>NC_064243.1:86939166-89575000 GCF_003254725.2 Canis lupus dingo
GAGAGGCAAGGAAGTGAGGCTGCATGTACTCTAGAATCCCATATACCTGTATCCCAGGAGCATCCTCAGTGTCTGTGAATGAAAGCAATGCTGTGGCTGACGTTCACAAGAACATAAAATCATTCATCTCAAAGATCAGACCGAGGCACAGAGAAGTGATGAAGAGAATTATCAAAGGTGACCCACACCTTTCATTAATATTGCCAAACATCACATATGAAGTTTGAACTATTTCAATAAACAAAGGTACATAATCAAAAATGCTTCATGCTTATTTTATTGCTGTTCACATAGTCACATAAATTGAGGCAACTTAGCACGTTGCTGGGAACATACTAGCTGCTCAGGAAATATGTATTAGCTACAAGACTACCAAGGGGCTGCTCCAGGAAGTAGCATATAAGTAGCCCCATAGGACTTTAAAATCCCAAGCGTATCTTTTGCAAAATTTTTATTGTTAAAATTGTCACATACAAAAAAGTTGGAGAATATTTTAATAACCCACTGTGACTGTCACCCAGCCCCTACATTTATCAGTCCATGGCCAAGCTTAGAATCTCTCTATATATACCCACCTACATCCTCCTCTGGATACTTTTGAAGGAAATCCAGACAGCATATCCAGACAGCATAATCCAGACAGCAATATCCATGAATATTCCAATATCAAGGTGTTTCTCTTAGACTCTGTTTCTGGGTCTGTGAACTCTGGTTAAATGAGTTAGCACATGAGTCAACATATGAAAGAATTCTGGCATCTGGCCATCCAGAAACACTGGTTCCCTTCCTGCCTTCGTGGTGGTACAGTGCTCCTCAGGCAGGACCCGAGGACATTACGTAGCCTGGCTGCCATGGATTCCAACCTGAGACCAGACCCTCTCATTTGAAGCCTATCAGAGTCAAGGGTATTCATCACTATATATATAAATATATATTAATTTTTACCACAGATCAGGCCTGGCTTTGCTTGTTAAGGGGAGCCATGTACCTCTGTAGTTACTGAAAAAGTCCAAAAAGAAAAAAATGAGGCTCAAAATTATATTCTGGAACGTATCCTCAAGGCTCTGTTAACACGACTTGTTGAAGAGTAATTGATTTAAAATCCTAACTGTTGCAGCAATAACCAGGAAACTCTTTTGCCTTTTTCTCTATTGTCGAAAATATATTCTACACTGTAGTTCTTCCGCCTGTCTGAATAAACAAAGCATAATGGAGGAAATGTAGTCTTTCTTTAGAGATTCAAGTTATTCCAGTGTCTTGGAGCAATCATGGTGACTGTCAGGATTGTCGACTACTGTGTTTGGAGGTGTTAGAACTTGGGCTAAATGTGAATCAGCCCAGAATATATCTTACACTTGAAATTTTCTTCTTGTAAGTTACCATTTTACTCAAAAAGTGGATTGAAGGAAGAAGACAGAAATCTCGTTATCTTTGAGCTCTATTTGGTTAAAATGTTTCCCCTTTGTTGACTGAATTTTATTTTAGGTTTGCCCAAATGCGAAGTTTTATTCAGACTGCATACCTAATTATATTGTGAACATCAGTTTAGGTTGTAGGAAATTTCATTACAAAGCTAGAAATTTCTGACTTTGTCATCTCCAGACTATAAAGTGAAATCCCCGTCAGACTAAATCCAGTCTGAGGGATTATGTCCCGATGGCAGTCATTATAGAGACATTTATTTTATGATATTAATTGATGGGGGTGTCTGGGTAGGTTTAGATGTCCATAGCCAGTACTTTTGCTACTGTCGGGGTTTGCTGGAAAGAAAATTTGATTCTCTGCCTTTTCTTTGCCCCAGAGTAATGACTGACATTTGAGCATAGTCTCATCTGATGAAGACATGAAGAATACTTTTTCTAAAGCAGGAGCTTAAAGCAGGCTTGGTATTTCTGAGTAAACAAGGGGCAGAAATGACGGCAGATTTCATAAGCATAATCACATTTGGTATTTGAGGATATTGCTATTTAGAATTCTCTAGGAAAAATATGCTTTATTATGCAGTCCCTAAGCCAACACACCTATTTATATATGATTGTATGCTTACTCACCCAAACTAACAAAAATAATGAGAATAATGACTTCCAACAGTACAGGATGTCATCCCTAATAAATTAGGTCTTATTGTGGAAGCAAATATACCCCCTTGCCACTGAGTTACATGATACATGAGCCACATGAACATTCTAATGCACAGATTGAGTCAATGCTGGTAAAATCCAATTGGCTCCAAGGGATTTTATTTTAAAAAGTTCATCTCTATGACATCACACACATCAATTTAAAGCATTTTGTTTCCATGAAATTTCCATCAACAGAAGTAAGTACTCATGACTGCATCTTTCATATCCCGCTCCCTTTACCACCATTTTGGGTGATAATGCTTAAACATGGCTCTAGTGGTTTACCACTAGGGTGGCACTGCCTCCCCTATGTAGCATTTAAATATATCAGGGGGTATCGGAGTTGACACAATTTCTAGTGCTACCGAATGGCGTGAGAGAAGAGGCTGGAATGTTAATTTTCTACCTTGTGCAGAACAGTTTCACATGAATACCCACCTGGCCCAAAGGCCTATCACATCCCTCAGGAAACACTTGCTACTCTAAGCAAGTTTCCTTGACTTTTCGTTTTGTTTGTTTTTTTCAAATCTTTCCAATAGCCCATATCTGATTTGTCAAGGCCGCACCCACAATATTCTAGTCTAAAGACATATAGAAGAAGCAGCAATAGCAAACCAGCAGAGAGATTTAAAATCTTTAACAACTGGTGAAGACACTGGTTTCCTAAACCAACAGCATCAGCTGGCTATCAGCCCTGGCATGCCCTTCAGATCCCAACATCACTTGCCATTGGGAAGTTCTTCCTTATATCTGACTTCATTTGCTCCGAGTCTATTCTCTCCTGGGTGAGGACTAAAGTCACTGTCTATGTCTGAGCTCTTGGTGTAGTTGAAAACTGCAAATGGACTTGAGTTGACCTTTCTGTCATCATGGCTGTAAGGAAGCTGTTTTTCATTTGAAGAGACACACCGATTTGCTTAATGGGCAGAAGTGACTCATGAGGTAAATCAGATCAGTATTCCCAATTCAGCAGCGCCCGCTCTGAGCACCACGGCTTTATATGTTTCAGGCTCAGTGACTCTAGAAATGTGCTCGACGCTGGGAGCTCTCCTGTCAGAGTCCTTGATACTCAGAGAAATCCTACTGTCCACTGTTGTTAGCTCATGTGGGGGCAGAGGCAGAGATGGGGTTGCTTTACCCATATGCCCCTGGAAAGCCTACTTGGTAGAATGCATTGCCCAGGGAATGTTTTAATAAATCAAGTTTCTAGTAGAATAAAGAATTCAAAATTGAATATAAAGAGGACTCTAATTTTTAATCTATAAATGAGAATTTTGGAGGAAGTAAGGGAGCAGGGCAGTAATATAAATCTTGAGTGAATGAATAAATGCATGGTATAAAACTCCACGAAGCAGGGCTTTTTGAAAATTCACATTTCATTCCTGGTGTATCCTTCTCATTTCCCTGGACTATAGTAGACCCTTTATATGTATTATTTTTCTATTGTTAAATCATGAAAGCATCTTACCCAGAAAATTTAACATAGATTGTCTGAAGAGTACCACTGACATCCTTGATTGATTACCAACATCTCTGACACTCAAACTAACAACGTTGTGCATAGTAAGTGCCCAATAAGGAGTTGCTGGTTTGAATGAAAGAAGTTTAAGTTATTTGATCCAGTCCTATTATCATAAGAAATGTGTAAATTTCAACTTCAAAAAAAATCCAAAAATATTTTAGTAATGGCAGCATCATTGAAATAAGCATATGGTTTTCCAGGGGGGCTATTTTAAAGGATTGTAGTCATTTATATATAATAAATAGTATATCCTAAATACTATACATATTCCTTATTTTATTCTTACTATGATTGTGAAGTCAGTCTCATTTCTTTGTGTTTATACCAAATACAGAAAGGCTAAGCCTGAGGTGGTTAACTATAGCAGAGAGGGAGACTGGCATATGTGTGTGTGTGTGTGTGTGTGTGTGTATATATATAGTCAAGGAAAGCTGTAACGTGTGAGTGCCATGAAAGGTGTTTTTGAGAGTTTTCCATTTTGGAGTAGGTTAACTATCCATACAGTAAGAGGTTAGAATTTGCAGGAAACCATCAAGTCCCTTGCCCATAGCAGGCATTGCAAACCTAGCGTGACTTTTCCTTTGAGCCTTGACTCAGCTCAGAACAATTTTGCACTCATTAGGACATGGGTTCTGTTGCTGTAACAATGACTTAAAACAATGGATGCCTAAATGAGACAGGAGTTTATTCCTTATGTATCTGTTATTCTGAACAGGAGTCTAGATTTAATGTAGAGGTCTCCCAGTATTGAGGACTCAGATTCCTTCTTTCATTCGCTCTTCCCATCCCTGTCGTCCTGGTCCATGGGAGCTTGCCATCACATCTACTTTCTAGCCAGAAAGAATCAGGAAAAAGGAGCAAGGGAAAGTCATGCCCTTCTGCCCTTTGAAGTCACAATAAGAAAGTCATACACACCATTTGGCTTCCGTTGCACATGCCAATATTTGGTCACATGTTCACACCTAGCTAAAAGGGGATTTGAAAATGTAGTCTTTATCCTGGGCGCATACATTGGGAGCTAAAATCCTTTCACAACTATGAAGAAAGGGGAAAATTAATTATCATGGTACAGCTAGCAGTTTTTGCCATATCTTTTCAGCTTAGCTTTTCAGATTGTTAAGGAATGGCTGATTTGTCATATGAGATAAAACGTATCTGCCATTCATAAATAAGGCATGCCTGTCATAGTTCCAATATGTTCACTGGGGAGCCTAGTCTACAAACAACTCCTATAGTGCATGCTTCATACCATGTTCTTTCACTCTCTACCTGGGAGTCTTTTCGGGATCGGTAGTTGGAGAAGTCTTGCACTGGCTCTGGAAATTGCAATTTCCACTTGAAATTGGATTGAGACAAGATGTCTAAAATTATAGAGATTATTTTAGATCATTCTGGTTTAGTTAACTTCTTAAGTTAGCTAACTCAAACAGATCCCATAGGCCTCCAAGTAATTGCATACACTGCGCTAATGCATAATGCATGTGCATTCCATAATGGATCCTTAGTGGAGTCACTTATTTTTTGCACATCATTTGGTAACATTTTAAATCCCAAAATATTAAAAATATATAGGAAAGATTCCATGTTTCCATGACACTGTACTCTTGATACAAATGTTTCAAAGATAAATCCTGGAAAATAATTCTCATATGACCTACACATGATTGTAATCTTGGTAATAGGCAGGAGGATGGAGATTGGTCAGCCTCTCAAACCGTAAGTCACAAAAGGACTTCAGCCCTGTTGAGAGAAAAGGACTAAGGAGCTGTCTTAGGGATTAAGAGCATTCCCCCCCCGCCACTCTGTTGAGGAAACACTTGAGGAGACCTAATGAACAGATGAGTTTCTCAAGGATTGAAATCCTTCTTATGCCAATTATCCAATATGACATTTTTACATTTTAATAACCCTGAAGTAATGACTAATAATTTGGCAAGATACAGCTGAAGGGCTCTTAAAATGTTTTGAATGTCAGTAAATATAGAATTGAGAGTATTTGCTGATACTGAAAGTTATAAAAAAAATTCATGAAGCTTCTTGTAATAAATGGTGAATTGGGTCTTCTTTGGACTGAGATACCCATGTCCTTGTTTATCCAACCCTAGTTAGTTTTTCGCTTGATTTTAGCTTGTATTATTCAATAAAATCCCAAAAGCAGAGCTGTAGGCAGTTGGAATTTACTTTCTATCTTGCTAAATGAATAGAGGTAGGAGGATCTAATGCCTTACAGATTTAGTGAAACCATAGGCAAGTGCTTTGAAAACAAACCTCACCTTTCCTCTCTGAATACTACATATGTGGAACTGCTATGTTTCTGCCAGGCCTTTTCCCTTCTTCTTTTAATAATACCAAACTCAGGGCTACAGTGACATTCACACAAACTGAGTTGCTGTAGTAAACAAATTCAAAGCTTAGAAACCCCATTAGCAAATACTGACTCAAAAAACAAATGATAAAATAAGGCAAATAATTGCAATCATGACAGAGGGCTAATTTCCATAGTAAAGAATATCCACAAATCCAAAAGAAAAATTCTGTAACAAAATGGGCAAAATACATCAACAGGAAGATCACAGAGAAGAAAGTACAAATTTCCTTATTCAAAATTAAGGAAATGAAAATTAAGACAGTGAAATGTTTTCAGCCTATCAGTTGGCAAAAAACAAAGTTTACGGATATCACTGTCAATAAATATATATATAAATATGCATTATTTTGTGTGTAAATAAACCTTATTTGGAAGACAATTTGGCTACCCCTATTAAATTTTATTATTTTTTTACCCCTATTAAATTTTAAATGTGTACACTCTTTGGCCATATATTTTTACATCTAAGAATTTATGCTATTCATATTTACTACAGTAATGTTTACAAAGATTCATGAGTAAGTGACTGACTAAATTATATGTAAACATATAGTGACATACTCTGAAGTTATTATGAATAATGCATTAGATTGGTTTGGGCTCATATGGAAAGATATCTAAGGGTATTTTTTTCCTAAGTTAAAAAGATTGTTGTAAGCCAGTACAGCTGTGTGTTTATGATTAAATTTATGTTTATAAAAATTTGAAAAAATATACATATATGCTTATAAAATATCTGAAAGGACACACATGAATAATTAATAGTCACAGCTTATAGGGAATGAAACCTGAGGTAGAGGAGGTATGATGAGAGCTGATGTGTTCCACTTCTACCTTTTAAATACTTCTTAATGTTGGTGTTTTAGTAGTGGAAGGGAGAAAAGAAGAAGGGAAGGGAAGGGAAGGGAAGGAAAGGGAAGGGGAGGGAAGGGAAGGGGAGGGAAGGGAAGGGAAAGGAAGGGGAGGGAAGGGGAGGGAAAAGAAGAGAAGAGAGGAGAAAGAGGGGAGGGGAGGGGTGGGGGAAGGGGAGGAGAGGAGAGGAGTAGAGAGAAGACAAGAAGGAAAAAGGGAGGGAAGGAGAGAAGAAGGAGTTGAGGGAAGGAAGCAAGAAAGGATAAAAGGACAGGGGGAGAGAAAGAGGGAGGAAGACAACCTTTGGCAATAGCCTATCCATGTAATGTATGAGTTTAGAACTTTCCTCCCTCAAGTGTGTGCATATCATTCTTGACCTTAGGTAAGGAGCCAGCACTGCCATGTGTTCCCTTGCTCACTCAACTTGCTGGGGATCCTCTGTTTCATCTAAGACAAGAGGAAAGAGTTCAGTCAGGAAACCTAAGGGAAGAGGCTGATTAAAGACACAACATAGAAAATAAAAAAAAAGAAAATAATATTGTCCAATCACACATAAAGGATGTGTATAAAAATTATGAGACTGGAGCACCTGGCTGGCTTAGTCAATTAAGCATCTGCCATTGGCTCAGGTCATGATCCCCACATTGGGCTCCCTTTTCAGGAGGGAGTCTACTTCTCTCTCTCCCTCTCTCTCCTCTCTCTCTCTCTCTCTCTCTCTCGTTGTCTAATAAATCTTTTAAAAAATATATGAGACTAATGTAACAGATCTGATGCTTACACTTGATAGTAGCTGAAACCAGAAGCAAAATTATAATTCCCTATCTTAGTGAATGACAAACAGCCCAAGTTTATTCCCAATCCTTAACCATAACCAGACATCCTGGTATAATGGGGCTCTTGAAAATTTCCTGATTTTATGTATTTACTGTGAGTACAGTTCAGTAGAGCTGGAATTGTTCATTTCCCCTTCATTATGATCCTGGCCACCCCAAAGTCCAGCTCCCCTCTCCCAGAGTCCTCCTCCCTGAGATGGGGCTGGGTCACACAATAGCTCATTCAACAGCTGATTCATGTTGGATATTGTCTGTGGTGCTAACTGTGGAAAAGTAGCTCCTGCTGCATTTTTTATTCCATTCTCCCTTTAAGATGCTTCATATGGAGCCAAAACACAGGCTTAAAGTTCTTCAGCTTTTCAAAATGTAGCAAAATGAGAATTCCAAATATCTGTCATTTACAATAAATAATGATTGCTCTGTCTGTTATATTTCCCCTTGACAGTATTTCTATGGCTCTACCAGTATTGGCTTGTGTGCGTATAGTATACAAAGCACTGCAGGGTTTGCAAGATAAATAAAGCATAGTTGTGTGCTCAGAGAACTTAGAGTTTTACAAATAAGTTAACAATAACTAATGTTTAATTGAGTGCTATTCTAAACACTTTGCAAGAAATCATGATTTACTCCTTCTGACAACCCTATGAAGTGAGTACTGTTTATTATCCCCACCAACAAAAAAGAAAACTGAGGTCAAGTGATGGCCCCAACGTCAGCCTGGTAATAAGAGGCTGACCCGAAAAGTCTGCCTGCGTCAGAGCCCCCACCACTGGGCTGTTTCAGTTCAGGATACAAAGAGCAGCATTATACTAAGCAGCAAGTGTTAAGTGCCCTTTAATGACATAAAATACAACAGAAATTCATACAAAGAGTATTCCTGGGTGGAATGGTCAAGGGGCTATGTGGTAGAGGTATTTTAGGTAAGATTTTGATGCGTGGAATGTGAGCAATGGATCGCGAGCCCTGTAGATAAAAGCTTTCAACATCTAGAAACAGTGCATAGCGTGCAGTCTAACTGAATTTGCTTTACTTTCATTAAATTTTATATCCTATCTAGTTGCATTATTTGAGCTGCAAATATAAATAAGGTCTATGTGTGAACTGGGGTTAGATTTTTAGGAAACACAAACATCAGAATCATAAGGAAAAGATAATATATGTTTCATTGTCTCCTTTTTCTAGCCACTCCTTGACAGGGATATAAAGGTAAACTATAGAATAATATATGAGAGCTGGGGCATTATTCTATAGAAAGAGATGTACAGATGGGGCAGGCGCAAAGCTACTCATGCTCATGGGATTCTGTATAATCATATATACATACTATTATCATATATATAAGTCTATATATTTTTTCACCTAGTTCATTGCCTTCACTTTCCAGATAAGAAAACCCCCTTAGAGAAAGTCACATGCCCTACCTCTTTCATACTCTGCATTAGGGCACGGATCTTAGCTGAGCTCAAAACACCACACTCCCAGTCTGCTGCTCAGCATAGTCGCTGCGTTAGTTCGAGAGGTACTTTTCTTACTCTATTTAACACAACACCAGAAGAATTCAAATAAAGAAAGGTTCTCCATGTACCTCAACAAGGAATGAAAGCAGAGTACTTAGGGCATTAGCCTCATTGGATGCAAAATCATTGGCCCTTTATTTCCCCATTGTCCCCCTCAAGACCACTTTTTTCCACAGTTCCCAGAAGGGTAATCAAAGAAATAATGAGACATTTGGGGTCACAGTTGACAGACGCCAGAGGTCTAGACATTTCTGTTGTCAACCATGCACATATCTTCAACAAATCTAGTTAATCTTCACTAAAATGTCATCTCAACTTTTATTCATTAGGGTTTGGTAACTAGAAGGAAAAGAGAAACAAACTGAAAATACCAGTGTGCCATTCGCTCTGCAGGGAAGGCACAGCTAAGCCAGTTTTGTGCTTGGTTCAATAAACAAATGCTTGTGCTAAATTTCCAGAGGGTTTGTGTTGTTGTCTATTTGGAGCTTTGTTCATAGTATTTAGCAAGCATCTAATTGTTGTACATGGTGGTAGAGAGGCCTGGGGAGGCGTATGCTCCCAAGCTGAATTTATGTTCTCAGGAATATGCTAATTGGTAACTTTCTGGAAAATACACAGTAGTTACTCTTGGCTTATTATTTTACAAACTATTAAGAATCCAGAGGAACTAACTCTTACATTTTGTGCTTCGAGGGATATTGCTTTGTGCTTTCCCTAGGGAGAACATTCTTATGACAAGGCAGCTTTGCCAGGCTGTGGGCACTGAGGAATCACCAAGTAATATTCCATAAAAGTGGATAAGCCCCTACCATGTCTCTCACCGACCAGCCACCCCCTGCCCTACCACCGCCCCCAATTGAGGCTGTTCTAGAAGTCTGGTTTGAGGATCTGGAGGCACCTGTAAATGTTATTTCTAGGAAAGGAACCAAGAGAGGCAGAAGCAGAACTGTTTGTGGGATTCTCCCCTGAGGCCTAGACTTGAAATAAGATACTGAATCATCTCAACCCAAACTAGCTTCTTTGGTAAATTAACAACTCCAGAGTCATAAAATTACAATTAAATTTACTTCACAGTTTGGGATAGTATAGCCAAATTAGTAAGAAAACCTATGATAATGAAATAGATTTGGTGACTTTTTCTGTAGTTAAATAGATACATACATATATACGTAGAAGGAAGGAAGGGGTAGATCTATGATATGGATAGATTATATATATATAGCTATATCTGCCTAATTAGTCATTTTCTTGGCAATGAGAGAAAGAAGAGAGGGTAATGAGGGAATCTTTTCAGTAAATAATATGCATGTTGAATGACACGTTGGCACTGATTTCAATTCCTCTATGAAGAGAAAAGAAATTAAATACATTAGCCAAGGGGATAAAAAAATAATCCTTTTAGGTCAAAAGTAAGCCAATCACCTGAGAACAGGACACATATCTCAAAAAAACAGAAAAGTGTTTTTAAAAGGAGAGAGGAGACAATCTAGTTCTTGCTCAGTCTTGGAAAACACAGAATCAAATTCATAATTATTGTTGTAATCACTATAACAACAGCTAGTATTTCTTGAGGATTTACTAAGGGCTCAGCGTCTTGACAAGTCCTCAACGTGGACTGCCTCATTTAACCCTTTGACCACCAAAGCAGTTACCTAAGCTAAGATAGAATAATGAGGGATGCTTCCTCCAGCAAAGGGGATGCTGATTTGAAGGACCCAAACAAGTGAAGGAGCAATGCAACCAGGCATGGCTGGTACAGAAGGCTGTTTGATGCTTTGCTAAAGTCTGAATGTGCAACTTGAATTACCATCACAAGTACAAATTTATAAATTGGGTGAGTCCGTCTGCTTTAATAAAATGTATATTCAACCATTGGGTTGTAGAAATTTCAAAGATTTTATTTTTTGACAGGATGCCTGCCGTTTTTCTCTCTTGACTCCCGCTTGTTTTATTCATTTTGGGGTAGTTGCCAATTAGACCCAATTGGTAAGTATAATTAATAGACAACATGAATCTCCTCTTAAACCCCAACCAAGAAAATTAACCACAAAACCATTCATTTCCTTTAAAAATTGCTAACGCTATCTCTCCCTGTGACTGCTGTTTATCTCTTTCTAAGACTTCCAACCACATCTGAGATTAGTTACTCCCTATTTTTATCATCCTAAAGTCCCGCATAAGACAAGGAGGAGGGAGATAAGCATTTCTTGAGGCCCTGGTATGTCCAGGCACTATGCTAGGCATTCATATGTACTATCTCTTTTAATACAGAAACACTTCAAGGTAGGGATTATTATCTTCTTTTTTTTTATAGTTGAAGAAAAAGTGTTTCAGAGTAATTAAGCCCTTGTTCTAAATCCAGTTAGTGGCACAGCATGGCTGAAACCAGGCTGATGTGATTCCAAAACCCTTGCTCTTTTCATCCCACATAAGGAAGCATTACTTCATTCAAAAAGGCACTCCCCTAAAATCTTGTTAAACCCAAATTGGAGAGTTTGGGCATCATTACTTTGTTCAACAACTATTTGAACACAAATTCCATGTCACACATGGGTTGAACATTGGTTCAATTGGAACTCACCAGCTGCAGAACTTTGGGCAGAAGACAGTGGTTAGTGGCAAGATGGTGGAGGAATTCACAGGAGCAACCATGAGGAAGAAATAGGGCAGAGTGATGGTCCAGGGTGTGGTGGGTGAAGATAAACAGAGAAGCTCCTGATCATGTACCCATGGCTACAGTCTTTTTTCATGTGACTTGTGGACTTCCCTTTGTCATCCTATGCCTGAGAATATATGAAGGAGGCTGGGAAGGCAAAGGGACGTTCAATTGTCATCACTGGCATCTTTTTTGATCATTGAATCATCTTCAAATGCATTGGGGTAACCATGACATGAAAATTTCATCATTGAGCCCATAACTGTTCCATGAGATCAATAACAGTGCCGAGTTAAGGATCATAGCAGAACTTCATCCAGGGAGACCTGGAAGTATGAATTTATACTCCCACAGACTGACAGCCCTAGGTTCAAACCACATGACTTGAAAAGGATGTTTAACTTCCTCTGGGCAGGTTGTATGTGTATCGGGGACATTTCATTGCTTTTGGTGGATACTCTCGCCTGTTCCCCCCAATCATTCGGACTTTTTACTACCTGTAGACTGATCCAATCAAGTAAAAGACCATCCAAAATACAAATACAAATACATGATCAGTTAACTTTGGGACTCTGATGCCCTGCCATTTTTTAGATGCTCTCAGCGGAACATGTTATTTGAAGTTTTCTCTGCCTTTTAAAGAATTTTCCCCCTGAAAGAGTAGGTTGTGTGAAGAAGACAATGCAGTGTAAACATCTGCCTTCTCTTCATCTTTTGAAATGGTCTGTTGCTAGTTGGCTGTTACCAAAATGTTTGTCATGCTTGGCACTAAAAAGTCACTTTGTCAAGCAAGACAATAATGGAGACAAGAATAATGTTGGGGGAGTAGAACTAATGTTAGTGAAACCTGTTTCTGGGTATCTTCCTATCTTGTCTATCTGACTCATTTTCCTTTTCAAGTTAGGAGTGCTTTCCTAAAAGAGAAGTGCCTTAGAAATGCATTATGTATTAGAATGACTTATTTGGGGACAGGGACAGTACTTGTAAACAAATGAGTTAACCTGGGGAGCTGTCCACCGTTCTGATAAGATCTCTTAGGTTCTCTTACATTCAAGGAAGAATGCTAAAATCTCTTTTCAGATTAGAAAGACTGAGGTTCCAAACATTTGGCCTTTTGGTCTCAATGTCAGCAAAATCTGCTGGTTTTGGTCAGATCTGATAGATTACTCTCATGATAACATAGACCTTCTTAATGCAACCCAACCTCTTCCTACTTTCACTGCTAAAAGCAAAGTCTTTCCATATCTTTTCATCTGTTGTTTTTCTATTTTCTCCTTCTTCCATAATGCATGCGGACCTTATGTTCCTCCCATTCCAAGCTACTTGCAATTTCCCATCAATGATATAATGACATACTTTGTCAGATGTGTTTTCCTCCTGTTTTGACATTTGCTGAAATTCCAACCTCTTTCAACTCTATTTATTGACAGAAACCTACATTCTGAACCTCAGCTTGAAAATCTTCTCTCCTGTGAAATCTTATCATGATACACACACACACAAACACACACACACACAGTGATTCTTGTAACCACGTAACTACGAGTTCACCACGTAACTCGTATTGCCACTGCGCCCTGTGTAAGCCTCTGTTGCAGCGCTGCCTCTTTGGGCAGACTGGTTATCTGTCCACCTGCCTGCCCCTCCGTCACCTGCAGATTGTGAGCTCCTTGTGAGCAGAGCCTGAGTTTTACTTATTTTTGTCATCTGGCAAACGTAGCACAGTGCCTGGTACATGCAGGTAGGTGCTCAATAAATATTAATTGTAAACATCGATACATGTTTTTCTGGCCTTATTTTTAACTCTGGTATCCAGTCTGACATAAAAATTTAATAGAGGAGCTTAGATGTTAAAAGCTACAAAGGAAGGACACATAATAAAGCAATAACACATAGACTTAGGGAAGATAAATGAATAGGAACAAGTACAGGCAAAGACCATCACGAATACTTCCGACTGTCATGGGCGTGAAAACATTTATTCTGGAAATTTGACTGTGCTCCTGTGGCATCGTGATTCTTGTTAAAACCTTTCCACCTTATGAACTTAGAGGGTCTAGGGATGTGTATTTTTTTGCAGCAGTCAATGTCATCGTGGCTTCGTTATTTCCATTTACACAGAAAAATAAATAAGTATTGATTTTCCCCCACTTATTTAAAGTGATAATTGCCCATGGCTGTTTTTCAGTCTAGATTAGGATCAACCATTCAGTAGAAATGCATAGCTAACTTTAGAAAGTTAGGCAAACATAAAATAAATGGCAGGACGTGTGCTTTCTGCGTATTTTCTGCTATAATCAACAATTTTACAGTGGGATATATTTAAAGAGGATAAGGTATCTCATTCTCTACGGGTCTAAAAAAAAGTGGGCTGAGATTTTAATTTGCCTATTAGGCCAGGGAATTTGTCATAGGACCCTTTGCACCCCCTCCTAGAATTTAAAATAATATGCCTATCCCTTCAAATACTATTTGGATCCTTTCAAATACTATTTGAAACTGATCGCTATGAGAGTGAAGTCTATTTCATATAGGCTTGAAAAGTGACCAGAAATAGTGCCCCCAAGGCGTCAGTAATAAAATTGTCATAGATTTTAACAGAATACAAATCTTTTAACCTTGAACCTTCAGCTAAAGATACTAACCCCTAAGCAGAAAAAAAGAAAAAAAGAAAAGAAAAGAAAAGAAAAAAGAGGGAAATAGAGATGTTATGCCCTGATAACAGCCAAATAGGCAAATGGTTGATTTTTTTTTCTTTTTTTGGGCATCTGGAGCTGAAACAAACAAGCAGCTCTTCCCCTCACTGAACAGGCTGTCCCTGTTCCATGAGGAGGCCAGATTCTAAAAGCTGCATGGAGTTCCACAGGCCACAGCCCCATAGGCAAACACTGAAGTCTTAAATCTCAGGAAGAGGAGGAATCAACAGTTCTTGTTGGCTAATGAGCCTTGGCGTCTTGGCGTCCACATAGGGTTCTGTGGGCAATTCCTGCTGGAGCGAGGGAGGAGGAAAAAAAAAACAACAACAGGTGCGCCTTTGCTAAAACAGGGGAATGAGGACTGGAGAGTCAGCTTTTCTGGTCATCAAACAAATCTGAGCTGAACCTTTCCTCATTAGCAGCATTGCTTCCACCCAGAGGGAGAACACAGGAAGTGAGAACCGACACGGGTGCACATCAGAATTTATTAGGAAATCATGGGGGAGATTCTGAAAGAGACAATTAAGCATAGTGTGCCCACATCGGGAGTTTGGGGAGAGGTAGAAATTTCTCACCCTTTCTGTTCCTAGATTCGGTTTGCATGGCATGCATGGAACAGGATTTATTTTGTTCTGTGGACTTGTTTCCATTATTCAAGTAATAAGGACTGTCGTAGTGGATATGAATTATGGCTCATAAACTTAAGTATGTAAGAAATGTTACATAATAAAAAAATTTCCTTGGGGCGCCTGGGTGGCTCAGTGGTTGAGCATCTGCCTTTGGTTCTGGTCATGATCCTGGAGTCCTGGGAGCGAGTCCTACATCGGGCTCCCTGCATGGAGCCTGCTTCTCCCTCTGCCTGTGTCTCTGCCTCTCTCTCTGTCTCTCGTGAATAAATAAATAAAATCTTTAAAAATAAAACAAAAATTTTAAAAATTAAAATTTTCCTTAATTCACATAGATCCAATTCCAAGCCCCCGTTCCATCTAGTTTTGGGAAATTCAGTCTCAGTCTTTATTAGGTCTCTCTTCCCTCCCTCTGACCCCCTTCTCATCCCTCCCCTTCTCCCTGCTCCATTCCTGTCTTCTCCTTCTCTCCCTTCCTGCCTGTTCTCGCTCTCTCTCAGCCTTGTAGCATCCCTGGGAAATTAGGAAGGGGCCTCTTACTTCCCCTCAGCCAAGGTTGCCATTGCTGCCATAACTGCCCAAGCCTGCACATTCCCTCCCAGGCCAGGCAGAAGGCTCTGGAACTCCAGTGCTGAGCAGAGCCCCAGGGTGCACTTCAGGGCAGTCCCTCTCAGGCCAGATGTCCATGCTCATCCTACCCTCCTGGAGTTTTCATTTGGGTGGAAGGAAACAGGAAAAAAAATAAGTAAAACATGTAGTGTACTGCATAGTGATAAATGTTAGGGAGAGAAGTAAGGCAGAGAAGCCAAAAAGGCAGGGATGGGGGCGGTGTGTAGTGCAAGGAAGGGGCTATAATTTTAAACAGAGTGGTAGAGAAGGCCTCATTGAAAGGAAGCATTTGAGTGATGAAACAAGTTAGGGAACACCTTGGGGAAGACTTTCTGGCACAGCTGTGAAAAGGCACTGAGACAGGAATGTGGGTGACATGACTGGAGAACATCAGGAGGCCTGTGTGGCCATGTGGAAGGAACAGGGAGGAGAGGAGCAAGAAAGGAGTCCAGGGAAGGATCAAGGGCCAGACCCAGTGAGGAGGGTAAGAACTTCGACTTCTGCATTCACCCTGGATGAAACAGTAGCTTGCAGTTTTGAGCAAAGGAGTGTTTCTTGTAGGTTTCAACAGAATCACCTTACCTGCTGCATTGAGTTGCCCACACAGGGAGCAGGTGTGAAAGCAGAAATACCAGTCAAGAGACCATGGCAATAATCCAGGCAAAACCTGGTGGTGCTTTGACGAGGGGTGGTAGCAGTTGAGGAGGTGAGAAGTCTAGCATATAGGCTATAATTTGAAGGCAGAGCAGGCAAGATTTACCTTTAAATTAGACACAAGTTGTGAAAGGGAAAAGGTGAGGCCAGGATGACTCCAATTTTGGGGGTGCTGCCCAGCTAGAAAACTGTGTTGCCATTTATTTGGATGAGGAAGAACCTTGGGATGGGAGTGGCAGATAGGAGACAATATCAGGAGCTTACTCTAGGCATGGCCAATCCGAGGTATCTCAAAGTGCATGTAGCAATGTCAAGAGGAGTACAATTGTGCCAGACTAAAGTTCAGTGGAGATATTCAGTCTGGAGATGTAACTATGGAAATTGTCTGTGGGTAGCCAGTGTATGAAACCATGGGAGTGGGTGAGGTCATTGAGGGAGTGTGTGAAGAGAGGAGAAAAGGAGACAGCAGAGGACCAAGAATGATTCTTAAGACAGTCCTTCTACCAGAGGTCAGGGAGATGAGAAAGGACCAGCAAACACGAAGAAGGAACAGCTAGCGAGCTAAGGAGAGAGAGCTATCTGGAAGCCAAATGAAGAACATATTTTCCAAGAGAAAGGAATGGCCAACTGCATCAAATGCTGTTGACAGGTCCAGTAAGAAGAAACCTAGGGGGATGCTTGGGTGGCTCAGCAGTTGAGTGACTCCCTTGGCCCAGGGCATGATCCTGGGGTCCCAGGATCGAGTCCCACATTGGGCTTTCTGCATGGAGCCTGCTTCTCTCTCTGCCTCTCTCTCTCTGTGTGTCTCTCTGAATAAATAAATAAAATGTTTTAAAAAAAGAAGAAGAAGAAGAAGAAAAGAAGAAGAAGGAGAAGGAGAAGGAGAAGAAGAAGAAGAAGAAGAAGAAGAAGAAGAAGAAGAAGAGGAGGAGGAGGAGGAGGAGGAAGAAAAAACAACCTAGGAACTGACCAACAGGGATATTGTGAGTCCCTTCTCCCTGTGTCATCTGCTCCTACTCCTCCCCATCAGAGACACTTGCCTTCACCACCTTCTCTTCAAGACACTAGTGAGCTTAGGTTTTTAACAAAAGCTGTTCAGTGAGTTCATCCTCAGGCCAGCAACACAAATTTTTCCAGAGAAACAACAGCTCAGTGGGCCTTTTTGGAGAAAAAAAACAAATGGAAAACAAATATGAATTAACTAGTAACTCAAAAATGATCCTGCTGCACAGAAAAGATATTACTTACTTCTAGGCAAAGTACCGAGTAGAGAATACATTAAATATAGGTAAATAATATTCAGTGGTACAGTGAAACCCTGCTGAAATAGGATGAAGTGGGAAGCCATGCATTTTGAAATAGTTGGTTCTTGGGGCTGAATTGCAAGAAAAGCATGTATCTTCCAGTAAGGACAATGTTTTTTTTTTCTTAAGATTGTATTTCTTTATTCATGAGAGACACACAGAGAGAGAGAGAGAGGCAGAGACAGGCAGAGGGAGAAGCAGGCTCTATGTGGGGAGCCTGACCTGGGACTCGATCCTGGGCCTCCAGGATCACACCCTGGGCTGCAGGCGGCACTAAACTGCTGTGCCACCAGGTCTGCCCGACAATGTTTTATCAACCATGTACAACTAAACTGATGTCACTGCTTGGCTTACACAATCAGCTTTCCAGCTTGGTTAGTTTCTCATTGATCTGAGACATACTCAGGCTTGGCAAACTAGCAGATGTTGCCTCATGGGAATCATTTTTATCACATTGGTTAGACCCAAAGGTTGGCAAACTACAGGCCATGGGTCAAATCCAGCATGCCATCTGTCTTTGTAAATAAAGCTTTATTGGAACATGGCTATGTCCATGCTCATTCTTTGGTGCACTGTCTATGGCTGCCTTCATGCCATGGGGGCAGAGGGGAGGACTTACAACAGAGGCTGTCTGGCCTGTAGAGTGGAAAATACTTACTATCTGACCTTTTGCAGAAAAAGTTTGCTGACTCCTGGTTTAGACTTTAGAATAGACTACTGAAAATCTAACATGAGTGTCTCAGTCCTACTCCATGGGCTCTTATCTTAAGTTACTACAAAGGACACACCTTAGATTTCACTTCTTTTCATAGTTGGAAGTCTCCTTTACTTATAGCTTAATGCTGGGTCAATGGTTCTCATAGTGTAGTCTGTGGACCAGCAGCAAATAGCATTACTTGGGAACCTGTTAGAAACGCACACTCTCAAGTCTCATTTTAGATCTACCTATTAAGAAGCTCAGGGTGGGGGGACGGGAGCTGTAGGGTGTGCTTTAAGTGCTCCCTAGGTGATTCTGATGCATGCTACGCTAAAAAGCCAGGCGCTAGAGCAGAAACTGATCAAGGAGAGCTAAGAACTTGAAATGGGCATTTCTACACACCTCCTCCTGGTGATAATTTTCAAGGCACCAACTAGTTCTTTGTACATTAGAATTAGTCTTTAAAAAAAAAAAAAAGAATTAGTCTTTAGAGTGCCATTTTCTTGTATATAACATTAGGGTAGTGCCCTTTCTAGAATGATGGTATTAACACTTATTACTGCAAACGACTCTTGGTGGCAGAGTAGGAATAAGCCGAGTGGATCTTTCACACAAACATGACAGAGTAGGATAATAAGTGAGTGATTAAGGACCCAAAGACCATTGGATGCCCCTGGGCCATGACTGTCTGCTGATTCTTCATCATGGCATCCCAATGTGTTTAAGTGATAGAATGTAATGAGGCATTTATTTATAAGAGAGAAAAGTAGACGGGATTTATTTTCGGTACCATCAAGGATATGCTAGAATGAGAAAAACTTTAAATCGATATTTTCCCCCTATGGGATTTATGCAGGTGCTGCTGGATTGTAGATGCTATTTTCTTTTGCTTAATGATCTAATCCTTCCCTGGAGTTTCATCCCTCTGAGAACCTAACAGGAAGGAATATCTCTAATAATGAATAGCTGTGGTTTAGATGGAGCTAGAAACCTGATCACAGAGAATCAGAGAGGGACAACAGTGGGTCTTGGCCTTATTAAGCAAGGAGGAGATGCAGTAAAGGAACAGCAAGCAAACTCAGGCCCCTTTCTAAATATTGAGGCTGGTGTCCATGTTTAAAATCTTCCAGAAATAAGTTTGAGACGCTAAGACATGAGAAAGGTAGAGTGATGATATGTACTGGTTTGTCCAAGACCAGATAGTTCTGGCTTATACTGTCAACCCTGAAAAACTACTAATGATTGATGACCCCTTCACTTGGAAAAGCATCCTAGTATTTGTATGATAAATAGCATGGTCACTCCAAGTGAGAGACAACCCAGTGGAGTCCAGTAGAGTACAGTGTGCAGACTCTGCTTTTCCTAGCAGGCCCCTGTTTTAAACCCAATTCAGATATGCAATTAACTCTCTATGCCTCAGTTTACTTAACCATAAAATGGGGATAATGATATCTCTATCATAGGGTTGTTGAACAGACTGAGTAAACAAGTACGATCCGCCTGACTGCTGCCCAGTACCTCGTAGGTGCTCAACAACTGCTGTTTCCCATAAGATAAAAAGAAACTGCCTTCAGCCAGTTGGCTGAACTGGCTTCACTACATGAGATCACTTGGAGCAACCCAGAAATTCATAAGTGACCTTGTTTGGGCTCCATTTGTCACTAGGGTTTTTAACAGTTTGTCACTGTTGTTTCCTTTTGAGGAGCTGTAAAAAACATAAATACAAAACTGTCTTTCAGAGAAGGCCATATTTGTACTTGGGAAATAATTTCACATTCACAAGTTTGAACCAGAGGCTTGAGTTTGTTAGATGCTCTGCTGCAAAGTGAATGCCAGAAAGTGAAATACGAGTATTATAATTCATGTTTTGGAGCTCAAGAAAGCCCAATAAATTATACTTCACCCTTGATGGGACGAGACTGGAAGTGACAGAGAGCGTTGGGCCCCAGAGTCAGGCAGATGGAGATCAAAATATCATTTTTATTAATGGTGAAGTTGTTGGAAATAAAGACTTAGTGTGAGGGCCAAATGGATTGGCCTACTCACTCCAGCCTCCAGACAGCAAACCAGAGAAGAAATTTGTATCTACAAAAGACACCTTTACTAACAGCCACTGACTGGCACTGATCCAAAGGAAGAAAGAAGCTAAATTCTCTTCAGTGGAAGTCTTTGAGTAGATTTACTCTATCTAACCAAGAAATATGGACAGACATTAGCGATCACTGATCACATTGCTCAGTTTTATATGTGGCGAAGAGTAAGGGAAGGGCAAGAGGCTAGATGTGCTCTACTAACAGACCTCCATCCACACAGAAACTTGAAACAGGGGAAAGAAGGCTCCTCGTGATGTTGTCATTCATTTCTCACTGAGCCTTTAGTCACAGTAAAGATTTGATTAGACTTGACACACTGTCTTTTAGAAAAGATGCCAGATAATCAAATAAAAATGTATCATTTCTCCCAATTGCTGGTCAGAAATTGGACTAAATACCATTACTAGATCCCAAATAGTCAGAACATTTGTCTCATATATGATAGGGCAGTCAGTTATTTTAAAAACCCTGGTGGTGAATGAAGGTCACTCCTAGCCCACAGCACCTTAGCTGCTGAATCATATCAAACATTTCGGAGGGAATTAGGTTTCCATTTCAGTCATGCAGTTCTCTACCCATTTCATCTGGAGGAAGTAATAGCTTTCATGGCTATTGTTCCAGCAAAGGGAAGAATGTAAACCTTTGTTTACATCTTTGCCCGTCGATGGCCAGGACACGTTGTCACTCCAGCTGGGTCCAATTCTGAGAAACAATGAGGCCTCAATTTAAAAGTACAAGACAGCTGAACCGAAATTGGCTCTTTGAGTCACTAAGAATCTGGACTCATCCAGACCTAATCCAAATGGACAAGTGAAATATGAGCACCAACCT
This sequence comes from Canis lupus dingo, assembly GCF_003254725.2. Lineage (NCBI taxonomy): Eukaryota > Metazoa > Chordata > Mammalia > Carnivora > Canidae > Canis > Canis lupus. The sequence goes on from NC_064243.1 coordinate 86,960,548, forward strand.
GGGTGACTCAGCATCTTCTTCTCTAGGTCTCTGACTACTGCTGAGACCCATTGGTGAAGGCCTATGAAAGGCCAGCATGGAGCCACTTTTAAGCCATTTATGGCTATCATCTCTACTGTCAGCAGGACACATCACTAATATTGAGAGATGGCACTCAGTCCCTTAATGACCACCAATTTATTCCCATCCCTGCCCAAGGTCTAGACCCCAGACTCTATACATTTTAATTTTGTTTTACTTCACAAGTATTTAAACTACCTACTATGTTTGAGGCACTTTGGAAACCAGGATGTTGCTTAAGGGAGGAAGAGGGGTTCTATTCCAAGAATTTTAAAATTTAGTGGATGAAACTTTCATGAAAGCAAGACAGAATAAAATACCTGCCAAAAATTATGTAAAAGAAAAACAAATCCACAATGGACTGCAAAGGAATGAATGATTAATACTACCCAAGGGAGCTAGGAAGTGCCTCAGGAAGTAGTAATGTTTGAACTGAAATTTGGAGATTGAGTTGGGGTCTCTGAGGGGCCACAATATTAGCATCTGTCTTCCTCATCCAAACTCTGAACAATTTGAGAAATTAAAAAAAGAGAAGTACTCAATGGGACTCAAAATATCACTTTTTTGTTGGGCAAGTTAGCAGGTATGGCTTTAAGTCTCTTGGTCAAATGGGCTTGATGGCTCCTCCAAAGAAGGCAGCATTCCACAAGGAGCCTTCACCCCACCCCCACCCCACCACACATGGCTTTAGGCTCAGGGCCCCTGGAGAAGCTGGGAGACCTCATTCTTCCTCATGGAACCGGGAGTGGGGAGAGATACTCCCTTCTAAAAATTAGGATGGCTAAGAATCCTAGATGGTGGATCACAATAGTCTGATGAGACCAGAGTTAGGGTGAACAGAGGGTTCTTGTGGGAGACAAAGCTGCAGATGAAGGCTGGGGCCAGAACATGGGGAACCCTTCCTGTCACATGAAAGGTGTGGGCTTTTGTCTCTAAGCAATGGGAACCCACTAAAGAAGGCTACAGAAAAGACTGTATTTATGATGAAAACTAGCTGGTGATGACTATTGTGGAGGCTGGGAAATTAGTCAGGAAGTACTTCTAGTAGTCCACAGGAATGAGCATACCAATGAGCATAGAAACTGGGCATTTAGAATAACTTAATGAGGATTTAAATCAGATCTCAGTGCCCTGGAGCTCAGGCCAGTTAATTGAGGGAAATTGCTTGTGTCACAAAACATCTAAAACTTTCTGGGGAAATTAATTACATAATCATTTAACCTATAAGAAATAAGGAGGTAGCCTGATGGTAATTCAGTGTCCTCCCTTTCCTGCCTGCCTTCCATGCCTCAAGTTTTAGTGAGCAACTACTACATGTACAGCACTGTATGGCATGCAGGGAATACAAAGACAAACCTACCTAAATAGAGAAAAGAGGTGCTCAAACATGTAATCAATGAGACAAAACTTCAAGAGAGAGGAAAGGTACTATGAGAATGGTTTTATTTATAACAAAGTAATTGATGGACACATTTATAAAGACATATTCATTGACTTGGGCTTTTAGAAAAAGCAAATGCTATGAGGAATCACAAGTGAGGATGGTTACTTCTGCCTGGTGGGGTAAGAGGGGAAAGGGCTCAGGAAGATTTGTCATTGAGCCTGGGAATTGGAGATGAGTGTGAGTTCCTCACACAGAGTCAGAAAGACCATTCCTTAAAGAGAGAAAGACCTTTTCACATTTTCACATTTGGGGCAGGAAGAAGTAATTGCAGCCTGTCTCAACTAGTACAAAGAGGTTTTTGGAGGAAGGGCAAATTAACATACATGCTGCCATTTTGCCATTACCTGCAACCTTTCTCTTTCGTACCATCTACCTCTCCCCCCTCTATCTTCCCTCCACTGTGGACTAGATCTTTCCATGTTATGTTCAATCCACAATTCCCTGGGCTGCTCTGCTGCCTGCTAATTCCATCAAGAAACCAAAGGAACTTGTTTGGGCTGTGGACCTAGATCCTGGCACATTTATAGGGGAGGATAGACAAAGTATTATAAAGTAAAATGAGTTAGGACCACTCTGATTACCTTCTATTTGAGAAGGCAAGGGGTGCTTTTTGATGTGGTTTTTGAACAGACAAGAAACCAAGAAGCCTGTAGCTTTGTTTGGGCGAGTTTTCTCGTAGACTTAGATCAATTACATTAAAACATTCAGCCGGCAAACAATGCCCCTCAAAGAAAATGCTGGCTCTTTCCTTTTATGAAAGTAATACTTGCACCACAGCCCATGGGATTGGCTATTCCCTTTCTATTGAAATGATTCACATAGAATGTTCCTTGAATGTCTTGGTAATAGGCAAACACTAATAGCAGGATATTTCAATCAGAACTGGCTGGCCATAAGGGAATAACTGTTTCTCATTGACTAAGTCAAAAGCCAAGTTACTTTATTAGCATATAATATACTTGGAGTCAGTTTATGGGTTTTGTTATTTGGCATTTGCATCTTTGTCCAACCCACAGAACTCAAAAAGCCCTTCCAAGCTGGTTGAAGAACTAAGGAGAGGCTCATGGTAGAAGGCATTTGGGGAGTGATAGAAAAAGTCACCTAGTAACTTCCCTTCCCTTCACCTACCCCAAAAAAGAAAGTTTTAGCCTTTTGGATACAAGGAAAAAAAAACTGTCTTCCTAAGCATATTATTGGGCTGTATGAGAGAACATTCAAACTTTGGAAAAATATGTTTCAAATTATTTGTCAGAGCCTCTTTTGGTTTAAAAATATGAAATGCATTTATTCTTCTTTCATCCTCATGAATATTTATGTGTATTTAAAGTAGAAATCTTTTATAGGCTTAATAAATATAAATAAGCATCTTTATATCTGTTTTTGTTTAACCATATGGTTCTTAAGTGCCAGACTCCTCTTTTCTAAGTGTTTTCCCACACATTTCTTTCCCACACAATAATGACTAATTGTAAATAATATCTCTCTCTCTCTCTCTCAATCTCTGTCTCTCTCTCCTGCACACACACACACACACAGGCCTCTCCCTCCCTCTCAGGCCACATGATCTCTTCTCTGTGGTACCCTCTGCCCCTTCCTTTCTTCCTGCATCCAGTCTTCTTTACTTTTTTAATCACCCTTCAAGATCCCACCACAGCCACGGCTCATAGAGGCTTCACTCCCCACCAATCCACTCTCCAGTTACTCACTTCAGGCCTGAGGGTTTCCACTCCAATTCCAGGAAGCCCAATGTGGCCCACTGCAAGTCTGGAATCCACCTCTAGTCCAGTAAGCTTTGAAAGAAGCCAAGTAAGGCCAACCTTCTGTGGACAGGTCAATTCTCCAATAGGGAAGCATAACATGGAGGACATGACAGGTGTTTCCAGGACACATACTACAGTCACCTCTTTGGATGGCCTACAGGTACCTCATTTAATCCACTCATCCACCCTCCCAGTCTGTCCTTTGCCCTCTGATTGCCAGATAGAAAATCAAAACAAGACAATCTCCAAATTGAAAGCCAGTCGGTGGGAGCTAGTACAGCGTTCCTATGAAAACACTGGTAGCATTGATAATGCACAAAATAGATTAACTCAACAGTATTGAAAACAAGATGGACAAAAAGATATTTTCCATATTAGTTTGATAGATTTTACATTCTCTGTCCCCAGGAAAGGAAATGCTATATCATCAACTTTAAATCACTTATCACTAAGAGAGGCATTCATATTATTTCAAACTCTGTATCTTTAATGTCTTACAACCATCTATCTCTAGCCAAATTTGCTGAGATTTTAAATATCAAGATAAAATACACATGTGTGTTGATTCTGGCATATTGGCATTAGCTATAAATGAGAAGGACTGTATATGGAGGGGACCCATTAAGTTAAATATCAGTAAAGGAGTTGCCATAGGAATTGGTGATGACAGGAAAAGACATTTAAGAAATTCACATTATTTTCACCTAAAGCAGGGGGAAAGTCCTAAAGGGAATTGGAAATTTATACTTTGGGAAGTCCCAACCATAGGGAAAGACCCCAACCATCTTTCCAAGAACTTCCTTCCCACTTGAGAACCATAAGTATCCAGAAGCGAAGCATCTTGTTGCATGCGGCTTTGTTTTCACTGCCTAATAGTTTGTCAGGTACTTTATACTCCAAATGCTTCCCTAAGCATCAATTTAGGTGCAGAATTATAGTGACAGACATTATAGTAATTTATAATGACACAAAGGAGTGGTCTGCAGTGGGTTTGGCATTCACCAATTGGTTATATCACTTGGATTCACTAAAAGATAATTGGGTTTATTACCCAGTTCCAAGTAAGGCCATCCTATTGTCTTGAATAGATAGTATATTCTACCTCTAAAACATGAAGGTCATATCTAAAACATCTGCTTCCACAGAAAACTGAAAGATCATCTTTTCAGAAGAAGAAAAAATGTTTGCTTATGTCATACCTTAGATATTTTTTTCTTATGTTGTTCCCTAGATATTTTCTTAGGCTCGCTCTATTCTTTCATAGCTTGAAGATTTCCAATTGAGTTTCCTTTTGCAAAGTACAGCATACTAAAGTATTCTGTCTCTGGGCAATAATATTCTATAGTTGTATCTGCATATTCATGTGCTATGAATCTCTCTAATTATAAGAAGCACCTTGAACTTAATAAACAAGAATAGTTTTGAGTGTCATCAGTTTCACACCGTGATTACCAGATTTATGTACTTTCCATAAATCTATCCACAATTTTTCTGATCATAGAAGAGATGTACTAAATAGATAAGAGGGGGAATCCCTGGAGGCAACCATTGAGCGCCTGCCTTCCATCCAGGGCATGATCCTGGAGTCCCAGGATTGATTCCCCCATTGGGCTTCCTGCATGGAGCCTGCTTCTCCCTCTGCCTGTGTCTCTGCATTTCTGTCTCTGTGTGTGTGTGTGTGTGTCTCTCATGAATAAATAAATAAAATCTTTTTTAAAAATAGGTAAGAATATCAAGAATGTCTTTCTGAAACTATCGGTTGAAAGTTGTGTATTATGCAAACTTCAGCCATTACTTCTCAAGTGGGTAGCAAATTGGTGTCCATTAAAATGAGGCAAACAACTTACTGCTTCTCTTCCCATCACTATAGTAATTGCTAATACCTCCCCATGTCCGTGCAAGGTTCTGTTTGAAAAATGCAAAATCTTGGGTAGTTGTTGAGTTTTTATGGCCTTGTTATGTAGTCCAAATGCAGGAAATAGTGACCAGTATTCCCTTGGTAGAGTCAACCATTGAACCAAAGACTGGGCTATTCAAGTGAGAAGCTGGATGAAGGGAACATGTTCAATGCTTTATAACTTTATGCAAATTTTAATTATGCAACTTTAAAGTCATGAAACATATACTGGTAAAGTCTTACCATATCCGTAATTTCAAAGCATATGAATTCTCCACACAAACTAGCAAATCATCAAGAATCACATAATCCCAGTGCTGCAAGGCCAATGTATTAACTGTGTTCATGTTGTTGTCACACAACTTTGGGGGCTTGACAGAAATGCCCACCCACCATTGACAGTCTCAGTCTTGAATGCATTCTTTAGGAAATCATCTCTCACAGAAAGTTTGAATTTCCTTTCTAAATGGCCTCTACTGTAATAATCACATGATTTGAGGCCTAGGTCATTATGGCCTACCTATATAATCAACCCTCTATGCTCCTTCTTCATGTAAATGTGAACCATTTCCCAACAGCAAATATATTACTCCTTAGGCCCATAGGCATCTTAGATCATATATAGTGATGTTGACATAAAACTAAAGTGTTAATTTACTTGGATCAAAATTCTCATGTTATCCAGGCATTTTACTACAAGACCGAATATTTTTACAAGTGCCTGAACTGATCATAGATTATGATCTTATGTCAGCAGAAATAAAGAGAGAAAGAATGAGGAGAAGCCTTTTGGAATTTTAAGACATTCTTCTATTCCTGCCACCTCCCTTCCCCACAACACCCAACTCAGTTTTTGCTTAAGCCAATTTTGACACTTTCTGCCTTTTGAGAGCCCAGGTTAAAGTACATAGCAGTCAGAACAAAAATGTGACAAGAGTCTAAGAGGTTATCTTCTGCAAAGAACAATTAATTGGGGTTTGGCTTGCAATTTGAAAGCCCTATGTCAACCTGGAATCTTGTAGAATGTTGCTGTTAAATCCATTATCCCAGCCCACAGTTTTGAAGGCTATGCTTCCAGTTCCAACATTGCAAAAGCTCAAGAGTGTGGCAAACATCTTGCCTCTTCCTGCTTAAGCAACTCTACATTACTGTAAAATTAAATTCTAATGGAAATCTCTGAGAACTACTGAAAGCCATTGGTTATGGTAGAAAACAAAAAATTATAACTAAGGAATTAACCTATTTTTCCCCAAAAGCACAGGAAATATATTCACACACACCACAAAAGTCCCTGAGGGCACTAGATAAAGTGAAAAAAGTTTCCTGAATAATAGAGATATTTTTTTAAGACTGTAAATATGAACAACTATTTTTTTTTGTTGTGAATGGCTAGTAGGTTTAGCTGAACATGGTATAAATTTGCAATTATCTTCAAAAGGATTTACATTTATTTTGTTTGGGGCATGAAGAAAATAGTATTGGGCCATGTGAATCAAGCTAATATGTAGTAGAGTCCAGAAAGAAAAATGTTTTATGTCATTAATAGAAAATATACTGTTCTTGATATTTTAAAAAGCTTTTTCTTTACTAATGAAGTCATAGGCCACAGATTCTATTTTTATATTTGTGACTTTCTCTAGGACATCTTTGATATCCTGTGTCCAAAACATAACTTAGAAACTAAAGTGTGAACAGAAGAAATAAAGAAAAATAAGAGAGAAACCGAAGGGAAGAGTGACATCCTACAGATAGTATTTATTCTGGAAGTTTAGCCAGTTAGTGGACAGCAATAGTATGATATAGTTCCCTTGGGCATAGAGTTTCTTTTGAAAACCCATTCTAGAACTTCTTTCACAGGCCTCAGTGAGCTTCATAAAACAGCGCAAACTGAAAATCTATGCAGCTATAACAATATGCTTAATTTAGGGTAAAATTTTGTAAAGAGTCCATTTGCAGGTTTTACATAAATCACTTTCAAAGATCCATAAACTCTTGAAATGACATACAAACATTTTTGTGACTATCCACATATGTGTTTATTTTTCTGGAGAAAGGGTCACTAGCTTTCATCAGATTTACAAATGTATTCAGAGATCCTTGTCTCCAAAAACTAGGCCATGAACCACTGCTTTCATTCATTACTACTTGATATCATTTCTTTGCTCAGAAACAAAGGCTGTGTGTGTGTGTGTGTGTGTGTGTGTGTGTGTGTGTGTCTCCTGACAGAAAGACTTAATATTACCATATTGTGGTAGGTTTAGTTTACATAGAACATGATATTTTTAGATATAGCCTCATGCTCTACCTCCCATAACTAAGAAATTCAAAAGTACTTATTATTTTAAACTATAAGGGCTTTTATTATCTATGGAACAAATCTCCATGTATTATCACTGTAGGAAATGGGAGAGAATTTGGAAGCCAGATATATTCAGTATTTTTGAAAAGGGAGATGATATCTTGATAGTTCTTTCAATTTTTACCACTAGATCTTAATAATAATATAAATTAATGTAGTTGTTTTCATCCTTTAAGCGATAATGGCTTAATTCCAAATATAGGAAATTTGATCATCTAAAATTTCTCTGTGTTTCTAGGGGTTACAACAATTTGGTTCATTAATAAATACATTGATATGAAACCATTAGACAGTTTATTGCTCTCAAGTCATCCTATGAAACTTGATCCTTTGCACCTCTGTATCCTTTCAAAGGGAAGAGAGGCTTCCAGCCATCTTGCCTATTGTCTGATAGATTGTAGATCACTGGAAATTCATGAAGGCTCATTCTAGGACTTCTCCATGAGAACATTGAGTGGATCACAGTTGGTCTGTGAGTTGGAGTAAAGATCCCACTGACAGAATCAGTGCTCAAGACCAGAATTTGGCAAAGGGCTCTCTTGGAAGAACCTAGAAATAAGTCTCAACATACCATTTGGTATAAAACAGCAAGTACAGTGCATTGTTCCTTGATATGCAACAATACGATAGCATGCACTGAAGCAAGGAAAAGGGGAAAATTAGATGGCATAGTTCTTTGGGGAATACCTCATAAAAGAATTTGAAACATTGGAGTAGAGACTCTTTTTCAAGGCATATTAAAATAGTGATCCACATAGGGGTGGGTATGTCATATGTCAGCAAGTTGTCTTCCAAAAGAAGTGTGTTGTATTAACATTTCAAGTTAGCCTTTAGTTTTCAAAGAGCCTTTCAACAGGAATTTCTTTAATCCTCATAATCAGCAGTGGGAAAAATATTTCCTTCATAGACACGTAGAATTTTAAAGTGACATTTTGCCTGAATCATTAAGGGTTTTTGGGCCAAAGAGGAGCTGCTTTGACCTTTCACTTCCCTCTCCTTGGATTTGAAGGGGTAATTCTCAAAACTTCTCCATCCACAGAAACATTGGATGGCATCACAGGTCATCCCTCTCCTCTGATTCCTTCTGCAGCACAAAAAAAGAAATCTTGGGACCCCCAATCGTCATTTTCTTACATTTTTAAAACATTGATTTTTGTGTAACTGACATTTTGGATCATTCCTTTAAGATGAAAATGAAACCATGAAAAACATTGACTTAGGAAATAAAAGGCCCCAGAATACCGATGCACTGTAGAAGTGTAACAGGTCACCCAAGTCAAATACAATCGCTTATTAATGGAACAAGAAAGCAAACCTCCAACTATTATTTCTCACAGGACAGCAGTTTCTGGATGAAAGAAAAAAAAACACAGCAGGAGGGGAAAGGGGAAAAACTGGGATTGCTAAAGGCCTTTTTTGGGTTTTTTTAGTTCATATTTACAGAAGTGGTACAGAATCTTGATTATTTGTTTTTTAAGTTAACTGCTCAGTAAAAAGCCATCTCATTTTTATGGTACTGGTCAATTCCTTAGTTGTTCTGGGAAGGTGAAGAGTGAGAAAATGCAGTATGATACCAAAATGAGCAAGAGAAGTGACTCAATGAACTATGATGACACTTGAGAGGTTGCTCGAAAATGCGCTTCATTTCTTTCTCATCACATCTCTCAGGGGCGAGAGACATTAATATTCCTCTTTAATATGTTAGGTCAAACCATGTGTGAGTGCTGGCATTAGGGGAATTTTTACATCTTCTAGCTCACCATTAATAGCTTAAATTCTTTAGAAAAGGTCTGTGGCACCCCCTGAATTCAACAACTGTTTCCGGACCACCCCTTATGTGCTTGGTGGCACCTTGCTCAGTGGTAAATGACACAGTAATGGCAAGTAGCAGGTGGCAGATGGCAGGTACCACATCTACTGTATTCTTTATCATGACTGTTAAGCTGTTAAGAACCAATAATCAAGCTGATCATTTATGGTCACTTATGGATAGACCCTAATGCAGCCAATAGTTGACCTGACAAGTGCAAACCTGCCCCCAGTTGTCTCGAATAGTCTTTGATAAAGAGAACCATTCAGGTGTTTTCTCAGCACTGTGATGATGTCAAGGATCCAGCCCATTTTAAATTCCCATTTTTTGTATAAGAAACTGAACCACTGGGTTCATGTGAGACTTGGTTAAAGTCTTTTGGCTGCTGGCTCAGGGCTTCATCTACTAACCAATTCCTTTCTCTCCCTCCTCACCCTATGCACCCCCTATCCCTGTAAACTATGGCAGTGGGTGCCATCCCCGGCCCCAGCACTGCGGGAGCTCTGGGGAGAGGGCAAAATCACATAGACTCTCTGGTGGGAAGATTCTGCTGGAGGATGTTGTATAAAATTTTTGCTCCATATTTTATCCCTATATGTTGTTATCTCCCCCTTGCTCAGTAATTTTAGTTTGTGCTTTTTGTTCCCCTTTTTGTTTCTTTGGTTTGCTGGCTTTGTGTTCTTTTCTCTTTTTTTTCCTTTTCTTTTCCTTTTTTCATGCAGGAATCGGTCAAGGTGTTCCGGTGGTGGCGCTCATTGTGGAAGGAGGACCCAATGTGATCTCAATTGTCTTGGAGTACCTTCGAGACACCCCTCCCGTGCCAGTTGTTGTCTGTGATGGGAGTGGACGGGCATCGGACATCCTGGCTTTTGGGCATAAATATTCAGAAGAAGGCGGGTAGGTAATTTGTCAGGCCCTGTAAGAGACCTTTGAGTACAAAGCCTGTGTGCCAAGCTTGGGAAGATGATATCAGTTGATTGCGATGTTTGGTATGGGAAGGTGCTGGGGAAGAGCAGGGGAACATATTATAAATGTCTAAATGTCCTAAATGAGAAATTCCATGAAAGCTCCACTAGACCAGTCTTATACAGACAAAAGGAAAGGAGGAGGTTGTAGGACTTGGTATCCTTTCTCTTCATTTCTTCTCTTTTTTGCTCCTCCCACTAAGGAGAAACAGGGACTGGGCTTTAACACATAAAGCAAAGCTAACCTGGATCATATAGTTCAGGTTAGTACCTTGGGAGAGGCTGGGATATATAGCTTCACTGAACTGCTGCAGGTTTACAAAGGCCAAACATTTACAAGACCTTTTAGTGGCCCGTGTTGCCAAATCCCCCTAAATTCGCTTAGAAAGCAGAGCCACTAACCACTCTGGTCCTCTGTACACCCTTCCTGGACTCCTCGCCCTTCCCATGCACTTTCCTTGGTCTATATATTCCCCATTGCTACTTTCAACAATCCAAAGTCCCAGCCCCAAGGAGGGCTTCCCTTCCCATACTTCCCTGCCAGTCTGAGTTCTCTCCTGATGAATAGTAAAATCCAAGCACTCTTGCATATTATTAGATCAAAGTAAGTCATCTCAAGGCATGAATGTGTGTGAGGAGAAAAACTCAGGAGGAGTCATTGAATTTTTTTTAAATGTTGTAAAAAGTTTTATTTAAAAAAAAATGTTTAAGAAAGTTTTTTATCTCTATACCCAACATGGGGCTCTAACTCACAACCCTGAGATTAAGAATCACATGCCCTTCTGACTTGAGCCAGGCAGGCATCCCAAGTCATTGAATTTTTAAATAAGGAACTTCCTGACCTAATCAATTCTCCTAACACATGAAACTGGTGGGAGAAAGGAGCCCCAAAGGAAATGGGACCTTTTATTCATCCCTTTTACAAACATACACAAAGTGGCTCCTGGGTGCCATGCACTGAGATGGGAAAAAGCATAACAACTATTCCTACCCTCAAAGAGCTCATAGAAAGTCTGTAAGTAGACCAGTATGTAATGATAACAGAGAGTGATCAGTGAGCCTGCCGACTGCAGGACATGCCCTCCTCCACCTGTCTGCCAGGCAGCCCAGCAGCGCTCCAGGTGAGCCATTAACACAGACCCTTCTCTGGTAAGTGTGTGAACCTAAAGTGGCAAAGGGGGCATAGGAAAGTCACCAGCCCTCCAGGTAACATTGCAAACAGTTAAAGTGATTTCAGGCCTGTGAAAGCTATTGATATGAAAACAAAAAAAAACAAAAACAAAAAATAAATAAATTTTTTAAAAAACCAATATTGCTGAGCATGAAATTGGAGTTTGCTTCCTGGCAAATATAAATTACTTTTATCTTTTCCCTTCATTGTAAATATTGGTTTGTTCTATAGCTAGAAAACTGAAAAGAACATTTGCCCAAAGCCTTCATGTCGTTTACAACCAGACAGAGTTCAGGATCCTCAGCTGTTCTTTGCTTTTATTAAAAATTTAGCCATAGTTCTCATTGATTCAAATATAGCAACGTGTTCCTTTTTCAAAAATAACTAAAGTACTTATACAGTTTTTAGCTTTGGCTTACTTTTTTGCCTCCCAGTGCTTGTAATTATTTTACTGTATTTCCGAAAAGTAGAGACAAGGTTGCATTCAGGATGCACATTTCCTTTTCAGAAAATTCATGAAAAGTGAGCTGCTCATCACAGTATTTCAGGTTTCCTAGGTCTGTACACAATGAAGGTCTGAACCCAGGGCCTACTTTTTGTCCTTATTGGGGGTTGTATACTTTGAAAATGTTACAATTTTCCAATTCTTCCTGCTTCTGTTTTTTATACAGTGGAAATGTTACACATTTTAGAGCTTGGGTGGGGTGGGAGGGTGTGTCTGTATTATTTAAGCTAGGGGACAGATACACAGGGCAGTTATGTGCTTCCCCAAGGCCACATGGCCCAGGATCTTGTGCCAGGATTCTTTCTGGTCTATTATAAAAATTCGCTGAAATGGATTTTGTGGTATGTGCCTTCGTGTTTCTTATGTAGTACTTCAATGATACTGTCTTTTAATACAAGTGCACTTAAGTTTCCTTCAGCTTCCCCTTTGCACTATAATTTCTAAATTTTTTGTATTATTCCATGTATTCTCAAAAGATAAAATCAATGCATTCCTGGTGGTAAACCAATGTCCAAGCTGACCAAAGTGGGTTCCTTTCCCCAACCCTTTCTTTTTTTTAAGACTTTTTAAAAAGTTTTTATTTAAATTCCAGTTAGTTAACACATAGTGTAATATTAGTTTCAGGCATCATGTGGATTCTTTTTCTTCCCCTGACACAGATACAAATTAAGAGTCAGAAATATGCCCTTTTAACTTTAATCAGCAATTTTACTTTTAAAATGAAAGTTTAGTTTTAGTTATGGTTATTTTATGACTAAAATACACAAAATCTCTCTTTTTTAAAAAAAAAAAGATTTTATTTATTTAGTCAGGAGAGAGGCAGAAACAAAGGCAGAAGGAGAAGTAGGCTCCCTGGATCACGCCCTGAGCTAAAGGCAGCCACTCAATCACTGAGCCACCCAGGTGCCCTGCAAAAGCATAATCTATATAGGATCTTTGCAAACACACAAACCATAGTTGATTTTCAAAGAACCCAAAGGCATGCAGATAACTAGCATGATGATAAAGAATTGAGTTATAATTTCTTATGTTGGGAATTATTAAAATTAAAACTTTAAAAAATTTAAGAAACGTTTAGAAACAGGAAAATTGAAACTCCAAGAGAAGCTTTGTATTGAGAAGCTTTGTATTTGTCAATCCAAATATATAAATCTATATTTATTTATTTTATATGGTATTATAATAAAACTATGCTCTTGCTCCATGAGAGGAATTATAAATTTATCATGATCAAATGAATCCATGGCGTTTCTCTGGATCATGTGAATAACTGCCAGAATTAATCATGTTTATTTAGCTTGAGTAAGAATTTGTCTGGCCACACATGTGCAGCCAATTTAAAAAAGCATTTCCAAAGAATATTATTTTGCAGGAGTGTGTTTTCTCTATGCTGAAAAAAACAAAAACAAACAAAAATGAGCCTATTTTAGACTTTCTTCACCAAGAATTTCTTCTTCAAGTTCTAAAAAATCCAACAAAGTTGGGATATGTTTCACTAAAAATAAATATCAATGTATAACTATATGTTCACATAAACAAATCTATATAAATAAATGAGTGTAGTTGTACATATAAAATCGATGATAGAAAACACATACACCTTTTTTACGAAACCTGAATCAGAGTTTGTAATCATTGATTTTTACTTTTCAGTTATTTTACTAATTTAAATATGTTTTAAAATGTTTTAAACTCATTTACAGTTTGTTAAATAAATAATACAGGTCCAAGAACTATAAATGTGTGTATTCAGCTATAAAGTTTTTCATTTTATAATCTTAAAGGAGTGAATGAAATTTATACACCTTGCATTTTAACTTTTGTGAACTTGATAATTTTGCCTTTAAACTCCCTGTTATTAACCATCTTCCAAGAATATAAATTTGAAAGGGCATCACTATGGAAGCAAATTATAATTGGCAAAACTAATTAACTTTTGTAGATGAGATTATTTGAGGTAGAGGAAGACAGGCCATATCTATCCCAACACAAATGGGTTTGGGTAAACTAGGAGGCATTTGCAATTAAATTCTTACTCTTGCCTTCTCTGTCTCTGCTCCATGGTACATGCTACCCAAAAGAAATGGCCAAACTTTCTTTTTCCCTTATTGTTGTACTTGATTTTCTATTTCTCATCTGTCATAGTTTAGAATGAGTCACAAGTCACTTTCCCTAACTCATTTCATTCCTTAAAAATATTATCAAAATTTTTTTTCTAAACCATGAATGACAAAACACTGAAAAGAGAAACAGATTAATACTACCAAAGGGGTATTAGATTTGATTACCTAAGTTTTCAGATACAAAGATTCCACTTTTTGCTGTTGACCAAGCAAACTGACCAACATCACCCATAGTCAGGAACACCTTTCAGGCTATAGGTACCTGCAAAGTCAGAGATGGCTTGAAAATTAATAAACTAAGTCTCAGATTGCAGAGAAACGTGGTCTTGCTCCTCATTTATCAGTGAGAAAGTGCCGCACAGATGAAAAATGTCAGCGTGGAAAAGGCATCTGAATGAATGTTCATTCTGAAATGATGCTCCTTGTTTATCTGGATTTTACTGCTGATCCTTACATTTATTTTAGTGTCTTTTTCTCCAAAAATAATTATCTGGATTCACCCTTTTTAGAGAGCCTAGGATAAGAAGCAGAACCTGTAGTAGCAGAAAGCCTTAAAGATCTTAAGGTAGTCTATTGATAACTTCTGGGAAATTATCCACGGAGCAGACATCAATAGATTTTCACATTCTTTTTTTTTTTTTAAGATTTTATTTATTCATGAAAGACACACACACAGAGAGGCAGAGACATTGGTAGAGGGAGAAGCAGGCTCCCTGCAGGGAGTCCTATGTGGCCCGACTTTCACATTCTTATGTGTCAGATTTGTGGAGAAACACTGAGGAATGGCCTGCTCTTGAGGACAGGAATAGATAATATATTTCAAATAAAAAATTTGATTATCAGGGTGCCTGGGTGGCTCGGTGGTTGAGCATCTATCTGCCTTTGGCTCAGGTTGTGATCCCAGAGTCCCAGGATCAAGTCCCGTATCGGGCTCCCTGCGGGGAGCCTGCTTCTCCCTCTGCCTATGTCTCTGCCTCTCTCTCTCTGTGTCTCTCATGAATAAATAAATAAAATATTTTTTAATCTGATTATCATCCTTGTTTAAAGGGAGCTTAATAAAGGTCCCTACATTTTCGATTAGCTGAGGTAAAGGCATAAATGGAAGACAAAGTAGAGATGAACAAGGAAAAATATGTTGCAGGGCTTCAAATTATATCACTATATCACAGATGTAACAAAAGTTTGATTCTCTCCAAGTACACCTCAAAATGACCAAAATCAGGAGGGAGTCACCAGAAAACTAGCCATTTTAGAAATCCAGACGTAGTCTCTTTTCTGTAGGGCCTATCACTCTGTGCCATGGTTACTAATGTTTTCTTCTGCTGCTTAAGATTTCCGTCTAAGGCTGAAGGATGTCACAGCCCTATCATTTGTCTCTATGAGATCTGCTGAAAGAAAGTAATTGATCTCAGTGGTTTGTATCCCAGTATGATTTAGACATAATTGGAATGTCAAGAGAGAAAGAAGGAAACAAATATCAAGCATGCTGACTCCAAGTGTCCATTTCAGTTTTCATTAATTTTATCTTATCTTGTCTCTTTTCCAGAATTTTCTATAAGAGGGCATGTCAAAACTTGATTCTGTTTTGTAACTTCCTCAGAAGGGAAGGAAAGACAGTTGGAAATACCTTGTACAGACAAAGGATACTGGGGGCTTTATTTACAAAAAGTGTTGTTTTTGTCAACTGTTTTCTAAGTTAACATTTATTGAGTGCCTATGCTCTGCATGGAACTTTTAGAGAATGAGCAAGACTTGCCCCTAGCAGAGATTCTATGAGGAAATTAAAACATAGGCATGAATACAGATAACTAGAAGGTCAGGTGTGCTGTGGTAAGTGTTTCAAGAGCCCAGAGGACAAAGTATCTGAGTGTGGTATTCCTCCTAAGAATATATTCAATGAAAAAGAAAAAAAAAAAAAGAATATATTCAATGGAACAACTCTGTTAATTACCCACAAAATGGCAATATAGTGACTCTGTTGCTACTGTTTTCCTTTTCCATCAAAAACTGGATCCAAACTGAGGGTCAGTTTCTTGAATGACCAAGAAAAAGCTAATATTTGGCCCTTTTATGTAACTCAACACAGAAAAAAAAGAATCAGTCTGCAGAGTATTGAAGGAAGTTAGTAAAAGAGATAATTTTATCAGATAGTGTGTATGTGTGTATACATATTATTACGTTGAATTTATATATACTCAAATTTATATATATTTTAATATATTATATTAATAATATATAAAATTATAATTAATATATCAATATAATATAAATGCATTATAGATAAGTTAGTATATATTTTATGTACTAATATTATATCAATTATATATTATATATTAATATATTTATATATTGAATTTAAATATTTCAGTTTAATAAAATCAATTTAAATGGCAAATTAATGAAATTATATATGATTATATATATATACTAATGCCTATAATTACTAAATTGCAATTTTTATATTGCAATTTTTCCCGTTGTAGAATATATTAAACATATTGCTATGTAGATACCTGTGTCGTTGTCTCCCAAGTTTCACAAGGCTAGAGTAGCTTCATTTATTTAGGAAACTTCATAATAATATACTGATGTCTTCCAGTTTGCTGCTTGATCCCTCCATGTTGTGTCAGCATGGAGAGAATGAAGCACTGATTTTAAAACAATTACCTAGCATTCATGGAAGAAAGTATGAGTGAGAGGAAAAGTTTTATTGATCTCAATTGGTTAGTCAGTTCTCCACATTGATTAAATTTGCTTTAGAATTGCTCAGCTCCAAGTTGGGAAAGTGTGGCCTTGAATATAAACAGCAAACATCAGAAAAATACACAGAGCCGCATAATCCATTATGACAAAGAAATCGTTTTTCGGAGTACCACTGCCCACGACTTTTAGACAGCCCATCAATGCCAAGTGAAGATTTCAAAGGATGGATTAACTATGTTCTCTGAGATTTGCTTAGCTAACTTCCTGGCCACTTGTTACACAGAAAACATTCAAAATAGGCATGTGGTTATCACACTGCAGCATGCCTGAGAATGTTAGGAGACAGCCTTCCCCTGAATATTCTTATTCAGTGCACCTGGGATAGGGTGCAGAAACTGCTTGAAACCAAAACCATAGGGATTCCAGGGCCTCTGGGGGGCTCAGTCAATTAAGCATCAGACTCGATTTGGGCTCTGTCGTGACCTCAGGATTTTGAGGTCAAGCCCTGCAGAAGGCTCCATACTCAGCAGGGAGTTGCTTGAGATTCTCTCTCCCTCTTTCTCTGCCCCTCCACCTGCTTGCTGGCTCTCTCCCTTTCTCTCTAAAAAGGTAGTAAATCTTTAAAAAGGAGTCCCGGTGATTCCAACCAGAGTAGTCCATGGTCCATGCCTTCAGAAACTCTTTCTAAATGTATATGAATGAACTGTCTTCATACTTCTCTGATGTTTTCAGAAAGAGCTTCCTCACTTTCTGTGCCTCATGTATATGCTCAGCACACCAGCCCTTGCATTGTTACCACAAGCACTTTGTACCTTCTGCCAAGTTTTGTCTCTGGAACCCAGTTGACTTGAAAAGTCTATTTAGCACGAATCATCTCATTTATTTCTTGATCACAGCTATTCTTGGTTCCAAACATCTGTTAGACTTGAAAATCCCTCCCTTGAAGGGAAGGAAAGCCACACCACAAAAATACTCATTTTGAAAGGACTGGTAGATTTCTCTGTTCATATTTTTATTTACATGGATTTCTTAAGGGCATTCAGTTCACTTCCTTATTTCTTTTGAAAATGATTTTCTGACTAGTTCAAAATGTATGACCAATTTCAAAAGAGAAAAGAAAAAGAGAATGAGAAATATAAAAGTGTTTAAAACCAAAATGGTGCTAGTTGTGAATGATGGCTCTCTCTGCTGTCGGAGACACCACTGACAATCATCAAGGCCACTAAGTTCCCCATTAGAAATTTTCAGCTCATTTTCCTTTGATTTCATAATTCCAGGGGACAACCGTTTAAGATTCCTAAAGTCCCACTTACCTGGTAGCATTAATTTCACTTTCTTAGAGCTCTTGGGTCCCTCCCCATATGAAACCTCAGAAGTACAATATATAAAACAGACAAAATACATGTTTGCTCTGGTGAAGCCAGGGTGGAAGGCCTAGACCAGGGGTTCTTAAGTATTTGTCTTGAATCAAAATCACCTGGAGAGCTTATTAAAAATCAAAGAGCTGGGCTTCATATCAGTTTTTCTAATTCAGTCTGATTGGCCAGGTGATTTGCATTTCCAAGGAGTTCCCAGAAGATGCTGATGCTGTTGATCCAGGGACCATAACTTGAGAACCACTGGTCTAGAGCCCTCCTCTCTCTGCCTGGCTCTCACCCACTAAGGCAGCTCTGAGCAGCTTTGGAGCACCTCTTCAAATTCTAGGGGCTTCCTTGTGGAACCCAGTTGAAGACCATTAATCCACAGGTCAAGTCCATATTCCTTTGCTTGGTTAGACTCAAGACCTTTTCCATTCTGGCCCCAGCCTCTCTCTAAGACCATCTCAATGAACGTTCCATTCACCAGACAACCAAGCTAAATTGTCCTCCCCACTGCTGCCATATGCCTCTCTGCCTTAGCATGAAATGTACATGTACATTTCCTTCACTGCTTCTACAAGGTAGCTTTCTTTCATGAAAAGAAGTAGCGAGGGCTTTAAAATCCACAAATACATTTTTTTTCACAAATACATTTAAAATGTATCTGAGGGAGCCACAGATAATAAAATGCCCTGGTATTTAATCCCTCTACCTTAGAGGAGATGAATTTTGAATCATCCTGGCTGACATGAGAACCTGCAGCTTCTAGAAATAGAGTGGATTAACATCTCACCCAGGAGTATCATTAATAATAGATAATGTTTGCAATGTTCTTAATGGATTTACATTAGAGTCCCCACGCAATTCTCATTGTTGATTACGGACCACAGGATTCATAAAAACTAAATACAACAGTGGCCACCTGCTATAAAAGCTTCTTCCACCAGAGACACACTAAAGATGCATTAAAGTAGCATTCCAAGGTTAACTCACGTCTTTATTACTGTTGTCAAGAAAAGTCTCCTTCAACTTCAATAAAGCTTCTTCTTTAATTGTCCTAATTGCTGGGCAACTGTCCTAGAGTTGATCCACCTATTTGTTGCATTTTCTGGGTATATTCAAAGCAAATTAAATATCCATACATAAGCAGTGACCCCTAAAGTAAGTAGTAAAAGATCGATTCCTTAAAATTCATGGAAGTCATAGTTCAGTGTCTTGGAGACAAACCTAGAATTTGGAGTTCGTCAGCCCTATGATATCCTTGGTATTCACCATTTAATAGTATGTTTGAGATCTCATTATCTCTAGCGCAGGGATGACAAATAGATTTCATCTTGAGTGTCAACAACAATCAACTAGTCCTGGCATCCTAGAATATTGTGTTGAGAATGAGTCTGAGGGCACATTTGGGCTCAGGGGCAAGATTGCTGTGATGGATTAACAATGATGAAAAGAAGGAAATGTACAGTCAACATGCCATGTATGTCTACTTTTATTCTCGACGGAAGACAAAATGTTATAGATAACCCCATATATCACTATCCGGCAATCATCAAATAACACATTGAATTATGAAGCCAAAGGAAAAATAAGAAATTTATCTGCCTAAAAGATGTCTGGTAAATAATATTTCATCAACACTGTGAAGTACATCGGTCTAAACTGTCTGACAAATATGAGTCTCCCTACAGGCATAATATATAGTATATCAAAAACAAGAGGGTCTTTTTGGGGGATACTGTTTGAGGCTGGATTGTGGGACAGATTAACTGAGCAGTTGTCTACGGATAATTTATAAGAAAGAATAATTTTAAAACAGCAAGGAATTAATCCATCACTAATCCATCTAAAAATAAAATAAAATTATACTTGTTCCAACATCTCATAGAGTAGGATATGGACTTAGAAGGAATCTTTGACAAATTACTTTGGCAGAGAATTGAGATTTACCCCACCCTCTCCCTCACCCCACCCCCTACCCTGCACCTCTGACCCTCTTCCCAAAAGCATACTTGAAAAATTGAAATTAATATTTTTAAAGCTTCTGCATGCAAGAACCTGACCTAAACACTATATGTCATAAGCTCTATGGGGTAGCTGTGATAATTGGCCACATCTAATAGATAAGGAAATTGAGGACAGAGAGATTAAGAAGTTTGCTCAACATCTCACTACTAGGGAATGGTCTGTCCAGGCACATTGGGGTTGGAAGCTAACTAAGCTTCTAGCAGCTACACTGCTGCAATGCCTCTAGGAACTTGAGACTCAATAACTGCAGGAGATTTGCTTGCCCCAGGGCTGAGTTACTCTTAACAACAGCTTTCAGCTTTCTCCTTTCTCTCACATGCTGGTTAACTTCTCTGAATAAATGTTGGACCAACCTTTAAGACATGTCAGTTAAAGAGGTGCCTGTGTTTTTACCTGCCCAAGAAGCTCATACATCTAAGTCCAGCTCTGATTTTCTCTTTAATAGAGGGCCCAAAACAATAAAAATCCAACTATTTCTCTTGCCTGTGTACATGCAATAGTCGTTGATGGGATTTCACTTGGAATGAGCACAGAAGATGTGTTTTTCCCTTTAATTTTGGCAGCAGAGAAGCTACCTAACCATGTGGTAGTCCCTGTATTCATTGGCAACACATAACAATTTTTACTCTTGGGCATATTCATAATCAAGAGAAGGAAGGGAGAAAAATTAGAGACACAGCCAAAACTGCTGAGGATTTTTCACCTAAATGTCCTGCTAGTTTCTGCCCAAAGTAAAGAGCTTGGCAACCCTGTTTACCTCAATATCATTGCTATCCAGTAGAACTTTCCATGATGATGGAAATGTTCTCTATCTGTCCAGTCAGATAGTCACTGAGCACTTGAACTATGGCTAGTATGACTGAGGATTTGAATTTTAAATGTACTTAGCTGTAATTAATTTAAATTCAAATTGCCACATGTGGCTAACAGCTACCATATTGGATAACATAGCTGTAGTATTTCTGTAACTGAGCTCCACCAAATGGGGGGACCCCTTGAGAGTCTGACAGATTTTCAATGTTATTTGACATTGTTCTCTTTGTTTTTTAATTACATTCTTTCATCCAACTAACATTACGTGTTCAGCCATTCAACAAGTCTTTTTTTAAAGATTTATTTAGTTAGTTTGGAGAGAGAGCACATGAGGTGGGGGAGGGGCAGAGGGGGAGAGAATCTCAAGCAGACTCCCCACTAAGCATGGAGCCCGATATGGGGCTCAATCTCACAACCCTGAGTTCATGAACTGAGCCAAAATCGAGAGTCAAATGCTTAACTGACTGACCCACCCAGGTGCCCCTCAACAAATATTTTTTAGAAACCTACTATGTTCTAGGCACTGTTCTAGGTACTGACAAAAACACACCTGTCAACAAAATAGACAAAAATGTTTGTGGTTACAGAACTTACGTTATTTTAGCAGGGTTAGAGAGTAAATAGTAATTTAACATAATAAACACCTTGTATAATGCTTTAGAAAGTGATATGCTATGGGAAAAAAGAAGGGTAAGGGGAATCAAGGTAAGGGTGTAGTGGAAAAGCTTCTGTCTTCAGCACCTTGATGAAGACTGAGAAAAGAGAATACTTAAGTAAACTGTGTTGTCCATGCATCCAAGGAATTAGTCTAGTTAGGATTTTCTTAGGTTAATCTGTCTTTATGAAATGTCACACATAAAATGCCTCGCACAACAATCTCACTGCACCACCCTCCTCCTGATTCCTTTTGTATGTGTATTGGGATCTTCTGTTTTACCATATCTAGCTCAAGATTCTAGAGTGGATTTTAAAAATTGAAAACAATAAAATAAAATAAAGAGAAAGTGAACCAATATGATAAATGCTCCCCATGAGGATGCTTCCTTCCCAGTTACAGGCAGCTTCTCCAAGATCATTTTCATTACCTTCCATTACTAGATAGAACCCTCAGGAAAAGTCCAGGTGAACCACTTTTCTAGGCTACATATTCAGATGAGATGAGAGATATTATTTTCACAGCTCTCAGCTGACAGAAGCCATTTGTATCTGGAGTTTATCCTCAGTAAAAAGTCATGCAAAGTTAGTCCCTATCCATTGCATTCCTTCTGTTGGTCACTTTCCCGTGTCTCATTCACATCTTCCCCAATTTTTGTGTGTGTGTTTTTTTTTAAGATTTTATTTATTCATTTGAGACAAAGACAGAGAGCATGAGTGAGAGGAAGACGCAGAGGGAGAGGAAGAAGTAGACTCCTCCCTGAGCCAGGAGCCCAACATGGGGCTGGATCCCAGGATCCAGCAATCCTGAGCCCAGCTGAAGGCAGATGCTTAACCAACTGAGCCACCCAGGTGCCCCATTTTTTTTTAAAGATTTCATTTATTTTTTGACAGAGATAGAGAGCACAAATATGGGAAGTGACAGGGAGAGGGAGAAGCAGACTCGCCACTGAGCAGGGAGCCTGATGTGGGGCTCAATCCTAGGACCCTGGGATCATGACTCAAGCTGAAAGCAGATACTTAGCCAACTGAGCCACCCCAGCGCCCCCTTCTCCAACTTTCTATCCAACTAGTGCTTTCTACAAACCATCAGCATCAGTCAGTTCATTACATGTGAGTTTAAAATGAAACATCACTCAACCTAAGAGTTGTTCTAAGGGCTTCTAATTGTCAAACGAAATATTTGTTTGCCTTTTAATTAATTAAAAGGAACATTGGGCATCTGAGAATCTGGGGAGTCACTCTGGGGAAATAGTGGATCCTTGACATTACATTAGTCTCGGGCTTCTCACACATAAGATACAGAACAGCCTGTCTCCAGGATAGGACAGAGAAGTCTCCACTTGTATCCAGTCACTAAACAACAAATGACTAACTTCACATAACCACAGTAAGTTGAGGTTAGTATATAGTTCATTATCAAAGATTCTTCCTTCCTGATTGTCTTGTCCTCTAAGTTTGGCTCTGGTGCTTTCAGGTATATAATCGTTAGCAAATTAGTTTCCCTCTGCAGGCTCCAGACTCTGCATCTGCAAAATGGTTGCTCCTAAACTGTGTCATTATGTTATTCCCAAAGCTCAAATCCCACAGCTGAATTTTCAGATTAGCAGTGTACAGACTCCAGAAATATCAAAAGTTGAGTTGTCATCTTACTGGTGAGGAGAAGCTATTTCAGGGTTTTAAGAGGTAATAGAATCCTATTTACTTTGTAGAAAGACCATTCAATCAACTGTGTGGAATGGATTAGAGGGGGGATAGAGACAAACCCAATTAATAGTCTGTTGGTACCATCTGAGTAAGATACGAAAAGGGCCCAAACAAAGGTAGATCATGAATGATATAAACTGGGGCCATCTGGGTGGCTCCATCTGTTAAGCATCCAACTCTTGATTCTGGCTCAGGTTATGATCCCAGGGTCATGAGATCAAGCCCCTCATCAGGCTCATTGCTGGACTTGGAGCCTGCTTAAGATTCTCTCTATCCTTCTCCCTCTTCTCCTCCCCCCTTTCTCTCTCTCTCTCTCTCTCAAAAAAAAAAAGAATAACATAAACTGGAACAATACTTCAGTAAGTCAAAATTTCTCTCTGGTTTTTGGCAGTTGCTTTGTGGTTTTTCTTCTTCAAACAGACTTCAAAGTGTGGTGAGGGCATCAAGAAAATGCCCCCATTGCTCTTGGTGGTGACTCAAAGTGGGCATTAAGGTTGGCCCAAGCATGCACACATTTTAATGAAGATGTCCTTTGCATACTGCATTTAACAGGGAAAAGTACGATGATGGCATCCATGGAAAAAAGGCTTCGGCCAGGTGCCCAAGGCCAAAAAGAAATACCTGGTACATAGTACACACTAAATAAATGTAGACAGGCTGCTGATTCAAGAATATTTGAATCAGAAAATATTTACAGGTACAACACTTCAGATCAGCGATAACATTTTGAAAATACTTCTGAGTGCTTAGACTATCATTTTTAAAGAAAATGGTGATTCTCATCATCAGCTATTAAAAGAAAAAATGCTGAGTAAGACAGCTGAGGCAGTTTAATTAAACTGTGGAAAAGATCAGTGCTTTATCCCATCTCATCTGAACAGAGTCACGTGATGAATTTGCTGGTCTCCAAGATGACCACCATCAATATATTCCCTCTCTGCAATTTCCTACTTTCCTTCCACCAAGAGCTGGAGTCTATTCCCTCCCTCTTCTTGAATCTGGGCTGCTCTTAGTGACTTGTTGGGTTCATTGAATGTAAGGAAATGACATTCTGGGACTTCTGAGGTTAAATCAGAAGTCTTGAAGTTTTTGCCTGGGCCTCTTCAAACTCTCTCTTCGAGTCTTCAATTTGAGAGAAGCCAGCTGCCATGTAAGAAGTCCATCCACGGTGCAACTAGTATTGTTTGTTGAATAAGTAAATAAATAGGTGTGCAGATGTTTGCAAAGCTCCAGCAATAATTAAGCCTCCTAAATTTGCTATGTTCTCTACTTCCCAAATGTAAGAAAGAACTGGTGATCTCTGATCTCTCTGAAGAGACAGAGTTCTTTCTCCAGCTTGGATTGGGAGTGGCCTTATACTGTTGGGCTCTCCAAGGATGCAGAGCACTGTTGGTCTCAGAAAGGAGCTCTGTATTGCACACAAAGGCCCCAGCCATTGGACGTGCTACTTAACAAGAAGAAATATCAGTGAGCAAAGAACAGTGTGGGACTATGTTTTAATAACACAAATACTTGCATAGGTATTGGGCCCTATACAAAGATTAACTCATTAAATATTCAAAAGTCTATGAGATAGGCACTCCTATAATTCTCATTTTACATATATGAAAAACATGACATGGAAAAACTAAACAACTTGCACAAGATCATATAGCTAGCAAATGATAGCTTCACTCAAGACAGCCTAACCTGGTGACTGTGATGCTTATTTATTCACTGTATTGTCCTACCTCTCCGGGAAGAATTGTGACTCCAGAGTCATGGCATTTGGGAGGAAGGGGTAACTTTTACTAACTAAAAATAAGGAGGAAGAGAAGGAGGAGAGGAAGGAAATGGAGGAGGTGGGGAGGGGAAGGTGGAGAAAGGAGAGGAGGAGGTGAAGAAAAGAAAAATCCCATTGTTTGTGACAATAGGCAAGATATTTAATCTTTCTGTGTCCTAAGGTTACATGTAGTAATTTGCTTTGGCATGAAGCAAATGACAAAATTTCGTTTTTCTTTAGAGCATTAGAGGTTCTCTGGGAAATGATGTCTTTTAAGTACCAAATTGCAGTATTATTAATGATCTTTATATAAGTAAAATTCTCTCATACTGTATCTGAATAAATTAACTGAGAGCATCTGTGGAGGGCAGGAAAAGGGCTTCACTCCTTGATGAAAGCCATTAACCTAAGTCTAGCTCTTTGCGTCCCATTGAATTCTAAATACATTTTCTAATTTTTAAATCTAGGAACAAAACTCTGCTATTGCAGGTAATTGAAGTCATTCTGAGAAAAGTGTGCACACATGTATTGTATTGCCAGCCTTTGAACAGAATGTGAATAGCCAAGTATGGGAAGTTCCGTTGGTTACTCCAATCACTGGATGAACATTGACCTATTTCAGATACTTCTGTGACTCATCCAAAAAGCTCCAGATCACAAGTTCAGCATTTAAATGGAAACACAAATGCCATAGTATGGAGATTTTCCTCACTTCAATGACTACCCTTCCTAAATCAAGAAACATTCTAATTTGAGGCATACCAAAAATAGCACTGGTACATATGGAGTCTCAAAATTAACAGTTACTATAAATAGGCACCACTTTGTCAAAGACCCAATTCTAAGACTAAAATTTTATATAATACTATGACCATGTTTTGATGTCAAGAAATTTTCAATCACTGTTCTAGTGCCATAAAAAGAAATCTAAAATGGGCTGATTCTATTTTTTGCTGATGATTAAATATCACGGTCATTCCAGTGTTGTGCAGGAAAAAAAAGTGGGAAGAGCTAGGGAAGCCATAATATCAAGAGAGCAGGCTTCCTGATATCCTACAGAATATGGCCACAAAGAGAAGGTCTTTAGAGAAGACAGAGGAAGTCTTTGTGCCAAATAGAAAACATCTCATTCAGCATAGCAAGCACTTGTGAGAAATCAGAAGCAGATAAAATCTTCAGCACACTAAGTGCACTTTGCCATTGTCCTCATTTTTCCCCCTATCTTCTCCAAACTCGTCTGATTTCCTTCAGATGGTCTATCAAAAAAGGAAAAGCAATTTCCCAAAACAAATATACTTAAATTTCTACTTCCAATGCAGATGATTAGGAAACTAAAAAAACATATTTATAGGTTTCAAACAGGAAAAGCAGCCCTACAGATGGAAGGCTGAATTCAGCAGACTCAGCTCAAGCCTAAGATCATCAACCTATGTGACTTTGTACAAATCATTTGGTCTTGTTGGGCTACAGTCTCCTCCTCTGCAAAATGGAGCTAATACCTGCTTCCCTCTCAGATTGCTATGAAAACCAATTTATATGGTCTCTGTAACCCATTGTGTGTCCTAAACCATGACGTGCTCTGAACACATCAAATGTTATACAGGATCTTCTGTTAAAAGTTATTGAACTTTCTGCAAAAAGCATGGGACCTAATAACTGTTATTTCTTTGCCAAAAGGGGGGAGATTTGCAAGTGCTTGTGAGCCCTTTAAAGCCAAAGAAGCATCAAAAATGTGACTTTCCTCTTGATGCAGTCAAGATGGAAAAAGAACTAAATGCAGAATAACAGTTATTTAATGTTTAATGAGTATAACTTAATGCTTTGGAAAGACCAAATCATCTTTGTGCCACATAAAACCATTTTGCTCCATCAGTGATGGGCACCTCACACTTTGCAAAACACCAGTCTAGAGAATCCTTGTACTTCTAGACATAGAATTCCAGGTTCTTTCTGCTAAATGACTTAACCAGAGGCACAACTTCATTCAGTTGCAAAATTGAGCTAAAAATATAAGATCTTTAGTGTCTTTCAGTGCTCCTCACCAATAAAGCTCACAATCAACTAAGTTGTGCATGATTTCTCAATTTTTACAAAGTGATAGACTACATACAAATAACAAATCCCTCAGTTAATGACCTCAGGGAACTGGGATTTCACTGCAGATGGTTAGCAATGGAAAACAAATTTTGAGTTGTTATCAAAATTAAACACCTGCAGATGAGTGATTGAATCAACCAAGTGGCTAATCAGGAGAATCTCTTCTTGTGTTGTTAATCATGTACAACTTTATGTATTGAATATACATTTATGTATACTCAATATTGCAGAACTCTAGATCCATCCACATGGGTTGCCTGTCAAATACATACATGCCCAGATATGAGTGCTCATGTATTAACCCTTTAAGAAATTTGGCAACGCAGACATGATCATGTCACTCTCCAGTGGCTTCATTACCTGTGGGATAAAATCCAGAATCTCTAACACTATCTTAAAAGTCCCCCCTCCACCATGGTCTTATCCTCATCCCTTTTGCCGCACCATCTTGTTCCAATATTTCTTTTGCTCTTCATGTTCTAACCATACTGACCTTCTTTTATTTCCTCAAAACTAGGCTTATTCATGCTGTTTCACCTGCCAAGAAGGCTCTTAGTTAGCCCCACCATCTCCCTGATCATGCTAATGCTCATTTATTCTTCAAGTCTCAGATTAAACAGCACGTCCTCAAAGGAGTCTTCCCTGTACCCCCAAATTAGATTATATTCAACTGTCACAAATTCTCTATTTCTTTACTACTGTCAATCACAGTTGAATTGCTGGTTCCTGTCTTTCTACTCCAGTGTGTAAGCTCATTGAAGGTTGGGAGTGTATGTCTCTCATCTATCCCTCTAGCTCTGGCATGTACAACAGAGTCTGGTACTAAATAGACATCACTAGGCAACTGTTGAATGAATGAATGAATGAATACATGAATGGTTTCAGATTGGTCTACACCTAAGGCAACAGAGTCCTCCAGAATAATTTAGTAATCTTGAGAAGATCTGGCAGTATTTTTCAGCTTCATCTAGACCATTCTCTTTTTCTAAATGTTCATGATATAAAGGTTCCGGGGCAGGGGGTGGGGTGGAGAAAGTGTAAGCCAATCCTCCATAGAGCTGAGTGACATGCCAGGATCCTTGGTATAATTCTATCATGAGGAATGCACCCTCCTCAAAGCTTAAGGCACCATAATGTTCAGCCTAGTGGGCTCAGATGATCCTCACACAATCTTGGGGAAAAGAAGGCCACTGATAAGAAGATATCCTCAAGCCTTCCATCTGGCTTTTTTTTTTTTTTTTTTAAGCAACAAAAATTAGTCTACTTTCACATTAAAGCAAATGTTATTTTTTTAAGATTTTACTTACTTACTCATTCATGAGGGACACAGAGAGAGGCAGAGACATATGCGGAGGGAGAAGCAGGCTCCACGTAGGGAGCCCGATGTGGGACTCAATCCTAGGATCCCAGGATCACGACCTGAGATGAAGGTAGAAACTCAACCACTAAGCCACCCAAGTTGCCCCTGAAGCAAACATTATAATTTGCTTCTCAAGTAGCCACAATGATGAAGAGAGGCCATGGTATAGGGTTCTTGGTGTAATAAGAGGCAGTGGTGCAGTGGAAAGAGTATTGGACAAGGAATCAGAAGACATAGATTCTGGTTCTGGCTCTGCCACTTATTTGCTGAGGACCTTAAGCATCCATCTCTTTTCAGCTAAAATACCCTTCCCTTTTAAATTCTATGGACCTTTGGCCTTCAGGGTTCCCATGAGCACCAAATGAGATAATTATATTTTACTATTGTATATAGGAGTTTCTAGTTCTTCAATTACAGAAAAAAAAATTATAAAACTGTAAAATGCTAGGCAAAGTATGATAATTTTGTCACTGGTCCTTGGAAGCAGTTTCATCTTCCTGATTTTGGACAGAATCTATAACAGTAAAGTGATTTTTCATTCCCTGCCATCTGATGGCTGGTAAAGATAGCCCTGTTCACACCAGGCTAGTGAGGGAGGGCAGAGTTAGAAGTTACAGCTGGTTCATCTTCGAGAGGCATCAGGGCAGTGATTGGGTATAACGTACCTCCCTTGCTTTTCCTTGTTCTTCTATAGCATGAAAACTGTCTTTTAATGAAGCAGTCCATTATTAAGAGTCTGTGGGTCATACTCTTGTTGGCTGTAACACAGCAAATGCTTGACATAAATGATAACCTGAATCATAGGTCAGAGAAGCTCCACCTACAGGAAATGGTTTTAAAAGAAACATAAGTCCTATCTCTCCTCATTCATGCTCAAATTACTGAGATGGAGGCTTTTTCCATACAATTAGAGCTGAAGTTGACATTTAAAGCTTCATATAAGTAATACAGTAAATTTTTACTAAGATGCTAATAAGCAAGGCTTTTTAAAGCGGCACTTGAGGAAGAGGGTATTAGATACTGTCATTATAAAAGAAAAAAAGACAAAAAAAAAGACCCAAATTAATCTTCTGACTTTACTCGTTCAGGTTATGAGACATTAAAATGGATTTATTTTTAAGTGCGCTGTTGTTTTTTTAGATTATCACAGTCAAAATAACTGTGGTGAGAAACATACAGGAAGAAATAACTCCTGTCCAAAGCCGATCCTCACAATGCTTTCTTGAGTTCTAGAATATTTCTCAGAAACCTGTACTGAAGAAGAACTGGGTTGACCCATTGTTGACATTGTTCCTAATTGCAGACTTATCAACGAATCCCTGAGGGACCAGTTGCTGGTGACCATCCAGAAGACTTTCACGTACACTCGGACCCAAGCCCAGCATCTGTTCATCATCCTCATGGAGTGCATGAAGAAAAAGGAATTGGTATGTAAACAGCGTTCCCCACGAGTGGCAGAGGCCTCTCCATATTCCTTTAGTCCGTCGAAACATTTTCTTGAATCACACACCAACTGTTCTTTATTTCCAGCCAAGCTCACAACGTTCCCCAGGCTCTATTGGCTCCTGTAGCCTCCTCCCCTCAGTAGCAAAGACACTACTTTTTCTGCCCAGATTTAATGAAGTGTGTGTAGCTGGGTTTCAGCATCCTAGTGAAGCTTACCCTGAATGCTTCCGATTGCCTCCACAAAGGAGTGGAGGAGAGAAAATAGGTTTCCTCTGGAAAATGCTTCCCTTGGTGCTTCCCTTTGCTTGGGAGTAGGGAATCACTGATGGGCTTATTGTCAAATATCTTAGTGACACAGGGGCTGGGCTAATGTGCTAATCCATGCAGGTAGAAAAGGGAGTGACATGCCCACGGAATGCTGGAAACTTCTGTAGCTTCCAAAGTGTCCTCCAATAACTGCTGAAACATTCCTTACATCTGGTGCAAGTGTCTTGCAAATGTGGTATCATCCCAGAGACCTTCTGTTAGAGTGAACAGAAATAACACGAGCTAACATTTAACGAGTACTTGCTATGTGCCAGGCAGCACGAGAAATCTTTACATGCATTAACTTCTGTGATCTTTACAACTGTCCCAATGAGAGAGGTACCATTATTATCCTCACCTTACAGATGAGGAGATGCAAACAGACTTGATTAGTAAATGAGGGAGCAGGACTCAACACCGTGGCATTTAATCTCTGCGGGAAATGCTTTTATCAGAAATTGTCTCATTGAATCAAATGTTGTACATCGCCCACTCTGAGCAGATTCCCTGCAGGCCTCAGCAAGCAAAGACTATCCTCAGAGGTCATTGGAGCCCGCCTGCTGACAGGGGAAGTTAAAAGAGCAGCTTAAACCTGAACAGAAGCCTTCCTCAGGTTTTGAATCACCCTAAGTCTGCGTGGGCATTATGGAATGATTATCTTTGGGGATGTAAGGGGGGCACTTCTCCTCCAGAGGGACACCAGGGCCAGACTCTGAAAGGTTCAACCACAGGGAGGCAGATAGGGTAAGGAGGGGCTGGAGTGAGCCGCTTTCAGCCAGTTCCCCCACTAAGCATGGCCTAGAGCGGTCTTGCTCAGGATGGTGTCCTGATGCCCAGGACAGCTGCTGACACCCACAGAGGCTCACTGTGACTGCCAGGAGGGAGGAGAGCAGGGAAAGGAGGCAACTTCTGAGTTTGAGAAGCCAAATATTTAGGAAAACAGGACTTGACTCAAGTAAGCAAGACCTACGCCCAGCAAGTATCCTCCATGACCTTTGTGAGAACCTTCAGCCCCTTCTGGGTTTTGCACCTCTAATCCTTGAGTGTCCATAGACCCAGGTAGTCTGTCCACTTTGTATAGAGAAGCCAGCACACTGATGAGGTTCACAGCCACGACTGCTGGTGCCCGCAAGGAGACTCAGTTCAACACTCCCTCTAGCCCCAGAGGGGGGCATGAACCCCTCAGCATGCCACACATAGGATGGGTTTCCTACTGACTTCATGCTAACAGTCAGTTTCCCAATGCCAACTGTGAAAACTTACCAGAACTATCCATTTCTGGGGTCCTGTAAATTTCCTAGAAAGGCAGTTAGGATTAAAATTCAAGGAACCACTTAGAAGTCATAGAACCAAATGAAGGTGAGTGGCCTCCCCAAGTGAAGTATTCTGCAGGACTATTCCCTGGGACTCTACCTAATAATCATTATGTTGCTTCTTCATAGCCCCTGCTGTAAAGGTCAACTGTATCTTAGTGACAGATATTTACTGCAAGATACGTGAGATATCCCTAGCTGTGGGCTAAGGCAATGCAATCTTAACAGGAAATAAGTTATCCTCTTCTCAGAACTGGGCAGAAATTAAGATTTTTTTTTAAATCACAAGAATTTTCATTTTGGAGGGACTGTTCATGTGCACAGAAAGCACCAGATGCTTTATAAATGATGTGGACATGAGGCAGGTATTGTTTCTCCCCTTTGGAGGCGAGTCGAGGAAGAAAGTGAGATGGAGGGAGAGTGGAGATGTGCACACCGCCAGGAGGAGCCCGCCGGGAGGGGGTGTCCTGCCGCAGAGCCCAGGTGGCTTCTACTCCCCAGGCTGCCTACCTTAGCACATCTCACGGCCAGGAAACAGCCACATGAACTTGGTGAGAACCTTCAGCCCCTCCCAGGTTTGGGGTGAAAGTTTCCACTTCTCAGAAGTTCACATGGAGCTCTTCCTCATTTCTGTAGCCTCCCAGTT
Organism: Canis lupus dingo; assembly: GCF_003254725.2. Taxonomy (NCBI): domain Eukaryota; kingdom Metazoa; phylum Chordata; class Mammalia; order Carnivora; family Canidae; genus Canis; species Canis lupus. The sequence continues at coordinate 86,992,835 of NC_064243.1, forward strand.
GCATTTATTCCCTTCACAGATGAAGTGGGATAGACCATTCTGAGGTCAGTCTAACTCTTGCTAAGTTCAGTGAAGGGATCTGGTGCCAGAGCCGGGCTGACGTCTTTCTCACCCCCGCATCCTTGTAACTTCTGTAAGAAAGAATTTCACCAGGGATGTGTAATTAGCTTGTGAAATTCAGGTGCCTGGGCCACGTGGCCTCATGAAAAATACCCCTCGATGGGCCTTTTGGTGGTACTTTCTATTCATTCCATATTGTCCTTGGAGCAATTTACTTCTCCTCTTGGGTCCAAACAACATCTCAGAATCTGTCACCTTTTGAGAAGATACATCCCCCTAGAAAGCAGCCTCTGAGCTACGTTCCATCAGAGTTACCAAAAGAGAAAGAGATTAAATCTGTTCTCAGCAGCATATCAACTTGGAGGCACCTCGTGTCCTGTCACCCCCTTCCTCATCAAGAGGAGTCTAGTCAGGAAGAGCTCGGGACCAGGAAGAGGACCCCAAGTGGCAAAGCACAGTGTGAGGCTGATTGTATGTGTAGAAACCAAAGTCTTCTAGTTCCAAAGTGCAGGGCCAGCTCCTCGCCCCTGCTCTGCCTCCTCGACATCCTGTGCGCCCCTTCTGACCCTCCAGCCCCACTGCTTTAGCACATTTTCCTTCCACTCTGTAGTGAAGGAGGACCTCGCTCAGCCATGTAAGCCCCCCATGGTATGTGGGGCCCAGACCGCGTCCCAGTGGAGGAGGCCACTAGTCCAGAGACTAGTTCACCACCTTTGTGTCCACACTGATGGTTCCTCCCACCTGCTGTCCTTTCTCAGCTGCTGGACCTCACACGGGCCACCTTGCCACCACCTGTCAATCACACCCGGGAGTCAGGTCCACACTCAGTGCGGACTCTGCTCCCAAAACCAGGACTTTAAAATCCACTCCCAGCTCCAAGCACAACTGCCCTCCCTCCTCCACTTGCCACCATCACTCATTCATCTCAAACTTGAACACCAAGCTTCTCTGTGACTCGCTAGTCAGAGCTCAAACTTCTGAGATGATTTTCACAGAAGCAGAGTGGAATTGAGTGCAGTGTTCTCTGCCCTGTGCCTCGCAGGGAGCGCAGACTGTTTCCACTCTTCGCTGGCCGGGGTCCTTTCACTTACCCACCCCTCTGCCCCTGGGCCTGCTGCTTCTCGGTACCACTCCCAAAGCAGGGTCGTTTCGTTCTTACTTGGGCCTCTAGTGATGCCAGTCGTCTCTCCTGCTCCCTACAATTGTGGAAACCTTGATAGTCTGACTGCCACTTGGGGACCTTTGCAATACCTATGACTGCCTTTATGGTATGGGGACACCAGCCTCTTGCTTCCTTCCCTCCACTGAGTTCTCCTGTGCTGTAGTGATTCTAAAGCCCAGAAGTGATCTTTGCAACTAGACTATTAAGTATGCTTATCCAGTCCATCAATTCAGGATGTACATGGGGGAAAATAAATTGATTTGTCCTTAAACCTCTTCAGTCAAGAAGCTTCTGGGGATGCCACAGAAACACAGTGGAGAGGTAGCTTGGGTGCAATCAGAGGGGACCTGGGATCGAGATGTATTTGGAAGATGATGGACACACAGCCTGCAAGGTGAAACTGTTCCTTCCTAGCAGCCAAAGCTGTGGCATCTCAATGTCATCACATTCTCACCAGGGGAGAGGGGGGACACCTTCAGGCAAGGAATAGCCAAGGGCTACTCTCAAATCTAACAGCCATTCTCCACTGACTGACCATCGAAAATCAGGCCACGGGTCAAATCTAACACACAAGCTGTGGTCTGCTGGCCCCTCTATACAGTAATGCCAGTTGCTTCCAACTGAAGCACAGAATCAATGACATCACTCATCTGAATGTAAATGTTTCGCTTATATTTCCAGTCTTAAATTCCATCGCTTTTTTATGGACCTTTCATGCTAAGGAAACCAATCTTCTTGCAGTTATTTTTTATTATTATTATTGCCTGCTTCCCTGCATTTTTTCAAACTTAGGGCTCTCTCAATTAGCCATAACCAATTGCCAAACACACATATGCCTATGAATGCACGAATGCACATGCCACATTCACACACATGCATACACACACACACCTAGAATACACTGCACTCCTTTATTTGCAGCTCTCTTGTGTACTTATCATTTATACCTTAAGTCATTTATATATCTTTGACTTCTCATGAAAGCTGTTAAGAGCAGAATCTGTGTCTAATTCATTATTCTGTTTTCCCTTCACTCACTTATCCCTTATCCCTTAGCAGCAGAGCATATACATAGCAGACACTCAATAAATCTTTATTTAATGGGTGAATAAATGAACGAATTCAGATGAATATACATTAGTGGGGACAGATACGTATTTAATATCTATAAATTGCCTTAAAATCTCCACTAACGCAGTGTTACATCTCCTTAGGGAGTCATAGATTTGGTTTATGGACTTAGGTTTGATTCAGGGCCATCTGCTTAAGTTGTGGGAGGTATTCTAATGTAGTGGTTATGAGGAAAAAGCTCTAGGAGCAGACAAACCTGAATTCCAGTTCTGGCTTTATCATTCAAGTGACTTAACTCCATGAAGCCCCAGGACTGACCACTTTAATAATACTTATGTGTTCTAGATCTACCACACTTCCTCCTACTGGTAAGATTATACTTTGATTCTTTAAAAAAAAAAAAAAAGACACAGTGAGACAAAAATCATCATAGACCAAAAGATCAAGACTGGCCCAAGGGTTTCCCATGCCCTATATCCATGCCCTGCCAAGTACAAGGTCAGGCAGTCCCCAGATGTCACTCACACGGCTTCCTGTTCTTGCTTGACAGGCTATAGAGCTGGCGAATCTCCCTTAGACACTAGGGAAAGCCACAGAGAAGTGTGGTCCGTGTCTTTCCGATGAGTCCCTGGAGGCCAATGTCCTCTACCTTCCAATTCAGGGAGATCTGTTTCTTTACGAGGGTGTATTTAAAGTGTATGCTGATATCACATCACAACTTTGGCCGCATTTGGAAAAATGAGAGGCAATTCTCTCTACCTATCTTCATAGATTCATAAAAACTAAGCAAACATGACTTCTAAACAAAGAAGTTTCTTCTCTTTTTGTCAACAAGCCCCTTCTATCCAGGAAAGGACCACAAAGTCTGAGATGTTCCTTGCTTAGAAAATCAGACTCTTGATACCATGGGCAGGCAGCTGGGTGAGTGTTACTTGGCAAGTTAGGGTCTCAGCATCGTGTAGGAGATGCTCCTGAAGACCCAGGTTACCCTGAGTTACTAAGAATGCAGCATTTTAGCACGTGTAAAGAACATTGACACAGTATGAGGCTCTGAGGAAGCCCTGGATGACTTTCACTATAATTACATTTATTCTATGAGTAACTATAGATACTAATTCGAGTGTAAGCACAGATGTCTACACTTGCCCTTGTGTTTCCGTAGTCCTAGCTAAAATTGTTAGTTAGGCACAATTTGACCTTGGAAATCTATCATCCCACCTTCATATTCCAGCTTCCCTCTTTGCTCATCTCAATGGACAGAAAGTACAGACAAAAGGAAACATATACGTAACCTGCCACTGTCTACCCTGTTTAACACCAACAGCCAAACAAGCACAGTAGACTCCTATGATCATGAGGGGAGAAAACAAAGCTGCAAAGGAAGGAGCTTTTTAAGCCAAATGGCTGAGAGTCATAGAGTCATGTATCAAGTTAAAAAAACAGTCCTTTACAACACAGGGTTTGGAGAGAAATAGAAATGCTCTTTGAGATAGATACTGAATTGTACCTTACTTCTTTTAAGTTCATTTAAATGTCATCATCACATAATTTAAATCTCAATATTTTAAATGAGATAGTGGGAAAAGAATGCAGAAGAAGTATAGCTCCCTTAAAAATGTTCTCCATATTACATTCTCAACACACAGTGGGTGATTGCAGGTTGATTTTTGAAGGTTCTGAAACTCTTAGATTAGAATATCATTTTCTAGGAATAAGGATGATGCAGGTTTTAGACTCCATTTGCTTGGCTTCAAATCCCAGATTTGCATTTAATGCATGACACTCAGCAAACTATTTAATCTCTAGATACCTTTGTTTTTTCTTCCAGAGAATTATGTCTATTTTTCAGCTAACCAGAAAAATGAAACAAATTGGAGGAGTCCATAGAAGTGTACAGAAAAATCCCATTTGATTTCCATCCTCACTATCAAGGTCTCAGACTCTCTCAGAACCAACAGAAACACCCCTGAACTTTCCCAGCCATAGTCAGCAAAAATTATCAGTGGATTAGAGGCACTAGGAAAACACAGAAAATGCTCTCTCTCTTTTACTGAGAAAAATAAAATATTATGATAAATGAAATATAAATACACAAGAAAACATATTATTGCATTCCTACTTTAAGAGCTGACTTATTAAATATTATACCTAACAATTGTTTTGAGTTTCAGATCTAAGACAGACTTTCTAGAGACTGGGTTTCAGAGACTCCACATCTCACCTGTACTCTGCGTTCCACTCTGCCCTCAAGGCCAGGGTCTCACCATGTTTGCCTTGACCAATGGTTCCTGCTTGGCCAGTCCCTCCGTTCCAACTGACACTCAGCTGCGGAACACCTCTTAAAGAACAGCTCTCCTAACTATACCCTCCCACCCAATCAGAAACCCCCATTGTCCTTAGCAGTGTTTGCCAAAGTGAGGAATGCTGTTTGCATAAGAGATTGTTTCAGGAGGAAGACAAATCAATATTTTTATTTTAAGAGGCATGTTTTAATTTGCATTATATTACAAATAATGACAACAAAACACAAAACCATGACTAGTAAGCCTAAATAAACACAAAGTTTAAAGGGGAATCAATTCAAAGATCTGATTATAGTGTTGGTATATAGATATGGCGAAACAATGAAGACTGTACAAGCTAGACTGTTAGCTTGGAATTAAGTTTCAGTTCCTTAATGTAGTATTTAAGGCCTTTCCTGGTCTGGATCTGGTCTACCTTTCCAGCCACAACTACTAATACTACTAATTTTATCCCTTATACTTTAGTCTAACCAAGTCCAATTTTCCTTGAGGTAAAAGACCATGCCTTATACATCTTTTTGTATTTTGTGAAAGCTCTTGAATCCTCTCTTCAAATGTTAAATGTAGTAGTTTCTAGAAGTACTGAGATGGATTCTCTACCCCTACCCTACAGCCGATTCCCAGCTAGGAATATTACTATCCAAAAAGGAATACAGGGACCAGAGTTTTTTTCTGAATTCAATAGAGTAAGAATTCTTAGCCTTGTGTCTAAGAACAGCCATAAGTCTTCAGTAAGTTCCGTGAGTCCCCTGAAAATATATGCAAAATTTTGCAAGCATAAGCATATTATGGGAAGAATACATTCAATTCTCAGATTCCCCAGGGATGAATCACTCCAAAGAGTTAAGAACCACTGTAGTAGATGCCCTCCCATAGCAATAACTACGTTTGGACCACAGGACCCATAAACACTGCCTTTCGTTCCTTCTAGTCCCTCAGAGATACCCCATCTGAATGAACATTTAACCTCCAAGGAATTTCTAACTGTGTGCACCTCCACGTCTCTCATTAACAGTTCCTGTACACGTAAGCTCTTCCATGCTAAACAGTCAATCATGCATTTCAGGAAGCCCACAGCTTGTAATTGGGCTATGATCCAAAGATCTATTTACAGCTCAGAACCCACTGTCTCATAAAGCAATGTAAATAATAGAGCAAACTTCTGGTTTGCTATAAAGAGACTAAGAACAGGAAACCAGGAAGTGTACTTCCAAAGAAGAAAAAGATTGTCATCCCCTTCTCTGGGACAGGATGACCCTAGTCACAAAATTGTTCATGTATTCGCATTTTAGAACCTGTTCCTTCTTCCTCCCTCTTCCACCCCACCCCAGAAGCCTCGGATTCACATCATTTCCAGACTCTGCTTCCTCCAGCATCTCCTTCACAGCTAAATGCAAGGAGAAAAAGCGTTAACAGACGCTGGTTTAACCTTTCTCTCTTTTTAATTTATCTTGAGTTTTCTAACCCTTCCCAGTGACACTTCCTTTGACCAAAGGCTGTAGAACTCAAGTTTGAAAATTACAGCTCCAAGGGGCACAGGTGGTTCCCAAAGTATTTATTTCTTCCCACCGCTTGGATCCCATGGAATGCCCTCGAACCTGTATGCTTTGGTGTGGTTGGAAACCGTAGTGTTTGCAGAAGGGTGGAGGGGAAATTAAATGGGAAGGAGCAAGAGAGGTTGGAGAACGCAGGTTATTTGTAAACCGGGTGTCGAAAAGCAGGATGCTTTCTGTTCTCCCTTCCTTGCTAATCAATGTGTATACAGTACCTCCTGTCATGTGAATTCATTCACCCACATTTCCATCTATATTAGTATTTATGCTTCTTCTTATTAGGTGTGATGCCCAGTAAATGAATACATTCATCAAATCCCAAGGTTTCGGCCTGGGGCCATTAGCCTGAGGCAGATCACGTGTCACCCAATAGACCATTCTCCCAATGTATTATCTGCTTTCACCAAACCCCAGCCTTGACCGGATAAAATTACCCTGATCGAGGAGGACAAACATACACCGCATAAAGATGATCACTGCCGCTATCATCTCTATCATTTATCTTTGATTTTTATCTGCTCTACTTGGCTATTTTCTCCCTCAAAGACAATCTAAATGTCGTGCCTGCCAATCTCCTCCTTTATTTCAGAACTGATTTGCGTTGTTTTTTCTCCTTCTCATCTGGTCTTTTTCTCTCTTGTGTTTTCTTTATGCTCCTGCCCAGTTCCACGGCTTATGATCAACTGCAGCCAGGGCTCAGGCTCACTCTGGAGCTAATCTTCCTTCTTTATTTCCCTAATGACATGGCTAACATATCCCTGATCCCCATCCTTGTGGACCACAGCACCGGCCTCTGGTGGCCACACAACTGTAGTTTCCTCCCTCTTGTACTCCTCCTCCTTCCTTTTTTTTTAATTTATAGAAACATAGGCACATAACCCACAGAAACATAGAGGTTCGAGGTGTTGGGAAAACACAGGGCAGACAGAGGCTCCAACATTGGCCACATGTTGGAATCACTTGGGGAGCTTTAAACACAACAAGCCTGGATCCCACCCCTGGCGACTCTCATGTCATTGGCCTGGGATGTGGCCTGAGTCTGAAAGATGGTAAAAGCTTTCTCACAGAAGAGAATACTTGCTTCTGCACCATTACTACTTACAGTTCTATGTCTTTCTATGCCTTTGAGCCTAGATAATTGTGGTATAATTTGTCACAAGGAGATGGGCTTAATTTTTTTGTAAAACAAAATTTCACCTATATGAAACTCCTCATTTTCCAAAGATGCCACCAACTGAAGTGTCATGATATATTAAGAACAGGCCTGGTGGGAGGCTGGAACAGAGAAAAAGCATAATTAAGTGAAATTGGCCACAATCAACTTGATTTTAAATACATATCTTCCTCTGCTTGCAGCGGGGTTACACCCTGATAAACCCATCATAAAATGAAAATATTATTAAGCCAAAAATGCATTTAATTCAGCTAACCTGCTGAACATCACAGCTTAGCAGAGCCTATCATGTGCGTGCTCAGAACACAATAGCCTACAGTTGGACAAAGTCATCAAACACAAAGCCTACTTCATAGTAAAGTGTTGAATATCTCATGTAATTTCTGGAATAGTGTACCAAATGTGAAAAACAGAATGTATGGATTCAGAATGGTTGTCAGCATACTGGTTGTTGACCTCATAACTGCAGGGCTGACCAGGAGCTGGGGCTGCATCACAAGAAATTGTCCTAACATATATCACCAGCCCAGAATGATCCATATTCAAAATTCAAAATCCAGTTTCCACTGAATGCAAATCACTTCCACACCAGAATAAAGCCGAAAAATCGTAAATTAAAGCTGGGAACTGTCTATACTGGGATCCCATTCTCCAAGTGCTTGGCCATGACTTCTAACAAGTGTTCAGAAGTTGTGGGACTTCACTACCACCCCAAGGGCTCTGTACATGCTCGCAATGACCCCTTCAGTGATCAAGGACAGACAGGAAGAAAAAGGTGTCGCCGCCTCCTGGAGAGCAGAGAAGGAAAGGAAATGGAAGACGAGGAGTATATTAATCCCTAGCCTGCCAGTTGCTTTGTAATTTTATCTTCCCCACAACACTAAGAGACAGAATGTCCTCCCTATTTTTACTGACTTGAGATCAGTCAGCTGATAAGTGGCATGGTCGTGGCTCCTCCTGCCCTCCCATCCATTGCCATCGTCCATTCAAAGACCATTTCCCTGCTTCTTCTCTGAGAAAACACCAAGTGTCAGATGACATTGATGTGGTGGGAGGGTCTAAGGACCCCGGGGCCTTGGGATGGGAGACCACAGTGGCTTCTGAGTGGGCCAAAGGCAAGGAGTGGATCCTGTCACCAAGCTGGGCCGCCTGGTGAAGGACATGAAGATCAAGTCCTGGCGGAGATATATTTCTTCTTCCTGCCTGTTAAGGAATCTGAAATCACTGACCTTTTCCTGGGGTATCTCTGAAGGATGAGGTTTTGAAGACTATACTAGTGCAAAAGCAACCCCGTGCTGGCCAGTGGAACAGGTTCAAGGCATTTATTGCCATCAGAGAGGACTACGGGCATGTGGGTCTGGGTGTTAAGTGCTCCAGGGAGAGGGCCACTGCCATCCATGGGGCCATGATCCTGGTCAAGCTTTCCACCCACCTATGTGGCAAGGCTACTTGGAAAACAAGATCAATAAGGCCCACATTGTCCCATGCATGATGACCAGCTGCTGTGGCTGTGCTTGTGCACCTCACCTCTGACCACAGGGGCACTGGCACTGTGCCTCAGCTCCTATGCCCAAGAAGCTACTGATGATGGCCGGTATAGATGACTGCTAAAACTCAGCCAGGGGCCACACTGCCACCCTGTGCAACTTTGCAAAGGCCACTTTTGATGCCATTCCCAACACCTACAGCCGTCTCACCCTGACCTCAGAAAACAAACTGTGTTCACCAAGTCTCCCTCTCAGGAATTCACTGACATTCACTGACCCAGGCTCCAGCTGTGGCCACCACATACTTTATACAAGAAAAAGAAAGTGAATCAAAACCAGTTACAAAAAACAACAATAACAACAAAAATGAAAGCAAACAAACAAAAAAACCACAAAAAAGCAAAAACAACTACCCTACTTCTGACATGGGTGAAATAAAGTTCCCTCGCCACTGCCCACCAACCTCATTCTAGGTAGGAGCCAGGGTGGTTTCTACCCAGAAGATAGGGAGCTTGCAGCTCTCCGCCTCACCTGGAGGTAGGCTGACTTGGGGCCCAGGAAATAAGGTTGGATTTTTCCTGGCAGCATGTTAACCTCCACAGGGCCCTGGCTTGGGGGGAGAAACACAAATTCCACCAGTCAATTCCAGCAGGGGCTGCACAAATGCCAAGAGCAGAGTGTGAGTCCTTTCATCAGGTTCCCCCACCCATGGAGCCAGTGGAGAACAACAGAACGTTCCAGAACCACACCATCCTGTCAGCTAACAACACTAACAAACCATCAAATGCCAGGGATTTGAACAGGGGCAGGCTACCTCACCTTAACGAAGTAGCACCATTTTTTTTTCCAAATCTGTAGAGGACAGGCTGGTAACAAAGGGAGAGATCTCATTACAAAGTGGCACTTCCAGGGGCACGGGGTGCAGGGTGCAGGGGGGAAATGAGAGACTCTCAAGAGGTTTTCCCTGAGAATGACTGCCAGGACTTACACCCGTGTGTTTCCTTGCTGTGGCACTGGTCTCTCATCTCAGCCACTCTGGGTTTCTTTGGTCTCTGGCATTTGCTTGTACCCTTCCTTCTGCCTGAAACTCTTTCCCTCTAGACTTTGCGTGGCTGGCTCTTGTCATTTTTCATACTCAGCTTGAACACCCCCTCCTCCAGGAAGCCTTCCCTGACCACCCTATGTAAAGCTCTTCCCCCTTTCCCTCTGTTGTTTGTTTTGTGATGGCGCTTGCCACCCTGTGCACTTCTCCCATTTATTTGTGTTCGCATGTGTTTGTGTCTGCACTTTTAGACTCCCTGAAGACATGTCTCGTCCAGCGTGTCACACATCGCTAGATAGAAAGTAGATGCTTGATTTAAATGTCTGCTGAATAAATTCATACACACAGCCCAGGTCTGCCATATTTGATACTGTATTTTTTCTCCCCCTGCCCTTTTATTTTTTTTTCCAACTACTATTTAGGGAGGACTCTATTTCAGACCCTCTGCTAGGCACGTTGCACATATATTTCATTTGAAACTCAAAATAACACTATGTGATAGGTGTTATTTCTCCAATTTCACAGATTAAGAAACTAAGGCTTAAGACATTAGGTTTCTTGCCTAAGCCAGCATCATAATTGAAACAGCCAGCCTTCAAGCACAGATGTGTCTAATTCCAAAGCTTTTGCTTTTCTCACCCTCTGGCTCTGTCTCTATGGGGTGGGGTTGGGACAGGCAGCAAAAAAAAGACATAGTATCAGGGAGGATGAGTAACCTTTCCAAAGACTGGAACAACAATGCGTCTCATTTATCTCTCTTCCTCCCCTTGTAGTTGTTCATTCCTTCTCCCCACGCCACCATCTCACATTGCCAAAAACATGCACATTCACTGGCAGGAAACACAGAAATGATCCCTGTCAGAGATAGTGCTTTCTGGAAGCCTTGAAGTCAGGAAGTCACTTTGAACAGCAAGCTCCTTTTCCAGGGCTTTCTGGAAATCTCTCTATATTTCCAGCCCCTCCATACACCATCCTCAGCACCTGCACCTGCAGAGAGCTGCCCCTACAGTGGCGGAATGCTCTGGAAAGGGCCACTGTGCCCGGATAACACACCCACCGGCATCCCAAACTCAGGACTCCCAGGGGCCGACTGCGAGTTCCATTGTGGACAAAAATGGGGGCATGATGATGAAGGAGAGGACCCCACCCTGACTCCAGCAGAGCCTGAGATTGCCAGGACCCATCACTGGCCTTTGTGTGGCTTTTAAATGCCACTGTTCCAGCTCTGCCTAAGACAAAATGTTTCTCGACAACCCGATTTCCAACCAGACCTCAACCATCTGCCATCCAGGAGCCGTAATCCCTGTCTTCCTCTTTCATTGGTCCTCAGAAGATCTCCGTCCCCACTGCAGCTGTTTTATCTCCTTGTGTGGGTTGATTTTGTCACTCTGCCAGCTTAGCGGTGCTTGGTAGCCTTCTCAGCCCCAAAAGGGTAAGTCAGAGGGCTCAGAGCGCAGAATTTTCCAAACCTCCTTATAATATGCCGGCAAACTCCCAGATGCCCTGTGGGCACGGGCACACAAAGGGGCGGGAAGCAGAGCAGATGCCAAGCACAGCACACATTGTACACAAATAAACATGGGCATATGCAGAAAGCTCACTGCGGGAAAATCCAAGCAGGAAATGCATCTTTTTTTAAAGCCAAATCATCACACATGCCAATAAATTTTGAGCATTGAACAGAAGTCCAGAAGGTATGCGGGAAATGCTAGTGGCATCCATGGGGTGGGCAGGTTGGAACGTTCTAAATCACACAGAGCAAGCTAAAGTCTGTTACCTGCAATACTCTTCTGTTCGACAAACTATTTTTGCAGTTTTTCATTCATTTCTTGAGTGCCTGCCACATACCCCGCAGTATTCAAAGGGCCCAGATTACAGCAGTACCAATCCTCATACAGCGTGCATGCCAGTGGGGAAGGGATAGTAAAGAAATAAAAAAGATACGGAATGGAAGAGGCAATGATCTTGCGCTAATATATCAAGTACCACCAGGATTAAAGACTTGCCACCAGATTTAGCAGGATGGATTTTGTTGGTGACCTTGAGAAGTACAGTTTCAGTGGTGGTATAGAAGAAAATCCTGAATGCAGCACATTCAAGAGAGAATGAGACTTGCAAGGAGTAGAAACATGTGAGACTAAAAAATGCTTTGGAGGAATTTTACAACTTAAAAAAAAAAAAAAAACTGGGGAGGCTGGAGAACCAAGATCAAGGGATGGTATCACAATAACTCTTGTCCATAAAAAAATTCTGTGACTTTAAATGTTTACCCTCTTCAGTATTGGAAGAGGCAGGGTGGAGATTTTGGTAATTATCTTCATTCTCTTTTAAACCCGAGAGAAATGACACTGAAATACTTTTGGCCTAGAGGCCACTGAGAAATCAAAGAGATTGAAATAATAATATTTAAAAGAGAGCATTTACTGGGTGCTTATGAGATACTAGTAAATTATAAATATTCCCTCTCTTTCATTTAAATCTAAAAACCACCTTAACAACTAGATATTATTGTCCTCTCTCCTCTTTAAAGCTGAGAGAGGGTAAGTGATTTGCCCAAGAGAACAGGGAAGGTTAAGTAGCAGCTTCAAGATTTGAATCCAGACTTGATTGAGTAAACGTTTTGAGTACTTTCCACTTCTCTCTACTGATGTATGGACTGGCTTTTAACTCTCCAGCCTAAAAATCTCACCTCCCAATGGCTTGATCACATGGAATACACAATCTAAATGACCTCTGGGTCTCAGCCAGCACTGCTTTTCTTGGGTTCCATGATTCCTTTACAGGGTCAGAGTCTTCTTCCCTATTTGAATTACTTTCACATCTCTCGGTGAATAACCATCTTGAACTTGAGTATGAGCATAGCTTTGACCCAGTTCATTTTTTCCATTGTAAAAGCAATACATGGTGATTAAAAGTAAGTTTATTATTGATTTAGAGACTACCACAAAATAAAAGGAGGAACAATATTACCCACAGCCCCAAAAGCCACCAAAGACTTTTGTTAAATTTCCTTCTAAGGTAGTTTTTTCCCTATATGTAAGTTTCCAGATTTGTTTGAAACACCATAGTAATTATATTTATATAAATATATTTTTTTGGACAATGAGGTTTTTTGTTTAGCATTAAAACACTTGCATTGTTTTATATAATTCATAAACATACAGTTTTTAAGGTTAAAATCATTCATTATTTCACAGTGGGATTCCCCTACCAAAAACATTAGGTTAAATTTTAAAGTCAGGAAAAGACATAAAGCGTGCACCTAAGCCCTCCTACCCATACTTTCAGAAGAGAGTAGATGTCTGGTTATAAGGATAACAGAGACAGTGCTACCAGTAGCTTCTTTCCTTTCCACCATGACTCTCAAACTCATTTCCTGTAAGATATCTGTCTGGGCAAGAATTCACTTTGTGGTCATCCTATTATCAAAGTTACAAATTATCAATGTTATGACCCTATTGAAATACTTGAAAAACCTTTGGATTTAGTAGCATGCCAACACCACGTCTACCTTAACAAAGCCTTCCTCACCATTAAAATTGCACGTGAATACGGTTTATGAGCACCTACTGAAAACTGCCCAATATTCTAGCATTTGAACAAAGGATGATTGTTAAATATGATAATGCAGAAATGGCCTTATTATTGGACCTTTTCAGTCATGAAGTTTATATAATTAATTTTAATTCATGTAATGTCAAAACATTTTGTTGGGCAACTTGCCGAGTTGGGCATTGTCATGTTAGACATGGTGGGATTTGACCTTAGTCAAAACCTACTAGAGAACCTTTATCCCCTGCATATGCAGTCCATGTGAAGGAGCCATAGGATAAGAAGAAATCATGAACAAAAAGAAATATGAAGACCCAGCCAACACTTGACATTGGTGATGAATGCAGCCTATCACTGATGTATTCCTGCCAGTCTTAGCTTGATTGAATTTGCATTCTCCATGAACGTGGCTCTGACACTTACCCTGGAGAAAGTCCCATTGTAAGTCTCCTGTTTGCTGAGTATAATTCAACTAGCAAGGTTATCTCCATACCAGCTGTTGACCAACAAAACAATGACCTATTATTGAAAAGTCAATAGTTATTGAATAGTTCGTCTTTATTCTTAATATGCAATTAAGACTATGTCAGGAACAGAGGTAGAAACCAACTAGAATCACCAGAGAATCCCCCTTTACTCCTCCTCTCACATATGCTCTAGTTCTCTTTTTGTCTTTGTTTTCCTTTTGAATGGTTTTGCAAGTGGTGTTACCAATAAATCTATGTCTGATCAGAAGTGGTTCATTTGGTAAAACATGACTGAAATCGAACTATTGATGAACAGTATTTTTTTTTTCTTTTCTGGACAATTCTCTAAAGCAAATAAGAAAACAAAAAACATCCATTTCTTCTTAACAGCTTTGTCTCTCACCAGTATTTTTCTAAATTACTTTTCCTATGCATTTGGGAGGAAGAAATAGAACCCTTAAAGTTTGGAGGAACCAAGATACTGGAAAATGTGGGGAAAAAATTATTTTTTCAGGAGAGGACATACTCACTAGCTCAAAGCCTAATTTTAAGTAGTTTACAGCCCCCATGACTATCATTTATTCTGACTTGAGAAAGAGTAACTACTTGGGGAATGAAGGATTTACAGTAGCAGTTGTTGGAACAACTGGCCCTCAGCCTGGCCAAACATTCTCCAGAATTTATAACATAAAATTGCCGTGTCAGAATGAGCCTCCAGGGAGCTAAAACAACCAACTGACAAGCTGTTCTGCTGCCTGTTAAGGCGGAGCGGGGGTCTCTCTCCTTCTGGATCCCAAAGCATTCAAAGTTAGACCAAGTATTTAAGCCCCCAGGGGAAATTACCTGATCATCTCATCATTCTGGCATTATTAAAAAAACAAAAAAACAAAAAACAAAAAACAAGCACAGACACAGGACAGTTATTCCTAGCTACTGTGGCCCACTTAGCTAGGATTATGAGTTACTCCATAGGGAGTTAAAGGACACCACAGCAAGAAAAAGAAACTGTAGGGATCATTGAGATTAAATCAACCCATTCAGTGTACTACAGGGGAAATCAGGGCTTTAAATAAAAACTATAATAGCAACAGCATTTACCGAACACTTTTCTAGGTGGCTGGGTTTTTGGAGCCCATTATCAAGCTAGTTCAGTTTCTCCAAGATTTTGTCATGATCTTTCTGACTGTGCTATGCATATTAATTCACTTTTCTCACAACAACCTATGAAAGCAATCTTTTTTAAAAAAATTTAAATCCAATTTAATTAACATATAATGTATTATTAGCTTCAGAGGTAAAATTTAGTGATTCATAATCTTGTCAGTGTCATCATCTGTAAAACAGATGACATGCTCAAGGCCACAGAGCCCATTAAGTGGCACAAAATATTGTATGGCCACCTATTATTATATTATCTGTAACACGTTATTTCATGATAAAATACAATGTTATAACAAATTTATGTTATATAATAGTATTCTATGTTGAAACTTATAAAAATGTATTTCTCTAGAAGGTTCTATGCATCAAATATTTTATTCAAGAGTGTTGCAATCCATCCAGCATGCATTGCTGAGGCCAGTCAGGAAAAAATAATATGCCATATCCCACATAATAAAAGTCCTCTTATTTCAGTAAATAAGAAATAAATGAATTGAAGCATCAACCTTGCATCTGGAGAAGGTGTTCAGAAAATATCTACTAAATCAAAATCTGAATTTTACCTTAGGATCAACACAATGGATCATATGGGTCGAGAAATCATAGTTTCAACACTAAGACCTAGACTAAATGGCTTTGGATGTGAACTACCAACTGGATGGAATATTTGAAATAGGAACGATTCTGGAAAATTCCATGTGTGTAGTTAGCATATTGCTTAATGTGTATATATAATGTGTGTATTAGATGTGTGTCAGTGTAAAATGTGGAATGCTATTTTTAACTTCTTTGGATTGACATTTAGTCAAATATTTCTAAAAGTTAAAAAACCTGACCATTTAAAAAGCTGTAGGTAAAACCCAACAAAAAACTGAGCTGGAGTGAAAGCAGGAGCATCCAAAATTCTTTCACAAGTCAGCATAAGTAAGTTACTAGTGATAAAGATGAAGTCTTCCCCCTGGATTCTATCCCAGTTCCAGAAATACCTCCTTTCCTCTTGCATATCAGAAAGTATGGGATCGATCACTTTGAAAAGGTACATTTAGAATGCTTGTTTCAGAAAATGGCAAAAATATCCTTCTGCTTTAAGGGACTTTCAAGTTCTTTCCCAGCCTTTGCCACATAGGCCTGGGTGGTTCTGTCACTGCTTAGTGTGTTCAATGAAGCAGGGCTTGAAAGCAATCGAAAACTTGAGTTGATTAGACCTCTACCAGTAGCCAGTCTACTTGAAATTACAAGCTGGACTCCTTGAAATGAAACCTGTCATACCGAGCAAAGCTGTTGACTGCCTGTCACATCTGGAAATTCTTAGAGAAATTGAACTAGCCTGACAGAAGGACTCAAAAAAACCAAACAACCGGGAAAATATTCACGAGCCTCCTCTTTTTTTCGCAGCATCAGGGATGCTAGTGGCTGTGGGCTGTCTTCCTCGTTCATTCTTAGAGGCATGATGGTCATGCTTTAGTTGTCTTACTTACTTATTTATTTTTTGTAGGCTCCACACCCTAGGTGGAGCCCCACACAGGGCCTGAACTCATGACCTTGAGATCAAGACCTGAGCTGAGATCAAGAGTTGGATGCTTAACCAACTGAGCCTTAGCGGCCTTTTTTAAAAGTTGATGAGTGATACTTGATAAGATAGTGTCTTGAGTAAGTAAAGGATTTGTCACTCACATGATATTTCTTCTTTTGGAAAAAAAAAAAAATTCTTCCCATTGCCTGACTTATTCTAGGGACTGCCTCACTTCTATCAGGTCTTAGTCTCATGGAGTTATAGTGTCCATGAACTTGGCGTTACCTATTGTTTCAGATTAACGGTATAATTAGGAAGAGACACTAATGGTGTCATGTTCTGAAATAGGCTCTACTACCTAATAAAAACCAGGTTTTTCTTTTCTAAGTGGTAAATAAAAATAAAACCCAGTTCCCTTTCAAGGAATTAGAATTGCCCATTGTACCTAATATAAACCCACTAATTTTCATTTTGTTCAAAATTTCAGGGACCCACTAATTTTAAATTTTTTCCCCATGGCTAAATTAAGCTTCACTTAGCTGCCAAAATATTCTTTTGTTTCTTGCTATGGACCACTATGGCCAGAAAAAAGAATATATCTCAGGCACATTCTTCTTGTCTTGTGAAACTGTATTTATTCTTTTAACTAGTTTTTTAAAGATAGATTATTTTTATTTTTTAAAGATAGATTTATTTATTTATTTGTTTGTTTTTATTTTTTAAAGATAGATTTATTTATTTATTTGTTTGTTTGTTTGTTTGTTTACAAGAGACCCATAGAGCAAGGCAGAGACATAGGCAGAGGGAGAAGCAGGCCGGGAGTCCGATGAGGCACTCTACCCCAGGGCCCGGGCATCATGACCTGAGCCAAAGGCAGATGCTAAACCACCGAGCCATCCAGGTGCCCCTAAAATGGTAGTTTTTAATCTTTGAACTGAGCTTTACCCTAAGCTATAGTTCCAATTCCATAGAAACAAATATCTATGTAGAACCACAGTGTCACTAAACTTTAGTCTAAAGTGTGAATTAAATTGTATGTTCTCAGTTATCCAAAACAGGAGATAAAGAGAAAGTGATCCTAAAGGCAGGCACAGTACATGAACGTATACAGATATAGATAATATAGATATATTCCTAGGCATGTGTAGGTATGCATGAATATATTATATACAATACCTGTGTGTGTATATCTGCTACATATTGACTAGTAGCCTTTAAGTGGGTCATGGTGCAAGCAACTGTGCAGTGACACTTTAAAGATCCCTAGTTAATATTTTACCTAAAGACTCCTAGTAAATATGTGTGTATATATATGCACGTATTAATTATTGATTATTAGCTATTGTACTATTATATATTTATATAGACTATTAAATATAGTCTATATATACCATCAAATTTGGTAGTATGTGTGCATGCACATGTTAACTAGGAGTTTTTAAATATATATATATACACATATATACACAGTGTTTATGTGTACATACACTGTGTATATGTGTATATATACACAGATATATATACACATATATACATAAATGTGTGTGTGTGTGTGTATATATATTTCTAAGTCCTTGCAGGATGCCTTAATATTTCTGGGAGGAAGGAATAAAGGAGAAAAATATAACTGAAAGAAATGCAGGGTTTGTACGAGAAAGGGACTCAGCATTACAATGTTCCTTGAATGTTTCCATGCATCTACAAGTACATCATTTAAGCTATGTGGTGTTTCATGGCAATGGGCCGATAAGGAAGAGGTTAAAAGGCAGAGAAGCGTCTCTCACTGATGTCCAGAAGTGAACGGCAGAGCAGCCGACTCAAAGACAGGTGCTGGACAGGAAATAGTGACATTCTACTTTGCACCACTGTCGCCTCAATTAAATGCAGTAGCTTTATAATTGCTAGCTAAAAATACACACCTCTGCATGCCATGCTCCCATGCCTATTTTTGGGAATTTGACTTTCTTTAGCAGCTTGCTTTATTCCATGCCCATTCTTCTGTTGGGCACCGAAGGGAATTCTCTGTTCAAAAAGCAAAGTCCAAAAGAGCTGCTGATCAGTGACAGATAACACCTGTCTGGGATGATCTGGCCAACCAGTGGGTGCTCTTGCCAAAACCATAGAGAGGAAGTTCAAGGCTGAGTGGAAACCGTGTCTTTCTGTGGAATCGGGTTCTTCTTCCCCTCTCCTCTGAGTTGGTGGTTTTCCAGGGAATAAGAGATGAATTGCGACCTTTAGAGAACCCTAGGGAGATGGGCCAGCCACCATGATTCTTTCTTTCTGCCAAGCTTTTCTTTTCCTTCCAGCTCACTGAGTAGGCAACTGCCCCCCAACAAGGGGAGATGAGGCTCCCATGATAGAGTAGCTGGTCAGGGGGCTTGGGAGCCATCGGGCTGTAGGGCTCTGCAGCACCAGCCCTTCTTCCAGCAGATCTGCGTGGCCATGGGCATCAACTGTGGAACACTACCTCGACCTCAGTGTGGCTGCCAGTAGTTCTTCTGCTCACCCCCCCACCATAGAATCCAGGCCATTCTAATGAGCCATCTGGCAGAATGAGTGGGGACGCCTTTAGGCTGGGTTGTGTCTGAGAGCAGGGCATGGGAATGCCAGCTCTGTGACTTTGAGTTGAGTTACTTGACTTTCTCAAGTCTCAGGTATCTCTACTGGAAAACAGGAATGAGGACACTAAGGGTAATGGGGAAGATTCCATGAGAGTCATATGTATATCGTGTTTAGAGGCGCGCCTGCACCCCACAGCTGCCGTTATTATGAAGGGCTCACTTCCATTCCCACTTTAGGCAGATGTGCTGATTTCACTTAGCAGCTGCTCTCCTTAAGAGTCTAGAAATGTTAAATTCCTTATTCCCTAAGCAGGGAGGAACAGGAGGAGCTGAAATAAAATTAATTAGAAAATGTGCCTGCCAAAAAAAACCCATGACAATACCTAATTTATCTAAAGATCTCTTATACAGAAATTTCAACTGCTCTGAACTGGGAAATAAGAAATGGAAACAAACAAACAAAAAAAAGACTTATCTGAATGTCAGCATTGGTATCAAATAATCTGTGCACTAAATCCCACATGGTCATGGGCACTAAATGCCACCGAAAGCCGCACTCTTCTGCTCCAGCGTAGCCTGGTTTTCCTGCCCTTTGCAGCCAGAAAGCAGGAAGGCATAATGAATGAGCATTGTCAGAAGAGTTGGACGGAGTGTCCAGAATCTATAAATAGCAGATACAGGATCTCTAAACATGAGAAGGCTGAGCCATTTAGATAGGGCCAAATAGGCCTACCTTCCCTGTCAATGAGAACATCGCTAAATCATGCCAGATGAAAAAAAAAATGAATTTTCATTTTACTTAATGTAGTCTAAGAAGACAAATGTGTCCATTCCATTTTAGACAAGTTTCCACCCAAGAGAATTAACGTGTTTTTACTTGGCTTTAAGGGATAATCCGTACTTAACTAGAAAATTTGCTTCGGTGGAACACTCCATCCTTTATATCTCTAAACAGGATAGACACCATTGTCTAAGTGGACGATCAATGTAGCGGGGGGTGGGTGAAAAAATGCTGGCAGTTGATTGATGAGATAAATACAAAGTCGAACATTTTTCTTTGTGGAAAAGGCAATACCAGTTAAAAAGTCCATTCTGTCACCCAAGAGAATCACACTCCGATTGGTACAGAGTTGCCTTCTGGGACAACGGTTGGCATATTTAACATTGCCTAGTCACATGACTCATAAAACCACTGTGTGTGTGTGTGTGCACACGTGCATGTGCACACCTAGCTTCCTTTTGCCACGATAGGCAAGCAGATGTGCGCAAAACCTCCCTACAGTTTTGCAGAGCAAAAGAGAGCCATTTGATGAGAGATTCTGTTTCCTTGGGGTTCTCCACATACACACACTTTACCCCCGCAGCAACTCTACCCTTAAAAGCTCTTGGCAGCTCTTGGGTTTGCCAAATTCTTCCCTGTCCCCGCTTCAGAACCTCCGCAGGGCTATGGGAGAGCTCCAGCGAGAGGCCTGGACAAGCACGTCATTCTTTCTGGTCGCCAGTGCAAAGGTTTGCAGTGCCTGTGGGCAGCAGAGACTCTAATAAGAGTTTGGGTTTCACTGGAGGGCAGAGCACTGTCCCCAGCCGCCCCTGCCTGGCAGGGGCTGCCCTTCTCCTCCACTCAGCTTGGGAGTCAGAAAGGATAGAAGTTATGGATAAACTCACCATCTTCCCCCAAATCATCGTGGCTTCTGTTCCTGTTAAGAGCAACCTCATGCTGTCAGCCCCGAGGCTGAAAAACGAAGAGTCATCTTTGCTTCCTCCCTGATTCTTGACCCCTGAATGTCAACCCACTTTGCGATTCCAGCAGCCCCCTCGTTCCCATCACAGAGCCCCCCCTCGTTATCCATCTCAAGTCTGCTGCAAAGGCTCTGATGTTGGACCCCAACTCTAATCCCCAGCCTGAGATTAATTTGCATCTGATAGCATTTGATTTCAGCAAGACAGCCTAGAGCGGCTCGGGGCACAGCCTTTAGAGCTGCATAGACCTGAGATCTCATCTTGACTGTCATGTTCCCCTAAGCGCTCTTGGGTGATTAATTTAATCTCTGAGCCTCCTAGGGTTGACTTGAGGATTAACAACGTAACTTGTATAAAGTGCTTGGCACCAGGCCTAGGTATACTGAATTCTGTCCAGATCCCTTAAACCCAAAGATCGTTCACAGCTTGGCCTCAACCTTCCTTTCTAGGCTGCTTCATGAGTCACCTTCCCTTCACCCAGTGCTCTGGCGAAACTGAATATTTGTACGTGATGGTTTCCATGCTTACTTTTTTCTTCTTGTCTTTTACCATGCTCTGCTTCGTGCCCCTCCCACTACCCCACTGCTCTATTGAAATGCGAACTACCCCACAATATTCAGACCAAATCCTGGTCTCATCCTTAAAGTTTTCTTGGGTCACACCAGTCAGAAATGACCTTTGTCTCTTTAGTCCTTATTAGCCTAGTTAGAACTTTCTCATGGCCTCCATCACAGCTTCCTGATTTTGATCACGTTTGCATCTCTATTTCTCCCCCAAATGTTTTCACATCTGACATATATGCCTATGACCTGGAGCACATGACCTGAGGCAGAAAAACAACTCTAAGGGAGAGGGGAGAAAGAATTGCTGCATGTGGGATGAAAGCCATCTCTCCTCAACAGACATGCTCCAGTAAGTCAATAGTCCTGACATCCTGGCCTGAAATTTTTTATGCTAAGAGTTTTGACCCTGGGATGGTTAGCAGCTAGGGCTTGCGCAATGAGCATCAAGGAGAATAAACAACCATTCAAAGGGCTGTGTGTGTTCATATTGGCCCAAGGAGGAGAAAAGGGGATTACTTCAGTTTAGAGGAAACAATGGAGCTGATACACTGAATTGTGCTTTCCTGGAATCAATCGCATCAGAGTTTGAAAGAAGAAAAAACTCTTCCAAACTGTATTCACTGCAGGGTAGTATATAATATGACAGTAGATGGGCCCTGGACTAACACTCCCTTTTACCATTGGACCAATGTCATGTCCTGCCATTGTCGGGCCAGAAAATGCAGTTTCAGGGAAGCACTTCCATTCTCCCACCAGCTTTATTATGAATTTGTCAAGCTGGTTTAAGGGGAAAAGCTTCTGGGGCTGCCTTATGTTTCCCTTTGTGTTTTCATTCTTGTCCAATGACAAAGGAAGCTCTTGCTTCTTATTCTTCTCCAGTGGCCCTAGGATAAAAGCTGTAGAGAAAGCACAAATTGAAATCAAGAACTGCAAAAAAAGAAGAGAGAAAAAAAAGGCAGTGTCTCCAGGCCAGGCATTGTGTACATAAACAAGGGATTTTCTCTGCCCCATGGATTGTCCACCAGGCACACAAGAACGAGAAGAGGAAAGTAGCCCCAGGCAGGCAAGCAAACTGAAAAGCAGAGGAGTGTCTGGGGAACATCTGACTCTCAGCAAATGATCTTTGTGCTTTTCTCTCTTAATTACCACTGTTTAAGACATTAATCATCATTCTAAAATATCTAAAAATCTTCCTGTATCCCCACTTGCAAATGCTTTCAAATACATGCAGTCAAACAAACACATAAAATTCAGGATTGTCTTGCATCAGATACATTCTCCAGGACATCCCAGCATTGGCCCAACATGCCCTTCTGATGTGGGTTTGTGTACTCAACCACAGTGCAACCCGGAAGGCTTTCTTTCTTGAGCATCTCACTTAGGCTAGGAATTTATTTTAATATTGGTTCTTATGACCACATGGGGATATCCTTGACCAAATAGCAGGATCAGTTTTACTTACTGATTAGCTTGCAAGGGTGCATATGAAATGAATCCTAATCCTCAAGGATCTGAGTACCCTTGGAGTATAGCACTGAGCTTGTCTTGTCTTTACTGGTGAGGCTGGGGATGAATATTAGGTGGAAACCTGATGGGTCTCTGAATGACAGACAATGCAGAGATACATGGACACCTAAACTCAGACACTGAGCATCTAAGACCCCAGCCCTGCCTTTCTTGAATCCAATTAGGACAGTTCAGTCTCAGATATGGTAAAAAAAAAAATAAATAAATAAAAATAATTAAAAAAAAAAAAAAAATATATATATATATATATATCTTGACACTGTTAAAGACTGTAAGGAAGCCTTTATCCAAGGAACTATGCATAGGCTTTTGCAGCAAGAGAGAGAGATTGGGCTCAACTCTGAGTAAAAAAAAGAAAAAGAAAAGTGGGAATTTATAGTCAAGGAGTAGAGGGAGGGGATCAGTGGATGGGAAGTGACTAAGAGGGTAGGAGGATTCTTATGACACAGACCTAACAAAATTCTTGCCAAATGCAGGCCAGGGTGATCAGATATCACTGGGGAAGGGTGGAAGATAAGGAATTTGGCCAAATATGGAGAGTGATTGGATTCTGAGGGTGGGGAATGCTTCCTAAAACAGAGTAATGCAGAGATGAACATGGAAGCCTGAAAGTTGGAGCCTGGTAGAGGAAAGGGTTCAGAAAAGCTAGGCAAGCTTTTTTTTTTTTTTTTTTTTTTAAGATTTTATTTATTTATTCATGAGAGATACACAGAGAGAGAGAGAGAGAGGCAGAGACACAGGCAGAGGGAGAAGCAGGCTCCATGCAGGGACCCTGACGTAAGACTCGATCCTGGGTCTCCAGGATCATGCCCTGGGCTAAAGGCGACGCTAAACTGCTGAGCCACCCGGGCTGCCCAACCTAGGCAAGCTTTGATCAAAGAGAGAGCATTCGTCATACACAGGCCCCATCTGAAAACCACAGGCCAGATTTGAACTGGGAATGAAGGATTCATGCCACATTTACCAGGCACCCACAATATGCCAAGCACACTGCTGGGTAACAGGAATGTAGAGATGGAAGGATCCTTGCCTTCCAAGAAATCAGAAACGGTTGTTGAAAGAGGGAAACAAGCCAACAGGAGACCATGCCCTCAAACCAGGCTGCCTGGCTTTGAATGCACCCCAGCTTTTCCTGACTGCATGGCTTCCAAATGGTATCTAACCTCCCTGGCCTCCAGCTCATCAGCTGGGAAATGGGAATAATTGCAGAAACAAGATGATAGAGGTTTGTGGGGCCAGCCAAAGTCTGTGTGTGAACTGTGTGCAGTGTTTGGCATAGCAAACAATCTTAGTAATCTTGCTGTCACAGATGGTGGCAGGGTGCATAGCAAAATGTCAGCGCTGTGACACAGGTAGAAGTACAGAGGGCAGACTCCAACCCCAGTAAAAGCTACTCTGATTCCAGATGGACTCACAAAAGATGATACTTGAATAGTGCCTGAGAGGACCAGGGGGGCAGATAGTCAGGCAAAGCTTGAGGGAACAGACACATCCTCAGAGGGAAGAGACAGGACAAAGCCACTGCAGTGGGAGAGGGAACAGACCCAAGGAACATGCCCAGCTTAGCAAATGGGAAGGGAATTAACAATTCTTAAGCCCATACAAGATCCTAGATACTGTGCTATATGATTTTAGAAGATGATCCCACAGAAAGCTTTGCAGTAATCCGGAGACAAGGAGCTATCCCTGTCTTTCGCACAGAAAGAAACTGAAGCTCAGAGACTTACAAGAGCCCCTAAGCAATAACCTAAGGTTGCACATCTATTAGCTGGTGTGATTCACTTCTGAAACCGAAGGATGCTAAAGCTTGGGTTCTGTACATAGTCTGTCCTCTCTGAGTCAGAGCACAAGCTGTGTCAGTGTCAGGAGGGCTGTGGAGGATACTCATGGCTAGACTAGGAAAGCCCCAGTGTTCACAGTAAGGGGTTTAAGTGTTACCTTGGGAATAACAACTTTTTCTGAACAGAGGAAGGGTTATTACTAATTCCAGAGGCATAAGAACTGGGGGTGTAAGTATCACCAACATGGTACTCATGGCATGGAACAGAGATTATGGTGCTATGGCTCAATGACATAAAAGGGAAATGTTTTTAAAACAGTAATTTGTTCCTATGAGTTTGACTTTTTTAGGCTCCAAATGTAAGTGACATCAATACAACATTTCTTTTTCTGACTTTTGTCTCTTAGCCTGATTCCCTCAGGTCCCTTCCATGTTGTCCCAAATAGCAGGACTTCCTTCTTTCTCAAGGCTGAATAATATTCCATTGTGTGCATTATCATCCATTCATATGTTGACACTTAGGTTGTTTCCGTATCTTGGCTATTGTGAATAATGCTGCAGGGAACACAGGAGTACAGAAAACTTTTTGACATTCTGTTTTCATTTCATTTGGATATATACCCAGAAGTGAGATTGCTGGATCATATCATTAGCTAATGCTACAGTGATAATCATACTGCATTATATAAATGTATCAAATTAACACACTATGGGCCTTAAATGTATAAACCATTATGTGTCAATGACATCTCAATTTTAAAAAATGGTGATTTGCCCTAAGCTAATGAACAGATGAGAGTGAGACAAATGGAAACGAGGTTTTCATATGGTACCATGCACAGAAACCAAATCCCTTCTTAGGGATGTTCTTGAGGGAATTAATGTATCATGTAGGAAGCCAAACCTATTAGATGTCCCCAAAGCAGATTTTCTGCCATTTCAAACACAAAGAAAGAAATTCTGTGATCTCTAAGGCTAAAAAGAGCCCGAGTGATCACCTAGTCAAAGTTTTTTGGGGTTTTTTTTTGTTTGTTTGTTTTGTTTTGTTTTGTTTTGTTTTGTAAATGATAAAACCAAGATTCAGAGAAGTGAGGTGATTAGGCCACAATCCTTTAAACATGTGACATCTGCCATATGAAGCTAACCTCATCCTGTCAGTCATACAAAGAAATCACAGGAATCTGAAAGCATCCACACAGGCAGGCTCCCAGAGGGCTGCACCAAAGGCATCTGTCTACCAACCTTAGAACCTGACAACAAGATCATTGGTGGGGCAACTAGACTAGCTAAAGAAGAGAAGCAAGAGAACCCCACCCTCTGCAGCACTTTATGTTGCTTTCTTGGTAATCTCACCATTGAAGAGATAACAGAATTATATGGTATCTTAATAAATACAGTAGGGAAGTCAGAAAAAGATATCATTCTATCTTGTAATGATGAAAAAAAATAATAAAGCCACCAAAATAACCCCTAAAAGTCATTACAGCCCCAGTAAGAAGCCCATATGGTATTGGCCTATGAGAACCATCTGTCCTATATTATTTTCCTCAGAGATTTCTAATTATTTTTTAAATATATAAGAAAACACACATGAATCCAATAATGTCCCTCCTGAGTTAGAAAATAATACTAAAGGTCAAACTGAATTTTCACCCATCTGTCTGGCTGACAAGATGGTAGATGACAAATATTCTTGATTCTGTTAGCCAAGGCTATGAGATATATAAAGAAGCTTCTAGAAATATTATTGCTGGACCTGTAGGATTTGTCATGTTGGCATCCAGTGAGATACATCACATGGTTATATAACAAATGAAAGAGATAATGTCAATCATCAGGAAAAGAACTGAAAGCAGGAGGCAGTAGATGACAGGTTGTCATATAGTTCCAACCCCCTAAAAAAGCCCTGCTAAAATTTCTCCGAAGAATTAATAGAAGAGGAATTTAGCCTGTTCCCATTTTTTGCCCTCATCACAAAATCAGCTAGACTGCTTGTTCTATCCTCCCCATGTGTCACCTTAGGATCACAAAGTGTTCTTCAGATTATGAAGGATAGTCAGTCATGATCCAGGGAGCCTGGGTTGAGTTCCTGACCCATATTTAATAATTTCCTTCCTGTGACATGACTGAACATGCTAAAAAGCAAAATACAAAAAAAAAAAAAAGAAGAAGTCTCCAAAGCTCATGTTCACCAAACGATTTAATTTTCACTTTCCAGTTATTAAGCCAGCACTGCCCTAGAACCAAGGCAGCATGCTAAGAGGGCTAAAGGAAACATCAGGAAAGTGATGAGGTCAGTCTGTTTTTGCAAGACCTGTCTTTTTCCCAAAAACAAGAGCCTAACACCTCCAGGGTGTTGGGAGTTGTGCAAATAGTACAACAGATAAGAGCTGATCCTGTTCAAAGCTCCCACATCTCCAGAGAGGAAGGCTGCACTCTCTGACTCTTGACTGTGCCTCTTTCCTGCTCCCATTTTGGTGCAACCAGTTTTAGGAGACTTGCCTCCCTCTCTCCAGCACCTTCACTAACTAGATTGGAGGCCCTTACAGCAAATCTGATTCAAAAACAACACAAGTTGTTTTGTTTTGTTTTATTTTGGGTTTGGGGTTTTTTGTTTTTGTTTTGTTTACTTCAACTAGTTTATCATGTACTAAAAGACTCATTTCTAGCTGTAAAGGCAATTTGTGACAAGAGGTCCAAGCTTTGGGGAATCTATCCTAAGGATAGAATGTCACATGCAGAGCAAGTTGTAAATGATATTCATCCCATCATTATTTGTATCAGCCATTTAGACACAATATAAGTGTCCAGCAAAGGAGGTATTAATTAAGTGAGCTATTCATATATCTTGGACAGAATCTCTATAGATAATGAACATTATGCTTTTATTTTATTTTTTTTAAGATTTTATTTGTTTATTCTTTTTTTTTTTTTTTTTTTAATTTATGATAGTCACACAGAGAGAGAGGCAGAGACATAGGCAGAGGGAGTGTGGGGAGCCTGATGTGAGACTCGATCCCAAGATCCCAGGATCATGACCTGAGCCAAAGGCAGATGCTCAACCAGTGAGCCACCCAGGTGCCCCAAATATTATGCTTTTAGAAGAGTTTCCAATAATACAAGAAAGTGCTTAGTTAGAATACTAATGGAAAAGAAAATAAGAATACAAAATAGAACTTCACAAATATGCCCAACCCCCTACACACACATATATATACTGTGCCTATGGGAAAAAAAATTGGAAAGGAAAGAAAGGAAAGGAAAGGAAAGAAAAAGGAAAGGAAAGGAAAGGAAAGGAAAGGAAAGGAAAGGAAAGGAAAGGAAAGGAAAGGAAAGGAAAGGAAAAGAGACTTGAAGGAAATATACCAAGATATCATTAGTAGTTATCTTTTGATAGGACTTGGGATTTGGGAAATTATTTCTTATTTGACTTTTTCTAAACTTT
Organism: Canis lupus dingo; assembly: GCF_003254725.2. Classification (NCBI taxonomy): domain Eukaryota; kingdom Metazoa; phylum Chordata; class Mammalia; order Carnivora; family Canidae; genus Canis; species Canis lupus. The sequence continues at coordinate 87,020,996 of NC_064243.1, forward strand.
CTACAATTTTCCATGGCAGTCATGCATTGCTTTTATAATAAGAAAAAAATTATTTCTCATATTGGAACCATTGGGCTTCTGACCTCTGAATTGAATTTCTTAAAGGAAGGAAAAACCCACTAGTCTTCTTAATTACAGTGGGCAAAAAGAAAGAGAAGTCAAGGATTAGAGTCAAAAGAGCAAAACTTCCTCCATTCTCTAGCACTCTGGTAATTGCTCAATCGTGCATGCATGAAGGTCCCTTAAGAGAACATTCCGTTATGATAATGTGGGTGTGCTTTAATCTGCTAAAAGCAACCTAAGCTGAATTGTGTCCCAAAAGTGGAGAGAATACACCTTTAAAATAAACTGGCATATCGAAGCAGTCAATTGATACACTGGCAAAGCCAATATATAATAAAATATCTTTCAATAGTCAAATAATCACATATTTTATCTAATGTGTAAATTCATACATCTGAGTCTTTTTAAAGTAGGGCATACTAGACTTATAGTAATTTCATCCAGTTTCTATCTCCATAATATTACCATTTAGCCACTTCAATATGAGACTGTGAATCTTATTCACAATTATTATGTGGGGAGTCAATATATAGTTTACATGGAACTCCATAACAAATAATTGCACTTATTTGGTATTAATTTTCTCACAAAAATTTTGAATATCATTTTCTGCTGATCTTTGGTTTGTTCATTTCCAGATGTTTGAATTTCCTCCTCCCTCCATACAAATCAGCGTGTCCAATTCCAATCCAGTACTTTTGGCACAATGTTACCTTTAAGAATTTTGTCAACCAGGGGGTTCTGGGTGGCTCAGTTGGTTAAGTGTCCAATTCTTAACTTTGGCTCAGGTCATGGTCTCAGGGGGAGACGAAATGGAGTGAGATGGAGTCTGGCTCTGTGATCAGCAGGGAGTCTGCTTGAAGATTCTCTCCCTCTGCCCCTCCCCCTGCTCTCTCTCTCAAATAAATAAATCTTAACAAAAAAGAAAAAAAAAGAATTTTGTTAACCAAAGGGAGTGCATTTTTGCAGATGCTGAAAATAAAGTAAGAATATGTTTTAGGTGCATAGGATTCTATTCATCAGGTTGCATTATTCTCTTCCCCATGCCAAGTGACATTTAGTTGTACCAGAGTGAAAACTGAAGCCAGCATCTGCTCAAAGGCCTTTTATTACCCACCACAATTCCTGCTTAGATCCTTGTTAGGGGTCTTATATCATTCTGCATCTTGATGAACGTGGATTTTTGCATTTCCTATTAATCACACAATTGTTTCAAATTATTTAGAATATTAATATTTCATCAGGGAAATATTCCGCCTAACTGGTGATTTTTTAAAAAGATTTATTTATTTATTTGAGAGAGAGTGCACATGAGCAGGGGGAGGGGCAGAGGAGAGAATCTCAAGCAGCCTCCCCACTGAGTGTGAAGCCCCACCCAGGGCTCCATCTCACAGGCCTGAGATCATGACCTGAACCAAAATCAAGAGCCAGAAATCAAGTGCTCAACTGACTGAGCCATCTAGGCGCCCCTTTGCTGATGATTTTTAAAAGTCACTGCATTGTGATGACTGAATGACTTCTGGATCTAATCCTCTCCCTCTCTCCCTGCTCCTGTCCCCAGGAAACACATCTCCAGATTTTATTAAGAAATTGAATGAGTAAATAGGAAACATTTTAAAGATGTTTCAGATGTAGCATGTTAATGTCCTCAAAGCTATTGGTCAACACTATTATAGATGGGCTTTTTCTAAATTCCTACAAAATCACAAGAATTTTACTGGTGATCTATTTGTAGCTGTGGTGTTTCTCTAAAATTCTCTGACATGTTCCAAACCACTTGTCAAACCCAGGTATCATCTCTTGCATAGCTAACACAGCATGAAATGATTGTGGAATGTTCTTTTCTGTTTTTGATAGATAGAGCCAAAGTGTCCTTGCAACTTACAGATATTTTTCAGCTTAATACCATGGTTATTTTCATTTTCAAAAGCCTGCCTCAATCTCCATGTCGATTTTCACAGATTCATTGCTCGCTGGGACAGAAATATAAATCACAAGTTAAGCTAATTAATAGACATCTTGAAAAGGAGTCAGTTTAATTTTTCCAATATGTTTTTCTGTACCTTCATCTTGTTCAACAACAGGACCTGCTGGGTTTTAGAAGTGGAAAGTCTCATGATAAATTCAGCCATATATACTCTATTTTATTATTTAAGTGGTGAATATACCGGTTGGTTGCCCAGAAGACGAATCAAATCATCTTCAAATACAAAATTACTGCTCCCAAATCATTTCTTACACCTCTGGGATTTTGTCATTTTTCTATAATATTATTCCTGCCTTGAGTCCTTTTCTATAATCTGGTTTAATCTACATGGCACCAAAGTTTCAGACACTCTGGTGAAACATATTTCTGGGCTAATCGATGCTACTGTATCTCAAAAACATCGCACTTATACTAAGCCTCAAATAATTTCTAAAACTCAGGCAGCCCAGTTTTGATCTCATAATATTTGACTAAGTGCTTAGCAAGTAATACAGTGCCCAGAAGACTCTTAATTAAAATTGATGGTTGACACGTGAAATACGTTCTTGGCATATCGCCTAATATGACCATTCGCTTTAGCTATGTTACCATCCCAGGTGAAATGTACTACTTTTGCATTTTTGGTTTCTCCAAACCAGTTTCCTTAACACAGCGATTTGGTAATGATTCAGCCTCTCAGCAAACAATACTGAGCAAGGACTAGCTCGTGATCCTGCCTGTAATGGACCTCGCTTTTATACAAAGAGACATGTACAAAAAAAAAGAAGTGAGGGTTAAAGCAGAATGCTGGATAGCCTCACAGAGCACACGAGATGAACGAGAGGGCTTCCTCAATGGCACATGTCAAATGAAAGGCTTGTGGTTTGTTCTGCAAGCAGAGAAAAGGGCACTACAAAAAAAAAAAAAAAAAAAAAAGGAACCGAAACGAATAAACAAAGGCTAAGAGGATGGAAACAATTTCAGGGGCACTTAAAGGAGCAAGTTTCTCAGCACGATTGGAGCATCAGGAATGTGGGTTTGTGGCTGAGGTAGTGGGAAGAGCAGCAAGGGTGTAGCAGTGACCATGTATCAGAAAGAGATAAAACTAAAGAAATAGATGAGAGTGTGATACTGGCGTTCCTTGAATACCCTGCTAAGAATTTTTAGCAATGGGGGCACCTGAGTGCCTCAGTCAGTTAAGCATCTGCCTTTGACTCAGGTCATAATCTCAGGGTCCTGGGATTGAGCCCTGCATGGGGCTCCCTGCTCATTGGGGAGTCTGCTTCTCCCTCTCCTTTCTCCCTCTGGCCCTCCCCCAACTCATGCTTGTTCTCTCCCTCTCTCAAATAAATAAATAAATTTTTAAAAACATTTCTTAAAAAAAAAATTTAGCAATGAAAGCCACTAAAAAATTTTAGTAAGGAGGGTGTTATAATCAAGAACATTGCCTGGAAAGCAGCATGGGGAATAGAATAGAAAGACTAGAATGGGGAAGATCAGTGAAGAAACTCCTAAATAGCTCTGAGTCTGCAGGCTGAACAACGGCTGTGATAGAACCAAGAAGGAAGAGGTGCCCAGAGATGCACCTGGACATACCATATATTTACGCACTTCCCTCTGTCTCTCCTTGCGTAGAATGCACTAGAAGTAGGTGGCCTCCATGAAGGCAGGAATTGTCTGTCCACTTTGTTTACTGCTCCATCCCCAGCACCTCTCTGGTGCCTGGCACAGAGATACTCAGTGAATCTGTGTTCCACAACTCCCTTTTTTTGTCGCAGTGTAGGCAACAGATAGGATGCCCTGACTCTATACTTTTTTTTTGACTCTGTACTTTTAATGGGGTGCAAAATGAGAGAGCGAACATAAGCAGAGGTGCTGGTTAGTGGACAAGTTCAAGGGGCGGAGAATACTTGTCATTTGGAAAGACTTAACTCCTCTTCGATCTGAGAATCAGAATTGCATCTGTGCTAAGGCAATTTGTCTGCAAGTGAGCTGAAGATAGAAAATGTCAAACTGAATTTGGGGAGAAGTTGTGAGTTTTTTAACAAAATGTTTGATGTTTGTTCTTTCAAATCTTGAAGAACACTTTAATCTCCCTATATTTCATAGAGCTTTGACAAAATAACCAACCATGTCAAAAAATCCAAGAGTCACTTTTTGGGTATATGTTGAAAATACCAATTCTATCATAAAGGAAAATCAGGCTTTAATTACTAAATCACCAATAAAATAACTAAATAACTTCTCCTTCTGTGTAATTAAAATTTTTGTCTATTAAAGTTACATTGATAAGATTTGATAGAATGAGTGTATGTGCCTATCTCTCTTCTTGCACCTCAAATGACAAAAAAAAGGGCAAAAATAACAAAAAAAAATATATTTCTTTGAAACAACCCCTATCAGTGCTTAGCAGGGAAGAAGATAAAAAAGGATACCATGCTGGGAGACAAGAAATTTTGAGTAATTTCTGGAATATTAAAAGCAGGTATAGAAATTAGAGTTGAAAAAGAAAGAAGAAAGAAAGAAAGAAAGAAAGAAAGAAAGAAAGAAAGAAAGAAAGAAAGAAAGAAAGGAAGAGAAAAGAAAAGAAAAAAAAGAAAAGAAAAGAAAAAAGAAAGAAAAGAAAAGAAAAGAAAAGAAAAGAAAAGAAAAGAAAAGAAAAGAAAAAAAGAAATTAGAAATTTGCAAGGGGACCTGAGTGGCTCAGTTGGTTAGGCACCTGACTCTTGATCTCAGCTCAGGTGTTGATCTCCATGTCTATTCTCTCCCTCATTGTGGCAAAACTTAGAATTATATATTAACGAATGCTATAAAGTTTACTTCCTATGTAGCTGGAAACAGGCAAGCAGTATTATTTTTCCATTATACAGATAGAGAAATCTAAAATCTAAAGTAGCTGAATAAAATAGCAATTTGGTGTAGATATTCAAAGAAACTTTTGGCTTCCTTAAGTAGCTTCCTTCTGACTTCGGAGAAACCCTTGGTCATGGTTCAGCATTATTTTGGGATTTGTATTAATTCAACATGTATTAATCCTTCATTGCTCCATTTTTATTCTCCTTCCTTATTTATCCCTGGAGAATACTCTTCTCCCCTGGATTACCAAAAGGAAAGATGTTGTTGTATTTCTGCTTTCCCCTTCTTACAATCTGGAAATAATTGCTAAATTATTCTAAAGGGGGTTCAAGGTTATTGAGAGGATGGAAGGATCTAGAGCCATTGCAATGCTGAAACCCTTCATAACTATTGCTGAGGAGTAAGCGTGGTGATGGCTATGTTGTACACATGCATATGCGTACACACATGTACATACACACGTAGGACCATTTTCTGAACGGCATACTAAACTAGCTGCTTTTAGACAATTTCCCAATTCACAGTTTACATCACAGCTAACACATTTTTGTAAATCCAGCAAGTTTGAATTCTAAAACTGAAATGATAGAAGAGGATGTTTTCCTTGGTCTCTGGTTTCTCTCCATTGTAAGAATAATCAATGCAATTATGTGAGGTGATCTCTGTTGGGAGGCTACAGAGTCAGCTTCCTCCAAATGAATTGCAGAACACTCGAGTTGAATTCCTGCTGTCTGCTTACCCTGTGGTCAAGAATCTACCTTGTAGATATTAAGATAGTCTGTGTTCAGATATGGTCTCATTGATTGAGTTTCTCTTGGGGGAAAAACATGCATTGCTAATGGTCACCTTGTCTCAAATTACAGATTACGGTATTTCGGATGGGATCAGAAGGACACCAGGACATTGATTTAGCTATCCTGACAGCTTTGCTCAAAGGTAAAAGAGTTTGTGTGTCCAGAGAGTGCAAAAATAATTTAAATAATTTAGCAACTTTATCTCTTAATTGGTGGGTATAATCTTAAATGATACCATGATATCCAATTATTGATAACATAAGGACTTCTGGATGACATTGTTCCTGCTATGAAATTCTTCTATGATCGAGCTGTCAAAGTGTGACTAGACTTCTTAAAGTTTAAATATATTACAATTCAATCATGTCTACTGAGTCATAAAAATATACAAAGGAAAAAGTTAATGTCATATGTAAAATACTAAGTTACTGAAGTTACTTAATAATTATTATCCTGTCTACTTTAAAAAACCATTTAATATGGCATAGATGATAGATATAAAGATATTATAACACATTAAAAATGTGTTGCTTAATTAAAATGGAAAATCAAAACCATTGAGAGGAAAGAAGAAAGAATAAACAAAAAATAAAACAGGCTACTATACTTGTTGTAATGGAACATTAACTTTAGCTCTAAGTTTCCTTGAAGTCCAGTGAAAAATAGAAATGCCCTGGATTTTATGATTTTCCTTTAGAAGATGGATATTTGTCCTATTCTTTAGTCTCCTTTCTATCAAGAGGATACATACATGTCTCACTACATGTTCTCATCCTTGGAGCCATATCAAGAGAAGAGCAGTTTCCTCCAGTCTCCACAGATCAAATTCTGCCCTTATGTCCCTTAGTAGGTCTATACATTTGACCAATAACATTCAGCAGTAAAATAAACAAAAGGAAGTTATCTCTATTCAGGCCTGAACTGAAAACCAGAACTATAAGATGAAACAAAACCACCAATCCTGTTGAATGTGGCTCTGAGTTCAAGGTGTTACCCTCATTCTCCCCAAGCACCATACTTTGCCTCCTGCCCCATTTATCACAAGGTTGGTGACTACCTGTTAGGAAGCCTTCATGGATTATAATCTCTGTAAGGATAGAGAATGTGTCTTATCCACCAATGGATCAGCATCTCACCTAATTCTTCACAATAGGGCAGCATTCAGTCAATTAGTGTTGAATACGTGAAGGAATGGATTACTGAATGGATGATTATTAATGATTCAGTGATAGACTTAACATTCCAAAATTGAAATTCAGAATAGCAACCATTGTGTTCTAATTTCCAGTCTACCTACCTTTTTTCCACTATTAATACTTTCTTAAATACCCATCAAGTGGCAGCCATTGTGCCTTAGTGCTAAGTTTTTTACAAATACTATAAACATTAATTATTATAACGACTGTGTTGTGCAGCAGCTATCTTTAATCCCCATTCTACAGACAGGTAAGTGGAGCTACAAGATTTAAGTAACTTGCTCAGAGTTACCATGCTAATTAATCAGCCTGAACTTAGATCTAGGCCTAACTCTTCACCACACCACATGTGGCCCCCTTGGCACTAGAAGTCATTGATCCCCTCCATGTATTCCCCAAAAGTATATTTGCACATTCAGTTCAAAATCCCAATCACATTTCAGAAATTCACAATCCTGTGAAGTGTATCATGTGTCCCAGGTTGAGAAACTTTGCTCCAAAGCATTTCATTCCAATGAACTGACAAAGACATGTAGAAGAATTCATGCATGGAACCATGCATGAGCCGAACCACAAAGCATACTCTGGCCACCATTCTCCATTTGTCAGAGATCAAATAAAAAGCTTGAGGCAGGAAATTCTCTGGTATTTGCTCTTCCTTCACAAAAATAAGAAAAAGTAATAAAGCCACTAACATTTATTGAAGACTTGTTAAGTGCCAGACACTGTTAGATACATTCTATGTATAAATTTGTTTAATCTTTACAAGTTCGATAACCAGTTAATTGTGTCTTATACATAAGGAAATCAAGACACAGAACAATTAATTACATGCCCAAGATAAGCTGGCCAGTAAGCAGTAGAGACAGGCTAGCCCCATAGCCCTCATCTTATGTAAACCACCAAGGCATCCCTATTGCGTTGATGATAAGAAGTAGAATGCCACATTTCTCGTCTTAACCAGAACTCAGCAAACAGAGAAGCAGCCCCATTACCAGTTAAAAACACACAAGCCATCACAAAATATCTTCTACTGAAAATATTTTTTTCTGCTTTCACCAATTTGTGCTTTAATTTGTGTTTCGCCTTTAGAATTTATTTGTTACAATATAGGATAGTTGTTTCCTGACTGTGCATGACAGACCATATGAAATACCTTTTATATTGTAACCAAGTAGTTATACATATGTTTTTAGAAAGCTGAAGTTAAAGTACATGAAGTAATATTTACATTGGCTGTATGCAATGAAATTGGATATTTCCTATTCTATTCTATTCTATTCTCTTTAATGCTGATTATATCCCACTAAATTGATTTCATGACCCACTAATGGGTCATAACCTGCAGTTTAAAAAACACTGCCGTAATAGATTAAAGGAAATTATGATTGCTCTAAGAAATTAACATTTCTAATCACTATAATGAATATTATTTATGCAACAGTTGATGCTAATGGGAATTTATGCCGTTAAAAGATTATGATGTGTCAACTCTATTTTGCAAAGGCTTTTAAATGCTCTCTGATTTTGACCCAGTTGATTTGTGAAGGATGTCAAGCATAATCCTTTTGCCAACTTTCTTGGAGGCCAAGAGCATACTTACATCAGTTTCAAATTCTATAGTTTGTTAAATTATTTGTATGTACTTTTTAAATTATGCCTGGGCATGTAACATGGTTTAACACTTAATTTTTACAATTATACTTAGTTTTCAATTATGCTATGCATGAGGAATTTTTTTATTGTCAAGTTTTTATTTCCTCCATCATCTGAGAAAACTAGAAATTAGAAAGGAGGTGGGGGAGAATGCCAGGAAACTAAACACTGGTCCATAAATCCAGAAGAAAAAAAGGGGGAGGGACTGTTAGGAAACAGGTGACCATGAGGAAAGTCTAACTTTGCTGACAACTTGTTTCCCATCCCACTGGGTTTGAGTTTCTTCAGTATCTGTATATATATATTTCAGTATCCGTACATATAAAGGATACTCTTTATAAGATACAGATCTGGGGGGTATCTGTTCAAAAATGAAGAAAGGAGGAGACAAAAAGGATGTTATTCCAGAGGTCTTAGAGGTTCACGCTTTCTTTGAATGCTGACCTGGGGTAGCTTTTGAGAATAAGTGATATGACATGTGTCTTTCACATTAAGGTAACTGCTCTCCAAGAGTAGTGGTCTGAGGCTACAAACTGTATACCCTACACCCTTCTGCTTTTCAGCTCTCCTCTCCTGCTGCCACGCATAGTCAGGGGAAGCCAAGGAACATGCAGGATGTTGACCATTCAGAAAACAACAAAGAAATTTTTAGAATAAGCATGTCCCGAATATTGCCTGGGATATACTCATACTAAAAAAGCTGTTTATTATTTATCTGAAATTCAACCTTAACTGGGAGTCTTGTATTTTTATTTGCTAAATCAGGCATCCCTACTCAGAGGAGGCCTGATGCCATGAATACATCTGGACTTCAGACACCTTGAGTGATTCTATGGGGAAGTACTCAAAAATCTAGGGGAGTTGCCTGGTCTGGCCCCTGTCTGCCTCCTGCTCAGCCTGGCCCTGCCTAAATCCAGAGGCTTCCCTGGAAACAACCCCAAACTCACCTTCATAAACTATTCAGTGTTTACCAGCCTGCTCTCATGGCCAAGTTGGTCATGCCTCTTGCTCTGGCCCCTCTTGCTCTGGGCTCCATAAAGCCAGAAAACATCTGCTCATAGCAGGGTCCCTTGACCCTCTCTGTGGATATAATTACTTTCAATTTTAAAAAATCTTTTCTTGTACACCTCAGAAGTCAAATCATGTGGATGTACCCTTTCAGTTCTGTGCATGCACTAAAGTATAATATGGGCGATCAAGAAATTCTTTTCCTTTTTTAAAATTTGTTTTTATTTAAGTTTGATTTGCCAACGTATAGTATAACACCCAGTGCTCATCCCATCAAGTCCCCTCTTCATTGCCCGTTATCCAGTTACCCCAAACCCCCGCCCACCTCCCCTTCCACAACTCTGTTTATTTCCCAGAGTTAGGAGTCTCTCACGGATTGTCTCCCTCTCTAATTTTTCCTATTCAGTTCCCCTCCTTTCCCTTATAATCCCTTTTACTATTTCTTATATTCTCCATTCATTTCATTCATATATGAAACCATATAATGTTTGTCCTTCTATGTATGATTGACTTACTTCCCTCAGCATAATACCCTCCAGTTCCATCCACATCAAAGCAAATGGTGGGTATTTGTCCTTTCTAATGGCTAATATTCCATGGTATATATAGACTACATCTTCAGTATCCATTCATCTGTCGAAGGACATTGTGGCTCCTTCCACAGTTTGGCTATTGTGGACATTGCTGCTATGAACATTGGGGTACAAGGAAATTCTTTTCCTTTGGGTTCATTCTTCACTGGTAAAGAAGTTCTGTAGCATGGGAAAAGACCTTTATTGCTTATTCCTTTCTTCTGAAAAGCATTATTTTTAAATCTCAAAGATATCTCAAAACTCTATGCTCCTCTTCAAAACTGCAAAGGTCATCAAAACCAAGAGTAGTTTGAGAAATTGTCACAACCTGGAGGAGACTAAGGAGGCATAATGACTACATGTAAGGGGCATCCTGGATGGAATCCTCAGTCAGAATAAAAGAAAGAATATTGTGTTTAAAACTGAGAAAATCTGAATAAACTAGGATTTTCATGGATTTTTTAAAAGATTTTAAGGGAAAATAGGAGAACTGAGCTATCATATGTTTTGAATCTGAGCAGGAGACGTACTGTTGCCAAGAAAACCTTTCATGTCATGTCAAAATGACAAAAAAGGAGAAGCATCTTATAGAATTAGCTGTAAAAGTCATGTAGATATGTAATCAAAATACTGTACTATGTGTAGGCAATATTTAATATAAAGGGTCTATATAAATCAGATAGGTGTGGACAATAGCTGATCACTATAAGAAATGATTAGAAATATCACTGGGGAATCTAAGTAGCAATATTTGAATGCAGGACTCATACGGAAACAATTTGTACGAAATCCAATTTCCCTGTGGACTTACACAATCATTTCAGAAAAAAATTACCTAGTTCCTCCCATTTTTTTGTTATGTTTCGGTTCTTCAGACAAAATTAATGCTATCTATAATTAATTAATTAATTAATTAATCACAGATACTTATAAGTGGAGGACAACAACTTCTTTTTAAAAGAGACATTTGTAATTTTCCTGAAACTATGAGGCAAGGAGTTTGAAATAAAAGTTCAAATGCCAAAAGAAGAGCCAGTATGTTCTAACTTTAGAACATTCTCAAGAATGCTGTTGATTAGATCATACAAAACAATGAAAATCACTGTGCTCTGAATCTTTTTCCTTTAAAATTATATCTTTCCCAACAACTAAACTTGAAATAAAAGTGGATAAAATTTTAAAGAGGAAAACTCAGTATATCTGAATGTTTTGAAACTACTTCTGAATGTATGACCCTTAGACATATTAACTAGAAAATGCTATTATTATCACAAACTAGGACCGACATCAATAGGCAATTAGTCTTGCTAAATAACTCGTCTTAGTTTTTAAGTGACTTAATTAATCCCTAGTAAAACAAAATTGTGGCATTATTCTGAAGTAGTGTATGTCCGATAATTCTATGCACCAGGTAGACCTCAAAAGCAACTAGCATCCGGGAATGTTTACTGAGAAGCTACCTTGCTTGATCTCAGATGATTCATGAATAGATTTAATGGGAATTAATTATGGCCTTGCTTTAAAGATAAAAAATTATTTCTGATTATATGTTCAATCTTTCCCATCCCTCTTTCCCATGTGTAGGCAGCTTAACAAAACACATGCATAATTGCTTTCCTTTTAATAATTTTTTTAACCTGGAATTGTTCGAATAGCCATAATACAGCCAAGAAAAAAAAAAGAGAGAGAGACATTCATGTTGACACTTTTATCATTTATATGAGATGCAAAGTTATCAGTTATTAAATATTATACAAATGGAAGTAGATGAAATTTCATCTAAAAATAAGATTGACAGGGTCAAAATGTGTGGCATGGTCACTTTATTTTAAGCTTATAAGGGCATTGGGGTAAACTGGGAGAATAGTGAAAAATATCTCAGAGACAAAACTCACTAGGTAATTTTTACAATGAAGATTCTTTACACAAGTGTTAAATCCTTCTCTGCGTGAGGCCACTTTTGGTCTACCTTCTGTCCTTTGATTTGTAAATCAGGCTTCCCCATGTGCACCTGTTTCCTGATGGCTCATTTTACCCCTTTTGTCACAGAGCAGATTGACCAGGAACAGTTAGAGTCCTGTCAGGGGCTCCCCAAAACCTAAGTAGCAATATTTGAATGCAGGACTCATAGGGAACAATTTGTACAAAATCCAATTTCCCTGTGGACTTACACAATCATTTCAGAAAAAAATTACCTAGTTCCTCCCATTTTTTTGTTGTTTCGGTAAATCAGGACATCTGCTTCCTTTAAACTTTCAGGGCTCTTATTAGGGCACTTAGCTGTCAGATGACCTTAGCTGCACACATGCCCACAGTTTCTCTGGCTAAAATCAGTGTGATCTGACACTTGTTTCATTTTTAAAGATTAGATCACCAGTGGAAGAGAGTGTCAACCAGGAAATTTTCTGGTTACAAGTAAAAGATACACAATTCAAATTAGCTCAAGCAAAAATAAATAAGATGGACATGTGGGTTTACATGATGAAGAAAGTGAAGGGTAAACTGAGTTCGGGCAAAGTAGGATCTGGGGCTCAGATGATGTCATTAGAGTCTGTCCTCCATCTCTCGGATATTAGTCTGTATACCTGTCACACAGCATGGCCATCGGCAGTGCTAGGCTCATACCAACCAACTGAGTGAATCCCCATTAAATTCCTGGGACTTACAGCAAAAGGAAACCAGGGAGGACTTGCATGTGCTTCCCTTAGATCAGTGCCTGCCCCTGAATTCATCACTGTGGCCATGGGAGTGGGACAATCCCTCTGACCATGAAATGGAAAATGGTCTTACCTTTCCAGTTTCCACCCAGGTTACAGAGTTATGGGGTCCCCCCCAACCCCCCCCAAAAAAATATTATGTAGCCTGGAAGTAGAAAAGAGTGCTGGTAAGACCAATAGCAACTAAAAATATATATATACTTCTCTGAAGTTGAGACCCAAAGAGTGTCAGATTTGCCTCAAATGCAAATGCCTCAAAATCTATATACCAGGAATAAATTCTTCATCCCATAGACCAAAAATAGAAACTAGGTCAAATGAATACTAATCAGAGTCCAGCCATTCACCCAAGTCATACTCAATAAAGTTCACTTTAGGTAGACCTAAATATGTAACTTATTAATATTTTTACTATACAATGATGTATTGTTATAATCACCATTCACTTTTTCAATTTTAATGGTCTGTGCTGGAGTATTTCTGCAAAAAAAAAAAATGTTAAGGGAAATGACATTTTTAGCACTTTTTTCCCAAGACCAAAGTCTGTCTATTCCTTAGAAAAAATGATTCCATAAAGGCCAAGTCGCCCCAGGCTTTCCCCATTGGGCACGTTCCACGCCATCCTCCCTGCCATGCCAGCCCCTCAGAGTGCTACTTGCCACAGCGGGACTACCCAGCAAAGGTCCCAATAATAGTGACAGCAACACCCATATGCAAAGCATCACTACTCCTTGTTGATCAAACAGCTTCCTCTCATTGAGGCTCAGTTTCATAACCTGTAAAGCCCAGACGATTATAATATCTCTCTCATAGCCTTTGTAACCATTGTAGCCAATAATCCGAGTAAAGCATTTAACCCAGTATCTGGAAAAAAAATCTATTTAATAAATGATGGACTGACTGATGATGATGATGCTAAGCTAGAAATGAGGACAAAGACCACCTCTGTTTTACTCACTGCCATCTGCACACAAACACAGTGCCTACCACGTCATCAGTATTCAAAAACAATCATCATTTTTTTAAGATTTTATTTATTTATTCATGAGAGTTATAGAGAGAGAGGCAGAGACATAGGCAGAGGGAGAAGATACTCGACCTGAGCAGATGCTCGACCACTGAGCCATCCAGTTGCCCCTCAAAAACTATTGTTAAAGTCATGAAGAAATGATCAACCGGCTTTAAAATCAGATTAGGTATATATTTAGATTCTACTTCTTTCTTGGCTGTGGTATTCATTAAGGAGGTTACTTAACCTCTATATATGTGCCTCAGTTCCCTTCCCTGTGTGAAAGAAAACCAGAGCTCTGTCATGTGGGAGGATATAAGGGACACTTGAGATGGTGACATTGGAAGCTCGTTGAGGACAGGCACTCTGCCTTCTTTATGGTAAACATTTAACAACTAGTATTTTTATACCTTTTCCCTTCTCACATAGACCCTAAAAATTGCTAGGGAACTGGCACGCCCCCATGTCCAAAACCCAACAGAGCATAAAAAATGTTAAATTTGAATCACCTGAAAACAACAAGCAACCAATATATAAACCTCAAGCATACGTGTAAAGATCTAAAATAGATCCATAAAAATTAGTTTCCTCTTGAAAATGGTTGAGAACATGCTAAGCTGCCTTAAAATGAAATTAATTTTCTGGCGAGTTTATTTTCTTACAAATCCAAGTAGATCTTAGAGCAATAATGCAGACAGCAAGGTAGGTAGCAACTTTAGACATTTTTGTTTGTCTCAGTTGGAGAATGTGATAAAAGAATGCTAATTTTTTCATCCTGTTATGTGTATGTTTTACAATTCACAAAGCATATTCACATAAATTTCATCATCTAATCTTTGCAACAACTCTGTAAAGTGGTTACTAGATAATTTATCCCTAAACTGAGACTTTCTTAGTGATGAAAGTAAGAAGTATTGGGACAATTATGCCAGAAAAACTAGAATAAACCAGGTAAACTGGTTTATTAGAATGTCCAGGTAAACTAGGAAGTGTTATCATTCTCGATTACAAACTCATCTTCCGTAAGAAGTTTCTGGAAGAAAATGTCTTCTTTGCCTTTGCATCCTAACACCCAAAAAAATGCTTGACATATGGTAGACATTATATATATGTGTGTGTGTGTGTATATATATACACATATATGAATATATGTGAATATGTATGAATATATGTGAATATATATGAATACATGTGAATATATCTGAATATATGAATTTATGTGAATATATATGGATATATATGAATATCTATGGATATATATGAATGTCTATATGAAAATGTATATGGATATATAATCATCAATGCAATAATTCCAGAAAATGTCCCAGAACTCTACAACACACACTTCTAGATTACAAACTCCCACTGAGTGCCCGACACAGTGGGTGAAAATAAACCCCTGTCAAGTTGTATCATAATATTATAGAACATGGGAAACCAAATATATACATTATATTAGTGTATTATATTATATATAATAATTAAAATATTGAATATATTATATTATGTATTAATATAATACGTTAAGCTATATATTATATATTAAGCCATATATATTTTATATGATATATATTATAAATAGATGTATAAATTATATTTAATATATTTTAATATGATAGTATTTACATAGTTTATAAATTATATCGCAAAATATTATATGGTATCATAAATATTACATACATAAAATTCTCCTATGAGCTTCCAAGGAGAAAAACAGTTCTCATGCAAAGTAGCCAAAATGCTTTAGATTTCTAAACAACAATGTAGAAAGCTGTAGTGCAATGCCTTAAAAATTCTGAAGAATATTTATTTGCAATCTAGAATTCTATGCCTAATCTACCAGCCACTTGCAAGTGTAGCCTAGAACATTGTCAGACATGAGTTATCCAAACATTTACTACCCATGAACTATTTCTTTGGAAATTATTGAAAGATAAGCACCCCCCAAAACAAACAACAACAGAAACAGAAAACACGGAACACGGAAAGTGGGAGCTCTATCACAGAGAGAAGTGTTGGCTCTCCCTGGATGATGACACAGGGAGACAGTTCTGCACCAGCCATAGGAGGCCAAAGCAGGAGCTATCAGACCTTTTTCCTAAGACTCAAGCCTGGAATCAGCATAGTGTGGCTTCTGCTGCATTCCATGGGCTAACGCAAGTCACAAGACCAGGCCAGATAAAGTGTGAACGCTGGGAGATCGTCCCTTAGAAGCTACCTTTAAAGACTAGCCACCATGGAGGACCAAAATAATCAGCTACAAGAAGAAGTGGTTGCCTCTGGGTAAAGAGACATTGGATGATGAGATTTGTGATTTTATGATAAATCTTGTAGGAATAGATGACTCTAAAATCTGTGCATGTATAATCTCAGTAAAAATGAGGTGCACAATGGATTACCTGGCTCTCAACGAAAGGCACAGAATGAGTAAAGGACAATGGAAGAGACAACAGAAGATAGGACATCATCAATGCAATAATTCCAGAAAATGTGCCAGAACTCCAGGGGATACATTTCTATATAATCCTGCTAAAAATCACAATATGGAAGATGCAAATATTTTACTTACTCAGCCATGTAAATGAATTCATTTTTGTCATATCACAAGCAAGCAGGATCACCCAGTAGAGGTTTTTTTTTTTCTTGTATTGCCTCTGTCTTAAGTTGATAATGTTTCCCGGTTTTGCATATTGCACATAATACAGGGACACTTTTATAAAGTTGTTTTTTTTAACATGTTAATGGGAGACTTTGTGAAGTACTGGCTTCTTTTATTGCAGAAAGGGCACACAGTAAAGAGGACTCATCCATTTAGCTAGGTTGGCAAAAAAGAAGGAAATAGCGCGGTGCTCCACCATGTTATTAATCATAAGCCATATAATTTCATTTGTCCTTTTTGCTTGCATATGTTATTAGGATACAAAGAAACAGTAGCGATATTTCCTGCAGCAACTCTTGGCAAATGTCATCACATAGACAACCTGACTTTGTAAGGTTTTTATGCAGTGTTGGCCCATCAAAGTCTGAAATGAAACTAACAGTTTTTCCAAGTGAGTGAGACCTGATACAGAAAACCCAGACCCAAAAATTAGAGACCAACAAAACAAAGTTCAATCACCACCACCTCCGCCCACCGCTAGATCCAGTGTCTAGGAAATGGAGGGACCCAGGGCAAAAAGAGTTCAGCTCTTATTCCAGGCAGGGAGCAAGGGTGAGAGGAGGGACTGCAGACCCTCACAGAGCCTTAGCTCACCTCTGAGGGGCCAGAGACGGTGCAGGAACTCCTCAGAAGGCTGCAGCAAGTGCCTCGTCATGGTTACACCAGGCAGCCCAGTGGGGTTGGTGGAGCAGAGGCACTTTCCTAATTGAATGTGGTTATAGATTATATGGAAAACACCTAGCATCCAGGGCTTGGGCTGCCCAGGCACCGAGGCGCTACATACCAGTCTCCTTAATTTACATCCCTGCAAAACAATCACATTCTTACAATTCAAAGAGATCATTCCTCTCTAAACTCCGCCTCCTGCTGAGCTGTAACAGAGCTACCTCTTCTTGTTTAAATTCGGCACCTAGAGCTTCAGCTCACTTGAGGGAGTGTCAAAAAAGAAAACCTCAGGGGCAGGTAGCCTTTGATTGATTCCCCAAGCTCTATCAGAGGACCGCTCCCCAAGCCCATCAGCAATTCTGACCTGCGCATCAGCCCTGGGTAATTTAGGGAGTGTCAGTACTTAATTCTGAGGGTGACTGCTTTACTACACAGGAAATATCCCTTTTATGAAAATTCAATGACACGTAATCAGTCGCATCGGCCACAGTAGAAACTGCAATCTGGAGCAGCTGCCTGTCTGCGATGGCATTACAACTGGATCAATTTATTAAATTATCATTAACCTGGCCAATTTATTGTTGGGAATATGTACGATACTAAAAATATTTGCAGAGTGCTTTAATTTAACAAAGCAGTTTTTCCATCTACTTTTCTATTTCACCTTCCAAGCAATCCCCTGATGGAGATATTATTGACCTCATTTTTTAATAAGAAGCAGCTAAATCTTAGAGAGGATAAGTAATGTTCCTAAACCCCGACAGGGAATAAACAAGCTCAGCGCCCTTTCTCTTCCACCCAAAAAGTCCTTATGGCTCCTACTTTATTAACATTTACCCCACCCCTCCCCTACAAAGGGTAACCTGACATAGGTCAGAATTGAACCAGGAAGGGCCTGCCACCAGGCTACTAACTGATTCAAATCTCCTAGAGGCCACTGTGTGTCAGTCTTAACATCAGAAGTAAATGCCCTAATCGCCAGTACACCTGCTAATGCACAAGGCATTCATTTAAGTTGTACACATCTTCAAAGTCTTAAAATATGGCAGAAGTACACATCATAATGAAAACTAAAGAAAAAAGCTAAAAAGGTGCAAACCAAGGGGACTCCCTGTTGCAGGGGAAATTTTATTATAAAGGCAACATTTCAAATGCCCCTCTACAGTTTGGAGTGCCAACCTGTGATGTCAAATAAACAGCCTAAAGAAAAACAAATAAATAGTATGCCAATTACTTTCCTGGAGGAATTTAAAATTAAGAAGATACCAAAACATAAAATAAAATAGATACTTCAAAAAAAATCTTATTAATCCTTAAATTCCACATATGATTGAAACCATATGGTATTTGTCTTTCCCTGACTGGCTTATTTCACTTAGTGTTATACCCTCTAGATCCATCCTTGTCATTGCAAATGGCAAGATTTTATTCTTTTTTATGGCTGAGTAATATTGCATTATATACACACCACCTTTCTTTATCCATTCATCTATCAATGGACACTTGAGCTCCTTCCATAATTTGGCTACTGCACATAAGCTGCAATAAATATAGGGGAGCATGTGTCCTTTCAATTAGTGTTTTTGTATTATTTGGGTAAATACCCAATAGTATGATTGGATCATAGGCTAGTTCTATTTTTAATTTTTTGAGGAACCTCCATACAGTTTTCCACAGTGGCTGCACCACTTTGCATTCCCACTTTAAACTTCTTCAAGTTTAGAAACGTAATAAAAATCTTACTAATCCTGAAAATCTGAGCCTTCAAATAAACAAAATGTAAGAATATCCAGGCAGGGCTCATTTTGTCCATACAGATGTGCATCATTGTATCCAATCAATAACTTCTTAAAGTATATTCACAAACTGTACCTTTTGAACTGCATCCTATTTTAGATGCACTTATAAAAAATTTTTAAATAATAAAACCAGATAAATAAATCTCCAAGCCTAAATGGGTTGACTGACAAAAAAATAAAAATAAAAATAAATTAGGGGCACCTGGGTGGCTCAGTGATTGAGCCTCTGCCTTCAGCTCAGGGTATAATCCCTCAGGGAGCCTGCTTCTCCCTCTGCCTACGTCTCTGCCTCTCTCTGTGTGTCTCTCCTGAATAAATAAATAAAATCTTTACAAAAATAAATTTAAAAAATTAAAGAAGCTGATGAGTGAATTTTAGATACCATTTTAGCGATTCTGGCCCTAATGATAGAGCCTTAGAAAGTATTGTGTCTTCCTTCGCTCATGCAATGTGGGTTGTTTATGATCAAGAAGACAAAAGCCTGTCTGCCTAATTCCCTTTGTATCATGAGTTCAATAAAGTTTTCTAAGTTCCTATAAATTAAAAAAAGAAAAATAATAGTTAGCTTTAAAATCAGCCTGCCTGCATTTGAAACTTGCCTCTGGCACTTCCTGGCTACTTTACCTTGGACAAGTTTTCATGCCTCAGTTTCCTGTCTGTAAAATGGGGAAAATGGCACCTCATAGTTTGTTGTGAAAATGTGATACGTGAACACTTAGAAGCAGTGCCTGCCACAGCTAAACATGACAGAAATATTAGTTTTATTATCTTATTCACTAAAGATAAACCGAAAAAGAAAACCTTATCTTCCTGCAAAGGGCTCTTTCACTCAGCTGCCTGTTTTGTCTCTTACAAACCAAATGTGAATTTCTTCTAGCTAAAGTTAATCCAATTTTTCCTGATTCCTTTTAACTTCCTCCTGGGAATCTACCTAGAGTTATTTTACCAAAAGAAGATAGTTATCATTCAGGGCAAGAAAATAGAGCAAAGAATAAATTATACACAGACCTCATCTACTTTTTTATGTGCACGTTTCAAGTCTTTAATTTGGTTTTTCTCGATGTAGCAGCCGCCTTCCTGAGAAAGCCTCACCAGGGTAGGTGGGTGACTCTGCTCTGGGAGACTACTGCAGGTGTAGCCTAGCAACCCAGTCACATGACAGGGTCTCTCCGCTAGTTTCCTAACACTTTTGTAGTTTTCATATAGGTAAAGAATGATATCTTTAAATGAATGGATCGTTCAATTTTCATTGACTGAGATCCTATCACATTTCGGCACAACATCTACAAATAAATTGATGGAAATGAATAGAATCCCGCATGTTCAATCCAGACAAGATTCCTCAGATAAAACATGGAAAGGTCCAAAGACCTCAACAAGAAGAAATGTTTTTCAACTAAGATAGAGATGGGTGGTATCATCCTGTGTATCACACATGATGGCACCACTAAAGACATTGCAGGGTCTGCAAATCCTGCCCCCTCCATTGCCCCATCAAGCAGGACCATACTTGAACCATCAAGGTAGGATGAGACCCCTGACATTTTTATTTAGCAACTCTCCCAAAGGGAGCCCACAACTCCATTTACAAGCCACTGAAGTATTTAGTGACCTTCAGGGTATTAAAAAATAAAAATAAACAAAAATATTTCTTCAAACACGGAATCACAGGTCCCTAAATAAGCAAACATTCCCTGCAATACGTGCCATTGGTACCATGACATATCTGGGATGTCTTACTACAAGCAAGTGGGCCTTAACTCTGCACCCAAACCCCCTCCTTCTCAAAGCCTCAGACTGGCACATTCTCCACATTCCTCCTTTCTCTTCAACTCCTCACTGCCTCTCACTCTCAGCAAGCGGTATCCCCTCTTATTTCACTGTCAATATTTAGCTTCATCCAAGCTCCCTTTTTCCCTACTCATGAATATTAGTTTCTCCACTCAACCTCATTGCTTTTCCTCCTCACCCCGATGCCATCTCTTCTTTGCTGATGGGCTGCTCTCTGGCCTCCATGCTGCAGGATCCCATCTACCATGTACTTGCTCTTGCCTCCCTCCCCTAGGACTCTGTTGCTTCTGCCCTCAATGCATCCAGGTTCCTTGTCACCTGCAGAGACCTTGGCCCCCAACCCCCAGGACCCTCAAGGAAGTGTCCAACTTTTCTTCTCTTGATGATCCAGCTCTGAAAGCTGACCTGCCTTTCCACCAACTGTCCTTTCCCTCCACCTGCTCTGAATTCTGGGATCACTGGTCCACACTGCAAATTTTCACATTCCCCATTCTACCCCATCCAGTTTCCTCACACAGGAATCAGTATTCCTGAAAACCCCAAATACTCTTCTCACCCCAATGATTATTATTATTCATGAACATTCAATAACTTCTGACAGTGTTAACTTTACTTCTTACCACAGTTCTTTTTTACCCTGAGGGAAGACCTCAGCTTAAAACCTGGTTCTACAAATTACTCCATCTCACTGACCCTCTATTTTCTGATCTTCAAAGTGGGGATAAAGATATTCACTGTACAGGGGCTTTGTGAGTATTAAATGAGATAATAAATGTAAAATGCCTAGTATATGATTGACTTTCAATAAATGATGGTAATTGTATTTATTTTTACCTTTCCTCGGTGTCAGAGATATGGAGTGTTCTACACTTCTAGCCACTCCTTTGTCTCCACCAGATCCTCTTACTTCTCCATTCTGCCTTCTGTCAAGATTATGATTATAAAACTCCATGGGTTTAATATCATGTGTCCATGAATGACCTCCAGCCTCCCTCCCTGCCCCCTTTTCTAACTGCCTACTGGACAACTCTCTTGGGTGTCACTTTGCACCCCAAATTCAATCAAATTAATTGTCTTTAAATATACATATATTTTTAAAAAGTCATCTTTTCCCAAAAAAGCTGATTTCTACCCAATTTTCCCAGTTATGTCCATACAGACCCTATCCATGGAGTTCTCCAGGCTCCAAAACTCCACCACATTTTTTCCTCTTTTTTTTCAAGCAAATTCTTACTAATTCTGGCCATTTTTGCCACCATAATATCTCATATGTCTATTCCTTCTTTTTTCTCCTCATTCAGCACCAATCAGGACTTTGGACCTGATTAATTGCAATGGCTTCTTATGAGATCTTCCTGATTCTTATTGAGCATATATCCCTATCCATCCTTAATACTTTGAATAGTAATGAAAAGATCTGATCAAAAACACTATTCTACCTACAGAATCCTTTGGGACATCCAGTGCAAACATGGCAACACAAATTCATTAGTCTCTTCTTCTAGAAACCTTCAAAAAATCAATAATGAAAGGGGAAGGCAAAAAACAAGGAAACTTTATCTTGACAAAACTGGGAAATATTCCAAAATATGTGTAAATGCAAGAGATCTGTGGGAGGAAAGAGTAAAAGCTGAGGAGAGGAAAAACTGGCAGTGGCAATTCTCAGAAAGCACC
Source organism: Canis lupus dingo (assembly GCF_003254725.2). Lineage (NCBI taxonomy): Eukaryota > Metazoa > Chordata > Mammalia > Carnivora > Canidae > Canis > Canis lupus. The sequence goes on from NC_064243.1 coordinate 87,043,422, forward strand.
AAAATGTAATTCTAGATGCAAGGAATGCCCAAAGGTGCAAAGTTCTCTCCTTTACCTGGAACAGCATGTGCAAGAACGAGAGTGAGTTCGATGGTGCCCCCAATCCTGATTTAGTACACAGATATAGAGGTGGTGGGCTCTAGAATTATGCAGATAAGTCATGTTTGTATCAGGGAGCTTATCTTTGTGGTAGCTGAGAAGAAAACCTTCCAGTTGTGAATAATAAGTAGCCTGGAATGCTACTCTGGGCCCATTATAACCCAACTCACTAGATGATAAATAATAAAAAAGCAATTAGCATATAGATACATTCTAAAAAAAAAAAAGAAAGAAAGAAAAAAGGGCAAAACGTATGCACAGAAGAATATCTGTAAAAGTATTCCAGAGAACAGATGAATGTTATGAATAAATATTTTACCATGAACTTTAAAAAAAAAATTAAATCTCAGTGAAGTACTCTATTTGTGAAGAAATACTTCCAAGTTGGAATACCAAAACTCAGGTAAGAGTAGGTGAGGCAGCAAGAGGAGATATAATGTGCATAGCACTTGGGAATAAAGTCAAGAATATGAAATCAGCACAGAACTGCAGACTTGAGAAAGGGTGCAAGATCAAATATGCATCATGAAAAACAGAGCAAGACACAAAGGATAGAAATGAGGAATGAGAACAGAAATAAATGAAATGGAAATAGATCATTAGAATTAATGAGAAATTATATTTATAGAAGACAGAAAATGGAGATCCAACATAAGCATAACTGGTATCTCCAAAGAAGTAAACCAAAATAATGGATCAGAACACATACTTTAAAATATAATTTAAGAATTTTTTTTGTTATAAAAAATAGTGAAAGGGATTAAAGCGGAAAGGAGAAAAAATGAGTGGGAAATATCAGAAAGGGAGACAGAACATGAGAGACTCCTAACTCTGGGAAACGAACTAGAGGTGGTGGAAGGGGAGGTGGGCGGGGAGTGGGGGTGACTAGGTGACAGGCACTGAGGGGGGCACTTGATGGGATGAGCACTGGGTGTTATTCTATATGTTGGGAAATTGAAGACCAATAAAAAATAAATTTATAAAAAAAAGAATTTTTTTTGTTAAACAAATTTTGAGACTTTGAGCTAGATATTGAAAGGGCTACCTTGTGCCAGGTTAAACTGATTTGGGATCCTCAACACCTAGACACATCCTAATAAAGTTACTGAAACTCAATGAAAAATAAAGACTACTTTGGGCCACCAGGCAAAATGATCAAGTCTTTCATGAGATTAAAAATCAAGTTGGCTACAAACTTTCTTACAGTAACATTCAATGCCAGGAGATAATAGAGCAACAGATTTTTATATTGAGCCCATGTCATTCAACTATAAAGACTACTAAAAAAAGCAGCTTAGAACATTCTAGAATTCTGATAATATTGTTCTCATGAGTTCCTCTTGGAAAAGCTACTAGAGAAGATACAACTTGACTAACCAGGAGATGCTTGAGTAACATTCTGGCAAAATCACTAAGTGTAAGCACTGATACTAGAAGCTAACAGAACTAAGATACAAACAAAATGGTACTGAGGGGGGCACTTAATGGGATGAGCACTGGGTGTTATGCTATATGTTGGCAAATTGAACTCCAATAAAAAAATTAAAAAAATAATAATAATAAAAACAAAAAAACAAAAAACAGAAATGAGACATGGAGTAACAGAAATGAATGTAAGCATTACCTGCCTTCCAAGGTAGAAATAACACAGCAATGAAAAGAAGCTAAGAGAAGGTTGGAGGGAGAGGTAGTAGGCTTTTTGACTCATTATAATATCTGTACCTTTCGCCTCCTAAAATAAGGAATGTAAGACTGACAATTCAAACAGTAGTAGTAGTAGAAATGTAAGAATATTTAATGGAAGGAACCAAATAAAACACTAAACATGTAATGGTATATTCTAAAGTTCAATGGTGGAAGCTTCTCAGGAGAGAAGAGGAAGAGAAAGTATGCAAACAACATTCATCATTGCTCACAGTGGTAATGAGTGCTGTCTAAAGAAATAGAATTAGGAGTCCCACTCCAGACCAGCCAAATCAGAGTGACTGTTGAAGCAAGATTCCCAGATGAATCACACATACATTGAAGTTTGAGAATCCTGCTCTGCACTACAGCCAACGTATGAAGTATTCTTGGTCCATTAACTCCATTTTACCTTCTTATCTTGATGGTTTACCTACAATAGTATTTTTACTATTGGCTAGTAGTGTTAGTTGTATTTTACTATCATAATAAATTACCACACACTTAATGGCTTAAAAGAACAAAAATTCATTCTCTTATCATTTTGGAGGCTGGAAGCCTAAAATTAAGGGATCAGCTGGGTTATGTTCCTTCTGAGAGTTTCAGGGGAGAATCACTTCCTTGCCTTTTTCAGCTTCTGGAGGTTGCCCACATTCCTTGACTTGGGTTCCTTTCTTGCATTGGTCCAACTGATGCTTTCATCTTCACATGTCCTACCACTACTTGGAGTCCCTTGCCTCCCCCTTCTAAGGACCCTTGTGATTATATTGCATTGAGCCCACCAGATAAGCCAGTATATCCTCATCTCAAAATTCTTCACTTTAATTGTGTCTTTGACATCCCTTTGCCATATTAAGTAACATCTTCACTGGTTCCCAGGATCCAGGACATGCACATCTTTTTGAGAGTTGGGGGCATTATCCAGCCTACCACACATTCCATTTGTTCAAATCTCCACCATCCTTCTCTTCTATAATCAAATTCGACTTCCTCCTCAAAGTGACTTAACTGACAAGGGAGTGCTCTGAGCTTCCATGCATACAGCCTCTTACCACTTTGCTCTTTGATATCGTCATTTGTATACTTGTCACAGCTCTCCCTTTATCTCATCCCACATCCATTCTTATTAGATTGCATTTTCCTTGAGGGAAGAGATTGCAGATACGCTTCTGTCTCCATGCTCTACTAAAGTTGCACATGCTAATATCATCAAAGACTTCTTAATTGCCAAATCCAATGCACATTTTGAAGTTCAGTCATTCATTCAACAAATGGTTACTAAGTACCTATTATGTATCAAGCACTGTTCTAGAGTCTAAGAATACAATAGTGAATAAAGTAGACTAACCCCCTGGCCTCTCAAGGTTTAACTTCTGGAGAAGGAAATAAATAATAAACCAATAGACACTTGAGTGGTGCCTTGTAGTAAAAAGAGTTGTGAAGAAGGAAGGCCAATGGAGCACCAGGATAGCTGAGTCAGTTAAGTATCCAACTCTTGATTTTGGTTCAGTTCATGATCTCAGGGTCTTGAGATCAAGTTCTGTGTTGGGCTCCACATTCAGTGGGAGCTTGAGAGTCTCTCTCTTGCTCTTGCCTCTGCCCCTCCCCTGCCTCCATGCTCTCTAAAATAAATAGATAAATATTTTTTAAAAGTCTATCTTTTTTACTTGCCCTCTTTGCAGCTTTAATCCTACTGATCACCCCCTTATTCTTTGAATTCTCCCTTCCCATAGTTTAGGGCATCATGATCTCCAGATTCTCTCTGTTGTGTGTGTGTGTGTGTGTGTGTGTGTGTGTGTGTGTGTGATTTCTTTCTAAAGATTTGCCTTACTTTCATAGACTTTAAATATTGGTGCTATTCAATGATCCATCCTCTCCTCTCTTCTTATCACCTTAATGCTAATATTTTCCACATCTGTTTACAGACCTAACCCTTATCCAAGAATGCAATTTTGTCGTCCCCCCCTTTTTTTTATCTTGCACTTGCAAATCTCAGTTGGTCATTCTATATCTGGGCTCCCAAGTTAGAGATTAGAGGACTACTTTTAACTTCTCTTGCTCCCCACTTCAAATATCTTACCCAAAGCTACCAATCGTGCTTTCTAAATATCCCTTGTCCAAGCAACTCCTTTAGATCATTATCCCTTTCCTAGAATATTGCAAAACTTTCCTTATTGCTCTTTCTCCCTCAGTCCAATGTCCCTTCCAATCTATCCTTCACACTGCTGCCCAAGGAATTTTTCTAAGACATGGATCTGACTAAATTATTTCTGAAATAAGGTTTTCCAATGGTTTCCTTCTGTCTTCAGAATAAAGGAAAGCTCCTCCAACATCATGCACAAGTCCTCCCATTCTGGTTTCATCTCTCTCTGCTTCTTTTCACATATACCTCAAGTACTGAATCTCCCTCAGTGTCTTCCCATGAATTTCCCAAATTCACAGGGCTATTCAACCCACCCAATCTGCATAGGTTGTTCCTTTTGCCACAATGCCTTTCTTCATCTCATTTCTCTAGTGAACTAATCTCTCCCTTAAAACCATTATATATGCACTTAAATCTTCCCTGACCTGCAGAAAGAGGAAATCTTAAAACCATATTTTTTATGTCTTATACCTACTTGTATTCATTCCCACATCAGGGCCTTAATATTTGATGCTCCCTCTTCCTAGAATTCCCCCCAAACCCCCACCCCCTGCCCAGTTCTTCACATGATGTCTTTTTCTAATCATTTAGGTCCCCCTCCCCCCCACGTTCAAGTGCTACTCTCAGAGAGGTCTCCTGTTCATTCATCCTAACAGCAGCTCTATCATCACCTAGATTATTATTAGTACCCCCAATACACCAGTGCTTTAAAAGGCCTTCTCCATGCCCACTTGGCATCTGGCATCATCCAGGGCCACAGTGGCATGTGGGTAGTGTACCGTTAGCCCAAACCAGGAACTTCATGGACCCCAGACCCATGTCAATACTTCAGGGTATGTTCCAACCCTCTATTTCCCTCACAGGGCCAACTAGATGCCCTAAAGGACACCCAGACTTGTACCTAGAGGTTATCCAATGGCTTCATATCCAGCCCTGGTCTCAGGAGGGCAACGTGGCAGGCAGATCACGCCAGCTGACTAGGTCAAGTGAGACTGGGTAACCAAAATGGTGCTGCCACATTGAGCTGGAGTGACTCAAATTGTTCCTATAGACATAGGTCCCATGTTTCTTGGGAATGACCCTACTCCTTCATAGCACTTACACAATCAGAAAGTACACAATTTCTTAGTTTCATAATTCCTTCACTTTGAGTGTTTAGAAGAAAGTAGTAAGCTCTGTGCACAGGGTGACCTTAGCTATCTCACTCACCATTGGATGTTCAGTGTTGAAAATAGTTCCTGGCATAGAAGGTATTCAATATCTGTTGAGCAGATAAATGAATGACTGCATGAAATGGTGTATTTAATTACAGACCTGGCTCTTCCTCTAGAATGTAAGAATCTTGGGACAAAGGACTGCCTTACACATGTTGGCCCTCATACTGGCAGTGCCTGCCATAAGAGAAGGCATAAATCTGAATTTTTTAAATGTGTAAATAAATGAATAAACAAGTGAATAAGCGAATGCATATATATTATCTGGACTCAAGACTCTTCACCTTGTCTTTATGATTCTAATGTGAAAATGAGGTTAAGGATGTCTTGTTCTTAGAAGCTCTCAGGGAGCTTTTAAAAACTGCAATGCCCAGGACCAATGAAACCAGAACCTCTGAGATGGCTCCCAACCACAAGTATATTTCAAGCCCTTCAGGCAATTCCAGCATGCAAACTGAGCATGTGGCACAGCCATCCAGGTTTGTGCAGGACTGCCAGGTGCCCCAGGATGTGGACATTTCAGTGCTAACAGAGTAACTATCCTGGGCAGCTGGGATGGTTGGACAGCCTACTTGAAAACCTCTGATCCAAACTGTCACCCAGGATCATTTTTGAGTGATGTATTTTCAATTTTTGAAAAGTCAAGACTCATTGGCTTTGTGCTTTCACTTGACACTTATGTAATTACGTTCAGGTAACTCACATTGACCCCAATAGCTGCTTCCTCCTATGTCCTCTTGTTCAGATTTGTGCTGCTACTATTGACTGGGTGACATACAAATTTGTGTCATTCAAATGGCAAAGGGAATGATTAAACTATTACAGCAGGTCAGCAATGACCAACAGAGCCTCTAGGGAACCAAAGGAAAGTATAAGGTTCTACCTTTTCAAATGCATTCCCAATGAGCCTTCACTTTCTTTCCTTCAGAATGATGACTGTACCTTTTGACATGTTCCTATTTATCATTTGTTTACATCCATTACCCTGGTATTAATTTGCAGTTTCTGATATCACTTGAGGTGATAAATAGCTTAATAGAAAACTCCCTGTGTAAACTGAATTAATATTCATCATCCCAAACACTAATTAATTCACTACTAGTATGTGATTTATATGGAACCCATCAATGTGTAGACACCAGAATCAAAAATCACCCTTTGACCTGTAAGGAGAAAGTGGCACAAAGCTCTCTAGGCCCTTTGTTATTCAAATGAAGGTCTCAGATTATTAGCATCAGCACCGCCTGTGAGCCTATTAGAGATGCAGAAACTCAAGTCCCATACCAGACTTAATAAATCTGATTCTCTGGAGTTGGGGCTCAAGAATGTGTTTTTAAAAGCTCTCCAGGGGCACTGCATGGCTCAGTTGGTTAAGTGTCTGCCTTCGGCTCAGGTCATAATCTTGGGGTACTGGGATTGAGTTCCGAGTTGGGCTCCCTGCTCAGTGGGGAGTCTGCTTCTCATTCTAACCTGTTTGTGCATGCTCTTTCTCTCTCTCAAATAGATAAAAATTTTAAAATAAAAAGATAAAAAGCTCTCCAGGTTATTCTTATGCATGCCCAAATTGGAGAGGTGCTGTCTAGAGAGCATTTTGCTCACCTCATTCTTAACTTTAATATCTCAGAGTGGAAAGGGAAGAGGCAAGGGGAGGCAGAAGACAAAATCATGCTCTGGGCACATTGAAAACACCTGAAGATCTTAAAAATTATCAGAGCCTGGCTCCCACACCAAGCAGAGGGATGTAGTTGTTTGGGGGTGCAATCTGGGTCTATGGATGTTTTAAAAGCTTCTCAGTCATGGGCAACAGACTTTGCGAATCATTGGTACAGCTTCATCACCAGCAACCCTATCTGCAGCTCGTGGTTCCGAGCCTCCAGCCAAAAAATCCAGAAAAATGGGCAGTCCTAGCATTTACTATCCCTCCTTCCCTGACAAACATCAGAATTAGCAGAGATAGAATGAAGGAAAAACTCACTGGGGCTGAATCTCACCCCTGTCATGATAAATGCTTCCCCTGTTTACCTTCTGTTATAGCGATTTGGTTTTTAATCTCTCTGGACCTCAGTATGGTCATCTGTCAAACGGACACAATAATATCCATTCCCCAGGATTATTTGGGACATTACATATAATATGTGCAAATGCCTAATATTTTGCCTAGCACATATTAGATGTCCAAAAAATCTGAGGCAGGTAAGAATGCTGTCTCTGTACCCCGCTCCCCTGCTGGTAGGACATCTAGCAGCATGAAGACAGGCAAATATTTAGGGATGGCTCCTGGTCAGGGTAACAAGGGTGTTAACTGCAAAACCCTGTTCACATGTGAATTCATTTATATGATCTCATTCTAGTCTCATATCCCAGCCAGTAAACAGGACAATTCTTACTGTCCCCATTTCAAAAGATGATAGAGCAGTAATAGAGAGAGGTCCAAAGTCACGCAGCTGCAAAATGGCAGACTCAGGGCCCAGTGTTCTCTCCACCTGTCATTCTCAGCCTCACACCCAGCTGCTTGGTGGGTTGCATTTATTGACAGGATGCATCGATCATTGATCAGCACATGCATTGCTACTAGACCAGCACTGTTCCAATAGAACTTTCTGTGATGATGGAACTGTTCTAAATCTATACTCCCCAACTCAAAGGCTGCCAGCCACATATGGCTACTGAGCATTTGAAATGTGGCCAGTGTGCCTGAGGAATTAAAGTTTTTGTTTTTTTTTTTAAATAATAAATAAAGTTTTTGTTTTATTTAATTTTATTTAATTTAGATTTAAATAACCACAGGTGGACAGCACAGATCTAGCCACAGAGTCTAGAGAAGAAGGAGAAACTGAAAATGTATTCCAGTGGCTTCTGCCCACAAACCAAAGAAAACCTAAGCCACTTGTTTGCCTTTCTCTTAAAAGATCTTAACTCTGGGCAGCGCCAGTGGCTCAGCGGTTTAGCGCTGCCTTCAGCCCAGGGCCTGATCCTGGAGACCCAGGATCGAGTCCCACTTTGGGCTCCCTGCATGGAGCCTGCTTCTTCCTCTGCCTGTGTCTCTGCCTCTCTCCCAATCTCTGTCTCTCATGAATAAATAAATAAAATTAAAAAAAAAAAAGATCTTAACTCTTTGTCAGTAGAGCGGCAGAGCCAGCCCATGAGGTGATGAGGGCATAGCACCATGTAATATACAATTTGAAGGATGCTTTGCACCAGTGATTGACCAGCAGAAACAAAACATGTTACAGAGCACTGCTTCTCAAACTTGAATGTGTGCATGAATCATCTGAGATCTTGTTAAAATATAGATTCTGATTTAGTAGCTCTAGAGTGGGGCCTATGGGTCTGCAATCCTAACAAGTGCCTAGATGCTGCTGCTGCTTCAGACTAGCAATGCTGTTGAGCAGTGGGTCTTCACTGAGCTGGTTTTATCTCTTCCCTTCTGCCTGGAACCATTTGGTAATATCTGGAGACATTCTGGATGGTCATGACCTGAGTGGGGTCTGTCATTGGCATCTACTGGGTTGAATTCAGGGATGCTGCTAAATACTCTAAAATGTACAGAACGACCCCCAAGAGTAAAGAATTATCCTGCCCCAAATGCCAATAGTGCCACGTCTGAGAAACCCAGCTGTCCAGCTGTGTCTACTCTTCAGGAAGAAGGGGGTTGATGGGAGAGTAGGGGAGTAGGTCTTCTTGGTATAATAACTGATCGTTGCTTTCTGTCTCCCACTTTTTTCTCCTACTTGTCTATACACAGGAGCAAATGCCTCCGCGCCAGACCAGCTGAGCTTAGCTCTAGCCTGGAACAGAGTGGACATCGCTCGCAGCCAGATCTTTATTTATGGGCAGCAGTGGCCGGTAGAGTATATGTCACCACCCTGGGAAAAGCCCACTTGCCTGGGCAAGGGTATTTGCCTAAGAAGTCTCTGAAAGCAGCTCAGGAAACTGCTGCCTCTTTTCCAGGATGGAAATGATCCCTTGTAGCCATCTCCTTGTTCAGCCCTTCTCATATTTAGGAAAACACTGCCACCTGGTTGAAGACGGGACAAAGCACAACTGCAAACATTCCAGACACTTCCCACCTCTGAGTGGCCTTTGATGGCAATTTTCAGCTGCACATGATGCTGTTTCTTTCACACATCTGAAAAAATATATATAAGACAAGACTGTATTAATTCAAGTGAAGGAAGGAATGGAACTGGCAGTTTGTTTCTGGTTGTCTTTGAGGTTGTTGCTCTGAGTGGCGGTGCCCCACGCTAGCGTATGGCTTGGTCATACCTCAGGACGCAGAATTAGCAGGCTTCCACATGCAGGTACCATCTGGTCCTGGTGGCTGAGCACAGGTCCTCCCTATTCCCAAGAACAACACAGAGGGAAACAAAGCTTTATATAACTGTTCTTGGTTTGTTTCCCTCAATTGACACTACCAAAAATAAAAACTTGGAAAATTGACTCTTGGGTGGTTTATGTGTGTGTCCCTAGGAGGCAGCCAGCAGTCTGAAATCTGATTTCTGTGCTGGAATAACTGGAGGGCAATACCCTCATGGAAAGATCTCATTTAACCCTTTCTTTCTTTCCCCCCAGACAGCTTCTACCTACGGTTAAGCCCCTGTCTTTATTTAGTGCTGCGAGTGGATTGCTAGTGTGGAAAGATTTGTCAAGGAGTCTGGACACTGGGAAATATTTGTGAAATGAATTAAATAAAACCCTGGTAAACAGACCAAAGGATCTAAATAGTTGCTGAGTCTCTGCATAGAAATGGGTGAGACAGAGGCAAGGTAATCTAACACTTAATTAAAATAAAGAAGGGCCTACTTTCTGATCTGTTCACTAGGGTCTCTATTTTCAAGGTAGCCAGGGGTCTAATTCAGAGCCTTGAGAAGATGAAAGGGAGGACAGCTAAGCATCCACTTTGGCACTCCACTACTATTGCAGAAGTTTGGTCAGAGAACACAAGGATAATCCTTGTATATCCGGCATCTTCTCAGACTCTTATTTTGACTTCTCAAAAGAGTCAAGGAGGAAATAGCTTTTAGAACTAGAAACCTTTGAATTCTATTTGCAAATACAGGCCCAAAAACACAAGAGAGATTGTGGCTGTCCTAAAAGTGGAGTTGTTAGCATGTTCTTGGAATGCTGAAGGTTTATCAGATGGCAAAGGCATCCATTTCTAAACTGTTGAGGTGAACACCAAGGAACTGCATCCCTAGAATCTGGGGCAGACTAACTCAGTGACTTGATTTGCAGGTGGGGTCTTTGGAGCAAGCCATGTTGGATGCCCTAGTTCTGGACAGAGTGGATTTTGTGAAATTACTCATAGAGAATGGAGTAAGCATGCACCGTTTTCTCACCATCTCCAGACTAGAGGAATTGTACAATACGGTAGGACCAAGCTAAGGCACTTTTTATTTTCTCTGTGTTTTTTTTGTTTTACCTTCTCCTGCCCCCAACATGCCTGTGAGTCTCTTCCCTCCTCTCCAAATGCATGGATCATTTTTCACAAATGCTCCCTTAGACCTGTAGACAACAATGTCAAATCACCAAGATTCCACTTGTTTTAACTGCTCAGTTGTCAGCATCTAAGGCAGAAAGTTATATGATCACACCAAAAGCTAACATTCTCAGATTCTTACACAAAACCACACAGTTCTGAAAATTAGAACTCAGTTTATGCTCTAAGCCCAGAGGGTATTTGAAGCAACCAGCAGAGGAGAATTGATTTAATTCAAAGGAAACCGATTAACTATCCTGCACCATCTTGTTACCCCCAGAGCTATGACATTCATTCCTTTTCCTCTATAGTGGAATAAAATATAAAATACCCCTTGTTTGGAGTTACCCAAAAATATTTCTTGTGTTGTTTTGTAACAATCTGCTAATTCATTTAATAGGGATACCAAAGAGTAAGTGTAAAGAAAAACCACTATTTATGAAGTTGTTTATAGTATTTGGTGAGTTAAGTACATTGGTCGAGCTAATGCTAATATCCAATAAAGTTTAAAGAGTAGATATGGAAACCTCAAGAGGGAACAGGATGCTTGGAGAGTACAATTCAGGAAGGTTAAAAAAAAACCTTGCTTCCCAAAGGTTCTGCACCTACCTCAATAGCTTTTGCTGCTTATTTTTTCAAATCCCACAAAGGCAAATCCCTTTGGATCTCCAGTAGACTTATAATGTGGTATACTTACATAAACAACTTTGCCACATTTCCCAAATATTCTTTCAATCCAGCCGTGATTAACATTTTGGGGAAGTAATGCCTATGATACATTAGAAGCAGTATTAAATATGTAAAGTATTCTGTATATACATATTTTTTATATAATTCACATACGAGATCAATAAATTTTTACTTGGAATATTGAAAGAAAGAGTAGGTATTGTTTTCCTCCGTTTTACAGATTAGAAAACTAAGGCCAAGAATTGAATTGGTTCATTCAAGGTCACAAAACTCCTAAGTAAAGAAGAAAGCCAGTACTGAACCAACACTTCTGTCTTAGAGGTTATTCTTCCTTTCATTTGTCACAATGCTTCTCTGTCCCACCACCCACAGCTCTAATGAGATGGAGATTATTAACCTCTCCCCAGCCTTAGTGGGTATTAGGTGGTACCACACTGGCTCTATCTTGTTCTTGCTGCTGGAACTAGAAGATAGGTTAGCAGAGTAGCTCCAGATTTCTGTTTTCTCTGCAAATTTTCTTGGTTTTTCACAGTGACACTTTCAGCAAGAATAATAGACTGAAATAATAGCGTAGGAGGCCCCAGTTTCTATCCTCACCAAAAGATCAATAATTAGCTATAGGAGAAATGGATAAATTTTCAGAAACATGCAACTAACCAAATGTGAATCATGAAGAAATAGAAAAATTTGAACAGACCAATAACAAGTAAGGAGATTGAATTAGTAATCAAAAACCTCCCAACAAAGAAAAGTCCAGGAGTAGGTGGATAGAATTCACAGATGAATTCTACCAAATATTTAAGTAATTATCCTCAATTCTTGTCCAACTTTTCAAAAAATTTGAAGAGGGGGCAATACTCCCAAAACTATTTTAAGTGGCCAAAGTTGTACTCACACTAAAGCCAGATAAACACACTACAAGAAAATAAAACTATAAGCCAATCTCCCTGATGACTATAGGTACAAGATTTCTCAATCTTGATATCTTGATAATCTCAACAACCCATTAAAAAGATCATACACCATGACCAAATGGGATTCCACCCCTAAATGCAAGGATGGTTCAATCTGTGCAAATCAATAAATGAACATAACATTAGTAGAATGAGAGACAAATTCATATCCTCTCAATAGGGAGGGAGACAGGGAAAAACAAGCATCCAATTTGGAAAGGAAGAAGTAAGCTGGTCTTTGCTAACAACCTTATCTGGTATATAGAAAATCCCTAAGACTTCACACACACACACACACACACACACACAAAACAAAAACAAACAAAAACAAACAAACAAAAAACCTGTTAGAACTAATAAATGGATCCAGTAGAGTTTCATGATATGAAATCAACATACAAAAGGCAGTTGCATGTCCATACACTAACAGTGGACTATCTGAATAAAACAATCCCATTTGGAATAGCATCAAAAATTATAAAACACTTAGGGATAAATTTTACCAAGAAGTACAAGATTTATTAAGCAAAAATCATAAGACATTGATTAAAGAAATTAAAGAAGATATAAGTGGACAGATAGCCCACATTCATGGATTAGAAGTATTGATATTGTTAAGATGACCATATCACCCAAAGCCTTTTATAGATTCAATGCAATACCTTTTAAAATGCCAATGGCACTTTTTCATGGAAATAGATAAAGCTAAAATTCACATAGAGTCAAAAAGGACCCTGAATATCCAAAGCAATCTTAAGAAACAACAAAGGTAGAAGCATCACCTTTCCTGATTTCAAACTATTTCACAAAGCTATGGTAATCAAGACAGTATGGTACTGGCATAAAAATAGACACAAACACCAACAGAACAGAATTGAAAGCCCAGCAATAAACACATATGTATAAGGTCAACTAATATTTGAAAAGGGAGCCAGATATAAAAATACAATGTGGAGGATCCTCGAAATATTTGGGGCTGAGGGGTGGGAAAAATGGGAGATTCTAGTCAAAGAGTATAAACTTTCAGTTACAGGATGAATAAACTCCAGGGATCTAACCTACAGCATGAAGACTATAGTTAACAACACTATAATGTATAATTGAAAGTTGCCATTAGATTAGAGCTTTAATGTCCTCACCATAACAACAACAAAATTGTAATTATGTTAAGTGAAGGATGTGTTAACTAACATTATTGTGATAAACAAATCTCATTTTACACCTCAACTTACACAATGTCCTATTCAATTATTTATTAACAAAACTAGAGAAAAAAAAGAATAATGGGGTTTTCAGGAAAATAAATGAAATAAAATACAGTTTAATTCCTTGCATATCAGTTAGAGAATCAAGGTAATATATTTATTCCAATGATTGGAAAGAAGTCAGTAGGAAAATTCTATAAGAAAGGCCAATAGACTTCATCACCTAAATCAACTGGAGTCCTCTGTCAAGAAGAATTATGGGACTTTGAATGGCCTCAGTAATAATAAGGAGCTTGCACGTGGTCAAAGCCGGTAGGCAACAGAGCCAGGTGGGGAGCCAGGCGTTCTGATCCTGGAGTCTGTGTGTTTAATCCCTATATCAGACTGCATTTCTCAGAGGAAAAAGAATTCTGAGAAGTATGTTGCAAGAATGGGCAGATAGCTGAGGAAATACACAGGAATTATCTCCATACCTGAATATGTTCCCACAGCGCTGAAGGATTTGCCATCACTGTTTGAGATTCTCCAGTAGGAGCACCAGATTTTGCAAATAAAAATATAAGATGCCCAGCTAAACGTGAATTCCAAGTAGCCAGTGAGTAATTTCTAAAATGAGCATGTCCCATGAAACATTTAGGATATATTTATACTAAAAATTATTTCTTATGTATCTGAAGGTCAAATTGCACTGGGCATCCTGTATTTTATCAAGCATTCCTATTCCTGAAAAACAACAGGATGGTACGTCACTTCATATTAGCCTCTCTTTTCCCACAAAGATCCTGTGGCTTTTTCTTTTGACTAAATTTGAGCAAACTGCTACCCAAGAGTCAAATCCAGCCCACTGCCTGTTTTTTAATGGCCTGCAAGCTAAAAGTGTTTGTAAAACATTTTTTAATGATCGAAGGAATCACTAGAAGAATATTTTGTGACATATTAAAATTATATGAAATTTGATTCTCTTTTGGTGTTTATAAGTAAAGTTTTATTGAAACACGGGCAGGTTCATTTGTTTACATATTGCCTCTGCCTGCTTTTGCATAATGGCAGAGTCGAGCAGTTGTAATGAAAACTGTATGACCCAAAAGTCTAAAAGATTGACTCTTTGGCCATTTATAGAAAAATTTGCCAACCCATTTTGGACAATTTCTCAGTCATTCTGGGTAATAAACAAGTTGTGATCAGCAGTGTGCCAAAGTGTATTTCCAGTGCTGTAAATTGGCCTTTTTGTCTCTCCCCTGCCTCAAAACTAACCCCTTAAATGATCTTTTGGCCCAGTTGTCAACAGAGTTGACAAGCTCCTTTATAAAGTTTGAACCTAGAACCTCAAACACTTTTTCTTGAGGAACCACAATCCAAAAATCTGCCAGCGTGTTTGTTTAGAAAAGACAGGTACAACTGAGCAACTAGAACAAGGTTCATCTTAAAGAACTGCACCCCCTCCACTGGCCAGAACCCTTCCTTCCAGATCCTTCCTGCCTTACCAATGAGAGCCCCTGACCAGCAAAACCATTTGATTCTTCTTTATTGTTTTCAGAGACATGGGCCCTCAAATACATTGTACCACTTGGTCAGGGATGTCAAAAAGGTAAGAACCCTCTCGACTGCAGGTCGGAGGCCCTGTCTTGACTGCTTCCTGTAATTAGAAAGCGCCTCTGTTTTGCATGAGCTGCCAGCGAGTTCCTGTCCCCGCGAGACCCCTCATTTCAGGACGCGCGTGTGTGTGTTGCCTTTTAACGATGACATCTCTGCTTACAATGCAGCTGTGGTTTTAGATGCTTTCATTGGACACAATGTTTTTGGAGAGCACAATTCCTAATGTTTTTGGATAGCTTTGCCCCATGCTGTGTGGATTTATGCCATTGCCTGTTTTCTTCCATATGCCCCTCACTGTTTGGGGAGTTGGTTTTCCATGTTGTCTGACTAACCAGAGGAGGTATTTTCATGCACCAGCTCCTGATGCCACGCGTCACTGTCGCTTCTAACATTACACGGAGCGAAGGAAACATAGCTCAAAACATCTTGGAGAATCAGAGACTAAAACACACATGTGCCTTCTATTCTTCTAACACTTTATTTTTTCCAGTATATTTTTTCATGTTTATCATCTAACCCAATGGGGTAAAAAATAAATAAAAATTAAAAGCCAGGAGGTTTGGATCAAGGAGAATTATTCCTATGTTACAGATCCCGAGGCTGAAATGTAAGGAGGTGAGAACTGTATTAATAATGCTTAGGGAAGAGGTGGAATTCAAACTCAGATCCTTTTTTAACAGCAACAAAATAGTACCAAACCTTTAGTGATGACCAGGATGACCAGGTGCATGGCACTAACCTAAGCTTTCTGTACATCTCAGTTCATTTCATCTTCATGATAATTCTATGAAGTAGAATTAGTATTTTTAAAATTATTATTATGCAGTGTGATTCCCACTTATAGATGAGAAGAGTGAGGTGCAAGGAAGTATGTTTAATCCTAGCCAACTGTTGGTTCTTTTGCCCCATTCAGTCTCTCTCAGAGGTAACTTCATTCTGAACCTTTGACAGCATTCCCAGAGACTGTTGTTTTAGCTCCAAAGGAGGAAATAGATGGGGGCACTTTTCCCACCCCTACAACACATGTAGGCACACCCACCCACCAGACGGTAGCAATTCTTCACCAAAGCCCGTAGCACATACTCAGAGATAGCTACAAAGTAAGGTCAAAAATAGAGTACAATTCCTTCATCTCATATGGAGTCATTGTCTAGAACTTCCCCCAGGTATTCTGTAGCCACTTTTTAATTTTCCCTTGAAAGACCAAGTAAAGGTCCTGGGGCTGCTTAGAATGTTCTATTAACCAGCTAGACCTTTGCTAGTAATGGATAAAAGCTCCGAAAAACATACAAAAAAAACCTTCTGCTGGCTCTTAGGAACCTTCCTCTCATCTCTACATGATCTTACTAAAGGCTTTTTTTCATCTGGGTGAGTGGATGAAGCCTTAGATGCTGTGCCATCTGTACTTCCAACCCAACCACCATTTTACCAAGATCACACCTTTTCCCGATTTGCCCCCTTTCGAGCCATAAGCACACCTGCACTCACCAGAGCCACTCTTCTTACCCTCAAGTCTTCTAACTTTGGGCCATTTATCATGGCTTAGAATTGCCTGGAAACTAAAGAGGGGGAAGTATCTAGAAAGAGTAAGCATACTCATCTAACATATTTTTTGCCAAGGTATTTGTTGCTTGTATACAACAGAGTTTTTAAATAATAAATAAGATATTATCTCCCCCATCACCTTGAGCTACACTATGTCACTGCAGGAACTATGAGACTTTCTGAAGAGACAGCTACATCCTTCAATCTCAGCCATTGGCTAATCTGAGACTTCAAATAGAGTCACTGATTCACCTCCACCCCCCAGTTTCTCAATATCTTGCCTGATTTTCAAAGGGATTTTTTGCAGTTAGATTTCATTGAGTGTAAATGATCAAAATCCCTCCTACAAGGTTCTTTTCCTTGTAGGGCTCTGCTTTGCAACATCTCCCTTCTGAAATCCTGTTCACTGCCTCTTATATTTGCTTGTATCACTTGCATTAGAAGGCATGTATTTTTAAGATAGGGTTGTTTTTTTTTAAACTTCTTGACTAAAGATGTACTTCAAAAGTAATATACACTAACAAGAAAGAATGGCATGGTAAGGATGTGGGAGGAAGGAGTATTAGGAGTGGGCTTATTTTTCTTTCAAGTGTGATCCAAATATTAGAGCAAAAACATGTAAGGATTCATTTACGTACTGATTTAGTGACTGGAGAAAGTGATCACAAATGATCCAGGATAGTTTCTGAACTGGCTTAGGAACCATTTGTCCTTTTACCTGGGAAAAGAGACTCCCAATAAGGTGAGGAGAAACAGCCAGCCTATGTTTAGTTTCTTCCCTTGGGAAGAAAGAGGAATAGGAAAAGCAGACTTCCAGTTACTTCTTTGATAAAGATAAGCCCCTGACTTGGACCGCAAGAAGGTATAACCACTGGAGCCACATGTTATATGGAAGAAGGAAGCTAAAGATGAGAGGTCTCTGTGTCTTCTTAAGAGAACTTAATATTGGTTACATCTTCCTCAGATGGTTCCAGATGACTTCCAGCAATTGAGACCAATGCGATATACAAAAGTCTACAAAAGCTAGGTTTAAAATGCTAAGAAAAATCTTGGACAGTTTAAGCAATTTTCAAAATTAAGCGACTTGATAATTAGCATGTGCTTTGTGCTCTATGATTATAGGACCTTTACGTTACATATTGATTGATGTGATCTGTGACAAAAAAAAAAAAATATTAACCAGTGGTGATAAACCCTGGTATGAAATGCTACTCCTACATTAAGAACATAGTTCTGAATCTTAAATATAGTGTTTGATGATATGTCTGTAAAATTGAATACAAGTAACTCTTAGGAACCCAGGGAATGCATTTAGGAATCACTAGACAGTCCCACATTAACAGCATGGTATTTCCAAGTCCAACTCTCCTTTGAAATCAAACAGCTGAATTTGGAGAACTGAATCTCAAATTATTGAGGAGCAGTGAGGTAAAAAGTTGGTTATACAGCATTAATCAGAAATTTTAAATGATATAGGCCAACCCAATTCCCTGAACTGCTTTCTTGCATAAATCCATTGGATGCACCAATGCTACATTAATCCAGAGTGGCCCCAGTCTGTCTGCTTTTCCGTGAAATCTAACTTGCCATTTTTAGAAGCTAACTGTCTGCTCGATTTGTGCCTCTATATGTTTTAAAGTACTAGTTTTTCTTTCTTAACTTAAATGTGCTAATACTTCAGATTACCTGTACTATCATTCCCCACTAAGGAAGGGTGATATTTGAGTACTATATAGAAATAGTTGTCAAATTATGATAGTTTAAAATTCATTCATATGGGAAGTAAGACCCAGAGCTTTGTAGAATGAAGGGTAGAGAGGGAAGCATTTCAGACACTCTTTAGATAAAGAAAGGACATTTTCATAATCCCATCTGCCAAATTCATGTAGATTTGCAAAAGAATTTTTATTTCTTAAAAGATTGCCTTGTCTATAACCATGGCAGACATTGAGGGAATGTCCTCTTTTCCAGGAACTTCCACCAGAATAGTCTTTTCCCCACCCTTCCATGGTAAACCTAACAACCAGCAATCGTTTTACACCTTACATACATCAGAAGGAAACAATCTTGTCTGGAAGGCTTGTTGTAAGTTTCCATGAAATGTGTTTCCCTACACAGCTGAGATCTGATAATGATACCATGAGCTGACTCCTGAAAAGGAATATATTTAGAAGAGCAGATCTAATACATACATTTAAACTACGCTTTTAATTCAAAGTCATCTTTAGGATGGCATGGATTAAAACTCAGCTTCAGAGTACTGGCTCATGGCACGAGGAAAGGAGACAACGTTTTCACATTGTCAGACTGTACCTACCAAGAGTGCCATGCTTCTCTGTTTTACCCTGTGGATTGAATTGTTTGAGTCACATGGCTTGCCATATGTTCTTGAGGCATGAAATGGGACATAAGTGTTCAGGCATTACCGATTACCAAAGCAATGGCCGAAAGACGGAGGAAAGAATAACAGAAATTACTCCAGTGTTATTTTTGGCTTCCTATTTGAAAAGCACCCAAGCAAAGGAAGACTCCTCCAGAAGATTTCTGGATATTACCTGTGGTATGCGAGGTGCTGTTCACTTTCTCTGCTTTTTCCAAAAGAGGTGGATGTGATGAGCACCACACCATCCCTGTCTAGCCCTTTACCATCCCTGTCTCTGAGCCCTCGGCTCC
The DNA here is from genome assembly GCF_003254725.2 of Canis lupus dingo. NCBI lineage: Eukaryota > Metazoa > Chordata > Mammalia > Carnivora > Canidae > Canis > Canis lupus. Next base: position 87,062,702 of record NC_064243.1, read on the forward strand.
CCTAACCATATTTCAGAGGTGATAAGAGGAAACTACTCCAACCCTGCGAGCTCCGGACAACAACCTTTGCCCAGGGACCAGACAGCATAGAAATGAGAGCCACCTGCCAGATAGTGGCCAGACAACTGACGCTCTAGAAAAAGGCATGAATTTTGAAGTAACTCTGTCCAAAGTGCCTGTCTTGAGTGTGAATTGAGGTAAAGAGAAAGGTAGTGATCTGCCCAGGGTCACAGAGAGGCAGAGCGAGGACCACAGTCCAGCCCAGTGCTGTTCCCACTGTGGGGTCGTACTGTGGGCTGTTCTCTGCACCTGTGACATCTAAGGTCACAGGTGGCCGAGGCCGTCAGCCTAGCGCATCAGACATGCCCCAGTGTTGCCATCCCCTTCAGAGTTCATCCAGGACGCAGTTATCACAAGAGGCTGAAATTGTATCCGATTTTATTAATTTTATGAAATTTCTTTCTTCTTCCCCAAAAGGGTTCCATTCTTCCTAGTAAAAATTGTGAAACTAATTTCCCTTAATGTCTCTGCTTTCAAAGCCTCTGGGGGAGGAAAAAAAAAAAAAGAACAGATGCAATCACTCCTTCAAACACATTACGTGGTAAAGTAAGCTCTCCCTCCTCCAGATATCACTTTAACAAGGGCATTTGACTCTCTCCTGATTTCCAAATCCTTCAATCTGCTATATTCATTTACATCCCCTTATTACACATAGAAAACAGTCCAGGCAGGTAAATGCTGTCATAGGCTTCAGTCAGGTGAACATCGCCCCCTTGTGGTCAAACAGAAGGCAGGCCAGTTCGTCCAAGGCCTCTGCTCAAAGCTGGACAGAACCCAGAATGTTCACGGAATCCCTTCTCTGACTTGAGACCAGATCACATACAAATCACTTCAAAATAATCAAACTTTACAGAAGTTCCGACAAAAAAAAAAAAAAAGATTCCAGCACCTTCTTTGGTAGTATGTAAGCCTAAAGACTCTTAATGAATAAAATCACACAAAAAATGTGTTCTTTGCCCCTCTCAAATTTTTAGTATTTTGAACTTTACCATTATCACTTTCCTAATAACCTCCAGTCTTATAGACAATCTGAAAGCATAATTATTGCCACTCACTACTGGCCTTCAAGCAATACTGCTGTCTTATTCTTAGAGTTCAAACTGATGTTCACACATAGGTGTCCTAAAAGAAAATATAGATGTGTTAGGTTCGCTGTTACTCACTTTTAAAATTTAGGAAATTCTTACAGGATTAAAAATAGGCACCAATTCATAGACTTGGATGACTCCTTTTCAATAGCATCACGCTAAATCTCAGTAGGGATTTTTCTGAATCCTGGTACTTGAGCATTAGAGACCATAGAGGCCTTCAAGTTCTACCTATTTTACAGGGAAGAAAACTGAGGCCTTTAGGAAAACTGGTTGATTATGATGCATGGACAGAAAGAGACTCAGGGCAGGTAATTCACAGCCAGTGTTCTTTACCCTGGCTGCTTCACAACGCCCAGGAAAATAAAATAGATGTGGGGCATCCTCTGCAGGTCATCCTTGTAGGAGCCAAATGCAGATGTTAGGAGGCAGCCAGGCCGACCCAGGCTTGTCCAGGCTCTCAGCCTCGTCAACTCTCGAAATAAGAGGCCTGTCAGGTACAGCCCGTTGACATAGCAACTTGCAGCCTTGTTAACCTGCCCCACAACAGTGGAAAAAAAAAAGCAGTTGCATGAATAATATTTCTAAACTTGGTTTAATGTTTATGGAAAGGGCAATATGTGAAAGGTTACTCTCCAGATTCCCTTTCCTATGTTTTTGCCCTGCTTTGCCTAAAGAAGTCAGTTGGCCTTTTCTGACAACTCAAGGGTAGCTTCACTTGCCTATTGAGTTAGATCGATGAGCTAGTCCTCCGAGGAGATGGTGAAATTCTGCACATGGTGGGGAGGAGAATAAGACCATTTTTATGAAGGGACGCTTCAGATGGGATTCTGATGAGCCAAGGTCAAGGATGGGAAGGATCTGTGCCTCAAACTTCTTCACATTGCAAGTGTGACAGTCTTCACACTGTCCTGTTGTGCTCAGCTGGCTCAAATGAGCCGAAAGAGAGGTCGAACCCGATGGGCAGGGCTAGGAACTGTCGGGGGCAGCCAGCAAGTCTAAAGAGTAGCACAAGGCTCTCCTAGGCTATGGCTGGTGTCTTAGCTGCCCGCCCTTTGTTCCTCTAAATACCAATAGAGCAATCAGTGTATTCCAAGTCCAATTCCCACAGTGACGTGGGGCTATCCCAAATAGGATGACTCACTGCCTGTGGCTGGTTAGTTGTGTTACTAACAAACAACCCGATACTGAAAACCCCGAAACTGAGACTGGATCCTAGCCACAGCAATTAATTTCACTGTTTTACTCATTCCCTAGTAAAAATTGTGAAACTAATTTCCCTAAATGTCTGCAGGCATTCACGGAAACATCCTGAATGCCTGCCTCACACCAGTCACTATAAAAGGCAATAAAGGGGATTCAAAGATCAATAAAACAAAGATACAGGTTTGATGGAAGGATACAGTAGACCACCTCTAACCCGGAATCCGCTTCAAAGAGATGCTGTTGACCATAGCAAAGCTGAGTAAGAATAATGGAAAACCCACCCTCAGTTTTGCAACACAGTTTAAGGTGACTTCCCAATGGCAGTGATTATATATACTGTGAATTTTCCTATTCCACCGTGTGAGCCCACCTGAACAATCTTATTTAGCAAAACTTTGGTATATATCAAAATCACCTGGAGAGCTAGTAAAGCATAAAAGCCCAAACATTGAAGCAGGACAAGGGCCAGTCCTTTGCACCGTCACCAAATTCCCCAGGTGATTCTGATGCCACCGAAGTTGGAGAGCCAGCACCACGGTTATGAGCCACTTCTGTGAAGGGTCAGAAAGCTCACACAGCATCCGGGGTGGGTTCTTCATTAAAGACAAAAGTAGACAAAGCCCTCATGCCTCTCCAAAATATATCCAAGGATACAGTGTGCGGTATCCTTGCCAATTCATCACCTAGAGCGGGCTCCTGCATCAAGGAACTAAACCAGACAGTGAGTTAATTATTCGCACCCTTTGGAATTCACTGCCCTCTCAGAGCTTCCCACAAATAGAATTAACTTCTCCTTGGCCTAGCAGAGCAAATATATTCCTTAGACCCTATAGAGAGCCCTTTTGACGTTTTTGCATCTATCTATGCAAGCAGCTAAAACCCTGTAACTCTCAGTCTTTAAGTTAAAGACCTAAACCTCCTTAATATTCCCTTGATAAAATCTCTTCTTATACCACCCTCTTTCTCTTTAACCACAAGGGTGTTCATAAATGACCTCATGCTGGCATCCATCCACTCTCCTTTTATGAAAAAGGTGCTACCTTTTTTTCATTGTTAATAGAGGTTTTATCCAGGAACTCTAAGTATATCCCACCTGCTGCAGGCCCTGGTAATAACAATCATCTTCTGGAAGGAGTCTTCATTTAGGGAGTGTGAGGAAGTAAATGATCAACAAGAGAGTAGTAACAAGCCTGGGTCAGAGGCAGAGCAGCGAGGTGGGCCCGTGGGACATCTGGGGAACCCAGTTGCTAGTGGCTCGGACTCATAGCATTTGCCATGTCAAGCCTTGTCTTTCTTTCTGCTACACTGGTGTTTTTTTCTCCCCAGCTGAAGACTTGAATAAATATTTTGATTTTCTGTTATTGCCGACGATTACTGCATCTTCTTATTTAACTTATGTCTTCTTTCCAAGCGAGAATATCCAGGTTTCGGTTGGATCTATTTTAAGGTGAATTAATTAACCAGCATAATAATACATTCATATGTTTCTCAATTATTTTTTTTTTTTACTCTAAAATAGTTACAGAACACATGGCATAGAATCCCTAGTAAACCACTCTGTCTTTTGGATTTGTTTGTGTGTGTGTGTGTGTTTCGTTCCATCCGTCATAGGGGAACCTGCCCCCGGACTACAGAATCAGCCTGATTGACATCGGCCTAGTGATCGAGTACCTGATGGGCGGGGCTTACCGCTGCAACTACACACGCAAGCGCTTCCGGACGCTCTACCACAATCTCTTTGGCCCTAAGAGGGTGAGTTTTGCAGCAAATTCTCCTTTCTGGACTCCTGGGGGGACTAGGGCACGACCCATTTGGGATGTGGCTTCGTTATCTCCAAGGGGGAGATCAGAGAAGAAGGCAACTGGGCCACTCACCTCTTCCCTCCTCCATCAAATCTGTTTAAAAAAAAAAAGAAGAAAGAAAGAAAGAAAGAAAGAAAGAAGAAAGAAAGAAAGAAAGAAAGAAAGAAAGAAAGAAAGAAAGAAAAGAAAGCAAGCAATTTATTGGGTGATACACACCTTTCTTTTCCTCACTAGCTCCAATTGAAATCAGAAGCTATAAATTAATAAATAATCAGAAACTGGCACTGGGAGTGAGCCTTAATCAGGGAATAATAATGAAATTCAAATTAATCTTACCTACCTCGTAACTTTCAAGGTTTTTGGTCTAGGGATAATAGCTATCGATATTATCATGTTAGAAATTAAAGACTTAACAGTATTTATTAATTAATGATTAATATCAATTTATTTTAACTGTAAGAAGCCCATTCATTACATGTTAACGTAAAAGACATGTTTATGAAAAATAACTATATTTTCAAAAACAAAAATTGGCAATAAGAGTAGAACTGTTTTACATTTTTTGCATATTTCTGTAATATCTGGCTTAATGGAAGACAGCTAGATTCTCATATCTACTTCTGCACTTAGTGTGTTGCCAGATGTTTTGGTTGAAGTATACAAAGAAAATCTGACTTCATACAAATATGTGACAAATATGTGACAAATATGGTAAATACATATATATAAAGGAAAGAGTATTTTAATACTTTTTACAAATAATTATATTCTTTTTTGATGCTACATACATCAAAACTTAATTGGCAATTTCTTAAAGATTAGTTGCAACACAAAATCTGAAATAATTTCAAAGAACTTTTCATACTCTGCTACTTTAAAATGCATTAATTGATCTTACACTTTGTATGGATATTGTAACATCGTAGATTGGTCATTGTACGATCCTGGTTTGTTGAGTTATGCAGATCTTCTGACGGTTGACAATTTCATTAAACAATTTCAAAAACTCACCTTCATTAGTGTCATCTCCAATCTCATCTGAAAAGTCTGAAAAACTGTCAAGATTATGGGGGGAAGAATATACAAGTTTTCCAAAAAATCTAATTTTTTCTAATTTCTGCTTGGAAAAACTTTGCCATTGGCAACAAATGCCATCAATTATTTTCCTTGAAATGACATCCCCACTTTGGCCATTTCCAAAAATGTCTGCCAAATGTCCAAGTCTAAATAAACCATAGTTTGTCTGCCAGTATTCCTTCAAGTAGATCACCCATGAAACAATGTGGCCATAATCCAAATAACTGCATGTTTGTCCTCAGGATGACCCATCATAGTTCAGTATGTAGCAGAAGTGTTTTATGCATACTTCCCATTTCATCCCTCAAAATAGTAAGAAGACATTTTTTTAGTATCAAGGGTAGAGATTTAATAAAGTTAATATTTTTTTAGGCCTCATCAAGGACTTCTGGAATACAACTGGTCTTTTGTTTGTCTTTAAACTTCAAGTGCATAACAGTGGAATCTAAAGACAGCTAGTGAAATTTGGTGCCACTGCCTTCATTCCTGCTAAGGCCCCCAACAGTTTTACTCACCACTGCTTTTGCACCATAATTGCCAATGTTAGCACGGTGTCAAAACCAAGTAACATCTTAGTACTATTAGGGAAACACCTTTGACTTCACAGAGCTCCAGAAAGGATCACATGATTCCTGGACCACATATTGAAAACTGTTAGTCTCGCTGGTGGTGGGCATGATTTTTACATTTAACAAAGCTTATCTTCTGATTATGAAAGTATTTGGTGGTGCTGGAAGACCACTCTAAAAACACCAAAAACGGATAAATAAGAAATAAAAATCACACAAATTTCAAACTGGTGGTGGCTTTAGAAGCTGGAAGGGAAAGAAAGGGAGAGAGGCAAGATTCAGGCTATTTCTACCTGAACGGTCAAATAAAATTTGAAAGAATGGTAAGTGCTGTAACCTTATTTTTTACCCAAACAGCTTCCAAGATAGCACTCAACCATTCTGTGACACTTAAGACACAGAATTGGGATTCCTGATCCCTGAGATGTAATTTTGTATCTCCACTTGTTAGATATAAATCAAGTTCTGTAATTTGCTGAGTTGCCTTCTCTCCCCGTCTTGGCCTGTGGCTATTTTGCACATTCCCAGCATGACCAATGATGCTACTGTATGTGCTGACATTTTCCATGTCACTGAGCACCTTTTGCCACAGTCAGCACACAACCCTGTGGCCTTACTCACCCTTGCTCTACTGGACAGCCACATAGAGAGATGGCTGACATGAAGCGTTTGAACACATAGTCTGAATAATATTCCAAGTTTCTAGGTAATAGAGGTCTTTCAGAGGTTTGAGAAACATCAGATGGTTTAACTGAACATTTCATGGCTCACCCAAGTGTTTGAAGTCATGGAGATGTCAGCCAAGCAGCACGGTTCTGGGAAGATGGAAGAAATTTTAGTCCATTAAAAGAGATTATGAACCTATGGGCTCTACCCTTAGACAATCTCATTATGCCTCACCAGATTTCTAATTTTCTGTGATTCACCAAAATCATTAAATCTCTAACTCTCCTGGAATTCCTATAAATGGGTTCCTCTTGTGATGTTTTATTTAGTGAAATGAATACATGCTATATGGTACAATAGTTCTTCCAGTATCTGGTTAAGATATAATAGGATTATTTTCTTACCTCTATAAAGAAAGATCTAACTTCATGTATAACATTTTTTTTAAACAGCCCAAAGCCTTGAAACTACTGGGAATGGAGGTAAGTATTTGCCTAAATTATTGATATCAATTATTCGTTCTCTTTATTACACATTTTATATATATATATATATATATATATATATATATATATCCTTTAAATTGGTAAGGTTTAGTACATGTTTCTAAAATAAGGAAGTAAAATTTTTTCCAGTGTTGGGGGTCAAGTCACAGTAGCTTTGAAAATTCCACCGTAAGGTTACATTAGCATTACAAGCAAGAAAATAAATCCTACTTGAAATACTAACTTGAAAACCAAGGAAGCATACAAATTCCAGTAAGTGAAAGCTACTCAGGGTGTTTACAACTGACAACAGATCCAAAGGCCAGAAATACTTCACAAATGCACCTAAGAAGTATGTAGAAACTGGAGATAGATTGTCTCTTTCACATCTTTTGTTCTTGTGGGTATTGTTGTTTATGCAAATATAGGATGTCATTGTCCTTTTCAGAGAAAAGGGTAATGCTGTCCATCATGGGGCACAAATAGCCTTACCTATAGAAAAAAAAAAAGAAAGAAAGAAAAAGAAAGAAGAAAGAAAGAAAGAAGAAAGAAAGAAAGAAAGAAAGAAAGAAAGAAAGAAAGAAAGAAAGGAAGGAAGGAAGGAAGGAAGGAAGGAAGAAAGAAAGAAAGAAAGAAAGAAAGAAAGAAAGAAAGAAAGAAAGAAAGAAAGAGTGGGAAGGAGGGAGGAACAAAAGCGAATCGTCCATTAAAAAATACTGTTTAAAAATTTAAGTATATAGCACTGGCATGTTCCCATAGGGCTGTGCTTATGCACTTATTATAACTTGTTTTAAAGTTAGGCATGAGTGCTTTTGGAATCAGAGCTGGAATAGGCTAGTTCATTTCTGTGCCAATCCCAGACCAGGATCTATAGTAGACATACAACAAATAACTATTTAATAAATTTATTTGATTTGCTTCTAACTCCACCTCTATGTTTTTTCCCTAAAATTACAGGATGATGTCCCCTTGAGGCGAGGAAGAAAGACCACCAAGAAGCGAGAAGAAGAGGTGGACATTGACTTGGATGACCCTGAGATCAACCACTTCCCTTTCCCTTTCCATGAGCTGATGGTGTGGGCCGTCCTGATGAAGAGACAGAAGATGGCCCTGTTCTTCTGGCAGCATGGCGAGGAGGCCATGGCCAAGGCTCTGGTGGCCTGTAAGCTCTGCAAAGCCATGGCTCACGAGGCTTCTGAGAATGACATGGTCGATGACATCTCCCAGGAGCTGAACCACAATTCCAGGTTGGCCAGCCCAGTAAATGGGGTAGTCAGGGGAAGAGAAGAGAAGGTGGGCCCCAAATACTAGAAGGTCTGAGCTACCTACACCTTTAAGTGGAGGCAGTGTCACCTCAATGGTACACACAAAGGGTGGACATGAATAATTAACATTTGTGGCATACAGTGCTAGATACAGAAGTACACAAAGCTACATAGAGTTTATTTCATCCTCTCAATGCCTTAAGAGGTAGGTCCTCTTATTATGCATATTTTAAAGCTGAAGAAAATGAGACTGGGAGAGTTTAATTAACTTGTCCAAGATCACATATTTGTGACTGAAAAGGCTCAGATCTGAAAGGAGGTCTGTCACAGAAGACCTGCAGCATTCTGATCATTGATATTTTGGTCTGCCTCCCCCATCCATAGCCTTAAACTGGAGTCCTTGAGTTCCAGGACCATGTCCTATTTAATTTACACCCCCAGTTCCAAACACAGTACCAAACACATAGTAGATGCTCAGTAGATGTTGGCTAACTGAAGGAATGGACAGACTAGACCGTGTAAGAAACAAGACCACACTGTAAGCACCTCTTGTGGCTTGGCCAATGGGCCCCACTTTCATCATCTAAGTCTCCAAGATGGCCAAAAGACAACTCCTTGCTTTCTGTCTTCCAGGGACTTTGGCCAGCTGGCTGTGGAGCTCCTCGACCAGTCCTACAAGCAGGATGAGCAACTGGCCATGAAACTGCTGACATATGAACTGAAGAACTGGAGCAACGCTACATGTCTGCAGCTTGCTGTGGCTGCCAAGCACCGCGACTTCATCGCACACACATGTAGCCAGATGTTGCTCACAGATATGTGGATGGGTCGGCTCCGGATGCGCAAGAACTCAGGCCTCAAGGTCAGCGCCCTCAGAAGGCCCTGTTGGCTCTGAGGACCAGAGGGTCGGTTTGGAGCTTTCCAAATCAAGTCTGCAGTGGGACTGGGCATTCTCTTGTCTCTAGAGGGTGGAGAATCTTCTATATAGTGGGGTGTGTGGTTTTTTTTTTTTTTTTCATATAGAGACTAGAGTCTACTAGTCTCTAAAATCTGCTAAGTCAGAACCTCTAGAGATAGCATGCCCGGACATTAGTATTTTGCAGAAGATCCAAAGGTGATGGTCACACAGAGATACTATGAGGAGGTACCATTTACTCTAGCACAAGCCAGACTGTGTCAGGAACCCCTCCCCCCACCAGACAACCTGTCACCGCCATGCAAAATCTGAATGCCTTGGCCGTCCTTGAACCTTGTCATTGAGACATTGGCTCTCACCAGCTATGCTTGAGAAATGTTTTAAACTGACATAAAAAGGAGACAGATTTACTTGTGAAGATGTTTCTAGATCATCCTGATCTATTCCTAAGTGAAGGAAAACAAGCTGCAGTCCAGTTCTGTAGAGCCTGAGTCCATTTGTGAGGGGTTTTGTTTAAAGCATGCCCATGCATAGTTATATCTGTATACAATTTTTTTAAGTAACCAGGAAGGATACACAGTAAATTGTGTGTAGCAGTTACCTCGGTTACCTCGGGTTAAAAAAAAGTCCAGGACACAGGATGACGTGTGGCTTTGCTTCCTTATGTTTTCTGGAGTATTTTACAAGGAAGACATTAAACCAAAAGAAGTCAAAAGAAAGAAAAAAAAAATGGGAGGGAAAGATTGAGGGAGCGTTTTTAGATGCTTTCTCTGGCTAGAGTTTGCAGCTGCTACATCTGAAGCCAGGCTCAAGTTTCCCTGGAACTACCTGGCCTAGGTAACTCTGTGGCCAGCCCAAAGCAGAAGGGCCACCAGACCAGAGCAATGTGCTGAGGCCGCCCTGCTGGCACCACAGCCCTCCCCACACCACCCTTCCCATGGGCTCTTGGCCGCTCTTGGCCCAAAGTCACAGGAGGGCTCCGTGAAGCGGCGCTTGGGGACTCTCAAGCCACACGGATAGTGCCCGCCAAACCCAGCTGTCGGCTCAGAGGACACGGTGTCACGTCCCCTGAAGGCTGCCAGCATGCCATCTGAGCCTTCCCGGGCCTGCCAGGCACCCTGACTTCAGGGTCACCACCCTCCCTTCTCCCTTGGCTGCTCCAGAGATCCTGTGGGTGTTCAGGCCCAGGCTGTCCTGCCTCATTACTTCAGGACCCTTTTCACTTGCTGTTCAGGATCTCTCTGGCCCCTCACCTTGGTGTGGTTTCTTCAAGGAGGCTCACATTCAGAGGCCTTGAACAGCAGAACCAATTGAAGGATTGGGGAAAGAGGCAGGAGAGGATCTGGGGGGCACGAGTCGCATGCCTGGATTATCATTCAAGTGCAGCTGAGATCGTCCTCTCATGAGAAGGGTCCGTGTCTTTATTATCATCACATGGAGGCAGAAGCATGTCATTTATACATGAGAAGAACTCAGTGCTGAACGTCCCAGAGTGTTTGTGTAGGGGGCTTCTCATGGTGAATACAGAGCCCACTGGGTGTGTGTGTGTGTGTGTGTGTGTGTGTATCTGTGGTATAGTAGCAAATGCCAGGGGAGTACTCTGAAGCGAAAACATGCTTTCCCACATGGACTTCCTCAAGGTCAACTGAGGACAGCAGGGTTCTTTACAGAGATAACCGGATGATACATAACCAACTCTACTTGACATGTTAGCAAATAAATGCCAGTGGACATACATATGAATCGATTTCATGAAGCCAAGTGCTGATGGCTAAAGGAGAATCTGAATCCTTTCCCGCTTTTGCCTAGGGCAGGGTCTATCATTTTCTTCAGTTTCCCCCATGCAAAATGGGTGTTAACTGGGTAAGATGAATTTGGGCAAGAAATGCTCTGTTTCTCCAAGTTCAGGGGGAACTACTGCTGTGTGTGAAGGTTCTCAGATAGGCAAGAGTGACCCTCTGAGCATTAGCATATGCAGGTCCTCAGGACACAAACAGTGCACACCACCTTAGGCCCTCTGATTCTAAAAAAAAAAAACAAAAAAAAACTGCCCTGATCTTAATCCTTTAAATGTGATTATTATTATTATCATTATTATTACTTTAGGTAATTCTGGGAATTCTACTTCCTCCTTCAATTCTCAGCTTGGAGTTCAAGAACAAAGACGACATGCCCTATATGTCTCAGGCCCAGGAAATCCACCTTCAAGAGAAGGAGCCAGAAGAGCCAGAGAAGCCCACGAAGGAAAAAGATGAAGAGGACATGGAATTGACAGTAAGGAAAGCTACACGGTCAGGGTCAGGGGACAGCAACCCTAATCCACTTGTCCTATTGATATGTATTAAGCCTTGGTCATGCTTGAGGTCACTGCCCACCACCAGATGCTGTAGTGTAAATATTGAGACCCAGGTATTCTAAAAGAGCCTTCTCTAGGCACACATGACATAACTCCAGGGACTGTTTCTGTGCAAAACCCTTCAGCCAGAGTCAGTGACACAGGACAACCTGGTGAAATTCAAAAGCAAGACACCTTCCGTCTTCCAAGCAGGCAACGCTTTATAAACAAGCAGGTGATGTGGCCGCCTGAGCACACGAGGAAGGCAAAGCAATCTACAAGGTGGAAACAGCCAGCTTCCCGGGCTGGAACTGTGCTGGTGATCGGATGCTGCGCCTTTGTCTGTCTTCAGGGTCAGGCTCACAAATGCAGGACTAATTGAATTTTGAGGTTTGTATGGAAGGCTTTTATTAGCTCTTCCTGGTGTAATTATAGAATGTGGATGCTTTGTTCTGTAGGGGGAAGGGGGCAGCTGGGCATGGGACAGCTTCCCACAACCCCCGCCTGGACAGCGTGACTGCCACTGGATTGTATCCAATGTCTAAAAATATCACACGCTGTTAAAGGCACAAACAGGGCTTCAGAGTTTTGGAGACATCAAGTAACAACTCTGTAGGACTTCCTTAATATGCCCAGCCTCCCCACCACCCTGAACAAAGACTGTGATGACCCCCCCCCCAAAAAAAAAAAACCTGTAAGGAGAGAAAACAAAAAAACACCAAGGTTTTGCTTGGGTGACAAAAGGCCCTTTGCCTTATTATCCTAGTGGGACCACGCTGTGAATTGTTTTTCCTCCAGATCAACAATATTTCCTTCCTAAGGAAACAATCCCAACCCCAAGTACAGCAGGGCGTATGCAGCTGACAGCTCTTTGGATTGATTAATCACTCACAGTTTTTGACTCCTAGAGATAAAAGCCAATGTTTGTTTTCCATTTCAGGATTGTTATAAAAACCAGTGGATGAGTCCCAGAGTGCTTGCCTCTGGGATAGAATAAGTTGACTATCTTCCTTAAAGATCCGATCATAATCTTGACCTCTAAATCCTTCAAGGATAGGGAATGATATTTTAATCATTAACAGAGATATTAATAGTAGTAGTACTTATTTATTGAATGTGAGCATTATCAAATACCTTAGTAGAAGGGTAAAGAGGCTACATTCTGGAGCCAGAATCCTGCCCCAACACCTATTCCCTGTGGGACCTTGGGTACCATTGCTTAACCTCTAACATGGGAATAAGAACATTCTAGCTCACCAGTAGTTTTGCAGTTTAAGAAGTGTACCTGTAAATTCTCTAGGCCAGGGCTGGTATACAGTAAGCCTTGATAAATGTTTGCAAATGTTGTGGTAACTGTACTAACTGTTTTATGTGCACTTAACTCTTGGAATCCTCACAACAATCCCATGTGGCAGGTACTATTATTATCCCATTTTATAGATGAGGAAGCTGAGACTCAGAGAAGTTAAATTGCCCAAGGTTACCCAGCTAACTAGTTGCAAGCCAGAATAAGAACCCGGGCATTGAGATCCCATTGGCCATGCTTGTAGGCTGATAGGCTCATGGGTGCGCAGAATTTCTTCTTGGTCTCAAATGTAGGTATTCAGTTGGTTTGGTCTACGACATAGCAGAAAGAATCCAAAAATAATGCATGGGCCTCCTAAGTCAAGTATGACATGGCCTTCAAGGCTCAGGGAAGGATCCTATGAAGGCAGCTAGAAGCAGAGTCAGCATTCTTTCTGGTTAGGTCTCAAGCAACAAAGGAAGCAGCTCCTTTCGCCTGTTCCATCTAGAGCTTTGAGGACCTGATCCTTCAAGAATCCACAATAAAGGATGCATCTCTCAGCTGAGGGCAAAGTCTGCTTCCCAGAGAATCGGCCCTGCTGCTGTTTCCTAAGAACCCGAGTAAAAGCACACTTAGCAATACTGCCTGGGCTTCTTCCTCACGGGCAGAAACAGCTAGGAGGAAGGGAAGAAGAGACTTGTAGGCTGGTAGAGTCAGGGCTGGGCAGCAAATATCTGTAAGGTGGAGCTTCCTTGACCCTAATGACAGTGCTGTCACTGCTGGATCACTGGTCTTCACTCACCCTGGAGAGGACTGGAGAAGCCAACCTGTTGACACTTCCACTCCTTTCACAGGAAAGATATTGGAACCAGGATATCCTTTCTTGCACTGGGACATTTTCCCTTGGCCTTTCCAAAATTACACACAAACATGAGTCTCAGTTTCATCGTGGTAGCCGTTAGTAGATCTTTCCCAGACCTGACATCAGTAATCCAGCCAGCAAAAATTCTCCAATCCATATTGTACAGTTGTGCCTGTTTGACCCTATTACATTCTGCTAAAGGAATGTAGTCAAAGGAAGTGTCTGACTTCTGGGAAGAGAAATCAAGAAAATCAATGAGTGAAGCTGTTTAGGCTGGAAATAATGAAATTTCAAAAATGCTTCACTTAAACCCATGAAAAAAATGCTTTTGAAAAATGCATCATTTGGGAATGTATCTGAATAATAAAGGCAACACAGGCTGTGGTGTTTTGTTGTTGTTTTACCTGCACTGCCAGATGTGTTTACTAAAGTCCCAGCTTGTCCACAGACCCAGGGCATTGTTTCAACTCTTGGGGAAGCCACTGTTCCTAGAGTTTACCCCAAGATGTCACTCTCCAACATGCCTGAAACTCTCCAAGCTGCCTTTACTAACATCCTATTATGGCTCCAAATGGTACTGTATTATTGAGCAAATAAAAAGTAGAACAGAAGCAGGATAATTATGTTACATAAATTATAAATTATAGAAGGATAAATATCATGGAACTTTGGAGTTTCTTGAGGTCAGTGGTCAATATTTATAGAAGTCTAATATGCTATATACATCATGAAGACCGACCCAGCTCACTGATCAAAATAAAGGTTTGGATAAGCCATCAAAAGAGATCCTACCTATTCATTAGGTCAAGCTAACTTTCTAGCCAGGAGGTCCTTAAAGGAACGGAAGTTACTTGTTACCTTCTCCAGAAATCTTATGAATTATAGGTTCATCATTTGTGATTGTTATATATTTGAGTAAGTGGGTAATTGAGGCTATCACAAAAGTAGTTAAAACTTATATATGTATGTCTTGAGTAAGGTAGTTTGAAACCAGAATTATCTAGTCTCAAATTCAAGATAAACAAATTATTTCTGTAGTTAGAGCTCTCAATTCTAAACTCGTCTCCCAGTCCTTTTTCTTATCCCAAATCCTAGTCTCAGAGCAGTTAGAAGTATTTGCCCTGTTCTCACATTTAATAAAAATCTCATTTCTCATAAATAAATAAATAGCCTTACCATTTGCAACAACATGGATGGAACTAGAAGGTATTATGCTAAGCGAAATAAGTCAATCAGAGAAAGACAATTATCATATGATTTCACTCATGTGAAATTTAAGAAAAAAAAACAGAGGATTATAGGGAAAGGAAAGGGAAGGAAAAATAAGGTGAAAACAGAGAAGGAGGCAAACTGCCAGAGACTCCTTGGTATAGGAAACAAACTTGGTTGCTGGAGGGGAGGTAGGTGGGGGATGGGATAACTGGATGATGGGCATTAAGGAGGGCATTTGATGTAATGAGCAGTTATATGCAACTGATGCACTGAACTCTACCTCTGAAACTAATAATATACTATATGTTACTTAATTGAATTTAAATAAAATTTTAAAAAATAAAAATAGGGCAGCCCCGGTGGCCCAGTGGTTTAGTGCCGCTTTCAGCCCGGGGTATGACCCTGGAGACCCGGGATCGAGTCCCATGTCAGGCTCCCTGCATGGAGCCAGCTTCTCCCTCTGCCTGTGTCTCTGCCTCTCTCTTTCTCTCTGTGTCTGTCATGAATAAATAAATAAAATCTTTAAAAATAAATAAAAATAAAATAAAAATCTCATTTCCCAAACATTGTAGAACTAACCTTATCTTAGAATAATATTGAAAGAATTAAAGCTAGTGCCTTTGGGTGGCTCAGTCAGTTAAGCATCCAACTCTTTTTTTTTTTCTTTTTTAGATTTTATTTATTCATTCATGAGAGACAGACAGAGAGAGAGAGGCAGAGACACAGGCAGAGGGAGAAGCAGGCTCCATGCAGGGAGGCCAATGTGGGACTCAATCCCGAGTCTCCAGGATCACGCCCTGGGCTGAAAGCAGGTGCTAAACCACTGAGCCACCCAGGGATCCCCTAAGCATCCAAGTCTTGATCTCAGCTCAGGTCTTGATCTCAGAGTTGTGAATTTGGGCCCTATGTGGGGCTCCATGCTGGGCATGGAACCCACTTTAAAAAAGAAAGAAAGAGGGGCACCTGGGTGGCTCAGTTAAACATCTGCCTGTGTCTCAGGTCATGATTTCAGGGTCCTGGGATAGAGCCCTAGGATCAAGCCCCTGAGTCAAGTCAGACTCCCTGTTCAGCAGGGACTCTGATTCTCCCACCCCCTCTGCCTGCTGCTCCCCCTGCTTGTCCTCTCTCTCTGTCAAATAAATGAAAGAAAAGGAAAAAAAAAGAAAAGAAAAGAGAGAAGAGAAGGAAAGAAAAAGAAAGAACTAAAGCCAATAAATTATGCTGTAATAAACCTCTGATAACACTTTTCTTTTTTCTGGTGAGAGATTCCCAACTAGATCGTTTCAGTCAAGAGTATCCAAGAAAGTCTCAGTTCTTTGTAAACACTAGCTAGAATATATTGAGTCCTTATTAAGTGCAGATGCTTATTGATTTGTAGACCAATCTTGTAACGGGTGCTATTACTACTTCCAACTGAAAGATAAAGAAACCAAGATTCAGAGTGGTTAAAAGATTTGCCCCAGGTGCCATGAATTCTGAGTATCCAAGAGAGGACTCAGTCCTCTTTCTGAGTGACCCCAAGTCTGGAACTCTTCACCATCAAGATCTTCGGCCATCATTGGGACATTCGTCCTGTCACTTGCTGCCCAGACCGGCTTGCATCTGCCTTTTCTCAAATTCTGTCCTTTTTGTGATGTTAAATTACTGTTTTTGCAGCTGCTGTTGCCATGAGTGAGAAGGAAATGATTCTATTTATAAAGAAACTTCCAATGGCTTGGAGATGAGGCCTCTCCAGGTCAGGTCCTACTTCTCCTAGTTCCACCTAGTGAACTGTCCCACACAGAAGGCACTGTGTCTAGGAATTGCCATGAAACTAATACCAGCAGTAGTTCAGGTTTCATGGTGTTTGAAATCAGGGAACCAAAGTTTATGCCTAAGGGTTGAGGAGACGTTTCTAACTCAACTAAGTTCCAGGTACTTCAGATAACTTAGCTTTCTGGAATACTCATAACCTTTGGTTAAGTTTGTTATTACTGGTCCAATGTATTTTTTAGTTAAGAGCCATTTTAGCATGGGTGGAGGTAGAATTCAAATCCAGATCTGCCTGGCTTACTACATATATGGTAAAAAGGGGTAGAAAGAAAAGACAGATCCCTGGCCTTCCAAAGACTCTGCTCTTTCTTCCTCCCAGAACTCTGGGTATCTTCCATCATCAACAGCTTCCAGAGCTCCCAGGGTAGAAGAAAAGAGAATGGTCAAGAGCTATCCCTAAAGGCTTTCCATCCCAGGCAAAAACCTTTGATTCTATATATAATGTAAATGCACACTTAGGGAAGGCAAAACCTCTGAATCTCTGGGGACCCTGGACAAAACTCTTAGGTTCTATGAGTATGCACTCCTGATCTGTGAAATGGGCCCAGTGAACTACCTGGTCTCCAGAGCTCTGCCGTGATGGTACTGGTTCTCTTCCACTGTAGGCAATGTTGGGGCGAAACAACGGGGAGTCTTCCAGAAAGAAGGATGAAGAGGAAGTTCAGAGCAGACACCGGTTAATCCCCCTGGGCAGAAAAATCTATGAATTCTACAATGCACCCATTGTGAAGTTCTGGTTCTATACCGTAAGCATCTTCCTTTTTCTTCTTCCTAATGGGGGACTGCGGAGGGCCAATGCCAGGTCCACGTGCACCTATGTGGTTTCCTCTGTGAATCACAATATAAGGATCCAACAGCCAGGAATGAAAGCTTTTCCCAGTGGTTTTGTAAGATGTGTCAAGTTTGTGAGGCAGCTTCCACAGTTTCTGCATTTCTCCTCCTTGCAGAAAATAAAGGAAATGGTAAAAGTGAGAACTAACAGAAATAGAGGTGAGATGAGTATGAGTCTAGTCTAGCAGGAAAATAGATGTCATTTTATAAAACACTTCTGTGTTCTGGATAGATGAGCACTGGATCTGAACTGCCCATTTTAGGTGCCAATCCTGGGTTTGGGGGGACATGTGAAGGCTAAGGGCTGAGCAGAGTGTTAAAAGCAACACCAGGAAAGGTGGGTAGCATAAGTGTGCAACCACTGCCAACCTAGTAGTGTCATCAAACAACCTTTCTTGCTCAGACACAATTAAACAACATGCCAACCAAAGCAGCAAGAACTGCTCAAAGTAACCTATAATCACAGCAGAGATGGTTCAGTGCACACCGTGCAAGTATTTTCTGCCCACGAGATGAAAGATTGTCCCCAAAATATCCTCTGGATATGATAGAAATGGCTTGAGTGTTGGTTTTCTACTTTTCATGATATTTTAAGCTGAAAGTGAGCTTGGGCTCAGGTCAGCTTGGTTCTCTCCAGCCATGGTGGCACTGTGCCAGACAAAGGACAAGCGTCTGTATTTTTGGCCTTTCTCACAACCAGCTACACACCAGTCACCTGAGTCAGCAAAGGAAAATCTGAGTTTGAGGCCAAGATGACTCAGATGACCAGATGAGGTGTTTGTGTGTGTGTGTGTGTGTGTGTGTGTGTGTGTGTGTGTGTGGTCCCGTATGCTAACAATTAACACTGGCTTCCAATCAGGCTTTCTGAACCTTAGCACTATTGACATATGTTGAGCGAATAATTTTTTGTAGAGGACTGTCCTGTGCATTATAGCATGTTTAGCAGCAGCCCTGGCCTCTGTCCACTAGATGCCAGTAGCATTCTCCAGCCCTCAAGTGTGACAACCATGTCTCCAGGCATCACCAAGCGTCCCTTTATGGGCTTAGGTTGCCCCCAGTTGAAAACTACTGCTTTAAACTATGGTCTCGGCAGAGGACATAATCAAAATATAAATATTAGATTATTTTTAGCAAAGTAAAAATTCAAATTTATGAATATTAAAAAAGAAAAATATTCTGAAAAAAAGACATACAAAAATAATTTTGATTTATATATTTGATGCAGATATATATATATTATTTTTACCTTGCAGAAAACAACTTAGTGGTAACAAGCATGCACTTTGGGGTAAGACAGGCTGAGCGCTGAACAGAAATCCTGTCTATGTGTCTTAGTTTTATTGTGTGACCTCCAATGAGTTACTTCAGTGCTCTGTGCCCAGATTCCTTAAGATGGGGATATTAATAGCACCTACTTTGTAGGATTTAGTAAAGATTAAATGTGTTAAAATATGTAAAACACTTAGAACAGTGCTTGGAACGTGTAAGCATAATATAAATGTAACTGTTTTTATTCCAAGCCTAGTCACATTGCACAGCAATAGTGTTTTTTATTCATCCATCCACTCAATAATAATAATATAATAAGTTTTATCAAGATAATAATTTTACTGCATTTTACACATATTTCTGTCTTTCCTCTTATACCAAGCTACCTCAATTGTCCCAGCCTAAAAGGGGGCTTAGCAAACTACATCCCCATATGCCAAATCCAGTCCCAAAACAAGGCCTATTATTGTGGACTGTGAGCTAAGAGTGGTTTTTACATTTTTAAAGAATTGAAATAAAATCAAAGGAAGAATACTTTATGACACATGAAAATTAAATGCAATTCATACTTCAGTGTCCATAAATAAAGTTTTATTGGGACACAACCAATTTCATTTGTTTACATATAATCTGGCTGCTTTTGTGCTACAACTGCTGAGTCAATAACTTGCCATAAAGGCTGTCCAGCCTGTGAAGCCTTAAAAATTAACTTTCTGGTCCTTTACAGAAGAAGATTGCTAATTCCTGATCTAGAGCATAAAGGAATCAGTAGAAGCAATAGTATCAAGAATTATCAATCACCTTTACAAGGACAGGATTTATTTCTCTTATCCTTCCAGAGTGTCCCTATCTTGTTATCCTTGATCTTTGTTCAGTATTAACTTTACTTCCTTGATTCCCTTTGTCCCCATTTATTCAGCTGCAGCAATTTGTTATCCAAGGAGGCTTTTAAGTGACAAATGCCCTGAACGGTGGTTTGCAGCTTTGGCTACACATTGGAACCAATTGGAGTACTTAAAAAAATAAAAATAAAATACCTGGGTTCAATTTAACCTATATCTTTATCTCTTTTTTTAAAGGTACCTGGGTGCTATTCTCAGAGATTCTGACATCATTGGTCTGGGGCACAGCCCAAGCATCAGGATATTTCAAAGCTCCCAGGTAGTTGTAATGAGTAGCCAGGGTTGAGAACCACTGCATCAGATAGAGGGCTGAGTTGTCAGCCCAGTATTTTCCAAAGTTTCTGTGATGATAAAGAATTTTGTTAGAAATGCAAATCCTGGCCCCATCACAGACCCGTTAAATCAAATCTCCAAGGAGGAGATGAAGAGGCTCTATGTTCAACAAGCTTCCCAAGGGAGTCTGGTGGTCCAGGAAGCTTGGGACACACACACTTTCCTTGTATCATACCGGGCAGGCTGTGAAGTGGCTTCTGGGAAGGGGAGCCTGTACGTCTGGCTCCTTTGTGCACAGCTGACTGTAGACTGGATGCCCCAGTCGTGTTTGGTTGTGTTCACATAAGGACTTTCAGAAATCCATATTTATGTATTGACAAAGCCCAGGCCTCAAGGAAGTACATGGAGATAAGGAGAGATTTTTAATTTTTAAATCTCCAGAGATGCTTAACAGCAAAATTCAGCTTTAGATCAAAGGTCCTATTTGCCTTTGGTTGTGTTCTTTTCTTTAAGAGTATTTCCTACTCTGATTTCAAAAAATATCCCCTTCGATGCTCCCAAGTTTCTGAAAGATGGGACACACCTCATTTTCACAAAACCTCACTTCTGTATCTTAGCAAGTTTCCAGAAGAGCAGGTTGGGTCCTCTTCTGTTCCAAGAAGAAAGGAGGCAGGGATCCAACTGGCTCCCAGATCTGGTTTGCGATGAAAGCCATTTCAAGTGCCCAGCTGGAGAGGATGCCAATTCAAGGTATAAAAGAAGAACCAGGTCAGAGGGCAAGGGATGTGCTCTGGGCTTCTCCAGCAGTGACAGACCCCTTCCACTGTTTAAACGCCATGTGCCCTCCACTCTCCAGCAGCAGTAGTAAAGGCCCACCAGGGTTCCATACAACCTGCAGCAATCTTTGGTGCTCGTATTGCATAGTTTAGGAGTTGTGCATCCTGCTTAATAGAAAATGTATAAGAAGAATATTTAAGCAATAAAATACAAATCCCTTATAGGATTTGCAGTGACTTCAGTAAGAATCATAAGGTTATGTTTCTGCTCAGAGCTTTGACATTCTACACAGCTTGTTAAAGCCTACAGAATATATGTGTTTGTGTCTACATGCACACACAACTTAAAGCACGTCATGTTAAGGTAACCTGCAGCAAGACCCCATGGATGTTGGTGAGTTCTAAGATAGGTTGCCTCCCAGACAGCAGCCAGTCCTCTGATGTGCCATTTAAACATGTTTAAAGCCGTATTTTTGGAAGTCCATATTTTGAGAGTTGTCCCAAAATGTTATATTGTAGCTTGATTCTGGAAAGAAAAGCAGTATAGAATAACTGGGATTTAAAGAACAGGCAAGGAGGCAATTGTAAAAAGGAGAGGTATGACTTGTTCACGGCATCAAAAGTAGGCAAAGAGTGAGGTAGGAGGAGACAAGAGGAATGGAAATTTCTTGAGAAAACAGGCAAATAGTAATCTTAGCCACCATTCATTGGGCCTCTACTGTCAGGAAATAGATACATATTCTGCCCCCATGTTCCCTAATCCTTCCCAAAGCTCTGTAAGGTCAGTAGCCATCATCTCCAAGCCACAGGATGGAGGCCCAGGCAGGTGAAGTGATTTCTACAAAATGATACAGCTTGGAAGTACTTGAGCTAGGATTTAAATCCAAGTTTCACTGATCCAGGTGTCTGCGTTCCTTGCATCAAACAAATACACTAGACCTGAATTCGGAGGACAGGGGCAGGTTGGAGGAGGTAAATGCGAAAATGCCGAGGTTCTGGAAGAATTGTGTGGGCGTTACTGGGCCTACGTGTGACAAGAGAAGATAATGCTTTGAAATGTTTTGCAATGAATTGGGTAACATGATTAAAAAACCAGGGCAGTTAAGGAGATTCATTTCTCCTAGAAGTAATGGAATATGATCCAATAAACAAAAAAGAGCAAGCATAAAGAAGGATTTCAGGACACAAGGAGGCTGAGAAAATATTTTAGAGTTTAGCCATTAAAGTCCACTGTGTCCTGAGAAATACTCACAGGGAGCAGAGAGTAGATGCCAGTGTGTAATGGTGAACAGGAACCACAGGAATCAAATTACATTTTATTTTTTTAAATTTTATCTATTTATTCATGAGAGACAGAGAGAGAGAGAGAGAGCAGAGGGAGAAGCAGGCTCCCCGCAGGGAGCCCAATGCAGGACTCTATCCCAGGACCCCGGAATCACAACCTGAGCCAAAGGCAGATGTTCAAACACTGAGCCACCCAGGCATTCCCCAAGTTACATTTTAACAGCATCCTATGTGATTTCAGGTAGAGCAGACTTCCCAAGTGAGGTTTTCACAGTGTGCTAATGATCCCAAAGGGGAGCAGTGGGACCTGAGGTGTGGACAAAAATGACAGTCCCTGAAGAGGTAGGTGTGCAAGAGCACATCCCTCGGGTGGAGAATGGGCCCCGCTGGCCCCTCAGCCTCTCTGTAGCTGCCCCCATGCTTCTGCTGAATGCCAACATATGTTCACCTTGCAAGAGATGAGAAATTATATGATTGTGTCTTTAAATGCACTGAGGTCATGGGGTCTTTAAAAATACCTTTGGCTCCTATTAAGAATTAATGTATTCATTTGATTAAAAAAGGAAAGAAAGGAAGAGAGAGCGAGAGAGGCCCCATTAGCAGAGAATGCAACATTTCTTTGGCTCTGTAGGGGCTGCTACTTCCCCTCCCTGTCTCCCAGCCAGGCTGAGCTGTTCTCCACCTGCTAAGCTGCCCACCTGCTATGCTGCCTCCAGGCTCCAGAGTCACACTGTACCTCCAAGGCCTCAACCCTTTGGCCCACCCTGTGTCCTATTTTTTGCTATGTGGACTCCGAAGAGTGCAGATCAGAGTAAACTCACTCTCATTCCCTACTCACAGTCCCGGGCACCCCCCAAAGCCAGGAATGCTTTAGTCAACTTAAAGCACTGCCTATTCTAGGTTGAGCTTCTCTGCCATTTCCCCCAAGGGGGACTTTTGCTCCAAGGCCTCCCATTGCTAGACCCTCACCAGTCCTCCTACACCTGCACTCACTCACCTAGACATAACTGAATTGTCCAGTGACAGTCACCAAACCTAAGCCCTGAGGTTTTCCTCAGACACCCAGCACTTCAGCCAGTTCCGCTGAGATTCGACCTCAGGCTCTCAAGCCTCATGAGGATCACACCCCACTCCAAGCCACAGTTGGCCACACAGACCCATTCCTTCCTATAAATTGCTTTATCTTCTCTTGTTTTCTTTCAAAGCAGCAGAAACTGGGAAGGAATATCCCAGCTTGGACAGGGAAGGGGGGGCGTGCAACAGAAAACAGATAAAACCCTCCCAGGGTCTCCCACGCAAAGCACATTAGATAGGAGGGAAGAAAAGAAGAAGAAGAAGATGATGACGACAATGACATTAACTCGGGGAAGAATTCAAGTGGAACTTTGAGATAAAGTCCAGTCTATTTTCATGTGGGTTTGGCCAGTTTACAAGTACAGTATGTGTCTTCCTTTCCTTCCTACAGACATTTAATCTACCTGGCATTCATTAGGCACAAATCCACTGTGTGCCCTAGTTCAAGAACCTGAGGCTCAGGCATGAGCAAGAGGAACCCTGAGAGAAGAGGTTCCCTTTTTAGCCAGAAGGACACGAGAAACTGGGTAACTGCAAAACAAAATGATGCATCATGACACAGAGGTATAAACAAAATACTGGGACCCACAGATACACGTAAGGGTCAAAAGGAAGATAGCATATCACATTATTTCCAATATTACAGTCTTTTTACAAAAAAAGTCTTTGAATAGCTCAGAGGTTCATTTTGTCGGGAATTCTGAGTCCTGCCTGCTGACCTCGTTCCGTCCTGCCGTGCGGTGGCTTTGCCCAAGGGCAGGGCTCCCGGGTCCTGTAGCCAGAGCACTCTGTTGTGTTTCCTTACAGCTGGCGTACATCGGATACTTGATGCTCTTCAACTATATTGTGTTAGTGAAGATGGAGCGCTGGCCTTCCACGCAGGAATGGATCGTTATTTCCTATATATTCACCCTGGGAATAGAGAAGATGAGAGAGGTAACTGCTTTCACAAAAGAGAATGTAGGAGAAAGACCGTGGTTACTTAGGTTTGCGGATGGAAGGGAGAGGGTGGCTGCCAGGGATCCATATTAAGCCAGAAACTGTTTTCTCTAATGCTGCCATAGAAATAATGGACTTGGCCTTGGGGGCCGCTGACAAATCTGGGGAGACATCACAGTGTGTGTTTATAAGGCAGTCACTCCACACATGCTTAGGATTTGCTTTAGCTTTTGCCCACAGAGCTCTTGCCCCAAGAAACCCTCCAGTAGTCTTCGACATTGTTTACGCCTATCTTCCATGGACCCTAGAAACAGGACTTCTCAAATTGCTCCATTTTTCTACTTTTAACTCCCATGGCAAGGCTTTATTTACTCTGGGACTCTTTGCACACTGTCATCCAACACCTATGATTCCTCAAATGCGTTTCAGCAGCTCTGGGGGTAGGAACTATACTTTCATTCATTAATTTATCCTCCGGTTTATTCCTTCTCAACGTTTATGATGCATCTGCTTGGCACCAGCCTTTCCACCAGCCCTACGCATCACTGAGGTGAAATGAAGATATTTTATCCTTCAGGTTAAAATCCTTCAGGTTGAAAGTGTGGGCCCCCTTCTTCTACCCCTACCCCCTTCTTGTAAAAGGAACCATCATAACCCCACCCCCATAGGACTTGCTTGAAGTCAGAGCCAGTGTCAGGGGCCATCAGAACGTGAGCTGCTGAAATGCATGTGGTCAAGCAAGAGTCCACCAGAGGGCTCTGCAACCCTGCTCAACACGCTCCGCAAACTCCCATTCCCTAGGCTGGAGGGAAGGCTGGCTTGTGCCCTGTGATGATTCTTCTGCATTTCCCCCTGGAACTACAGTCAGCAGGCAAGGTCTTTTCTGGAAGAATCACTCTCTGTCAAGTCCACTGCACCCTCAGGAATTCCGGAACAGTCAGTGAGTGGGAAAATATATTAGGCTCCACAGGAAAAAGGAGTCCTACAAATACACAAATTCACCCTTGCCTTCATTACCAAGGCAGACAGGTTAAAAGACCCTTAGAGTATCTTAGGTTTTAGCTCTACAATGTTCTCTTCCAGACAAAGGGATGCAGTATCTATTAGATGCCATTATATTGGGATCATTTAAAAAAAAATCTCTTAAATATGTTTAGAGCCCTTTAGGGTTTTAAAACTGCTCTGGGGATACTGAAATTCTAATTGGGATGCCCTCATCCTGAGAGTTTGGAGGTGTGTACACTTAGTCCCATTTTATGAGTCTGGAATTTCTTGTTTTTGTTTGTTTTTTTAATTTTTTTATTTTTTGTTAATGGATGCGTTGCCTGGCCTTGTTCTAACTAGTTGTCTACTCTCAGGTCTTCCTAGTCACAATGCCTTCTCCTCGCTGACCAGGGCTGTGCATTTCCCATCTGTGAAGTGAAAACACTGTAATAAATTTGCTGTGGTCTTTTGTGTAGCGCCCAAACGGAGAACGGAGGCCCGCCACTGCTAGGGGCTCTGCTGCTGCTAAGCGCCAGCTCCTCTCCCGTGATTTAACGCCCTGATGCATAATCCTTCCCCATGATAAGCAGAAAAGGGAAAGGCTTGGGCAGGGAGACTGGAATCCCTCCAGGGACCAGACTGGAAGAAGACAGGGAGCAGTCTGTACTCCACGGACTGTTCTGGAAGAGGCTGCCAAGCAGGCGGGCAGCCAGGAACCTCCCGGCCTGGATATCCATTTCTCCTGAGGCGGCATGTAACCGTGGACCGGGCAGGCCCTGCAGGCTTGGGTCAGCAGGGGGTCATCCCGGAGTCCGGCGGAGGAGGAGGAGCCCGCCCCGGGCGCAGGGAGGCGCCGACCACCTTCCTAGCCGACCTCGCCCTCCCGGGCCTGGCGCTGCAACCTCCCCCGCCTCCACCCCACCCCACTTCACCGCAACCCTGCCCCCGGGTCCCCGGACCCGTCAGAGATGCTCCGCCGCCCGCCCAGGCCCTGAGGACCCCACGGGTCCCGCCTCCGCGTCTCCCGCAGCGCGCGGGCTCGCAAGATCCCGGAAACACGGAAAAGTGTGCAGGCTTCCCGGCCGTCCGACGCACGAGCAGGGCTTTGTGGTTTCACAGGCGGCCCTCCCATTCCCAGCACCACAGACTTCCGCGCGCAGTCACCAAAACAAGCCGCGGGGATCCCTCCCGGGCCCGGGACTGTTTACAGCGCGCGTGGGCGGGCGTCCTCCCGCCCCTCCCCTCCCTCCCCCCCCCGCAGCCCCCGCCAGGCCCCGCCAGGCCCCAGCCCGCAGCCTGCGGCCACGCCCCCTCTCGCGGCCACGCCCCCTCTCGCGGCCACGCCCCCTCTCGCGGCCACGCCCCTCGGGGCCCCTGTTGGAGAACTTGCAGGGCCCGGGTCTCTGCGCTCCTTCCCCGCCGCCGCTCAAGCCTTGATCTCTCTTTTTTTATTCTTATGTTGAGCCTTCCCAAAACTGTTTCCACCGTCTAAAAAATGATGCTGCCAACCTCTGTGTTGACCGGTTGCAGGAAAATGTGGACACAGGGTTAGGAAACCTCCAAGGCATTTCCCTTCCCACCCCCACCCCCCTCAGCCCACGCACAGGGCAAGTTTTCCTAGTTACCAGGGAGCCCCGTGAGAAGCCACCAGGACCACGGCAGTGCAGGAACCCCGGATGGGTAGGACAGTGGTTCTCCACCTGTTGTCCCCAGCTTGCCCTGGGGAACGTGTGAGAAATGCAAACCCCCGAGCCCCATACCAGGCACACGCGAGCAGAAACTGCAGGCGTAGGACACAGTAGCCATCTGTGCCGGCGCCAGCCCTGCAGGTGATTCTGAGGCAGGCTTGAGTTTAAGAAACCCTGGCCTAGGGTCTAGGAATGTAGCACTGCAGAGGAGAAAGGACTACCAGCTGGCTCTGGTATCTGGCGCACCGCTCCCAAGTCCTCGTCCTGACTTACCAAGACCTCCCTTCCTTAATGTTTGAGGCCAAGGTAAGCCATGACAGGGGACATGAGGATTCGAATAAATAGCTGCAGACCAGACCTGTCCCTGTCTTTGCTTTCCTCCTCTTTGAGAGGAGGTCGTGAGTTGGGAAAGCAGGGCTGGTGATGTCTCAAAAAGAAGGAAGTCTCTGAATAAACACAGGGGATGCATGAAGGTAGCCTTGCTATACAGCCTCACTGGGCCTGCCTCCCTGGCTCCTCACATCCAGTGCAAGCTGTGGTGTGGGATGGGTGGCAACTCCCACTATCCGACTGTGCATTTCATAGAGCCCATGTGTGGCAGCAGAAAAGTCCCTCTGGATTTAAGGTCAGTCAGAGCCCCACCCAGTCGCTGTGGATTGCTGTGAGGTAGGTGTCTATGTAGCAATAAGTCAACTAACATTTATTGAGAATCTATTATGTAACAGGCCCTAGAGAACAAAGGGTCTGCCCTCAGAGTTTACAGTCTAGGGGAGATGACAGGTAAACAGACACATACAACATATTTACTAATTTCATGTTGTGATAAACTCTTTAAAGCATAAGATAGGGTAATATATTAGTGATTGACTTGCGGGTATGGAGGCCCCTGCAGGTAGGATAGTCAAAGAAGGTCTTCCTAAGGAGGAGAAATCAGAGCAGAGACCTTGAGAATGAGGAGGAGCCAAACATGTAAAAATCTGGGAGAAGAAAATGCCCAACAGAAGAACAGGTGCAAATAGCCTGAGCTTAGAATGGACTTGTTATGCTGCAGACAACACGACTGTGTCTGGAGGTGTGGAATGGCAAGAATATGGTGGGATGGGAAATGAGGCCACCGGAAGGAGTTTGGATTTTTCTCTATTTGTTTTGGAAGCTGTCAAGAGATTTATTCACTCATCACAATTTACTTTCGTTTTTGTTGTCATTATTGTTGTTCACGCATCTCTCAAGTCTCTCGCTTTTTTAGATTGTGGTATAATTTACCGGTAAGAAAATGAACAACTCATAAGGGTCCAGCTTGATGAGTTTCTGTCAACCCATATAACTGTGTAGTCACCACCCAGATCATGGCTTAAGTTTTTAAAGAACATTCTGTGTGCTACTCAGAGAATGGATTGAGGAAGGGTGGGCAGCGGTGATGGCAGGGATACCAGTTAGAAGGATGTTGCAATCATCTGGTTGATGTGATAGGACTTAGAATAGAGTGGCAGCAGTGGGTAGTGGTGAGAAGTGGTTGGATCACATTGTATTTAGAAATAGAGGTGATATTGATGCAATTATGTGGATGTGAAGAGAAGACTGAAGTTGTCCTCCCTGTGGATCTGAGTAACTCAATATGATGGCATTGAAATGGAGATTTACAGTGCATTAAGAATCAGTAATTTTATAGCAAAGCCCCAATGCATGTCTTAGAATCGTAAAGCCACCCAAAGGATCAAACTTATTGCTTACATTTGCTTCTGGAATGTTTGTATCTGCCTGGCCTAAATTTAGCTCAGTTGTACATTCACAGCATGCAAGTATTCAAGTGGACACAAGTAAACAAAACAAGCTACTGATGTCAACTAACAGGCCAAAGCATTTTCCAACTAGACCAAAAACATAGACTGAAATCAGACCTAACCCCACTCTCTTTCCTGCCTTTTAGATTCTGATGTCAGAACCAGGGAAGTTGCTACAGAAAGTGAAGGTGTGGCTGCAGGAATACTGGAATGTCACAGACCTAATAGCCATCCTTTTGTTCTCTGTCGGAATGATCCTTCGTCTTCAAGACCAGCCCTTCAGGAGCGATGGGAGGGTCATCTATTGTGTGAACATCATTTATTGGTACATCCGTCTACTAGACATCTTCGGCGTGAACAAGTATTTGGGCCCATATGTAATGATGATTGGAAAAATGGTAAGCAGGGTCCTCTGATTCCATGTTATAAATTTGCAGAGGAGGAGTAGCAATTATAGGAAGAGGAAAATAATTCATCTGGGCCCGCTGTGATGGTCCGAGATGGCCCTGGGGATGTTTTATTTTTTTCATTCCTTTTGAGTGTTTGGGAGTTTGACTACATCCATATACATCACTGGAAAATTAACCATCACTCACCCATATACTTACTGAAAAACATACACAGATCATCTATTTTGTGTTAAGCACTGGAGTAGGAGTTGTGTATATAAAGGAACTCATTCTCTGAGATCAGAGATGAGAGGAAGAGAAGTAATTGCCATATAGTATGAGAATGCTATGGTAGAGATGCAAATAAAGTATAAAGGAGAATAGAAAAGACAATGTAGGTCAGGGAAGGCTTCATGTGGCGATTACATTTTAGCTGGATCTTGGAGGAGGTGTGGTATCCACTCCAAGTTTTTAACAGATTTTTTTCGATTTTTAACATTTCTTCTTCTTTTTTTTTTTAATAAAGTGCTTGAAAAATGCCTTTCCCTACACAAAAGGAAGAAAATATAATCTATTTTAGCTGAGTTGTTAGGTTGAATTTGAGTCGGCCCATAAGTTCTATCCATATATCCATGTATTTTGTTACACTACTGGGAAATGATGAGTTAAAAACTGGATTCCAGAATGATACACTTACTTATCGTATTCTTTAAAAAAGAATCTCAAGTGGCAAACCAATATGCGTTCCCACAAGTAGCTGTAGACTTGCTCCGGCACTCCTTGGCCACACTAGTTTCCAGACTCTCTCCATAAAGATCCAGCCCTAGAAGGACAGCCCTGGTGTGAACTGAGGTATGCACGAGCAAATCAGCCTCTGCTCCAGACTCACTAGAGGAATTAGAACCAGAAGCCCAGAACCTGGGTGCTTTTTATCAGTTACTCCAGTTTTCTAAGTGTCCCTTACTTCACCTTTACAGGACATATGTGGAAAAGCCAAATATGTTCATCCTACCATGGTAAACACCTGTTACTGAGAAACCTCTATGCTAATAACCTCCACTCCACTTCCACTTGTGAGCTGCTGAAAACCCAGCAATTAGACAATAGATGTCCTTTATCATTCTCACTCAAGTTTTACTATATACATTATTGCTGCTGACCTTTCGGTCAGCCAATCAGTATTTATTATTATTATTATTATTATTATTATTAATTATTATATATGCACATATATAACTCTATTGAAATGAATCTTAAATAACCAAGACTGTTCCTACAAAAGCACTGACAAACACATGCAAAGAGGAGAATTTGAATCAAAAAGGGAAGGGTTGTGAGGCTTTAAGCAATTTATTTAACCATCTTTAAGACTCAGTTTACTCATTTAAAGTAATTATAATAAATGCAAGGTTATATCTTGCAAGGTTGTTGGGATGATTAGAAATAACAGTTTCTAAATAACTAATAGTATCTGGATCCTAGTAAATAGTTGATAAATTGTGTCTGTTATATTTATGTTTGTTAAAGTACAAAGAAAAGGAGAGCGGAAGAATTGGTGAGCACGGTTGGTCAGCTCTATTCTTAAATCTTTTGTACAAAAGCTTGAGATTTATAACACCAACATTGTTTAGGGGAAATATCAGCAAACCCATTCTAGAGAGGGAAACTTGAATTCAACAAGCTTGATTTATTTACCCAAAACTGAATCCCAGTTCAATTGGGGTTTTTGACTAGATATAAAATGTGTATCTGACTCTGTTGCACAGCCTGTTAAATAATCATCTCTGTATTTTAGTAATGAATTTGAGATTGTGGTAAAGATTCGTATGTCTAGAAGCAGAGACTCTCAATTTAGAGTCTTTGGGAGAGATTTAGGAGAAAGAATTGGTGGACCCTCCACCCAATTTATATATAAAAAATACGTGGATGTATGAATTTCCTGGACAGAGAGGACAAGCTTTCATGAGATTTCCAAATGTATTCTCAAATGAACCAAATGAAAGTGAAGAATTATAGCAGCTGCAAAATTAACCAAGTTTTCTCGACCTGGACCCTAATGACTTTCAGATTAGATAATTCTTTGTTGGGAGGACCATTTTGTCCATCATAGGATGTTTAGCAGCATCACTGGCTTCTATCCACTAATGCCAGTAGAGTAGGTGCTCACACACAAGTACACACACACTCTTATGACAACAAAAACATCTCCAGACATTGCCATATGTCCCCTGTGGACACAATTGCCCTCTGTTGAAAACTGCCACAGTAGACAATTACATAATCTGATGGCTTGTTTTTTTCTAATTGATTGGTTGCCTTGTTCTGTTTCAATAAATAAGATCTGAAGTCTCAAACCAGCCAAATATATTACTTTAAAAAGGTTAGGTGGCATTGAAATACTTGAAATATCTGAAGTCACACTAAAACGGCAAGCTTATTGTAAAATCCACGTCTATCACTTTAATAATGGCATAATTATCCCCAGATTTTATTTGAATGAAACCTTACTTTGGAGTGAGCAAGAGAGATGTACTACATTTTCTCTACCTTCTAACTTATGAATGACTTCACAGATCAGTCAAGAATAAGAAAATGAGTGTATTTGGTGGCTTTATTCTCTTTCATGGAGCTTTTAAGATACTTAGTTTGATAATTGAGTCACTGATCCAGAAGGTAGGTAAAATATGCCTATAGAATTTATCAGTGAGCCAAATGGACTGCCAGGCAGGAAGCTTAACAAAAGATGTGATTATTCTGAAAGCCCCTCAACATTAGAGAGGTCCCTATTCAGTATTAAACAGCCAAGTAACTCACTGTGCCCTGTGGTCTAGGGATAGACATCTGCTAAGATACCTGGATGCAATACTGATCAAGTATGATCCCAACTGAATTTACAATCTGGGATCACTCTGTAATCCTGAACCCTTTCCTTCATATTCCACTTCTCAATGCAATTCTTCAAGCTTAGTACTAAGCTCACTTATATAATGCAAAATAAAAACAACAATAATAATAGCTATCATTTACTCTGTGCCAAATACTATGTCAAACATGTCATCATCACTACAACCCCACGAAATGGCTTTTAGTATCTTCATTCATTTGTCAATTGAATAAACAAACTGGGCAAAGAACAGAGGCAGGATTCCAGCTCTGACTTCACAGGTTGATCATCCAATGCTAATAATAACAATACATTAATACTACAGAGAACTACCCACATTGCTTCACGTGTCATCACACTTAGTCCTTACAAAATTAATATGTATCATTATTGTCTTTATTATCCCCATTTTGAAAATGAGAAGAAAAACAAGATTAAGCAACTTGCATGTGACCCCTTAGGCTCTTTTTACTAGCAGAGCCAAGATGAAAACTCAGGTAGTCTGGTAGTCTAACACCCGTACGGGATGCAACCAACACGTATTTAGAAGAGTGAGACAAAATCCACTCTTGCATATTGAACCAACTGAACAATTTAGCTATAAAAACAGAGGTCCCCACCCTTAGTTTTTACTAATGCTCTGTTTCTGCACTCTACCAGAATTCAGTATTTATATGGAAGACTGTTTTGAAATCTATATGGTTGAGTGAGAAGAATGTCTTTTGTCTTTGGTGGTTTTGAGCCTTCAGGTAGAGAGCAGACTTAATCTGAATGAAAATAGTCCTGAGAAATTAGATTAGAACAGTTGTCATGTGTACTGGCTGAGTTTTCTTGGGTCAGACTGGCTCTTAAATCAAGGTACACGCCTTCTTCTCCCCACCCACCTTTTAATCAATCTGAATACACATGAAGGACCCATTAGTGTTTTTTCATTGATAGAACTTCTTGTAAATAAAAGATGAAAGAATTTTACAAAATAGAGGATGAGCAACAGGTCTATGTTCCTATAAAACTGTTTCAACACAGTTGGCTTGTTCACTTTTAAGAGAGTTCTGAGGCCACTCAGCTATAAAAAGAATAACCAATTCGGTAGCATATATTTTTTTAAAACACTAAATAAATATGAATGAACATCAAGTTTTGAGAGATTCTTATTTAGTCTTAAAGTCAAATGATACTTGACAGATGGATTTGGAAGTTGCCTTGATGGTTGATTGACTAATTGACCTAAAATATATTGAGCCCCCAGTCTCCTAAGGCAAACAGGAAAGTTATAGTGTTTAAATTCTAATAACAGACACCATGGAATATATTCTTTTAAAATAAAATTTTAAAGCAGATTTAAAGCCTTTATTATCATTGATAAAATTATCATTAGTGTTTGTTTGTGGATGGGTATCCCTTCAGGAAGTTTGATACCCAAGAGAAGGTCGTCTTTTGTATTAGATGATTTGATGTGAGGGATAGAAACCAGTCTCCCAACTAGCTTAAGCCCGGGAGTGATATATTGACTTAGAGCAGGGCATGTTGAAACTGCCCTTAAGGCCTATGGCAATCAGGCCTTCAACCATTGTCAGGACATACTCTCTCTGTGTCTGGAATATCTGCTTCATTCACTCCTGATCAGTTTCACTAGTGAGAGACTCGGCCTCAGACACTCTGAATTCATATCATTATGGAGAAAGAAAGGGAGCTTCTCTCTCCCAGCTTCAATTGAAAAAACTCCAAAGAAAGGACTCTGGTTGGCCCGTCTTGTGTCACATGCCTACCTCTTATCACTGTTGCCAGAGAGTGAGGTAGCATGATTAACCTAGCCTGGAAAAGACACCTATCTTTGTGGCCAAAATGGGTGGGAACTGCTTCTAAAAGAAGGAGGCAATGGGTTCTGGCCAGGCAAAATAATAGTTATTACTTCCTCATCTATTTTTGGTGATAAAAGGAAAGTAATTTGGCATATGAGAAACAGATCACAGATAATATGTATCATGAAAACAAGCAAAAAAGAAAGGAATCAAGAGGAACAAGAGATAACATTGTGCTCAAATGCAGTCAAGAGAATTTTATAAACATGTCAAGATGAAAATCCAACTTTTCAACAGCAGACACAGAAATGGGCCATTAGGCAACCTGATTCTATTGCCTACAAAAACACCCTTCATAACTGATAGGATATACTGTGAGAGAATTAAATACAGAAAGAATGGTCTTCTGAGGGACTGGTTTGTGATAGAATACCAGACAATGAGGTAGGGGCACAAGAATAAGAAGGTATATGATGGATATTTGGGTTGTCCTAGCTTTGTTTGCAAATGATTATTTCCTTGAGTGTTCCACCGCTTCATTAGCCTTTCAAACTTAGGGAATTTACAGCATTGCAGTAGTTCTTAAGATGGTCTAATTATCCCAATTTCAATTTTGCTAAGAAGAAAGAGACCCAAGGAGGACATTTGCCCTTCCAGGAAGAGAGACAAAGCTAGTACTGAACTTACAGAGACCCAAGCTTCATGTGACTCCCATGCCTAGGCTTGACTATGTGGCACAGACAATAGTGAAAAATGAGGAGGTTCCATTCTCTGTGTGCTTTTGTAAAAATGATTTTTGAGTTACTGATAAGCATCTGTGGACATTGCTGCAATAGACCAAGTGTTTCTCTTTCTTACTTTCTTACAGAGCTATCTATGTATATATCCCTTATCAGCAGTATTAAAAGTGAACCTCCTACAAAGGTTTCCATCAATGTTGCTGTCATAGGAACATTCAGTCATATGGATTTTCTTTTGTTTCTCCCTCTGTTTCCCCAACCTTCCAGATGATAGACATGATGTACTTTGTCATCATCATGCTGGTGGTACTGATGAGTTTTGGGGTCGCCAGGCAAGCCATTCTCTTTCCCAATGAAGAGCCATCATGGAAATTGGCCAAGAACATCTTCTACATGCCCTATTGGATGATTTATGGGGAAGTGTTTGCAGACCAGATTGACCGTAAGCAAGTTTATGATTCTCATACACCAAAGTCAGGTATTGAACTTCAATTGGGTCATGTCTTTTCTGAGTTCATTTGTTTGTTCTCAATAAATGGCTCAAGATAGAGGACCGATTCCTAGCTTGGTATCTTGGAGGAAAAAAAAAAAAATTACAGAAGGTGAATATACAATTTTCACAAAGTAGTCTTTCTCCAGGTATGTCCTTTCTGTGACACAAATCGACATTTGATATACCAAATTTGATCAAGAACCATATAAAAAGATCTAAATTATTTGGGGATTCAAAATCTATGTATTGAATATTTCAATATCATTAATATATTATGTCATGACTCCCCACCCCTACCCCAGCCCCCAACCCCCAGCCAGTAAAAACTAAATTCCTTGGGTTTGACTTCAGAACAAGTAAACAATTCTCTATTTTGCCATCAGAATTCAAGAGGGCAAACATCTGCATGGTGTTTTCCTTGCAGTGGAAACTATTCTCCAACTCCTTTTCCCACTGTCTTAAATTATGTGCTATTGAGACTCAAAAGGACCTAGTATTCACTGCCTGGAAGTATGGAAAATGCCTTAGGTTATAAACTGAGTTGCTTGCTGTAAATGCCAGAAAAAAAAAGTATCTATATTATGAAATGATTCAGTGTGAAGAGCAAGCGCCAGCAGGCCCCCAGTGTTTCATGCCCTAATAGATGCTGATTCTCTATAATAAACACCCTCTTATACAGAGTTTGGAGGTAGTTGTATCCTAGGAGTCTGTTCCAGCATTTTATTTAGACCAAATGTCAGGGCATAGCAGACATTGAGAAATTATTTGGGAAGAAAGCATCAGGAAAGAAGTATCTTCCAGTATGGAAGAGCTAAATCCCTGAAGCAAGGATTTCTCATTTTCCCTAAGGAGTTTAGCTCTAGAAATAACATCCCTCCAACATTGTCGAATTAACATTTTTGAAACATTTTCTGCTGACACGCCAGCCATCTGAGCTCTGGACTGTGGACATGGATCGGGGTTACATAACCAGGTAATATAGTTTGTTAAGAACAGGAGCAGAGACCAGTCAGCAACCCCCCACCCCTACCCCTCTGCCAATCCCAGGTAGAACGGACACCAAGTAAATAAGGAGCAAGCATCAAAGAGTATGAGCCCTCTGGGCCTGTGAGGAACATGTGTACATGGGCAGCAGGACACAGTAATATGTCATTTTCCCTTCTGTGATGGATTTTGAACAAATACCTTTCTTAAAAGGAGTTATCTGAGGCAAGAAGGCTTTATGGACACCTACTTGGAACAATATTCATTTCAGGAGACTTGGCCACGCTCACTGAGGAGGCATTCTGACTCCATCTCCTAGTCGTGATAACTTTGGTTGGCAATGCGCCGCCTTCACCAAGACAGCTTTCCAGAGCCTGGGGAAAACCCTCTGGGGAATCCTCCTTTCAAATGGTCCCTAAAGCAAAACAACTAAAAGCCCATCTACCATCATTCTCCTCAAAGATTAAATGTATACTCCCCGGCCCCCCAGAAATTACTTTCCACATTACATTATTTTGCCTTGTTTAAGTTTTCCTTTCTTTCCCAAAATGAGATCAAGTCCCCATGGGCGTTTTGACAGTATGACATTTTGGGAGGGGAGAAGGCAGGACGTGTAGGCATGTTTTACAAACGGCATTGTCTGTCCCTCTACTAGTGGCCATTTATTGATGTTGTACTATGAGCCCAACCTAGTGCAACAGACACCACCATCTGGCTGAACAAAGAAGATTTATTATTGTTATTTCAAAAGAAGGGCTGATTGTAGTTTAGAACTGGAACCCCACCCCTACCCCCAGAGATGGGAGAGAGGTGTTTTGTGTGAGTGAAGTATGAAAATAGATGTCCCTTCTTGTTCATTAGACCCGTGGTGCTCTACGTGTGTGAGAATAAATTTCTTCCCCAAATCTCAATATATAACTGACCCAGCCTCGGATGGATGCAACCTTCATGACACCCTTCCCTTGCTCTTACCTTCCTTCTTGACATTCTGAAATTGGCTGCAATGGTAGCCACTGTTCTAAGCTAAATCAGCCAGTTTGCTGTTTAGAGTGCTAAAGAGCATTTGTCCTTTCTCAAATGGGAAAGCCTCTTACGAGGCTGCCCCCAAACCTGCCGTTGCATTTGGTCAAAGTCATCAAACATCCCTATCTTCAAAATAATTTGATTTTCATGTTGTGGCACTGGACAAGCCCAAGGGGCAGAGTGACTGCCCCATCTTGCCATTCAGAACTGCCCAGGAGACCCAAGAACCAAGCTATTTGAGAAAGGTACAAATCATTGATGCTGCCCTACGGTGTCTTGCCTCTTTTCTGTGCCATGTCCAGGCTGGTTTGTGAAGCATGTGTTCAGGCTGATCGGATCTCATATCCACCTGGACCCACAGCCCTGCCCAGGGTCCACCAGGCCCATCCTGTGGATGTGCCCCCATGCGGGCCTCTCCAATGCTGCTCATTCTCACACACCTTCTCAGAGCAACTCATTTCTAATGTGATGCACGTGCTCTGTATTGAACTCTTTGTGTGTTGAACTGCAAAATTGCTGAACCCATTTCATGGTTGGGGAAATAATCTTTCTTGGGATGAATGTACGTGGATGTATAATGGGGCCCAATGGGTGGGTTATTTACATCAGTCTAATACCTCAGAAGGGAGGACAGCTTTAATGCCCTCGCTTCCAGGAGACCGTGTTCCTGAACTACAGATTTTTTTTAATATACGTTCCATTTTTTTCTTGTAGCTTGTCCTAAGCCCAGCGACTTTCAATAAGGCCAAAAAAAGCTGGAATGAGACTTCTGAGGTTACTTTCCAAATGTGCTTAAAGACTGAAAGCTAAAGAAATAAAGAATGGAGTGACTGTAAAATCACAAAATAATTTAGGTGGTTTTCATTTCTAAACTAGATTATATTAACACAAATGATAGTCTGGCATTAATCTCAATTATTTGTAGTGGCTAAAATATTTGCTTTGTGTCCAGAGCAGACATGAATGCGAGATAGTGATTGGCAGCAGCGGATAATGAAACTGGGAAGGGAGGATGATGGTCTGCTCTGCCTGGATGTTTTACCTAGCCCTTTGATGAACTAATAAGAAATGACCTTGCCATCATCGTTGGGTTGATGTTTAAGTTATATATAACAGTAGCTCTCTAAAACCCAATATATGGGCTACCGTTTGGTGACTTGGGCCCCAGCTTGCTAAATGCATTGCTACCATACGATGACATCCTTTTTAAGTGTCTCATTAAGGTGACCCCTGTTGCATGGCATCTGAGAGCTGGCCAGGATCCCACTGGAGCTTGAGGGGGGAAAAAAAACCACTTACAGAAAACGAGCAACAGAATAAATTTCCAGCACATTCATGCCAAGGCCAGGGCAAAGCTAAAATTAGAGGGACTCTTGCCAGTTAAGAAATCTGGTTCCAGGGTGTGTGAGGTACCTAGAAATGCACCTTTGTTGGCAGAGAAGATGGGGTGTCTCTAGCTTCCTTGAGCATCTGAATGAATGAGACTTCCCTTTATGCACAGGGCATCCTTGTGTTGCCTGCCATCCATGCAGATTACCCAGGCTATACCAGGGCAGGGGGAAAATGAATCATGCTCTTGAATGCATTAAATCAAGGTCTAAATTTAGTTCTCCTTTCTGCTGCTCTGAGTATT
Organism: Canis lupus dingo; assembly: GCF_003254725.2. Taxonomy (NCBI): domain Eukaryota; kingdom Metazoa; phylum Chordata; class Mammalia; order Carnivora; family Canidae; genus Canis; species Canis lupus. Next base: position 87,101,091 of record NC_064243.1, read on the forward strand.
TTTACAAGTTTGGGTACTAATGTGAAAGCAGAACGTCCAAAACTTACTTTCTACCATAACAATTTAATATTATTTGGCTTTTCCCCTTGACCCAAATTAACTATCCAAGTCTACTTAATGCATGGGTCATTCTTTTTTCTCTTACTGCCTAGGGCTTTCCATCTGAAATTAATAGGTAATCTGGAGTAAGAGGGCTTATTTTTGTTGTGGTTTGGTTTACTTGATTTACTTTTTATCTATCTATTTATTTAGTACAAGTTTTGCTATTAAAAAAAAAAAAAAAAACCTTACTCTTGTGTACCGTTGGTGTCTCCGTGATATTGACTGGATTCGAAGTGTTGTTTTCATCAGGAAACAAGGAGCATGTATGTACGTGTAAAGCTAAAACATTCCCTTGTATTACTCTTCTGTCTCAAATTATTTGTTCCCCCTTCATGTGTGGAAGTTAGGACAGCTCAAGTCTGGTCTCTAAAATATGCCTGCTATGGCAAAGCTGAGAACACGAACAGAGAAGATGGCTATTGTTATGCATTTCGATTCTTGGACTCCAGTTCTGGAAACTTGGAGCTCTGCATCTGTTTGGTATTCAGGACTGACCTTCTCTAATGGATTCAGAGCACACTAATGCCTAACAGCTATAGTGTAGGGAGTGTTGCCTGACCAAAGAAAGTATTTTGGAAAAGAAAAACTTGAGCCAGTGCCAACTTTTGGGAAAAGGGGGAATTGTTTTGCTGGGTTTTGTTTTCACAGATTGCTAAGGAAGCAAGCCAGTAGAAGGCACCACCCCCCTTTTTCTGTCCCTGAAAGTCAGCTTACATTCTAGAGAATACCCACCCAACTCGTTTGCTAATGCAAACTGAGACTTAGTGAGTTTACAAACAGCAGAGCTATCTGCAGACAAGCCTTTGTGATGATTCAGTATGCTATAGTGATCAACATTTGTTCCACTCTTACAATATTCATTTAGTCTTTGCTCACAGGTTGGGCTCCATTTTTAATCCATTCATTCTTCATTCTGTGCAGGTATCTATTTTGATCCTACTATAAGCTGGACACCGAGGTAAAGACATGCACATGACAGAGATCATGTCATTAAGGAAGTTTACAGTCCAAGAGAGGCAAACTGACATTGACAATATATATGTGGAGATGGAGCCCCAAAAGAAAAGTAGTTGGTTCTTCCTAGGGTGAGAGTTGAGGGTACAACAGATGAGACCTTGCAAAGAATGGGAAGATTAAGCTGAGACCTGAAATATGAACAGATATTTGCTGGGCAGATGGGAGCAAGTGGGTGTGAAGGAGAAGAATGGCATTCCAAACTGAGACTCAGCATGGACAGTTCCAAGCACAGCAGGTAGTTTAATATGGCTGACTATAGGGTGAGAGGCAGGAGGCAGGAAGCAGGACAGATGGGTCTGAAGAGAGACAGGAATATAGATCTTGAAAGACTTATAGTTCATGTTCTGGGTAGTATCATGACCTGACATGTTTTAGAACCCTCTAGCAAAAATATAAAGGTGAGAGGTGAGAGCACACTAGCTAAGGCAGTAGCAGTTGGGATGAAGAAGATAAGCAGCATGAGACTTTAAGAAGGTCAAAACAGAAGGACCTCATTTGGAGATGGTCCTGGGGAAGTAGGATAAGGATTTAAGATGGAGAAGTTGAAGGCCACTCTAAGGTTTCTGGCTCAGTCGAAAGAATGATGTCATTTAGCAAGATAGAGAACCTAGAAGGAAGAACTATGGGGAGAGGTGGATTTGTTTAGTTGGGGTTGGATAGATTTAAGTTCCCATGGGAATTCCAGGAAAACCACAAAGAAGGCTGTTTTATATGTGGATTTCTGGGGCTAAGTAGAAAGAGCTAGCCTGAAGATACAGATCTGAAAATCAAGAATATAATTCCAGTTAAAGCCATGCAAGTGGGTGAGCTTGCCAGGGAGCACAAGTAGAGAAGGCCAGAGAGGAACGGTAGAATGGAGAAATCAACAGTATCAAAAGCAAGAGAAGACAACAATTAGCTGAATATTTAGAAAAATTTCATTCAGCTAGACCTTTAGGAAGTCACTGGTAATTTTGACCAGAGAATTTTCATTTCAGGAGTAATGCAAAAACAAATTACAATGATTTAAGAGTAAATGAGCAGTAAGGCAAAACATTTACTAGGGAAGAGAGAGAGAGAAATGTTGCATATGTGTAGAGGTGGCAAGGGAGGGAAGAAGATCAACGAAGTGGGGCTTTGAGAGAAAGAGTAATGTTTTATAATCACCACTCAGGAAAGTCACTAAGTACACATCAAAGGATGGCTTAGGGCCACCCACTTGCATAGTTAGGTTGTCTGTTTTCTCAGTTTAGACTCAGCAGTCCAGATCAAGAAAAACAAATTGTTGGATTAATCCAAGATTGAATTGTTGCTGTGCCAGCATGGCAGAAATAAAGGAGACTAAGTTCTTTGAAGATGCTTACAAGGGTTTAAAGTTATGCATTGTAAGGTCTAAGATGGAAGGAGAAGAAAATAAAAGCATAATGTTGATCAGTACATAGGAGGAAGAAAGATCAAAGGACCAGAGTTCTGGCCTGAGCACCAAGTACTTTGAGAACTAAGGATCCTGAGAGGTGTGATGATAAGGTGTTGTGGTCAGAGAATGGGAAATTGATATTCAGAGTTGAGGTAAAACAATTTAGGAAAATTATAAGGTCCAGAATGGATTCTAGGATTTGCTGGAATTGAGGTCAAGCATCTTGGAGCTAGGTTCTTCTGTGTCTGTCACTGCAGATATCAAAGTGTCCATAATGACAAAAGAGGGAGTGGTCCGGAGGACTTTGATCAGAATTACCTGACACTCAAAGGAGAAAGGGCTTTTTGTACAAGAATGAAAAGCAACGGGTTAGAAGAGGCAAAGTATCAATGACAATACAGACATTACTTATGGGTACCACAATGGTGGAGGTACAAGAATGTGCAATTTTCATTTGGGAAGGTTACAGGGAAGTGGTGTCTTTCTGCAAAATGGGATTTAGTTAAGACAAGAAAATGCAGACTGGGCTTGTAGAAGTATGAGAAAGCAGAGGATATGTGTTCAATGATAAGGGTATTCCAGAAGTCTGGGGAAAGAGAGGAAAGGGAGAAATGATGGGAAAATTCAGTGGGCAGAGAGCCCAACATCACATGAAGACAGAAGCACAGGGGAGGATAGTTCACCAGAGGGACTTGCACTGTAGGAATAGAGGATGAAAGGTAAGAGAAGTGGGAATAACTATTCTTGGGTTTTGAGGCAGCTAAAGACTGGAGCGCAGGTAGCGTAAGGGGACAAATTGGGCTAATGACAGCTCAGTCTCATAGGCAGTCTAGAGCAACCTTTGCTCAGGTTTCCAAGATTGTGTTGAAGGCAAATTGTTCTGATGCCCTCAGTGGATGGAAGTGGAGATTTTGTGTGGTGATGCAGAATAACCAGATTCTAAAGAGGAACCACTCCAGATAGTTTGGAGAACTCTCCTGTCTTGGAGGAGGCTCTAGAGAAGCATCAGAGAAGCATCATCATTCGTTACCTTTTACAAGAATGAGTTCTTATTATCACCTCGGAGTATTCCATTTTTCTTTAACCATAGACTGGCTAATACCTTGCCTATAATTAAATTTAGTATTTGGCCCATCCTGGCCATTTTCAGCCTCTGTTTTAACTCTGCCTTTAACAGAGTGCTTTTGGTACATTGTAGGTTTGCATGACTCCAAAGCCTGTGTTTTTTCTACTCTACCACAAATACTCCAAGCAAGTCCTACATAACCCCGTGGAAAATAAAGCATCAGCAGATGGGATATGTTTTAAATTTTGGAAACTTTCACAAAAAAGCTCTAAACCATTTCCCAAAAAGCTTACTTTGGGAGAGAAGAGTTAGCTTCCCATCTAGCTGTTACAACTATTTTGTCACCTATGAGGAGCTAACTTATCACTGGGGTCAAAAGGTATAAAAAAAAGTATGTGCCCCTCCACATAGAAGCAAATCAGTAGAGTTTTCTTTAAAACTCTGGTTGAATTTATCCTCTTTAGCACATGCAAAAATAAAATGGGATTCTGTAAGATTTAGAGAAAAAACTGAAGTCTCTGGCAATGCCAAATACTAAGTCAACAGTGAAGGACTTCAGAAAGAGTTTATGTGTGCGACAGCAGATAAGTAGCAGAAAGGTTACTAAGAGCATGTCTAAGAGGACAGTAGTTATTAAAAACCAATAATGATCTGGGGTGCCTGGCTGGCTAAATTAGAAGAGCATACGACTCTTGATACTGGGGTTGTGAGTTTAAGCCCCATGTTGGGTATAGAGATCACTTAAAATCTTTTTTAAAAATTTTAAAAATTAAGATAATAAAAGTGAACCAAAATACATTACAAGTGCAATTGACCATAAGGTAGAGAAAGGTAATTATTCTAAACAGAATACTAGAAACACCTCTGTGGTGTATCACTCAACCCAAAGTGTTGTTGAATAGCATCTAGAATTGTATTAAAAGCACAACAAAAGGGCTATATTTACCCGATCTGGAGCTGTGGTATATCTGTGCCTGAGTTACTGAGGATGATATTGGTCACTGTCTCCTCAAGAAAGACATAAGTGCACTGAGCCAGAGAAGGCAGCCAGACTTACCAAGGGAGTGGATGAAAAGCTGTAATTTGAGGACCGATCTGGAAGATGAGGGCTCTTTGCTTCAAAAGCAGCCACGTCTGGAGGCTGTGAACTCCCCAGATGAATCTTTCTGCGGATAAAGTATAACATGGGTCCCCAAATCCCAGTGTACTCGAGCTAAGGATCCATTGAAGTGTGAAAGTTGTAGACTTGGGTCAAATGAAAGAAATGCCACTCTACAAGTGGGTAGAGAACTTCAGGGATTTATTTCCCCTTGGAGATGTTACAGGAGAAATAATGCAGTCTCAAAGCGAATTTTGAACATTTTATCTTTGTAATCATAACAAGGGAGATGCTGAACAAAAGGTGATCCTTTTTTCTCTTCAGAGCAGGCCTTAACAAATCACTTTCACGTAATCCTTTGCATAGAGTCACTCCTGGAAGAACGCTCACCTAAGAAAGGCACACAGGCCATGTTTATTGGAGGCTTTGGGACCCTTCCATGCAGTGCAGAGTAAGAGTCCAGGGGCTCCCAGATTATATATAAAGCAGGCAGTTGGGCAGCCCAGGTGGCTCAGTGGTTTAGTGCTGCCTTCAGCCCAGGGCGTGATCCTAGAGACCTGGGATCGAGTCCCTTGTCAGGTTCCCTGCATGGAGTCTGCTTCTCCCTCTGCCTGTGTCTCTGCCTCCTCTCTCTCTCTCTCTCTCTCTCTCTCTCTCTCCCTCTCTCTGTGTGTGTCTCTCATGAATAAATAAATAAAATCTTTTAAAAAACAAAATAAAATAAAACAGGCAGTTCATCTGGTCATCTACAGTAACAAGACAACAAGATTCTCTTTCTTGTTAGAGACTGATTTGCACCTTATCCTTCTTTAACACTTGAAGTCAGTGCTGCAACTCAAGGTATTATGTTCACAGGAGCCCATGGAGGAGGTCATTCTTGAAGCAGGAAAGTTTATTTCAGCCTTAGACTATTTTATTACACCCAATTTCTCAAATCCTTCCTCTACACCTGCTCTTCCACCAGGCAGGTCCTGCAAGGAAACAGGAGATGTATAGACACTGTCCTAGTCTTTCAGGAGTTTGTAATCTGAGCCAGGGGGTCAGCAAACCTTTTCTATAAAAGGTCAGGCGGCATTGAGAGCCGCACAGTCTACATTGTGACTCCGCAACACAACAATAAATAAACTAATGGTGGGGCTGTGTGCCAATAAAACTTTATTTACTAAAACAGGAGGCAAGCCAGATTTGGCCTGGGGGCAACAGTTTCCTAACTCCTTGTCTAAACCATCTAGTCATGCGATTGCATTGGCTTCCTTCCTCCCCCCTTATTTCAGTTGATGAATGTGTGAAACCAGAGCTCCAGGATGGAATCAATTTCCTATTTGACATTTTATGCAAATACAGGAGATGACACTGCTTTGCGCATTTATTTCTTCCAGGAGAAATGTTACTCTACCAAATCAAGTACCCACCAGAGGGGATGAGGTCTGTGGTTGTTAAGTTAGTATGCAAGGAAACCACACTGCTTGAGGAGCAGGTATGGCTCCCAGACCACAAATGCCAGAAAATCAGCTTTATTTTTTTATTATAATTCCACTGATTTCTATTTTGAACGTGCATCCTAGTTGCTGGAGGAAAATCACACCCAGTGCTCACCCCTCTTTACCTTCCCTGATGTGGGTTAAGGGGCAGGATGTAGTAGAATTATCACAGTTAGCTGCTAAAATGTCCATCGTTCCAGTCAGTTTGGCCCTTTAGGTCTGGTGGATTTGTGATGCCTCCCCACTGTCCCAAATCCTAGACACTTTATCCCTCTGGGATCCTGCTACCCCCCACAGAACCACCAGGAAAACCATGCAGCCTGAGCCCACAAAGCAATGCACGTTGGCATTGTCTCTCAAAACCCTTCACACATGTGCACAAACATTTCTCTCTCTGTCCTCCAGTCCTGCTTCTGCCAAGACATTTTTATCTATTCCGCAAAACCTCCTTTCTGTTGCCCCTTCTACAGATGCTCAAAGGGCCGTGAGCTTGTCCATTTGGACCACAAAAGCAGCCAGAGACTCAAAGGCTATTTCTGGATTCTGGACTCCATCTCTCCCTTCTCTGACACGGAGCCAGTACCTGCTTGCAAGACAAGAGGGAAAAATGAGTATTTCAAAATGCTATTCCACCACACTGATTTAGCTGTCTTGTAAGTAAAACAGGATGCTCAAAATAAAAATAAACTCACTGGCTCCTGGCATGCTGGATATAAGCTCCATGTTTCAAAGGGTGGAGTGTAAGTAGAGGAATCGTGATCTGGTGTCATAACAAATCATCTCACAGTATTGCTTTGGGGATTTCTGAAAGCCTCAGGATGGTAGTAGGTCTGGCAAATTCCTCCAGAATAGCCTTGTTCAGTAGAATCCTCTGTGATGGTGAGACTGGTCTAGATCTGTGCTAATACCTAGCTGCTAGTGACATGTGGTCAGCGAGCCCTTGAAATGTGGCCAGCAGGAATGAGAGTGAATTTTACATTTTATTTAATTGTAATTAATTTAAATAACTGCATGTTGCTAGTGGTTACCATACTGGACAGCTCAGTTCTAGAATATAAAAACTCTTTAAAATGTGACCCCCAGGCAGCCCGGGTGGCTCAGCGGCTTAGTGCCGCCTTCAGCCTGCGGCATGATCCTGAAGACCTGGGGATCGAGTCCCATGTCAGGCTCCCTGCATGGAGCTTGCTTCTCCCTCTGCCTGTGTCTCTGCCTCTGTGTGTGTGTGTATGTGTGTGTGTGTGTGTGTGTGTGTCTCTAGTGGATAAATAAATGAAATCTTTAAAAAAATAAAATTAATAAAATAAAATAAATAAAAAATAAAATAATAAAATAAAATAAAATAAAATAAAATAAAATAAAATGTGACCCCCATGGGATGCCTAGGTGGCTTAGCAGTTGAGTATCTGCCTTTGGCTCAGAGCGTGATCCCAGGGTCCTGGGATCAAGTCCCACATCAGGCTCCCTGCAGGGAGCCTGCTTCTCCCTCTGCCTCTCTCTCTCTCTCTCTCTCTCTCTCTCTCTCTCATGAATAAATAAATAGTCTTTAAAAATAAATAAAATAAAATGCTACTACCCCCGTGAGCAAAGGGACCACCTCTGCCTTGCTCCCTGTTGTAGCCTTGGCATCTCAAACTGTTTGTCACAGAGTAGATGCTCAGAAAATAGTGCATAAATTAAACCCCATGAAGCAAGAACTCGAAAGAGAATAAGGTTGTCATGGGTTTACACATGCACAAAAATGATTTTAACTTAAGCTAAGTGTGCTCATCATGGATTCATGCTTCACACACACACAGAGAAAGAAAAGTAAAATGAAAGGACCCTGGAATTGATAACTTGCTGAAAGTTAGCCGAATTTATGTGAAAGAAAAGAATTGCAGCCAGGCTCAAGAAATGTTTGTTGAACAAGCCCTTATGCTAGTCTGTGTGTAGAAATGATTGCTGGACAGCTAGAAGGAAGAGAAGGAAGAAAGGGAAAGGAAGGAGAGAGGGAGGGTTAGTGGCAAAGAGGCAGGCAGGCGGGCCCTTGCTTGTTGAGGGCAGCCAGGGCAGGGAGAGAGAGCCGGGGGAGCCCGGCAGTGGCCCTGGAGGAGCCCCACACAGACAGCCCTGCCAGCTCCAAGCTGAGCTGCACCGGAGGTGGTGGCCGGGCATCCTGTAACTGCAGGCCTTTCCAAAGGCACAGTGTTCTGACCAAGTGCAGTGAGGCAGATGGCCGATTTCCACTCAAAGCCGGCGGAGCACACCCCCTCCGAGAGCATGGCAAGATTTTAGCTGATCCATATTAACAGCAACCAAAAAATAGACTGAGCTCCACACAGGTTAACTATTAGCAGATAGGCTCACATGTTAATTGTGGTGGTGTTTTGTTTTGTTTTGTTTTGTTCTGTTTTCAAATGTGACAGAGTCCAAATAATCCTGCAGCCTCAATATGGAGGGGGAGAATAAGGTGCTCAAGATCTTGTACAAGATATTGTCCAGTGGAGCGAATAGCTTCCTGTAGCTAGATTTCAGGCCACGTCTGCCAAGTGATGTTTGACCGAATTGCTTGGCTTTTAGCCAGGTTTGTGGTCTCTGGAATATCAGGCCTGAGGTTCAAGCTGAGGACATGCTTCGCAGGAGACCCCAATAACTTCAGGTCAGATACAGAATTTTGAGTCCTTGTCTCTGTGACACACTCAATTCAAGTAGATGACACCCACTGATGAGTTAAGAATAGAGGGAACGATTTCTTGACCTGGGTTGTGGTTACGTGGGTTTTCATTTGATACTGGACATATATGTTTTATGGACTTTTCTGTATATCAATCTCACAGTGCAATATAAAAGAGAATAAAGCAGACAACCTGCTATCATGTTTTCCAGATTCTAGTTTGAATGAGTTCATTCAAACAGGGACTTTTATTGAGCCCTCCTGTGTGCCAGGCACTGTGCTAGGAACTGGGCTTTATACAGGGATACACTTCATTGCCTCGGCTTTGAAAAAACTTTAATGGGGAAGACTGATGAGTCAATAAATCATTGCAAATCACCATGATATATATTTCCATAGAATTGATATATAAGCTTAAAGAAAAGAACACACTTGTTTGGGGGTGAGCAAGGGGAACCATGGCAAAGCAAAGAGCAAGAGAGGACAAAGTACAGTCAGAGAAAAATCCCCTAGGGGGTTACAGGTAAGCTGGATCATGAAAGGTATTAAGAGTTTTCCAGATAGATGATGGGAGGGCATTTAGACAGAGGGACTGTCAGGTACACAGAGGTGACAGGGTGGGTCAAGTTTGGACATATGGAGATAGCAGCCCCTGGGTTTAGTACCCTCTGTGAGGTGCTCCCCAGCCTCCTCGACTTACTCTGGACCAACACGTGCCATTGTATTGATTTGTCTGGTTTGTTTTGTATATCCCCCCACCCCTGTGGACAATATGCATTTTTGGAGAGCAGGTGCTAGGGTCTATGTCCATCTTTTTCACCCAGTTGGAGTGAATGAGTGGAGATGAGGTTAGAAAGGTGGATTATAAAGGGCTTTGTGGACCAAGCTAAGGAATTTGGATCTTTTTTTATGGGAAATTTGCATCTCACCTTGTGTGGGGCCTCTTTCTCAGTGAGGTCTCTAGTTCATGGATTTCACGGATTATGATTGCCGGATGGGGAGACTATTACTGGGAAAATATACAATCTGGATGCTCATTTCAGGGAAAACAGATAAGCCGTGGAAAAGCCCTTTGTTCCCAAATGTCTTCTAAGAGCAGTAGCAAGCTTCAGAGAATCAAAACATCCCCTGAATAGGTTAAACCCATGGACTCTCCTCCCCTTAGTGTGAGGTATTTGGACCTTTCATCTTAACCCCCAAAATAGCTGAAATCAGCGTTTGGGTAAGGAGAGTTAAAACCCGGGCAGGCAGGGCAGGCAATGAAGCAGATGGCTCAGGCTGGGCGAGGCAGGCTTGGAGCAGCCAGAGGACTGTGTGCCTGGAGGGCAGGGAAAGTGAGACAGGGTGTGGGGGAGGGTCACAGAGAGAGGTGGTGGCAAAAACAGTTTTGCCTACATTGCAGTTTTGCCAAGGGCCCCAGCCAATGCCCGCTGCCTCCCCAAACCTCTTCCATGCTGTCTGCAGAAAATTGCTGACACCTGAATTTAAATGTCGGGATTGCTGGAAGTTCTAAAATCCTCAGGCCCTCCCTGTCTAGTCTGCAGGCACTGGGCTCCCCAACTCCAACTTGTCCGTCTTCACTGCTGGAAGACTAACAAGTGCAGAGGAGGGGGAGGAAGACAGCAAAGAGGAATCAAGTTCATTTGGGTACCACCCTCTCAAACCTGTTTCTTCAGTTCTTCCTTTGCCTGTCTGCAGGTCCATCAAAAATCTACTTCCCAGAAAACTCAAAGGTCTAAAAGCCTCAGGACAGCCAAGAGAAGCTGGAATACTCCCAAGTTCTCCCGTGACCATGCAATCCCCCACAGTAAAAGTCTACCCCACTGGTTCTCACAGGGACAATTTGGCCCCACCCCGACCCCCAGGGGATGTTTGGCACTGCCTACAAGTATGTTTGGTTGTCACAACTTGGAGGGTGCTCCTGGCAGCTGATAACAGAGGCCAGGGGTGCTACTACCCATCTTAGGATCCACAGGAGAGCCCCCCAGATAGAGAATTAGCCAACCCAAAATGTCGATAGTGTTGAGGTCAAGAAAACCTTGCCTATCCAAAATTGAACTTCACAATTGAATCCAAAATTTAACTTCCTGTTGCTTCTTGAAGGAAAATAGCATAAGGCAGTTGCTCTCAACATCTGCAAAGTCCTCAGAAACAGATCCAAAAAGATCCCAAACCCTCACAACCCGAAGCCAGGAATAAAGTGTGCTGCCCCCGCACCCTGCCATCCCTTACAGAGTTTCGCATCTCCCTCTGCTCCGCTCAAGCTCTTCAGACCAAAGACCAAGTTGGATATGGCACAATTATGGTGTGACAGTGGCCAACGTGACAAACCACTTTTGGCAAACACCAACAGGTCGTGTCTCCTGCTCTTGGGCACCACTGTTGGATAGAATAAAGCCAACAACCATTGCAGTGAAGAATGAGAAGAACCCAGAGGGCTGACCAATCTCAGAATTCACCAGAAATGTTGCTGATCTAGGTGAGGTCTAGCAAACTTCAACGCTTCCCTTCCCAATAGGTCTGAGAAAGGCCAGTGATTTTTTTTTTCAACAGGGAAACACCATCCTGCACTAACAGAAAGAGTGGTTTGAGTGACCTCAGATGTCCTGTAACATTGCCCAGTTCAGTCAGGCCAGCTCATCATCTGGGATGAAGCAGGAAGGAGACCCACACTCCCCATGATCAGACTCTGTAGTGATGCTGACCAACTTAACACCACTGGACCAAATTCAAAACCATTTTTAAACATTTGCTGGAGCCAGTGACTCTCTCCTGAGTAGACCACGGGGTCTGTCTTTGCAAAATCACAGTCCTTGGAGCAAAGGAATGAAGTCTGCTGCATGCCCTTTTTAATATTCTGAACAACGGCTTCAGAAGTAAAATGCCACTGTGAACTGAGTAGCTACCGCACGGGTTCCAGGAAAGCCAGTTGCTGACAAGTACTTCAAAGTCACTCCTGCCACCTGAGGAACATAGTGTTCAACTACCAAACTCTATGTGGCGCAGACGGTTCTATTATACAGCAAGTAATTGAATATACAGGGGAGGGACACCTCTGTCTAATAGGTCATGCACTAAAAGACTAGATTCTTTTCAGTGAATTTAAGACTATACACCCTCTCAGGAGTCTACATAAGATAACCAAGTATCGAAAATGTCGCTAGCCTTTTGAAAAATGTATGGCAGCTTACGTAGATTGTACCAAATATAAGGACGCCCGAGATCTTTATTAGCTGTCAAGCGTGTTACAAAGGCTGCCATGAGTTTCATGGGTTTCTTCTGGCATTTGTAAGAGAAGGGAAGTCAATTAACATTTATTGAGATCCTGGTACAGTAGTTGGCACGGGACCAGGCACATGTTATACCAGAGCAGTGTGTTAAGTTACTGTGGATGCGCACAAAGAGCAGAGATGAAACAACTTACTTATGGCCCACAGCTAGGGCAGCAGAAGAGGAATTGGAGCCCAGCCCTATCGGAATCCTAAGCCCATGTTCTTATTTCTCCATTCTAACAGAAGGCTACATCCATCTGACCCCATAGTCCTCCTTTTTTCCCCCTGCACCTCACTGTGGGGACTGGACCCCAGTCATGCATTTATTTACTTAGCAACTATTTATCAGGTGCCCTAGTTGGCACTGGAGAGAAAGTAGTAAACAAGAGGTCACTTCTTTTGTGGGAGTTACATCTTGGAGCAAGAGGGAGATAGGCCATTAGTAAGCAAGCTATTTGGGGGTCATAATAAATCTCATCAAGAAAGTAAGTTCAGGTAACAGGCAAAGGGGTCATTGGCGTGAGGAGTTGGGGGTGCAGTTTTATGCAGCATGGTCAGGGAAAGGCCTTGAAGAGAGAAGATTGAATTGAAATGTGAATGATGAAAACAGGTGTGGCAAGAACTGGGGAAAGAATGTTCCAGTCAGAGGGAACAGCAAGGACAAATGCCATGTGGTTGGAATGATCTAGACGTGTGCAGCTAGGATCAGAAGAAATACCAGTGTGGTTGGAGTGTAAGGTCTAAAGTAGCTCAAGTTGGTATACCATGTCATGGTGGAATTCCTGGGATCCAGTGTGTGACTTAATTCTAAATTAGGGATTGAATTTAAAAACAGGATCAGCAGCTCTGCGGTAGTTCAGGAAACAGCACACCACCATATGCTGACAGTCAGTAGGGCAGGGAATCTTCCAGAAGTCAGTAGCTTCCAGGGCCAGGAAGGGAGCTCCCTCCGGTGTTGGAGTCATCCTTTGGCCTCACTGAAGGTTTCCTATGGCACTGAGGTGGTGATGCCTTGGCTACTCTCAGAAGCACCATCCCACACGAATTAGACACTCACATGAAAAATGCGTCATCCCTCCCAAAAGGAGATTTACCTGAGTGCTATGAAGATGTCAGAACGGCATTCATCATCAAAACTGTGAACATCTTAGTAATGTAAACAAGATGGGTGAAGCATTTGTAAACGAGACGTGGCTCACAGATGGCTCGGAATATTACAAATTGGGAAGAGCCAGCTGAAAGGCATTAGCTCCACAGGTACTCGCAGCATGTACTGGATATGACATTCCTAGGGGGGAAAACCTTACAGAAAAGTCTGCTTTCAGGAGTGATCATTAGTCCCATAGCAATGCACATTTATGGAGTGCCTGGTGTGGGTGGAGAACTCAGGTAAGAATGGTTTGAGTTACTGTGACAGGGACAGCCCAAGACAGAAAACCATGAGCCAGACACTCTAAATCCCTTTTCTGTCACTGCTGATAACTCTGTGACCTTGCACAAGCAAGGGAACCTCTCTGTTCAACAGCATTCTTGACAAATTAAGGACACAAAGGAGGTCTGCTTTGGTGTGCCTCCTCCACAGGAATGCTGTTAAGAAAAAGAGCAGTCCTTCCCAAATGAATATAACAAGCCCCAGAAATACAGGGGTTCATGCATATTAGTGTGTGTTTTGAAGCTAAAATCTGCATCAATGTCAGGGTGCAGTGTGTTCAAAGAAAAACATTAATAAGTAATAGAGCACTGGTGATGTGCAGATGTGCCAAATTAATGAAAGTAATACCCAAAGGACTGAAGTTTGGGGAATAATGAAGCAAAATTTGCACTTTAAAAGGCACAATATCAAGGGCTCTTGAGAGAGAAGCTGATATTGGTAATACCAGGGGAAGGATGAAGCGTACTAAGGGTACTTGTAGGGTTGAGTCTTATGAAGCCAAAGCTTGCAAAGCGATTAGTAGAGCTTCCCATTCCTTCCAGCAGGGAAGCTAGCTCCAGACAGATGCAGGAGCTTTGAGTTGTCTAAACAGTGGTACCTTCCAGCCCCCTCTCTTCTCTTATGTCCTTTTGAAACCAAGCCCATTGAAACAAGCCAAAATGAACTGTCTCAAATAGCATGCCTCTCTGTCTTCCCCGCAAAGTAGAACCAAGATTCTTTTGCCACTGCCCATCATGAAGAGCCGTAATTTCGTTTGTTCAGTTGGGTCTGCCTTCTAGCCAGCCCAGGAGTCGTTCTAGACACCTAACTCAATTAAGTGTGTTCCCTTCGTAAGTTCTATAAAGATTTAAAACGTACTCTGTTCCAGAAACTAGGCTATGTGCTGGGAGTACAATAATGAGCAAAGCCAGTGAAGCTCCTCCCTCCTGGGGAGCCTAGTAGAGGCATCAGATACCAAATACAGAATCACACAAATACTTCATCGTAAGCTCTGGTAAGTGTATGTTCAAGAAATAGAAGAAATTAGAACATCTAAACATGGAGACTCAGGGAAGGGTTTTCTGAATAAGTGACTTTTAAGCTATGCTATGCAGAGTAAGTAAGAGTTTGCCAGGCAATAAGTAGGAAAAGAGCCAGGGAGTGGAGGATAATATGTGCCAAGGCCCTATAGCATAAAAGAGGTAATTCTTGCCAGTAACTGAGAAGACCAGCATGGTAGATGCATAACGTGCAAGGAGCAAAACATTCTATGAAATAAAGCTGAAGGGATAAATGAGGGTCAAGTTGAGAAGGGACTTTTAGGCCAATGTAAAGAAATGAACATTCTCTTACATTTAATGGAAAAATCTATGAAGGATTAGGTGCAGGCACTGAGTTGTGGTGATGATGGTGAGGTATATGTAGGCATGTGTGTAGGTTTGTGTAGGTGTGTGCATAGGTGTGTGTGTGTAGGTGATGTGAGTTGCACGATTTGATCAATCAGCATCAATCCAAGGGTTACCAGTGGGTCCCATTGAGAGTTCAACAAGCGCCAGATTATGCAGATTAGGAGCTGGCAGACTGACTTCCAGGCTAAGTTTTTCCCTTCTGTGCTGGCCACACAGACCCGAGCCAGCTCCGAGGTGTGAATAGAAGTGATTGAATATAGACTACACCTGGTGGTCTTGACTTGGGCAGCATGGCCCCCAGAGTATGGAAATTTTATCTTGAAATTCGAGGCATGTTTCTCTCTGCCCTCTCTGATTGGGGTGCGCCACTGGCATTTGGTAGCTGGAGTCCAAGGAGGGCCCATGTCCTTCAATGTACAGAACATTTCCACCATCAAGCATCGTTCTCTGCCCCATACAGCTTTGCTGTGTTTCCAGCACACACCCATGTAAGTGCAAAACCTGGTTATGATTTATCAGAGCCTAACTCCATTTTATGCTTAAAGGCACAATATTTTTGCATGTTTTTAGTAAGCAGTGAATTTTTCCAGGAATGAAACACCATGAAAATTGAAGGCGATGGTTATTTGGTTTGCTTTAGAACTTTCCCAAGGATGGTTCACTCCTTGAGAAAATCAGCTCACCAACGACAGTGCCACTCATTGTCCTTGAGCCCTCAGTCCATCTGTATGTTTGCATCTGTCTCATTTGTGAAGGGTCTTCATATAGGTGTAAGCATCTGACCACGTCACTATGGCATGTAGGATACTCAGACCGAGACCTTTATATATGGAAATATTTATTATTTTATTACATGTTATTTTCCTTGCATTGCACCCTTATATTAAAATTAAGGACCTTTTATTGATTTCTCTGGGATCATGAGTACTGATACATTATACTATCTATAAATTTTTTTCTCAGGATGGTAAACAAGGCATTTGAAAATATTTACGATTTAAGAAGGTGTTGGGTCTGATAAGGTTGAGAACAACGGAGTAAGCCTGTCAAATGCTTCAAAATGCTATGATTTTTGCAACGTAGCTACCTACTATTAATGTCTGGATGGTCTCTCAGTAACTTTAACATGCAAAGAATACTCTGTAAAAATTGTAGACCCACAGAGGTATCAAGGTTGACATCACCAATGAGAAGTCATCTTGGTACCATATACCCCCAAGGTAATATGATGAGGACATTGGACCTTTCTGGTATTCCTCCCCAAAGTCCATAACCCCAGTCTGAAAAAATCAGGTAAACTCAAATCAAGTGACATTCAACAAAATGCCCAAACATTCTACAAAATGCCCAAGACTCCTCAAAACTGTCAAGGTCATGAAGAGCAAGGAAGGTTAAGAACTGTCACAAACCAGAGGAGACTAAAGGAGCATAATAACCAACTGCAATGTAGTACCCTGGATGGGATCCTACAAGACAGAAAGGGCATCAGGGGAAAATGGTTAAAATGTTGGATCGAGTCTGAAGTTTAGTTCATAGAAATGGACCCATGCAGATTTCTTTGTTTTGGCAAATGTAAAATGGTTGTGTATGATGTTAACATTAGAGGACACTGAGTAAAGGGCATCTGGGCATTTTCTGTACTAGCTTTGCAACTTTTCTATGAGTCTAAAATTACTTAGTTTTTCTTAAGTCTTTTTTAAAAAATAAACATAGGAAGGCATTAAGGGGTCCCACACGTAGATATATAACTTAAGGAATTTTTGTAAAGATATAAAATAACCATCACATGAAAAGACATAAAGCAGAAGACATGTCATATCCTCTGTGGACCCTCACACCCCAGGGCCAATATATGAAGAAGACAAAGATGCCATGGGAATCCCTGGCAGCTAATGTAAAACATCATGACCTTGGTAAAATACAAATGCCAGGAGACATAGAAATGGAGGGAATGGAGGGAGCGGGGCAGTCAGAGGAATGGAAATCCAAACTTTGAAGGACAAGAGGGGCATTGCAGGCACAACAGAAAGGCTGATTCACAGAAGCAAAAAGAAAGGTTACTAAGCAGGCTATTCTTGGAGACAGTTTGTGTCAAGTAGTAATGGGATGTGAGGGTAACACAAATAATAATCGCAAATACTTAAGGAGACATTGTATATCAAGCACTGTCCCACATTCTTGTGAATGTGCCCTCAGTTAATCCCCACAATAATACTATGAGTATTATGGACCCTGGTTTTAATGGACAAGTAAACTGAGGCACAGAGACTATTATGCATACGTTAGATGGAAGCCTATGACGTTGCCATTTCTGTAGAAAGGTCATATGGCTTGACCTAGTAAGTAACTTGCCTCAGGTGCACAGGTATTGGAGAGGTGGAACTGGACTTTGAAGCCTGGCAGCTGGCTCAAGAGCCTGGGCTGGAGGCCTCTCAGCTAGAGGGCCTCTTACAGAAATGGCTGGCATTTACTGAGCACTCACTATGTCTTGGGCACTATCTAAAGCTTTACATGAATCAACAACTCATTTCCCTTTGCAGCAACACTCTAGAGATAGGTATGATTATCACCCAATTTAGTGGAGGAAACTGAGGCCCAGAGAGCTTCAGTGACCTGCCAAAGGTGGCACAGCTAACAAATGGCAGAGCTGGGATTTGAACCCAGGTTGCTGGCTCTAGAGCATGGGTCCAGTGCTCTCTGCCTCTCGTGTGTTTCTAGATTCAGTGTGGCAGAATGGAGAGAGACGAGCTTTCACATCAGTTTGCGAATCTGGAGAGAAAAGGCTTTCCCTGTCAAACCTCATGTCCTACCAGATGCAAAGCCCTTAGTAGGACATGCAGGAGGGGGACATTATATCTCTGGGCCAACTCAGAATGAATCCATTGTTCTTCTGGGGAACAGAAAATTGACCTCAGAATCTCTTAAAAAAAAATAAGCATGGAAACAAAAGAGAATAAAAGACAATGGAGCAAAAGAAGAGAATGTTGAGAGGCTGGGAGAAGCATTCCTGTGCTGGAGCCATTGGGAATCCAGTACTTTATTTGCAATTGGCTGCCTTCTCTCTACTCTTAAATGACCAGCCGGACATCCCATGGACATTTGGCGCTTTGATCTACTCTGTCCAACAGTGATGTGGTCATGTCAGAATGACCCAGTACTTAATTGACTTAATTTACACCAGGGTTCTCTTAGGCGGAGAAGGGAAAAAAATGTCCAAATGTTGCTTAGACGTCTGGCAAATTAGGTTTTTACAATGTCATTTCATAATATGACCTAAACCTTTACTAACGTTAACTGCCAACTTATTCCAAATTAACAGCATCAACAACAACAACAACAAAATCTGTACTACTTAATTTTAAGAAATGCAGTTCCATTATTTTCACACATATACCATATGTTAAATTAAGCTAGCTGTGGATTGCCTAGCAAGAAGACTCTATGCAAAGAAAGGGCCCCAGAATCTAAAGTAACTCCAGTCTTGACCACTAAGTAATTCAGACCACCAAATTTACACAAAAATGGAAAGCTCCTTAGCTTTATCTCTTCAAATCTCAAAATAGAACAAATTAGGTACCATTGTTCATGGAGCAATATTCTGGGTCAGTGGCATGAAAATACAACTTAGACTAGAAACAGACCTGAATAAGGCAAAGGGGCCTTATTTGACTGAAAAAATGAAAAAATGAAAAATGAAAAAATTCAGTCATTCGTATAAAAATTTAATTAATTAATGAAAAGAGCACTGCAATGAATATATATTATTGGCACCACTCTGCCCACTTGGCCCTCTATACCTGTCATGACAATGGCAATTCTCTCGATTTTGAAGTGCATAAATGTGACCATGAACATCTCAACTGGGCTCAGATGCCTCACACTTCCACTGGTTGGTAAAGCCAGATCCCTTTGCTTGATATTCCTCAATTCAACATCAGGCTGTAATCTGAGACCAGTTGGAGCAGTGCATATCCATGGCAACCGTTGATATAACCAGTTCCTTCACTCACCTAGTAACGTGAAGCAATGGGCTAATTGTTCATGTGACAGCAAAACAAGATTTGGCTTTGTTCATTGATTATACATTATCTCAGGCCATTCCTCAGCCTCTTCTCAACAGAGATCCTACTGAAAACCGAACACTGTGATGCTAAATGAAGCCATTAGTCACGGTGGGTACAAACAGCTGTGTCTAAGCCAACTAACTGCTTATACTTGGGCCCATCAACATATTCCAGTGAAGTGGGGAGATCTCCGTTTTCATGGGTTAAAAACAGCCTGTTTACACAGTTAACTGGGATAAGAGAGACCTGAAGAAGACTGAAATTGAGTCTTCAAGCCTATGAGATGAAGCAGCTCGTCCAACGCCCAATAATTGGCACTTCCTGGCCTGGAATCAATTGTTTGTGCCTCTTCCAAAGAATATCAGTTTACTTGTTTCCAAAAGCAACATTGGATATTCAATAAAATGAATAGTGGGCTTTGTAATATCTTTCACTATATTTGTGGTGATAAACCTACATTTTCCATTCACATTGAATGTATTATCCACATAGATGTTCTAAAGTAAGCATGTTGGCCAAAAACATGCTCAAACTTACTCTCAAAAGTCTTTAAATTTTTTTTAAAGATTTTATTTATTTGAGAGACCGGGAAGGAGTGGGAGGGTGAGGGAGTGTCTGAAGCAAAATGTACCAAGCGTAAAACCCTTGCAGGGCTCGATCCCACGACCTCAAGATCATGACCTGAGCCGAACCCAAGAGTCAAACACTCAACCAACTGAGCTACCCAGGTGCCCCACTCTCAAAAGTCTTTATACAGAATATTCTCTGTGGACATCACCATTTGGGAGCCACTGACCCAGCCAAAAGAATGAAACACAAGGAAAGTCTCCATGCAGATGTCTAGACATTCTGCTTTAACATGGCTGTCAACTCCCTCATCACAAGAAATGGAACAATGTGGTAACAAAAATGATGGAACATCGTAGGTTTGAATCCAGGCTCTGAGGCCTCTTACTAGCTGTGTGCCATTGAACAAGTTACTTCCTATTTGTGCCTCAGTTTACTTATCTGTAAAATGGACATAATAGTACCTGCCTGTTATGGACCAAATTATTTTCTCCCAGATCCATGTGTTGAATCCCTAACCCCCAGTGTGACTATGATGGGGTCTTTGAAAGGTAATTCAGATTTAGAGGGGGTGAGAGGGACTCTCATGATAAGATTAGTGCCCATTTAATAAGCTACAGTGGAAGGCTTGCTTCCTCTCTGCCATGTGAGGATATAGTGAGAAGATGGCTGTCTGTAAGCCAGAGAGAGGGCTCTCGCTGGAGAACCGATTCTTCTGGCACCTAAGTCTTAGACTTTGCAGCCTCTAGATTTGGGAGAAGTTAATGTCTGCTGTTTAAGCCACTGAATCTATGGCATTTTGTTAGGACAGTTTGAGCTCACTGTAAGACACTCCCTTATTTTTTTTTTCTTCCTATGTTTTATGAGCTGAAATTTCTAAAGCATGCAGAATAATTTCTGGGATATAGCAAGTGTTTTATTAATTGTCGAATGGAATTTTTAAAAGTAAATAAACACCTGAGAAATCATACAGTGTTTCTTGCAGGATTTTCACCCTGTTGTCTTAATGTTCAGCCTCCATAACCTTAATACCTTTTTTAAAACGTATTTGTTATTATGGTAATCAAATGAGCTAGTATATTTGAGAGCATCTGGCATGGAATCTGACATAGAATCTCCAAGATGGTTGTAACTACAGTTCATTTGCTATATAATTGTAAGTCCTTGCTGTACCTGAGTTTGAAACTTGTTTCATTTAGACCCATATCGACCCTATTCTTTGAAAGGCCGGCCATAGATGAACATCTGCCTTATGCCTGTCCACGTTGGCCTGTCCTCTTGTGGCCCCCAAGGACCGATGATTGCTCTCATTCCACCAGACGTTGGTTTTATGTCGCCTTAAGTAGAATTGCATCTTACGCTGGGGTTTGACTGTAGCCGGGTCAGACGTTAAATGCACACAGGAAGCTACTCCTCTGTATCTTGTTAGCTGACTTAGCAATCATGCTGGACTTGACCCCACAACATTCTTTTACTCCTCTCTCTCTCTCTCCTCTCTTCGTGGGGGTGGCCCAGGACCCTTCACTGGCTCACACACATGTGTACGGTTCATCGCTGAGCATGCGGCACAGAGCCTGCACATTGATCATTCTCCTTTGATTAACTGGTGGTACGATGTACGGAGAGAGAGGGAAAGAACATTCAGTTATAAACTCTTCAAGTTTGCAGCCCACGAGCTGGTCCACCAGAGAGCCCAGAAAACAGCCTTTGCTTCACAATCAGGCAAGGGATAGAGTGGGGAGAGCCCAACTGGCTCCTTTCCTATGCAGGACTCAGAAACTAGCCAATTTTATACTGCTTGTAACGTAATGTTCAGATTTTCCCGAACATCTATTCAGACCAACTTGGCCACAGGAAATGCCACCACCGGGCGTTATTTAGAGTAGAACTGCATGAAGCGTAAACTTGTTAAAGAAATGGGATGGCTGTGGTTTAAAAACACACACACGCAGCAAATATAGGTCAGCTGTCACGTCAGTAGTTTGTACTTTGTGCAATGACAGAGTATCTTCCAGCACTCCGATCAGCGTGGCCCACTCAGTTGTTCGCTTGTGAAAACAGCAGCCTCTCTGGGCAGCTGGGGAGGCGGGGGGTTCTGAGTACTGGGTCTGGGAAGAAAATGCAGTTGCTGTATAAACCATCTATTTTCACTTAAAAAAGCAGTGACCACCTTCCCGTGTTCGGGGAATGTGAACTCAGATCCATCCTTTCTCTTTATAAACTCTGTGCTAGGTGTCGGCGCACGTTCTCAGACTCCTCGCTGCTACAGCTCTGGGGTGCGAGTCCTGCGCCAGGAAAGGTTAGGACACGCAAGGAACCGAGGGGGGTTGCCTGGGCCTGCGTTTATCGTCCCTTGGCGCAGCGGGCACAGCGGTTGGCACCAAGCAGAAACCCCTAGGGAGTTTCGCTGCCACCCGAAGAGGTGGGTTTGTGTTCTGATGCCGTGACTGAGAACCCCCCATCCCGTCCCCCCCACACACACACACACTGTGAGCCTTTCTTGTGTCTATAAAAGGTGATTCTGCTCAAGTCAGATTGGAAGTGAGCTGTCCCCGAGCGGGCCTGCGGTGTGGCCAGTGCAGGCAGGACAGCTGGCTGTCAGGCGGTGGGATCACGAGACCGCTCACAGGAGCCCGGGCGCCTGTTTTGGTGATCGCTCCTCCTTGGCAGGTGGGGGGAGCGAAGGGGGGTCTGAGAGTCCCCGCTGCAGAAGGCACAGGACCAAAATTCAGGCGGCTTCAGCCCTCCCGCCTGGGGGCAGGGGTTTGGTCCCTATTTCATTTAAGGGCATGAGGGAGCTGCTGAGAAAAAACAGAAGCCACGGAGAGAGGACTTACTTAGTAGAACAAGAAACCGTCAGGCAGGAGCTAAATTGGGTGAAGGGGAATTACTGTCTCTTTCGTAGAGCCAGGAAGGATCACAGTAAGTCGTAGCACCTTATCACTGTCTGACTGGGTCCCAGGAGGTCCTGCCCCGCACCCCACCTAACGTTCTCCCTCCACCCCGCAGTGCTCCTTCCTCCTCTTCAGCTGCTGTCCTCTGCACTACTTTGCACACGAGAGCTTGCCCTTGGCTCACAGAATGCAGCAGGCACGCCACTACCCCAGGGCCTTTGCCCTGGCAGTGCCTGCTGCCTCGAGCACCCTGTCGCCAGAGAGGCTCTTGGCCAACACCCTCGTCTGCTCCCACCTCACCTCCTCAGTGTGGCTCCCTGCCACCCACGTGCCCGCCTGCTCCTTCTTGCCCTCCCCTTACTTTTTTCTTCCACACTCCTTATCACTTACTAGCACACCATTTAGTTGACTCATTTCTTTTTTTTTTTTAAGATTTTATTTATTTATTCATGAGAGACACACACTGAGAGAGAGACAGAGAGACAGAGAGACAGAGACACAGGCAGAGGGAGAAGCAGGTTCCATGCAGGGAGCTCGACGTGGGACTCGATGCCGGGTCCCCAGGATCAGGCCCTGGGCTGAAGGCGACACTAGACTGCTGAGCCACCCGGGCTGCCAGTTGACTCATTTCTTATGCTACTGTTTATTTTCTGCCCACCCACCACCACCTCTCCCCCCTTTCCCAGTATTAGAAAGCCCCGTGCAAGGGCAGGTGTGTCTGGTGTGCTGGCACTGGCATATCCCAAGCACTTAGAACAGGGAAGGGACTCGATAACCGCTTGAATGAGGGAAGCTAGACACGTATCCTCATCAGTGGTAATATTATCTCTATTATTATGATGTCAGATGTGAGGATGTTGAGGCTTAGATACAGCAATTGATCTACTCAGTAGTACACAGATGGCAAAATATCGGCTCTAGAACTCAAACTGAACCCACCCATGTTTAGTGCCTTGCGTACAGTGGTTTCTAAAAATGACTTAATAAGACGGATCCATTATAGGTAGATTCCTGAATAGGAAATGGACAGTAATGTGATTATTTAAAACATCCAGACCCAGACAAACAGCAAAATGCTTCTCCCATCCTGGCCCTCCCTGCACCGCCCACCTTACCTCTCCATCTGAGTTTCTTATTTTCAACAGGTTAATTCTTATAAGGTGAAGGTGTTTATCTTACCTGGTGTGTGTAGTGTTGCCCTGGGGAGAGAGAAAAAAGTTGTTAATCCACCATATGCAGGTGTACTGCCACCCAGCCGGGTGTTAGAATCGTCGTGATGCTTATATTCAGTGTACAGTTGGACTCGGATTCATGGCGTAGTAGCAAGTGATGGGAACTGGTGAGCCCACTCATGGGAGCTTAGGTCTAAGCAGAACGTGGCCCACTATGATCTGGATTCTTTACTGTTTGAGGAGCATCACTCAAAGTGTGAAAAGCTCACATTTCAACAGTACATGGCCCTAAAATAACAAGAGAGGGGCTGGGGCAAACAGAGCCTGGCAGTTAGGGACCCAGGGCCACCGGGAGGGAGTGTGCCGTCAGGCAGAGCCAGGAGCTTGAGCTGTGAGTCTGAATGGATGTCTTGCATTGACACTTACAGGGGATTCGTAAATAATGTCAGTGGGAACTTGTGTTTGCTTATAAGGGCATTGCTGCATATTAGGGGCCACATTGATTGTTTCCCTCGATGTCATATAACTCCAGGGCACAATCCGATGGGCAGCGGCAGGAGCCATGGATCATTTTGCGGAGCCAGTACAGCTTAGTGTCCATGATATACATTCACGCAGAGAGATGCACAGTCTGGCTCTCTGGACTGATCCTTCTCAGCACAGAAAGCCCTGATGGGAGGCTGCTGGTTCTTGTGACGAGACACTCCCTCTTGAAGAAGAGCCTGGCTCATCCCCCTTCAGACACCTTACAGGATAGATGTATGGTGTACAGGATAGATGTCTGAAAAATCCCCCAACCCCTTTTTAAAGAAAAGCAAGAAACATATTCCCTAACATGTGGCATGACAGCCAGGGTGGTGTGGACCCACAGTTAAGGGGTCTTTCCACGGTTAAGGCAGTGAGAATGGATCCAAGCTCCCTGCCCCTGTGATACAAGGGCCACCTGTTCCTGCCCCCCTGCTTCTGGGATGGAGTATTTTTGCCACAAAAGGAGGTGTGACAAGAACCTCACAGTCAAGAATTATAGTGGAGCTGGACAGGGCACAAAGATCTGGGAGCGTGAATCATTTCTTTGACTTTTTCTTAGACTTCTTTTGTTGTTTGTGGTTTGAGGAAGAAAAACAAGCTCATCTGATCCTAGTTTGTTTAGGCAAATGTCAAAAAGAGTGAGGTGAGGCCTTAGTCAAATTGTAAGTTAAATGCTTTTTATTTCTGTCCTTCCAACCTTTCCCTGAGCCCCGTCCCTAACTGCCATGAATTCCCAGTGCTCTGCATCATTGACCCCTCTGATGAAACTACTAGCCTGAGACATTGATTCTCTCTAAGGTGTTAATGACTGTCCTCAACTAGAGAAAAATGGTAATTGCAAGAGAAACAAAACCCACTCAAACTAGCTTTAATAGAGAAAGACTGGCTACAAGTGTGTAAGAGGAAACCTCAGAGACATTCAAAGACAGGAAACAAAGCATGATGTGAGCTGACTGGAAATGAAACTGGAAGTGGTTTGGAGAAGCCAGAATCTGTAGACATGACCACTCTCATCTGCTTTTCTCGCCACTTCCCTCCGCCTCGATCAATCCGTCATCTCTCTGCTTCTCTCCTTCCTCCCCTCACTCTCCACTCCTTCTTACAGATGGCTCGCTTTACTTTTACACAATCTAACGTGGTCTGACTCCACGTGATCTTTTAGTGAAGTTCCTGGCATCACCTCCCTAAAGTTCCAGCACCTCAATTTAGTTCTAAAGACAGAGTCTGATTAGTCATTGGTCATTTGATGAATTTGCTCCTCCTTTAGCGATGATGGGAATGGCCCTAAACTGGGGTTACAGGGGGAGGTGGTGGTGAAGAACTTAGGGCTTTATCCACCTGAAAGGCAGGGTGCCTCTCCTGGCTGTGAGCAGTGCAAAGGAAGTTGAGTGTGTGTATCAGGTGTGTATCGACATTACCTGTTGACCATGGATATTGGCATTGCCTATTGATAATGCTATAGGACAAATCATCCCAGAAGGCAGTGGCTTAAAGCTGTAAGCACGTATTAGCTCAGGAGGATGTGGGTTGGCTGGATGGTTCTCTGGTTTTGGCCGGGTTCGGTCACATGCCAAGGGACTCAGCTGGCTGTCAGCTGATCCAGAGCAGCATGAGCTGCAACAAAAGAAGTGAGTAGAATCAGAGGCCAATGTGTTTCATCCTCCAGCAGACTAGCTCTGTTGTATTCCTTATGGTTATGACTGGGGTGGAAAAGTGGAAACAGAAACACTCAACGGTTTATTCTGGGTTCTGTATGGACCACATTTGCTAACATCTCATTGACCAAAGACACTCAAGTGGCCAAACTCAGAATCAAGGAGCAAAGAGATAGTTTCTACCTGTTTAGTGAGAGAAACTGTCAAACCATATAGCAAAGGAGCTTGGAGATGGGGGGTGGGGGAGGAGAGAAATTGAAACTATTAATGCAGTCAACCCACTGTGTCATGGCAACGAACTCAAGGACATGTGCGACAGGCTACATCCTCTCCCAGCAAGACTTGCACAGAATCTTTCTAATACTAATTCCCGGTCCCAAATAATAAATTACCAAGGTTGAATTTTGAAACCTTTCAAATAACAGCAAAAAATGACAATTTTGTCTCTAGGTAAACTACACGTATAGAATAGCAAGACCACAGAACCAAGATAACAGAGGGAATTGAACTTTCCCCCCATAATGCATGTCCCACCCATACCCACAACTCACATACTATATACCTAGACTTGTGATATCCTGCTTTCTAATTCACTGGGTGAAAAAATGAGGCATTTTCAGTTCAGTAGTGCTTTTTAACTAGCTCAAAGCTGAACATGTGTGCAAATAGCAAATAGACCAGAAGCCCTGAAGAGTTACATGCTTTTTTCACTGGTGCCCCCCATTCCCCCCATGGTGGCTGGGCTCCATGTCATGCAATGGGAGCTAATTATTTGATTGCTTTTGTGCCAGGAATGGAAATAATAAGGCCTCTACAAGTGACCTACAGTTAGCTCCAGGGATAGATGATCCAGTCTGAGAGTTATTCTGGTCTTTTGCTCCTCATCACAGTAATAAAATAACAGGGCTAGATGGGCTTGGAAATCATCTAGTCCAGCATTTTTCAGTGGTTAGTCACATAAACCATTCATTGTTTTGTAAAAATGCGTTCTACTCTTTAATGGTTTTAGAGAGATTGGCTTCTTTTTAAAACCTACGTTATTTTAAAAACTGTATTATCACAGCCACAAGTTGAAAAATCAGTATGATTTGATATAAATAGAAGATAACAAAAAAATAAACAGAATGACAATCGCATTGTTATGAAATTCTGTCCAGTTGTTTGAGCCTTCAGCCTGCCCAATTTTCACTAACAAGGGAATTTAGCAAATATGAAGGAAGTGTTAAAGAAATATTATCCTCGAACTGATGTATTCTCTCTGATGGAGCCAGAGAGATCAAAAGGGATTTGAAAAGGTCATCAGTTTCTCACTGTTATTTAGTGCCCTGTTTCTGTATTCTAAAATCGTCTTGGACTTCCTGAGTTGTCGTGTATGCACCGTGCTGTAGGGAATAGCAATGGTCCTGGTCCCTCCATTCATGGATGGAGAAACTGAAGCCTCTTCTCACTCCTTCCTGATGGTTACCTTTGTGCCACATCACTACTGCTTGGCCTCCAACCTAGCAGTTTGGTTAGGGGAAGGAAAAAGAATTGAGCCACAAAAGAAGTAGAAGGCAGTGCTGGCAGGTGGTGCTTTGGACTTTACAAAGTTAGAGCTTCCCTGGTGTTCGATTATGCTTCCTCTTCCTGTCCTCCATTACTATAAGATATAGATGGTAGCCCTGTTGAGAGAATTAGAAAGTGCCCCACACTTCCATAAAGAGAACTTCTGTCTGGCTCCACCACCATTGAAGACATTTGTAGATCAGGAACCTTCTAGAAGGATGTAGCCATACAAAGGGAGGCATCTCCAGTTGTCTTGTCAAAAAAAAAAAAAAAAAGCATTGTGTGAGAAAAGAGCAGAGCCATCTAAATCTAATTCACCTTTGGAGTAAGCCATGGGAGCTGCGCTAATGGAATTTTAAATCCTCTGGCAAACTGTATGGATTTTCAAAAGGAGGTGGAGAAATCCTCTTTGTCCTGTTATCTTCTCAAGATGGATTTTTAGTTGAAAATCCTTTCTTTAAAAAAAAATAGGATAAATGTAGTCATACACTCAACTAAGCTCTTTATTCCATTGCCTGTGATCTGGAATAAGCTTCTGAGACATTTCTTCAGACAGAAGGGGAAGAGACAATCTTGGAGAAATATCCTCCTTCATCATATTTTTAAGGATGATGCTGATTATATCAAACACTCCTTAGTGTTTCATTTTAAATTTCCGCTACTCTTTGGGGAAAAGGTAGTGTGTACATTTAAAAAAAAAATGTTTCTTTTCCCCATATACTATAGGATGAAGTCAAAAGGGCATGCATCTTACTCTTTGCAACATGGGTGCCTACACCTGATACCTATAATGTGAATCAAATTTCTTTCTTCACAATCCAAATTTTAGTGTTCAGTACATTTGTCACCTCATCTGAACAACTCAGGCCATTATTCATGTTGGTGGAAACAAAAAAATTCAGATGTCTATCGGCTTGTGTCTGCATTTGTTCATAATACAGACTCCCCTCAATGCTTTCTTGGCCTTTTCTTTAGAGGCACACTGGAAACTTTGTAGCCAGGAAGGCTTGCATGGACCTCTTGAATCTGTTCTTTCTGTTTCTGAGATCCTGATAGGGAATCCTAAAGGTTTCTGAGCTTCAGTTCTTCATCTGTAAAATGAGGATAAGAATATCTGTTCATCAAAATATTCTCATGATTAAAATAAGGCAATATAAGTAAAGGTCGTAGCACATGGCCTTACTTTTACGCATGCAATAGGTGGTCACTACTATTACTGTGTATTCTACACTGGAAAGACCACATGAGATAAATCAGAGTATGTGCAGGCTCTGGGGTCACAGAGAAGACAGGATTCAATTCTTCATTCATCACTGCATCTCCAATGCCAGTTCTACTATCACATAGCTAGAACTCAGCATTTTTTAGATGAATGTTTGAATGGTTCTGGCATTATCCCTTATTAGCTGTGTGATCTTGGGTAAGGCATTTTACCCCTTGGCATGTGTTCTCCCAACCAAGATGCAGAGGGAATACATTTCTTATGGAGCTTCTGGGAAGCTTCAATGTGTTGGCCAATGTGAAGTGCCCAGAGCAGAGGCTGGCACATGCTATGTTTTCCCCACATGTATACTCCCAGTCTCTACTATCCTTCGCTTTTGAGGATCCCAAATAAAGAACTGGGATCAGTATTTCCTGGGAGATAGCAAGGGAAGATGGCAAGGGAGACTTTATTCAAGGGGGTGGGAGTGGGGGGCTACTACAATGAGTTTTGTGATAGAAGACAGAGATCAGGCCCAACTCTGAATGCAGCAAGGGAAACTGGAAATTTATGGCCAGGAGCAGGGTATGGGTCAGATCACGAAGAGGAAACACCAGGGTAAGGGGATTCTGGCCATCTTGGCTAAACAGGCTTCTTGGCAAGGGCTGGCCAAGGTGATCAAGACACCAGCTGGAGGACGGTGGAGGATGAGAAAACAGACGAGATATCAATGGTGATGAAGTTATTAAGGGTGAGAATTCTGGCTAAACTGGCTTAGCAGGATTCTTGCTGAAACTGACAATGAAGAGACAAACATGGAAGCACAAAAGTCGAGGCCTAGCTAAAAAAGATCCCAGAAGAGCTGAATAGAGTTTAGCCAGGCAGAGTCTCAGTCAATACCTACCCTAGTCCTGGCTGGAACAGGCCAGAAAGTGAGCTGGGGTGGGTTCCAGAAAGCTCTAGAAATCTAAGTGAACATTGAAAACTAAACAGGATTCATCCAGGTGGAGCATGGGAGTGGGAGCAAGGTTTCAGAGGGCCCTTCTGGAAGCAAAAGTAGCATGGCTGAAAATCAGGAAGTAAGAGAGAGCATGGCATTTCTAGGAACTGCAGGAGACTCGTTCCAATCTGTGCTCTGAAAGAGGGGTAGGAAGTGGCAGGGGATGGCACTGGGCCAGCCACCCTCAGAGTTTGGACTTCATCCTGAAGCAAGTAGGGGCCTCCATCACTGGGTTTCCCTTCCAGGGGAGTCTATGATCAGGACCCTCTAGAGGACTCTGTTGGGTAGCTTAGTGCCACAACGGCTAGTGAAAACAATGCCAGCTGTTTGAACACACCTGACCCCAACACACTAGGACCTCGGAGGCAGATCCAAAGGAAGCATCTTTTCTGGTCATAAAAACAGGATCTTGATGTTCTGACATTATTAAAATCCTCTTGGGCTAAGAACATGCATTTTGGACTTGCGGACATGTCAAAAATCACATAATATTGCCAGCTGATTTCTAGCTCAGTGGACTCTCTTGAATGGCACCTGAGAATTACCTGGAAAGTTTTAAAAGAAATGTCCTTGCCTAGGTCACCCTCAGAGATTCAGATTCAATTGTCTGGGGGGGCGGGGGTGGAATGGGGGAAGCTCCCTGTGCAGCCAAGGCTGAGGACTACTATGGAGTGCCCAGTGTAGCAATGTTAGCTCTTGAGAAGGGAATGGGAAGCTCTTGAGAAGGGACTTCCCTTGTCAGATACTCCAGCCAAGATTCTGGGCCAACTTTGCAAACTTTCCCGGTAGATCTTCAAAAGCTACCTGTGGCAACTGCTGAGACCACTGCATGCCCACCCCCTTTGTAAAGACAGGCCTCTCCCTAATGCCAACATAAGGCAGCTGGAGAGGGAGAGCAACCTCACCTCTCTCTGGGCACCGGGAGGGCATGATCTCACTCCAGGGCCCTGTTGTCTGTGAAGCCCTGAGGAGCTTTGTCAAGGATTTGCTTTTCCCCTGAATTTACCTGGAAACTCCAAGCAGGCCTCATTAGCACATTACTCACGCTCACCGAGTCCCACACATCACCTTCCTCCTTCTCACCCCCACCTCCAGAACATTTTTTTTCCATTTGCCCATTTATTCAGTGCAGTTGGGTTTCGTGCCCTGTGCCCCAAAAAGCACATTTTTGGAATGGAAATGCTACAGGAAAAAAGCAGGTAACTAAGGGCCCCAGGGTCCCGGCTCATCACCTCTCATTGGCCTCCCAGCGAAATGCCATCCATCAGGAGCACCGAGCGACAAGCCCTCCCAATGTTTCCCAAAGCGCTGCCCTGCTTTATTCCTTCCTCACCGAGACAGCAGATCGTTAGCTCAGAGCCCCTGGGTTGTTTCCCGCAGCAATTAACTGCTGCCCTGGTGCTAATTCCAATCAATAGCCCCTCTGCCACTGCTCTTACGGCTATAGGCGGCAGCCTCCACAGCACATTTTGGAAGTAACTTGCTGGGGTGGTGAGACTCTGCACCCCCTCCACTCCGCAGGAAAGCCCTCACCAGGCTCCCTGAGGACAGCAGGTGCCCTTCGGTGGGTGGGAGGGGGCAAGGGACAGGGTGAGGAGGCAGGGGTCCTACATCTCTTTTATGTCCAGTGACAACTTGGGAGACGTGCCACACCAGCTCCCCTCTGATATCCCTTGGGATATTCACAAAGCTTTCATTTTTCTATTTTGGCTTTTTTAGAGTTTTGTTTTGTTTTGTTTTCTGTTTGGAGATGGCTGTATTCTTCCTCCATCTAAAAAAGGAAAAAAAAAAAACCCTCTCTCATTCATATCAGTTGGGTTTTGTTTTTTTTGTTTTTTGTTTTTTGTTTTTTTTTTTTTAATCACATAGCCACAGTTTCTCACTTCTTGCCTGTGTTGCTTTCTTCAGCTCCCTGTGGACAGAATGAGACCCGAGAGGACGGCAAAATAATCCAGTTACCTCCCTGCAAGACGGGAGCCTGGATTGTACCGGCCATCATGGCTTGCTACCTTTTAGTGGCGAACATCCTGCTGGTCAACCTGCTCATCGCTGTCTTTAAGTGAGTGGGTCCTTCCTCCAGAGGACTTGGGGTGGAGTGGGAGGCCGGGGGAGGGCAGGCTCTGGTGCTTCCGAAAGGAGAGGAGTTTCTCGCTTGATTCTCTCTCATCTCTATTTCAGCAATACATTTTTTGAGGTAAAATCAATATCCAACCAAGTGTGGAAGTTTCAAAGGTATCAGCTTATCATGACTTTCCATGAAAGGCCGGTTCTGCCCCCGCCTCTGATCATCTTTAGCCATATGACCATGATATTCCAGCACCTATGTTGCCGATGGAGAAAACATGAGAGTGACCCAGATGAGCGGGACTACGGCCTGAGTAAGCTTTGGGTGACAGCCCTGGGCAGCCACAAAGCAGAAATTCCTACTACATCCTGCAGTCAGTCATGTAGGACCATGTGCCCACCTGGCTTTTCTAGATTCCTGCAAATGGCTGACAGCTCTGAACACTCGGGAGGACATGGGAGGGCATGCTTATTTGGGAAACAGTGCTGAAAAGACACAAGAGGCTGAAATGGAGCATTCTTAGCCTCACATCTTTCTTACTGAATAAAACCAGTCTTCCAGCAGAGCTGCTTTGGCACCTTTACAGGTTCTAAACTTCCTACTGTCCAGAAGTCCCACTGCAAAATATACACATATTAATGTGCTCCCAACACTCCATTATCTATAATGTAACCATCATTACCTGCATTGAGTTGGGCTGCAGGTGACTTAAGATTGATTTTCCATGGTCATTTCTTGACCCATCACTTTTTAAGGTCTTGAACATTCTCCAATCTTATGGGTTATGCCTGTATGACTTCATGAGGAAACCATCCCTGCTCTCTATTAGTCAAAGGAAAAGCAGAAAACACTCTACCATCCACCTTCTACCCAGTGTTTCTAAAAGGAGGTTCCACTGGCATTGGGGTGGAATGATTCCTCAATGTGTGGGATTGTCCCACACATTGCAGAAGATTTAGCACATCCGGCCTCCAGGCATTGAATACCAGTAGCTCCTGAATGTCCCTAAATGTCCCTTACTACCCCACCCACAGTTAAGAACCACTGGGGAGCTAGCCCTGTACAGCAAGCTACTGTGGTTTCTCAAACCGTGTCAAATAGACCACGCATACTAAATGTACTGGACCAGAGCCTCTAGGGTTGTGACCCAGAAAGTGTCTCTTGTTGATCACTGGTGCTCTAAGGTTTAAACCAAAGCCATTTCCTCAACTGCTTCTCTAAATCTGAGACTTTCAACAACTTCTCTGACAAAGCGATGCCCAACTTCTTTCCAGACATTAAAATCAGAGAGTTGAAGAGGGCTGTGAATCCCAGAATTCACCATTTCCACTGGAAACAAAAATCTAGGCAAATAGAAAGCTTAAAGGGGAAAAAGTTTCAAATTTCTACTGAGCTCTTTGTAGCTGTTTCAGTTATGAATTACTCTACCTGATGTTAACAGAAAGCTAGACTAATAATAACACAAATAATAAAGTTTTATTTTTCTCACATCCCAAAAAGTGAAGGGATAAGAGCCCAGAGCTCAGCAATGGCTCTCTGAAGTCAGAGACCCAAGTCCTGTTTTTAGCCTCCACTATTCCGTTTTGCACTGTTTCATCTCGTGGTAGCAAAATAGCTGCCATCCTCCCAGTCGTCACATCCATGCTCAAGGCAGGAAGAGGAGGGGAGGTGAGAAAATGTAGAGAAAAATGGCTACATCTGAATAGTTTGTCAGGCAAGCAGAACCTCTTCCCATTACACCACACCTTCCTGTAGCCAATTTTTTTCTTTTGAGCCAGCCTGGGTCTTGTGGTTGCTGCCAACTTCAGAGGAGGCTGGAGATGTGTGGATGTGGCTTTCAAGCCTCAGTTGTGGGAAGACGGAAGGAGAGAATGGGGTTGCAGTGGGTTTTAGGAAGGCCAGAGAATAGTACATGTCTGCCATACTTCATATACCAGAAATTGAGCTTTTGAATAGCCTTCTTTTTCTTTGATTTGGCTCCTTTCTCAGCCTTACAGTGGGCTTAACTCCAACCAGTCCCTGCAGTAAACCAGATACACTCAGGTGAACTTTAGGACTCCATAGTGAGTCTAATGCAGAGAAGGACAATGACATAAGTTGCCTGACTGGGTTTGGATTTAGCCTGAGACTTAGTAAAGCACCTCAGCCCCTTTTCCTAACCTTGATAAATGACAAATCTCATTAGGCCCACAGATCAGATGCCATTGCTTATCCTTCCTGTCTTCATTCTCTCACTTTTTTCCACAGAACTGTTCATAACTGATGATGAGCTCAAGAAAGTACATGATTTCGAAGAGCAGTGCATAGAGGAATATTTCAGAGAAAAGGATGATCGATTCAACTCGTCCAATGATGAGAGGATACGGGTGACCTCAGAAAGGTATGTTCCATGGGCACATGCCTCTCACAGGGATTTTTTGCATTGTGACATGACTTACCAATTGTTTTCATATGTACAGCCCCCCAAAACAGAGATCCCCTTGTGTTTATTTTTATTGTTCAAGTTTATGAGAGAACAGAACATTGTCTGAAGTGTCTACTTAGTACTACGTACTTACAGATCCTAAACTTCTCCAGAAGGCAGTAACACCTATCTCCTGGACACTAGATTGTTGAGTCTAGGACAGGGCAGGGCTTGTTGACTCAGACCAAAAATTGGAATATTCTGGCCCAGACACCAAGCAAGAGAGATCCAACCCAATGCAAGGGTCTCCAGCAGGTTGACATTTCATGTAGATCACTGGGAATCTTTTTGGGAGGAGTAGAACAGTTCTGGTATTTGGATTATATGCGTGTTTTGTGCCTTCTGAATCAACAGCAGTGAGACTTATGAATCTGTTACAATAATAGATGAGGGCTTTTTTAATCAGAATTATTTTTGTTTTATTCTTTTTGTAGAACAAGGTAAAAGCAAAGAATAGAAGCAGATCCTTTTACCCAGTGGTGATATATTTTTAGATCTCACTGGCCAAGCAGTTTTGTGGACCAGTAAGACTATAAGAAAAAAGAAATCCCAAAATACAAAGAACAGAATCCTTGAAATTTAATAAATCTAGCTTAATGCAATTGAATTTACATTTTTCTTATTTCTCTCATTTTCCTGTAGACTAATAAAAACTTCATTCCAGGCTGGCACATTCAAAACCCAGCATTTGGGAAACACTGTGATAATGAACATGCAGACTATTACAAAGCATTGGTATAACTCTAAATTGTAAGCATTTGAGATATGAAGATGGCACTATTATAAATAGTGGGAAAAGGCATTTATTGATGGCTTCAGTTGATATGATTCAGACTTGTAAGATATGAGTCAGTGACCTTGAGTTTTCAAGAAATGACATTTTGTCTGCCTACCCACTCTGTACACTCTCTAGTGGTTCTGTAGAAATTATACAAGTGGCATTTTTCTGTCCCTGGCTCTCCATTTCTGTAAAGAACGCAGTCTAGATAAGTAGGTATATACACACATGCCATTGAGTGATTGTATCCATTGGTACGCAGCCAATATTAACAAAGTTTAAAACCATGCACAAATTTTATGCACATCTGTCATTGCACAATAGAGCATTCTATGATGATATGATATGAGCAATTTTCTGGCAAACAGAGGAGGGAGCTGCAAATCTAAAAATCTCTCTCATTCTGTGGCCTTGAAAAAGCTATTTATTAATGGACATATAACCATGTGGTTTCCAGAAAATTGTGCCATGTGGACACATTGCCTATTGCTCAAACATATTTCCAAAGCATATGTACAGGAGACTTTGAAATGCTTTTCAAACTCAAAAAGCTACAGACCTAGGAGCAAAGGTAGGGGGAAGGAGTATGGAGATTCACGGAAGCCTTGGCCTCTCTGGGGAACTAAAATGAGAGGTATAGACACCAACACATGTGAACCTGTTGTGACCATGTCACCAATTCCTTGGAACTGAATGGAAACAGCACCTTCACCTGAGCCTCTCACCCCACACCTGCAAACACTTCCAGGAGACTCCTTCCCCAAGACCCTCTTCCTCTTGGGGTAGTTACAGAGCCCCACCCTCAAGGACCATGACTGAGGTGAGCAGTTCCCAGAAATCCAGGACAGATCATAGACACCCCCTTCCTGTATCTTAGGCATTAGATAGGCTGGTTTTCTGGAGTAACAGAGGCTGGGAGGACCAGGACAACCTCATGACCAAGCCCGGGTGCCAAAGAAGTAAATCTAAACCCAGACCTCATCCTGCTTCTGTTACTTCTGTCTGTGTTTGTTTGGAGTTTGATTTTTGTTGTTGGTGGTGGTGATACTGGTTTGTTTTGCATTTTCAAGTGTGTTTTTTTATCCTATTCATTTTATCTCAATGTTGACTTGATAAGCATACCTGCTATGCCTTCAACGTAATTCACCAGATGCCCACCGGCACAGATCAGGTCAACCAAGACATTGGCTCCAACAATACCTCCCATGACAACACTGGCCCCTTACTCTACCACCTGTCCCTTGATTGATAACCAACCAGGTATCCCCATTTTGCCACTCAGCCCAGTGTGTCAACCTCCCTGCTAAAATCACAGAGTGCTCCATCACAAACGTTATGCATCCGCATTACTGTATTGGTCGAGATTGTCAAGACAAGATGAATATTATGCCCACAAAGTCTCCTGTTAATGAACCTTATCTTTTTAAAGTACTCAAAAGGTACCATCTGCTTAACTACATACGACTGAGCTATTCTATAATGCTGTCTAGAATTTATGTCCACCTCACATAATTCCTAGAATTCAGGATTTCTCATATCAGGAAGACATTCTCCTATCTCCAGTCTCCTGGCATTTCTTTTTTATTTCCCCTTGGTTCGTTAAGGGTCACCTACATTTTCTGGCAATCACAGCTGGAAGTTCTTTTCTGGTTTCTCTAACCCATTTAAAGCAAGGTTTGCAAACTGGTGGCTCATGGGCAACAGCTGCCCACAGAGGCTTAGGCTTGCATCCATTCTGAATGTCTCTGGCCTGGGCGTGCCACAGAATCCTTGCTTCTGACCTCATACACTTCGCCTGCTTCATCTACTTTCTTATCTGCCCTGCCTGTAGGCATTGAGCTCTCCGACCCCTGGCTTACAGCTTCTAGATCATCCTCCCCATCATCTCACATGTCAAGTTCCACTTGTCAGAAGAAGTTGCAGTTTGGATCTTCTCTCCTATAATGATTTAAGCAAAGTAGGATACACATCATTTTTAGAGTCATTTATCTAATATTATCTTTCCTGAGCCAAAGAGCTTTGTGCCCTTTTTGCTCTTCACCTAGATCCAAAAAAAGGAATAGTCATGTGACTATTAATAGTGTATTCAACTTCTAATTTTCATAACAAAGGAAGACAAGAATAACTTAGGATATATGAGACTCATAACTAATCAAAAACCAGCATAAGCCAAAAAAGATGAGTTTCACCCACCTCCCAACCATATCTTTTCTCCATTGCTGATCTTTGGTCTCTCCACTGATTGAGTTGAATTTAAATAGCTCTCCCGTTTCCTTCCCAGGATGATGAGAAGGATAACTGGCCCAAAGGGAAGGGTAGATGATCCTAAGGGACTTAAATAATTCACAAGTTAGGTGTCAGTCTGTGGATAAACAAGAGTTTGCTTTATTTGTTCTGCATCATTGGCTTTCATTTGAAAACCTGTGTGAGCATACCCTTCCCCCCACCCCCCCACAAGAGGCCCTGTGATTGGTTCATGTGATACGGGGTTGTTTTTGCCCTTCATCCTCTAGCCATCCTACTGCTAGCACTTCAGGGAGTCTTTTTTTTTAATTTCTTTATTTAAATTCAATTTCACTTACATATACTGTATTATTAGTTTCAGAGGTAGAATTTAGTGACTCATCAGTTGCATATAACACCCAGTGCTCATTCCATCAAGTGCCCTCCTTAATGACCATCCCTTAGTTACTCCATCTCCCCACCCTGCTCCCCTCAGCAGCCCTTGGTTTGTTCTCTATAGTTAAGAATCTCTTATCATTTGCCTCCCTCTCTGTTTTTGTCTTATTTTATTGGAGATTGAAAACAGGCATGGCCTGACAACCCTTTTTTCTTTTTCTGCCTTTCCTTTGACCACATTGTGAGGTTATCAGAAAAGACAGGAAAATGAATTTGTAGAAAATAACAGTTCTTAAGAAATTGCATAGGGAAGCTGAAATTTTCTGTGTCATTAGAATCTTCTCATGAAAGCCCTTTTCTCCATCCCTTTGGCCATTAGAAGCTAGTTGTCTTCTTAGCTGAGCTTTTCACCAACCTTTTGAGTGCTCTCTAGTGGGATCCTGGCTGTCACTTTCTTGGGCGTCTGGGGCCAGGAGACATCTCACATCCTTCAGGGCCCTGTTATATCCTTATTGTGCTTGCCTCCAGAGTGAATAAGCCCTGCAAAGCCTGCAGATGTGAAAAAGGGAAAGAAAACTGAGGTGTTCTTCCCACAATGTATCTTCCTTTCCATGGTCCCTCTTTTTTTTTTTCTTACTTAGTAACTTCCTGTCTCTCTCTCCTTGAGGCTTCTTATTGGTTCATTAATTCTTATCATTCTCACCTCCTTTATCTCCTGAGTGCTTTGACCAGAGTCAGCAACTGGTGACGGCAATCGCGACCCATCGCTCTTGGCTTGTTCCTCAGACCTCTTTATATGTGTGATGCAACACCCATTTATGATCGCTTTTCAAAAAAATTGTTTAAGATTAAGAGAGGCACTCTGTTTATGGAATAAGCATACATAAATTTTATTCTAGGCTCTTTTGTTCTTTTATAACTCCTATATTAAACCCTGCAGTTAGATCCATGACCTGAATAATCAAACACTCAGGTGGCTAAACACATCCAGAAGTCTGGGAGAAGATTTGTGAAATAGTCTATCCCCACCACCCCTCCAGTCTTAGGCTTCAAAACACTTCAGAGCCCACAGGAGAGCCCGCTGAGGAGAGATTTGGTGAGAAAAAGCTCCTGGGTCCTGCTCTAGCTATCTTCCCCACCACCTCCAGCTATTCTATTCCCTGGGGCCATGCTTCTTTGTCTTTGTTCTTGAGGTTTCCTCAGGTGCCTCTTTGCTTTCCTTGAAAAACCCTTTTCCTTCTTGTACCACCTCTCTGTTCTTCCCATCCCACTGGGCTCCTTAGCTTCTGTGTCCTATTTGCTGTCCACAGCCAGCTCCTAACTCTTCCTCATGGTGCCCTAGCTCTGCCTCTCATCTGCTGCTTTTCTCTGCAGTGTTGGATCCTTGGGCTGAAGGCAGGTGGGGTGCGGGGAGGGAGCGCCCCACAGTGTAGGCAGAGCTGCCTCACAGTGTGCAGACCGGTAATCACATGCAGTTATGCTAAAAGAGCATCTTTATCTCTTTGCACACCAACCTTGTATATACCAGGCTCCAGGAAAGGAAGGAGAGGGAGGCAGAAAACCATCCTGCCTTTTTTTAATTCTGCCAACACTAAAAAACTAGGAGGACCCAGTACCTAGTGTATCCAAAATGGGAAGTCTCATTCTACAAAAATGTGTCTCTCCTGCTCCTGACTGTAATGAGGACGCGTTTAATCCACTTACCCAAAGCTTATTGCGTTGCAAAACACAAAACTGCAGTACTTGCAAGACCACACTGCACAGGCTAGATGGTGACAAAGTGAATCGTGAGTCTCTAAGACACACAAACTTATTATTGTAAGTAGTTTGTTTCTCAAGCTGTGTTTATAGCGCAAAATGAACTGAAACAGGAGAAGGTTGTATTTTCCTTCTGAATCAGCTGTGTTAGCTGAGTGAATAACATTGGGTTTGCCAGATACAGAAACTGCTCAGTTGACAAGTCTTTTAGGAATACTCCTGGGCACAGTGGTGGAATGTTCCTGGACCCTAGGAAGGGCCACATTGGTTCTGGAGCATGGGGAGTATGTCTCCAAGGCAGGGCTCCTGAGGGCAGTCCAGAAGCTTGGGCTGGGTGAAGGGAACCTGAAAGATAAAAGAGCAGAGTGGATGGAGTGAATTGGGGGTGCAGGGGGGCTGTTACTGAAAATGGCAGAAATGTGACCTGAGGCCAGAGAATCACACACACACACGCACGCACACACACGCACACACACACACACACTGGCCAGAAGAGCGTTTTTTGGTTTTGTTTTTTAAAGCCTACAGATCCTCAGAGAGGAAAACCACATGCCTCTTATACCTCCTTCTGACACTGAAATGTATATTCTTCTCTGATGGAAGTGTTGCTATTATTTTTTTTTTACATTTTTAAAATTTAAATTTAATTTGAGGTGTTGCTATTATTAAACATACCACCACCACCACCACTGGCACCACCACCCCCATTGCCCCCATCACAACAGCTGGGGGGACCCAGCTCCAATTCCCACCATTGTTGTAAGATACATTCTGTACCTGCCAGCAGGTTTCTTTGAAGGGTCAGCAGACACAGGACTTACTGTGCACATTGGGAGTTTTGGAGAAGTATCTTTATCTTGGTCCTCTGCAGGAAAGTTGTGAATAGGTCTTATTTAGAGTCTTCAAAAGATTTGCCTTTGGGCATTTCAAAGTGAAAGCTGGAGGTCAGAGGCACCTGGGTGGCTCAGTCAGGTAAGTGTCTGCCTTCAGCTCAGGTCATGATCCTGGGGTCCTGGGATTGAGTCCTGCATCAGGTTCCCAGTTCAGTGGGGAGTCTGCTTCTCCTTCTCCCTCTGCTGCTTCCCCTGCTCGTGCTCTCTCCCTCTCTCTCTGTCAAATAAATAACTAAAAATCTTAAAAGAAAGAAAAAAAAGAAAGTAAGTTAGTTGGAGGTCAAACCAAAGCTTGGCTCTGGTCTGTCCTTTCCCAGTCAAGTGAAAACTATGGCACAATTTTATTTTAAGTGTGTGGCCTCTGTCTTTGTAAATAAATGCGCAGGCAGCCTGTTAGACAATTGAAATCAAGTTCAGCACCATGATTATCTCAGTGAACGGTTAGTGGCACCTGGCAGCATGGAAATGGAAAAAGGAATATGAGACAGATCGCGCCCTTGAGAATTTCCAGTGGAGAGGGTCAAGACATCTAGAAATAACTGTAATATAAGGCATCTGTGATCAGCTGTCCAGAGAGACACAGGGAGAAAGAGAGAGGAGTAGGAGAATTTACTTATTGATAGACACTCCAGAGTTTACCACAAGTTACTTTATTGTAATCTTGGTTAAATTTCTTGATGTTTGCTTTGCCTTTATGAATGAAAGCCTTGGGTTAGATTAGATCAAGTCCAGGTTCCTCAGTGACAGGACCCTATTAATTCCTTTGGAGGAGCTAAATTTTAAGATTATTGTGAATAGCAATGACAACAAAACATTTTACAAATGCACAAAATAAAAACAATCCCAATCCATACTCCAAGCCTTAAAATGTACACTGCAACGAGAAAAGCTGCCTTCTAAAATTCTGTTGTATGGTTCTGAGTAA
Organism: Canis lupus dingo; assembly: GCF_003254725.2. Taxonomy (NCBI): domain Eukaryota; kingdom Metazoa; phylum Chordata; class Mammalia; order Carnivora; family Canidae; genus Canis; species Canis lupus. The sequence goes on from NC_064243.1 coordinate 87,142,125, forward strand.
AGTCCTCAACATGCAACAATGCTCAATTTGATGGTGACTGATTAAGCCAACGCCCTAATATTTAGTTAGGTCATTAAACCTTGCCCCAAGTCACAGCTAAGTCATGAGGTCCTTTGGCCCCACTCCAGTTCAATAAGAACTACTCAACTTTGGTGTTTATTGGGATCGTGCATTAAATTTTACTGAGTAGAAAGGGGTTTGGTAAGTAAATACCACTGGATTAGATCATCTCTAAGGCCTATTCCAGCTCAAAAAGATTTAGATTCTCCAGAGAGGAACCTGGCCTTGAGTGACCCTCATTTTGTTTCTCGCCCAGGGTGGAGAACATGTCCATGCGGCTGGAGGAAGTCAACGAAAGAGAGCACTGCATGAAGGCCTCACTCCAGACCGTGGACATCAGGCTGGCACAGCTCGAGGACCTCATTGGGCGCATGGCCACAGCCCTAGAGCGCCTAACAGGTCTGGAACGGGCCGAGTCCAACAAAATCCGCTCCCGGACCTCCTCAGACTGCACAGACGCAGCCTACATCGTGCGCCAGAGCAGCTTCAACAGCCAGGAGGGGAACACCTTCAAGCTCCAAGAGAGTATAGACCCTGCAGGTGAGGAGACCATGTCCCCAACTTCTCCAACCCTAATGCCCCGTATGAGAAGCCATTCTTTCTATTCAGTCAATATGAAAGACAAAGGTGGTATAGAAAAGTTGGAAAGTCTTTTTAAAGAAAGGTCCCTGAGCCTACACCGGGCTACTAGCTCCCACTCAGTAGCAAAAGAATCCAAAGCTCCTGCAGCCCCTGCAAACACCTTGGCCATTGTTCCTGACTCCAGAAGACCGTCTTCGTGTATTGATATCTATGTCTCTGCCATGGATGAACTCCACTGTGATATAGACCCTCTGGACAATTCCATGAACATCCTTGGGCTGGGGGAACCAAGCTTTTCAGCTCCAGCACCTTCCACAGCTCCTTCAAGTAGTGCCTATGCAACTCTTGCACCCACAGACAGACCTCCAAGCCGGAGCATTGATTTCGAGGACCTCACCTCCATGGACACTAGATCTTTTTCTTCAGACTATACCCACCTCCCAGAATGCCAAAACCCCTGGGACACTGACCCTCCAATGTACCAGAGCATCGAGCGTTCCAAAAGTAGCCGCTACCTAGCCACCACACCCTTTCTTCTAGAAGAGGCCCCCATCGTGAAATCTCATAGCTTTATGTTTTCTCCCTCAAGGAGCTATTACGCCAACTTTGGGGTGCCCATGAAAACAGCAGAATATACAAGTATTACAGACTGTATTGACACAAGGTGTGTCAATGCTCCTCAAGTGATTGCTGACAGGGCCACCTTCCCTGGAGGTCTTGGAGGCAAAGTAGAGGATTCGTCTTGCTGCCATCCTGAGCGAGAGGCAGAACTGAGTCACCCCAGCTCTGACAATGAAGAGAACGAGGCCAAAGGCCGGAGAGCCACTATCACAATACCCTCCCAAGAGGGTGATAACTCAGACAGAACCCTGTCCAACAACATCATGGTTCCCAAGATAGAGCGCGCCAACAGCTACTCAGCAGAGGAGCCAAGTGCGCCCTATGCGCACACCAGGAAGAGCTTCTCCATCAGTGACAAACTCGACAGGCAGCGGAACACAGCAAGCCTGCGAAACCCCTTCCAGAGGAGTAAGTCCTCCAAGCCAGAGGGACGAGGGGACAGCCTATCCATGAGGAGACTGTCCAGAACATCCGCCTTCCACAGCTTTGAAAGCAAGCACAACTAAACCTTCTTCATAAGCATTGCAGGAGGCCCAAGAATCCAGCCCTAGAATCCTCCCTGCGCACCACCTGTTCCCCTTCCTTGAAACATTCCTTGCTTTTTTCTTAGCTGAGCAAAACAAGCAAAGCCTTGGGAGGTGTTAACTCAAAGGTGACTTCGGGGCCACAGATTGAGAAAGCGCTTGGTCTGGCCCAGTGCCAAACACAGGGGTTTTAAGTCATGTTCACACTTGTTGGGCAGGGAGGGAAAAGAGGGAGAAGAAGGGTTAAGGTGAATGTGTATCTCTAGTGACTTCAGAAAGCCATGAGCTCTGGGAATGAAGGGGCTTCAAGCACTCTCCATGCCAGGAGGCATCTTTCCATTTCTGCCCATTGTCAAGAGTTTTAGGATACAGGGCTAAATTGCAAAATAAGATGAAATAAAGTAGCCAGCGTACAAATGAGATATTCTAAACTTCAATTCTGTTTTCTTTTCACATTGGCTCCATCACTGGTGACTGATGAAGAGCATCCTTTTTATTCAGTATAAGCCGGCAGCAAGCAGTTCTACCTAACGTCCCACATCCTTCTCATGCCAACACTTCTGTAATTGATCATTATAAAGAAAGAACAAGGTAACAGTCACAGTTCACCTGTCTCTTATATATTCACTTCTGGTGCCACAACTGTTTATCTTTTTGAAGAAAATAAAGGGAAAAGAAATGCCTTTTTGTATTGCAATCAAACTGAAAGAAGAATTGAGGCTAAAAACAAATGTCCAGTGGTTTATTATATACAGTGGGCATTCAAGTATAGTTGAGCAAGCTCAGGATGAATGTAATTAAATAATTTTATATTTTTTAATTTATTTTGTATCTCACCTGTCATCAATGAAGTCACTCACTGAATATGTGATAGTGAACTAAAAGGAAAAAAAATAGTGGGCAGAACTCACCTAAAATTGCCATGTGATACACTATTATAGTCTCACCATCCGTGTCATGTGTCATGCTGCTGTGTGATTGTCATCATTTGCATGACTCTACCATGTCTTCTAAACATCTCCGAGATGTACCTGGAAATTCTTCACACCACCCATCACATGACCATTTTGTATATGAAGATCTGATCACATGTGGATATTTTCATACCTAGAGTTTTGCCATTTAATCTGAGCTCAGTATAAATTTAATTGGAGTTTTTCAAGGGCTGGTATCTTTTTTATGGAAATGTTCCAAAGTACTTTTTAAGGAAGTTTCAAATCATAAATAACCTTAGAATTGACTGGGAATTTGGTATCAACCCAAAGCCATCAGTTGCAGGCATACCATGAATATTTTTCTTATATACAGAGCTATAAAAATGATACAGTAGACTCAAGTAGAAAGCAAATAAACCACATAAAGACTTCTTTTGTATATGCTGCTTATATACATGTATATGCATTCACACAGAGATGTTTATATATAGTATATAAACAGGCATATAGAGCTTTCTTAAGAGGCTTGGACTTTTCTATCACCTTGAGGTAACCAGGATTTTTTAATATCCAAGGTGTTCCATTGAAAGAGTTCATTATATTATGTTGGATTTTGACAGATATTGAAATTATGATTTTTTTAAAGCCCTATGACCTTAACTCTTCCTTGCACCAAACTAGAGTTTTCAAAATGACTGGCTACCTGCCCTCTGCTTCTTTTCTGTCCAGAAACACTTGCTGTGATGACATCTTATTTAGTCTGGTTTCTTCTGCACAAAGTGATGACGCCAAGTACAATCTGAATTAGACACGCAATTCAAAACCAGATAGTATTACGGACTCTTTAATACAGACGTATACTACTAGGTCAGAATCTAGATTTGAAGGGGGATAAAGAAATATTGACCCTCAAATCTTCAGATTCCTACTTGTGTCACGGATTTTCAAAAGAATAAAGTCTTTAAGGAAAATGACCTCATGTTCTTGGCCCCCAATATACTATGTGGTTCTCCTGTTTAGTTGTTATTGTGAGCTTCGAATTTTCTCATGATGTGAAATCATCATCAGCAAATACATGGACAAAAGCTCTAGCCTTTAAGTTTATTTTTTAACCCCTCTGAACAAGACTTTTAGGTATAGAAATAGTTATGAGGCCACATATAAAGAATTAAAGAATTCCTTGTCATTCTTTGGTATTTGGGTGAATCAGACACAGGCAACCAGACTCCCTCATGTGTAATTGCTCTAGAAATGCTCACATTTTTATTGAGCCCCTGATTAGCTGTTTCCCTTTCAGCAAACATGCATTTGGTCTGAGAATAAATCAGTTGCCATTAAACTTCTTGAAACATGAACCTCAGTGAGAATCTGATGAAAGTTCCAGGGCCTCTCCCCAGAAAAAAAATGTACATAAACATACAGAGTTACAATATAACTTGAAAGGGTCCCTGTACCCCTGGTTCCGTGTTGCTTGATAATGAGGAAGAGGAACCATGTTTGTTCATAATCAATACAGTTGTAACAGGCACTTTACATTTGAGACCATTTCTCTGTGATTCTCAGGAAGGCCAAGTCTCAGCACCAGAGTTGGAACCAAGGTTTTTTTCTTTTTGTCCCTTAGATTATATTTTGCTAGTTTGATGTACTTGTATCCTAATGTTTGATGATTTTAAGTGTGGAGTGCACACTTAAAAAGTCAGAAGGCTCTCTGAGTGAGTCCGTAGAGGGATCCAAGAAGGAGATGAAACCATTATTCTTTGACCACAGAGCAGGACATCACGGCACCTCTAGGGCCCCATGCGGACCAGACAGAAAGTGAGGGAAAGAAATTATGTGCACAAGTGTTTCCATTCATCATGATTTCTGGAAAGAACAGAACAGGACCTGGAAAACACAGTACTTACCAGTCCTGACCTTGTGACTGCCTGGTTCTTTTGTCGTACAGGAAAATGAAGCTCTTACATCTTCCATGAAGTGTGCAAAATATATAAGCCAAATTTAAGTGACTTTAAACATAAACTGTGCAGTTCTCCTGAGCCATTTCTTTCCTGTGCACATACATGTGTGTCCTGTTTCAGCCCATTTCTTCCCGTTTCTGGGTTCTCTGCACCCCGATATGGCATTGATTCTGTGGCCTTGTAGAGTCAGCTTATGTTCAGCTCATTTATTCCATCCTGTCCCTGATCAAGGGGACGTTAATTACCTGTCTGTGTGAATTAAGCAGCTCCTGAGCAGCACATTACTGAAGAACATAAATAAAGTCATAGAGAGCTCATAGAAGTAATAGCTTTGGTTTCATCATCTGCTCCTGAGGTGCCAGTTTTTACATACTACTATATGTAATGATTGGTTCTACGTGGCATGTTCCTTCTGAAAAAAAAAAAATTAAGGGTGTTTTATGAAAATGGCCATGGAAATTCCCTGATCGACCCACACACTTACAGTTAGAAAATTCCTCCTTGATGGATTTGAATGAGGAGCTGGCAAACGTGGGCACAGTCGTCATGGCTAGTTCGTGTATGTCTCCAAGCCAGAAGGCGTATGAGCAGGCCATATACAGCACTTTACCAGAACTGGCTTTCCTTTTGAGTCTAAGCTTCCAGGTCTTGGATATATATTTAGCACTTTGAAAGTTCCCCTTAAAAAAAAATATATATATATATATATATATATAAAAGAATAATCGAATGGGAAAAATGTACTTGTAAAAACACAAAGTGTGTTTCTTCTGAATGTTTCAAATGTATTGTAAAAGATGGTTTCTATAGATGATATTATGATAGATAACTGGATAGTACATTGTTAATTCGACCTTCTGAGGCTGTACAGGCTAATCTTCCCAAATGTTTGGGCTGTTTAACTTCTGACATGGTAATCTGTATTATCCAGTCATCCATCATGCTGTATCTACAGGCTGTACCATTCGATGTGTCAAGCCATGCTGTATTATAAAACACATGTACACATATCTGTAACCCCTGTGTAACCCAGCAGAATTGTAGCATGTGGTTGTATTAATGAACGTTACAGGATAGCTTTATAATCATTGACAAATCTGTAACATTCAATAAAGAAGCACATGTTGCAAGGAGTAAGTATGTTCCCAATTCCATGTTATTCAGCATTCTCGCAAAATGAGCACTCCTGTCCTTGATCTACTTTATGGTTTCCACAATCCTATAGACCACTAGGAAATATTTGTACAAGCCTATGTACATCCTCTAACCAGCCCCATGAGCCGTGGTAGGCAAGTTGTGTTTTGTGAAAGACGAACTGGCATGTTATGCGACAGACTGTATGACAAATGAACTAAAAATAATATTTTAAACTCCAGTTGAATTAGCTGTTTGTTTACATCTGCTAACCCCATGCGGAAACAGTGTACAGTATTTTATAAATATGTTCATTTAGTAACACTGATATGTTTGTTTCTAGATAAAGTGATGCTAGTGTGTAGGTGGTTATATACATTCTCGATATTGCATTATTACTCACTATTCTTTAACAATAGCAATGTAACTTAAATGAAGTAATCCCTCTCCAAATCCAGTCTTAATTTTGTGGCAACAAAATGCATGCACTGCTTTATGCGTTTCTTTTGACTTTTTAAAAGGCACTTAACATTTTACTATTGCCTGCTGTAACACTTAACCCAGCTAGGAACTTGCTCACGTTGTTGGGCTTCTTACACTGTTTGGGAATTATGTTCGATTTTTAAAAATTAAAAACAAGAAAGTAACCAAGGTTTTTTTTTTTTATCTTTTTTTAAAGCTCTGAACAAATCATATGACATAAAGTATTAACTGCAGGGTGTATAGCGAGGGGACCCAGAGATGGCTGGCCAACACCAATGTAGGTGTTGGTACATCTGTGATATAGGAAAGACACAGTTCTGTTTCTTTAGGGCCACTGGGTACAAATTGCTACACCAGACATGAGAGTGAGAAGTCCATTCAGACACTGCAGAAATCCACAGATCATTAGAATGAGTGGCTCCATGGTGCATGTGGCCCCCCTCCTACCTGGTAGCTTTCTACCTTATGTGTGAACCTCACTTGGGAGAGAGAGAGGGATGGGTGACTGGGTGTCCAATCAAGAACTGGGTGACTCTAAAGAGCTTGTCTCTTAAAGAAATCACCATGTCATTATCAGAAGCCATTCAACATCTGGAAAAGAGAAGAGCTAGTTTGCACAGTCTTATAAATGACTGCTCTTCAAATGGGGAGAGAAAACTTTTCCCTCCACCTGTGCTGGCCTAAGCTTTCTCTTCCCTTTACATGTCAAACATTCTCTTTCCCAGAATGGAGTCAGTCAAAGCAGAGGTTTGTTCTGATTTAAGGAAAACGAGATTTTTTTTCTTTTCTTTTTTCATTCATTTGAGAAGGTCACTGTGTTACCTTTTCTCTGATGAGTTCCTTGCCCTGATCACTGCTAATGAAATCAAGACATGACAATGTCAATATGTCCATCTAAGAAAGGATTTCGGTGGCCATGTGGTCCACATAGCAGTAAGAGTGAGGTGAATTTCCCCTCCCTAACTACTCTCGTCTGTAGATCCCCTTAAGCCTCTAGGCCCTCACCTGTCAGCATAATGTTTATGTGCTAGAAAGTGAAAGGGCACTTATGGCCACAAGTCCATGTGCCATCTGCAGAGCATCAGTACCGACCTTGACCTAGGCCTTCCCCAGGAATAGGCGGGCTGCTGAGAGCACTGGGTCATGGAGGAAGGTTGAGCTTCACGCCTGGAATGCACAGCCTTCTTCAACCCCTTAACTTTCTTCCTTTCTCTTAGCCCAGCACAACATGCTTTTTGCCAGAACAACAGACCCTTACTCCTATTACCCCCAATACCCCATGGAGCCTGGCACAGTAGCCTGAAACAGTGGCTATGTGGAACAAGTCCAGCTTTCACTTTGCCCACCCCTAGTCTTCCCACTAAACTAGGCTCCTCCCCGCCCTCCACCCCATACCCCTAACTCAACTGGTGTTTGTGGCAGCCCCATCCAATTTTTTTGCTGTCTGAACCACAAAAGAGTCCCTCATGTCTTCGGCCACGAAGACATGTCTTTGGCTCCCCCACGTATCATCAGAACCAGCCATCTGCATCTAGATCATGGGGCTGCAAACCCAAATACTTGCAGAGGCTGGAGCCAGGACCCAAATGTGCCCGGTGGGATGGGGAAAGACAACAGGAAGAAGTAGGGTTTGTAGGCATGAAAGAACATGTGTCCTACTACAAAAACATTCACATTCTGATTTGTAAACACTCTGCTAGCCAAACAAATGTGTCTGCCAACAGCATTCAGTCCCAATGGCAATAGTTTGGGACCTCTGCTTTAGGGCCAACCAGGATCATGTTCTTGATCCTGACTTAGTGTATACAAGAAATACACCGAGAACTGAGGTGGGGGCAGAGAGAAACTCACCCTATTTAGGGTTATTCCTGTTCTCCAGCATCATGGATGCATTACCAGCTGCATCTTTCTGGACCCAAATGCAGGATCTTTGTGAGGGAGATTCAGAAGAGTACCGTAGCTTTGAATCAAGGCTTATCTGCTTCTTGTCACTACAGCGTCTAACTTGAGTTTATATTGCTGTTCCTGCTGTGGAAAACAGTACACACGGTATTCTGTACTCATAGTCATTTCCTAATCTAGAACTTAGACTCTCATTTGTAAAGCTTCTAACCATAGTTTATAATGGGGAAAATTATTCAAATATCATTTTTAAATGAATTCCTATAAATATGACAATTTTGAAATTGGGTTTGTTAAAGATATATACATCTTTTCCTTCTTTGTGTATGGATAGACCGCGGTTGGCATATCTATCGACATTATAAATATATATAAATCCTTAGAGGAATTGTTCTTTTTTAAAGGTCTATTATTGGATTCACAATGCACTTTGAGCTTGTTTGTTTAGATACATAATTCGAAGCAGAAGTTGGCAGATACCATGGGAAAATCTTTCTGAAATTTCTGTAACAAATGTTTTGCAATAAAAAAAAAAAAAACTCGGTAGTTTAAAACATGACTTGGGCTTCCTTGTGCATTTATTTGCCATCAGTTGGTCTCCACCATCTTCATGCCAGGAGTGGCTGGGGTACACAGAGATAATTGCCTAGGGCCCCATAAGTTACTTGTACAGCAGAAGTTGCAAACTAGCCTGTGGGTCGTCTCTAGCTGGCAGAGAAGGGATGTTTTTTAAAAATGTGAAACATTTTTAAATTGATTGATTTCACATCTAATTTTATACTTCTGACTTCTCTTGAAAAATCTGAAGATCCAGTGAAATGAGACCTGGATTCTCACATGACAGTAGTCACCTGACTCACAGCATCTTGGCTGCCCCTTTGAAAGGAGGACATGCTCTTCAATAGGCCACAGTCTCCAGCACCCCCTTTTGTATCTCACGTATGGTCCCTTCCCTCATTAACATCACATGGAAGGCTCCTACATGCACTGGGATATTGGACCCCTATTCTGGGGTAAAGGATGTAAAAAAAGCAGTGGCAGCTTTAGAATTTCTGAGGAAAGGCTTAAGGATAGCAAGTTGGCCACATGAGAGACACATGTGGGACTTGTCTTCACATTAAAGGTGTGGCAGGCATGCTTTCATGATCCATTTTAAAGAATTTTATGATCTATAATTGGATTAGCTTTGAGAAAGCTGATGGATGGGTGAAAGGGGATCAATCCCACCCCCATTAAGTAATTTCTGCCTAAAAGAATAAACAATGCTCCTTGACCTTACAAATATTTTCATTTCAAATAGCAGTGGGAAGAGAAATTGCCGAACATACATGCATACATGCAGTCCTTTATTCAAAAATATTCATTGAGTGCCTACTGTGTCCCCAGTTGGCATGCCCAGGTGAATAAAGTGGAGGAATTCCCAGCCCCTGTAGAGTTTTGAATCTAGCTGTAATGAATGTAACCATATATTCGTATAACTACTATTTAGTTGCTTACGGAATCAAGTGTGAAAAATAAGACTGTAGAGGTTCAGAGAAGTGACAGTGCTCTGTGACTCAGGGCAAGGAAGTCTCCATAGAAGAGGATACCCTGGGATGTGCCCTGAAGAACAAGGAGGGTTTGACAAGACACAAGGAGGACACTCCAGGTAAGAACACTCATTTGATAAGCCTTCGAATGTTACAGTGCTTCATCCTGGTTAGAACTTCCAGGCAGCTTCACGGTATCTCCAGCATCGATCCCAGTTTTGTGAATGAGGCTTTGCTCCAGCCGGTGTCTTCGTCTGTACCTTTCCCACTGGCTGTCTGGTCAATATTTTGAAAATGGAATAGCTGGCATAGAAATTTGTCTATGTTTATAAATATGCACATTTATATAACACACGCAATATTCAACCGTGTGCCCTCAGATTTCCTGGAAAATCAGGTCAACTGTCATTTGTTACCACAATCTCAGATTTAGAGCAGCATAGAGCTTCCTTGAAAGAAATATCGGTGAAGAAGAAGATTAATTCTCTAGGGCTAAATTTAATTTTAATTTAGATTTAAAAGTAATTTGTCATTACTTACTTGTTGACATTACCCCATTTGATTAAAAGCCAGAACATGGCTTGTTTAAAAGACTAGATTACCACATCTTTATCAGTGGAAAGTTCTCAGCATTCCTTCTTTTTTACCTCTCCTGATCTCTGGTTGTTAACTTGGCCTCTGCCGAACATTCAGCACACTACTTTCATAGCTTTAACCATTTCTCAGAATCCTTGTGCTAAATCACGGTCATTATCTTGACACAACACAGTCACACTAGAAAGGTCTTTACTCAAAATCATGAACTGTTGCCTCAACATTCTTCTTCTTGGGCATTAAGTACACATTTTATTTAAGACTAGATGTGTTAGTTTTTTAGGGCTGCCTTAACAAAATATCACAAAGGTTCTGTTAGGTGGCTTACATAGCAGAAATTTATTATCTTGTTCTGGAAGCCAAAAGTCCAAGATCAAAACACTGGCAGGATTGGTTCTTTCTGAGGGCTGTGAGAATCTATTCAATGCCTCTCTCCTAGCTGCTGGTGATTTTCTGGCAATCTTTGGCATTCCTTGGCTTATGGAAACATCACTCCAATCTCTGCCATCTTCACATGACGCTCTTCTGGTGTGCTATCTGTACCCAAATTTACTCTTTTTATAATCACACCAGTATGGCACCCAATCTACTCCACTACAACCTTATCTGAGCTAGTTATATCTGGAATGACCTATTCACCAAAAAGTCCACATTCTGAGGCAACAAGGATTTCAACATAGAAAGGAGAAATAAAATTCAAACCTTAATGCTAAGTGAATTTATGAGTAAGAGTATGGTGGTCATTTATCTTTTTAATGTTTTTTAAAGTAGAGAAATCAGAATTCAGGAATCAGTTGGAAACAATACACGTACTGATCAATAGGAGAAAAAAATAGATCAATCATGCCATACCATGGAGCCATTAACAATAACTAAATCTTTGTATACTGACATGAAAAGATGCCAGTGGTATATGGTCAAGTCTTTTCAAAAGGAAATGCAGAACAGCATATACGATCTAATCCCAATTTTTGTAAAAATTAAACCAGGTAGAGAGATGTGGATATATTCACATGTGAATAGTAAAGATTGGGATCCCTGGGTGGCGCAGCAGTTTGGTGCCTGCCTTTGGCCCAGGGCGTGATCCCGGAGACCGGGGATCGAGTCCCACGTCGGGCTCCTGGTGCATGGAGCCTGCTTCTCCCTCTGCCTGTGTCTCTGCCTCTCTCTCTCTCTGTGACTATCATAAATAAATAAAAATTAAAAAAATAATAATAAAGAATAGTAAAGATTGAGAGAATACACCAAAAAAGGAGAGGAAGGAGTAAAAGTTCTGTTGCAGAAGTGTTTTTTTTTCTTTCCCAAAATTCAAATACTATTGAAGAGTAATCTAAAGTGTCCAAGAAAAATTGGTTCAAGGAGCAAAAGACACCTTTGCCTTCTTTCTCTCCAGACATCTGTTCTAGACATCATCACAATGATCACAAGCCCTGGAATGGCAACATGTCTCCTCCAAAGAACAGTAAATCTGAAAGAAAAGAAAAGTGGTAGCAATGGTTTAACTACTAGTGTCATGAAATTGTCATTTTAGGCATAAATACAACCAATGTCTTTCGAGCAGCTACTTTGTTCCTCTGGAAGAACTGAAAATTTTATTAAAAAGGCAAGGCTGTCATGACTAAAAAGATAATTACATGGTGTAGTTATTTAATTAGAGCTGTTGAAGAAAACGGGATGAGTGGCCCAAATTTAGCTCATCAACACTGAAAGTGTTCACATGGAAGCAAAATGGCCACCAGGAAGACGGTGTGTGGACGGCTTCCCACATTTGGATAGGAAACTAGACTACCTCATCTGCTCTGAGACTGCATAAAACAACCTTGGAGATGCTTTTTGGTTAAGAGGGAAGAGTGAACATCTGTAGCCTGCCAGGGCCTAATGGAATAGACAGGGCTGGGGAAGACAGGAGGTGAGAACCAGGCATTTGTTTCCAAGGCTGTTGGAAAAGGAGGCTGTAGCCATGAGAATAATTAAGGCCTGCTTGGAAAACAGAAACCAACCTGATCATGTCAGAGGACTCACACTGGAGATTCGTGGGAAAGTATCACAATCCCTTATATTCATTTAATCTTCTCATCTTCTCAGCACATCTATGAAATCAGCATTGTCATTCTCCTGTCCCAGATTCGGGGAAGGGGTGGAGGGACTGCTCATCATTTTGTTCATGAATCCAGATTAGAGTCTGGACTTTATTCTGAAAGTGACTGAAGAATTCTAGGCAAAAATGTGACATGGCAAGGGAGGGAGAGGTGTCATGGGGCTGATGACGGGATTCTAGGCAAGAGGTAATAAAACCCGGATGAAGACACTGAAGAAGTTTTACAACTCAACCTAATTCAACAAATATTTCATGAAGACTCACTTGTGGAAAAACACTTGACCAAGTGCCAGCACATTCTACTTGAAATGTCACCCTCTGACTTAATTCCCTAGTGAACAACTAGTCATCATTTACAGACAACTATGTTTTAGTGTATGCCCAGCTGAGCATCCCTTGAGATGCTTCCTTGGTAGCAGCCATTTTGCACATTGTGGAAGAGCTGTACCCTTTGCCTATGGCTATGGTTTAGGCTAGCTCTTTGGCAAAGGATGGCATTGACCCAAGCATGCCAGTCAAAGCTTTTTCCTTGGGAATTTGGAGTAAAAATGGGGGTGGCAATCTCTGGGGAGTGAAACCATAACTTACAGGCTCAGGAATTCTTGACGATCATGTTCCTACATATGGCTGAGTTGCAGAGAAAGTCAGTCTTCGTGAGAAAGAAGGAATATAGACATAGACACAGGAGCAGATATAGGAAACAGAAATTCTAGCCTCCTTCTAGGACATAACTATAGTGCCATTATGGGGGTCTAAAAGCAAATCAGTATCCTTAAAATAAATTCCCCAGGTGGTAAGCTAAGTAATGACCTCCCAAAGATGCCCACATCCTAATCCCCAGGACCTATGAATATTGCTTTATATGGCAAACAAACTTTGCAGATGTGATAAATTAAGAATGTTGAGATAGGCAGATAATCTTGGATTATCTAGGTAGGCCCGATGTAATTACAAAGGTCTTTATAAGAGGAGGAGGAGGGTCAAAGTCAGAGAGCAGGTGGTGTGACCAGGGAAGCAAAGACTGAAGTGATTCATGCTGAAGATGACGAAAGGGGCCATGAGCCAAGGAATGAATGCAGGCAACCTCTAAAAGCTAAGGAATACAAGGAATAGATTTCTCCCCTAGTCTCCAGAAGGAACCAGACCTGCCGACATCTTAATTTCAGTCTCTCGAGACTCATTTTTACTTCTGACCTCCAGAACCGTAGGAGAATAAATCTGTGTTGTTGAAAGCCACTGCCTTTGTGGTGAATTATGGCAGCAGCAATAGGAAACTAATACACCTCCCCTACACACACACTTTTATTTAAAATCAAGTTGGTATCTTTTATGTGCAACCACAAGAATCTAAGTACCGTATATTAATATTAAGATGCCACAGACCGTAAGACACACTGCCAAATTAGCATCAGTTTGGGGGTGGAAAAGAAACACTGCCACATTATACGTATACATATACATATTGATCAAAAGACATTCTGGTTTCAAAATGTGGAGGGAAAATGTGTACTCGGAATTAATGAAATAAAGCAATATATCCTTCATGTCAGAATTCAACCAACTCTATGTCTATGAAGCCTTCTCTAATTTACCATCATGAACTCTCCTTTCTTGACCATGGGTCAAGCCTTTCACGTATCCTCTGTCAATTGTCACCCTACTTGATAGTGGTAGGTTTATTTGTTTGTCTCTCCAGGTAAACCCCAAGCATCTTGGCATAGTCTCTGGCGCCTAGTTTAATGCCACGTGGAATGTATCAGGAAATAAATGAATAGATAGTGTCTGACCTCAGCGAGCTCCAAGGCCAACAGAAACAGATATGTCACTATACAAATCAGAGTTTTCAAAGCACCATGAATAAATTACATAAACAAAGCATCCTGGAACACAGAGTGTGCTTTTTAAATATGCAATCAAATTTGCAGTAACTAGAGAGCAGGGTAGAAGGTAAGTTTGAGAGGGCTTCTCAGGAGAGGTGACAGACATTTGAGCTCAAATATCTCAGCCTTAAAGGATGAGTGGGATTTTGAAAGGCAGAAAAGGTGGAGTAGGGGAAGGATTACAGGCAAAAAGCATAGCATGATCAAAAAAGTCACAACGGAATGAAGAGAAAAGAAAGCACCAGAAAACAGGCAAGTAATTCATTATGGCTATAGCACATGCCAACATGTCATAAAAGGACGGAAGGGAGTCCAGAAAATTTGATCTAGGTGAGAGGTGAAGATGATTGGACAGGGGAAATGGTAGAAGCCAAAGTGCAAGAAAGGCAGGACTTGCCGATGGGGTAAAAGGACCCTGGATGGGGTTAAATGCAGCAGGAGGAATCAAGTAGGGCATGCACAATAAGGTGAGGATGGAAACAACCCAATGGAAAGGGGAACATGGAAGATGACTCAGATTTTGTTTCTCAAATGTGGTTCCTAGAGATATTCTACGGGGGGATGGAGAGGTGAGCAGTTATATACTCCAATTGTGAGCCAATCAACATTTTTCAAATACATGAGTGAACACATCAATGGGTTACAGAACAAACAAGTGATGAGCTGAACGGCTGAACAAATGAATGACAGTTCTTTGGCCAAGCAGTGGCAAGTGGGAGTAAGGCCGAGGTAGAAGACAGTTGGGACGTTTGACAGCATACTGGATCTGGGCTGAAAGGTATTTTGGAGACCATGGTCATAGACACTTTGCCCACCAAGCTTGTTTTCCCATGGGGGTATGCCCGACTATGCCCTCAGTGACCTCCCAATCTAGCAGAAAGGTACATAAAATCCAACAGATGTCCCGTAAGGGAAATTTTGAACTTGGCATGAAAGTCAATGCAGTCATGGGAAGACGCTGCTAACAGGGAGGTCCACTGAGTCATGGGATGCTCAGGAGGAGCTGACAGCAAGAGAAGATGGCACAAAGGAGATGGAGGCGGAGAGAAGATTCCTGCATGACCAGGAGCTGCTCACGAAGGCAGGGGGCTTCAGAGGCAGTTTCAGGATGCACCAGACCCTCCATCTGGCACCCAGACACAAGGAGCCTTTCAAACATTACTTCATTGGTATTGAGAACAAATTGGGAGTTGCCAGAGGGGGGAGGTGAGTGGGGATATGGGAGAAACAGATGAAGGGGATCACTAATCACGATGAGCACTGAGTACTGTAGAGAATTGCTGAATCATTACATTGTACACCCAAAACTAATTTAAAACTCTATGTTAATTCTACTTGAATCTAAAAATTAAAAAAAAAAAGATAAAAATACCTAAATGGCTTGTTTATAACTAGTTGCCAACCCCTATCCCTCTCAATGTTTATAATTTAAAGAATCTTTTCTGCCTTTATCTTGCTTATTGGGTAAGCACACCAATGCTTCATCGAAAAGAGTGCTTTCTAAAAAAAAAAAAAAAAAAAAAAAAGAGTGCTTTCTGTGTTTCAGAAAGAAAACTGAGCTTTCTTGGTTCTCAGTTCTATCAGAACTCCGTTCTGCCAAGGGACCCCCGTTTTTTTAAATTGGTTGGAAGGGCCGGGTCTAGGGGAAAGTGAGTAGAGCGATAAAATTTGTTGACATTAATATTTCTCAAAAACATTCTCCTTCCCAGAGCTCAAATGTAATCCACGCAAAAGAATCCAACTGGTCTCCCTCATGTCCCTGACTTCTAGGGACTGCAGAACCTGCTACCAAATTATGTTGCCTTCTTGGGGACTTCAACCAGACTTGTCGCTGCTATTTGGGGTTTCTAAGCTGACAGCAAAAGCTCCCCAGGGTCTCTATTTCATTCAACCGATTTTCCTGGCCCATTAGCTCAGTCTGGAGTGGCAGGAAACCAGGTCAGTTCTTTAAAGTATACAGACATCCCAAAAATTTCAATAAGTGTTTTTTTTTTTCCTAATTTGTTCTCTTGGGTTTATTTTATTTATTTATTTTTTTTTTATTTTTATTTTTATTTTTTTTATGTCTGCTATGTGGGGTTTAGAGGTTGGACCAGATCAGTGGCTGTTAAATTTCTTGAGTTATAACCACTTATTGGAAACTGTTGAAAGATAGCTTAGATCCAGGAGACTGTTTAAAGGGGTTCATTGAATCCCCCAAGCCCATCCACAGACCCCAACAGAAGAATCTACGAACCCCAGGTTAAGAACCAAACGTCTCTCCAGGTCAACAGCCCTGAGACACCACGCAGGCTGGCAAAACAAAAAGCGTACACAGTCGTTCTGAAACATCTGCCGAAGAAATCAGGCTGACAGCTGGATGAGCCAGGATGCAAGCGGCAGGCTCTCACCTGTCATCCTCCTCAGCTGCTGAGCAAATGCACTCAAGTCGAGACGGTAAGAACTGAATTAAAAGAGTCCATCTATTTCCGATGAAGGCCATGTGAACAGCCTGCACAGCTCCGAGTCTCCCGCAAACCAGAAATTCTCCCGCCGTAAGCTCTGCCTACAAATGAAGATTAGCTAATAGTCTTGTCAATTACTTCAATTTGTCTTGAGATCCAGCTCCCCACCTTCACCTCACCAAGGACTGTGCTGCTGAGGAAGTCACCCCCATCTCAGCACTGGGATTTCTCATCGTGACTTTAGGGGACTGACATGTCATGCTGAAACGTCTAAGTGAACAGGCTTCATCTCTGTTTTTGTTTTTGTTTTTTTGACCAGTATGGGCTGGTGGTCCACAGACAGGTGGTACAACGACTGCCACACCTCTTAGTGTTAGCAGGAAGTCTAGTACCAACTCCTGGGTCCCCCCACTTCTTCTATTCCCCCTTCATTATGAAAATTTTCAAACATACTGAGCCATTGAAAGAATAGGATGATGAACACTTTTGTACTCTCTGCCTCTGTTCAATGATTCTTGACAGTTTGCTCTATTTGCTTTATCTCTGTATATACTTTTCCCAAAGCTAGATGAAAGTAAGGTGCACTTCGGTTCTGCCTACTTTAAATTTATCTCCTAAGAAAAATGATATTTCCCTCCATAATCGCAATACCATTATCATGCCTAAGAAAATTAGCAATAATCTTTACTGTACCATAATATCCAGTTTGTATTCAAATTTCCCCGATTGTTTCCAAATTTACTTCTGTGGCTAATTTTTATTTTCCAAACCACTGCATTCAGTTGACGTATCTCTTTAGCTTTTTAGCCTAGAACAATCCCCCAGCACATGCTTATATTTCATGACATTGATTTAAAAAAAAAAAAACAGGCTAATTATCCTGCAGAACACCCCACGTTCTGAATTTGTGATTATTTCTGCATGCTACTCTCTCCCCTGTATTTTCTACAAACCAGAAGTTTGGTCCAACAGCTTTATCAGATTCAGCTTAAGCATATCTGGCAAGAATACATCACAAGTATCCTATATACTTTTGCTCAGCACCTGGAGGCACATCATAACCACGTACTTCCACTAGGAATAGGGGTGCCAGGTCTGACCACTTGATCTCTCTGACGTAAAGATATATTTCACCTTTACGATTGGTGAACAACCTATGGGGTGATATTTAGATAACACAAAACTATGTTGTTCCTCCATAACCTTCCACCCAGTGGTTTTAGGATCCACTGATACAGTCCCTGACTGAATTGCAAAATGCTCTCCCCTCTCTTCTAGAATTACTCAATCCAAAGAATCTGTCCTACTTTCCCGTCAAATGAGGTGAGATTAAGTCTGAGAAATCTGCCACCACCATTGCTTCTTATGGTCACATCATGTCACTGTTGAAGTCTGTGCTGACGGTCCCAACAGCTCTGGCCCACCCTGAGATCATACCTCTTGGGTCTGGACCCCAGAACAGGCTGCTGCCTCTGCCAAGGAGGCCCATCTCCATCCATCAGTGCTAAGTGAAGGTGTAGTCCCCAGTTCAGTTCTCTGGTTCACGTAAAGTCTCATCTGAGCACACCAGCCTACCCCAGGACTGCTGATTCGCAAATGATTCTATCGCATCCCACCTCTCTGTCTCAGTGATGGAACTAGCTCCATTCCTCTCCCAAAGACTCCCATTAGGGAGCAAGTGATTCTTCCAGTATAACTCTAAAAGGTGGATCTGCTGATGTGTCCTATCTACTCTCTACCCACAAGTACTCACAATTGCTCTTCCACTTACACAATGGACACATATTCTTGGGCTTTTATAGCAGCTAATGTGCTTCCTTCATAAGGTGATTTATGCAGCTTGTGACTATACATGTTAAGCCAGCCCACTGATGAGTTAACCTCTCTCAAAACCCAGTCATTTTCAGCCAGCCTAGAGAACAGAACCGGAAAGCACGTGGTATATAAAGGGGTGCTTTGAGGTAACTGTGTAGGGCAAATCGTTTTGGTTAAAGTATTTGTCCTAAATTTATCAGCACAGACTACAGACAACATTATCATCAGAGCTACCATTTGTTATGCACCTGTTATTATAAGACACTTTGCATTCATTATATGTAATCCTCAAAGCAGTTCTACAAGGTAGATTTTATTACCTCCAACTTAGGGATAAAAAAGTTGAGGTTCAGTGTGATTAAAAGATATTTCCAAAGTCAGACACCTAGCAAATACTGGGGCCTCAGTTCAAACCTAGACATCTCCAATTCCAACTCCAACGACTATGCTTTTTCCATTCCCCTGCTCCTCACATTGTGTGCAAACCATGTGCTGGGAGTTCTAGAACTCAGTGTTCTGGGATGCTAAGAGAGGTTCCTCAGTTGGAGCTCATTTGATGGCACAAACCAAGGAGTCCTGACATTTCCTCCGATCTCTGCCTATCATATTTATTCATACAAAGTACTGTCAAATAACATTAAACATAATTCAAGCCAGTGTTTATTTGCAAATACATTTGTGCCAAGAGAAGAGTTTAAAAAAAAAACAACACCAAAAAAACTGAATAAGGGGCAGCCCAAGTGGCTCAGCGGTTTAGTGCCACCTTCAGCCCAGGGTGTGATCCTGGACACCTGGGATCGAGTCCCACGTCAGGCTCCCTGCATGAAGCCTGCTTCTCCCTCTGCCTGTGTCTCTGCCTCTCTCTCTCTGTGTGTGTGTCTCTCTCTCATGAATAAATAAATTTTAAAAATCTAAAAAAAAAAATTTTTTAAACCTGAATAAGGCACTTTTTGTGGGAATTTTAAAATCATTAAGTAAAACCAGGGAGGGAAGATTGGGAATTGTAAATGTCTATTTCCTGAGCTTGTTGTTAGGCTAAGTGGAAGTGCTTAAATATTTCCCACTTGTACGTCACAGAGAAAATGACAGCAACATCCCATTACTTACTATCCTGACACCCTGTAATCCATCTCCTCCGGCTCACCTTTTGGAAAACAAACAGCTCCAATAGCAAGCCACAAGATAAACGGGGAGCAAAGTCTTTGCTGGCCGTGGTTCGTCCATCATGCCTCCCAGGAAGTAGGGCCCAGGAGAGCAGCTCTGAATCAGGAGACATTCCGTGGGGCCGCCAGGAAGGAACAGGCCCCTGAGATAGCATCTTCTCAGCTTCGTGTACAGTTACCAAATTGCTTCTCCTCTTAATCAACATCTAAGTGCTTGAAACCGACTCCTCTGAGGCAGCCCCCCCGTCATCGAGAGACACCCAGAAAAGACCAACTTCTCATGTTATGTCGTTCAGTTCTCTGTTTATGCACTTTGAGACAAGAGAAGGAGGCCAATGTTTTATCAACTGCTGGCTGAGTCAGCCAGTTTGACCTATGTTTTCTCATTGAGCAGCTACAACAGCCCTAGAAGGTGAGCATTATTATCCCATTTTTACAAAGAGATTGTATCTCTTGCTCAAAAACACACAAATATCAGGTGACTGGGTTGAGAAATACCAGGTCTCTGCGGCCAGAAAGTCTGGTAACTCTCGACCCTCCTTCCAAGTGGTCTCTCCTCTGTTCTCTGAGGACACATGTCTCCAGGAGAGGCACCAAACGCTGTTTTAGACCTCTAGAGGCTTTGAGCCAAAAGAGAACTGTACTAAATCATCTATTTTTAATGACTGTTTGTTTGCCTCTTTCCTCTGCTGTGGCGACTTACACTTCCCAGGCGAAGCCATTTGGTGCTAGTTGGGGTCCCATTTGAGAAACCACATCAGAACTCAAATAAGTAGAGCAGCATTATGAATGGAGACAATGTTAAATACACCTTAATTTTTTATTAAATCAGCATTTATAAACTTTGCTATTTTTGTCTGCTGTTTTATCTTGAATTACTGCTGTATGATCATCTATTATTTTATCACAATCCTTGGTTGAAAAATCTTGATTTAGTCCAACTAAGAGCCAAGAAAGAGTAAGACCCCATAGATAAGTGATCTGCCCAGATACACCATTCCTAAGTGGTTTCGCTAAAACAAGTCTTCTGAGGCACATCTTGGTTCCCACCTCTGCACCATATCAGACTACCAGTCCTGAGCATGGAGAAACTTCTGTTCCTAGTGCTTCCTGACTCCCCTCCACACACCATCTCCTCTTTCCAGAGACCCTCCTGCTACCTTCCTGGCTCTACGTCTGTCCTCTATGGGTAGAACTTTCCCTTCTCCCACACTCGGTGCCTTTCTCAGCCAGCTATCTCAGAGAAAAAAACAACTCAGCTCACATTCAGATGAAGATGGCAAGGCACCGTGCTCACTGTGCCACAGAACAGTGGCTCCCAAATATTTTGACCTCAGGATGCTTTGACCTCCTCAGAATTATTGACAATTCCAAAGAGCTCCGAAAACCAACGGACAAAACAATTAGCCAGAACAGCATTGTTTTGTATGTTTGCAAACCTCTTCAGTGCCTGACTTATTGCATGATAGCTGGATTCTCCTACCATCTGCTTCTGGTTCTATCTGTTGTAATACCACATGGATGTAGCCTCTGGAAAACTCTACCTATGTCCAGGAGGGAATGAGAGTTAAAAAGGCAAATACAGTCTTTGTATTACTACAAAAATAATCCTGATTCCACAGACCCACCTCAGGACCCGCAGGTGTCCAGGAACATACACTGAAAACCACTACATAGAGCCATAGGT
Organism: Canis lupus dingo; assembly: GCF_003254725.2. Lineage (NCBI taxonomy): Eukaryota > Metazoa > Chordata > Mammalia > Carnivora > Canidae > Canis > Canis lupus. The sequence goes on from NC_064243.1 coordinate 87,163,534, forward strand.
CTGGAGTTAGAGAAGCCCCACTGCTGGTGACCACTGACGAGCTATGTCACCTTGGGCATGAATTCACGCGTAAGAAAGAGCCTGGCACAGATAGTAGTATTTTAAAAAGCTTTTTAAAAAGCTTCTCCCAAAGATATTTATATAAAAAGAGACCGTGCCTAGGGATGGTGTCTGAATACCAAGACACAGCTCTCTAACGATGGGATATCAGGCAGGTAAGGAAGCAGAGACAGAAAGTGAATTTTGCAAACTGGTGGTGGTGGTGGGTATCCCTCGGGTCACCCCTTCCCGACATCCCCTGGTTCACATCATGCAGGCGCCCTCTTGATGGAAACAGTCCAGCCCTGGTTTGCATGTGTTCTGTTGAAGCCAGCAGTTATCTATTATATTGGAGTCTGAATCCACACTGACCCATCTGAACCCACCTCTGCCCGTGGCACTGAGCACGAAGTCTTCTGAGAGGTTACCCTGTGGAAATGAATCCTTTTGATTGAATGACTTATTTGTACCAGCCGTTGGGCCTCTCTTTCTCCCCATCTGGGAAGCCCTTGCCCTCCCACCCCCACTCCATGCCATGGGCATGGATAGAGTCTGGGACTCACCCCAATCTATTTCCTCACTAGATAATGAGCAGGAATTCTTAATGAGACTTAGTTCTTTGGGAATCGTTGCTGTGGGTGTTATAAATAATAGAGTGTGCACTGCATTCTGAATCGTAAAACTTATTTTTGGCTGCCTGGTGCACTCTGCCATCTTTCACGGCCTCGTAGGACCAAGAACAAGCATTAAGGCCACAGCCCTGGGAACCCCGGGTGGCGCAGCGGTTTAGCGCCTGCCTTTGGCCCGGGGCGCGATCCTGGAGTCCTGGGATCAAGTCCCACATCGGGCTCCCTGCATGGAGCCTGCTTCTCCCTCTGCCTGTGTCTCTGCCTCTCTCTCTCTCTGTGTGACTATCATAAATAAATAAAAATTTAAAAAAAAAAAAAAAAAAGGCCACAGCCCTGCCAATGAGGAACCAAGGTTTCGAGGACCTTTCTACATGCATCTTCATCGAATCCCATTCCCCAAACCCCACATAAAACCAAGGCCTGAGGAAGGTAGTGGGGCCCTAGCAGCCCCGACTTGCAAGGGCTCTTGGTTTCCATCTGATTATACTTGGAAACACGTGACCAAAATGTTTGAAGACAGAAAAATGTGGTAAGGGGAGGAATGCAAATGGCATTATCTGCTGCCCTAAAGCAGCCATTACCCATCTGATAATGGAGCAAGCAGGTGACACATAAGTGGCGCTGTCCAGAGGGGACTGCATTTAGCCAGAGAGCACAAGCTCCACCCCCAGGGGACGGCACCTCTAGGTGAGTGTCACCTACGTCACTACACAGTGAGCCAGGGGTACCCAAACCTCCTGATTTTTCAAGAGAATCCAGAATCTGGGTTTGTTGTTGTATTTTTTTAATGGGAAATCTCCCAATAGTTAAATGTTTACACATTTCTAAATAACGCGTTTTTGCCCAATAAAAGTTCAACCAAAATTTCTTTTTCCAAAACAACTTTAACAAAAAATGTCTGTGGGCTGCCAGTTTGCGTCCGGTAACCCACAGTCTCGTTTCTTGTAGCGCAAGACTGTTTCTCCCAACCCCAAACACTGTGGTTCCCTGTCTTCTATCGCCCCGGGGCTCTGTTTTCCTTTGTTTTCATCTCCTCTGATGATGAAAATTTGCACTTTATACTGTCACAGAACACGTAGTCCTGCAACTGACATTTCACAATTTCAGGAGTTGGTTTCCTGTACTTTTTACAGATCTGGTGTGTTTACACAAGAAGAGTCTTCCTTCTGGAAGGTTGCAGAGACCACCAAGTTAAGTAGGGTTAAGCAGGGTTCTCTCTTACTTCACTACTGTTGGTCCCTCCACCCTGGTCCTCCGAGGTGCATTGCAGTCATTGCCTTTCTCCTGGTATGCCTTGGCAAGGATGAGTGTAAGTGGAAATATCAATCAGACTAGTCAATCAAACCTAAATCCTAGGGGAAAACCGGAGGGCAAGGCAGGGTGATGGGCAGAGAAACCGAAGAAAATAATACAAAAACAATTCCATTTACAAAGTCTCTCTTCCCGGGGAGCTCATTGAAGGAAGGGTTATGTTCATGTTTTAATACTGTTACTATCTATTTATGTAACCATAAACAGCACACAGTACTATTTCAAAGATTTTAATTTTACACCAGTGCTACATTACTCTATTCATTCTATAGTCTGCTTTTTGCTCAATATGATGTTTTTGAAATCTATGTTATTATATATTGGTCTATTCTATCACTTGAATATATAATACCTTATTTAGCCATTTTACTTGTGATGGACATTTAGGTGGGTTTTTTTTTTTTTTTTTTTTAGTCCTACCATTATAAATAAGGTGGTATGCCTTCAACATTAAGAGTTTCTCTAGAAAAAGAATGGCTAGGTTGGAGCAAACATACTCTTCTCTTTTCTATATTTTGCCAAATGGCCTTTCAAAGTGGTTCCAACACTTGACATTTCCACTAACAGTGCACGAGAAGTTCTTCTGAAAGGGTCTTGTTTTCCCCTGTGCAGTCCTGAACACTGTTAAAAGGTCTGGATAGTCCATGAACACAGTTAAAAATATGACTTTATAGGAATGCAGAGCATCTCCATATGCTACTTCAAGAACCAACTCATTATCTTGACAACTAATACATAGAAGGAAAGAATCAAGCATGGACTCTGCTTTCCCAAGAAACTGTACGTCAAGGCAATCAAATAGTTGACATGGAAAGTTTCTCTTCATAGCTCTATCCCAACCAATAAAGAATGATAAAAGCAGAATACTGCCATTTTTCAACAGTCATGAATTAATATATCCAGCCGATGAACATCGGTGGTCACTCGCAACCCTAAGAGGGAGATAACCAGACAGAAAATACAATGCCAATTCTGAACTCTTAGCAAAACAAGAACAAGGAGAATGACCAAACCCCTAGTTCTCAAGACCAATCTGCATGTACCACAAAAAATAGAGAAACATGTAAAATGACCCCAGGGGAAGACGTGACACAGAGGCAGCAGCGTCCCAAGTTACCAGGTCGTTCTTGGACCAATACTACCCAAGTCCCATCACTCTTAATGAGTCTTACTGTTCCTTGGACAATGCATTCATTTCCACTGAAGCAGAGCCATCCAACTGCTCAGATTGCTCCACCTCCTCTTGACTTCCACAATCGTATCCTTAAAATAAACCCCATTAACTAAAGTTCCTGATCCTATCTGTTCCTTCATAAAAAGGCATCCTACGCATTGGGACAGCAGTACACAGTTCCCTCCCCAGTACTGGTACCCAAGTACTTCCCTCCGCAGTTCCACTGGTACACCCACTGAATCTGGAGCATGCAGGGAGCCAGTGCTGAATGGGAGACAAAGAGAAGACTCCTGCAAGATTAAAGATGCCATTGGCTTCTTTTCCCTAGGTTGGGCAGCAATCAGCCCAGCAGGAAATAGAAATTATCATTCACAGAGCTTTAGTCTTTATACAAAAAGAAAAGCCAGAGAATATCTCCAGAAACTGTTACCAAGCAGAGGGCTCTGACTTTTCTCCAGGGAGGGGCCTTCTGATATATTGTAAACATAGCATCAAAGACATGAAATGATTTCTTAACAGGACTAAAAAAGGCAGAACAGCTCCCCTGCTTCTTGTGGTGTCTCAATCTTTCCATATTTAGTGAGCAAGAGTCAAAAATACCCCAACTCCTGGGAAATTCTCAGAAAAAGAATTTATTTTTGCTCAACATAATTTGGTTCCTTTTGTGGCTTTATCAGGCAAGGCTCAGGATCCCTTATCCTTGAGAGAGAAAGAGAGATTGGAAACAGGATGATCCATGATTGTCAGTCAATGGTCCAAAGATTCCTTTGTGGTTGGGCCATCTTTCTAGCACAGTCATATGAAATTAAGGAAATGGAGTCAAAAAGAATAGGAGCATGGCCTTAAATAACCCAGAACTCTGAGATGAAGAACACTAGGCAGAGATGTCACCATCTTATTCACTCAGGATGACAGAGATCTTACATCATCTGTGACCAGATGGCAAAGGAAACAAATATACTGATAAACAACCCCATGCAAAGAGCAGGGTGTTGGTTTTAATTGCCCTTAATTTATACTGCAAGTCAGACAAAAGGCAACACTTCAGAGAGAGTAATGTTTTGTTTTTTTTTTAAACCAAAAGCCCTGAGGTCATGGTGTCCGTGAAGACAGAGAAGTGGGTTCTGTTTGAATTGCTCTCTAAAACCACAAGAAGGCATTTTTCCCTCTTCCTCAGAACAGCGATCTGGACCTACTGCCCTGAGGTGCTGGTCCACATGCATATTTGGGACCTAGAGCGAGATTTGAAGTGACCAGAAGTGCAAGATCCCAAACATCAGCTGAGAAGGGAATTCAGTGCAGTTAAAGCTGAAGCAACTAAATTTTTTACAAGGTGTAGTATTTGCTCCAGGTGGTTTATGTATGCTATTTGCAGCCCGTTGGTAACAACTGATTTGAAAGGTAGCACCCTCCAGGAGCACCTGGGTGGCTCAGTGGTTGAGCTTCTCCCTTCAGCTCAGGTCGTGACCCCGGGGTCCTGGGATGGAGTCCTGCATCATCCTGCTTCTCCCTCTACCTGTGTCTCTGCCTCTCTCTGTGTGTCTCTCATGAATAAATAAATAAAATCTTTAAAAAAAAAATACCCTTCACACTGGAATAAAGCTGACTCCCCAACAACACACCTGCTTGCTGTGGACTGAATTGTGCCTCTGACAAAGTTCATTGCTGATGCCCTCAGCCCTAGTGTGACCCTATTTGGAGAGAGAGCTTTGAAGAAGCCATTAAGGCTAAATTAGCTTGCAAAGGTGGGGCCCTAAGTCAGTAAGGCTGTGGCACTATAAAAGAGGAAGAGAGGCCTCTGGCTTTTTTGTTTTCCTGTCCCTCTCTCATGCTCTCTGGGCACACACCAAGGACAGGCCGCGCGAGCGCACAGTGAGAAGGTGGCCCATTTTGCAAGCCAGGAAGATAGGTCCTCACCAGAAACCACGGTAGTCAACCCCTTGAACTCAGACTTCCAGCCTCCAGAACTGTGAGAATTACATTTCTGTTGTTCAAACCACCCAGTCTGTGGTATTTGATTTCAGCAGCTAGAGTGGATTCATGTACTGCTTGCTACATTTAAAATCATCACGCATGGGGGCCTGGGTGGCTCAGGCAGCTAAGCATCTGCCTTTGGCTCAAGTCATGATCCCAGGGTCTTGGGATCGAGCCCCACAGTGGCCTCCCTGCTCCCTGGGGAGTCTGCTTCTCCTTCTACCCTCCCCTCTGCTTGTGCTCGCTCCCTCAAATAAAATAAAATTGCCATGCAGATGCTACAGACAAAATCCATCATGTTTTATCATCTCAGGTTTCTTTTTATTTTTTAAGATTTATTTATTCATCTTAGAGAGAATGCACTCCCCCGGTGGTGGAGGAGGGGCAGGAGGAAAGAGTCTCCGGCAGACTCCCCACTGAGCGTGGGTCCTGCCCTGGGCCTCCATCCCACAACCCTGAGATCATAACCTGAGCTGAAACCAAGAGTTGGATGTTTAACCGACTGAGCCACCCAGGCACCCCTGTGATCTCGGGTTTCTAATCTTGCATACAGTCATACAGGATCTTGGAGTGTAACAGAATTCTAAGAACTAGCCACCCTGGGGTATCTTGCGTTGCGTGTGTCTGGGGTACTGCGGAGAGGATTCTGGCAATGGTTGAGTTCCTGGGAAAGAGAGCTTAGATCACTCAGGGCCATACTGCTACCTCTTGAGCCCTGGAGCTTGTACGTGAGGTAGGGGGGTAGGGAATATGTATGTGTCAATTATAAGTATAGGTGCCACAGATTGGCCGCCTCTGCTCGTGTCCAACCTCCCATGTGGAGGCCAAAGACCCAGCGCTACCTGGAAATTCCTGCACTCGCTAGTCTGGGCCAGAAATATTAGAAAAGCAAAAAAAAAAAAAAATTCTCTAAAAATATTTGAGCCTGGGTTTACTCATCAGCAGCCAAATGAGAACAGCAATTAGTGATACTTGCTCCAGCTCTCAAGCCAATTGATGAGCTCAGATAAGATACTGATCCTGCAAAGGCTTTGTTCAATACCAAACTCTCCTATCAGATGGTACATCACTTAGATGAAACCCAAAGGGATGGCTACACATAGGCATTTCACCACGATTATGAAATAAAATCAGGTGGAACCATTTTTAAGCATTAAGGTTTTTTTTTTTAAGGGGTGACTATTTTTGCAAAGTTTCCATTTATTAGTTACATATGTTTCCATATTCCCTCTTATCCAGCAAGTATTTGAGGTTGCATACAAACGATATAAAAATATACGCAATAAATAATAATAGAACCAAGAGGAAAGAACAGTGTCAGACATGATAGAAATTTTGGATCTGAACTTCCTGGCAACCAAGGGAAACCTCAAACAATGCAATGACGGAATTTTTATTTTCAGAAAGAAGAAAAAAGTTTTATCTAAGAATCGTAATGAAGACAAACTGCCTCATGCCGAAGACTGCCAGTGTTTTCCCATTGAGGCCCTCATTTGTCTATGCAAATGCGGACCCGGTGAACAATGTCTCTCGAGAGAACTCTAAATGGAAAATTGTCAGTGTCACCGAGAGTGAGGATAAATTTTGTGGCAGGACATGAATTCCAAAAGCAAAGGGCAGTGCCTGTGAGGCAGCAGGGAACCCTATTAAGAACACAGAACCGAGAATCTAAAACCCATTTGATTCCCAGTCTCCCCCTGTGTTGGTTGTGTGGCCATGGGCAGATACTTCAATGCTGAGTCCTGGTTCTCCTCCTCAACTGACCTCGGACAATTGTGAAGAGGAAAAAACAAAATCTGTTGGGTGGATCCTTCATCTGTAAAGCGTTAATGATGTGTTTACTAACCCTCGTGCATCACAGGCCGTGGACGCGTCTAAGGTAGCAATGCCCAAGCGTACTGCACACATGCTAATCTGAAGGGCTCCCCCTTGGAGATTCAACATGTCCATGGCATATTGCAGCCCTGGGAAGCCCTACAAACAAAATGCTCATTTTCACGCAGCGTTTCCAGGCTTACTCGACTAAATCTCCACTTCCCTTTTGCGTGACCTCATTCCATGATGCCATCCTTTGGGAATTTTATTTTTTTTTAATTTTTTTATTTATTTATGATAGTCACACACACAGAGAGAGAGAGGCAGAGACACAGGCAGAGGGAGAAGCAGGCTCCATGCACTGGGAGCCCGACGTGGGATTCGATCCTGGGTCTCCAGGATCGCGCCCTGGGCCAAAGGCAGGCGCTAAACCGCTGCGCCACCCAGGGTTCCCCCTTTGGGAATTTTAAACTCACCCAGTGTTCTTGACTGGGGAGCGATTCTGTCCCTTTCCCCCTGCAAGAGACCTATGGCAACATCTGAACATATTATTGATTATCACACCTGGGGCCAGGGCAGGGGCCCAGATGCTCCCATCATCTAGTGGATAGAGGCCAGGGATGCTGCTAGACATCTTACCATACACAGGACAACAAAAGACTACCTGATTCGAAATGCCAATAATGCCAAGGCTAAGAAACTCTAAACCCTAAACAAACCCCTTCTTTGAAGTTATTTCTATTTTTATTTATTAGTTGTATTCTTACAGGTCTATAGGCCCAGAGATACATTGTCTTCTGTGATTCCACCTATCTTCCCTCCAATCCTGTGTGGTTGGCTAGCTTATGATCTGTGGTGTTCCAGAACTTCCCACACAACCCAGGAGGCCTGGCCCTTGCCCTTGACGATTCTGATGAAACCTCTGGTTAGCATGTGCCTTCTAGGCTGCAGTAACAATCACGCAGCCTTGATGCATGTCAGAGCCTCCCCCCTCCCCAACTTCCCCCTTCTCTCAGAATCACCCATCCTGAATCTTCTTCCAGACAGTAGGTCCTTCTTGGCGTGCACTGTCCCAATCCCCATTCCCTACTCCAGAGACAGAGGAGCCTGGCAGGGAACTAGATGCTTCCAAAAAGAGATGACCAATACACTTCCCAGGCCACAATCAAGAGCCAGAAAATATCACCTCCTAATTGCAGTCTGTGAAGTGCCTTTCTTTTTATTTATTTATTTTGATTTTATTTGTTTATTTTTAACTTATTTGAGAGAGAAGGTACAAGAAAGCATGAGCAGGGGGGAGGGGCAGAGGAGAGGGAAAAGCAGACTCCCTGCTGAACACGGAGCCTGACCCCACCGGAGGTTCATCCCAGGACCCTGAGAGCACGACCTGAGCTGAAGGCAGCCCCTTAACCAACTGAGACACCCAAGCACCCCTGGGAAAATGCCTTTCTATGTACAGATGCCAGGGGAAGGGGTCTCTGGGCCCTCAGCATCGTCATCGTCATCTACCACTCTGGTATCACAGAGGGGTCTCCACCCTCACTGTCTCCTGCCCTGTTGTTTGGGTTCCTCTTCGTGTCCCCTGCCTCTCGGTGGCTCTCAGAAGCTTGGGATCCTGCCTGTGCTTCTTACTCCCTCTTCCCCCACACCGCCTTCAAGAAACCCAGAGGATTTGTCTGAAGATCTCCACCTGCCACACCACACTGGGTGCTTCCTTGGGCTTGCCCCAGGAAAGAGAGGTACAGATCCCCTTTGGCCTCAGTTTCCCAAGCCTAGCTGGGGAGACATCATTCCTCCTCCAGATGTGACGCAGGGATCTGCAAGGCCCAGAAGCCCTTGTCAGAGACCCCCTGCTCCCCAGCCTCCAACCTGCACTCAGACTGTTTTTCCCTGTTTGCCTGCTTTCTTTCCTTTTTCTACCCCTCCTATGTTCCCAGTGCCCTGAGTTCCCCTTTGGAGCCATCCTTTTGAAACTCCAAAACCTAGGCTTTTGAACGTCAAATGCTTTTCTTCTTCTTTTTTTTTTTCCCCTCAAATTACCATCTCTGCCAGGAGTTTTGAAAGTCTGTTTAGACTTTTAACTCTCTGCATTTTTGCTGAGTCATTCACTCACTAAGAGAATAAAATCAGAATGTCTTTAGCCTGAATTCAGGGACGGGCTAGGGGGACAAGGGGATGAAGGGAAAAAGCTTTGGTTAAATCTCAAAATATAATTATCACACAATAGTGAGCCCCCCTTGCCACTTGTGGGTCCGCTTTCGTAGCCTGTTCGTGTCTTCTCATATTCAATCTTGATGAGGTTCAAAGTTCCATTCGCTGGAAGAACTGTGTGTAGGGATAACAAATAGATTTCCATCTCATTTGCCAAATTCAATCAATTGATAGTGGCTGCCCAAGCAGCGTTCAGAGGTGATTTGAGGCCTCAGCTGGGCTCACTGGGCAAAAGTGGATTAGTCACCTCTGCCATGGGTGAAGAAGGAAAATTGTGAGAGCATGCTTGCCAAGAACTAGTCGTCACCACTTCTTGTTATCTGCAAACCTGGAGATTCATCTAGAACCTTCCTTTTCCAGATCCTATTAGCAAATATTATTAGAAGACCTGATGGTGAGCCTAGGGTAAGAAGGAACCCCAAGTGTGAAGGAGGCCAACATTCTGAGTGGCATCCCCTGGGACTGGGAAGAGGAGATGGGCAGGTCACGGTCCTGCACATTGCTCCCCAGCCCCCAGCCTGCCCTCGGGGACGAGCGGCAGAGCTTATGGTGTGGACTCTGGAGTAAGCACAAAAAGTCTGAAGGCACAAATCGGTTATTTATTCCGTGGGCAGCGGGAGCCACTGACGGTTATTGAGGGGAAGAGTGACAAGATAAGAGATGGCTTTTAGCAAAGTGAATCCAACAGCCACTGACCCAATGGAAGGGAGCGTTTGGGGGCCAGGCGTCTTTGCAGACGCAGCAGTCCAGGCGCCAAGGATCCAGGCCCAGAATGCCTGCGGGGATAATACTGACACCCCAGAAGAGGGCAGCGGCCCCCTCAGCTGAGGGCGCACCACATCCCAGGCCCTGGAGAAGCCCGTGAATCCTGAGCTTTCCTGAGACCTCCCCGTGCCCTCACGTGTAAGGGAGCCAAGATGTGCGGGCGTCCGCGGACCTCGCCGCAGAAAGCTGCCCGCTGGCCTGAGCGAGCCAGGGCCTAGCCGAGGGCCCCGGAAAGAAGACAACCCGCGGGCTCTGGGCACGCGCCGTGCAGGTGCCAGCTTGGCCAAGGCACGCTTCTGGCGTCACGGTGGCTCTAAGCATCCTGAGAAAGGTCAGGCTGCACGGACGGGGGAAGTGACCAGAGCAGGGACTGTCCCTCCGCGGCCCAGGTCAGCTCCTCCAGCTGAAATAAACCAAAGCAGAAGCACAAAAACCGAGCTGGGCACAGCGCAGAGAGGAGGGTGCCGGGGAGGAGCACACCCTGGGCTGGGGCCGCTCTCCCCAGTTAAGGCAGGTGACTCGAGGATAAGGGGATGATGGGTGAGGGGAGGAGGGAGAGCAGGGGGGAGCACAGAATCAGCAGGAGCCAATGAGCAGGGTCTCCTCCCTCTGGCAAGATGAGAAAGACCCCACTTCTCCCCAGAGTCTGGGATTCCTAAATCTATTCCCCTCCCACCTCGCCCCACATTGACTTGGCCCTTCCTCTGTTTCTGCCTTCCCTTCCCTACCCTTTCAACTCTCTGGCTCTCTCCCTTCTCCCCATCTCTGCACCTAAACCTGCCACCCCAGAATGCACCTCTGGCTCAACCTGAAGGAACCCCAAACAGAATGTGCATGACCATCCATCCTTTCTCCATCCCCAGTCCCAGCAGGCTCCAGGCAGGTGTCCCTGGAAGACGGTGGAGCCACCCAGAGTCCCCTTCCCTACTGATTCCTCACGACACTCTCACCAGCCAGGAAAAAGGCTTGGGTTCTGTGGCCTTGGCTAGTCCCCTTTCTGTCCGGCTCTGCTGGTTTCCCTCATCAAGGACACGACGGCGGATGAGGGGACAGGTGGGTCAAGCTTCATTGGCCAAGAGCCTTCCGTCCAGGAAGAGGGGAGCACATTCCAGGTGGGGCTGAGAGAGGGAAGGACCCCAGCCCAAATGGAGCGAGGCCGTTCTGGGGGCAGTGAGTGGAGCAGGCCAGCTTGAAAGGAGCAGAGTCTGTGTGGGGCATAGTGAGAAGGAAAGCGAAATTGCAACTAGTTGGTCGAGGGCCTTGAATGCAAAGTCAGGAGTTTGGGATTTACCCATTCCTAAAAGAGAGCCATGGAAAGTCGCTGAGTGGGGGAGGAACATTATCAAAATGACATGTGAGTCGACATCAGATAGGACCTTCCTGCGGCAGGTTGGTCCTGGGGCCTGCAGCTGGAAACAACAGCAGCTAAATAACACATATGGTAAAGGATATAGGGGAGAAATGGGGACAGATGCCACACTCCCCCAGGGCTTATTAACTGGGCTTCCGCTATAATTAGCCCACGTCAGGCCAGGTAAGCACTTCTGCGGGGGAGGCGAGGCAGTGGGAATCGGGAGAGACTGGCCAGTGAATACAATGGCTTTTTCTCTGTGCATTGGGGACATGCCTTCTTCTCCATCCACCCCCTACTTGTGTAGGGGAGGGATTCCCGCAGAGACGCACCCATAGGGGCTGAGAAAAAGCAAGCAGTCCATTCCCTGCTTGGACAGCAAGGTGCTGTTTGCCCTCCGAGCCAGGAAGGAGGAAAACGGAATGACAGCAGGTGGAGAGAGGATGCATCTGTGGAGCACCTGCTGGGCCAACGTTGGGTACAACCGGGTGAGCTTCCCACAGGTCACAAGGACACCTCCGAAAGTAGCTGCGCTCCAAGACGTGGTTCCATTTATATGTAATATCCAGAACAGGTGACCTCCTAGACCAAAAGCAGATTAGGGATTGTCAGGCCTCGAGGGAGGGTAGGAATGGGAGTGACTGCTTAATGGGTATGGGACTCCTTTTTTTTTTTTTTTTTCACAGAGAGAGGCAGAGGGAGAAGCAGGCTCCCTACTGGGAACCCTATGTGGGACTTGATCCCAGGAGCCCGGGATCACCACCTGTGTGGAAGGCAGACGCTCAACCACTGAGCCACCCCAGTGCCCTGGGTATGGAGTTTCCTTTTGGGCTGATGGAAATGTTCTGGAACTAGCTAGTAGTGATGGTCGTACAACCCCATGAATGTAATAAATAGCATTAAATTGTATGCTTTAAAATGATGAAATTGGGGGGCCCCTGGGTGGCTCAGTGGTTGCTCAGTGGTTGAGCATGTGCCTTCGGCTCAGGTCGTGATCCCGGGGTTCTGGAATCGAGTCCCACATCGGGCTCCCTGCCTGGAGCCTGCCTCTCCCTCTGCCTGTGTCTCTGCCTCTCTGTGTGTGTCTCTCATGAATGAGTACATAAAGTCTTTTTTAAGAAGGGTGAAATTGGTCAACTTTATGTTATGTATATTTGACCACAATACTTTTCTTTTACTAAAGATAGAATAGCAGCCGAAGCTTCAGACAACTTGTTACCCTACCCACCCCACCCCGGGGCTGCCGGTGAGGAGCAGAGACCTGGACCAAGGAGCAGGGGAGCGCGCTCTCAGCGACGTGGGACAGGGGTCAGCCACATTCAGGCTGGAGCCTCACCTCCCCGGCAGAGAGAGAACAAGGCCATGTAGAATCTTTTTTTTTTTTTTTTAAGATTTTTTAAATTTAGTTATGGGAGACACAGAGAGGAGCAAGAGGCAGAGACACAGGCAGAGGGAGAAGCAGGATCCATGCAGGAGCCCGACGTGGGACTCGATCCCGGGTCTCCAGGATCAGGCCCTGGGCTGCAGGCGGCGCTGAACCGCTGCGCCACCGGGGCTGCCCAGAATCTTCTGAAGCAGTCAGGCACCTGCCCTGCGGTGGGCACCCGCGCTGTTCCAGAATACCTCAGGCCACCCCCTGCGGGCACCTAGAAAGAGTGTGTTTCCCCGCCCCTTTCCAGTTGAGTGGCCCCACGTGGCTGGTTCTGGCCAAGGAGGCGCGTGCACGTGCAAGCCCCTCCTGGCTCATTTGAGCCCCAGGCAAGATCTAGGGTGAGCAGGTGAGCCTGCTCCCGGGGAGCCCAGGAGAGGCCGGGACTGTCGGTCCGCTTGAGCCCCCGAGGGATCGTGTGATCCAGTGAGCAGAGCTTCCGTCCGCCTCGGGGACACGTGGCGTAAAGAGAAGTCAGGCTCTGCTGACCGAGTTGCTCAGCCCGGGGGTGGCTTGTCAGCACGGCCTGACCGTGCCCAGCCCGGAAGGATCAGCCTTCGGCCTCCTGCCCCTCGGACAGCGTCCTGGGCCCCGGGGGTGAGAAAGACCGACTGCCTCCGCAGCTGGATGGGCAGAGGGGTTCGTCCTGCCTCGCCGCTTCCTCCCCAACACGCACCAGGCGCCAAAGACCCGAAGGGCTCTCTCTCATGCCTTCCTCCTCACATCCCTATCCTTGGGGGAGGAGAATTCAGTTACAGAGCAGATTAGATTTCTCCCAGGACCGGGCTGCGCCCTCAGGTTGGGGTGAGCAGCAGGCATGCGAGCTCCCTGCAGGACAAGAAGGAAGAAGCTAGGAATTGGGCTGGAGGCGGTGACTGGGCCGAGGCCCCATCAGGCAGGGCCCCTCCTAAAGGTCCCGTAGGGGAGCTCACCGGGCAGGGGAAGGCCAGAGCAGGGGGGAGCTGTGATCCAGGCCCAGGCCCGAAGGGGGGAAGCAGCGGCAGCAGGGAGAGCCATGCCCGCAGCTGTGGGCCAAGGCGGGGAGGCACAGCCACTGCCAACCCCCTGCCCACCAGGGAGGCGGCCCAGGAGGCAAATGCCCCCAACTTCATCTTCCTCCTGTCCTCTCGTTTCCTGCCAGGGCTTCCCAACTGGCTGGACCCAACAGAAAGCTAGTGGTCCACGGAGCCCTTTAATACCTCTGTGACCGTCCACCTGACTCAGAGCAAGGTGGAGGAGGGTGGAGGACTCATCAGAAGGGGCGAGTGGAGGCGGTCGGCAACCTCCCTGTGTGAGTGAAACTCTCTGTCCTCCCTCTCCTGAGTGTGACTACTCCAGAAGTTGGTTCTAGGTGTTTGGGGGAGATTTTTTTTTTTTTAAGATTTTATTTATTCATGAGAGACACAGAGAGAGGCAGAGACACAGGCAGAAGGAGAAGCAGGCTCCCCGAGGGGAGCCCATTGCGGGACTCAATCCCAGGACCCTGGGATCACGCCCTGAGCCAAAGGCAGACTCTCAACCACTGAGCTACTCAGGTACCCCAGGAAGATTTCTTTAAAATATAGTTGTAGGGGGCACCTGGTTGTGCAGTCAGTGAAGCAGCCAACTCTTGGTTTCAACTCAGGTCGTGAGCTCAGGGTCCTGGAATTGAGCCCCTCAATAGGCCCCACACACAGCACAGAGTCTGCTTGAGACTCTTTCCCTCTCACTCTGCTCCTCCCCAATGCCCGCATGCAGAAGCGCTCTCTTTATTCCTCTCTCTCTCTCTCTCTCTCTGTCGAATAAGTAAAATCTTTAAATATATAGTTGTATATATATGGCTAATATAACACATCATTACATTAGTTTCAGGCATATAACACTGATAACAACATTTTTATTTAGGTTGTGCTCACCACAAGTGTAGCTGCCACCTGTCACCATACCAGGCTATCACAGTTCCACTGGCTGTGTTTCCTATGCTGTACCTTTCATCCCCGTGATTTATTCACTTCGTAACCGGAGGCCTGTATCTTAGGGAGATTATTTTTTATCACCGATGTTCCAGATGGGGCAGGATGGAGTGGAAGTTAGAAGACCACTTAAGATACAACTATGTTGGGTCTCGTCAGACAAGTGGGCAGAAAGGCAGAAAAGGAGGATGGAATCGATTCCAGGAGGCTAAAGGTGAAAGAGGATCAAGAAGAAGAATTAACCTGGGCACAGGTGGCTAAAGAGACGGGCTGGGAAACAGATGGATGTTCCAAAGAGTTGAACTGTAAAGACTTTAATGAAGAGACTCTACAAGGTGCAGGAGGTGCTAAGGGAGCCAGAAACACATGGAGATCAGAGGGCACCTGGAGACTCATGATTGCAGGAAGCTGTTCACATCCCTGTGTCTGAAGGGACAAGAGAGGGAGTGGGGACAGGGAGTCGGGGAGCAACCCCTGCCCCCCAGGAGCCAGAGCCTTTGTGAGGCTGAGGCTGCACCGGGGGCGGGGTGGGGGATGGTCAGGAGGCAGCCAACACGTTGTGGCACAGCCCTCACACCTTCTGGTCGTCTGCTGTGCCTCCCAACTAGAAATCTGAGGAGCCAAGGAGCCCCAGCAAGGGCAAAAAAGGGGGGGAGCACAGAGAATGGATCTACGGGGACAGGAGGCCAGAGAGAAAAACCACCAACCTGAAAGAAGAAGGAAGTCAAAGCAGGGAGACAGGAAATTGCGGCTAAGGTAGCAGATGCCTTTCTGAGTCCCCGAAGAGGGATGAAGGAAGAAAAGCGGTGTCAAGTGAAGGTGGCTGCTTGCCCGACAATAGAGACCCAGGGACGCTTGGCACCGAGACTCGGTTCACCTAGGCCACACCACTGGCGTCACGGCGAGGAGGCAGTCGTGGCCCGTGTCAGGTTGAAAAGCCTCTACCCTTTCAGGTGCCCCAGAGGATGACCAAGGATGAAGCGAAAGGGGCAAGACGTTGACAACTCGACAACATTGCCAGTTCCTGTTGGCGCCAGCCACCCGCCTGTCACACAAGAGAAGGATAATCTTTTAAGAGGAGGAAGACCTTCACTCCCAGGAACACAAAGGCTCCTGTATTGCATCCCTGACTCCCTGGAGGCGGGCTGGATCTAGTTCAAATCATTTCTTTCCGGAGCCGCTGTTGCCAGGAGGATTTGGAAGAGCAGACAGGGGTGATGAGTCTAAGTGAAGTGGCCTGGGCTCCTCATCCCTCCCTCCTGGCCATTTCGGAGAAATCAGTGTCTGACTTTCCAGCAACAGCCAACCACTGTTCACCAGTGGCCCTGTGCTCGTTTTAAAGGGTAAGCCACCCTCTGCAGCATCACTCATCAGCGTGGTCAGAGAGGAAGGACTCCCTTCCCCAAAGTCAGGCTGGTGTGTGGTGAGCATCTGAAAAGGCTGGTCGAATCTGAATCACCAGTGGGTAGTTACCTAAAAGAGACAGCACAGACTGCTGCATTCAGCATGAAGTGAAAATGCTCAGAAGAGAGGAAAATGATAAATGGTCTTAGGGGCTTAGATGAACTCTGCCAGGAAAATGAGTTAGGCTTCCAGAATTTAACCTGCTCCAAAGGCAGGGCCACAAAGTACGGTTGTGTAGGTTGTGCACTGCACAGAACTCCCCACCCCTGCCTGGCCACCTTCCTGCCAAGGGGGCAGCAACAGCTGAAATCCAGTAGGCTTTCCACTCACCAAATCCATCCCAGCTAACACACAGGTGTGTCTACCTAGGGGAAGGGCGGACTTTTTCTTTGCACAAAGATTCTATCCACTTGTCATGCCATGTTCCCTGGGAACTACACCACCCAGAGGTGGGAGGATTCTGATTCTCATAAAGATGCCATGTATCCTTGGCCAAATTCATCCTAGCTGCTATCTGGATGCATTTACTCGTAGTCGCATTACATCATAATCAGAGCATGAGCAGGAGAAACTCAGAAAAGACGATAACAGTAATGACAACAACAACAATCCCTCATCTGGGTTTAGCCTTTAACATTTTTAAAAAGTACTCTGCTGTACAGGATCTCATGCAATTCTGAGAACGACCCGGGGGGCAAGCTGCATAAAGGTATCCTTCACCAGGGAACTTCTGTGGGCTGAGATCTCCTCTGATTTCAAATTCTCTGCTCTTTGCACAATATAAACCCAACAAAACCTACACGTTTGGAAAAGCTTCCAGTTACCGAGTTGGGCAGCCAGCACCAATTTGCCTGTCTCCCAGGTGACAGAACAGTAATTTTTCTCTGGAGATCTGCTGCCATTTTCAGTAGACATTTTTTCTGGGGGGAGAGAGACACGCAGCTCAGGCCTGGCCATTGAGACCACTGCGGCAGCGATTGGTAGGGCCATGGGACCCACCAGAGCAATGAGGCAGGAAGGGGGCCCACCCGAGTCTTGAGCAGGGCAGAGGGAGTGTGTCTAGAGTTGTTGGCTGTCAACCAACCCCATGTGGAATGTGAGAATAAGTAAAGCCAATTGGGTGATAGGACAGCCAAGGAGTGACGAGAGACAGGGTCCCAGTGACATCATTTGAGCCTATAGATTAAGCCACGCACCCAAGTACTTTTTATTGACTTGAGCCAGTATATTTTATTGTTTAGGCAGCTCGAATTGCATCTTCTCTTTCCTACAACTAAAACACCTTGGCTAGTTCAAGGACTGTCTTCCTCTTCTGTCTCATTAGCTGGGTACAGAGGCAGGTGCTGCCTTTCACAGCACTGGGGACCAGCACAAGGTTCACCTGCTAAAGACTGAGTCACAGAAATTCCCTCAGTGCCGTTCTGTGACTATTGACCAGCTCTACGCAGCAGCCCAGAAAAGTTGGAAATGTCCCCTTTGCCCAGTGGAGTAGCCTGGCCTGCTGGGAACAGTGAGGCAATTGTGTGGTATAACGAGGACAACACCTCACTCAGCAGAGGTTCGGCTGTGCTCTGATTGTGCATGGACACCCACATCAGATGGGCCCTGATGGCTCCCATTGGTGATGGAGGCGACATGCAGAAGAGTCTTCTCCCCCAGTCGTGGGACCTACATCCTCTGCTTCAATCTGCCTGGGCCACCAGAGGTCACGTACTCACCACCGGATCATTAGCAGTTGCCAAGAGAATGCCATGCCCTGATTGGCTTAGGGCTAACAAGGATCTACCCTGGAGCTGGAAATGGTGTCACACTGGGCATCCCTAAGTCACATTGGGAGGGACAGATCCCCAAACTGGAATTCCATTGAAAAGAAAGAAGTAGGGACTAGATGTTTGAATTAGATCAAGAATGTCCTTATAGCCACTACCTGACCATGTGACCCTGGGCATGTCCCTCTGACTCTTTGGGCCTCAGTGTGCTTGTGCAAACTGAAGAGGATAGAATCAAGGACACTGATTACTCTGGGAATCTTCTGTGTGTGAGAGACTTTTTATTTATTTATTTGATAGAGAGAGAAAGAGTAGAAGCAGGGGGAGCAGCAGAGGGAGAGGGAGAAGCAGGCTCCTGCTCAGCGGGAGCTGGATCCCAGGACCCCAGGATCATAACCTGAGCTGAAGGCAGGCGCCTAACTGACTGAGCCACCCAGGCACCCCACTCTCTTGGAATGTTTTGAAGAATTCCAGTGTCTCCACACTTGAGAAAGGGTTACAAGCTGTCTTGTAAAAGAGTATGAGAAGGCCCTAAGATGACTCTCAAAGAAAGTATGGGATCCATGTGTCTACTCCCCAAATATGCTTTATGGCACTCAGTGTTTTGGGGTTTTTTTGAGACTTATTTATTAATTTTGAGAGAGCGCATGTGCACAAGGAGGAACAGGGGGTGGGGAGAGAGAATCTCCAGCACAGCCCTATGTGGGGCTCAATCTCATGACCTGATCATGACCTGAGCAAAAATCAAGAGTCAGACCTTCAGCCCAGGGTATGATCCTGCAGCCTGGGGATCGAGTCCTATATCGGGCTCCCTGCAGGGAGCCTGCTTCTCCCTCTGCCTATGTCTCTGCCTCTCTCTCTCTCTCTCTCTCTCTCTCTCTATCATGAATAAATAAACAAAATCTTAAAAAAAAAGAGAGAGAGAGAGAGAGACCCTTAACCAACTGAGCCACCCAGGCACCCACCCAGTGTTCTTAAAAGTGAGAGATTTGGTAAATAAATCCTTGCATGTCCTCTCAAAAAAAAAGAAAAGAAAAAAGAAAAAAGAAAGTGGCACCAATCAGCCACAGCTGAGTCAATGTCACACAGTGAACAGGCCTATAATCCCTTGTCTTGTATCCTGCTCATCACTTCCAGCATTTAGCTGTCAGACCCCAGCCCCTCCCCGGGCTAGTGTGCAAGGCTGCAAATCCTGGTTTACAAAGTACTGCACCCCGCCCCCCCCCCCCCCACACACACACACACGGCTACTACAGAAGCTCATGTAGGCTTCACCACAATCCTGTGGAATTTGCAAGATGGAGACTTTTACTCCCCCCAGTTACAGTAAAAAACAAACAAACAAACAAAAAACAAAGTTTTTTCTGAATTTATTACAAAGTCATATTCTGTGGCATATAAAAAGTACATTCTAAGCAATGATAACCTTTATAAACAAAGGCTGGATTTGGCCTTTTCTTTTTTTCTTCTGGGCCTGGTCAGATCATATAACTACAGCACGTTATAAATAGCTAGCAAGATTTTTCAGTCCTAATGCTAGATACACCCCAGACCACATAACTCAGCCTCTGGGTTGGGGGTGGTTGGAAGGAGGGCAGACATGAATAGTTTTTTCAATTCCCAGGTTCCTTTTTTTTAAGATTTTATTTTTAAGTAGTTTCCACAATGAATGTGCAGCTCAAACTCAGAACCCCAAGATCAAGAGTCATATGCTCTCCTGACTGAGCCAGCCAGGCACCCCTAAAATCCCATTTTCTACTGTGACCTCCAGGCTAAGACCCACTGCTCAGGCTGGCCACTACTTTAGCATCTACCCTAAAACCAATGGCTACCCAACTTCACTTAGGTAGAAAAACAGGTGACTTAAATACTTCCCAACTCTTGGCTATAGGAAAAATAAAACTGTTACCAGGTCTTTAAAGTCTAGTGATACCTGGGATACTTGGGGGAAGGGAAGTGGTGTTCTGTCTCAGAAGGGACTCTGAGCTTTCTTAATAGGAACTAGCTAAATCCTAACAGATTCTTTTTTTTTTTTAAGGTTTTATTTATTTATTCATGAGAGACACACGGAGAGAGGCTGAGACAAAGGCAGAGGGAGAAGCAAGCTCCTCACAGGGAACCCAACGCAGGCAGGACTCGATCCCAGGACCCAGGATCCCAGGATCACGACCTGAGCTGAAGGCAGATGCTCAGCCGCTGAGCCACCCAGGTGGCCCTTCCCAACAGGGTCTAATTAAACCATACTCTGTGGTCGGATCGCCCGCTACCCAGCACCTCACATGCAGACCAGGGGCGAGCCTTACTTCTGAACGCGCCTCTGACAGGAGCTCTGTATTGGGCTCCTTTGCAGAAGACCATTATCATTATTTTATTATGACTGAACTACAAAAGGATTTAACTAAAAGGGGCCGGAGAGGGAACCCGAAATGTTCCAAATATTCACCAGGCGGAAGCACTTAAGCAAGAAGGACACCTTCAGCTGGAGGAGCTCCAACTCGGGCCTGAGCCAAGGGCGTGTCCACGGGTGGCCTTGGCCAGAGATTAGACGCAGACGCGCGGGAAGCCCTCTCGGGTGGCCTCAGGACATTGAAGGGAAGGCAGCAATTTAGTGCAAGGCCTAACCTGTTCTGTTGAGAGCACTTTGGAATGTTCCACAGCCTCTGACTTTGGGGACTGACAGTATTCCAAGAATCAGAAGCTACATGTCGGAGGAAAGGTAACTACTGCCAATAAAGAGCTTGGGAATATTTGGTCGTCCCTAGACCCTGGGGCGGAGATGAGCACTGTATTGGGAGCCAAGAGTTGGTTCTCCTTGTGTTTGATCTTTGTGTCTAAATAACGGCAAGGTGAGGCTGTAAAGCATTTATTAATCACCAAGGGTATGTATTATTAGGCAAGTATTGGCTTAGGGCTGGGAAAGATGACTGGCAAGTTTTGGCTCTAATTTCTAGTCGGTGCTTTTTAAATACATGCTGATCGATTGACAAGAACTTCTCAGAGAACAGATACAGCACACCCTCAGTAGCCAGCACCCGCCCACAGGCATTACTAAAATGAAGACTACTCTCTTTCTTCCCCTGTTCTCACTGTATCACCACCACTTATAGTTTACAAGCCCCCTGTAGGCTTGCAGGCTCCTCACTTTAAGTCTTGCTCAACATGAGGATCCCATCTCAACTCGAGATCTGCCTATCACAGCACATGAGAGAGGATCATCTCTACCATGTGCAGAGATAGAAAACCAGCTGTTTGCACCAATGGGCAGACACGAGGCAGCACAGAGGCCCCAGGGATACACTGAGCACTTGAAGGTCATCAGCGCCGGGCCAGGTGCCATGGGAAGGACTTGATGCAGGGGCAGAGGCAGTGCTCCTCCATGACCAGAGCCCGGTGAAGTCGATGGGCTCACTTGAATCTGATCCTCAGCCCAACCCGAGCTGGAATGGGAATGAAGCTAGGCTAGTTAGGGCCGGTGAGCAGTTCCAGGCCAGATGCCAGGGGCCTGTGCCTTGAGCTGTTCTCCGCTTACAGATAACCATGGAGCACGGATCACAGAGGATGCACCGCAAAAGTTAATGCGCTTTTAAGTGGCACGTTACAAAATCTCAACAGAAACTAAGTGGGAAAGAATTTAAGCTTTCTGGTTTAGTAGTGGTTGGATCCAAGTGCTTAAAAAGTGTTATCCAGAATCCCTCACCTCCGATGTCCTCTGTGTTGGCTTCACCTTCAGATGGGCCCCCTACAAAGTGGTGGCAATAATAATAGACAGAGGCTCCTGGTTCATGTTCCACCAGCTTAGCCTCCCCAGATAGTTCTAGCAAGAACCCAGGACTGATTTGTCACTGGCCTCACCAGGTGCACACTATCTCTGAACCTGTGACCAGGGGAGTGCAGTTCTCTCCCTGGCCAGCCCTCTGTCACAGACTCCCTCCTCTTCGAAGGTGGGGAGTCCAGCCCTGCTCCTACAACACAGGTTTATACTTCAGGGGCTGCCCAAAGAAAATTGGGGTATTTTCCAAGAAGGGGAATGGAAGTTCAATGTCAAAGGCAACAGCTCTATGAATCCTGGAGTCATGATACCTCTTCTTACCTTCACTGTCAGAGATTTTCCTGTGTCTGAAACTTAATAGGCAATTCAATCAATAAATTTAAAATGAGTGAGTGAATGGGTACCTGGGTGGCTCAGTTGGTTGAATGTCCAACTCTTGGTTTAGGCCCAGGTCATGATCGGGGTTGTGAGATCGAGTCCCACCTCAGGCTCTGTGCTCAGTGGAGAATCTGCTTGAGGTTCTCTCCCCCTCCCTCTGCCCCTCCTGCCACTTACAAATTCATTTGCTCTTGCTCTCTCTAAAATAAATAAATAGAAAGAAAGAAAGAAAGAAAGAAAGAAAGAAAGAAAGAAAGAAGAAAGAAAAGTGAATGAGTGAATGAATCTGATTGAGGGATGAACATGGACCATTTAAATATTCTAGTGTTTGGTGATATTCCTCAATGGATGACACCAAAGCAAAGATGCAAAGATAGAAGAGATCAGGAGAAGCCATCAGGAAAGAGGCCAGATCTGAACGGAGCCTAAGGATGGATAGATATAGAGGGAGAAGGAAGAAGTGCACTCCCTTCAGGGAGCACAGGTGCTGAGATTGGACAAGCCCCATGTCCCCAGGGACAGAGAGAAAACCTGCTGAGCTGAACGTGGAGCAGTCAGGGGCCAGGAGTGGCGACAGTAGGGCAGGGCCCATTGCAAGTGAGGAGGAGACACTGAGTTGGCATTGAAGGGAGAGATGAAGGGTTTCAGTACCAGACAGGGTGGGTGGGGCGTGTCAGCAGGAAGCATGAGATAGGAGAGGGAGCTGTTTTGGAGAGATAAGCCTGGTGGAGATGTGGGGGTGGATGAGTGTCAGGACAAAGATAGAGGCAGGAAGGTCAAGGTGTTGAGGGCCCTCCTCTACCCCTTCAGACAGCCTCTTCCAGCTCTACCCCATAGTCCCCCTAGCCTTTCTCCCTGGCTCACTTCCTTTCCTGCCTCCACTTTCCCAATGCATTCCAGATACTTGATTATATTCAAGAAACTTTTAAATGCAGGGAGACCCCACTGAGAGAAGCAATGAAGAGTACTGTGAGAACAAACCAAGTCTTGCTGAGAACCACTTGCTGAGGGCCTCATGGAGATGACATAGAGTGAACCAAAGAAGATACCACTTATGGTCACTATCCTGCCAGCCAACCGAGTTTGAATCTCAATTCACTGCTCACTGGCAGTATGATCAGGGGCAAATTGTCTCTTAGCTTTGATATTTTTCATCTGTAAAATGGAGGTGGTAATAATTATGTTTCCCTCAGAGGCTTATTATGAGTATTGTTAATGATGAGTAAAGTGCTTGATTGAATGCCTGTCATTATTATTATTATCTGCTTCTAGGAACAAAACAAGCAGCCCTGCTGGCAGAACACACCTGGACTTCCTCCTAAAGCTAAAAATTCCTCCAGGAAAGGGGGACCTTTGGAGATGGAGTTAAGCTCTGCTCCATGGGTCTCCAGGCTCGGCTAAGATTAACAAACTCTGATCTCTCCTGAAAGATGCCAACCACTAGAGGGAGAGTGGACTTCCAGAAACCATGGCCTCTAATCCCAATGTCTCTTGTGATAGGAACTCACTGGGACCCAGCTAGCATTTTTTCTTTTCCTTACTGGAATAGAATAAAATAGAAAATAGCGTCACTTATAGAAGATGCAGGTAGATATTGTTTCATAAAGCCCTTTGTCTTAGTTCCATAATTATGTGTGCATATCTAACTTGTATTTCTCACTACGGGTCATGGTCAACCATCAAGAGTTAAAGTACTGCCTTGAAGGATATGCTGGAGAAAACTACCCATTTTCTTTAATTCTCAGACAGGCATTAAATAGATTCTGTATTAAAGAAGATGACTAGTCATTCTTTTTTTCTTTTTTTAAGACTATATTTATTTAGAGAGAAAGCTCCAGTGGTAGAGGGAAGGGAAGATGGGAAGATGGAGAGAGAGAAACAGAATCCCAAAGAGATCGCCTACTGAACGTGGAGCCTAACTCAGAGCTCAATCCCACGACCCTGAGATCATGACCTGAGCTGAAATCAAGCATTGGACCAACCAACTGAGCCACCCAGGCACCCCAATTTTTTTTCCTAAGTAAACTCTATCCCTAATGTGAGGCTCAAACTCATGGCCACAAGATCAAGAGTTGTGCACTCCCCCAATTGAGCTAGCCAGGCGCCCCCAGCCATTGCTCTGTATTACAGAAAAATCAGATACAGGAGTGGAGGACTAGATGGTCCCCTACATTGTTAGGAATTTGAATCATTTCTAGAATGCTCTCCCTCTGGTGTTCATTAATATAAGCACCTCTCAAGGTCTAACCTGACCCTTTTCCCCACAGGCCTGTAAATGACCTGCATAGCTCTCTTTCTGGGCGGTAACATCTACTCTCCGGACTTCCATTGGTTCCTCTGTGTGGCTGGATTCTGAATTACTTTTTTAGCTCTTGACTCCAGGTCTGTATTTCCAAATGATGGCCAGAATTCTCTTTGTTCTCTCTCCCTTCAAATTCAAGCCTATCTGAAACTCAGTGTTATCATCTGCCCCATATAAAAAGAAAGGTAAAAAGCTCTTCCTGTGTTCCTTCTCTTGGCCTGTCTTCATCTGTGCAGGCTACTTTAGTAAAATATCACAGACCAGGGGCACCTGGGTGGCTCAGTCAGTTGGGTGTCTAACTCTTAGTTTTAGCTCAGGTCATGATCTCAGGATTGTGAGATTGAGCCCCATGTTGGGTTCTGCACTCAGCATGGAGTCTGCCTGAGACTCTCTCTCCCTCTCCCTCTGTCCCTCCCCTGGCCCCCTCTCTCTAAAATAAATAAGTGGATCTTAAAAAAATAATGGTGGTAAATAAGGCTGGAGAGCTAATAAACCACAGAAACATATTTCCCAGAGCTCTGGAAGCTGAAAATCCAAGATCGTGGGTCTGATATGGTCAGATGAGGGCCGTCTTCCAGGTCTGAGACTTCTTGCTGTGTCCTCACAGGTGGAAGGAGCTAGGATGCTCTGTGGGATCTCTTTTATAAAGAAATAATCCTATCATGAAACCATGAGGGCTCCACTCTCTCGACTTAATACCTCCCTAAGGCCCTACCCTCTAATACCATCATTTTTGAGGGTTAGGATTTCTCAACATATGAATTTGGGGAGGAGGGGGGACACATTCAAACCATAGCGACCCTATTGCTTCTCAGTAACCCAAATGAAAAAAATTCAGTTACTGTGAAGTTTCCTTCTGCTTCCTCTACTATCACCAATCCTACCTCCCCAAAGCCCCATCTGTCCAAAACACTTGTCCTTCCCACTCACACTGCTCACGATGATTTGTGTAGTCTTCTTACTGGTCTGTCTGTGCCCAGTCTCCCACCTTTCCCAGGGACCCTTCCCGTGGCCAGCAGCTACCTTACGAAAGCGTAAATTGAATCATGGCATTCACTCATGTTATTCTGAATCTTAAAAACATGCAATAACTCCCCAAGAACAATCAACGTACAAATTTGTAGGCATGAGATTCAAAGCCCAAGCACAGAATAACAAGTGGCTTTTTCAAAAAAATTTTAATCTTTTTTAAATTTTTAGTTGAATATAGTTGACATGTATTAATATTATATTAATGCCAGGTGTACCCCATAGTGATTCAACAGTTCTATACACCAGTGTCACTCCCACCTGTTACCATACAAAGTTATTGCAATATTATTGACTGTCTTCCCTATGCTATACTTTTCATCCCTGTGACTTATTTTTTTTAATAAGTGGAAATCTGTACCTTCTAATCTGCCTTATCTATTTTGCCTGTTCCTCTGCCCACCTTACTTCTGGCAACCACCAGTTTGTTCTCTATAGTTTTTAGTGTGTTTCTAGTTTTGTTACCATTGGTTTGTTTTGTCTTTTTAGATTCCACATATAAGTGAAATTATACAGTATTTGCCTTTATCTGACTCCTTTCACTTAGCATAATACCCTCTAGGTCCATCCATGTTGTAGTAAATAGCAAAATCACATTCCCTTTATTGCTGAGTAACATTTCATTACACACACACACACACACACACACACGCTTACATATCACATCTTCTTTATCCATTCATCTGCAGATGGACACATAGGTTGCTTCCATATCTTGGCTACTATAAATAATGCTGCCATGAACTTGGGGTGCAGATATCTTTTTGAACTAGTATTTTTATTTTCTTTGTGTAAATACCAAGAAGTGGAATTACTGGATCATATAGTAATTCTATTTTTAGGGGGTTTTTTGGAAACTCCATACTTTTTTCCACAGTCGCTGTACCAATTTACATTCCAAACAACAGTGCAAGAGGGTTCTTTTTCTCCACACCCTTACCAACATTTGTTATTTTGTTTGTCTTTTTGTTTTTAGCCATTCTGTTGGTGTAAGGTATACCTCATTGTGATTTTGATATACATTTCCCACATGATTAGTGATGCTGAGCATCTATGTATCTCTTGGCCATCTGTATGTCTTGTTTGGAAAAATGCCTATTCAGGTCCTCCACTTATTTTTACATCAGCTTATTTGGGAGTTATTTTGGTGTTGAGTTGTAGGAGTTCTTTATGTACTTTGGATATTAACCCCTTACTGGATTCGTCATTTGCAAATATCTTTTCCCATTCAGTAGGTTTTCTTTTCATTTTGTGATGATTTCCTTCACTGTTCAAAAGTTTTTTATTTTGATGTAGTCCCAATGATTTATTTATCCTTTTGTTTCCCTTCCTGGGGAGACATATTCAGAAAAGTATTGCTAAGACCAATGTCCATGAGTTTACTACCTATGCTTTCTTTTAAAAGTTTTACAGTTTCAAGTCTTAGATTTAGGTCTTTGATCCATTTTAAGTTTATTTTTGTGTGTGGCATAAGAAAGTAGTCCAGTTTCATGCTTTTGCATATAGCTGTCTGGTTTTCCCAACAGCATTTATTGAAGAGACTGTCTTTTCCCCATCGTGTTTTTTTTTTTTTTAAGATTTATTTATTTATTTATTCATGAGAGACACACACAGAGAGAGGCAGAAACACAGGCAGAGGGAGAAGCAGGCTCCCTGCAGGGAGCCCCATGTGGGACTTGATCCCAGAACTCCAGGATCACGCCCTGGGCCGAAGGCAGGCTCGAAACCACTGAGCCACCCAGGCGCCCCCCCATAGTATATTGTTGCCTCATTTCTCATATGTTAATTGACCATGTAAGCGTGGGTTTCTCAGCTCTCAGTTCTATTCCATTGATCTATGTGTCTGTTTTTGTGCCAGTAAGTACCATACTGTTTTGATGACTAAAGCTGTGTAACATAGCTTGAAATCTGGAAGTGTGATGCCTCCAACTTTGTTCTTCTTTCTCAAGATTGCTTTTGGCTATCCAGGGTCTTTGTGGTCCATATACATTTTAGGACTTTTTTGTTATTGTTGTTGTTCTAGTTCTGTGAAAAATACTATTGGTATTTTGATATGGATTGCACTGACTCACAGACTACTTTGGGCAGTATGGACATTTTACCAATATTAATTCGTCCAATACACAAGCATGGTCTACCTTGCCATTTATTTGTGTCATATCTAACTCTTTCATCAATGTCTTATAGTTTTCAGAGTACAGATCTTTCATTTCCTTGGTTAAATTTATTTCTAAGTATTTTACTGTTTTTGGTGCAATTGTAAATGGGATCATTTTCTCATTTCCTTTTCTGCTACTTCATTATTGGTGTATAGAAGCACAACAGATTTCTGTGTATTAATTTGGTATATTGCAACTCTACTGAATTCATTTATTAGTTCTCATAGTTTTTGCTGGAATCTTTAAGGTTTTCTCTGTAGAACACCATATCACCTGCAAATAGTGTTAGTTTTACTTCTTCCATACCAATTTTATGTCTTTTATTTCTTTTCTTATTTGATTGCTGTGGTTAGGACTTCCATACCTTGTTAGCTGTGGGTTTAACAATATGGCCTTTATTATGTTGAGGGTTGTGTTTTTAATACCACTTTGTTGGGAATTTTTATCATGAATGGATGTTACATTTTGTCAAATGCTTTTTCTACACCTATTGAGATGATCATATGATTTTTACCCTTCATTTTGTTAATGTGGTGGATCACATTGATTGGTTTGTGGATACAAACCATCATTGTATTTTTGAGATAATCCGTTTTGATCATGGTGAATAATCCTTTTAAGGTACTTTCTAATTTGGTTTGCTAATATTTTGTTGAAGATTTTTGTATCTATATTCATCCAGGATGTTGGTCTGTAATTTTCTTTTTTCATAGTGCCTTTGGGATCAGGGTAATGCTGGCCTTGTAGGATGAATTCAAAGGCATTCTCTTCTCTTCTGATTTTTGGAATAATTTGAGAAGGATAGATATTAACTCTTCTTTAAAAGTTTGCTAGGAAAATAAATAAATAAATAAATAAAATAAAATAAGAGTTTGCTAGGATTCACCTGTGAAGCCATTTAGTACTAGACTTCTGTGTGTTGGGAGCTTTTTGGTTACTGATTCAATTTTGTCTGTTCAGATTTTCTATTTCTTAAAGAGTGTATGCTTCTAGGGATTTATCTACTTCTTCTAGTTGTCCAATTTATTGGTATATAATTTTCTGTAGTAGTCTGTTATACCCTTTTGTGTTTCTTTGGTGTCAGTAACTTCTCTTTCAATCTTGATTTCTTTATTCAAGTCCTCCTCTTTTTTCTTTCGAATGTGGCTAAAGGTTTGTCAATTTTGCTTATCTTTTCAAAGAACCACCTCTTAATTCCATTTATTTTTTCTTTTTTTTTTTAACTCCCTATTTCATTCCTTTCCCCTTTTGACTTCTATTTTTTCTTCCTCCTACTAACTCTGTGCTTTGTTTATTCTTCTTTTGTTGTTCTTTAGGTACAAAATTAGATTATTTATTCAAGATTTTTCTTGTTTCTTGAGGTAGGCCTCTATCACTACAAACTTCCCTCTTGGAGAGGGGAAGTTTGTTGTGTCCCAAAGATTTTGAACTCTAGTATTTGCATTTTCTTTTGTTTGCTGATATTATTTGTTTCCTCTTTGATTTCTCTGTTGACCCATGGGTTGTTTAGTAACATGTTGTTTAGCCTCCATGTGTTTGTGTTTTTCCTGTTTTTTTTTTCTTGTAATTGATTCTGTTGCAGTCAGAAAAGATGCTTGATGTGCTTTTGGTCTTCTTAAATGCACTGGAACTTGTTTTGTGGTCTACCATGTGATCTACACTGGAGAAAATTCCACATGCACTTGGAAGGAGTGTGTATTCTGCTTTGGAGGGGCATCCGACCTGATTGAGGTTGCCCACCACAGGTAGCAGGGTGGGCACTGCTTTGGAGGGGGGCCTACCAGGGTGGATCTACAGAGGAACAGCAGGGTGGGGCAAGCAGTGCTAGCAAGGTAGATGGAGAGTGTCAGAGCTGGCTCATGCACATTTTCAGCTACCTGTGCTAAAGGAGGTCAAGAAAATAGCACTTACCAACACTTCTGTTCCTATAGAAAGCTCCAACAGATCCCTGTCCCTCTGGCACACAACCTAAAATTAATCAACAAGTCTCCTTCGTGTATAACCCAGCCACTGTTCAAACTGCTGCTTTTGTGCTAGGTCTCAAACTGAGTGATAAAGCTTGCTGGCTCTTTAAGGGTGGGAACTCAGTTTCCTAGAACCTTCTGTCTCCCCAGAGTTAAGCTCTATTGATTTTCAAAGCTAGATGTTATGGGTATTCTTCCCAGTACAGGACCCCAGAGCTGAGAGTGCCCAATGTGGGGCCTGAAGTCCTCACTCCTCCACAATTGTGATCTCCCTCCCACTTGCAGGAATTCACACTGGGTATTTGGTTCCTGACTGCATCTCTTTCTCTCCGGATCTTTTCGATGTGCCCCTCTCTTTATGACTCCAGCTGTGGAAGATATCTTTTTCCAGTCTTCAGGTGATTTTTATTTTTTTATTTTTTTTAAATATTTTTTTTAATTTTTATTTATTTATGATAGTCACAGAGAGAGAGAGAGAGAGGCGCAGAGACACAGGCAGAGGGAGAAGCAGGCTCCATGCACCGGGAGCCCGACGTGGGATTCGATCCCGGGTCTCCAGGATCACGCCCTGGGCCAAAGGCAGGCACCAAACCGCTGCGCCACCCAGGGATCCCTCAGGTGATTTTTAGAGTCACTTGCAGTATGTGCAGTTGTTGCCTTGGTGTATCTATGGGAGGGTGTAAGCTTGGGATCCTCCTACTCCGCCATCTTCCCTAACTCCAATAAGTGGTTTTATTCCAAGTGCCAACACCAACTGATTAGGGGTGGCTTCTTAGAGAACAGTGTTGAGTTTGATTCCAAGGCTTCATACAAACTCCAGAAGAACGGTTAGTGACAGGCTTAACAGGGGAAGTAGACATCCCTAATCTAGGCTCAATGTGTTTTTTTGCTTCTTCCTATATCTTCTAGCCTCAACTGCTCAGCCAAAAGATATACACACTGATATCCAAATATACTACACAATCTTATTAACCACAAAGACCATCTATTTTCACAATTTCTATCTTCTGCTGTCTAGACTGCACTTGGCTCAACTTCCACTTATTAGAATCTTCATCTTGTTCTTGTAATACTCCACCTTCACATTTTATAACTTGTCCCTCCATTGAACACGTATCAACCTCATTTGTGTTATAAGTAATACATAAGTATTACATGTAAATGTGTGTATGTATATGTATATTTCTGCCTTTCCAACTGGACAATAATCTCATTGAAGGCAATGAACATACCTTCCTTATTTCCCAATCCCTAGGTCCCATCCAGTAACTTAAACATGGCAAATATTCAATAACATTTTATGGAATGAATGAATGAATGAACTAATCAATATTCTGATAGTGTGTTAACTAAAGAAAAAGTAAAAAATCACATGGAATATCCAGAGAATTGGAATCATCTCAGAACCCCTCTTGTAGGAATCTCCCAGTTTTTAGCAATGAGCAAGATCCATAAGACAGCAAGCAGCTCCCACCCCTCCACCCCCAGCTATGAGGTAGGTAGTAGAGCTACAAATTCAAGAGAACAATCTCCTGTGGTGTCACAGTATGGCACTCCACACTTGCAAATGACTATACAGGTATAGAAGACAAGCCTTGTGCCCCTTAGACCAGTTGAGTTTTAGAAGACATGACTTGCCCAATATTAGAAGCACACTCATGCGTAGGAGACTCAGCCCACAGCTCACACTTCAAATCCATGACTCACACAAAGTTGTCCTCTTCTGCCTCATCAGTGAGTTTAGGGTAAATATGAGTACAAAGAAAGGAATCCACTGCCATTAAAAAATAATTAGTTGGAAAACTACTATGGCCTGTCCTACAGAGGTCTCACACTCAGATCCTCCAAGCAGACCCATTAACCATTTATCAGAGTGCTCCCAAACTGGAGACTCAGCCCTAAGACTGGACAAAGATTGTTTCCAAAGAGAAATTTCAAACCACCTTACCAGGCATTGGCAGCTTCTCAAGTTGGGTGATTTAATGAAGGCCGTCAACCCAAAGCCCTCACTGTGGATTCTCTCCGGCCATACAACAAATTGGGGAACACTATTTGTAGTACCATAATAGCCTGAACAACTGGAAGAGAAGACACAGGGCCTGGGATCCTTTCTTTCTCTTGCAGGAAAATGGCTTTTGTTGTCCTTGTCCTTCTAATGTCCCTTTAATGCCTTAAGGGAGGAAAGAGAGAGAGGGAGGGAGGGAGGCGGGGTAGTGGGAAGGATGGGAAGAGAGAGGAGGAAGAAAGAAAGAAGAAAGAAAATCAGAAAAAAAGGAAAGGAAAAAAAAAATCAAGGAGAGGGAGAGACAGACGCGTTCATTTCCAAAGTTGACGCCAGGGTCCTGACTTAGACAAAGGACATCCCAGGCGTTTTGTTCTTCCAAGAACTGTCATGCTTGGGATTTTTCATTCTGCGCAGTGAAAAGCAAACGATCTGGGCCAAACCCGGGAGAGAACACAACGATTTCAACAATTTGGGGGTTATCTTCCCTGCCTGCTCCCCTCTGTGTCTGTGTGATTCTTCCGACAAAGTGGGTTGGAGAAGTTCAAGCTCAGTTCACAGAAGAGAACATTCTGTACTCTGCACAGGCCGGGCTGCTCTCCGTAAAACAAAATCAACAGCATGATCTCAGCCGCGGCGGCGGCAGGCACCGCGCCGCCAACCCCGGGCCGGCGTCTGAATAGAGCGGCTGTCAGAGGCGCCCCGCGGCCCGGCCCGGCCCGGCCCGGCCCGGCCCGACCCGGCCCGGAGGGCCCCGCACATGCGCACCGCGGCCGCCCGCGCCCCGCCCGCCCGAGCGCAGCCCAGCGCCCCCTGTGCCTCCTGCGCAGCGGGTCCGGGAGCCCGTGGGCTGCTTCTTTGGGGAGAGTCATTACAGCTGAAACCCTTCCAAGGAAGCAAGCCCCTGCGCGTTCGCTTCTGCTCTGGCTTCCATTGGAGCTTTTCTGCCTCTTTGGATGTTACTGTAATTCAAAGACGTTATTAGCTCCAAATCCGCCCGCCCGCTGCATCGCCCCCTTCCCCCACCCTCGAAGCTTTTCCATTTTCTTCTACATCTCCGATTTTTGCGTGTGTGTGTGTGTGTGTGTGTGTGTGTGTTTTCCTTCCTCTTCTTCTTTGGCTGGAAGTTAGCAAGCAGTTCACTAAATAATTAGTTGCCTAGATGCTGCCCGGGACTGTCCAGAGAATCCTATCCGGGCAGCAGGATTTTTTTCTAGAAAAGGGGAAAACCTAGCCTGGAAGCCAATCAGAAGAGGAAGGAAAGAGGGGAGCTGTGTGTGTCCATACTGGGAAGGTGGCAAGGGAGGGGAGGGATATTTGGGGGGAGGTGGAGGTACCAGAAGGCCCTGAATATGGGTGCGTGTTCTTAAGTATTAGGTGCAGACTGTCTGGAGTGGGGGAGTGGGGTGCTTCCCCGAGGTTCTTTGCGTGCTGAATTCAAGCCCCTGTGCAGGAGGAAGGAATGACTACAAGAATGCATAGGGGCCCGCAGCAGGGGAGTGCTGCCTCTGCCCCTGGGAGGTCTCGCTTTAGGAGCTCTTGAAGGATGCGGAGGCTGCAGGGGGGAGGGGCAGCGTGGGAAAAAAATGGAAAGTGGAAAAACAGGGGCTTGGGTGCTGGCTAGAGACTCCGAATCCTGGTTGACTGTAAGCCTCAGGCAAGACCCCCAGACTTTGTGCGCATGAGTCTCCGTGCCCTCCTCAGCTATGAATGGGAGCAAAGACTACCTATTTTGTAGAACTCTTGACCATTGTAGAATTTAAGGAAATATTATATGCCCTTGCCTGGCCTAGACTACGTAATAAATAGTACTGAAGGACCGTTCAGAGAAAGCTGTTAACTGGGGTCAGCTAAACAGTTCCACCAGGGCATCCTCTCAAATGTTTTCTTGCCCACACATCTGCGCAATTATTGACTTTAGTGAATGTTGAGCACCAGCATCCAGCACTGCGCCAAACACTAGGGCAACAAGAGTCTTGTTCTCAAGATGCTCCCTCGCCTTTCAAAGGAGGGCCCTTGACTTAGGGCAGTGGCGGAGCCCCAGGGCTTGATGAAGCCTTCCTCATAGCCCACCTTTGTCCTCGCTCAGGCTCCTTCCTCCTAGGTCCCGTGCCACCTCTCTGACCCTCACAAGCCATCCCAGAGAGAGAGAGAGAGAGAAGCTGCTAGGGGAGCAGGAATTGGTTGGGGACAGCCCTGATGCAAGACATTTCTCGAGACTGCTCTTCTAGAATGTAAACAGCCTTTCTCACAGGCAGGACTGGAGCTCCTGCCAAGACTTTGAAAAACAAGTTACACAAGCACCTTTGGAGTGGCTGCTGCCACAAGAGGGGGCAGGGTAGGGGAGGTGGACAGAAGTAGCCTCAAGGACTCAGTCAGGGACAATACATAAACTGGAAAACACAAGGCTCACTGGTCCAGGAGATCAAGAAAACACAAGCCCTCAGGCACCACACCAAGCCCCAACCCATGGAAGGAGTCAGTCATTGATAAATTCACAGACATCCCTGCTGCCATCAGTGATAAGATCCCAGGGTTCAATAGACAAATCATGTGCTATGAGAGCCAGGGCCCAGGCCAAGGTAGGGCTTCCTTGGAACTGGTCACCATGACATCCTAAAGTCTCTCTGCCCCACGAAGATCACTTCCCTGACTATACCCACCACATCGAGGGCCATGTTTAAAGTTTTGGCAGCAGACAGTGGGTGGTGAAAATGCTCCCTCCCCTGCCCCATTGGAGTCCTTTGCCAGGGGCTATTGCCAACTCCAGCCAGTTGCAGATGGAATTTCTCAGAATACCAGAGTGTGCCTGGGGCATTAAAAGCAAAAACCCCGGGGATCTGAGGTAGACCAAGCTAAATAAATTCAAGGACTAGGCAAGTGACCAAGATCTCAGAGGGAATAAATGAAGGGAAGTAGTTCCCAGAGAGTTAAGCAAGATTTCAGACAACCCACACACATTGGATGGGAGGAGAGCCTAAGAGAATGACGTTGGTTGCCCATTCATTATGTGCCAGGCACTTTACATACATTCCCTCATTTAATCCCTGCAATAATCCTATATAGTAGGTAGTAATGTTATTCCAGACTCAAAGAGCTGAAATAATGGACCCACAGTCATGTAGCCAAGCACCCAGCAGAGCTTGCATTTAAACCCGATCCAGCATGAGGGCCCGGGTTCTTATCATCATGCTGCTCTGCCTCCTTGCATGTGAGGATCTTATTAGAATGCTGTTGGAATCATCTCCCACATTTATTTAGAATTTTCAGAGGCCAAAGTCTCAAGTTGAAGTCCCGACACCAAGTCCTACTCCCCAGTCTCCTATATTTACTTTATCCCAGTGTATATACTCAATCAGCAAAAGTTTATTATTAGATGTCCAGGGGGCAGGGTGCTATGTTCTCTGGGGGAATGGAAAGGTCAGTTATGCATGGGTGCTGCCTTCATGGAACTTACAGTCTGCCTACATGGGCTAGGCTGTGCCATCACAACACTTTATTTATGTTATTAATTATTCAAACAATATCTGAATCGACTTGGTATAACACAACGAAGGTTGACTGCTTGCTTATACCACATGCCCACAGAGAATCAGCTGGGCCCTTACTCAAGAACCCAGACTGGTGAACAATCCACCAGATACCTCTGACACTGCCAGTCACTATGTCACGGAGGAAAGACAACATGATCCATCACTCACCAGCTCTTAATGCTTCTCCCTCTGAAAGCTTCTTCCTCAAAGGGGATCATATCTGTTCTGCTTACATTTCACCGGGCAAAGCAAATTAAATAGGCGCACATAACCACATAACTTCAAGGGGTTTGATAAGCACAAACCTACCCCAAGTCTGGAGATGGGCAAAAACTGTAAAATTTTTAGTTGAATAGGTCTAATCATGACCACATTCTGGGAAAAGGAATGACCTCAAAACCTCATACCCCCAATTCCACAATAATGGAAGTGTGGATAATAAGGGCCATCAGAGTGAATGTGTACAAGGCTTATATCCTGAGGACTCAAGAGAGTGAGTTATGTCTGGACTGGAGACCTCAGTGGCATGTCTTGAGGTAGGTTGGGCATTCAGCCTTGAAGAATAAGAAGGACTTGAATGGACCTGCAAGACCAGACCAGTAGCGTCCACCTTGGCCTTCAAGAGGGTGATGGTACCCCACTACCAACCACTCTCCTGAGGGACACGGCATATTCTAGGCCTGGAGAGACAACCCATATGAACACTGAAAGGCAAGGTTATTGCCATGGCCTTGAGGAGAGAGGACCCATCATAGCTGAGCAGTGTGCTAGAGTCAGGAAGAAATGGCAGATGGCCAGAGCAGGAGTTGAGAAGATATGCAAGGTGAGCAGAAGAAAGCCATGGCCAAAGTAGAACTTTAGGGATTTTAATCTGTGGCTATATTGTTGCATTCTTTCATTTCACAAATACTTTAAAGATTTTGCGCGGGAGATACACGTATCAGGCTTGATTCCTGTCCTCAAATTGCTCCAGTCTTTAGCAGAAAGAGAAGAAATGTATTTGGTTTTGTTACCCTTGCCTTTTAAGAGGAATCTCAAAGAGAGAGTTTTTTTGATAAAAGGCCCTACAATTTCAAGGATGTGAAGGATTTTGAGGATGTCTCCTTTGTGAAAGAGAAAGGGTTGAAAGGCTGAATTGCTAAATGCAATCAGGGTGACAATGAGGCATCCAGGTGGGAGGAGGTCAGGAGAGAGTGGAGAATGAAGGAGACAGAGGAGAGAAGCCTGCTGGCAATGAGAGAAAAGGCTTTTGGAATGGCGGCAATTTTATGAAGTTGGGCCATATGGTGTTCAATGAAAGCCCTCAGCTTTTCTCGCTTGAGAACATTTCAGTAAAATATACATTACTCAAAATGCTTTGGAGAGAGGCTTCAGAGGTTACAAGGAGGAAACTGGGTAGCAATGAAGTATTGATTACGGTGTCAAAGTGTACAGGGTGCAAACCGGGACTTCCCAAGAGAGCCCCGTCATGTTTGTGTTAAATAGATATGTGCGTTTGTATGGGATAAAGTGGCAATTCTAGGAGTGGGAGAATCTCTCAAGAAAAGCTTCATAAAGGAAGTTAAAGGTCATCCTGTTCCTGGGTATTGAAACATGAGAAAGTGTCCCCAACCCACCTGGGTTATTGGGAAGCATTCCTATCTAGGCACCAAAGGTAGTATGCTCAATGGTACTGGGGTATGGAACAGCCTGGTTTATTTGAGCTCCTCCGAACAAACACTGATGGGCAGGATTATAAGGGATAAAGTCAAAAGGAGCAAGTTCAGTAATCTAGTCCAATAATCAGGGTTTGTGGAAATAAGGGCATGTGTTTACCTTCGAAATGATTCACCCAGCATTTATTGACTGTCAAATACCTTCTGGCCTTTATATTGTCACAAAAAAATATTTTGTTTTGGGTTGGTAAAAACCTGGGAAACTCATGATTTCTTCTTCTATTACCTGTTGATAAGAAAAATGGTAGATCCAGAGGAGAACTTAAATAGAATGCAAATATATTTAAAACTTAAATAGGATATCCTGACTTATTTGTATTCGCCACTCACGGACAGCATGCCAGTATTTACCTTGCTGCTAAGCACCGCCTCTCCATGTGCAGTGGAGAGAAAGTGCCAAGATCCTTCAGGTCCTGTGTCCCAGGAGGTGAAGGATTGCCTGAGACAGCAGCACAAAGCCAGTGACTATTAAAACACACTTCTTGATTTACAGTCAACTGTCAAGTAGGGAAATTTATCCCCGCTGATCAGAGCAGAAAGTACCCTGAGTGTGGGGTATGAGGATATGTGTGTGCCCCAGTATATTTTAACTATCCACCTGGGAAATCTCTAAATCAGCATTTATTTCAATAATCTCATACATTCATATGGCACCTTTCTCCACAGATGCTTCCAAAGCAGTTTGTAAATTTTGTCTAGCTGGGGAATCATCATTGCTGGAATAGAAGGAAATAGGGTGCTTATCAGCTTCCTAATGAGAACTTGGGATTAAGTGTGCTTTTGATAAGAAGTTATAGGCATCCAAGAACGTGTATTTAATTCACAATGTGTATGTACTTAAATGCCATCATATTTCATTAAAATAGTATTCAAATTTCCTCCTAATAATCCATTCAAATTTTACCCAGCCTTCCAGGTTCAGCTCTGGATTCAACTCCACAGTTGAATGCTAAATTTCATTCCCCCGGAGCAAAGTAATGTCACCTTGCCCTGGAAATTGTGCTTCCCTAAATACGCAGAAGAAGAGAAGTGGGTGGGAGGCCTTGTGTCACTCCTGGGGGTTATACATTATGTGTTTCTGACCCATGCAGAGGCTGAGAGGTATCTGGAAGGCCAGTGAGCACCTGTGAGAAAACAAAAGGAATTTCAAATCATACATTCAGCAAAAATTTATTGAGCAATGACTGTGTTCTAGAAATTCTGCTGGGGGTGCTGGGGTGCTGAGGGTACAGGTGAGAGCACAAGGGACAGGGCCCCTGACCTCCTGGAGCCAGCAGTCAAGCAGGGGAGATGGTCATTGGTGAAATAATCAGATCATTGCAAACTGAGAACTGGAGGTAAGTGCTACAAAGGATGATTCTGAGAACTTGTGGATGGGGCGTCAGGGAAAGCTGCCTAAGAAAGTGAAGTTCAGGTTTTTATCTGAAGGATGAGCAGGATCTAGCTAGGGATGTGTGTGTGAGAGAGAGACAGAGACAGAGACAAAGAGACAGAGAGTCTTAGTTTCCTTATTTGTAAAATGACTATGATAGTGCTGTGTCTACATCTGGAGTCCGCAGAAGCAGACCCTGAGAGGAGGACTCATGTAAACATGATTTGTTAGGAAGCAGCTCCAGGAAACACTGCTTCAGAATTTGAGGAACAGAGGCGCCTGGGTGGCTCAGTCACTTAAGCATTAGACCTTTGCTCTTTCAGCTCAGGTCATGATCTCAGGGTCATGAGGCTCCCACCACTGGCTCCTCCTCGCTGGGTATGGAACCTGCCTGAATTCTCTCTCTCTCCCTCTCCCCCTGCAACCCTCTCTCCCTCTCTTAAAAATAAAGAAGTTGAGGAATATGGGACTATGAAGGGCAGGAGACCAAATAATGTTGAGTCAAGCAAAATGCCATGGACCAGAGAACTGGGGATAGGGTGAGTGACATGGGGATCTGGGGTGCTTGCCCCCTGCCCTATTTGGTTGCCCGTAAGTCCCAGATACTTCTGCTCTCCAGACTGGAATGCAAAGTGGTTCCAGCAACTGGGGGATCATCCCCCACCACAGAGCCCCACCACGCTGGCTCTGGGAGCACAGAGCTGGCAGTGATACATGTGCAGGAATATGGTAAGGGATGGATGCGGGGCAGAGACTAAAGGCTTTGGCTTCATAGGATACAGCGAGTATAAGGAGGGAGCACAGTGCCAGGTGCATAGTGAGTGCTCAATAAATATTAGAGATTTTTGTAATTTTTATTTATTGGCTATGCCACTGACATGGCCTACACTTTACCCAGTAATCTCTGCCCACACCAGTCCTGCAGGAACCCACTCTCCCACCCGCCACTCCCTGCCGGGTCTCCTGAGGCAAACACACATATAAATACAGCAATATATATTTATATTTCCCAGGATTGTCACATTTTGCTGAGCTCATAACGGAACCGAACAAATAGCCCTGTCATCCTCTGTAATACGTCCTGTCATTCACTGAGGCTTCATCACTCCCCGGCCTCCTGGGCTCCTGCAGCTCAGAAATTCTCGGGCCTGGCCGCTTCTTAAATATGATCTGGACTAACCTGATGCAATGCTCAGACCTGTGCTTCCTGGGCAAGTTGATTGAATTTTTAGACCGGAGGGACTTCCTCGATCTGCTCGTCTTACTGAGTGGTACATTGAACATTTGTTTGCCACTTCAAAAATCAGCATCTTAAATTTAAAAAAGGAATGAGCTAAGGATATACGAACAATAAGAATGAATCTCAAAAAACATTATCCTGGGTACAATAGCCAGAGCCAAAAGAATATATGGTGTGATTCCATTTATTGGAAATTCTGGAACAGGCCAAATTAATCTCTGGTGACAGAAAGTGGGTTGGTGCTTGCCTGGGGCTGGGGCTGGAGTGACTGCAGAAAGCCCTAAGGGAACTTTGGGGATTGCATATGGTCCAAGTTTTTGTTGTGGAGAGTGGCACCCATGTAAACATCTGTCAGAATTCACAGAACAGTATACCACTTAAAACGGGTGTGTTTTATTGATGTGATGTAAATCATACCTTTAAAAAGTTATTTTAACAAATAGGCATTTTATTGCCTGACCAAGAGATTGAAAGTAAATCCAAGACTAATCACAGGGAACTCTGTCTGGCCAGACACACAGAATCCTTTATATTGTTTCCCATCCCACACCCTATTTTTTTTCTTTTGGCAAGGAGTTGGTCTTTATGATTTGCACGAATGGAGGGAAACAATGACCTGGACACTCTAAAAAGAGGAAATCACAAGCCATTTACATCCAGTGGCTCTGAAATAGAGCTCTGAGGCCGATCTGGAGGTGGATGTGCCTGCTTGACATCCCTGAGATTCACTTCAAATGAAATAACGAAGTTCCCTATAGAGATCTGAATTGGTGGAAGCTTGGGAGCACTTCACTCTCCCCCTCTGGAGGCCACCTCTCCTTTCTCCTTCCATGCAGGAAATGCAACGTTTCCCCAGGGCCCAGACCTTCCCTCCAGCAAGCATCCTGTCTTGGTTGGCGCCTCTGACTTGGTGCGTCTGTGTTAACATGCAGCAGAAACGGGGAGTTGAGATACTCAAGCTATTGGGAAAAAATTAAAAAAAATAAAAAGGCTTGAAAAAGTTTTCTTGCAAATTAAAGGGAGTCATCTACTTACAGATAAATGAGATCAGATTCTATCACATTTAGTTTCTCAGATTCTGGGCTCAGTTTAGCTGGATTTGGCTGTAAGCTGGCAGCCTCTGCTGACACACCTACGCCCCAAAACCCTGCCAAGCCTGAGCCTGGGTCCGCTGCCCCTGCTCTGGGCACCTCACCTCTCATCTCGGCCCCCTGGACTTTACCCTTCACGGTGCTCACCACGTGGCAGGCAGATGCCTGTTTGCTAATCAGTGTCCTAGACCTGAGAGCCCTCTGAAAGTGGTGTCTACTGAGGTCACCACTGGCTACCCCGCCCCTTGAGCAGTGCCAGGCTCATAGCAGGTGCTTCAGAAAGAGTTGGTGAGTTGTTATGATTCTGAACACATCACAACAGAGTTTATTTAAGGTTTTAAAAATCAACTGCTCAAACAGGAAAACTCTGGCACTTCCAGAGGGAACTCCACCCACACAGAGCTCCAGCAGGAAATACCAAAAAATCAGTATCTAGCACAGAAATCACTGTGTGTTTCAGGACAAACTCTCATGAGCTGTTCTCCGAGAGGCAGAGGACTAGTCTGGAAAACCCAAGACTTTAGGAACTCTCCACAAGAATTGGCCTCCAAAGCAGGTGACAGCCTGTAGGAAGGGGGTAAAGGAAGGAGAGGAGGAAAAGGCTTGAGTGAGTAGGAACCAGAAAACAGGGTACACAGGGGACTAAGGTAAATGCTTAAGAAACCCAGATTAAGCATCTCAAGTCCTACCTTCGGAGCACAGAGTTGTAGGCAGCATGAAAGCTTCTCTAAATATGTCCCAACCGAACCGCAATCCAAACAGAGGGTTTTGTAAATAACGTGTGCCAATTCATTCAATAAATATTTACCATACTTTTTGTGGGAGAGGCCAGGTGAGAGAACCAAACACGAATCATAGGGGGGCTCTCTTGAAGGAATTTGGTAAATACTTGACGACTTAAATAGAAAGGTTTGGATATCATTTTCCAGTTTATCAAGTTCCATAGCATCTGACCCATCCCATTCTCAGGGAGCAGTTTCTCCAGGGCCTGCAAGTGAGCTCTCACGGCAGAGCTGTTGGCAAGCCATCGGGAAGGGTCCATGGCTGGCCCAACACTGTGTTCCTTGTATCACCCAATAAAGGACCAAGTACCGTGACACCTATAAATACCTCCTTTAAAAAAAAAAAGATTTTATTTATTTATGAGAGACACACACAGAGAGAGAGAGAGAGAGAGAGAGAGGCAGACACAGGCAAGGGAGAAGCTGGCTCCATGCAGGGAGCCCGACGTGGGACTTGATCCAGGGTCTCCAGGATCACCTCCGGAGCTGAAGGCAGTGCTAAACCGCTGAGCCACCCAGGCTGCCCACCTTCTTTTTTACAGGGTGCATAAATGGACTATAGTCCTCTATCTCATTCTTGCAACAACTTAAGAGATAACGCAGTGCATTCAGCTGACATGTCTGCACCCTGCCCTTTCCCAATTGCAGAATATACTACTCTCCAGAGGATGATGGCTACCCAGTATCCTGTCTCTTCAAACCTCACCACCTTCTCTCTCCCATCACAGCTTCCCCCCACCACTGACAAATCACTGGCTGTCTGTTCAGAGCATACACCTACCGAAGGAGCGAGAGAGCCACTACAGCACAGCCTTCACCTATTAACTGCAGTGAAACTCAGGCAACCAAGCAGGAGGGCACTTCTCCACATCACAGAGCCAGTGATAGGGTCAGAAGAAGGACCAGGTCCTTAACTTCTTCTGCCCCATATACTGTCCTTCTAAAGAATTTAAATCCCCAGTTGGAAGAGAAGCATGACTCAAAGAGCTAATCTTGAGGACAGAGGAAATATGGGAAGTGTCCTTTCCTTATGTTCATTGACTTGCAGTATAAAAGCTTGGGGGAAAAGTTGTTCTATTATGTGTAGCAAAAGTGTGGGTATACACTTGCTTCTTTGAGTGTATGAGTATCTGTCTGTAGCATTAAATCCTAAGTTATGTGTCTGTATCCCATTATTGGATATTAGCATATATATTATACATGTGGCTTTGTTGCATTTATTTAGCATGTGTGTATTTTATACATTTGTACGTGTGTATTCAGACATGGCCTGGTCAGCTGCTGGGCTTGGCTCATGCAGAGTTTCATTTGCACGAGCAACCAAGGTGCCTCTTGAGAAAGAGTTCATCCTGATGAAACTTGCATCTCCATGCATCCACTTGGTTGAAGAAGGATCAGTTTGCATTTGAGGAAGAGGAGGCTAGAGGGCTACTATTTGGAGTACTTTTGTCCTCTCTTCTTGCCTGCCATTCCTAAAGTTCCCCTCCCTTCCAAGTTATCAGATGGAGGATGCTGCCAAAAAAGGGTCTGCAAGCAGCTGCAAGACAGCAGAGGGTTACACCATGTGCAGAGAAGGGAGCAGCAACTCACCCCCAGGAGAGGGCCAGGGCAGGCTTGGGTTCAGGGGCCCAAAGGAAGAAAATGATTGTTCTGTGAAAACTGGTTAAGAGCTGAACCAAAGAAGCCATCTGCTTGTCCCTGAGCCTCTCAGCTCGATCAGCCCCACCCCCATGCCCACACACTAGACCTTAGCTGTCCATACTTGAGGAAGTCCCTTCCTCACCCGAGTTTGGAACCAATTGAGAGAAAGTCACAGGAGTCGGGCAGAAGGAGACGAAAGTCTTCATTACTTCCGTGGACTGAATGTGTGTCCTCCAAATTCACATGTTGAAACCCTAATCCTGTGTGATGGTATTTGGAGATGAGGCCTTTGGGATGTGATTAGGTCATGAGGGTGGAGCTCTCATGATGGATTGGTGCTTTAATAAGAAGAGACACGGGAGTGCTCTCAGTTCTCTGCCGCGTGAGAACACAGGGAGAAGACGGCCATCTGCAAACCAGGAGGGGCCCCTCAGCAGAACCCAACCATGCTGGACTCTGCTCTTGGGATTCCCTGCCTCCAGACCTGTACGGAGTAAATATTTGTTGTTGAAGCCACTCAGTTGATATTTTTGTTATAGCTGCCTGAACTAAGATGTTGCTCATAAAGACTGGGTAGGAAGATGTGGCGTATGGGTGCAGGAATAATGGGCTTCAATACTGAATTTCAGAAATAGAGCAGCACTGAATGATCACAAGGCCCTCAACAAAGGCAAAGGCTGCCCCATACAGAGGATGCCTTAGCAGAGTGGAATGTGGGCTCTCTATGGGCAGGTCAGTCCTGAAAGGGGGACAACCTGAGCACAAATCAGTCCCCTCTCTCAGACTCCTCATCCTATTACGCCGCCAGTCCTCTCCGTGAAGCACAGTAGGTGCTTCATAAATAATGATCCCTTGAATGAATGAATGAATGAATGAATGAATCATTTGACTTTTCTTCTGAGTCAGAGTCAAATGGTCAAATGTAGGTTATAATTGTTAGAAAATGCTCTGAAATTCAAAATAATTAAAATATCCAGCCATAGGGAAAATATAAAATCATGGTAATCCCCTCAATTGGAAAAACTATGTAGCCCTAAAAAGCACACAAATGACGAATTTGTGAAAAGAAGGAAAATGTACTAAAGGATTAAACGCAAAGCGCCAACATACAGAAACAAGCAAAAGTCCTCAGATGTTTTGCTTTTTGCTTCATATCATTCTTCGATAGATTCCAAATAGTCTAGGATAAACAGGATACTTGTATGGTTCAAAAGTGAACTTTTCTTTAAAGATTCAGTCATAAATCTAGCCAGAAATCCTAGAAATCAAAGCAAAAGATGCAACTGGTATACTAACTTCAGTATTTGCTTTGAAGTAATGACAAGATAGGGAAAAAAATAGAGGTATAATAAATCTCATTAACCCACCTCAAATGAAGTTCTATCTCTAAAGTTGGTTTATATATTTATTCAGTTCAGTTCAACATGATTCATTATTATCATTTAAAAACTGAGACATACATTTTATAAATCACAAAGTGGCCCATAGGCCTGACTTTTCAGTAATGAAGAGAGGTGAATCTTAGAAAGGTTGCCATAGGGATGCCTGGGTGGCTCAGTGGTTGAGTATCTGCCTTCAGCTCAGGGCCTGATTCTGGGATCCTGGATCAATTCCCACATCTAGCTCCCTACAAGGAGCCTGCTTCTCCCTCTGCCTGTCTCTCTCTCTCTCTCTCTTTCACTCTCTCTCCTCTCTCTCTCTGTCTCTCATGAATAAATACGTAAATCTTAAAAAAAAAAAAAAAGGTTGCCATGGTAGCCAGCATCGAAGATGACCCTCGGTGATCCCCACCTCTTGGTCTTCATACACTTGTGGAATTCCCTCCCATTGAGTGCAGGATTCGGGGTAACTAGCCATTCTGGTTTGCCCAGTACTGAGGGGTTTCCCAAGATGTGGAACTTTC
The DNA here is from genome assembly GCF_003254725.2 of Canis lupus dingo. Lineage (NCBI taxonomy): Eukaryota > Metazoa > Chordata > Mammalia > Carnivora > Canidae > Canis > Canis lupus. The sequence continues at coordinate 87,208,237 of NC_064243.1, forward strand.
CATGTTAACATAGGAAAGCCCCAGGGCAAATGAGGATGAATTGATCACCCTAGCCAGATTTAGTGACTCACTTATAAGGAATGAAATACAGCAGAAGCAATGAGTTACCACTTCTAAGATTATATTATAAAGAGGCTGTGGCTTCCCCGTGATGCTCTCACTCATGCTCTCTTGGTTCACTTGCTCTAGGAGAAGTTGGCTGCCACGTCGGGAGGCAGCCTTGTGGAGAGATCCACAGGTGTGAATTTGGAAACATTTGAGGCCTGCAAACAGCCATGTGAACGAGAGCAGAGACAGATCCTCCCTTAGGCCCTCAGATGACCACAGCCCCAAACAATGCCTGACTGCAGCCTCGAGAGAGACTCAGAGCCAGAACCACATTACAGAGAAACCGTAAGATAATAAATGTTAGTGGTTTTCAGCCACTGAACATTGGGGAATTTGTTACACAGCACAGATAACGAATACAGTTGTGATAGCATTGGAAATCCACTCTAAGGTATAAGTTATTTGTGAGCCTAGGATACAGTTTCTTTAAAATGAGCTTTATCAAATCTTTTGTTTTTTTTAAAAAGGGGTGGAGGGGGGAGTGATAACACTCCTGGGTAGCCCAGTTGGTTAAGCATCTGACTTCAGCTCAGGTCATGATCTCTGGGGTTCTGGGATTGAGCCCCGAGTGAGGCTCCATGCTTAGCAGGAGTCTGTTTCTCCTTCTCTCTCTGCCCCTCCCCCTACTCATGTTCTTTCTTTCACTCTTTCTCAAATAAATAGATAAAATCTTTTTTTTTAATGAGCTTTATCACACAAACCATAACTATTCTCCCTACCTGTTATGCCTAAAAGCATACATTGTCTTGTCTCACATCACCCCCCCCCCCGTTATGACCATTCAGACCAGGTCCATAACTTTGTGTAAGTAACAAACCAACCACTTTCCAGTGGGAAGTAGTTCCTTACCTTTCTGCCTCTCCCCAACCCCAGTGAGGGGGGGAGGAGGCAGCACTGGCGATTACTATGACTAGTATGTCAAGTCATCATAATTTTACAGAATCATATAATCAAAAATCCATAAGATTAGAAAGAGCCAGGACACCGGGGTGGCTCAGCAGTTGATCATCTGCCTTCAGCCCAGGGCATGACCCTGGAGTCCCAGGATCAAGTCCCACATCAGGCTCCCTGCATGGACCCTGCTTCTCTCTCTGCCTATGTCTCTGCCTCTCTCTCTCTGTGTCTCTCATGAATAAAATAAATAAATAAATAAATAAATAAATAAATAAATAAATAAATAAATAAATAAAATATTTTTTTAAAAAGATTAGAAAGAACACATTGAGATTTCTTTGATTATAAATTTTAAAAAGGTAAAAATTGTACACCCAATTGAAGAGGGGATCCTTAATACCTTTTCCTTCTCCTATAAAAGAAAAGCTAACAGAGACAAGAGTCACTGAGGTCTTTCATTTGTAACTTTCTGTCATGGAAATGTTCATCATAGAGAAGTAGAGAAAAGAATACAATAAACCCATAACTCCTGTCAGCATCTCTTATCTTCAATTATCAGTTCAAGGCCAGTTTTATCTCATCTCTTGCTTCCCCTCCCTTGCCATACACTCAATCCCCACCCTGACCCTTCTGTTATTTTGAAACAAATTTCAGACATTATATCATTCCATCTGTAAATACTTCAGTACAAATCTCTAAAAGATAAGAAGTGAACTTTTTTTTTAAAAAAAGAAAAGAACATAATTGCAATGCCATTTTAAAAAAATGTCTCGGGCAGCCCTGGTGGCTCAGTGGTCTAGCACCACCTTCAGCCCGGGGCATGATCCTAGGGACCTGGGGTCCAGTCCTGCGTCAGGCTCCCTGCATGGAGCCTGCTTCTCCCTCTGCCTGTGTCTCTGTCTGTGTGTGTCTCTCTCTTTGTGTCATGGATAAATGAATAAAATCTTTAAAAATAAATATTAAAAAAAAAAAAGAATTGTCATCCAATATCCAGTGTCTTCCCCCAATTGTCTCGGGTCTTGTTTGTTTTATAGTTAGTTGGTTTGTCCAAGTCAGGATCCAAACAAGCTCTATGCATTGCTTTTGGTTGATTCGGTTCTTAAATCTATTTTAATGTATGGCTTCTCCCTCCTGCTGCCACTCAGCCCCACCTGCCACACCCTGAACTAGTTGGTACATTCTGAGACCATCTTTCCAAGGTCTAGTCAACATGCAGCTCTCTGGTTTCCAGTAGTGACTCATCTCTCTCGATAGACGAATGGCAGCCTACTGGAGCCCCTCTTTAAGACAGACCATTTCGAGGGATGCTTGAACTTGGGTCCATTTTAACGTCTCACAATTTATCAAAGAAAGACACTCTGATTATGCACTATACCAGAGGAGACAGGAGTCGATTTCACACTACAGTTGATAGAACTTTTTTAAAAAGTCACTATTGGGGGGACAGTCCCCGAAAGTCAATAAATATTTTGCTCCCTTGCCACTGCCCTTGGTATCTCTTTTAAACAATAAATACGAGACAAGAAAGTATTTCAACAGCAGTACCCATCAGCTCCATCATGGTGATGGTGGCCCTTCTTCCTAAACCTCCTTCATTTTTTCCCCCATATTCTCTGTCTAGGAAGTGGGATAAAATTAATAGCTTCACAGGAAAATTCTCCCTGAGGCCTTTCCCCAAGTACTTCCCAAGCTGAGGCATCTCCGTGGAGGGTCGGTGTGAATTGAAAACACAGGCAGTAACTGATATATGTGAATTGTATTTAGGTCATCGTGATGCTATTAACCGCGAGGTTTTGACAGGATTGCTGTGAAATCTCCTCCCAAGGCTGGCATCACTTAGGACCCCAGGAGGAAGCACGTTCTCAGGCCCTGTTTACTCTTCAAACCCTTCCCGGCCCCCCTGTCCCCCCACCCCACCCCAGGCAGGGCATAAGATGGGGCGGCTTGCACTTCACCTCTGCACTTAACACCTGACCAGACCGAGCTGGGCGCTGTGAGCTTGGAGGTGTGAGCCTCATTACTGCTTTTCCTATTTTCCTATGATGCGTGCCTGGGATTTGTCGGCCATTGCAACAGGCAACAGTTCAGAGCAGATGGCGCCTCTTCATGACTTGAGGCAATTTAAGGAGGGAGTCCAAGCAGGCCTGGAAGGCCTGGCTGCCAGAAGGGCCCTGGAGCAACAGCTGGAATAAAACTAATAAAAACAACTACAGAGCAATTTGTGAAAACGTCAAGGCCAGCATAAACACACTGACCCTCGTAAACCTTGAGGTGAACTTGGGAGGGGTTGGCCCACCTCGCCTTCAGGATGGCAAAGGGGGAGGAAGGAGGCTGCTGCCAACTCCGAAGTCTTTCCCCAACCCCCAATGCCTTGCTCCACTGCCCAAGCGCCTCTCCTGAGGTGGCTCACCCTAGTGGACCAAACATGGGGCCATCCACTTTTTCCCCCAGGGAGACCCCCTTTCTACACAAAATTCCCTCCTGTGAGGAACGGAAGCCCATCTACCAGAGGCTGCTGAAGCCCACAAGCCCGAGGGCCAGCTGGAGAAACAGCAGTTCTAGAAAGGGGGATGGATACAGAGCCTATAAGGAACACCGAGACCCTAAACTAAGTTCAACAAAGATTCCAGGCACAACAATTCATCCTTTCTTCTCCTCCTCCCTCCCTTTAAACGGTTCGGGGTGTACTCACCACTGTTTACACAAGAGCAAATGCCTCTGTCAAGATAAATGGACTTTCTGTAAACTCACAGCTGTATAAGCTACAAAAAGTTACAGAGATGATGAATCGCCAAAGATGGCAGCTTAGCTTCTGTAGACGCAGACAAAGGGACAGCCCAGATCACAATTCTGTTACCACTGTGGGTATTGAATCAAATGACCATTTTAAGGGCTCCCCTCCAAAGTCAATCAGACTCAGTTGAGGAGAAATTAAGCTAAATTGGAAAAAGGAAAATAAGGAAGATTGGCTTTTATAGTTGTTTTATTTATTTAATTAATTTGCAAATGTGTGGTTTCTTTTCAAGTGCTTTCCTGAGGATGTGGTTCTCCTGGGGGTGAAGGAGGGGGACAAGTGAGCCTCGGCTGATAGGGAAGGTGAAGAGGGCTTCCTTCAGGGGCACTGGCAGCGATGCCCACATTTCCAGCCCAGCGTGATGGTCACACTGAGGTTTGCTTTGTGATCCATCACGGAGTCATACATTTCTATTTTTGTCGTATGTTTCAGGTATGTGGGTAATGTTTCGCCATATATATATATATATATATATATATATATATGTATTTTTTCCAGAAGATTAATCGTCCGAAATAATATGCAGTTCTTAAAATAATTTTGCAAAAGTTTATTTTTAAGTGCTTTCCTCCTAGGGGCGCCTCTGAGAACTCTCTGTTCCTTAAAGTGTGTCACTCAACCACCTGCTTCCCAGTTATCTGGAGAAGCAGAGGGCAGGATGCCACCAGCCTAACATATACAGACTTGCAGGAGGGTCCAGGGCAGGGTTGGGGGGGTAGGGGCGGGAGCAGCATCTCTGGAGCCCCTAGACCAAGCCAGAAGACCAAGACTGATTCTTCACACCTCCCTTTCACATACTGGCCACATCCAGACACAATAGGACCTTGGCCTCTCTACCACTGCCTCTCTGCCCCCTAACTTCCTACTATGTCCCCTGGCCCCATTCTTACCCTCTACCCACTCGTCCTCCACGTTTTTCCCAGGGCAATATTTCTTAAATGTGAATATCTAACAAGAGACTCCCATTGCTAAAGCCCTTACACACACACACACACACACACACACACACACACTCCCCTGTGTGTAGCTACTGCCTGTCACACCTCCAACCTGCTCTCCATTCCCAAAGGTATCATGCTCTTACACACCTTCTTGCCTTTGCCAATTTTGTCTCCTCTGCCTAGAAGGCCTGTCTACTCCCTTCTTCTCCTCGCTAAGTCCTGCTCAGATGTCACCTCATCTGCTGCCCATGACCCTGTAAGCTCCTCCCCTGCTGTGCTGTCACCACTAGAATGACACATGATATCCCTTCTTCCAGAGAACTGCTTTACTGGATTATAAACACCTAAAGAAAGGGACTATGCCCTGTTTATCTTTGAATTCCGAAAGCCTTGCTCAGCATCTGACCCAAAGGAGTTACCCAATAAATGTCCCTCCACTGAATTTAATTGACCCTCACAAAAGCCCAATAAAACCTATTACTTGGCTCCTCGGCTTTGGCTCCCTCGCCAAAACTGTTCTCTCTTGGTTCCTTTCCAAGCGTGGTGAACACTTGATCGTCTTTGGCCTACGAGATGCTGCTGTTCCTACAGCCTCGCCTTTGCTGAGCCTCCTGTCATGGGCCAGGCTGGAGCCTGAGCAGCCCACGCCGGTGCCAGCTACTCTAACCGAACGTGCCTGTCCTGCCAACGTGGGCCACCACCCAGGGCAAGGTGAGCGTGGTCACTGGAAAACATTCAGTCTTTGCCAGTTGTTGGGGCCTTCTCTGGTCACCTTCAGAGGTAGCAGGCAGCAGGTAGAGTTACCTTCACCTGGAACAAAGGTGTCTGGTAGGATACACCCCTCCCTCCAGACCAAACCCCTTTTCTTCCCTGTGCCTTTTGCGATCTAGACTTCTGTCCCTCTTCCCCAGATCTCACCTCCTTGGAGGTTGCAATCTAGACTTCAGTCTCTCTTCCCCAGATCTCACCTTCTTTACCTTCTTTGCCCTAAGAGGGCCAAGAAGCATCTTGGAATGCTTTGGGTTCCATAGGCCATCTCAGTGGCCGGACACTGCACTCGCACTGCTTGGGTTGGGGAGGCCTGTGACTCAAAACAGGTTCAATGGGACAGGCACTGGGTCCATAGAGCATTATATTAAAAAATTAAGATAATGGAGAACATTTAGAATTGTAGCATGGCCACATCCAAAAGGATAGTAGGTAAGTGCCAAAGTGTCATGGAAGTCCCTTAGAGATCAACACTTAGAGCCCACACTCCCATTTTACAGACAGGAAACTGAGGCCAGGAGATGGGAGTGGCTTGCCCAAGGTCACATAGCTGGCTAACGCTGAGCCTGCTCCAGGCCCTGGGGCTTTTTCCAGCTTCCATACTTAAGCTCAAGGACTTACTGGCAAAAACAGAGTCCAGGGTTTCCCAACACCTCCTCCCAGCTCAAGTGCTTTTAAGGGGGTGACTTTTCTCATCTCGTGGCCTATTTATTTAAAGTGCACGTTGGACCCTCAGCAGCTGTAGAGCATATGTGTCCTGCCCCATTCACTTGGAGTGGTGTCACATAAGCCATGGTTTCTAAACCTGCACCAGACTACCTGGAGTGATTTTTTTTTTTTTTTAATACAGAATCCTGGTCCTCATACTGGTGTCTTCTATTTCAGTACAGTGGGCCTCAAGAACCTATAGTTTTTAATTCCTTTACTAGCTCTCCCATAAAGCCAAATTTCAGGACCATTGAGCCAGCTGCCCTTCCTAGGTCCTTTCTAACCTGGAGATTCTGTGCTTATGTATAATATAAAATCCCTCACCTCTGATTCACTGGCAATCCATCATTCCTAATTAAAAAAAAAAAAAAAGATACAATCAGAAGTACGGGCATGTTATCTAGACTCCCAGCAAGAAAACAGGCATCCAGAGAGAATGTGAAAGTCCCTCAAGGTCACCACCAGACTACCTCTGTCAGTAGGGAGCCCAGGACTTTTAAGTCGCTGACCACGAGGTGATGCTGTCCTATAGAATAAGCAGCAGAACGGAGACCTGTAACCCTGAATGACTCAGCCATTGCCCTGCAAGGTGAAAGTCGATTAATGCCTGTGCACCAGCTCTTCACCCATGACAGGAGAGCGATAATGCTTGCCTCCATTTCAGATGACAGAGATGCTTAGAAGACACCGAAAGTGTAAAAGTGTTAAGACAGACTGCCTTTTCAAAATAACTCAGACATGATATCCTCCTTAAACGGTTGTGTTGAGTAAAATTTCCATCGAGATCCACATGGTAATACGAACTATGAGAGTACTGACATCTTAAACCCCTGTTCATATAACTTGGGCTGAATTGGTGGCCTCACTCAGTGTGGCTACTTCAATTTATAATTTATCAACATCAGCCTAACGCCAAGATACAACTTTGTCAGGTCAGTTGATTTCTCTTAGTCTCCAGTCAAAGCCCAAAAAAACCCATTACAGACCTTGCAAGAAGTCACAAACCTTTGCAACTATGAACACCAGACTCAAGAAGCTGGAAACTAAGAGTTGGCTGAAGATAATTACTCAGTGATCCAAAGAAAGGTCCTATAATCATTGCAGACCCCTTGGAGAACAGTTATGTTTGCTTTCTATACCATCTTTGCCCCAACTCCTGCTAATCTATGAGCTGCTGGAAATAGACTTATTCAGTAGAAGGCCTTAGAACTGAGGGCTTAAGAAAGCCCTGAATAAAATTTAACTTGGATGTATGAGATTTCAATGACTACCATCTCCTGAGATTTAAGATCTGATAATGCTGGAATTGTTTTTGCAATTTATTATGTTCTTCCACTGCCATCCACGTAATGCTCACACTCAGAGCTCCCTATGGTTTTTCCACTGGTCTGTGGGATAAAAAGCCCTCACTGATCTTCACATACATTAGTGGGAAGCCACAGAGGGAACAAGTATGCAGAAATACAGGGGGAAAGAGAGATCAGAAAAAATGGAGCACTGGGACAGAGCAGAGAGAGCAAAATGGACACACAGTAGAACAAGAAAGCCACGTACGAAAACCAAAGAAGCAAATGCAAAAACAGAGATGAGGAAGGGGAATACAGGGAAGAAGAAAATACCTACATTTCAAGAAATGCATATGCCAAGTAAATGGTAAATGCAAGAAACAGTTCTCTATTCCAGATTGTGTTAGGAGTAGAGGTGAGGGGTGATGGTTTTGCTGAGGGTGAGGAAGAGGAAAGTCATGCATGCCATGTGCTAACTGCCCAACACAGCCCTGGACCAAGGAAGCTGTGGCTGTCTAGGCCAACCTGACAGACTAGAATCAACATGGCGGCATGGCTGCATGTGAGGCATCTGATTTCCATGTCCACGGAGTATATGGGTGGTGGTATAACCTTGCAGGAGAAAAGAAAATTCCCAGTGGTCAGAATAAATGAAGATCTTTACACCGAGTAAACTGGAAACTTGAAGGGACTCCATGCTCAAGTTTGCAACCCAGACCAAATGAAAGCCTTTTGGGCTGGTGTGAAGACCAAGATCCTGAGGGTGAGAAAATTAGACCATATGCTTGGATTCTCTGCAGAGCTGAAGTCCCCAGGAGAGGTAATTTTGTCAATATGCCTAGCATATACTGTATGATCAATAAAGGGTAGCTAGAGTTCTTCCAGAATATTCTGTTTTCTGTACTGGCTCCTCTTGGGTTTCTCATCACCTCCTCCATCATTGTGTGCTTCCCAATGTTCTCAGGCTTCTCTCAGACAACAAGGGTTCCTTCTGACCTTACCAAAGGCCTTACCAGGTGTCCATCCATTCATTCATCCTTCATTCATCTTGCTTTCATGCATTAACAGCTTCTCATCATAACACCTCTTGAAAGACCTACCACTTGTGATTTCTTTCTTCTCTCTATATGTATAGTAACTCTTATACTCAAAACCTCACTAAATAAATAATGAAAAAGAAGTACTATTTCTTCATCAGGGTTTCAAACAAAGACCGCTCACTGGTTGCCTGTGTGACACAATAGTTTATTGTAGGGAATATTACTTGGAACAAATTTAAATTGTAAGCCATGTTTGTATGAACCCAAAATATTTTGCTGTGTGGACATATGCCCCAGGAGAGAACTGAGGAATGACAGCATCTATGACTCCATGACCTGCCATGTGCCCACACTATTTCCATATATTTCCAAGCACGTGCATGTTTAACTTTTATTTTACCCTAGAAATATTTTTCCAGGCTATAATTTTATTTTTAACCCAGTGTGAATGCAGAAGTCACCCAAAGGTTAAAAAGAAAAAAAAAAAAAAAGTACAATAAAGTTTTAATACATTACCTTTTCTGTAGAAGCTGTATTGATTGAACTTTCAAATTGTGCTTATTCTTTTTTTTTTTTTAATTAAGTAATCTCTACAACCAATGTGGAGCTCAAACTCAAGATCAAGAGTCACATGCTCTGCCAACTGAGCCAGCCGAGTGCCCCAAGTTGTGCTTATTCCTTAAACTTAATTTGGTGCCATTGTTCAACGGATATATTGTCCTACCTGTGAAAATTGTTTGGTATCTTGCAATGGGATACAACACTATTTTTCCCACTAAAATAAATAGAGGTTTGTTTGGGTTTTCCCCCACATAACAGCTTTTCACTTAGTAGCAGAATTTTTAGTCTATTTTAAAGTCACTTAGTGGGAGATGAGTGTACTATGTTCAGGACACCCTCGGAGGCACTGAAAGGCCAAAGATGGATTGAACCCAAATCCTGCTTCCAGCTCATGGTCTAATAAGAAACCCTGATGGGTAAATGGGCAACATAGCAGTAGGATGGGTGTTCTCCTGAAGGCGCAGGGAGCTGAGTGCAAGCAGGAGTGGGGGATCTCTCCACGGCTGCCTGATTTCAAGGGGGAAGACCGACCATTCAGGGCTTTTGTTTCATCCTCCCTCCTTGAGCAAAGCAAAGGTACTTGTGTCTTCTCCCCTTAGTAATTGGCATGTTTGGTGGTTTATCTGTAATGAAGTGCTTCAAAGTGAGGGGTTCTCCACCTGACTTCCGGGCAGCTCCATGGACACCTCAAACTCAACTCACCCAAAGGCCAATTCCTTGTCCTCGCCAACAAGTATGTGTTCCACAGTTGTGTGACCCAGAAACCCCTAAAACCCAAGACATGCTTGGCATCACCGCCCCCCCCCCGCCCCCGCCTTCCTCCACCTGATCTGATTCCCAAACGCTGTCAATGTTTCATCCTAAAGTGTTCAGAATTTGCCTACTTCTCTCCATCCCTTAACCCCCGTCATATTCCAAGCCACTTCCTTTCTTCCCCAGGCTCTTATCTCCCTTCCTCTAAACTTGGCCCCCTTCTATTCATTCTTCAGAATGTAGACAGACTGCTGTTCTTAAAGTACAAGTCTATGCCTCTTTCCAGGCTAAAGACCTGAAGGGCTTGCCATTGGCCTGAGGATCAAGGCCCTATGGATATTCAAAGCCCTTGAAGGTGTGACTTGCACCTATTTTCCCGGCCTCAGCTCCCCTCCCTGGGGCCTCCCCACGCTGCACTCCTTTCAGTTTCTTTCTTCTTTCTTTCTCTTTAAGATTTTATTTATTTATTTATTCAGGAGAGACACAGAGAGAGAGTCAGAGACATAGGCAGAGGGAGAAGCAGGCTCCCTGCGGGGAACCCAATTAGGCACTTGATCCCAGGATCCAGGGATCATGACCTGAGCCAAAGGCATATGCTTAACCACTGAGCCACCCAGGTGGCCATACTCTCAGTTCCTTATAGGAGCCTAATCTCTCACCTCTGGACTTTGTACTGCTATTCCCCTTCCTAGAACATCCCTCTAGCCATTCCCACTCTCCTTTCTTACCTAACTTCCCCTCAGCTTTGTTCTCAGCTCCTCTCCCACACTCTGACAAGGCAAGTGACCCCTGTTATGTTTTCTTGTGCAGCACCTTTTAATTCCCTTGTCACAGGGCTTAATCACACTCGATTGCAACTGATCAGTTTCCTCTCCTTTTAGCCTGTAGGACAGAGAAGGCAGAGTCATGGGGGTCCTAGTTACCATTATATCCCTACTGCCAAGTCTCATACTAGCACATAGTGGAGGCCCAATCTATTGAAGAATGAATGAATGAATGAATGAATGAATGAATAGCTCCCTTTATGAGTAACTGCAGAAAGTAACCTATGGGATTTAACTCAGGAAACAGATATTAAGTAAGACATTTTTGACAATGGCGGTAGGCGTAGGGGAGGCATATCTGAAAGTGCCCTATCCCAAGGTCTCTAAAGGGCTAGAACACAGGTCTAGGCTCCTAACCAGTGCCTCTGCTTCCTCTCTGGGCCACCTCCCCACCTCCTTCAGTGATGGGGTCACACTCTGATCCTTGCTGTAACATAACTACCCTCCCAAAATCTCAAGACCCTTCTCCGAACGTCTTCCCCATTCCCTTCATCTTGCTGAGTTCTTTAGAGCCAATGTGAGGATTGATGTCCCCATCCAGGAATAGGTCTAGAAGATTGACCCCAGGTGCTGCTCAGTGTCCCACCATTTCCTCTGCACCAGTTAGTTATAGAAAAAACAATATAAGATAAATGTGATGATAGACTGGAAATACAAAAACAAAGCAATGATGTATGACTTTTGGGACAACCAGTATAGTCACCAGTCAGATCTGACTCCTTTAGGGGAAAGGGAGGAGAATCACACACTGGAGCACAGGGAGGGTTTCTTTCTTTCTTTTTTTAAGATTCTATTTATTTATTCATGAGAGACACAGAGAGAGAGAGGCAGAGACACAGGCAGAGGGAGAAGCAGGCTCCCTGCGGAGAGCCCGATATGGCACTCAATCCCAGAACACCCCCAAGATCACAACCTGAGCCAAAAGGCAGATGCTCAACTACTGAGCCACCCAGGTGCCCACACAGGGAGGATTTCTGATCAGACTCCCTGAGCTAGAAGAACAGAGAATCAATTTGTTGACTTCTCTGCTCTTGCTTGTGCTACTGCTAGAGACTGTTTAGGGGAACTCTTAAGAACTTCTCTATGAGCACCATAACTAATTTGTGGTTTCCCAGGCAACTCCCTACATTGGCAAGTAATTCAAACTGGCATAAACTTTGTAAAGAGCAATTTGGCAACGTAGCAGCCCTGGCACCTTCCTCTTTGCTCCCAGCTAGCTCCCTTCTTGTCCCTCCATGCCCTGCTCGGCAGGACCGACCACATAATTTGCAGGGCCAGCGCAAAATAAAAATACAAGACCCCTTGCTCAGAAAGTATTAAGAATTTCAAGACCATGACAGCACGGGGCTTTTCTAAAGACAAGTCTCTGTGCAACTGTGCAGATCCAATGTCCACAATACTGACCCTGCTGCTCTCAGTTGGAGCTGGATCCTGCAAACTACTTTTCCAGTTACTAATCTAGGGGTTACCTCACATTCCCCCTTTTTTCTCCTTCAGCCTTTCCAACAATAATAATCATTCCCTAAGTTAGATCCCCTGATTCAAACAATTAGCATGGTTTCTGTTTTTCCCAATGGGACACTGGTTGACAAAATATCTAAATTCTTAAAACCATGTCTACCCATTGACTTAGTTATTCAACGCCTTATATACTGAGGATATAATCAAGGAGTCAGAAAAGATCTAGCCAAACTACAATTCATTACAGTGTTGTCTGTATTAGCAGGACACTGGAAGTAACCTAATTCCTAATATCCAACAATGCGCCCATTAACAATAATGAGATAAGAAGGGCAAATATTAATGGAACAGAATATAATATAAAATCTAGAAATGGATTCAAATATAAACATAAATTTAGTATATGGCTAAAGTGGTATCTCAAATCAATATATAGCAGGGACACTGCAGAAAGACAGTTACAGACCAATATCCCTCATGAACATAATATAAAATTCCTTAACCAAATATCAGCAAATAGAATCAAGCAATACATAAAAAGGACAATAAATCATGACCAAGTGGGGTTTATTCAGGTTCAAAAATGATATAATTCACTACATTAACAGAATAAAGGCCGGCGGGGGGGTGGGAGGCATAGGATCATACCCATAGATAGAGAAAAAGCACTTGTCAGAATTTATGATAAAAACTCTTACCAAACTAGGAATAGAAGGGTACTTTCTAAATGTAGTAATAAAGGGCATCTACAACCTACAGCTAACATCATACTTAATGGTTATGGTTTCCTAGGCAACCCCAAGCACTGCAGAGCAGTTCAAATTGGCATCAACTTTGTGGGGAATAATTTGGCAATGCATAGCCAGCCCATCATTTACCTATTTGCTCATGTGTAGGATCAAGAACAAGGCAAAGATGCCATTCCCTTACTTTAGCCAACATTTTGCTAGCGGTTTCAGTAAGTACAATGAGGTAAGAAAAAGAAAAGGCAGAAAGCTCAGGAAAGAAGAAGAAAAACTATATTTTGAGATGATAAGACTACACACATAAAAGAAAATCAACACGTGGGACTGGAACAACAGAATATCCCTTGGAAAATATTAAACAGGGCACACACTTCACACATTACACCAGAAAAAATTTTTTACTAGATCAATAAGATCATAAAGGCAGGGATCCCTGGGTGGCGCAGCGGTTTAGCGCCTGCCTTTGGCCCAGGGCGCGATCCTGGAGACCCGGGATCGAATCCCACGTCGGGCTCCCGGTGCATGGAGCCTGTTTCTCCCTCTGCCTGTGTCTCTGCCTCTCTCTCTCTCTCTCTGTGACTATCATAAATAAATAAAAATTAAAAAAAAAAAAAGATCATAAAGGCACAAGAAGAAGCCATGAGACAATTGTTTCATAGTAAGAATATGGAAGGCCTTTCTAGTTATGAAATAACATCTAGAAGTATGGAAAACTGAAAAATACAATAATAATAACATAAAAACTCCTACATGGCACCAACACAGTAAGTAAAATTAAAAAGCAAGTGACAGGTTTGGGAAAATAACTGTGATCCATTCTCACAGATAGGAGGCTAATGTCCTAATATAGAAAGACTCTGTAGGGAAAAAGCCTATGGTCTGGAAGAAAAGCGGTAATAGCTATGGACTAAAAAAGGAAAAATAAATGTCAAAAACTCTCAATCCTATGAAAAGATACTCAACCTCACCTACAATGAATGAGAGGTTGGAAAACAAATCACCCTGACATGTCATTTTTATCAATCACATTGGCAAAGATCGAACACATTTTCAACCATCTCATTGATGAGGATGTGGAGAAACAGGCACTTCTGTACACTCACTGGTAGGCATGCATAAACTGGTACAAAGTCTGGGGAAAGCAATTTGACATCTCTCAGAATTACAAACGCAGGTATCTTTTAATCCGGCATTTCATTTCGAGAATTTTATCCTACAGCTGCATTGCCCCAGGTATTTGTGGTAATAATTTTTGAAATTCCAAGAGACTCAAAGTAACCTAAATGCTGAGCAGCAGAGGACTTGTTAAAAAAAAAAAAAAAAAAAACCTAAAGTACATTTATATCAGAATTCTATGGCAGTCCTTAAACATGAGGAAACCATGTATATTGATCTGAAGTGATCCTCAAGATATACCATTATGTTAATAAAGTAAGGTATAGGGGTGCCTGGGTGGGGCAGTTGGTTGAGCATCAGACACTTGGTTTCTGCTCAGGTCATGATCTCGGAGTCGTGAGATCGAGCCTCACCCTGGGCTCCGCACTCAGCGCAGGGTCTGCTTTGAGATTCTCTTTCTCTCTCTTTCCTTCTGTCCCTTCTGTTCGTGCTCTTTCTCTCTCTCTAAAATAAGCAGATAAATCTTAAAAAAAAAAAAATAAAGTAAGCTACAGAGCACTGTGATGATATTAACCATTTGTGTACAATGTCAGCAAGATACATGTATTTGCTTAGATATACATAAAATATCTCAGGAAGGATTTACCCTAAAAAAATGGTAGAGGGAAGAGTAGTATTTATTTGTTTCTGAAAAGGATAACAAGAAAAGGGAAGGGTTGGGAAAGAGATTTTTCATTATATAGCTTTTTATACTTTTTTAACTGAAGCATGTGAATGTTTACTCATTCAAAAAATAAATCATCTCTTTAAATAATAAGGTGGAAGAATGTAACGGAATACATCCACAGAAAATTGTTAGCTGAAGATGATATTTTATTTTATTTTACTTTTTAAAAGACTTTATTCATTTATTCATGAGAGACACAGAGAGAGAGAGGCAGAGACATAGGCAGAGGGAGAAGCAGGCTCTCTGTGGGGAGCTCGATGCAGGACTCAATCCCAGGACCCCGGGATCACAACCTGAGCCATTTAGGTGCCCCTATTTTAACCATTTTAAATGGTATGAATTAGGACCTACCCTCAAGTCAAAAGCCATCTTCATGTCTTTCCCATCTTCCATAAGCCAACTCTTTTCCACTACCTGCCTGCTTTTGTTCACTCTCCAGAGACCTCAGGTCATCGTTTTTTACATATCATCCAGAGTTTATCACTGTCATCTGTAAGAGGATTAGTCCAACAAAAGCTTACTGAGTCATACTGGACATGGACCTAAGAAATATTTCTAGCTCTTGGCCTTCTGGGCACCTGGAAAGATCATGGTTCCTGTTCTCTTTATGGCTATGATGGTGACAAACAAAATGTAAGGAGGAATAATGACTCCGATGTTCCAAATGGAACATCAACCTGAGTCTTAAATTAATAGAGACCCCAGCCAATCCTTGTTTAAAATGTATCGTGAGCAAGAAACAAATCTATTGCCCTGTGCTGTCTCTTTAATACAAATATGCCCAACATCTTTCAAAGTGGCCAAAATACTCTAGGGTAAGCAAAACAGATGGCCATGTCCTTGCCTATCACCTTGACCCTTCCTTCAGCACTAGACTAGGAGTACGGGAAGGAACCAGGGGGATCCATCTTGCTTCTGCACACATCCTCAGGTGACGTGCAGAGATGTCACAAGCCAATGCACTTCTCTGCAGCCACAACAAAAAGAACTTACTCTTGGCCTTACAGCTTCCTTATTTGCAGGGGCACAAAAATGGAGAGCTTAGGAACATGAGTCCTGAGCTCAAATCCTAGCTTTGCTACCGTGGGAGCTTGGTTTGTCATTTGCCCTCCCTGAACCTTAATTTCTTTATCTGTCATCCACGAGTGCCAAGACCATACAGTGCATTTTGGAGTGCCTGGCACATTGCCAGGATTCTAAAAACAAACAAACAAACAAACAAACAAAAAAATTATAACTGTTGTGTACTCAACACTCAGCACATTTTACTGAAAGCTTATTATCTGCCAGGCACTGTTCTAGGCACCAAGAATACACTGGCCGAAAAATTAGTAAGAAGACGAAGAAGACGAAGACGAAGGAGGAGGAGGAGGAGGAGGAGGAGGAGAAAGGGAAGAAAGTAAAATAGATTGCAGGAGACAGACAATAAACGACAAAAGTAATAAATAAGCAAACTGTGGAGCATGTCAGAATATGCTAAGTGCCACAGGAAAAAAGAGAATATAGCAGTAAATGTAGAAAGAAATTTATAGAAACTCCTGCAATGGCAGGAGCTCTATAAATAGAACTGCCAGGGCAGACCACTTTTAGAAGGGGACAGGGGAGCAAAGACTTGAAAAAAGTAAGGGAGTGAGCCAAGCAGATCCCTCTTTCTTTCTTTCTTTCTTTCTTTTTTTTTTTTAAGATTTTATTTATTCACTAGAGAGAAAGAGAATGAGCAGGCGGTGAGGGCACAGGGAGAAGGAGAAGCAGGCTCCCCTCTGAACAGGGAGTCCAACGTGGGGATCGATTCCAGGACCCCAGGATCATGACCTGAGCAGAAGGCAGATGCTTAACCACCTGAGCCACCCATAGGTGCTCTATGCAGAACCCTCTCAGAGAAGAGGTTCCAGGTAGAAGAAAGAGCTATTGCAAATAAAGTGGTAAGTTCCCAAGTGAGCGAGGTGCCAGTGTGGCTGCAGCAGAGTGAGGGTGGGTGCAAGCAGGAGAGGAGGTTAGAAAGTCACATTTTGGGCAGATGGAGGAATGGGCCTCATCTCCGTCCCCATTGTAAGGACCTGGAGACAGTAACTCCAAGTGAGATGGGGATCACTGCAGAGTTTTGAGCAGAGGAATGACGTCTCTGGCAACTGTGTTGAGATAAGAAGCCAGGGCAAGGTGGGAGCACAGAGAGCATCTAGAAGGCAACTGCAGTTCTGAGATTGAGGGCGGGGGGGGGCTTTGTATGGAGCCATTGTGGGGAGAGAAAATCCATGGTTCCGTTTGAGTATGTTGAGTTTGAGATGCCGGTTAGATATTCAAAATGGAAATGATGAACAGTTGGATAATCAAGTGTGAAATTCACGAGTGAGGTCTAGACCAAAGAGTAAAATTTGAGAGTCATTAGCAGATAGAAGGTAAGGATTACATCTCCAAGAGGCTGAGCATAGAAAGAGGCCAAAGGACAGAGCCCTCCAATGTTTATAGAGCCAGGAGAATTGAACTCAGCAAAAGAGATGAAAAATTCAATTCTTTGGGGCACTTGGGTGGCTCAGTGGTTGAGCATCTGCCTTTGGCTCAGGTCATGATCCCGGGGTCCTGGGATGGAGTCCTGCGTGGAGCCCCTTCAGGAAACCTGCCTCTCCCTCTGCCTATGTCTCTGTGTCTCTCATAAAGAAATAAACAAAAAGCTTAAAAAAAAAAAAAAAAAAGAATTCAACTCTTTGCCCTGAAACAATTTCTTCCCTTTGCTTCTGAGATGGCCTATTTTTCTGTTTTTCTCTTACTTCACTGCCCACTCCTTGGTTTTCTTTGCTTCCAGTTACATGAAGTGAAATACCTGGCCAACAGATTCCATAGGATGGAGCTCATTTGTGACGCTGACAAGAGCAGTTTTGGTGGCACAAGGACAGTGAAAGTCAGATTGGCACAAGACCAAGAGAGAATAGGAGGTGTAGACCCACAGGCAACTTTGAGATGTTTGCAGCCAAGAAAAAGTGGCAAAAGGAGTAATAATGGAGGGGAATTTGGAGCTAACGCGATAGATAGATGATAGATAGATAGATAGATAGATAGATAGATAGATAGATAGATGATAGATAGATAGATGGATGAAGGGGGAGTGTGGGTGGCTCAGTTGCGTAAGTGTTGGACTCTTGATTCCAGCTAGGACATGATCTCCGGGTCCTAAGATTAAGATCCTCATTGGGCTCTGTGCTGAGCACGGAGTTTGCTTAAGATTCTCTCCCTCTCCCTCTGCCCCACCCCTGTTGCTCACACATGCATGTGTGCTCTTTCTCTCTCTCTTTAAAAAAAAATGGAGTACACCATGTTTTTCTGTCAACATGAATTATTTAGAAGAGGGGGACAACTAGGGTGCCTGGGTGGCTCAGTTGGTTAAACATCTGTCTTCAGCTCAGGTCATGATCTCAGGGTCCTGGGATCAAGCCCCACGTCAGACTTCCTGCTCAGCAGGGAGTCTGCTTCTCCTTTTCCCTCTGCCTCCCAGCTCATGCTCTCTCTCTCACTCTCTCTCTCTCAAATAAATAAAATCTTAGAAGAAGAAGAAGAAGCAGCAGCAGGAGGAGGAGGAGGAGGAGGAGGAGGAGGAGGAGACAACAACTGATGAGCAGGAGAGAGAACTCCAGGAGCAGCCACTAAATGGTCAAGAGAGGGAGGGACCTTGGTGCCAAGTGGGGGGGGGGTCTGCTGTAGATAGGGTCAGGGATCCCACCTCCGTGTGGCAGGAGGGGAGGCAGAGGCAGGCAGAGAGGCAGGCCGGGTGGAAGCCGTGGTGCTGGGGAAGAGGAGGCAGTGCTTGTGAAATTGCTTTTATTTGGTCGGTGATTAAGAAGCAGGGTTTTCAGCTCGGAGTGAGGAAGGGGAGAGCTACGTGGTATCTGAGGCTACGAAGTACAGTGTGTTTCAGAGTGTGAGAGAGCTAACCGACTAGGGAAATGCAGAAGGGCAGCACTGAGAGCCCACTTGAGGTTTATGATCGTAAAGTTAGTGACGACAGCACTGTTGTTTGTGCCCAGTGTGTTAGTTACGTTGGACAGAATCAGGGTTTTGCCGGGGGTGGGGGAGCAGGGCGGTGGTCCCAGGAAGAAGAAAGTGAGGTGTGTATGGATGCCATAGGGACAGATAGAGAGCATGAAATCTAAGCTGGACAGGAGGGTAGTGAGGCTATAAGGGCGACAGGAACAATGAAAAAGTAGGTTGGAGGTCATAATAAGGTCAAAGAATGGTTCAAATGGGGTAATTAGGAAAGGGAAAGATGAGTTGGGCAAGGAACAGAACGCTTGAGATATAAAGAGCAGAGGTGGTGCTGTTTAGAGGTAAAAAAAAGGCGGGGGTACCCACATGACAAAACTCCAAGGCAAGGTGGAGGGAGAAATGGTTGCAGTGTAAGGTCTGGGGTTCCAGATAGGTCCTTATTCCGCAAGGCTGCTAAATTCCCCAGAAAACGTCAAGGATGGGGTGGGGTGGGGTGGAGGTGGAGGACCGTGATTCCCACGCCAGAATCTCTGGGAATGAGAGGGAATACGCAAGACATGCTGCAAAAGACAGCGGCAAGCAGGGGTGGCTGGGCTGATGGTGGTATAGCCCCAGCAGCTGGGTTGCGGGGGGCGGGGTGGGTGTGGATAAGTCTGCCGGGGAGGGGAGAACTAGTAAGATTCACCAGCGTGGGTGGACCTGTTCTGTTCTCAATTCCACGCTCTAGTATCTCAATAAGCTTCTTTCCCTCCCTTTGGCAGCTGAGAGGCCAATTAGGGTGAGGGATTGATTCAGGGTCACAGGGTCAGAAGGAAACCAAGGAACTGTCAGGACTTCTATTCCCTCTTCTCCACTACCCAAATACCAAGGCTGTTGTTTGGGAATATTTAAAAGAACATTTAAAATGCCCTTGTTTGTTTCTGCCTCTGCTCAACGCTTGTGCTGCCGAAGGACAGGGAGCTGGTAACCATGGCAGTGGAGCAGAGAGCGATGGTGAAGGGGTGGTTTTGAAATAGGGGTGAACTCCAGGCAGTGGGCACCCAGAGCTCACCCTCAAGGCCTCCCCAGAGCTCTTTGTTCATTCAACTTACTTAGGAAGAGAGGCTGAATTCTTCCCAGCTGGGAAGCAAGCTTAGAAAGGGAAGGTTTTGCCAGACTCCCTAAGGAGAGGGTGGGTCCCCCGGAGCAGGTTTTGGGGGCTCTGCCTGAAAGCCTGGGTCAGCAGGGGACTCTGGGCACCCCAGCAGGCACAGGACAGCCTGTGATGGCAAATCAGGCAGCCCTGCAGCATCCTGGATACGGAGTTCTCACACCCCGGCAGTTCTCTCACTGCCCCTCCCTGGACAGGTGGCCACTCACGGGGGTGGCCCAGAGCCCTGGCCAAAAAAGGCAGCCAGGCGGAGCCCCCACAGGATGGTATCTGGTGCCAAGGGGGGAGAGGAAGAGGGAGGGAGGTGGGGGGAGGCTGTCACCTCTTCCACATTCCTGGATGGGGAGCCCCAAGAGCCTTTCTTTCCAGGACCAAGTGCCCCAAGTGGACGCAGGGCAAGGCAGGGCAGGGCAGGGCAGGGCAGGGCAAACCCAGGCCACAGCTCGGGTCCAGGGAAATCTCATGACTGCAGTGTTTTGCTGCAGCTTTCCCAGCTGCTTGGGGGCGGGAGGCGGCGTGGGGCGGTGGGGGCGAGGAGGAGGGAGGGGGAAGAGGAGGAGGGAAGTAAACAGGAGACCACAGAGAGAGCCAGTTCCCTGCGTTCAGAGAACACCAGCCGCCTCCGGTCCCCGGTGGGTGGCTGTATGTGTGGAAATGAAACCGGGAGGGGAAGAGGGAGAAGGGAAGGGTAGGCACGCGCTTCTCGGCTGCTAGCCACCCACCTAGCTCTTCCCGCCCCTGCAGCCCACTCCCCTCCGGGGTGAGCGGGCGCGAAGGAGACGTTCCCTAAGCGCCCCCCACCCCCACCCCCACCCCTACAAGTACGCGTCGCAGCTTTAGCTGTGAATCAGTCCCAGCAGCTCACACTGTCACCTGCGCTCGGGAGGGGGACCGGGGGGTGGAGGGGGGGTGGGTAAGCGGAAGGCCCAGTGCCGGCCCGAGGGCGGGGTGACGCCCGGGGCCGCGAAGAAGGGGTGTCCACGCCCAGCACCTACACAGATCCAGACTGGGTCCCCGGGACACCGGGCCGGAGGGGCGGGGCGGTGGCTTGGGGGCACAACTTGAGCGGGACTTGGCAGCAGGGGAGGGGACGGGAGGGGGGGTGGGGGCGCGCCGCTCCGGGAGGCGCTGGGGCGCAGGGCTGGCGGGGCCCGCGGGGCAGGCTGCTGCCCGCCGCCTGCCCGCGCGGGGTTATGCGAGGTAACCGCGAGCGGGGAGGAGGGGGAGGCGGCGGGGGCCGCGGGCCGGGGTGTCTGGCGCTCGTTGGACAAAGAGATGATGAAACGTGAGCGCTATATTTACCAAGGGGGTGGAGACCGGGCGGGGGGGGGCGGTGGTAAAAAGGACAAACTGTTCCACAACAACCACAGGAAACACAGCCCTTCTGACTCACCGGGAGGGCCGCGCCGACCCCCTCGCGGGCTGAGCCCCGAGGCAGGCGCGAGGCTGGAGGGCGCGGGTGCCCCCGGGCGGCCCCCACCGGGCCGCTACGGCTCAGGGCGGGGTTGATTTATATAAAGAAAGACACCTTAGCTCCCAGGGTTGCGTGCGTGCGCACGTGTGCATGTGGCTTTTTGTGGGGCAGCGGGGAGCGCGGAAAGGCAGGAATGTTTCCTAAGCCCGCGGCCCCAGCAGCGCGGGAGAGGCTGCCGGCAAACTCTGCGAGCAGGATTCCTGCAAAGTCATCTCCTCCCGCACCGCCCGGCCGGCCCGCCCCGGCCCGCCCCGCCCCGCCCCGCCCGCGGACAGCAGCACCCGCCTCCCTGCGCTCCCCGCGCTCCCGCCCCAGCCCTGCGAGCGGCGCTCGGAGTTGGGGTGCGGTGCGGGCTATGTTTAGAAGCTGATGTCATCCCGACACCCTACTCCGCAGTGTTCCCAGGGGAGACCGCAGGGCAGGTTTTCCTCTTCCTCGCGGGCTGGGGGGATGGGGAAGGTGGCTCCACCCGCCCCGCAACCTCCGCCCACACACACACACACACACACACACACACACACACACCTATCTTACCCCGAAGAGTTTAAAAAAGAAAAAAAAAAATGCAACCCGATAGAGTTATGAAACAGGGTGGTGGGGGCGGTACGCGCCAGCGGAGGGCGCAAACCCAAGGGCTGAGGCCTCACGGGGCGCACAGCTGGCCCCCGCCCACTTTCACCCCCGCCGGCCTTCCCCACCTCCCGCCAGGGTGCGGGGGCTAATTTCAAGGTTAGCTCACGTGGGCGCGGGCGCCCGGAGCTCCTTGCACGAGTTTGGGGCGGGTTCCTCATCCCCCAATCTAGGGCAGTTTGTTCAACTGCAGTAAAGGGAGCTAGATGTTCCAGCAGGGAAGGGATTTCTGAGAACTGGGGCTGTCCTCAGATGAACCCGGCTCCTCCGGCTGCTGCGGCGGCGGCCGCCTGCGGAAGACTTTTTAAAAGGGCGATGCCAGGCCGAGCGCGCAGCCCGCAAGTGGCTGCGCCGCCCGCCTGTCTGCTGCCCTCGCCGAGCGCCCGCCCCCGAGCGCGGGTGAGGCACGGTGCGCCGCGCAGGGCCTCTCCGCGCGCCGGGGGCTGCTAGCTAAACTTATCCTCCTGCATATGCATGAACGTGTGGCCTTTCTGCTCGGCGAAGGAGAGGCCTGGAGTTTTGCGGAAGGCTGCTAAGTGGAGCGAGAGCAAAGTAGGGCGTTGTGCAAGTTTCCGCGCGGGCCGAGCCCCCCTCCCTCTCCAGCCGCTGCGCGTTCACTGACGTTATGGCCACGGGGGCTTCGGCAGATCGGGCTGTACCGGATTGTATTTCAAATCCAGAACACTGCCTTTGCTGGAAGCCCCGATCCCTTCAGCCCCGCCCCCCTCCCCCAATTCACCATCTTCCCCTAACTCCCCAGCTTTCACTATAATGAACACTGCTTCGCCCCAGATACATGCTCTGTGCCTAGGTGGAGTCGCTGAAGCCAAAGGGCCTGGGTCCTGAAACAAGTCTGGATCCAGCCCCGAGTGAGGTCCGACACGTGATCCCCTCCCCCCAGCGGGCCATCTGTTCTCCTCCTTCCTTCCCGCCTGGAAGCTGGCAGCTCTGCCCAGCACCGTCCACGCCTCCCAGTAGGAAAGAGTGAGAAACGCCAGGGTTGGCGGAACCCACTACGTACGGAGTACTGTTCTAACCTAAACCTCCCTGGGCCTTGGGCAAAGATGACACTGGGCAATAATGTATTTTAGATTAAGCCCCAGGTGATTAGCTCCACCCAGAGCGTGGAGGGGAGGGGGGGGGGAGGGGGGGGACTCTGCCCCCGGGCTCAGTTTGGATTAAAATCTCCAGGGAAGGGTACTGGGAATGGGTTGCAATCGCCTGAAAATTCCTCGGCTGGGGCTAGGGTGGAAAATTTGCACAAGCTAGTTTGAAGGGGGAAAAAAAGTGAGACCATGAAATTAAGGGGAAAAAAGGATTTAAGGGATTCCCAGCAAGTTTATATTGTGCCTGCTGGCCCATTAAGTACTGATTTCGGATATTCTGATCTTCACTGGGGGTGTGGAGGGAATGGGGTAACTGGTGATGGACCTTAAGGAGGGTACACGATGTAAAGAGCACTGGGTATTATATAAGACCGATGAATCACTAAAGTCTACCTCTAAAACTAATAATACATTATATGTTAATTAATTGAATTTAAATTTTTTAAAAAGACCATAAAATAAAGACTTGTTTGTAGATGTACAGCAGAGGAGATGGTGTTTAAAGAACCCAAGTCTTGTTCCGTTTTTTCCCTTATGATTTTTTGGGAGGGGGGGGAGATGGCTAGAGTATTTGGAGTTTGTAAGGTACTATGGAGATATGTTCATCTAATCCTGTTCATTCACAGATAAGGGAATCCCTCTAAGAGGTTGCCTAGTTCCTACTGCTCATCTCAGGCCCAGGAGGCCCCTTCTCTGCCCCAGGCTGGCCTAAACACTGCTCAAAAAAATCAGCTCACTGTAGGCACCACCTCTTCTGGAGGTGATAATGATAATAATTTTAGGATGCACAGAAAATAAGACTTCTAGCTACAAGCCCATAAATGATTGTTCTTGAGAACTTGAATAACAAAGCCAAGCCTCAGACAGAATGTAGAGAGGAAAACACATACTTATAAACTAGAAGCACAGTCATAGTCTTTGAATTCCTGTGCTCCTCCCAGTTGGTTTGTGTGGATTTGAAATGTGTATTTACAAAGACTAAATTGGGGAGAAACAGATCTCTCATATTTATGTGGCATAATATATACTTTACTGGTAAATTATTCATTGTAATTAGAAATGATTCATATTAATTTGGGATAATTTACTTTGCCAGAATTTAATTGGGACAACTACATGCTGGCAAAACAGTGTAAGCTGATTTTAATCATAAAACTATTATAACGCACATCCCAAGAGAGCTTGTTGTTAAATTACACACGGAAAAAAATACTGATGTAGGAATTACTTGTGATTGATGCTATTTTGTGATATCATATAAATAATGTATGTATATATGCATACGTATGTATTATATATTATATGTTATATAGGAATTACTTGTAATATATATAAAAATATATATAATTTGTTTTTAACATATTAAGTGTCATTGAGGATAGACTGTCATTTCTGTACTCCCCCATGCCTAGCTCCCTGATTGAAACATAAGTATCTGAAGAAGGAATGAGTGGAAAAAGAGATAAAGGGGAAAGCATTCTATAATTCTAGGATTTCTGGGTTCTAAAAAGCTATTCTAAATCAAGTCAAGCAGCAGATACATTTATAAATATGTGAGAGAAACTCATGTGCATGAAATCTAGGTTTTTCTTTTATTACTTTATACCTGTGAAATGAATGAGTTGGAAAAATTCATGGTCTATGCCCAGTCCAAACCAAACTAAATTAAAGATAATTAATAAAAGAGAAGAGGGCAAGATGTAAGGGAGGCGAAAGTTTGAATCAATCATCATAAGTTTTTTAAAAATACATTCAAGTCCCTGGATTTCAATGTCCAAGGAAAGATCAGACTTTCGTTCTCTTCTAGAACAATCCCAATGTTAATTAACTCTAGGGCTGTCTGTAGGTACCCAGTGCAATGCCCATTTGCAATGCAAGTTCAAGAGACTATATAGGCGGTGATCTAGAGACCCTGGAGAGATACCATTGGTTTTGGAAGCAAGCAAAGGCAATTTCTAAATGATCATCTATCCTTGGGGACAGAGTTTGTCCCAGAAAAATTATGAAGTAGGCAAACTCCCCTGTGCTTCAGTGAATTCTTTTCTAAAATTAAGGGGATTAGAATGCAAGAATTCTAAGACGGCATCACTTTCACATGCCATGATGCACCTACTTTTCCATGCTGGTGATGGTGACAGTGATGGTGATGATAACATTCGTGGTTGACTGCCACCCCTTTTCCAAACTTCACTTTTCCATATACTCAACCTACTGCTGTATCTTCCTGTATCACTTCAAAAGCAAAGTCAAAATAAACTATACTGGCCTTCAAACTGGGAGTGTTAATTTGGACCTTTAGAGACCAGGAAACTGGTGTGAGTAATGTTCCCAACTCTTGACCAAGGCTAACAGCCAGTGAGGGCCATGGTTGGACCTCAGTGGATCTGTATCACTAAGAGGCAGGTACCTCTCATACCCAATTAGGAAAATCAATGTATTTTTTTAATTTTTATTTATTTATGATAGTCACACAGAGAGAGAGAGAGAGAGGCAGAGACATAGGCAGAGGGAGAAGCAGGCTCCATGCACCGAGAGCCCGACGTGGGATTCGATCCCAGGTCTCCAGGATCGCGCCCTGGGCCAAAGGCAGGCGCTAAACCGCTGCGCCACCCAGGGATCCCCAAATCAATGTATTTTTAACCAGTTGTGCTGATGGTTTGCCTCCTGCAAGAGGCATTAGCCCTAGATTCTTTTCTCAGCTCTCAAGATGGAAAACAACCCATCATTCATTCAGAGGGAGGGGCAAACTGAGTTAATCAGACTCCAAGACCCATGCTAATCATTGATCCCGTAATGCCACAATATTCAATACCTAAGGATCTCTGGCTCCTTCCAGTTCTTAAGAATCTGTCTAGCACAGTTAATATTTCACAAAATCGAAGAGCCCAGTTGTTTTAAAGCCCAAAGGGCTTGGCCATCATTAGATTTATGGTTTCAATTGAGCTCTGTCACTGTCTACCTGATAAGATAGACAAGTCACTTCTATACATCTCAGTCTTGGCGTTTGTAAAGTGAGGGAAGAGAAACAAACCCTGAAATCACATCTAAGGGTCTATGGAAAGAAAATGGTGTTTTTAAAAAGAGTCATACAAATTTTTGTCTGCATTTAATTGAAGATGGGTTACAGTAGCTTCAAAACAAAACTAAAATAACTTACCTAGAATAAACTGCACTAAGGAAGGAGAGGAATGAAAAGGTATCCCAAAAGCAAAGATGGGGTATTTCCTGTAAGAGTAGTGAGACAGTAAAAAAAGGCTTTTTTTTTTTTTTTTTTAGATTTTATTTATTCATTTATGAGAGAGACAGAGAGGCAGAGACACAGGAAGAGGGAGAAACAGGCTCCATGCAGGGAGCCTGACCTGGGACTTGATCCCTGGTCTCCAGGATCACACCCCGAGCCAGAGGCAGAGGCTCAACCACTGAGCCACCCAGGCATCCCAAGAATTTGGTTTAAACAGAACTTTTGTCAGCCCTACATTTTTCAGATGAATTGGTCATAGTCAATGCATTGGCTTGAAGGATCATTAATAGGAGTTTTTTTATGATTTTATTTATTTATTCATGAGAGACACACACAGAGAGAGGCAGAGGCACAGGCAGAGGGAGAAGCAGGCTCCCCACAGGGAGCCTGATGTGGGATTTGATCCCAGGATCCCTGGATCACACCGTGAGCTGAAGGAGGCGCTCAACTACTGAGCCACCCAGGGGTCCCTGGATTGAAGGAATTCTTAAAAATCTGCCCAAAAGCATGCTGCAGCCTCAAACTGGAAGGGGGGAAAAATGAAATGATGCTTTCTCATTTGTGTTTATTCTTGTGCAACTTCGCCTGACATATTTAGTTTCTTTTAAAGTATTGACTCACATTGCATGTATATTAAAAACCTACCCAAAAGTATGCTGCATCCCCAAACAGAAAGAAGAAAGAAAGAAAGAAAGAAAGAAAGAAAGAAAGAAGAAAGAAAGAAAGAAAAGAAAAGACACAAAGAAAGAAATGATGCCTTCTCATTTGTGCTTATTCTTGGACAACTTGGCCTGACATTTGGTTGTTGTTGTTGTTGTTAAGTATTGACTCACATCGCATTTACTCATCACCCCTGCCCTCCCATACACATCTCACTTTTACTACCAGCAACACGACACACAAGGCTGCGTCCAGTTTCACTACAGCTCCCGGGGTTTCCAGGCGCGGGGCGCTCGCTTTCGGAGCGCCCCTTCTGATTGGCCGGGCCAATGTCAGTGACATCAACCAACTTACTTTCGATTGGAAGGCTGGTTGCTGGGACTCTAGCGTTTGCAGGAAGCCACTTAACCGTTTGCAAGCTGGGAAGCCGGGCGCCAAGTTCTCTGTTGTCACGAGAACGAGCGCCAGCGGTTCGGGGCGGCGGGGTGGGGCTGGGGGTGCGGGGGGCGCGTGCCCCGGCCCCGCCGCCCGGAGCGCGCGGGCCGGGGGGAGCCGCCCGGCGCTCCCGGGGAGGAGGCGGCGCGCCCCGCCGGCCTGCCCGGCTGTTACCCTTTTAAGCGCCCGCGTTCGAGGCTGTCGGGGTAGCACGAGGCGGCGGCTCGGAACGGCCGGATTGGCCGCGCGCCTCAGTCCTAGACGCACCTCTCCGCCGAGAGGCCGCGCTGACTGGCAGGGGGAGAAAGTAAACAGAGTTGAATCACCCTCCCCGCTGGCCAATTGGAGGGGGTTTGGGTTGTGACGTGATGGGATTCTGCGAAATTGTTACTGAGCGAGAGAATGCCGGAACGGTGCGGACCGGCCGGCGCAGGGGCTCGGAGGGCGCCCGCGGACCGGCCGAGAGGCGCGTCCTAGACCCGGCGCTCGCTGCGGCCCGAGCCCCCCGCGTGCGGGTGCTCGGGTGAACGGGACCCGGGGCTGCGGCTCGACGGAGAGAGGCCGGCGGCCGAGGGCGTGTACCTCCGTTGCAGTTTCCTCTCCCAGCGCCTCGGGGGCGTTTTCAAGCGAATAAACTTGCGGCCGCCACGTGTGGCATCTTTCCAAGGGAGCCGGCTCGGAGCGGCCGGCGCGCCCGTCGGGGGGACTCGCGCCGGGGCGCGGGGCGCGGGGAGCGGGGCGCGGGCGGCGGCGGCGGCGGCGGCGGCGCGGCGGAGCCCGAGGCCGTGGATGCTGCGTGCGGAGGCGCTGCCGGTTACGTAAAGATGAGGGGCTGAGGTCGCCTCGCGCTCCTGCGAGTCGGAAGCGCCCCGCGCCCGCGCCCCCGCCCCCGCCCCCTTGGCCGCCGCGCCGCGCCGCGCCGCGCCGCGCTCGTCGTCCGAGGCCAGGGCCGGCCGCGCCGAACCTCCGCAGCCACCGCCGAGTTGGGCCGCGCCGCCGGGGCTGCCGCCGCCCGCACCATGTCCGCGGCCGCCTACATGGACTTCGTGGCCGCCCAGTGTCTGGTGTCGATCTCGAACCGCGCTGCGGTGCCGGAGCACGGGGGCGCCCCGGACGCCGAGCGACTGCGACTCCCTGAGCGCGAGGTGGCCAAGGAGCACGGCGACCCGGGGGACGCCTGGAAGGATTACTGCACGCTGGTCACCATCGCCAAGAGCCTGTTGGACCTGAACAAGTACCGACCCATCCAGACCCCCTCGGTGTGCAGCGACAGTCTGGAGAGTCCGGATGAGGATATGGGATCCGACAGCGACGTGACCACCGAATCTGGGTCGAGTCCTTCTCACAGCCCCGAGGAGAGACAGGATCCTGGCGGCGCGCCCAGCCCGCTCTCCCTCCTCCACCCCGGAGTGGCTGCGAAGGGGAAACACGCCTCCGAAAAGAGGCACAAGTGCCCCTACAGTGGCTGTGGGAAAGTCTATGGAAAATCCTCCCATCTCAAAGCCCATTACAGAGTGCATACAGGTTAGCGGCGGCTCCCTCCCCCCCACCCCCCCCACCCCCCCACCCCCCCACCCCACCCCCCACCCCAGCCCAGCCCAGCCCAGCCCAGCTCTGGGGTTAGTTGACCTTTGGCTGGGCAGCCTTTCGGGGCGTTAAGGACACCACACTCGGCCTCGAGGGTGCCCGTATTTTGGATCAGGTGCTGCCGTTCGACTCTTTAACTGACTGAGCCGCGGAGAGACGGAAGGCTCCCCCTCTCGCCGCGTCTCCCGTCTCCAGGAGCCGCCGAGAGCCCTAACCCGGCAGGCCGGGGAGCGAGCGCCGAGGGCCGGCCCCTGTGCGTGGCTTCGCCGGGAGTGGTGCCGCCCCTCCCCTCCCCTCCCCTCCCCTCCCCTCCCCTCCCCTCCCCTCCCCTCCGCTCCCCGCCCCACCCCCCCTCGCAGGGCTCCCGCACCCCACGGCCGTGGGGCCACCCCACCTGGGCACACGCTGGCATCGGGGAGGTCAAATGGCGTAGCTTTTATTTGATTCTCTTGTGGGATTGCAGCGAGACGCGCCCCAAACCTGGGGAGAAGCAGTTTACGGGGGAGCCTTTTAGGGATGACTAAGGACTCATTTAGCCCCGTGCTTGCTACTTTTTCAGGGCTTGCCAAGGTGGTTTTAAATTTGGCCCAGAGTCCCCAGGGAGGTTTAAAATAACACTGCTTCGGGCAGCAGAGGAGTTTGATCAAGTGATGGTGGAGGGGGTTAACTTCATGACTAGTTAGCCTTTTTTTAAGGAGATTCCACAGCCGATTCCCCACCGCCGCCACCACCACCATGATTGGTGGCACCCTGCACCCTGAACAGTCAGCGAGGAGGTGTGGTCCTGGCCTGACATCCAGGCTCCCTCCTGCAACCAGGGTCTCTCCCAGGGACACCAAAAGGCAAGGGCTGGCCCAAGGGATGTGGCCAGAAAAGACATAAGCAGGTTAAGATGGGCTTTGGAGGCTTCCCGAGATTCTTGGTCAGCCAATTGTGCTGGTTCTGGGTAACACACTCAGAAAAAGTTGGAAAGGGTTGGGCCATGCTATCTCCACATCTTTAGTAAAGGTCCTGTTACAACCGCTGTTCTGATAAGGAAGCACAGGACTTGATCTTTTCCTAGAACTTCTTTTCCCTCCATCCCACGCGATATTTAAGAGGCTGTTGGAGTTACTTAGCAAAGTACTGTCATTCTTTGGTGTAATTGTCGGTACACTCAAGATGAGGCCCTGGGCCTGTGGTTTGAGAATGATACTTGGTTGGGTTGGGTTGGTTTTGCTCTTTCAGAGGAAGGCCACGTAACTGCATGTCGGGTTTTATTTCCTTTGGACAGTGCTCCTTGTGGAGGTGGCTGCTGGCACAGGAGCAAAACTGACTTTCCTGCGTGGTTCCTGCAAAATCAGGTTCTGTTTGGGGTTGTCCTCTTAAGTTGCCATCAAACTAGCACAGTTGACAAAGTTTGTGTCTGCAAGGCTGGGGGCAGGCAGATGTGTGCCTGAACTGGGGGATGTGACCTTTAGCGTCACTCCCCCCAGGGTGAGGTAGGGGTATATTAGCCCCAGGGTGTTACTCACCAGCAGCTGTTGGGCGGGCCTGGCCTTGTCAGCCACGTCCCCCGGGGGTTCACTTCACCCCGACACCCACTGCCACCTTGAGCAAAGGCACTTTCTCCTTCAGGGAGCTGCCCACTCCGGTGGCCGGTGGCCGGGGAGGCCTGCAGGGTTTCTGTGGGCGTGGGCGCTACCTGAGTCTTCCTGTCTTAGAAAAAAAGGATTCCTGGAGACGTGACCCATTCAGCCGAGTGATTTTTTTTTTTTTCTCGGGCATTTATAGAAATGGCTGCTTATGTGTGCGTGCATGCGTGGTGCTCTTTAATTCTCCATAAGGCAAGCCGGCCCAGCTGTTCCAGGAGAACCTTTTACACAGTCAGGAGTGGAAAACCGAGTGAAATGTTAATCCCATTTTAAATGCTACAGTCGGTCTTCTGAAACTAGGGATATGGTGATAGCAGGTGTCTTCTTTACGTTTGGGGGGGCTCTGTGACACCAGGACGTGGTTGAACAAAAACCTCGCCCTCTGTAAATATTGTGGGAAGCATACTCCTACTGAACTAGGGATGTGTGAAGGATACTCCAAAGAAGAGATTTCTAGGTCTTGTGCATTTGGAAGTTGCAGCAGATAGGGCTTCAAGTTGGATTGTCTTGGGGGGTAAAGCAGGGGGCGGGGGGGGGGAGAGGTAAGGAGCTTCCTGGTTTTTTCCAGAAGGTGGATCCCAGCTAGCCCTTGGAATGTCTGCATTCTATGAAGCTTTTAACAGCTAAAATTCCAGCCACACCCCCACCCTGCTCTGTGTGGCCCTATGAGAGTCCTTTCTGCTGCTCCACCAGCTCCTGGAGCCTCCTCCAGCTGCCACTTCCACAAAACCAGTGGCTTTAGAAGTTGAGTCATTTAAACAAAATTGCATTTCATCCAGTGCAGCTACTTCCGCAGTATCCTAAGAGAAAACACACTTTTGAGTTGGGTTCTCGTTTGTCCTGTTGTTTCCCAGGTGGGAGAAACTTCAGCAATTTGGAATTCCAAGTTTGCAAACTAGACAGGCCTGCTGCTGGATTTGCTTCGCAAATTTGTTTGGCTTGGCCAACACAGAGTTAATAAAAATGTAGTTTAGTTACTAACATCTAGAAATCAGATGATTCGTCACAAATCCAGAGTTCTGGCTTCTCTGGAAAAATCGATCCATCTGGCAGTACTGGGCCTGAAGTCCTACCCAGCAACAATTGGCTTGAACTGATCATTCTTTACTCGACAGTGCCCTTTATTTTAATCATTTACATCATCTCTTTTGGCATGTAATTTTACTATCCTTCTTTGTTTGACCCTCCGTTTCTTAATCCACTGGATAGGCTATTATCACCGAACTCCTCATAGGTTCTTGTACAAAGATTAAATAACATAGGCAAAGCACCTAATAGGATTCCACGTACAGAAAGCCCTCAAGAAATTCTGCATCTTGTAGCTTGTGTGTGATAGAGAGGGTATCCTCAAAATCAGGAACCAGGATAAACTTATTTTTAAGTAGTATATCAGTTTACATTTTATAATACTAAGCTCAATTTGCTTTTCATTAGCCTCTGGGTCAGATGTTCCTCTCAAGTAATGTGCCTCTAAAGTTTAAGAAGCAGATGCACGATTAATCTGAAAAATGCCATAAACACATTCGTTTTCGTTTCCAGACTTTGGGGACACATTAGAGGGCATTCATGGTAATGTTCCAGTTTAACAATGGGACCCATTAAGAGTACTTGGCCTGAAAACATGTGGGGCATATATATTTTTTTAAAGGCAAGCGGTTTTAAGATTATCCTGTCACACCTGCCCCACAGAGCCACAGCCATATCACTGCCCTCACCTGTGTGCCCGTGTGTGCACACAGAAGTCCTCTCACAGCCCCCACATCCACACCTACACACACACCCCCATCTCAGAGCACATACCCCAAACTAACTCCACAAATACCCACTCACTGTGCAGACCCCCTGCCACACCCACGTCTCCCCATGAGCACTAAAAGAAAGAAAAAGAGTTTATACTAAGTTTCCTGATTTTGTGGTCACCTTGAATGGTTATGTATATTGAGGGGGGTAATCTTTGGGGGAAGGAAACAACAATATCCAAATTCCAGATCCAGGTCTTCAGAACCAGCTGGTGTAGACTCATGCAAGGTTGACATCCTAATGGTAGAGACCTTAGGCTTCACTTCCATGCCAAGTGCCATTTTTCTTTTTAGGACTCAAGTCAGCTCTCCCCAAGTGGTGACAGTGGGTTGAGCTTGAGGATCATGGTTATATCCCTCGAGTTCTACAGAAAGGGTTTTAAAAATGACACTTGTTTTTTTTTAATAGAGCATAAGGACGTCCGTGTAAAATAAGGAGACACAAGAGTTGCAAAACCCCCAAGAGCAGTTGCTTCTGTTTTTCCTTATCCAGCTTGAACATTTCCCTGGGATACTTGAGACTATCTGGCAGAAGGGATCTGGAGGGCCCCTCACCATGGAAGGTCTCCTCCAACCCTGGAAACAAGTTTTCTGGACTCTTCAAGAATGTCCCTTCAGCCAGGACATTCCTTCCCTGAGACCAGAGTTTGAAAGATTTTGCTTAGGCAGGTGCCAGGCCTGCCCTGAGCCTCTTGTACTCATCTCCCTTAATTACCGCAAAAAGCTTTAGAGTCAACTGTTTGGTTCAGGAGATCGTGCCATCAGAGGTGTGAGAAAGGATCCACTTCCATTACCCGGGAGGCAGGGGTTCAGGGACAGGGCAAGGTCTCACTTTGGCCGCAGGCCCCAGGCTGGGGGCCTTAGCTCACAAGTGGCCTCCGGGCAGGCTGTTCATTAGCCCATGCCCAGTTTCTGCGACTTTCTCTTCTCTTCGTAAGTAGAAGGGAGGCCTTTGAGGAGACATTCTCTCTGCCCTGTTCTTCTTTCCCTAGGACTCCCCAAGTGATGTGGATTGTTGTATTTCATAACCTGACACGCTTCATCCAAAATAGATTTACAGCTTAGCCTGAGTGGGGTTTGCACGGGTAACTGTTTTTCTACTCCCCCGCGCCGCCCGGTTTTCTCTCCTGTAAGGAAACCCTAGTCATTTTTTTCCCCATAATCCTCCGCCCCTCACATGACATCTTAGTGCCACTGATATACTGTAGAGTGGTTTACGTATTGCTCCCCTTGAGAAGGCCACAAACCACTGTAATAGCTAAAACTTTTTTCACCTGCCAAAGATCCAATTTTTGCCCCCTTGAGGCAGTATACACCCCAGTCCCCAGTGAGACTGTCTAGACACAATCTCATGTATCCTGTCGGAAAAAATGACAGTCTACATTCAAGAAGAAAGCAAAGAGGTACAGATGGCTTCTAGCTGTAGAGGATAAGAGGTTTCTAAAGATTGCAAGGATGGACTACTGAAAGGATTGCTTCTGGGTTTCAGGCAAGAGGTTAACACCCTCTCTGTTCCAAGGGAAGATGGCCCATATGGCTGGCTGCCCCAGCCCCAGCCCACTGCTAGGATCTCACCCTGGGGATTGGGGTCTTTGGTGGTGGTGGTGGGGCAGGGGGAACCCAACAGCTCTTCATTGCCAGTCCTCGATGTAGGAAGGACCCACTGCTCCTCTTCCTCACTTCCCTGTCCTCGGACACCCTCCATCCAGCTGTCCTAGCAAAAAACAAAGTGGGGTTGCCTTAGAAAAGCTGCTGCTGCTGGCAGGGTTATTATTTCACAACAGAAGATACACACAGAGTGGAATTACAGGGTGAAAACGTCATTCCCCTAATTTCCCCTCAGATCTTGGATGAGTGGTGAGGAAAGGGGAGGGGACGAGTGGGGCCCGGCGTCGGGAGGAGGTAGCAGAGCAAATATAGGGCTGTTTTGATGGCAACACCCCATTACCTTCAAACCTCCAAGTGAATGCTTGGATTCTGAATGTAAAGGTCAGATTTACATTCTTGTCTCAATTGTTGATGCTTATTCCAAGAGCAAATCATTCTGCAACGTCTGTGGGAAATTCCCAGCCTGAACTTCCCAGGGAGAACTATCATATGACATATTGGGAAAGTAGCTGACAGTGGTCTTCCTTAAGTTCGTTGGGAAGAAAAGTGGGTGGAAAGGTTCCAGTGTTCATTCTTCTAGGAGCCTCTGAAACAACGTGGCGGGCCCTGGTTAGAGACGACTTTCCAGGCCATTGGTTTGATTTCTGAATGCCTTATGATTACCAGCATTCTTGACTTTCAAACAAACACACAAACAAACAAACAAACAAACAAGATAAAACCAGCTTTGTCATTTTCGTTAGTCTTGACTTCCAAATTTTTCAGGTTGTTTTTTTTTTTTTTTCTTCTCCTCTTGGCTGTTCTCAGGCTTGGAGAAAAAGCTTGCAGCCTTCCAGGCCTCCCCCACATCCGACCCTCCCACCTGATCCTAATGTTTCTCCAGCAAGCCCAGCGCCCACTGAAGAACGTAAATTAGTGCCTAGTAATTGGTACAAAGGCACTTTCTGTTTCTATGCAACACTCGCAAAAAGGAGGGGCAACAGGAAGGGAAAAAAAAAAACCCCACAGATGGTTAAAGGGAAAGAAATGGGATCCTCTGCAGTGGTCTCTGAGCAAGCCTGTCTCTCGCTCCACCCCACTTTTTGTTGGGAAGCTAGTCCCAGGCCTAGGCCATGATCAGAGCACTTGGTGGCAGCAGTTGTCAGCATCAAAAGAGTAGAATTTGGAGATTGGAAGTGACCTTGAGGGGTCATCACATCCATCATTTTGCCTGTAGAAGAGGGTCTGGCCACCCTCCCAAGTATCGGGTATTGTTCGATTGAAGCATGTTCCCTTGGAGGGTTTGGAAGCAGCAGCACCGGGATTGGGGAGGCTGGCCGGCTGCCCTGACAGCCATGTGACTTTCGGCCCAGAGCCCGATCTCCTGGGGCCTGGGTTTCTTCAGCAACACAAGAGGGCGCCCCGGACTCTATAGGGCTGTTGAAGACTTGCTAAAGGCCCAACCGAGGTTGGCCCACGCAGAGACCTTCCCTCACAGTGAATTCTTTGCAATTCTTTGATTTGAATTCTTTTCCCCCACCGCCTCCTGAGAATTCCAATCTGTGGTTAGCATTTTTAAAATCCTGGTTTAAAGAGCTGCTTCACATTAACCAAATTAACCAAGCGAAAGGGCAGAGGTGGAGTCAGAGGGAACCTCTGCCCTTTTATTATGGGAGCAGCACACTGTGAACCAGCCCAAGGCCAAGTGCCAGTGAGATTTCCTACTCCGCCCTTCCTGGAGCCCTCCTGAAACTTTAATACCTTTTTGGTGCATTAAGGCCAAGAGTAAACATTTGTCTTATCCTGGCCTCAAGCAGTCCCCTCAGCAAATAATAGGACTCACATTATTATTCATAGAGAATGCCTTCCCCTCTAAGGGAGTGAGGTGCATCCATTTTTTATGCGTGGGATCTTCCAAGGCATTCGTTTCCATTTGTGCTCCAAGCCAGTGTTTACCAAGGTACACTGACAAGCTTCCCTTTGAATCTGGGTTCATCGTGAGGTATGTTAGCCTCTGGAATTCTGAGATGTGAATGAACATCTGGATCTGAAATCCAAGGATTCTAGAGCTGCAAGAACCAGCTAGCTCACTGTCCAAGCCTGGGTCCTCTGGATGTTCGAATTTCTTTTTTTTTTTTTTAAATAAAATTGAGAATGATCACAAATTTGAATAGGAGAATGGAATTCATCCCTGATTGAGCCTTTTTAAAAAGCGAGGACATTATTTACATAGATGAAAATAAAGAGAGGGGAGCTTAAGCCATGCAAAATTAATGACAAGGATTTGAAATGCAGGCAGCAGTATTTTGTATCGAACAAAGTGTGAACATTTTTCCAAGGCAAGCCTCTGTCATTTTAGAAGTGAGTGCCTCCCAGAGTTGACTGGACCCAAAGTGGGAACCAGTAGGGTAGGCAGTGGACAAAAAGCTTTGCAGACATTTCAGAACTGGAAAGCATTTTATAGATCATCTTGGTTCAAAGAGAAGGAAAAGAAGGTTTCCCCATCTCTCCCTTCCAGGGGGCCGGCTTTGATGAGGAAGAGGCAGTAGGAAGAGTGTGTAATGGGGAGACCAGCCTACTCTAAGGAGCCTGAATGCACGGCATCCCCAGGAAAGGCCTTTGCTTCAGTACGGAGAGCAATCCAAGCATGGGCTTCGGGGCCCTCAGACCTGTGCTTATGTCCCACCCCGGCACTCTTGTATGTTGAAAACTCTCTGAGCCTCAGTTTTCTCATCTGTAAAATGGAGTTCAGTGATTCAACTGAAGTTGTTCTGAGACTTAATTCAGATAATGCATTTAAAGCATTTCGGACAGTATCCCCATTGACCAAGAATTATAATTAAAAATAATTTATAGGTGTTCCCCAGAAGCTTTTGAGGTTCCTAGAATTTTTGTGTGCAATTCCAGAGCAATCCAGCAGCAGCTCATTCATTGAAAGAATATTGAGTGACTGTTACATGCATAGAGCTGTGCTAGATGTTGAAAGCAGGCACTGTGAGCATTGTGAATAATAGTTTAATGGAAAATTATTAATATTAACAGTAATAATAATAGGAATAGCAATAACATCCAGCATTTGTTACATGCCAACTTCTAACCTGAATGGTTTATGTGCATTGTCACATGTAAGCTCACAGAAGTCCATTGAGGTAGG
This sequence comes from Canis lupus dingo, assembly GCF_003254725.2. Lineage (NCBI taxonomy): Eukaryota > Metazoa > Chordata > Mammalia > Carnivora > Canidae > Canis > Canis lupus. Next base: position 87,245,396 of record NC_064243.1, read on the forward strand.
AAAGTACTCTTATTTTATAGGAGGAATTAGACTTGGAGTCAGTTATCTTAATCCAAGTTTACTCTGGAATTTCCTAGTATCTTTCTAGCTGCCTGTAGTTCTGCATGAATTGTTATTGATCTGAACCCCTGGGGTCTCCACCAGTGGGGAAAGAGACCCCATTGTCTTGCATGCCTCTCCTGGACTTGGCCCCCAAACCATCAAACCTTAGCTCTCTGTTCTTGTGTTTTAACTCTGGCTTGTGGCTGGTTTTTATGAACCTTGGTTAGGAATGTCTACAGAATTCTTGAACTCTGACCAAACCTCTCCGATATTTTCTAAGAGCTATTCAGAAGCTACTTCCTTCCAATTGAAAAAGATACCAGTTCTGAGTGCACAGCTATATGAGTTAGGACTCTTGGTCGCAAGCAACCGAATCCAAACTTGGACCAACTCAGTTAAAAAAAAAAAAAAAGTGATTGGTTCATATTACCAACATATCTGAGGTGGTTCTAGTTTCTGGTGTCTCTGGATTCAGATACTCAGTGTCGGGCTCTCTCTCTGGCTCAGCTCTGCCGTCCTTTGCTTTGGCTTCATTCATGGGCAGGCTGTCTTTGGATGGTGGTGAGGTGGCCACCACATATCAGACTCCCAGCCTGCCGTTTCAGCAAAGAAAGAAAGTTCTTCTTTCCTAATGATTCTAGCAAAAGTCTCAGGCTTCCATCTTCATTAGCTGAGTTAGAATTTTGTGGCTGTCCCTGAACTCAATCACTGAGGCATGGCTAGGTCATATTGAACCTCTGGGCTTGGGGTTTGGGGGTCACTCTCCCCGCCAGAGTGGGAAAGGGGTGTTTTCCATGAGGAAACGCAAGGCGTGCTATTTATTACCCAAAAGAAGCAAAGGATGCCAGACAGGCAAAACCAACAGATACCCCCTCTATCTGCCACATAGAACTATAGACAGGTTGTTCCAAAAAACAGAGGTTTGACAAAATGAGAGACAGATTCTATGACAGCTTTTCTTTTTTCTCCTCTTTGAAGAGAAAAGGCTCGGAGCTATCCCTGGAGTTTACCCTAAAAGACAGGCCACTAATGCATGTACTAAATGGCCTTTGCAAAAGATAGATTATTTTAACATGAAGTTCTTGTGTTCAGGCTCATGCCTCATACCTCTTCAGTGGACATCCTGGAAGCCAGTACCCAAAGCCTCTCATGGAATGAAGTTAACAGCAACGGTGTGATAACCAGCACCATTCACTTGGTCTTGATTCCAGTTGTCTGTCCATTTTAATGCCCAGAAAAATGAATTGTGTTTACATGAATGTTTGTCACCCTGGATGTTAGTAGATAAAGAGCTCATCTTTACAAAGATGGGCTGTTTATATGACAGTTCCTGTAGGGATTCTGGAATCTATTTGGTGTGTGTAATGCCCAACACAAACACCCTAATAAATTATCAGAGGCAAAAATTAGCTCTTAAAAATAACTTAAAAGAACACATTAAAATGACTTTAATTCCTGTGCTGCCATAATTCTACAATAGGTTTGTATCACTGCCATTTTAATGAAAATAAGCAGAATGACAGCCAAACGGCTGGCTCTTCATTTCTTGAGTTACAAATCATACCCATGGCCAGCCAGAAAATGCTTGTCTAGTGAGCATTATCCCTCTGAGGTGGGGGTCCCCAGCATAAAGAGACATGGGCTCTGCCCCTGTCACCTAATTTATTTCTTCTCCATGTCCCGCTTGCTTCCACATGTGAAGCACTGCCCAGGAATGCCCGTCCAGGGGGGCTGGGGGAGCCAGGCAGGGTAATGCATAGTGAAGGTCAGAAACTTCAGCACTGTCAAACGTTGTGGTCTTTGGTAACAAACCCCAGGCAATAGGAATCAGTGGCTCCTTCCATGAAAGCTTGAAAAACTGTCTGACGGTGGCCCACATGGCATGTGGTCATCACAACTTTACCGTGATGTGAGCAGTGTACAGAGGTTGAGCCCAGAAGGGAAAGGCTGGCATCGCGTGCTGGAGAAGCATCACTAGTCACTCAGAGTCACTGCGAGTGCCGCAGCCTGGCTGGCAGAGTAGGCATTTTTCTAACCGGACAGCAGTCTCATCTCCTGTATTTTTGTCTTTTTGCCCATTGTTTGATCTGTGCCAAAAGCGCCAACTCTCCGGATAGTGGTTGCTCCCGACAGGAAGCTGTGGACGCCACATATAATTGTACCTAAGTGCACAAATGGAAAGGTTATCCTTGTGTTTGCTAAGGATGCTAAAAGTCTCAGTAGCCCTTGCAAAGTAACCCGTGTGCATTGGACATGGATTTTCCAGTTGCGACCCTGGGGTGTGCAAAGATGTAACTGTCAATAACCAGAACTGAGTTCTCAAGTGCTGCCCCTCATCCTCCCCCTACTCTCATTTGTACTATTGGTGGAAAAACTTTTATCTTGAGTCCTATTCAGGGTCTCTCTGTCACTTATCTATTGAATTGTCTTCTTTAGGTAAATATTTGCAAAATCAGGGTTCTCTTTCCTTCTTCCTTGGCCTTTCTCTGGGAGTGATCTGGTGTTTGGTAGGCAAGAAATGCACTTTTTTTGGCATCATGGGAGGGCTGTCGATGTTACACACCATCCTTTTACCTTGATGGTGTCCCCTGGGGTGTCATGCACTAGCTTAGGTCTTGGTCCTCATGTTCCGGCATCCTCTGCTCAAGAGGACCTCTGGACCATGGCTCCAGGTGGTAGGTTTTGCAGTCTGTGACTCGGGACCCCTGTGGCATTCTCCCAACTGTGTGCTCATGGGCTCAGGAGCACACAGTCCCTTTCCACACCCGACATTTGGAAGGGTAAGGCTGGGAGACATGCACACAGCCCCTCCTCAGTGTGTCTGCCTGACTCTTCAGGTGCCCTGGTTTGTGTGGGGACTTCCCCGGAGGGGCCAGTGCAGGCTCCAGGCCAGTCCAGGCCAGAGTGGCCACACCCGGGACTGCCCCCACGTGTTATTAACAGGACAGTACAGAACACAAGGCACTTGTTAGGGACCTCTGTGTCTGTTCATAAACCCCACCCCTCCTGCCTCTCTCTATGGCTCAGGTCTCAGTCGGCAGCGCTGGCCAATCAAGAGATTTCAAGGACTTCAGGGTCTGCTTTCCATTTTTAAGACTCTATTTTGGAACTTAATGCTCAGCAGCATCTATTTGTTTTAAACTGTAAATGCTCTCCCTGAGCCAGTCCATCGGGAAAGAAGGGCCTGGGAGTAAGAAAATGAGAGAAACGTGTGGGTAGAAGGCTCTCTCTCTCCATTGAGTTAGGGCCTTTGCTCTTCTTTCACATCCAGTCTTGTCTTGTGCTCCAAGCTGAAGGAAGAGTTTGAAAACCGGTTCTCATCTATGCGTGTCCTTGGACAGGTCATCGGCCGTCTAAGTTGGCTTTATCGGACAGGTTTGACAGGTTTGCATTTGATGGTTATAAAAGTCACCCAAAATGCAAAGATGCAAAGAATCTATGTTCTTAGGATAGTTTTGCCACTCAACATTTATATCCTGTTCAATGCTTAGTGGGTCGACTTATTATTTCTCTTTCCCACAAACAGCTGAGCAGAAGCAGCATAGTCTGGGGTGGCAGGAAGAACGTGGGAACCAGCTAATCTAGGCCTGGACCTGGCTGTGTGGTTGTGGGGAGGGCTCTCGACCTCTGCCAGTTTTAGAGTTGCTTTATGGGTCCATATCCCTGAGACTTCAGGACATTTCTCTCACTAGGTTGAGAAACCAGAGCCAAGAATCTGTTGTCCACCGTCTCTCCTTCTGAGGTCCCAGCACATGAGCTGTCTCACTGATCAGTTGAGGTTGGGGACACACAAACAATATTCAGACAGGCTTGCTCCCTAGACACCAGTGTGCTGCAGAACAAATGCTATGTGGCAGATGTTACTGACACACACCCACTTCCCAGCTCAGAACCTAAGGAGTGGGACAGGCTGCTTTCCACAGATAAACATGGGAGCCAGGAAGTAAAATCTCACATTCAAACTCTAAAATGACTCTGTTATATCAACAAATCAAATATAAAAAGAAACCCAACCGCAAGAGGGATTCCGAGAGGGGCCAAGAGCAAATGGCAATATAATGGGATGGCATTCAGGCAGGATTATTCTTTTAAAGCCTATGAAGTGCTTTTATTTTTTCAGAGCATCTGCATGTGTAGGTAGAAATATTTCTGGCAAACAGGAGACTTTTGATTTTTCTTTTGCCTTTTGACTTCTTGATTTTTGAGCTCATGGTTCACTGGAACAATTTATGCAGGGAACTGTCGAATTGTTTACTCCCAGAGACGGCCCATGTACCTCATCTGTCAAGTGCACTGTGCTTCTGCACTTGAGGATCATGGGTATGAAAAATAGAGCAAAGGCTCACATTTTGGACCTGCATGTCAGCCTTGCAAGACATGATAATGAACAATGGGATGGGGGTGCCAAAGGTCTGGGGTCAGGGCAGGTCTGTGTGAGTCTGTGTGGATGCTGGGCTTTGCACTTCTGCACACGCTTGCCCCCCTGCTTCCCAGTGAACTCACCCCCTGGTTGGGTAGCATTGCCATCACTCTGGACAGATTCCTGTCTGTCCTCATAGGGGCCATTCTCCCTTTCACATACAGAAAAAGTAGGAGTCGGTGGGGAGATGGAGAAGTGAGAAAACAGATGAGGTATGTTTTGAAAGCTTCTTTCTAACAATTTGAGAAGGAAACAGAGTGATACTCTTTTCTTTGGTCTTAGATATCCGGAGTGTTATTTCTCAATAGAAGGGAAATACCTGGGCCCCCATCCTCTGTGAATATATTCTTGATCAAGAATGATCAACCCATTCATGGAAAATTTTAAACTTGAGTGCATCAGTTTCCTTTGTTTTGTATAAGATTTTCTTCTGACTTTGTTTCATAAAAGAAATTTGTACGTGACTATTTTTTAAAAATTAGAAAATATAGGAAAATTATAGAAAGTGTTACTCTTTATCCCCCCCCCAAAAAAAACACACACCTGTAGATAGCTGCTGTTCATATTTTATATATATTCCTCTAGGATTTTTTTCCTCTCTGTAGATGTTGCATGTACATAAATATACAGTGGATTATACACTGCTCTTTTCACATCTCCGGGTATTGCTGTGGTTTTTCCATTTCATTCTGTAACAATCTTAGCACCTTTGTAACAAGTACACACTATTCCACTGTATGGATACATTACAATGTATCAAACCAGTTCTCTACTGTTAGACAATTAAGTTGTTACCAAGTTTTAGCTTTTATGAACAAAGCTGGTACCCCTGTATACTTTTCTGTTCCTATCTAATTACCAAAAAATAATTCCTACAGAAATATATTGCCAGAAATCCCTACATCAATTTCAAGTTCCACCAACATAACAGAGGTCTATTTCCTCATGGCTCCACCAGTAATGGATAAACTTTTTTTTTTTTTTTTTAAGTAGGCTCCATGACCAGCGTGGAGCCCAACATGGGGCTTGAACTCACAACCCCTTGAGATCAAGGCCTGAGCTGAGTTCAAGAGTCAGATGCATAACCAATTAAGCCACCCAGGCACCCCATGTGCACTTACTTTTTAACATTTTCACCAGCTTGATAGATACTTCATTGGTGTCTTACTTGGCTTGTTTTGATTACTTGTGAGATTGAATTCATATATTTATTTATTGGCCATTAGTATTTCTTTTTTTTTTTTAAGATTTTAGTTATTCATGAGAGACAGGCAGAGACATAGGCAGAGGGAAAAGCAGGCTCCCTGTGGGGAGCCCAGTGTACAACTCCATTGCAGGACCTTGGGACCACAACCTGAACCAAAGGCAGGCGCTCAACCACCAAGCCACTCAGGTGCCCCATGCCAGTAGTATTTCTTATTTTATAAATTACTTATTTGCATCCTTGTCCAATTTTATTAAATTGGGTTATTAATTTTGATTTGTAAGTGTCCTTTTCATATTACAGATTTTAACCTTTTGTCTTGTGCTATATAATTTCCTTTATTAGGTTCACTGTTCTGACTCAAGTTCTTTCACTTAGGTATATTTTTACTATATAGAAGTTTAAAATTTTTTATGTATTTCAAAACTACTCTTCAAATAGGATTTTGCCTTTGGTTTCATGTTGAGACAGTCTCTCCCCATTCCAGAATTCTAAAAATAGTCACCTATATTTTCTCTCACCTCCGTGGTTTTATTTTTTACATTTATGTGTATAGCTCATTTGGAATTTATTGAAGGAAATGGTATAAGGTAGGGATCCAGATTTATTTTTTTTTCTTTTTAACCAGATGTCTCTGCTGTTTACTGAATTTAACATTCATTTCTTCATTAATTTGAAACACCCCATCCCTACCGAGTCTTGGGTTTATTTTCAGACTTGACTGTTCCACTGAGTTGTCTTTTCTTATACTGGTCTCACACTATCTTTAATTATTGCAGCTTTAATCATACATTGTAATAGCTGGTATTGCAAGTGTTCACTTACTGTTGTTCTATTGCAAAATTTTCTTGGCAAGTCGAGTATATTTATTCTTCCAAATTCACTTTGGAATAATTTTGTCAAGTTCAAGAAAAAAGAATTTCTATGGTATGTGTTAATTTCATAGATGAATTTGTACAGCATTGCCACATTCACACCATTGAGACTTACCATCCGAGAATATGGGAAATATTCCATTTATTCAATTTCTTTTATATCAAGGTCTAAAGATTTTCCTCATGCAGGTCTTGAACTTTTATTGTTAGGCTCATCCTGACTGGCTATGGTTAGCATATAAGAAACCCATTACTCTTTTGTATATTTACACCTAAGAATGCATTCTTTAATTTATATTAGCTTTTTTTTTTTTTTTAGGCATTTCTCTAAGACTTTCCAAACAAGTCTGTATCAACTGCAGATAATTCTTATATTAACTTCCCCTTCCAGTGATTTACTTCTTATTTTGTTTTTTTTTTAAAGATTTATTTTTTTATTTATTTATGAGAGAGAGAGAGAGAGAGAAAGAGAGAGGCAGAGGGAGAAGCAGGCTTCATGCTGGGAGCCTGACGTGGGACTTGATCCCGGGACTCCAGGATCGCGCCCGGGGCCAAAGGCAGGTGCAAAACCACTGAGCCACCCAGGGATCCCCTACTTCTTATTTTGTTATCTAATTGTCCTCGCTAGCATTTCCTGAATAATTTTAAATAGCTGTAGTGATGGAGACAGTGTCCATTCATGCCTTGAGCTTGACTTTAATAGAATGCTACCTTTATTTTACTATTGACCTTGCTGAGGAAAAGTGTCCAATCTATATTTTTCTGTCTTATTAGGGAATTATTCTTCTGTTTTCCTAAAACCTTTTATTAGGGATGGATGTTGAATTTTTCAAGGGAAGATGTGGGGGGGGGTTGAGGATGGTATATTTGCCTGTTAAAAATAGAGAATCATATCAATATGATTTTCTAATATCAGATTTTCCTTTTATCTCTGGAATCCTACTTCCTTTTTTTCAATAAACAAAACCCACTATTTTTTTTTTTTCCTCAAGAAGCAGCCCTGATTTTGTATACTGGCAAGAAGCTGTGATTCTTAATTGGCATTTTTGAATTCTGTTCTGAAAAGGAGGCCTCAAGCCCTTAGATTTGTTTTACAAGATGGAGTTACTTTTGCTAGAAGCAATGGGAGGCTTAGAGTTTGTATTTGGTTAAGGTTAGCCCGTTTTAGACTCTTCCGTGGAACTGTGGGTTGGGATGGAATGGGAAAGAGAACCAGGCAGAGAAGTGGGTATGGGAGATCTGTGTTCTCAGCCTGTCTGAACTCAGGGCAGCCTGGAGGAGGTTCAGTATATCCAGGCAGCAATACCCACACTGTCGTCTTTCTTTCTCCTTCCATATGGAGAACTCACTACTTGGCATTGTCCACCAATCACCAGGTAGAGTGGAGGCTCTTTCTTAAAAGCAACGAGCCATCCTTTGTGCTGAGTAGGCAAGCGCCTAGCCAGCAGGCTTTACTCCACTTCTCTTGAACCCCTTGGAGGCCCAGAGACTTCTGGAGGCCTGACCTGTCTCTGCAAAGAAAGTCTTTTACACACCAGGTGCGGTCTTCAGTAGCCGTTTTGATCAAGTTTATTTTACACTCTGAGCCGAGTCTGTCAGCGAGAGGTGCTTAGCTGGTTGCTGAAAGGGGAGGGGAGCGGTATATAAATAATGAGAACGCAGAGGAACTTGTGCTGTTAACAGCTCTGCTCCAGTAAAGCAAGAGTTTATTGTGTCACTGCCTCTGGGTATGTTTTCCTGTAAAGGCCAGAAATAAAACACTAGTACATTCCTGTTCTTCCCCCGCCCCTCTCCCTTGGAGGATGGTAACTCTCTCATTAATGCTGAAGACAAGTTTAAAGATTCTTTAATTGGTAGTTGCTTTGCCATATGATTTGTTCGGCGTGAAGAAGGTTAACTGTTCTTCTGTGGGCCTTGGCACTGAGCTGAAAGGCCTGACTCGATTTTCTCTTGGGTACAGGATGAAAAGCCAGCCGCAGCTTCTCTAAGACCTCTCTTTTCCTCCTCTGCCCACAATCTCTCATCTCATTCAGCCTTAAATTCTTCCTTCTCTACATATTTAGCCATTCCATACTTTCTTAGGTACAAAACATGTATCATTTTTTACATGCTACCTTATTGTGTGTCTATTATCAACTAACATACCAAAGTAGGTGGTATGCAGACTCTTCACTGGGTTAAAGAAGTGAGTGGTTTCAAAGGCCTACAAATTTTCAGTCCCCAAGAAGAATCCAGCCTTCCTGCAAACACACACATTGTTTGGCTGGCACAATGCTTTATAACGTGTTGAATTTGAATGCCTTTGAGGGGACAAAGCACTGTCCAGTTGGCTATGGATTCCACTACAACCCATGATCTAATACAGCTGGCATTTCACCCATTTTTCATTATGTGTCTGGCTCCTGAAGACATTTGGATTTGCAAACTCTTGTATACACCAGGTAAAAGTTCAAATCCTCAGGTTGAGATCATGGGTCAGCCAACTTTCTTTTTTTCTTTTTTTAATTTTTTTTTAAATTTTTATTTATTTATGATAGTCACACAGAGAGAGCGAGAGAGAGAGAGAGGCAGAGACATAGGCAGAGGGAGAAGCAGGCTCCATGCACCGGGAGCCCGACGTGGAATTCGATCCCGGGTCTCCAGGATCGCGCCCTGGGCCAAAGGCAGGCGCCAAACTGCTGCGCCACCCAGGGATCCCTCAGCCAACTTTCTATGCAGGACCAGGTAGCAAATCTTTTAGACTTTGTGGGCCATCCATTCTCTGTTGCAACTGCTTGACACTGCTGTTATAGTAAAAAGCAGCCATAGGTAATAATATATAAACAAATGAGCATGACTGTGGTCCAGTAAACTTTGTATATGGATGTGAAAATTTGAATTTCATCAAACTTTCTCCTATCCCAGAATATTATTATTATTTTGATGTTTTTCCCCCCAACAATTTGGTGAAAGCCAAAATAAGAATGGTATTTATACCATTTTTAGCTCATGGACTTTACAAAAATAGATGGCGGGTCAGATTGGGCCTGCGGGCTGTAGTTTGCTAAATCCCTGATTTAGATCACTAATGTTTTTCCAAAGGATCCGAGAAGAATCAAAATGATCCTGGAGCTTTTACACTAGCATTTCACTTCCAGGTAGATCTTTTTTTAAATGCTCAGAAACTGTAAGGTGGAATTACACAAGTTATATGAGTCTAACAAAGGCTGCTGTTGGCTCTGATTTGCTCTGGGCTCAGTAGGTGGCCCTCTCTTCTCTGAAACAGGGATAAAGATGCTACGTCAATGGCAGCATCTGGGTTAGAAGCAAGAGAACAGTCACATGGTGACAACCATGAGGAGCAGCGAAGACGGTAGAGCCAGAAGCTAGACTGAAGGTGAATTCAGTGGGAAGGGACCCTGATTACACTTGAAACCTACATAAATCATCATAAATACTTAATGGTTCTGTACATACAGCTGATTCAGGCTGCATGGTAATTTTCCATCCACTATCTCTTCTATAAAGCCATCTTCCTAGAACAGAGGGCGTGTCTTCTTTCGTTCCCAACCTGGAGCATAGCCGAGTGGTCTTCTGATCCATCTTTCCCACAGTGGACACAGATCCACTCCAGTAAAACCTCCTCTCGTGACTCACTTGAAAGAAACATGTGCCAGTGAGTAAGCTAAACCACATTACCAGTCCTCCATGAAAAATCGCTCTGATGAGTTTTTGTCCTAACAAGCACTGAGAAAACACTGAGCCTTTCCTTTTCATCGCTTTTCTCACCACCAAATCACAAAGCAGGGGAGAGAAGGCTTCATCCAGGATGGAGAGAGCAGTGAGGGTTGTTCCGTTTGGCTTGCTTTGGTTTGGTTTTATAATTCATCGCTGTGTGAGTTCTAACCCTTCATTATATTTTTTAACATAACATATTTAAGAGAATATTTCTCCCATAGACCTTTCACTGGAGTTAAGAGGACTTGGTTGCAGTGTAATTCTGGAAGAGACAGGAGTTGTCTTCCCCCAGCGATCTAGGAAACTTCTGAGCAGGCTTTCGTCATGTGAGCAACCTCAGCTGTATGTGTACACACACACACACACACACACACACACACACACACAATTTAGGCATTTATTAAATGCTTGGTGGTATAAGTAGTACAAAAATCATTCATGATGCTGTCTTTATCCCAAGAGGCTCAACCTTATTGTGTTGTGACAACCTGCATTCCACGTTTGTTCCAAGTTCTGAACCATGTAGAAAACTGTTTGATCCAGCAGAAGTTGAAATGTGGTCTCCAAATTCCGTGTCATTGAGTTTTTTCAAAAGTGTTCAGTTTGAAGTGTGGTTTCTTCTTGTTTAGTTTTGGGGTTTTTTTTGGCCCTCTCGGAGTCTTTGAGCATCCTCTTGCCTCATTAACCCCAATACCCATCCACCTTGGGTAGGGCTTGGCATTCACGGGTTTGCTGTTGCCTTTGCTGGTATGGCTCTTCAGCCCCCTGGCTCGGTGAAGGTTCGTACCTAGACCCACGTATAACGAATCTACTAATAGAGATTTGTATTCCCCATATCGGGTTTCCCATAAGAACAAAGAGATTGTACAGGGCATGATAACCATGGCTCTGCTGAGAGAATAGCAAATAAAACCTTAGCCATGTGTGGAGTGTCACAGAAATGACCGAGCTTTGGTTTTGTTCTTATGATCAGTATTTCTACATCTCTGGCACGAGGTAGGAGACACTGGAAGGAAAGGATGAATAATATGTGGATGACTCAGATGCACTGCAGTGGACAGCTCTCAGCCTTTTGAGTCTCTGGGTTCCAGGAAGGTGGGAACTGGAGTGAGAAAACATGCACTCCTCACACCTTCCAAAAGAGTATCTGGAGAGTTCTGTGGAAGGCAGGAGCCTGTGTGCCCTGGGTCTGTAAGGCAGCAGCTTTGGGCTGTGCTTGAACAAGGTGAGAAGGAGGCAGCCAGGTGCTCACAAGAAGGGCACACAAGACTCTCTTATCATCAACAGCTCCTTCTGCCTTTCTGCTTGTGTGTGTCCTCAGCAAACATGGCCATAGGCCCTCTCCTGCCATGGCAGAGGCCCTCAGTGCTAACTCGATCATGTCTGGAGGGTGAGGCTCAGTCGCATTTTAATAAAGTGGGACATGAAGACACTCTACTGACTCTGAGGAGAGGAGCCGCAAAGGAGGGGGTGCTGGAAACACCAGCAAGTGCTAAGCCTGTTTCCTCATCTGTGAAATGGGCCACCTCCACAGGGTGTCCTGTGAGAATTCAGTGACAGGATGCCTTAGCTCTTACTATTTTAGAATAATGTTAATTTCTTTGTATGAGAAATATGAAAGAAACCGGGACTGCTTAGTCTGAACAGAGATTAGAGAGAGAGAGAGAGACACGATAGCTGTCTTCAGATATTTGAAGGATTATTATGTGGCAGAGGAAACAAACTTGTTTTTTGTATAAGACAGTATGACTTGGGGTGCCTGGCTGGCTACATCAGAGGAGTATGTGACTCTTGATCTTGGGGTCTTGAGTTTGAGACCCACTTTGGGCATAGAGATTACTACTACTACTACTACTACTACTACTACTAATAATAATAAGACAATATGACCTAAAATATGGCCTACACAGGAGGCACTCTCCGTGTCTCTAAAAGTGTTTGTTACTGAGATGCTCAGGAACAAGCAGGCTTTCTTTCCTGTGGCTGCTGGCCTCCCTGTCACCAGACTGGGTCAGCCAGAGGCTTGGTGGCCACAGCACTCAGGAGCTCAGGGGGAAACACCTGCTCCAGGTGACAGCCTGGCTGGACTAGCCGCCTCAGTCCTGCGGTGCCGGCAAATCCTGCAAAGGGCTAGGGCTTCCCACTCTCCGGCTTTCCCACGGAACCCATGGAACCAGCAACCCCGTAGAATAACCACCACCACCACCCCCTCCCCCCAAATAACAGTACGTTCCAAGGCTGCCAGGGATCCAGTGGGATCACATACCAGGTTCATGTGCCCGGAGAACCTGATTCTCCGAACCGTCCTCACGTATTCATTGGCCAGGTGTCCCCGAGCGGGTGGCTTACAGAACAGAAACGGCTTGCTCGGTGTGGGAGGCTCCAGCCCCAAGGTGAGGGAGTCGGCGGCGCTGGTTCCTTCTGGGGTCGCTCTCTGTCCCCTTTCTGAGGTCCCCGGGGGTGGGGGGGGGTGGGCAGGATGCCAGCACCGGGGATGCGGGCTCCGGGTCGGGTGGCGGGGGTGATGGTGGCAGGTGCGGGCGGGGGGGGGGGGGGTGATGGCAGGTCGGGCGGGGGGGGGGGTGATGGTGGCAGGTGCGGGCGGGGGGGGGGTGATGGCAGGTCGGGCGGGGGGGGGTGATGGTGGCAGGTGCGGGCGGGGGGGGGTGATGGCAGGTCGGGCGGGGGTGTGGCTGCGGGGGACCCCTCGGCCCCCAGGTGAGCGGGCTGTGTGCCCCGGGCCGGGGGCCGGGGATGGTTGCGGCGTGCGCGACGCCGCGGTCTCACCTGCGTCCTGTCCCCCCCGCAGGTGAGCGGCCCTTCCCCTGCACGTGGCCAGACTGCCTTAAAAAGTTCTCGCGCTCGGACGAGCTGACGCGCCACTACCGGACGCACACGGGCGAGAAGCAGTTCCGCTGCCCGCTGTGCGAGAAGCGCTTCATGAGGAGCGACCACCTCACCAAGCACGCGCGGCGCCACACCGAGTTCCACCCCAGTATGATCAAGCGCTCCAAAAAGGCGCTGGCCCACCCCTTGTGAGGGCCGCGCCCGCCGGCCGGACTGCGCCCCGCGCCCCGCGCCCCGCCCCGCCCCGCGCCCCGCCCCGCGCCCCGCGCCCCGCCCGGCCCGGCCGCCTGCAGCGCGCCCCGCGGCGGGTGTGAGCCCAGCGGAGCCCGACCGCCAAGTCCGCGCCGGCCCGCGCAGAGGCAGCTCCGGCGTCTCTGACTGTTGGAGGGAAGGCAAATGCTTTTTGTTTGTTCCTTCTCTCTCTCTCTCCTTTATTTTTTCGGGGGGGGGGGGTTAAGGGGGCCGGGGGAGGGGGGCAAAGCCCAGACTTGGGGGGGCAGAGTTTTAAAGCTCCCACACTGGTGTACATACGTCTGACCCGGTGAGCGGACCTGCGGCGTCACGGGGCGGCGCTGGGCCCCTTTCTGCTTGCTGTCTCTCTCCAGAATTGTTTTCTTACCTTTTTCGATGTAATGACGAGTGTGCTTCGGTTTCTTTAGCAAAAACCACTCTCTTGAATCACGTTAACCTTTGAGATACAAAAAAAAAAAACAAAAACAAAAAGCAAAAAACAAAAACAAAAAGAAAAAAAAACAAAAAACACGCCATAGCACAGCTGTCTTTATGCAAGCAAGAGCACATCTACTCCAGCATGATCTGTCATCTAAAGACTTGAAAACAAAAACAAAAACCACAAAAAAAAAGTTACTTATAGTCAATGGGTAAGCAGTCTGAATTTATACTAATCAAGACAAACCTCTGAAAGGTTACACTAAGTACAGAACTTTTAAACCTTGCTTTGTATGAATTGTACTATTTGAACATAAGCTGCACTTTTATTTTCTAATGCAGAGGATGAATAAGTTAAATACGTGCTTTAAGGGTAGAAGCAGACATTCTGTTTGGAACCACGTTATAATCTGCTTTTTTTTTTTTTTATAGTATACACATTTCCCTATGAAATCATGGCAGAGATGGGAGGGCAAAATACATCCGACAGATGCTGAAGGAGGAGGAGGGTAGTATTTAAAAAAAAAATCAAAAAGAACAAACAGAATTTTAACTCTATTAACTTTTCCAAATTTTCCGATCCTTTTAGTTAACATCACCTTACTGTTTTAATGCCACGAAGCGAGAGGGTTTTGACTCTGTTGGGTTTTATTTGAATGGGTGCAAAACAGTAACTTGCTCGGGAAACACCGATTTGGTGGAGAAAAAGGTGTGTTGGTCTCCTGCCCGTGTTCCTACAAACTCCCACAAACAGGTGCAAGAGTTATGTAAAAGGAAAAGGGAGCTGACATGTGAAAAGAGAAGCATATCCCTCTGTAAGTAGGGAGCCCCAAGGGAATATACCATGATGATTTCCAAGGTGACTTCAGCACGGTCCCTTTTGGAAAACGAGGGTACACAGAACGCGTGTGAATGAGAACACATCACTGTACCTTTGACATCAGAAGCCTCACCACTAGCTATCTTATATCCAGGTGTCTACAATGGCCTAAACCACTACATCCATAATATGCCATTTACCTGAAAACTTAAGTTTGGCCTTCACGTGGTCAGAACAATGAACTGTTTTCATAGCGAAGAAGAAACCTCAAGTAAGAGAGTCAGCAGTGACCATGGGAGAAATGTTTACATTTTCTTTTGTCAGAAATCATGCTTCCTGACAATTTTATCCAATATATAAACCAGGGAGCTATGGTGCACTCTCATTTATACACGTGCTGTAAGCTGTGTCGTGCAAACGTAGGGGGCCTCCCTGAAGGTGAACTCGTGACTTCACCCGACACAGGCGCGTTTCCAGTCCAGAAGCAGTGTGGGCTCCTACGGCAGGCGTGGGTCCTGGCTGACTCTGACTTCCAATACAATAGCCATCACTAGCACGGTGTTATTTTTTTTTTGTTTGTTTAACCAACGTAGTTGTATTAGTAGTTCTATAAAGAGAACTGCTTTTAACATTAGGGACTGGGAACAGTCCATTGAGATAAAAAGGAAAGTGTTTTCTCACGGGAAAACATGTCAGGAAAAATAAAGAACACTTTCTACCTCTGTTTCAGATTTTTGAAACGCTTATTTTAAACCAAATTTTAATTTCTGTGTCCAAAATAAGTTTCAAGGACATCTGTTCTTCCATACGAAATAGGTTAGGCTGTCTATTTCTTACTGAGCTCATGGAACGGTCCTGCTTGTGATCCTCTGCACGCTGCCTTTGAGTGAGTGAGGAGTTTGGGGTTGCCTAGCAACCCACCAACTTGGACAAACTCATCTTCCCCTCACAGAAAGAAATGAAGGAAAACCAAGCAAAGTCAGTGAAAGACAATCTTTGTAGTTTCAGGAGTAAATCTATATGTGGCTTTTGTCCAGCACTTACTTAGATGGATATAAATGCAGCAACTTGTTTTAAAAAAAAAAATGCACAATTTACTTCCCAAAAAAAGTTGTTACTTGCCTTTTCAAGTTGTTGAAGAACACACATTTGATATTCTCTTATATGTTATAGTAACGTAACGTATAAACTCAAGGCTTTTTATTCTTCGTGATAAATCCTGTTTTAAAATGTCACGAAACAGGAACCAGCATTCTAATTAGATTTACTATATCGAGATATGGTTCAAATAGGACTACTAGAGTTCATTGAACACTAAAACTATGAAGCAATTACTTTTTATATTAAAAAGACCATGGATTTAACTTATAAAAATCCAAATGCAGGATAGTAATTTTTGTTTACTTTTTTAACCAAACTGAATTTTTTGAAAGACTATTGCAGGTGTTTAAAAAGAAAGAAAAGTCGTTTTATCTAATACTGTAAGTAGTTGTCATATTCTGGAAAATTTAATAGTTTTAGAGTTAAGATAACTCCTCTCCTTGGTTAGGGAAGAAGAAAGCCCTTCACCACTGTGGAATGATGCCCTGGCTTTAAGGTCTAGCTCTACATCATGCTTCTTTTGAGAATTATATTTGGTAGCCATATTACAGAAATTGATTAGTTGTCAGTTTGCAGGTAGATTTAGCACAGCGCTCATCACTCTGGATAGATTGAGATGTTCTTTCACAACAGATGAATGATCTGTAACACTGTAAGATACTGATCTTTACAACTGTTTAATCAGTTTTATTTTTGTACAGTATTAGTGACCTAAGTTATTTTGCTGTCCCGTTTTTGTAAATCAAATGAAATTATAAAAGAGGATTCTGACAGTAGGTATTTTGTACATATGTATATATGTTGTCCAAATAAAAGTAATAAATGACAAAGAGTGAATTGTCCCTGCCATTATATGTTGTAAAAGGGGCATGTCTTGCTGTGATGGTGGTTGCTTCCTTAACCAGGGCTCACAGGACCTTTATGGCAAGTCCCAAGATGATTTTACTCTGCATCTTTCAACACGTGTGGTATTTGTATAGGCCTACGTGTGTTTGCTTGTTCATGGACCTCGGAGGAAGAGGTTGGATTAGAGGCTGCTTGAAACCACTGTATGATACTGGAGGGGAATATTTGTATTTGCAGGTAAATCACTTGAAGAGGTTTGTAAAAGTTCATAACCATGCTGGGGTGTGCTAGGAACTGGGCAGAGGATGTTAGGGACTCAGATTCTGCTCTTGAGATAGGATACTGATAAGAACACGCAAGTCAAGGTCTCAAAGGTAGGACAGTAGAACCATTAAAACCAAATGAAGGTGAACACCAAAATGTGTGTATGTGTGAGAGAGAGAGAGAGAAAGAGAGAAAGTAATTTATATAGTTACATACTAGCTAGCTACAATTTATTAAGCACCTACTATATGCTAGTCATGGTGCTGAGTATTTAGGACTTTCTTCTCATTTAATCCATACAGCAGCTCTGTACAGCCCCTTACGGTAGATACTTTGGTTATCCACATATTTTGATGAAGAAATTGAGAGTCAGATACCTTGCAGGAGGGGGCAGTCATTCAGACCATCCCCTGACCACTCGTAGGAGGCAGAATCATTTGGACTTAGTGATGTTAGAGGTCAAAGGTAAAGGATAGAAAGGTCCAGTAATGACTCGCAGGTTATGGTCTGAGCAACAAGCAGGTCACTGTTAATGCAGTTTGATCAGATGGAGGAAAGGAGAGAGGGTCAGCATGAGGGAAAATCATGGACTCATGTTCGGACATGTCAGGGTTGATGTGTTGGTCAGACATCACACAGAAATGTCAAGAGAATGATGGTATATGTTAGTTTAGGGCTCAGAAAAATGATCTGGACTGGAGATCTGGAAGTCAGTCGTATTTGATAGAAACTGAAGCCACAAGTGGATGAAATCACCCGAGATAGAATACAGATGGGAGGGGTAGGGGGTTAGCACCTGGAAAGGAGCGGCTGGAGGAGGAATGGGAGGGAAGAGGGAAGACGAAGAGGACAGCAATATCAAAACAGGCAAAATCTAGAAAAGCACAGGGTCCTAGAACAAGGGGCAGTGGGCAATGTGTTGAATGTTACAAGGAGGGTGTAGTAGACTAGGGCTCAGTGAAAAGGGAAGTGTTTACTGTATTTAGGAATCAGAAGTTATTGGTGGCTTATTAGAGCCGTTACATTAGAACAGTGAAAATAGACATCTGGTTGGGTAGGGGGAGGAATCATCAGGAAGTGAAAGACATAAAGGGGAAGTAGAGTCAATTCTTGCACAGTCTGTAGAAAGTGAAAACAAAGCAGCCTTGATCAATGCACAGCGAAGGAAGGGAGACTCAAGAAACAGACAAACTAAGAAGGATAATAGAATCCACATGTCACCTAAATGTCCCTACTTAAAGTTAGATTTTCAATATTTTTTGAAGATTTTATTTGAGAGAGAGACAGAGATAGAGAAATAGAGCACAGGGGGAGGAGAGGGAGAAGCAGGTTCCCCGTTGAGCAGCCTGATACAGGGGACTCGATCCCAGAACCCTGGGGTCATGACCTGCACCACTCAGGCACCCCTAGACTTTCAATTTGGGTCAAAAAATGAAGTCCCGTGTATGTGTGTACCAGTGCAAGTGTGTGTGTGTGCGCGCGCACATTTAATAGAGACTCACCTAAGATGAAACGACACTGATTAAATAGAGTGATTGGTATAGACAAGGCAAAAGGTTCACAAAACAATTCAAGAGTACTCATAATGAGATTTTAAGAAAAGAGAATTTAAGGAAGAAAAATTACTTTGTATAGGAGCATTCTCTATTGAAGATGTAACAGTGCCTAGTAACAGTCCATCAAAATATGCAA
This sequence comes from Canis lupus dingo, assembly GCF_003254725.2. Taxonomy (NCBI): domain Eukaryota; kingdom Metazoa; phylum Chordata; class Mammalia; order Carnivora; family Canidae; genus Canis; species Canis lupus. The sequence continues at coordinate 87,263,893 of NC_064243.1, forward strand.
AGCAAAAATGCAAGAAAACAGCAGGAGGATATTATGAAAACCAGCCTTATCCCAAAATGAGAAAAAGTATTTTTATAATATGTATATTCTTTTCAAATATCCATGGAACCTGGACAAAAATATAGAACATGATAAGACTATAAGTAACACGTTTTAGACTACACTTTCTGACCACCAGGCAATGAAGTGAGCAGTTCATAACAAAGATATTTTTTTAATTACTAGAAATTAAAATACTGTCAAATAATTCATAGGTTGAAGAAAAAATACAAACTGTAATCAGAGTTTAGAACAATAAAAATAGGGAAAATTATATATCCAAAATAAACCCCAAAGCTCTACCTCAAGTAAAACTTAGAGCCATTTATATGCTTATATCCATGAACAAAATAACCAAGCAATCTATTCAAGAAGCCAAAAGTGAAAAAAAAAATCTAGGAAAAGCATAAGGAAAGAATAAAATTTAAGCAGGATTGATATTTAACCCAAGCAGTGGATCTTTGAAAAGACCAGAAAAATGGACATTTTTGGCAAAGACAAACAAAAAGAAAAATTCTGAATGCATATTATGAGTTGAAAGGGAAATTAGCTATAGATGTGTACGTTAATTTTTTTGGACATCTTAAGTGGCTCTTTTTAGTAAAAGACGGTTTGCTTTTTTAAATATTTTATTTTTAAGTAATCTCTACACCCAATGTGGGACTCAAACTTACAACCCCAAGATCAAGAGTCACATACTCTACCGACTGAGCCAGGCAGGCGCCCCAAAGAAGCACCTTAATGGATGATATAATTATACAAACCAAAAACTATAAAAGAAGTTGACAAATGTCAATTCCAGCATCTGGAAAATTTTATAAGTAAAATCTTTCAAATCTTTGAGGAGGTTTGAAAACCTTTGAGCTATCTCCTTTAGATTTTAAACTGTTAAAATAGGGGTGCCTGGGTGGTTCTAGTCAGTAAAGTGTCTGCCTTCAGCTCAGGTCATGATCCCTGGAATCAAGCCCTGCAGGGCTCCCTGCTCACTGGAGAGGTCTGCTTCTCCCTCTCCCTCTGCCTCTCTCCCTGGTCATGCTCTCTCTCAAAAAAAAAAAAATTTTTTTTAAAACCTTTAAACTGTTAGAACATAGAGCATAGAAAATGATAAGAAACACCTGTTTCCTATACGATGCTAATTTAATCCTTACTCACAAGAATAGTTGAGAATATTTTGTAAAAGAAAGTTAATGTAGGGGAATTTGGCCTACCATGAAATACAGCCTGTTTTGAAGACTTAATTTATTTTATAAGAGTGGCATTTCAAATCAATAGGGAAAGATGAATTATCCATTTCATTTAGCCACTGATTATCTGGAAAAAAATTAAGATACAAAATATACCATATATCAAAATAAATCCTATATCAATTAAAGACTTAAATAAAATGATTAAAGCACCTAAAGAAAATATAGGTAAAGATTCACAAATCATGATTGGAGAGGAACTCAAATGCGTAAAGTGAAAGGTGGAAGCCAATAGTAGAAACCTGAATAGATTTAACGATTTAATAATGTGGAACTATTATAAATGAAAAATTAGCCTAAACAAAATCAAAAGGTGTGGATATGGAAAAATGGAGTTCAAAAGGGTTAGCATCTTTAATAAATAACTTCTTACAAGTCAATATGAAGAAATGAACACATTTCGAAAAATCTAGCAAGTGACGTGAATTGATGCTTTATAAAATGACAGTCAATGAACAATTTAAAAATGTTAATGCTTTCGGGATCCCTGGGTGGCGCAGTGGTTTGGCGCCTGCCTTTGGCCCAGGGCGCGATCCTGGAGACCCGGGATCGAATCCCACGTCGGGCTCTCGGTGCATGGGCCTGCTTCTCTCTGCCTGTGTCTCTGCCTCTCTCTCTCCCTCTGTTACTATCATAAATAAATAAATTTTAAAAAATGTCTAAAAAAATGTTAATGCTTTCAATCAAAAATACAATATAAAATATAAAATAGTTATTTGCCTATGCAATTGGTGAAATTTTTTTGAAAGCCCCCATTCTGTCAAGTATTGAGAGCGATGGGCATATTGTTAGTGGGAATTCAGATTGGCAAGTGTCTTCTGAGAGCTAATAGGATTCAAAACTACAAAAACATTCAGATGACTTTAAGAGATCTTGGGAAGGGAGTGGATACAAGGCATCCATGCTTCTAATATTGTCCCTGGCCCTCTTCACTCCAGCTAACTCAGGTTTCCATCTCGTATGTAACCCGTACTACTTGCAAAGCCTCCTAACTCAACCTAGTCTCCTCGTTTTCCTCTTGAAATTTCACCTTCCACTTTGCAGTATCGCTGATCCCAACTGTAAATATGTCCATATCCTTCCTTTCGCAAGTACCTCCTATGGCACCATCATCAAGAGGATTAAGGTCCATCTTTTCTTTGTTTTTTGTTTTGTTTTGTTTTGTTTTTTAGGGAGAGTGAGCACAGGAAAGGGGGTGGGGAGGGGCAGAGAGAGAAGGAATCTTTTTTTTTTTTTTTGAGAGAAGGAATCTTAAGCAAGCTCCATATTCAGCGTGGAGCCAACACGGGGCTTGATCCCAAGACCCTGAGATCATGACCTGAGCTGAAACCAAGAGTCAGATGCTCCCCCAATTGAGCCACCAGCATGCCCCGAGATCAGTCTTCTTAATATGGCCTGCAAGGTTCTCCATGTCCTTATCTGCATCTACTTCTCTAGGCAAATCATTTCCCACCGAGCCCCATTTTGCTATCCATTTATAATACCCATCTGCCATAATTTTTACAGATAGGTTACTTCTGTTCATATTATTCTTTCACAGGGAAAGCCAGTCCTGCCCTCCCTTACCCCATCACTCACTTTAAATCTTCACGGTGAAAGCTGTACTTTCCCCAGGAAGCATTCTGTGACTTTCTGGGCTGTGCTAGGTTCCCTTCCACTTGGTCCCATAAAACACTGACCTGGTTTCTTTGCATTGTGTTTGTGAGGTTCATTTGTGTTATTGTATGTAGTGGCGGTTTGTTCATTCTCATTTCTGTATTCAGTTATAAAAATATATCACGACTGTTGTTAAATAATTTCTCCAGATTTTAGCTACACTACTATGAGTTGTGTTTCTATCAGCATCCTGTGCGTGCATTTTGGAGAACATTAAGTGTGCATTTCTATCGGGTGTATATCTAGGACTGGAACTCATAGGAGGCACGGGGAATATGAAGCATGCCCCCACCCCCAGATTCCATGCCCTAATGACAGGGATATTATCCAGGTGGGCTTTATGATAGAGAGATAGCCAGGTGGGCCAGATCACACCAGCCACTTTAAATGCAGAGAGTTTCCCTGCAGCTAGGAGCGGAAGAGAAAGTCAGAGGGATCTGGAGCCAGAGGGATTCTTGCTGTATCGTTGCTGGCTTGATCCATGGGTCTTGTAGGGTAACCTCTGGAAGCTGAGAGTGGCTCTCAGCTGGCAACCAGCACAGAAGCCGGACCTCAAGGACCTGCATTTTTGCCAACAACCTGAGTGAACTAGCATGTGGATTTCTCCCCAAGGGCTCCACATAAGACTCAGTCCTCCTAACACCTTGATTTCAGCCTTGTGCGGGAGCAGAAACCCAGCCACCTTGTGTCAGACTGATCTACAGAACTGTGAGTTAACAATGGTTTTAAGCCACTAAATGTGTGGTAATTTGTTATACAGCAATAAAAAACTAACATGTAGAGTGTGCATGTATTCGTTTTGGTAGATGCTGCCAACTGTTTTTCAAAGTACCAATTTAAATTTTCACCAGGAGTATGTGAGAGTTTCAATTGCTTTTTCATGCTGGTCTTAGTGTAGACACAGAATATTAAGCATCTTGTAGAGATTGCCTGATTAAATGTCTAAGTATTAATTATTAATGAATTAAAATTAAAAGGGAAAATTTAGCATTCAAGTTCTCATGTAAAACAAAATTTTCATTATAATGCCATTTCTAGAAAAAAAACAACAACAAATGGAATGTCCACATCCTTGACAAAGCAATTGCATGTTTGAGGAATTACCATGAATGTTTGCAAAGATTTAGTTGCAAAAATGAACACAGTATTGTTTATAACAATTCATAATGGATCGTTTAAATAACAGTAGAATATTATGCACCATTATGAATTATGTAGAATAGGTTTTGACCAAGAATCTTCTGTAGAACATCAGTTTTCCAAATGTTATGTTCCAGAAGGATCCCATAATTACATAAATTGCAGATACCCTGGCAGAGTGAACACGTTTCTCCACTGGAACTCTGAGAACCTCACTCTTCTCTGATAGGTATTGTTAACACCTGAGGCACCCACGCAGCACAGAATGACACAAGCCTTTTTGATTATGGTTGTTTTGCTCTATCTTGGGGGGACATTTTGTAAATTTGACTCAGAAATGACACAGAAACACATCTGTGATATGTTTGGTGCAAAAAAGCGGTATGAATAGCATAGTCCCCACTTTAATATGTGTAGATAAAAGGCCAGAAAAATGTGAAGGATATTACCCAAAAATGCGAACTGTGATTATTTTTGATGGACAATTTTTAATTCATAGTTCTTATCTATATTTTTCTCAAATCTCTACAATGTGATGATGTATTAGATTTGTTAAAAGGGGAAAAAAACAGAAATGGCAAAATCCATCTAAATACCATCTCTTGGGCAGCCCGGGTGGCTCAGCGGTTTGGGCGCTGCCTTCAGTCCAGGGCGTGATCCTGGAGACCTGGGATCGAGTCCCATGTCAGGCTCCCTGCATGGAGCCTGCTTTTTCCTCTGCCTGTGTTTCTGCCTCTCTCTCTCTGTCTCTCATGAATAAATAAATAAAATCTTTAAAAAGAAAAATCTCTTAGCAGGTAAACCCCTAGCTCTCGCATGGGGTTGACTTGCTCTATGGCCTGGCCTTCATTAGATTTTCAATGGTCCACTTCTGGACTGCTTGTCTCACCACAACAGGCCAATCTAGGGTCACACCGTCCAGTCGGTTTGGATTGTTGTGCGGTCGCCTCTGGGGCTGCTGTGTAGAAGGACAGTGAATTCTCACTCTCTGATCCACGCTCCAGCCCAGCTCCATTCCTCTTTGCTATGCAGCTCTCGCTCCTATCTTCACCATCAACTCGGCTCCTCTCTGGTCGAGGTACCACATTACAGACTGAGCCATGTTCACATCCTCACTGGGAACCAGATCTAGGCCAAGCAGTTCATTTCTCGGAGTCTCTTTCCTCCAGGAAAAGTGTATATGTAACATCTCATATGTATGTAACATCTCTTGTTCAGATCAAATCAGTAAGACTTAAATATACTACCTGTCACAGTGCTGTTTTCAACAAATACTTGTTCTTTCCGTCCCCCACCCCTAGAGTTAATATAGCCTCCAATTAATAAAAGGAGTTACAGCCCCATTTGTCTCTCGTGAGTGGGTACATTTTCCCTATGTCAGCCTTTATTTATGAATAGCCTTTGCTGTTATTCAGAAAGAGCAGAGTTTGAAGTGTGTGTGTGTCTGTGTCTGTTGGGGGTTGGGACGTTGGTGTTGGTGTTGGCAAACTATGGCCCCTCTTCAAACCTGACCCACAGCCTATTTTTTTTATGAACCCAGCAAGCTAAGAATGGTTTCCACGGTTTTAAATAGTTGCACAAATCAGAAAGAATGTTATACCAGACATGTGAAACTTACATGAAATTCACATTTCAGTGTTAATAAAGTTTTATTGGGACACAACCGTTCATTTGTTTACATGTGGTCTATGACTGCTGTCACATAATGTCACACACAAAGTATTTGTGGCAGAGACTGTACAGCCTGCAAAGCCTAAAACATTGGCGACCTGGCCCTCTATGTAAAGTGTTTGCTGACCTCTGCTCTGGGCTTTTTCCTATCTAAGTATTTCTTGGAGGCAAGCTTTAAATAGGAAAGGTGTTGCTCATTGGATTGCATTTTTATAAAAATCATCAAAATAAATGAATTTTGAAGGCTTAATTTTTAAAATGACCATCCCTTAAATCCCAGTGAATGTGATAGATTTGGGTTTGCAGGCCTGACACAGCTAAGATGTTTTTAGATGTTCAGCCTGTTTAGGAGCTATCAGGTTAGTGGTCTTGACAAGATTTATGGGTAAGCTTTTAGGTTCTAAATCTATTTTTAAATATTATTTTGATTTGTTTTTGCCATACATTCAAAATGATGTTTGATCACCAATGCCTTAGTTACTAGCTTCCTTTGTTATTTAATTTATAAACAAGCTTCTGAGAAGATGCTACTTTAAAGGGGCCCTGTAATCCCTTTATAATGGAGGATTTCAATGCAGTGTGACCACTTTGACTTTCTAATTTCTGTGTAGGTGAGATGTTTAGATACTAATGGTGAATACTCTATTTTATCCTGCAAAAGGCAGTCCCCTGAACAGGGACAGTAGAGTGTCTTGGATGGAGCCTCTGCAGAAAGACCATTTTTATTCTCCTTTCCTCTCATATAAGTGGTATTTTGGTGGAGATGATCAGGATGCAACCGGAACCAGCAGGGTTAAATTTGGCTACATGGGGCACAAATAATTGCAGGGTGAATCTAGCACATCATCCATTCTGTTACAGTTCTTCTGTAAAAGTAAAAATCTTTATTAAATGAAACTAACACTAAAAAAGGCAGTACACGCAAGGGCAGGATTTAAAAGGCCACTGCCCTTAGGATGATGATAAACAACAAAACTCAACTCAGTTTTGCTTATTCTAAAGGACCTTTATGTTGTTCTCAGGCCGAAACACCACACCCCCTGGAGACTCATAGCATGCAGGTTTTCTTCCAATGGTAGCTCAAAACAACCATATTTACCCAAGGAAATATGCTTGTTCTGTTAATCCCAGGAAAAACCTTAGGGTTTTATACCATCTTTGCATTTTTAAGCTGTGAACCATCAAATGTTTGCAGATTTCTCCATTTTCCTAAAGCAGCAGGATACCAGCCCCATGTACTACCTCCCGTTCAGTCCCTTCAAAGGTTTCCAATGCCTTGTCTCTATTAGGGGTTTTTCCCTAGCTCTTCTGGCAGATTTTAGATCCCTGCCTTGGTGAGCCTCTCTACTCTTCTGCACACTTAAATACACAATAATTACACATTTGACAAACCAAGACAACTCAAGCCAGAGGGGGGTCTCCCAAAGAGGAAGTGCTAAGCTGTTTATGGCGTTTCTAAGCTTTGATTATGTTCTAGGATGTGTTCATTATGTAATTTCATCATATTGTGTTCATGCTAGCCAGGATTCCAGCTAACTTCCCCCATTTTTTTTATTAAATGAATTATTTTAGGAAAAGACATAATATCCTGCTGTTAAGGTGTACAGATAGACTGGACATCTCTGTACATTAGGAAATGCTCACCACGATGTGTAGTTACCATCAACCACCATACCCAGTTACTACAATATTGTTTGACCATATTCCCTATGCTATGCTTTTCATCCCCATGACTTATTTTATACCTGGAAGTTTGTACCTCTAAATCCCTTTCATCTATTTTGCCCATTCTCCCTCCACCATGCCCTCTGGCAACCACCAGTATGTTCTCTGTATTTGAGTCTTTATTTTTTTTGTTGTGTTTGTTCATTTATTTTGTTTCTTAGATTCCACATATAAGTGAAATCATGTGGTCTTTGTATTTCTCTTATTTCACGTAGCCCAATATCCTTTTGGTCCATCCACCTATGTAGTCACAATTGGCAAGGTTACATTCTTGCTGAGTAGTATTCCATTGTGTATATACACCCATCTTTTTTATCCATCAGTCAGTGGACAATTAAGTTGTTTTCATACCTTGACTATTGTAAATGACGCTGCCATGAACACAGGGGTGCACATATCTTTTCAAATTACTCTGTTTTCATTTCCTTTGAGTAACCAAAATTGGAATTTCTGGATCATATGGTATTTCTAGTTTTAATTTTTTGAGAAAACTTCATGCTGTTTTCCATACTGACTACACCAGTTTGCATTCCCACTAACAGAGCATGGGGGTTCCTTTTTCTCCAACGTCCTTGCCAGAACTCCTTACGCCTTCTCTTTTTGACTTCAGCCATTCTGAGAGGTGGGAGGTAATCTCTCACTATGGTTTTGACTTGCATTTCCCTGATTATCAGTGATGTTGAGCATCTTTTCATGTGTCTCTTGGCCATCTCTGTATTTGAGAAAATATTTTCTATTCAGGTCTGCCACCCATTTTTAATCAAATTGTTGTGATTCAAGTTATAGGAGTTCTTCATATATTTTGGATATTAACCCTTATCGGGTATATCATTTGCAAATACTTTCTCCCCTTCAGAGGCTATCCTTTTGTTGATAGTTTCCTTCACTGTGCAAAGCTTTTTAGTTTGGTGTAGTCCTTTGTTTTTGCTTTTGACCCCCTTGCCTGTGGAGACAGATAAAAAAAAATTATATATATATATAAATTTATATAATAAGTATATATATATAAAATATATAAAATTGCTAAGACCGTTGTCTTAGGAGTTTTATGGTTTCAGGTCTTAGGCTCAAGTTTTTAATTCATTTTGAACTTATTTTTGTGTATGGTGTGAGAAAGTAGTCCAGATTTTTTACTTGGCATGCAGGTGTCTAGTTATCTCAGTAATGTTTATTGAAAAGATGGTCTTTTCCCCATTGTATATTTTTGCCTGCTTCAGTCCTAAGTTAATTAGCCATATAAGCATGGGTTTATTTCTGGGCTTACAATTATTTCATTGATCTGTGTTGCCTATTTTTGTGCCCGTACCATACTGTTTCAATTACTATAGGTTGGTAGTATAGTATGAAATCTTTGTTCTTCTTTCTCAGGATTGCTTTCACTATTTGGGGTTTTATGTAATTCCAGACAAATTTTAGGATTATTTGTTCTGGTTCTGTGAAAAATGCTATTGGTGTTTCAATAGGGATTGCGTTGAATCTGTAGATTACCTTGGGCAAGATGGATATTTTAATAATATTCTTCTAATCCATAAGCATAGGCTATCTTTCTGTTCATGGCATCTTTAATTTCTTTCATCGACCTGGAGTTTTCAGAGTACAAGTCTTTCACCTCCATGGTTAAATCTATTCCTAGCTATTTTATTCTCTTTGATGGAATTATAAATGGAATTGCCTTAAATTCCCTTCCATTATTTGAATGCAGAAAGGCAAATATTTGCCTTGGGTCTCTCTAGCTTATTCTTCATTGCCGTTATTCTTTAGTTCTGATTGATTCTTCTTAATATCACTCTCAGAGTTCTAAGTTCATCCACTCTTCTCTCAAGATGAATGAGCATCTTTAATGACCATTATTTTTATTCATTTTATTTATTTATTTATTCATAAGAGACACAGAGGCAGAGACACAGGCAGAAGGAGAAGCAGGCTGCCTGTGGGGATCCTGGTGCAGGACTCCATCCCGGGGCTCCAGGATCATGCCCTGAGCTGAAGGTGGATGTTCAACCACTAAGCCACCCAGGCCTCCATAATCACCATTATTTTTAACTCTTTACTGCTCAGCACCACTTCATTTAGTAGTTGTTCATTTTTTGTTTTGTTTTCTGAGGTTTTGTCTTGTTCTTTCATTTAGAGCATATTCCTGTCTCCTCATTTTGTCTGACTCTGTGTTTCTTGCTATCTTAAGTAAAGCAACTACCTCTCCTGGTCTTGAAGGCAGTGGACTTAGGCAGAAGGCATCCTGTGGGTCCCAAAAATACAATCCCCCAGCCCCCGGAACCAAGTTCTCCAGGGGTATCCGCTGTAGAGGCCACGTGTGCTCTCTTGTTGTGACTGGGCCATGACTACTGTGGGTGCACTGGTGGGTGGGTGACCCCCAGCACAGCTGGCTGGGCAGCTTAACTGCAGCTGCCACAGGCAGGCTAGTGGGTGGGGTTAGCCACTGGTGTGGCTGGCTGCAGCTGTTGTGGGCATGCTGGTGGTAGAGCTGGCCTCTTCCTCCCTGGGGCGGGAGACAATCTGGAAGGACACTGGTCCCAGCTGAGGCTGTTGGCTAGGCGTGATGTGGTGGGAGCTGTTTCAGAGGGGCCCTTACTGGGGCAGATGGGTTGGGTGTGGCAAGTTGGTCGGGGAACACTGGAGCTGGGTGAGCAGTGCTAGCAACGTAGATGGAGAATTTCAAAACTGGTAGCTGCCAGCATGAGGCTGGCTGGACTGAAGGAGGACAAAAAAAATGGCTCTGCCTGTGCTTCCATTCCTGGTATAAGTTTCTATGCGTCCCTGTATCCCTCCTAGCACATGCCCTAAAGAGACTCAACAAATCTCTTTCACATATGGCACATGCACTTTTCAAACTGCTGCCTCTGTGCCGAGTCTCAGAGCAAGGGAGATTGTGTGCAGGCCCTATATGAGCAGAGTCTGTTTCCCATAGCCTTCTGGGTTAAGTCCTGCTGATTTCCAAAGCCAGACATGATGAGAGCTCATCTCCTGGTGGGTCCCCAGGACAGTGGGTGTCCCCATGTGGGGCTTGAAACCCTCCCTGCCTCAGTCCCTTCCCCCGTTTTTAAGGGAGCCATGAATAAGTGGATTTTAAATGATTTGTTTTGGGGCAGCTGGGCAACTCAGTCGGTTAATCATCTGCTTTTGGCGTAGGTCATGATCCCGGAGTCCTGGGATGGAACCCTAAATCGGGCTTTCTGCTCAGTGGAGGCCTACTTTTCCCTTTCCTTAGTGCCCCCTCTTCTCTTTTCTCTCTCTAGCAAATTTTTTAAAAATTGTTTCTCTAAGTTGATCAGCAGTGACATGCAATCTATTGTTCCCAAATACTTCTGATGATGGTAAAGGTTTCCTTTGAAAATCCAAGTCCCTTTTTAAAAGCCTATGTTCACTTTCTATGTTTCTGTGCTGATCCTAGGTGAGCAGCTTTGGGCATCCTCAAAAATAGTTTTTTCTCTTGTCCCCACCAATGGAAATGCCAATTGGCCTCTGAGGAATTTACCTGAGTGAGTCAACCTTTGTGCATGTTTCAGTTAATGTTTATTTTTAATATCAGGGCTTATCACTGGTATTTTTTTCTTCAAGATTCTATCAAGGAATGTCTCAATGTTTAAATATTTTTAAGGGTCCTTCAATTTAAATATCTGAAATTTTATATATACTTAAAAGGCATTTCAGAATGAGAATGCCTGAAGTTTGCTTTTGAAATCGGCATTTAATTTTCCTGGTTCTTCTCACCTGTCCCACCACCTCCCCATTTGAAATCTTAATGATGATAATGCATACAGGAACACAATTGAAGAATAAGCTCAATTTCTTCTGGGCAAGTATTCTTTCTGACTAGAAAATGTTGCTCATTTAAACGTTGGAATAAGTCTTCTCAAGATGAAGGAGTGGTTATTGGGAGCGAAAGTGGGAGTAGGAGGCTAAACTATAGTGTTTTTTATGAGGAAATGCTGTGTTTAAGAGAAATGCGGTATAAATGTCAAAGAATTTTGTGCATTTACTCAGATCGTGTAACACTGATATTAATCATGGAAGGCTGATTCTGTTTTTAAAACAAAGATTTGGTCATTCTAGGCTTCCATAGCACACAACATTGTGTAATACAGCAATGTATTTACTCTTCACTTTTCCAGTAGGCTTAGTTTTTTTTTGTTGTTGTTGGTTTTTTTTTTTTTTTTGACTGTGTTACTTATCTTGGCATAGCATCCGTTAGGAACTCCTATACCCTGTCTCTCTCAGATATTCAGATTGGCCAAACCAATGTTGGGAAGAGAAGAGCTTTTTCTGCTACATTGGCTAAGTTGGCCTAATGAGTCTGGAACTACAAAAGGCTGATTTTCAAACCAGTCAGCTGTACTTGAATCCTAGTTCTAGCCTTGTACTTCCCAGTTGTACATATAAGTGAATTTTCTATTTTGTTCAAGCTAGTTCGAATTCAATTTCTAGGTCTTTGTCACCCTAAATAAAGAGGTGGCAAATACTGAGGCAAGCTCAAATTGCCAGAAATTGAGTTTTTTTCAGGAATAGCAAAGGAACTGGAATTTGGAAATGCATGCTGTAGCAAGTTACCGGCGAGTCCACTGGGGGTTTGGGGTGGGCTAGAACTATGGGCAAGGAGTACAAAGAGGAAGTCCAGCTAGAGTCTAAACAATAGACTCATTGGCTTGAGGATGGGCAGAGATTCTTGGTGGATATTCATTACTTAAAAGTTAAGTCTTGGTCTTCTGTAAATCAGGGATTTTCAGTTTCCTACTTCTGAGGGTACAGATGTGAGATTGTTCATCTCCTACATTTGGTTCTATTTTTAGATTGAAATTCTTTCACATTTACCCCTTTCATTAGGATCTTCCACAGAAAGCATTGCACATCAACCATGTCATTTAAAAATTATTTTCCTTAGATCCTTTTTTTTTCTCAAAAACATTGTTAGATGGGGTGCAGACTCCTTGGAGCTGAGGACAACCATCCTCAGGTGTTTTATCCCATGTAGGAGGGAAATGGCAAGTGGATATTGTTGGTCTTACTTGAGCAACAAAAGGAATAAGAAATGAATTTTAGTCATGCTCTTCTAGTCTGGTTAGCTCCATGTCCATGGTCAATTGATAAGCATAAAAAACAATCTTCTTAATCCAGCTCACTAGAGAGACTACTGTGATTATTATAAGATTATAAGGAGAGTAATCCTCACAATCTGGAGTATATTTTGGGACCCTGGTCTCCAAGACCCAAACCAATCAGAATCAAATAAGTGAAAGAAAAACCTTCATTGAAAGAGTCCCTTTAAGACAACTGGCTTGTTCTGTGATCTTGTGTAAATCAGCTTTGCCAGAAGAGTCCATCTAAGTGGATCAAAGTGGTGCCATAGCACAAATACCTCCTGGCTCTGCTAAAGATAATCAAAACTGCCCTATTATCAAGAACAGCTTGGGCCAGAGTCTAGGAATTTTTGTTGGGCAGCTATTTTTTGAGAAACAGATTCTGCAATATCTTCAAGAGTTAAGGATAGGTTCCTAATGATAGCATGATTTGTATGTATTCCTAGCCAGAGGAGTAGGGAGGATCTGCCAAATGAGGTGAACTTTGAACTGTGAATGCCTCCTGGTAATTCATTTGAGTCTGTGGCTCAGGACTGGAAATGTGACTGCTATGGAGGCCAAAAAATGTAAAGGTCTGTAGGCCACACAGATGGCTTTCTTTCTGTTACCCCTGCCTTGTGTCCCTTTCTTTGTACAGAACCTAGAAGCAAGTTTCTTCAGATGTAAGATTGTTACCTAGAGATTGGGAAATGGATCTCTAGCATTAGGGAGTCTGACACGATCCAGAGGAGGCTGAATTTGTTCCAGAGGAACTGAGGCATTGGAAATCAGGGAGAAGTTTCTGACAGAGCTACAGGATCACCAGCATCATGGCAGATCCCACAGTCATTTGGAGGTTGGATTTACCTCCATTTACAACAGTCTGAGATTAGTCAACAATGGCATTTTCTTTCCAGTCCAAAGCAAAATGAAAGATAAACAGAAGAATCCTAAAGATCTTCATGGTATATAAATTAAGAAAAAGGCTGTCAAGGAAGGAAGAAAGAATGGGAAGAAATGTCCTTGATCCAATGAGTTGAATGGAAGTAGTCTACTTGGATAGTGGCTACTCCTCTTTTACTAGTCAATGTGACTTTGAGGTCTCCAGTTTTTGCACAGGACTTGATATCAGGTGGAGAGTCTTCATTTGTGAAATATGCACCCCACATTTGACACCTTGTCATTTGCCAGTAGGGTCAGTGGTCAAGAGTGCTTGGTTAAGGTTTTTCCCACAAATCTCACCTTTGTAAAATCATAAGAGTATCTTTAAATAGAAAAAAAAAAAAAAAAGACTTAAAAATGCCCATGGTTCCAAATCTGGTGAGTTTGTTATAATTGAATTGACAAGGAAATTTGGTTATTTCTGTGACCCATCACTGAGTGAGAGGAAAAATAATTTTCCTTCTACCTTCTAGGTTTTTGTCTGAGACTACCGTAGGTTAAGAGACAGATTGGCAGAAGAAAAACAGAAGTTTAATAACAACTTGTATACCACCTGTATAAGTTGGAGACACTCAGGAAAACTGAGTGGTCTAAGCCACCACCTTAAATAGCATCTCCAGCTCAACACAAAATAAAATGTTAGGGAGAGCCAGTTATAGGAGGTTACCACGGAAATCATGGGAAACAAGGATAGATTGTTATGCAGTTTTAAGTTTTTTGGCTTCTCAATTGACAAGAGTTTCTAGAGATTTAGAGACCTCCTCTTCTGGTACAAAGAGGGAGACCCCCTTACAAATGGAGATCTTCCTTATAAATATAAATGTTTCTTAGAAATGGGTAATTTCTACTCAATTTTCAGAGATTTTTCTAGGTCTGTTATTTCTTAAGCATAATTAGCCTAAGATAATATTTTGCCAAAGACTTTCTGTTCCACTTCCAACATTTTAAGATAACTGGAATTATGACTGATAAAATCATACCAGAACATACCAGATTTCCAAGAATTCCATAAGTTTCTAGAAGACTTGAATTAAGAACATGCATCTATACAAATATAAGCTGAGAAGATATAGCCTCAGTTCTGAATTTTGAGAACACTTCCCGTGTAACTTAACAAGTCAAATAAACCTAATTAGTTTAACATTCTACCAAATGAGAGACAAGTCCTTTGAGATTTTTTTTTTTACCCTGTGGGAAATCTCAAAGTTACTTTGAAGGTTTAAAAATAATAAGATTAAAAAAAAAAAAAGATTTAGAATTTGATTTGGGGAAGTTGTCAAAATGTCAAAGGGTTTGAGCATCTGAATAGGATCTCAGACTACTGTGAAATCTTTAACCAAAGTAAAATAGAATATCTTAAAGGTAAACATGGAAACTTACCTAGTTGTGAACAAAGCTTAGCTCTCTTAATATTGAGAAGAATGGGTTTTCTGAAGTAAAGACCTGGTAAGGACAACATAAACTTCTACAACAACACTTATATTGTTAAGACACAAAATCTTTGCTGTTCAGGCAGTTAACCTGAAAGATGTTAAAAAATAAAAATAAAAATAAAACCCTTCACAATCTCTTACCCCAGGAGCAGACCAATAGCCCAAGAAAAGTTTTCTTTTCAGTAGATGAAAGAAAATTAAGGTTGAGTTTTATATAAGTAACTATTCATAGTAAAACGTTTTTAAAAAGAAAAAACTTGTAATAAACTGATTCTATTTTAGCCAGCTTGACCACACAAGTTATGATTCTCCTCACCCCACCCATTCCACTCTTTCTTCCCAGCCTTCTAAATCCATTCATTTTGCCCTTTATTTGCCTTTTTCCCATTCTGAAATAACCAAAATTACTTTGGGACACAATTACTTTCTTTTCCTTGAATAGAAATACACCTCCATTTCTCACACCTTTTTCTTTTTTTTTTTTTTTTTTAAACCGAGGCTTATGAATTTTTATTTCTATAGTGGGAAAGTCGCAATTCCATACCATGTCTGAGAGTGAATACAAAATCATTGTCTAAAGTTGAGGCAATGGCAGGGAGCCTGGGTGGCTCAGTGGTTGAGTGTCTGCCCTCCCCTCAGGTCATGATCCCGGGGTCCTGGGATCAAGTTGTGCATCGGGCCTCCCTCAGGGAGCCTGCTTCTCCCTCTGCCCTTGTCTCTGCCTCTCTGTGTCTCTTATGAATAAATAAATAAAATCTTTAAAAAGGAATAAATAAAGTTGAGGCCATGGAACAAATTAATTGCAGAGCTTTGTAAGGAAAAGAGTCCTAGACTGATGCCCAGGAGTCCCAGATCTTAACCTCAGTGCTTCCACTTATTTTTCTATGTCTAGTCTTCTCTTCTTTGAAATAAAATGATGGGTATTTTTTCCTGCCTACCTAACTGGAACTTTGTGGGAGAAAATGCATGTGGTTTGTCTTTTAAAACAGAGAAACTCCAAATGATTATAGCTTTAAACAGCTGGGCATTTCTTTCTTTCTAATATACATGCAAGTAGTCCAGGCCCATACCTTTTTCTGCTTAAAATTGACATTCTCCTTTCCTGGCATACAGAGATGTTTCCTTATTTCTATGAGTTTTAATTACATATTTTTGAATTTGTAACTCTTAACCTTAATTTCTAATGAAAATTGGGTAAACAATTGTGAACTCTGTGCTACTGGCAAACTTCTATATATTAAAAAAAAAAACAAAAAAAAACAAACTTTCTGAGTTCCTAGAAGTATACACTTCTAGAAATGTGTGGCATGTTTACCAACATGGATACAAGTATCTTTAGTTCCTCTGTAAATTGGAAGTGCAAAGTAGACAAATCTATGTTCAATAACTGTTTCCAGTAAACATTCCAGTAAACATTCAACGTCCTTTAATTTCTCTCAGTATAACTTTACGGTTTCAAGTAACCAAAAAGATTTCAGAAACTATTTTAAAATGCACAATTACTGATGAAAAGTTCATTCATAAATTTACTTACGTCTATTTTATTTAGTTGTTTTTTAGTAATTAGGCTTAGATTACTCAAGAAAATTTCCTGAGACCTTAAACAGCCTAACCATCATCTGAAGTTCTCTCTCTTGCTGAAAAATTCTACAACTGGATTACGCAGGTTTATTTGACCGTCAGTAAACTTAGGCAGAACAAAAGTTTAATATTTAGTGCTGACAGCTCTAAAGACACATTGTTTTAATTAGACTAACCAATTAGCTTTTATGCACTAAAGACTTACCTTAGATCATGTAAACGTGAAAAACATTTGGGTTCATTTTTATACTTTTGAGAGTTTTAGGAATATTTAATTTGGTAAGTCCTACTTTTTCTTTTAGCCAATTAAAGCCAAATTAACTTTAGCAATACCATCCAGAGGTAGAAAAATTCCACACACTTATCTCATACATACACATATACATAGATGTACATAAAGATACAGGCAGACACAATAGAGATCCTACAGCTTTTGTTGCAAAATTTTAGCCATAAATACAACTCACTAGTTTATGAAAGAATGGTTGAATCCAAATTGCTTCTGGAAGTTGAATAAATTAACTGCTCAGAAGGTTAAAGCTTTTTGACTATTTGTGGACAAGACACTTGAGAAAATTCACCTAAGTCTTCCAAATGGTCTTTCCTCTACCCTCCAGTTTTTCTTTTGAAAAGAATAAACCCCCTGAAGTTTGCACTTCAAAGAGATGAGCCTAGTTCAGAGTTCATAGGGGCAACCAGGAAGAACACTGACACTCAGAGGCACATGGAGAGGATGGAGGCTATTCCAAGAGGAACATTGGTTTCTTAACACAACATCTTTTATAATAATATGCAGGCCTTTGAGATGAATAGGGGAGTGTTGGGGGGGTTGATGGTTTAAAAAATGGGATTTAAATTGCTTCTAGAGCTGCATTCTTGTTCTTGCAAAGATTGAATTCCGTAAGACAAGGAACATGGTTTTAAATTCCTCAAGGAATTGGGTTGGAACTTGAATGACATCATAGGCTGACCCATCCATCCTACTACATTATCTTCACTTTGTTTCCTTAGACCAGGGGGAAGATCTTCAACTAAGATGGAAACTGAAAAATTCCTGCATTCTAGATTTAGAGCTGTTTGTCTTTGGAATGTTTTTGTTTTGTTTTGTTTTTTACTTTCCCTCTCAGTACACAGTTTCATTTTAGGTTAGAGAAGAAGACTTAAAAAAAAAAAAAAAAGTTTCTATGAGGCCTTGAATATCTGCTTTTGATTTTGCTTTCAATATCTCTTTTCACTTTCAACCTCTGACCATAGGGCTACTTCAGAAAAATCCTTTCAAATATCTCATCAGGGTTCAGCCAGGACGAAGAGTAAATATTCCTGGCAATATTGAACAACTCTCTTGGACACAAGCCTCCCCGAGGATGATGCAAAGGATACTACACTCCCAAGATCCAGAGAAATTTCGAAAGATAGCCAGAGGAAAAAAGACTTGGACAATTCTCTTGAGGGCTGGCAGTAGGCAGTTTGACCCTACCTAAACATGGAGTTGGATCCACATTTCTGTCTAGCAATATTTTGGCACCCCCGATCTAATAGTTGCCAAGCTGAGTTCTCAGGACACAGAAGGGGGCAAACAAGAAGGCAATAGCTGTCTCTGGGAGATAAAGGATTAAAAAAGTGGGTCCAGATTTAGAAAGGGACAACATGAAAATTAATTTTCTTTCAGTAGGGTGCTATAGACAGATTCAGGAAAGTTGAATCTGCTAGGAATCCTCACTTTTCACCAACATCTCTGGTTTTCTCAGGATCCCATCTACAGGCTCTGGAGTGAGTGGAGTTCAAAGTACAGCATGTAGCTCCAGTATCTACCAGAATTTGGCAGTTTTATATTAGTTTTTTTCCCTTGGCTATTTAAGGAAATGACTGGTAACAGTTACAGGAGAACACTTCAGAGTCCTATCAACCCTTGAGGGTGGATATGGGGATGTCCTTATGGCCACTAACTTGGCAGACTTATTTATGATCCTATAGACTCTTCAGAGTGGAAAGATGAGTTAGAGGATTAGTAGCCTGAGTACCCAATTAAGGGAAAATAGGAGAAAGCAGTGGGAGTCACTTAAGTCTTACAGTCTTTGTTTTAGTTACTTCATAATTTTTCATTAGCGTTTTGCAATGAATCTTCCAATGAAGCTATTACGAAATCTTAAAGGTTTCTAGCAGCTTCTGCATGCCAATTAAAGTATGTATCCCATTCTGTTTTTGAGGGGAACCCTTTCATAAAGGAGTGATCTTGTCTAATTGGGATGTTCCTCATAATGGCCATTGTAATTCTAGATTGTCTTAGTAAGATTCGTCCATTTAGTAAAAATGAATGTGAGGAGAGACCATAATGTCTAACATAAAACCAACTGGGTTTCCCAAAGAGGGGGCCACCCTTAGAGCATTTTTTTTTAAGATTTTATTTATTTATTCATGATAGTCACAGAGAGAGAGAGAGAGAGAGAGAGAGAAAGAGAGGCAGAGCAAGAAGCAGGCTCCATGCACCGGGAGCCTGACGTGGGATTCGATTCCGGGTCTCCAGGATCGCGCCCTGGGCCAAAGGCAGGCGCCAAACCGCTGCGCCACCCAGGGATCCCCCTTAGAGCATTTTAATGACTGGGATCCCACACCTGGATTTTTCTCAAGAGGAGAGGAAAATCCTCGATAGCCTGAAGGCTGGGACTTGGGTTTTGTTTAACAGTGTGCCTTTTGAGAGATACTTGTGTTTCTTGGCTGACAGTCTCTGCCCAATTTGTCTGATTCTTGACCAACTATCCCTCATTGCACGGAATTTTCTTGTGGGTGGCAAGCAATCCTGACACTTGTCCATGTCCATATGTCCATATTATCCTAATATGGGATTCTTGTGCTTTAGAGACTGTTGTCTTTCAGGTGAAAATGGCAAATGTTCTAGCAGTATTTAGGTGCTCAACTTCTGCCTATCAGTCTTAGTTTTAGTTTTGTTCTGAGGAATGTCTATAGGTTTCAGTCCAAACCGAGTGCACCCTAATTCTCAGTCACTGTCCTTCTGAGAGTTGTCTCCTTCAGATTCCTCTTCCGACACCTGTGAATGTCAACTCAAACTGAGGGGAATTTGAATCACTAAAAACTGAGGGAATATCTACCACTTTATTGAAGGAGGATTTGGGAATAACAGAAGAATTACAATTTGGGAAATGCATGTGGTAGCATGTGTTTGGAGCAGGCTGCATTTATGGACAAGGAGTGCAAAGGGGAAGTCCAGGCAGTGTCCAAGTAGGAAGTCATTGGCTTGAGGATGAGAAGAGATTCTTGGTGGATGTTCATTAGTCAAGAGAGAAATCATGGTTTTCAGTAAATGAAGCATTTACAGGAAATAGTCTCTCGGTTCTTAACTTCCCTTCTACTGACAGGGCGTGTGTGAGATTTTCCATTTCGTATTCACCAGTTCCATTTTTAAAATTGAGATCCTTTCATGACTTTCAACCAAGAAGTCTTCCATGAAGCTGGTCAAACTTTCTATCACAAGGTTGTGAAAAAACATTTGTAAACCAACAAAACATTAAACAGATTTTTTTCGAATCTCTAATCTCACATTTTTTTAAAAAGCCAATGAAATGGGCATTCCTCAGAGATACTATAGGTTCAGTTCCAGACCACCACAATACAGTGACTATTACAACAAAGGAAGGCAAATGACTCTGGTTTCCTAATACATATAAAAGTTATGTTTACACTATACTGTAGCCTATTACATATGTGATAATGTTTAAAAAACAAAGATGTATATACCTTATTTTTAAGATACTTTGCTTAAAAAATGCTCACCATCATCTGAACTTTTTGAGTCTTAATTTCTTTTTTGATGGTTGCTAACTAATCAGGGTGCTGGTGGCTGAAGGCTGGGGTGGCTGTGGCAATTCCTTGAAATAAGACAACAGTGAAGTTTGCCAATCAGTGGATTCTTCTTTTATCTTTCTTTTTCTTTTCTTTTCTTTTTTCTTTTTTTTTTTTTTTTTCATAAAAGATTTCTCATGTGATGGTGTTTGTTGGCATTTTACCCACTGGAGAACTTCTTTCAAAATTGGAGTCAATCCTTTCACATGCTTTCCCTGCCTTATCAACTAAGCTTATGTAATATGCTAAATTCTTTGTTATCAGGTCAACAGTCTTCATAGCAACTTCACCTGGAGTAGTTTCCATCTCAGGAAACCATTTTCTTTGCTCATCCATAAGAAGCAACTCCTTGTCCATTAACACTTTATAATGCAATTATAGCCATTCATGCCCATCTTCAGGCTCCGCTTCTAGGTCTAGTTCTCTTGGTGTTTCTACCACATCCGCAGTTACTTCCTTCCCTGAAGTCTTGAGCTCCTCAAGACTGAAGTCCTCCCTGAAGTTTGGAATTAACTTCTTCCCAACTTTTGTTCACATTGATATTTTGACTTCTTCCAATGAATCATGTATGTTCTTAATGACACCTAGAATGGCACATCCTTTCCAGAAGTTTCAGTTTACTTTGCCCTGATCCATCAGAGAGACCACTATATATATGGCAGCTACAGCCTTATGAAATGTATTGCTTAAATCATAAGACTTGAAAGTGAAAAAGACTCCTTGTTCCAAGGGCTACAGAAAGGAAGTTGGGTTAGCAGGCATGAAAGCAGCATTAATCTCCGTACATCTCCATCAGATAACTCAGATGACCAGGTACATTGTCAATGAGCAGTAATATTTTTAAAAATCTGAGCAGTAGGTCTTACTAGTGGGCTTAAAATATTCAGTAAACCATGTTATTAGTGGATATACAGTCACCTAGGCTTTGTTGTTCCATTTATATAAAGAGCACAGGCGGAGAAGAATTAGCATCATTCCTAAGGCCCCTAGCATTTTTTTGAATGGTAAATGAACATTGGCTTCAACTTAAAGTCACCCATCCATTAGCCTCTAACAAGAGAGTCTGCATGTCCTTGAAAGCTCGAAGCCAGGCATTGACTTCTCTAGCTCTGAAAGTCCAAGACAGCATTTTCTTCCTTCAATAGAAGGCTGTTTCATTTTTAATCAAAATTTGTTTAGTGTGGCTTCCTGCACTGTCTTAGCTAGATTTTCTAGATCACTTGCTACAGCTTCTACATCATCACTTGCTGCTTCACTTCACACTTTTATGTTATGGAGATGGCTTCTTTGTTTTTGTTTTTTAAAGGATTTATTTTTAGAGAGAATGTGAGCAGAAGGGGTAAGAGAGGGAGGGGGAAAAATCACAAGCAGACTTCATGCAGAGCATAGAGCCTGATGCAAGGCTTGATCTCATGACCTTGAGATTATGACCTGATCCCAAACCAAGTAAGATGCTTAACCTGAGCCACCCAGGCACTGCATGGAGATGGCTTCTTAAACCTCATGAACATGCTAGCTTCAACCTGCTAGCTTCAAGTTTTTCTTCTGCAGCTTCCTCACCTCTCTCAGCCTTCATAGAGTTAAAAAGCGTTAGGGCCTTGCTCTGGATTAGGCTTGTGTGGAAAGGAATGTTGTGGCTGGTTTGGTCTTCTATCCAGACCTCTAGAAGTTTCTTCATATCAGCAATAAGGCTGTTTGACTTTCTTATCATTCGTATGTTTACTGGAGTAGCGCTTTTAATTTTCTTGAAGAGCTCTTCCTTCTCATTCACAACTTGGCTCTTAAACCAAAAGCTTGGCCTCTTGGACCAGTCTCAGGTTCGACAAGCCTCCCTCCATGAGCTTAATCATTTCTAGCTTGTGATTCAAAGTGAGAGATATAGGACTTTTCCTTTAACTGGAACACTTAGAGAACATTAAAGGGTTATTAATTGGCCTAATTTCAATATTGTTGCCTCTCAGGGGATAGAGATGCTAGAGGAGAGGGAGAGATGGGGGAATGGCTAGCTGTAGAGCAGTCAAAATATGCATAATTATCAATTAAGTTCTCCATCTCCAATGGACATGATTCATGGCACCCCAAAACAATTACAATAGTAACATCAAATGTCGCCAATCACCCTAACAAATATGATAATAGTGAAAAAGTTTGAAAGATTCCAAGAATTATACCAAAATGATACAGAGACACAAAATGAGCAAACGCTATTGGAAAAATGGTGCCAATAGAATTGCTTGTCACAAACCCTCAGTTTGTTTAAAAAAAAAAAGAAACCACGATGTCTGCCAAGTATAATAAAGCAACATGCAATAAAATGAACTGTGCCTATATTTAATTGATCTGTTACAAGTCAAATAGCATTGCAATCTTTCATTGGCCAATTATCCTTTTGGGCCTATTTTTCCAGAATGACAAGGGGTAGAGAATTTAGGTGGTACTTCTAATGAACCAGGGATTCCCTCCAACCTAGACTTTCTCGTCCCTCTCAATCTGAAATATTTGAGTTGTCTTAAGCTGTTTACACTCTTCTACTTAAGCAATACTTCCATTGTTTAAAATTTTAATCTCCAATTCCTAGTAAATTGCCCAAGAGCAAACTAGTAAAAACAATGTTGGCTACAATCAATTTGAAGATAGATAACATCTGTGTACCCCAGGGGACACTTACAAATTTTCTAAATGTATCTTTTAATTTTTTAATTATCTATTTTTAAGCAGTCACTTTTTTCTAAGTTACTTAAAATCCCTTTTCCAGTCAGAGACTCTCCTTGCCTGCTTGTCAACACTTTCTACATTTTCAACTGAATATTTCTCTTACATTTAGATGCATGGAGTAATGGCCATATGTATATTGTGTTGAAAAAAAATAGCAGTGTTTGTGGGAAATTTCTAGGCTAAGTGATGGGGAAAAATTGTATGTAAACGTGTAAATGGTTAAGATAGCTGTTATAATTAAAACCTGTGAGCAGGAGATAGGAAATCGGGCAAAATAAAAAGCACTTCACCCATTATATAGTATAGAAATGGGGTATTCTTGGCAATTTTTATGGCCAAAATCTTTCAACTGTTTGAGGGGGAGGTGCACAATGAATGGGGAAAATGAACATAAGCTCCAAAACTCCTCATAAAGTCACTTTATTGCCACTTTCTGCTTTTGTTGATTCCTTGTTCACCTTCACAGTCACTTCAAGTGATTGTCCCGAGACAGTCTCCAAGGAAGGCAGCTTTCACAGTTTGGGTTTTTTCGGTTTTATTTTCCAGAAAGAAAAGCCAGAAACCTCTAAAGGGATGATGCATTTTTATGACCTATTCCTGAAAAGAGCAAAGAACTTTTTGTAAACAGCAGAGTGGGAAAGCAGGACGTGAGAGATGTCGGCAACATTACTTATTAATCTTGGAGGCAAAAAAAGGTCGAAAACAAACTCGATGTCCATCGTAGTCTCTCAGTTAAATAAATTAATAACAAACCTAGAACATGGACTAACCTTTGCTTTACAAAGAATGAGGTAGGACCTCTGTGTGACAAGGGACACTTCTCAAGATAAATTCTGTGAACAGCATTCGTTCATTCAACAACTATTGAATGAGTGCTTTAAAAATTTTTTATTTATTCATGAGAGACACAGAGAGGCAGAGACATAGGCAAGGGGAGAAGCAGGCTCTCTGCAGGGAGCCCAATGTGGGACTTGATCCCAGGACCTTGGGGTCATGCCCTGAGCCGAAGGCAGACACTCAGCCCCTGAGCCACCCAGGCGTCCCTGAGTGAGTGCCTTCTAAAGGCCAGGTATTGAGCACTGAGTGTTATACTATATGTTGGCAAACTGAATTTAAAGTAATGTTTTTACATTTTTTAATTTAAAAATAAATATAGGCCAGGTATTGTCTGAGCCCTAGAGACACAGCACTTAAGGCAGACAAGGCCTACTTTCATATAGCGTATTTTCATTTGTGAGGCCTTTGGTTTATCGAATGAATGAATCTATCTCTACATCCAACATGGGGTTCAAACCTTTAACTCTGAGATCAAGAGTCACTCACTCTTCTGACAGAGCCAATCATGCACCCCATTTGTGAGGGTTGTGTTTTGTTTAAGATTTTATTTGTGAGAGACAGAGGTAGCCACAGAATATAAGTGGGCAGAGGGAGGAAGTGGGCTCCTTGCATGGGTCTTGATTCCAGGGCCCTGGGATCATGACCTAAGCCAAAGGCAGACACTTAATCGACTGAGCTATGCAGGTGCCCCATTGTAAGGATTTTTGAATAAGTATTTACATGTGTGTCTACATATATCTATAAAGGTATAATTTTAAAAATTTTGTGTGTATATAGGGATATATGTGTGTGTGTTATATACCTGGTATATACCTAATACCTAATAAAATGTTAAAGTGATTGCCTCTAGGAAGGGGGTGGGAAGGTCTGAGGTAAGGAGACTTCTTTGTCTATCTTTTATATATCTACACACATATATTATCTTTTCAATTGGAAAATACATTACCTTTAAAATGAACATTCCAGGAGCACCTGAGTGGTTCAGTGGCTCAGAGCATAATCCTAGGATCAAGTCCTGCATTAGGCTCCCCTCAGGGAGCCTGCTTCTCCCTCCACCTGTGTCTCTGCCTCTCTCTCTGTTTCTGTCTCTCATGAATAAATAAAATCTTAAAAAATAAAATGAACATTCCAATAATTAGAGGCAGTATTTATTATCTCCACTGTAAATATATAAGCATGGTTTAAGGTAAAGGAGCCCTTGCTGACTGAAAAGTTGCAAAACCATGACTGGAAATACTCCTTGTCCAACAAATCCATCTCTTGTAGGAGACACGACTGATCAGTAACGCTTATTAAATTGAATAAGGAATATGCTATACAAGTAGAAGCAAAATGCAACCCCAAATGGAAAAGGATAAACATAAGAGAAACAAAACACTATAATAAGATTAAATAAACACAAATAATGGGCAGGCTGGTGAGAATTCTTGGTTTATATGAATAAAAGAAAGAAAGAAAACAATCAATTGGGATAGGTACTAAGGTCAGGAAAGTTAGCAGTCCAAGCTAGACCAGCAGTGAGGCAAATCAAGGAATGTCTGGGCACCTTCTGTACCAAGGCAGCCGACTCAGAAGGGCCCTCGAGAGAGGAAAAAGGACAAGGCTTCCTTCAGTGGCAAGTGCGGGAACTCTGCAGGAGCAGGGTGGACTCTCAACCCCAAATGTGGTACAGACACCCAAACTAATGATCCCACACACATATACCAAGAGGTATGAAGAGGCTAATTACTCCCATAACAAGTCTTTTGGGGATGATCAGAGCAGGCCTCCCAGGTGTACCCAAAATGGCTTGGGAAGAAGACAGGGAGAGCAGAGTGAGGTGGACAGGGGATCAGGCCAGGGTGAGGGCAGTGCCTTGTGAGGCTTGAACCCCCTCCTTTGAGCTTGCCCACCAGTGGAGCACAGAGAAGGGAGGCTTACAAGCCTCAGAAGGTGAGCATAAACAGGGGAGTCAGACTATTACAAGAGGCCTGATGGAGGCAGGGTCCTTTTCAGTTCTTGCATTTCCATATGAAGAAGGACAGGATTGGAGAGAGAATTCTGAAACCCACTGCCTGAGGTCTGAAGACTGGGGAGGAGGAAGCCCAGCTCTGGAGAGAAAAAGCTACACAGCAGACAAAGTGAAGGGTGAACCAAGCATGAGAAAGAGGAGGAGGGAATTGCAAATGCCAGGCTACCTCCAAGGGGAGACCCAAAGAGTCCCTGGACGTGCAGGCAGGGTTGCTAGGCATCGGAAAGCAACTACAGAATTTGAAGTTGAAGACGAAGACAGGAACTCATGGGAGTCTTTTCACAAAAAAGACCAAAAAATCTATATATATTGTGTGTGTGTATATAACACATATACATATATGTACGTATATATATATATATATATATATCAGTGTTAAAAATACCAGCATTAAATTTTTTCTTACCTATTTTGCTTGGCAAAATATTTCAGGTGATAGGACTAATATAAAATCAAAGCTAGAAGATACATCTAGAAAAGAACAAGAAGGAAAAATAGGGTCTCTCCAAAAGAAAGGCATGGAGGTCCTAGAACAAGAAGGGGCTCAGTATGCAAGGGCTCAGGCTCTGAAACCAGGTAGCAGAGGTTCAAAGCTAGTCCTGGAGCTTATTCTGTGTGTAACTTTGGGGAACTAAGTGACTTTACCTCTGTAAGCCTAAGTCCCCTTCTCTGCAAGCTGGGGTAGCACCAGGAATGACACTGTGATCATAATGATTGAGATAGTATAGACAACACATCTACTGAACACAGGGCTGGAAGTTCAACTGATGTTTATGTATTAATACAAAAAGATTTGGAGTCCACTTGGCCAAAAAAAACGGGGGGAGGGAAGAAAAAGGGAAGAGTGGGGGCAGCTGTATTTTGGAGCTTACATCATCGCATTCAATCCCCACAACAACACTACGAGGCCCTTTAAAGATGCTGAAGCAGAAAGATGGAGGTGTTAGGTCCCTGGTCCAAGTCCAGGTCTGCACGTCTCCAAAGCCTCCGGATGGTTCTGTACCAAGGTGATTTTTTTTTTGCTGCTCATTCACAGGTACCTTTTGAGTGGGAGAAGAGAGGAAAAACAATGGGTCTGGAAAGAATAGAAATGTAGAAGTCTGCAAAATGTGTAGGCATCAGAAGAATGGAAGCAGAATGGGAAAATACATTTGAGGATAAAAGAGGGGGAAAAAAAACAAAAGGAAAAGTAATGGCCATATGTATGTTGTGTTGAAAAAAAATAGGCAGTGTTTGTGGGAAATTTCTTGGCTAAGTGGTGGGGAAAAATTGTATGTAAATGTGTAAATGGTTAAGATAACTGTTATAATTAAAACCTGTGAGCAGGAGATAGGAACTTGGGCAAAATAAAAAGCACTTCACCCATAAGATAGTATAGAAATGGGGTATTCTTGAAATGGGTTTTGATAATTCTCTAATCAAGGCAATTTTTATGGCCAAAATCTTTCAACTGTTTGAGAGGGGAGGTGTACCAATGAATGGGGAAAATGAACATAAGCCCCAAAATTCCTCATAAAGTCACTTTATTGCCACTTTCTGCTTTTGTTGATTCCTCATCTTCACAGTCACTTCAAGTGACTGTCCCGAGACAGTCTCCAAGGAAGGCATTGTTCTCTGGATACCGCATACAAAGCCAGGTGGAGAAACCAATCCCATTTTTTTTTTTTTTTTCAGCAGTTGATGATATTCTGTGCCTCTCACAGGTGGCTAGAGTTTTCCCACTTGAAATTTCTCCACGTTGAGTTTCTGAAGAGCCATGAAGTTTGGAACCGAGGAGCAGAAAGAAAACATGAAGGGAATCTCTCAAAATGAAAACAGTTGCTTATTATAATTTCGAAATAATGTAAAGAAGCCTCGGATAGCACAGTCCAAGAGCAGGGGGCTTTGGGGTCCTGGCCTCGGTTTCATCTGCCTTTTGTGATGCTCACTGAAACATAACTCTGTCCCCTCTCTGCTCCACTGCTGTGTTTGCCTTCTCCCAAGATCTGACAGGTGCTGAGCTGGGGGTGGAGGGTGGGGGCACAGCCTCGCTCTAAAGACTTTCCATCCATTCAGAAGCTATAGCAGAGGCAGGAGGCCAGATAAAGAACAGAATCTCTCCACCTGGGCTCTGTGGGTTCTGAAGACTTTCTGCTAAATTTTATAAACTGAATCCAAGCTTATACAGAATGAATTTATATCTGCACATTAGAATAAAAAGGATGAGAAGAAAGAGGCCTCAAGCACACAATGGTGATCAATTCATTAAGCTGGGCATTCCTATTTCCCTGGTTTATAGACTCAGGGAGTAATCATGATTTGTAAGACTGAACATTGGCTGTAACTTCATAACAAGTTTGGATTATAATCAGCAGAGAAACTGTTTTCCCTCTAATGATGACAAATGGGTCGTTTTGAATTTTAAAGGAGCAGGATATTTTCTAGAGAGTTTTGGGGTATGGGATTTTTGCTCACTTCTATATCAAAACAGTCTTATGGGGACTCTCGGGAACTAGCATCAATGAAAGGTAAGACAAACAACAAACAATAAAACAAAGAAGCAAACCTTTGTAAGAAACAGTCTTCAAGCTTTGATTTGTATTATGAAAGTCTTCCTTTTTTCCCCATCTCTTCATAGGGATGATCGGATTAAGCTAGGTTCTCATTATCTTATGAAATTAATAACTTTAACAGCTTTGGTGAGTTATAATTGACATACGAGAAACTGCACGATGTACATTTTAACATATGTACACCTTATGAAACCATTATAATCAAGATAATATGTCCATCAGATCCAAAAGTTGCCCGTGCAACTCCACCCATTCCTTTCCTTTTTTTTTTTTTTTTTAAGATTTTATTTATTTTTCCATGAGAGACAGAGGCAGAGACACAGGCAGAGGGAGAAGCAGGCTCCATGCAGGGAGCCCGACGTGGGACTCGATACCTGGTCTCCAGGACCACACCCTGGGCTGAAGGCGGCGCTAAACCACTGAGCCACCAGGCTCAGCCACCAGCCACCTCTCCTGTTCCTTTCCATCCTCTTCTACCACACCCAGGAAACCACTGATGTATTTTGTCCCTATAAGGTAAGTTGCATTTCCTATAATTTTATGAGTGGAATAATACAGCCTGTTCTATTTTGAGGGGAGGAGTGTCTGGCTTCTCTTGCCCAGTATAATTATTTGGAGGTAGATCCATGTGGAATTCCCCTGCATGAATAAACTATAGCTCCCTTACCCGTTTCTCTGTTGATGGACATTTGGGTTTTTGCTCGTTTGAGGCTATGACAAAGAGAGCTTTTACCAATCTGCACTGAAGAATCTTTGCAGGGACGCATGCTTACAATCCTTGAGTAAATACTCAGGTGTAGAAGAGCTTTATCATATGCTCTAATGTATTTAAGTTTTCAAGACGCAGTCCAACTGTTTTTCCAAGTGGTTCCATTCTCATTCCCACGAGCCTTGTAGGAGTATTTTAGCTTCTCCACATGGTTGTCAACATCAGTCATTAAATAGCTTTTTAATTGTAGGTGTCTTACCGAGTGTGTAGTGCTATGCCATTATAGTTTTAATTTGCATTTTCCTGTGATCAGTGATTTTGAGTACTTCCTAATGTGCTGGTCATATCTTCTTTGGTGAATTTACCCCTGAAACCTTTGGGAGTTTAAAAAATTGGTTTATTTTCTAATGACTGAGTTTTGAGAGTACTTCATATATTCCAAATATAAGTAATTGATCAGATATATGCTCTGAAATTATTTTCAACCAGTCTGTGGCTTGTAATTTCTTTTTTTGTTTATCCTTTACCTGTGTCTTCCAATGTGCAGAAATTTGAACAATTTGTTATTTTATGAATTGTGCTTTCGGTGTCCTAGCTAAGAAATCTTCGCCTAAACTGAGGTCACAAAAGTTTTCCCCCCGTTTCCTTATGGAAGTTTTACCATTTCAGGTTTTACATTTAGGCCTATGATTCATTTTAAGTTAAATTTTTTTATGTTGCAAAATATGGATCAAGGTTTTGTTTATTTTGTTTTTTAACACGAGGATCTTTAGTTGTTCTAGATGAGAAGGCTGTCATTTCTCCACTAAATCATACTGGCAATTTTGTCAAAAATTAGTTGCTGAAAAAATGTCTGTCTCTGGACCCTTTAATTCCATTAATCTATTCCATTAGTCTATTTATGTATGCTAATAGCATACTGACTTGATTGCTTTTGCCTTATAATAATTCTTGAAATGTTAGTGTCAGACCTTAAATTTTGTTGTCATTTTCAAAGTTGTTCTGATTATTCTCGATCTTTTGAATTTTCATGTGAATTTTAGAATCAGCTTGTCAAAATCTCTACAAAAACACCTGCTAGGATTTTGGTAGAGCTTGTGTTGAAGCCAGAATGAATTCAGCAGAACCAAAAACAATACTGAGTTTCTGACTAAGGAATAAGGTGTATCTCCATTTATTTAAGTCTTCTTTAATTTTTCTCAGCATTGTTCATAGTTTTGTGTGTAAGCCTTTCATATCTTTTGTTAGACTTAATTCCCTGACTTTTCATGGTTTTGGTACCATTATAAACAATACTGTGTGGTATTTTTAATTTTCGAATCTTTATTGCTAGTATATAGAAACAGTGCTTGTATGTAGATCCTGTATCCTGAAAACTCACTGAGCTCATTTATGGGCTCTCAGGGTTTTTACAGATCTCATCAGATTTTCTACAGAAGGGATCAGGTCCTTGTGAAAAAGACAGTTTTACTTTTTCCAATATGAATTCTTTTTATTTATTCTCTTTTGCTTTCTCACAATGGCTAGAATCTTTAATATTGAGAGTAGGCATCCTTGCCTTGTTCCTGATTTTAGG
The DNA here is from genome assembly GCF_003254725.2 of Canis lupus dingo. Taxonomy (NCBI): domain Eukaryota; kingdom Metazoa; phylum Chordata; class Mammalia; order Carnivora; family Canidae; genus Canis; species Canis lupus. Next base: position 87,294,654 of record NC_064243.1, read on the forward strand.
GGAAAATGATTTAGTTTAACATCATTAAGTTTGATGCTAGTTAGGGGATTTTAAGTAAATGCCCTCTGTCAGGGTGAAGAATTTTTCCTTCTATTCTTCATTACCAGAGAGTTTTGTGTTTTGTTTTGTTTTGTTTTGTTTTTTGTTTTTTGTTTTTTTGTTTTTTTGTTTTTAACCAAGAATAAAAGTTAGAGGGCAGCCCGGGTGGCTCAGCAGTTCAGCGCTGCCTTCAGTCCAGAGTGTGATCCTGGGGTTCCAGAATCGAGTTCCGCGTCGGGCTCCTGGCACGGAGCTTGTTTCTTCCTCTGCCTGTGTCTCTGCCTCTCTCTTTGAGTCTCTCATGAATAAATAAATAAATAAAATCTTAAAAAAAAAAAAAAAAGAATGGAAGTTAGGTTTTCTCATATGATTGTCCACATCTATGGAGATAATCACATATAATTTATATGTTTTATAGATATATATTTTTTAATGTGTCAGCAAGGTAAGTTACATTGATGGATTTTTCTATTCAGATGAATTAGCCGTGTGCCACTGGCCTACACTGGTGGATTTTTCAAACGTCAAAACGATCTTGCATTCTTGGGATAAACTTTACTTGGTCAAAATGTATTAATTATCCTTTTCACATACATTGGATTCCATTTGTAAAAATTTTGCTTAGGGTTTTTGTTATCCCTGTTTATTACATAAAAATACTGATCTGCAATTTCTTTGTAATATCTTTGTCTTTGTATCAGAGTAATCTCTGGACTCATGGAATGAGTTGGGACATTTACCCTCATTTTCAATCTCTGGAAGAGTTTGTGAAGAATTTGTAAATATTTAGAATTCACCAGTGCTGCCCTCTGAGCATGGAGTTGTCTTTGTGGGAAATCTTTCAACTACTAATTCAATTTCTTTAATAGATATAGGGCTATTTGGGTCTTATCGTTCTTCCTCGGCAAGCTCTGGCAGTTTGTATCTTTTAAGAAATGTGTCATTTGATCTAAGTTATCAAATTATCAAATTTATTGGTGTAAATTGCTCATGATATTATCCTTTTAACACCAATGGAATCTCTAGTAATGTCATTTTTCTCATTCTTGATAATGGTAACTTTTGTACTGCATTCTTTCCTAATCGTTCCAACGGGCTTTAGTTTCAGTGATGTTTATCTATTGTTTTAGGTTTTTATTTTCTTAATTTTCATTCTGATTTTTATTCCCCTTCTCCTGCTTACCTTGGAATTAATTTACTCTTTCTCTAACTACTGAAAGTAGAAACTGAGGTCATTAATTTGAGATCTTGCTTATTTTCTCACTCCTTACTCACCCTCCACCCAACGCCAGCAATTATCAGTTTGTTTTCTGTATTTAAGAGTCCATTTTTTGGCTTCTTTGCTCATTTGTTTTGCTCTTAAGATTTCACATGTGGGATCCCTGGGTGGCGCAGCGGTTTGGCGCCTGCCTTTGGCCCAGGGCGCGATCCTGGAGACCCGGGATCGAATCCCACGTCGGGCTCCCGGTGCATGGAGCCTGCTTCTCCCTCTGCCTGTGTCTCTGCCTCTCTCTCTCTCACTGCGTGCCTATCATTAAAAAAAAAAAAAAAAAAAAAAAAAGATTTCACATGTAAGTGAAATAATATGGTGTTTATCTTCCTCTGTCTGACTTAAAGTCCATCCTTAAGTGGAAAAATGTTAAGTTGTGTAAATGGCATGATCTCATTCTTTTTTATGACTGGGTAACGTTTCATTATATATAAATGCCACATCTTCTTTATGCATTCATTTATTGATGGACACTTAGGTTGCTTCCATATCTTGGCTATTATAAATAATTCTGTAAATATTGGGGTGCATATATCTTTTTGTGTTTTTTTTTTTTTTTTTAAGATTTTATTTATTTATTCATGAGAGACAGAGAGAGTGAGAGGTAGAGACACAGGCAGAGGGAGAAGCAGGCTCCATGCAGAGAGCCCGATGTGGGACTTGATTCCGGGTCTCCAGGATCACTCCCCAGGCTGAAGGCGGCGCCAAACCACTGGGCCATCAGGGCTGCCCTGCATATATCTTTTTGAATTGATGTTTTTGCTTTCTCTGGATAAATATCAAATAGTGAGATTACTGGATCATATAGTATTTTTAATTTTCTGAGGAAACTCCAAAAAAGAGTGGCTATGGTGACTATTACCAATTCACATTCCAACAGTGTATGAAGGTTCCTTTTTCTCCACATCCTCATGAATGCTTATCATCTTCTTGATTCTAGCCATTCTGACGGGTGTAAGGTGTAGACCTCTCTTTGGTTTGGATTTGCATTTCTCTGATGGTGAGTGATGCTGAGCACAGTTTCATGTGCTTGTTGGTTAACTATAGGTCTTCTTTGAAAAGTCTGTTGAGGTCCTCTGCCCATTTTTTAATTGGATTGTTTTTGATGTTGAGTTGTAGGAGTTCTTGATATATTTTAGATATTAACTTTTTATCAGATATATTATTTGCAAATATTTTCCCTAATAGGTTGCCTTTTTGCTTTACTGATTTATTTTGGTATAATCTCAAGCAAAAATAAACTATTGTTTCCCTTGCCCGAGAAGAGAGAGATCTAGAAAACTGTTGTTAAGGCTGATGTCAAAGAGCTTATTGCCTAGTTTTCTTCTAGGAGGTTTATGGTTTGAGATCTTTCTTATTTTCTAATATGACCATTTATTGCTTATAAATTTCCCAAGTCTTGGTTTGTAGGCATCCATCCAATTTTGATGTTGTGTTTTTTATTTCCATATAATTTCTCATTTCCCTTTGATTATTTTTTTGACTCACATGTTATTTTAAAATATTTTGTTCTGCTTCTATATATTTGGAGACTTTTCCCTTAGATTTTTCTATTTCTAATTTAAGTACATTATGGTTAGAGAAGTTACTTTGTATGATTTGAATTAGAAAATTTTATCACCTTGAATATGGTCTGTCTTGGTACATTTTCCATGTGCACCTGCAAAGAATGTGTATTCTGTTTTTGTTAGATAGAGTATTTTATTTTTTTACTTTTATTTTTAAAGATTTTATTTAGTCCTAAGAGACACACAGAGAGAGAGGCAGATACATAGGCAGAGGGAGAAGCAGGTTCCATGCAGGGAGCCTGATGTGGGACTTGATCCCAGGACTCCAGGATCATACCCTGAGCCGAAGGTAGATGCTCAACCACTGAGCCACCTAGGCGTTCCAAGATAGGGTGTTTTAGAAATGTCAAATAGAACCGGTTGGTTGACAGTGTTGCTTAAGTGTTGAACATCTTTACTCATTTTCTGGTTTAATGTTCTACCAATCAATTATTGAGAGAAGGGTATTGAACTCTTTTTTAAAAAAATTGACATATGGAACGCCTGGGTGGCTCAGTGGTTGAGTGTCTGCTTTTGGCCCAGGGCGTGATCCTGGAGTCCTGGGATTGAGTCCCATATCAGGCTCCCTGCATGGAGCCTGCTTCTCCCTCTGCCTGTGTCTCTGCCGCTCTATCTCTCATGAATAAATAAATAAAATCTTTTTAAAAAATTGATATATAATTGACACATAACATTGTATTAGTTTCAGATGTACAATGTAGTAATTGCATACATGCATATACTGCAGAATGATCACCACAATAAATCTAGTCAACATTCATTGCCACTCATAATTACATTTTTTTTTCTTGTGATGAGAACTTTTAAGACCTACTTTCTTAGGGGGCACCTGGGTGGCTCAGTTGGTTAAGTTAGCCAACTTTTTATTTCGGCTCAGATCATGATCTCAGAGTCCTGAGATGGAGCCCTACCTTGGGTCCACACTCAGCTCATAGTGAAGTCTGCTTGTCCCCCCTCCCTCTGCTCCTACCCTCCCCACCCCTACCCTTCCCCCCGCCCCCAGTTGCATGCATGTGCTTGCTTGCTCTCTCTCTGTCTCAAACAAATAAATAAAATATGTAAAACAAAAAAGATTTTACTCTTTTAGCAGTTTTCAAATATACAGTACACTATTATTAACTATAGTCACCATGCTATACATTACATTCCTGGTACTTATGTATTCTATAACTGGAAGTTTGTACCTTTGGTCACCTTCACCCATTTTGTCCACACCCCAGCCTCTGCTTATTAGCTGTAATTATATGTTATTTTAGCAATTGCCTTAGGGCTTTTAGACTGTGATGAGGTATTGTTGTATCTTATCTTCAAGTAATATTATACTACTTCTGTATACGTAATATTATTAGAACCTTAAAATAATATGCTTCCATTTCCCACTTTCTGATCTTTATGGTATTGTCCTACATTTTACTTTTTTTACATATGATATAAACCCAACACCGCATTATTACTATTATTTAAATGGTCAATTATCTTTTAAAGAGATTTAAATAATACTAAAGTTTATATATTTTATACATTAAATATTATACATCTTCCCAGGTAGTTACTACTTCATTCTTTTTTTTTTGTTCATTTTTTTAAAAGATTTTATTTATTCATGAGAGACACAGAGAGAGGGAGAGGTAGAGACACAGGCAGAGGGAGAAGCAGGCTCCACGCAGGGAGCCCGACATGGGACTCGATTCTGGGTCTCCAGGATCAGGCCCTGGGCCGAAGCTGGTGCTAAACCACTGAGCCACCCAGGATGCCCCTTGTTCGTCTTTTTTATTCCTTTTATAGATCTGGATTTCTGGGTTTTGTTTGTTTTCTGCTAGAAGGACTTCTGTTAACATTTATTATAGTATTAGTGTGCTTTTGTGTGTCTAAACACGTCTTTATTCTGGCTGGCTCAGTCAGAAGGGCATGGGACTCTTGATCTTGGGGGTTGTGAGTTCGAGCTCTACACTGAGTATAGAGCTTGCTAAAATAAATAACTTTATTTTAAAAAATAAGGCTGTCTTTATTTTGCCTTTGTTTTAGAAAGAGATTTTTTGTGTGTGTGTATAGATTTCTAGGCTGGGTTTTTTCTTTCTGTAAATGTGCTGCTCCACTGACTTCTCAGTTGTGTTATATCCATCGAGGAATCTGCTATTAATCTTATCTTTGTTCTTGTTTTATATATCTTTTCCTGTGGATACTTTTAAGTTTTTCACCTGTTTTTTTTTTTTGTTTGTTTTTTTGTTTTTTTTTTTTTTTTTTAGCAATTTCATTATGATGTACTTTGGTACAGTTTTTGTCACGTTTCTTGTGTTTGGGTTTCTTTAGACTTCTTGGTCCTGTGGGTTTAATATATACTCTTTACAAAATGAGGAAATCCTTAGTTTTTAAATAGTAACAAATATTTAATTGTAACAAATATTTCCATGCCCATCCATGAAATAGAATTATGTATTTTATGGTAATAAGTATCAATAACCTGAAAATATATCAGCAATTCAGATACTGTTTTATATGTTACTTAACATTTTTGGCTCGTGCATATTTTATATCTTAAAAACTTTGAATAATTTTAATCTAGGATATATGGCTTCATAACAAATTTTATGAATAGACTAGCTCATATGAGCTAGGTTTTTTTTTAATTGTATGCTCCAGTGTACAATCAGTTTCATAAAATAAATCCATGTGCAACTGGTAATGTGGGTTGGGGAACAAAAATTTTCTTATTGATTTTTTTAATAGTTGCAAAATATCAACATCATTATATTTTCTGTTTTATGATAGCAATAACACCAAAATTGATGCCTAGAAATACACTTGATAAGACCTATGCAGTACTTTTGTGAAGAAAACCATAAATCTCCCTGGAATATAGGAAGTGTGATTAAATAGAGACCTATCTTACTCTTGGATGAGAAGATCTGGTATTATATAAATATCAGTTTTTTAATTGGTAAACTAATACAATATCAAACAAAATCATAATAGGCTTGTTTTTTAGAATGCCAAAATGATTCTAAAGTCCACCTGGAAATATAAAACATAGGGAAACAGAGTGATTCTGAGCAATAAGAAAAGTAGACTACTTACTTCCACAAGGTAAGAATATACTGTAAATCAAGAGTAATTAAGACAATGTGGCAATAGACTTGTTACATGTGGGAACTTTATTCTTGCGTCATTCTTCTGTCAAAATCAATTACAGACAAAGATTTAAATGTAAAAAAAAAAACTATAAAAAGACTGAAGAAAACATGAGTAAGAGTGGGAAAAGCCTTTCTGCAAATGACATAAAGCATAGAATGAAAAATCTGACTAAAGCAAAACCTAAACAGACAGGAATAAATCTTACTTCAACAAAAACAAAAATACACTATAAACAGTAAAAAAAAAAAAAAAAAAAAAAAAAAAACTATTTGTCCATGATGGAAGTTGCAAATATTTTCCCCCAATCTATTTTTTGTTTTATGAAATATTTTTATATATTTATGAAATATATTTATAAAAATAGGTATGAAAAAGTTCATAAGAGAAAGTAATGGGCACAGAAGGAAAAGAGACGATTCAAAGAAAAAATACAAATGACTGCAGAGCAGAAAGGCTCAACCTCACTAACAAGTTCAAATTAGGCAAGAAAAAGAAGGTATTTTATTTTTGCTTTATCAGATTTATGGAAATGACAGATTTGCAGTATCTGATATATAGGAGTATATTAATTATGATAAGGCTACACTGCTATACCAGAGATCAAACATTAGTAACGTGGCTTAAGACAGATGCTCATTTCTGTTCTATTTAATGCTCCCTCTGTGAATGGTCCAGATCAACGTGGACGGCTTTGCAAGTGGGAACCTTGCCCTGGGCCCCGGGACTCAGCCTCCTTCATGGGCTGAGTCTTACTTGGGTCCTACCTAACTGGGACAGACATTCCCTGTGCAGATGGGGCTGCTTCTCTCACTTGGCATCTGGGCCCCTTGCTTATGCTTCTCTCTCCGGGCGGTGGTGGAAGGCAGGGCGCCCTGCAGAAAAAGAGAGCATGGTCTGCACTTGCTGTGACGATGGCCTAAAGAGCTCAAGCAAAGGCCCTGCTGGAAAACATGTTGTTCTGTATTTACGCCATAAAATTCTGAATGGCAAACTTAACCCGCCCGGAAAATGAATTATGGTTCATATTTTCCTGCAAACTCTGGCTAAGACTTGCATTGTCCTCATCATCCATAAAGCATAGTAAGAGTGTTAAAGTTCCTGGAAGTCACTGAATGAATGACTCCCAGGAGTCATAATGTGCCAGCATTAAAATCCGTGGTGGTACTAGAGGACTGCACAGACAAAATAACCTGTATTGTTTCCATACAAATTCCCAGAGCTGTGGGATTTAAAGTAGCAACACTGTCACTACTTCTTTTTCCAGGTGGGATATGCTATTAGCCAGGAAGGATGCATTTGACAATAAAGATGATTTTGGGACTTCAACAGGAAAACATGGTACACTTATTGACCAGTAAACCTTTAAATATTTCCCAATGTTCTAATTTTTCAGCACAAGTCACTATACCTTACATGGGTTGATGAATTTTGTAATATACATTTTAAAATTTAACTGTTACATGTATCAGAAAGAAGTAAAGTGGTTTTTAAAAATATTTTTTAAGACAAGTTATTCATGAGCGACACTGAGAGAGAGGCAGAGACACAGGCCGACCAAGAAGCAGGCTCCCTGCAGGAAGCCTGATGCGAGACTCAATTCCAGGACCGGGTTCATGCCCTGAGCCAAAGGCAGATGCTCAACCACTGAGCCACTCAGGTGCCCCCACCTTTTTTTTTATTTTTTAGAGACTATGAGGAATTACATCAAAGTTTGACAATAATTGTGTCTAAGTGTTGGCTTCATAAGAGACTTTGTCATATGTTCTATTATGTCACATTAAGTTGGAAAAAAAAAAAAAAACTTGGCCATGTTCACATAGCTAGTTAAGTAGTGGAAACAAATTCTCTGAGTCCAAAGCCCAAACTTTTTTCTTTTCTTTTCTTTTTTCTCTTTTCTCTTTTCTCTTTTTTTTTTCTCTTTTTTCTCTTTTCTTTTCTCTTTTCTTCTCTTTTCTTTTCAGATAAAAGCCTTTAAAAATAAGCAGTGTAAGTTATATGATTCAAAAGCTACAAACAGACATTAGGTGAAAAATAAATCTTCTTTCCAACCCTGTTGCTTTCCGAAGAAGTAACCACCATTTGTTTCTATCCTTAAAGAGATGGAAAATGTAATGTGTGTCTGTGTATTTGTTTCTTTGTAAGTGCCCATGGTAAATTCCCTCCCCCTCCCTCTCCCCAGGATTTTGCTGTTTTCCTTAATGCAGCCTGGGGCTCTGATCATATCAGTACATAAAAAGCAGCCTCTTTCTTTTTAACAACTGTACAATATTCTTTTATTTTAAAGATTTTTATTTATTCATGAGAGACACAGGCAAAGTGAGAACCAGGCTCTCTGTGAGGAGACCAATGGGGGGGCTCGATCTCAGGACCCCGGGATCCGGACCTGAGCTGAAGGCAGATGTTCAACTACTGAGCCATCCAGGCGTCCCACAATATTATTTTAAGTGGTCGTTTGCATCCTAATTTATTAACCTGTTCTTAATCAATGGCTATATCAAGCAGTACTGAGCTTCATGCTCTCGAATAGGCTTGGACCTACAAGTGGAGAATAGGGCAGGATTCGTTCCTGTGGGTGCACCTGCTAGGTCAGAAGGGACCTTCCTCGGAACAGATCTCTACACCGCTCACCACGGAGGCAGCACCAGTTTGGCAGGGTCACCGGACCAAGCAGGTGCCTCTTTCCCCACAGGCTTGTCTGCTTCTGGAGCTTGGCCCTTCCCTGTGCTCTGCGGTGGCCACACTGCTGCCCCCCCCCCCGCCCCACCCCAGTCCCCAGCACTGGCGCACTGTACTGGGCTCGCAAGTGTGGACAAGTCACTCTAGTCTCTCTGAATCCTCTTCTTCGGTGGAGCTCCTATTCATTTTCTGTAGGCTCTATCAAAATTAAAGGAGATCCGTGAAAGACCACGCATTACACGGATGGGAAGCAGAATCAGTATTTTTATATATTCTGTGTATAAATAGCTCTTGTGCTTTACTGTCACTTCTCTGCTACTATTTTTAGCACAGCAACTGTTCAGGCTTTATTATGCATCTACCTGCTTTCTGTGTATCTTTCTCACATGCCCTTGTTTCCTTCCCCCAAATTCGATGGTCAAATGAGTCACCCAGGATTTAAGTTCTCGTTGTGTTACTCTCCTGCAATAACCAAAAAAAAAAAAAAAAAAAAAAAGACCATGTAATTAAGAAAATTCTGTGCCTTATTCTGTTATTTAGCCCCACTCTATACCTTGCTAAGCCATTTTCCACAGCTGCCTTTGCCCGCTGTTGCTGTTATATGTAAAATTCCTTTCTTTCAAATGTTCCTGCCTGCACACAGCGATATATCTATCATGTGGGAGGTTACATTGGCACAGCCAATTGGCCTAATCAGTGTGTACTTCAGCATTCTGAACAGAAAGCCCACCCCAGAGAGGCAGCTATCAAAAGTGCATCTACTATCAGTATATTGATTAAAACCAGACAGATGCTTCGTTAATTAGCACAGAGTGTCAAAATTGGGTTTTTATTACATTGATAGCTTGTAATTAACATGATGAATGTTACCAATGGGCCCTCACTGAGGAAGGTATTCAAGATATGTATTAATAGCTTAGCTAAAATGCTCAGATACTCCCAATTATTTCAAGAACCTGGGTATAAGGATCCAGCAAATTCTAGATGTTTTCCTCTAGAGGTGATTCCCAAAGCTTGAATACCCCCTCCTCCTCCAACAGACTTTTATGACTGGCAATCGGTCTAAGGATTTCTTGTGGTAATAATTCCTTTAAATGGACAAACAACATCTGATACAAGTGAACCTTTCATGCAAAACATGATCAAATCACCCAAAATGGTAAACAGCTAGATATAACTTCACTATGCTTAGGAAACACAATACAAGAATAGTTTTGTGCTTACTTGTACCAAATGCTTAACAAATGTCTATGGAATAACAAAATAATAAAATACTTTCAAATATCTATGATTGGCAGAATTATCTAAGACTTATTTTCATCGTACCCTGTAAACAAGGTTGTGGGGGGGAGTAGCTAACTTTCATCCGTGTTTTTTTTTGTTTTGTTTTTTGTGAGTAAACTGATAGAAGTTTATTAAGCAAAGATATAGAGAAAGCTTTCAGAAGTGAGAAGGGTCCCGACAGGATTGCCCTTTTAAAAAAAATTTTATTTATTTATTCATGAAAGAGAGAAAGAGAAAGAGGCAGGGGGCAGGCTCCATGTGGGGAGCCCGACATGGGACTCGATCCCAGGACCCCGGGATCACGACCTGAGCCAAAGGCAGACGCTCAACTGCTGAGCCACCCTGGGGTCCCTTCATCTGTGTTAAATTCATTTTTTTTTCCCCAAACAAAATTTGTAAGAGTGATACGTGATCAAATTGTCTTGGATCAGCTGGAAATAACTGGACATATATTTTTAATGACATGAATGTCTCTCCACTTCCATAAACTGCCTGTGATATCTCGCCTGCATGTTCTGCTTGCCCCTCGGGAAGGCCCACTGTCAACATCCAAATTCTGTGTTTTCATGAAGCCCACCGTTTCTCAGATCCCATGCCCTCTCAATTCCAATAGTGTTCAATCTACGTGCCATTTACTGCACTGCAAAGTGTCTTTGTGGTACAGTTTTTTTAATTTTTTAAACATTTATCCAATTATGTAACAGCGAGAATGAGGGTGTGTGAGTGGGGGAAGGAGCAGAGGAAGAGAAGCAGATGCCCCAGGAAGCAGAGTCAGATGCAAGGCTTGATCTCAGGACCCTGACACCAGGACCCTAGCTGAAATTCAGGGTCAGATGCTTAACAGACTGAGCCACCTGGGCATCCTGGTGGTACAATTTTTTTGTTTTAAGATTTTTTTAAGAAAGAGCAGGGCAGAGACACAGGCAGAGGGAGAAGCAGGCTCCCTGCAGGGAGCCTGATGTGGGACTCGATCCCAGGACCCCGGGATCACGACCTGAGCCCAAGGCAGATGCTCAAATGTTGAGCCACTCAGGCGTCCCACTTTGTGGCACAATTTAAAGCATCTTCATAGACCAAGTTTCTTTTACAATTATTTTCTTATTTATATTTATTTTTAGCTTTTATTTTTTTACCTTTTGATCTTCTTCAACCATTCTTCCCATCCCCTACCCCCAGCTCTAGCTACCACCTGTCCATTCTCTATATCCATGAGGCTGCTTTTTGTTTGTTTAGATTCCACGTGTAAGAGAAATCACATGGTATTTGTCTTTCTTGGTCTTACTTCACTTAGCATAATGCCCTCAAGTTCCATTTATGTTGTTGTAAATGGCAAGATTTCATTCTTTTTAAAGGCTAAATATTCCATTGTGTAGGGATGCCTGGGTGGCTCAGCAGTCGAGCATCTGCCTTTGGCTCAGGGCGTGATCCCAGGGTCCTGGGATTGGGCACCCTGCAGGGAGCCTGCTTCTCCCTCTGCCTGTGTCTCTGCCTCGCTCTGTGTGTCTCTCATGAGTAAATAAATCTTTAAAAAAAATTCCATTGTGTATATATACAATTTCTTTATCCATTCATCTATTGATAGACACTGAGGTTGTTTTAATATCTTGGCTATTGTAAACAATGCTACCATGAATATGGGGGTAGAGACATCTTTTTGAGTGTTTTCATTTTCTCTGGATAAATACCCAAAAGTGGAATTGTTGGATAATATGGTAGTTCTATTTTTATTTTATTTTTTTGAGAAACAATTCTACATTCCCATCAACCGTGCACAAGGGTTCTGTCTTCCATATTCTTGTCAACACTTTAGTATTTCTTGTCTTTTTGATAATAGCTATTTAATAGGTGTGAGGTGATTTCTCATTGGGGTTTTGGTTTGCATTTCCCTGATGATGAATGATGTTCGGCGTATTTTCATATCTATTTACAACTTCAACCCATTTTTTTTTTTCTTCAACCCATTTTTAATCCTATTGTTTTTGGTGTTGCGTTGTATGAGTTCTATATATCTTTTGGATACTAACCCCTAATCAGATAAATGCTTTGTAAATACCTTTTCCCATTCAGTATGCTGCCTTTTCATTTTACTTATGGTTTGCTACCTAGAGGACTTTTAGTTTGAGGTAGTTATATTTGCTTATTTCTTGTTTTTGCTTTTGGTGTCAAATTCAAAATATCACCACCAACCCTTATGCTTATGTTTTTTGAGGCGTGGGGAGAGTTTTATGGTTTCAGGTTTTTTTCATTCAAGTCTTTATTGTGAGTTAATTTTTGTGTATGGTGTAAGAAAGTCCAGTTCCCAGCACCATTTATTGAAGAGACTGTCCTTTCTCCATCATATGAGCTTATTTCTGAGGTCTCTATTCTGTTCCATTGATTTATGTGGGTTTTTTGGTTTTGGGGTTTTTTGTTTTTGGTCAATGTCCTACTGTTTTTGATTACTATAGCTTTGTGATATAGTTTGAAATCAGGAAGCATGATGTCTTCAACTTTGTGTTTAAGATTGCTCTGGCTACTGAGCATCTTTTGTGGTTCCATAAAGTTTTTTAGGATTGTTCTAATTTTGTAGAAAATGCCGTCGGATTTTGATAGGGATTGCATTGAATAAAGAATGTTTGGGCAGCCCCAGTGGCTCAGTGGTTTAGTGCCACCTTCAGCCCAGAGTGTGATCCTGGAGACCCGGGATCCAGTCCCACATCAGGCTCCCTGCATGAAGCCTGCCTCTCCCTGTGCCTGTGTCTCTGCCTCTGTGTGTGTGTGTGTGTGTGTGTGTGTGTGTGTGTGTCTCATGAAAAAATAAATAAAAATCTTAAAAAAAAAAAAAAAGGAATGTTAGGGGCAATAGGGTCATTTTGCAATGCTAATTCTTTTACAATTAACAATGCTAATTCTTCTAACACATGAACATGGAATATTTTCCATTTTTGTATGTGTGTCATCTTCAATTTCTTTCATTAATGTTTCATCATGGTTTTCAGTCTCTTACCTCCTGGGTTAAATTTATTCCTAGATATTTTATTCTTTTTGGAACAATTACGAATGGGATTATTGTCTTACTTTCTCTTTCTGATAGTTCATTAGTAATGTATAAAATACAACAGATTTTTGTGTATTGACTTTATATCCTGCAACTTTACTGAATTTGCAGTTTTTAGGGTTTTCTATATATATATATATATAATGTCATATGCAAATGGTTAGCTTCTTCCTTTCCTTTTTATATGCCTCTATTCATTTTTCTTGCTTATTACTCTAGTTAGGACTTCCAGCACCATAATAAAATAAAAGTGGTTAGAGCAGGCATCCCAATCTTGTTCCTGATTTTTACAGAGAAAAGTCAGATTTTCACCATTGAGCATGATGTTAGTTCTAGGCCTGTGTTACATTGAGGTGCGTTCCCTCTATACATGCTTGAGAGTTTTTATCATAAATGGATGTTGAATTTTGTTAAATGCATTCTATGCATCTCTTCAGATGATCATATGAGTTTTATCTTTTGTTAATATAGTATATGACATCAAGTGATTTGCAGATGCAAAGGTTTGCCAACCTTTCATCTCCAGAATATACCCCTTTGATCATGGTGTATGATCCTTTTAATGTATTGTTGAATTTGATGTATTAATATTTTTTTAAAGAATTTACTTATTGGAGAGAGCAGAACGAGAGAGAGAGAGAGAGAGAGCGCATGGGTGGGGGTGAAGGGCAGAGGGAGAGGGAGAAGCAGACTCCCCGCTGAGCAGGGAGCCCAATGTGGGGCTCCTGGGATCATGACCTGAACTGAAGGAAGATGCTTAAGCAGCTGAGCCACCCAAATACCCCGATGTGTTCATATTTTGTTGAGGGTTTTTGCATCTGTGTTCACCGGGATATTGGCCTATAATTTTCCTTTCTTGTGGTATCCTGGTCTGGTATTGGGATCTGTGTAATGCTAACCTCCTAAAATGAGTTTGGAAGCAGTCTCTCTGCTATTTTGGGGGGAGAGTTTTTAAAGGATTGGTATGAATTCTTTGAATGTTTGCTAGAATTCACTGGGAAATTATTTCATTCTGGACTTCTGTGTGTTAGGTTTTTGATTCCTGATTCACCTTCCTTACTAGTAATTGGTCTGTTCAGATTTTTTATTTGTTCACAATTCATTCTCAGATTACATGTTTTTAGGAAGTTAGACATTTGTCCTATGTTGTCTAATGTTTTTGCAAACATTTGCACATAAAAGTTCCTCATGGTCCTTTGCGCTTGTGTGGTACCACTTGTAACATTGCTTTCATTTCTGATTTTTTTTTTAATTACGTATAGTTGACATGCAATATAACATTAGTTTTAGGTGTACAACATAGTGATTTGGCAAGTTTATACATTATGCCATGGTCACCAGGAGCATAGCCACCATCTGTCAGCACAGAATGCTATCACAGTATCTGACTCTGTTCCTATGCTGTGCCTTTTATCCCTATCACCCCATGACTTATTCCCCCATAACTGGAAGCCTGTATCTCCCACTCCCTTACACCCATTTTGCTCATTTCTTCCACCCCCTTTCCTCTGGCAAACATTTGTTCTTTGTATTTATAGATCTGATTCTGCTTTTTTGTTTGTTCATTTGGTTTGTTTTTTAGATTCCATATATATAAATGAAGTCCTATAGTATCTGTGTTTCTCTGTCTTATTTATTTCTCTGTTAGATCCATGTTGTCACAAATAGCATGATCTCATCCTTTTCTGCAGCTGCGCAATATTCCATTGTATGTGCATTTGCTTGCATATGAATATATATAAAATAATTTTTTTATCCATTTATCACTGGACATGTAGGTTGCTTCCATATGTTAGCTCTTGTAAATAATGCTGCAATAAATATAGAGGTATGTATGGCTTTGAATTAGTGTTTTTTTTTTTTTCCCCTTTGGGTAAATATCCAGTGGTAGGATTTTTTGGATCATATGGTATTTTTAATTTGGATCATATCTATTTTTAATTTGCCGAGAAACTTTCATAGTGTTTTCCACAGTGGCTCTAACCAATTTAGCTCCCCATCAACAGTATATAAAGATTCCTTTTTCTCCCCTCATCAGCACTTGTTACTGCTTGTGTTTTATTTTAACCTTTCTGACAGATAGAAGGTGATACCTCGCTGTGGTTTTGATTTGCATTTCCCCGATGATGAGTGATATTGAATATCTTTTCATGTGTTGGTTGGCCTCTGGATGTCTTCTTTGGAGGAATGTCTGCTCAGGTGCTCTGCCCATTTTTAAATTGTTTGTTGTTTTGGTGTTGTAGAAGATCTTTATATATTTTAGATGTTAATCTTTTATTGGATATAGCACTTGCAAATATTTTTTTTCCCCATTCAGTAGGTTGCCTTTTTGTTTTGTTAATTGTTTGCTTCACTGTGCAAAAGCCTTTTATTTTGATGTAGTCCAAATGGTTTATTTTTACTTTGGTTTCCCTTGCCTTAAGAGATATATCTAGAAAAATGTTGCTATAGCCAATGTCAGAAAAATTACTGCCTGTGTTACCTTGTAGGAGTTTTATAGTCTCAGGTCTTGCATTTAGGTCTTCAATCCATTTTTAGTATATTTTATTGTAGGGTGTCAGAAAGTGGTCCAGTTTCTTTCTATTCTTTTCTTTTCTTTCCTTTCTTTCCTTTCTTCCACATGCAGCTGTCCAGTTTTCCCAGCACTATTTATTGAAGAGACTGTCTTTTCCTCATTGCATATTCTTTCCTCCTTTGTTGTAGATTAATTGACCATATAATTGTGGGTTTACTTCTGGGTTCTCTATTCTGGTCCATTGACCAATGTGTCTGTTTTTTGTGCCAGGACCATACTGTTTTGATGACTACAGTTTTATAGCATATTTGATTGAATTCGTCTGTGATTCCATTTGAGACTTTTTCATTATTGATTCAATTCCATTACTAGTAATCAGTTGCTTGGGATTTTCTGTTTCTTCCTGATTCAGTTTTGGAAAATTATGTTGCTAGGACTTTATCCATTTAGTCTAGGTTGTCCAGTTTGTTGGCATATAATCTTTAATGCATTCTTTTATAATCCTTTGTATTTGTGATGTCATTTGTTTTGGATTTTATTTATTTGGGTTTTTTTTTTTTTTTTGATGAGTCAGGCTAAGGGTTTATCAATTTCATTTATCTTTTCAAAGAACCAGCTCTTGGTTTAATTTTTTAAAAAATTTTTTGTCTCTATGTCATTTATGTCATATGCTCTGATATTTGTTATTTTCTTTCTTCTACAAACCTTGGGATTGCTTATTCTTTTTCTAGTTCCTTTAGGTGTAGAGTTAGATGGTTTATTTGAGCTTTTTCTTGTTTCTTGATGTAGGCCTATATTGCTATATATTTCCCTCTTAGAATCACTTTTTCAAATCTTTGAGACCCTTCTGTTTTCATTTGTCTCCGTGTATTTTTCAATTTCTTCTTTGACTCATTTACCATTGATTACTTAGTATCACCTTGTTGGGCTTCCACATATTTGACTTTTTTTAGGGGTGTGTGTGTGTGTGAGAGAGAGAGAAAGGGAGGGGAGAGACGGACAGAGACAGAGACTGGCTTCTAGTATCATGCAGTTGTGGTCAGAAAAGATGCATGGTATAATTCCATTCTTCTTAAGTTGATTGAGGTTTGTTTAGTGGCCTAACATGTTATCTGTCTGGAGAATATTTAGTGTGCACTTGAATATATATTCTGTTGTTTGGGGATGGAATATTCTGTATATGTCTGTTACATCCATGTGGTCCAATGTGTCATTCAAAGATATTCTTTTTTTACAGATATTTTTTCTACCTGGATGATCTATCCATTGATGTAAATGGGGTGTTAAAGTCACCTATTATTATTATATTACCATTAATTTTCTCTTTATGTCCATTTAATATTTGCCTTATGTATTTAGGTGCTGCAGTGTTGAGTGTATAGATATTTATGATTCTTATATCCTCTTGGGTTGTTTCATAATTATGTAATATCCTTCTTTGTCTTTTTCTTTGCTCTTTGTTTTAAAGTCAATTTTGTCTGATAAAAGTATTGCTATTCTGGCTTTTGTTTTCCCCCTCACTTAGGTTTGCATTAAATGTTTTTCCTCCCTTTCAGTCTGAATAGCTCTTTAGGTCTGAGGTGAATCTCTTATAAACAGCATTTAAAAAAAATCCATTCTGCCATCCTTTATCTTTTGATTGGAGCATTTAGTCCATTTACATTTAAGGCAATTGATAGGCATGTACTTATTTCCATTTTGTTATTTCATTTATTTCTGCTGTAATCTTTGTATATCCTCTTTTTTTCTAACTTGAAGCTTCATTTTTTCTTTGAGTTCCTTGAGGTATAAAAGCTGTTTATTGGGTCTCCTTATTTCTTAGGTAGGCCTTTATTGCTGTGAACTTCCCTATTAGAACTGTTCTTGCTTCCTGTTTTCATTTGTCTAAAGGTATTTTTTAAATTTCTCTTTCAGGGATCCCTGGGTGGTGCAGTGGTTTAGCGCCTGCCTTTGGCCCATGGCGCGATCCTGGAGACCTGGGATCGAATCCCACGTCGGGCTCCGGGTGCGTGGAGCCTGCTTCTCCCTCTGCCTATGTCTCTGCCTCTCTCTCTCTCTCTCTCTCTCTCTTTCTCTCTCTCTGTGACTACCATAAATAAATAAAAATTAAAAAAAATTTAAAAAATAAATTTCTCTTTCAATTTTTTCTTTATCTCATTTGTTCATTATCATATTGTTTAATCTCTGCATGTTTGTGGATTTTTCTGGTTTTCTTCATGCAATTGCTAGTTTCATACCATTGTGGCAAGAAATGATGCTTGATATTTCAGTCCTCTAAACCTTATTGTTCTGTTTTTGTGGTCTAACACATAATGTATCCTTGGGGGATGGTCCATGTGTACTTGAGAAGATTGTATATTCTCTTGCTTTTGGATGACATGTTCTGTATATATTTATTAAATCTATTTGATCTAATGTGTTGTTGAAGGTCAATATTTCCTTATTGGTTTCCTATCTGGATGATCTTTACATTGATGTAAGTCAGTACTAAAGTCCCAGGTATTGTATTACTGTCTATTTCTCCATCTATCTATCTGCTCCTATGTTGGGTACACAAATATTTACAGATGTTATATTCTCTTGTTGAACTGATTGCTTTATCGTTATGCAATGCCCTTCTTTTTCTTCTTAGTACAATCTTTTTTTGTTTAAAAGTCTGTGTTTTTCTAATGCAAATACAGCTACCCCACGTCTTTTTTGTTTCCGTTTGCATGGAATATATTTTTCCATTTCTTAACTTCCAGTCTGTGTGTATCTTTACATCTAAAGTGCGTAGTTTGCAGGCAGCATAGAGATGGGTCCTGTTGTTGTTCTTTAATCCATTTGGTCACTCTATCTACTAAGTGTAGAATTTAGTCCACTTATATTTAAAGTAATTAGTGATAGGTATGTACTTATTTCCATTTTGTTATGTTTTCTGGCTCTTTTGTAGTTCCTCTGTTCCTTTCTTCTCTTGTTCTTTTCTTGTGTTGATTAATTTTCTGTAGTGGTATGTTTAGATTCTTTTCTACCTTTATGTATATATTGTAGACTTTTGCTTTGTGGTTACCTATGGCTTATGTATAACAACCTAAATCTCTATCAGTCTATTTTAAGTTGCTAATGCTTAACTTGCATACATTCGATGAGCTCTCTCTCCCACATTTTTTTTTTTTAAGATTGTATTTATTTATTCATGAGAGACAGAAAGAGGCAGAGACACAGGCAGAGGGAGAAGCAGGCTCCCTTTGGGGAGCCCAATGTGGGACTTGACCTCAGAACTCTGGATCACATCCTGAGTCCAAGGCAGACACTCAACCGCTGAGCCACCCAGGTGTCCCCCACATTTTGTTTTTTAACATCACATTTTATATCTTTTTATCTTGCATATCCCTTAACTATTATGGTAAGCAGTTATTTTTACTGCTTTTGTCTTAACCTTCATACTAGTTTTAAGTGATTAATTAAACTTTTACTCTATATTTACTTTTCCAGTGAAATTTATTCTTTTATATATTGTTATTAATTAGCACCCTTTCTTTTAGCTTTTAAAGAAGTCCCTTAACATTTCTTGTAAGGCTGATTTAATGGTGATGAAAGCCTTTAGCTTGACTTGTCTGGAAAATTCTCCTTGTCTGGAAAATTCCTTCTCTCTCTTTCAATTCTGAATGATAACTTCGCTGAGTAGTGTATTTTGGGATTTTTTTTTCCTTTCAGTTTTAAATATATCATGCCACTCTATTCTGGCCTACAAAATTTCTGCTGAAAAAAATCTGCTGATAGTCTTATGAGGGGTTTTCCTTGTACAATAACAACTTATTTTTTCTTCTGGTTTTTAAGATTCTCTCATCTTTAACTTTCAGCATCTTAATTATGTGTCTTAGTGTGGGTCTCTTTGAGTTCACCTTATTTGGAACTCTGAGTTTCCTGGATCTGGATGTTTGTTTCCTTCCCCAGGTTAGGGAAATTTCCAGCCATTGTCTTTTCATATAAGACTTCAGCCCCTCTCTTTCTTCTTTCTGGGATTCCTATAATAGGAACATTAATCCATTTGATGTTGCCCTATAAGTCCCTTATGCTATCTTTCCTCTTTTCATTCATTCTTCTTTGTGCTGCTCAGGTTGGGTGAGTTCTGCTTTGCCTTTGAATTCATGGATCCCTTCTTTTGCTTCATGTAATCTATTCTTCAACTCTGCGACTTCTGTTTGGTGCTTTCTCATGTTGTCCATTCTTTGTTAAAGTTCTCACTGTGTTTATCCATTCTTCCCAGTTTGGGCATTTTACAATCATTACTTTGACCTCTTTAACAGGTAAATTATGTACTGTCATTTCATTGTTGTTTTTTTTTCTGCTGAGTTTTTATCTTGTTCTTTAATTTGCAATATACTTTTTTGCTGCTTCATTTTGCTTGGCTCTCTGTTGGCTTCTATGCATTAGATGAAGCAGCCACCTCTCCTAGTTTTGAAGAAGTGAATTCATGTAGGAGATAAACCCTGTTGTTCAATCCTGCCCTAGCTCTTGTCTTTCAAATATTTGTGCTTGTCCAAGCAGCCTATTATATTTTTAGTAGCTCCCAGTAGCTGAGGATGTGCCAAGACTTGTGAGTATCCCAGAGAAGAGGCTCTCTCAGCACCTGGATTCAGGCCATTTGGAAGCCAGACCCTCAGGAAGCAGCTTTCAAAAGTGTGCAAATATATAGTGCTCAAGACCACACACATAAGACCCATTGGCCACCAAAGCCAGGCAATTGGGAGGTATTTGCAAAAATGGGGACTCCAGAAATGTGTACAAGCTCTTTTCTGGGAGATCCTGCCAAGCTGAAGTAAGGCAGAAGGAGAGCACCAACATGGCATCTAAGAGCATATGTTCCTTGAGAGCAGCTCCATAGGCCACTAGATGTGTGTCAAACCTGAAACCTCCTTAGGCCCAAAGCTCCAGGACAAGCAAAGAGGTCTTCACAGAGACTGGAAGTGTGCCTCAGTCTACTGTCTTTGCAGTATCCTGGGGGGTAGTAGCCTGCCAAAAACTGTTAGTCTTACAGTACCCAAAAATACAAGTTTCCCTGGCTATCAGACTGAAAACCAGGGTACCAGACACATGTAAAGCCGTGTTCTGGGAGACACAGTGCTCTAAAATGCGGCAGAGGGAGAGTGCAAAGAAAGTGCCCACTTTTGCAGGTCTTTGGAAAGGATTAGAGCCTCTAGATGCATGTTTTATTAGAAGCCTGTCCCTCACCTGCACCCCGATGTTTCTAGCAGCAACGTCCACAATAGCCAAACTGTGGAAGGAGCCTCGGTGTCCATCGAAAGATGAATGGATAAAGAAGATGTGGTTTATGTATACAATGGAATATTACTCAGCCATTAGAAATGACAAATACCCACCATTTGCTTCAATGTGGATGGAACTGGAGGGTATTATGCTGAGTGAAGTAAGTCAATCAGAGAAGGACAAACATTGTATGTTCTCATTCATTTGAGGAATATAATAGTGAAAGGGAATATAAGGGAAGGGAGAAGAAATGGGTAGGAAATATCAGAAAGGGAGACAGAACATGAGAGACTCCTAACTCTGGGAAACAAACTAGGGGTGGTGGAAGGGGGGGGAGGGGGGCAGGGGGGTGGGAGTGAATGGGTGACGGGCACTGAGGGGGGCACTTGATGGGATGAGCACTGGGTGTTATTCTGTGTGTTGGCAAATTGAACACCAATAAAAAATAAATTATTATTAAAAAAAAAAAAACCTGTCCCTTAGGCTACAGCCATGATTAGCTAATAGGCCCCCTTCACGTAAAAACTGATATCCTAGATCTGTTGCCTCTTGCTGAGCCCTTGGGCATGGAGGCTATTTAAGAAGTGTTTCTCCATTCGTTACTGGCTACCAGATCCAGGTGATGTGGAGTGTCCCCCAGCAGCAGTCACAAAAACCAGGGTGCCTCAAGGGTATAATTTCCTTTCTGGGTAACACCTATTGTTATAGTTCCATGGGACCAGGAATGTAAGCTCCCTGCCCTTCTCAGGTGATCAAGAAGTGTCCCTTGATGGCAGCTATAAACACCGGGGCACCAGACACATGTAAAAGCTCCCTTCCGGGAGATAACTGGTTTGGATCAGAGTGAAGAGTGTGAGGACACTCTTGTCCCGGGAGTGTTCCAGCAGGCTTCTAGATATGTGGGTTAAATTTGATGCCTGGTCCTCAAGCTGATGGTTGAATCTAAAGAAATGAGTCTCCTCCCTTTAAAGTCTAGGCATAGTCAGTGGTGTCTGAGCTGGGATCTGGAGCAGGTGAGTTCAAGCACACACACCCTTTCAGAGCTATTTCTCAGACTGATAGTCTGGTGGATTTGGGGATTATGAGCCCCATTGGTTTGTAAAACTAGATGGGGACTGGTCTTTTCAGGTGCACATTTGAAAATTTGGGGCACCTGATGGGTTTGAGCTCTTATCACTAGTGGTGGGCGGCAGGGGGGGTGGGGCTCTGGATTTGGAGTGGCGTCTCCTCCTGATTGTGGGTCACTGTGCCTGGGGGGGAGGGGTTGACAAGCTTGTGTCCCAACCTGTACTACCTGCATTGATGTGGTTTTCTTCTCTTTAGTCTGTTGGGTAGGTATCTCTCAGCCAGGCTCAGGTTATTCTGACGACACTGTTCCATATGTAGCTGTAGCCACCATATGTCTGTGGGTAGAGGGGAGTTCAAGATCGTCCTACATCATCTTCTTGAATAAATCCCTACCCCAAATTCCTTCAGAGTGGAATCATACGCGGGGTGTATTTTTATTCCTCAAACTACATAAGATAGTGCTTTCCTTGAAATACATGTAAGAATTGAATATACAGGTAATGGAATATGCTCTAATCCATCAGTGTTGGGAGAAAGAGCATTCGTTCATGATACCATTACACTGTATGTACTAATAAGCACTCTAGGCTCTGGGGTGATAGCACTCAATACAATGAAGCTTCTGCCTTCAGAGAACTCAGGTTCTAGTAGAGAAAAGAAACAAACACAATACACAAGTGGTGAGAAATGCTATGAAGAAAGGAGAGAGCAAGAGAATAGCAGTGGCTTGGGGCTGCTGTTTAGAGGGAGTGGTGTGTAGCAATCTTCAAGGCTGTGGTAACCGGATCTTTAGGTGCGATGGGAAACTCAACAGATCTTTTCTCTGAAAACGCTGTCAATAGGCCATAGGGTTATCTTCTTGGGGTCTGTGGCAGACTCCTGCTGGTCTTCCGATAGTCACTCTCCCCTTTTTTGTTTAACAGAGTGGCTGGAGTTTAACTAGGTATGTAGTCCCTTAACTCAGGATGACATAGTCAAGTCTCATGCAGGCTGCGGCACTCAGTTCAGAACAAGAGTTAAAGTAACTTGGGCCTCTTACGTAACAGTACTTCTAAGGCGGTGGTAGCCATGTCTTCCTCTTGTCCCTTTCTCCCCTCTTCATCATTTGGATACAAATGTTGGCAAGAGCTGAAGCAGCCATCCTGGCCCATGAGAGAACCCAGTTTGAGAACGGCAGAACAGCAAAATATGAACTGGGTGAAGAATCCCAGACTGTTTAATGCTCTTTTAAGAAAGGAATATATTTCTATCTTATATAAGCTGTATCTGGGTTTTTTGTAACTGCAGAACTTGTACCCTAATCCAGGGGCATATCAGAACAGCAAGTCTTAGCCATAATGAAGTAGATTACATAACCAGGACTGTTGATGGTATAGCTTCCACCAATCTAAAAGGCAAGGTATCCTGATTAAAATAGCAGTACGGTATCCCGGGAAAAAAAATGTTTCTTTATTCCCACCTCTGCCATTTACTGATAGCACTGTTAAGACTTTCAAGTTTTTACTAAGTTTCTATTAATCGATAGTACAGGGGTTGCTGGGTGGAAACACGTTGAAAGTATAGTACAGCTTATAAACAAATTCTTACTCCACCTAATTTACAAAATAGGTGCTGGCCTCATCACTCAAATGATTCCTTTCATGAATTAAGACAGTGGAAAGAGGAGGCTGATTTAAGCCACTTGGAAGATTGTTTCCAAATTGAACAGCTAATATTTGCAAACGAAGAAAGGAACATGTCACAGAGATCACTGGGACTAAATTAAGATTTTAAACAACATATTTAAAATTATCCTGTTTCAACCCACTCCTTAAGGAGTATTGGGCATGATAAGAGCAGAGGTTGAGGGACAGGGTAGGGTGCCAAGGGGTCTTGAACCCTTGGGCCTAGACACCGAATGTGTAAGCATGCTCTTGAGAGGCAAAAGGAAATGAAAATTTACTAATGGATGATCAGAAAGGTAAGGCAGGATTTGCAGCAGAACACCCTTCATGTTTCTGATCTGCTCCAAAACCGCCACCCCACATCCTGTCCGGGTCTCTCAGATGAAGCCAGAGCCCAGCCTCACCAAATCCTCTTATAGTAGCCCAGCTCATTGTCTTTGGAAGAGTGGGACTTTTTTTTTTTTTTTTTTGAGCCAGCTTTTTTTTAAACTCCAATCATCAATAACTTACTTTGGAGCAGTGAGTGAATAGCTCAACAAAAAAATGTCAAATATAAATTTCCACTGGGAATAAAAAATAAGCCCAAATTATCAGTAGAGTCAAATCTCCCAAATTTGCAAACTGTATTGATTACAAGTTTTCCAAAACCTATGGTATGACTATAAAGAGATAAGCTAAAGATACTTATACCAATTCATCTAATTAACGAAGTCAAATTTCATGAAGGTGTACAACAATTTTATCTGTATGTTGAGAGGCTCACTCAAAACCTACAGGTGTCTGTCCTTGGAACAATGGACACAAAAGAAAAAACTTCATTTAAAAGGGAATTCTCATACCTTGATGTATAAAATATAGTATATTACATTTTTTAAATATTTAAAATGCAAGGAGTGCCTGGATGGCACAGTTGGTTATGGTCCGACTCTTGGTTTTAGCTCAGTCATGAGCTCATGGTTATAAAACTGAGCCCCCCGAGCACAAAGTCATCTTGGGATTCTCTCCTTCTCCCTCCACCCCTTCTACTTGTGCTCGCTCTCTCTCTCAAATGTAAGAAATTTAAAATACAAAACTGCAATAAAGCTGGAAAAAAAAATGACACATTAATAAAGCATCCACTAGGATGCCAGGTGCCCTAGTAAGAGGCCCCTGACCTCCTCTGCTCCCTTCCACAACTCTGTAAATGAAGTATTACCCTCATTTCACAATGAGGAAATTGAGGCAAGAGAAGAGCTTACTGTATGAAGACAAAAAGAATACTGTGAATGTTTTTAGCAAAAAATGTCTATATTCATGTTGTAACTTGGCTTCCTTGATGGCTTCAAACTTTTTCACTGTGTTCAGTGCTGTTAGACTACTTCCTTTGCAGGCAAATGTGAAACAAAATTTTCTATGCTTTTGACCACGGGAAGGCTGGCAAGGCACACTGAAGAGAGTTGTTCTTCAGTAAGTGTGAAAACCAGAATGACTTAATGTTGAAAGTGTAAAAACCATTATTTAAGATAACATACACCAAAAGAATATGAAAATATGCATTTATTACCAACAAAGTAGCATTTCCCACAGATTTTTTTCCCCAGTTATACACACACACACAGACACACACTATAGCAGGACAAAATTACATTTTTCACATACTAAAGATCCGTATTCCAAAGAAAGTAAGCAAATCAGAAAGCAGCAAAAAAAACAAAACAAAAAAAAACTTCGAACACTACAAATCTGTGAATAGAGACACTCTCCTTAGGCAAATCGATGAGGATACCTGTCACCTTCAGGTTTTAAATATTTTATTCATCAAATCAGACTTGGTGTTTTTACATTTTGTTTGTAATTAGAAATCAACTTTTGCAGAAAATATATGAAGTTTTAAGTGGCTGAGTATATATAATGTGCTACACTTCTTATTCTCTTATGTTAAAATGATACATAATTTTTCCTTTACAGCTCAAAATCCAATGTAAAACCAAGTATTAACTTTGTCCAGTAGAGAAATATAAAATGCTTACAAACAAGTTATAGGAATAATTACTGCCATATGTAAACGGAAATGTACTTGATCATCCCCCCACCCCCCCAAACACACTCATCTTCAAGCTCCTTTTTTCACACTGATAATCATTTTGCAGAAGTAAGATGACTGGCACTAACTCAGACAAAAAACAAATGACAGTAAGCACATATTAGTAAAGATATTTTGGTGGAAAACAAAGTATTAAACAACAAATATTTGGTAACAAGATCCACCTACTAGTAGGTTACCAAGTTTTTCAACTTTTACGTGAGTTGTTACACTAGTAAAAAAATGTTATTTTAAAATATTTTCATAATACATGCATTAGGCTAAGAGTAGAAGGCTCTCTTAAAATTTTCTCAAGAAAAAAAATACCTTTTTAAAGAGAAAATGTCCAGGTGAGAGGATATAGACTAGGGTTCATTATTTTTTTAACCTAATAATACAAATTTCCATGGCTAGTGATGAATATACGAAACTGAATGCAATTCTTCAATTTATTCAAGCTACCAACTAAAAAATAATTTTGTCATTACTGGCAGAGATCCAATTCAACTGTTCAGAGACATGTTCTTGGATTAGTCCAATGGATTTATTTTTTTTAAAATAGTTTTGGCACTATTAGTGTAACTCAGAGGAACAAATGATTCTCTCATCTAATTCTTTCTTGCTCCAAAAAAAAAAAAAAAAAAAAAAACCAGTTTAAACTAGATTTTTTAAGACAGTTGGGTAGGGTCAACACTGTAAGGAAGGACCTAAAAGTTCAGGTTCTAGAAGTATTGTGTTTTAAAACAAATCAATATTTCCCTCACTCTTGAAATAACACTGAAAATTTTCAAATATAAATTGTAGAAACCAGTATATGAAATTTTAAGAAAAAATCCTACTAAAAATAATTATAAAAATGCTTTTAGAAATTGAAGATGTAAAATACAATTGACTTTAAATTAAAAAAACTAAACAAAACAAAACACCAAACCCACACACACTTTTCCAGGTTATTCTTTAAAAACCCTTATCACTTGATTTTTTCCTGTCAATCTTTTGGTTGCACACTGCATCATCTAGTGGCCACCTTGTGGCATTTCAAAGACTTTCCCCTACCATTTCTAAAGCCCAGTACATATTTCCCTTGAGATACTGATACAATTATAATGTCGTTTTGTAAAAAAAATTTTTAAAGGCCCATAAAATTCCATTTCCTGGTGAGATAAGGTAATCCTTCTTAATAGGAAGAAATAGATTTGTCATAAATTATTATTATACATTAGTCTAGACATTTCCATATTGATTCTTTTTTTAAATATTATACTGGGAGGACTTTAGCTGTAGAGTCCTCTTTAGACTCTGAAAGTAATTAAAGTGACTCTGGAATTGAAGCTCGGGATCACCAGGTCACCCACACTTCCTGTGCTGGGTCACCCCTTCCCCTGTACCTGTGATGTGAAACAGTGAATACCTTTTACCATGGGAACCCAATGACTCATAGGCAGAGAGCCAAGGACTTGAGCTCAACAGAAACTGAAGACTTAATTTCTACTGTCAGATGAGGCCCCCATAGAAAGAGTGACTATGGTCTCCATCCATCAACCCATTTGTATTTAACAGGTTTCCAAAAATGACCCATCTCTTAGTCTTAACGAATCTTTTATTCAGGTGAGCCATACTCATAAACAGGAGTTAACCAAAAATGCTCCGTTTCTGCTCTTTACTTTTATTGAGAAGGTTGAGTGAATGTGATACGGCGCCGCCGCCTTTGGAAAGCCTTTAAATTCCATCTGTTAGGTTCCAACATATGAGGACCATTGTAGACAAACAATACGGTCATCTTCTCAGAATAAGGAAGATTCTGCAGGAGCTGTAAGTGTTAGAACAGATGGTCCCATAATGCCATACGTTAAGAGGCACAGTTTGCGAACCTTACATGTGTCAAGTCAAATGTTATTTCTAGTGTGAAGTTCTCAATTCGATAAGATACCTGGCCAGACTATGATCCTTACTTGAGCTAGCACCTGGCCTAAAGAATCATCAATACCTGGCCTAAAGAATCATCAACAAATGCCTTGTCAGCACTCCCAGGCCAAGTAAGCTTCTACAACTTCTAGGCTGACCCTGGAAGTATGTCCTTCAGAATTTTCCTAGGATCCATACTTTAACTCATTTATCCACATATACTTCACAAGCAACTTGTATGGCCCATGAAAGATTGGTAGCCTGAAAAGTGTGTGACAGAGGGGTGGGTTCATACACCAGGGTGTTTGGTAAATAGAGTGGTAAACATTCTGGCTATTCCAGAGAGTAACAGGAAAAAAACAGATTATTCTATTCTAAGAAAATGTGCATTTAAGGTGGGCTCTCCAATGAAATTTTTCATGACTACTTAATTTAAAAGGGAAATCTGATGATAAACACACCTTTGAGTATATTGGTCTTACAAATTAGCTCTTGCACAAGATGTAACAAAAGAAAATTTCCTGCTATAATGGTTCTAGCTTATGGAAAATTCTCCGTAAGGATAATTAAGATCTGCCCTGCGCCAGGGGACTGCTGTTGGGCAAATACAGAAGGGCAGGGCATCCTTGGGTCTTTGAGGAAATGAGGAGTGCCAGACTTCTAGGGTTATATTCTCCTGCCCACCCCCCCCCTCCCGCCCCTTTTTTAAAGTACTAAAAGAAGAGCCTCTCTAGATAAAAAGTGCCAAAAGCAGGGAGGAAATTTTGGTTCTAGAACATAATTCTATGCCTCCTACGTTTCTTTTTCTAATAATAAGGTTTCTGATTAAGTATGTCACTGGAACTTGTCCCCTTTATATAAATATTACTGAAATCTTTTTAGTTCTGTCTTGGGGGAGTGTTTCTGCTCATTTATGGATCGGGCCATAATCTGCTCTATGATTAGACCACAGGGGACTTCTGAGTACAGAGCACGTGCAGATGTCTTATTACCCACCTTTGGTGTAATAAAGAAGTACTGAGATGTATTTTCTTTACAAGCAGTATTTACAACCATTTCAAACACTCTCCGTTCATTGATCGGGTCCATTCCCTAAACAATGACAACAATAATGATTACATTTCAATCTATTATAAGCTACACTAAAGCGCAAGTAAAAGAATAAGCACCACACCTGATTGATTTCATCAACTACTCTAAATGGACATCGATTAAGCTCCTGGAGCGCCATCAAGTACAACATGGTGGAAACACTTCTTTCACCTCCACTCTGATGGTGTGGGGTTAATTCGTGCAGCTGCGTACTGCTGCGAAATTTGACTCGAATTCGAATTCCGTATTTATCATAGTCTTCCTGTAGAACAGTAAAAAGTTGTTGAAAGGTTACAGTTTTCTCCAGCAATTTTATAGTATTTGATGATAGACTGAATAAATCCATTAGAAGAGTTAGTTCCTTAAAGATCTCTAATAGCTTTGTAGACAGCAACTACTTCTTTGATACTTTATTTGTAAAAAAAAAAAAAAAAAAAAAAAAAAAAAAGGATGATCAGAATACTGCTTTACAGAGTAACTGGGAGGATGAAACGAGATAACGGACTTCTAAGTGCTTCGGCACAGAGCCCGGCAGGTGCACAGTATATTATGAATTACATTTGTTACTACACTGTCTCTTAATTGTGTAACAAGCCTAAAAAGTCTGTGGATGGCCTCACTATGGCAAAATCTACTATCTTAATAGAACTGAAAAGTGAAATAATGTTGACTATCCTTATGGATAGTCAAGCAGGTGAAGGAGTCATGGGGCAAAGTTCCTAAAGCACTACCTTGCTTTGTATCTATGTACAGAACGTACATGCAAGATTGCACACATGCTTGAAAGAAAATGATCTTTTATGGTCTTCATTTCTATACTAGGGGAAAAAACTTATTAGGGAAAATTTTCAACATACACAAAACTAGACACTAAAATAAGCTCAGTAAAATTACCAACTAGCCTCACTATTATCAACATAATGACCAACCCTGTTTCATCTCTAACTCTACCCTTTCCTCTTTTCCAATGATCTTAAAGCAAATTCCACATTCACTTTACACATTTCTGATTCAAAATTATCTTACACCTACCATTTTGTAGTGCATTAAGTTATAGTTTAAGGAATTAGTAACAAGTTTCCAAATATTTTCATTCCTGTGTACTCTTAAAATCTTGAATAAAAGAGGAAACCACTGATATTATACTGTATTTCAGTTACATTTGCCAATCTCTAAAGGACTCTTCTAACGTGGAGAATGGTAGATTTATAAAGCAATTCATTCACAGCTGAATAACCATTACCTATCTGGATATAAAAAAGAATTTTAGTAAGGCTATAGTGACTGGTCTCATGTCGCAAAAAAAAAAAAAAAAAAAAACCCGACGGACTCCCACAGGTGGTGTTTTCCTTCTCAAAGATTGGAGAGAGAGAATGAGCAAAGTAAGAGAGAGCTTAAGAGAGGGAGGGGTAGAGGGGGAGAGAGAAGCAGACTCCCTACTGAGTAGGGAACCCAACACGGGGCTCGATCCCAGAACCCTGGGATCATGACCTGAGCCAAAGGCAGATGCTTAACTGGTTTATTTAGGGTGCCTAGGTGGCTCGATTTTGCAGTTAGCAAAATTTTCACAGGTATAACTCTAGAATAAACAAATAATTTACACAGACTTTTAGCATATAATTAAAATTACTTGCCAAGAAACATTTCAAATGCAATATTACCTCATTTTCTGTATGTAGATCAACTTCACCAGCACATTGCATGGAACTGAAAAAATTGCTGAATTTTTCATTAATTTTTTCTACAAGTTCTTTTAAAGGATTAAGCCACCTTTCTTTTACCTGCAAATCAATTCAACATAAAAGGGCAATTTAAAAGAAGTATTACTACGTTCTGACAGAAAATTGTCCATAAAACAAAGATCAATTTAGTCATGAGACCATACATGGCAGTTGTTCTTAGAAACATGTCATTTCAGTTTGCATTATTCTACATTCCCATATGATAAGCACGTGACAGAAATAAAAGTTAAAGGTTAATGACCTGTGAAATGTTTTCCCTGTATTTATCCAGTTCAACCTTCTTTATCTTTAGTTCCTCAGTTAATTGCTCTATTTCTTCTTCTCTTTTTGTGTATTCTTCAACAACCTGGCAGAGAAAAAACTATTTAAGACAATCTACCAAAGGATAACATTACAGGAAATTCTGCATCAATTAAAATACTAACTGAAAATATGCCAATTGTTGCATTGTTTGTACGCAATTTATGTTCTTCTACTAAACGTGTTTTTTTATCCTTGAAAAAATAGACACTGCAGTATTTCAGGTTAGCCCAATGATTCTTTTTATAAAGGAAAGGCACAGAACAGTGTGTTCCTTAGGAAGAGTCTATTTAAAATTCTAATAGATTCAGAATCTGGCATTTAAAGCACATTGTTCCTGCTGTCTGGCTTATTATTACCAAGAGCTCTAGTACAGAGTGGGAGGCGAGTGCTGGAAGGAGGTGTGCGTGCGCGTGCGTGGTGGGTGTGAGGAGGGGGGCAGTGGTGCTTGCGGGAGGCAACAGGGCAAGTAGCATACTGTAGGATTCAGTCCCGTGAAGCAAGAAGCTCTTGATCTTTCTTCAGTTAATAAAGCATCAATTTCATCCAATGTGTTTGGAAGATCCTGGAAAGCCTAAAAGGGGAAAAAAACAAAGGTCTGTTATTACAAGCAGTCCAGCAGAAGCAGTTCTGCTTGAACAGTTAAGTGTTCTGCTGAGTAAGTATCTACTATGTGTTCAACAGCATGCTAGCATACAAGGAATCAGAGGAATTCAACAGGGGTTTTTGCCTTCAAAAAGCTTCCACTTTATACACTTAGTAACACTGGTAACACCTTAAGGCCGAGTGTTGGTGCTGAGTATTAACGTTCTATCCTACAGCTACAGGGAGTTACGGGGGAGGAAGGGATACCAGTTCATGCTGGAGAAACTACAGAGAGTTAGGGGAAAGAAGAGGCCTCAATTTCATCTTGGGGCCTGCAAGCAAGTAGCTGGGGAAAAAGCGAGGCAGAGGGAGAGGAGTGTGGAGAACAGAAAGAGCGCTGCATACCATGGGGGGTGAGGAGTTGTGTCCATTTGGAATGGTGGGTACTTGCTGAATTGGTAGAATGGGTCCAGAATATGTGGGGCATTGAAAGAGAGCAAGAAGTTAGAACTTTATACTGTACTTATGAAGAACGACAAAAGCATCTTAAGAATCCAATTACTTCGACGGTAGAATTTCACCACAGCATGGCTGACCCTCGAACAACGCAGGGTTAGGGGACCGCCCCCTCGCCCCCACCCACCGTGTAGTCAGAAATACACGTCTAACTCCCAGTAGTCCACTGCTGCCTGCAGGCCTCAGCGATAATATCAACAGTGAGATAACACGTATGAGATAACACGTACTTTGTAGGTTACGGGTTTTATATACTGTACTCTTACGGTGAACTTGACAAAAGGAAATGTTATTAAGAAAAACACAAGAGAAAATACGTTTAGTGCTGTATTTATTGAAAGAAATTGCCCTGGGGCAATTTCTAGAAGTGGCCCCGTGCAGTTCAGCCCATGTTGTTCGAGGATCAACCGTACTACCTTCTGAGCCCTGACAGAGAAGTGGGCACAGGCCCTTTCCTGTCTGAGGGGGAACCTGCAACACTCAGACAAAATGAGGTACAGAATGCATCTTGACGCTCTGAAAGAGGTCCTGAAGTATTACATTAATCTAATACTTCAATTTTAAGGTCTTTTAACTGTTTCTGAAAGCCTGGAGAAGTTGAACTGCTCTCTCTAGTCAGCATCTGCTGCTGCTCTGACGTGACTGCTGAGCTTTCAGCCTGTGCTGCGCACGTGCATGGGTCTTCACAGGCTCCCTAACAGGCATCTTCAGGTGGAGATGGTCCAACAGAAAGACTCCTGTCACCCACCCTCCCCACCAATGGGGGCAAACCTAGTTCTCCTTCAGTCAATGGCAGAACATAGGGGGTGGTTCTCCCTCTTGCCCTTCTCCTGAAATCCATTAGCCAGTCCTGCTGACTGTCACGAAAAGATCCTCAGGTCGGCAAACTTCCCTTTCCAGTGCTCCTACCCTGCTCCTTGCCACTTTTCGCTCTGGCCTGGCCCGAAGCAATCCTCTTCTAAATGGCCTCCTTGCTTTCATTCTTGGGTCCCTCCTCGAGTCTCCGCCTGGCAGGCAGAGGGGGCTCCTACATGCCCACACCAGTCCCATCACTCCTCTCTCTGATCTTCTTCTGGTGGGTTCCGTCTCCACGTACAATCCAAACTCCTTCCATGGGCTTACGGGGCTGCATGATCTGACTCCTGCCTGCCTTTGGGCCTGGATCATAATGTCTTAGCCAGACTGAGATTGCTTCCTTCATGTGAAACCTGCCCTGTGTACTTCTACCTCAGGGGCTTTGTATGGAGCTGTTTTCTCTGCCTGGAAAACTTTACCCTCCAACTCTTACTTGACTAATTTCTTTTCTGCATTCAGGAATCCTCTATAATAGTATCTTCCCAAAGGAGGCTCCCTGACACTATCCTCTTACCTTGTTTCTTCTTAGCACCTCTTGACAGCCAACATTATCTGCTTTTTAATTCATTTATCTGCTCCACCCTCCAGACTAGAATATAAATTTCAGTAGAGAAGTATCTGTCTTGTTCAATGCCTGATACATCAGTAATGTTTTTAATATGTGAATTATCTTCTAATTTTCTTTCAAAAACAATACAACTTATCAAGAGTAGACTAATTCTACGCTCTGAAAAAAAAAATTGGTGCAGATCTTGTGCTAATATTTATTTTATAATTCCATGTACTCTAGAGAAGTTCTAATATATTTTTAGAAACAGCCACCACTCAGTTCGTCTTTTCTATGTACCTACTACATCCCTATTATGTGCCTAAATAGAACCATTTTCTATGGTGTAGTTGATATAACAGAGTAAGATCTTTGAGGATTTGAAAATTATAATCCGAATGGTTCCCCCCACCCACCATTTCATTAGGTATTGAAAGAGATGGGACATGAACTACTGAAATAGGGAAATATACATTCGTTATCTGTTCAAATTAAGATAAAATACCTTAAATAAAAATTCATTTTCTACTTTTATTTTGACATTGTTCTGAGAGTTGGTATGATCCCCACTCGTCAGATAACAGAGCCACGGGGCCGCATAATCAGTGGTGGAACGTGGACTAGAGGGCAACAACTCCTTGTACTAACTGAACAATATGTCAGCACAGAAAACAGAAAGGGAAGGAGGAAAGGCTCTTTTTCTCCTTTTCTCACCAGATGTTAGCCCTAAAGATTCAGGTCCCGCTTAAACCTAAATAAACATGCTAACTTCCAGAAAAACCTTTTCATTTTGCCTTTTTCTAGACATCCCTTCTATTTACTATTTCTTATATGCCAATTACCAATGCTATGTTTCCATAAAGAACTACACCCCATCCCCTGACGCTACCTCTTAAAGGGAGTTTGGAGAAAAAAAGCCTCTTATTGGAAGAATGAATGTTACGGAACTGAGAACTATGCAAGGGGATAGCCGTGCTTTAATAACTTTAGGACTAAGCGAAGATGGAGGAATGCCCAGGTTTGAATACAGGAAAGAAAATCCACTATGCACAATGACTTTACATATTCAGTTTAAAAATGGGGGGGTGGGATCCCACATTCCTTATGGCACGTTGTGTTTCTCAGGGCCCATTACAATGCCTAACACACTTGAAGCAGATAAAGAAGGTGCGCAGCATGTGACCTTGCAGCCTTATATACTTGTTATACTTACTGTCTGGTATTCTTGAGGAACTGTCTGCTCTGCACCCAGGTTACATACTTGCCTAGCTCTCTTCATCAGCTCCTTGCATTTCTGCAATAATCTCTGTCGACTTTCATCCAGCTCAATGAAATGTTGCTATTGCAAGAAAAAGAATTGACCATTTTTCTGTTATCATTAGATCAGCGAGCTACTTGATCAAATGAGCAATTCACAGGCATGCTTTGGGGACACTGTGGATTCAGTCCCAGAGTACCTCAATGAAGTGGCCATCACACGAAAGCAAGTCAAATGAATGTTTTAGTTTCCTAGCACATGTAAAAGTTACATTTACCAAAATGTGGTCTAATTGTGCAAGGGCATTATATCTTTAAAAAAAAAAAAAAAGTACATACATTACTTAAAATATACTTTATTGCTAAAAAATGCTGACTACTATGTGAGCTTTCAGCAAAGCGACTCATTGATCCCAGGTCACCGTAACTGATACAATAATGATATAATATACAACATCTGAAGTGTAGTGAAGTGAAAAATACAGAACGAGGTAGGCCTGTAGATCAATGACTGAATACAGGGAAGCAAAAGCATCTAAAAAAACCATACCTCAAAAATCACGACAGCTATTATTAGGAAGATTAAATTTGAACTTAAATTTTAAAATATACCAGTATATCCTATGGCTATGTTCTGCGCCATAGTTCCCTTAAGAGCGCTGAAATTTAAATTTGCTTTTTTCTTCAACAGTTTAACTTAGCTATATATAATTATACTCTAATACAATTTGAAATACACAGTCCGTAGGCTTCCTGTCTGAACACTCAGCATCTGAATGTAAAGAGAACCTGTAAATAGTGTTTGGTAGCTGTCCCACTGCCTTTCATATAGTTATCATTTATTCATGGACCCACTCATTCCTTCACCAGATAATTACTGAGAATCCATGGAATGTCAGGATTTTATTAGGCACTCAACACAGAAAGTTGAAAAAGGAGAAAAGACAAAATTATTATCATTAAAGAAACAGCTCTATTTATTGAAAGCTAATGTGCTGTATGCTTCACACAGGATGCCCTTATTTCTCACAATACTATACAATGCTATTATTCCCCATTTTGCACATTAAAAAAATAAAGCATCCTGTCCAACCTCACAAATTTAGTTGCAGGCTGTCAGGATTCACAACCATGCCTGCTTCTAGAACTCATGCTCTCCTTCTTAAGCACCATGGATGGCCCTTGGACAGGGCTGGACAGATGAAAGCAACGCCTGGCAGGGGAGGGTACAGGAAGGCCAGAGGGGTCACAGAAGCTATGACAGGTGAATGGTCTTCAAGAACAAGAAAGAAAGAAATTACTAGGGAGGCTACAAGTAGCAGAACAGATTCCTAGCATTAGCATCCTAATTACAAATGTAAGGGCAGGGAAGCCTCCCTGAGGCTTATTTAGGGAACTAGTAATCTACCATAATTGGAGGAGAGGTAAGATTGTACAAAATCAGAGTGATAAGGTAGGCAAGAGCCAGATGACAAGTTTCATTTGTAATGAGGAGAGCATCATGGAATGCCTTCTGTGGGCCAAGCTTGTTATATGTTAAGTCCTCTAATCCTCATTGCAATCTTAGAGAAATGTATTATCTTCTTCATACATGGCTTAGAGGTATTAAGAAACTTTCTCAAGGTTATAAAAATACCAAGTAAACAGGTTCCTAAGAAAACAGGTCCAGCTTACTCTTTCCACTAAACCTCAAACTTCAGTCTGCACCAGAGGGGTGCGGGAGAGGATGGTGAAGATGATTAAAACAGTATTGATGCCCAGCCACATGGCAGATGTATTTACTCATTAAGATCTAGGGCAGAGGCCTGCACATGTGTATTAACAAGATCCTCAGGTGATTTTTATGCATACAAGTTTGATAGCAAATGCGCTAAACTAAGAAAAAAGTAAAGGAATTCCTGGACTGAACTGAAAATGCAAAGCCAGCCCAATACTCACTTGCTATTATGGTTCTCTAAGCCTGAGACAAATAGAGGAAAATGTTAAAGATTCCCCATCACCTCTGTTCCGCTCTCAGGGCCAATCACACAGAGGCAACTGTCAGTAAGTGCCAGAAAGAGACCACACACTTCTAGACTCTTCCATTTCTGCTTCATACTCCTCTGGGCCTTGCCAAACAAAGCACCAGAATGTTACGGCAAAGAAATACGTGTGGGCCTCTGGGCTTGGGAGGACCTCACTGAACAGTTGCCTTCCAATGAATAGCATCGATCTAATTAAAGAGAAAACTGTTCTTTCTGTATGTATGTGTTTGTGACACACTTCTTTAAACGGTGCTGGTTTTCTCCCTACTCTAAACCATAATTCGTATTATTGAGTCTTTTTGGCCTGGGGTAGGGGAGCGGTGGGTAACGATAGGAAAGAAAGAGAGCCTACCATTATCTAAGATAATGTTCTATAGTCACGCTAATGAAAAAGGCTTTGTTAACAATTCTGCTTAGAGTCTAGCCTTTAACAGTTAACAGACAACAGAAACTCTTCATCTGTGGGAGACCAAGGGAGGAAAAGGCAAACTGACAAACTGTGCCCCACCAACATCTCAGAAAGGACTATTCTAGGAGTATATATTCCGAAAGAATAAGTATCCTTTTTTCTGAAATTCTGAGCACATTCAATGGTCCTGAAAGGTGTATAGTGACATTGAATATGGAAAAGCTTCTCTAAGAGGGCCCTCTAGTGATAGAAAGCAGAACTGCTCACAGAATTTCTTAATATAATTGCATGTTTTATATAAAATTAACACAGTAAATATTTAACAATTAGTCAAATGACAATGATTTTCTGTAGTAAAGGAATGTGAGCTTTTACTAAAACAGTAGTTGTAAATAAAAGCATTGCTTCAATTTTCCTTTAAAACAAGCCTCAAATTTCATACCAATAGATTTCAAGTTCACGTTAACTTTTAGTACATACACATATTTTAGAAATATGAAAAGTAATCTTTTAATATCAACTTGAAATTTTAACGTCAAACTTGAAATTTAAAGATAGTGGTCTTGACTTTTTACTATTCAAAATAACAAATTCTAATAGTGAGCCATTAACAAATGGCAATAATACTGTTTACTTGTTAAATGACCCTCCTTCTCCCCAAATCTATTTCCCTTAAATAAACTAAAGGTTCCTGAAATTGTTTTGCGGGACAGAGGGAAGCAGGCAGCTAGAGAAGAGAACATTAGACGGAAGCACAGAATTTCTAAATTTAGTGTGAGGATAAACACAAACAACTTCTAATTCTTGTAACTAATGTTAATTCTGATGTAAACCTATACTTCTGAAGGAAACCCTGGTTTCATGGTAGGCAGTGCACTAAGCATTCTGATATATATTAAATAGAATTATCACATCACAATACCCCTTGCCAGGCAGATAGATGTTTTAATACCTATGACCAGAGATAGACAAGAGACACTGAGTGGGATCAGGAAAGCAGCACACGACTTAAAAACCTCAACCAAGTAACAGGTATATTCATCTGTATCCACCTTTATATTCAGGTTTACATGTTTATTAACTTGTCCTAAAAATACTCCAGGCACAGTTAACAAACCAACACTTACAACCACCTGCCTTTCTCTGAGGATATGTTAGGGGCCTGGAATCCTCTTGCCCTCTTTGCCTTCCAGTCTGAGGACACATCAGAATCCATGGTAGTTAATCATCCTTAAGTTCCCTCATGGATACAACACCCACTGACACAAGTCCGTCCTCTCTAGTTAACTTGTTTCCATGATCAGCGTCAAGGACAAAATGGGGAAGTGATAGTAATGGTTCCTTAGTGCAACCTGCCATGTGTTCAAAGGGACAAGTAGGGGGAAAAACACTATTTTTTCCTTGTTTCAAATGAAGTAGGAGAGCAAGAAAGAATAGTAAGAGCATCTGTGGGTAAAGGACAGCAACCAGAAGAAAAAAGAACAAAAGAAAGTGAATGATGACAGGTGTATTCTATATAATTTCATTCGTCCTTGATTATTTCAAAAGTGTAGTTAGGGACTATGGTCAGTCAGCAACAAACATTTATTGAGTACACTGTGCCGGAAATAAAAGAACTTTCCAAAAGGGATGCATAAAACAATTTTCAGATCAACTAGTGAAAAAAAGAAACAGAATGGTACCAAACACTGCTGAGGAAATGCAAAATATAGTCAGGGAGTATCAGGTAAGATCGTTATGGGAAAACCTGTCAAGGGCTGTACGCACACAGGTCTTTGCTAGTGGTTAAGAGGCTGAGAAGTGAGTGGCTATTTCCAGGTAACAAAATCTAAAGGGACAAGCAGCTAACCACAGATTATTTCTTTGGACAGTGTAAGGTGGCCATCTTTATAAAAAATTAGTGATTCAAAAACTGAAAACAAACCTTTCTCCCTTCACTCTGCTCTAATATTCCTGCTGCTACTAACAAAATGGATCACAGGGCAATAGCTGTCAGTTTACACCAAATCTTAGTATGTCCATGTGAACAAAAGCTGCTGGAAGAACAGCTCTACGTCAAGAGTGGGCTGAAGTTTGGGAGAATGTTTACCCCAAAGCCATCATGATTTCATGATACTTCTGTCAACATGCACAAACCTATAGTCTTCTTAAGCTTATTAATGCTTAATTCAAAAATACAAGTTCAGGCACAGAGATCCAGTACTGTATCATGTGACTGGACTTACTCCATATAGTACAGGCATGATGGGTCAATTTCTCCATGAACTCTTTTCTATAATAGCACTTCCTACACTCCATAACCAGGTTCACAGCCTCACTCAGTGACACAACTGTAGCATGGGCTCTGTAATTATTCACCAACAAAACACACGAGGGCAAAGGGCTTCACTCACACCCCGTGAAATAAACCCAGATGAGGCCCTCTGGGGAGCTAGCTCTGTACCCAGCCCCCACAGCTCCTCCTATCAGGGCTGTTTCCACTGAAAGATACTACTATAGTTTACTATTACACAACAGAAAAGTTTCTGAAAAGTCAGGTACAATGTGACTCGTGTATAGACCCTGCCAGAGTACAGCAGATTCAGAGAAGAATGGATGACAAAGCGTACAAGGGGACTTCAAATACAGGACAAGCTTTAAAAATCTACAATTATGGCCAGATGTTACATTTGTTAGGGGTAAGGACATGTGGAAGCTACGTTACTCCTCCTACTCGAATGTACCTTTAAAATTTCATACTTGAAAATACTGCAAAAAAACTTTAGTAAAACAAATGATAAACTCCTAAGTTTTGGGCAGCCCTGGTGGCTCAGCGGTTTAGTGCCACCTTCAGCTCAGGGCGTGATCCTGGAGACCGGGATGGAGTCCCAGGCCTGCATGGAGCCTGCTTCTCCCTCTGCCCCTCTCTCTCTGTCTCTCGTGAATAAATAAAATCTTAGAAAAAAAAAA
The DNA here is from genome assembly GCF_003254725.2 of Canis lupus dingo. Lineage (NCBI taxonomy): Eukaryota > Metazoa > Chordata > Mammalia > Carnivora > Canidae > Canis > Canis lupus. The sequence goes on from NC_064243.1 coordinate 87,334,400, forward strand.
AAAAAACTAAGTTTTTAAAGAGTTTTTTCAGCTTTGCAGTGTACTGGTGAATAAGCTGCGTGTAAAGTATACAACTTGGTAAGTTCTGATGATCTTACACAACAGTGAAACTATCATCCCCAATGTAACAAACGTATCACTTTCAACTCTACATACTCCTCCTTGATCTACCCCACTGTATCCTCCCCCCAGGCAACTGCTGATTTATGTCTGTCACTAGGCATTCTACTAGAATTCTAGAATGTCACTAGGCATTCCGTAGAATTTCATATAAAGGGAATCAGAGGGTTTTTTTGGTCTTCTATCACCCAGCATAGCTGAGATCCATCATGCTGTGTGTCTCAGTAATTCATTCCTTTTAATGGCTGAGTAATATCCTGTTGTGTGGATATACCATAATTTGTGACTTAACCACGGCTGGACATTTGTTTCCAGTCTTTACCTATTACAAAATTGCCACACATTCTGTGCCGGTCTTTCATGGACATATGCTTTCCTTTCATTTGGGTAAATACCAGGAAAGGAATGGCTGGATCAAAATATACGGCAGGCAGATTTTTTAGCATTTAAGAATCTCTCCAATGGTTTTCCAAAGTGGTTGCACACTTGAAGTCTCTAGTACCAGTATATATGTGAGCTCCAGCTGCTCTACATCCTCACCATCACTTCGGTACGGTCAAAGTTTGTCATGCTAGTGGGTCTCTGATAGTAGCTCAATATAACTTTAATTCACACCTCCCTACAATAAAGTTCAGCATCTTTTCATATGCTTATTTGCTGTCTATTGTATTTTCTTTAGTGAAGATCATGTTAAAATCTTTTGCCCGTCTTCTGACTGGGTTGTCTTCTTTGTGTCAATAGTTGTTTAAGAGTTCTTTCTGTGGTATCTGTAGGGTCAGCAAACTTTTTCTATACAAGGCCAACAGGTAAGTATTTTAGGTGTGGAGGGCCGCAGACAAACTATCCTGTATTTCTTTTTTAATCCTTTGAAAATGGAAAAAGCATTAGCCTGCAGAGACTTTATAGAAGCAGACGTTAGGCTTGATAAGGCCCCCAGGAAGAGCCCTTCATCTTGATACAAGTCCTTCGTCAGGTGTTAGGTGCTGCAAATATATTCTCCCCGCCAGTCTCCAGCCTGCTTTTTCTTAACAGCATCTATTGAAAAGTTAATTTTGTTGAAGTAAAACTTCTGATTCCTTTTGCCTTATAGTTCATGCTTTTTGTGTTTCATTCAATTTCCCCAAAACCAAGATCACTAAGAATTTATTATCTTTCCTGCAAAAAGCTTTTAGCTTTAGTTCTTACATTTAAGTCTATGATTCATTTATATATGGTATGAGGTAAGGGTTGTGGCTCATTTTTTGTACACCACTCTTCAATTGTTCTAGCACTATTTGTTAGACTATTCTTTCTCCACTGAATTGCCTCAGTTATCTATGCCAAAAAAACAATTGACTATGTATGTGTGAATCTATTTCTGGGTTCCCTATTCTGTTCCACAGAGCCATATAGGTCTATTTTTACACCAATACAATAATGTCTTCATTACTGCAGCTTTATAATAAGTCTTAAAATTAGGAAGGGTGAGTCATCGAACTTGTTCTTTTTCAAAGTTCTTCTAAGTCTACTGCATTTTCGAATAAGCTTGTCAATTTCTAAAACCCTTGCTGGGAACTTTATTGAATATATATATTTGGGAGAGAACTGACAACAAATCCTGAACCTCTGATCCATGAACATAATCATTCTCTCCATTTATGTAAGTCTTATTTTAATTTCAGTAAAACTTTGTAGTTTCTTATAAATATATCCTTAAGCACTTCCTATTTTTGAAGCTATTGTACATGGCATTTTTAAAAATTGGGTGTGGAGCCAACTCAGGGTTTGCACTCAAGAACCCAAGCTAACGCCTGAGACGAGATTAAGAGTCAGATGCTTAGTAAGGCACCCCAAAGAGTATTTTTAAACTTCCAAATGCCAATTGTTCACTGCTAGTAGACGGAGCCACATCTGATCCTGAAACCTTGCTGAATGCACTGATTCTTTAAGATTTTCCACAGAAATCTGTTGGTCTGAAGTAGACAAGTTTTTGTTTTTTCTTCACTGCACTGGCTAGATACTCTTGTACAATGTGGAACACAACTGATTAGTGAGCATTTTCCTTGTTTCCAATCAGTAGGGAAAAGCTTTCATTCCTTCATCAATGAGTATATGAGCTAATGGTTTTGGGTAAATGCCTTTTATCAGATGTATAAAATTTCCTTGTATTCCTAGATACACGGAGTTTTTATCATTAAAGGGGTGCTAGACTTCAGCAAATGTTTTTTCTCTGTGTATACTTAAGATGATCATCTGATCATCTGGTTTTTCTGTAGTCATTCACATGATTACACTGATGAATTTTCAAACATTAGATCAACTTTTGGGATACACACTGGGATAATAAACTCACTTGGTTAGGATGTTTTACTCTTTTATAAAGCACTGGACTTCACTTACTAACTTTTTAAAAGAATTATGAAAAAAAAAAAGAATTATGAGACATACTGGTCTGTAGAGTTGCCTGGTTTGGATATTAGGAATACTAGCCTCATACAATGTATCAAGAAGTAACCCTCACCCCACCCCCCACACCTTTTGAAGACTCTAGGTAGAACCTCTATTAATTCTTCCTTTTCAGGCTTGGTGAAATTCACCAGTGAAGCCTCTGGATCTGGAGTTTTCCTTGTGGGAAGGTTTTTAAGTACAAATTTAATTTCTTTAGTAAATATGGGGCTAATCTAATTAGGTCTTCCTTCAGGGACTTTTGATATGTTGTGGCTTTTCAAGAGTGTGCCCATTTCTTCTAAACTGTCAGATTTACTGCCAGAATGTTTTTGACCATATTCTCCTAATACTCTTTTACCATGTGTAAGACCTGCAGTGCTTGCTCTATTTCCTACTGGGTTCCTCTTCCCTACAGTGTGGCCTAAAAACTCTCCTGGCAGTAAGCTAAGGCAATCACAGGGATCACCTTGCACTGTTTTCCCTTCTCTCAAAAATCACCATCCTGTGCTGCCTGTTATCCAGTGTCTGAAAATCACTACTTCATATATTTTGTTCCATCTTTTAGTGGCTTAAAGTGAGATAATACTTATGACCCCTATTATTTCATGATGGTCAAGAATGGAAACTTTTTATTTTTTATTATGGAAAACTTCAAACATACACAAAAGTAGAATATAATAAACCTTCATGTACCTATCATCTACAATTCTAGATCCTCATGAATAAATAAAATCTTTAAAAAAATTTAAAAACCCATACTACAGCTATTAGAAAATGTTTAGTTACATAACCTGTGTATATGAATTTACTTTTTCAACTGTAGGTTTCACCAAAATCAAAATATAATTAAATACTTCTGATGACAATTTATCATCTAAATTGAGATCTAATTATAAAATAGACTACTCTGAAGACTTGAAACTGGTAGTTTTAGAACAGTGGTTCTGAAATGGGAGCAGTCTTGTTCCCCAGGGTACATCTGGCAACATTGTCACAACTGCAGTGGGGAGGGGTATACTGCTGGTATCTAGCAAGTAAAGGCCAGAAATACTGCATTCTACAATGCACAGCACAGCCCCCACAAGAATTCTCCAGTGTAAAATGTTGACAGTGCTGATGTCGACACACCCTTGTTCCAGAGGCTTAATCAGACTGAAATTTTTTCACAAAATAATTTCATGTTATGTCTGTGGGAATACATATAAATATCTGGTTATTTTTTGGTGATGTTAGCAGCTAATGTGATCCACTGATTCATTAGCAGCTGCAAAGTGGTGATATTCTAATACTAAAATTCCCTCTGCATTTATTATCTGAAATGCTCCTGTAAAGAGGAACTTCTCTTACACTTGTTTATCCTAAGTAATAGTTCACATAGGAAATTCTGGATTGTAGAATTCTTTGCCATTTTTCAAAATAATGAGCTCGTTCTCCAATATCCTCCAAAGGTGACCAATATTACTATTTTTAAGTATATTTATAATTCCATAAATATAGAGACTTTTGATAGGTATTTTGGATCTTTTTGATTTAAAAAAAAAATCCCTTGGGCTTATCATCCTCTTATTTAAACCTTTCTCGATCTCTTCTCTTAGATGTACCCCTCACATTCTGCACCATACTGGAACTTGGAAATAATCCTTTTTTAAAAGATGAGTTACACATCCTTTTATACTTAGTGACAAGATTGATGTTTGGCCTTAGTTCTGTTTTTTTTGTTTGTTTGTTTGTTTAACATTTTATTCATTCATGAGAGGCAGAGAGACACAGACAGACACACAGAGACAGAGGGAGAAGCAGGTTCCCTGTGGGGAGCCCAATGTGGGACTCGATCTCAGGACCCTGGGAACACAACTTGAACCAAAGGCAGATGCTCAACCACTGAGCCACCCAGGTGCCCCAGTTCTGCCATTTTATGTCATATTTACTTTTGTGGCAAATACACATATAAATAAAATACTCAATCTTTAAAGATCTGTTTTATCTTCCTCCCCTTTTCTTTGTGTATCTTTTGGTATTTAGGAAAGTTTACGCAAATACTTTATATAATGTCCTATGTCCTTTATATTTTATTTGGAATAGTGTCTTTTGGTTCCCACTATAAATATTGAAATTCTCCCTTATTTCTGTCTCCCAAAGCACCCACTCTGAAGTATTATCCTTTTATTTCCTGATAATACCTATCAGACAGTCAGGAAGTATATTCTATTTTACTTCTGTTGTCTCTCTTCTCCCATTTTTAGTGCTGCGTGTTAGCTACAGGGTCAGCCTTCTAACCATGTACTACCAAGTTAACTGTCTCCTTAGTGTACCACATGGTTCTAGTTTCAGTAAGCAGCATTCTTCTGCAAAGTAGTTTAGTCTGGTTCACAGGACCTGGACCACCACAGCACCATCCGCCTTTCTAGGACCTGCAGTCACCTCCCACTTTCAGCTGTTCTCAAACTGATCTGAGCTTTCCACAGTTAGTGGGGCCTCCCTTTAGAGAGGAGAACCTGTTGGTGACCTCCATTTTTGGGTTCTCTGAGCTCTCCCTCTGTTTACCACACACTTACCGATAACACACTAGTTGTACCGCCGCTGCCGCTGACTTAATCTTACCCACTGATATGATGGAGGTTCATATGTGTCATGTAATAAAGAATTGGGCTTTTGTCCCTGGTTTTTGGGAAGGAGACTCTAAACCCTAGGAATTTTCTGAGTGATAGGAATGTCTATTATTCATAAGCCCGCCCCCTTGGATCATACCTACATTCAAGCTTAGGAGAGGACCTAAGAGCTTGAGGGGACTCAAGAGACAATGCCAAAAGGCAAATTATGTGATCAGAGTGTCGGGGCATTGAGTGACTTACTCTTGAGCCTTCAGGGGAGAGGGGAAGAGCCTGAAGGGCAGGCTTGTTGAGTCTGTGCCCTTAACCTGAACAGTCTGATGCTAACTCTGGGTGGTCAGTGGGAGAGTATACTGCAGTACAACAACAGGGGAGCTCTGAAACTTAGTTTTGTTGTATATGTTATCCATGAATTTGTGGTCATTATCCTAGTTACTCTTCTATTTTTAAGAAAGGATTTGGAAGACTCAAAAACTATGCCACTGTCACCACTTCTTTTGCCAGTTCGCCCTTGCAATTTTCGTTAACTTTAGAGCATCCTGTTTCACCCCTGCACACTATTTTAATATTATTTCACAGATCGATATTAACGGAAGTTTAAACCACCAAAACTGTACACCTAGGCCAGAATTAGTGTTGATTATAACTCATCTGCGGTTTATTTTATGGGATGTACAAGCTGCAATAAAAGCTACTAGATGCTACCTGTTAATAGTGTGACTGTAATTTAGATGGGCTAAGGGAACACAGAGGAGACTTTGTCGAGTGACTACATAAGACTCTGATTATTACCATAACTCCCCCTATCAAGTAACATAAAATACACTGTTTCAAAAGATGCTTCCTCATCAGCAAAATGCATTAATTCATAAACTAAAGAGCACATAACAAAATGCATATTCTAAGTGCTAGATACAGGTTTTCAAACCAGGTCTAAGGCTAGAACCACCCTATCATAAAAAATAAAAGCAAAAACCGTACCTCTGTTATACGAAGTTGTGATGAAGCAGCCATGTAATCTGATTCTAATTTGTTCTTCTCAGAGATCACTGTAGTATTTTGAAGAATTAAATCAACTTTTTGTATATGCAAAGAAGTACAAATCTAGGAACAAAAAAGCCCTAAAATTTTAATTTGTTTTACAACTAAGAAAAAGTTTTTTAAACTAGTATAAACCATGAGAAAAAGGAACATTTTTTTAATGTGACTGATACCTCAATTAGTTCTTTTTACAACTACTTCTTACAAGAGAATTTTTAAATGTTTTTCTGTGCTTAATTGCATCATCTGGAATAAAATAATTTAGCTTAATGACAGCTTTTAACTAATTTATTAACCTATAAGGAGAAATGTCAAACAAAGCAAGTTAAAATTGATAGTAAAAATCTTAGAAGAGTTTTTTTTTTTTAATTTTTATTTATTTATGATAGTCACACAGAGAGAGAGAGAGGCAGAGACACAGGCAGAGGGAGAAGCAGGCTCCATGCACCCAGAGCCCGACGTGGGATTCGATCCCGGGTCTCCAGGATCGCACCCTGGGTCAAAGGCAGGCGCCAAACCACTGCGCCACCTAGGGATCCCCTTAGAAGAGTTTTTAAGAAAATGCCTTACCTTTACAAAGTTTGTTAATTCAGTAACAAGTTTTGCTTTTTGAACATTTATTTCTTTGATTTTGGTACTTGCTTTTCGCTCTTCCTCTTCAAGGTTGCAAGTATCCTGTTCCATCAGTTTTAAACTGCATAAAACAATGATGCAGAAATCAGAGTTAACACAGGGACTGAGCAAAAATCCTTAGGTCTCCTGCTATTTCATGGGCTTTCTAGCAATGCTACTTCCCCTACAGGGCTATGATGAAAATTTTAAAAAGGTAAAACATATAACACACTTGGCACAGTGCCTGGCCCTTAACCAGTTGATGAATATTAATTACTACCATTGTTATTAATGTTGTTTACATACAGTCTCTTACTTAAAGTAGTTTAACTGAGGATATCTGATTAAGATTTAAAATACATACTGAAAAGACAATAAACCCTAAAAACTGACACTCTGCTAGTCAAGGTGAAGAAACTAAGAATCAGAAGTTACTCTAAGATCATGTATAGCAAGCATGTGGTTAAGACATGTTTGACATCCAAGTTCTTTCCACTGCACCATGTTACCTTTTCTCCACTGGAAACAATAATAAATAAGTTCAGATGTTGTAGAGAGGGGCCTGACCAGTACATGGAAGAGAGTAGGGGGATGCCAGGGAGGTAAGGCGAAATGGGTCGAGTGAAAGGAGACTGTATAAATGAAAAGTCAATCTCAAGGAATGCAGTGTTGTAACTAGAGGCAATTAATTATAGGTATGAGACAGCAGGCTGGTGATGGGTATGAAAGGCCATCTCACTACAAAAATCCACACTACCTATGAAAAGTTTTTAAGACAGTGGGTCCAGCAGAACAGGTGAACATGAAAAGTTAAGTGACTTGTAGATGATGAAAGAGAGGAATGAGGCCAGAGGTGAAAGTTGAAAAGAGACTTGAGAGATGAAAAACCTCCTAGGCAGCCAGACTAAATACTATCTTGCTTTAAGTAATCAAGGTACACTATTACTTTTTCACTGAGTTAATGGACAACTGTTTGCTTAAAAACAAAACCCCCAAAGCCCCAAACCAACAAACAAAACCAAAACAGCACCAATTCTCTTAACATATTTCAATACAATTCAATTTACCAATGTGTTTAAAAACATACTACATTAGGGCAAGGTAAACAGATAACCTTAAGGCCATGAGTGGTCATTTATTACCAAAGGTTGACAATGCTATTAATATTTAAATCTTTATAGAAAACATAAAAGAAAAAATCACAACAAAAAGGTCTGAGGCCATGAGAAAAACCTTTGAACCGGAAGCCACATTCCCTGCCCCTAGAATAAACATAAATTTTATCTCTGCTTATATATCCCCATTTCTACAAAATATCCAAACGCAATAAAACATATCAGTTCTAAGAATGGTTGCCTACCAGTTTTTCTTTAGGAAAAGACTTAAGACTATTCATGTCCTTGTACAGAATTCTGTGGAATGTGTGAGCATGAAGGCTAAGCAGACATAATTCCAATTTAACAAGGGAGATTACAATTGAAGAAGTGAGTTAAATCCCCAGATGCCCATTCTCTTCTGTGAAAATCAGCATGTTTTCCTCCTCTCCCATTACTCTCTTTAGAGTCGAGAAGAGAATGCACAGCTTAATGGCTAATGGTCTGGACTGTTCATCTCACTGCCTGTACCCTCTTCTCTCCTCTCCCAGCAATCCAAATTCAGTGGATGTATTATTTTGGATATATGTCTGGGTCAGTGGCTCTCAAGGGGTGTTGCAGAATCCTGTGGGGATCCCTGAAACCATTTCAGGGGAATCATGAACCATTTTCACTGTTGGAAGAAGACCTCAACTGCTCCATTCACTGAAGTGATGTTTTGCACTAATGGACAAAAGCAATGGTGAATAAAAACGCTAGTGCTCTGGAATGAATCTAGGTAATGGCACCAAAGGGGACTCAGAGTCATGAGATTCTTCACTGCCGTGTACTTAAAAATTTCAAACATACCAAATTCAATTAATATTTTTGATGACAGAAAAATTAACTGTATTAAATCATGAATCTTATTTCATTTTTTACCTAAAGTATAATTGACATATTAGTTTCAGGGGCAAAACATAATGATTTGGTGGTTGTATCGATCCTGAAATGATCACCACAAAAAATCTAGTTAACATCTGTCACTATACAATTATAAAAGATTTTTCTGCTAAAGAAAACTTTTAAGATCTACTCTCAGCAACTTGCAAATAATGCATTACAGTGTTATTAACTATAGTCATATGCCATACATTACATTCCCATGAGCTTTTATTTTATATTGGAAGTTTGTACTTCTCAATCACCTTCACCTATTTTACCAAACCCCCAACACTCCTCCCTACCCCCAGCAACCACCAATCTGTTCTCTGTATCTATGCATTTCTGTTCCTTTGTTTTTCAGATTGCACTAAAAGTGAAATCATACGACATCTGACTTATTTCACTTAGCGTAATACTCTCAAGTTCCATTCATGTTGTCACAAAAGATTTCATCCTTTTTAATGGCTAAATAGTGCAGTGTGTGCACATACATGCGTCATGTTTCCATGTGTATCCCACTTCTTTCCCCATTCATCCTCCATGGACAACCTAGGATGCTTCCATGACTTGGCTCTTGTAAATAATCCTGCAATGAACATGAGAGTGCAGATATCTTTTCAAATCTGAGCTTTCATTTTCTTTGAATCAATATCCAGAAGTAGAATTACTGGATCTTGTGGTAGTTCTTTTTTTTTTTTTTTTGAGGAACCTCCATACTGTGTTCTATAGTGGCTACACCAATTTACGTTCCCACTAAGAGTGGAAAGGATTCCCTTGTCTCTGTGTCCTCACCAACATGTGGTATCTCTTGTCCTGTCCTGTGATAATAGCCATTCTGACAGGTGTGAGGTGGTAGTCTCATTGTTTTTATTTAAATTTCCTTGATAATTAATAATATTGAGCACACTCTCAGGTGCCTACTGACCATCTGTAGGTCTTCTTTGAAAAAAATGTCTTTCAGGGCAGCTCTGGTGGCTCAGCGGTTTAGCACCGCCTTCGGCCCGGGGCATGATCCTGGAGACCTGGGATCGAGTCCCGCGTCGGGCTCCCTGCATGGAGCCTGCTTCTTCCTCTGCCTCTCTCTGTGTCTCTCATGAATAAATAAATAAACTTTTAATAAAAAAAAAAAAAAATGTCTTTCAGATCCTCTGCCCATTTGTTAATCAAATGGTCTTTGTTTTGGAGTTTGTTTTTTTTTTTTTTTTTGGCTACTGAGCTGTAGTTTTTTACATTTTGGATACTAAACCCTTAACGAATATGTGATTTGCAAATATCTTCTCCCGATCCATAGGTTGCCTTCTTGGTGTGGTGGTTCCCTTTACTGTGTGAAAGCCTTTTGGTTTGATGTAGTCCCATTTGTTTATATCGCCAAGGTCTTTGAAGCCAGTTTCAAAGAAATTACTGCCAATACCCATGTTAAGGAACTTACTGCCTATTTTCTTCCAGGAATTTATTAATTTCTAGTCTTACATTCATCTTTAATCCATTTTGAGTTGATTTTTCTTGTGGTGTAAGCTAGTGATCCAGTTTTCCCAGCACCATTTATTGAAGAGACTACCCTTTCCTCATTGTTTATTCTTCCCTCTTTCGTCACAAAGTAATTGACCAGAGACGAATACAGGGGTTTATTTCTGGGCTCTCTATTCTGTTCCATTGATGTACACGTCTGTTTTTAGGTCAATACTGCTTTAATGAATACAGTTTTGTGATATAGTTTGAAATCAGGGAGCATGATGCCTTCAGCTTTATTGTCCTTTCTCAAGACTGCTTTGGCTATTTGATATCTTTAATGGTCCCCAAATTTTTAGGATTCTTCTAATACTAAAAAATGCCATTGGAATTTGGAAATGGATAGGAATTCCACTGAATCTATAGACTGCCATGGGTAACACACTTTAAAGATATTGGTTCTTCCAATCCATGAGCACAGAAAATCTTTCATTTGGGTTATATTCCATTTCCTTCTCAATGTGTTAGTTTTTGGTATACAGGTCTTTCACTTCCTTGGTTAGATTTCTTCCTAAGCCTTTTCTTTTTGGTGTGATTGTATATGGGACTGTTCTCTTGAATTCATCTTGAAAATGCAACAGATTTTTGTGTGCCGATTTTGTACCCTGCAAGTTTCTTCTGGTGGAGTATTCACGGTATTCTATGTAAAATCAGGTCATCCACAAATAGTGCTGGTTTTACTTTTTTTCGATTTAGATGCTTTTTCTTTCTTGCCTAATTGCTCTGGTCAGAAATTCTATTTTCTAATAATGTGCTGAATGAAAGTGGGGGGAATGGGCATCTGGGTCTTGATCCTGATGTTAAAAGAAAGGATTTCACAGCTTTTTACTGTTGAGTATGTTGTGGATTTATCATAAATGGTCTTTATTATATTGAGGTATGTTGCCTCTATGCCCACTTTGTTTAGAGTTTTTACAAAAAATGGATGTTGTGGGCAGCCTGGGTGGCTCAGCGGTTTAGCACTGCCTTCAGCCCAGGGTGTGATCCTGGAGAACTGGGATTGAGTCCCACGTCAGGCTCCCTGTGTGGAGTCTGCTTCTTCCTCTGCCTGTCTGTGGGTCTCTCATGAAAAAATAAATAAAATCTTAAAAAAAAAAAAAAAATGGATGTTGTATTTTGTCAACTGCTTTTTCTGCATTTATTGAGATGCAGTAGGACTTTTATTTTTTGGCTTTCTCTTTTATCCAGACATATACATAGTATTTACAGTATGTGTACATAGAAAATTTGTACCCACACAACATTCTGACATTAATTACTATTCCATCATCCTCTGAAAAGGAAAGGGGCTCGGGAAGGGGTCTGAGTCTACTAGACTACCCCCATAGCATCACTGCAAGCAAAGCCCTGACAGGACAGTGACATGTCCTGTAATACCTATAAAAAAAGTACAGAACCACTAAGTTACTAATACTGTTAGTGCCTTTCTGATTAGTGACCATGTTTCATAGATAAGCTTACAATCTGGCAATACACTTTTTCCTGTCAAAAAATATTTGGCCACATTCAACACTGTCAAGAGTTGGGTATGGACCCATGATCATCTCCCACTGACTGGTGTTTAATGTATTTCTGTAGTACTAGGCAGCATTTCCCCTAATTCTACAAACTAGAACATTCAGTACTGTTTCTTGTGAAACCGCTAGGCCTTCTCCTAGCTTCAGATCATCTGAGCAACTCTTCATGGCCAACCCCTTCCTCCCTTAAGGCCAGAGGAGGCATATATGCTACCATGGTTGAACCTTAGAAGAACAGATCAATTTGTCCTGTGCTGACTCAGATGCTGCTGTTGCTGAGGTGGGTGTTGGTGGTGATGGTACTGAAGGATGTGCCCTGTTGTAGTGGAAATGCAGCAGGGGTAAGCTGGTTTCAAGACTGCTCCATGGAAATCCTTCAAGTCTGTAAAAACTGCTGCAGTAGTTGGGTCAGTGGAGTCTAAGAGGGTTGCTGAACTAAACTAAGCTGCCCTTCCTTGGAACGCTGCTGCTGCTGCGTGATGGACAAGGTCTGTAATTGCTGTTGTTGTGTAGCAAAAGTAGGGCAGGCAGCCACCACCTAACCCATAAGCATAGTGCTAAATACCACGACCACCCCCAAGCTACAAGAGCAGGTACTAAATCACACAGCACATGCCGCTGACCTTGAAAAGATTCTTCTCTGTCCCAAACCAGTGGGGTAACTGCAGCCCTCTGGGTACGGTTTTGTGGCACTCTTTTGTGGGTGGAATCCGGACCACGTTTTCTGCTATGAAATCATCATAGTGTCATACAGTGGGGCTGTAAGAGTGCTCTGTGACCAACTGGAAAGAGGTGTTTATTGACTGTGCCAGCTCAGTACGTTCTGTTGACTCTGATTTGATGGACTTCGTTGGGTATGCTGTAGTATCATATGCTGAGTGTGCCAATGTGTCCAATACCATTTCACTTTGATTTTGGTTAGTTTGAACAACTTGGTCCTTAATATTTATAGGATGTTTGATGAATTTCCAGAAGAAATTTGAACAGAATCTAAATTCAACCCAGGGGTGGACTGTTGTAAAAACATCTACAGCCCTCAACCATGGACCATTTAAAGTTGTTCTTGAATTTTTCTTAGTTCTTCTTGTGGCTGATGAATATTTGCCTCTGTCTTCCATGTCTGTTGCTCCAACTGGTCTTTCAGTTGCTGCATGGCTCATAATTGAGCTAAAAATTGAAACTGAGACATGCCTTAAGGAACTTGCATATTTGCAACTTGAGACATCACTGGCCATATCAATGACTGAACAGACTGGGAACTTATGGACTGACTCAACAATGACCCTCTTTGTCATCATCTTTTCATTAAGATGGTATATGCTGCTATCTGGGAGGAGTGCAAGTCTCTGCTGATGTTGAGGGAATGGTCTGAGACTGCCAGGTGAAATGATTTTCTTGAACTCTGGAAGAAAGCAGGAGGAGGTGGGCTGTGATCAAACCCTTCCAATGCTTCTTTGAGGCCTGTTATCTATACAATGATCAGACCGAGAATCTTGGCTTTTGTTAGCAGTTGTCTCAGAGACTCTTCAACGCCAAGTACTCTTCATATTCCAGCCCTAACTTATGCATAATTTAGCATGGTAGGAGTACAAACAATAAACTCTGGCTTGGAATTCCACTAAAGATAAATGATACAATGAGTTTGGAGCCAAATCCACTGTGGTCCTTTAATTAGGAACCTATAATAACGTGATCTGCCTTTCCCATACTGCATTAAGAGCTCATGACATTTTTGCCAAATATTCTAGACCATGCACATGACATTCACACCCTGATGTTCACAGAACTTCAAAGGCAAATGTTCTATCATAGGTAGTTCCTTGTGACCCAGCAATAAAATTGTGAATGATGTCCAGATATCTAGAGCTCATTAAGGTCTTCAACAGTACACATCCTTGATGAACTAAAGTTTAGCTTATCTGACAATAGCTACAATTTCGATCATCTTAAGGCCTCTATGTGCCTTGTATAGTTCCTTCTAAACCATTCTCTAATGATTTGAAATTTCCTATAAATTACACGTATTCATAGATATGTGACTCCTATGGGTCTACTGTTCTTCAAAGCATAGGACAACAGGATTCTGATTTTAAATACTCAAGTGTTAATGAATCATTTTTCAGCAGATGGATAGAGAGTATTTTTAAAAACTAGTGAATGTTCCCTCTCTGGGATAAAATACTTTGATCCACGAGATTAAATGGTAAATATTAAGGTGATAAAGTTATATTCTCTCAGATACAAATAATATGCTTCCATCAGTCATGATGGCTTAAAAACAAAAAACAAAAGCCTTGAACATTGTGTAAATTCTTCATTATTGAGGAATGTAGGGTTTCCAGTCCTGTCAAATGTCATTGTCATATGACTGATTTGTTTTCAGTAAAAAAAAAAAAAATCAGTGCTCTTCTACAGAACAGATTTCCTCTTACATGGAACTCTCTGGGCTTCCTGGATCTGGATGTCTTTTCCTTCCTGAGATTAGGGAAGTTGTGTTATTTTTCAAGTATGTTTTCTGCTTTCTCTTTCTGTGGTTCATATAATGTGAAAGTTATTTTGCTTGATATTGTCATGTTGGTCCCTTACGCTATTTTTACTTCTTAAAATTCTGTTTGAGGGGTGCATCGGCGGCTCATTTAGTTAGGTGTCGTACTCTTGATTTTTGGCTCAGGTCATGATCTCAGGGTTGTGAGACTGAGCCCCACATTGGGCTCTGCACTGATCGTGAAGCCAACTTAAGATTCTCTCTCTCCCTCTGTCCCTCACCCCTGCTCGCACACATGCGCTCTTAGAAGTTTTTTTTTTTTTCTCTATTGTCTTCCACATTACTGATATTTCTTGTGTCTCATTAGTCTGTTGTTAGAACCCCTCCAGAATATTTTTCAATTCACTTACTGTATTCTTCAGCTCTGTGAAATCTTTGTGGTACTTTCTTACACTTCTCTTTATTGAAGTTCTTACTATGTTCATTCCTCTTCCAAGTTCAATTAGCATTTTTATGACCATCAACTCTGATTTCTTAAGTAAATTATCACCATTTCATTAACAGTTCTTTTCTGATTTTTATCTTGTTCTTTCATTTGGAACACATTCTTGTTCATTTTGCTTGACTGCTTGATTTCTAAGCAGCAGATGAAACAACCTTCAGCAAGTCATGAAGTGGCCTCACAGAGATGAGCCCTGCTGTTTAAGCCTCTTCTAACTCTTTGTAATCTAAGAAGCCTGATTTATATTCTTGATAGGTCCCAGTTGTTGAGGGAGTGCCAAGTCCTATGAGTGTTCCAGAGGGAAGGATCTCAGTCTATCCCTAGTTTCAGGCGGAAACTAGAATATAAACTAGGACCCTCAGGCAGCAGCTTTTAACGTATGCAAATATATAAACAGTCCTACGGGACTCCCATAAACCTCACTGATCTACAGACCAGGCAATCTAGAGATTTAGGACACCTAGGTCGGAAAAATCAGGGCTCTAGACGAGTGAGTGAGCTTTAGCAAGGACAACAGAGTACAAAGATGGCAACTCCTGGACCATGTTCCCTGAGAACAATTGCAGAGCCTCTAGATATGTGGTGATCCTGAAGCCTCTGAGGATGAAGTTTTGGACCAGTAAATAGATCTTTTTCACAGGAAAATGTTTGAGACTGCTGTCTATACAGTATCCTGGGGAGAGCAGTCTGCTAAGAACTCTGTTTCTCAGAGAGTTTAAGACCCTTGGGTGCCTAGCTCTGTCGAGGATTTGGGGGTGCCATACACCCACTAGTGCTGGCAGGTTAGAGTGAGAGTGCAAAAGTGGTCCCCACCAATGGCCCCTGTCCCAGGAGGGATTCCCATTAGGCTCCTGGCCCTTGGGCAATGCTTTAGGATTAGCAAGAGTATCTCCTCCACATAGGGTCTAAGCACTTTTCTACATTGTTGCAGCTAATCAGGGGACAGAAAACTCACAACAACTTAAGATTCCCCAACCTTTACCCTACAGACCACAATTTTGTTTTGAATACCAGGACTACAATTTGAGGGAAATTATCACAAAAACATGTTTGTGGGAACTGCATTGTCATGGCAGGGTCCAGGCACACCTAAGAGATACTGCAGATTTGGTTCCAGACCACTACAATTAAGTGAGTCCAAAGAATTTTGTGGTTTCCCAGTGTGTCTAAAAGTCGTGTTGACACCATACCGTAGCCCATTAAGTATGCCACAGCATTATGTCTGAAAAATACTTCACTGTTAAAAAATGCTAACCATTATCTGAGCTTTCAGAGTCCTAATCACAGATCACCACACACACATCGTGAGAATCACTAAAACATGACACAGAGGCAAAGTGAGCAAATGCTATTAGAAAAATGGTGCCAACAGACTTGACAGAAGGCTGCACAAACTGTTAATCTGTCTAAAATAAAAAACATCTTTGTCACTAATAACATCCTCGTAGAGCTGTACCTCCCCACACACCCTTGCCCAAATAGGCTGAATGATACCTTCCTAGTTTGGAACTAATTTTTTGTTCCAGTTGTCTCTTCTTGGTTTTCCTTTCAAGAAGCTCCTTCTTCTTTTGTCTAAGTTCATTGTCTTTGTGTTCTAGATGTTTGTTTCGCTCACATAGGGCAATCAACCCTGCTTCCACTGCTTGCAATTTTCTATTAATTTCCTATGAAATGTTAAAGATTGTTATTTTAAAAATAGTTCTAGGTAAAGTATTATAAATCCAGTTATTTTTTTTTTTTTAATACTCAAAGTAACTGACCTTCAGCTGTTCTTCCAAGTGTCGTCTTTGCTCTAGATCCACAGTGACTGTGAGAAACTGGGCTACTTTTAGCGATGTGTTACTAGAAATAACTTTGTTCGAATAGAAGGAAGTTTTCACCACATACTTTTCTTCTGCTGTATACATTTGTTTTAACCGGGTTTCTTGTATTACCTGTCATATAAGCCAAACAAGGTCAAACTGTTAGGGTACATCTAATAGTTATTAAAACATTTTTAAAAGGATTAAAACACTGGAAAATGCAGATCAAGTGAATTTGAAAAGATCAAAACAGATATACTTTTTTTTTTTTTTTTAACTTCACCAGTAACATCTCTAAAAAGGTGGGTGATAGATACATCTTAGGGTACTATTTTGGAAAATACTAAGGAAGAGAGAAGGAATAAAACCCAAACAGCTACAGCAAAGGTGGCAATACTTCTACTTGACTATATAATCTCTCTCAAGTAAGTGTACTTTTGGAGTTTTGGTGAGTTTACAGTAGAGATGCCAGGAACCAGCTGCCCAGAACACAGAACTGTGGTAGCTCAACTAAGTCATTTATTCTCACCTTCCCTCAGTTATAATTCCTGTATATTTGGAAGAATACCTAATGGACACACTTGAAAATTTTCAAATTTTTTTTTTTTTTTTTACATTTTTTGGAAAGCTTGTCTCTCAAGATCTTAATAAACTAAAGCACATCCTAAACACAGTAACATTACTCTATGTATTGCTGCATATTCATGAATAACAGGCTATCGTGATACAGTTTTTTTCCAATCTCTGAAGCTTCACTATCAATACTCTTGTGGCTCGTTTCTATCTGGAAGTTTATAGACTAAGTGAAGAGATAAGACACATTTAAGCACATTTAAGTTTAACAAGGTATAACCTGGTATCCACAAATTGCTGAATAATTTGAAATAAAGAGAAAGCTAAAAGGCTACTCAAGTTCTAATAAATTTAACAGAGATGGCAAGGGCAGGACACTCGCAGCAAAAAGGTCATCATGGCCTAAGGTGGCAAAACAACCAAAGAGGAGAGTCCTAGAAATTAATGAGAACAATTCCATAAATCTTCCTATATATAGATGGTCTTGTCCTCTTTTCTAAAGGATAGAAGAGTGGTATACCCACATGGAGAGCTCTAATATTCATTTCCTCAAATGTTCTCCATAATGTAATTTTTATTCAAAGACACACGCAACTTACTAACTTGGTGGTTTATTGTTTTTGTTGTTGTTGTTTGTTTGCAAAATGGGTTGGTAATAAGCCCTCATTTCTACCTTCTGTCCATAAAGTTTAATAAAGAGTCCCTAAGTTACAAAAGAATTGTCCCAGGAATACTGGTACACTAGGTGTAAAATTTTAAAACACATTTTCTAATGAAATCAATATAATCAATAGTAGTTGGGTCTCTAACTGGGTCCTTAGATGCTTACAAGCAAAAAACACAACCTGGTGTTATGGAGATACTTGTTTTGGATGAAGAGATTTCTTTCCTGCTTCTGCCTGTGATAGAAGCAACAAATGTAATCTGAAGTCTTGGAGATTTATATGAGAAGGTGAAAACTCCAAGCAGAATTAGCAAAATATAAGAACTACAAATATGTGTGCTATGCTAGCCAAGAAGGGAGATCCTATGAAGGGAGGTCATCCATATAGCAGATAATCTTAAATGGCAGCTTTAAGAAAGGAAGGGCTTACCGAAACAGTTCTGTACACCAGCCTACCACCCTAACGTATAATTTATCTGAAAAATAATCTAGAAGAATTTAAATGATTAAACTTTTTGGAATCCATTCTATAATTTTATGCATGCAACTTTCTATGCAATTGCCATATATTCAACAGTCCCTGCCAGCTCCCAAACCAGAAGGAGGGCAATATGGTAAAAGCCAAAAAAAAGTAATTAATATAATGTCTGAACATAGGTTTGTCAAGCAAAATAGAATGAGGTAAGAGTGCCAGGTGTCTTTTCAGGCTTCAACATTTTATTCATTAAATACAGATATAAAAGCATTTACTCTAGATAACTCCATATCATATGTGTCATAACATAATAGTCAACAGTCACTATTTTGTGTTATATTAAAAATGTAAAATACAAAGAATATCTGTGTGGTTAAAAACAACAGTGACCTACTTCTTTAAATTTCTCATAATTTTTTATTTTTATGCTAAGAAGTTTTAACAAAATGAGATTCTGGTAATGATTTCAGTATTTCTTACCCGTTCAATTCTTTCTCTGGTCCTTTCAGTTCCTACAGGAACTTCATGAATATGATAATGGCAGCAAAGGAAGCTCATGACAGGATCAGGTGCATCAAATAATTCTCGCAAGTAAGAGAAAAATCCATATGGTCTGAAACAGAAAGTACTTACTAGATTTTTCTTCTTAAAAGAAAATCATTTACAGAAATCTGATAGTTGAGACGTGGCAAACAATAAAATATAAATTAATGATGGTATGGCAAAAATTTATATTTTAAAATCAATATTAAGTGATTAATGTTGAGACTTCCTCCCTTGTCAGAAAAGTTTAATATATTTATGATTAAAACTATTAATCTTTTTTGTTTCTTCCATTGCTTTTATATTTAGAATGTTTACTTATACCCAGAATTAAGATATTTATTAACTGTTTTATAATTGCAAATTTTCCATTTAGTCCTTCTGGACATTACTTCTGCATTATGAAGTGATGACCGGTTTGACTTTCCCAATACCTAACCAACTATCTTAGTATCTTTTATGAAACAGTCCAGTATTATTCCACTGATCTGAAACATCACCAGTAAATATTCCATGGTTTGTCTGTTCCTAGTTTCATTCTTTTAAACTTAAGCAGAGATCCTAAAAGGGAATGATACAGCCTATAAGATACTTATGTAAGAGAGGTATTTAAGAGCTAAATGGTTACTCAATATTCAAAGTAACAGGTTAATTCTAAAAATATTTTTGAGACTTACTTTAGCTCATTCAGAGATCTTGAAGGTGCTTTGTCTGCGTATGAACTCTTGGGAGCAATGACAGCATTTACTCTCAATTTTTTATTGTCACGAATCTGAATATAAGGGAAAAAACATTTTACTTAGCATACACTATCAAAATGATTTTTAAAGTTACATTCCTACTGTATAAGATGATCAAAACTGTATATTTAATGGTACTTTCAAGAAAATGTTTTAGTGCGATAAGGACATTATAATTACATGTTTGTACAGAAAGAATTTCAGTGAAAATAGAGCACATTTAAGAGTTAAGGAAGCTCTTCCAAAAAACGAGAGGAAATGCAAGACATTTCCCACATCATTTTATGATTCCAGCATAATCTTGATACCAAAACCTGACAAAAAACACTATCCCTCATTAATACATATGCAGAAGTCCTTTACAAAATATTACTACACAGAATACAGCAATATGTAAACAGCACACATAACCAAGTAGAGTTTCTCAGAGAAATGCGAGATTGATATATTTCAGAAACCAATCTAGGGCACCTGGGTGGCTCAGTGGTTGAGCATCTGCCTTTGGCTCAAGTCGTGATTCCAGGGTCCTGCAATTAAGTCCCCTCCCCAACAGGGAGCCTGCCTCTCTCTCTCTCCCTCTCTCTCTCTCCCTTTCTCTCTCTCATGAATAAACAAATAATCTTTAAAAAAATCTAATTTATGTCCACAGAATAGAGTACAAAAGCCAAACGATCATTCCAGAAGATGCGGAAAAATATGATAAATTCTCAGCAAACTAGGAACAGAAGGCAACTTCATCTATGGTAACTGTATAGCAGACACAATACTTCTTACACGATAAGATGCTAATGGTATTCTATAGTAGATATTACAGGAGGCAGTTATATACAATAAATTTCACAATGTAAAATGAACAGTCAGACATGTGGGAAGTAGTTTTGGTCCTGAAGCTATGGAAAGTTACTTAGCACACACACAAAAAGGTCAAAATTTCAGGATCTCCTGTCACATTATCCATATAGGATTCAAATCTCTAGCACAGAAGCAGCATGAGTTTTTTACTTAAAAAAAAAGGTACCCAGTGTAGGCTAAGCAGACCATTTCCAACAGAAAACATCTAACTGCACCTGACTGAATGCCCTTCGCAACATGCCATTTATCAGACTTGTAATGCAAGTAACCTACTTCTTCAGACCAAAAACTCATTGGCTAAGCTTAAATAATCCTAAACTACACAAATGTCTAACTTTCTGGAGTCCATTCTGTAATTTTATACATGCAACTTTATGCAATTACCATATATTCAACATTTCCTGCCAACTCCCAAACCAGAAGGAGGGCAATATGGTAAAAGCCAAAAAAAGTAGGGATTCTTTCCAATCACTAGTGTACCACAGAAACAGAGGACCCCACTTGAGGTGATTCAGGGTCCTGTCCTCATTTACACTTGTTAGCAAAGATTTAAAGCAAAATCTAAACCTAATCTTTAGGGCTTTTAATTTTTTTTTAAATTTTTTATTTATGATAGTCACACACACAGAGAGAGAGAGAGAGGCAGAGACACAGGCAGAGGGAGAAGCAGGCTCCATGCACCGGGAGCCCGACGTGGGACTCGATCCCGGGTCTCAAGGATCGCGCCCTGGGCCAAAGGCAGGTGCTAAACCGCTGCGCCACCCAGGGATCCCCCTCTTTAGGGCTTTTAAAAGAAGGTGGCATATGCAAAAGGAAAGAAATCTTACTGATAGTAACAACAGCTAACAATATATATTTTATAGATAATCACATACAATAAAAATAATTGCAAACAAGCACTGTTCTGTATACTTTTTTTTACTTATTAACAGATTTAATCCTTACAACCACCTTTTGAAGTAGATAATATATCTACATTTTACAGATAAAGAAATTATGGCACAAAACATTTAGGAAACTTGCCCAATTTAGTAGCAAAGCCAGAATTCAAATCTTGGCAGCCTATCTATAGAGTCTATGCTCCAAACTACTAAGCCACATTGCCTTTTAGTGGCTTAGATTCTCTGTGGTGTTTTTGTAGCCAGATAGAGAATTCTCATTCTTTCTGAAGAGGTTTTATATAAAAGCAACAACATACTGATTCCCATGCTCCCTATCAGGAAATGTATTGGAATGAACTTGGCTTTTCTTTAAGACCAAAGGCCCATCATTATGTTTTTTCCCTCTTAAAACAGTATGAATTATTCTTACTAACTCCAAATAACTTCAAAACATGTTACAGATGTAATTATGAGCTGTTTCTTTTCTTGCAAAACAAATTCATTCCCCAATAATGACATATATAAAAAAGAAATTTGCAAAATTGAATGATTTTACACAAGAGTTACTGCTGGTATAATTAGTTGCTATTTTTTGCTTTAGTTTGAACTTAAAAACTTACGGACCAGAAAATAAGCACTAGGTGAGTCAAAGTATGTTGATTACTTGCCTCTTTGAGGAAAATCTCCATATCTTCTTGACTCTCAAATACAAAAGCTCTCAAGTCATTTGATGAAATATGATTTTCAATATACTTGGCATTTTTATTATCCTTCATATTGATCTAAAAAAAAGAAAATATAAGTTAATTCTCATGAAATTCAAACTGATTACTAGGACATAATTTTACTTTGATTTGTTTAGTCAAATTAAATTTAATACTTGAGGGGGAAAAAAATACTTGAGGGGGGAAAAAGATTTTGGTATGAAGACTCAACACTTTAAAACCTCTACTAAATTTAGCACCCAGAAACATCTAACAATACATAGTAAAACAAAAGCCAAGACTTGAATAAGTACCTAATGCATATTAATTTTGATTCTAGCTAAAAAAATAACTACAGTCCCTTCTAGTCAACTCATTGAAAATATCTGAAATAGGCTTAGACTGTAATCTAAGGACAAAAATATTAAAAGTTTGGGGATAGATGAGAAATGTTTATTAATCTTCAAGAGGAAGTCATACTATACCTGGCAATAACAATCAGTACAAAAACACAAACAAAACTTTAAGAAACTAATGAAAAGACACTTGGTATGAATTAATTTTAACAGTGCTTTCAAGAGAAATCCTAGGCTTGTACCACTAAAGCATAAGCTTTAGGATTTACCTTTTTAAGTATTAACAAACCAGGCACTTTCTGCATGTGAGGCTCAATGCTATGGGAAAAACACTAAGATAAGTGAAGACAGGTTGTTTTAAGACTCTTTGCAGATAAGTATGCTGAAAAGTAGAGAACAATAGAGTTCTATAACAGAGGTGTCTATAAAGTACTGTCTTATGGAATTTTGGCGGGGAGGGGGGAGATGGATTTACCTTCAGCACATGGAAATCAGCTTTCTTGAAAAAATAAAGATTTATGAAAGAGAAGGAAGGTATTTATGTACCATATATATAAAATACAACATATTAGTTTAGAGCTAAAACTCTGGGGTTGGACAGATGTTGCTTCAAATCACGTACCACTTAACTCTCTCAGTTTTAATTCTTTTCCAAAATGGGTACAGTAAAATAGTATCTCAGGAATAAATGTGGATTAAGAGAGCACAAAGAAATTTAGTACAGGGACGCCTGGGTGGCTCAGCGGTTGAGCATCTGCCTTTGGCTCAAGGCATGATCCCAGAGTCCTGGGATCCAGTCCCACATCAAGGCTCTCCGCGGGGAGCCTGCCTCTCCCTCTGCCTGTGTCTCTGCCTCTCTCTCTCTCTCTCTCTCTGTGTTGTCTCTCATGAATAAATAAGATCTTTAAAAAAAAATTAGTACAATGCTTATCACATAAATATCAGCAACTACTACTCTCTATTTAAAAAAAACCACCACCACAAAACATCAGCACAAAAACTGGGAACAGATACACAAGCAAACAAAACATAAAATACCTGGACATTAAACACTATAGAAATTTAGCTTCTCTCATTTCACAATTTCATTTTGGTACCAAATTTGGTACTTTCATTAGAAGCAGTGGTACAAATTAAAGAAAATGTTAAGTGAGTGTTAGCTACAACTTATAGAAAGAGTAACGTGACTGCAGGAAGTCACCTTTTTAAAATAGTTGTGGATAAGGCAGCCAAGACTGAGCTCTCATTATCACTCTCCTTTTTCAAAAAGACTTTTCTGGGGTCTCAATCTCATGTAAGTTGGTTACATGGTCATTCAACTCTTCGAAGAATTTCACCTGCTCATTTAGATAATGAATCTGAAAAAAGCCTCAAGAGTAGGAGGTCATTCCTGTCCCTGCCCACTTTGTGCACTTCCAGTAGTAACTGAGTTATTCCCCACCCCACCCCACCCCCCATAATATGCAAATTGCATTGCACTCAGTCTGGCTTCCTGACATCTTGAAGGAAGGAAGATTTCACCACTTTGCTGGTTCTGCAGCTTCATCAGCTACTTAACATGCTCTTCCTTGTGAGACTGGTAAAGAAAATATTTGGCAAAGTTCAAGGTCACTTCTTCACAACACAGCAAAGACAGAGAGAGGCGGACAGAGGAGATGTAGCACTCCAAAGTGATCGGGCAGTTGATGGCATGCATGGTTCAGTTTTTTAACACAAATCTTTCTATACACCCTATCCGATAACCTATTGTATAGTTCATTAATAGGTCATAAATATCCTCTTATATTAACTAAGACCTAGAGTGACATTTTTAATGGCTGCATAGTATTCCATCCAATGAATGTAGAATACTTTATATAACTAATCAATATATTTGGAAATTCTGTTCTTTGCACTCCACTATCATTGTGCTGTTATGAACACTGCTGTGAGGAGCAGAACCATAAACACATCTCTGTACACTTCTCTCATTGTATATTGGAATGGTTAGACATAACTCATGGAAATGGATTGCTAGTTGCCAAGTCATATGGCTAAAATTTTAAGTTTATAGATTGCTAACTTGCCTACATGGGTGACATTTCAACTAGCTATTGAAAGGTTAGTTAAGTATGTGTGCATCAGGGTAGGGAAGGGGGTGGGGGATGAGGAAACATAGTTGGAAGAAGGTAGGAAAGGTAAAGGGTTACCCCAGAAAGGATAAAAAAGCAAGAGTATATATCTTTTTATCTCAAAGATTCAAATGCAATTTGAATGTAAATATACACCAGTTAGTAATCCCTCTCGGTGACAAGCTACTATTAGGAGATCAAATGAAAAAAAGATGGCAAATTCACTTAAGCTGTGAATTAAAATTTTGAGGTTGACATTTTAATTAAAATCTGTTGACAATTACTTGCATTATAATTTATTATGTTAAGGATCAAAATATTTTCTTATATTTTCTTTCAGTCCTTACCAGATTAATCAAAACAATAATGTCTGCATCCAAAATAGATATTCCCTTCTTGATCTGGCAAAAATACTCTACTAATACATACCTGAGCAAGAAGAGAATACAGTATTATGCATATTAATTTTGCTAATATAATCTAAGATATAAAAAAGACAACTACATGAAATGATCTTAAATAAAGAATAATACAAACATGAATTACAGAAAATAGAAGTTTTCACGAATCCTGCAAGGCTCTATAGTACATTCTTTTCTAAAAAAAAAAAAAAAAAAAAAAAAAAAACACCAAGAACGATCCTTAAGTCATTTCTTGGTAAGTTTTAGGTTTATATTATACCGAAATATATCATTTCCAAGGAATGTGGTTTTTACTTTATTTTCTCTTTCCATGGCCAAAGTTATTACTTAAAATATTTTAGATGGAAATCACCCTAGCCATTCCATGGCCACATTTCATTAAATGATTTATTAAATACAGATTATTTATTAAATACAGCTGATTTATTAAATACAGCTATTCTTAATGACTCATATTATCAAAAAGAGCCATCTATCAAAGGTTTATAAGGTCAAGAGACTGCTGGTTGCATTCTCAGAATCCTTGGAATGCTCTATTATTTGTAGGTGATTTTCTCCTCTATCTTCTGTTAATTCCTCCAATCAACACAGTTATTTATAGCAGTTCTTAGCTTGTGGGCAGCATTTAATCTCTTGCCTGCTATAACCTAAGAATAACAACTGCCAGAAGGAACTAGCTAAGCAAACTCATTTTATACATGATTCTTGGTCGATAAGCTAACAGTTTCATAATCTTTCTAGACAAAGCTCAAAGATTTATTGGTCAAAAATCAGGTACGGATTCAGCAGCATACCAAGAGCCACAAGTTTGATCATGGAAAACCAGGGTTTTGATAACACTAAGAATTCTTAAAACAACAAAAAACCATGACAACTACAATAATAAAACTAACAGATGCTACCAAGATGAACAAAATTTCTTACCGTGAGCATTATAGGCTCACATACTCTTTGCTTAAATTTGTCCCGGTTATTTCTCAGCCACAAAACAGCATCATATGTATCACGGTATCTTTGTCTCAACTTATCTTCCTTCTGATTCATAAGATTGTCAAACCGTACAATATTATCACCTACACCTAAAAAAGGAAGACAAAATTATTATTTCTCTGAAAATTTTAATCAGTGACATAATTCACTGGTAATATAAAAGGGTGTCTTAGATCTGAAAGTTAGCAACACCCTCAGCAACTACCCCCCACAGTGAGAAAGCAACACCCTGGACAAAAAAAATGGTTACCAAATTTCCAAACATTTGAGAGAAAATATGATCTTTAAGTTACAAAAGTAAGCAAGCAGGTCACGTAAAAACCAGTAAGAAAACACTACATTTCCTAACATGAGGCAGCTGCAATAGGCCGTCAAAATTCTGAGCGAAAAATTATTTTCAACCTAGAGTCATATATACCACAAAACTATGAAACAAGGTATTTTGAGGGATGCAGAGACTCTGAAATTATTCCCCAAACAGCTCTCCTTAGGAGGTTACCCAAAGATGTATAAGGGAGTAATGTAAGAAAAACAAATTATGTATGAAAACATTAATATAACAAACCCCATGGAATTCGGGAATAGCTTTATCCAATGCAGAAAAGGATCTTGACAAATCCCAGATGACAGCCACATAAGTGGCTTTGAAAACAATCCATTTAGATGGAAGGAGGGGGAGGGGCAAGGCTCTAAAACTCAAGAGAACGAATGCCTAATCATTTTTTTCTTTTTAAGGAAATGCTAAAGCAAATTTTTTTTTTTTTTTTTAAGGTAAATTAGGGCAGCCTCGGTGGCTCAGCGGTTTAGCGCTGCCTTCAACCCAGGGTGTGATCCTGGAGACTCGGGATCGAGTCCCATGTCAGGCTCCCTTCGTGGAGTCTGCTTCTCCCTCTACCTGTGTCTCTGCCTCTGTCTTTCTCTGTGTCTCTCATGAATACATAATTAAAATCTTTTAAAAAAAATTTTTAAAGTAAATTAAAACATTTGAAGAAAGCTATCAATGAAAGGAAATCAGATCATAATGCACTACCTGGCTCTGCTGTGAACAAGTTACATACACTGCTGTAATAATATTTCTAGCTTTTAGAATTAACCCATAAACAGATCATATAAAATTTGAAATGGTTCTCAAAAAAATGTTTTCAGCCTTGAAAATATAAAAATGAGTACAAATTAGAGGTCTCAGAACGTCTGAAGTATTTTTAGCTTACAAAGTGTGCATTCTAGCAATACCGACAACTGTTTTGATGGTCCATAGGAAAGAAAAGCAAAGATGAAATTGGACAGGTTTCAAGAGGCAAAAGCTAATGGAAGAGATTTTTTGTTTTTAAAGATTTTACTTATTTATTCAGGAGAGATGGGGGCAGGGGGAAGGGGCTGGGTAGAGACAGAGAGAGAGAAGCAAGCTCCGCGCAAGGAGCCCAATGTTGGACTCAATCCTAAGACTCCAGGACCATGCCCTGGGCCAAAGGCAGGCGCTCAACTGCTGAACCACCCAGGCGTCCCATGATAGAAGATTCTGAAGACAAATGAAGAGCTTAAATTTGATCTGATAAATAACAGTGAGTGACTTTGTGAAGAAAATAAAGGAAAGCATTTTTAGAGAATTAAATCAACTATCATAATCTAACACAGCAATTGTTAGCCAGTGCCAAAGCATGGTATATACTACCTATAGGTGATTAAAGGTGTTAACTTGGAAAACCAAGCTGAGCTTCCTCAACAAAGGGATTTGAGATGCTAAAGACATGGTACCACGGGAAGAAGAAAGCCCATCAACAGAAATAGATCTCCATTTTATAAACACCTCTTCACTCTAAGTTTCATAAACTTACTCTTTCTCTCCTTCTCTAGGCTTTCCTTCTCTCCTCGCTTATCAATCACCTCGCCTTCACATAATGCCTTTTCATCTTGAACTCGTCTCAAATCATTTGTAATGGCATCGATCTGGGGCTGAAGATTCTCACAGTTTTCTGTAGTCTTCAGTTCATTCTGCAAATCTTCTATCATCTTCCGAGTGTTACTTATCCTCCTTTGCCGGTCGTGTTCTTCATTCTGTTTTACCGTTAATGCCTGCTGAAGTTCCTCAATCTGATAAAACAAAGATAGAATGGTACGGGAGATTGTTTTTTCTCTTGCTTTGTAAGGTTTTTATAGTACGTACAGTATCTAAAATACAAACAACCTAAGAACATGGGTGTTTCCCCTCACTAAAAGGTATTCTGCTGTGATTATAGTGTTACTCCTATCAGAACACTTGTTACCTTTGTTTTATTTGTTCATAATATATCCTAAGTACCGAACACAGTGCTTAGCATATAATTAGCACTTATAAAATATTTGCTCGACAAACAAAATATGTATAAAGCCAATTCGCAGATTTCTAAATACTGACAGTAAATAAATTCATACTATACACCAGAAGACCACAATTAAAATAGCATTTACATGGTATAGATGACAAAGATTACATACATCACTCCTGAGAGAAAGGGTGAGAAAGTGAAAGAACATGAGCAGAGGGGAAGATAGAGAGAAGCAGGTTCCCCGCTGAGCAGAAAGCCTGATATGGGGCTCAATCCCAGAACCCTGAAATCATGAGCTGAGCTGAAGGCAGACACTTAACTGACTGAGTCATCCAGGCGCCCATCAAAACTATTTTAACAAAATTATTCACTAATACTTGAAATTAATATTTTAAGATTTTAATCCTCTATGTATGTTTAGATATGTTGACATTTTCAAAGTAAATTATTTTTAAAAAACCAAGATTATAGAGGTCAGTGGATTTTTATCAAGATCATACAAGGTCTACCTAAGAATTAAGACTTAAAGACACACATGCATACACATGCAAAAATACACATGTATACAACCCTATTTTTACAAAAATAGAATTCTGTAATGGTCCTATCTACTCCCTTTCTCCCTCCCCATTATAAAAAAGTAGGAACAAATTCATCACAGAAAACATGAAAAATACAAACTTTTAATAAAAATCTATACTGCCCTTAAACATTTATATTTTCATACCTACTTATATCTTTCCATATAGAATGTACATGTTTTACTAAATGGCATCACTAAATATGTATTAAGAGCAGTTTCTCATTTCTCCCATGTTGCAGGCAAAACAAAATTTTGTTATCTATGTAATGTCAAGTAGATATAACACACTTTGTCCAATCATTCCTTACTGTTGGACATTTGGGTTGGTATCAATTTTTCCTTTCTAAAAATTTAACTTTGACTGTGTCAAGAAAATGAACTGAAATATCCAAAATCCCCTCTCCTATACCAAACATACAAATGACAGAAATATTTTTAAAATTAAGGTATGTATCTGTGGCTGAAAATTAACAATGTTCAATGGACCTAAAAGAAGGAAGGAGATAAGATGCCACAGCATCCAACCAGGAAACCCTGAAGTCCAAGGCAATGAGAATAAAAAGGTGTAGAATTAAGAATCACCAAACACATGAGGAAGTCTAGCTTCATGAAAAAAGGACAAGAAATTCAGGAAACAAAACCTGTGCACTCCCAGCAAAACAGAGACCAAGCTACCAAATCTCACTGGGCTACTGACAACTGGGAAGCAGCCCAATGGTCCCTGTCCTTATAGGTTAAGTTTTTCTGAATTCTAATTCATGTGCAGCTCTCATCCAAGAAACTTCCATGACTAATCCCATTTTACTCAGGTTTTAGCTCAAACACTGTAGGTCCAAACTCTTAGATAACCCATCATTTCAATTTCCATGAGTGTTCTCTCTCGTTCTGACACTTAGCTGTTACTGAAAGACACTTCTCCCTAAAGTCCTCTCACGGTGACTTCCTGCCACAATCCTTCAAATAGCTTCAGAACCAAGAGGTGGGGAGGAAGTTAAACTCATTAATCCCTACTTTACTATTTCCTCTATTAACTGAGCCCCCACTTAATTTTCCTTGAAGACCATGGTATAAGGCTTTACCTCTGTTGCTGTGCTAACTACGTCCCTCAAAATCCTTCCTCACTCTATTCATTGATGATTTTAGCCTGCCACTCATTGTTTTACTCTCCATCATGATGCCCATGATTCTGGGGCTTCAACATATGTCCAGAAAAATCAATATAATAACTCTTTGGCCTCTGAGCTCCTGGACTACTTCAACCATCTTTTCCTAAACCCCTCCTCAGCTACCTTCTCCTACTATTTATACTTCAGATCACATAAAACACCAAAAATCATATACCTGAAAACCATTTCTATAATCCTATTCTTTCAGTCTCCTTTACTTCCATCTTACTTACTGTGGTATTCAAATTTTTCTTGGACTCCAGAGGGTCCTGCAATCCAGTGATTCCACTATCTTTTCACAATCCATCATCCCTCTTCATTTCTTTTTTTTCTTTTTAACCTGCTGAAATTCTATACCCCAGCACAAGACTCTGGACCCTCCTCCATTCCTATGTCACATCAGCCAGGAAAGAAAGCAGTCTTTATTGAATCTAACTATATACCTCCTATGTATCTGTATCCAAGCAGCTGAACTAATTGAAGAAACTCTACAAAAACACTTCTTAACTTTGAATTTATGGCCACAAAAACTTAAATAGGAACTCAAAAACTACCAGACAAACCTCTTATATTCTCTACCAAATGTGTGCTCATTCTAAAATGAGTTCACATCTTGGCCTCCTCCTTTCCTCAATCCTTTATTACTACAGGCCCTCTACTCACTCAGCTAATCACTTTGCCTCACACTTCATTAATAGCATAAAATCAGTACTATGATCAAAGGACTTACTATTCCTGCTTTAAAATCCATCACCCTGTCTCCATCTGTACTCACTCCATTTTATCTTGTATAATGTAAGGAGAGTCCTTTTAGTGACCTAAATCTAACCAAGGCTACTCCAAGCAGTGTTTCTCTAATCACTAACAGTGAGGGCCATTTTTTAAAAATTCCGAACCGGGGGGAGGGGCAAGATGGCGGAAGAGTAGGGTCCCCAAATCACCTGTCCCCACCAAATTACCTAGAAAACTTTCAAATTATCCTGAAAATCTATGAATTCAGCCTGAGAATTAAAGAGAGACCAGTGGAATGCAACAGTGAGAAGAGTTCACGCTTCTATCAAGGTAGGAAAACGGGGAGAAAAGAAATAAAGAAACAAAAGGCCTCCAAGGGGGAGGGGCCCCGGGAGGAGCCGGGCTGAGGTCGGGGCGAGTGTCCCCAGGACAGGAGAGCCCCGGCCCGGAGAAGCAGGAGCTGCACCGACCTTCCCGGGCGGAAAGGGGCTCGTGGGGAGTTGGAGCAGGACCCAGGAGGGCGGGGATGCCCTCGGGTTCCCTGGGACAGTAACAGAGCACCTGTGCCCCAGGAGAGTCCTCCGCACGGCGGGCCCGGAGCAGCTCAGAGGGGCTCATGGGGCGGCTCCGCGGTGGGGGCTACGGGGTGGGAGCAGCTCAGAGGGGCTCGGGCGGAGGAAGAGGCTCCGGCGGAGGAAGAGGCTCCGTGCGGAGAGGGCTGCGCAGTTCCAGGAGCAGCTCGGGGGGGGGGGGGGGGGGGCGCGGGGCTCTTGCGGCGGCTCCGCGGAGGGGGCTGCGCAGCAGGAGCCTGAATCCAACAGCGCAAGCTCCGAAGCACAGGGCACCGGGACTCAGCCCGGGATCCGGCCTCCCCCGGGACAGGCAGAGGCCGGGAGGGCCCAGGACAGCGAGGACGCTCCTGCCCTGAGCTGAGCAGATCAGCGGCCCCGCCCCGGAGCCTCCAGGCCCTGCAGACGGAGAGCTCCGGAGCTACTGCGGGGGCTGAATCCAGGGCTCCAGAGCTGGCCCCGCCACTGGGGCTGTTCCTCCTGGGGCCTCACGGGGTAAACAACCCCCACTGAGCCCTGCACCAGGCAGGGGGCAGAGCAGCTCCCCCAAGTGCTAACACCTGAAAATCAGCACAACAGGCCCCTCCCCCAGAAGACCAGCTAGACGGGCAAGTTCCAGGGGAAGTCAAGGGACTTAAAGTATACAGAATCAGAAGATACTCCCCCGTGGTTCTTTTGTTTTGTTTTGCTTTTTGATTTGTTTCCTTCCCCCACCCTTTTTTTCCTTTCTTTTCCTCTTTTTCTTTTTTTTCTTCCTTTTTTTCTCCTCTTTTCTTTCCTTCTTTCTCTCCTCTCTTTTCCTCCTTTTCCCAATACAACTTGCTTTTGGCCACTCTGCACTGAGCAAAATGACTAGAAGGAAAACCTCACCTCAAAAGAAAGAATCAGAAACAGTCCTCTCTCCCACAGAGTTACAAAATCTGGATTACAATTCAATGTCAGAAAGCCAATTCAGAAGCACTATTATACAGCTACTGGTGGCTCTAGAAAAAAGCATAAAGGACTCAAGAGACTTCATGACTGCAGAATTTACATCCAATCAGGCAGAAATTAAAAATGAATTGAATGAGATGCAATCCAAACTAGAAGTCCTAACAACAAGGGTTAACGAGGTGGAAGAACGAGTGAGTGACATAGAAGACAAGTTGATGGCAAAGAGGGAAACTGAGGAAAAAGGAGACAAACAATTAAAAGAGCATGAAGATAGATTAAGGGAAATAAACGACAGCCTGAGGAAGAAAAACCTACGTTTAATTGGGGTTCCCGAGGGCACCAAAAGGGCCAGAGGGCCAGAATATGTATTTGAACAAATTCTAGCTGAAAACTTTCCTAATCTGGGAAGGGAAACAGGCATTCAGATCCAGGAAATAGAGAGATCCCCCCCTAACATCAATAAAAACCGTTCAACACCTCGACATTTAATAGTGAAGCTTGCAAATTCCAAAGATAAAGAGAAGATCCTTAAAGCAGCAAGAGACAAGAAATCCCTGACTTTTATGGGGAGGAGTATTAGAGTAACAGCAGACCTCTCCACAGAGACCTGGCAGGCCAGAAAGGGCTGGCAGGATATATTCAGGGTCCTAAACGAGAAGAACATGCAACCAAGGATACTTTATCCAGCAAGGCTCTCATTCAAAATGGAAGGAGAGATAAAGAGCTTCCAAGACCAGCAGGAACTGAAAGAATATGTGACCTCCAAACCAGCTCTGCAAGAAATTTTAAGGGGGACTCTTAAAATTCCCCTTTAAGAAGAAGTTCAGTGGAACAATCCACAAAAACAGGACTGAATAGATATCATGATGCATCTAAACTCCTATCTCTCAATAGTAACTCTGAACGTGAACGGGCTTAATGACCCCATCAAAAGGCGCAGGGTTTCAGACTGGATAAAAAAGCAGGACCCATCTATTTGCTGTCTACAAGAGACTCATTTTAGACAGAAGGACACCTACAGCCTGAAAATAAAAGGTTGGAGAACCATTTACCATTCGAATGGTCCTCAAAAGAGAGCAGGGGTAGCCATCCTTATATCAGATAAACTAAAATTTACCCCGAAGACTGTAGTGAGAGATGAAGAGGGACACTATATCATAGTTAAAGGATCTATCCAACAAGAGGACTTAACAATCCTCAATATATATGCCCCGAATGTGGGAGCTGCCAAATATATCAATCAATTAATAACCAAAGTGAAGAAATACTTAGATAATAATACACTTCTACTTGGTGACTTCAATCTCGCTTTCTATACTTGATAGGTCTTCTAAACACAACATCTCCAAAGAAACGAGAGCTTTAAATGATACACTGGACCAGATGGATTTCACAGATATCTACAGAACTTTACATCCAAACTCAACTGAATACACATTCTTCTCAAGTGCACATGGAACTTTCTCCAGAACAGACCACATACTGGGTCACAAATTGGGTCTGAACCGATACCAAAAGATTGGGATCGTCCCCTGCATATTCTCAGACCATAATGCCTTGAAATTAGAACTAAATCACAACAAGAAGTTTGGAAGGACCTCAAACACGTGGAGGTTAAGGGCCATCCTGCCAAAAGAGGAGAGGGTCAACCAGGAAATTAAGGAAGAATTAAAAAGATTCATGGAAACTAATGAGAATGAAGATCCAACCGTTCAAAATCTTTGGGATGCAGCAAAAGCAGTCCTAAGGGGGAAATACATCGCAATACAAGCATCCATTCAAAAACTGGAAAGAACTCAAATACAAAAGCTAACCTTACACATAAAGGAGCTAGAGAAAAAACAGCAAATAGATCCTACACCCAGGATAAGAAGAGAGTTAATAAAGATTCAAGCAGAACTCAACGAAATGGAGACCAGAAGAACTGTGGAACAGATCAACAGAACCAGGAGTTGGTTCTTTGAAAGAATTAATAAGATAGATAAACCATTAGCCAGCCTTATTAAAAAGAAGAGAGAGAAGACTCAAATTAATAAAATCATGAATGAGAAAGGAGAGATCACTACCAACACCAAGGAAATACAAACGATTTTAAAAACATATTATGAACAGCTATACGCCAATAAATTAGGCAATGTAGAAGTAATGGACGCATTCCTGGAAAGCCACAAACTACCAAAACTGGAACAGGAAGAAATAGAAAACCTGAACAGGCCAATAACCAGGGAGGAAATTGAAGCAGTCATCGAAAACCTCCCAAGACACAAAAGTCCAGGGCCAGATGGCTTCCCAGGGGAATTCTATCAAACGTTTAAAGAAGAAACCATACCTATTCTCCTAAAGCTGTTTGGAAAGATAGAAAGAGATGGAGTACTTCCAAATTCGTTCTATGCATCACCTTAATTCCAAAACCAGATGCATCACCTTAATTCCAAAACCAGACAAAGACCCCACCAAAAAGGAGAATTACAGACCAATATCCCTGATGAACATGGAGGCAAAAATTCTCAACAAGATACTGGCCAATAGGATCCAACAATACATTAAGAAAATTATTCGCCATGACCAAGTAGGATTTATCCCTGGGACACAGCTGGTTCAACACCCGTAAACAATCAATGTGATTCATCATATCAGCAAGAGAAAAACCAAGAACCACATGATCCTCTCATTAGATGCAGAGAAAGCATTTGACAAAATACAGCATCCATTTCTGATCAAAACTCTTCAGAGTGTAGGGATAGAGGGAACATTCCTCAACATCTTAAAAGCCATCTACGAAAAGCCCACAGCAAATATCATTCTCAATGGGGAAACACTGGGAGCCTTTCCCCTAAGATCAGGAACAGGATGTCCACTCTCACCACTGCTATTCAACATGGTACTGGAAGTCCTAGCCTCAGCAATCAGACAACAAAAAGGCATTCAAATTGGCAAAGAAGTCAAACTCTCCCTCTTGCCGATGACATGATACTCTACATAGAAAACCCAATAGTCTCCACCCCAAGATTGCTAGAACTCATACAGCAATTTGGTAGCGTCGCAGGATACAAAATCAATGCCCAGAAATCAGTGGCATTTCTATACACTATCAAGGAGACTGAAGAAAGAGAAATTAAGGAGTCAATCCCATTTACAATTGCACCCAAAAGTATAAGATACCTAGGAATAAACCTAACCAAAGAGGTAAAGGATCTATACCCTAAAAACTATAGAACACTTCTGAAAAAAATTGAGGAAGACACAAAGAGATGGAAAAATATTCCATGCTCATGGATTGGAAGAATTAATACTGTGAAAATGTCAATGTTACCCAGGGCAATATACACATTTAATTCAATCCCTATTAAAATACCATGGACTTTCTTCAGAGAGTTAGAACAAATTATTTTAAGATTTGTGTGGAATCAGAAAAGACCCCAAATAGCCAGGGGAATTTTAAAAAAGAAAACCATATCTGGGGGCATCACAATG
The DNA here is from genome assembly GCF_003254725.2 of Canis lupus dingo. Classification (NCBI taxonomy): domain Eukaryota; kingdom Metazoa; phylum Chordata; class Mammalia; order Carnivora; family Canidae; genus Canis; species Canis lupus. The sequence goes on from NC_064243.1 coordinate 87,370,116, forward strand.
CCAGATTTCAGGATGTACTACAAAGCTGTGGTCATCAAGACAGTGTGGTACTGGCACAAAAACAGACACATAGATCAATGGAACAGAATAGAGAACCCAGAAGTGGACCCTCAACTTTATGGTCAACTAATATTCGATAAAGGAGGAAAGACTATCCATTGGAAGAAAGACAGTCTCTTCAATAAATGGTGCTGGGAAAATTGGACATCCACATGCAGAAGAATGAAACTAGACCACTCTCTTGCACCATACACAAAGATAAACTCAAAATGGATGAAAGATCTAAATGTGAGACAAGATTCCATCAAAATCCTAGAGGAGAACACAGGCAACACCCTTTTTGAACTCGGCCACAGTAACTTCTTGCAAGATACATCCACGAAGGCAAAAGAAACAAAAGCAAAAATGAACTATTGGGACTTCATCAAGATAAGAAGCTTTTGCACAGCAAAGGATACAGTCAACAAAACTCAAAGACAACCTACAGAATGGGAGAAGATATTTGCAAATGACGTATCAGATAAAGGGCTAGTTTCCAAGATCTATAAAGAACTTATTAAACTCAACAGCAAAGAAACAAACAATCCAATCATGAAATGGGCAAAAGACATGAACAGAAATCTCACAGAGGAAGACATAGACATGGCCAACATGCACATGAGAAAATGCTTTGCATCACTTGCCATCAGGGAAATACAAATCAAAACCACAATGAGATAGCACCTCACACCAGTGAGAATGGGGAAAATTAACAAGGCAGGATACCACAAATGTTGGAGAGGATGTGGAGAAAAGGGAACCCTCTTGCACTGTTGGTGGGAATGTGAACTGGTGCAGCCACTCTGGAAAACTGTGTGGAGGTTCCTCAAACAGTTAAAAATAGACCTGCCCTACGACCCAGCAATTGCACTGTTGGGGATCTACCCCAAAGATACAGATGCAATGAAACGCAGGGACACCTGCACCCCGATGTTTATAGCAGCAATGGCCACAATAGCCAAACTGTGGAAGGAGCCTCGGTGTCCATCGAAAGATGAGTGGATAAAGAAGATGTGGTTTATGTATACAATGGAATATTACTCAGCCATTAGAAATGACAAATACCCACCATTTGCTTCAACGTGGATGGAACTGGAGGGTATTATGCTGAGTGAAGTAAGTCAGTCGGAGAAGGACAAACATTATATGTTCTCATTCATTTGGGGAATATAAATAATAGTGAAAGGGAATATAAGGGAAGGGAGAAGAAATGTGTGGGAAATATCAGAAAGGGAGACAGAATGTAAAGACTGCTAACTCTGGGAAACAAACTAGGGGTGGTAGAAGGGGAGGAGGGCGGGGGTGGGAGTGAATGGGTGACGGGCACTGGGGGTTATTATGTATGTTGGTAAATTGAACACCAATAAAAAATAAATTAAAAAATAATAATTAAAACAAAAATAAAAATTCCGAGCCACTCAAAAGTCAGCTTTTATCAATCACAATAAATTACTAGCAACCATTTTGGAAAATAGCTTGTCAATCCTTCAGAAGTGAAATGTACACCTATGATATTCTACTCCTAGGAAATTATCAAAGAAAAATGAAAGCATATATATATACAAAAACTTATACAAGAACACTCGTAGCAGCTTTACTGGGAATAGCCCCAAACCAGAAATAACCTTAATGTCCATCAATAGGTAAGCAGAAAAACTGTGGTCTCAAAGGAAAAAAATACATTAAATAAAAATACAACATATCAAACTTCATGGACATAGCTAAAGCAGTGATGAAAAGATGTACTTTACAGCATTAAATACATACAAAAGGAGAAAATGGCTCCAATCAATAATCAGATTCCACCACAAGAACCCAGAAAAAGGGCAAAATAAACCCACATCAAGCAGAAAAAAGAAAATAAAGATATGAGCAGACATTAATAAAGCTAAAAAGGGAAAAACAGAAAATCTATGAAACAAAGAGCTGGTTCTTTGAAAAAAGCAAAAAAAAAATTAAGCCTCTAGAAAGAGTTGCCCCCAACCCAAAAAATAAAAGAGAAGACACAAAGTACCAATATCAGGAATCAAAAGGGATATCATTGTATCACTACAGACAACAAAAGGATAGTAAGAAACTTTATGCATACAATTTGACAACTTAGACTCAAAGGACCAATTCCTCAAAAAACATTACCCCAACTCATTACATATGATACAGATTATCTGAATAGCTCTCTATAAAATTCATAATTTTAAAACTGCTCAAAAAAAAAATTTAAAAGTGCTCAAAGAAGAAATCTCAAATACCCAGTGTCATTTGAGAATTATTTGGAATACTTCAAGAAAAATTAACATCAATTCTACACTATCTCTTCCAAAACAAAAAAATTTTGAAAACGGAATACTTACCAATTCTTTTTATAAAGCTAGTTGGTATTCTGAAACCAGAAACAGATAGTACAAAAACAAAACTACAGAACAATATCCCTCACAAATATATATAGACATGAAAAAATTTTTTGACTATTAACAGAATCCAATGATATAAAAAAAATCAGTCAAGGTAATGCAACATATTAATATGCTAAAGATGAACACAGACACTATCATATCTACAGATGCAAAAAAAGAAAAAAAGCACTTAACAAAATCCAACAATCAATGATACTCTCAGAAACACAGGAATAGAGTGAAACCTCCCAAACTTGATTAAAAACAAAATATACAAAACCTACAGCTAACAACATACTCAACTGCTTTCCTCCTAAGACCAGAAACAAGATAAGAATGTCCACTGTTGCCATTCTTATCCAACATGGTGCTGGAAATTATAGCCAGTACAGCAAGGCGAGAAAGGAAATAAAAGGCATTCAAATCAGAAAAGAAAAAATAAAGCTGTCCTCATTTGTAGATGACATGCTTGCCTATGCAGAAAATCCCAAGGTCTCTGCTTCTTAGAGAGAGGGGGGAAAGCAGGAATACTTAGGTGTAATCTCGCAAAAAACACGGAGGACATGTGTGCTGGAAACTACCAAATGCTCACCAAAGAAATAAGATGTAAATATATGGAGACATACCATGTTCAAAGATTGGAAGACTCAATGCAGTAAAGATTTCAATTCTCCCCAAATACACATTTAATGCAATTCCTATTAAAATATCAGAAACATTTTTCTATAGATATAGAAAATATTTGATGTCATCAAGAAGGGCAAAGTCAAACTCTGAAAATCCTCTCTTCCATAAAAGCAATGAAAACACAAATTATCAAAACTAACCTTTTGGGAACTCTGGAATTTAATCAATGGCTTCTAATAATCTGGAGACTATTCAAGAAAAATGTCAATCTAGGTAAAAACAGCAAGCTTTGTGGGATTTTGAACATACCCTATTTCCTTCCCCATTTCCAGGGCAGCCCTGAAAATCAACAGCCCACAATCACACTGAAATCAGCAACCTACTGACCAATGGAGAAGTCAGAACAACGTTAAAAAGGTTTCTAGTTCTCATTCTAAGAAAACTGCTATTCTGTGATCTGCTTGCTGGAAATACTTACAAGGCTTATCTTTATTTGTTAAGACTCTACAGCTTGCAGCCTTTTCCCTGAAGGCATTTGTCAAAAACAATCAGTGGCAAGTATTTAAAACCACAGCTGTTTCATGAGAATAACAGTTGTGGAGAACAGTAAGCAACCAAAAAATTTTTTAAAGCTGGAGAATGAGATACCTGTAGGAGACCTGGGAAGCTCCTGGGAATCTAGAAGCCTACATGTATGAGTAGACAGTGTACCTGCCTAGGACTGTACACATGCTCAAGACTGGAAGGAGCCCGAAGCAATCACAGAGTCTCTGTGCACACAAAGAATGTTTCACCTTGTGCAAATAGGAAATGAAACCCAAAAGACAGCTGTAAACTAGCACTGATTATTAACCAAAGTTTGTAACAATTCAGAGACCACTTACTGAACCTTGGTGCACAGTAAAAACACTACCCTGCTGTGTGAAGGTGTGACCCAACATGCATAAAGAGATCCTGAACAAAGATGGGAGATGTCCCCATTGTAGTCATTTAAAGAACTATCTGACCAGTATGCTAACTAAGCAGAGACTTCAGTAGTCACATACAACAAAAAAATACAAATTTCAAACAATTGGTTAGGAAAGTAACTACACAAAAAGCCTGGGGAGGGAAGAACAACCAATTTCAAAATTGCCACATCATGCTACTTACATGGCCACTTTCAACAAAAATTATAACACATTCAACAAAAACAAAGTATGGGTCATACACTGGGGAAAAAAAAGCCAGTAAAAAATATCCCTGAGGAAGCTCAGAAATAGACTTACAAAGTAGAGACTTTAAAATAGCTATTTTAAAAATGTTCAACTAAAGCAAACCATGTCTAAAGAACTAAAAGAAAGGAAGAGAGAACAATGTCTCATTGAATAGAGAATATCAACAGAGGAAGAAATTATAAAAAAAGAGCCAACTAGAAATATGGAGTTGAAAAATACAATAACCAAAATAAAAGATTCACTAGTGAGGCTAAACAGATTTGAACGCAGAACAAAGGAAACTTGAATATTGGTTACTTGAGATTATCCAGTCTAATGAAAGGGGAAAAAAAATGAACAAAATGTGTATCCAAATATATCACTGTATATAAAACTATACAGAATAGGAGTCTCAGGGGAAGAGATGAGAAAGAGGCAGAATCAATATCTGAGAAAATTAATAACCCCAAACTTCCCAACTTTGATCTAAAATATTAATCTGCACATCCCAGAAGATAAAAACAACTTTCCAATAGGACAAATTTAAGGAGAGTCATGTTGATTAACTATGATTAACTATGATTGACATCATAGTTAACTGTTGAAAGCAAGAAAAAAAACTTATCACATACAAGGGATCCCCAACAAGATAAAAGCTGACTCCTCATCAGAAACCAAGGAGGCAGGATTCCAAGGTGGCTCAGTGGTTTAGCATCTGCCTTCGGCCCAGGGCGTGATCCTGGAGCCCTGGGATCAAGTACCATATCAGGCTCCCTGCATGGAGCCTGCTTCTGCTTCTCCTTCTGCCTCTCTCTCCCTCTCTCTCATGAATAAATAAAATCTTATAAAAAAAAAAAAAAAAAAAGAAAAGAAAAAAGAAACCAAGGAGGTTAGAAGGCAGTGGAATGTCATATTCAAAATGCTGGGAAGAAAAGAAAAAAATTCCCTATCGAGTAAAACTGTCCTTCGATAACTAAAGACACTGCCAGAGAAACAAGAACTAGAAAATTCATCATTAGCAGACCTACCCTACAAGAAATCCTAAAGTCTTCTTTCATGCCAAAATGAAAGGATGCTAGGCAATAACTTGAAATCTATATAAAGAAAGAGCGAGCATCAGTAAAGGTAGCTACAGAGTTAATAAAAAAAAATAGTAAAATCTCTTTGTATCTTTTTTCTTTTATCAGATTTAAAAGACAACTGTTATGTTATTAATTAAAAAAAAAAAAAAAAAAACATGTATTTTCTTAGTCCCTAGTTCTTGGCTTGGAGTTCTTAAAACCCTTGGGATTTCCTGAGTGACAGGAGCATCTTTTGAAATTCATACCAAGCACGGACCACTTTTGACCATGCTTGATTTTGTGCTAGTAAGATGACTCTTGGAAGGGCCCCTAGATAACTTCAGAATGAATGGAGTCTGGTTGCCAGAAGAATCAACACATGATTAGAGGGCTAGAGCTTTCAGCACCACTCCCTGACCTCAAGGAGGGGAAAAGAACTGGAGACTGAGTTCATTTACCAATGGCCAATAATTTAATCAGCCATGCCTACATAATGAATCTTCAATAAAAAAAATTCTAAATGATAAAGTCCTGGAGCTTCTGGCTTGATGAAGAGGTCAATATCCTGGAAGGGTGATGCACCTAGAAGAGGGAATGAAAGCTCTGAACACTACCCCCCCTTACCTCATCTTAAGCATCTCTTCCATTTGGGTGTTACTGAGTTGCATCCTTTGTAATAAACTGGCAATTCTCAAGTATTATATTTTCCTGAGTTCTGCGAATCATTGTAGCAAATATCAAACCTGAAGATCGGCTATGGGAACCCCTGAATTTGTAGCCACGCATGCAGAAGTGAGAGGATCATATCCCATACCAGGCAATCCCGGCAGTGAGGGCCTGCACTGGGAAGATGAATCCCGGTAACATGGCCCTTGATAAATCAGCGAGACTTAAATCTGTAAGAGCCAGATGGCAATAAGAAACTCCGTAGCTGCCCTTAAAGAACAAAAAATTAACTGCACAAGACATAGCATAGAAGCAGCAGTCTGAAAAGCACCTGGGGTACAAGGGAAGGGATTTATTGACTAATCTTAGAGTGTGTGAATGGGCAGGGATCTTCAGGAGACTTCTCCAGGAACCAAGGTGCTGGCAGATGCCACTTCTCTTCTACTCCACCAGCTTAGCAAGACACTTGCAGAAGCCAGAGCTAATGCCCCACCCCCACCCCACTTATATCCTGCTAGCATTAGGTGCTCCACCCAAGCATTCCCCTGAGGACCTACTCATCCAAACCACTGCTCCTGGCACACCACACCCTGTAGGAAGCCCCAGAAGGAACCAGTACCACTTCAAAATGACTCCTGCCCTGGGAGGAGGAAAGATAACCTCACACCCTGGCACACCTATAGTTCAGCAGCCCAGACTCTTGGCGGCTGTGCAGGGAGCAAGAGATGCCCTTTGAGAGGATAACTGCAGACTCCTAGTCAGATGGCCAGCCCTGCCCACTAGCAAGCCTGAAGCAACCTCAAACAGGCCTCTCAACAGCAGAGACCACACCCTGCCTAGTGCACCCACAGCACCTATTTTGGTCATTGCAGTCAGCTAAGCTGAAGGCAACAGTGGCTCAGCCACAAGAGCAGGACATATGCAGCCCACACAGAGGACACCCGTGGAGACCAGAGAGGGCAAGAACTACAGGATACCACAGAATCTCTTCCACAAAAGACCAGGACTTTCATAACTAGGAGATGTAGCTGATCGACACAGAAACAAACATAGAGTCAGACAAAATGAGAGGGTAATATGTCCCAAATGAAAGAACAAGACAAAAAACACAGAAAAGAGCTAAATGAAATGGAAGTAAGCGATATACCTAATAAAGATTCAAATAGAGAAATTGGGACTTCATAAAAGCATAGATGATCTCAATGAGAACTTCAGCAGAGATAGAAAATATAAGAATCAGAGCAGAAGAAATTAATAACAGAAATAAATATACTAAGGGAATCAACAGGAGATTAGAGGATACAGATGATCTGGAAGATAGGGTAATGGAGAGCAATCAAGCAGAATATCAAAAAGAAAAAAATATAAAAAATAAGAACAGGTTAAGGGAACTCTGCGACATCATCAAGCATAACATTCACATTATGGGGATTCCAGAAAGGGAAGAGAGAGAAGAGGCAGAAAACTTAAAAAAACAAACAAACAAAAAAAAAACCTAGCTGAAAAATGTCCTAATCTGGGGAAGGAAACAGTCTATAAGGCACAGAGAGAGCCTCTAACAAGATGAACCCAAGGACCACACCAAGATACATAATTTATTTTTATGAGGAGAATTTTTAAAGGAGCAAAAGACAACAGTTATACACTAAAAGAAACTCCATAAGGCTATCAGCTGATTTTTCAGCAAAAACTTTGCAGGCCTAAAGGGAGTGTCACTGATAGATTCAAAGTGCTGAAAAGACAAGACCCACAACCAAGAATACTCTAGCCAACAAGGTAAATCATTTAGAATACAAGATAAAGTGTTTCCCAGGCAAACAAATTAAATGAGTTCATCACTAAATTTAAAGGAGGCTCTTTAAGTGCAAAGACGAAGCCAGAACTAGAAGGAAATTATGAAAAGAAAAAAAAGCTCAAAGGTAAAAGTAACCAGGTATTAAAGGTAGATCAGTCACTTATAAAAGCCAGTTTTTAAAACAGAGAAGTAGTAAAATAAATTATACCTACAAAATTTAGTCAAGGGATACACAAAAAGATATAAAGTACGACATCACATACATAAAATGTGGAGGGGGAAGTATAAATGTAGTAGTTATTTTAGGATGTGTTCAAACTTATGCAACTTAATAGAGATTTGCTCCACACATAAGATGTTATATATGAGCCCAGTGGCAACCACAAATCAAAAACCTAAAATAGATAAAAAATAATGCAGAAATGAATATAGGCATAACACTAAAGAAAGCTTTCAACTGCTGGGTAAGAGAGCAAGAGAAGAAAAAATGAACAGAAGAACTACAAAAAAGAACCAGAAAACAAAATGGCAATAAGTACACATCAATAATTACTTCAAATGTAAATGGATTAAATGTTCTAATCAAAAGACTTAGAATGATTAAATGGATTAAAAACCAAAAACAAACCAAGACCCGTATATATGATGACTTTAAGAGACTCACCTGAGACCTCAAGACACACAGACTGAAGTGAAGGAATCCAAAAGGATATTCCATGCAATGAAGCAGGGGGAAAAAAAAAAAAAAAAGAATAGCAATAGATATACAAGACAAAATAAACAACACAATACACTGAAGCTAGAGACAAAGAAGAGCGCTACATGATGATAAAGAGATCAGTCCAACTAGATATATCAATTGTAAATATGGATGTGCCCGACAAAGGAGCACCTAAATTCATAAAGTAAATATTAACAGACAAAATGAGAACTTGACAATAGAATAATAGAAGACTTTAACACCTCACTTACATCAATGGATAGATCACTCAGACCAAAAGAAAAAAAAATTCAAAAAACAGTGGTCTGGATCATTTACAAATGGATCTAACAAACATACACAAAATATTACATCCCCTGGGATGCCTGGGTAGCTCAGTGGTTGAGCGTCTGCCTTCGGCTCAGGGCGTGATCCCAGGGTCTGGGGATCAAGTCCCACATCGGGCTCCCCGCAGGGAGCCTGCTTCTCCCTCTCCCTATGTCTCGGCCACTCTCCCTGTGCCTCTCACAAATAAATACATAGAATCTTAAAAAAAAAAATAAAAAATAAAAAAAAAAATTACATCCCAAAAACAGAAGACACATTCTTCTCGAGTGCACATGGAACATCCTCCAGAGTAGATCACATCAGGCCACAAAAGAGGTCTCAACAAGTTTACGAAGACTGAAATCATATCAAGCACCTTCTCTGACCACAATGATATAAAACTAGAAATCAATTACAAGAGAAATCTGAAAAGAACACACAGGCTAAACATAGTGGTTTTTAACAATGAATGGGAAAACCAAGAAATTAAAGAGGAAATTAAAAAATTCATGGAGATAAATGAAAATGAAAACGCAATGGGCCAAAATCTTTGGAACACAGTAAAAGCAGTTCTAAGAGGGAATTTTATAGAAATACTGGTCTATCCCCACAAATGAAAATCTCAAACCTAACCTTACACTCATAGGAGCTGGAAAAGGAGCAAAGCAAGCCCAAAACTTGCTAAAGGAAGGAAATAATAAAGATTAAAACATAAATAAATGAAACACAGACTGAAAGAAAAAGGTAAAAGAAACCAAGAGCTGTTTCTTTGAAAAGATAAACAAAATTGATAAACCTTTAGCCAAACTCAAAGAAAAAAAGGGAGAGGACTCAAATACAATCCAAAATGAAGGAAAAGAAGTAACTGATATTATAGAAATACAAGAGAAAATACTATGAAAAATTATCATCCAACAAATTGGGACAACCTAGGAAAAAATGGATAAATTCCTAGAAAATAGCATCTCCCAAAACTGAATTAGGAAGAAACAAAAAACATAAACAGACCAAATACTAGTGATAAAATTGAATCACTACTCAAAAATCTCCCAAAAGGTCCAAGTCCCTGCTCCCCTGTGCCGGGTATACTTGGACCCAAGCTCGAGCATTGGTGTCGGCTCCTTGGTGGTTTCTCGGATTCGCAATCTTGGGCACAACACTGACAGTATGCGTCTATGATCTCTTCTTTGTTGTATTTTTTATTGAATTAGGTTGCAAGTGACTGTTATGGTTCTCTACTTGATTTTAGTGCTTTGTCCCAAATAAGTCTGTCTTGCCTTTTTTTTTTTTTTTTTTTAGTATAAGGATCATTCTAATATCCTTTTCTATCATATTGCTTGGCTCAATTTTGGGTAGAGAGAAACTACTTGTTGCTCGGGTCATTGTACTTAGAAGCACTAACAACAAAAAAAAAAAAGTCATGTGTATTTGTTTCTTTGTAAACATGAGATTGCTACTGTTGGGGAAATTACAGACTAGAAAGTTTATACTTGAATGAGAATGCAGAGGAAAATCATAATGATCTCTCAGAGAAAACAACATATAATAAAAATTTCATTTAAACCACACACACGGGGCTTCTGGGTGGTTCAGTGGTTGAGCATCTGCCTTCAGCTCAGGTCGTGATTCTGGGTTCCTGGCACTGACTCCTACATTGGGCTCCCCACAGGGAGTCTGCTTATTCCCTTGCCTATGTCTGTCTCTGCCTCTGTCTCTCATGAACAAAATCTTTAAAAAAAAATAATAAAGCACTCACACACACAAGTTTTATATGTAATTTGAAGGGATTCATTATCATCTTGCGGCCCATGCATGATTTTTTATTGGGCCTTGGGTCTCAGAATATAAACAATAGGAATCTGGATTGGACAGATTGCTGTCTTTGACTTGCTAAATGAATATACGCTTACATGGTTTTGTATGTATGAGTGAATTTCTCTTGAAAGACACAGAGGTAGACTTGGGCAAAAGAAAAAAATATTCCCTGTTCTTGGTAAGATGATGCACCATCATGAAGTTTTCAGTATTCCCTAAATTATAATTTTAATTCAATTCAATAAAAATAACAGCAAATAGTTTATGGATTTGACCAAAAAAAAAAAAAAAAATCTCCCAGCAAACAAGTCCAGGGCCAGATGGCTTCACACTAATTGTACTAGACATTTAAAGAAAAGGTAATGTCTGTTCTTCTCAAACTATTCCAAAAATTGAAACAGAAAACTTCCAAACTCTACAAGACCAGCAATTACACTAATACCAAAACCAGACAAAAAGACTACCAAAAAACAAAAAAACTACAGGCAAGTATCTGAGGAATATAGATGTAAAATCCTCAACAAAGTATTAATCCGAATTCAACAGTACATTAAAAGGATCATTCACCATGACCAAGTGCAAGTTATTCCAGGGATGCAAGAATGGTTCAATACTCACAATCAACAGGATACATTAACAAGAAGGATAAAAATCCTATCACCATCTCAATACATGCAGAAAAAGCATGTGACAAAATACAACAACCATTCATGTTTAGAGAAACACATCTCAACATAATAAAGGCTATATATGAAAATCTCACATCTAACATCTACTCAATGAGCTGAAAGCTTTTCCTCTAAGATTAAGAATAAGAAAGACATTCACTATCACCACTTTTATTCAACATAATACTGAAAATCCTCACTGCAGCAATCAGACATGAAAAATAAATAAAAGACAGCCAAACTGGTAAAAGTAGTAAAATTGTCACTATTTGCAGATGGTATGCAATATATGAAAAGCCCTAAAGTCTCCACCAAAAAACTGTTAGAATAAGTGAATTCAGTAAAGTTGCAGAATACAAAATGGATCTAAACAAATCTGTTGCATTTCTACACACTAATAATAAAGTAGCAAAAAGAGGAATTAAGAAAGCAATGTCATCTATAACTGCACCCTAAAATATAAAATACCGAGGAATAAATTTAACCAAGGAGGTAAAAGCCTTATACTCTGAAAACTACAAGCCATCAATGGAAGAAACCAAAAGTGATATAAACAAATGGGAAGATATACTATCCTCATGGAAGAATTAATATCATTAAAATGTTTATACTATCCCAGTCTAAGATTCAATGCAATCCTTATCAAAATACCAAAAGCATTTTTCACAAAACTAGAACAAATAATCCCAAAATGTGTACAGAAACACACAAGTTAATGAATCATCAAAGAAACTGTGAGAAAGAAAAATGGTGGCGGTATATCAATCCCAGATTTCAGGATATACTCCAAAGCGAAAGTAATCAAATCAGTATAGTACCAGTCAAAAAACAGGTACATAGATCATTGGAACAGTATAGAGAGCCTGGAAATTAAACCCACACCTATATAGTCAATCTACAACAAAGGAAGCAAGAATATACAAAAAGAAAAAGAATCTTTTCAATAAATGTTGAAAAAACTCAATAGCTACATGCTAAAGAATGAAACTGGACCAGTTTCTATTTCTCCAGCTTAAAATGCACAAAGATAAACTAAAAATGGATTGAAGACCTAAAGGTGAGACATATTATCATATAACTCCTACGAGGTAACATAGGCAGTTATGTCTTTGACATTGCCCTTACCAACATATTTATGGCTGTCTCTTCAGCCAAGAGACAAAAGGAAAAAAATAAACTATTGGGCCAACTGGTGTACCAAATACAACTACTGGTACACCAACATCAAGTTTTTGCACAGTGAAGGAAGCTGTCAACAAACAAAACAGCAACCTGGTAAATAAAAGAAGATATTTGCAAGTGATAGATAAGAGGTTAATACCCAAAATATATAAAGATCTTATGCAACTCAACACCAAACAAAAGCAAACAAAAAACCCAACATCATTAAAACACAGGCAGAAAATCTAAATAGACATTTTCCCAAAGCAGACATACAGACAGCCAACAGACATAAAAAGATGCTCAGGGTGCCAGGGTGGCTCAGTTGGTTAAGCGTCCAACCCTTGATTTCAGCTCAGGTCATGATCTCAGAGTAATGAGATCAAGGCCCACATCAGGCTCCATGCTCAGCACCACATCTGCTGGAGATTCTCTCCCTCTGCCACCATGTATATACACATACCTACATAAATACATATATACATGGACTCTTAAGTAAAAAAACAAAGTGGTGGTTGCCAGAGGGAAGGTGGATGGGGGATGGGTTAAATAAAGGGGATTATGAGATCAAAAACTTCCAGTTAGAAAATAAACCACAGAAATGAAAAGTACAACATAAGGAAAACAGTCAATAATACTGGAATAACAGTGTGTAATACATAGTGACTATACTTATCATAGTAAGCAATGAGTAATGCACAGAATTGAGTCAATGTCATATACCTGAAACTAACATAATGTTGTATGTTAATATTTACTTCAATAAAAAAAGAAAGCCCATGATCCACAAGAAACATTTTAGATTCAAAGACACAAATAGGTTTAAAGTAAAAGAATGGAACTTTATAGAGTCAAAGAGAACTCGTTTCCACTCTCCTAAGAATCCTCATTTCAGTAAAAGGTACCACTAATCCATCCAATTGTGAAGTCAAAAAGATTAGAAGGGATCCTCAATTCTTCCACAATTCAGTCTATCTACTCCCCGAGCAAATTTTGTGGTTCAGTTTTCTAAACTTGCCTGTCCACGACTATCATATGAGGAGAAGCAAGCCTTCTCACTTGCCTTGCCTACTTCAGTGGCCTTATTATGGAACTCTCTACTTTTTTGTCCCATACAATTCACTCTCTGTAAGGCAATCCTGAGTGCTTTTAAAACATATGAAGTACTATTTCTCCAGCTTAAAAACTTCAAAAGCTTTCTCTCTCATTGCATTTAGAATCAAATTCAATTTCCTTTCTTTTTTCTTTAAGGGTCTAATATGGTCTGTGCCTAGCTCTCATATCTGCTACTTTTTAGGAATATAAGACCTCATGGGACACAGAGGAAAGATAGTCAAAGTGTTGGGAAAAAAAACAATTTAGAGTTTATAATTTAAGATTCAGCCATATTAACATTCCACAATGAATGCAAAAAACTTATTTTCCAACATACAAGAACTCAAAGTTCATCACCCAAAGAGTGTCTCTGAAACATCCTTGCAAAATATCCAGCAACAAAAAAGTCTACCTCCTAAAGGCAGAAATAAGATAAAACAAGTAATATAAAAAAAAAAAAAAAAAAAAAAAACCCAATAGGGCAGCCCCAGTGACTCAGCGGTTTAGCGCCGCCTTTGGCCCCGGGTGTGATCCTTGGAGACCAGGGATCGAGTCCCACGTCGGGTTCCCTGCATGGAGCCTGCTTCTCTCTCTGCCTGTGTCTCTGCCTCTCTTTCTCTGTGTCTGTCATGAATAAATAAAATCTTTACAAAAAAAATAATAAAACAAATTAAGTCTAAATAGGCACAGACTGTAAAAATAACATTTTAAATAACTGGTAAGTATCATTTCTGAGGGTACAGACATGGAATAGAAGAAGACAAAGTATCTTAACTAAACAGAAGAATAAAAATGCTGACTTTTTAATTTTTTAAAGATTTTTATTTATTCATGAGACACACAGAGAGGCAGAGACACAGGCAGAGGGAGAAGTAGGCTCCCCACAGGGAATCCAATGTGGGACTCGATCCCAGGATCCTGGGGTCACACCCTGAGCTGAAGGCAGACACTCAACCACTGAGCCACCCAGCCATCCCAAAATGCTAACTTTTAAAAAATATGTTATTTAAAACTTTAAAAGTAGTCAGTAGAATAGGTTTAGAATATATAACTCCATGGGAGAAAAATGGAATAAAAGAAAAAAGCTATCAATACCAACAGAAAGGAGAAAGTGGAGCAGGCAGGAGAAATCCAACAAAAAGCATAGTGAGTAGAAACCAACCATAAATGGACTGGTGAAACTCCCTGGATGACAAAGTGTCATAACACCACAATGAGGAAAACTGCAGAACAAAACCCAGTACATACTACTCACAGCAGAAAAAATTAATCAAAACATGATGCAGAAATAATAAAACAATATAGCTTTAAAACCTAGAAAACGAAACCTAATATAATCATTAGGAAAAATAGACAATTCTATATTCATAGAAGAGGGTATTTCACTTTAAAAATGGATAAAAATGTACACAGGGCATTGACATAATATAAGTATAGTAAACCTGTTGTAACACATATATTTATACATATAAATAGACTGAATACATTCTTTTTGAATATTTACAGAACATGTACAAAACCAAATATAAAAGTCCAAAAAGATCTCAAAATATCTAAAAGTCATAAAGCCCATGTTTATTAACCATATAGGAACAGAATTAGAACTCTACTTTAAGGTTTTGAAATTCCATATCCATAGAAATTAAAATAGTAAGAACTTCTATATAAGCTTAAATGAATGAAAATGTTAAATTTTCAAACCAAATTCACTGATGGCTGAAAATATGGAATCTGAAGTAGAAAAGCAATAAAAGCACTTAACCACATATATGAGATGTAGCCAAATGATAACCAAAAAATTATTTATGCCCTAAAATGTATTTATTAAAAGTTAGGGATATGTAGGTGACTCAGTGGTTTAGTATCTGCCTCCAGCTCAGGGTGTGAACCTAACTTAATCCCGGGATTAAGTCCGGCATCAGGCTCCCCTTGAGAAGCCTGCTTCTCCCTCTGCCTGTGTCTCTGCCACTGCTCATAAATAAATATATTTTTTTAAGTTAATAAAAGTTAAAAGTGAAATAACTTATAAAGTGACAAGCCCTGGTAAATACACTAAGAGCAAAATAGAAAATACTGGTCCAAGGAGTATTAAAGTAGTTAAAAAGTCAGCATCACATACTGAAAAACCAGTTAAGGATGAAATAAAAATAAAATTTTAGGCCAATCTCATATGGTGCAAAAAACTGTAAATACAAGATCTTCCAGCTGAATCCAGCAATGTATTAAAATATCAGGTACGATTTGCGACAGAAACAAAGATGATTCAAATTTACACAACTTAGCAATCTGTATTCATCCCTGTTTAGGGTTTTAAAGATGAAATCTTTATGTCTTTTCCCTCCTAAACTCCAACAAAGTATTAGAAATGGAGTACAAAGCTTCACTCCCACAGGGACAGAGGGAACCAAGGGAGGAGACAGCAAGAGCATTCAAAAGAGGAAAGACAGCAGAAGGACCACTGATGTAGTACCCTATTGGAGGAGCCACAGTGTGAAAGGTGATGAGGAGAAAAAGGAAAGAGAGGAGGACTCTTTCAAAACAAAAGAACAATTCTGGAGCCTCTCAACAACCAGGAGATATCAAGGAGAAAAGACCTCATACACAACAGGACTGCCCCCTCCCTGCCTCCCGCCCAGTGCCCCGCACCCCTCCACACAGATGCACTTCACACTGATGGCTGAGCCTCTGCCATGAGAATCTGAGGTTTATCCTGGAGAAATTAAATCAGAGGTGCCTGGAATCTGAAGATAAAGCTACAGAAAAATGGGTGGGGCTGAAAAAACCAGAAGATGAACATAATGCTTCAACCACTGGGAATGTTTCAAGTTATGCGTCTATCCCAAAGACAGGTAATTCAAACTCAGGTATCTGAACGGTTCTGAAGAACAAAACTCTACACATGGTTGAGGATCTCTTGGCTAAGCCCACTTTCCTGCATAGCCATCTTAAAACAATTCTGCCATCAACAAAGAATCTGTTACCAGCTTTTTAACGTCCAACTCTTAACATCAACAGATCTCTTAAAATTTAATTTCTGAGATAACTAAATCCAATTTTACCATGAGTCCATTAAAAACCTACAGCCACTCAGTTACAAAGATCACAGTGCCTATCTAGGAGTTGTGAGAATTCTTCCTCATTATCGTCTGTGCAACTGCTCTACTTCTGAATCTTAGTAGCCCTCACAGACCAAGGAGGGAATGAGGAGGACCTTAGACACTTTCCAAACAAAAGGTTGTCCCATAATTCAGGCCTGAACACAAAAGTAAGGTGAAATTAGCACAATAAAAATTTCAATACAAAAATCTTACCTGTTTATCTTTCCTTTCTATAATATCTTGCTTTTGTTTACATTTTTGAGAGGTCTCCTTAATATCTGTTGCCTGTAAGATCGAACCACAAGGAGGGGGATTTAGTTAAAATCTCAAGCAAGCCAATTATGTGGCCCCCCAACCAAATTAATTTAATTCACAATGCTTTTTCATTTCTTTCAAACCAAATTCATGTTAACACCAAAAATAACTTACTTGCAAATCTATAAAAGGTTATTCAATGATATTTAAAAATAGCCATAGGGCAGCCCCAGTGGCTCAGCGGTTTAGCGCCGCTTTCAGCCCAAGGTGTGATCCTGGAGACCCGGGATCGAGTCCCATGTTGGGCTCCCTGCATGGAGTCTGCTTCTCCCTCTGCCTGTCTCTCTGCCTCTCTGTGTGTGTGTCTTTCATCAATAAATAAATAAAATCTTTATTTTTTACTTACTTTTATTTTTTTTAAATAAATAAAAATAGCCATAGCAATATGCACACGTTTATCTCTGCATTTATTAACTCATGATTTTCATCTGATCCTAAAAGCAATCCTACCAGGATAGTGGGGTCCATAGTTTAAACTGTCCTCAAAAATCTTGGGACTCCAAAATCTCCCTAAAGTTAAAAGCCACAACCATAAAAATTTTTGAGTTAAAAATTTTTTTCCAAAAGATTTATTTTTTTCATGAGAGACACAAGAGAGAGGCAAAGACATAGAGAGAGGCAGGCTCCCTACAGGGAACTTGATATGGGACTCAATCCCAGTACCCCAGGATCATGACCTGAGCTGAAGGCAGATGCTCAACCACTGCGCCACCCAACTCAGGAGTCCCTGAGTTTAAAATGTTTAAATATATTTTTTAATAAATGGAATTTTCCATATGCCATTATACCATTTATTCTAAGAAACACCAAGTTTTCTATGATAAATTCACAAAAGATGTTCAATGTTCCTACAAATACTACTCTGAGTCTTCTTGTCATTAAAACAATCACATTTCCATTTTCTCTTTTGTAGGCTGGAGTTTCCACAAAGGAGCAACCGACCAGCAGTGACAGTACCCTGAAAAGCCCTGCAGTGGTAGAATCAAGCTTAAAAAGGAACAAAAGCTTCAAGTAAATCCACAAAATAACAGATCTACAAAATAGTTATTGTACTTGCTCAAATACAGAAGATCCATAACCGAGCTGGGAAAAGTACCTTCTCTTTGATTCGAGCCTCCAAAGTGTGCCGCTGCCTCTCAATTTCTTCAATTCGACGTGTCATGGGGATCTGCCCTTCCTTCAGTTTCCTCACCTCTTCCTTCACTCGGTCACGAGCTAGTTTTACTTCTTCATACTCCTGACGAACGTTTTCATATTCCTTGCAATTAATTCAAGAAATAAAAGTTAATGCACTAGTAGGTGGAACTAAAAACCCATACGCTAAAATCAAGGTGCAAACAGAAACCAAATCTATGAAAAGACTGGGTATCCTTTTGGCAAGTCTACTCATGTGAAATCTACTGCCTGAAATAACTTCAGTAGCAGTGAATACCAACACTGATTTACTAAGAAGCTCAACACTCCCTGAGTATTTACCTCTATTATTGGGCTGGGCCCTCACTTCCATCCCTTCCTGGTTCTGAAGCTGGTTCTGAATTGCTACTAGTCTTTCTAGTCTCTCAATGAAGAAGGGATAGCAGAAGGTATAAATAAACTCAGTTATTAAAAAAATAAATAAAAAATAAACTCAGTTATGAAAAGTAAAAATGAACAAAGGAAAAACAGATCAAAGGAGAACAAAAATGCGAGTAAAAATGTCTGTCATGTTACAGGAATTAGTAAATATTTGCTAAAAAAGAAAAGTAAGTGGAGTGCCCAGAGAGCTTATAGTTAAGAATGTATGGGCTGAAAAAAAGAAAGATTACAGAGTAAATTTTAAAAATGGGGAAAAAAAAAAAAGATTGAAATCAATCTCAGAAAGAAAAGGATAAACAAAAAGACTTTTAAAGGAAAAACAAAGTAGGTTTAAAAGTAATAATGGGCAAATATAGTCAAAACAAGCTGAAGAAAGCAAAAAGTTTAATATTGGAATTATGGGACAGGATAGGGTGAAGGGGTGAGGAAGAAATGCCATAAACACAGCTACATATTTTTCGAATCAATTAACAATTACCTTCATCCTAACCCTGGAACAAACATCTTAAAACTTCCCTATTTTATTCCACCTGTCATAAAGAAATGCACTGAGGGAACAGACTCTTTAGCCCAAACTGTGGCCAAACATAATAACTGTACAGCACAGTGATTAAAAGACAACATTAGCCTCAATAAACTTATGAAGCACGAGTAGAGAAGTAGTCCTCAGCCTTCCGCTCCACCTGTACCTGAAGTTATTGGTGGCACATGCCAAGAAAATTCTCTGTGACTTGAGGGCACTCAAAGATTTCATTTTTATGTGTGAACATTTTTAGATCGCTAATGTCTTACATAATCTGTTGAGGACTCAAATCTGGGAGAATTAGGAGCACAATCAACTTATCTGTTACACAATAGTAACAGTACACAGCTCTATCATAACACAAATTTTATTATAGTATATAAGGCAAAAATACATAATTTGAATACAGAGCAATTATTGCCTTCTTTATGGCTTGTCTGCTAGTTAAAGCATCACTATTCTTGCCTCTAATAATTAAGACTTACCACCCATGGCCTTTTAGCTTCAAGCATCTCAATCAAATCTAAATGTCGCTTACGTTCATAGAACCTCTCCACATCTTGTTTGTATCTTTCATTTCTCTGAATCATTTTCTCTAGATATTCAGTTTTCTCTTTGCACGAGGTCTAAAACAAATATTTAACAATCAGTTTAACTGAAGACAAGAGGTCAAATCCTTTAATGATCAAAATATGTACAATGCTAGCAAAATTTTACCATAAAGAACTTCACAGGAGTTCTTAAGGACTGCATAAAACTAACATGCATATCTGAGCTCTGATCTAGGCTCTGCAATTTATTCATTGTGTGACTGTGAGGAAGACCCCCCCCATACCTCTGAGCCCAGCCTCTTCCTGCCTCAAGAGAAGACATGTATCTGCCCTACTCACCTGGAGGGTAGAAGCAATGTACCTATTCTAAATGCAAGTTCACCCAAAGCTGTAATGTGACATACAAATGAATACTTTTATTATGATTCGTATGTTATGAATGTTCATGACTTAGGGACTTAAAAAGGAGAAGGCAGCTAAAATTTAGCCCTTAGACCACGAGGTACCAATTGCAAAGATGTACTCAGAACCTAGTAGGATAATGTGTGTTCCTTCAGAGGATGGTAGTAATTTCAGAGTATTTCAGAGTACAGTGGTCCCGTCACCTTATTTGTGGGGAAAGTAATCCAAAACCACAGATACAATGCCATTACACAGATGTAATGCCTGAAACCACAGATAGTACCAAACTCTCTATATATCGCTTTTCTCTATGATAAAGCTTAATTTATAAATCAGACACAATGAGACTAGCAAAAAACAAAACAATTATAATAAACTGTCATAAGTGTTATGCAAATGCAATCGTTCTCAAAATACATCATCCTACTGTTGTCACCCTTCTTCTTGTGGTGATGTGAAAGGGAAGAATGCCACGTGATAAGATGAAGTGAGGCACCGTGATATAACAACAGACTACTGATGACCTGGTGACCTGGTGACGATATGTCAGGAAGATTATCTGCTTCTGGACCATGGATGACCACGGGCAATTGAAATGGCAGGTAAATGAAAATGTGAATAAGGGGAAGGACTACTGTATCTGACTGTTCCATGGGGGCAAAGGTAAAACAACTGCCAGAGTATCTAAAGCATGATAAAATAACTACTCCTTTGGTCACAGACTCTGAAAAAGTATAATAAATATTAAATTATAGTAATATGCATATTATTAAGTATGAACAGTTATAATTTAAGAGAAACCATTTGTTTATAACAGATCTTATTACGAAAATTTACTGAATTTATTTTAGTGGCTGACACATGGAAAATGCTTCATTAAACAAAACACCCTTTTAAGTGATACGCCATAAATGGACACTTTAATGTTTATTAAAGGTGAAAATAAAAACACTGCAACTAAACACAAAGCTCTCTTACGAAGTCTACCCTCCTGCAACTGAAAAAATATGAGAACTGGTTCAAGAGACACTACATCAAAAGCTACAAGGTAACTGCTATACTACTACAAAGCCTTGTACCGTCCTGGCACATGGCAGGTGTTTAAGAAACACTGAATAAATAAAGGAATAATACTGAAACTTCCTGCGAAAAATAAATACTTTAAAATATTATTGATTACTTAGAAACTCAATCAATGACATGTTACTTGATGAAATGGTAGTCAAATTTTTCAAATCAATTTCTCACTTTGTTACCTAGTTTAATTAATGTCAGCAATATAACCCTAGGTGGGAAAAAAAAAAAATCACAAATATATGAAGTCACCCGATGAATCAAAGCTACTCTTACACTACCACATTGTAAAAGAAAGGAATCAGTGAGGGACAATAAAAATGAGTTGTCTCTTTATAAATACCTCTAGTTGTTTTTCTTTCTCCCTGAAGTTTTTGAGTTCACAATGGTATCTGTGCATTTCTGGAGGACCAATAGACTTCTCAGTAGCTTCAAGGAGTTCAATTTTACTCAGTTTAGCAAATTCTCCAACTTTATCCTAGAGCATAAAACTTAAATATCAGCAACTATTATCATTTTTCTTAAAAATTTGTTTAGACAGAGACAGAGAGAGAGAGGGAGGAGAGAAACTTAAGTCTTAGCTAAGTGCTCAGCAAAGAGACCAACACAGAGCTCAACTTCACAATCCTGAGGATCATGACCTGAGCCAAAACCAAGAGTCGGACACTTATTGACTGAGCCTCGCAGGTGTCCCACAACTATTATCACTTATAAATATCTTCAAAACCTATTTTCACTCAGTGATCACACTTGTTAAGATGAAACTCATTTAAAAGAAAAAAACTCCTGTAAGATGTGCTAACAGAAACTCTGTCCTTCATATTTTACTCTTTAAAATGGTAAAGATAAACTTAGGGTATGAACTGTCATCTTTCTGAGAACTTTTAAAAAATTTCTATGTCGGGATCCCTGGGTGGCGCAGCGGTTTGGCGCCTGCCTTTGGCTCAGGGCACGATCCTGGAGACCCAGGATCGAATCCCACGTCGGGCTCCTGGTGCATGGAGCCTGCTTCTCCCTCTGCCTATGTCTCTGCGCCTCTCTCTCTCTCTGTGTAACTATCATAAATAAATAAAAATTAAAAAATTTCTATGTCAACATTTCTAGGGTGAAGTGTTTACATACATATAACAGATAGCTTGTGAATAAAATCAGTTCACTGGATTGAATGATCATTATCTACCACATATCAGCTAGAATGTTAGAAGAGAAAGGACATTTTTAAACATCTAGTTCTGAAGCTATCAGACATCAGCTAACAATGCTTCCAAATTTAAAATTTTTATTTAATTTGGACATACGTAATAATCAAGTCATTGTTTCTGAATTGAAAAAAATGAACTATACTGCAGTCACTAGACAGCACTCAAAAACAAATGTAACATTTAAAGTGCGTTTTCAAAAAAAATAAAAATAAAAAAAAATAAAGTGCGTTTTCAGGATATTTTTACTAAACAAACTTAAAATATAACAAAGTTTTAGAAGACACACCTATAGATTTAGGAGTTTCAGTATATCAAGCATTTTATTACAAAAAACACGAATAAGTTGTTTATTAACAAAATTTTAAGGACGTACAAATTGTAGACCATGGCCATCCAAGCTACTCTACTTAAAAACAATACAACTTTATTTCCTTTACAATATTCTGCAGACTTAACTTTTAATTAGTTAATTGAAATCTTCCAAATTTACTATATTATAATATGAGATGAGATGCTCTATTTACAAAGAACTGTTAGAAAGTACTAACATTATAAGGCTTACTTTAAATAGCTTCCTTTACAATACCCCTTGAAAAGTATTTACATTGTCCTACAGCATGAAGAGGAATTTTCCCATCTGTACATTTCATTCTCTCATACCTGAGGTAGAAATTGGCAAAGATTGCCCACTTGAATGTTTAAGGCTGCAACTTGCTCTTCTACTACTTTCTGGGTTGTAGATTTTTTGTTGATGAACCAAGATGACTGATTTTTTGCCACATCAATCTCGCGGGTGATTATAAGGTTTCCAGAAGTTCTAAATCTGGTTAAAAAATAATTTTTAAAAATCTTTATGTTCAAAGTACACATATTTTAGAAATACAATTTCCAAAATTCTCTTACAACAAAGTTTGCCAGACAGTATTATTATAATTTTTATTCTTTTTGATATTTTGGCCCCTCCAAAGAAGGAAACCTTGGTATTTCATTGGTAATGATACATAACTGACCACATGGAAGTTACCACTTATTTAACATCACAATTAAACTGTTAAAATAAAACAAAACCAATACTAATTTCCAAACACTGACAGAGGATTTACATATCTAGAGTTATTTATCCTTTAATTATTATTCTCCAATCACATGCGTTGACTGCGATTCAAAATGGGTTGGTATATTAAAGCATATAAAATTAAATGCTGAAACTTCCTCTACTTGGAAAATACATGAATGGAAACCAATTCTTGCATAAGCAGTTCCAGACATCATAGCTAGCTTGGTCATACAGGTGGCCCATGCCTTCCTTGTCTTGTACTCCACTCTGAACTCAGAGAGGACTAAAACATACAGCCTTAAGGGAAGATTAAGCAATACAGAATCCGAAAGAAGGGTATTTACTTATTTCTTGCTTTTAGAAGTACTACTGCTCCACACCTCCCATCCATCTTCTTCACTGGGAATCAGCAGCATGTGGTAGAAAGATAAATTATTGGTATTCAATGGCTAATGACAATGATAATCTATAAATGTTGTGTATATAGACTATAACGTAATCAAAACACTCCAAACATTAAGATTTTAGAACTTAAAGTATTTTTCATTTCCAGCAGAATGACTAATGAACTACCCTTTTTGATCTTCTTGCTATAAACTACAAATAATGAAATATTGAAGTATGTTCATAAATACATTTATGAGTTAACATGAAAGTAAGTAAATCTGGCCTGGATCCTAGGGCAGGTGCAGATCCAGAAGTTGAAAAACGAAACCGGCTTTTGCCTTGGAAGCATCTGTTCCACCAAATAACCTGACACATCCATTTTCAGAATCTCCTGGGAGAGGGGTTGCAGACAGGGCCCAAAGCTACCTATGGTAGAGAGTCTAATAAAAACCATGCCAAAAAGACCATACCCTCAATATAAGGGTAAACTAGAACTACTCCATCATCACCATCACCACCACCAGCACCTACATGTCTCAAACTGCGGCTTGCAATGCAAAACAATTTCTCCTAAAGACAGTTATTAACCACAAGCCAGTTTCAAACACATTAGTATCTTGAAGTTAGTTACATGACATACCTAAGGTTCAAAAATGCACAAACTGAGAACCGTGTATATTTCAATCCTGGATTCAAAGTATCCAATGGTCTGTTGCAGAAGTCAATAAAAATTTCCTCAGCAGAAATCTACCTTTACCCTCAAAGAATTAACACAAAGTTCAAAGAGAAAGGGGCAGCTCACTAGAAATACACATATGAAAACAAACCATCAAGATCAAGAACAGAAATAACAAAAAAGAATCACTCAAATTAATGGGCAAGTACAGAATAAGTATATTCACTATATTTCAAGAAATAGCAGATTCAAAATATTTACTTACTCTGATCTGAAAACGAACCAAAGAGAAATGGATCTTGAATGCAGCACAAAGACATAAAAAGATGAAAAATATGAAGGATGTTAACAGACATGAATGAATGGGAATCCCTGGGTGGTTCAGCGGTTTTGCGCCTGCCTTTAGCCCAGGGTGTGATCCTGGAGTCCCAGGATTGAGTCCTACATTGGGCTCCCTGCATGGAGCCTGCATCTCCCTCTGCCTGTGTCTCTGAGTCTCTCATGAATAAATAAATAAAAATCTTAAAAAAAAAAAAAAAAAAAAAAAAAAGACATGGATGACTAAAAGATCCTGACATCTGTCTAACAAGAGTTTCAGAAGGGAGGGAGACAGATGGGTCAGTAACAATATAGGAAGAGGTAATAGATAATTTTCCAAACCATAAATTTAAGAAGCTCATTAAATGTCAAGCAAAATAAATAAAAAATAAATCAACATCGAAATATATATGAAACTATAAAACACCAAAAACTGAGATAGGACTCCAAAAGCCACTGGAACTACATGAAACTAATGGGAAAAAAAGTCTTATAAGAAAAAAAAGAATATCAAAGAAACTAAGATTAGATTTACGTTTGAAGATTATAGAATTATACTTTGCATCTGTTGAGAAAAGACCTATCAATATAGACTTTTATATCTAGCCAATACATCTTTCTAGATTTAGAGTATAAGAACATCATTTTCAGACAAAAACTGAGTATGCTACTAGAAGATTTTCATTAAAGAAAACTTTAAAAAATATCTTCTGGCAGAAAGCGATCCTAGAGGAAATAAAAATGCAGCAAAGAATAAAAAGGCAAACCAAAAAAAAAGGGGGGGGGGGGTAATTCTAAACAAACACTAACAGTATAAATTAATAATAGTTACTGTATCTTAAAGAGTTTAAAAGACAAGGTAAAATTAAAATAGTTCAAAAAATTATTCAAGGGGATCCTTGGGTGGCTCAGTGGTTTAGCACCTGCCTTCTGGCCAGGGCGTGATCCTGAAATCCCCTGAAATCCCAGGATCGAGTTTCACATCAGGCTCCCTGCATGGAGCCTGCTTCTCCCTCTGCCTGTGTCTTTGCCTCTCTCTTTCTTTCTCTCGGTCTCTCATGAATAAATAAAATCTTAAAAAAAAAAAAAAAAAAGTTATTCAAATAAAAGTACTCTAAGGTCTTTATTCAACAGAAAGATACAGACATTTCAGTCTAGACTCAAATTCAAGTATTTACATTATAAATTCCAACAACCACTAAAAGAAGAATGATAATTTCCAAAACAGTAGAGAAAAATTAAAACAAAAATCTAGACAATGGCAAGAGAGAAGAAATACTGAAAAGAAATCCAGGTGAACAAATAAAAAGCATGGAGTAAGACAGTAAAATAAGCCTCAACATGTAAGTCATTCAATAAACATAATGGATCATACGCACTATTTAAAAGGTGATATAAACAAGACCCAGCTATAATTTTCCAATGAGATACAAAAAGGTATAAAAAATTGGAAATAAATGAATAAAAATAAGATAACCTGGAAAATACTTTAAAAAGAAAGCTACCAACTACAGTAGTAGCAAATTAAAATACATTCTAAGGGAAATGCATCAAAAGATAAAGAAGTCAGTACCTAACAACAGAAAGTTCAACTCACTAGATAGATAGAACAATTTGAATCTTAGCTGCAACTAATAACGTCCTGAGAATACATAAAGCAAAAACTGATAGGACAAGGGTCACTGACAAATCTACAGAGAGGGACATGTAATACACCTTTCGCAGTTAATTGAAGAATCAATCAAATGATTGAAATCAGCAAAATAATCAGCTTTAACAATATGATTAATCAGCTTGAACTGAATAGAAAACACCGAACATATAAGAGCAGAGTACTCATTCTTTCAACTCAATAGGTAACAATTATGAAAACTCACTACAAAGAGGATGCCTTGATAAATTTCAAAGGTTTGGTGACATTACTCTCTCTACATATATCTACTATGTATGTATGTATGTATGTATTATGCTGTATATAATACTATGTATTATACTATATATCACTATAAGGTCATATATAGTAAAACATACAATAATGTACACTGCTATATATTATACTACTTATCACTAAGGTCATATATATACACAATAAAATGTACAATATATACAATATATAGTAATATTACACATGGTTCTATATATAATATACATAACATATAGTAGTAAACATACTAACGTTGTACAATTTTATATATTCATAATATACGTATTTTTTACCACAGTACTACTAGCAAAGTGGAAATCAATATTAAAATATAACAAGTAAATCACTACAAATTTTGAAACAACTTCTGATTTTGAACTCAAAGAAAATGAAGAAAATAGAATTGAAAAATAGGAAAATGCTATATACCAAAATTTGGGAGACAGACCTAAAGCAATATTGAGAGAGAAATTTTAACCTTAACTGTTTATATTAAGAAAAACAAAAGACTAAAAATTTGCACTAAGAAATCCATTTTAAGAAATTAAAGACCACAAAAAAGTTTCAAGAAGAATTAGTAAAGTATAGAAAATAATGAAACAGAAAACCATGATATAGCACAGAAACAACAATGCAGAAGTCAATTCACTGAAAAAGACTTAATAAAAGTGATAAACCAGTTTTTTTCACATCAAGGGGAAAACAACCAAGGAGGCTAATAACACTACTACACAAGACAGCTTCTACCACTCCTCTGCTCAAATCCTGGTGGGTTCACAGCTTACTCAAAAATTTAAAGTTCTTACACTGGCCTACAAGCCCCTATCAACCAGATCCTTGGTATTTTCAGACCTCATCTCTTATTATTCTCTTGTTCAGTGCAATGGAGTCAACTGGGTAGCACTTCCATCTTAGCATCTGTAGATGCTGAAATGCTGTTTCCCCAAATACCTCCAAGTTCAACACCTTATCTCCTTCAAGTCTTTATTCAAGTATTGACCTCTGAGTGAGAGCTTTCCTGATCACCCTATTTAATACTGTTAACTCCACTCTGGCACGCCCTCCCTATCCTCCTTTCCTACTCAATTTTCTACTTCACTAATCACCATCTAATCTAATATGTATTTTACCTATGTATTTATCTGTCCCTCCCCTCATGCCCCTAACCATAAATTAGAAAGATGCTCTGTCTCTCCTCTCCCTCAAAGAATTCGTACTCAAGAAATATCTGAAAATGATGGCATACATTTATGCCAGAATTATGTTATCCATTATTCCATTCAACAAATATGTGACCAGTTAACAGATTTATTCAACATCAATAACAATTTCAACTAATGATGAGTCGTTCTGTTTCATATTCCCAAACAAGTGACCACAATATAACTAGGGAAACTTCCCCTGTGGCAGACCTGGTAACATAACTCTGGTTCATGGTCACTGGTTAGATTATAACAGCTGGCCAGTAGCTATTACACACCAAAAAGTGTGCCTCTTTAGATAACTAAGAAAACAACTGGGACTTGGTGATTCCAAGCAGAAAATCAGGAGTGCTAACACCTGCAGCCACCCATACAAGACTTGAAACTTAAATATTAATACTCCCTCTGTGTTTTGTAAATATTCCTGGCTTAGTATATTTGTTTCAGTTGCAAAAGATAACAAACCACTGTGATCCATCAACGGTAACAAGGCTAACACAGGAGTATCCTTGGCAATTTTTAAAAAATGAGATGTAATTCATATATCATACATACCCCATCATTTTATATATACCAATTAATGCATTTTTATTATGGTAAAATGTACGTGACATAAAATTTACCATTTTAACCATTTTTAGGTATACAGGTGAAGGAATATGTGAATTAATAGTTTTTAGCATATTGACAAGGTTCTGCAACCATCACCACCAGCTAATTCCAAATTATTTTCAGCACCCCAAAAAAGAGCCCATATCTGTTAAGCAGTCACTCGCCACTCTCTCTTCCCCTCATTCCAAAGCAACCAGTAATCTATTTTCAGTCTCTACGGATTTGCCTATTCTGGACATTCCACAGAAGTGGAATCACACAGTATGCAGTATTTGTGTCTGGCTTCTTTCACAAAGCATGTTTTCCCAGTTCACCCTTGTTGGAGGATCAATCTT
Organism: Canis lupus dingo; assembly: GCF_003254725.2. Lineage (NCBI taxonomy): Eukaryota > Metazoa > Chordata > Mammalia > Carnivora > Canidae > Canis > Canis lupus. The sequence continues at coordinate 87,398,910 of NC_064243.1, forward strand.
CCTTTCTATAGCTGAATCCGATGTCACTATGAACATACCACATTTTCTTTAGCCTTTTATCAGATGATAGACATCTGGAGTGTTTATAATTTCTCATTATTAAAATTAGGAAAAAGTTAATTATGTGCAAATGAATAAACATTCTCTAAAATAGTAACTGAATCAAAGATTATTTTATTTTAAATCTGATATATACTGCCAAATAAGACGTACTGCTAACATTCCTACATGACAGGATTCCCTTCTTTATACCATCACATCACTAAATTTTATTTAAAATTTTATTTTAAAACTTTTTCTAAACCGGGCAGCCCCAGTAGCTCAGCGATTTAGTGCCACCTTCACCCCGGGGCCAGATCCTGGAGAACCAAGAATCGAGTCCCATGTCAGGCTCCCTGCATGGAGCCTGATTCTCTCTCTGCCTGTGTCTCTGTCTCTGTCTCTCTCTCTCTCTCTCCCCTGTCATGAATAAATAAATGAAAAAAAATTTTTTTAAATTTTTTTTCTAAACTAAAAGGAAAAAAAAATCCTCATTTTGATTTCCTTCAAAATTGACGAGTTACAACTAATGAGTTGTATCCTTTTTATACATATTGGCAATTTATTTTACTTGGCATTACAATTCTCTGCTTATTTTCTAAGAGTTGTTTGTAATTTTTGCTGACTTGCATGAGACACTGGTATTTTGGTAATTTTAAGACATGTACATGTTATTTGTGCTGAGAATGTTTTCTCCCATCTGTCACTCACTCATTTTTAACTATGGTACCATTATTTTCAGCTGGATTTGTAAGTAATCTAAATTTCCTATCTTCCTTTTTATGTTTATTTGGTATCCTATTCTTCCTTTGGTATCCTTTGGTATCTTCCTTTGGTATCTTCCTTTGGTATCCTATTCTAGCCTTTCCTTTTCCTAAGATTTAAAAAATAATATACTTTTCTATTATTTTCAAAGTTACATATTTTTTCACTCAGTCATTAACACATTTAGATTTATAAGTAGGATGTTTGATAAAGCTCTAAATGTTCTTTGAAAAATTAATAGCCAATTAGTTTATCTCAATTTGAGTAATTCATAGCCTATGCTTAAACTGCCATCTTTACAATAAATTCTCTTACACGTTTAGATCTCCCTACATTTTCCATTCTGCTCCTCTAATTTTCTGTACTAATACCATTATCAACAGCTTTATAGTAAGTACACTTTAACATCTGGTACACAAACGACTTATTCATGATTCTGCTTTTTCAGAATCTTCTTGGGTTCTCCAGCACATTTATTCTCCCAGATGAACTTTAGAATCAACTTGCAAACTTACCTGTTGATACTCTAGTTGGAACTGTATCAAATTTATACATTAATAAGAAAGGATTGGCATGTTCATAATGACATTAGCTTTATGTTTCCAGGAACAAAGTATGCTTTCCCTGTTATTCAGGTCTCGGTTTTACATCTTTCAGTAAAATAGTACCATATTTTTTTAATAAATGGAGTATAATCTTGTTTTCTTTTACCTCTATTGTGCCTATTTCTCATCACTACATAAATAAAACGTTCTTCCACAGTTTTTGAGTAAAAGATCATTTTCCCGTATCCTATAAAACGAGGAAGCTATCAGATGATCTTTAAAAGCTACATAAGCTCAAAAATTCCATGACTTTCTATAAACACTCCAAAACACAACGCTCACTAAAAACCAACTAACCAATGAACATATCTGTGTTTAAAAGACTAACAGTATATATACCAAGGATAGTTAACTGGTTTCATCTTGAATACTCTTACCCATCAGAAATAGCTGCCGAGAGGTAACTTCTTTAAGAATTCTACTGAAAGAAAAGTCTTACAACTTAGGTTTTAATAGAAACATAAGAAAATTACTTGTCTGGATAAAACATTCTTTAAATATTATTTATAATATTCTAATTCTAAATATTCATGCCATAATGCCACAATATTACTCTTTTCTAAAGTTATCATGAAAGCATGAACATAAGTCATACAGGAAAAAGTGGTTTCAGCACTTTTAACACTTACAATTCAATTTCAACCATTCCCTTGGAACATCCTCTCTTCACAAAAAAGCCAACCTAGAACAAAAAACAAAGTGCATGAGTGACATTCCCAGGTTATCACAGATTTAGCAAAGTCATTATTATTTGCCAAGTTAAAATTTTTTCAATAACTATTTTTTTCTGCCCACTCCCATCCCTTACCCAGATTTGGGAAATTGTTTCCATTGTTTCCTCCCACAAGTAACAATACTATTAGTTACCATTTATTGAACATTCTCTGTGCCAGATAGCCTCTCATAAAGCTTGCGACAAAGCTGATAAGTGATACAGAGCAAGGAATGACAGAGTAAGTAATGAACCCACATAATACGACTCCAGAGTCTGCATACTTAGCCTCTATACTAAATACTCTCAGTAGAGGCAAAAAAAAAAAAAAAACCAGGAGGAAAATAGGTTCTATGGATTAATCAAAGCTTTACCAAATCTCCTTATTACCACTGGAGACTTCTTTGGAGTAGCACAGATTAAATATTAACCAGTCTAATACTACCCATCCTGTTACTAATGAGGACATAATTGTCATTTTCTTAAAAAGAGGAATACACATAGCAAATACAATTTAAGTACAGTTTACATGATAAGTAGACATATTTAATCTAGTTTGAATATAGACATAAGCATAATCTTGAAGAGAGACTGTGGACCTAAAACAACAACAAAAAAAACAAAACAACAGATTGGATCTTCAATCTGGCTAAATAATTCTAAAAAAAAAAAAAAAAAAAAAGGCAGAAAATATATCTCGTAAATAATAATTCTTTTAATAGTGGTAACACCAGTGATGACAACAATTAGAACCACAAAAGGGAACATTTATTAAGCATTACCATATGCTACTGTGCTAAGCAATTTACAAATTTTTTTTAATACTCATGAGCAACTTTCGGAGGTATCATACCCATTTTACAGATGATGAACTGAGGCCCAGAAAGATGACAAAGGAGGTCTGTCCTCATAATTAGAAAGTATAGCTTAATGATTAAGAGTACATGCTTTAACACACACCATCCAGGTTCCAATCTCAACCTTGCCATTAATGTGTAAGTTACTTGTTACCACTGTTTTATAATTTCTTCATAAACAGGAAAAACAATGGCATTTTTGTAGGAGTGCTATTTGCTCATTAGCTTGCATCAATTAAAATACTTGTGTCAAGAAAAAAAAAATCACAAGGCAGCTCTTATTATGAGGTATACATATGGATGGTAGAGAATATGGTAAATTCTTTTAGGATTTAACCGTAAATACATTAAAACTATTTTTGCTGAGGACTTATGTAGCCCCTAAAACCATCTGGGGATATCCAAAGGTCTGCCATCTGTCACCTAAGAAACCCTGCATACAGGATCCCTGGGTGGCGCAGCGGTTTGGTGCCTGCCTTTGGCCCAGGGCGCGATCCTGGAGACCCGGGATCGAATCCCACATCGGGCTCCCGGTGCATGGAGCCTGCTTCTCTCTCTGCCTGTGTCTCTGCTTCTCTCTCTCTCTCTGTGTGTGTGTGACTATCATAAATAAATAAAAATTAAAAAACAAAACAAAACAAAACAAAAAACCCTGCATTCCACAGCCTTTAAACACCTACCACTCAAAAAAAAACAAAAAACAAAAAACAAAAAACAAAAAACAAACAAAAAAATCTACCACTCAAGGCACCTGGGTGGCTCAGTGGGTTGAGTATCTGCCTTTGGCTCAGGTTGTGATCCTGGGGTCCTAGGACTGAGTCCCACACTGGGCTCCCTCTCTGCTTATGTCTCTGCCTCTCTTTCTCTGTGTCTCTCATGAATAAATAAAATCTTAAAAAAAAAAAAAAAATCCCTACCACTGAAGGGTAAGATCTAGCGTCTTTGATTGCCAAAAATTAATGGGAAGGTTGGTGGAAATTGTTACACACCAAACCATTCTGACTGTACAGTGTCTGGAGTACAATTCAGCAGACGATTACAGAGAGATAAGGATTTAATAAATGATTTTTGACAATTAAAAAAACCATACATCAATATTTACAAAAACTCGTCCTTGGAAGTTATCTACTCCAACCTCCCTATCTTTATAATAAACTGAAGTCCAGACAAATGACTATGGTCACAAGGCTAATTATTAATAGAGCAGTATCTAGGAATATTATACCTCATAAATGCCTCCCATATAGCATTAAAAACACACACGTATTTTGAATAGGCTTATAATCTTAAGGGTATATGCTTCAACCTTATAATCCCACATTAAATATAAGCCTGGCTAAGAAACCTATAGCATCATTTTAGTAATACTGCAGTATTTCCCAGTAGTTTTAGAAAAACACAAAGAATCATTTAAACTTTTACAACTATTTTCCAGTTGGATTAACCCAACCCTCAAACTTTCTTTATAAAACATAATTTTATGTGAAATATACACCAAACATTATACATAAACTTCATATACTGTTTGAAAGAACAATACAACAATCAGGCATCTATCAAAAATTTAAAGAATTGAACATTAACCATGTATCTGACATTCCGCGTATATAACTCACTACTATTGTATCCTCGCTCAGCAAATATAATCTCTAAGCTGACTTGATCATCCTTTTGCTTTTTAGTTTTGCTGTCTCTTTAAATATTAAATGTTTTGAACATTCTATAAATTCATATCTCATGTATTCTTCCAGAATAGCACTTTTCCTTAAAATTATTTTTGAGATTTAACCAATGAGCTATGGTTTATTTTCACTAATTTGTAATATTCAATTTTACTTCACTATACGAGGATTTATTTTAAAATACTGCTGTAAATATTTTAATAATTTTTGCCTAGTATTAATGTACAAGAGCTGTCTAGAAGAATTTGAGAGATTTGGTATATGCATATGCAGATTCACTAGGTAATGCCCTTTTCCAAGACTTTACAAATTTATATTCCCACCAAGAGTGCATCAGAGTTCCCATTATTCCATATCCTCGTAAGCACATGGCACTGCCAGAATTTTTGTGACACTGAGGAATATACCTCGCCAGGATTAATGTACATTTCTCTGACCATTATTGAAGTTGAGTATCTTTTCATATATAGTTGGGCCCTGAACAACACAAAGGAGTGCCAACTCCCTGCATAAAACTTTGCATTAACTTCTGACGTCCCCAAAACATAACTATTAATTGCCTACTATTGACCAGAATCCTTACCAATATGTCAACAGTTAATACATATTTTATATATTACATGTACAATATATTGTTTTCTTACAACTACAAAAAACAAGTTACTAAGAAAATCATATGGAAAATGTACATTTATACTACCATACTGTATTTACTGAAAAAAAAAAAAAAAAAAAACCTCATATAGGTAAACTCGCACAGTTCAAACCTATGTTGTTCAAAGATCAACATTTATTGGCTATTTGAGCTGCCTCTTCTGTGCAGTGTCTCAGTACAGCTTTTGTCCATTTTTAATTGTTATTGTTTTGTTACTGAAAAGTTTAAATACCAATCTTTTGTTATATGGGTTATATATACCTTCCCCCAATTTGTGGCTGGTCTTTTTCTTTATAGTGCTTTTTGATAAGAGTTTAACTTTTATCAGTATTTTCCTTTTCAATCTATACTTTTACTTGATAAATTTCTATTTAACCCAAAAGATATTCACAAAGTTATTCTCCTCTATACCAGTATCTTCTAAAAACTTTGTCAATCACATTTAGATCTTCAATCGACTTGCAATTAATTGATCTGTGTTCAAGTGTGAGAATACAATTTCTTTTTTCCTATGCAATTATCTCAGTGCTATTTATCCATCTTTCCCCGTTCAGCTACAATGTCAGTCATCATAAATCAAGAGTCTACTCACCATGGCTTTGTATCTAGGCTCTTTATTCTATCACATTACACTGGTCTGATGTATATTCCACCAATATACCATAGGTGGGTTTTTTTTTTTTTTTTTTTAGTACAATTAACAATGTTATTAGTTTCAGATATATAACACAATGATTTAAGAATTCTATACATGACACATGCTCAACAGTGTAGTCATCATCTGTAACTATGCAAAGTTATTATAATACTATTCACTATATTCCTTATACTGTGTTTTATCCCTTTGACTTTTAGAGCTGGAAGTCTGTTTCTCAATTTCCTTCAATGTTCACCCAAACGCACCTCTTCTTCCCCTCTGGCAACCACTGGTGTGTTCTGTATTTGAGTCCATTTCTGGGTTTATTAGATTCTCATACAACTAAAATCATACGGTATTTGTGTCTTTATCAGATTTATTTCACTTAGTCTAACACCCTCTAGGCCCATTCATGTTGTTGCAAACATCAATTTCATTCTTTATGTCTGAATAATATTCCATATGATGTTTTAATTTACTATTACTGCGTGTTAAGTCTTGACATCTAATAAGGCAAGTTTTCCCATTTTGTTGAATTTCTTTAGGAGTATTTTAGCTATACTTGGCCCTTTATTCTTTCACCTAAAATTTAGAAATAGCTTGTAATTTGCTACAGACAGCATTAGGATTTTGACTGGAATGATGCTCAATAAGTAAATCAACATGAAGAACGACATTTTTATACAAGGTCTTCCTGTCCACTAATATAGTACAACTGTCCATCTCATCAAACGCCAGTATTTTCAAATAAAATTTTATGGCTTCTAAATATAGCTCTTACATGTCTTATTAGTTTATTGCTATTAACTTGTACTTTTGGTGCTACTGTAAATAGTTATCTATTTTTAATTGCATTTTTCTGTCCATTGTTAATGTATGGAAATATGATTTTGTTACATAATCTAGCAATCCTGATAAATTTCCAAATTAATTCATCAGAAGGCTTATCTGTAGTCTCTTTTTCACTGCAAATTTTTTATAAACCTGTAAATGACAGTTTTCTAACTTGTATCTTTTGTCTTACCTTACTGTTCTAGCTAAAACTTCCAGTACATTAAATAGCAGTGCTAGTAGTTAACCCTGACTTGTTCTTGAACTTGTTGTATGTTTTACCTTTTATGTAATTTAAAAAGGTAGGTATCTTCTAATCCTAATTTGCTAAGACTTTATCATAAATTACTGTGAATTTATGCTTTTCCTCCACTGAGATGATCATCCAGTTCTCCTTTAAAATGTTATGTAGGGTGCCTGAGTGGCACATTCGGTTAAGCATCTGCCTTTGGCTCAGGTCATGATCCCAGAGTCCTGGGATTGAGCTCCGTGTCCGGCTCTTTGCGCAGTAGGAGTCTGGGTCTCCCTCTCCCTCTGTGAGCACTCTGTCTCTCAAATAAATAAAATCCTTAAAAAAAAAAGTGATATGCAAAAAAGATAAAAATAAACATGATATATTAATTTCCTGCTAATGTTCAATCTCTCATTCCTTGATTACATTTGGTCATGATGTATTATGCTTTTTATGTATTACATTCAACAGACTAAAGTTTCTTAAGATTTTTGCTCCCATGTTCATGAGTAGGACTATCTTTTAATTTTCTCATCCCATCCTCAACAGATGCTGGTACTGTTATTCTGGTACAGTCATATTCTTTGCGTAAAATAGGAAGTGATTGCTTTTAGAGCAGCATATAATGGATAATGGTCTTTGATAATTGTCTCTGGTGTTCTAAGAAAAAAAATGAATGGCTGACTTTTTCTACTGATTTTGATCATTTACATAGTTGTAAAAACTTTATGCTAATAAAGCTTGAATTCTTCATGTTGTTCATAGTATTTTTTGTTTTGTTTTGGGAGGAGATAAACCAATTTTATTATCCATCATTATGTCACACAAAAATCTAGGAACAGATTTGTAGAGAAGTAGTAAATGAATAGTAAACGAGAGAAATGGAAAGAATTTAAATTTGAATTATTTTCCATATTAGGATGAAAACCCTTTCACAATATGTATGTGCCTAGTTTCAGGGTAGATTGTTCCCTGGCCAAAGCCGGCCATAAAATAGAAGGTATTCAAGGTCTTGCCAGCTCTACCAGACCCTGACAAAACCTTTATGATCTTCATGGAAAATGATGTGTTCCTCAAGCTCCAGTGCTGTGCTGAGCTCTACCAACTCATCTGCAAAAGTGTCATCTGCCCATCCGTCTGCCAGGAAATCCATCACGTGCTCACATAAGGCCCAGTCCAGGGGATCAGTGTTGAGTGTGTAATTCACATCCTTTCACTCAGACTCAACAATGGGCTGAAAGCTCACTTCCATCATAGAGAAAAAGGTCTCTCTCAACCTCTTCTTCTTGCTCAGCCTCACCTTCTGGACAGGGACAGTCCAGCACTGGTGGCTTTCTTGCCACCAGTCTTTCTAACTTCAACCACAAAAGTGAGGGCTGACCATCAATTCAGGCTGTTCTTTTAACCTTCTGCCCTTGGTAGGGCTCCTCCTCCCCACGAAATGTTGGCAGGATGTTAATGTTCAAAGTGACAGTGATCTTTCCTCCAGCAATACACTTAAAACGACATCTTACACTAGTCTTACACTAGTCTGAAAAATTATAGTGTTACATACTTGGAGAATTCTCTACGTATACTTCTAGAAATGGCAATCTCCTCCCGGCAGTCTACCTGCAAACTTCATTCTTTATATTCAAATTCTACATCTTTGTGATACCCAAGGAACGGAGATATAGAAAGTGATTTGTTACTAAAAGCAAGTCAACTCTGATTTTTTTTTTTTAAGTACTTATATTAACTCACCTTATCTGCTCGTCCCATGAAAGCAGGTTTGCCTGCTAATCCAAGACAAATGGCACACACGATGCTAGACTTCCCTGTTCCATTAGCTCCAATAATCATATTCAGGTGGGGTCCAGGAGACACTTCACAGATATCATACGTTCTGAATTATAAAGAGGTTAAATTACTAAGACATAACAAGTGAAGAATATTTTCTTTACAAAAACATTTATTCTTGCTTATATTATCTAAGGGCTTCCTGGAGTTCCTTTAGAAGCCAGCTGACCTTACATTTTAACGTATTTATACATTGTTAATAAACTAGAGAAAAAAGAAAATCAATGGAAGAAATGAGAAAGTGATAATGCAAATCTGAAATAAGATTATCAGTGAGAAAATAAGATTTCATAGGTCCTTTTCAAACATATGTCTGTTGAATAAAGCAAAGTTTGATATTATTTATTCCTCTAATAATTAGAATACATGAGAAAATTTATCAGAGCTAGGATACAAATAATTTTTTTAAATTTTATGTAAGAGGGGCACCTGGGGGGCTCAGTCGGTTAAGTGTCTGCCTTTGGCTCAGGTCATGACCCCAGGGTCCTGGGAATCAAGCCCCACATCGGGCTCTTCATTCAGAAGGGAATCTGCTTCAGGATCCCTGGGTGGCTCAGCAGTTTGGCACCTGCCTTCAGCCCAGGATGTGATCCTGGAGTCCCAGGATCGAGTCCCACATCAGCCTCCCTGCATGGGGTCTGCCTCTCTGCCTCTCTCTCTCTCTCTCTCTCTCTCTCTCTCTCTCGCTGGTCCTTCTCTCTCTCATGAATAAATAAAATCTTTAAAAAAAAAAAAAAAAAAGAAAGAAAAGAAAAAGGGAGTCTGCTTCTTCCTCTGCTCCCTTCCATTGCTCATGCTCTCTCAAATAAAATCTCAAAAAAAAAAATTATGTGAAGAGAAGCCACAGCTCATCTTAAATCTGTGCATTTTTCACTTCTACTTCTCGAATTAAAATGCTTAATAGCAACTTCTCACATTTTACTACTTGAAATAATCCAAATTTCTATTCTAATTACAAACTGGAGATATAAACTCAATGGTTTCATTTTATTACAAATTTTTAAAAATCCATTTCTTTTAATATCCTGCCAGAGGTTCACCAAAAGATCCACTGTTAGTCCATATTCAAATAAATGTTATTCCTATGGGAAGAAACAAGAATGCATCATCACCAAGCACTTTTGTAAACTCCCTCAAACCAGAAAGCTGCCTGCTGTCCAGCAGTTTTAATCTTCTATCTCCAACAGAAGCACCTAATCTGTATTAGCCACCAAGGACAACTACAGCAAAATGTGAAACAAATGCATTCCGATAATCTACTTTGTCTCTGAATATCCTAAATTAGAACCTACAAATAATATCCTCTTCCCAAATGGTTTGAGTTAGCTGACAACTACTTCCCCAAGAATAAAAACTTACCCTACTACTAACCTGGTAGGTATATAACTAATTTAACAAAGTACACTTCCACTTTAGTAATCAAATGATCTGAAATGTCACATAGTAATAAATGTAAATACAGGGAGTAAACAAGTATTTTCTGACAGGTTTCCAACTGTACGTCTCAACACAGCATCTACCTACTTTATCATTTCAAATACTTTGTTCTGTTCCCAGCAGGATCATAAAGAAACCCTTAGTGTCATGGTTAAAATGAAACTAACTTGGGTACTTCAGGCATCTGGAAAATGACCAGCCTTGGAACTTCATCACAGAAAAACACTAAGCCCCAATTTCCTGCTGTAAAATCTGTGCCACTGTCTTACTAAAACAAGTGATGTAAATGATGTTTAAGATAACAATAAAAACAAGAGGAAAAAGGAAAATTCCTGGCCTATAACATACAGATATTATCAACAAAGTTGCTAAACACACACACACACACACACACACAAAACGCCTTCACATGTAAAAAAAAAAAAAAAAAGAAAGAAAGAAAGAAAATTAGTTGGTCTGACTCTAATCTATTTATCGGGAATTCCCTTTTGGTGAGTTTTCTTTTTTTCTGAGCGCCTTCAGAAAAGAGCTGTCAAAGGCCCATGCTCTTCTCCATCTATGTATTTTGCCAGGTATCTCACATACTCTTCATGACTTCTGGTAGGATCTACATGCTCAAAGTCAAACCATGTAACCTACAGATGCAATTACCACTTCCAGAACTGTCTTTGGATGTTGCACAACAGTCACCTCAAACATCCCACATTCAAAACTAAAACCCACTAGCTTTCCAATCCAAAAACCACTCTTGTGTTCTCTTAGTGAATGGTACCATCATTCATCCCACTGCCCAAATCAGAAACCGAGACGTTAAGTTTCTCATCATCTTTGATTCTACCATCTTCTTCACCTCTGCCCCCCATCATCCGGTCACCAAGTCATGCTGGTAGACAAGCAATTCTGAGATCACTCATTAAGAAAAAAGAAAGAAAAAGAAAAAATAGGACTCTTGCATCATCTTTTCTTACTTTCTATCTCCTTCCTTGTTCTCTAATCTGACCTCTAAATTCTACCTACCATGAACTTCTTCCTGACTATCTTACACTTATTTATTCTCCCAAGCCTTCGCACATGCTATTTTCCATCAGCAGAAATCTCTCCCTCCATCCCCAAGCCCCACTGGACTTGGGTTTGCTCCTAGGAATTCTTCTAGGAAGTACTCTTTCGGGCCACTTTGGTTCTCCAGGCCCACCCTTCCTCCCTCATTCTTAAAACTCAGCATCCTCTCATTGTGAGAATCAACAGGCTAGCTCTGCACTTTGCAGCCACCTCTTCCTTCTCCTCTTCATATCCAAGCTTTATTTCCTCACATTCATTCATTCTTCTAGGACTTGCAAAATGTTGCGCTTACCTGGCTTCAAAGGGTAAGAGAATTCCTAATTGCTGAATGCAGTGAGCTCTTTTCAGTTCCACTATCTTGTATCAGATGCCAAAGTAGCAGATGATATTTTTGAAACACTTTTCCCCCTAGGCTCCTGAGAGAATACTCTCTCCCAGGATTCTCCTCTTACCTCCCTGAACAGTTCCCTTCTCCATCCAAACAACTCCTCTGCTCACCCTTACGTGTTGGCATTCCTCCAGGACACCACAGTTGGCCTTCTATTCCAATTTATATTTCCTTTTGGGCAACCTCAACTGTTTCTGCAACTTCAAGAATCACCTCTATGCATGACTTCCAAATCTCTCACCTGTTTGCATTTTCCTGACCCTAAAATTACTGCTCATGGAAGACCTTTTTTAGACACCCCCATGGGAAACTTCAAATCACAGGATCCAGAAAGTAATTATCATTATCCTCCCCAAATTGCTCCGTCTTCTGAAAAGGGCCACATCCGACCAAGAGCCAAGACAGAGACTTGAGAAAAATACTGTCTTACTCTCTTACCCTCAGGCCTCCCGATCTGTAGCCAGATCCTGCCAAATCTCTTTTCCACTACTTCCCACCGTTACTCCTAGGTTCGAAAACCAATCATGTCTTACCGTTGTAAAAGTCTTCTTTGCTTCCGATCTTGGACCCTTTCTAAATCATCTTTCACACTGCTTCCAGAGTAATATAAATCACATGCCATTCCCAGGTTGCCAACAGGATTATTGGAATTCCTCAGCATAGAGAACAAAGATCCTCAAGAGCTGCCTACCTCGTTAGTATCATCTTTGTCCACATCGTCACTCTCACTCACACCCTACGTGCTAACCATACTAGAACTTCCTAAATACAGCTGTTTCAGGCGGTTTCTTCTGAAACAGTGCTCTTCCCTTAAAACTTTCATAACCTCCTGTACAAAGCCCTTTCTCACAGTTATGAATAAAATTAACCACTTCAGCCTCTGTGCCCACACAGCACCCTGATACATACATATCTATAAATACATACACGCATTATCATGGTAGGTGACTCATTTGATTATCTTTCCTGATCTAGATTCATATAGCAATTCAGCTACTTATTGGCAGTATAACATGGGTAAATTAACCTGACATCATCTCATCAGTGAAGATGAAGAGTTGTTAGGAGAGAATCAGAGTATTATGTAAATAAAGCATCTACTTCTGTACCTGGCACATGATAGATACGGGGGCGCGGGAACCACAACGTTGGTAGTTACAATTCTGTTATCCTAAGCCCCCATGTGCAAGCTTTAAAAAAAAAATAGTGGGGGGTGGGGGGGGAGTGGGAAGACCTTGACCAACAAAACTGTAAGGTGCTAGAGAGATACACAGTATCTGTGTTAAAAGATATTTACTAAATTCTCAAACGATTATTACGATTCTTAGTTGCCTGGAGAGAAAGAAAAGGAACGGGGCGCGGGGGGGGGGGGGGGGGGGGGAGCTGGATGCTGAGGGCTCCGGGGTCTGCTAGGAGGCCCAACAATCCAGAGCGAGGCTTATTAGTTTGCTTGTACGTTTCCACCTCCAGGAGGAACCACCTTCACCATCTTGTCCACCTGGCGACCGCTGACTCCTCCCGAGTCGGCCACAGCATCACCGCTGCTCCGATTTCACCGCGGCTTCCTCGGAGTTGCCAGCGCCCCTACTTCTGGGATTCGCACATCACGTCCTCCCTCCGTAGGCCGTGACTCCGGCCGACACAAATCCGGGCCCTACCCCGTCCGCTGCCCGCCCTGTGACGCCTTCAGAAAACGCTGGCTGAATGAATTAAAAAAAAAAAAAAAAAAAAGCCCACCCCGCATCGCAGCAGACGCACGCCGACCGCCCGCGGGCCCGCTCGCCTCCCCGCCGCGCCCCGCCCCGCCCCGCGGCGCCGCGGCCTCCGGACACTCACAAGAAGTTCTCCATCACGATGCGGACGATAGAGCCCTCCACGAAAGGCCTGGACGATGGCAGCGGCGGCGGCGGCGGCGGCGCCGGCGGGGCCGAGCTCTTCCTCTTGCTCGGGACCTCCGACGAGGGATCCCTCGGGAGAGCTCTCTTGGAGGCCACGGTGCCTGGGGTCGACGACTTCCTGCTCGGAGTCGCCATCCCGGCGTCCCCGCCGCCCCGCGGGCGCTTCCGTTCCCACCGACCTGCGGCCCCGGCGCCCCGGCGCCCGGCTCCCGCGCGAACTGCCCGGCCCGCGAGCCCGCCCCGCGCCTGCGCAGTCCGGCCCGGCGGCGTCAGCGGGCGGCCCCGCCCCTCGGCGCCGGGCCTCGGGGGCGGGCGGCAGCGAGGACGCGGGCCGGGGCGGCGGCCCCCCCAGCGCGCGGCTACCCGGCCGTGCCCCCGAAGCGCTCGTGCATCTTTCACGGTTCGGGCTTTTTGGCTCAGAAAAAGATGTCAGTTGCATTTAGTACTCGGAAAGCCCTCTGAGCGCTCGGAGGAAGCCGGCCCGCGAAGAGGACGGAGGGAGACGTTCGGCGGCCGCGGGCGGACCCTGCCCGCGCGCACCCGGACTCGCCTGCTTCGGGCTCTTCCGCGTCTCACCCTGCTCCCCGCTGGGCCTCATGCAGGTCCCCGTGTCCAAAAAAGAAAACTCCAGCGGTGGCCCTGCGCCCGCGTCTCCCCTGAGCCGCGTGGTGCCAGGTACCCGGGGCGCTCCAACTTGCAAACGGCCTCCCTGCAAGCAGACACTCCGCCTCCTCGCTCCCTCCTTCCCTTTTAAGGCTTCCTGCCCCGAGGTTTCTAGAAACCCAGGAGCTCGAGCGCAGCGGCTTCAGTGGGTCGCGCTTCCACTTAAACCTGCGCACCTGCCGCTGGTTAACCTCGTTGAACGGGAGGCGCACCGAAGCTGCCGCAGCGCCTCGACCACTCAGCGTCTCGCTAATGTCTAACCCGCCAGAGGCCGGAGCTGCGGCTCTGAGGGACCCCAGCCAGGGATGCCTGCCTGCGCCCCTGCCCGGTGTGGGAGACAGAAAAAGAACCAGTGGAGCAGGTTCAGGATCATTCCAGGCTGTGCTAGGTGCTGTGAAACAGAACTCAGGTGATGGGGGGAGGCACAGAAGGTTGTCAGAAGAGGTGGTGTTTGAGTGGAACCCTAAATGCTAAAAAAAAAAAAAAAAAAAGTATTCCAGGCATGGACAAAAGCTCTGGAGTGGGAACAGGGGGACTTCTGAGGAACAAAGGGAAGGCCTGTGTGGCTGCGGTGAGTGATCACCTGACCATTGCACCTGACCAGAGCCTTGCCCACCATAGCTGAGCTGATTTTTATTTTTAAGGCTTTGGGAAGCCCATTGGATGGTTGTAAGCAAGAGAGAGACGTGATCTGATTCAAGTTTTTAAATAATCCCTCATTACTGTTTGGAGAGGGTCAAGCCTGGAACCGGGGAAGCCGTTTGAAAAACAGGTGCAGTAGAACCCTCATTCCTGACTCGAGGACCAGTGCTCCTTCCCCAGGTGCCTGGCGCTTCCTCTCACACAAGTGGCATCAGTGCTCTCTAAAAGTTATTATCAGAGAAAATAGAATGAGAAGAAAAGCATATGAACTCGTCGTGGTTACTAGAAATAATGATAAATTGCAAATTACAATACAGAAGAATAATTTTAGAACTTTTAGGTCTTAGGGGGGGCTCTATCCTGTCATTCCCCCACAAGGCTAGGACACTTTTTTTTTGAAAAGTAATTTGTTACCTCATTTCAAGAACCTTAGAAGCGTCAAAGTCTATGAAGAAATGATTACATTTGGGGGAAATCTATCCTCATGAGTAAATAAATAAAATCTTTTTTTAAAAAGGAAAATATCATTGCTTTTGCTTTGAGTTACAAAACCAATACATGTTAGGTGTAGAAACCTTGGGAACTCACAGAAATACTGTACAAAGTGAGAATTTACTCTTAATTCCTCTACCCAGGCTAATCACTGTTAAGGTTTAGGTGTATGTTATATCTTCCTTCCTTTTGTATGCATGATATGCAACTTTTGTTGCTGCCCTCCAAAAAAACAAAACAAAAAAAAAACATGATGCCACATGAATTATAGCATTTATTTTTTTAAAGATTTTATCTATTTATTTATTCATGAGAGACAGAGAGAGAGAGAGAGAGAGAGAGGCAGAGACACAGGCAGAGGGAGAAGCAGGCTCCTTGCAGGGGGCCCGATGTGGGACTTGATCCTGGGACTCCGGGACCACACCCTGGGCTGAAGGCAGACGCCCAACCACTGAGCCACCCAGGCATCCCAAATTACAGCATTTAATACCCCTTTTCTCATATAATATGAATGTATTTCCATGCCATAAAAATATTTTTCTGTGACATAGTTTTAAGTAGCCATATAGTATTCCATCAAACATAAACTAATTGATTTAAACATTTCTTTTTTGTCTGTGTAACTGGCAGTTAGCAGGAACCAGGGGTGCTCTGGCTGACTATACTAGCTCAGTGCTTCCTAACATTCTTTAATAATTTCACGCACCCATAAAAGTATCTTGCCACACCTGGTTTCTTTAATTCCACTGGTGAAAACTGTTTCGGAAGAGGTGGTGGTAGAGAGGCAGAGGGAGATGGTCTCTGGAAATAGAATATCAATTAATTGGAAACTGATGCTAATGAATAAGTGAATGACCCACAACAGCTAATTCTACATTTCCGGGATCCGAAGTCCACTCATCAGCTGAGTTCATCGGGCCATTTTTGCTAGCTACGGTGGCCCAGCAATTGTATTTAACCTTCTACTCACCGAGGAGTAAGTCACCAGCGGCGATTTTGAGTGATGGCCTTACAGTGCTCCAGAAACTTTAAAACTGCTACAAACAAAAAACTGGCAGAAAGGGGGCAGGGTTAAGGGTTGTAAGTACATTTCACCTCACCCTGGGAATACCATCTTGTGTGTTGTCTTTCTTGGCTTTACTCCAAACTTGATAATGGTGCTAGAATAGCAAGAAGGTGGGACGAGATACATGGACTGGGACTCTGCGGAGGCCACGATGGACTAAGATGGTTTACTCGTCTAGTTCTGATAAGACCCTCACAGGATAACAGGGATGATGTCCTCTGGTGTAAATATGGCTTTTTGCTTTT
This sequence comes from Canis lupus dingo, assembly GCF_003254725.2. Classification (NCBI taxonomy): domain Eukaryota; kingdom Metazoa; phylum Chordata; class Mammalia; order Carnivora; family Canidae; genus Canis; species Canis lupus. The sequence goes on from NC_064243.1 coordinate 87,415,654, forward strand.
GGCAAATTCATAAAGTGGAAAAGTGAGCCCTGGTGGCTTGAAAAGAAGGGGAAAAGTCAGTTGTTGAAACTGAAGTCCTTAGCACCCATAAACAACCCTTCTTTCCTGGTGCCTCCTCACCCACTCTTTCTAATTAATGTTGTTAAAGAACAGTTGGGGAGGCAGCGTCTGGGGGCTCAGTTGGTTAAGCATTCGACTCTTGGTTTCAGCTCAGGTCCTGAGATCAAGCCCAGATTCTGGCTCTGCACTCAGCAGGAGTCTGCTTGAAATTCTCTTCCTCTCCCTTCCCTCTGTGCCTCTCCCCACTTGTGCACACACTCTCTCTCTGAAATAAATAAATAAAATCTTAAAAAAAAAAAAAAAAAGAACAGTTGGGGAAGATGTAGGGAGGGATGAGCTGTTCTGAGGAGAATAAGCACCCTTTCTACAGAGGAAGTAACATGCCATACAGCAAGCTTCTGCTAGGAATAAGGATACCTTATCTCTAACGCTTTTACTTTTAAAAAATTTGTTTCTAACATCATAGAAAAGCTTTAAACAGGGATGCCTGGATGTTTCAGTGGTTGAACATCTGCCTCCAACTCAGGGCATGATCCCAGGGTCCTGGGATCAAATGTAGCATTGGCTGCTTCTCCCTCTGCCTATTCTCTACCTCTCTGTGTGCTTCTCATGAATAAATAAATAAAATATTAAAAAAAAAAAACAGAAAAGCTTTAAACAATCAAAATATCTCCTTCTCCTTACCATGGTGGCAGTAGTCTTGGAACTGGTTAGAGTAATAGCGACGGTATTAGTAGAAGTAGCTGATACTAACAGCATGTACCATATAACAGCTACTGTTCTAAGTACTTTTTCATAGTTAATTTGAGATCAATATCTCAACAGATTTGCATCTTTCTCAAATTTCCATCTGTTGGATACAAAAACCAACTGAAAGATTGAAAAAATCATTAGGAATTAATATTGGGTTTCAAATGTTCTTTGCAATGTGTCATGATAGAAAATCTATAGCTAAATGTGCCTTCATTTCTTTTGAGGATATGAAATGGGAAAACAGTTATTAAATTGCTCCAGAGGGAATTTACTGTCAATTTCAGAAAGATCAGGAACAAGGTGCTAAAGCACTTATGAACAATCATCTCTGCCAATCCTTGCAAAATGAACAGTCCTCTTCACCCAGGCTAGGTCAGAGGTGTATGGGGGGAGAGTGACAGTGACTGTTTCCCTTCACACTGTGTTACTAACCAAAAGAAATAAAGCTGGTAATAGTCAAAACCATGCTAAATCTGTTGAAATCAGCTACATAAATTATAAAGTAAACTCTTCCATGAACTCCTTGGGTTTAAGTTTTTACTTCCACAATTTTGATTGGTAGCCATAACATTCTTTTTATAACTGAAATTGTACTTGTGTTTTTGATATTATTTTGGAATTTTGAAAAACCCCCAAAAAACACAAAACAGAAACCAACAACCATGCATGCATATTCCTACAATCAAGAATTAACAGGAGCATCTAGTTGGCTCAGTTGGTTAAGCTTCCAATTTGTGATTTTGGCTCAGGTCATGATCTCGTAGTCATGGGATTGAATGCTGTGTCAGGCTCTGTGCTTGGTGGGGAGTCTGCTTGAGATTGTCTCCCTCTGTCCCATCCCCACTCACGCTTGTTCTCGTTCTCTCTAAAATAAATGAATAAATCTTTAAAAAACAACTAACACTGTTATGGAGGGTCCTCAAAACTTAGGGATCCCTGGGTGGTGCAGCGGTTTGGCGCCTGCCTTTGGCCCAGAGTGCGATCCTGGAGACCCGGGATGGAATCCCACGTCGGGCTCCTGGTGCATGGAGCCTGCTTCTCCCTCTGCCTATGTCTCTGCCTCTCTCTCTCTCTCTCTCTCTCTCTCTGTGACTATCATAAATAAATAAAAATTTTAAAAAACCTTAAAAATAGAATTACCCTATGATCCAGCAATGGGACTACTAAGTATTTACCCAAAGGATACAAAAATACTTATTCGCTGGGGTACATGCACTCTGATGTTTATAGCAACATTATCAATAATAGCCAAACTATGGAAAGAGCCCAAATACCCATTGACTGAAGATTGGACTGAATAGATAAAGAAGATGTGGTACACACACACACACACACACACACACACACACACAATGGAATATTACTCAGCCATCAAAAAGAATGAACTCTTGCCATTTGCAATGCCATGGATAGAGCTAGAGAGTATTATGCTTAGTGAAATAAGACAGAGACAGTCAAGTACCATATGATTTGACTTGTATATGGAATTTAGGAAATAAAACAGATGAACATATGGGAGGGGAAGAAAAGATGAAAGACAGAGGGAAACAAACCATAAGAGACTCTTTAAAGATAGGGATCAAATGAGGATTTGTGGAGGCAAATGAGTAGAGGGATGGGCTAAATGGGTGATGGGCATTAAGGAATGTACTTGTTACAGTGCCCACTGGGTATTGTATATAAGTGATGAATCATTGAATTCTACTTCTGAAACCAATATTGAGTACAGTATGTGAACTAATCAGAATTTAAATAAAAATTTGAAAAGGAAAAAAAGCAAAAATCATAAAACAAGAACTAAAATGGCCACAGATATTTGAAAAATATTCACACAAAGTATTAAAAAGTGCAAATTATTACAAAGCAAATATGAAGTTACCCTTCCACGTTAGTCAGAAATTGAAAATGATAATCTTTCATCCAATGTTGGTGAAAGATCAATGAAATCGTCATTCTGGCACCAAAGGGAAAATTTGGTAAGGAAATCAGTTCAGCAAGATCTTTGGTATCACGTGGCAGTATAGATCAGAGCACCAAAATTATTCATGCCTCTTGAGTCAGTAGTTTCCTTTAATAAATTTACCCTAAGTAAATATTCAGAGATGTGAAGATGAAATTGTTCGCCAGTACATGTTTGATTTTAACAAATACTAGAATTAAATATCCAAAAGAGATTGATTAAAAGTATTTTCAAAACATTAAAAGAGGGGCGCCCAGGTGGTTCAGTGGTTGAACATCTGCCTTTGGCTCAGGGCGCAATCCTGGGGTCCTGGAATCGAGTCCCACATCGGGCTCCCTGCATGGAGCCTGCTTCTCCCTCTGTCTGTGTCTCTGCCTCTCTCTGTATCTCTCATGAATAAATAAATAAAATCTTTTTTAAAAAAAACGTTTTAAAAAGGAATTAACACTGTTAACAATTTGGCATGATCTTATTGTCCTTCTTTCCATTATCTGCTTTTTAAACAGTTACACATGAAACACATGCATACATTCTCTTAAAAATTAGAACAATACAAGGGTGCCTGCATAGTTCAGTTGGTTAAGTGTTTGACTTTGGCTCAGGTCATGATCTCAGGGTCCTGGGTTGGAGCCCTGCCCAGTGGCAAGTCTGCTTGTCCTTCTTACTCTCCCTCTACCCTGCCTCTTACTAGTGCTCTCTCTGTCTCTCTCAAATACATAAAATTTTTAAAAAACTAGAACAGTACAGATTAAATTAGTGTGCATTTGATATTTTTTTCCTCAATCTTGTTGCTGTAAACCTTATCCTCACCTATCCACTTGTTCAGTATGTAATGTCTCTTAAGACCATTTAAAAAAAATAGTCTCCATACCTAGCATGGTGCTCAACTCAGGGTTTGAACTCATGACCCTGAGATCAAGACCTGAGCTGAAATCAAGAGTTGGGGGCTTAACTGACTGAGCCACCCAAGCCCCCCCCTTAAAGGCCATTTTTATGTTTACATGCATTTTATCTACAGAAAATACGTAGTAATATTTTGAGTGTGAATGCATTACATAAATGTCTTACATAAAAATATATTACATGCATACATATAAATGTGTTAACTTTAAAAAATATGGTAAGGTTACGCAATTTTGTTTTTCATGCAAAAAATGTATTTTTAAGAAATATCCATATTGACACATATAAAACTGTTTCCTTTTTAACTGCTGTAAGGTTTTTGTATGATGATATTCTCTTTATCCATTACTCTACTGATTTGACATATAGATGGCTTCCAATTTTTTATTTTTACAAACATTGTTTCAGAGAATACCCTCAAACATGTCTTTATGTACATGTGCTAGCATTTCTCTAGGATCAATACCAAGAATTAAAATTGCTAGACTATATACTACACTAATTACTTCCCTTCAGTTTCTTGACATTGTTGTATGTGGCCAATTTCTTAGTAACTATGATTGTTTGAAAATTATGTCAAAACAAAATTTCTCTCTTTTTTTCCATCTCTCTCTAGTGTTGACTTTGGCTCAGTAGCTGTTCCCTGTCTGTATCTCTCTCTCTCTTACACATACATCTCTGTCCTCCACACAATACTCTTTTCCCCATAGAATCCAGGTTCTGTGGGGGCCCTGAAACGTACCTAAATGTTGAAGCCCTTCTGAAAAAACACAAAATTACAAATTAGGATAGTGATTATTTATATCAGAATGAGAAGAAACCCCAATCTCCGTATTATTGACATTTTGGGTAGGATAAAATTCTTTTGGAGGAAGAGGAGGCAGTTGTCTTGTGCATTGTAGGATAGCCAACAGCATCCCTGGTCACTACCCACTAGAAGCCAGTAGTGCCTCCTCAGATTTGACAGCAAAAAATGTCTCCAGACATTGGAAAATGTCCCCTAAAGGGTAAAATTGCCCCCCCCTCCTCTGCCATCCCCAGATTAAGAAGCTCTGCTCTAATCCTATCCATACTTTGTGAGAATACATGAGTCTAATCATGTAAATCTGCAGCTTCTTGGAAAATTGATGACAATGAAAATTTCCTATCTTGCTTGTGGACATATGCACGAATATGCAGCAATGTTCACAAAAATAAATATATCATGACCCAACTGGGTTTGTTATAGGAATCCAAGATCGATTAAATACTAGCAAATCAAATAAATTACTATGATTTTTCATATTAAAATATAGGAGGAAGATCAAAGCAGAAAAAGAAAAATTGTTTTCAACACACATTCATGGTCGAAATTTCTAGGAAGATATGAATAGAAAAAAACCCAAAACCTCCCTTTAACCAGGAAAAGGTGACTCCAGAACCCTTTAGCAAACTCATGTTCAATGATAGAATGTTTAGAAGTATTCTCTTAAATTCTGGAACAAGTCAAGGATGATTCTATTACTCCTATTGAGCAGTACATTAGAGATCTTAGCCTGCTAAAGCAGTTAGGAAAATAGGACACATAGAGGAGTTGTAAGAGGAAAACCAAAACTGGCCTTATTAAGAATTCTGACCTAATAGCAAAAGAAAACTGCCATAGGTAGCATAATGGCTAACCCAAAGATGCTCACATCATAATCCCTGAGACTTGTGAATCCCTGAGACTTGTGAATACATGGCAGGAGGGAATTTGTAGGTGTGATTAAGGTAAGAATCTTGAGATGGGGTGATTATCCTAGATCATCTGGGTGGACCTATATAATCAGAAGGGTCCTTAAAAGAGCAGGGCAGGATGGTCAGGGTCAGAGGAGACATGACAATGAAAGCTGATACTAGAGAGAGAACACAGCTGGAAGCGGGCCATGAGCCAAGGAATGTGGGAAGCCTCTAAAACCCAGAAAAGACAAGAAATGGGTTTTCTGTTAGAGCCTCCAGAAGGAACACAGCCCTGCTGAAACCTTAATTTTAGCTCCAATGAGGCTCATTTTTAGGACTCTGACTTCCAGGACTATGAGATAATGAATGTGTTGTTTTGTGCCACAAAGAGCATGGTAATTTGTTGCAGCAGCAGTAGGAAATGAATGTAAATATAGAGTCTGTTCTGAGAAAGAGAGCTTAGCAAGTTGGCTGAATAGAATTTCAGAGAAATCAAACAAACAGAATAGACAAAAGTTTACTTTTTTAGAAGAAACCATATGGGAATATCTTTAAAAACACAGGGTAGGGAAGAGTTTCTTAAGACAAAAAAACCCATATAAATCATAAAGAAAAAATTATGAATTCATACATATTAAAAACTAAGCCTTTCATGAATCAAATTCACAATATGAGTGGGGAGCAGAGAAGCCACATGATAAAATAAAGATATTTGCAACATTTAAAATAAACAGAAGCTTAGTATCTGGGTATTAAGAGATTCCTATGATTCTGTAAGAAAAAGATATACAGCTCACTGGAAAAATGGGCAAAACAAACAGGCATTTGGCCCAAGGTGCATGAGTGGTCATAGAACATATGATAAGATGCTCAATTTAATTCATTAGTAGGGAAATGCAAATTAAAACCTCAACGAAAAATAAAAATAAAAAATAAAACCTCAACGAAATGCAATTTCATAAATATCAGATTGGCAAAAATTAAAATCTGACATTAGCATCTTTTGGGCACTCATCTATACTGGTAAATGTTATGTAGATTAGTGCAGCCAGTTGGGAAGCAGTTTTCCTCACTCAGTAGTATAGTGTACCTATGAGGTCCAAACCAGCAATTCAACATGTTAGATGTGCAACCTAAAGATATTCTTTCACATGGGTACCTGGGCACTTGCACAAGAAGTATTTTAGCAGCATTGCCACAATAGCAAAAAACTAGAACCAACTCAAATATTCATCAATAGGAGAATGAATCAATAAATTGAAGCCTAATCATTTAATGGAATATCATATCACAGTGAAAATGAATTAACTACAGCTAGAAACTCAACATTGCTGAATCTCAAAAACATAATTTTGAGGAAAAAAGACAAGTTACAATGGATATATATATACAATGATTTCTCCTGTATAATTTTTTTTTTACAGAGAAAGAGAGAGAGTGTGTGCCCACATGTGTGTGAGTGGCAGGGAGGGAGGGGCAGAGAGACAGGGAGAGAAGAGAGTATCAAGCAGACTCTACCCTCGATGCAGAGCCTGATGTGGGGCTGGATCTCACAACTGAGATCATGACCTCTGCCAAAATCAAGAGTCAAATGCTTAAGTGACTGAGCCACCCAGGCGCCCCACCTCATTTAATTTTGAAAACCAGCAAAGCTAAGTAATATATTGTTAGGATGCATACATAGGCTTTAGGACTATTAAAAAACAAAACAAAAACAAAACAAAACAAAACAAAACAAAACAAAGGAATGCTTAACGTAAGTTTTAGGATAATGGTTACCTCTCTGGACAAGGAATGGACATGTGACTGGGCTGTAGTCCACGGAATGCTTCTAAATCATCGATAATGTTCTATTTCTCATGCTGTATCAATGGTACATGGGTGCTTATTATTATTTTTAAGCATTGACATACATGCTGTATACTTTTTTTTTACAAACCTTTTTTAAATTAAAGATTATTTACTCATTTATTCATGAGAGATAGAGAGAGAAGCACAGATACAGGCAGGGGGAGCCCCCTGGGCTCAATCCCAGGACCCCAGGATCACGACCTTAGCCAAAGGCAGACACTCAACCACTGAGCCATCCAGGTGCCCCATGTTGTATACTCTTTTACAGTTAGATTATGCTTTACATAAAAAGTTAGGCATTTCTAAAGGAGAAAAAAAAGTACCTACAATGTATCCATGTAATTCACCATGTTAAATGATTAAAGGGAAAAAATCATATTCTCAACATATGCAAGGAAGCATCTGATAAAGTTCAATGTCTATTTGTAATAAGGTCTTAGAAAACTATGAATGGCACTGAAGTTCCTGAACTTGCTAAATGCTACTTATCAAAAACCTGGACTATACAGGATAATTAATGGAGAAGCTTCCTATTCCTTCTCATTAAGATCCAAAGAAAGATGTGGGGAGCGGGGCAGTAGAGTGCCTGGGTGGCTCAGTCAGGTAAGCGTCTGCCTTCCACTGGGGTCTTGATCTCAGAGTCCTGGGATCGAGCTCCAGGTTGGGCTCCCTGCTCAGCAGGGAGTCTGCTTGTCTTTCTTCCTCTGCTCTCCCCCTCTGCTTGTGCTCTCTCTCAGTCTCTCAAATAAATAAAATCTTAAAAAAAAAAAAAAATAGAAAGAAAGATGCCAGGATGCCTAGGTGGCTCAGTTGGTTAAGCATCTGCCTTCAGCTCAGGTCATGATCTCAGGGTCCTGGGATCGAGCCCTGTGTTGGGCTCTCTCTCTCTCTCTCTCTCTCTCTCTCTCTCCCTACCCCCCTGCTGCTAGTTCTCTCTCTCTCTTAAAGAATGAGGCCACAATCCTCACTATTAAAGATTCTAGATAGTGCTTTAAGATGAAATTCATTAAGAGATTTAAAGATTTTGTGCTGTGTCTTTTCTGTTTGCCCCACTATATCCCTTGCTCTGTGGCCTGGGAGATTGATTTTGATGACCTGCATCATCTAGGCTCACTTGCCCTCTGACTTTTGATTGGGTTCACCAGGGAATTGGAGCATAGCTGCGTTTTAGAGGTGGCTGTGTTCTTCTACCTCTGGCCACAGTCTCTCTTATACAACTTTTCCCCAAGACCACAGCTCTTCCTGGGCTTGGTAATAGCTCCTTTGGTCCTGCAGGCCTACCTGCTGGCTGCTTCCATCTGCCATGTGAAATTAATTAATTAATTAATTAAAATAAATAAAATGTAAATAAAGAATGAGACATACTGATGGCCTGGTATCTCAACCTACGGCCCAATCTGAGAACATTCATGGAATGTTTAGAGCCTCCACAATAGGCTCTCGAGGTGGGGGCCCCTAGGGTCTTTTGAGTTTGTCTTTTAGGCTTAATTTGATCTAATTCTCAAGATGCTTGCATATATTATTAATTCTTTCCCTATTAGATGTTTGTTTTTATTTTATTAATGTATGCTCTTTCTGTTTTCCTTCCTACTTTCTTTAGATTTTCTGTTCTTTTTCTAACTTCTTGAGTTTGCTGCTTGGCTCAAGAATTTCTCTTTTTTCAGGTTTTAAATTAATTATTTAAGGTGACAAGATTCTTTTCATGTGTTAATGTAGCTACATTCCATGAATGTTGATATGTGGTGCTTTTAACTATCATTGATCTAAATATACAGTCTCCGACCTATGATAGTCGGACCCAGGCAACCATTCTGTTTTTCACATTTAGTAGAGTATCAAGGAATTGGATGTGATATTCAACACTTTATTATAAAATAGGTTTTGTGTTAGATGATTTTGTCCAACTGTAGGCTAATGTGAGAGGTCTGAGCATGTTTAAGGCAGGCTAGACTAAGCTATCAAGATCAGTAGGTTAGGTGCATTAGGTGCATTAAATGCATTTTCAAGTTATGATATTCTCAACTTAACAATGTGTTTGTTGCTACATAACCCCATCGAACGTTGAGGAATATCTGTGTATAAGTATATTCATGCATATCTATACACACATACGTATGACAAACATATGATTTCTTCCTTGTTTGTCTGAAAATGTCATGATTTTGTTCTTCTGAATGATACTATTCACAGGTGATGTGGTTTTCTCTCAACATGTTAAAGGTTTTATCACACTGTCTAAACACCTTCCTCATTATTGAGAAGTTTGATTTTGTTTCATTTTTTTTCCTTTGTAAGTCATCTGTCTTCTTCTGGTTCCATTTGAAATCTCTCAGCCTTTGGTATTTCACAATGATGGATCTAGGTGTGGATTTATTTTCACTTACATTGCTCAGAATTTGTTAGACTTCCTGATTTTAAACATTTTTATCCATAATCCATTCTGAAATGGTCTCAAATGTTCTCCCTTTGAATCCCGCCCCCCAACCCCTCTCTTACTGTAACAGCCCGGATGCTCTTGTTCTCTGTCTCCTTCATATTTTTCATTTCTTTATCTCTCTGTATTGTATTCACATTTATCTTTTATTCTTGTTCACCAGTTCTCTTTTGTTAGATATGTCTAATTAGATATTTGCCTCTTCCACTACATTTTTAATTTTAACGACTGTATTTTTCATGTGCAGATGTTCTAGTTGGTTCCCTTTAAAATCAGTCTGCCTGGGCAGCCCCGGTGGCGCAGCCTGCAGCCCAGGGTGTGATCCTGGAGACCCAGGATCGAGTCCCACGTCGGGCTCCCTGCATGGAGCCTGCTTCTCCCTCTGCCTGTGTCTCTGCCTCTCTATCTGAATAAATAAATAAATCTTTAAAAAAAATCAATCTGCCTCCTCATTTTTTCACAGTGTATTGCCTTTTATGTGTTCAATGCTTTTTTTTTTTTTTTTGGTCTCTATTTTTAAAATCGTTATTTTAAAATGTCTATCAAAAAATTTCAGCCTGTCAGGGCACCTGGGTGACTCCGTGGTTGAGCATCTGCCTTTAGCTCAGGGTGTGACCCCGGAGTTCTGGGGTCCTGGGATTGAGTCCCGTGTCGGGCTCCCTGTATGGAACCTGCTTCTCCCTCTGCCTGTGTCTCTGGCTCTATCGCTCTCTGTGTCTCTCATGAATAAATAAATAAAATTTTAAAAAATTTCATCCTGTGAAGTCTTGGGTATCTAATTCTGCTGTTGACAGCTGACCAAATGTGTTGTAATTTTGGATTGTGAGTCCTTCTTCCAGTTTTACATACGGGAATTGTGTGCAGCCTGGGTTGGGAGTCATGGCCCTCTAAAGAAGGTTTAAAGTTGTTCTTACTAGTTGCCCCAAGTGTCCTCACCGGGCAAGGACACATTTTTCATGTTAAATTTTTAGAGTGTGGATTTTCAGACCATGAAATGTTGATGGATGAAAGAGAATCTTTATAGCCCTTGTGATTCTTGGAATCCACATACATGTGTGTATGAAACTGAAAGTTTTTATTGAGTATTTGTTTATTTAATCCAGAAATATGTGTTGAGTATGGTAGGCAGTTGGGGAACAGATTGGAAATGTGACCATTCTTGAGGAAATGGACATGAAAACAAGAATTTAGGTTCAGCATGATAACTTTTGCCAGAGTGTATATACAGCCCAGAAGAACCACTAATCGCGGCTGGAGTAGGAAGAGCAAGAGGAAGGCACTGCCCAGCTGCTGCTTAAAATGAGCCTAGCATTGTTAGTACAAAAGGAAAACATGATACAATGACAAGATTATATGGTTGCTTTATCCTTAAGATGGCACTATAAACTCACAATTCCTTTGTAGAGAAAGATTACATTAAAAAGTGCAATCTAGTAAAAGAATTCTCTCAGACCTTCTAATATAAACTAATATAAACTGGGATGGCTTTTGTGTGTCAGACACTAAGTGCTTGTAGCTATCACTTTTATTTCATCTTTAAAGCCACCTGAAGACATAGAGACAAGGAGTAGTCACCCCGTTTTGCAGACTAATGATAGAGATCAGAGAGGGTGTAAGTGACTTGCCCCTAGTCATGAAGCCACTAAGTGGCAAAGCCAGGATTTTAACCCGGACACCCTGAATCTGGAAACCGTGTACTTAATCACTATGCTGTATCTGTCATTAAAAGAATCCAGATGTTGAGGATGCAACAGGAGAATGATCACTTATCAAAACTGCCCCCCACCCCAGGCCCCAAGTTCTGGTTAAATCGCCCTGAGAAACGTGTCTACCACAGGGGAATAAGCAGTCAGAGAACCCGAGTCTTAGCCCTAGAAGTCACAGAAGACATCCAGGCACCTGGAAAGCTGCATTTAGTATGTCTCTGTTCTCATTGCTCTGCCCCCACTGCAGCATGAGGCCGGCCCTGGCTTCCCCTCGCACCTGAGCAGATGACATCGCTGTACTAAGTGCTCCAAGTTGTGCTGATCCATTTGGATCCGTCTTCCCCACCTGTGAGCATCTTCATACCCTCCATGCTTGGTATAATGCCTGGAGCACAGATTTCTCACTAAAAAAAAAATTTTTTTTTTTTTTTTTGAGAGGAGAGCATGTGAGTCAGGGGGGAGGGATGGAGAGGGGGGGGAGAGAGAGAGAATCTCAAACAGACTCCCTGCTGAGCAGGAGCCTTACCCGGTGGGGCTCGACCTCAGGACCCTGAGACCACAACCTGAGCTGAAACCAAGAGTCAGAGACTTAACCGACTGAGCTGCCCAGGCAACCCTGTCACCAGATCTTTGCTGAAGCTTTTCTTTTTCCACATTAAACCAGATATTGCATTGGAGGCCCTATCTTCTCCTTCACTTCCTTCTATATATAAATAATCTCCAACTGAGAGAGCAAATTGTAGGAGAGAAGGCGATCTGTGTGGAAAAAGTAGTTTGTCTTTGGAGCATTTGTGTGTTTAAATAAGAGTTAAATAAATGCAAATACTGTGCTTACTTAAATTATCAAGCAGTACCCAACAGCTAGCACGTCCTCCACTAGGGCATTTCTAAACCTGAGCAACCTGGAAAGAAAGAGAAGCATCCAAATAGTGAATTCTGCAGAAGGAACGAGAGTGAGGAATGGTAAATTAATCCACTTACCTTTTACCTTCCTCTGTTCTCCTTTATAAACTACACGTTGTTTCTTAATAACAACTGGTAACAATTACCTCTTTCCCTTCTGCCTTAACTTAATGACTAGTTACTAACCCCTACCTTCCCTCCACCCCCTGCAATTCCCAAAGCAGGGATCCCAAGCAGTATTTCTTTTTCTCTTTTTATTTCAAGTTTTTGTTTAAATTAGCTAACACATACAGTAAAATTGGCTTCAGGAGTAGAATTTAGTGACTCCTCACTTATACACCATATCCAGTGCTTATCACAAGTGCACTCCTTAATGCCCGTCACCCAGTTACCCCACCTCCCACCCACCTCCCCTCCACCAGCCCTCAGTTTGTTCTCTATTGTTGAGTCTCTTATGGTTTACTTCCCTCTCTTTTTTCCCCTCCTTCCCTATGTTCATCTATTGTTTTTTCAATTCCACATAAAGTGAAATCCTGTGATATTTGTCTTTCTCTGACTTATTTTGCCCAGCATGGTATACTCTAACTCAAACCATGTTGTTGCAAATGGCAAGATTTCATTCTTTATAATGGCTGAGTAGTATGTGGTGGAGATATACATATATCATATCATATCATATCATATCTATCTATCATCTATCTATCTATCTATCTATCTATCTGTCTAATCTCCATCCATTCATCAACTGATGGATATTGGGGCTCTCTCCATAGTTTGGCTATTGTTGATAATGCTGCTGTAAATGTTGGGTGCATGTGTCCCTTCGAATTACTATATATCCTTTGGGTAAATCCCTAGTAGTACAATTTCTGAGTCATAGGGCAACTCTATTTATTTATTTATTTTATTTGAGGAACCTCCATACTGTTTTCCAAAGTGGCTACACCAGTACTATTTCTGGTTTGGCAACCTTTGGGACAATTTTTTTTAGCCAATAAATCCTCTGGAGGGAGAGAAACTTGGAACTTTTCCTTACAGTTTAAATTAGTATTAGGGATGGAGTGGGCAGGAGAGCTGGCTGGTTCAGGAGGCAGTCCTGCTAGGATCAGAACACAGGCTTGGCAGTGAAACACACCCAGGTTCAAACCTAAGCACTATATCAGCTGCTGAACTTGGACAAATTCAGTTTTTTAACTTATAAAATGGAAATATCACTAGATCTACTTCACAGGTTGTTATCAGGATTAAATGAGTGAATTCATGCAAAGCTCTTTGAATAATGTCTGAAGATAGTTAAGTATTCAATAAATGTTAGCTCTGATTATTATGGTGGATTTATGTAATTCATAAGCAAGGAGGCTGGTGAATGACTTCATTCAGTCACTATTCATAAACTCCTTGCTATGTACAAGGTACAGTGTTAGGTCCTGGAGACACAATTTTCATTTCTTTATTCAGCAAATACAACTAAGCTCTGGACAGGAATAACAGAGTGAGGAAATAATGTCTAGTATACTATTGAGTTGGTTCACATCTTAAAATCTTCTGTTTTCAATGTTTCAACTCTATTTAAGGGATTTGCAAAATTTTTGATTTGCTTTACTATAGAAGTTTACCTCAGGATGTTTATTTTGTAGGGTGAGACAAAAAGTCTCACTTTTTGTTTTCCAACTAATGTGGTCTTCAGGAGGATATACTACTATTTACAGATTAATTTAAGAATTTTGACTTTTTTTTTTTTTGAGTAATCTCTACACCCAACATGGGGCCAAACTCACAACCCCAAGATCAAGAGTCAGATGCTCTACTGACTGAGCCAGCCAGGCACCCAAGGAATTTTGACATTCTTGAATGGGAATACCACCAAACTCTGTGAAAACTATGGGTTTTTGGCCATACAAAACAGGAAGAAGTATAGATTTTGGGGTCAGAGAGACCTGACTCCAAATTCCTCCACTTAACAGCTATGGAATCTTAAATAATTTGTTTATTCTTCAGAGTCTTGATTTCTTTCTGTGTAAAAAGGGATAATAATATCTCCATTTTGGAGGATGTTGAGAGTTAAATTCATCCATCCAACAAGCTTTTATATGTTGAACACCTACTAAATACCAGACATTCTTCTGAGGCTACAAAAGTAAACAAAACATGCAAGAATCCCTATCCTCATAGTGTTTATATTCTAACAACACAAAATTTAGTGAAAAATTAAGTTAGCTTATGTAAAATGGAACACTTTAGAAATGTATTATTGTATCAATGTATGCAGTGCTTGTATCACTAATGGAAGGCTTAAAAAGAATTTAATTGTGGCAGAGTAGAAATTCAAATTAGAATGTGCCGTTGTGTACTGGAGATATTCTGAACAAGAAAAATAATGTAGAAATGAGTTAATTGCTAGTGAAACGATTTTCAAATTACCTTTTATTAGGTAATCTTATAACAGCTGTTTGGATATACAAATATGTATATACAATTTTCTAAACATGTAAATAAAAAGCAGTAGTTTAGTATACCTACTTGAATTCATATTAACTCAAAACCTTACCAAAACATTTATTATAAAAAACAGTAAAATTGCCTGACATATCCCAAACATTTTTGGGTGTGTGTACATAAACATTTTCAAGCTTGCTTTACAAAAAAAGAGTGCAATTTCTAATTCATGTGTTCATAGTGACTTTCAAAAATAGTTCAGAGGGGGAGAAAAGAAAGTAGCACTGCCTTGTAAAACACCATTAATTAATACTGACTTACCCTCGGACATTCATGAAAAGATCCTTTGTTACCACATATGGTAAAAATATTTAAAAATTAATGCTCAAAAAAATTAATACTCCATTTCTATGAATAAAACATAGGAAATAAGATTTTATTTTCTTAGACTAGCTTGTTAACCATGAAAAACTGCATTCATTCTGCAGATATTACTGACACCTCACATTATTACTTTAAAAATAGTTATGATTCTTGAAATTCAAAAAGAAACCCATAAGACTTATTCTCCTCCCAATACATTCACTGAATGCAGATTTAAATGAGCACATCTCATTTTGCTTGTGCCCTTCATTTGCATACTTTAAGATGATTGAAATATATAGTACATTTGTATTTTTAACTGGAACCAAAATTAAGATGAGTGATCTATGCAAAATCAACAGCCTGCACTTTTGTAGCAGTTGTCATATGCAAAAAGGAAAAAAACAAAAACAAAACAAAAAGCCCTGAGTCAGTATTTTTTTGCAAAAGAAATGAAAAAAGAGTACTGTGCTGTGGAGTCATTGATAACTTATGAAATGGTTAAGACTGTCCAGTATTCATTTGTTTTGTTTTCATTTTGATTGAAGAGAGGTATGGCTCCTGTTGAGTTTATCCAATTCAGATCATTTCTTAAAACTCAATTTCATTTAAATCCTCAGAATATCCTGATGATTGTTGAGTTAAATCTTCCATTTCTGTCAGGAAAGACAAATCGAAAATAGACAATAGTAATTTTCCCTATTTTTATTGTGGAAAAACACTTATTTTGCCTTCTTATGATTTGAGACTATTGCAAAACCCCTTTTCAAGCATGCTGATATAATTGGGAAAAAGACTGTTACCTGCACAGGGTCCTGCTTGAAATTTAACATCATCAATGGCAATATCACTTCTTATTGACACTCCCCGAATGGCTTCAAAAATTACCTGAAAAGTAATGGAGTTTGAATTTAGACAGAGTCATCCTGATAAAACAATACTCATAAAAACCACAATGAGATACCACCTCACATCAGTCAGAATGGCTAAAATTAACAATTCACGAAACAACAAATGTTGGCAAGATTTGGAGAAAGGAGAATCCCCATACACTGTCAGTGGGAATGCAGGTTGGTGCAGCCACTCTTAGAAAACTGTCATTCCACAAAAAGTTAAAAATAGAGCTATCCAACAATCCAGCAATTGCACTAGTAGGTATTTATCCAAAAGATACAAATATAGTGATTCAAAGGGGCACATGTACCCCCAATGCTTATAGCAGTAATGTCCACAATAGCCAAACAATGGAAAGAGCCCAGATGTCCATTGACAGATGAATGGATAAAGAAGTGGTATATAGATAGATAGACAGATAGATAGATAGATAGATCTATATTGTGTGTATATAGATACAGATGTAATATTACTATCATCAAAAAGAATGAAATCTTGCCATTTGCAACGGAATATTACTCAGCCATCAAAAGGAATGAAATCTGGCCATTTGTAACAAAGTGGATGGAACTAGGGGGTATTATGCTAAGCGAAATAAGTCAGTCAGAGAAAGACAAATACCATATGATTTCACTCATGCTTGGAATTTTAAAAAAGATTTTATTTATTTATTTGAGAGCAAGAGAGAGCATGAACAAGGGGTGGGGAGAGGGAGAAGCAGCAGGCTCACTGCTGAGCATGGTGCCTAACCCAGGGGCTTAATCCCAAATCCCTGGGATCATGACCTGAGCCAAAGGTAGACTGAGCCACTCAGGTGCCCTTCATATATGGAATTTAAGAAACAAAACAGATGAACATAGGGAAAGGGAAGGAAAAATAAAATAAGATGAAAACTAGAGAGAGACAAACCATAAGAGACTCTTAATCATAGGAAACAAAACCTTCCTGGAAGGGAGGTGGCTAGAAGGATGGGGTAACTGGGTGATGGGCATTAAGGAGGGCACTTGATGTAATGAACACTGGGTGTTGTATACACCACAATAGTGGGTATTGTATGCAACTGATAAATCACTAAATTCTACCTCTGAAACTAATAAAACACTATATTTTAACTAAATTGAACTTAAATAAAAAATTTTAAAAATAAAAACAAAACAAAGCAAAACAATACTGGTCAGGGACAGATCCAGGCTATGTGGGTCTGGAAGCTTAGACTGTTTTTCGAGCTCCTTTAAGGAAAGGAATGCAAAGTCACAAATTCAGACTTAGGTACAAAAGAGAGTACTTATTTGGGATTTTAAAGAAATTCACAAGTTTTAAGAGCCTTGGAGATTTAGGTCCCTTTATTCTGAGATTTCTTTAGACAATTTCCCAGAAATGCTCACTTAGAAAGGCTTCCTGGTAGTGACCTGGTTTCCCCTTCCTCCCTAGAATAGTCTAGTCCCAGTATTCACAAGGCCTATGAAAGCCATGGGCCAGAAGTTTAAGCTTTCTTAGGCTTTCCGTAAATCTACAGTGATACTAGTACTAGGTGGAAGAATTTAACATGGCTGATGAGACTATGTATGAGCAGCAAAGAATAATCACGAAGTTTACCAAAAGGACAATGGTTCACTTATCATGTTAAATACCATAACATCCAAGAACAGCCCAGGAGGAGAGAACCAGCTCCATAACTCTAGATACTGAGAAGAAAATAACTGATCAAATATTCAGGTTCTAGGGAAAACAGGTTACATTACCAGTCCTAAAGCTGCTCCAACAATGGTTAATAAACCACTTAATACTCCAGGGAGGCTCGTGAGTAATGAAAATTATCCAGAAGATACATTTGCTCTACTCACTTTATGAGCAAATGACTCCCCATTGGACTAGTTTATGATTTAAATTAAATCAAAGAATATAAAGTGGATAATTAATAAGCATATGAAACTATCTTGAAATTAATGACTCAAAGAAGCTGTAATGACAGAAATGGGCAAAATAACGTTATTAAAAATTCTAAGGACATGATCCCAAACAAGAATCCAAATAAGTTGTTAAAAGAGGGAAAAAATATCCTAACACATCTAGATAGGAGGATATATGAGTGCAGTTAATAAGCATTCTGGTTCTCTGGACATCAATAAAATCTGTTTTTTCACCTCCAACTCTAACAATGGAAATACAAAAAACAAATTACCTGATGGAATTAAATTCGGAATAGTCTGCAGTTGAGCCAAACATTTGATTCCATACAACCTTCTCATTTCAATTTCCTTAATACTTGAGTGGTAACCATTTTATACCATTATGGTTTCCCCTTTGTATTACAGACACACATTCTATTATTAAATAATTGTAGTTATTTAAGAATGAGATGAAACTTTATTTTTTCTTTCAATTTAACTGTATTATTTTTTTCAAATGGCTACAAAGTCATTAGGACATAAATGCTAAGTTGTTTGGGCCCAACTATTAAATAAATGAAACTGTTAGGTATTACTTTTGCTCTAGTGGCACCAGGAAAAGATGAATGAGACTAAGCACACCGTGAACAAGTACATGTGGAAACATGGTGTTAGATGAGTACCCACCACGTAATAATTCCTACTAAATGTTAGGCAGTATAATGAACAATATGAATGACATAAATGTTTCAATGAGCTAAGAATTTGTCTAACGTTTTCTTTCAATAGCATCAAAATAAAAGAACCCGAGAGAGTGGAGGAGGAAAGGTTAAGCAAGGCATTCAAAGGAAATAAAATCATTTTGTGTTTTTGATCAATAGCGAGTCAAGTGTGGCTCAGCACCTTATTAAACCCCAAGGAAAGAGAATGATTAAAATTTTGCTACTTGATGGATTTCTTCTACAAGGAAGATCGGATGATTGGAATGTCATCTGGAGGCCACCCACTTATCTCCCCTCTACGGTCTCAAATGTCAGCAGTACTACAGCACTCTGAAAGTGATCCACACTTGCCTGCCCCCTCTGATGATTCACACGCTGATTTCTCCAGCTTTGTTCTCCCCAGACTCTAGTCTCATATCCTACCGCTTACCTGACATCCCCCTGTGGATATCTACCAGATGTGGAAAACTTAGCATGTCCGCAAAACCCCATGTGTTAAATTTCCCTCCTGTGCACGCTGCCCTTACACCTCCAGATATGCTCCACCCAAAGCCTTCCCCAGCTCAATAAATGGTAACTCCATTCTAGTGGTTGCTCAGGCCAAAACCTGTGGAGTCATCTTGATGACTCTTTCTCTTGAGCCCCACATGCCACACATAAGAAGTCCTGTGGGCTTCTGATGCGTTTCACCTCTGCTACACAGCCCTAGCTACCACTCCTTCTGCCAGGACTGCTGCAGTAGCCCCAAAGTCTCCTTCACTCCCTACAGTCTACACCCCACATAATAGCTGATCATTTAAAAATATAAATCAGATTGCATTACCTTAAATCCATCTGATGGTTCCTTGTTGCTTCTGGAATAAATTTCAACTTCTACATGATGATGGCCAAGACCTTCCATGATTATGCTCTGGTACTTCTTTGATCTCATTACCTAATCAGCTTGACCTATTCTTTTTCTCAGCATATTATCACCTGATGGTGCATTATATATTTTGGTTTACATTTTCTACCTCTTCCCCATGAGAACGTCTACTCTAAAAGATGAGGAGCTTTACATGTTATGTTCATTGCTGTACCCCAGCACTTAGAACAGCAAATGGTCAATAAATAATTATTAAAATAAGGTATTTTGGCCTCATACTTTAGGAACTCAGTCTGGTTGCTAATGTAACTATTGAGAATACCAGGGTTGCCATGGTGACATGAATTTGAGACCAGAGATATTTGGGAGGGAATATATTTTTAGAAACAATAACATCTTTTTATACTTTGGGACTTTAAAGTATATTAAACCCTTTCACATACATCATCTAATTTGACCATCTAACTCTGGTGATGTCAGCACGTCAGAAATTACTACCCCATTTTGAAAATATATAAACACTCTGATAGAGGATGAGATTTCCCCAAGATCACCCAGTGTTTATGACACCCAGGGGAATGAGTTTAGTTTGGAACTTTCATGATAGGAGGGAGTGTAGAATAATGACTTAGGGATACACACATTGGGACCAGTTAGATCTGGGATTGAATTCTCTCACGCAGCCATTTACCAACTGGACACCATTTCTACATCTGTAATGAGGAGCTAAAAGATCAACTGGAGGGACTTATATTCTGATCCTAGGGCTGTAAGTGCCTGGCACGGAGAAGATGGCTGATTTATTAGAATGGGTGTGTCTGTGTTTTATCAGACGCTAAAATGTTTTGGAGAAACAAGCTCAGCCTGGTCTCCAGATAGTCATTTGGGATTCCTGAGGGAATCACTAAATCCAGAAGGAAATTCCTCATGGCAGATTCAAATCTGTTTCATTGTAAGACAAAGGGAATGGTCTGGAGTCTTCCTTCCAGGTTGTGAGCTAAAAAATCTCTCTGGCTATTCTGTACCCTTTGAACTTGACACCTCAAGATGCTACCCTAGATGCCTAATTACTTTGGGATCAAAAAAACATTTCAAACAACCAGCTACTCAGCAAGTCTAGCATATGCAAGGCATGTACTCAACTCCCTGGGTTTGTTTATTTGTTTAAGATTTTATTTATTTATTCATAAGAGACAGAGAGAGGCAGAGACATAGGCAGAGGGAGAAGCAGGCTCCCTGTGGGAGCCTGATGTGGAACTCGATCCTGGGACCCCGGGATCATGACCTAAGTCAAAGGCAGGTGCTCAACCACTGAGCCACCTAGGTGCCCCAACTCCCTGGGTTTAGATGCTAAGAAGCTGGGGAGCCCGGGTGGCTCAATCAGTTAAGCGTCTGTCTTTGGCTCCTGGGGTCCTGGGATCAAGACCCATGCCAGGCTCCTGGCTCAGCGGGGAGCCTGCTTCTCCCTTTCCCCACTGTTCATGGTCTTTCTCTCTTGTTCTCCCTGAAATAAATAAAAATAAAATCTTTAGATGCTGAGAAGCCACTTGTTCTCTTCAACTTAAATCCCAGATTGCATCAGCAACATTTGGGAAATGTAAAAAACATCAGCGCTCAGTCTCCACCTGAGAGACTCAGATTCACTTCCTTGAGGACAGACTCTCCAGCTTTAGTGGGCATCTGAATCACCAGGAGGGCTTGTTAAGACACAGATTTCTGGTCCCCTTTCCCAGACTGGCTGGTCAGTAGTTCCAAGGTGGGGCCTGAGAATGTGCATTTTAGGTACATGTCATTTTAGGTAAACTTGCATTTCAAGCATTGCTGCTGGCCTCAGGACCACACTTTATGAACATCTGAATAAGGTACCAGTATGAGTGTCCTAAATAGCCTAATGAAATTAATCTACCATCGCAGAATGATGATCAATTATCTTAGTAAGTTCCTGAATGATCTACGTTTCTTCTATACCAGACATTAAAGCACCACTTAAATCATTCCTGAGGCTGTTGTCTTGACTAAATCTCTTAATAGTTCTATCATGCCAAGATAATGGGCCATCCCTGGATAATGGCTCATGTTCCCTCTGTTATTTGTTCTTTAGGAATGCAGCACCCTAGCTGGCCCTGCCACCTGGCCCACCCAAGCTTCTGCAATTCCTTCCCATTGGGATCTGTAAGAAAATTCTACGTGGCTGTACGATGATATAAAATGAAGCCCTTATTTTAAGTATCTTTGCCCCAGAAGAATTAGGCTTAGCAGAGTGGCCAGTGGTTAAAGCTGAGGGGTGCTGACTCAAGACTGTTCATCGGTCAGAAGCAAGGATGAGAAGGAAGCAGGGTTTTCAGTGGAAGGTCACAGCTGAGAATTCTACAGAGCAATTTCAGGAACAGTCAGGATCCAAGGGATGTCTCCCCAGAGCTTTCTGGAGTTCTGGCTCAGAGGGAGGTGAAGTCAGTGGCTGTCCAGAGGCCCTGGCTCACCTCTAGACTAGACTGGCTGCTCGGCTTCACTGACTGGAATGTGAAAGGCTCCTTCCTGTTGCTGCCCAGATTCACTCATAGCCAGGATGCTGTGGGACAGAGGTCTCCTACTGCACACGAGACTCAGGACGTAGGATCAGGACTCTCTGTTTCTTCCATGTCAATGCAGACAGAGGCTTCAACTTTCCCCTGGACCACGCACTCTGTTAAAGGCCTGCAACCAAAGCCCTTGCGTGTGGGTAATACTGAGGGGAAGATGTAGCCTGAACAACTAATTGGGTAATACCAAGTTTGGAAGAGAAGGGGACTGCTTTAGAGACGTTGCAGGGCACAGAGGATGCACCTGACACTCAAAATGTGCCAAGACAAAAATAGCTACCCTTTCATCACTGAGTTGCAAAAAGCACTTTACACGTAAATACCCAAAGCTTTCTCTCCCCGCCTACTCTCCCATTCACTGCTGAGATTTCATCAATATGGACCAATTATGTTTACTCTGAAACAAGTATTGCCTTTCTCTATGATCCTGAAAAAGAACAAAATGTTCTCTTGGGTCACAAGAGAAAGAAAGAACATCAGGAGCTTATAGGACCACTTTCTATCACTCGGTTCTTGTCTCCTCTGGCCTACCTGGTGTTGCCTCTCACAACTGTATTCAATCAGCGCTCGTAGCCAGGAAATGCTCTGTTCACCTCTTCTTCTCCATAAGAGGGACTCTTCATTCTCACCTTCCCTCTTTAAATAAACACTCAGCAGGCCAGTCCCTGCTCCATACATGTGGTAGAAGAAGGTCAAGCAGTGTTTTCCAGTGACTCCTCTCAGAGACCAGGACAAGAGCTGTGCTTTTTGTCCATACACCATGTGGGAAGCTTCGATGTACATGTAGTAGCCTGGAGAGCAACGCAAAATCAGGTATTATTAAAAGCATGTGTGCGCACGCGCACACACACACAGAATATTCTCTTCTTTCTCTTTTGAGTAGTGCTCCTGGAAACAAATTAGAGTAAGTGGATGACTTGACCACCATGCTGATGAAAGATTTTTATCATTTTGGAGAATATCATCCAAGAGGAATAGACATGCTACAAAATTTAGATAATCAAAATAATTTTTTTCACTTACGAATTTAAAATTCAGTTAAATATATAGGATGTAATTGACATTATTATAACACTAGTATTGGGCCACCAATGTGATGATCAGTGCATCAGAATTTATCCTACTAACTCATGGACAATGTTCTGGAGCTTCCAGACATTGGTTTGGGAGAGCCAGCATGGATTTTGTAGTCAGATGTGTCTGGGCTCAAGTCTTGACTCTAATATCTGATCTTGGTCTAAGGAATTATCCTCTCTCAAACTACATTCATCATTTTGAATAAGGATTAATACTATCTATCTATCCATATGCTATATAACATTTCCATTTCCTTTATTAATTTCAATTTGTTTTAATTTGCTGGTTTCAGGCAGAAGCAAGATTTGTCTGCACATAAATAAAACAGTGGTTTGCTGGAACCAGCTTCTACTGGCTCTTGAGAGTCAATCGTGTGACTTCTGTTGGTAGGTCCAAATGACTGATGTATTTACCCCACAGAAACTAGACATGGCTACAAATCAGCCTTGGCCCCCCAACCCTGATAGAGCTGGCTAGTGTTAAATAATTACCATCCAGCCACTGAAATAAGGCAACAGATGAATAATATGAATACTAACTTCTAGATCAACACACCAGTGATATAATTCTGTAAACTTAAGGGTCATTTTCAAAAAGGCCCTGGATTCCACATCATTCTTAACCCTGGACCATTTGATAAAAGTTTATGTCTCTTCTACCTGAAAAACTATGCACAAGTGTTTCCATGCATTTTTATTGTCTTCTTGGCCAATATTGATTTTTTTATGTGTATGACTACTATCCATTAGTGTATAACACTAATCCATAGTGTTATTCCTATTATTATTATTTCATGCAGAAATTAATGGCCAAATTGAGGGTAAAAAGAAAGAGAGCCCACATGCTGCATGCAGATGAAATGGTCTCTAAGGCATCTTTCTTTACAGTTGGACTTTTAATCAATTAGCTCTAGTCATTTCCCCAAATGCAGGGCTTGAAGTATCCAAACCAGAATTGATCAGAAACTCCATCTGTGCTTCTAGAGGACATTCTTCCTTTCTCTCACTTCCATAAACACAGACCTGAGAAGTCCCACGGGCAATTCAACAGGTGGGAGAGAGTCCTGCTTAAGTGGGTCTTATCAAATTGTATGCACTGTGTCACCCTCCCCACCCCCACCCTCCTACCACCCCGCTGTGTTCCACTCAATGGAAACTGGGCCAACAGAGTCATGGAATGTGGCCTTCATCAACCAGCCTTCTCCATGATCTCCTTAAAATATTACAAATAATACTGCCAGTATTTCTGGAGTGTTCACCAATGACATGCTCACCATTAAACCAGTGTCAATATTTAGCCTTTGTCATTCTTGGCTCATCTGTGGCATTGAAGATAATACATCACTTCTGCCTCCTACAAGTGTTTTCTTAACTTGGTTTGCAGGACGCTATACTCACCTGGTTTTTCTCTACTTCACTGGTCACTCCTTTACTAGCTTACCCTTTCTTCTCTGACCTTGAGCCTTTGGAGTGCTCCAAGGCCCAGGTCTTAAATTGCTCTATTCTTACTGACTCCAAGAGTAATCTCATCTTGTTTCATGGCTTTTAATTCTACATGTGTTCTTGTAGCATGAATTTAAATTTCCAACCCTTTTGCTGAAACCCAGACATGTTTGTTCAAACAGCCTAACAGACATCTCCCTTTATTGTCAAATGGACACCTCCAACTGAACATGTCCAAAACTAAATTCCAACAGCCTTACCGTAAAACCTACAGCACCCTTTCTGGTTGGCCAGGCCCCAAACCTGGAAGTCCTGTGCCACCCCTTCTCCTCACTCTCACCTCTAGGAATTCCTGACAGGTTGGCTTTACCTTCAAAACATGTCCAGAAGCCAGTCATTTCTCTTCTCACCACCAACCCTGCTACCTTTTGGTCTGAGCCACTATTACTTCTCACTTGGATTCATGCAACACTTACTAGTTAGTCTGCCTCTCTCTGCTCTGGTTTCCTCCCATCTAATCTCAACATAGTACCCATAGTGAACAAAAGCTAAATCTCACCACAACTCCTCTGCTCAAAACCTTCCATTGGTTCAGCATTTCCCTCAGAGTAAGAGCTGAAGGTCTGAGAATGGTTTTCACAGCCCTGTATCTCCCAACAGTTTTCCTACCTCTGATTTCTACCCCCTTCCTCTCCTACTGCCTTTCTTCTTACTCACTCTGCGTTGGGTGGCCATATTGGTCCCTGTGCTGTTCCTGGAATGGAGTAGGTATGCTATCACCTCAGAGCCATTGCACGTACTATTCCCTCTGCCTGGAATGGCTTTCCCTCCATATCATCTCAGGCCTCACCCTCTCATTTCTAAGTCTTTGCTCACTTATTTCCTTTTTCATTAGACCAATTCTGACCACAGTATTTTGAATTATAATCCCCCTCTGGCACTCCTCATTCCCTATACTATTATTTCCATAGCATTTAACTGCTTCATAACATACTATATAATTTTTTTTTAGGTTTGTCTGTCTCCCTTCTCTAGAACACACAATAGCAGAGATATTTTCTTATTTACTTCACTGTTATACCTCCAGGTCCTAGAACAGTGCCTGGAACTGCCTGAGTAATAAATACTCAATAAACACTTGTTGAATGAACAAATGAATGTATTTTCTTCAGCATCTCTAAGCCACAAACCAGTTTGACCAAGGTCACTCCAGTTGTGTGAGGGTTTTGGCAATGAGATATGCACTTGACTGGGATGCTCCAAGGAAAAACTAAGATGAATCCAAGTTTTGAA
The DNA here is from genome assembly GCF_003254725.2 of Canis lupus dingo. Classification (NCBI taxonomy): domain Eukaryota; kingdom Metazoa; phylum Chordata; class Mammalia; order Carnivora; family Canidae; genus Canis; species Canis lupus. The sequence continues at coordinate 87,441,482 of NC_064243.1, forward strand.
AAAATTAAAGTCATATCAAATTAAATGTTCTTAAACCAGTACCATGCTATCTGATGCATTGTTTTTTAACCAAACACACAAAAAGATTATTTTTTAATGTTACCTTCACTTTTCCACTGGCAAGAAAATTACTATACAAGGAACACTGGGGTTTTTGTATTTTCAGCAATGAAAGGAACTTTTATTATTCTTTTCTTTAACATTTTCTGACTTAAGCTAGGCTGGATATAAAAAATTCAGCCATACATCATCCTAACAGAAGGGTGTATGTATATATGTATATGTATATATATATATATGATTGATTGAAGAGACAGCCAGAGGTGGGAGGTGAGGAGGGGTGGAGGAAGAAGGAGAGAGAAACTCTAAGCAGACTCCATGCTGAGCACAGAACCCAATGCAGGACTTGATCTCAGGATCCTGAGCCGAAACCAAGAGTCGATGTGTGCCACTCAGGTGCCCCAGAAGGGTGTATTCAACTTAATTCTATGGAGAATAAGGTCAAAACATGAAAATTACCATGGTTTATCACCTAACTATGCACAAAGGTATCCCATGCCATCCTATACATAAATTAGTAGCATAGTGCCCTGAAACCCTACCTTATTGCATGTTAAACCTAAAAAAATTCACCCCCTCAAATAAGGAGAAAATCAGAAAATAACTTTTGTATCTGGCGTTGGGGTTCTCAGAAGGTCCACTTGATCCTCAATAAAGGGCCTTGGCTAAAAATGAACCACTCAGTTAGGGAGGAAAAGCAGGCTCCTCCAAAAGATGCTGTCACTGGAAAAATGGAAAGTAGAGACCATTAGGACTCTGAGACGTGACATCTTTGCAGAATGGAAAGGAAGCAATGGGGATCCATCATGCGTAAGATGCTAAGTGAGGTGCTTCTAGTGATGACAGCGTGCATCCTATTGGTAACAGTATAAGTCCCAGACAGAATTAGTCTGAGATCCTGCAAAAGAAGAAAACCCCTAATCACCCTCAGGATTAAATTAAATTATTTCTTTTTTGAGTACAATGCACTAACTATTTAGCCTCCAATGGGTGAAGCATTTTTCTGGAAACACTTTTAGCTCCTGCACCTCTGGGTCTCAAGTATTAGGCTGAAACCATTACCTCAGGTCTCTGGTTCCAGAGATCTTTGTGTTTCAGAAGATAAAGGATGAAAGGAAATCTCCCAGGCTTTTGAGCTGTGTAATTATACCACTTTAGGAAGACAAAGAAAACATCTAGGGGGATGTAAGTACAACTTGTTGCGCTTTTCTGGGACACTGACACCAGTCTACTTTTTAAAAAAATTTCATATATTTAAATTTAATATACATATGCATATATGTAATATCATAATATTAGGCAGATAGATACTAGTCTATTTTTCTTGAGTAACGTTAAGCTCTCCAAAAATGCTTGATACCATTTCTATTTTAAGCATATATGTATATTCCACTAGGCAATACCAATTGAAACCAATCTAGATCAACATCTATACATACAAACAATTTTAACACATTTGTCAACCTGATCAGAATTTGTCTCTCTGATGCTCAAACCAATTATTCCTCTTGATTCCAAATGTTTCTCTTTTTGACTTGCATGTGACATTTCCTTTCCCCAGAAAAGATCAGAGCTTCATAGAGAGCCAGTCTGTCTCACATGTGTTTGGAAAGCAGAGAAAAGCCCCATGTGTTGACAAGCTTTGCCACATTCTAACTCCAAATGCTGTCTGTCTCAGCAAACAAAAGCTCTGGATGGGAGCCAGGAAGCCCCAGCATTGAAACCTCAGACCAGCTCACGTGTTCTTGCACATGAAGGATTCCAATCTGTGGAAGGGATTATTAACTGAAATCACTTTCTCTCTGTGGGTCATTGTTTAACATTCAAGATGGGATTCCACTAGGTCTAGTGGGAGATCGGGGTCCCATCTGTTCTTTGTGCAGCAACCGTGATGTGTTGAGACACACACCATATTCATAATTTGGAACAGTGAAACAGCTGTTCCTTCAGTCTGATGCCTGCTCCCTTTCACCAGGGCTAGGAAGGAGCTCGAGTGGCCTGTAAGAGCCACGTGAACCGAACAGCTAAGCTGCATTCATTAAGCCCAAGAGGATTTTTAACACGGAAAAAAAAGACATCAGTACTTTGGGCAGAACAACAGCTAAATGTGTCTCTCTACAATTGCTTTTTACCATGCCTTCTAAATGATTTTTAAAGCTTGTCATAAGTAAGTTATTGTTTCATGAGCATGGAGTTTCAGTTTGGGGAAATGAAAAGAGTTCTGGAGATGGGACAGTGGTGATGGTTGCACAACAGTGTGAATGGACTTACTGCCACAGAACTGCAGGCTTACAAGTTAGTAAGGTGGTAAATGTTGTGTGATATAGCAATTTTTAACAGAAGCTTGCCGCAGAAGCCTTCTCTGTGTTAGCAGGATCTGACAATATCAGAAACTAGTGTGAGAAGAGAAATCATACAAGGATTGAAGGACATTGGAGATTTTGATCATCTAGAGCAAATTTCTCAGATGGCTACAGACTAGCTGGGTAGCATCCTTACTTGTCTGCATATCAACTACTACAATTCTTAAAAGACAAGGACTAAAATTTGACTGCTAATAAATTTCAGTTATATAATAAATACATTAAGTATAGCTGCAATTTTCTTTTGTCTGACAGTGTAATTTCATAAATACATATCATTAGTTGGTATTTCAATGCATCCTTGATATTCTATCAAGAGGGAGTGTTCTTAGAAATGAAGACTTACCCCTTAATTATCAGAACTATGGAAGACTTATTGAAACATTAAATAATATCACAAAAGAAAAGGATGGTGTCTCTCTCTTTGAAATCATTAAGAAAATGTTGAGTAGCGGCTTTTCTAGAATGTAGTTGTGGAGGGGAGAGCCTGGAGGACTTTTAATCTATTGGCTTGTAGACTCAGTGAGCTAGGAAATGTTACAACTAGAGGCATTTTCTAGCTAAACTGGATAGTTATGTACTGATTTATTTATCCTGCTATCTTTGGTCCACAAAATCCCTGTGAACTCCAGGGCAACTAAAACAAATGTATGGAGGAATTCTGACATCATGGCAGCATATAAATGTTAATAAAGTTCCAATAACCAGTAAAATTCTGTGAACTTGGGGCGCCTGGGTGGCTCAGTGGGTTGAACATGCAACTCTTGATTTTGGCTCAGGTCATGATCTCAGGGTAGTGACATCAAGCCCCACGTCAGGCTCTGCATTCAGCACAGAAAAGTCTGCTTGAGATTCTCCCTCTTCCTCTGCCCCTTCCCCTGCTCCCACATGCTCTCTCTCTCAAATAAATTAAAAAAAAAACATTAAAACCCTGTGAACTTTAAAACTTGTCTTTACTGTCTTGTAAATAAGTAGCATCTGTGTCAGGAAAGACAAATCCTGCAGAGTCCAACCCTTCTCCATGCAAGTCCAAATTCATCTGTCACAAATGCCTGTATTATCTCATTAATTAAGGAGCCAAATTGTAGTGCAAGAGTTTGGGGGTTTTTGGTCTTTGTTGTTGTTCTACTAACATGACTTGTCCTACTACATGACTGCCTTAATCCTTGGAAATATTTCCCAAGCTTTAGTCATACAAATACCAACTTCATGATTTTATTTTGTCTGTTCACATACCTACAGTATTAGTCACTTAATATTCTTCTTCAACTAGATTCTGTTTATTTATTTTTATTTATTTATTCATGAGAAACAAAGAGAGAGAGGCAGAGACACAGGCAGAGAGAGAAGCAGGCTCCCTGTGGGGAGCCCGATGCAGGACTCGATCCCAGGAGCAGATCATGACCTGAGCCGAAGGCAGATGCTCAATCACTGAGCCACCCAGGTGGCCCAGATTCCGTTTTTATTACATAAATATATTTATTCAAATAGGAAACTTCACATTAACATGAAAATAGAAAAAAGCTATAAATCTGTGAAATAACACTTTTGATGGACTGGTTACGTATTTTTCTTATACATGGATATTAGCATAAAATTAAAAAATATTAATCCACATGGCACTTCAGTTACTCACTGGTTGTTTGGAGAACATTGGTTTAAGGTCTACCAATGATTCTTGTTACTACTAAGTCATTTTACCTGTAGTCATAGGCCATGATTTTCTACTTATAAAAGCACAGATGGTGATACAGAACAATAAATCCAAGAAAATATCCTAGAGATGAACATCACATCTCTTTGTAAAAGTTTATAAAAGTTTTATAAAAGTGTTTATAAAAGTTTATAAAAGTTTCACTTTTGTTATTATAAAAATAACAGGGGCACCTGGGTGACTCAGTTGCTTAAGTGATTTTGGTTCAGCTCATGATCTCAGGGTCCTGGGATCTAGTCCTGTGTCAAGTTCCCTGCTTAGGGGGCAACTGCTTGTCCCTCTCCCTCACCCTCTGCCCCTCCCTGCCACTCGTGTGCACATGCTCTCTCTCTCAAACAAATAAATGAAATCTTTTAAAAAAAATTAAAAAATAACAATACAATTCATTTGACTGGAGTTGATACAGTATTAAGGCTTTTCACAAATATGATCTTAGTTATGATCATCACAGCAACCCTAAGAGATTAACAGGACAGCTGTTGTTAACTTTATTTTACATTTGGAGAAACTGAGGCTCAGAGAACTTATGTGACCATGCCTCAGGTTGTATGCAGCAAGTGGCAGAGTCAGTTCACTGCTCACCCATTGGTCTTTCCATTAGATTTTGGGAAGATTTATTGCCTCGCCAGATAATGAGTCAGAAACTAAAGCTCCATTGAAATTGCTATGTATGATGATGTGTTGAGTCTAATAAACACACAATAAACTGGCATGTCCATATGGACATGTGGCTTCTGTGAGCTTTTCTTTTTATTTAATAGGCCTATATTTACTGCCCATCTAATGCAGTTGTCTGTAAACAGCTTTGTATGCCTTTCCTCTTTCTATTTTCTTGCGTGTGTTCTTTTTTTTTTTTTTTTTTTAATTTTATTCATGAGAGACATGGGGAGAGAGGCAGAGACATAGACAGAGGGAGAAGCAGACTCCCTGCAGGAAGCTAGATGTAAGACTCATCCCAGGACCCCAGGATCACGACCTGAGCCAAAGGCAGATGCTCAACCACTGAGCCACCCAGGTGCCTCTTGTGTGTGTTCTTTCAAGAGTAAATTGATAGGTTTTTAGGAACGGAAGCAAAAAGGTAGAATGAAGTCTCCAAATATAGGTATAGCCTCTGAAGTTCCCAGAATACACTGCATTCAAAAAGGATTCTGGGGGCAGCTCGGGTGGCTCAGCAGTTCAGCGCTGCCTTCGGCCTGGGGCCTGATCCTGGAGATGGGGGATCGAGTCCCACGTCAGGCTCCCTGCATGGAGCCTGTTTCTCCCTCTGCCTCTCTCTGTCTCTCATGAATAAATAAATAAAATCTTGAAAAAAAAAGAAAATGTTTAAAAAAAAAAAAGGGATCCTGTTATCACCAACACCAAACTAACACCCTCAAGTCATTAGGGAGAAAGATATTGTGTTGCTGCTCCAGAGTTTGAATCTATTATTTTACTAATGTATCAGTTAGTAAGTTCTGCCAAATTTGCATACTGCCATTATTTTACTGCCTATAATGTAAAAAGACACACAGAAAATATTGTTAGGATTAAATGCAAAGATAGCAATAAGTCAACAAAGCAGGCAGTAGGAGATTTTTTTGGATGTAATTCCATTATTGATTAAGTCGTACATTTAAATCACAGACACATTTGCTATTGTTGTCCTAGGATCCAAGTAGATAATAATTAATCCCTTGGGTGAGTTTCAGTGTTTTTTTGTTTGTTTGTTTGTTTTTTGTTTTGTTTTGTTTTGTTTTCCTGCCACAGGTTTATTTGTACAAATAGCACAGGAGGACACCAGGCCCATGTAGACAGAAGCCCAGGGGTCATACCAGACCTTCCGTCCTCACACTGGCAGGCAGAAGCCTCTACACTGGGGCCTTTGTGGGGGCCTGGGCACCTTTGGGAGCCTGCGCTGCAGGAGTAGAAACAGGAGTAGAAGCAGGAGCCGGAGCCAGAGCTGGGGTGGCAGCTTCAGCCTGGGCCTTGGTTTGAGCCTTGGCCTTGGCCTTTGGCCAGCAGAGCCTGAGACCTTTGGCAATGCGGGCACGAGCACGTTTCCCGAGCTTGGGGTGAGCGATGTAGGCAAGTCGATTGAGCTTGCGGCTGCCGCCCTTTGGGATCTTGGGCTTAACCTCCTTGGGCTTGACAAGGGCCTTGATAGCCTCAGCACGCGCAGTCATGGCCTTGGCATTGTTGACCTGCATCTTCTTCAGGCCCTTCTTGTTGTGCTTCTTGGCAAAGTGCATGTTCCTCAGGAACTTGGGGTCTACCCCCTTAAGAGATTCATATCTTTGTGACCAGGGTTTCTTGATGCCATTTCTGTGCCATTTTCGTGACTGGTTGTGCGTGGTATGGTTCTTGGACTTGGCCATGTCTGCACCAAAGCCCGCGGCTCCCCGAGCAGTTTCAGTGTTTTAATATTTAAAATGACCAGATTGCCTTAGCTGATCTGTAAAATCTTCTCTACCTGTAGCATCCTATAAATCTATGAATTATTATTAATTTGTTGAGTCAACTAAAATTTTCTTATTCTTTCAGACTCTATCCCCTGCTGGAGAGAAATTCTGGTGACATTCATCTAAGCAACATTACATTTACTATAAAATTACATTACTATAAAAATATGAGGTGATCGTCAAGTGGTTTTTATGATAATTAAATAAAAGGCATCTGGAGTACTTTATTACTATGTCAATTGTCTCCAATATTTACTACTCAAGACTGAGAGTTATAAAGGGAAAGAAGTAGAAAATCATAGTCTCTCAGGCAGTTTATAGCCAAAGGCAGTATAAATGTAAATTTTAATATTTTCCTCCTATTACCCCTTCTCGAAGAACAGAACACCGTATGATAACATAATCTCAAATATAGCAAGATCCTGAGTAGAATAGTAGAAATATCAATTAAAGAATACAGTTTAAGGAGACCAGAGACACAAAGATCTCGTTCAAAACTCTATGATTGGTGGGTACAGAGGAGAAAAGCAAATGCCTTCAAATTTTGAGTATAATAATTATGTTCTTAGATAAATGATGCCAAAAAAATGAAATACCAGAGACATCCCCTTCTGGCTATGTTGAGTAATTTGTAGCAGACCTACACTCCTGCTGAGAAGAGTTGGAAAAACAATGGATAATATCTATATATTTTAGAAAACACCTGTCTTGGTGCTAGCAGAGAGGAAGCAGGAAGGATTCGAGGGGGCCGAGTTGCCAGGAAAAGGAGGTCAGGAAAGTGAATTCAACATTCTTCAAGCTGTTTTTCCCCACGGGGCATTTGCCTCGTCAGTTCAGAAGTTAAACAGAGAAAGCAGCTAGCAAGAGGCTGAGAAGCCAACAGAATTCAGTGGGTTGGGAAGATAGTAACTGGAGTTCTGGGTTGCCAAGGCAGCCAGGGCTTCAGAGTCAAGTTTTGTGAGAAAAGAGAGGCACAGAAAAGTGAGCGCATCACTTGGCAATCTTCCCTTGAGTCATGTGCCAAATGCTTAAGCTGTGGAGGGCAAGAGCCAAGAAGTCAAATGCAAAACAGAGTTTTTAGCAATCTCACCAGCTGAAGAGATAAAAATTAGTCTAGGAGATACTAAAGAGGAGGGCCCTCATTAAACGCCAGGGTTTGCTCTCAGAGAATATCTCCTAGGTGTAGGAGAGAACAAGATGTTGATCCAGCAAAGCAACACTTGCTCAAGTTGGCCTAGTTCTGATTGGGCTGAGGCGACCTGTTCTACTCAAGCCAGCTATTTGAGAAGAGATTAAATCCTCTCTGGGGAAAAACACATCATCACTAAGGATTCTATAATTTTTCATTCTCAATGTTCAGTAATCAATTAAAACACCAGATATTTCAAGAAACTGGGCCAAAGCGGGGGGGAAAACAGACTACAGGAACAGAAGCACAGGTGACCCAGCTATGGAGCTATCACACTTTTAAGGAGTGTAAAATAATATGCTTAATAATTTAATAATACAAAAAAAATAATTTGATAATACGGCCATTTAGTATTATGGCCAAGAACTAGAAGATAAGATAAATTTCATCAAAGAATTTGAATCTCTTAAAGAGAAAGAAGTTGGGGACGAATGTGGAGCTTTGAGAATACCAGAGTAAATTCCTCTGAAAGTGTTTCTCTATCAAAGCAAGGGGAAGATTTAAAAAAACTGTCAAATCAACTTATTCAGAACTCTGGAAATTAACTAAAGGCATACAACAATCTACGAGTTTTAATTCAAGAAAAATGATAATCTTGCTAAGAAAGGTAAATTTTTAGCCTGACCTAATCCCATCTTCATTCTCCTACTCCAAGATAAACTTGAAAACCAGGATCTTTACAACTCAAGTATCTGTAAAAAGCAGTAGCCTACAGCAATTATGCAAGGGGCTGAACTGGTTTGGAGCTACCCCAAATCCTGTCCCCAGAAAATTGTCACTATTTGACCTGTTTGACAAAGCACAGGCAACTTCTTAAGGCTTCTCTTTATTTAATTTGACTGAGGTAGACCTTACTTTGTATGAACAGCCTTATCTCCAGGGCATTTGTCAAAAGCAATCAGGTAAATAATTGTTTAACACTGCAACTGCCTGAGGTGAAATTAACAATTGAAGCTAACAAAAGACTGACCAAAAATTTTTAAAGAAAAAAAAATAGGTCATGGGATGTGCACATGGGACGTGCACGGGTGAGGTTGGGGTGGGGCTTTGCAAAGCCTCAAAATACTCTTGGCAATCTTCATGGCTTCTGAGAGGTCCCATAGGATCCAGCAACCAGTTGGACACAACAGTGGCCAAGTTAAATGATGCATCCTTGTATCTGTTCTGCCCCCTTCCTTGCTTTGGCTACCTTCAATCCACATTCTGCTCCTTGGCACCACACCTCCAAAAATACTACCTGTATACAAACTTGTATCTTGGACGTCACTTTCTTTGGAATCCTGCCTGGCAGTTTCCTATACACCCACCAAGTAGAATCGTTTATAGTTCCCTGAAGCTGCCACCTAGTTAGGTGGCATACTAGTTAAGTGGTTCCATACTTTGCACGTGCCATTCCCTTGTTCTGAAATGCTACCTCATCTTGCCATTCTTTTTTTTTTTTTTTTTTTAATTTATTTATGATAGTCACAGAGAGAGAGAGAGAGGCAGAGACACAGGCAGAGGGAGAAGCAGGCTCCATGCACCGGGAGCCCGATGTGGGATTCGATCCCGAGTCTCCGGGATCGCACCCTGGGCCAAAGGCAGGCGCTAAACTGCTGCGCCACCCAGGGATCCTTCATCTTGCCATTCTTCTTGGTGAACTCTCACTCATCCTTCAAGATGCTCCCAAGGAGAGCTAGCTGCTTCTCTCTGTGTGGTTCCAACTTCTCTAGAACTTAACCCTTAATACTATACTTATCATAATTTTGGGACAATTATTTGGTGCATAAGGCATAGTAGATGCTAAGAAAATGGGGAATAAATCAAGATCATCTGGATTTGTGACTGCTCCCAGTTCTAAGATGTTTCTTTTTCTTTTTTAAGGATTTTACTTATTTATTCATGAGAGAAACAGAGAGACAGAGGCAGAGACACATGCAGAAGAAGAAGCAGGCTCCCTCCGGGAAGCCTGATGCGGGACTCGATCCCAGAACCCCGGGATCACACCCTGAGCTGAAAGAAGGTGTTCAACTGCATCCCATAAGATGTTTCATCTTATATACACATAGCGTGTGACACTGGTGGCTTGAAAAAAATAAATGTTTTAAAGGGGCCTTTATTTGCTAATACTTTAATTTTTGAACGAGTGGTACCTGTCATATTGTAATCTGAGAGCCAATATATCCACCTACTTATGTCTCAAGCCACTGGACTCCAGAGAAAGAAGAAGCCACCCTTTCAGGCCTTAGGACACACACTAGATGTGCAGGCTGCAGCCCTGGAGTTAAATTTACAACACTGGTTTGCTGCCATCAGAAATAGCTCAGAAAAGAATTTACTTTCTGCTAGATGCATTTCTATAGATGTCTAAAAATACCATCAGTTTGAATATATCCTTTCCAAGAGAAGATACCCTTCTTTGGCTGAAAGGTGTTGGGGTGAGATCATGCTGCTATGTGAAGAACTGGGCCTTTCACATAGAAGCTGTCACAGTTGTTCCAGGTCGTTTGCAGTGTCCTAGTATCACGAAGGCAGGGAAACTCTGGTGAGACAGTGTGGCCAGGATATAGCCAGTAGAGTCTGACATTCCTGAGATTCTGTCCTTACTCTACCTGTTACTACTCCGTGGCCATGGAAAAACACTTAAATTCTCCCAATTTTGGTTTTCTCATGTGAAAAACAGGCACTTCCACTTACTTTACAGATTGTGGTAAGGATGTGTTTACAAACTGAATACCCATGCCTCCCCCTCCCAAATTTATATGTTGAAATCCTATCCCCCAACATGATGATATTAGGAGGGGAGGCCTTGGGAGCTGATTGGGTCATAGAGGTGAACTCTCTTCAATGGGATTAGTACCTTTTAAAAAATTCATTCATTCATTCATTCATGAGAGACACAGAGAGAGGCAGAGACATAGGCAGAGAGAGAAGCAGGTTCCCTGTGGAGAGCCTGATGTGAGACTCGATCCCAGGATGCTGGGATCACACCCTGAGCTGAAAGCAGGTGTTCAACTGCATCCCATAAGATGTCTGCCATAAGGCAGACACTCAACCACTGAGCCACCCAGGTGTCCTGGATTAGTACCCTTTTAAAAGAGAACCCAGAGAGCTCCTTTGCCCCTTCAGCCATGAGGAGACACAGTGACAAGGTGGCTGTCTATGAACAAGGAAGCAGGCTCTCACAAGACACCCAATCTGTGGGTGCCTTGATCTTAGACTTCCCAACCTCCAGAATTGAGAGAAAAAAATGTTTGTTTACACCATCCAGTCTGTGGTACTTTCATTATAGCAGCTCAAATTGACTAAGACAAGATATAAAGTCCCCAGCATAGTGCCTGCACATGGTAAATGTTCCATAAATGATCACTAGCTAACATTATTTCCCTAGTAAAGCAATTGCTAAAGTAATTCTAAGAACAAAACCAAATCATCTTTAATCCAATTCCATATATGTAGGTACCCATGGCAAAATTTGCTGCCTCGCCGGCATTACTGTAGATAGGAATAAAAAAGATATAACCTGTAAAAGATTTTCTTTAGTTAGAAAATTGAAAGGTGCCTTGAGAACTTTCTAAAAATTTGCATTGAAACAGGTAAGATAAAGAATGAAGAAGAAGGCAGACCCTGGAAGCAGTGTGCTGAAAAAAAAATCAAAATTCTCTTGATTGTGCATCAGAGGATTTCATTTAATGAATAAAGCATTTACTGGGAGTGAATAGTGGGCACACAAAGATGTTTTTGCATTATCATCTTTGCAGAAACATCCAGCAAGCTGAAACATCCTTCAAAGTTTTCAGAGACAAAGCAAACACTATCATATCATATTTCTTAACACAAAGCCACACCCAGTTAACCAATGCATCCCCCATAAATCAGCAAAAAAGGTAAATAAAGGAGGAAAATTATGAGTAATTGAAGATCTACTGAATGTGCTTTTGCTAGGTTATCACGGATTTTGTGTGTGGAGGGAACGGGGTAGAATGTGGTATGCAAATTAAACAACTTTGAATTATCTTATTAGAAAGTTGAGAGGGGCAGGACAGGGACCATTTTCTGGAAGAAGAGCTTACCTTGCTCCCTCAGGATTCAGCACACCGTGCACTAACTCCAGGGAATTCTGTTATGTGTTGTACTGCATCCTTCTAAAATTCACACACTAAAGCCCTCACTCTGGTACTTCAGAATGTGACTGTATTTGCAGATAGCTCTTTTAAAAAGGTAGTTAGGGGGCACCTGGGTGGCTCAGTGGTTGAGCGTCTACCTTTGGCCCAGGGTGTGATGCTCGGGTCCTGGGATTGAGTCCCGCATCGGGAACCTGCTTCTCCTTCTGCCTGTGTCTCTGTCTCTCTCTGTGTGTCTCTCATGAATAAATGTTAGGGTGGGTCCTAATCCAATGACTAAAGCTCAGGACACAGACCACAAAGACCGAGGGCCAACCATGTGAGGCCACCACCGGAAGAAGGGCATCTGCAAGCTGAGCAGAGAAGCCTCAGAAACAAACCAATCCTCTCAACACCTTGAGCTTGGATTGGACTTCTCGCCTCCTGGATCATGAGAAAATAAATTTCTGTTGTTTAAGCTGCCCAGCAGTATTTGAGGTATTTTATTAAGGCAGCACTGGCAAGCTCATACTGAGTCCAAATACCCACTCCTGACGTTATTTATGATCCACTTGGGAAGATAAAAGTGATATATGCATAGAAGGATTAGGTAAGAACCACTAGACTGGCATGAGGGTGACTGAGGTGGCAGCAACAACCATGGCCACAAGTGAAAAGAGAGCCAAGGAAGGAGAGGTCATGGAGATGAAGGGAGGGATGGGGACACCTTTGTTGAGTCTCTACTTCCCACAGGCACTGCAGGAGCGGCTCCCGTACAATGTCATCAGTGATACTGGCCACTCTTCTCCGTCTCCTTTGCTGGTTCTTCCTTTTCTGACCTCTGAACTTTGGAGTGCTCCAAGGCTTATCCCTTGGTCCACTTTTGGGTCTACAAGACCTCCCTTGGAGATCTCACCTAGTTATATAGTTTTAAATATCATTCATATGCCAACAACTTCCAGCTTGGCCATTCTCCTGAATCCCCCGGCCCGGCTGTCCACTCGACACCCCTCCCCCCTTGAATATCTATTAAGAATCTCAAACCTGACATATTTAAAACTGAGCTTCTGATCTTCCCAATAAACTGCTCCAATCTTTTCTATTTAGTTGTCCACAACTCATATTCTAGTTGCTCAGGTCAAAATCGTTGAAATCATTCTTGATTCCTCTCTTTCTCTTATACTCATATTTAATCTATCAAGAGATTCTGTTGCCTCTGCTTTCAAAATATATCCAGAATTTCACTCCTTCTTACCACCTGGACTGTCATTGGTAAATCCACCCTCACTGCAAATTCACCATCATCATCAGTTACCTGGATGCCTCGCCTTATTCCAACTGGGTTCTCTGATTTCACTCTTGTCCCATTTCCATTTTTTAGTCTTTTCTCAACAGAGCAGCCACAGTGATTCTCTCAAAATGGGGCCAGGCCACTTCTTCACTAAGCTCAATATTTTCCAGTGTCCTCCCATTTCAGGTAAATTAAAATCCAAAGTCTTTTTAACAAATGAAAAGGCCAGGACCTGGCCCATGATTATTTCTCTGATCTCACTTCCTAGTACTGCCTCCCCAACTCACTCTGTTTAGCAAAACCAGCCTTGTTGTCTGTGGGACACAGTGAGCATACTTTCACTTTAGGGGCTTCCCACTGGCTGCTCCCTCTGCTTGAGACACTTCTTCACAGAAACACACTAGGACAGCTACCCCAACTCTTTCCAGGCGACCTTCTCAATGAGCTCTGTTATGCCTCTACTATTTAGATAAGCCAACTCCATTTACATCCTCCTCCCAATTTCCAAGCTCCCCTGCCCTACTCTATTTTTTTCTGTAGCAATTTATTACCTTCTAACCTATATAATTTATACTTCAGTGTAGTCTTCATTGTCTGTTCTCCACCTGCTAGATTAGAAGGCCCAAGAGGGCAAATGATTGTTTTGTTTTGTTCATCTGTGTTTCCTAAGTATCTAAACTGGACTTGGCACATAGTAGATGCTCAATGAATATTTGTTGAGTGAAAGAACAAATGAATAATAGAGCATTAGGGCATTTATTATATACCAGGTCATATCCTAACCATGTTTTAGATTTTTTAAAAAAGATTTTATTTATTTATTCATGAGAGAGAGAGAGAGAGAGAGAGAGAGGGAGGGAGAGAGGGAGAGAGAGAGAGAGAGAGAGAGAGAATGGCAGAGACACAGGCAGAGGGAGGAGCAGGCTCCATGCAGGGAGCCCAACGTGGGACTCAACCCCGGGTCTCCAGAATCAGGCTCTGGGCTGAAGGTGGCACTAAACCACTGAGCCACCCAGGCTGCCCCTTATGTTTTAGATATTGTCTCACATATAAATGATACATACATAAATGTCACCACAATCTATGATGTAGGTACTAATTATTCCACATACAGATAAGGAAATGACATTTAGAGATGTTCAAGGTAGAAGTGAAATTTGGACCGTAGCAGCAGTTGAGTCCCAAATCTCTCAATTTTTAAACTTAACCAGCCTATAAAGCAGGTAGATAGGCAAGGAGCTATAATTATTCTTATATAATCTTTGAGATGACACAAATGAAATGAAGAGATTTTATGTAACTATCTCATGGCTCCATACATAGTGAGTGGGGTATAATTCCAAAGTTCATTTGTCTGTACCTCGTGGAAGTCTGGTGACCCTCCTTGCCCTTTTCAAAGACCACTTTCCTCCACTGCTTATTATTTTTGCTTTGTGCTCTCTTCTATGTCCAAGACATTCCACAGCATGTTACCCTGAAAATTCCCCTGTGGCAATCTACCACAGCATAGCTCTCTTTGAGAGTATCTCTTCTCAGATCTGCTACAACTAGCCTTCTTGGTGTCTCTGAGAAATGGAAGAAAAACTATCAACTCTCCTCCATCCAAGAAAAATGCACATAAATACAACATCATGATTACAATGGACTCTAACTCAAACTGATTTGTTCCTGACCTTTCTCTACTCCTCTTATAATAAAAAGATACCTCCCTACTTCTAGGGGTTTTGCTAAATAAATGGCTAGTTATTTATCTGTGTCAAGGAGGGCTTATAGCTCATTTATTCATTCCAAAGACATTTCTGAGCATCTGTAGTATACAAGGTACAAGATTAAGCCCTATGGGGATTCAAAACCAAGGTTGGCAGTACCTTGCCCTGAAGACATTATCAATCAGAGCCAATGAAACTCACTTTTTAAAATTTTTGTTTGAGTTACCTCTTTCCACTCGATTTATTTATTTTTAATATTTTATTTATTTATTCATGAGAGACAGAGAGAGAGAGAGAGAGAGAAAAGGGCAGAGACACAGGCAGAGGGAGAAGCAGGCTCCATGCAGGGAACCTGATGTGGGACTTGATCGCAGGTCTCCAGGATCACACCCTGGGCTGAAGGCGGCACTAAACTGCTGAGCCACCAAGGCCGCCCTTTCCACTAGATTTAATATTGAAAGACCTACAGTTGCTACAGCCGTCTTGCTATCATGAGATGAGAGCCTATCTAAGATTAGAGTCAACCCCAAAAAACCAGAGCAGAGAGGTAGACAGGAGGGAAACTGGCTCCTGATCACACAGTTTTATCCTCTGCATCAAATTGTCCCTAGAGCTAACCCTAAATGGATTTTGTCTGTTACAAAGGGCAACAAACTATTCCCAACCAAAACAGTATTAACATACAAGTCTTTCTTTTTTTTTTTTTTTTTTTCATACAAGTCTTTCAATTATCTTTTTAACCCCCTGGTCTTCCAGATACAGCCTCACATACTCTTAGAGACCCCTTAGAATCTTCTACTCAGTGCTGGAAGTGGGAATCTATTCTACTGGACCAATGCTGAATGTCTTTAACATCATGTCTATTGAAGCAACAGTGTTCCAGAATAAGCTCCCGAACGCAGAAGGAAAGAAAGAAAGGTCAGTGGTAGGACCAACCTGCACATCTCCTTAATCAGGCAAGAGTGCATTAGTGCCTGAGGTCAAATGGACACTCATGGAAGGTGGATGGAATCAAGAGCTCTTGAAGGGACCCCAATCCAAAACTGCCAGGTAGAACCCAAGGAGAAAGTCTGTGTGAGTTGTGGCTTGCAGAGCAAGCACTAAGGGAAGAGAAGGTGGTCACAGGACATTAGCCAGAAAGTACACTGCCAGATATTGTAAGATGCAGTGGTTCCCCAAAGAGCCAATATTTAGGTATCTGCTATAACAGAGGATATTCATCAGTCAAGAGAGAATCTGAAATAGCACCCACTATTTTATTTTATTATTTTACTTTTAAAAAAATATTTTGTTTATTTATTCATGAGAGACACAGAGAGAGAGAGGTAGAGACACAGGCAGAGAGAGAAGCAGGTTCCTGGAGGGGAGCCTGATGTGGGACTCCATCCCAGGATCCCAGGATCACGCCTTGAGCCAAAGGTGTCCCTAGCACCCACTATTTTAAAAGTTCTTTTCTTTCCATCTCTCTTCCACTTATCCTGAATAAAGATCATGAAATGAGGGGTAGAAGAGGAAGTCCAACAAAGAAAACAAAGGAACTTTCTTCCCTTTTCTAATTCCCAAACTACGAGTTAGATCTCAGCCAAGGGAAAAAGAGGTGACTCAATTGAACGAGAAACTGAAGATTTGATTTGGACTGGATTGTGTAACACAAAGAAGTAGGTAACTATTCTAATACCTCAACAGGACTGGGAAACTAAGGGATCGGGGGATGGAGAAAGGAGAATATTTTAGGGTACGTTTCAAGAGAGCGTCCAAAGAAAGAATAAAGCTGTTCCTGATGGTACCCCATCAAGTTTAGCCAATTCACAAACAGGTTACACTGCAGGGTGCTCTCTGGTGTTATTCCATAGGCTTATCTTGAGGTAGGCCATAAGAAATAGCAGTAGCTAACTCACCTTTGTATTATTTATTTATCTAGAAAGATTTATGTATTTATTTGAGAAAGAGAGAGAGTGTGTGAGCAAGGAGAGGGCTAGAGGGAGAGGAAAAGAGAGAGAGAGAGAAGGAGGGAGGGAGAGAGAGAGAGAGAGAGAGAGAAAAGCAGACTCCTTGCTGAGTGTGGAGCCCAATCTGGGGCTTGATCCCAGGACCCGAGATCACGACCTGAGCTGAAATCAACGTTCAAAGCCTAACTGACTAAGTCTCCCAGGAGCCCCTCCCTTTGTATTTCCTATTATAATGGCTTCTTTGCTAGGACCCTTGAGAAAATATCTCTGCAAGCTTATGATCAGGCATTGTTCTGCTTCTCTGGACTGAACAGTGTGCACCCAATGGATACACTAAGCGAAATTAAGAGTGTCTGTGAGAAAGCTCTATTCTGTATGGGGTATATTACCACTGACATTGTTTACAACTGCTGCACATGGTGATAATAAATCAACATTTAGTGTATTTCATTGTCCTTCATATATTTTCTGCAGAAAATGCACCCCCTTATTTTCTACACCCCTTGGTGGAGTGCTTCTTCTTTAGCCTAAGGACACAGTAAATCATGTTTTTCATCTTTGTTTCAGCTGCTAGAAAATGTAGAGTCAAGCTCGCACGCTAATGTTCCCTCCCTTGTCTGCCAGCACATTTTTCATTCGAGGCCTCAGTGCTGGCTCCAGCTTAGATCACTACTTTTTTTTTTCCTTCATGCTGTCCCTCTCTCTTTTATTTTTAAACCCACTTCTAATTAAATTATTTTTGTGTGCATATCTTTGTAAGCCCATTTAAATCCTCTTTGCGCAAGATACATAAACAATGTATAAGCAGAAAGAACAATCTTGAATGCACAAATTTGACGATCTATCCCAGGGGTGTCGAATCGCATGTGTAGCTCATTCTAGACCCAGGACATAAATTTGCGCCTTCCAAAATGCAGTGAATGACCCCCTAGAAAGCTCGGTCAGGTTTCCTTAGCAAACAGTACCATGTGGCATAACTCACCTACCCCAGTAGTGTGATCTCCCTTTGGTCCCGTGTAGGAGGTGGGAGTTTCTCCTCTCCTCCTATGCCAGCTGCTCCGGTTTCTTCTCTCCTGAGTAAATGCACATTCATCTTGTTCAAAAGTACACTCTCCAGGTGGAGGTGGAAGCCTCTCTGTAAGGAAACAGCAGGTGTTGTAATTGTTAAGGCCTTTTCAAAGAAAATGCATCCCGTGGCTTAGAAGAAGCCCACCCTGCATGTATGGATGTCACCTGGCCATACGCCTGAGCTTGAGCAGAGGCAGCCTCCCTACCCCCCAGCTGGCCACCCACCTATGCCAACCTCTTGCCCCCAGCTAGAGCCTGGATTCTACTGTGGGTTCTGCCATAGCAGTGGAGAAAAATCAGAAATCTAGATTCCAAGGTGTCGGGATAACTTCGAGAAAGAAACCTCCTCTGATTGGTGAGTTTATTTGCCCGAAGGAGCTTACAAAGCTCTGAAAATTGGAGGGAAATTGCCTTTATGGAAATATGGAAAATAATAAAATTGCCTAGAATAGGTTTCTTCAGAAATCCAGGATAAGTGAAGGAAATCCTTAGAACAACTCTATAGTTGCCTGGAGGGAAGCAGAGAACATGCAAAGGCTCACTGTGCTTCTGGAGACACAGTTTAACATGCGTGGAGCAAGTGAGTGACTTTCTCTGAGCTTCAGTATTCTCACCTACCTCACGGGACTGTGTTCAGTGAGATGATGCACATAAAGTATTTAGAACATGAAGTTCTCAATAAATAGTAGCTAAATAAATATTAGGGCTTCGTGTTGTGTCACCTGGAGCCTTATTTTCCATTTCCAAAAACAAGTATTTATGTCTTTGGATGATGATTCTTAAAATGAGAATGGTGCCACCTCCCACTTACTGGAAACTTCTTTGCCTGAACATGGTTGTACCTTTCTGCATTGAGATTCTTAGCAAATTTCTCTAATCTACCACCTGTTTTTATTACATCTCTTGCATAATAATTATTTTACTCCATTTTATTTTATATACGGTACAAGCTATGCCTCGACTGTAGAGATTTTTTTTATCTTTCTTTTCTTTGTGTTATCCTTGCAGTGCCTCACAAATCAAGAGGCTAAAAACAAATTATCTTTTAATTAGCTAAACAAGGAGATGATCCTGCAGTGCCACACTGATACCACAATCTGCCTGTTTGTTAGAGAAATAGATACACCTATGGTTTAGGATGCAGTGGTAATCAGTAGATACAGGCTGAGGTATGCACCATTATCTCATTAGACATAGTGTCCGACACATGGCCACCATCTTTATTTTGTCCCTGTCATCCATGCTTGGTCCACTGTTCCACTGTCATTTAATTCACTTAGAAAATATTTCATTTCATTATCATTTAAAAATTACATGCTTACAGGCTCCACACTGGGTGTGGCACCTGCCTAAGATTCTCTCTCCCCCTCTGCCCTGCACTACCTCTCTAAAAAAAAAAAAAAAGGAAAAAGAAAAATTACATGTTTAGTATAGTATCTGTATAATAATGATTTCATCAATATCACTTGAAAATCTACATTCATGTAAGACAACATTAAAAATGCCAGGTCCCGCATGCGAGGGCATGTACAGGTATTATTCCCACTGTTCAGGTAGGTATTACTATTACTACTTCTCTTAAAGATGAGGATATAGAAGTCAAGTCACATGTACAAAGTCATACATTATATACAAATCATCATTTCTAAATTCTAAAACTTACTACACAGATCTGGACAGAGGCACTTCTGGCAAGAAAACAACAACAACAAAAAAAACCCACAAAAGCAAGCCCCAGATTAAATGTATTTGGTGTATTCTTAGAGAAACAGGATGTGCTGGCACAGGCCTGGGAGACAAAGGGCGCTTGAAACCTTGGCTGTCTTACCTGGAGATGAGCAGCTTCCCAATTCTATTGTAATGTCGTCCAGGGCTACCAGTCCACAGTCCCAAAAACTTTTGCATAGGCTGATGAAAACCACCTACAATTCCGAGAAAGAAAACTATGAATTCCATTAGCTGCAAATTAGAAATTCTTACAACTTGGGATTTACTTAGTCCAAAGCATGCATAAGCAAACCACAGAGCCCTCTTCCTTGTCCACATGAACTATAGGTCCTAGTGGCATGAGTTACAGCAAGTCATTTATACGTGACCCTGAAACTACTTCTATTCTTTTTTTTAAGCACAGTTAAGCTCATAATGATATGCTGTGTATATTAATGCTGGAATTAGTTCACATTCTTCAGAGAATTGAAGGAGGAAGGCAAGAGGTTAACCACCTGGCAGAGGAAAACCTGTCAGGTTTTAAATATTTTCCCCCAGATAATCCACAAAGTGCATACGGGTTGATGGAATGCCAAGCATTTTTACAAAACATTTCCAGTACAAACAGCATTGATTTTTTGGAAATGAATTTCTGGCAATGTGCTTCATTCATATTGTGAACAAAGTCCCAGTGATTTGCCATCTGGAGATTCATGTTCCATTTCCGAAGAAAAGATATATGTCCTTTGATAATATCACTAATAAAAGCCCTAAATACAGTTATTTTATCAGGCCAAACATTTTTATTCTTCTATGTGAAAGAAAAACAGATCCATACTATAAATTATTAAACTCATTGTGCCATAGAAAGGGGGGTGGGGAGGAAGAGAAGTTTTGCATATCTTTCCAGTAGACTAATTTTATTTTTATTTTTTTTAAGATTTTATTTATTTATTCATGAGAGACACAGAGACACAGGCAGAAGGAGAAGCAGGCTCCATGCAGGGAGCCTGATGCGGAACTCTATCCCAGGACTCTAGAATCACGCCCTGGGCCAAAGGCAGGCGCTAAACCACTGAGCCACCCCGGGATCCCCCTATTAGACCGATTTTAATGTCTCCTTTTCATATACAAGATGAGCAAAGAGTACTTTTCAAAACATTTATATTAGATTTTCACTGTACTTTGTGGTTTATAAAGCTGCTTCGCATGTGTAACCTAAGGTATAATGAGCACGAAGTCATTCAGTTCATGTGCAATCCCTCAAACACAAATATTAATTCAAACAAAGACAAAGAGATATAACAGAAACTAAATCTCAAATTAGGAATAATAAGAATATTTGATTTTTTTTTTTTTTTTTTAGATTCTAATATTATGTTGTGTCTTCAACTTCTCTGTGTTACCAGCAGGATCTCTTTGCTCTTTGAGGATGGGAACCATTAGCATACAAAATTTGTTTCAAAATAAATTTAAAAATGATGTGACAGTTTACCACTATGCAAAGTATAAAATGTCTTAAGCCAACATCTTCAGAATAATTACTAATTATAAGATGTGTAAAAGTTTACTTGGACCATATTTAGGCTGCTTTAAATTAGAATAGTTTAGAGATGTAACAATATATAACTACACATATATATTTACAAGGGACAAGGTAAAGGGGGTATTTTTGTTTTATCTCTGTTAATTTTCTAATTTTTAGAGATTATAGAGATTATCAACAGGGTTTTTGTTTTTGTTTTTGTTTTTTTTAAGGTTTTATTTATTTAGGGCAGCCCCGGTGGCTCAGTGGTTTAGCACTGCCTTCAGCCCAGGGTGTGATCCTGGAGACCTGGGATCGGGTCCTGCGTCGGGCTCCCTGCATGGAGCCTGCTTCTGCCTGTGTCTGTGCCTCTCTCTCTCTGTGTATGTCTCTCATGAATAAATAAATGAAATCTTAAAAAAAAAAAAGTTTTATTTATTTATTTGAGAGCAAGCATGAGCACGGCGGTGGGGCAGAGGAAGAGAGAGAAGCAGACTCCTCGCTGAGCAGGAAGCCCAAGGCTGGGCTGGATCCCACCAGCCCTCCTGGGATCATGACCTGAGCCAAAGGCAGTTGCTCAACCGACTGAGCCACCCAGGAGTCCCTATCAGCAGGGTGTTCTACTTGCAGGATTTTTGCCTAGGAACTTATTCCCCATTTGCAAACCAAAGCTCTATGTCATCAGCATTGAATGCAGTTGTATTTTATCAGCAATGTTTATTGTTATGGGGGAAGGATTGTAAATCTGTCTCCTAATTTATTGAATAAATCGTGCTGCAGAGAGAAAAAGTCCTGGCTTTCCTTCCTTTTGGTAATTTTCAAGTCTATTTTTCACCTAAATAGTGAAAATGTACTTTTTCCAAAATGAATCTGGGGTGGATTCACCATGTAAACCATTACCTAAATAGGACTCAATCATTTGGCATGTAAATGGATTCTAAGAAGGGGAAATAGTAATGTGCTCTCATGTGTTTACTATAGCATTATTTTATGATGACCATAAAACCAAACACAAGCAATAAAATAAGCCAGCAAGCCAACAAATGAAACAATCCAAAATTTCACAAAAATACAGGAAGTGAATAAACTATGGTACCACAAGTTAAGAAATAGGAAAACATTAACTCTGATTGCTTGTGAATATTATTCAGTAGTATGAAAGTCTATTTCTCTCATAATGTTAAATGAAAAAAAAAGCTGGTTATAAAAGATAAAGTTAAACAAAATAAGATAAATTATACTGAACTCATCTAAAAGTACATAGAAAAAAAGCCTTGAAAATTTATCAAATTTGGAACAATTATGTTAGGCCCATGAAATTATATGAGGGTTAAACAGAATTTCCTTCTATTTTCCAACTATTCTTTTTAATTTTGTTATATTTACAACTGAGAAAAAAAAAAGAAAAAAGAATCAGGACATCTATAATTAAGATGTGGAATGAGCTAGTGTTTCCTAGATTGGCATTGTTTATTATAGTAGCCACGAGGACATGTGGCTATTTAAGAAGTAAAAATAAAAAATTCATTTCTTCAGGCACACGGGCCACATTTCAAGTGCCCAGTAGTTACATATAGTTAGTGGTCAAGTGAATTGGACACAGCAGATATATAGCATTTCCTCATTGCAGAAATTCCAATGCATAGAACTTCCTGGCTCCTTTTAAGAATTCCAAACGATTTGTGAAGGGCCACAGTGGGTTAGGTGAAATGCTAAAGCTGTTCTGGACAAGACTAGGCCACTAGGTTGTTCCTATCTTAGAACTCTTTCTGCACTGAGAATACTAGCCAGACCACATGTTGTTCTGTCTTATAAAAGATCCATAGTCAGTTAGCTATGAACTAAGATTCAAACTACGGCCTCAAACCTCAAATCTGTTTGGCACTTGCCTATCAGCATTCCAACACACAAAAGAAACATGACAAGATCAGTTTGTTTGGTGGAACACACAAGATTTTCCACTGTGCTATTAATAATGCTGATAATGTCAGCTCCTATTCTTGGGCCACCATCTTACATTTTGAGGGCTACTTGAAGTGGAAAGGTTACTTTAGGGTAGTTGTGCCTGGGCCAGCTAATGACCAGGCCGGGTTGAGACAGGAAAAAGGGAAAGCCAAACATCCTGGTCTGTTCTTCAGAACCCTGTCCCTAGGTCCAGTTAAGAATGTGACAAGAAGGGAACTGGTCATAGGCTAAATTCTTGAGGGATTAACTTCTTGCTTATTTGTAGATCTTTTTAAAAAGAGTGTTTATTTCATTTTAGGCAGTATTTCAAAGCTAGTGGAATACCTCCATAGACTGGAAAAAAAATTCCTAGGCAACCTGAATATATATTTCACATCCTGCAATGCATCAGAATGTCCTCCACAACAAACGATTATCACTAACAATTATAAACACCAAAATATCAGTAGTGCTGAGATTGGAACACTGTGCTGTAGATAAACGAGCACGTGCAATGCCTCTTTTAAGTATGATAAAATGTTAAGTAATAT
Organism: Canis lupus dingo; assembly: GCF_003254725.2. Lineage (NCBI taxonomy): Eukaryota > Metazoa > Chordata > Mammalia > Carnivora > Canidae > Canis > Canis lupus. The sequence goes on from NC_064243.1 coordinate 87,465,072, forward strand.
TGTCGATCCTTACTTGACTGTATTTAAAATTACTTGTTTGCAAATACGTTTACGTAGCTCTCAAGTTACTGCCTATTTGTGTTGCCAAAATTAGTCTAGGTAGGGCTCCTCTGCAAGGAATATTCTCTATCAAAACAAAAATTGCAAAGTATCACAAGCACCTAAGGACTGGGACCTTTAAATACACTGAAACAACATGATCTATGCAGATCTCATTTGCCATTAAGTTTTAGGAGATTTGCATAAAATCAGGAACACCTGTCTAAGGGATATATTATTTCACTTTGTTCCTCGTCATCTCCTTCTCAAATACACTAATATACACTCTCTGATGCATTGCAGGATGTTAAGCAGCAACGCTGGTCTCTACCCACTAGATAACAGTATCACCCCCAAGTTGAGACAATCAAAAATAGATGGAGACATTGCCAAATGTCCCTTGAGGGGCAAAGTTACCTCTTAGCCAGAGGTACCTCTACCTATGGTGGGTGGGGGGTGGTAAAACACTGCTGGGTGGATGATAAAACCTCACTTTATTCTTCCCAATCAGCACAGGACAGTTGTTGATGTTTTATAAGCAGACTAGATGGAGTTAGTTTTCTCTTCCTCTCTTTGTCACTGGGAGATGGTTCTAACAAGCAATGAAATATCCTCAAGCTCTGGAAACAAAAGGCAGAGGAGCCAAAAAACCAAGAGAGATGGACAAAAACTCAAGCTACATAATCATCCCCGAGATTTTCAAGGCTCTACTGTTCCAATTTCCTGCTTCAGAAAACTGCAAATTTGTCAAAGGGCCATAGAATCTTTTCTTTGTTTACATTTTTCTCCCTTTCCAAAAAGGATCATCTACTCCCTCAAAACAACATAATAATGGGCAGCAGATCATAAAAAGTAACTGAGCAAACTTTCTTCATAGCCTACAATTTTAATTGTCTTCTAAAGTTATTTTAGGGGGGAAGAGGGACAGTGGGGTGGGTAGAGGGTCTGTATGGGAATCTAGTCACAAGGCTGTGTTAATCAGAGGAGCTAGACTATCCCTAGGCCTGTAGAAGTCTGTGAAAGTTCCTGGTTAAAGCACCCAGCAAAGAAAAAGTAGATAAACAGATATATTGGGAACTTATGTTCTCAAACTAAACCAGGTTAAACTTTTAAAGGAGTTAGGGTTACTGATTCTAACTTTATGAAGTGTCATAATTTAAGGGCTACCCAACCAACTTCGCTGAGGGAGGGAGGTAATAAAGCTTTCCCAAGAGCTGTGGAATATATAACCACAAACCTTTGTTGTGAAGCGAAAAAGGATTGTTTGTATTAAACAGCTAAACACTGGCTGAATTAACTTGATTTAAAAGTGTCTTTTAAAGTAGGCTCCATGGCCTGCTCACTAGACATAGTTGGCCAGATTGTTGGCTTACCCCACCACCTACTTTACTCATTGAATAGCTCCAATTGGGCCTATAATAAGTATGTGAATGATAGTTTCCAGAAATGGCCTTCTATCCTCACATAGAAACATTTCAGTTGTATGCCAACAATATCATAAATTACCCAGGTTCACAAAATGAACCTAGCTAGGCTCCTGTTAAAAGCAGTATTTAGCAGAGGGCCTGATTCTGAGTTAAATTTAACTTTTCTTCTGATGAGGTTAAACTCCTTTGAAATCATTTGGACACATAAATTTGGGTATGGTGACTTCAGAGTTGGTGGAATAATTATTCATAAAATTACTATAATCCAGTCTGTGAAGTTACAGAGTCTTTCATTAAGATGCGTGGACACAACTGCAGGGTATCCTATATAATACAGTTGTATTCATTTAACTGTTTGACAATAAGCTGTAATAGAATTCTAAAAATAAAAGAACTGTAAAGCAAAACTAAACAAAGACTCCAATATTAAGACACTTGGCTAAAGGGGTGGAATTTTCTCAAATCCCTAAAGACAGGCTGAGTGGAGCTTCATCTAGAGACACGAGGATAGGACTAGCATTTTTAGAATCCCAGCCATGTTTTGGGAAATAGTTGCTAAATTGTAACAGCATGCCTCCTGCAGATACTATATTTGGTCTTTAGATCCCACAAATGGCAGGATGACCATGTGTTTTTAAATAAGTCTTTAGCTGACCAACACTTTTTTTTTTTCTTAAAAGACTCATCTGTTTTGTTTTTTCTTTTTCAAAAGACCCATCTGATTTAATTCAATTTTTGGCTTTGACAAGCAACAAAGATTGGGCAGCTTCCAGTCTCTCCCTCCGTGAGCCCTTCTGCTCATAGGAGCCTTCCGTTCTGGGGTAAAGGGCGTGGTGTGGTAAACCTGCAGATAAACTGCTGAACTTCTTCATTGCTATTTTCGTGGTAAATATTAAGATCTCTCAGCTCACTGATTTCAGAAATCTGCACTATTTTTGGATCTTTTGGTCACTGGGAAGAGAAGAGAGACTCCAGGAGGCACATTAAAATCAGTCACTTTTTAGAATCTGGGAAGGCCCAGAGACCCTGTGATACCAACTCGAGATCACACAAGTCCAGCTGCAGAGCCAGATGCAAACCATCGCGCTCCAAAGATCCGATAGGGCACGTTTCATTATACCCACCAGTCTCTTTTCTCCCTTTTGCTTTAGGTATTCAAAACTGTGATTCTGAATCACAATGTTGTGTGCTTGAAACTAATAGAATGTAATACGCTAATGATACCTCAGTTTAAAAAAAATTATTCTGAAGGGTGTGATTTGGAAACTCCTCAGTTCATAGCAGTGGACCAAACGTGTCTTTGACCTCCATTTACAACCAGCTTCCTGTCTGGTTGCCTCATGTCTGTTTATAAGGAGTTTTTCATAACTCGGTACCAGAACCCGGCACCAGAACCCAAATCTTATATGGATGGTGGCTAAATTTAAAAGCTACCAGTCAGTAACCTCTCCTGCCTGCCTTCCCTCACCTCAGCCAACATTCTTCTTTGCCTTAGCTGATGACCCTGCCTCCACTTAGGCGCCTAGGAAAGAATGTTTTCAACTCCCCACAGCCACACCTCCCACCTTAGCTTCATTTGCACTTGTTTTCATTCCCTTCCCTTTGTTTGGGAAGCAAGGTCTGTCTGACTCTTAAATTTCTGGTCTTCCCACTGGGGACAGAATGCCTAATCTACACAATTAATATTGAGGATCCAAATGGAAAATAAATGTGAGAGGCCTCTGGAAAAATGAACGTTAGACAAAGGTAGATGGTTGATACTAAAAATGATTGTTGGGACACTTGGGTGGCTCAGACCCTGAGCATTGCTTTCAGCTCAGGTGGTGATCCCAGAGTCCTGGGATCGAGTCCCCCATCAGGCTCACTGCAGAGAGCCTGCTTCTCCCTCTATTTCTCTGCTTCTCTGTGTCTCTCATCAATGAATAAATAACATCTTTAAAAAAATTTAAAAATAAAAGTGATTGTCAGTGTTTTAGGGTCTGACTCACACCCTAATAAAGAGGACACTGTTCTATATATTTATCCCATCAGTCACTCATTATCACTGAAGGGAAATAAGGTGTGAATGCCTTCCTGCTTTTTATATACTCTCGTCAGCAGGCAGGCAGGCTGAACAAAAAAATGCTGGTTGATCTCTGGCCCCTTCCCTCAGGAAGGACCCTTGGTTGAACCCTTCCCTAACCCACGCAATTTAAGGTAATGGCCAATTTAATGGACATCACACTATGGAGCTATTGTTGTAGGTTACTTGGATGGAGATGTAAAAACGCCAGTTCTACCAGAAGACGCACAGAGTGCAGTCAAGAAACAACAAACAAGGAAGAATCTAGGTCTTTATCCTGACCTTCAGCCCTGCTCTGGAACTTCTCCTGGGGTCAGGAGAGGACAGCTGGTACCGTAATACCCAAGCAGGAATATTGACTTTGCTCTACTCATGTCTGAGATAGGGAGACAGTTTTTTGGCCTGATTTTCACTGATTCCCAAGGCAAAGTGTAGATCCATGACTGGATGAAGGGCTGTGGTTTAAAGCTTGCATAACACTAAGCCCTTTGTAGCCTGCCCCAACCTATGTGACCAACTCCTACTGATGGAAAATTGGGCAGTTTCTAATTTCTTAGTATTATACATACTGCTATGAGGAATATTGGTATTTAAATCTTTGTGCATAACCGTGATTCATTCCTTAGGGTAAATTCCAAGAAGCAGAATTGTTGCGTCAAAAGGTATTCATGTGAGGCACCTGGGTGGCGTGGTCGGTTAAGTGTCTGACTCTTGATTTCAGCTCAGGTCATGATCTCAGGGTTGTATTAGGCATGGAGTCTGCTTAAGATTATCTCTCTCCTTCTCCTTTCTATCCCTCTCCTACCATCCCCCTTCCCTCTATAAAAACAAAAACAAAACTGTATTCATGTTTGGGGGCTTTCTTTTTGAGACATGTAATTTAATTGTCATCTAGAAATATTATTATCAATGTATCTTCATACTAAAGTTTATGAAAATCCTTATTTCCTTGCATCCTTACCTTTCTGGGATAATGTGTTTTATTTATATATATATATATTTTAAGTATTCATAGATATGACTCATATATGCATATATACATATATTTTTGGTCCAAACTGATTTATTTTTTATTTTAATTTTTAAAAGATTTATTTATTTATTTATTTATTTATGTATTTATTTATTTATTTATTTATTTGAAAAAGAGAGAACACAAGCAGGGGGACTGGCAGAGAAAGAGGGAGAAGCAGGGAGCCAGACATGGGGCTGCAACCCAGGAACCTGGGATCATGACCTGAGCCAAAGGCAGATGCTTAACTGATTGAGCAAGCCAGGGACCCCAAAAGATTTACTTTTTAATTGACAAGCTGAACAATACAAACAGTATACAGTATGGATATAACTATTATTAGGAACAGCATACTCCAGAGTATTATAGTTTTAAAATATTTAAACCTATTTGATAGACAAATGTGCTATTTTATAATTCTTAAAATTTCTCAGACTACAAATGAAGTTGGATAGATTTGTACATTTATTTTCCAGTAGTATTTTTCTTTTTCTTTTTTTTTTAAGATTTTTTTTTAAGTAATCTCTACACCCAATACAGGGCTCAAATTCACAACCCTGAGATCAAGAGTTGTATGTTCCACCAACTGAGCCAGCCAGATGCTCCCAGTAGTATTTCTTTTTTTCTGATTTGCCTGTACATATCCATTGCCCACTTCCTTATTACCTTCTGCTTATTGATTTATTAGGGTAAACACATATATCAAATATCCTAAGAGTTTGCCATATATGTTGCAAACTTTTTTTCCTGGCCTGACATTTGTCTTTCACAGACATTCATTAGGCCATCCTTATCTGAGGAATGAAACTAAGAGAGAATTAAATATCTTGGTTTAAAGACTAAGATGAAAAGGGTGGGCCACAATCGTTGTGTGTCCCTGAGTATTTATGGGTACACATGTAACCTGACGTTAGACAGAAAATCAGAGTCACCGCTCAATAGCAGTGCGGCAGGGGATGCCATGGGAAAGTAGCTTGGGGACTATCTGGAGTGACTTCTCCTAGAGGTGGGTACTGAAAAGATAGAGCAGAAAATTGCCAGAGAAAGTCACACAAGAGAGGGAGAAAAAGCTGGAGGTATCTTTTCTATGCAAAAGAAAAGATGGTGTTTTTCTCTGGGTAACAGTTTTATTAACGTTTATGAATTGTCAATTTCCAAGCAAGTGAATGGAGCTCACAGCTCCCAAAGCCAGCAAATACTTTACCTGATTTAAGAGCTCAGAAAACCAGAGGATCCCTAGAGAATCTCAATGTGAACATCAAAAAATAATGTTGCCTCATAAGAACTTGGGAAAAGTCTCCCTAAAAATGTAGCCATTTCAAGATCTGGAAATATTCACAGGATTAGGAATTTGAAAGTATAGAGGAGGTAGTGCTTTCAGGTTCATAAGCAATCCTTGGAATAAATGATTGCTTCATTAAGTTTGTTAATAAAACCATGGGGAAAGAATGCCTGTGATGTCTTTTCAGATTTCTCCACTGTGCTGGGAGGACAAATGTGGTAATCTAGCAATACCCCAGGAGATTAATTCCTTGGGAAAGTTCTAGAAGAATGCACTGATGCTACACTCGTGCAAGCTGTGTTGGCAACCAGCAGTTGTGCAAACCAGTCTTCCCAGTAATTCCCCCATAAGTTGACATGAAATGCAGAAGCCTTCAACTAATACCTAAAAGGAGAGAAAAGGAAAGCTCGAGTATCTCAACCCCGTGTTGCTCATATTTAAAGTAATTGAGAATTCCTGGATTGACAACTGACACCAAGTCTAGCTTGAAAAACTCAAGAGGAGTCTCCTTTTCCATACTTCGTCTTTTTATTCAGTTCCACATTAAAACTTATTCCACTTGACAGTATAATTTTCCTTGCTATGTATATGGAACTACTCTAATCTGTTCTATAATGTGTTGATTATCTTGTCATTAGTTAATGATCTTGCTACTTCTACTTTGCACTCAGTGGCCCTACTTTAATTATACCAGGACATTAATATCCTAGGGCAGCCATTTCTCCATGTACCCAGACATCAAGAAATGTGATAGGAAATCTATCACCTTTCATATATCTTGTCTACACATTGGTTTTCTGGTTCCTTAATCCCTTTAGAGCAGGATGTCTTGTTATCCAATGGCCACCTATTTAGAAGTCTCTTCAGAAACTTACTAGACTTGCTCTTCTATTTGAATGAACTTCTAAGTATTGACTTTAAGACTTTCAGAAGCCAAGATATTTTACATCTAGTTGCATTTTCATCATTAAAGGGCAAAGTTAAAAGGAAGATTTTAAAAGCACAAATCCAAACCACAGACTTAAATTTCATCAAGTTTTTTGCTAAAAGGAGAAGATTATCCCAAGAGGAAATAAGGAGCTACAGAGAGCTCTCCACAAGGGCTGTGCTACACAGTATGAAAAGACAGTTGTTGACATTAAGATGCCTAAAAATGTAATATGTGGTAGAAGAGATGTGGTGGGTCACCCAAAAACATATCCTTATTACACAGAGAGGTGATATGACATTCTGAATTACATCATTAATGCCTGAGTCAAGACTCGAAGCCAAGTCTTCCTATTCTACAAATCTCACGCTAATAAGTAAGACATGAGTTATGATTTATTAAATATTCAAAGAGGAAGAGGCACTTGAAATGGGACTTTGAGAGAAAGGTAGGGTAGGATCTTCTCAGGCATGATGATTCCTGTAGCACCATCAGTGGGAAATAGTTGTTGTTGATAAATACTTTGTAGGAGGAAGGCACCGGTCAGAAGGTGAGGATTTCAGAAATAAGAACCTGCACAGGAGTACAGACACTAATTGAAGATGTGTTTTCCAAGAAGTTTGAAGACAAAACATGGGATTGGGTGGTAATTTAAATGGGTAAAAAAGTAAAAGGAAGGTTGGTTGTTTGTTCATGTGGCCAACATAGTTTGGCAGTGTATAAAGGACTGTGGATACTGAAGGTTTATGAGAAAGAAATAATTTAGGAAATAAGGTCCCACAGGTGACAGGATGGTGAAATCACACATATGGATAGACTGGTTGGTTTTGACTAAGAACAAGGGTAATACTTCCTGTCACATGTGCCAGGCGACCCATAGAGGCAAAGGAGGATTTGGGGAGAAACAGAATCAAAGGAGTTTGTGTTGAAAGCCTTCATCCTTTTGGGACATGCATCTGTGAGGTCACATCCTGAGACTGAGGCAGGGAGAATCAAGTTGGAAAGCTGCAAGTGAAGATGAATCTGAATGTCTGAGGGCAGAGGGTGAGGAAGGAAGTCACTGAGAGGAGAGAGGAATAAAAGGAAGGCTCTCCTATTAGCATGGAGGGGACATTGGAGAGCCAGTGGTATTTTCTCTAGCTGTGCTGAGACCCCAGAGAGGGAAAGGAGACGAAAGTAGCTGCTGAACACTCCCAGAAACTGAGGGGACCAAGGTGGGAGAAGCCTGAAGCACTGGGAGCAAAAGTGAGAGCATCATTGACCACACCTGCAGAATGGAGGCTAGAGAAGCTGTGTTGGGGTCCATGGAAGGCATCCAGAAAATCAAGAAGCCCTGTAAAACCCCCCATCAGTCATTGGGAATAGCAAAATGATTCCAGGTAAGGATGGAAAGTTGGTGCCAAGAGAAGAGTCACAGCTTTTGGTTTTAATAAATATCATCATAAAAAGCCCCAAATCAGACTCCATATCTACATGTCTTTGTGTGTCCTTATATCCACTCAAGCAAGCAACTCCTGCCTGTAAGTGGTCACTCCTATTCCTTGCAGGACAGATGGCTCAGGTGCTGGGCTAGAAGTGATCATGGTTTGTGTGATCCAAAGGCAGAAACTTCTTGCTTCTTCCTTGGACCTCTGTGCTCTTCCTTGCCATCAACCCTATTCATTGACAGTTCAGTTCCACTTTCCAACTATTTGTTGAGTACCCACCCTGTTACAGAATTATGTTCACATTAGAAATTTAGAAACAAATGAGACAAGGCTCTCTGTTCTCTAGAAACTTACGGTCTGATTAATATAGACAGGCAGGTAAGTAGATAATATGCTATGATAGTAGTAGTATAATGATGCTAAGAGGGGCAACAGAAGACAAGAATTCTACGTTAAACACCCTAAAGGAATTCCTCCTTATATGAAGTTCAGCAGGGTTCTTTAGTGTAGGATTTACCAGAGTTTCTAATACGTTACTGCTCATTGTGAATCTTCACATGTGTACAAGGAAGAGAGCTAGTGTGCAAAATTTCCACCACAGAACATTTTTTCAATGAACTACTCAAATGATTTGTACTATGGGGATATCCTGAGAAGTGCTGACATAAGTTTCTTGTGAAGTAAAAAATTAAATGTATTTATATTTTCTCAGACTGGCCAGATAGGGGTTCTCTCCAAATCCTTAAGTGACTTTTAAAGTTTATTTGTTTTTTAATTTTATAGCAGAGTAGACTCAGAAGGTTTGACCATTAACCCAAAGATCATTAAGCTGAGCTCAGATGAAACAGAATGGCTGGTCATTCTCTCATTAATGGACCAGTTAACAATTTTTTTTTCCAAAGGAAATATTTAACCAACACAATCTTGAGTTGCTCCCAGTGCTTCTAATTAACAGACCATTTGAAGATCTTTGTTAAAGAGAAAACTAGCTTCAGGCCAGGAAATATTGCAGGACCTAATATATATGCTATAATGACCAAGAATAATTTTAAACTAAGGATTTGAACACACAAAGGCTAATGTCTGTGCTCTCTCTTTATGGAATTTCTGATAATGACTCCAGTTTCTCCTGACATTTGGTTTTTAGGGAAAGCATTTTGGAGTGAATTGTTCTCTCTCCTTACTAATGTCCCTAGTGTATAAAGGTCTCAAGGGGACTCTTGATAACCTGCCCTCCATTTAGTAATGTGCTGGGGAAAAACCGATCAAGAAAACCATTTCATGACTCATGCCTTTCAAAATGTTTCAAAGACATTAAAAAATTTATTATAAGCTGTTCATGACTGTAAACACAGCCGTGTCATTAAGAAAGCTTAGTACTATTAAAATAAAGACTTAATCCTGACTTTATTTTTAGCTTAAAGAATACTGCACAGCAAAAATCAAGAATTATGCAGAATTGTCCACATACTGTAGAGGTGCTGCCTATGAAATCTGATGAGGATCAGGACATAGAAAAAATATTCTTTAGTCTCAGGCATTCTCTCTCTCTCCTTCTGTCTCTGTTCAGTTAATTTAATACATGCTGTGCTAAGGGCTTTACTTGACACATTTCATTTGTTCTCCACCATAATCCTTTGAGGTAAGTACTACTCGTATACCCATTTTACATATGAAGAAAAGTGAGGCTCAGCAAGATCACATGATTAGCCCAAATTATGAAGGTGTAAGTGGCAGAGAACCCACTCACGAGAACTCTTAAGCATTACTCTGTATTTCCCTCTACCCCAAAGCCCTCCTTTGTCTGTGGTGGCCCACCATAGATTCCGATCCCTTGTAGAAGCCAAAGTTATTTCTAAAATAGAACTACTGGGCATTAATGATAAAGCTCTCAAAAAAATTTTTTAAAGATTTTATTTATTCATGAGATAGATAGATAGATAGATAGATAGATAGATAGATAGATAGAGAGAGAGAGGCAGAGACACAGGCAGAGGGAGAAGCAGGCTCCATGCAGGGAGCCCGACATGGGACTCAATTCTGGGTCTCCAGGATCATGCTCTGGGCTGAAGGTGGCACTAAATCGCTGAGCCACCCAGGCTGCCCAAAGCTCTCAAAATTTTTACAAATCTTGAGTTAGGTAGGGCTGGGCTCTCTTTCTTGCCAATCCTATGCCTTCAACCAGGAGAGGGCTGAGGGGCATAAAGTCCTGGTATAAAACAACATGGATTCTGAATTCAAAAAGACCTGGATTTACTTCTCATCTCAGCCAGCTCTGTGTGCTACCGAACAATGTCCTTAATACTCTGCCTCAGCTTTCCTCATCTGTTAAGTGGAGCTATACTGCTTCCTTCCTCAGGTGTCACAGCATCAAATGAAGCAACATACATCAAGTGCTCAGTATGGTCCCCGGCACCGAGGGAGCATTTTATGAAGGTTCCCATTGTTGTGGGCAGCTGTGCCAATAGTACACAGAATCTGTCCATACGGCTACTTTGCTAGAATGGCCTCAGGGAAATTGTTGCCATTGCTACCATTTCTTTAAAGAGCTATATATTAGAGTTTCCATCAAACATTAGACCGTCCATGGAAATAGCAGGTAGTTATTAATTGAACCAGCCCATTGTCCTTAAAACAGTCTGGATAAGGACTTCTAGGGGAAAGAAAGGAATGGAAGCATCCAGAATAGAAGGCATCTGGGAAAGCACAGATGAGGCAGTGTGTATATATTAGGAGTGACGGAAGAGAAGCATGTAGGGGAAAGGCCAATGGTTTTGTCTTCTTTGAGGCCCATGCTGCCTCTCACTCAGCTCAGCTCTGGGCTCACATGACTCATTCAAGAAAGCAGGTTATACTAACTAGCAAAGCAAATATAAGGGCTCATTGTCATTATTTTGAATAAGCAGCATAGATACTCAAAAATATCTACTCAATGTTTTCTTTTTTTTATGATTTTATTTATTTATTCATGAGAGACCCAGACAGAGAGAGAGAGGCAGACATAGGCAGAGGGAGAAGCAGGCTCCCTGCAGGGAGCCCTATGCGGGACTCAATCCCAGGACCCCGGGATCATGACCTGAGTGAAAGGCAGACGCTGAACCACTGAGCCACCCAGGCGTCCCTCTACCCAACATTTTCACCAGTGAGAATTAGGACCAGGATTAAGCCAGGTGTAGTCAAAATTTTAAAAAGGCTTTTAAGCCAGGACACAGGTATGAAAACATAGCTGTTCACTCTGAGTTAGGTCCTGACTACTTGACCAGCTTTAGGGTGGCGAGGGCATGAAGCAGAGGCTCCTTCCTACAACAGTGCAGTAAGCTCTGAGCTTAGGCATTCACTTCTGCAGAACATGACGTTGGATCCATTTGATTCTGCATCTAGGGTGGCCAGGACACCAAAAGGAAATGTCTCACTTCCCTTGCAGGAATGTGGTAAGAATTAAATAAAATAGCAGAAGGTGCCTATGCCTCAAGACACACTAGGGAGTCTCACTTTCTGCAGCTGCTCAAGAATAAGCCTTCTCTGAGACTGGGTAGAAACCTTGAGCATCTAAAGACACCTGTGCCAGGGGTGCTTGGGTGGCCCAGTTGGTTAAGCATCTGACTCCTGGTTTCAGTTCAGTCCCATGATCCTGAAGTCATGGGATTGAGCCCTGCTTTGGGATCTGGGCTTGGTGCAGAATCTGCTTGGTATTCTCTCTCTCCCTGTCCCCCCAAGCTCCCCTCAAATAAATAAATCTAAAAATAATCTTAAAAACTAATAAAAACCCATGCCAAAGGGCATCCTTCAGAGCTGGATAAACATGGGTAAAATCCTGCTATGCCACTTACCAGCCTTAGAAAGTCCATTTGTTCCTTTTCTTAAGTCATTTTTCATTGTTCTTTTCATTAGTCATCTACTTATTCATTGTCCACATAGATATCAAACTAAATTTATTGAACAAAATTTTTCTGATGATCTACTTTGCACCTGGCACAGTGTTAGATGCTGTAGATACAGAAATGGACAAGGCTGACAAGGCCCTTGTCCTCAGGAAGATTATATTTTTGTAAGAAGAGAGATGGACAATGAACATTTAAAGTTTCCCAGGTGATTGTGCCAAGGGTCAACAAACACTGCTCAAAAGTCAGGATCTGAGAGTCATCCCACAATTAGTAAACAGTTGTGATCTAAGTAGCTGTTAGGTTTAGGGTTCCAGATGAGAAAGGTAAGGAAGAAACAGGTTTATAAGAATATGAGAATATCATTCAGCCATGAAAAAGAACAAAATCTTGCCATTTATAACAACACAGACCTTGAGAGCATTAATGCTAAGAAAAATAAGAGAAAGGCAAATGTCATGTGATCTCACTTATATGTGGAATCTAAAAAAGAAAAGAAAAGAAACCCAAGTGCATAGACAAAAGAGAACAAATCAGTGGTTGCCAGAGGTGAGGAGTGGAGAGTAGGTGAAATGAATGGAAGGAGATCAAAAAGTACAAACTTCCAGTTATAAAATTAGTAAGTCCTGGGAATGTAACATACAGCATGGTGACTGTAATTAACAATATTGTATTGCATATTTATTCATTTAAAAAAGATTTTATTTATTTATTCATGAGAGACACAGACAGAGAGAGGGAGAGAGAGGCAGAGACACAGGCAGAGGGAGAAGCAGGCTCCATGCAGGGAGCCTGACATGGGACTCGATCCCCGGTCTCCAGGATCACGCTAAACCTCTGAGCCACCCAGGCCGCCCTGTATTGCATATTTAAAAGTTGCTAAGAGAGGAGACCTTAAAAGTTTTCATCACAAGGGAAAAATCTGTAACTGTGTAGTGACACGTTACGTGTACTGTGGTGATCATTTCACAATATATACAAATATTGACTCCTTGTTATATGCCTGAAACTAATATGATGCTATATATCAACTGCACCTCAATTTTAAAAAGTCCTAAGATTGCAAAGCCCATAATAGGTGGAATTAGGATTTGAAACCAGAGAGACTCCTGTGTCTTTGCTCCTAATCAGTGTGTTATACTGTCTCCAAGATGATGAACAAGAGGCTTAGAATGCCCAGGGAGCCCTAACTATTCTGGGGAGCAGGGTCAGAGAAGCACTCTCTGTGGAAGTGAGGTTTAAGCCATGATTGATTTAAGAAGAGCCTAGGCAGAGGACACAGGGTGTATAACTATCCAAGGTAGGAGAGAGGTGTGAGTTCCTGGAACTGAACTCGCAGTATGGTTAGAATAGAGAGAGCAGGAGGTGAAGCTGGGGATGGGGTTGGTGTCAGAGCACACGGAGTCTCTTCCCTAAAAGCAACAGGAAGCCAAAAGGTTACTCCAGGGTGGGGAGGTTTGGAGCGCGTTTTGCTCATAAAAACTCTATTGCCAGGCAGAGCACAGATGGGAGCAGGACAAGAGTGGCCTGCAGGTAAGGTGAGAATATAATTTCAATTTTCAGCATCAACTTAGAGACCAATGGTTCTCATCCAAGGATGGTTTGGCACTTCTGGGGCCATTTGGAAATGTGTGGAAATAATCTGGGGTTGCATTACTTGCAGATGTGAAAAACCGAGTATTGTGAGGGACGCCCCTACCGGAAGGCAGAACTGTCGTCTTCCAAATGCCAAGGTGACCCACACTGGATATCCAGCCATTGGCAACACCAGAAGCCTTCACTGTAGGAACATAAATATTCTAAGCCATGACAATGTAAAAGCTATTGTATGGCTTAGAGACGGTGACAAGAGAAGGGGCAAGACAGGTGAAGGGAGATGTAGATGTGAAGATTCATTCATCTTACATAGGAGGCTGTTAAGAGACACTATCTAGAGTTTACGGGTCCAAATATAGATGGTTACATGTATTAAAGTTGTAAAGAGCACCAAAAGTGAAAAATACAATATAACCAAAAATTGTGAAGAGAGAAAAAAGGAGAAGGAATAGTATAAGTAAGCTAAAGTCCTTATCTTTCTTCGCAGGGAACACTATTCAAGTTAATGAATCAAGAAATGGATGTGGAAATACAATATTTAAAATTAAAGAGGAAAATATTCCCAAATTAGGAAGAAAACCACCAGAAAAAGAGGTGCAATTGGAGTTTGAATTCAGGAGGACGGAGTAGTAAGGGCAACTCTGACTTTTCATTTTATCCCTTCCCTGAAACGTCATTTGCATCTTACTTCCACCTGTATATGTTACATAAGTAAGGGCCCCCATGGTGGCTGTCAAATGGCTCTCTCCCTCTCTGAGGAGCTGGTTCTGTTCAGCAGGGACCTGCCAAGAACTACAGGCCACCTTGAGACGTATGTCGAGTTTTCTGGTGGTGAACTGTACTTTCTCCTCTTGGGTGTTGGGGCCAGATGTATGACTAGTTCCTTCCAAGGCTGAAAGAACTTCCCTGCCCCCAAGGGTACAGATCCCTTTTTCCTCATGTGGTCGGAAGGGAATAAAGCAGCTGCTGGGAGGGTCTGGAAGGCAGCCCAAGAGACAAACGGCAAGTTGTGCAGGGAGTCCTCACTGGCTGAGGGGCTTGCTCCCATTCCATGGCATCAGGTAAAAGCAGGGACACACTCTAAAGGAGCGGGCAGGTTTCTAGAGGTTATGGGGGGACAGGATGAAGTAGGGTGGGTGGGGGCATGAGCAAGAATTAGAATCCAGACAGCCTGAACCTAACCATCCACTCATCAGGCTGGGTCTCTACTTGTTATTATTTTTTAAATGTCCAATTAGTTGAACTATTCTATTTTTCTCAATGAGACCCTTCCATGAGACAGTGAGATTGGACTGTTGTTAGTTGCTTACGTATCTGTATTTTAGTCTTCTGTTGTCTGTGATCTCCTCCTCAAGGGCAGGGTCTGAGCCTCACTCATCTTTATAACTCCTGCCCTGAGCATGTATCTAATAAATTCTGGTTGAATAAAGGGATAAATGAATGGATGAATGAATAAACAAATGAAAGTCAAATGAATGAGTAAAATCCTTATTATATCCCCCAACTTTAAAAAAAAACATTAGGGGATCCCTGGGTGGCTCAGTGGTTCAGCGCCTGCCTTTGGCCCAGGGCGTCATCTGGGAGCCCTGGGATCGAGTCCCGTGTCAGGCTCCCGGTGTGGAGCCTGCTTCTCCCTCTGCCTGTGTCTCTGTCTGTCTCTCTCTCTCTCTATGTCTATCATGAATAAATAAATAAAATCTTTTTTAAAAAAATTAAAAAAACATTAGCATAACAGGGTATGGAGTATAATGAATATTTCCTTAGTTCCTGGTGTGTCCCTGATTATGTGAATCTGGTGCATGTCTGTTCCTGTGTGTGTGCGCGTCTGTGTGTGTGTGTGTGTGTGTATTACCATACTACTTGCCAGAGTAAATAACTGGTAATGGGAAACAATTTAAGCCTTTGGGATCCCTAAGAGGTGCAGAGAGACTTGGATACCTCCAGGACTAACAGATCAAAGAGGAAATTCAATGACATTGCAAAGGTCAGATGACATTTATGGAAAGATAGACTCACCCAGGAAATGTTTGGAATTGGCTAGGCAATAAGATTAAAGAGCATGAGTCTAGACTAAGAAGAAATGGGAACCTCACACCAGAAACATCACCTAGCTTCTCCTATCATCCAGGGGGCAAACCAAATATCTCACTCTAGCCACATGATCAATATACAACGGAGTTAAGAAGGGGAGGCCTGAAATAACATTACCTGTTTAATTAGCATAAAAATAAGACAAGTTGTGCCTATGAGACTGTGATAAAACTTGTATGCTTACGTTCTGCTAGAAGTATGGTAAATTAGCTCAACCCTTTTTAGAAGTCAGTAAGTCACAGGGCACCTGGGTGGCTCAGTCGGTTGAGCATCTGACTCTCGATTTCAGCTCAGGTCATGATCTCAGCATTGTGGGATCAAGCCCTGCATTGGGCTCCATGCTCAGCAGCCCAGCAGGGAATCTACTGGAGAGTCTCTCCATCTCCTTCTCCCCCACTCATGCACTCTTTCTTAAATAAATAAATAAATCTTAAAAAAAAAGAAGCCAATTACTGAGACTGCCATGTCATGATAATCACAATTTCTTCTTGCCTAGCCATGGAAAAGAACTTCGTAAAGATTTTCAAAGATCTTTGATTAATCACTGTGAGAATTTAATCATGCCCTTGTGGGTACTCCAATGCACTAAAAATAAGCAAGCATCACTGTGATAGGAATGGTGTCCCAAATTTCATTAGCAGATGGATGAAGTTATGTTCTGTCTGGATGGTTATAACCAGCAAGAAAGCCTAAGCCATTAAAGTTTGTGAAGAAGGTTCTACTAATCTTCTAGGTTTGTATCTTTCCCTAGGGAGCCTGGGTAATTCCTGGTTAATAAACGTGATCAATTGATTGGATTCATTCATTTAACAATATATTTTGAGTTCCCATTGTGGGGATTTGAAGAAGGGGATCTCTCATATCTTTTTTTGAGTGCATTCTTGCTCAGAGCAAGTACTTGAAAGACATTTTCTGGTTGAATGATGGGCTGAAACAAAATGAATTTTCCCATACTGGTTTCATATCTGGGTTGTAGTCGACAGAATTTATTACTTCTGTAAAACTTTCTTAAGTTTAGGAGTTGTTAAACTTGGGGAGATTATAGTTTTCTTTTATATCCCCCTTGCAGTAAATACTTCTTTGTATTCTCATTGCTATCAGAATCAGCGGCTGATGGTACCCTTACATAAATTCTCTCCATCTGGGCTCGCTCTCATTTTTTACTGAGCTTCTCTACCTTGTGTTAAGGTAGAACTTTAAGCTTTTGAGCTTAAAGCCTCAATAAAATCAGGCTCACTGATTTCACCCTTTAAAGTAATTTAGTATTATAAATTATAATACAGTGATTAGTATTCCTATGTGTGTCATACATGTGTGCATGTGTGTGTGATACACACACACACACACAGAATTGGGGCTTCAAATTAAAGTTTAGCTGTTGAACTTGGACTATCCATGAATTCACCATCTTTGGTCTATTCTCAGGGAATCTGAGAAATAAACAAGCAAACACTCTCGGTGGCCATGATTCTGAGACAGAAAACTGAAAAGAATTTATAGGTAATATAACTTGTGCATGGCTCAGATAGAGTGTAGCGGTGGGGCTGTCAGAAGAAAAATAAAACATCACCATTTGAAAATAATTAAACAGAAATTCACTAACCCAGCCCAGAAACCAAAGATGAACAAAGGGGCAAAGCATTGCACTGGCTCTACTATACCTTGGTAGGCATGGGCTTCTTGAAGGTGATTTCAGCTTGCATCCAAACACCCCTTGGAGACTCCAGCACAGACCAAATTTTCTCTTGAACTACGTGGTTCTCTTCAAAGATATAAACTGCCAGGGTGTCACTCATTTTTAAAAACCCATAGATGGCGTAATAAAAACGTAGACAATACTGCAAGTTTCCTGGCAGGGAGGGACCGTAGAGCCTTCCAATGTAGCCAGGCTGAGATGTAAACTTTGTGTTGGCCAGCAAGTAGTACCCTGCAAACAGGACAAAACATTTAGGCTATCAGTGATGAAAAATTTAAATAATCTAGGCCAAAGTGTCAAGTGGCAAAATTTGGTTAAGAGCAGTAGAATTTGCCAACAGAGACTATTTCCATGGGTCTTAAATGATAGGATGCATTATGTAATATCTGTGGCTTAAGTGACAGGATATATCCTGTGACTCTATTATCAAAAAAACTTCTTCAATTTCAGTAAACTTCATAAACTAGTATAGATTTCCATCTGCAATATGCTCAGATGCTAGTCATCAGTTAGGATTTGTGCTTCTCATGAAACAAAAGGGATGAAATCATCTTGGAGCTCCAGCTGTCTGGGTCAATCAAGTGACACAGACTGAGTACCTAATACTGGGTCCTAGTGACAGTAAGGTCCAGAGTAGATTTTTCCTTCTTATTCCTGCAGTGATTAGTGGAAACAGATCACAGACTGGTCTGATAGTCCTTCGAATTTTGATTATTTTACATGAGTATTCTTAGGGACTGATCTGTGTCATCCCCAAAATCGATTTTGTTTCAGCCTGCCATTCAACCAGAAAAGATCTTCAAGTACCTTCTCTGTGCAAGAAAAGGGTCCAAGGAAGAACAATTATTTCCTTTAAATAAATAAAAAAAAAAGAAACATAAGGTCAAGAACCTCCCCTCCCACCTGCTCCATCACCCCTACAGTAAACTTAAAACAGATCCACGTATTCTAGAAAGCCTGGGTAGAAAAGAAAAAAATAATATCTATTTTTTGTTCTTTCCTTTTTCTGCTCCTCCCCTCATCAATTTTCCTTCTGTTCCCTTGGTCTTTGTATTTAGTTTGGTTTTTTATCCAGTGATTTAATTCATCTGACAAAAGGTTCTTGGGTTATCTTATATAAGTAGTGATATGGACTGAGTGATGTCCCCCCACAAATCCATTAGTTGAGATCCTAATTCCCAATGCAACTTTATTTGGAAATTGGGCCTTTAAGGAGATAATTAAATGGGGATATAAGGGTGAGGCCTTAATCCTACAGAACTGATGTCTTCACAAGAAGAGGAAGAGACACCAGAGACTTCTCTCTGTCTTTACTGGTTTACATAGAGTGAAGGCCATGTGAGGTCACAATGAGAAGGTACCATTTATCTACAAGGCAGAAAGGGAGATCTTACTAGAGACTAACCCTGATGGCATCTCAATCTTGTGCCTCTAGCCTCCAGAACCATGAAAAAATACGTTTCTGCTGTTCAGGTCACCCAAGCTGTGGTACTTTGTTATGGCTGCCCGAGTGGACTAATACAGATGGCCATGCACAGCCAGAACAATGTTTTTGAAACCCGAATTGAATTCTACTCTTCTTTTACTTAAAAATTTTAAATGGTTTCTCATTTCCTTTATAAAAAAATCCCAAATGCTCCCTCTGGCCTGCCACACCCATGGTGTATGTCCTAACATCATGTTCCTCCACTCTCCTGCCCACTGCAGCCGCTGTAACCCTCTCACTGCTGGGGCTGTCCAGCTCTTCCCATATTCAAGGACTTCACAGATGCTGTTCCCTCTGCCTGGATTCCTCCCACTCTCCCAGCTAATACTCTCTCCTCTCAGGATCTCTCTCCTATTCTCTCTCAGAGCCCACTCTTCATTTCTTCCATAGCACATACCGCAACGTGTAAATTATAAGTTTATTTGTGTATATAATTGTCTAACACTTCTCCTGCTCATTGAGATTATTGCTAGCCAGTGAGAACAGGACCTGATCTGTTCACTAGTGTATCCTCCAGGAGTGAGTCTGGCCAAGGTGACAATAGGTCTTTGTAGTGCCTGTATTTCTATAAGTTAAGCAACCTGTAAGAAAAGAAGTCATGATTACAAGTATAAAATTGTGAGGGCCCCTTTTAAGGCCCTTCCTAGGGCCTGTGTGAGTACGCTACTCTGAAATTGAAGTGTCATCAGAGTGTGGTGAGCACACCCAGTGCCCAATGTATAAATAGCCATTGAATAAATGAACTAGACACTAACCCTTGAAACAAGCTCTTTGCACCAGTCTCTACAGAAGTGGGCTTCACAGGGGATGCTGTCAAAGTAATTAGGTAGCTAATCCTTACACAGGGGAGCTCAAATTGGTTTTCTTACAGTTCTTTGTAGACATAACCATCAAGTGCCCCTACCCCCAGCCTTTTCCAATAGTTTTTATAGCCTTTAGTGCCGTACAAAATTATTTTTCATTGAGTAAAATACACATAACATACAATTTACCATTGTAACCATTTTAAAGTCTACAATTCAGTGGCATTTAGTACATTCACAATGTTGGGCAACGAGTGCCACTCTCCAGCTCCAAAATATTTTCGTCACCCCCAAAGGAAGCTTTTTACCCATTAAACAGTAACTCCCCAGCCCCTTGGCCACCAAGAATTGGCTTTCTGTTTCTAACGATTTGCATTTTCTGGATGTTTTATGTAATTGGAATCTAATAGCTTTTTAAAGATACTTATCTATCTAAAGGGAAGAGCAAGATAATTTCTAAAGGTTTGGCTGTTTAAAGAACTGGCAGACTGTTGTGCAAGCATAGCAACCTAAATGCCAATTTTTAAAAAAATGGCCAAACATACGATTACCAATCATTTTTGCTTCTTTATAGCTGCCTTTTCTTGCTTGCTTGCTTTTTTTTTTTTTTTTTTTTTTTTTTGTAAGTCACTGTCTTGATTGGTGTGGAGTAAGAATGGCAGATGGAGCATGAACACCATCCCAACCCCCAGCATCCCCACAAGCACAGACTCCTGATTTACCAATGCCTGATGTGTGGTCTCCAGCCCGATACATGTTTGGTTTTACTTTCACCCGAGTCCAGCCTGGACCTTCTTTATCTTGATAAAAGTTGCAGAGATCTTCCTCAAAATTGCAGCTGGCTTCCATGGCACTGAAAGGAAGCTCTGGACAAAGGAGAACCAAAGTGAAAATGCCAGACCCAACGATCTCAAAGGACTACATCAACTGGTTGACAAATACGTACACATTTGAGCCAGGGAGACCAAATAAAGAAAACACAACAAAATATTTTCACCCTAATGGCATGCTGACAGGTTAGCATCAAACTAACATCTCAGCATGACAGGAAAATTGTTCTTTTCCTCCCTAAGGAGATGGAGGGAAGGAACTCTGTTCATACTCTCTATAAAAAATAAAGAAGTATATCAGACCTCAAAAGAAATTTCCTTTCATAATGTAAAGACTGGGAGCAATTATTCACATATTTCTTCACGATTCAAATTCATTCATAGAAAATTAAAGAGAAAGAAAAAGGTAAAGATTTTAAGGAACTCTTAATTTTTCTCTTAAGACAGGTATTTTAGAAATAATATTTTCCAGAAATAATTTTCCTTTGTTGATCAATCTCAGTGTCACCAGCTCAGCCGCTGTCTATTTATAATTGACACTAGTAGTAGGAGCTGATCTGCTTGAAGAAAATCATTGCTTAGTATAAACCTCGCTGTTCCAAAAAGTCACACCAATTTCATCACCTGGTATTATTTTGGCTTTTGCTGAGTTCTGGTATCATTTACCCTGGTCTATAAATACCACCTCATTCCAGATTGCCTGGAGTGAATGGAACATAAAAGATTTCTGCTGTTTTGAGAATAACTTGGTACTGCAACAAGTGATTGTAAATCTCACTGTTCAGATTGTCTGAGTCCAGAGGGGATGTGACTGCCACAGTTTGGGACACATTTAATGTAGCCAACTGTGATCCGTTCTGCATGCTGACATACGCTGGCCTAAGTTTTTAGGGCCAGAGAAAGAGAAATGTTCTAGAGAAATATTTGAGTTCTGGGAGCAGTGACATGATGAAACAGGAAGCTGATAATGGACAGAACCTCACTATACTCTCAATGCTTCAATTTCTAAAGCAAGAAAACCATCAAGTGGGCTGAGGAGCTGGCCCAGATTAAAGGGGATGGAAGAGGCATGACAACCAAATGCTATAAGGGACCCAACATTCAATCTTGGTCCCAGAAAGCAAAGAGTTATAAAAGACAGGATTGAGGGGATCCCTGGGTGGCTCAGCGGTTTAGCGTCTGCCTTCGGCCCAGGGCATGATCCTGGAGTCCTGGGATCAAGTCCCGCATTGGGCTCCCTGTATGGAGCATGTTTCTCCCTCTGCCTGTGACTCTGCCTCTCTCTCTCTCTCTTTCTGTCTCTCATGAATAAAAAAATAAAATCTCAAAAAAAAAAAAAAAAGACAGGATTGGAATAAATTAGTATGTGGACCATGAGTTAGTTGATAATACTGTATCAGTAGCTAAATTTCCTGAACTTTATAGTTATTTGATGGGAGTTAACTCTGGAAAATGCACTGGGTTTTAGAAAATACACACTGAAGTATTTAGGGGCAAAGGGGCATAATGTCTGCAACTTACTCTTAAATGGTCAATAAGGTAAATCTGGTAAAATGGTAATAACTTAGACCTGGGTGAAGCTTATATGAGAGTTCTTTATAGTATTCTTGCAAATTTTGGCTGAGTTTAAAATGACATATAAATAAAGTTTTAAAAGCATGTAAAAAGTGATCACCACCACATTAGAAAAAAAGAATAGGAACAAAATATTCCTACATAATTGGATTCCGATTGTATGTTAGGTGACATGCCCTAGCAAGTGTGCAAAGTGAGCACCCTGAGGAACCAGAGAGGAGAAAAGGAAACGTAGAGCATTCTCAATGCTTTAAGACTGGTGGGTTGGCCCACGCATTGCTGGGCCTGGCTCTGTGAGCATCAGGGAGTATCTTTAAGCCACGAAGATAAAGTCTTTGAAAAATGAGGATGATGTCATTCACATGAGTCTCCTTTGACACCAGCCTCCCTATGCAGATCTACAACCAAGGGAAACCCTATATTGGTCTCCAGTCTTAGTTACCCCTTGCTACCTGGTAATGAAAAAGTAGTTGAAAATGCACCATTGATAGCTGTCTGGCCCAGAAAATGGTATGGCACTCCCAAAAGCCAGGCACACAGAGAACGGCAGGTCAGTAAAATCACTCATTGGGAATACATCCCCAGGAATATTCCCCCGGGCAGCCACAAGAGAACCATAACCCATTTACTATGTGTGCAGGAGAGGTGAGAGGTGGTATTAAAACTTGAAAGTAAGCACAGATCAGTTCTCTCCATGGTGACAAACTGAGACACTCAGGAAAGATGTTTCTGAGAACATGATTTTATTCCTTTGCTAAATACCTAGCCCTAGAAATGGATTTGTCTGGGGTCCTGAGGAGGCCTGATAAAAAGAAAATCTCAAAAGCATAACTGAAAGCCTAAATCTCTTCCACCCTGAACACCGCTTCTGCTATGAGACCGCATCTAATTCCTGAAGAGGGGGCCAGAGGGCCTATTTGTGACCTAAAATGAGCACGCCAGAGATCTGGGGTGGGTGGAAAGCTTTTGCTTAAGGCTGGTTTCAGAGCATATGGGCCAAGTGGCCATGACAGTTGAGCGATAATGACCCCTTTGAAGCATACGGAGGAATCAGAGGCAGTTGGAAGCCCTTGAACATCAGTCGATCAGAAAAGAAAAAAAAAAAAAAAGGAAGAAGGCCCTTTGAGCAAGGTGCCAAAAAGCATCACAATGTAAGATGTAATTACTTGCTCTCTGACACTTGAGCTTTTTGGAAATGAGAGGTTCTGAAGATCCTCTAATCAGGTGAAGGGTGCTGCTGTTGGAGAAGAATCTTTGGCAGCATTTCCCACCCTGAGGTTCATGGAGATGGACTCCGTACCAGCCTGAGAACTGTAAACGCTCATCAGCAGGCTTTGGGATCCTCAGCCCCTGCAGCGCTCTGGAGATCTGGGTACAGCGTGCTCTGTAGGCTGCTAACCTGCCACAGGAGTTTTATTTTAGCCCGAGCCAGCCCGAAAGCAGGCTGAGACAGCTCGAAGTTGGCTGGGAGACAGTGTGAGTAGGACCTGGCGCCAGACTGAGGAATCTTGATGGAGCAGGGGCTGGGGCTGGGCCACTGACCAGGCTGTGGAGATGCTTGAGGTCTGAGCTAAGGCCACTACAGCTGTAACCAAGGCAACGACCAGAGCCAGGTTTCTAATCAGATATCAAAAGGGCAGTGTGTTGTTGGCAAATGGGCATAAATGGCATTTAGGCCCAGGAAGACATCTTTGAGGGTTATATCCACGAGTGTCAAGACCCTTCCAGTCCCTGGCATGGGGCTAGGGTGGACCCAAGCCCCGAGAGGAGATTGGGCCTATATATGGCAGAGCAGTGGGAGTTCTCACTTTGGGGCAGAGCATTAAGACGGCATCCCTATAAGTGGAATCACCTGTCAGCCATTCAAGGCTTTACAGTTTAAAATGAGAGCTTATTCCCATGGTCCAGGCGCTAAGCCAAATGTGGTGGAGGACAGAGAGGTTGTGGGTGGGAGAGGCTTGGAAAGGGAACTGCCCTAACTCAAGGAGGGGGCGTGGAGAGGTCTCACTGTTCTCTGGCAGCATCTTGGGGGAATACTTGGGGAGCGACATGACACTGGTGTTTAACACCTGTGACTCTGTGATGGGTCCCAGGTCTGGGAGATTGGATTAACACTAAGCCCAACCAGATGGTGGGAACGAGACGCTTCATATGTTGAAATAATTCCTGTCTTGGCCTACTAAAGGGGATGAGGGAAGAAAATGCTAGATCCAGCTGGGAAAAGCAGAGACAACAAGTCTGGAGCTAACCAAGATAAGGAAAAAAATGTTGGCACCTGTTATGAAACAGAAGGGCATAAACTATTTGTGAAATGTAAGATGAAGTATGAAAAACGGAGAGCTCAGCTTCTAAGACTCAGAATCTGGCCGACAGCTGCTGAAGGAACAGCACAAAGGAGGCTCCAGCTCACCCATTCACCAAAGCGGTGCCCTTTGCTGGTTCTCCTCAGTTTCAAGCTGACTCCCTGGTTCCCAGGGAAAGGATGGGCATATTTTGAAAGTTAAGTAAATCACACGAAGCCTCATGGCCAAGCATTTTCTGTGTGCCATATTCTGCTAAGGCCTTCACAGAAATTAACTCATCATCTTCCCAACTATGCAGGACAGATCCTTCTAACCTTGTCCCACAAATGTGGAAACAGAAGCTCAGAGAGGTTAATTAACATACCCAAGGTCACACAGTTTGCAAATGGCAGAGCAGTGATGTGAATCCAAAGTCCCGACTTTGGAGAACACCATGCTCATGCAATTAAACTAGTTTAAAGCAAAGTTGCCAGGTTGGGAAGTTCTGAAGACCAGTATGGAACTTGGCTAACCTAATTACATGAAATTGTGAATCACTGGTGGTCCCCGCAGAGGAAGGGCCTGTATGTGGGCTGAATTTTACAGACTGAAGGGCTATTGGACCTTTTAACAAATAGTCCTTATTTTGCTGGAATCTTTCTTTTCTTTTCACCAGTCGGTGGGAAAGCCCTCATATAGATTCTGTATCTTTTTAAAAGGGAGAGTGTTTTCAAACATTACTTGTAAGGTGGTTCAGTAGATACTGTTAACCTCTCACCTGCATCTTCACCCCACCATCAACCCTGTGCAGATACTGAATAAACACCCCTTTTTCCCATATGAATAACTTGGAAATAGAAAAGTTCAATGTAAAAAAATAAATAAAATAAAATAAAATAAAGTAAAAATAAAGAAAAGTTCAATGTAAATGTCTGGTGACAAACAGGAGAAACTTTCCAAAAATAATGATAAAGGGGTTATGCAACTATGATAACACCACTGAAATACTAGCTCATGAGAGTAGGGAACTGTCCAACTTCGAGACCCCTTTAATCTTGGGGTTATAGTTTGGATTAAATCATTTTAATGAAAATATGTAAATATGCATATCTTGTCTGGTTCCATTTCGCTAGATCATTTTTAAAATTAGAATTAGAAAAAAATATTTGGTTTTAACACATTAGAGTGTTTCTCTCTAATTTGGGGGTAACACTTTAGCTCAAGTAGAAAACATTATCTTTCTCAGTCCCCTTGCTTGTGAAATGTATCTGAAGCCCTATGAAATTAGACACCAACTCTATCTTAAGTGAAAGTCATACTACAAAGGCCAGGTTCAAAACTTTACTTCATGCTCTAAAACTCAGAATGAGGGCTCATTAATAAGATGGGGCAATCACTGCCTCCCTGGGGCCTCTCAAAAAAAAAAAAAAAAAACACTAAAAGCTAAGGTCAGTTGCATTAATCTGGGTTATCATGAATATAGTGTCATCCTTCATATTCTGGAACATTTCTTTTTTTTTTTTTTTTAAGATTTTATCTCTTTATTTGAGAAAGAGAGATAATTAGAGAGAGAATAAGTGGGGGGTGGGGAGAGGGAGAAGTAGGCTCTCTGCGGACAGGGAGCCCGACACAGGGCTCAGACCCAGGACCCCAGGATCGTGACCTGAGCTGAAGGCAGATGCTTAACTGACTGAGCCACTCGGGCACCCCTAGAACATTTGTTTTCTAATTTATTTTGAATCGATTTGCTTCCCTTTTTTCCAGAAAGTAAAAATTTCCTCTCTTTTCCAAACACTAAGTTTATGGAAATTACAAAATTGGCTGCGATAAAAGAATTTGAGGATTTACTTAGAAAGAGAAATTAAATTAAGTACATACTATAAATATCACAAACTGTCATAGAGATAATGTACACCAAATATTAACATCTTTAAACATGGAGACATTTATAGGTCTTGAGTACATAAAATTAGAGTTTTTATAATCCGACTTGAGAGTTTGAGAATTTTTTCCCACCCACTCAGCCACCTGTACATGATCTAAGATATCCTTTAAAGAGAAAGACGAGGGACACCTGGGTGGCTCAGTTGAGTGTCTGCCTTCGGCTCAGGGCGTGATCCCAGGATCTGGGATCCAGTCCCACATCGGGCTGTTTCTCCCTCTACCTAGGTCTCTGCCTCTTTCTGCATGGAGCCTGTTTCTCCCTCTGCCTAGGTCTCTGCCTCTTTCTCAATCTGTGTCTCTCATGAATAAATAAATCTTCTTTTTTAAAAAAAGAGAAAGATGAGGAGGGAATGTGTTTGTATTTAATTTTCATTACCTAGTAGATAGGGACGGTGAAAGCTCCTTAACACATGACAACTGGCCTGTGGTGTCAAAAAAATTAAATTCACTCTGTTAGGGGAAAAAAAAGAGTAATGTAGCAGAAAAATGACTACTTGATTAAATAATTTTTTAAAGGAGGAGATAACAGGAGAGGTGAGAAAATTAGAATTAAGTCCCAACCACAGGCATCTACAAAGAAAACTCCCTGTGTGAGCCAAAAGAAAAAGAGAATGCTTACCTGTCTGATTCTGGCAGTGAACAGGAGAGAAAGAAATGTCATCGAGAGCCACATATCCTCCTTTAGGACCATTGAAAGCAACTTCAAAAATAACCTGCAGAGGAAGATGATGTATTGCTACAGGTTTACAGATTTTCTGTTAGGCTTCAGAGCTCTCAACCATGATTTACAGATTTTTTAAAAAGATTTATTTATTTATTCGAAAGAGAGAGAGAGGCAGAGGGAGAGTGCAAACCCCAAGCAGATTCCATGGAGCCCAACATGGGGCTTGATCTCATGACCCTGAGATCATGACCTGAGCTGAAATCAAGAGACCCTCAATGGATGGAGTCATTCAGGGGCTCCTCTTAACTATGATTTAAAATAATGTGGCAGGGACACCCGGGTGTCTCAGTGGTTGAGTGTCTGCCTTTGGCTCAGGGCATGATCCCTGGGTCCTGGGATCGAGCCCCGCATTGGGCTCCCTGCAGGAAGCCTGCTTCCTATGTCTCTGCCTCTCTCTGTGTCTCTCATGAATAAATAAATAAATAAAATCTTAAAAAATCATGATGTGGCAGTCAAATCAGGTGGTGACAGGTTATAGGCAAATGTTAGGAATCATGTTCCTAAATCTCAAGCAGCTCCCGACTTGAGCCACCATTTCTTCTAGGGGAGGGAGTACTGAGCCCTGTGTTGTATTTTATTGGTGGATTTTTCCCCCTTACTTGAGTGTGTATCTCTCTCCGACAGAACCACAGAATCGACAATTTGCTAATAACCCACGTCATTACAGAAACAACGAACTACTTGGGGAAAGCAGGCCCGGCTTTCCAACTGCCCTTCACATGGAAGTAAGGCACTGTGGGATTCTTTCCCTTTTCTCACACATGAAATCCTCTGTGAGGGCTCTGGACAAGGATGTAAGATCAAAGACTATTACTTGTCTGCAAAGGCAAAATCAGGCCCCAAATGCTATGTATGGATGTCAGCATTTCAGCATGTCCAGGCACATCCAGATGGTTAGAAGGAACATGAGGTTTTTCATGAGTTCAACTCTCATTTTTCTCCCTTCTCTGCCACCGGCTTCTACTCTGAGGTCCATCTGCTACCTTCTGCTGGTGCCCCTGGGGATGGGGAGCAGTGCACACAGCGCTGCACAGTGGGGGATGCAGTGGGGAAACCACCCAAGTGTGCAGCCTACTCTGGTGAATTAACACGAGAGGATGAAACGTTGGCAGGGTCTGAAACTCATGTCAGGCAGGTGACATAAACACATGACATGAGCTTGGTGTGATACAGCAGGATCGGGTGCAGACTGCTCTGAAATGGGGAACCCAACCTCAGTCTATAGGGGCGCCTGCTTCTCAGCTTCCTCAGTTGCTAATGTGTGGGAGTTTGGGCCTGAAGTGTCAGGACCTACCAAATTGTCAAGAGGACCTGGATCTCTAGATTTCTCCTGGGAAATCTTTGGCTATTTCAGTGTTGGCCATTTATTTAAACACTAAAACAAACATGGAAAAAACAGGGGAAAAAACCCAACCCACTACTCTAGAGAGCAGCCAGGCAAATAGTTGTAGGCTGGACCTGACCCCTAGGCTTCTAGTTTTCAAACCTCTTCTAAAGAGAAGGGTGTCTTGGAGGCAGACGGACCACAGTTCAAATCCCATTTCTGGTACTACTAGGTGACCTTGAATACATTGCGAACCCTCTTAAGGCTTTGCCTTTGTTATTTATAAAATAGGCATAACCCTACTTTGTGGGACAATCAAGGAGATTAAATGAGATAAGGTATATAAAGCCCCCAGCACAGAGTCAGGTGCGTACTGAGCTCCGTACTAAATGCATGCGGATTTCTCCAGGTTGACTTCTCTGGAACTCCTATCCAGGTTTGAGCCTACTTAGCCACCAATGAGCCCCAGCAGGTTCCTTCCTTTCCCTAAGTCTTCGTTTCCCTAGTTTTGAAAGAAAGAGTGTGGACAAGATGGTCCTGTTCAGCTCAAAAACGGTGGTCCTACAGACCCTTGGATTCTGCAAAATCTAAGGGGGGCCTGGATGTTTGCTGCTGGCAAAGGTGGGGGGAGGCTGAGAACAGAGGGGACAGACATGGACCAGTGAGAAGGGGCCATGGACTCCACAAACATAGCTCAGGTCCGTGACATTTCATTTTCAGGGTGCCCGCTGATAAAGTGAATGATGGAGCTTGGTCTTACTGAGCAGGTGGGGTAAGAATGCTTCTGATCCAAATTTGCAAATCACAGCCCATGTGCCAGCGTGTTCCCTCTTATTTGGAAAGGGTGGGGGAGGTTCTTAGATGTTTGTTTTCCTTTTTAAAATTCATTTGAGAATATGGTGACATTCAATTCACTGATTTCTGCGGAGCGAGTTTCTCTTGCTGGCAATTTCCACTAGCAAACAGTAGCAGCATCATGAGTCAGATTGCTGGAGCAAACGCACATGGGAACCCGAGGGATACATACTGAAGTGTAGTAGTGTCCAGGATTGTGACTTTTCAAGCACGGATGTAAAAGAAAATTCGGCAGAGCCACACTCACACAAATGTTGCCCAAGGAGTTTATGGTCGGATGGAAGGAGTTTGCAAAAGAAACTGTCGTCACTGTGTGTGTGACTCATTTGACTTTAATAGAAGGAAAACTTTCTGAAACAGTATGTGCATTTCTTTTCCTCCCTATAACTCAAACTTAAAAAAATTTTCCACTGGCCTGCAAGAGCAAATCAAGGCCTCGTCAGACTTTGGGAGAGGAAAGAGCACACATCCAGTGTGCTATCTCTGGAGCTGTATGGGGGTGTAGGGCGGGAGCTGAAGGGGCCAAGGGAGTGGCAGGCCTGTCTTCAGTGGACAGAACATGTCACAAACCCATCCAATCCCAACGCTCTCTGAAGCGCCCCACATCAGGTGAGCAGATGGCATCACCAAAAAGCATGCAAAGAAGAATCCACTTCTTTTGCCTTCTTTTGCACTTTAAAGGGAACTAGAGGAGACCTTAGAAAAGCACAAAGTGAAAAGGAAGGAATATGTATAAATCTGTGGTAACTGAGACTCTACATACAGCCCCAAATCTGCAAGCACAATGTTGCACCCATTGATTCTAGTAGCCCTCTGGAGTCCTCAGACAGATCTAGGCATCTGCCTTCAGCTCTAGGTCAGAATTTAGTCCAGAATTTTCCTACGTGCCTGGCACTCACCAGCTGTATGACCTAGATAAAAAACATCAAGTGCTGGGGCTCTCTTTTTTTTTTTTTTTTCTCCTTTCTTATCTGTAATGTGGGGATAATTTTATCTACTCTGGATTGTCGTAAGTGCTGGAATATAACATAGATACAGGTGTGTATATGTGCTTAGAAAGAAGGCGCATAATAACAAACACCACAATGTTAGTGTTCTCATCCTTGCAGGGTCAGCCTGGGCCGTTTTAGCATGTTTTGCTTTCCTAAATCTTCTCATTCTTCTGCACTGGATATTTATCACTCACATAACCATAAAAAGTTTTAAAACAAAAGCACCCAGGCTTGATTCAAAGTGGGGCCACAATCATAAATCTCTTATTTTTATGACATTCTTTATATTGTAAAGGTGGAGAGAAGAAAATAAGTTGGCTTTTTTTTTTTCTTTTTTCCTTCTCTCTTTCTCTGGAAGACTCTTCCCTCCAGCAAGGGAACGCTTCATCCTAGCTCTCAGGAATGGAAGTTCACGAGTGGGTTTCACCTAGAGGGTGTTCATCTCTTTTGCCTCGCGATCACAGTGTGAGGTTCAGAGGGGACGTGTGCCCATGAAATATAGTAGGCAGCAGGAAGACAGAGGGACAAGAGAAGAAGAGGGAGAAGCAGAGGGGGTCTCAGGGGGTGGAGAGGAAGGAAGATAAAGACTCCCGGGCCTGCTGCACCCCCGCAGAGGGTCCGGCCAGGGCACACCTACCTCCATGGGGTAGGGCGCGCTGAACTCCACCTCAGCCAGATTCCAGGCAGCATTCCCTGGCTGGCCCATCTTCCAGATTTCCTCGTAGAGGCCAGCCCCATCCCGAGTATAGAGGGAGAAGATATTGTCATTCCCCTGCTGGAGCTGGTAGTAAAATGACAGGCAGCCGGACATGGGGGCTGTGGTCATCGGGGAGATGAGCTGCGCTACCTCCTGGAAGTGCTTGACGTAAACCGAGTCCACATACATGTAGTGGCCTGAAAATCACAGGGTGACACATAGCGTAAGGCAGGCTGGCGGGAATTAGGCGGGGGGGGGGGGGGGGGTGGCTGGTGGTGGTGGTTCAGGGGACACAGTGCGATGCTAGGATTTGCTCCAAGGCGATCGGGGCGTGTGTGTGGCAAAGAAGTGGATGAGTTAGGGGCGCACGAAGTCTGGCCACGGGCCGATGGGGGTGCTTGCTGGGAGGGGAGTGCACGGAGCTCCACGTGCTCTGCTAAGTACAAGACCAGAACCGTCCACTCTCTCTCATTGCCCGACTTTGGGTAGAAGCAAAATACACAGCTACAGAGGTAGATGCATCAGCTGCAGAGCACTGGAATTTTCACAAGCTGAACGCAGCTGTGGAAAGAAACCGAACCTGACCCCAGGAGGGCCCTGCTTCTCCCAAGGCTTCTGTGAGTTACAAGACTTCTAAGAACATACTCAGCATACCAGCTGTTCCTAAAGGGGCACAGAGGGACCCTCCTGTTCATCTTTACAATACACACAAAATGTGGGCAAGTCTTTTTTTTTTTTTTTAAGACTTTATTTATTTATTCATGAGAGACAGAGAGAGAGAGAGAGAGAGAGAGAGAGAGAGAGAGGCAGAGACACAGGCAGAGGAAGAAGCAGGCTCCATGCAAGGAGCCCGACATGGGACTCGATCCCAGGTCTCCAGGATCAGGCCCTGGACCGAAGGTGGCGCTAAACCGCTGAGCCACCCGGGCTGCCCAAGTCTTTTTTTTTTTTTTTTTTTTTTTTTGAGTGAAACTAACATGTTGACTTCAAACTAGGTTACAAGTTTTGCCTCTTTAACAGAATATGCAGACAGGGTTGGGATTCGGGAGGTTGGACTTGGGACATCACCCTTGGCAAGGCCTTCGTGGGCTCTGGGCCCACAGGTCGACCACCCGACCTCTGTTAGAGGCATTTTGGTGCAAGAGAGTAACCAGGAAGCAGGAAGGGGGAGGAGAGCCTGGATTGGGCGTTGAGGTGACCTGAGGTCAAGCCCTGCTAGGACCTCAGGCAAGTTACTGGACATCTCCGGGCTTCAATGTCCTGATCTCTAGAGGGAGAACCAAATGCTTCCCTCGCAGAGCTGGTCCAAGCATTACATGAGATTACGCATGTGGAGTGCTCACCGTGGGCCTGGCACATTGTGACTGGCTAATACAATTACAATGAAATAAAGGAATGTCATTAATGATTCTGGTACCATGCCTTCCCCATTGTCTGTTTTGTGCAAAGACTGGTTGTCATTATTAGCAACGTAAGCTGCGGCAACGGAGGAACGCGATGCGTTGTAGCTTCACGACAATGACCTTTCTATTTATAAGTTCAGAACAATTACAGCTTAATATTTTGTTTTATTATGCGGTGCCTGATTAACAACAATCCCTTTTATACTCAGCACAATAGCAACAAGGGTATTAGGAAGGAGATATGCCTTCCTGCACCGGACACTTGCTTTGCTTCTAACACACCACCTGGTGTGCAATAGGCCCTTGACAAATGGTTATTCAAAGCACAGATACAGTCTCAGAAAGGTCCTCACCTCAACATGGCAGAGGAGAGAGGTGAATAAATCAAGGCTTGTTTCTCCTGGCGGCAAATTGTTCAACCTCCTGAACCATCTCCCTTGTTTAACTATAATTTCTCTTAGCATCTTGCCAAGACATGCAACTGTGAGTAAATAAAGATCACAGGCTCAGATGACCAGAGGGCCAGCCGGATCAAGTATACCACTGAAGTGGAGTGGGTCCAGGGGAAAAATCGAGTGATCGATTCATTGCCAACATTTGAAATCATATTTCATCAGCAATGAGAAATAGAAAACAAGCTTCTCTGTGAAACTCAGAGAATCAGATGGCACTGAGCCCCTATTCTCACGCGGCTGGGTAAGAGTGGCAGCCCCTGCACGGGTTAGGTTCTCTGGCCCAACACTGAGTGCATCCATCCCTCTGCTCCCAGCTGGTGCCCCGACATCCAGCCTGGTGCCGTAGGCTTTTCCCACCGAAGCTCAAAATATAAATTTTCATAGCACATCTATCCATTTAAAAATGATACCCCCTGTCTGAGTCTGCTAGCGTTGCTATAATGAAGTATCACAAACAACAGAAATGGATTTTTAATCCCAATGCAGGAGGCTGGAAGTTCCAGATCAAAGTGTCAGCAGGATTGTTTCTTCTGAGGGCGGTCAAGGTAAATTGGTTCCAAGGTTCTCTTCTGGAATCTGGTGGCTGGCTGGCAACTTTGCTTTTCTTGGCTAAGAGATCTTCACCTTCATGTTCACATGGTATTCTCTCTCTGCACATGTCTCTCTGTGTCTAAATCCACCCCCATCCTCCCAATGACTTTTACAAAGACACCAGTCATGCTGGATTAGGGACCTACTTCAGTATGACCTCATGTTAATTACATCTGCAACAACCCTACCACCAAATAAGGTCACATTCTGAAGTACCAGGGGAGGTGGTGGTGGTTGTAGTGGTGAGGACTTGGGCATATGGTTTTGAGGAAAT
Organism: Canis lupus dingo; assembly: GCF_003254725.2. NCBI lineage: Eukaryota > Metazoa > Chordata > Mammalia > Carnivora > Canidae > Canis > Canis lupus. Next base: position 87,498,748 of record NC_064243.1, read on the forward strand.
ACAATTCAACCGGTAACACCCACCACCGCAACTTTTTAAAAATTCTGTATATGCCAAATAAGCATATCTGCAGGCTGGAAACAGCTGACGGACTCCCACTTTGCTGACTCTGGGAAGGGATGTTAAACAAAGACACAGAATGTCAGGGGGCACCTGGGTGGTTCAGTGGTTGAGCATCTGCCTTCGGCTCAGGGTGTGATCTCGGGGTCCTGGGATCGAGTCCCACATCGGGCTCCCCAAAAGGAGCCTGCTTCTCCCTCTCCCTGTGTCTCTGCCTCTTCTCATGAATAAATAAATAAAATCTTAAAAAAAAAAAGGAATCAGAATGTCAGACTGAATCAAATCAGAGGACCTCTGAACTGGAAGGAAGGGCAGGCCTCCCCACTAAGCTCCCCACACCCAGGCTGTGGGGGCCCGGCCTCCCCAAGAATACTTTGCTAATAGAGAACATATGCACCCAGCGAACCTCCGTAACACACCTTTGCTCACTGGGCGCTCCTGTGTCAAAGGCAGGGAGGAAGTATTGACTGCTCTTTGTAATGAAACAGAGTCCCTTGCCAAGATATGCGGGGAGGGGGAGCAATGGGAGGGGACGGGTGGAGAGCCCTTATTTTGTTTCCTTGGTACTTCCTGGCGGGGGCTGTGGAGGTGGGCTGCTCATGCCACCTTTGGGTGAACTTGCTGCAGGGACCGTATCTCACTGACAGCCTCCGGCTGCCTCACCTCTGGGTCCCTCGGGCGCCTGTGCCACGGTCACGTACACCGGGCTGGTCTCAGCTGGTGCCTAAGGGTAGCAGGATGCTGGGGAGGGGCCATTTCCACCTGACCTGGGCTCCTCAGTAACTCCCCATTGGCCTGGCCTTCCCCTCCCCGGTATCAGCCTTCTCTGTTGTCCCAAAGGCCCTCCCCAGCCGGGGCCGCGTTCTGACTTTCGAGAGCCCTGGGCACTTTGGCCAGAGTGGGTCTGCTCCTCCTTAGAACATATTAAAGATTCTATTTTAGTATAAAGATGAACACAATTTAGGCGGGGCTGATGATTTTATCTGTTATTATCACATTCATTATTTTCTTCTGATTTTGTTTTAAAGATTTATTTATTTATTTTAGGAGAGAAAGAAAGAGAGAGAAGGAGTAGGAGGAGCAGAGGGAGAGGGAGAGAGAATCTCAAGCAGACTCCATGCTGAGCACACAGCCTGATGCAGGGCTCGATCTCAGGACTCTGAGATCAGGACCTGAGTTGAAACTAAGAGTTGGACACTGACCCAGGCACCTCATTTTCTACTGATTTTAGAATAAATAAAATGAAAACATTCTCACGGACCCCTAAAAATGTCATGGCTCCTAGGCATGGGAGCTACTATGCCTAACAGACCTGTTGACCTGGGCCCCAGTCACTCCAGCTCTCTCCTTACCCTTCACAGCCAATAAATCTCTTTCCCACCTAATCCAAGCTTAGGGTCTTCCTCTTGGAGGACCCAAACTGACACAGCCATGACAAGGGAAATCATTCCCCAGAGGGTGAGGAGGACCTCGAAGGCCTCTGGGAGACTTGGTGATCCCAGGAGACCTCACAATCCACTAGGAGGTATTCATTCTACTTGTGGGGTGCACAGTAACTGGGCTTACAGAAATGTAAGCCCCATCCCATTATGAATCCATCTTCCTCACCATTGACAGATATCTGACAGTCTTCTCTAAAGGCTAGTTAGTCACCTGCTGTGGGGACAACATATTAATCCATGAATCTGCCGTTAAAGTGCTTCATTAACAACTCATGTACAAGACACTCAGCCAAGTGAGCCACAGTCATTTCTGATCCAAAAACCATCCAGCAAACACAATGTGATGTGCCCACAGTGAGTCAGACAGGCTGCTGGTGCTGAGACCAGGACTGCTGACACCAAGTCTCCCATGGAGCCACTAGACTAGACCGCATTCTGTTGTGCTCCCTGCCCCGCCTCCCCATCATTCAATTGTTGCCAAAGTTGGGTACTATTTACTGAAAATCTGAGTAAGAGTGTTTCTCACTGGGAAACAAAAGGTAGCTGGCTCATCTTAGTTGAAGCGGGGCCGATGATTCACAAATCACCAGGTGTCTGCCACAGGAGGCCAGGCTGGAGGGCTAACTACCAGCCCAGGCTCAGTGTGTGTCCTCGGGTACAACCTACCCCGAGGAAGAAGAGCAAATGTTTGGAGGAATGCAGGCACCATTTTGTGCACCTTTCCAAGGGGAATGAAGAAGGTAGCTTGGAATTCTTGGGGAATTATATCTCTAGTGTTTGGCATTATGAGAATTTTCCTGCCCAGTTCAGTGAGGCCAGTCCTTCTAACTGGTGCAGGGTGCTAGGGCCTTTAGAATACCTGGGAGAGGCAATTTGTCTGACCCTTTAAGTTTGAGTAGGACGAAACTAGGTCTAAATGGACCTTAGATGTACACATCCTATAAGGAAACAAATATTAAGGGATCCTGCAGGCCACAAAGACGTCTAAGTAATCAAACTTCAACTGGAAATGAAAGAGTCTATGACAGGGCCATGAGTTCTCCATACAACTAAAAATTGGGAAGTGCAGTGTCACCACCCCCCCACACCCAAAGCCATTGCTGCTTTGCCATACTCAGACTTAGAGCCAGTCTATCCTTCCCTAATTCTAGATTATACACAGAGAGACTACAGCTCCTAGGGGGAAAAAAAAAACAACAAAAAACAATTTCCAATTGTATCAAAATATCAAAATCTTGGCGATGTCAGCCAAAGGCCTCTTCTGCGCATGTACACTTGCTTCCCTGCATGCAGTAATATGTCCCCATGTTAACTCAACGGTTCATGTGCAACCAGCGGCCCCTTTTAGGTAGCCATTTTCCCCTTGAATTAGGGAAAAAAAAACTTTGAGGGCAGTTCCTGAAATTTTATTTTCAAACAGTCTGGCTAACCAGCATTCCACAAAAATTGCCCTCGGCTTGGCTCCGATGCCAAGGCATCCTCTGACTCAGCTGTGATTCGGCCTTGTTGGCCACATTTGTGCTCCAGTTGCGACGTCTATATCCGTGTCATGTTGTCTGGACAAGCTGTCTCCTGGGGAAGGGGGAAAGCATGGTCTGAGGAAGCATACGCCAGCTGGGAAAACCCACTGGTCTGCTACCACTGTGAGGAGACAGCACCTAAATACGGGAGGTCACCATGCCTGTTCTTCCTGTCTACGAATCCAACACTGATCGTCATGGATCTTTAGTTCTAAGAGTTTGGGTAAGTTTAGTATAGTAGAGTCAGGCTCTAGTCTTTTTAGACAGCTTTCAGAGATGACATAAATGTAATAAATGAACATGAACTGGGATGTCTCCTAGTCTCTGCTAAGTCCTCAGTGCCAAGAACGATGGGTGACAAGTACCTCCATTCTGTGGTCTGGTACCAGACCATCCCTGTAGGATATGCTACATTGTGGCCGCCTTGGCATCTAAGCTGGCATCACCAGATGTATTCCATCTCTCCCTTCCAGCCTGAGGATATGAGAAGGATCAGAGACATCACAGACAGAGTCTCTTTGAAGACTGGTGTTCCGGAGCTAAACTGCAATGTGTTTTCTTTTGACCTCCCAAGGAAAAGGAAAGGGATTGCTTCCCCTTTCTTATCTTGATCCAAGAGAAGAGGCTTAATGGAACCACTCATAGAGAGAGTGGAACCTCCATGAGAGGGAAATCACCATTCAACCTCCCCCTGACCCATGCTTGCAGAAATCCCCGAGTTCTTCAATTGCCCTGGGCCTCAAGAGGAGGGTGCTCAGAGTTCTCGGGAGAACTTGATCAGTGATAACTGGGGTTTGTGGGGGCACAGAAGGCAGTTCCTGACTCTTGACCATATACATCTAGAGAAAAGACGTCCGTAGGGACCCTGGGGGTAGAATGGAGAGAAAGGATTCCGTTGCCAGTGAGCTGTACCTCCCAGTTTGGCATGGGCAAAGATTTGAGATTTTCCTTAGCCTTAGCCTTAGCCAGCTCAGAAGGTAGGTAGGCTAGAATGTCTTGAAAGGACTTTTCTCAAAAGGACCACATGCAGTATAAAGGCCAAACTCCAGCTTCCATAGGACTGGTCACATAAAATCTGTTGTCCCCATCCCTTCCTTTTCTGTTCCACTGTCACAACTCCTCCTACCCTGGAGGAGCCAGAAGCAGCAGAGTGAGTAGGAGAACATGAAGGGAAAAGCAAAAGAAGTATGAAGAAAAAAGGCCAATGGCTTTCTCTCTATGGCTCTACCGTGTTTTAGTCTGGGGGGACATTTGAATCGGATGAGATGCTGGAGTTTTGACAGGGCTGAACCAAACCCTTGAGAAGGAGGCTATTAGTTCATACTTCAAAGTGTCCAGAAAGATAAGGTAAGTCATCCAAGGACAGGGAAAGGTGAACGAGCAGAGCCTGTGTAAAGGTAACGGTGAGAAAATTAATAAAACTGCTTCCCCGCTGAGAGCGTATGCAAGGAACCAAGTGGATCAATGCAGAGAGTAAATGCATAGCACTGTTAAGAGGATGCCTGAGCTCTGTCTGAACTGAAAGGAGAAAAGGTGGCCATGAATTATAGAAAGATGCTCCATCCATCTCAGGATCTTGGAGGGAATAAAATCACTCTGACCTTAATTTAGGTTTTGAAACCTTGCTCAGCTCTCAGGGTGGCACCCTACGTGCATATGATTTTTAAAATCTCAGCAAAGAAACAGATTTCCCTCATTATTTGCCCAGTAATTACCTTCTTTTTTTGCCAAGGCAGGTAGGAAACAGTAATGATCTGAGCTACCAATAGGCTACCTCCTGAAAGATTTCGTTTCACTTCATAAAATTTAACAAAGAAAAAAAAATCCATTCATGATGAATCGGAATTGAATGACAAAAAAGCAGGATAATATCCCATCCCCTCCAACATTCCCAAGATGTCTCACGAGAGTTTTGACTGCATTATTTTAGCCATTTCCACCCTGAGACAGACATTCGGAGACCAAGTGCCCATTTGAAAGATTGGACTCACGGTTTGGGCTGTTAAAAATGCATGGTCAAATGAGGAAAACTCATATATGTGTCACATTTTTCAGATACCACATTCACTCTCCTTTCTTCTACAACACAAAGGCCAGAGCCCTCCTGAAGGTGTCCCTCAACCCCTGGAAGTGTCTAAGCGGACACACAGCTTCGCTTGCCCCCATTGTTCACTTCTCTGGGTTTTCTCTGAAAGCATAAGCTGCTTCCAGTAAATGAATGAACATGAGATGAGTTTTTTGAGCAAAATCTGCTGCTGTGGGCAGATACCTGAACCATTTAATCTTTACTTTGCCACCCAAATTGATAGAGCTCAGGAAAAATCAATACATCCAGTAGATGGCAAATGTACTTAGAAAGGCAACCCCCCTCTCTTAATTTAGAGCACTGGAAGGTTATTATTATTATTATTTTTTGTTCTCCCAATAGTGATTCTGGCCAAAACTCTGAGTCCTATGGGCAGAGAGCTTTTCAAGGAAAATATCAGAGAATCTTTAGAACTCATCTGTTTTAGCCTCACTGTATATAGGAAGAAGTCTTATATGGGAGCCCATGTGTGAGGGGTCTGAATGTGTGTGTGTGTGTGTGTGTGTGTGTGTGTGTGTGTGTTTTAGGTGAGGAGACAGCTGTCTGGCCACAACTGATCATCAGTGTAGAAGTTCAAGAGAAACAGCAGAGAGTCAGGGGAAAATGAGTAGAACGTAGGCACCCAGGCTGCGGACTTGTCATGAGCAGGAGCATAACTGAGGTCTGGGTGTTACTCTGCCATCACCTCATATCCCAGAACTTTCAAATGCTCTCCAATCACTGAATAAAGTATCCACTCTCATGCCTGTACGCCTCTGCATATGCTGTACTTCTTATCCATCTAGCCAAATTCCAGTTCTGAGATGACTTCTTCTAGAAAGCTTTCCCTGAACCCCCAAAACCAAGGCAATCTTTCACTTTTCTGTGGTCCCATATCATTTATTTCACAGCTCTGTTAGTCATGCATCATTGTGCATGCTTACAGAGTATTTTGGTATTTGAATAATTTGAGAAATGCCATAATACCCATTAACAAAGAACTGTATTAAAGGTACCAAGAAGTCCTGAAACAAAGAAGTCTGTGTAGCTTTCTTCAGCTCAGGGTTTCCCTAGTTTATTTTTCCCCCTGGTTACGATGAGTGGTGAATTTGGAGATTTGGATGTACAGCATTAGGACTAAAATACTAGAACTCAAAGCTATCTTAGAGATTATGGAATTCAAATTCTTCATTTGAAAATAGGCCAGTGGAGACCTTGAGAAGATGAAGGACTGCTTAAAGCAATCCAGCACTCGGAGAACTGGGTCTGGAGCACAAGTGTTGAACTCCTAGCCTGGTCCTCTTTCTCTGTTCCTTATTGACACTGCTGAGGTCGGAATGTTCCATGGTCACAAATGAGAGTGAGGAAAGTCTAGGGATGATGCACTCCTCAGAGGATGGATGACACTCAAGTGACAAAGTCAAATGGATGACCTGATAGTAGGATACAGATCCGTTGCCTCTCCCAAGAAATATGTGTTCTCCCTAACCAACTGGTCCTCATCATCATTGAGGATGCAAAATGATATGGGGCGCCTGGCTGGCTCAGTTGGTGGAGCGTGCAACTCTTCATCTTAGGGTTGTGAGTTCAAGCCCCACGTTGAGTGTAGAGATTATTTAAGAAAGAACACCTTTTAAAAAAAGGAAAAAGAAGGGATGCTTGGGTGGCTCAGTGGTTGAGCATCTGCCTTCGGCTCAGGGCATGATCCCACGGTCCTGGGATCTAGTCCCATGTTGGACTCCCCGCAGGGAGTCTGCTTTTCCCTTTCCTTTATGTCTCTGCCTCTCTCTGTGTGTCTCTCATGAATAAATAAACAAAATCTTAAAAAAAAAAAAAAGGAAAAATGATGCATAGAACAAGTGGTCATTAAGTCATCATATCGGTTACTCAGTGCATCTGACTCTGGAACTAAGTGATTTGGGAGAAGTTTTCTGACACTTCCCCATATTTAAGTTCAGACATCTATGTTAATGACATCAAGAGTTATAACATTATTAATGTATTACTCTTTCAAGATTTCTTTCTATTTCCTTTACTAAATTCTTAAGATATGGGAGAAAGTTATGTAAGTTGTCATATTCCTTGAAACAAAGCTTTTAAGAGTTGGCAACATTTTGTTGTTTTGAATGAACCAGATTGGTGGACTAATCTGTCATGCTAGGTTATCACCCACTCACCACATGACACTTACAGTGTGGCTCCTACAATGGCCACAAATGGAGTTGGGCTCTGCGTGCGTAGGGCCAAAATATGTATGTATGTATATATATATATTCCAGTCATTTATCATTTCCAAAAGTACTAGCCCTTTCTTTTAGAAGAAGTAAGTGAAAATGTTTTGGGTTTTTTTGTTTTGTTTTGTTTTCTAATCACAATTATTTATGTAAGTGACCTAAGATGTATCTAAAGAAATCATTTCTAGAGTGTTTTTTGTTCTCTTGTTCTACTGTTTGGTCCTCTATTTACCGAGATAAACACTGTCTGGTTAACTAAACTAACTACATTGTTGTGACTGCATCTCTCCTTGCTCAAAGACCTCCAATGGTCTCCCACTGTCGACATTATAAAGTTAAGTTCTCTTTCCTGGCATTTGAGGCCTTTGCGAATTTGCCCCTACACCACTTTCCCAATCATATCTCTCCTCCGATACCCCATGATTGCTACCATGCATCACTCTCCCTCTCTTGTCTCGGCCTGTCAAGGTCCTATCCATTCCGCAAACGCAGTTGACTTCTTTCATCATGTCTTCTAGAATGTCCAAGCAGTAAGTGATCTCTCTTGTCTCTGAATACCCCGCACTTTCCTTTTATGAGGGAAGTGGGGGACCACTCTTAGATCACTTGACACATGCTACCTTGTCTTACATCCATGTATGATAGAAATCTTTTTCTTTTTTTTTTTTTAAAGATTTCATTTATATAAGACACACACACATACACACAGAGAGAGAGAGAGAGAGGCAGAGACAAAGGCAGAGGGAGAAGCAGGCTCCATGCAGGGAACCTGACGTGGGACTCAATCCCAGGACTCCGGGATCATGCCCTGAGCTAAAGAGAGATGCTCAACCACTGAGCCACCCAGGCATCCCTCTTTTTCCCTTTCTTGAACGTATATTCTTTGAAACTGGGCAAGGACCATAGGGAATGTGCCATTTTATTGTCGTTTTTCCAATCAGAACCGATACAGAGTCAAATGAATGAAAATGCTAGCTCCAATGTTGCATTTGTCTTAAACAAGTGATCCTAGGAGATTCCAACCTTTTAATATATGATTACTTAAGAAGCCTGGGCATGTTGAAAAGAGAAAAGGAACAGATAAAATAAAGTCTGCAAAATAGAAGTTGACTAACTGGGCCTGACCTGAAGGTGTGTTTTTTTGGCCCATGCTGTGTTTTTAAAGAAAATATTTACCAGGGCACCTGGGTGGTTCAGTCGATTAAGCGTCTGCCTTTGGCTCAGGTCATGATCTTAGGGTTCTGGGATCGAGCCCCATGTGAGGCTCCCTGCTCAGTGGGGAGCCTACTTCTTCCTCTTCCTTTGTCCCTCCCCCTGCTCATGCTTTCTCTCTCAAATAAATAAATAACATCTTTTAAAAAAAAGAAAATATTTACCAATTTCAAAAAATTGGGGAAATTTCACATAAAATACTTGCCTTCCTGGTGATCTTATGAAATAAAAAGATCTGCCCTTTGGACCCGCAATCTCACATGGCAGCAACTAATTAGAGCTGAGTACCCTTTGTACAGGATCTGTGCTTCCTAATTTGCCACAATCCTCACCCAGCCCACATGTCACACTTATAACATCTGCCTGGCTCCTTTAGGAAACTGAGTGTGAGAGTCTGGCTATAAAGGAGACAGAAGAGGTAGGAGCAGTCTCAGAATGGAGACTGTCCAGAGCCAAGATAAGCTACAGGATGGGCGCTTAAAAAAAAGTTAGAGACCAGGTTACAGTAAGCCCTTGCACACGTCTCCCATCTATGGAGATGGTCTCCTCAAAGACAACTTATCCCCAAGAACCTCTCCTCTCCATTTTCCTGCACAGTCCAGCCCACTTGGCCACTAGGTGGCCCTGTTGCTTTCAGGATTCATCACTGGGAATTGAGACTCACCTCAGGGCCACTTGGGAAGTTCATAAGGACTTGTTCCCATCACTCAATCTATTTTTAGTGAAAAACAATCTAGGATTATTCCAGACTTGCCTTTAGGGATAAGAAACATAGAACAACAAGTAGAGAAGAAAGTAAACTATAATAGGGAAATGTGTAAAGAGCAAGGCCAGGTCACAGGTGAAGAAAAGCCTTTAACCGGGAGGCCTTCCCCTTAGTTACAGAGCTCCCGTCCACGGGTTATCTCAATCTCACAGCCCACCTTTCCTGCTCTTCCACCACGACTCCTGGCCTCTCCTCCCTTCTCCTTTTTCTGTGGACAGGGCCATGGTTAGGTCAATGTAGGGACGAAAACACTTCTCCTGGGAAAAGGACACCATCTGTCGCCAGCTCACCCAGTTCACTCTTGAAAGTGTGATCCTGTGGGAGAACGGAAGGGGAGTTCCGAATGTTTCCTCCTCCGACAAACCAGTTCACATTGGGGTTCCAGCGGTTCACAAAGCCACAGAGATGATTTTCTTCAAAGTCGCATTCTGGCAGAAGAGAAAAAGAAACACATTTTGTGGAGACATGGTCACCCCTCGGTATACCCGGACCCACTACGGAGTTTGCTCTTCCAAATTCAGATATGTTTCTCATTCCCTTTGATCACTGGAAGCTTTGTACCATGATCCCTGGACAATAATGGAAATTTTAAGTCATTTTTGCTTCTTTGTATTACGGCCCTTCCACTTACCAGCCACGTGGCTTGTAGCATGACCTCTCTCAGCTTCTGTTCCTTCATTTGTGAAATGAGGGGAACACTCCCACCACACAGGATGGTTCTAAGTGTGGCCACTCCCAACACAGTGCTGGGCATGTGGTTAGTGCTTGGTGTATCAGCCCCCTCTGCTTTAAAGCCCTATTTGGGACTATCTGCTTAGCTCCAGAAATTGTATCTGCCACCCTTCTGGTAGCATACTTCCCCATCCCCTTCTCTCCTGATGGTAGACAAGATACCCAGGGCAAAAGGACATGTTTCTTAGGTGTTAAAAGCCCCTGCTTTTCTTATTAACAACAAACAGTCAGAAAGGCAGGGCAGGCATATCCTACGCTCTGGGTTCTTCTGCAGCGACTGAGTGGAGAAGAGAAAATAGAGACACTTCACCTACCTCCCCCGCCCATACACACACTTTTAGTTGCACTGACATGTTTGCAAAGATAAATTTTTCTCAGGCTTTTTTAGTGGGAATAAGAAGCTCACAAACGAAGGACCCCCATACTCATCAACTAAAAATATGAAGTATGATTGCCCTCGTCATCTCCCATTACCCCCTTCAGACCCCACCTCCACCTTTTCTCACCCTGCTCTGCCCTCCAGAGGTAGACTTATATGGACTGTACCAATGGTCTCCCCTGCCTTTTGCCTTCCTGTTGGATTTGACCAATGGAAAGTAAGAGAAGAATGAGGCTGGTGGTGTTCATTTCTCTAGTTCCCTCCCTGTCAGGCTGCCATGGGTTGGCTGTGTCCCTCTTCCAAGGACACAGGTCCTATCAAGTAGCCCTCACCACACAGCCACTGGCTCCAGGCTCCAGTAGCACCCCTCCCCCCCCGCCTTGCCCTAAAGTCTGACGAATCACCATTCTTACCAGTTCTGAATTGCCACATAAGCTTTTGCTGGTTTCCTTTACCTACCCTCACCTCTGTAGCCCCTAATGAGTCTTCTTCAAATTAGGTGGGATGCACCCTGTTTCCACTTTCCTGCCAGGACCCTGATTGATATAGCTATCAATGGGTTTTTACGTTAGCAATCACTGAAAAATGTTAAGATTTTTATCTGCAACTTTTTCACTGCAGCGTCTGCCAAGCAATGCCCAACATTCCATGCCCAGGGCTGCTGAAGAATAAAATAGAAAGCAAAACAGTCCTTAATATGCCAGGTTCTATTCTAAGCACTTTAACTGAATTAACTTATTTAATCCTCAAAACAGTCCCATGAGGTAGGTACTATTATTAACCTCATTTTACAGATGAGCAAACAAGCAGAGAGTGCACAGAAAGAAAGGGGAAGGGATTATGGGATCAGGCTACTCAACAAGATGAAAGTATTGGCACTCCTTTTGCTTTTTAATTTTTTTTCCTTTTTTTAAAAAAAACAAACAAACAAACAAACCAGAAGCCATTGAGTGATTTGAAGAGAGGAAATTTACATTTTTAAAGTGCCCGGCACTGTGCCAGTCACCTTCATACTTATGATCCCATCAGCTTCCATGTTATTCCTATGAGGGAAGCATTTTATATCTATTTTGCAAGTGGAGAAAGAGAGGCTGCAGGGCGCAGGGAGCTGAGGGCCAGCAGGTGCTGCTGCACCAGGGGCGTCCATCTGGTGAGTGTACTCTGGGATCCACACCAGCCCCCAGGGGGTGAGCGAGGGCACTACCAGGGGGCGCAGCGGTCTAACCCCACTGTACCTTCAGAACATGGTCACATTCCCATGTTTTCTTCCACTTGCCTTAGTATTATCCTTGGAAGGCAAAACACAGAGTTGAGAGGGGATCAGCAAAGGCTCTTTTTTATTCAGAATTCTCTGACTCTCCCTTCCTCTTCCTCTCCACAGCTGGTCAAACTCCAAGGGCTGTCACTGTTGAAAAATCTCTCAAATCTCCCACCTTTTCCCCATTCAGGCCCTTTTTGTAAGGTTACAACCACTTCCTGGGGGATTTCCTCTCCTGTGTTATTTTCTTGTTTCTAAGTCATTTGCCAAGGGCCCCTCAGAGTCACCATGTAAGGATGCGGGCAGGGGCTCATCCTCTGCTGACCTGGAGCACTTGCTGACCACAGAACCATCCACACTCCACAGCCCAGCTGGGATCCAGAGACTTCCCTAGGACTCCCTTGGCGGTCCCGATTCGCACTTCAAACACCGTCCTGGCTTCTGGCCTGTGGGTGAGCAAGCTCTGGGCCTCCTCCACACTGGGGGCATCCCACAGAGAGCACCTCCCCTCTTCCCCTGCACCTGCACTTCACTGAAACCCGCTCCTTCCTGAAACCCCAGCTCAAACGCATCTCTGATGTTCAGGCCTGTCTGATCTCCTGTCTTCCTCCCCGCTGCACCCTCACTGCCTGGCCTGGCCTCCTCCGTGGGGGCCCGTCTTCAGCTTCTAAGGAAATAGTGTCAATGGCAGACAAATAGAAAGTGAGTGGCCGGCATGGAAGAGGCATCCAGGCAGCCCTGCTCCAGGGGCATCCAAGCAACGCTGGGGACACAAAGATGGGGTAAAGGTATGTAGGAGAGAAATGGAGTGCAATGAGGAAGAAAGGCGATATGATGCTTGCTATTCCGGCAGAAGCTGAGCTCACAGCAAGCTGGAAATTATTTTTATCAGAATGTGTTGAGGTTTGGGCAGCAAGTCAGGTTACAGTTGCTGCATCTACTTTCCCTTCGTTAATGCAGCCAGTCCAGGCAGACCCCAGTGAGCCTTCCTCCACCGCCCACAGGAGTGACGGGACACCATTCAAGTGAAGCAGCATCTAAGCTACTCTGCATTATGCACTGACTGCTATAAAACAGCTTGCCCTTTAGGATTGATTCGATTCCCTCTGGCAACAGATTTTAGAAGAAGATTCACAATTCACCTTCTGGTACAATGAAAATGAAACCCACTTACCAATACAGTAGCCGGTTGTCATCTTGATTTCAAAGAGCGCGATGCTGGCCGTGCTTCCCTGTCCTAGCACACCTTCTATTAAAATCTGCATGACACATGAGGAAGAAAGGAGTTAGGCTTCCAGCACTGTTGTTCCTTGGCTCAGTATTTCAGAGACTGGTCAGGAGCTATTCAGCAATTCAAGGCAGAGCGAGATTGCTTGTCTCAGCTAATTGCTACTGGGTACCAATCTCACAGTGGGTTTTATTAAAAGAATATGTGTGTGTGTGTGTGTGTGTGTGTGTGTACAAGGTGAGTGAGGTGTCCAGTAAAAGCTTAGAGTCAACTGTCTTCTACTGTTATCCCAACCACCCCTTCTCTAGTGCTTGTTGGTAGCACCATGTGGCTGTGGATGGAGAGGACAGCCAGTGCCCTTGGGGAAATCCATTGAGAACGGTGAGGGACTCAGGGCAGAGTCTTCAGCAGGGAAAGCTGTTGGAGGAAGGGAAGAGGCAGGGAGCATAATATGACCAGCAGTGGGAAGTTCCCCATGAGATGGAAGAGGCTCATAAATTAATTTGTAGTATCTGCATTGTTTAAAAAAAAAACATGAAAATTTTGCATAAGGAACAGAGAGGAGCATGACAATTTGTGAGATGGAGTTCAGGCACTGTTGTGGTTCACTCTGGCTCCCATTTCTGAAAGTATTTGTTTTTCTTTCTGTGACTTCAGCTCAATCTTTGACAACGACACTGGTAGACTTAGGATGTGGCCTATGGCTGGGCAGACTGAGTAAACTAGAGAGCTCAGACCTCACTGCTCCTTCCCTCAATCTTCTGTCCTGCCTGATGTGAGGGGCTGCAAGTGGCAGGGGGAGAGGAGAAGATAGCATTTCAACACTTTCTGAGGGAGAGAGATGGGATAGGGAGTTGAAAAGGGAATTAGGAATGGAGAAAGTTTTCATGAAGGCCCTATCCTGTCCTCTACAGCACAGTCTCACTGAATATCACACTTCATGTCTGGCCAAGTGAGTCGGGATCCCATCCTCCTTGCCTGCTCCAAACAACACTCAGCTTTATGTCACATTGTCTATCTTCCTTTTCCAACACTTCAGATGGAACAGCCTTCACCTTTGAAAAGGAATCAGAACATATCCTTCACATATCTTTCCCTCTTCAAAGTATCTTCATTTTTCCTTTAACCATACTAAATGATTTGTTCAAAATTTGTAGCAAACAAAACATTAGGAAGATACCACACACACATGAGAAAGATGAAACAAAATGACTAGAAATGAAAATGCTCCCTAAAGCCCATTAGAAACTAAATTTCCATCGAGGAGGTTGGTTTAGATTCTCACAGAAGTCCCACTTAGACAAGAACAGAATCTAGGAAGAAGCCTTTCTAAAGAATAAACAAAATATTAACTTACTAATCATTAATTATTAATATTCTTCTGGGACTCATCTCTTGTAAAGCAGCACCTCCTAACATAGAAGATAACTACCTTCAGTGGCAGAAATTTTCATCCAACCTCAGAGTAGAAATTTTCATCCAACCTCAGAGTAGCATAAAGCTACGTGATAAGCTGGGCACCTAAATTCTACCTACCTTGAATTTCTTGGAACTGTTTTGTAAATCCAAGCTGGCTATGAGCCAGCTGTCTGAAGGTTCCTTCGCTGACCAAAGCAAGCGATCAAAGCTTTCATCTTCAAATCTCACATAGAGGTTCAGCCGGCTGGTGTCTGATGGAGACCTTGAAGATGCAGTTATTTGGTAGACCAGCCGGAGGCAGCTCCATTCCTCGGCCTGTAGATCAGAGCTTAGCAGCACGGCTTTTTCCCCCTGCTTGGCAAAGGAGGTGTCCACATAAATGTAGTGGCCTAGAAAGAGAAAGGAGCACCAGGAAAAGATTGATGGGCTGTTCGAAACTCAAGGAAATACACAACAGTGGTCCAGTGAAGCAAAGGGCAGATTCAGCCTGCAGATGCGTTTCAATGGCCTACTGAATGTTGCCTGAACACGGGATCTCTGCCCTCTTGCAAAAAATTAGAAGGTCCCACCACACTGAGACCATGGTTGCACAATACAGGAAAATAATAGGCTGCAGCTAAGGAGTGCTGCCTCTTCAGAGGGTGGCATGGGGCTCCATTTTGCCATCATCCCCACTACTCCCTATTACCCCCTGACACTGAAGCCAAGTGTCTGTTGCCTATTATCATCTCATGCCAGGCCCATTTAGCTTGCTGCATTTATCTTCCCAGTCCCCACAGGTGTGAGAGCTTGAGAACTTCAGAACCCAGAGGAGCAGCATGCCTCTGCTGGAATTAGAATACCTTGGTGGACTCAACCTTCTTCCACAGCTCCCCTCATGCCCAATGATTTGATCTGCATCTAATTTGCATCATTATAGTAGATTGAATTTATTTGGTTGCCTTAGATCTTGGGGCCTATGCAGACAAAGTTCACTGTCAGCTGATTTTTAAAATTAGGAGTAAGACTCTCCTTCCCTAGACTCTTCCACAAGGAAATTCCATAGTCCTGATAACAAAATGGAAAAAGTACATGCAACACATGGAGGACAGGCCGCTCATCACTTCCCTCTGCTCTACAGCCCCTCCTTCCTCTGTTTCCCTCTCCTTCCTTTTCCCCCAATCTCCCCCCCCCTTTCCTTGCTCTTTTTGCTCCTCTTTCCTCCTCCTGACAATCCCGCCCCCCCACCCCACCCCGCAGTTTTTCCTGACACTGATACATGGTGCTCTGCTGGCTGCACCAGGATGTAAAAAAAAAAAAAAAAAAAAATGGCTATGAAAAACCGGAAAAAATGGATTACAAACAAGAACCGTAACCTGAGCCTTCCAAATCTGACTCTGGTCAGTGGCTTCCTATGGCAGTGACCTGATCTGCCTGGGACCTGCATTCTCACGCCATGCTCAGAGGTTCCCACATTTGTGGCTGCCATCTCACCTGCTGCCTTCCATCCTAGGACCACCTCCCCACCCCTTGCATTTTAGGCTCCTCAACACCAAACTTCTACTAGAAGGGCTCTGAAATTCCTCTTTGCTTTGCTTGATCTTCCTCAGCCTCTCCTTCCATGTTCATTGCCCTAAACATCAACCCCAGCCAGGACCCTGGGCTTTGCAGTGAGTATGGATGGGCCAATGGAGGCTCAGCTGATGACCAGCTTCACAGTTAGGGCGCTGTCTTCAGGGAGCCTCACTGGCTTGCGAGGGGTTTTGAGATTGACATCTGTCTCCAGCGGGCAGGCTTTCAATATAGCAACCACCCATCCAGGCTTCTAGATGCCAACCCAGGCACCCCTGGGGGGAATCTGGCCCTTGCTGTCATGGCCACCAACACCATTACTCCCTGCACAGAGTGAACTCTCATTGTGAACCAGGTGCTGTTCTAAGCGCTTCACATGGATTTACTAGCTGGATTTTGAAGCACGAGAAGTTGGCTCTTGAGGCCAACTCTTTTTTAAACCGAAATGGCAGCTTCTCTGTGACACAAGAGAATGTGTAAGTGCCATCTTCATTTCCCATTCTCCACTACTGTCCCCAAAGAAGTGATTCTAAGCAGGCCGGTAGTGGGTTGGGCATGGTGACTAAGGGAGCTCCTGAGACCACTTCAAACCCTTTCTGAGGAAGTAGAGTTGACACATGGGGTAACCAAAGGAAAGAAACAAACCCCTCACTGTGTCTGGTGGAGTTTCACATCCCATGCCAACCTGCTACCCTACAGCCTCAATTCTCCCACTCTCCATTTCTTTTCTGAGTTCTAGAAGGAAACAGAAGGGCTCTCAAACTTGAGCCCATCGGGACCTGGAGGGCCTGTTCAAACAGATTGCTGGGGCTACCCTTGAGCTGCCATCATGTAGGTCTGGCGTGATGCTGCATTCTTAACAGACTACATTTCTCAGAAGTTTTGGGTGATGCTGATGCTGCTGGTCTGGGGACCACATTTGAGAAGCAAAGATTTACAATATCTGCCAGAGAAATAGGACTCATTATTTAAATACTTATTTTATAAAAGACTTATTTACTTATTATAGAGAGGGTGGAGGGACCGAAGAAGAGGGGGAGAGAATCTCAAGCAGACTCCTGCTGAGCCCCAAGCCTGATGTGAGGCTCGATCCCATGACCCAGAGATCATGACCTGAGCCAAAATCAAGATTTGGATGTTTAACTGACTGAGCCACCCAGGTGCCCCCCTTAGACACCTATCTATCAAAGAAAGGGCTGGCTACTGTAGCATATAAAGGAGGGAGGAGTCAGTTCCACTTGGAGGTAAAACTCAAAATTAAGTAAAATGTGTGCTGCAGCAGGCTCAGAGAGTCCATCTACTGGTGATTATCTTGATTTTTCTGTGAATGTCATAGAAAAATCTCCCTTGGAGCTAGAGAGTATCATGCTAAATGAAATAAATCAGAGAAAGACAAACACATGATTGCACTCAATGCAGAATTTAAGAAACCAAACAAATGAGCAAAGGGGAAAAAAGAGGCAAAAAAAAAAAAAAAAAAAAAAAAAAAGGACTCTTAACTACAGAGAACACACTGAGGGTTACCAGAGAGGAGGTGCCTGGGGAGAATGGGGGAAATAGGTGAAGGGGATGAAGGAGGGCACTTGCTGTGATGAGCACTGGCTGATGTATGGAAGTGCTGAATCACTCTATTGTACACGTGACACTAACATTGCACTGTAGGTAAACTAACTGGAATTTAAATAAAAACTTTAAAAAATCTCTCTTGACATAATCTCTCACTATATCAGATTCGATTATAAGCATATGCTAATACTATCATATTAAGAACCTTGGAGAGCGGGGATCCCTGGGTGGCTCAGTGGTTTAGCGCCTGCCTTTGGCCCAGGGCCTGATCCTGGAGTCCTGGGATCGAGTCCCACATCGGGCTCCGGGCATGGAGCCTGCTTCTCCCTCTGCCTGTGTCTCTGCCTCTCTTTCTTTCTCTCTCTCTCTCTCTCTCTCTCTATGTCTATCATGAATAAATAAATCTTTAAAAAAAAAAAAAAAAGAACCTTGGAGAGCCCATACTATAAAAATGTCTTACTTAAAATATCTCAATAGTATACGGTATGAAAGTTGGTGCTATTTATTGAGAGATCTTGATACCTCAGCCATAAGTGTTGGCTATTTCAAAATATTGGGATTTTTCACGTAAACTGAAGACTTCAAATTTATTTTCAGGTCATGCTGTGTGAGTGTGCCTATTAGCTGCATTATAATCCATCCAGATTTAGCTCCCTAACTGATTTTGCAGAATAATACATTTTCCCTGATCAAAGAACTAGCCCAAGCACTGCCCACCTCCACTATCACTGTCAAGCTCAAGGAAGATTTTCTTAATTAATTACTACTTTTTTTCCTGCCTTGTCTGAATATAGCCTCAGAATCCTTCTAAACAGTGTTCCATGTAGCCACTACCAATCAATTTGAGTTAGAACTTGAGTTGAAACCGTTTGTTTTAGCCTTGCTTGTGGCTTCAGTATCAGAGTATATTCCGCAGTCATGTTAGAGCTAAATTGGACTAGAAGGAACATGTTTTGAAGAAGTTTTAGAAAATGAAGAAAGAATGAGGTAGATATTAATTATCAGGGCTGGTGCCCCTCCCTGAACTATCATTAATAAAACTGCTCTTCTAGAACAAATTGATAATGTTTTTGTTTCTTCTTAGTTTATTAAAAAAAGAATTAGGGCAGCCCCAGTGGCGCAGCAGTTTAGCGCCGCCTGCAGCCTGGGGCGTGATCCTGGAGACCCTGGATCGAATCCCACATCAGGCTCTCTGCATGATGCCTGCTTCTCCCTCTGCCTGTGTCTCTGCCTCTATGAATAAATAAATAAAATCTTTAGAAAATAAAAATAAAAAAATAATAAAAAGAATCATTTTACTACTGAGTTAATGAGGTCTTCTTTGTGTGGGAAATATTTCATTTATTCTACACTTTATCGTAGCCAAAGGGCTGAGAATATATTTCATTTAATCTATCTGAAAGACATTGGCATCTGGAACATAACTTATAAACAATAAAATTCATCTTTTTAATACAATTCAGTAGTTTTTAGTGTACTCACAAAATTCTGCAACCATCACCACTATCTCCAGAATCTTTTCATCACTTGAAAGAGAAATCCCATCTCCATTTTTTCCCTTCTGCTAGCCTCTGGGAACCACTGATCCACTTTCTGTCTACTCCCCTTTTCTGGAAATTTCAGACAAACGGAATCATATAACATGTGGCCTTTTGTGACACTTCTTTCACTTAGCATAATGTTGTTGAAGTTCGCCACATTGTAGCATTTATTAAAATTTCATTCGTTTTTGAGGCTGAATAATATTCCATTTTATGGAATATTATTTTATGGATATACCACAATTTATCCACTCATCACTTGATGGACATGTGAGTTTTTTCTACTTGTTGGCTATTTTGAATAATGCTACTATGAACAGTATTGTACAACTTTTTATGTAAGTTTCAATTCTTCTAGGTATATAGGAGGGGAACTACTAGGTCACATGATAATTCTAGGTTATCTTTGTGAAGAACTGCCAAGCTGTTTTCTAAAACGGCAACACCATTTACACGTCCATTAGGAAGAATGAAATTTCTCCACATGGTCACCATTTGTCACTGTCCATCTTTTGTTATTACAGCCATCTTAGTAGATGTGAAGTAGTATCTAATTGTGCTTTTGATTTGCCTTGCTCTAATGATGAATGATGCAGAGCATCCTTTCATGTGCTTATTGGCCATTTACACATTATCTTTTTTTTTTTAAGAGTGGTTCAGGGGGAGAGGGAGAGAGAGAATCTCAAGCAGACTGCACGCCCAGTACAGAGCTGGGTATGGGGCTCGATCTTACAACCCTGAGATCATGACCTGAGCTGAAATCAAGAGTTGGATGCTTAACCGACTGAGCCACCCAGGTACCCCAGCACATCATCTTTGAAGAAACGTCTGTTCAAGTCCTTTGCTCATTTAAAAAAATTAGGTTATTTCTCTTTCTATTGTTAAAATATAAGAGATTGTATATCCTAGATCTTATCAGATACATGATTTGCAAATATTTTTCCCCATTCCATGGGCTGGCTGTCTTCACTTTCTTGATGGTATCTTTTGAAAAACAAGTCTTTAATTTTGATAAAGTCCAATTTCCTATTTTTGCTTTGGTTGTATGTGCTTTTGATGTCATAGCTAAGAAACTCTTGTCTAATTTAAGGTCATAAAGGTTTATAGCTATGTTTTCTTGTAAGAGTTTTATAGTTTTAGCTATTACATTTAGGTCTTTGATCTATTTTGAGTTCATGTTTGCCCATTAACTTGTCTTGGCATCTTTGTTGAAAATCAATAGAGCATAGACACAGGATTTATTTCTCAACTTTCAATTCTATTCCATTGATCTATGTAATAAATAAACTCCCAATGTTGCAAGTCTTTGAGTGATTTCCAGTTCTTAAAAAGTTGATTTTCACAACTGTTGACCGTTTTCATGGCTTTTACAGTGACAGGATTGTCTGAAGTCCTTATTCTACCGTTCTTGCTAACATCATTCCCTTTCTTCATCTTTTTAAACCATTAATAAAAGAAAACAATGTTCTGAAGATATTAAAGCAGACACAAACAAGAGAAAGGCAAAGAATAGCAGAGATCACATACAGACTGGGATGTTGACTGATGCATCAGGCCAAGGGGCTGGGGAGGGATTTATTGGCCACAGGGTTGGAGATATGATGACAGGAGGGAAGTGAAGGATACTCTTCCAATACTGCTGCTTAGGCAATTGAACTAATTTATAAGTTGTTTATTAGAAATAATCAAATCTTTATGATGGGTCAGAAAAGGGCCATCAAATTCCAAATGGATATTTTTTTTAAAGTTTAGTAATCAAAACCAAAAATTAAACTATCCTGCCAAAAAAGTCAGGTTGCATGAACCTCAGAGTCTGAATATCTTCTAGTCTCAAGCACACATCAGAAAACAACAGAAAAATCCATTCTGTTTCAGCGAAGGCAAATAGAATGGAGTTCTGATGTCACATTCAATTGCTAAACACATCTGCATAGCTAGAGCTCAATGTATTAATGGCTTCCAATAGCCGAGGCACAGTGTTTCTGGGATTTAAATCCCAGGCCATCATTACGGCATTATGGCAGAGCATGAATCATGGGGGACTTCTTGGTATTCCTGAAATTCTGTTTGCTGATGAATGTCTGTCCTTCAAGTGTGGTGGTCATGCTGAGGTGACCGTGTGGTGCAGTGGACCCCACCCAGGATTTGTAAAGCTAAAATTTGTTTAAAGCTTTATCATGCAAAGGCTTACTGTGTCATCAGTTTCTTTATCTGCAAAATGGGAATAACAAAACAGTGGAGTCCTATTACATATACATTCAATATTTGGGAAAGCACTCAATGTACTCAGAGAAAAAAAAAACACCCAACTGAAAATGACCCAGCCATTGTAATATATACATACACACATGAAATGATTTTATACAAATCGCCATGAAATATAATCTATTTATATATTTCAACACTAAAAGGAAAACTGGGCATGTTGGGGGCACCTGGGTGGCTCAGTAGTTGAGTGTCTGCCTTCGGCTCAGGGCATGATCCTGGGGTCCTGGGATCCTGGGATGGAATCCTTCATCAGGCTCCCTGCAGGGAGCCTGCTTCTCCCTCTGCCTATGTCTCTGCCTCTCCCTCTGTGTTTCTCATGAATAAATAAATAAAATCTTTTTTTAAAAAAACTGGCTGTGTTGTACATAGAGATAGTATAATACATGGAAAGCCACGTACACTGTACTCTGTAATTTAAGCAAGGTTCAAGGGCAATTGTGACAGTAACGGATTTTCACCTTCTGTGCTGGCTTTAGAACATAAATTCAAGCTCCAGTGTGATATGACTTCCCATCTACAGACTCATTGTAAGAACCTGATGAAAATGATGTGTATAAAAATGCTTTGTACACTGTAATGTTAATTGTTAGTTATTTCTCTTATCATCAGGAGGAGGGGTCCTTTACCTGTTTCAGAGACAGGGAGAAACTTATATTGCCTCCTTTTTGTCCAGTATGGTGCAGAGCCAATATCTGTTCAGGTAGCAGACCTTTTCAATGCTGGTATGACAAGAGTCTTCGCTCAATTCACCTTAGTTGACCCTTCCACGTTGACATGTATGCCTCTGTGCTCTTTAGTGCTGGGCCTCTCCTGGTTGCCCGCCGTGGCTGCCCGTCCTCACAGCTAAGCCCCCTGGGCTCTCACCCAGGATTCCTTACCATCCATAGTGGAGTTCAGCACATTTACTCCAGTAGGATCCTGGATGAAACCTCATGACCCAGGTCTGATAATGACGCCTATGTCTTTATTCTGCTAGCTCTTAGCACCACACACGTCTGATGCAAGGACACGGCCTTCTTTTTGGCAACTTCCTTCCTGGGGCTGAAGTCCAGCCCTTGAACTCAGGTGATGGCCTTCTCACCAGATTTCCTGAATGCCATGCTGCCGCCTCCCTGAATGGGGTCGTGCCTGCCTGTAGAAGCACATGGCAGAGTTGCTAAGCAGTTCCTGTTCCTGTCTGACATTGATTCAAATCCCAATCACAGCACTTACAAATCATGTCATTTTGAGGCAGTTATTCACGTTATCTGACACTCACTTCCTTCACTGGTCACTCTGCAAATACCAACTTTGCAGAGTTTTAAAGAAGATTAAATAAGGTAATGTAAGTAAAGCTCTAAGCACTGTGCCAAGGGTTGTGGTCAACTCTTGATAAACATTAGTTCTTATTTTCCCCTGATATCTGATCAGCATGCTTTCCCTGATGGTTAACTCATTTCACCATCTCCTGGTGGATCTCAACGATGCCAACTGCCACTTGTTCTCCCTGTTACTCCTGCGCTTCCGACATCAACTTCTGCCCACTGCATGGGAGATCCATGTGCAGATGTATCTACTCTCCCTCGAGCCTGTGGGCACACCTCAGCACCCCCCAGGCTGTCCCATTCCACCACCCAGCTGTGTTCCTTGCTATAACAATCATCTCTGGGATCTAGCAGCTGATCAGAGCAGCCCGGACAATGATACATGCGAAGCACCGAGCAGACATTCATGAGGTTTTTTTTGCCTATTGTGGAGAGAGGATGCCTCCACGAATTGCATCTTCAATTATGTATAAGCCATCAGCTTACATTTGGAGGGGTCTTGCTTTCTTTGCACATCAAAGATTTTCAAAAATTTCAAAGTCAAATGTATACAAAATGCAATGGGCATAGGGGTTCTTAAAAACTATGGACTATGTTGCTGGAAAAGAAAAGAGTTTAGCGTTTCTCAAATGTAAAAAAATCTGTATTAAATATTCAGGATTGTGAATATCTGCTTTTTTTTTTGTGAGCCAGACTCACAATTATTAATAAATCTATGGATTACCTCTGATAGGAGAATGTTCTGTTCTGAAAGTATCTAAGAAAAAAATTACAAACTTCTATGGTTTGCATTAAGTGTTCTCACCTTCTATTTCCATATTTAGCAGTATCCTCTGTGGTTTACTAAATCAATTTATGAATATATATGGATAAGAGACAAGGATTCAAAGGGAATTGACATTTGTTGTGTTGCAGGCATGAGATTCTTGACGTGTGCTCTTCCCTCTTAATCCTGATGTATGGTCCTATCAGGCAGAATTTCTACACAACAAGGGAGGAAACAAATTCACGAAGGTTAATGCAGCAGCCGCCCGTGGTCCCAGTTAGTCAACCAAGGTTGGACTCCAAGTCTATGCTTTCCCGCCTGCTCCATGCTGCCTCTGAATATATCCTTGTCTGTCTCTTCATTAATTTATCTTTTCATAATTGTATTCATCTTCTTAGAGCACGAGAGCAACGTTTTCTTCCTTTCCCTTACTGTGGAATCCTGGAGGGACTGCTGATGTTTCTACGTGGAAGCCCACAGAGGCTTTTCTACACATACTCTTCATATTGATAACACAATAACCAGATTAATTTTTCCTAACATATTGCCTCGAATGTAAAAGGTTGTTAAACACGTAGAGCTTTATAAAATTAGGCTATGCCTTATAAGTGATCTAGGGTAGTACACCTTCCCACCATCCACAAAGGATGTTAACCAACCAAAGGTAAGAATCAACGCGTGCAGAATAAGACATTTGCACCTGCACCTGGATTAGTGACAGTGGACAGAGACTCCACAATGTTGGGCTTGGAGGACCCCAGCCATTATCCCCTGTAGATACTGCTGGGGTCCTCCGAGCCCAACACTGGGGGGATGGCAGTTGGCTGGGGCGGGAAGGAACCGCTCAGGATGACGGCAACACTGGCAGGGATTCATAAGCACAAGGCACGGCCCAGAGTTTCAGCTTAGTGTCCTACTAGTGTCCTAAATACCTAATGAGTATTTACTCATTTGTATTGAGCAGGAGGCACTGTGTGTGCATCTTATGGGTAATTGACTTCTGCTGGATTGGACGCCTCGGAGTCAGACAGGAGGGTCTCTGTGCTACCCAACATAAGCAAGTCTGCCAGACTTCCAACCTCCCCGGGTCCCTCTACAGAATTTCACAAGGCACATCTCTTCTCAGTAAACATTTTTGATGGGAATGGCTTCTCTTCTACCCTCTCCTTGCCATACGAGGTCCCCAATGACGACGGAATTCCAAGAGACTTTTCACTCCCAGTCAAGAGAATTGCTCCAAACCCCTGATTTTTAGTTAGCTTCATGCACAAAGAGACAAATGAGCTCTGAAAGGTATGCACTTAAATCTAAATCCCACCACGAGCCAATGCACTGAGGAGGGCTGATTTGTCGTGTGACTTTATATGCCGGTGGGACCCCCTTCTGAAATGTAATGGCTGAAATGATCTATAATTGAGAAGAAGGGACTGGCATGGGCAGTCCTATTTGGGTCCCCAAAGGGTAAGAAACCCCTCCCAGAGTGAAACCTCTGGTACAGCAGAATGTCGGGGAAGGTTGCAGAGACCGCCTTGCTTGGGGAGGAGGGAAACCCTGCATTTAAACAGTGGCTTCAAATGCTACGTGGGCTTAGGACCAACCCTGCACACAGGGCCGTGGGCGAGGGGAACGCTTTTCCTGCTCTGGAAATGGACTGTTCAGCCTTCCCAGTATCCATTTCCAAGGAAGAATTTCTGATTCTCACCAGGGGAGCCAGAGCCACGGCCCGGACCGCACAGCCTCAGAAACCTGGATGATGTGGGGGTGCTGGAGGGTGCTGAGGAAGCTGAGCCCCTCGGCCGCCACTTCGCATGAACCTGGAAGACAATGGGGAGGCCCAGGGCAGACTCACGGTCCAGAGTGTGACCATCAGTTGCCAGCATGGGCCTTGGTCCTGGGAGGAGGCCACGGGGGCAGCTGGGGTCTCGCTGCTTCGTCTCAGCAGTTCAGCAACCTCTCCCATGTCAGGGTGTTTGGCCTTTGGGGAGGGAGGGGAATTTCTGCAGGAAGTGCTGTCACACTTTTCACCTTGTAGGTTTGGCTCCCGAAATCATGGGGGAGCCGCATTAACCTCTCTGCCTCCCTCACTCGCCAAATGCTTCTTTCCTCTGGGTTCCTTGATACCCTCTCTCCCGTTTTGCTCCTGCCTTCCACCTGTTCTTCTCAAATTTCTCCTTGGGATCTTCTCATCCTCGCTTGTCTCTTAAGTTGTTGGTATTAAGCGGATGTGGGTCTGGTTTCTGTACTCCGATGAGTCTTTATCCCTGTAGCAGGGACTGTTAACTGGCTCCCCAACATCCATCTTCCTCTGCTGCCTCTGAAGCAGCCGAGCTTGATCAGGGCAGGGACTATACGGAGCCAGGCGACAGCCACTGCCAGGCCACCCCTGCATGTAGAGGTGGGTGGCCACAGTTCCAGGCAGGGATGCTGGATGGAGTTTCCAGGGAAGTTCCTTTAAAGATGGGCCTCATGCATTTGGCTTGCCTTCCCGTCTGAGCCGTGGATGCAGGGGGCTGGAGTTGCAGCGGCCACGTTAAAGCTGGGAGGTCATTGTGGTGACCAACTCACCCCAGCTAGTCTGGGACTTTCCTGCTTTGAGAACAAAAAGGCCCCTCTCCTGGGAACCCCCTGGGTCCCAGGCATATGGACACAGTTGACCACTCTAGCAGTTGACCTGAGGATGGGGGTCAGTGCTGGGCCTGGGTTCCTGCCCATGACGTGGAGTCTTCCAACCAGTTTGGACTTCTTGCCTCTGCACATTTGATTACGATGGAGAAAAGCAAGTGCAAATTTAAACCAGTTATTCAGTGGTTTCTGCTACAGGCTTTTCAAACACCTGCCTGATTCACACTCCCTGACTTTCAACTTCTGAATCTGTATCATCAGCCTGATGCCTCATTACCTTCTAGACCCATGTGTCCAACTTCCTGGTGGGCATCTCCTCTTGGACACAAACCCATTCTCTTTCCCCCACATCCTGCTCTTCCTCTAGGTACGAAATCTGAGTGACTGGAGGCCACTACCCAGCGAGCAATCAAGAAATCTTAGCATCTTCACTGGTTCCTCCATCTCCCTCTTTCTCCAAAATTCTATCAGTCTTGATGACTTAATTTCCTAAAATCTACTCTAAGCCATCCATTCCACCTGGTCTCCTGTCCTGCTCCAGTTTAGAACACCATCTTCTGCCTGGAGTGTTGCAGTAGACTCCCTGCTTCTGCACGGAGACTTGCTTCATTCGAATCTGATCTCCATATGGTAGCTATGACGTTTGTATCACTTTCTGGCCTAAAAATACTTGAGAGAATCGCCACTGCCCTTGTTTTACACGGCCCTGATGTTCTGGCTGTCATAGTTGACCACCACATCCTTGTCACAGTCTATACAGCAGCACAGAATTTCTTTTAGTTCCCTAAGCTAAGGTGGCACATTCTCTCTTGCTTCCAGGCCTGCTCACATGGTATTTCCTTTACCTAGGATACTTTTTCACCTCCCATCCTTCATACATTCTACTCTACTACCTCTTGCCTCCTTTCCTAGCTTACTCCTACACTTCACTCAGGTCTTAACTCAAGAGAACCACTATGTACAGATGTGCAGTGCACAACCTGGTCAACTATACGTGGTGATCCTGTTTAGATACTGCTTTTTCTGGACAATATACTCGTCTGTATTCCTCACTAGGTTTTAAACATATCAGGGCATATCTACCTGTCTCCTGGTAGGTGTTCTCTATGTTTTTAAATAAATGAGTAAACTCCTTCCTGATGATAGATTTCTTTTGTTATGTTTACATATAAAGGATACATTAAAAGTCATTTTTGTCATGGAGATTTCTCATTAGGTTTGAGTTTCAATTCAATTTACTCTAGGAAATGTGGCATTTAATGTGAGCTGTAATTTCAATGGCAACCCACACTACACTTAATATTTTCATGTATGCTCCCACTGTTAACTTCCCGAAACTCAAATTCTCATTATGTCAAGATACACAAAGGATTGTTAAAATACACAATTCTTTGCCTTTCTGGAATGCAGAATTTATGGGAGGCATTCAGAAAATGTTTCAGTGTGTGACATTTCTAGATTAAAGAGAGCTATAGTTTTATCAGCTTCAAATTTTGAGGAGTTCCAAAGTGCAGAGATCAGCGATACATCGGGAACTGATGAGGTCAGCATTGCTTAGACTTTTTGAATGCCATATTCGTTCCCCCTGACAACGGGGAAATTATTCTTATATCCTGGCTAACACTGCAAAAGTAGTCTTAAAAGATTACAAAGCGTTAAGCCTGGCAAAAGTAAAAACAAATACCAGCAGACAATCTCCAGTGTAAACAATCTACCAACATTTGAAACCACTACCACAGATGTTGGTTCCACCCTCCTTTGTAGGGTCTGGGAAGGGTGCAGATTTAAACCCTGCTGGCCCCAGTGGCAGTTTAAGAAGAGAAGTTTACCTTAGCAACCATCAACAGAAAACCAAATGATGAACCCACAGTGAAAGGTCATGGGATATTTGGAAAGGGAGCTTCGCTTGATACGATGTTTAACAAATAAATATGAAAATGTAAGAAAAGGCTGCATTATCGGATAGTGTTTTTTTTCTACCAAAAAAAATCAGTTCTCAGAACACATTTTCCACTACGTGACTTGCCAGGTGGGGAAGATATTCGTTGGAAAATTAGAAAGGTCCTTTTATTTAAGATAAAGGAAATGCAGAGGGTAATGACCTCAGGAGATCACAGGTAACCAATTGCACTCTGGTGCATCTAAAAGACGAAAAGGATTCTCCTTCCAAGGAATATGTGTTCATTTACAAGGAAATTTTCTTATTTTAACTTATAAAAGACTCTAACCCCCTATCTTAACAGTTTTTCCAATAACACTGCTGAGAGCCAAGGTGGTTGTTTTTGCTCATGAATTATGCAAGGCAATTTTGTCAAACAAAAGGAGTTATATGCATTTCAGCTTCATCCGAACCACAATAAGATAGGAGTGCCTATGAAAATTTCACCACAGTACAGGTAAATAAATAAATCTGAATTTAAATATATTTTAAATATACATTTTTACGTAAAAGATATATATATATATATATACACATTTACTTTTATTTGTACTTTCTCATTTCATATTCAGCATTTTATGCCTATTATAAAGTATAAAAGCAAGTAGGAACAAAGATATTCAACATAAAAGGAAAATATAGCTATAAAGGTGAACACATTTATTTTTGTTGCATTACAGAGAAGACACAACTTGGGATGGTGGAACATAATGATAGAAAGAAGGGTTTAAATGAAAGTAAACCCCAGAATATTGTTTTTATAAGATAATGATAGCTAACACACACACACATATATATATTTTAAAAGATTTTATTTATTTATTCATGAGAGACACAGAGAGAGAGGCAGAGACCCAGGCAGAGGGAGAAGCAGGCTCCATGCAGGGAGCCTGACGCAGGACTCGATCCCGGGTCTCTAGGATCATACCCCGGACTGAAGGCAGTGCTAAAACACTGAGCCACCCAGGCTGCCCCTCCAGAATATTTTTTTAAATGAGTGATCTGATTTAGATCCATGGCCTTAAACCTTGTTATTTTTCAAACATAATTGAACACAGAATTGCATCTACTAACAGAGAAAAGAAGAGTGTCTAGGGTCGCCAGGCAGGCTAAAAAGTTTTAGACTCTCTTTTGTCATCTGGGGTAATTTTGCCTCTGAGGTCTGTTCCCTCCCAATTAATCTCTTTTCCAGGGGCCCTGTGGCTTATTCTGTGGGACTTGGAGACTCCTGACTTGGGCAGCCCTAAGTCTCTCCGACATACCAACCAGAGCCACCACCTCCCCTGTCCACTCTGGGCCGGACTCCTGCTCCCTCCAAGTCTGTTTCACCGGCTGAGCTGGGTGCCGGCCCTGATACATGAACCCACTCTCTCCCTGTCTGGGGCGGTAACCACATTCACAGGGGCTGAGAAATCCTCATCTGCCAAATAGTCTTTACTCACTGAGGTCAGCCGCCAACATGCTGTACATTCCTTCTAATGCAGCAGTTCTCAATGTTGGATGCACCTTGGAATCACCAAGGGAGGTCTAGGTATCAGTCCACATCTGGGCAGACGGGGATGGTTAGTTAGCCTCCAAACAATTCGTAGAATCCTCGCAGGTGGCTCTAAAGTCAAACAAGGCTTGAGAAGCACTATTCTCATCTGTTTTTTTCTTTTCCTTTGGTTCTATCTCTGTTGAATCTCAGTCTCACCATGTACACAATGATGGCAGGGTCTGTGTCTATTTTACTCAACCCTTTAATCCCAGTGCCTGGCGTGTACTACATGTTTAATAAATACAGTCTAAATGAGTTAAGTAGGACATCCTGCCATTCATTCACCTACAGTAAAGATGGTTTAAAATAAAGGCAACACCTTTAAAGCCAATAACAATAAACACTGGGAATGAAGACCTTGTAAATATATTTCAGAAACCCTCCTTAAATATGAAAATAAATGTATGACTATGTACGCAAGGCATATAAAAAATAACAGCAAAGCTGGCAGAAGAACAAGGCAGTGGGTTTCAATGAGTTGTTTGCTTTGGAGACTAAGGCTTTTTGGGACAAGAATACTGAGAGCAACTGTGTTTATTCCTTATAATTTTAGAGCACCTAACTATTCCCAAAGCACAGGGGTCTTTTTCGGACTCACAGTAACCTCATGATATAGCTGGAGACTTGTTATCCTTTATCTCACAGATTAGGAAAGCCAAGCTCAGAGAAGACATGCTGCCTGAGGAGCAGCTGGGTTCTGGATCCCACTTGGATAGCCAGATTCAGCAATCCAAAGTACTTAAGTATGCCCCCAATACTGCATGGGACATACTTATACTAAAAAAAAAAAAAAAAAAAAAAATTGTCATCTATTTGAAATTCAAATGGAATGTGGCTTCCTCTATTTTACCTGGCAACCCTAGGCTCCAGGCCAGTTCTTCTGTGAAAAGAGATGATCTGATTTAAGGATCACTGTGGACCATCCAAGATAAAGGGCTGAAAGGTGGTCCGTTCTCCTTTCTAACCTCTGTGATGAGGTCATTCAGAAGGTTCTGCACATGCTAGCCTGTGGATGTGCACCGTTCTCTGGCACAGCAGTGGTTCGAACTGAGTCAGCAGAGGGGTGGTGAAAGGAGACATGAGTGATATCTCTCAGGGCTCCAGGACCCCCCTCTCCATGTGGACTCGACTTTTTAAAAATGCGTTATTATTATTAGTTTTGAATACAGAACATTAAATAATTGAAAATAAGAAAGTGAAGGTTCTGCACAGCAAAGTAAAGTGTCAACACAATGAAAAGGCAAACTATCAAGTGGGAGAAGATATTTGCAAATCATATATTAGATAAGAGATTAATATCTAAGTCATATAGGAACTCACACAACTCAATAGCAAATAAATAATCTGATTAAAAAATGGGCAGAGGATCTGAATAGCCATTTTCCCAAGCAGACATGCAGATGGCCAACAGATACACGAAAAAATGCTCAATATCACTCATCATCAGGGATATGCAAATCAAAACCACAATGAGGTATCACCTCACACCTGTTAGAATGGCTAGTCTCAAAGACAAGAAATAACAAGTGTTGGCAAGGATGTGGAGAAAAGGGAGCCCTTGTGCACTGCTGGTGGGAATGTAAATTAGTGCAGCCACTATGGAGAAATGGGGCATTACGCCAAGCGAAATAAGGCAGAGAAAGACAAAAACCATATGATCTCATTTATATGTGGAATCTAAAAAATAACCCCAAGCTTATAGCAACAGAGAACAGATTGGTGGCTGACAGAGGTGGCAGGGGCCAGGACAGTGGGGGGTGGTGCGAAATGGGTGAAGGAGGTCAAAAGGTACAAACTTCCAGTTACAAAATGAATAAGTCATGGGAATGTAATGTACAGAATGATAACTATAGTTAATAATACTGTGTTGCAAATTTGAAAGTTGCTAAGAGAGTAGATCTTAAAAGTTCTCATCATAGGAAAAACATTGTATTAACTATATATGGTAACACATGTTAACTAGACTCACTCTGGTGATCATTCCACAGTATACACAAATATTGAACGATTATGTTTTTGCCTCTCTGTTAGCCATGAGCCCTGGAGGGATAGTGCAGCTGGTGGAAAGAACATAGTTTTAAAACCAGGTAGTTCTTACTTTAAAAATTTAATAATCTCACTCATGGGAAGTCCCCAGTACAGCAATTGGTGTAGTATAGGTTCTCAGTAAAGCATGGTCTCAGATTCCCTAACTGTCAAATCATTATTATACTACTCTATCAAAAAATGTTTTTATATTGAGGTCATATATATCAGAGTTTTCTCAAATTCTATAATTTATGTACCACCCTTGGGGTTTTGCTTTAGCTGTGTAGCAATTATTTAATGTTTTTCTTTAACCATATTCATCTTTAAAAATATAATATTTATTTTACCTGGTTCCTTAGCAATGCTATCCATGAAATTTGGGAGTTGCTATGCTGATTAGTCTAGTACATTAAAAAATACATAAAACATGTTATATATTATTATATCTCAAAAAAACTGGGAAAATATACATAATTATTTTTACAAATATGGCATGCTCCACCTAAAATAGTCCTATGAGCCACCATGGTGTGCACAGCACACTTTGGGGAACACTGATTTATGTAAAAGTCAGTTATAATGTCAAACTTTAGTTTTCAAGACTTAGAAACTAAGGCCTATAAGGGGTGAGAAATTAGACCAAAGTCAACCAGACAATCTATTGCAGAACTGAAATAAGAACACAAGTTTCTGGATTTCCAGGTCCACATTTTCATTAGCCAGTCTCCTAAAATACCTCTAGTTGAAGCCTAAGTTAAATCCTGCTGCAAAATCATAGGATGAACACTGTGATACCTTAAACCAATCTCACTCTTTCACCACTGTCTATATTATTTCTTCACCTAGGAAACCTAAAGGCAGCCTTGCCCTCCCAGAACATGCCTGACAGCACACACCTGAGCTGGCCCAGCCATGCGCCTTGCTCACTTCATATCCTTGCTTGGCATGTACAAACACATTGCCCTGGGGGGAAATGAAATGGAAGACAGCAGAGCAATCTGGGGGTGTCAAAACTGTGTGCTGTTTAGAGACTTTTCTGGAAGTTTTCTGACCTTGTTTCATCCACTCCCAATTACACGCTCTCAAATGTATCAAGTTGTGTCAAATCCTCTAATGGAACACTTCCACCAATTGCCTCCAAAAATATAGGGCATGTTTAAATTCTGTGCTTGTTAAGAATTTTAAAATCCCTATACATTCCCAAATTGAGCAATAATACCATGAAAGAGTCTGTGATAGACAGGAGTCTGAGGTCTTCCTACAGAAGCAGCAACAAAGCAGGCAACTCTGTGGTGAGGCTTCTTACCTCAGTTTCCAAGGAAGAGTCTCAAAGGCCAAAAAGAATAGAGGCTGTTGCATGAGATGTGTGTCATTTTCACTTTCAGGCATTCATTCCCTCACAGTTCTGGCTAACAGTAGGTTGTTTTTTCCTTGCAGCATCTACCTTTCCTTAGTTTCAGCCCAAATGGTTTGTGTGGCACTGACCCCAACTCCCCCCTTCCAGGAGTGGTCACATGACTCAGGTCTGACCAATCAGGTCATTCAAGCCCTCTGGCCACGAGGTTGCTTCAGCAGTGAGCACACGGACCTATTCAGGTAAATGAGCCTCAATCATGAGAATTTTGTTAGGAGAAGCCTTCTTTCCTTAGGAACCATTAACTGTAAGAATGTGGGATGATGGGCAGCCCGGGTGGCTCAGCGGTTTAGCACCACCTTCAGCCCAGGACGTGATCCTGGAGACCCGGGATGGAGTCCCACATCAGGCTCCCTGCATGGGGCCTGCTTCTCCCTCTGCCTGTGTCTCTGCCTCTCTGCCTCTGTGTGTGTGTGTGTGTGTGTGTGTGTGTGTCATGCAGAAACAGTAAATAAAATCTTAAAAAAAAAAAAAAAGAATGTGGGATGCCTCCACCTGTCAGAGTCCATGAGGAAGGCCCCCTGAAAATGCAGCCAGCAGAGCAGAAGCCAGGACCAAGAGAAATGAAAAGAAACAGACTGAACAGGATAGCATTTTTAAAAGCCACGTGTTGCACCTGAAGCCAGATATCCCTGAATTTTTCATTTACATTAGGTGACGAAGTCCTTTAGTTTAAGGCAGTCTGAATTAGAGTATGTTTTAGTTGGTGGCAAGGGAGCCCTGTCGGTAGAGAAGTCAGAGTGAGTGCACTATAAGTGCCTTTCAACCATGAGGAAATGGGGAGGGGAGAGGAGGCAGGGGTTGTGAACTCCAAGGGTGTTTCCTGACAGCAGAAGGCAGCCAGAGACCAGTCTCTTGCCTTAACGTTACCCATGCCCCATTGTGTGGTCCCGAACAGTGAGTTAACCTCTCCAAGCCTCAGTAAAGGAATTGGACAATCAGTAATTCTCAAACAGACCTCTGTGGAGCCTCAAAGCCCCTCAGGCAACGGAAGGGTTATGGGGATCAGGTTCCCAGACTTCCATCTTGCAACTTACTTCCTTCTTGTCTGTATTATTTGTCAGGCTCTCTTACAAGGTTTTGTTGGAAGGTGGGTTCTACTGCTAAAACATATTCATCAGCTGTTCTAGTTCTGTTGATGCTTAAGTCTAAATTGAGTCAAGACTCATCTGGGGCCAGTAAAAACATGGTGGCTCTATGCGAAGAGTTGGTCAGAAGCCAAGGTCAAGAGCTCAATCTCTGGAGGGTTTGTTAGCTTAACACAGACATTAAAAAAAAAAAAAAAAAAAAGAATTGTTAATGGCAATGATCTTCATCCCTAATCTCGAGAATGGTCTTAGAGATGTGGGTCAGTGGTCATACAAAGGACTGGGAAAAGGAACAGGGATGGGTCCATACAGTCGTAGCTCTGCCCTAAATGCCAGTGTAAACACCACTGGTAACACTCAAGGCAGGCAATCTCTTCATAGCTAGAGAACAGAGGGTGGTATGCTTGGAAGTTTGTTTGTTTTTTTTCTTTTTTAAGACAGTGGGATCATAGTAGAAGAAGCTGAAATAACAGAGAGCACTTGCTGTTACACAATCAATTGCACAATATCTGATGGGTATCCACAGTGCTCTAAAATCATGTGGGTTTGCTTTTTCTTATAGACAACATACACATTGGAGTGGAAGTCAGATGAAACAAAAATTTCTATGAAAGCATATAAAAGCATTCTGTGGGAACATCAATTACTATGATTATTTAAAATATATTAACTTGCAGGCAAGTTTTGACACTGTATGCAAATTTGGAGTGCTCCAAATCTTTAAAAAAATGTATCTTAAAAAGTACATTTTAACATCAATTTCCAGAATGGGTCATCCACTACCACAGTCAAAACAATTTTCTTTGCTTTATTTCAGGTAAAAATTGCAAATATGACTAAAATTTGTATAACAAATATACATTCCAAAAATAATATTGATCTTGCCAACACTATATGAATATTTAATTTACTTTAACAAACACGTTGAAAGATAATAAATGAAAATTATTTTTCTATTTGTCCTTCTAGTCTCTGTATAACTAATGGTTTTCTCATTAGAAAACTTGTTTTTTGATAGGATATGACTCAGGCAATTTATATTAATACAAAAAATAAAATCATATATATTTTGAGGTTTAATTTTTCTCATTGATTTAACTCCTGATTTCTATCACATATGCTAGAGATACACAAAACCCAGGTGGGGGATGGGGTGAGAGAAGATAAGAATTAAGTCAGACTAAGCAGAGTCAAGACAAGATGCAGGCAAAGGGTCAGATGAGGGCAAGCTATGAATGCCTCACAACACATCTCAGGATTTGGAAGCAAGTAGCGGTCAGGAAAAATTAAAATTGGGAAAGACAGATGGTTTTGGGATTAGACAAATGCAAAAGGGTGAGGCTCAAGACAGGCAGAAATATATGTCAATGCTTGGGACAAAATGGACAGGGAGTTTCAGACAGCACCTTGGATAGCTCCCCTGGCAAGAGGTGTTCTGACAAAGCCAGGACCCTAACAAATGAAGGATCTTATCTTCTACACCCTAGAATTCCCAGTCGGTACCACTCTGATGGAATGAACTTGGTGCCTGGAGCCTGGGGCAACCAGTTGCAATATTCCACTGGAAGGTTTGACTTAAACCCCTAGGGATGATGTCTATGCCTCGCTGTAACAGACTCCTTGGTGATGGGGTGGGGAGTACAAAAAGTATTGTCCTCCTAAACTTCAGATAATTTGCTTTCCAAAAGCCTATCCCATTTAATTTGGGAACAAAAGTTCATCCCAGGACCAACACTGCTGTGAACAATAAGTAGCCCTGTAGTGCAGTTTTCATGCATTAATGTTTACCTCTGATTTCATATTGTCCCTTTAGAGTACCTACATTGTAGATTAGAGAAAGTGGGATATAGTGAGTCATATATTTATTAGATGTAATAAAGCCCTATAGTAAAGCAAGTTTAATTTTCCTATTACTACCACTTCAAATAAAGTTCATGGAAATAAAAATCCCTGGGTATGACTTTCATGCAGGCATCTGTTGCCAGACTTTATTCCCCTCTGACCCAGTACTATTAATAGTGGAGGAAAGTTTGCTTAGTTGACTCCTCATTAGTAGAAACCAAAGTCTCTTGGATTCAAAGACAAGCATTATCATTTATTTCATAGTTCTTTGGCTGTTTTTATCTTATGGTATTAGTAGATCATAACAATAATTAGAAAACCAAACTAATTTCAAATGGATTATTCACTAAATGAAACATGACATTAAGATTATTAATCTAGGGGCTTCTGGGTGGCTCAGTTAAGTATCTGACTCTTAATTTTAGTTCAGGTCATGATCTCGGGGTCATGAGACTGAGCTCTGCATCTGCTCCAAGCTCAACATGCGAGTCTGCTTGAGCTTCCCTCTTCCTTTCCCCAAACCCCCCACTCTTTCTCTCACTCTCAAATAAATAAAATCTTTTTAAAAAGATTATTAATCTAGTGAATAGGAAATTTTTATAGATTAGCAAAAAAAAAATCAGGTAGAAGAAAAAAAATACAAACAAAGCTTTAAGTGAGTAATGGTTGGGGATGGAAAGAAGTGGTAACAGAATAACTATTGCCACCTATCCAACATGTGATTGTGACTATGGGGAGACCAAGACATGATGATGTGGTGCCAGCCCTGAGATCCACAATATTTACTGAGCATCTACTCCATACCAGGCAGTTCTCCAATACCTTGGAGGTAGAGCTAGAAACAAAAAAGATGTTCATGGCATTATTTACTCCTTTTTGGTGATCTTAAGTCAGGTCCACCATGACTGAGACCGGTCAGCATGAACTCTTCAAAGACTATGACCAAGATACAATACAAGGAGGTGGCCAAATAGGAGGTGGGGAGGTCACACCTAGCAGTGTGGGGAGCATGATAGACCTGGGTAAGAGGATTAGGGGTTGTAAGTCTCCCACCTCGCAAAACTAACCTCACATTATATAAGTTAAGAGTATGCTAGGAGAAGAGAAGAAGGTTCTAGTCAGTATTTTTGAAGCCAAGGAGAACTTGATATATTAGAGGAGAGCTGGTTCCTTTATTTTATTTTATTTTTTTGATATCACAAAATATTAACATTAGAAAAGACCTGAGAAGTCTGAGTACAACCTCTTCTCTCCACTCTTCCTAAGCCTCTTAGCTGACTAGCGGGAAGGCCAGAACATGCTCTGCTGTCCTGAAATGGAAGCAAGATGTTTCTCTGTGTGACTTCCACATTCAAATTTGTCTGGCTAAAGAATCTCTCTAATAACAACAGATAACTGATTTCACATCAATAAATATAAATTGGAGGGACTACAGGGCAGTCATCCCAGTGG
The DNA here is from genome assembly GCF_003254725.2 of Canis lupus dingo. NCBI lineage: Eukaryota > Metazoa > Chordata > Mammalia > Carnivora > Canidae > Canis > Canis lupus. Next base: position 87,535,981 of record NC_064243.1, read on the forward strand.
TTTCCTCAAGTCCCTGAAAGGCTGGGTGTTGGCTTGTGATGAGGGGTAGAAGACAGAGGAAATCGTGAGTAAGGAGGAAAGAGGAACAAAGCCAAGGAAATGGAATGCAAGACTTGATCTGGAGCTTGCTGGCCCCTTTCATTGAGAAATACCACCCTCCTCTTCAGTTACAACTCCCTTCTGGTCTGCTGATTTTTATTGCTCTTCAATACAACGGACTGTCCTAAGTAATCAATCAGTCAGGACTAGCTTGGGTTCAGAAGACATTACAGCCATTGCAGGAACATTTTTACTGAATGATGGAGCCCTTTGTTGCTTTGATTATAAAACACGCAAAATTTAAAAGCCCTGAAATGTACACTGTTTTCCAAAAATTAGGCACAAAACAAGTATAATTTTGTGAAACTAGAATTATAGAATGCCTTAGATACACATTTTAAAATGAAAATATTGAATTATATTCTTTACTGGTAAACCATCAATGGTACAAAATGAATATATAGAGAGAGGAGGGCAATAATGGACAAACCACCCATTCATATCTGAAAATTGTTCTCATTCTTGGAGAAAGACAATTGCAGTCACTGCTCACTTCCATGGTTTTCAAAACGTGCTCACATTGGCTATTCTGGATTCTGACTTTACTAATAAAATAAAATGCCCTATTTCCTGTTTTCTGCACTTACTCCTTGGTGGGAGATGCTAAGAGTTAAGATGAGCATGCTTCAAAATTTTAGTGGTAATAATTAGTAGCTCCTGGAATATCCCTATTATAGCTTTTTAAACTATATATATATTTTTTGCCATTTTCAACATTCCTCTGGTGAAGGGAGGTTGGCATTTATTAAAAAGTTCCAATTTGCTGGTGGCGCTGTATGAAGTGCCAAGAGTGAACCAGGTAGAGGAAATTGCTTTTTAAGCTTGCAGGTCTGAAAGGGAATTGTCTCTCTTCAATGAAAAATAACTTCTGTGATTGGCACTGTTCTCCAGCCAGCCCGCCAAGCAGCAGGCTCTTTAGATATAAGACTGCAAGAGTTCTTGACTTGCCTTTCAGATAAGGAACAGCCCAGTCAGCCATCAATCTAAACTCTTGGATTAAAGGACAGAGCATATATGCTAAAAAAAAAAAAAAAAAAAAAAAAAAAAAAAAGCCTCAATACTTTTTGAGATTAAAAGATAACAATGCTCTTAACCAGAAACTACTAAGGCAAAAGCATTAAAAATAAAAATAAAATAAAATAAAAAAACAGTGACATGAGATGAGATAACAAACTTCCCCCAACTTTTCTATTGTATGAATTGTAGACTTAACTTCCATGAGAAAACTGCAGAAGACTAAAGCTAGGCTTTGGAAGAAAGCTATTCTCCTAGGTTGTTTTGCCTAATGTTTGCATTCCAAACAAGTAATAATTCTTTTTGTTTTGTTTTGTTTTAAAGATGTATTTATTTATTTGAGAGAGAGCACGTGCATGCATGAGCAGGGGAAGGGGCAGTGGGGGAGGGAGAGAATCTCAAGCAGACTCTCGCTAAGCGCAGAGCCCAATCCTATGACCAAGGAAATCATGACCTAATCCAAAATCAAGAGTCAGCCGTTCAACTCCACTGAGTCACCCTGGCGGCCCCAAGTAACAATTCTAATTTATAGAGCTTTCTGTAGTTTCACTCATATGTGGAATTTGAGAAACAAAACAGGTGAATGCTGGGTGGGGAGTGGGGTTAGGGAAGATAGGCAAACCAGGAAACAGACTCTTAACTATAGAAAACAAACTAAGGGTTACTGGAGGGGAAGTGAGCAGGAGGATGGGTTAAATAGGTGATGGGGATTAAGAGGGGCGCTGGTGATGAGCACTTGGTGATGCATGGAAGTGAAGAATCACTAAATTCTGTGCCTGAAACTATTATTACACTGTATATTAAAAGGAATTTAAAAACAACCTGAAAAAAATCATCCTACAGACAACTGACAATATGAAGAATTGGAGTCTTATTTTTATTGTTTTGAATATTCTTCAGTGCATAGAAACCTGGCAGGATGACTACAAATAATAAGGTATAACAACCTCAACCCATGCAAAGGGCAGGAAAGGACAGTCCCTCCCAGGTCATCAATCACAATGACACATAAAAAGCCAAAGTCAGCTTCTCCATTCACCAATTTGGCCATTCCCTTACAAGGATCAGAAAGGATCTTGTGGTTTTCCTTTGCTCTCAAGCCCAAGATAAACACCCTCAAGATCTGATTTAGCATCTATCACTAGAGCAAACCGCATTACCTCATTTTCCTGGTCCCCTCCTACTCTTGAACTGATATGCCTGCCAGAACTTCCCCTACTCTGTGTCACCTCTTTGCAGCAAACAAATGTGAGAGTCCTTCTTCAGTAAAACTCTTATAAACAATGCTACTTTTTGGCCCTATATAAACTCGTGGGCATGCTCAACATTTACTGAGCACAAACTTTCTGCCAGGCATGGTACAAAAGTACATAAAGAGGCCTCCCTCGGGGAGCTAACAGTCTCGTGCTAAAGTACTCAGGCAAAGGAAGGCCTGAACATCGGGGTACCTATCAAACCAGTGACCACAAAACTCTCTACATTCAACACCAAGTAAAACATACTCTCATTTCTTGTGTGCACTCAAGTAAACACTCGAAAGAAGTCTTTAAAATTAGGTGTTTCCACACTCTTTATCACAAAACAGAAACTAGACCTGTCTTGGAATTAAAACCTTCCGACCATTTAGAAACTTCGCAAGATTTTCCATTCCTCGACGTTCATTTGGTGTTTGGCCACAAGACACAGTGTAGGAAGAGCTGTTTGGCTGGCGAGTCACACAGATTGGCAATGACACATGGAAACCTAGGAAACTGGCCGTGTAAACAAACAATATTCCCAAATACTCATGCAACCAGACCAACTACCCCAGCAGCCCCACCAATGTAGAGCAAGGCATTTTTCTCTTCCCTTTTTCAAAATAAAGGACCTTTAAAATGCATATACTTTTTAAAAAGTCATGTTATGTGGGGGCACCTGGGTGGCTCAGTGGTTGAGCATTTGGCTCAGGGCAGGATCATGGAGTCCTGGAATCGAGTCCTGCATCAGGCTCCTTGCAGGGATCCTGCTTCTCCCTCTGCCTGTGTGTCTCTGCCTCTCTCTGTGTGTGTCTCTCATGAATAAATAAAATCTTTTATAAATAAATAAATAATAAATAAATAAATAAATAAATAAATAAATAAATAAATAAATCTTTTTTAAAAAGTCATGTGAAGGACAAAATACCTAATTAGGGGTAACTTAAAAGACAGTGAAGGTTAACATTAAGCATATGAGAAAAAAAAATAAAGCCAAAGCAACAACCTTTGTTGTTGTTTTTATCCGTTAAGAACAGAGGAAAAACTGCAGTGGCCAGCAATGGGGAAATGATTAGATTCTAGTCCACATTATGGACTGTTAGGCAACTATTGAAAAGAATGATGTATCTCTATATTGACTTGGAAATACATATGTATGAGTGTGTACATATATGCATATGGAAGGCATATCTGTGCTTTCATAAATTACAAAAATAAGAATTTATGTTTCTAGATGCATAGAGGAATTGTGGAAAAAAGTTCATGCAGTGCATTACACCAATAACATTGGTTCCCGCAAGGAGATGGGATAAGAAAATGAGGAAGACTTGATTAGTAATTTGTATTATTTCTATATGACGCGAAGTATCACAACAGCATGAATGTTTTGATCATTTAGCATAATCCATAGTGTATTAAAGCAAAAACAGGAGACTAGGAAAATATTCTCTGTCCTACCAAATGCATGATAAATTTTAAATGTTTCAACATACAAAGTAAGAATATTTAGCAATAACACTTGTAATTGCATAACATCTGACAACCAAGAAGGTCTTTTTGCAGACAAATGTTCATGGGTTTAATCTTCTGCAGCTGTATATGTTCCCACTCAGCCAGATAAAGGGAAGGTGTGTTTTATTTGTGTTAGGGGGAGGCCAAAAGCACACCTGTCCAAGACTTCCTTGAGGTCCTGCAGTGGGCTGCGGAATAGGAAGAGGGCCTCTGAATCTGCCCCCACAAGCAATTCACATGACCATGCTGGGGTCCTGAGTGAGAAAGGGCAGATGTACTATGGCATCTGAGAATAAACAAGTAGCCATTTTTCTGTCAAAAACCCAAAAAGTGGCCATTAAATGTGCAGTGTAGGAGAATTACTCAAGTGCTCACAAATAACACGCAGAGGCTGACCAGAGAACAAAACCCCTTGGCTTTGATTCATCACCTCCCAGCAGACCACCCACACTGCATGCTCCAGGGTCATGTGTGCGCATCAACAAAACAATAAGATCTAAAATTCTGGGGCTGTTTATATTCATGGCACTTGGCTGGGTGGCTTGTTTGGTAAGAGAGGAAGTAGTTCATGCCATTCTCACAGCAGCTTGTAATATGTTATAAATTTGTTCTTGAATAAGCCCTTTGGAGAGCTTCTGTGTCCCAATGTCACAAACTTCTCTTAGATACATAAGTTGTACATAGCAGTCTATGCCAAGGGGAGTCACTCTCAGGAGTTCTGCTAACAATGGAGGGCAAGTGGGCTAATAACCACCAGTTTACAGCATTTCAGAGCTTCTCTATACAGGAAAAGGAAAGCATGGTTTATTACCAATGGGCATGCATCAGAAGCCAAGAGATGGTGACCCAGATCTTGGCCTGGACTACAAAGCACACTAGCTAAGTGGAGGCTGGAGTGAAGACTAGTTCTGTAAGGTGGCTCCCTCTGTGCTACCTTAGAGGTCTTGAGATTCCCAGAAGGACAGTCTTAAAGGAAAAGATCAGCTGGAGCTGAAGACTTGACCCAGGCTGGGTTTACTCTGGGCCATCCCAACCTCCCACTTTCTAAGAACCCAGAATTCCTAAGGAAAGGAGGACAAGATCCATCTCTTAGAAATTCTGGAGATATCTTAGGCCTAGAGATAGGAGTGTGTGGGGGTTGGAGATGAGGATTTAGTGGGACCTGGTGGGTTGTATGATGGGAAACTCAACTATACATTGTTTCTTAATCAACAGCATGAAAATTATTAGGTAGGGGGTGATTTGAAAAATACCACCGAAAGGACTAAGTTAAAACACAAACACTCTGGAGACAGAAACAGGAAGTAGGGGAGGGTTATCAGACTGATTTGAGGTTAGCAAGATACATGGGTCAAACACTGTTTGCTCCTACAAAGCCATCTTGGATATTTATACTGTACATGAGGCTGTTTCTTAATATTAATTATCCCCTGGTTGTCACAAACCCACAAAGTACAGCAACTAGTTCTTTTCTATTTTCTGGTTTAAAAAAAAAAAAAAAAAATATATATATATATATATATATATATATATAAAATCAAGAATTGTGGAGTTGGGTTGTCTGTGAGTAAAGAAATAGACACAAATAAAGTTTCCTCAGTTGTGAATATCAGGTACAGTGTTGTGAATTCACAACTTTTGCTATCTGAGCAGACTGCATGTTATTCTGCCTCTATTCTATTCAGGATTGAATCCCTGGTTTGGATCTTGTAAATGGACCAATAGAGTCAAAGAATAGCTTGGCACTGACATCTCTGGCTCATGGAATCTAGTAAGGAAGTCTGGATGGCCCATACCTCTCAGAATACCCAAAGGGGAGGCCTGGGCCCATTCTATCTGTTGTAGAAGGTGGACCTTTAATGCAAACAGCATTAACATGACATTACCATCATCTTCATTTGACATAAAGACAGAGTTCATGAATTATAATCTTGACTTCCATTCAAGTGTGGAGCTGTGCTGTCCAAATGGCAGCTGACAGCCATTTAAATGTGACTACTTAAAATTAAACCACTTGAAATACATTAAAAATGTAGCTCCTCAATCACTAGCTATATTTCAACTGCTTAACAGCCATATCTGGCCAGTGGCTGTTAAGTACAGGCACACATCATTTCCATCATTACAGAGAGTTCTGTTGGACATCACTGGTCCAGATTAACCTTGGATACAGCCTTGGGCCTTTGTGACAAGAGTCATCTACGAAGTGAGAGCAATTAAAGCACCAAGATGAGGCCCGAGGGGGTGGAGAAGCTCTACTGTCTGTCAACTATCCCTTTATTCTTTGACACAATCCATTTATACCTCTTCAATCTTACACAAAAGGTCATGGAGATGCAGCTTCAAGCCCTCCCACCCCACATTCTAGAACCACCATTGACCAAGACAGAACCCAGAATAAATTAATCGAGGCCCAGACCACAGGAAATGATGGAATTTTGACTGGACTGTGCTAATGGATCATCTATTATTTAATCTACTTCCTGATACTGTATTTTTTTAATCCTTATTTTTTCACTAAAGCAAAACAAATTGACCTGGCATTTGGGTTTCTCTCCTCCAACTCATGAAGAATTCCAAAGTCTGCCTTCCTGGGCTTTCACAGCCATATAAGACAATCTCCAAGGGAACAGTCTGTGCTGCTTTTGCTCTAACAAACTGCCCTGCTAACTCTGAGCCTTGACACCTAGTTTAATGCAAAAGGCTGAAGGGACTATTTTTAGAGAACAATCTGTTTCTGAAATTCCCTCATGTTTCCACTCAAGAGTGTAAGCATTCCCTTAGGTATGAAAGAAAGCATCCTACCAGGAGTGGGCCATCCAAATTCAAGAGGAGAGAGGTATCATATGGAGCTGGAAGCTGGGCAGCAATTATCCAAATGCACTTAAAATATAAATACATAAAATTCGCCCCCCAAATCTAGCCCAGGACTGAGGCAGCGGGCTTTTCACCTGGAAATGCTGAGAAAATGAATGCATCTCACCATGATCCTACATTTGAGAGCCAGGTTTACCGTTTCCAAAGAGATGTTATAAGGAAGTTTTCTTTTGCCATAGGACCCAAAGCCGAGGTGCAGGGGCGCTAAGTACCTCCATTAATTCTGAAGACAGCGGTCTTGGAGTCTGCAACAACCTAGGGTGCATGGCAAAGAGCCAGAGCTGACTCTGCTGCTCCCTCCCACCAGGCCAGCCCTGAGAGTACAAGTTCAGGGGAACACGCTATTCCTAGTGAGAGGTCTTTCTCACGCCTGCCTCTACTATGCACATGGTTAGCGCTGTGCTTTCTTCACCTCCCAACATGTCCTGGAGATTTCTCTACATTAGTGATCTGCTTTGTTCTTCTGGACACACAGCATAGTGTGCCATTCCCCACAGCTGGATGCCTGGGTCACTTCCAACATTTTGCTAGTATCAACAATGCCGCTGTGAATGATCTGGTATGTGTGCCATTTCACCCATGTGCAGGTCTATCTGTAGGATAAATTTCCGAGATCTCTGCATCACAGGGCCAATGCATCTGTAATCCTGATAGATACTGTCAAATTCCCCTTCACTGGGCTGTAACCTTGTGCCTTCCCGCAACCAAGGCATCATATTATGAGTATCTCCTTCCTTGCAACTTGTCACACAACACTCATCTCAGGGAGTTAATGGTACTCCAAAACTTCTGAGCAACATTTCTTAAAGTTCCTAAGAATCACCTGAAGCAATTTGTGTAAGACAAAGATTCTTGTGATTCACTCTCGGATATTCTGATTCAGTGGGTTGGCTTAGAGCTTTGGAAGCTACCTTTCAAACAAATCCTGTAGCAATTCCCAAACAGGTAAACCTGTGACCTAACTTTTTGCTGCCTTAGAGAACCAGCACATCTCTGAGGCACAGATGCAGGTTTATGCAGGTTGAGCTGCAAAGGTGCTGAGCCCCAGGCAGGGATGACCTTGCACTTAAAATCCAGACTGCCCAGGTTAGAGTCCTGGCTTCCTCCCTTGACAGATGTGTTCGGGGCCAGGTGATTTCACATGTGTGCTGCTGTTTTTCTGTAAGCTGGGGCGAACAGTACTACTGTTTTTAGGACTAAATGAGCTAAAAGCTGTGAACATTTTCAATAACGTTTAGTCTTTGAGCAAATTATTTTTAAATTGTCATCATATATGCTAGGCCCTGCTAGTTATCTATCCTGATTTCCATTGTCCCCATCTTCCATGGTAAGAGAAATCCCAACATGGGGCTGGCTGGGCATAGCCACCCAGGAAAAAAAAAAAGTCTTTTGCAGCTGTTTGTGGCTGGCCAGGGAGACACAAAAGGACCAAGTACATAATTTGTAGGGTTTGGCACAAAATGAGAATGCAGAGCCTCTTATTGAAAAAGCAGGGAAAAGGTGCTATTAGAGGTATTAAATATAAAGCTTTTTCATTTCGTCCAGGATTTCTCTCTTGACCTGTCTCGATGATGTTTATTTGCTGTTTGCAGGTGCTCCCTTGGGGACACAGATACTCGAGAGTGAGTGGGGACACAAGCACTAGGAGGCCAGCCAGTGGGGCTACTGAGCATCCCCTTCTGCCAAATATCAGATCTGTGTGCAGTGCCCCTCCGGGGGCTGGGCAGTCAAGCCAGGCAGCTCCTCTTTCCCCAGTCCCACTGCCTCAATCCACTGCAGATGGGCAAACCCCAGGGGTATGGCCACATCCGCATGCTAGGACAGTCTAGGTGTCTATATTGAAGGTGAGTTGCTTGCTCCGACTGTGTTGCCTGCTTTGTGTATTGTGACATTGGCAGCTCAGGGTGCGGACCACTGTTGTCATGCCTCGACACCAGCTCTTCCCAAGGAGAGGAGCCAGCAGTGGACACCTAGTCCTGGGAAAGTAACAGGAGGCGGGGTGGGATCCCACAGGAGCTGAGGCTTCAAGCCCCCAGCACATTCTCCACTGTTCCATTAAACTTCACTTTCCAACAGGAATTTGTTAAGAATTTTAAGATGGTGACTACAGAGCAATAAACCCAAAGCAAAAGGTCCTGTGTATCCATATTGGTCTCAAGCCTGTGTGATCAATCCTGCACTTAAGTGTAAGTTTTTCATGCAACTTTTGGGAGACACCCTTAAAAAATGATCTTTTCATCACACTATCCTGCTTGAAATGCATTTAAAATGGGTGGAACATGAGCCGTCTGAGACCATGAGGGCCACACATGGGATGGCAAAGTGAACCAGAAAGACACTAGATCCCAAACAACAGCCTTTGATGTAAAGCTGTTGGGACCAGGGTTCGTACCTTGGGGGAGATGGCTTCAAAAGTTCATGACTGTAGACAAACCAATATATGTCTGAATATTTCGCTAGGAGAGCATCCACGCTTTCAGTGTGGATTTTTAAAGGGCCCACCACCCTAATAGTTTAAGGACCAAGCTTTGAGCAACTGCAGATATTCTCTTTTGTTGTTTACATGTAATCATAGGCATAACCAGAGCAATAGAAGATATAGAAGTGTGTGCCACACGGGTAAGACACCGACAGAACTAGAGCCATTAATCGCAGGGATGGTGGCCTGGCCAGGAAAGAGATTTTTAACCCCCTCACTTTCAGCACTGTCTCATGAGATGAGATTCATGTTTTATACCAGAAATAGAAAGGACTTAGACTTGGTCATGATTTGAGAGGTGCTAGGGCTCTGTCTATAATTCACTATTTGAAAGCTGCTGCATAACGTCTATAAATCACTATAAAGTAGTGGTTCTTTCCAACTAGTCTTCTCAGTATCCTTGGCTGAAGGATAGTACCTTTAAGAAGGATCTGCACACTGACCTTGGAGTTGCCAGCAAGCATCTGGACAAGACCAACTCAGTCATCCACGCCCCGCAAGAACTTTCTGTTGCCTGGATGGAACTCTTCCCTTTGAGAGGAATCAGCCCTCTTACACCTCTCTTGGTGTTATTTTGGGTCTAAACCAACTAGAACACTTTGTTACAAATATGCAGCACTCCTCAGGTACAAGATGTACAAGTACTACAAATTGAAACAAACTTGGCTTGTCAGAAGTGACCATATTTTTGCAGTTACTTAAGCTTGGAAATGAGAGGTTTACTCTTTCTTTCTTCCTTTCTTTTTCTTTCTTTTTTTAAGATTTGTTTATTAGAGTATATGTGTATGTGAGAGTGGAGGTAGGGGGCAGAAGGAGAGAGGAAGAGAGAGAATCTCAAGCTGACTCCATACTGAGCACAGAGCCCCATTCAGGGGCTGTATCCTAGGACCTCGAGATCATGACGTGAACTGAAACCAAGAGTCAGACGCTTAAGCAATGGAGCCACCAAGGTGCTCTGAAAGCTTTACTCTTCTGCAGACAATTTGTTCATTTCCTTACAGAAATCTCTGTGGCATCTTAAATAGAAGTAGTAAAAAAAACACGTTTACATCTTTCCTCTTCAAATGTACCTCTCTCACCTTTAATTTTTTGTGGACTCTTTTATCTCAGACTTTTCTTTTTTTAATATGGCAGAGATAGAGACAAATAGCTATTGATCTTCCAATATTTCAGAAGTTTGGGAATGCAAGTATTTAGAGAGACAATATAAGAACCCAGATTGCCTAGATTCAAATCCAATTCAGGATCATCGGGCCAAGTTACTTCTTCACTGAATTTCCTCACCTATAAACGTGGGGATAATAGTAGCACCAGCATCCAGCTCACAGATTTTTTGTGAAGATTAAATTACTATGGCTGCTAGGTAGAAAATATTTGAGAAGTATGAGGCTGCCTCTATTATTCTTGCATACACAGCATCATCATATTTCTAAAATTGAGAAAATTTATAGTCTACTCTGGAAGGAACTAGAATTCAAGGTCATGTATTGAGTACTGGTCCCAAGGAAAAGGGGGGCTTCAGCTAAACCCAGACATTTACCCCCTGGGAACTAGTCCAGCAGACTAGTCACACAGTGATGGGGCCAGTGTAACTGTGAATCAAATTTCCTGGAGACTGGTTTTATTTGGGGATGTTGCTGCTGGGCAGAAAAAGTGGATACCTTGTTCTTTTCAAAAGAATTAAAATGAAATAAAATCAACTAGATGAGGTCTGCATTTTCTGCTCTCCCCAACTTGCTATAATACTAAACACTTCCTAAAAATAAATGATTGTTAAATTATTATTATCAGTCATAATACTGGTGGCACCTAGCTAACGGGCAGCCAACCTTTAATAAACACCAGGAGGTTTTAATCCTGAACAGTTCCTAAAATAGTCAAAACAAGGGCTCTTTTAAATATTCCACATTAATTTTGTTCTATTCAGCCACCCAATGTACCTACCTCTTTCAGTTGCATAAGCTCAACTTTGGAATGTGTTCCCAGGAACTTTTTGGTAAATTAAAGAAAGACAGAGATCTCAGTTCAGTCTCTCTCTCTCTCTCTCTCTCTCTCTCTCTCTTTTTAAGGTTTATTTATTTGAGAGTGTGCTTGTAGTCAGGAGGGGAGGAGAATCTCAAGCCAAGATTTTCTGCTGAGCGTGGAACCTGACAGGGGCTCTATCCCAGGACCCTGAGAACATGACCTGAGCTGAAATCAAGAGTCAGATGCTTAACCAACTGAGCCATCCAGGCACTCCTCCTTCATTCTCTTTCTTCATCAGCTTAGAACCAATCTTCTGTAAGCCCAGGTGCTCCGCCTCTGCTCCTCCTGACTCTTGATTCTCTCCCCGCATCTGCAGCACCTCCCCAAATGGAAATGCTTTCAACCAGCCCTGAAGCAATAGATTACCCAACAACTGCATGTTGCCTATTCTATCTTTGGCTTCATCTTATTCAGTAAGATTAAAAATAACAATACCTTAAGTGTGCGTAGAATATTAAGGTTTATAAAACGTTTTATATTTCCACCGTCTCCATTGACCTCACAATAATCCTGGAAGATAGGAAGGGTAGATGACAATTCAGCTCAGAGAAATTAAATAAGCAGATATTTTGATCTCATGAAAGAAAGAACACTTTCACCAAAACCTCTAGACCTATGGACTCATGTTAGGTGCCTCAGCTAATTATTTCTACTTGGATGAAAGAAAATTAGAGTAGTCTCTTAATTCTGGAACCCCTGGGATGTGGCACAGCCCCATCAAGGAATTTTCTGGTTCATGAAGATAAACGATGACATCTGAGGTAAATCAAGCACTGCTTTCAAGTTTTCTTTTGTCTCACAGTTGGTCTCCTTTGCAAGGAAAAATGGGTCAAAGTGTTCAGTAAAACACATGCTATTAACCCTACATAACCCAAGTTAATTCTCTCAAAACTAGTGCCAATAAGGGCCTCCCACTTGGTAGACCAGTGATCTCCTTCTACTATTTATACATCTATTTATTAATATTTAAAATCAGTTTAATTAACATATTGTGTATTATTAGTTTCAGAGGTAGAGTTTAGTGATTCATCACTTACATACAACACCCAGTGCTCATTCCATCAAGTGCTCTCCTTCATGCGCATCCCCCAGTTACCCCATCCTCCACCCCCCGGTGATCTCCTTCTCATCCTCTGAGAAGTACTGTTTATTGAAGAATTTCACTAGTTTCTTTTTATTTCCTGCAGTTTACAGAGTTCTGGATTCGAGATATTTGGTGTTAAAAGGCTAATAGGAATGACCATTGATATTCACATATTTAATTCGTCATGATTTTTTGAATGCCTTGCAAATAGCAACTCTGTTTATTGAAATATTTTTTCATCAACCTGATACATTAAATCACAGAATATTTACCATGAAAAGTAGGGAGGGGACAATAGAGTGTCAAGCACTAGTCCAGAGTTTGAATATAATTTACTACTCAAGTTCGGGGCCAGAAGACCACATCGTATGTGAAATATGTTGTTATAAGACCTTGTTTCTCAAATCAGCCAGACGTTCAGTCACTAGGAAGTTGCTGAGCATCTATGACATGATCAGCCCTGTACTTCCAGTGACTCAAGTCCTGGATATTGCTCAACATGTAGAGCTATTCATACAACACTAGCTGTGTGAGGTTTTTTTTGTTTTTTTTGTTTTTTGTTTTTTTTTTTTTAGAGCTGAAGGCTCAACCTCCCTACTCTTACCTTACTTATTATAAAGAGTGAATTAAAATTAAGAGAGAAAAACTCTACTCTTAAAAAAAAAAAAAAGTAGGCAACTCCTCAAATGGATAATAATGACTGGGCCACACCTTTTATTTTTCACAGTCCATAAGCCCATATGGGGTTAGTCTTTCTTCCCTTTCTTGATGTGCCTGTAGCGGTAATGGTCCAGGCCCCCTCTTCCATAGGATGAGACTAGATGTTGGTTTCTCTCATCCCCAGAAGCAGCCCTCCCCGTGCCCACTTTGGGCATGTACACTTCTCAGGAACATCAAGAAACTGAGGGCTCACCCATCAGGAAAGGATTTGGGTGTTGGTGGATCTCGTAAATAGAATCCCTTTCTCTAGCGATGCATAATGAAAATACAAGCTGCCAGCAGCCCTCACACACCCTACAACTCTTTCCAAATCTTTTGAAATCCACCTCTCCCAGGGAGGGGTACCAGAGCAGTTGGACAAGGCTTCCAAAAGGCACACATTAAGAATGTCGTTCTTAGGGGCACCCGGGTGGTTCAGTTAGTTAAGCATCTTTGGCTCAGGTCTTGATTCCAGGGTCCTGGGATCAAGTACTACATTGGGCTCCCTGCTTAGCAGGGAGTCTGCTTCTCTCTCTCCCTCCTTCTGCTCTTCCCCACTGCTCATTCTCTGTCTCTCTCAAATAAATAAATAAAATATTATTTTTTAAAGTTCTTAGTTGAGGAAAATGTGAAGAGGGATAAATTTGCCTTCAGCCAAGATCATGCTGACATGAAAACGGTGACCTAGGAAAGAAGGGGAGAGCAACCAAAAGAACAAATGTTTCTGGCTGAAATTCTCCTCCAACTTTTCCTGTAATCGTTCAGGAACAAGAAGTTCCAGAAAGCAAAGCAGCTAGCTCCCTTCCAGGTGCCACAGTGTGAAGCAGGGTTAATGCTAAATACTCATGATCATCTTTAAAAAACTCTCCATCTCTGGGAGTTGGAAACCATCACAATTTTCTCGCTTGAAACACAGCTTTGGATGTATTTTTAGCCTCTGTTAGCCACCAAGGAGCAAAGTAGCTTTCAATTTTAAAACTTGTCAGGCGTCCTATTCTAAACGAATTATCAGAGGCTGTGTAAATTCACAATTTGCTTCTGACCTCGTCATCTATGAAATGTTTACAAGGACAAGCCCTGGCTATTTGATCCACAAGAGTATTAAGGATCCTAGGCTAAGGATCTTAGCCTACATGAGCCAAGAAAACAGGCCAGGGTAATAGCTGCACAAGAAAGTTGTGCTGTGATTGGAAAAACATTGAAAATGCCTGTGGGCATAATAAATATAATTACTTCCAGTAATTATATGGGTCTTTAACTTGACCAATAAAATCACAACGGCAGTAACAGGGGGAAGAAAAACACACACATGCACAGAGGAACAACAAGAATAAAGGTTCTTCAGTGTGGAAATGAACTGCCAGGCAGGAGATGGAACATCTGTGAAAAAAGAGAAAGCCATATCCAGGAGACAAAAACCAAAGGCTAGACCTAAGGTTTACTTCAGCTTGTCTCTCTTTCTCACACACAATCTTTCTATCATGTGCCTTGTCCCTTCCAAACAATTGTCCTACCTATTCTGTCTGTAGATGTCTCTAGAAGGCCCCCTCTGCATCCTGGTTCCACGGGCTCCTCCAAAATTATTTCCCCAGCAAATCTGGGCGAGAGCCCCAGCACTGATCCTGGGTATCTTTGGCTCAGATCTGAAACTGCCCTACTCTTCCTTCCTCTGGGCTGTATTGCAGGGGGCTGCATTTCCTAAGTGGGGCTGAACCAAAGGGAGGCGCTGGAGGGAGGAGCCCGGAGCTGGGTCCTCCACTACCTTCCCTGAAGTCACCTGTGTAGCTCCAGCATGGCTCCCTGGCTCCAGGGCAGTTCCAGCTTTTGCCAGTGACCTTAACAACTGGGCTCCAACAAGACCTCTTCCCTTTGTCTCTCCAGCCAGGAGGAGAAGCGGATTCCTGGGCTGCCTCGATATACCCCCGTTCTAGCTCCTCAGTTCTTCTATCATCTATGTAACCTATACATTTTATTTTGTTCACCAAATCCCCCTCCTGTAAAGATTGAACCAATTCAACCAATATTCCTTGGTTGAATATTGACAGATACAACCCACTAAAACGAGACTCCACATATCTCACTGCTGGCCCCTCTAATCCATCCTAAATGTTGAGAAAGAATTAATTTTCCTAAAGAGTAGATCTGAACATGCCTCCTCTTTTCAGCAATCTTCATTGTTTTCCATTGCCCATCCAGAGCTGCCTCCAACATTAGGCATTCAAGGGCTACCCTCACAGATTTTGACAAATCTTTATAACAACTGTACTGGGTTATTTTTCTTTAATAAATTTACTTAACTTAGGGCACCTGGGTGGCTCAGTGGTTGAGCATCTGCCTTTGGCTCATGGCATGATCTCGGGGTCCTGAGATTGAGTCTCACATTGGGCTCCCTGTGGGGATCCTGCTTCTCCCTCTGCCTGTGCCTCTGCCTCTCTCTCTCTGTGTCTCTCATGAATAAATAAAATCTTAAGAAAAAATTTACTTAACTTGACACAGTTTAAAATTTTTCTTTAATTTGGCATACTTGTAAAAATACAGTGGGCATAAGTAAAAATGTCCATGATTAAAGTTTTGATATGCTAAATATAGATTTTTTCCAATACATATTAAATCAAATACATAACTTAAAAAATTGGTGATCAGTGGATTATCTGAAATATCTATATATTTCAGACTCTTGAATGACAGGGTTTGAGTTCAACTTCCTGCCTCAGCCACTTACTAACTAGGTGACTTTGGACAATTGACTCAATCTGTCTGTGCCCTGCTTTGTCATCCATAAAATCACATCAATAACATCTCTCTCATTATGATGATAATTTTATGATATCATGATGATAAATATTTGATGATAGTTATTATAACAATCATTATGATAATTACCCGAGGAAATACCCTTAATGTATTTAGGATAGTGCTTGATATGCAGTAAGCACTCAGTAAGTGTTGGTTATGATCATTCTTCCAAGTTGACCTTTGCTCCAATAACACAGGACCACTCTTACAGGAACAAACTAGACCTAACCTACCTTTGCACCTTTGCCTTGCACCTGGGGCTTGTCTTACCCCACTTTCAGATTCCTACCTATCGACTGCAGCAAATTGTAAATTCTGCTTCTTTAAGAAACCTCTTGGGGTGCCTGGGTAGGCTCAGTTGGTTAAGCATCTGACTTTGGCTCAGGTCTCTGATCAGGCCCCACATCAGGCTCTCTGCTCAGCGAAGAGTCTGCTTCTCCCTCTGCCCCTCCCCCTGCTCGTGTGCTCTCTCAAATAACATCTTAAAAAAAAAAAAAAAGAAAGAAACCTTTTCTATTACCTTCCGTTCCCAAACAAAACTCCCCTATTCTTTGGACTTTACAAGATCTTTGTATTTCTCCTATTACAAACATCACATTCTGTCCTGGGATTTGGATGTTTGCCTCCTGCTTCCTATTGGTTTGTAGTCTTTTGAGAGATAGGATCTTGTCTTCATCATGGCTGAACTCTATCTGGCCCATCTCCTGCACTCTCATAACAGAGATTCACAATAAATCCTGTTGTTTTTTATCCCCACCCCCCACTACCACCACAAGGCCTTGGCATACACAGTGCTCTAGACGCAGACTCATTATTGTGCCTTTTTGGAAGTAGGATGTGTGCCTTGACTATTCATAAAACAGTCCTTTGCCTAATTCACAAGTTAACTAAAATAAGTATTTTCCTTACATTTATAGTCTCTCATAATTTTTTAAAAATTTATTTATTTGGGCAGCCTGGGTGGCTCAGCGGTTTGGTGCTGCCTTCAGTCCAGGGTGTGATCCTGGAGACCCGGGATCGAGTCCCATGTCAGGCTCACCTGCATGGAGCCTGCTTTTCCCTCTGCCTGTGTCTCTGCCTTTCTCTCTCTCCCTCTCTCTGTGTGTTTCTCATGAGTAAGTAAATAAAATCTTTTAAAAAAATAAAAAAATAAAAGCCTCTGTTTTAAAAATAATAAAATGAAACTAAATTTTATTTATTTATTTATTTGAGAGAGAGAGAAAGAGAGAGAGAGAGAGAGAGAATGTGTGCACACAGAGGGAGAGGCAGAGGGAGAGAGAAAATCTCAAGGAGACTCCCTACTGAGCACAGAGCCCAACTCAGAGCGAAATCTCACCACTCTAAGATCATGACCAGAGCCAAAATCAAGTTGGCTTAACCAACTGAGCTGTCCAGGTGTCCCTGTAAGTCTCTCGTATTTTTAAGATTGCAAGCTGTCAGGCTCAACTTGGCTCTTGATTCTCTTTGTAAGTGTTCTAATAGCACAATCGTATAGTGATTTACAGTTTATAATGCACACCCAACCAGCTCATGTGAACTTCACAGTGTTCTTTACAGGACTTTTCCTCATTTTGAAGAAGTTTAAAATAAGATTTAGGAACAATGTCTTGTATAGACCACTTGTGTCTGCTCAGCACATGCAGAGTCTGGGTGTGTGATAAGTTGAGATCTGGTTCTCTGATCCGGCTCCTTGGCAAGGAGCTGTGGCTACGGTGACACCACACCAGTGAGCCATATGGCCATGCAGGCCTATTACAGCCACTGTGAGCAAAGTGATTTTCTTAAGCTATCTGAAACAGCTGCATCTCCCATTTGACTTTCCCACTTTCTTTTGTCACCAAACTGAAAGATCCTATCTACTTTTTTTTTGTAAGTGGGGTTTTTTTTTTTCAGGTGTACAACTCAGTGATTTGACAAGCTCATACATAATGCTATGCTCACAAGTATAGCTACCATCTGTCCCATTACATCACTATTACGGTATCATTGACTGTGTTCCTTTTGCTCTGCTTTTTATTCCCGTGACTTGTTCACTGGAGGCCTGTATCTCCTACTTCCCTTTACCCATTTTGCCCATCTCTCCATTCTGCTCCCCTCTGGCAACGATCAGTTTGTTCTCTGTCTTTATTCTTCCTTTATTTTATTCATTTTAAAGATTCCATTTATGAGTGGAGTTATATGGCATTTGTCTTTCTCAGACTTATTTCATTTAACATAACACCCTCTAGGTCCATCCGCGTTGTCTCAAAGGGCACAATCTCATCCTTTTTATGGCTGTGTAATATTCCATTGTGTGTGTGTGTGTGTGTGTGTGTGTGTATCACATTTTCCTTACTCGTTCATCTACTGATGCAAAGGATCCTATTATTAGATAATAAACTCATATAAAGACCATACCAGCCAATGACTGGCCCTTAGGGCCACCTGAGCACCTTGTCAGATCAAAACACCTCTGAATCTACTAGTCTTTTGCTTTATGTACAGTTTTTGCTCTTGTGCCCTCTAAACTTGCTCAGGCTAGGGGCATGGACAACTTCATCCTCAAGTACATAAAGCAAATAGGTTTCATTGCACAGTCATGGCAGTGAGTGTTGGCAGCTGCCTGGAAGCCACAGTGGTCTTATGCCATAGACGCAGGGCATGGAGTGTTTTTCAGACTTTCATCAATAGTGTCTTCTGTAGTATCCTAAAAAATGACCTAACAGATGAAGCTGATTCTATATTACAAGTATAGACTCAGATTAGAAGCAGTCTAGGAAGTAGAATTCCTTTATTTCTAGCTGTTTGGGATCATACTCCTAATCTTCTTCAGTTGGGAGCATCTGGGGAAAATAGGATGAATTATATGCATCAGAAAGCCTAAATGTGACATAGTTAAAAGATTTCTGGGTTCTAGTCTGCCTCTGATATTTTACTTTTCCAGGCTTCTGTTTCTTCATTCATAAAATAAAGGGATGACCAAGGTCCTCTATCTGGGCTATTCTGTATTTCCAAATATTTCCAAAGCAACAGGCCAAAAAAATAAATAAATAAATAAGAGAGGCAATAGACACAAGTGAAGAAATGGACTCTGTTTTCTTATTCAATGAAACAGAGGATACCAAAAACTTTGGTTAATTCTATGTCAGAGAATGTAGCCATTTTCACTCTGCTCAGCAGTGGAGGGAGAAGCACATTTCTCTGTGCTTCAAGAGATAAAAATTTACAAATGACTTCACAAAAAGGTTGGGGAACTTCACTTTCTTGGCCAAAGGGGAACTGTTCAAAAGTGCTATTCTCTATTCTACTTGATCTGCCCTTGCCAAAGTCACCAAAAACCTTCAAGTTGGCAAATCCAATGGTTTCTTTTTGTCTTCATCTTCTCAGCTGCATTCAATACAGTTAGACACTCCTGCCTAAAAACACTCTCTTCCTTTGGCTTCTAAGGCATTCCTTCATCTTGACTTATCTTCTATGCCTGGCCACCTCTTCTCAGTCCTCCTGGCTGGCATCTTCTCTATGTCTCCACCCTAAATCCCGGGATATCCTTAGGGCTTGGTCCTCTATCCTTCTCTTATTTTTTAACATTATCCCCCTAGCTGATCAGCCAATCCTGGGCATTAAATACTAGTTGCATGCTGATAATTCCAAATTCATGGCTCACCCCCAGATCTCTACTCTGAACTCTAGATACCCATGTCAAATTTGTCTACTGGACATTTATTTGCATTTAAAACTTCATAAAAGGGCGCACCTGAGTGGCTCAGTAGTTGAGCATCTGTCTTTGGCTCAGGTTGTGATTCCAAGGTCCTGGGATCAGG
Organism: Canis lupus dingo; assembly: GCF_003254725.2. Taxonomy (NCBI): domain Eukaryota; kingdom Metazoa; phylum Chordata; class Mammalia; order Carnivora; family Canidae; genus Canis; species Canis lupus. The sequence continues at coordinate 87,555,601 of NC_064243.1, forward strand.
TGCCACATCAGGCTTCCCAGTAGGGAGCCTGTTTCTTCTTCTGCCTATGTCCCTGCCTGTCTCTCATAAATAAATAACAAAATAAAAAAATAAAATAAAAACTTCATAAAACACCTCAAATGTAACACATCCACATAAGAACTCTTGATTCCCCTACCACCATTATGACCTTCCCTCATCTGTTTCTCTCCCACTCTTCTTCATCTCTATAAATGGCATGCCATCCATCCTCTTGCTTGAGCCAATTACCTAGAAACCATTCTTGATTCCCTTTTCTTCCCACATCCATTGTGTTAATGAATCCTATTGGCTTACCTCCAAAATATATCTCAAATCCATTCTCTCCACAACCTCTACCAGAATCAAAACCACAGTTTTCTCTCACCTACATTACTACCAAGGCTGGGCTCCTAGCATTCATTCTTACTACACATTTATTCCTCACAAAGCATCAGAGTGATTCTTTTGAAATAGAATTCATACTCAAATCCCCTCAATGGCTGCCCACTTCAACTAGATTAAAATCCAGATTCTTCATCATGGCCTGAATGTGTCTCTAAGGTCTGGCCCTGTAACCTCTCAACCTCTCTCCTTACCTCACTGTGCTCTGGCCACACTGGCCTTCTTGGGGTTCTTCTACCTCATGTAGCTCACCCCTACCACAGGGCCTTTGCAATGATGACCATCTACCTTGTATACTGCCTGCCCACCCTCACTGTGCATGGCTGCTCTTCTTCCTCACTCTAGTCTCAGTCCAATGCCACCTCTCCAGAGAACCTCTTCCAACCATTCACTGCAGCACGCAGTCCAATTCCTCCTGTTTTCCCATCATCCTCTTTCATTTTATTCATAATATACCTGAATTGACTTTATTTCTTTGTGTTTTTCAGACTTTCTGAGAGAGAAAGCGCCCATCACCAAAATCCCCCCACCAAATTACAAGCTCTACAAAAGCAGGGTTATGCCTGGTTTCTAGATTCCCAAAATCAAAGCTCTAGCTCTTCTCCATGCAGAAGTCAGAGTAACCTTTACAAAACAAAACTCGTATAAGCTCATTACTTGCTCAAAGCCTCCAGAGGCTTCCCATCTCTCTCAGAGTAAAGTCCGAAGTCCTGGCCATGGCCTGCACTAGACTGATGTGGTCTGGCCCTCAGGGTTCCTGGGAGACCTCACTCCCTCTCCCTCACCTGCCTGCAGCCACACGGACCTCCCAGCTGGGCCCCAAACACACCATGTGCTGCATTCATTCCCTCTCATTCCAGCCTTGGGTCAAACATCTCCTTTCCAGAAATGCCCTTCCTGCCCACCTGAGCCAAGAGAGCTGCCCTTACTCTGTCCATTTCTCACCATAAAACTTAGACCATCTGCCATATTATACTGTTGTTTGGTATGCCATTTATCTCCAGCTCCCCCTACCAGATTATAGGTTCCAGGTGAGATAGACAATGCTTCTGCTCACTGCTGAATCTCCAGGACATGGTGGATATAGGTCCTCAGTAGATTCTTGTCGAATTAATGAAAACTCCAATCTTGCTGAAAACTCCTAAGTCTTTCTAAGTCATGCCTGTCTGTGTTGATTATATGCAAGCAGTGGGAAGGTTTGTTCTGATGGAAATTGCTCCTTCTTTTCGAAAGTACAGGTCCAGAGCAGCAATTTCTGTGCTCTAGTTAAAAAGGTCACACCTCGGGCCCCTGAGTGGCTCATTGGGTTGACTCTTGGTTTTGGCTCTGGTCATGATCTCAGGGTCATGAGCCCCCTGCGCACGCCCTATCTCTCTCTCACTCTCTCTCTCTCTCCCTAAAAATAAATAGATAAATAAAATCTTGAAGAAGAAGAAGGAGGAGGAGGAGGAGAAGAAGAAGAGGAGGAGGAAGAGGAAGAAGAAGGCAGCCATGCTGATAGGAAAGAAGAGGGACTCTTCTCCCCAATCCCTCACTGGCATGGCACCTAAGGGCATTCCTGTCCTCTGAAGGTTCAGTTTCTAGTCTGACCATTTGTGGACCCGAAACTCGTTTTCAACATTGTGATTCTGTTGACTTTGGGGAGACATGTCTTTGAGGAGAGACGAAAGTTCCCATGGAAGTGGTCACTTAATTGAGCCTGTCAGCTGAGAGAAGAAGCTGCTCAGTGTGCACTTAGACCCTGAACTCCCATCTCATTGTTAGTATGGACAACAGTATGACTGCAGATTCCTCATTTGGCTAAGTCTTCAATGTCCCAAACAGAGAGTGAAAACAGCATGGAGAAACAGGCTGAAATGAAATGAAAGTAAATCTGACCTGCTGATCTTTTTGTTGGGTATAAAGCTTTTTGCTGGCTGTGACACATAACAGTGACTTCAGATATAAACATAGTATGCTCAAAATCAAACCCTTCTTTCTCCTACAGTCCATCTCCTAGGATCCAAATAATAGATTCACAAATATTTACTCTGCTTCTTGTTATCTACCTCACCCTGGTGGAGGGGTGGGAACAGCCAAGAGATATCTATCTACCTATCTATCTATACACAAATGCAAGTATTTATATATCTCATAGTCTGTCCTTTCAAAACAACTATTCTGATTTCTGGAAATAACAAGACTAAGGGAGGGAGAGAAAATAACAAAATGAAAGAGCAATTTCAGGAACTTCAGACTCTTAGACAACCAAAGGCAGTTTTTAATTTAGAGCTGAGCTTCTAAGAAAACTCTCCCTGGTGGGTCGACCGCTGCTAAGGCTAGAAGGGAAGCTGGACTCTGGTGGCCCTTCCAGGCTTGGGTGGGAGTGACCAGCACAGCTGAACCAACATCTTCATGGACAGACTGACAGCAAGAAAGGACAAGAACTTTAGTCCATCTGATTCATCAATAAGCTTTGTTTTGTTTGTTTTTTTAAGATTTTTATTTTATTTATTCATAGAGACAGAGAGAGAAAGAGAGAGGCAGAGACACAGGCAGAGGGAGAAGCAGGCACCACACAGAGAGCGTGACATGAGACTCGATCCCGGGACTCCAGGATCGTGCCCTGGGCTGCAGGCCGTGCCACCGGGGCTGCCCCATCAATGAGCTTTGAATGGTAATGTTTCACTGGATTGTTAATGGCAGATTTAGCTCACATGAGCCAGACACCAACTCTACAATCCATTTGTTCAGCATGTTTTAAGTGTTCCTATAGGGCTGGGGACCAGGCAAGAAAGGCCAAGTGCAGAGTGAAGACCATCTTTATTTAAAATTTTAGTATTTTATCCATAGTGGAATTTTTGCATTACTTTTATATTTTTGTTAAATAGGCAATTTCCTAAAGAAGATGTACAGATAGCCAACAGGTATAGAAAAGCTCCTCAATGTCATTAATCATCAGGGAAATACAAATCAAAACCACAATGAGGTATCACCTCACACCTGTCAGAACAACTACTCTTAAGGAGACAAGAAATAGCATGTGTTGGCAAGGACATGGAGCAAAGGGAACCCTTGTGCATTGTTGGTGGGAATCTATACTGGCACAGCCACTGTGGAAAACAGTATGGAGTTCCTCAAAAAATTAAAAATAGAAATGCCAAGTGATCCAGTATTTCTACTTCTTGGTATTTATCCAAAGAAGGCAAAAATACTAACTCAAAATGATATCTGCACCCCTATGTTTATTGCAGCATTATTTACAATAGCCAAGATACAGAAAAAACTAAGTATCCAACAATTGATGAATAAATAAAGAAATTATGGTGTATGCATATATATATAATGAAATATATATGTACATATGTGTGAATATATATACACAAATGACAATATGTATATACATATACAATGAAATGTTATTCAGCCATAAAAGAGAATGAAATCTTGTCATTTGCAACAACATGGATGGAATTCGAGCATGTTAAGTGAAACAGGTCAGACAGAGAAAGACAAATACCATGTGATTTCACTTTAAAAAAAGAACCAAAAAACAAGACCACAGATACAGAGAACAAGATTCATGGTTGCCAAAGGCAGGGAGTAAGGAGTAGAGGTTGTGAGGGAGGGGGTCAAAAAGTTAAAAAAAAATTTTTTTAAATAAAATAATAAATAAACAACAACAGGGATCCCTGGGTGGTGCAGCGATTTAGCGCCTGCCTTTGGCCCAGGGCGCGATCCTGGAGACCCGGGATCGAATCCCACGTCGGGCTCCCGGTGCATGGAGCCTGCTTCTCCCTATGTCTCTGCCTCTCTCTCTCTCTCTGTGTGACTATCATAAATAAATAAAAATTAAAAAAAAAAACTTAAAAAAAAAATCTAAAAAAAATAAATAAACAACAACAAATATTATGTATCTTGATGAGTGGCTTTTTACGGTGTCTTCTTTACTTGTGCACACAAGATGAAGGCCTTGCATGCCTCAGCCTGGTCCCAGGCCCTCGTTGATTATGCGCAGAGCATTGTGCAAAGGCATATAGTGGATTCAGAGAAGGAAGAAAGGTGGATGCTAACATCTAGAATCATAGCATAATAGGAGGGAAAACATGTTCTAGAATAAGGCCAATAAAGCAAAAGAGCAATAAATGTTTTAAGAGAAGTTCCAAAATAATGACAGCACTTCAAGAGTAGTGAGGCAGGACAGACACCACGCTAAGCCTCTTGCCCTCGCTTTGCCACTTCCAGCTGGGTAACACCAGGCAGACCACTTGACCATGAGAGACTACCATCTCCTCATCCGTGACCTGGAGAGAACGTCCCCACCTCAGAAGGTGATTGTGTGGTAAGACAAAGTAATGTGTGTAACACAGATGGACTCAAAATAAATGACAGCGGTGGGGCCTAAGCAGGCCTGGGGAACACAGATTTAAAGTCTCAGTCATGACACTGGCCATCACATAGCTCCCTAGGGAGAAGGCAACAGAAATGCAACAAGTTATGCACATTTTCCCAAGAATGCATGAGGACTATAGCCAGACATCCCCATCCACTATTTGGCCATTTCTTTTTTTTTTTTTTTTTTAAAGATGTTATTTGTTTATTCATGAGAGACACAGAGAGAGAGAGAGAGAGAGAGAGAGAGAGAGGCAGAGACACAGGCAGAGGGAGAAGCAGGCTCCACGCAGGAAGCCCGATGTGGGACTCGATCCAGGGACCCCAGGACCATGCCCTGGGCTGAAGGCAGGCGCCCAACTGCTGAGCCACCCAGACAACCCCCTTGGCCACTGCTTTTCAAACTGCTTCAAGAGCTCCACACTGGGTTCTGTGTCATTGGCATCATAAAAGAAAAATCTGTGAGAAGGGAGAATATTTTCCATGTGATCTGGAGTATGAGCACCATGATGGATTTCAGGTATCAGCTTGGCTTATCTTAGGGAAAGAGAAGAAGATTGAGACAAGTGTTTGAATAAACCACACAAAACCAATAGTGGGAGGAACTAGTCAGTTTTCAGAAAAATCGCTCTCGGATCACAGACTAATGAATGATTTATGCTTCACACACACACACTCATACCTTCTTACTCATGTTTGGGCAGCATCTTAGAATTTCGTTTCTAAATGTTCTCTATCTTTTCTTTGTTGCAGGAACTGCTTTCTACATTTGTCCAAAGAAGAAAATACTATCCTGTGTCTGGTAATACATCTCTGTTCTCCCAGTAGACACTCACTCAAAGCAGCAGACAAAGGGAGAGCCAGTGGCACCATCACAGCAGAACCAAAGCGTAACTGAAAAATTCACCTTTTCTGTCTGATGTGCCTGTCTAAACACATCCTTGAGGAAAACACATCACTTATGGAGAACGTCTCTGTGATGCTTGGCCTCATCTGGTATTTCTTTCCACTTACCAATTCTTCATACATTTCTAAGGCAGCATCTTCACAGTGACTAGGATTTGTTCATCCACTCGTCAAATATTTATCGAGTGTCTTTCAGGTGGCAGACACTGTGCTGAGCATGGGAGAACCCAGAGGGACACATATGAGACAGGTTCCTCGCTCTCCACAAAGTGGGCAGTTCAGCAGAGTTGGCAGGCAATATATATGCAACAAAATCAACGTGAAAAATATCAGAGAGCTACTGTGCTCTAATGCTCATTAAAATCGGGCGATGTGGTAGTGACTGTGAGGAGGTCACACTTGAGATAGGGTGCTCAGGGAAGGAGGCAACATTCCCGCTGAGGCTGAGAGGACAAGAAAGAGACAGCTACATGAAGGTCTAGGGGAGAGGGCCCCAGACACAGGACACGACGCTACCACACATCCTCACCTACTTCATTTACCAGTGAATCAAGCATGTACTGAGCTCCAGTAAATGCATCTTGAGAGCTGGGTACCAGGTGGGGCGGTGCAGGCTTCACGGGGACATGGCCTTGATCTTAGCCTCATTAGCATGTCTTCCAGATAATGGAGCTGTGAACCATCACATAGTTCCTGGAATGAAGAATCTATCCTTTAAGTTTCGAGGACCTAAGGAACTGAATATAAGCTCTCTCTTCATTTCTACTTTATGGAAGCTGGCTTAGGAAGTGAGACACAGCATCAGTTTTGTTATAATGGCACTCAGTTCCCTGAATGAATGAGGAACAGACTTGGAAAAGCAAGTCGTGGAGGACTGAGAACCTGCATGAAAAGGAAAGAAGGGGATGGCATGTAGGATGAGCTAAACAGGAAGAGAGGGGAGATGATGAGAGGAGTAGAGTTCAATAAGCCTTTACTAAATGTCTATCATGATGAGGCCAGGTACTGGGGACACAAGGCAATCCCCAGCCTCAAGGGAGTTTGGGAGAGATGTCTCACATGGATGATGGCAAAGGTGAGCAGCCTCTGGCAAAGACAAAGAGGTGAAGAGGCTGGTTTGGGAAAAATATTTGTCAAAATAGTCAACACATAAGAGGTTGGAATTCTATCCACTTCAGGAGGGCACCCAGTGGGACAGGGAGGCATGGGCTTTGAAATACACAGACCTGGATCCAACCAATCCTTGCTCTGGCTGTGTACCCTGGGGTAAGCTGAATAACCTCGCTGGTTATCAAGTGCTGCCTCTTTACAATGGAGTTAGCCCGGGACACCTGGGTGGCTCAGTGGTTGAGCATCTGCCTTTGGCTCAGGGCATGGTCCTGGAGTTCCAGGACTGAGTTCCACATCAGGCTCCCCTCGAGGAGTCTGCTTCTCCCTCTGCCTATGTCTCTGCCTCTCTCTCTGTGTGTGTCTCTGTGTGTGTCTCTTATGAATAAATAAATAAAATCTTTAAAAAAAAAACAAGCAATGGAGTTAGCCTCAGAAACTACATACAAAATTATAATGAGGTTTTAGAGATGATATGCAGGTGGTGTCTGTGACATAGTAACTAATAGTCATTATTCCTATAAAATGACCAAGGTTCTGACTGATAATTTTCAAAACATACTTATTATGGCTCTGCAGAAGTAAGTGATCATTTAAGAGATGAATACTGACCCTCTCAGCATAGTGTCTCTTGGGTCCCTGCATTTTAGTAGACAGATACAGAATCACTGGCCAAGGGCTATGCTTTTACTGCTGGCTACTCATGGACCTATTTTTATTTAGTCAAAACTCAAGACCAGAAAGCATGCCTTTCTTTAGCTAGGCTAGAAAGTTTTATCAAGGGTTCAGTTATTGCCCAAAGTGCCAGGTTGCAGAGTCCAGAAAGTTGTGATGGTGACTGATCAGTGCTCTCTTCAGCCTACAGGAAACCATTTGTAACCTCCTCTTACCTACACAGTGCCATCCTTGCTAGTTCTCACTAATCTCCGAATTCCTAGAATCGTTTACCTATTCCTTGCCATGCCCTAGTCTCAGTGAAAGATGAGATAGTTAGTGTTCATATATCTTATTTCTTCTAATAGATCAGCAAGTACCCTGAGGGCCAGCATCTTTATTAGTCCTTGGCTAGCACAGGCAGGCACATGTCAAATGAATAAAATTAAGCTAAAGTATTCACTCTGAATAATAAGCCACAGACTCTCATTATCCCATTGTGCCTTAAAACACATGTTCACATCCCACAGAATAGACTTTTGAAAGGTTAAAACAAACTCTCTGACCCACAGTGTCTTCACCTGCTAAGAGTATCTTCACCATTGGGTCATGGTTGGAAATAAATGAGGCATGTTCACGTCCCTTGGGTCAGCAGACATCACCCATTATGGAAGGAAAAGACAGAGAGAGATGAGTTCACCATCTGCCTTTATCCCATGGGTTTCATTGTCCTTCAGCTTATATGGTATCTCCTGCTTATATCTCTACCAGTATGGCTCTCTAAGGTCTTTTTCCATACCCCAAGCAGGCAAATACTACGTTTTTCTTTTCTTCTCTCTCTCTCTTTTTTTTCTTTTTGCATGAGATATTTGACTCGTTTTCAAAATAAGACCAATAAGGTTATCAAGAAACACAAATTCTGCTGGAATCTGTCCAGAGAATGCAGGGCAGTCGTGGGGTTGCTGCAAATGTGAGACTCTCATAGGAGTTCCCAAAGTATTCTCATTTAGAACTTGGAACCGGGCAGGAATTCTGTTGTACCAGGGTCCTGTGCCAAGGGAAAGTGCTAAATCTTTTCCCTGTGCTAAAGGAAAAGATTAATTTTGTATTTCCTCAAATTAGAATTTATTTGGTGGTAGGGCCCTGGTGTATGGAAGAATCTAGAAGAAATAATGCTCTTACTTGGTTCTCTTCATCATTTATATCAGAACTCAAGTGGAAAAGTTCCTTGCCTCAAAGTGTAGAGAAAACAAAGGAATATTATAACTGCTGTCTTCTTCACAAAACATAGATAGGAACCAGAAAACCTGTTTAAAAAAAAAACAGCCCTGCCACCCAGGAACTCTGCAACTTGCAAGTTATGTTACTTCCGTGTGCCTAGCTCTCCTCAACCCTAAAATGAGGATGAAGATAAGGCTCAACTCACAGGTGTTGAGAGAATTAAATCAGTGAATAACATCAAACATACAGAACAGTAAATAAACGAGAGAGATTATTCCATAAGCATTAGTTATTACTATAACTACTATTATTTTTATCTCAAAGATCCTTTAAGAACATCATGCTAAGGGAGAATGGGAAAAGAAAAGTAAAATAGCTGAGTGGTTATTTTCTTAGTCTTTGGAGACAAATGGAGGTTAACATCCAGATTCCACCAATTACTTGTTCCATGACTTTGAGAATGTTAAAAACAACAACAAACAAACCTACAAATCCCACTTTCTTCATCTGTAATGACTTGTCTTCCTCATTGGGTCATTGTAAAAATTCAGTGAGATTATACATGCAAGGCATCAAGCACAGTGCTTGGCATATAGTGATTGTTCAATAAATGTTACATGAAAATAATTGTTAATATTCATTTTTCTACTAGAATTTTTGACCAACATAATCACTCAGTGCTCAGTAAATGCTTGCAAATACCACTTTGGTCTTTCAGGTTTGTTTTTGTTTTTGTTTTTGTTTTTTTTTAACAATTCTGAAATGAGATCTAAGGATAATCCTAAAATATGATCACTGTGGTGTCCATTCTCCAAATATTTAAATAAAATGTGGCAGGCTCCCAGCTAAGGGTAGTACCTTGATGGCAAGTCATTCTGGAATGCACCCAGGAGCTGATGATGGAGAGACTCAAAGGAGATTGGAACTCTGAATCCTTGCAGTTCACTCTTCAGCCTTTTCCTTTGTCAAATGTCTCCAAGGAAAAGTTCCTAAATCATTTGAAGCTCAAATGCAGTGTCTTTTTTGCATGACTATGATTCACTGCACACTTCAACAGAATGACAGTGGATATTGTCTATTTTTCCAAGACCCATTAATTTTCCAAGAATTCTTAGACTCCTAGGCTCATATTATGCTCAGCAAGAGATCTCTCATAAATGTGTCCAAACTTAAATTTTATGACAGGGACATAGTCACAGAATTATGAATGACTTCCTGATAACCAAAACAACAAATGAATGGAGTCAATTAAAAATATAAACCATTTTACACCCTGTTCCATCTTCCAGCAATTTTTATAGTAAGTAGCTGAGCTTCAGGAAAGGCAGAGGCTTGATGGATATTCAAAGGGACAGAGAAACTTTCTTAGCAACTGTGCTGTCTACTCTCAGCTGTTACACAAAGAGGTCACCTTCATCCTGTCTCAAAAGATGCTTAACTGTGTACTTGACAGACAAGAGGGCCACTTGGCTCAAAGCTGAACATGACGTTGTTGGTAATTATTGATATTCTCTTTAAATGGGGGTGGTGCTCTAAAAGCCTGGGGTTTATGCTCTACAACTGCCAGAGTTTCCTTTAAATTTACCACCTTTATAGAAAGAAAAGAAGTCCTAGTCCACAAGCGCAAGACTAAAACTGAATCATACTTCACGTCAATACTATACATCTTTAAATAGGTTATCTCCAACATCATTTCTCTTTTATTATATAGCATTCAGTAGAGAACGATGTCTAAGCAGTTTGTGGACTTCTTATGTTGACAACAGAGATGAAAATCTGCAGAGCTAATATATAACCTAGGATATATTGGGACCCCCCCCCCCAGTTATTCCTAAATATCAAATATGAGCTCAAAGGGTCTGCTCTTCAGTGTTGATTCTTTATATTATTTCTTTTTTGAAGATTTATTTATTTATTTATGATAGACATAGGGGGAGAGAGAGAGAGAGGCAGAGACACAGGCAGAGGGAGGATCGCACCCTGGGCCAGAGGCAGGCGCTAAACCGCTGAGCCACCCAGGGATCCCTCAGTGTTGATTCTTTAAACACACACACACACACACACACACACACACACACACTCGGGGCTCCTGGGTGGCTTAGTGGTTGAGCATCTGCCTTCAGCTTAGGTCGTGATCCCAGGGTCCTGGGATCAAGTCCTGCATTGGGCTCCCTGCAAGGAGCCTGCTTCTCCTTCTGTCTATGTCTCTGCCTGTCTCTTTGGGTCTCTCATGAATAAATAAATAAAATCTTTAAAATATATATATTAAGAAAAAAGACAATAATGTTTAATTCAGATTGTCCTCATCAGAATTTGTGGAAAAGAGAAACCGTCTTCAGGGACAACAGTGTGATTTCAAATTCAGGATTTGTAATGGAAAAACAAAGGGTTTCTGTGAAGCTTATATTTTAAAATGGACTAATGCATGGTCATAACACCCTTCGAAAGAAAATTCTCTGGTCTATTATCCATTTTTAATAAAGCCACAAATATAGGGGAAACCTGTAGAACCTTAAAAAAGAAATCTGCTTAAGTTATAGTTTCAGACAAGAGGATCTTAGTCATAAAATATTAGTAAGCAAAGAAGGTACCTTCTCCGTGAAGTTAAAGCATATTAAAGTCATCTTCATTATAAGCATGGCCCCAAATAACACTTTACTTCTGCTTGGCAGTGAAGCAAAAGTTTTTCAAATAAGGAATGGAAATTTTTCGAAGCATAGAGCTAAGTTCTCTGTTGCACTGCTATAGAGCAACACTGCGATTCTGTTACGAGTAACAGAGCAAATACGTACCAAACTGCTTGTCCAGCAGGGCAACTGGCTTACAAAAACACATTTATCTGTGTACAATTTGATTCTCACTCTAGGAATGGATGAATCCAAAGTTTAGGAGTACTCCTTATGATGGCCAAAGTATTTTAGGTCAAGCTATAAATTTTTCCTGAAGTTCTCTGCCAAGATTACGCTGAGGACTGAGTAGAAAATCCTTAAAATGGTTCCCAAAGTAAACTTTCATCTGTTATGGAAAAAAGAAGTAAAATCACATTTTCCTATCTTCGCCTGATGCCTCCTTGATTCCAAAGGCTCACCACTGCATGGCAGGTGCACAAGATATAGCTGGGGCCTGCGCCCCCAGGGCTGGAATGTTGGGACATTGTCACTATTTTGCAGAGGTTTTCTACTATCTCTAGAAAAGCATACATCTTGAAGGTCTGTCCTCCTTGGCATTGACCTCTGCAAGTACAAAGGCATCACCACCATTAGGAGGGAGTCTAGGGCCAAGTGAAGCTCAACTCTTTGGAGCTAGGTGGGCTGGGGTCAATATCCTAACTCTCTAACTATGTTGCCCTGGGTCTGTTACCTTCATTTTTCTGTTCCTCCCTCTTTCTCATCTGCAAAATGTGGTAATAACGGATCATAACTACCCCAGGATTATTGCAGAGGTTAGAGATAAGGCCAACAAATGTACTTGGCAGGCGCCGTGAAATGCTACCTGCAGATCACAGAGCAGGGCTACGTGGAAAGCCACTGTGTAACTATCCCATTAGGTTTCACTCCACACTACTCACTGGGAACCACTCTTACAACAGAAGTTGAATACGTGATGCCATTAAAATCCCCTGATACCCAAAGATTCCCCTATCACTTTTAAAAGGTTGGCTTTTGTTTTTTAAGAAGTAGATTCCAGGATGCCTCATAAGCCCCACAGATTCAGCCCAATCTCCTATATCCTCTGCATTTACAGTAGGAATAAAATTTCACATATTTTGAAGTTGACACTCAAGTGTTACTGATCCATTGGGTGGAGGGCTCTTGAGCTGCATGGGTCTGAGATCTGGACGTTCTTGACATTTCTGAATTGTCGAAGTTGGAACTGGGTCTAATTTGTAACTTGTGAGGCTGCTCCCCCTCTCTCCAGAAACTCCTTTCTTACTGGTCCTTTCCCCTCACTCCATAAACAAACTCAAGGTCTCGCTTAAAATACAAAGTGAGACAAAATAAAAACAAAAACCTTTCAAATCATGTTTCTTGGTAAATCTGGCTGAACCTCCCTGTAAGAAAGGGAGAACACCCAAGTTTCTTGCTGAGATTTCTCTGCTCTCTGCATTTTCCCTTCATTGTTCCCTGGAGGTTCTGGTCTGTCCTCCTCATTCCATGGAAACTGCACCAATTGTCAATCAACAGACAAGGCTGTTGCAGAGGTTGCCCTGCCCTGGGCCCTGTTGGTCACATGCCCTTTCTGAAACTCCGAACTGCTTTGGCCTTTGTGACCTGCACTTCCCTAATTCTCTTCAAATGTGCCTGGTTCCTCCTGGGCCTCTCACTCCACCACCCCCTTACCATGTCTAGTCTGCACAGTGACTCTAGGCTCTGCCCTCAGCCTCCTGCTCTTAACCACTTTGTATTTTCTCCCCGGGGAATCTTATCCCTGCTCAAGATTTCAACCACTGTCTTCACACTGAGGATTCCCACGGACGTAGTCCTGCCCAGACTGTACCTGACCTTCCAATTCTTGCATCAAAGGCCTCCACTTGTTTGTTTCCCACGCAACTCAGAATGGCACACCTCTTCCACCCTTACCAGGAGGCTGCTCTTGAAATCCCTCAACTGTAGGCACTGCCAAACAGCTGTCCAACTAGAAACCAGGGAGTCATTCTCCCTCTGACTCATCATTCCCACCCCATCAATCATCAAGCCCTGCCAATTTCGTCTCCTTTTTGGTGTTTTATTTACTTCCTTTCACTCCTATTACCCCTGTCCCACTTCAAGCTCTCATCATCTCTCAGCTGGACCAATGGATTGCTCCCTAACTAGCTTCCCCATTGCCAGGCTTATCTCCCTCAAATCGACCCTCCTCACAGCTACTAGACTGGATAGCAGGCCACATCAATACTCACAGTCTCAAGGAAAATTACATGTCCAGCAGGACAGTAACAAAGTCACACAAATGGTTCCTCCAAAAGAGTCTTACCTACACTTTGTATCTCTTTATTCTTGCCCAAACATAGCTCTCTAGACTCTTTGTTGATTCTAAAAGCTCATGCCTTTCTAATAAACTCATTTTCCTGCTTAAATAGCCAACTTATGCTGTTTACAATGAAGATCCTTGACTAGTGTACAATTCCATTTGCTTCTGTACCATAATTTCTAGATTTGTGTCTCCTTCTATTGGTCTATGGCTGCCAAGGGCAGGGACCATGACCATGTATATACTCCCTGACCTCTATGTACTCCAACTATGAATATAATGCCTGATGGAGAGTAGGCACTCAAATGCACATTGGTAGAATGAATATTCTTAGATGCTTTTTCTGTGAAATGTATGATTCATTCATGATACTATGAAGTTATGGTACATTTGTTTGGTTTTATTATCTTATTCTTAGCCTCAGAATCCTCCAAAACACAAATGACTTTCTCACAAAGTAGGGAAGGCAAATATTCTGACACATGTCACTGAATCACGAACCCAATCCTTAGGTTTTCTCAATAGCCATACCCATATGCAAGGGCTTCTTCCAAGAGCAGACAAATATCTAACTGCTTTAATCCATCAGTGGCTACTGCTGCTGTCTTACACTTCCCCTTAGAAAAAAACAGCTCTCAAAAGCTAGCTCAATGTCTGATAATCTTTGGCTAAAAATACTTTATAGACCAAGCAGTGTCACTCTCAATGTTGCATTGTGATTGTTTGTGATGGCAGAGGATCAAGGGACTCAGGTAGCCTTGATGAGTCAATAAACCAAGGGCTATTAGTCCCTTGGTATGTCATAGACAGAATAGACCACCTGTGGGTCAGACAAGCTGAGACACTGCTTCCCTGTTATACTTGGAAATTACAACACTAGCTTCCAAAAGTCCTTGAAGTCCTATAGTAGGAAGGATTATTTAACACAACTTCTCTTACTATAAGGGGAGATGTCAAGGATTCCCTCCCCCCCTTTTTTTCCTATCAATCTCAATAGGGCTTTACAGACTGATTAATTTTGAAGAGTTTGCTGATACCACATGCTGTTTGTTGGGTGTTGCGGGGGTGGGGGGGTGCGGTGGAGGATGTGATCCCTGTTCTCAAAGATGTAACGCTCTGGGCCTCTGGGCCGGTGAAGGGGTGGGGATCTAGACACCTGGTAGAAAGTGAAGAGGGCCAAGGGAAGCAAGGGGAGGGAGATGTTCATCTACCAAGGAAACTCAGGGAATGCTTCAAGAAAGAGCTGGAACCCCTGGCGTGGGTAGGAGTGGCATGGGTAGGGGTAGGATTTCAATAGGCCAGAATGGAGCAAAGGAATAAAAAGCAGAATACAGATGTGCAGAACAGTGCAAATAGAGCAAAAGGCAAGAAAGTAAAAGGCACGTTGATGAACAGCACATTGGGGAGCGACAGGAGGGTTAGAGCAGATTTATAATTTGGAGCAAATCATGAGGGGCTTTGAGTGCCACACTGGGCAGTCTGTACTTTCTCCTGGGCAACTCATAATCAAAGGATTCTTAACAAGAGGGTCTTTCTTCTTTCTTACATCTGGAAGGGGTGAGCAGTTGGCAGTAATTCCAATATATTGTCCTCAACCCTGGCCACATATGACATTCACCTAGGGAGTTTGTTCATTTGTTAGCATTCATTTATTTATTAACAATGCCAACTCTGGCCCTATTTTTGGCCAAATAAATCAGAATCTCTTGGGGTAGACTTTGACATGACAATTTCAAAAGAGATTTTTAGGTGATTTTAACATCCAGCCAGGGTTGAGAACCACTAGCCTAATACATAGGTATGAGAATTTCTCTATAAATTCTTAGTTTTTGTTGGGAATGCTTTGCCCACATAGGTAAGGCATTATGTTTAACTAGGTACAGCCCGATGGGTACACCAGAAATTTCTGATATATTATGCAAAGTTCCTTGCTTTTAAATAACTTCTTCATTTATCACAGTAATATGTTCATCTGTGTTAAGCACTATCTTCTTCCTATAGGTATTTCATATATATATCATTGGTAATTATTGATATGTTCATATATATGATATAATATATACAGATCTATCTGAAAAAAGATATATATACAGATATGATATATAGATATATATTTGACATTTGATATGTATACATATATATAAAATTGGAAGATGTGAAAATCAGGGTTGACCAACCAAGATGCCAAGACATATATAACTCCCTAGTGGCCTTATTTATCAAGGTATCACTTATATCGACATAATGGAGTTTCATTTAAATTCATAAAAATAAAAAAAATATTATTTAATAAGAGATAGAAGTAGGTCTACTGCTGGGGTGACCTAGCAAGGAGTTTCTGCTACTTTAAGAACAAGAGTATTTTATAAATATTATACAGCAAGATGCAAGTCACAAAACATGCTAACCGTATGCCAGGGGATTTGAAGGTGGCAATGAAAGCAGAAAGTCCTAAGAATTATTTTTTTCTGCCAACATATGGTGACCACAGCTGACTTGTACAATTATAAGAAGGGAAGCATCCTAAAACTCCTTAGGTGTCTTGTGGGAGCTGGGTAGCTACTTCCCATCGGGTAACTCTAATTTGAGAAGAGAAAAACCCAGATGGGGTATTGGCCTTGAAAAGAAGGGGGTTGGCCAGACAGCCTATGTCCAAAGAAGTCAATCAAGGGAGGGAGGAGCAGTTGGATATAACCAGTCCAGGCAGGTTAAATCCCAAGTGGCGGGGCCAGTTAAGAGAACCCAAGAACCCAGACTGATTGGCAGGGAGGCCAAGGGATAGGGCTCTGCCCAAGAGCTTAGGGTAAGAGAGATTAGTTTGGCTAGGGCTCTCATTAAGATTTTATGCCATCAAAAAAAAAAAAAATTTTATGCCATCAATCAGACAGATAATTACCTTTGAAGGGGCATAATGAAACAGGAACACACATGAAAATGCCTAAGGACTTTTTAATTATCCAATACTGGGTTTATTCATACAGCAAATTCATCCATTCAACAAATATTTATTGAGCATCTACTATGTGCAAGACCCTTTCCTATACGCTGAAGATTGCAGGCAGGTGGGAGATCTACCCATCTAAAAGAGTGAATCATTATGCAGTATGGCATAAAACATAGTGGTTTATGGGTTTGGTGGGCCCGAAGCACTGTACCTTTGGAACTCATATTCTTCCATATGTATGAAATATAATTAATTCTTTGATGAAGACTTTCCAACATTCTATTATCAATACACCAAAGCTTCAAGGTCCAGGACTCCTGGAGACAGGGCTGTTAGGAGAGGGGCAGCAAGAGTAAGTGGAGAGCCAAGAAACAAGGCCCTGCCCCCAGGTTGCACTTCCCTGGTTCATGACCATGACTGCTAGCCTGTCTGCACTCCAGTGTGCTCCTCTGGAAAATGAGGAGGTTGCACTGGATGACTTCTAAAGCCCAGTTTTAGGATATAGGATCCCAGGCAGGGCCAGGGCCAAGCCAAACTGGGCTCGGGCACAACGCATGATAACCATGATTAACCTGACAGCAGCAGCAGCCAGGGCAGCCCCCAGGAGTGGCATGAGATGCTGCAGGAGTATCCCAAGCCATTTGCTGGGGTTGAGCGTCTCTTCAAGAGACATCCAAGGAACACCCCAGACTTGTCTGCTCTCCAGTCTCTACATAACATGGGGGTATGTTTCTCCTTACAGAGCACCAGGAGACCAATACGCAGAGGCAATGTAGTCTAAGCAGGCCCGTGGGGTTGGGAACTGCCTTATGAAGTTGTGATGTCAGGGTGGGGTGCTGTGTCGATCTTCTAGAGTCAGGAACAGAGCTGTAATTCACAAGGGAGGACTGTTCCCCCTCTTCCAGGAAGGCCACTTGGGATCCTAGCCAGACTTTTGGCTCTAGCTGAAATATCAGTTTCATGACAGAGCATAGAATCAAAACTCAGGTGGCCCAGTAACTGAAAGTGTCTTCAAGAGAGAAGGGACGGGTATGGATAAAGAAAGGGGCTGGGGGGGGGGGGGGGGGGGCAGCCCCAGTGGCGCAGGGGTTTGGCGCCGCCTGCAGCCCGGGGTGTGATCCTGGAGACCCGGATGGAGTCCCACATCGGGCTCCCTGCATGGAGCCTGCTTCTCCCTCTGCCTGTGTCTCTGCCTCTCTCTCTCTCTCTGTCTCTCATGAATAAATAAATAAAATATTAAAAAAAAAAAAGAAAGCGGGTGTCAGAAAGATATACACATGTGATTTCAGTGCACTCTATCTACCATGTCCCCCATGTCACCTCCTGGTTGTGCCAAACCTCGTAGCCAGCCTTCCTGCCCCAGATAGCATCACTTGCTCCGAGGTACAAATACCATCTGAACTCTTCTGTATTAGGCAATATCTCAAACCCCAGCCCCCACTGTGGTACAAAAACCATTCCCTACAACAAGAGCTTTGAAATGCCTTGTTGACCGCCCATTCACCTGACACATTTCTGTATTTACCTTCCTCTTCTAGGTGGCTTAGTGTGCCAAGCTTCCAATTAAGGAGCAGTACCTGGGTCAGGTTTTTACCTCTCTCCCTTCCTCAGTTCCTCCAACGGCTTCCTTATTGAGCTAGGTTAAAGGTGCTAAGCCAAGGTGTCCAGAGTGGAGCCAAAATTCACCCGATGACTCATTTGATTGTGACTCTTCCAATGTGAAGCCTACGTAATGGGCTCCAAGAATCCTCAGCCGAAGGGCTTCTGCCCCCACAGCTGGCATTAGGGAAATGGAATCAACTGTCTCGATTTTACCCGAGGACCACCGTCCTAAGAGCTTCCAATAGTCTCTGAACTGCGAATGAATAAATGTGTTGTGTGGTTTGGGGTTTTTTTTGAGGATGAATGAAGGACTAAGGGAGATTTTTATAGGATTCGATAGATCTCTTATTTCTTGGATTTAATTCAAACCTAAAATTGAGAAGCAAATTCAAATTCAAGTCTAACATAATCTCACCCCCCTTGAAAAATAGGAGGAAATAAAAACATTCAATCGAGCCACTGTTGGCAAATCTAGAAAGTAGAAGAGGCTGGGCTGCTGCACCCAGTCACCTGCACAGGTGCCACCCCCTGTTTCTGGGGGCACCTTCCACTGTGGTACACAACCCAAGCAGACACCACTAGGTGAAACTCAGCGTGCCCAGCGGAGATCAAGTATATGGCTACAAGATGGCTACAAACTAGAGACAGTGGAATTGCAATCAGAGACTCTTAGAGACCTAATGCTCTAAAGAAATCAAAAGGGTGGACCTCAAATACAATTTGGGGCAGCTGAGGAGACATTTCAAGAAGAGGACTTATGCAATTACCCCCAGATCTGATTTTCCTGTGATGAAATTCTAATTTGCAGATTTGTTTCCCTACATAATTCCCTGCACTGGGCCTTAGCGTAGTTCTCTCCACAGTGTGTTAACCTACTGACCAAGGACATATAGAAACCACCATCTGTATTCCAAATACCTGCGGGCAAAAGTCTCTGAAACCTATAACTTTCTATCTAGGGTGGCTCAGACGCACAGAGGTTGATGGAAACCAGTTTCTGAAGGTTTCTGCCGCAAGATGGAGTACATTTGTAGAGAGGCTTGGGAACAGCTTGCCAAAATGCCACCTGCGACAATTTTACCATCCTTAATTTACCGACCTAGAAATGGGCTTATCACAGAACTTCTTAGTGTTGCCCTCTCAGTAAGCAGCTATCGGAGCTGGCACACACATCACTGCCCCTCTGGAGTGCACTTGGTTATGTCCAAGTTCTGGCCTTTGAAAAACATTGCCCTAGAAGGACGGAGACCTACCCTGCCTCTTCTGCCTGAAGAGAATGAATGAACTTTCCCCAGCCAAGCCAGTAGTCCTGATCCTATGCCAGAAAGCAGTGGCCGTTAGAAGCTCAAAAGTAGCAAAAAAGAAAGCAACAGTGCTTCCATTATACTATTAAACCAAAATCACCTTTTCCTATAATCATCTTCCTGTTTTCCCAGAAGGGGCACTGTTTAACGGCCACTTTGGTGCAGAGGTGCCAGCCCAGCGCTTCCTGTGGGTCTGGAAGGTGGAGGAACTCAGCAAGCTGTGGCATGTCCACTGACCCCAGAGCAGCTGAGAGAGGCCCCCATGCTGGGAGTGGGAGCTCAGACTCTGAGGCTCCTCGATTAAGGGGTGAGGCTGATTTCCTTTCCTTGGGTCCAAGACTGGGGTGAGACAGGAGAGATGGTTAGGGCACAAGATGTAAGGAGGTTTTCACTCTCAGGATCATGCAAGTGGCCCTTTCTTCCCAATCCCTACACTGCTCAGGGCCGCTAGCACTGGGGGATGTGTGTGACTGTATGTGTGCATATGTGTGTGTAAACTCACTTTGGTCAGCGGCTCTCAAAGCATGGTCTCCAGACCAGCAGCAACACCTGGGAACTTGTCTGAAATGTGAACTCTCAGGCCCCACCAGTTCCGGGAACTTGGGAAACTCAGATGGTGGGACCCAGGATTTGTGTCTTATTGCACACATCAGATAACTCCCGAGCAGCTCAAGTCTGAGAAGCACAGTGCCAGAGGATAATGCTCTCCAAAGCCCGTCATATGGTCCATGGCAGGTGGTTTCTCAAAATGCTTCAGCCACAGAAGGAGCAGAGAAAAGGTGGGGTGACGAGAGGACAGAGACCTTCCCAAGGCCATTGGCAGGGGAGGATCCCTCCGATAATGAATCAGGAACTGCCTTTCCCCCAGCTATCCCCAAGTAAACTGTAGTAGACAAGACCTGGCAACTGTTGGCAATAAATAAAGATTGCTACTGAGCTAGTCCGGTTCTGTTTCTTCCCCTTAATCACGCAGCAGCAGGGCCAGCTGCTGAGTGACGCTTTGTGTCAGGAGTCAGCCAATTGAATCTCCTGAGACTGTGATGCCCTCCTTTGTAAAGGGGGCTCCCATCACCCCCCTGTGAAGGTCTGAGAAACTTAATGCATATGCAGCCCAGCAGAAGCGTGGGGGCAGAGCCTGGGTTCTGGGCTCCACCCTCCTCCAGGGAGCCAGCTGGGATGCCCTGAGGGCAGCTTAGAGGGGAAGGAAGTTAACTGAGCTCCTTTACACTGCAGCGTTTTTAAAAGGAGGCTATGCCCTAGTCCAAATGACCTGGGGCACCAAGCTTCTAAAAGAAAAAAAAAAAAAAAAAAAAAAAAGCAGGCTTGCAGAGTAGGGGAAAAGAGAAGGGTCACCCAGGGCCTGCTGCTGGGCGCTGAGAACTACTTGTTTTTTGACCATATAATGAAGGGTAAGAAGAAACATCTGAAGACCCACATTTAAACTGTCACCAGAACCCAAACAGTATGTAGTGGTGAGACAGTGACCAACGCCCGCCAGCCCGGTGACCTCAGGCACACAGTCATGGACTTGGTGTCCTTTCTGCCAAGTGCTGGATATTACAGATAGGAGGGAAGTAGGAGGATAAAGTCATACAACAGCACACTTGGTGCAGACGCTCCCAGCCCAACACATACACACGAGGCACAACATAAACACGAGGGCTTAGCGCTCAGGCGGCTCCACAGAATCAGGGAACCCCTTCTGCAGTATGGGGAGAGAACTAGCCCCCATGCGACTTTCCCAGCTCATAAAGGTGTCTACTGAGGCCCAGAGGGGCTGAAGACCTGCAGAGGGCACGCAGCCGGTGGGCGACCGTCATGACCTTGCAAGCCTGGGGAGAGGCAGGCCAGGTAAACAAAGGACGCCCCC
The DNA here is from genome assembly GCF_003254725.2 of Canis lupus dingo. NCBI lineage: Eukaryota > Metazoa > Chordata > Mammalia > Carnivora > Canidae > Canis > Canis lupus. Next base: position 87,576,950 of record NC_064243.1, read on the forward strand.
CCCCCGCCCCCCATGTCTTCCCGGGGCTCTGCGTGCAGCGGAGCTGAGGATGATCCATGACTCACACTTTTCCTCCCAAGGAGATTTAACTCCAAGATAACATTGCCCTTGAGAAAAGGCCAACCAGCAAGGGGGGGAGTTCACTTCGCAGCCTCCCCCCCCCCCCACCCCCCGAGCTCTGGAGCCCCCTTACCTTCCTCGTTTAAAATCCAGGGCAGGTACGTGAACACCGAGTCAAAGCCACAGGTGTTTTCCTCAAAGGCGCAGGAGCCGGCGGGCAGGTCCAGGGCACCCGCGAGCTGCGGGGCTGCGGGCACAAAACGAATTTCGGTTCGGGCGAGGGCTGGGAGCGTCTGCACCAACTTGGGGCGCCCCGGGGTGGGGGCGGGGAGCTAGGGGGAAACGACGGGAGAGCAAGCGGGATGCACTAGGACACCCTCCCCGCCCCCAGCGCTTCCCAGGCACAGCCCTCCGCCCTCCCGCATCGCGCCCCAGGCTGGGGAGGGGGAATGGCCGGGGAAGGACCCGGAGGCCCCCGCGGATGGCCGGCTCGGGACGGCCGGGGGCTGCGGGAGCGGGTCCCGAGGGCGCCCCCCGGGGGTCCCCCGGGGCCCTGCACTTACCCAGCACGGCCAGGAGGACGCCCCTTAGCAGCATGGTCGCGCTTCGGGGAGGGAGGCCGACCGGAAAGGGGGGCCCGCTGGGGGCCGCCGGGGACCCGGGGAGGGAGAAGCCGAGCGGCTGAGCGTGCGCTTGGGGCTGCCCAACTTTGCGGAGCGGCTCGGGGAGCTGAGCGGAAAGCTGAGGGTGCTGGGCTGCTGGGGTGCTGGGCTGCGGGGCTGCTGGGGTGCAGAGCGCCGCTCGCCGGGTTGCAGCCGCGGGGCGGACCGCGTCCCCAGGGAAGCCGGCCCGGCGCGCAGCGGTCCCGGGCGGGCGAGGACTGCGCCGGGCGGGAAGGAGACACTGCACACGTTTGCAAGGGCAGCTAGGACCGGCCGGCAGAGGAGAGGGCGGGATGCAGCGCCTCGGCTCACGGCTTTAAAGCTTGGGACCGGACCCCTTGCAGACACTCGGAGGGGGCCGGCCTTCCTGCAGCCCCTCCGCTGGGCCGGGACTGGAGGCGCGCCGCCCCGCCCATCCGCGGTGGGAACCAGCTTATTTCTGGGGACAGCTTCCCCGCATCTGGCACACCAGTACTGCAGGGCTGGCCCTAATTTTAACTTCTTCTCCCCAGAATGGAAAAGGGTGGAATTCTCCGTGGAAAACCTAGAGGAGAACTTGGAAACTGCTTGGTGACACAAGCTTTGTGTCTCAGGAGCTGTGTGTTCGGGGCCCAGTAACGCTGAGCCTAGAATACCACCCCCCCTTTTTTTAGCAGTGGAATGTCTGGCATGCCTGGTGCTCGGCATTCCCTCTGTCCGGTAAAATGGGGGCATTCCTCCTCTCCAAAGAGCCATGATAAATTAGTAGTTTTCTAAATTGGCATGTGAGGGGTGGGGGTGCTGATGTCAGGAAGGGTGTGAGTGCTTTGAGCATTAAGTGGGTCTTTAAAAATATTCTCTTCTGAGAAAGAATGTGGTGGGGATGATCTTTTCTTCTTTTCTTCTTCTTCTTCTTCTTCTTCTTCTTCTTCTTCTTCTTCTTCTTCTTCCTCTTCTTCTCTTCTTCTTCTTCTTCTTCTTCTTCCTCTTCTTTCTTCTTCTTCTTCTTCTTCTTCTTCTTCTTCTTCTTCTTCTTCTTCTTCTTCCTCTTCTTCTTCTTCTTCTTCCTCTTCCTCTTCTTCTTCACCATCTTTATAATTTTGTGCAGGCAGTTTTGTGCCTAGGACAGTGGTTCTGGAACTTGAGGATGCTTCTGAACCCCCCCGGAGGGCCCTGCCATCAGAGTTTCTGCTCTGGTAGATCTGGGTTGGGGTCCAAAGATTATGCACATTCTTATCAGGTTTCTGGATGCTGTTGCTGATGCTGCTAGTCTGGGACCACACTTGGAGGAGCCCTGGCCTAAGAAACTCCTGTTCAACCGTCAAAGCCCTGTTCATGTACCTTCACCTAGTTTCTGGCCTCTCCTGGCTTTCCTGGCCCTTCACTGGCAGCTCCTTCTCCATATACTCTGCTGTCTCTTTTTGTCTACCCCCTAAACACTGGAGTGCTTCCAAGCTCTGGCCTTTTATCTCCTCCCTCCCTCAGTAATTTCATCCAGCTTCCTAGTTTGGAACTACCTACCAACTATATAGCCTGATGACTCCCGAATTTACATTTCTAGCCCAGACTGCTTACTGACTCCAGGCTCCTCTCCCTCACTGCCACCTCACATTTCACAGGTCGCAACATGAACCTGGGAGTCCCTCCCAAGCCTGCCTCCTCTTGCATTTTTATCTCAGTTAAAGGAACCTTTCTCCCCCGCTTGCTCAGGAAAAAAAACATCACATCGAGGTATCCCTGACTCTTCTCTTTCTCTCAAGACAGTACCCAATTCTGTCCATTCCGGTCAAAACACAGCAGATGCTGAGCATGCTCTGTGCCCCCAGTGGCTGCCCTGATCTAAATTGTTGGCAGGGGGAGACTACAGGACCTCCGAAGGGCAGTGTCCCTGCCTCTCCTGCTTTGCCCACCTCCACTCCATTCCTAATGCAGCCATCAGGACATCCGTTTAGGACAGAAGTCAGGCCATGTGGCAGGTCATTGCTTAGCTTCAGATTTGCAACAGACTCTCAAACCAGCAAATCAAAACCCAGTCTTTGGGGGCACCTGGGTGGCTCAGTGGGTTAAGCATCTGACTCTTGATTTTGGCTAGGTCCTGATCTCAGGGTCATGAGATGGAGCCCTGTGTTAAGCTCCACGATGAGCATGGAACCTGCTTAAGATTCTCTCTCTCCCTCTACCCCTACCCCCTGCTCATGTGCATGCACACACACTCTCTCTCTAAAACAAAGAAACAAAAAAAACAGTCTTCACAAAGACCAACCAGATCCTACAAGACCTGCCCCACCCCCCTTACATCTCTGACCTCATTTGCCCTGCTTACACCTCTCCAGCCACATCGACCTCTTGGCTGATCCTCAGATACAAGGTACCTGTCTTTCCAGAACTTTGCACTGGCCATTCCCTCAGCTTGAAATCCTCTTCCTTGGAGATCCACATGACTCCCACCCACCCACCCACACTACCTTCATGTCATTATTCCCTTGTCACCTTCAGTATTAGAAATCCACTAGCCTTCTTTCTAATAAGAAAAAAACCCCGGATCCTTTTAAAATAAGCTTGGACAAATTCTCATGAGTTTTCTGTAAGCAATAACCCAAAGGACCTAAAATTTGTTTAGTCGTGTGTGTGTTTATATGCTTTGCCTCAGGTGGTATCTGATAATGAAGAACATTTATCGTGCTTAAGATCATAAATATTTTATATCGAAAATCTTATTCAATTTTCACAAGGACTCTATGAGGTCAATATCATAATTGTTCCCACTTAATATATGGGGAGACTGAGGTGCAGAGTCCAGTGAATAGCAAGAGTCAGAGAGAAGACTTAAAACTACATCTGCTTTCTTCTAAAAGTCTATTCTCTCAAATGGTAATCTGTCTCCTTTGTTTTATATTCTTTTTTTTATTTCTTGTTCATGGATGGAACTAAATATCTGATGAATTTCATCCAATTACTCAATTAAAAATTCAAAGACAGATATGAATCCACTTGAAACTTCAAATCACTATTTCTAGCCAAGCAAGCTTCCAGCAACTCTCAAACTGGGGCTCCCTTCTCCAGGTACCTGCAGAATATTTCAGTTTCAGGATTGCCTTAGATTCATTTGCATGTTCCAAGTCTTAAGAAAATGAAAAACTTCTGAGCCATAAAGAGATATTCAAAGGTTTTAAAGACGAGTTAAAACTTTCAGGCAACATCATTTATTGCCACCTATGGGCAACTGAATCCTTACACATATGCACAGAGTTAATGGGAGTAAAATTTCGATTTCACATATAATTGCATGATCTGAAGAACAGATGATCCTTGGACACTGGTGTAGGATGGCTTCTCTGGGAAGCAGACTCTGATTTGGAGGTGAGGTGCTTGGGCTCTGCACGTGTGGAAGGGAGGAGAAGGAGACAGACCCGGGCTGAGGGAGAGGTGACATTGCAATGCAAGCCCTGCAAAGCATCTCCTGACCCCACTGGCTACTCTGGAGTTAAAATGGCCCACGCAGTTTATCCCATATGAGGCAGATATGGCCAGGTTCCTTGTATTGCTCCTTCCATGCCACAGCGGATGTGGTCCACACAAGGATGAGTGATCCCCAACAAGAGGCCGACCCAAGGGGGCTGATGGCTGAATGCTGTCTGGTGACAACAATCTCACCAGCTGAGATGACAGAGTCCTTCCCAGAAGGAGGATCTGGGCAGCACACTGGTGTCCACCACAGACATTTTGCAGAGAAGGGAAGGAATATTGCACATGGAGAGAGCCAAGGAGGAAATCCAGAACATCTAGAACTTATGCACATCAACCCACTTCCTCCAGTCACTGACCTTAGAGCCCTGTGGCCGTGCACTGCCTCAACCCCTGGAAAAGCGCCTCCCCAGGGGAGGACTACCCAGGACTCTCTCCTCTAAGATTTAGTGTAATGGAATGATTAAATAACACAGGTAAAGTTCTGATTTAGAGAAAGCACCTAATAGACATGAGGTATTGTGGTGGGTTGAATGGTAGCCCCCCAAAAAAGATAGGCTATGAATATGACCTTGTTTAGAAAAGGCGCCTTGCAGATGTAGTTAAATCAGGGATTGAAATGGACCCCACATCAAGGCCAAGTGCCCTTCCATGAGACAGAGGCCAGTAACAGACACAGGTAAGGAGGAAGAGATGCCTGGAGCCCCTAGAAGGCCAGATGAGCAGGTCCAGTCCCACAGCCCCCAGAGGAGCGTGGCCCTGGCCCCTCAGACTCCTTGATTTCAGACTTCTGGCCTCCAGATTGATGGGAGAAGAACTTTCCGTTGTTTTAAGTCCCCTGGTTTGTCCTGGCAGCTGCAGGACACTAACACAGAAGTGTTAAGCATCCAGCAAACATGGGCCAGGCACTTTCCATGAGTCATCTCCTTCAATCCTGCTGCATCCCTGTGAGATGGAGACTTGTTATCTCCATCTCACAGGCGGGAAAACAGGCCCAGAAGGGTCAAGTAACTTGTTCTGTGTCACAGGTCAAGCTACACCACCCCTAAGAAATTTCCTCTTTACAGAGGCCTGTCTCCCCAGGCAAGGGTTGCTGACATGCCGACACCACATGCAGGGAAAGGGGCCTGCTATCTCTGGAGCACACACGAGCCCTCTCACAGAAGCTGGCATATGCTTGTGCCCTTGGCTGCTTTGCTCCCTGCTCCCCCCGGGGGGGCCACAACCAGGGATTGGCTTTTTGCTATGTCACTCTTGGGCTGAAGACCTAGCTTGGTCTTGTGGCCAGTTTTCTGGGCACAACAGAAGAGGGTGTCACCCTCTGCCCAGCCACTGAGGCATCAGGAGGGAAGAGGCTCATCTGCGGGAGGAAAGAAAGAAATGAGTGCTTATGATGCACCCCTGTGTGCACCACTGATGCAGAGCCAGATGGGGAGGCTCTTCGCCACGCACCTTCCCTTCCCTTTGCCTCTCTCCCTTCTTGGAGTTCACATGTGGTGCCATGTAATGGTCACTTCCACAAACAACTCCTGAGCACCTACTATGTGCCAGGCACAGTGCTCAGGACTGGAGACCCAGGGCTGAACAAGATACAATCTTGACTTCACAGACAGCGGACTGACCCACAAAAAGACCATTTCAATAAAATATGCTGGTGAAGTAGAGCAAAGACAGCAAACAGAAATTCCAGGGCCTAGAGAGTAACAGACATGAATGAACTGAGCCGGAAGTAGGGGGACTTACGGAGGGATTGTGGTGTGAGCATGCCCAACCACAGGGCATCACTGATGGTGGCACAGGGCTCTAGCCCTGCCTATTTTGCCCAGGTTTTTCAAAAGAAGCCCAATGTCCAGATACAGATGTAATAGCCCGTATTTTCAAATACTGGCAATGAATTAAAACAGAACATATTTAAATCTCTGTGGGCATAGACTAAAACCTGAGGGGCGTAGACTAAAACCTATAATCAATTCTTGAACTGCCATTTATAGCACCAAGATAGAACCACGGAGACAGAGAATGGGATGCTCACCACCACCCTTCCAGAAGGGGTGGCCAGACACAGGTAACCAGTCCCAGTCTAGAGAAAATAGAGAAAAAAAGAGTCTAACTGACCTTTCTCCAAGGTCACATGTCTCTAAGTGGTAGGGACAAGATGGGAAGTCATAAGCTCACTTCCTCACTGGCCAGGATTTGGGTCCACAGACAGGACTTTGTATGCTTTAGGTCTTGGGCAAATAATAAGGCTATTCATAATATCCTTCATAGTAATTATACTTTGCTTTCTATTACATACTATATGTTTTAAAATTATATATATACATATATATGTATGTATATATATATATTTTTTTCTTTCTCCCTTTCTTGCTTCCTGGGTCCCCTCTGATCTACACCAAGACATTGTCTCTGCTCTGGAGTTTTGTCTCTTTCTGCTTATTTCCATCTTTCTTTGTCCCTGTCTGTCTGTGTGTCTCTCTCTGGATCTCTGTGATGCCCTCTGGGGCTCCCCTCTGCCTCTTACTCAGCATTTTCTCTCTTGCTTTCATGCTCTCTTTGTCTCTCCACACATAGACTTCGATGTGCCCCCACTCACTGCATGCTCTCAGGTTGAAAATGAGCTGGTAAAACAATTCCAGGCTCTATGGCTTATCCTGTCAGTGACCTTCATTGCATTCCTGCAGGAGGTGTCTGGGGGCTCTGCCCCAAGGCTGGCTGGCAGTGTCCCTTGGTTCCTGACCAGCACCAGCTGCCTCTTACCCCTTGGGGACAGTCACGTGCCTGCTGCAAGTCTGACTCATCCACCGTGAGGGCCCAAGGCCCAAGGTTAACCAGTTCTTAACAGATCTCCTGCTGTTACAAAATCTATGCCCTGCTATTCAAATTGCCACACTCAAATGAACTGGTAAAGTAGACATTTCCTTTACAGTGGGCATTTAAAAGGGAATAGATCATAGGGAACATTAATCTTTGTTCCATCAGTTTACTCTGAACCATAGCTTGGAGTCAGATATCCTTCACTATGGTTTGATGGCAATCTTTTGAATTTTTTTAAGTCGAAGTTTGCAGGGCTGAGTCATCACAGTGAAAACACTACCACTTTTTATTTAGTGTTTGTGATATGCCAGGTGGTTTCATGGTCAATTTAGGGGAAGAAACTAGACCCAAAGAGTTTAAGTGACCTACGGGGCAGGGCTGTGAACCCTGCTCTAGCTACCACCAAAGCTCTCTTGACTTGTCCAGGTTTGGGCAACCACTGTGCCATGTCCTGTTCTCAGACCCCACACCTCTTTCCCATACCCCTAGGCTGGCCCAAGGCCAAGAGGGTGAATTTCTCTCTGTCCCAGTGAAGTATCTATAACCAGAGTTCTGCAGAAAAAGCCCTTTGTGATCATAGTGGAGCCTACCTTTCTTTCCCAAGCTCATCACACCCCTACCACCTATTCCCCACCAGCCACATGCAGCTTCCTGACTGTGTCCTCTGGGCCACTCCTCATGTGTTCTTACATACCCCCTTCTTTTTGTTCAGAATCAGAATGCCTTCTTCCCCTTCTCCCATTGGTAAGGGGAGGAAGGCATTCTGATGGGTCAGTTCCTTGTAATGGATTGAATTCTGCTCCCTTAACCCTCCAAATGTCACATATTGAAGTCTTATCCACTAACACCCCAGAAAGTGACTTTATTTGGAAATAAGGTCATTGCCATTACAATTAGTTAAAATGGGGTCACTCTGGAGCAATGTGGGCCCCTAGCCCAATATGACTGGTGTCCTTATAAAAGGGTGAAATTTAGACATAAATGCTCACAAGGAGAGCACCCTTGAAGACCAGGTGGAGGTCACGGCAATGGTCCTACAAGCCCGGGGCTGTGCAAGATCACCTGCAAACCAGCAGAAGCTGGAGAGGCTGGGGAACTGGTTCTCCCTCCCAGCTTTCAGAGGGAACCCCCCCCCACCACTGACATTTTCAGATTTCTGGCCTCCAGCACTAAAATGTCTATTGTTTAAGTGACCCAGTATATTATCCTTTGCATGCAGACCTAGGAAGCAAATGTGCTCTGTTTTGTGTGGGTCGAACCTAGGAGAATGATACTACCAGCTAGAAATGCCCGGACACACTTACCACGGCCCCAGTGAATATCCCACAGACCACTCTTCTTTCCAAATCGTCGTTACAACTGGACTGACCCTCATAGTTCTTATGATGACTGCAGAAGGCCTTTCAACAAGAATGATCAGCAAACTTTAGGGGGAAAAATAAAGGTTTATTACTTATAAGACCTGGAAACTACACAGCACACTTGGGGCCCCTGCAAGGTTTGTAGGTAGAGAGACACAGTGCCCTTGGGCCTGGGTTCTGCTGCTATCAAGGTTGAGGTGAGGACCTAGGGTTTTGTGGGCTCACTATTGATGAATTCAAAACATAAGAGCAGGAATTTAAAGCAAGGGAGGAGAAAAGACAAGTGGCCCAAGTGGCCACTCATTGAAATCAACTGAGATCTTTAAGACAAAGGGGACTCAGTGAGGAAAGGTGGCCTGGCTCTTTAATCGAGATGATGTGGCTGGCAAAGTGTTTGTTCAAGAGAGCTATTCAAGATAGTGATTCCAGCCTTTGAAATGGATGCCCTCAGCCATCAAAGCCTAGGTCAGGCACTTGCTACACAAGGAAAGAAACAGTCCGTTTACACTACCCATCTCATTCATTTCTAAAGACTCAGTCAAGGGTCCTCTCTTCCTCTCAGGGTTACCTGTCCTCCTAAAGTACAGCGTATATTACGAGGCTGTATTATGATAACTTTGTTTATGTCTCTGTTATCTGCAAGGGAAGCTGATACTTCAAGGGCTGAGCAGTCTGCTTCACTCTCATTTCTGCTCCCCTGTCATCTGTGTGCCTGGCTAATTGTAGGCACTCAATACATGTTCTGAAGGACAGGCTACGGGATGGCACATCCTCACTGGTATACACTGTCCAGAGGCCTGCCTCAGCTGCAGCCCTACCATTAGAAGGGAAATAACTGAATCTAAGCTCTAGGTCACCCAGGAAGGTATTTATGGAAACAAATTAACTGCACAGATGTGCTTGGAGAGCCCAGAGCCAATATGAAGAGGAGCAGTAGTCTGAGCAGAAGTGTGGGTTTTCTGGGCAGAGCAGCATACCCAATACACTCTGTGAGGAGAGGAAAGGTGAGGGAGGCTCTCAGGACCCACTGCAAGAAAGGCTAGGGGGCCGCAGGGAGAGGACTCTGCCACTGGATGAAGGCACCAGGTCTTGGGGGTTGGAGGAAGACAGAGATCATGAAACCACCCACATTCTGCCATCTGAGCCTGTCCCAGCCCAGCCCTGTGGATTCCTGTCTGGGTCCAGGAGAAAGGCGGGGCTTCCGGGAACCCAGAAAAGTCTATTCCCATAAATCTCACATGGGGCTGCAAACATCTCCATGACCCCTGGAGCAGTATTAAGAAGAGCAGGTGAGCAGTATCTTGTCTTACCTTGCTGCAGACTTTGCGGGCATTTCAAAGTTAACTGCAGGGAGAATTGGCAGCATGTGGCTGTGCGGCAGGGTGGGTGGGTGTGTAGGCTGGCTTGTGCACATGCATGTTCTCCCCAGGACATCCCCTCCAATCCTGGGAGTTAAGGCTCTGTGTCACCTGCTGGGGCTAAGAGTGAGCTGAAGGGACATTGGAATTCAACATAATTACAGTTAATGGCGGCTCCAGGGGTAGGGGGCACAGAGCAGGGCCAGGAAGCCGTTTTTTTTTTTTTTTTTTAATTTTTATTTATTTATGATAGTCACACAGAGAGAGAGAGAAAGGCAGAGACATAGGCAGAGGGAGAAGCAGGCTCCATGCACCAGGAGACTAACGTGGGATTCGATCCCGGGTCTCCAGGAGAGCGCCCTGGACCAAAGGCAGGCGCTAAACCGCTGCGCCACCCAGGGATCCCTGGGAAGCCGTTTGTACAACTTAGGCTAAACCCAAATAGTATGCTTCTCCCTCTTCAAGTTCTGTTTCCTTAGCAAGGCCTGGAAAAAAGGAAGAATAAAGAATTTTGCAGCCTAAAACATTCCCCAAAAAGAGCCATGAAACCCGGGCTTAGCTTCTGATTTACAGTCTCTGACCTTATTAATGTGTTAGATTGAGGATCTACACTCTGTGATTTGATCTAAACGGAACAGAGAGAGTGATACAACTACTCAGAGGCAGAATGGACACCATCTGGGAGGGGGACAGATGACAAATATCAGCTCTGAACAGGCGAATGAGGTGTGTGTGGGGGGGTGTGCATGCTTGTACATGTATGTGGTGTGCAAAGAGCCATTACTGATGAGACATCAAGCTACACCATCACCACTAATCTGAAAGCCTGAAATTCTGGCTATTTAAAGATGGTAAATGACACCAATTCCTTCAGATTTTCAAAGTGCCCAAGGCCTGGGTGACTGGTGATAATGAAGAAACTCTACCCTGAGGCATTGCAAGATGCCTCCATGAACCAATCCAACCAACATGATTCCTTCTGTATATTACCAACACCTGGGGAGTTTGCTCTTTTTAATACAAAGGTTGGATCCCAGCAGACTGATCAAATCATCATTTCTGGGATAGGACCAAATCACTGGTACTTCCTTAAAGCTCTCCAAGGTGATTCTACTAAGCCATGGTTAAGAATGTTCTGGCTTGAGGATCCCTGGGTGGCTCAGCAGTTTAGCATTTGCCTTCAGCCCAGAGCGTCATCCTGGGGTCCTGGGATCTAGTCCCACATCAGGCTCCTGCATGGTGCCTGCTTCTCCCTCTGCCTGTGTCTCTGCCTCTCTCTGTCTCTCATGAATAAATAAATAAAATAAAATAAAAAAGAATGCTCTGGCTTAATATTTTCATCATCAAAAAAAGTAAGTACTATTACTGTTAATTTTTTAAAGCTGTTTGAAAAGAATAAGAAAATGTTATATCAGAACAGGGACTGTAATTTTTAAAAAGATTTTATTTATTTATTCATGAGAGACAGAGAGATAAGCAGAGACATAGGCAGGGGGAGAAGTAGGCTCCCCGAGGGGAGCCCGATGCGGGACTCAATCCCAGGACCTCAGGATCATGCCCTGAGCTGAAGGCAGATGCTCAACCACTGAGCCACCCAGCCACCCCCAGGGAGTATAATTTTGTCATTGAGACCATGGACCCTGGAGTCAGATCGTTCTGCTGGAGTTTAACCTGGAGCTCTGCCACTCACTACCTGTGTGCATTGTTCAGTATCTCTGCGCCTTACATTCTTCTTTAATATTCATTTTCTATCAACTCAAATTTTTCTCAGGTCAGGCTTGTAGTTGAGACTGATTATGGAGTCTATGCATCAAAATAGCCTTTCATACACTGTCCTGCCTTTGCAGGGTGGGAGGCAGAAACTAGAAATGTTAATTGGACAATCAGCAAATTGTAGCTTTAATGTCTTATCAGAGTAGAAGAAAAATCTAAACTATTGAGTGGATGCCATTGTAAGTACCAACAACAAAGACATTAAAAATAGTAATGTAGAAAATAGTCTCAGGATTAAAATAGAACCTTCATTTGAGGATACTTGAGGTGGAGCAAACAAGATGGAGTAGAAGATATGAAGAGACTTCTTACAGGATTATGTCTTTAAAGGCTAAAGGAAATTATCTTGGTCCCTGGTTATAGCCCGAAGGGCAGGTTTGTCTGTGTCCAATAAAAATGTCTTCTGGGAAAAAAAACAACACCAAAACCCAGAGAGAAACTTTTAAATGAGACATCTTGTTTCCAAACTGCTGAAAGCCCCAAAACCCCTCCCAAACTGAAAAGGTTGCTTTTCTCATTACACATTTTACAACTTCATATACACATTTATTCTATATTTATTTTGTTATAGGGAAGCTTTGTTTATTCACTCATATGGGGAAGCAGGCTCAAATTAGACTTCTGAATATCCAACTCATTGGACTTAGAAATTTTCTCTTATTTGGTGGGATGGGGATGTTCCATGAGAAACTGGTTCTCTTACTTCTAGGCTTCTTTCCAAAATCAGGCAATAGGAATGAAATGACTTCTTCCACTCTAGGTGTGGAAATGTCTTACGGTGGGGGCTGCCTTCTGTGTCTCTGCTAGGTTTCTATACTGGGTCAAAGACATCGCCACATCCCTCCAGAAGGGAATAGCATCCCTACTGGTGGCATCTGACTGGGTACTCAGCAGGTTCCTGAGTCCTATTAATTCTTGCATTCCACTTTTGTCCTTCAACGTTCAATTTCCTTCTTTTTGAAATATATCTTTTTGTCAGCTAAGATCTAGAAGAGGTCAATTCTCCCAGTTTTTGAAAGCATCGATCAAAAAATTAGTTAAGTTGGATGTAGGCTTCTGGATTACAGTTCTGAGTGAGTTGAACATGCTATGTGAGCATCTCTTAGCACAATCAAGTTGACACATTAAACCAACCATCATACCACCCTAGCAAGAGATGGATGCTTATTCTCTAGAAAGGACAGAAAGGAGGTAGGCTGGACTCAAAGAGCACAGACTGGGTTAAGAGTGAATGTACCACACTGAAACCAGGGTAAATAAATGAATGTGTAAATACTGAACACAGAGACCCTACTTTTAAGCTCTGTTTACCAACTTGGCTTCCAGAATGGTTATGACCAAACTTTTTCTCTCTAGGTAGAATGATAATGGAAGGGTCATCTCCAAGGAATCTGACCAGATATAGAGGAAAAATGTAAACATAGTGATATTAAAGTTTCCCCCAACATACAGGCCAGCCACATCACCCTCCAATGAAACTCATTCAGGTCTTCCAATCGGCCTCTTACTGATGTGTCTGCTCAGTTAAACATGAGCAGACACCTAAAAATCAGCAGAGGACTGAAGAATGTCTTTAATATACAAGATAAAGATCAAACAAATAAGGCACTAACAAAGAAAACAACTTGGAGGAAAATTAAACTACAAAAAAGAAAAGAAAACTTCAAAATAAAACAATTTTTAAAATCCTCAGAGAGATAAGCCATGGTTCTGAATCCCAGAAACAAGTTAAGAATACTGTTTAAAACAGAACACTCAGACAACATAAAAGATCCCTTACAAATTAAAAACATGAGAGCAAAACTGAAACACTCAATAGGAAATATTACAGGTTGAAGTGAAGTGATCTCCCAAAAAGTAGAGCATAAAGCAAAGAAAATAGGAGAAAAACATATAAAATATCACAAAATATCACATAAATTTATACACCTTTTTTTTTTTAAGAGAGAGAGAGATTGCAAGAAGTGAGAGGCAGAGAGAGGAGAGAGAGAAAATTTTAAGCAGGCTTTATGCTCAGCATGGAGCCTGATGGGGGGCTTGATCTCACAATCCTAAGATCATGACCTGAGCTGAAATCAAGAGTTCGACACATAACCAACTGAGCCACCCAGGAGTGCCCTAAATTTATATTTATATATAAATATTTTGAATGGAAAACATAAAAGCTTAAATTTTATCATAAAACATCGTACCAAATAGTCTAAGAAGGCCAACATCTGAATAATGGGAGTTTCAGGGGGACCTGGCTGGCTCGGTTGGTAGAACATGTGTCTCTTGATCTTGGCATTGTGAGTTTGAGCCCCACATTGGGCATAGAGATTACTTAAAAGAAAAGAAGAGGAAAATAAGAAAACATGAATAATGGGAGTTTTAAAAGAATAGAGAAAATGAATGAGAAAAAAAATCAAAGAAATAATTAATGGAAATTTCCTAGACTCAAATACATGAGTTTCTAGCTTGAAAGGCTCATTAAATGCACATAAAAATGGATGCACACCAAGGTGTATCACCGAACTATCAAAACTATGGAGAGAACAGAAACTCATTAAACACTTTCAGAGTGTTTCAAGTCACATACATTCAAAACCCATAATAATGCAAACACTGATGATTGATCTAAACAAAAATATACTATTACTATATTAAAAGGATGAGTATCTGGGAAATAAGTATATGGTGGAAAAGAAAAACAATTCCTATCTTCCAATGTGGAAGGAATTATTTCATTATCCTCTGGCCTCTATTGATTTTGAGAATTTTACTGACACTATCGTTGCTCCTTCGTGGGTCATCTCTATTCTCTGGCTGCTTTTAGGTTTTACTCCTTGTCTTTGGTGTCCTGTAGTGTCTCTGGGATTTCTAACAATCCCAGTGAAGATTTGATGGGTTCTTCTGGGATCCTTTAGGAATCAATGTATAGTACTATGATTGTCTGTGGGGCTAGTTAATATCCCTGAACACAAAAATTATATCCATAAAGATAAACCACTGGAGACATAGAAGAGTCTTTTGCTGAAATGCAAATATGTAACTTTCTGAAAGGAGACTATGGGTTTTGCCCAGGAAAAAAATATCTAGAGAATGATTGCTGAGTAGAACATGAGCTATTGCCCTGAGATAAAAGATGAGATAAATATGCCCTAGATTTTACAGAAAAATAAAACCAGTTGGGCCCAGGGAATTCTTCCAGGAATTATTAAGAAGCAGCTGAATGAGCTCTGTAACCCCTATTATCACCTCAACCTCTGCCCCATACTCCCTTCCATGTCCAGTCTCCAGGTTAGGGAGAGAAAGGACAATCCTATAATTTGGGTATTGCTGGGGAAGGATGAGTATTGTGACTTTTCCCTCTTCTTTCCTTGGGAGAGAAAAGGGATGTGGCTGTTTTTCCAAATCTCACTAATGTGAAATGGGATCCAAACATTATTCTCAAAGATTCAGAGCATCTTATCAACAGTTTATTCCTTAGTTTGCTTTTGTTTATACAGTGGGCTTGCTGATCTGTGCCCTGTTCCTATATGTGCAGGGGGAAAATAAATGGAAAGAGATGACAGGGCAGAGAGAATGCAGATCTGTACTCTCACTACTTGGTGGGGCAAAGCTGTGTAAGTTGCCTATGAGTCCACATGTAGCCAGGCTTGAGCTGACTTGCTAATACCCCACCCAAGAGGGTAACCAATCAAGCAAGGACTGTAGCAGCAAGAGGCTTTGGGGTGTTTCACTGTGGACCAAAGCAGGGGGCAGATGTAAACGCCAAGTATGAATGGATATCCCAGGTCAGGAGATGGATCTAGACTCCCATATAAAAACAGGGCCCTTGAACAGCTATACCTTTAGTAACCAGCATGGTAGACAACCTCAGTTCAGAGAGATATGAATGTGAATGTGTTCAATGTTTGTCCACTTGCTGCCTTCAACTATTCTTTTACTGAACCTCCCTTGGCTATCCTTTAGTGACATCTTATGTAGATTCTATTCTGGTCACTTGCACATATAGAAAAGTACACCACCAGACAGCTAGTATTTAGACATGTGCCACAGAAAGGGGAATGCTATCTGAGAAGAGACTACAGTGGTACCAGTTAGGTGAACATTCTTTCTTTTCTTCATCCATCTTCCCTGCCCCTGCTATGCAAGAACTAAAACTAGAGGAAAAAGAGAGAAGAAAGAGTGAATGTGTAGACTATGCCCTTTCCCCACTTCAAAACCCCCAGGCAGAAGCTTCATTGGTGGCATGGGGCATGAACACAAGAATTATGCAATTGAATTGGATGGGACTTTTTGGTTGTAGAAATAGGCTTGGGGATGAGCTTCCAGGAACAACACCCACAATCATACCACAGAAATGACTTGCTGAGGAAATGCCACCATCGGCCTACACATTGGGAACTTGACTGCATTAGACCTATTGCAATTGTTAATGCCTCCCCAAAGCCAGATTCCACTGCCAACACCCAAGCCAATAGAACCAAAGCACCGAAGAGAGCTTATCACTGTTGTTGGTCTTGCAGGAATTTAAATCTTGCATAGATGCATCTGATTAGTTGAGTCTGGGTCACATGATTTTATTCTTGGTGAAAAGAAGGTGGGGATTTGAGTTCTGAGTTCTGTAATGGAGAGGAAGAACATATAACATGGAAATTCTCTATATTCAGAAAAGCTTTTCAGAATAGAAGTCACTGCAAATGTAACACATGTCCACCATAGCTAATACTGTTTAAAATATAATTGATTAACCACTCACACCTATTAGAATGGCTATTATGAATTTTTTTTTAAGTGTTGGCAAAGATGTGGAAAAACTGTAACACTTGTGCCTTGTTGGTGGGAATAAAAAAAAAAAAGTATAGCCACTATGAGAAACAGTATGGCAGTTCTTCTAAATGGAAACAGAATTACCATATGTTTCAGCAACTCTACCTCAAACTATACATGCAGAAGAGTTGAAAGGAAGGACTCAAGGAGATACTTGCACATCAGGGTTCCCAGAAACATTATTCACCAAAGCCAAAAAGTAGAAACAGCCCAAATGTCCACCAATAGATAAATGAAGAAATAAAATGTGTTATATACACAAAATGGAATATTTTATAGAATATTTATTTTATTCTATACAAAATAGAATATTCTATAGAATAAACTAGCTTCAAAAAGAAATGAAATTCTGGTACATGCTACCATGGAAATAAAGAATGACTTCTCTTGTGTCTTTGGTGTGAGACCTCTCATTCAGCAACAGGTAGGCTGTACCAATATTATGTGTGAGAACTGAGTGTTCAGACTTCATTGCCTAAGAAGCAAGGTAATACAATGATACTCTTGCAGTCAGTGGTCAGTGCAGCATATATATTGAAAAACTGGTCCGCTTAACCCTCATCTCTCTTCAAGTGTCCCCGTTTGGATGGAAGTCTGCAACTCTAAAAGTCCTTGAGCAACGAGAAAAAAGATTTAAAATCAAGAATAGCAGAATGTGCATGTATTAACCGCAAAAATTACAAAAGCTAGTTTTCTTTTGCAAATGGTTTGCTGGCTCATTTTGTCAAGCTTTAATGAAAAACCAATTATTAACAAATGCATAAATCAAGGAGAGAGCAACCAAATAATAATTAGCCCAGGAAGCTGGAGCCAAATATTCCCTGATCTCCGATTGGCCTTGAGCAAATCACTTAAGCTCTCTACTCTTCAGCTTCCCTGACTCTGGGAGGATAATCAGAACTTCTCCACAGAGGGGTTGGGAAATTCTCTGAATTCACTGTTGTCAAGTAAATCCATGGCATGCAGATACCCAGGGAAGCCATTTTGTTCCTTTCAAATTTATAGAAATTCTATAAAACAGTATATTGAGCAAGAATCATCAAGTGTTCGTTTGGGGAACATAAAGTGCTCCAAATAAAATAGAAACTTTATATATAACTGGAGTTTTCTTTGTTATGGCTTTAAGAAGTCAAAACACATTGGTTGCCAGTTGCAATCCAATTTCACACTGTCCCTTGCCTCTTGTTGTCCTGGTGACTTGCTGTATCAAATGCTGAGGAGAGGAAGTAGTTGAGCAAAGGGGCAAGAGGGCCAGTCTTTTCCTGTCTTGCTGGAGCTCTTGTTTTGTTTCCTGATCTTGCTCATCCTTGTGCAATTAAGTTGCAATGCTGAATCCAAATATATGCTCCTTGAGAACCTCCTGAGAACCTCTCATGTGCATGATTTATAAAGACTGCTCTGGAGTTGAAGCAGGCTATCTTGACTCTTTAGATACCTTACAATAAAAGGAAAATAATAAATTTATCAGAAGGACTTTTAGGCTTAAATACTTTTTCAAGGGTCCAAAGCTAATTAAGAGAACAATATATTAAAGAAGATGACCTTTTCCATGTAAGCTAAAAATACACCATCATTAATGATTGTGTAATTAATGATTGTGTTGTAGGCAAGAAAAGACAGTGAGCAGTTCTAGTTAAGGCCAGCATTTCACTTAAGATCATGGAATGGGAGATGGTGTAGTTCATGTTTTAAGTAGTTAAAATATTTTTACAAAGACATTCTTTAAAAACAAACATGAACATTAAAAATAAATGAATATGCTCTAAAGCAATAAGCTTTCACTTAGACTTTGGGGTCATATTACAGATTTATCTTGCCTATGGCAGCTAAAGATAATTTGAAAATATTTGTCAGAGAGAAAGAATTATAGTGCTGACTACATCTAACTTACTACATCCCCTCTCTCTAGTAGTTAGGTGGCTTTTTATTATATTACCCTGTTTATGTTGATGACAAACCAAAACAAACTCAGCCTTTGTGGTGGTGGGGGGCGGTGAGGAATGCTATTTTTCTTGAGCAAAATTATATTATAATGTGCTGACAAATTAAAAACAACTATTCTGAGTAGTGAATGCATAAGGAGACTCCAGACCAAAGGATTTGGAACAGTAATGACATAAAGGAAATACTCTGATCTCTTTTTCCTAAAAACTCAGCTAAAGTTCCAAGTAGTTTTCATTCAACAGTTCCAAATACCTTTCAACAATGTCACTCCAAAAATGAAATGAGGGAAAACAAAGAGACATCTGAATGCCCAGTCTGACTCCATTAGAAATGCATGGGTAATTTGTGTGATTAACAAGTCCTTGTTCATTAAGCCCAAGTGCTTCTGGCCCTGCCTCATGGTCGAGGTGTGAACTCTGTTCCAGGAGCTGCAGTGGTAAAACTCCTCTACTACAGTGTCAAGAGCATGGGGTTCGGTGTCTGACGGCCGGGGTTCAAATCTTAGCTCTGCCACCTAGCAGCTCTGTAACTTGAGACAAGTTCCTTAATGTCTCTGAACCTCAATTTCTTCTGTAAATGAGGGAAAGTAACAGTTACTGTCTCCTAGGATGAAACAAGATGATGCATCTGAAGCATACAGAGCAGTCCTAACACATAATAAGCATTCAATGAATTTTAACTATCTTCTGATTTTTGCTACAAGCTTGGATGGTTTAGCAACATTGTGTGTAACTCAACTCATTATTTAAAGATTATTTAGGCAGAGGGATGCCCTTATTTACAAGGGAATGAAAAATTTAGTAGAATTTAAGGATTTCTTCTAGGTGCCCAGGTGACTTTCTTATATAAATTAGAATCACAGGGAACCCCAAAATTCCAAAAGAAGAAGGAGAAGAAACCATGATGTGATCCTTAGCCCTGGCAAAGAAGTTTCACAGAGGGAGAGAACATGGGGGGGGGGGGGGGGGGGTCCATAGTGCATCAGTCCTCGAATCAGAAAGTACATGGATTTGGTTCCTTTCTTGGTCACTGTGGTGGGTTGCATGCTGGCCCCCCAAAACATATGCCTAATCCTTAAGCCTCAGTACTCATGGATGTGAGCTTATTTGGAAATAAGGTCTTTGCAGATGTAATTAAATTAAGGCTCTCGAGATGAGATCATCGTATAGGTAATGGTAGGCCCTAAATTCAATGATGAGTATCCTTATGAAAGAAAAGGAGAAGACAGACACACCCAGAGGGGAAGCCCACAGGAAGATGGAGGCAGAGATTGGAGTGATGTGTCTACAAGACCAGGAGTGCCAAGAAATGTGACCGGCCACCAGGTACTAGGAGACAGGCATGGACACGGAATGGGTTTTCTTTCAGAGCCTCAAGAATGAATCAACTCTATTAACCTTGATTTTGGACTTCTGGTCTCCATCAAGAGTGCAAGAATAAATTCCTGTTGTTTTAACTCATCCTTTTATAGGAATTTATTACAGCAGACCAATATAGTTAGGAAGTTGGAGAGTTAGTGCACCCATCTGAGGACTAATGACATCAAGTATATGAAGGCGCCAGGACGTCACAGGCGCTCCACAAATGTTAGTTGAAAACATTATCTCTCTTTATCTTCACAACAAGCCAGTTTTGTTTTGTAAGTTAAGTATTATCTTCATTTTCTGCTGAGGAAACCGGTTCTTTTAAAAGTTGACCAAACAGCCCCAGGCTAGGTGAGTAAACGGCAAGTTTTCTGGCTCCAATGCTTACACCTTCTCAAACACACCAGTTTGTCCTCTTTCTTGCTTACATTATTTTGTCATAATTCTCTGTTACTTACTGCACATGTCACCGTGAGTGAACTGCCATATATACTGTGTATCCATAAAATAAAATATCATCTGAGGAGGTAAGAGAGGAGACCGTAAAAGTGGAGTGTAAGAAGGAAGTCTAAAGAAAGTATACAAAATCAAAAAGGCAGATCACTTATTAAGAAGTTTACTAAGTTAAAGTGTTTTGTTCTAAGTTATAAATCCTTTGGGCTCATTAAGCATCCCTGTAATAGTGTTGAACTGTTCGATGTAGTTAAGTAGCCGGAGACTGAGTTAGAATTACTATGCTAAGGTAGCTAGTAAGTGCATTCAAATAAGTTAATTATACCGAAAAAAGCTCTTCATCTATCTACTGCCCACGGTTGTTTTGAGATTTACTACGCTATCAAAAGTGGGACTCAAGCAACCTAATGAAATCCACTATTTATGCCTGTAATCACAGCAGTGGTATTTCAAGGCCATCTCATTAGTGGAAATATTTGCAGTCAACCTATTTGGGATGCCCTTGGAAGAGAAATGCACCAAGCATATCAAAAGGGCATAATTCTCTTTCAGAACAGGGCTTTATTTATCAAAATATTGGAGTAAGTACCAACACTAGATTACTGTAACTGCTTCATTTCCCACCACCACTCCCCACCCCACCTCATCCCCCACCCCGCCACCCCACCGAAAACCACAGAGATGTCAGGTCATTTAAGAATCTGCTGAGTTCAGAGTGAAATAACGCAAACTTGTAAATTGTGCTTTGTGTTGTGAGAGAATAAACAATACAGGGAAAATGAGAAACAAAGATTATCGTCTCTCCTTTTCTAATTGGTAGCTTTCAATTAGTTAATACAGTTACCATCCACAAAACTGTTTAGCTGTATTACCGAATTTTGACCTAAGAAATGAGGAATTATAAAGTACTTGCCCTTAGGGATGTCCCAGGACTTCTGGAGGTAATGCTCAGAGGCTGTTTCCCGGGACTGTGATCATGAGAGGGAATTCAGATGAAGGTTCTGATAAACACTACATCTTTTGTTTATCCTGCGACCAAACCCTCTTTTCCTGCGACACTACCCCTACCCACTAAACCCTCTTTTCCTGCGACATAATCCACTAACAAGTTCAGCATCTCCCATGCCCAAGACTGGCTGGCTGGCTCACCTCATCGGAACACTGAGACTTGGTCTTCATTCTAGTGTCCTGGTTGAGAGCATGGGCTTCAGTTCTCTCTTCCACTGTTTACTTCCAGGAAACAGCCAGTCATTCTTTAGGCCATCATTTCTTCATCTGTGAAATGGGAGAATAATGGCAACTGCCTCTCAGAGCTGTTAAAGGAAAGCCACATAAACCACTTAGAACTCTGGCTGGTGCACAACATTCGCTCCCCTCGTGGCCAACATCAGCCATAGAGGTGGTGTGCTGGGCACCGGTATCCAGGGATGGATGTGACACCCTCCCTGGGGATCTCACAGTCCAGCTGAGGAGCAGGCATGAGAGTAACTCACTACAACGCTCTGACTGAGACCTACAAATGTAAAGCACATAGGAGGCCCTGTCGAATTTGCTGTGTGTTCTGCTGGGAATCCTGAAATGCCCCAGAACTTCACAGGATAGCGAGAACTCTGGCAGGCTCTCGAAAGATACATGAAACTTCCCCTTCAGTTGAATGATCTAACTAACATCACACACATCCAGTAATTTAGTATTGTTATCAGTGACACTACATGGCATAATTCTGCTACACGGAAGAGCCAGGGCATGCTCACCTTACCCCCTCTAGTGCTGTCCTGCTCATGTGTAGGCATAGGAGATTAAATATTATAGCTTTATTCTGTCTACGTGTATGTGACAAGTGCCACATTGTTTTTTGTTTGTTTGTTTTTTTCACATTGTTTTTCTCAGCCCAGGTCAGCTGACAAACTGTCCCAAAGGTTTTGAGTTGTCGATCAATTCACATCAGATTAGCACTTTGAGAGCTGTCATGGCTTTCCTTGGGGAAGGGTCACAGAGAATTCCCTTTTGGCTTGAGAAAATGTTAGCATGGGTATAATATTACCAAAGTGCATCTCTAAAAACTGAGAGAGTTTCCCTCTTTGCTTTGGTTACTGGGAAGCCGGGAGACAAACTGACTGAAAATAGTAACCATATAGAGCCATGTGCTACTCTTTTCTCAAGTTTCAAATTTTTAACTGTATCTGACATCTTTGTGATTTATTTAATTTAGATGGCATGCACTTTTGAAGCAAGTTCAGATCCTCTCTGGATGAAAAGGAAAAGAATATATTTTTAGAATGCTCAAATTATGCCTAAGTAATAGAGTGGTACCCTCAAAGAGTTAACCCCCTTCCAAAGGGCTTTGTTTACTCCCAGATAGATTACTCATTGGCAGATGAAGCATGAAGTTCCCAACTGTCAAACACCAGAGGGATATGTTTCTACAGGGGGAAAAAAAAGAGCACCTTAGTAAAACTTTCTCTTGAAAGAAAAAAAGAGCATTCAGATGTATTTTCTAGAGCAAACTGCCCATCTAGTGCTAAACTAGCTAAGGACATATTTGAAGGATGGTGGCTGTTAGAGGCCAACGGAAATTCTGAAATCAGTGAGCTGGAGCAGCTCCACCAGCCGGTCCAACTGGACAGCCACCAGGACCACTTCTAACAGAGGCTCACAGAAGACAAACTGTGACAGTGGAAAGAACTGGCGAATTAGGAGAGATGTACATGCACATGTGCATGTGTGCACGTGCACACACTCAACACAAACCAATAACCCCATAGTGTTTGCACAAGAAGGCTACTTTTAGGAGTGTTTTTCATTTTTTAGAGAGAGAAAGAGAGAGAACAGTGGGGAGGGGTAGTGGGAGAGAAAGAATCTCTTGTAGGCTCCACCCTCAGCATGGAGTTGGACCTGGGGATGAATCTCATGACCCTGAGATCATGACCTGAGTCGAAATCAAGAGTCGGGTGCTTCACTGACTGAGCCACCCAGGTGTTTCATGAATATTTTTTAAATGGACAGTTTATCCAGAATTACTACTGGGATAAACATGAAATTCTAGTTGATTCCTGTGATCAGGGAAAGTTATTTATATCATGACTCACCAAAATGAGGAGGCCATGAGGGGAGAGAGATTTATGTAGATCTATCCAGACACAGGTTACATACCACTTCTATAGCTCCTGTCACACACATCCCATGCACGTAGCTGTATTTCTGCTAGTATGTTTCGTATATTAACTCCTTTGGCCCTCCTAAGAAACAGGTTCTAGGTTTTTTCACTTCTGCTGTCAGGAGCTAGAGAAGCTAACTAACTTACTCAGTATACACAAGTGTCAATGGTAGCTGGGCTTCCATCCCAGCTCTGGGTAACTCCTTTGTAGATTATGCAATGTCTATGCAGCTATATGAGTCAGGGAGCAGTAGGTAGAAGGAAGACCTAGGAAGCCAACGAGGAAAAATATATTTGGGAAAGCATGCTTTGCTGGCACAAAAGAGATCAATCCTACACCATCTTCCCCTATTACTAAAACTACTTGTAGCCTTGATGAAAACGTCACATGATCTAGGTTGGATGCTAGCCTGGAAAGATGTCTTTGTCTGCTTACTTAGAAAATGGCAGGTTTCAACAGAGACAATTTTAATGCCTGTGCACTGAGGGGTCCTATTCTTGACTTGCACGAGTTACAGGCCACACCTGCAGGATACCACATCAGGACGAAAAGCTAACAATTCACTCAGGAACAGGAATTTAGCTTCGTGATCAAAACTTCTGAGTTTTGGAAACATCTGGATGTCTGATATTGACAGACACAGCCTCAGCCACACTTGCTATTTTGCTTGGTACATGCCCCTGCATGAATCATACCAGAGCTAAAAACAGGGAGCAATAGAAGACAAAGCAACACAAGCCTGAGGAAAGCCAAAGTCTTTCCACCATCAATTACAACAGGGGTGGAGCTCTGTGGGCTTCAGCTGGGACCCACAGTTTGAGGCTGAGACCAAAGGGATGGTGGAAGCCAGAGGTGCCACTAAAAGAGATGATCAGAGAGGAAGAGATGAATGCTATCCCAAAGGAGCAGATGTGGGAGGAGAGTGCAGAATTCAGAGCCAAGAAACAGATAAGAAGCAAAAGCAGGCTGGAATGTAAGGTGGGAGGGCTGGATCCTGAGAACTCTCTCTGAAGGCCTGCTCTGGCTGGACATGGCTGGAGAAGGCACTGTCTGTGACTTAGTGAGGTGCTGCATGGTGAATTTCATTCATTCAGGTTGAGGGGCAAAGAGGCTTAAGCACATATGTTACTCATACTATAAAATGTTCTTGCTAAAAAGTGATATCAGTAATCAGCTTTCCTTCTGGCTTTTGCTTTTCAGTGGGAACAGGGAATGAACCAAATATGGTCCATATAACATGAACAAAGGGCTGCGAACAGAATTTTCTCTCATTTATAATTAATAACTTAAGATCAACAACAGTAACAGCAGCTAACATTTATGGGAACGTGTCAGGCATTATATGGACGATTTCATTCCATTCTTGCAATAACCCCAAGAGGTAGATGTTATCATCCCCATTTCACAGATGAAGAAACTGAGACTAGGAGAGGTTGAATAGCTTGCCCACCACCCACAGTCAGGGCCCTTTCTGAAAAAGAGAATTCTGCACTCTTAGGCAGTAGTGTCTCTGACACTGGCCACAGCAACCATTTTCTAGATATGTCTCCTGAGGCAAAGGAAACAAATCAAAAATAAATGCCTGGGACTATATCAAAATAAAAAGCTTCTTCACAGTGAAGGAAAGAATCAATAAAGCTAAAAGGCAACCTACTAAATGGGAGAAGATACTTGCAAATGACATAAAGGGTTAGTATCCAAAGTATATAAAGAACTTATACAATTCAACACCCAAAAACCAAGTAATCCAGATAAAAAATGAGCAGAAGACATAAAGAGACACATCTCCAAAGAAGACATCCAGATGGTTGACAGACACATGGAAAGATGCTCAACATCACTCATCATCAGGGACATGCAAATCAAAACCACAATGAGGTTATCACCTCACACCTGTCAGAACAGCTAAATCAAAAACACAAGAAACAACAAATGCTGATGAGGATGTGAAGAAAAAGGAACCTTTTGCACTATTGGTAGGAATGTGAGCTGGTGTAGCCACTGTGGAGAACAGCATGGAGGTTCCTTATAAAGTTAAATATAGAACTACCATATGATTCAGTAATCCCACTGCTGGATATTTACCCCAAAAATACAAAAACACTAATTCAAAGACATACATGTACCCCTATGTTTATACCAGCATTATTTACAACAGCCAAATTATGGAAGCAGCCCAAATGTCCATTGATAAATGAATGGATAAAGATGTGGCATGTATATGTGTGTGTGTGTGTGTGTGTATACACACAATGGAATCGTACTCAGCCATAAAAAGAATGAAATTTTGTCATTTGCAACAACACAGATAGAGCTAGAGAATATCATGCTAATTGAAATGTCAATCAGAGAAAGACAAATACCATGTGATTTCATTCATAGGTGGAATTTAAGAAACAAAACAAATAAGCAAAGGGGAAGAGAGTGAAAGGGAGAGAAAGGGGCAAACCAAGAATCAGATTCATAACTAGAGAGAACAAAATGGTGGTTACCAAAGGGGAGTAGCTGGGCAAATGGGTTAAATGGGTGATGGGGATAAAGGGGGGCACTTTCTGTGATGAGTACTGGATGTTGTATGAAGTGTTGAATCACTATAATGTACACCTGACACTATATATTAAGTATACTGGAATTAAAATTTATTAAGAAAAAAATCCTGTACTCTTAAATCACTGTGTTCATGATCTCTAGATTGTGATATCAAAGCCCTTTCACATACAGTATCATATTTGGTCTTTTCAACAGCTCTGCAAGCAGGCCTGGTTTCCAACCTCAGCTTAGCTCCTGCCTAGCTGTGCTACCTTAGTTCTCTTAAACACTCTAAACTAAGCTTTTACCATCTGGAAAGGGAGGATAATGATGGCGTCCAACCACCCACAGGGCCGTTGTGAGGAAGAGATGCACCAAGGGATGTGCAGCTGTGCCCCGTCCAGAGTGGAAGCTATGGAAATGCCCACTCTGTTGATGGGCAGAGCAGGGACTTCCATGCCAAGTTACAGGTAAGCAGAGGGAAGCTCAGGGAGGTGAAGGGGCTCACTTAAGAAGACCCCCTGTCGGGCAAGGGCAGAATAGGGAGCTAAACCCACATCATGTGGTGCGAAGTCCAGCATCCTTTCCCCTGAAGCTTCTTGGCCCCATGTTGTTCATGACACCACTTGATGGCAGTAAGTGTGGCTTGCTTTCCCAGGGGATCCTGGCAGCTGCTGTAACAAGCAACTCTGGTGCAGGTGCACTTTAGCTCAGTAAAGACATCTGGATGCCCTTCATGGCAGCTTTGAAAGGAAATTTTCCCTGTTCTGTTGGCACGACTGTACAACAGGTTTGGAAAACTGCAATTCAGAGCACTTCTGCTGCTGATTCCCCTAAACAGAGACATGTGTTTGGCATGTTGCCTGAGGGCCCAATGGTGTCTATTGAACTATAGGCTATGTTGTGGTTCAGATGATGAGGATTTAACTGATGATCCCCAGCCCCAAAGATATATGGGGGATACATTTCTATCCAGTGTAATGTTTTGGGGGAGGGAGAGGTTGTGGGAAGGAAACAACTCTCAGATAAAGAAACAGAACGCAAGGCCCAATTTCTTCCAAAGAATTTATAATGAGCCGGTTTATGAGTCATCTGCATCTGAAAATGAGCACATTTCCTTCATGATGGAATCCCGTGGCACCAGCCTTAAACAAAATTGTGAAATAGGCACCGTTTGCTACTTATATCAACCTTTGTACTCTTATTCTGCCCTCTAAAGCCCCTTTCCCTGTCCTCACTTACACAGCGGGGCCAGCCTCCCAGCCTACCTCTGGGACAGGATCCTCTTTTCCTATGCCTTATTCTCCATCCTAATGTAACTGCTTGCAACTCAGGGCCAGGAGGAAAGCAAACTGAGTGGGACTTGTTCACACTCAGTTGTTAGTAAGGGACGGCCTTCCCAAGGTACTCACAGCTGATGAACTGGTAACACTGCACGTGGTAAATTGTAGAAAAGTTTTCATCAGGCTCTGAACCAGTTTATCTTTGCAAGAGTGAATCATGACATTGATTTCAAAATCCCAACCTCAATACATATTTAATCACCGACCCACTGAAAAAATATTTGACTATCCACAATATGACAGATGCTGTGCTGGGGATTAACTGGTGAGTGAGAAGGAATCCATGCTCATAGGACAGCAAAAGAACCTACAGCTTCCACTAGGGGCATAAACTCCTTACCTGGGCCTGCACTTGGTCTGCAGCTCTGGAAGTGTCAGAGGAAAAGAAGGAAGGAGACAGGGAGGAGGAGAAGGAGGAGATGGAGGATGAGAAAGAGGATTCCAAAGCCAATAAGGCAAAGGTTTCTACCTCCAGTTTGTCAGAAGCCTCTCCATTCCCACTGGTTTTATCCCCCATTACCTGCCTGTCCCCAGAGGACCTGAAGTTTACTAACCTGTTCTAGGAAGATAGTCTTATAATCTTATAACACATATCAGTACCAATATTATTTTATAATATTGAAAATGTTTGTTAAGATAGCAAATTTAGTGACAAAACTTGAAAATGCAAAATTGGGAAATGGGCTTCCTTAGAACAGAAAGTTAACAAAAAGGTAGCTATGTTTGGTCCATTTGTCCCATCTTTGATCCCTGCTAAAATACATAGGCTATAAATTAGGAGACCTAGATTCTAGCTCTCTCTCTGTGTTACTTATAAGCTGTTACCTCAGACAAGTTATTTCACCTCTCTGAGCCTGTTTCCTTACCTATAAAAAGAGAGGATCGGATTTGATAATTTTTAAAGTCTCTTTTTGGTCAAATACTGTTCAAATGCTTTGATTCTTGCCTGATCTTACAGACTTCAGTGAGATTTTAATAAAGGAATTTGGCAAAGTTAACTGGTTACATGAGTCAGGAAGCCATCTCAAAGAAACACAAAATAAAGGTTGTCAGAGAAAGCAGCAGACTTTCATTTCCTGGGTAAAATGCTTCCTTTAGAACCAAAGAACGTCCATGCATTAATTCCTGTGACAAAGAAGGGAATTATAGAAGAGTAAATATCAATGAAAAGCTACAGTGGATGATATATAGGACACTTCTATAGGTAAAGATTTATAGGTGGTTGATGTTTTTTTGAACCAAAAGTGAAACTAAAGTTCAGAAGTATTTTAAAAGTTATCCTTTATGTTTCAGATCTCAGGATTGCCAAATAAAAATATGGCTTGCTTTATCAGGCTGCAATAGCAGCTCTCCAAGAGGACTATTCCCTTTTTGTGGCTTAGGACAGAGGTTCAGTCTCGGGTGCTGAGCATGGAAAGGAGGAATCAGTGTACCACTCTATGCCTTGCCAGAGGGTTGGCAAGGCTATGGCTAGAGAGAGAGACTTGGAAGTTTCTTCAAGTGAGTAGCTGTTTTGAGGGAAATAAGAATGATAAGTATGCTCAGTGAAGTTTACAGGTGACATGTCCCAACTGGTGAAACAACAGTACAGGATACCACAGCTGGTGAACTGGTTGTAAAGGGACCAATGCTTAACCCCCAGGTGTTGGCCGGCTCATTGTCCACTACCTCTCCACACACTGCCATCAGCGGCCCATGTATGGAGGAAAGAGAGTGAAAGGAATAATTAGGTTCCTTAAACACTAGTTACTAGGGATTGCAGAAGTTACTACCAGGGCAGGAAGGGTACTTTTGTCATGGCCAGGGGTCAACTGGTTGAGAGGACAGAACTGAGGCATCCCTAACCTGATTCTGAGACCAATAAGATGTGCCACTGATGTGGAGAGCAAAGGCAAAAAATTAAATTTCCTTACAACTTACAGCCCATTGAAAAGTCCTTGAAAAAAATAAAAATAAAAAAAAGTAAAAAAGAAAAGTCCTTGAGAATATCCTCTAGGATTTCACTGCCTCAATATTAGTATTTTAGCTTAACACTAGCCCAACCTCCAGGATCCTGTAAGTCTCCTTTAACATATAAAAACTCTCTTGGAAACTTCCTTTATCTCTACCCACCAAGATATATGTTAGCAATCACTCTCTAAGCACATGGCCACTGACAGACATCTGAAGAGTCTCATCACTAAAGTTTTATTAGACAGTAGTAAATGATATTTTCCCAACAATACCAGCCTCATCAAGGTCCTGGAAATCTTGCTTCTGAATTCCTTAGGCACTTATGCTATTCCCTCATCCCTTTCCAATTTGAAAGTATATAATCAGCCACCCCTCACGACCCCAGAGCAGCTCTTTCTGCCCATGGATTCTGTCCCCGTGCTTTAGTAAAACTACTCTTTTTTTTTTTTGCACCAAAGACACCTCAAGAATTCTTTCTTGACTTAACTCCCAAACCCCAACATTTTCACATCAGCTACTAGTTTAGGTCTCAATCAATTCCTAAGTGTCCCTGGGTCCCAGTTGATGGACATCCCAACAGTCCAAGCTGCTAGAATGACATTAGCTATGGCTATGAGGAAATTCAATTCTACATAGACAAATACTCACCCTCCCTTTCTCCCTACCTTCTTATTGCTGCCCATCCCCACCTCCCAAATCTCTCTGCCCTGACGAATAGATTGTCCCTATTTGTAGTAGAAACAAAGGAGGACTCTATCATATGACAAGAGGTCCACATCAGATTTTGCTACCTGACCCAGTTTGACCAGTTATGTCCCATCTGGGTCGTAGCTCTCATTGTGCTGTTGCATATTCTGAGACAAATCAATCTTGGGAGCAGGGGGTGCTCAGGTTCCTCATCTACAAAATGGATTAGCTACCTCCAGATCCCTAATACTAAATTTCCAGGATGTAGGCACATTTTTTTGATCTTACAAGCAGCCACAAGCTTCCAAAGACACTTGTCACTGTTTATTAGCTGTATATACAAGACAGTAAACAAAATGAAAGGTAAAGTTACATGCTTTTAAAATGTTAATTCTGTTCTTGCAATATATCCTAAACATTTCACTTTATTCTGCCCTCACTATCAATTACAGATGCGAGGACACAGGAAACATCGGAAGTCCTGGTCGATAACCAGAAAAGAACAAAATCGGTCACAGAGGGAAATCAATGCCGGTTTCACCAGCAATCAGCAGATGTAGCTGCTTCTACATTGACAAAACTGGAATGGAACCAAAACCAGGATGGGCCAGTTTTGCAACACAGAACAAACCATGGGCCAGCCATGGATATCAGAGGTTGCTATTTTGACCCTTCACCCATTTTTCTATCTATTCATCTTTCTATTCATTTTCTTCTTTCCTTGACAACCTAAAGTAGCTTATCTAAGTTATAAAGCAAGCTCCCAAAATGTTCAAACATGTCTCTGCTATTAAGGCAGGTTACTAAGGGATACAAGTAGCAGTGAAAAACATTGCAACACCAGACGTGATATTCTTTCTTTTTGGACAGTCCCACATTAGTCCACATTTGGAACGCCAGCCACACATAGTCAAAATCAAGATGAGGGAAATGCCCATAAAGAACCAGTTACAAGGAAAAATACTGATGAAAGTAGTCATGTGTGCATGGATATATACTGATTCCCCTTTCCAGAGAAGAGAGAGAGAGAAAAAAAAAAAAACAGAAAGAGCCATTAAGTATCCTCCTAGTATATTCCTTAACTCTCTCATCAGAAATGCTAGTTCAATGTTTACTATTTGTCTTATGTACAAACTGATA
The DNA here is from genome assembly GCF_003254725.2 of Canis lupus dingo. Taxonomy (NCBI): domain Eukaryota; kingdom Metazoa; phylum Chordata; class Mammalia; order Carnivora; family Canidae; genus Canis; species Canis lupus. Next base: position 87,607,811 of record NC_064243.1, read on the forward strand.
CATCATTCTGTGGATTTGAGAAATTAAAAAATATATGGGCTAGAAAACCCCTTAGGCCCAGATTCCCATTTTGGCACAGATGTAAAGCTTAAAGAACTGAGTGGCCAGGGGTTGCACATTTCATATGCACAGAGAATGGCCAACCTTGTCCCCTTGCCAGGGTCAATGGTCCAACTTTTCCCCCAGGTACTGCTTCTATCTCAGACACATGAGCAAAAGGGAAAATCCACACAGAGGTTATTTGTTCCACAAGGAGCAGCAGATGTGATACAACTTTATAATTGTAATGATTTTGCCACAGCCCTGGACTTCTGGCCAGAAGAGGCAGTCTTAGAAATGCTGTTGCCTCCCTGCTTTGGCAAAGAACCTAAAATCACCACCCCCACCTCCCATACACACTATTAAAGATGGGGCACCTCTAGATGAGCCATTCTAATTCTGCAGCTTGCTAACTGGAAGGATACAGCCCTTTCCCCATCCTTGCAGTTCTCAGCTATACTGGTCCCTACACCAGCTCCTTGTGCCAAGTTCAGAGTTATTGCCTGCTCATTGAATAATTAATATGTGTCTAGCTTGATAGCTTAGCCACCTACCAGCCCTAACTGCACACTACAACCACCTGGGAAGCTTTACAAAAAAAGAGAACATGCCAGCAACCAGTCTCTGAGAGATTCTGACTTGATTGGTCTGGAGTGGGACTCTGGCAGCAGTATTGTTAAGGGCTCTCCTGGTGTTTGTAATGTGCAACCAGGGCTGAGACACCCCTGAGCTAGGTATTAGAAGTCCAGAAATGAACGTGGCACGGTCTCTTCCCTCTAATAGAGCGTGCATCTTTGGCTTATTTGCAACTGGCACTAACATTCCACCTTGGGTAAAGCAATCACCAGCTTGGGCTTTGTCGACGCTGTTTGTACAGGACAGAAATCATTCTGGTGAGAAGTATGTACTCTCTGCTAGCCAAATAAATGGCCCCGCGTGGTTATTTTAGAATTTCTCAGATTTGTTTCACTGAGTGTTTCTTACAGTTTCCTCTCACAACAGAGGTGGTGCAGGAGACGCTGGTGGCCCTTCCCTCCTAACCAAAGCTCTCCCGGTGCTTAGAGCTAGTGCAAGCAACTGACACGAAGACACATGCCATCAATCTTGACTCAGCCCAAGTAACCCAGCAGAGCCGATCACAAACACAACATAAATTTTGTCACAGGAGACATGCCTAGTGAGGTGCTAGGATTCAACTGTTTATAAAACATTACTTCAAATACTATTCTTAATCACATGGGAGAGATTAAAAATATCCCCTATTATGCTTTTGCTCCTTACACCTTTCTCTGAGCAGGAGTCAGTGATATTTTCCACCAGCTCAGAGTCTGGCTAGTCATGACCAGTGTAGGAAACATCCCAGGTGTGTTGGCACAACTGGCCAGAGGGAGCCTTTATCCAAGGGATGCTGGTGCGCCTTTGGGATGCCCAGAGGGCAGATAGGGTGGGCATTTCCTGTCTATTTCCCCCTCTGTCCCAACCACCTTCATTACGGCCTCCGACTTTGTCTACGTGAACCGATGGCTGCCTTAGTGGCCTTGTTTGCATTTAAGTTCTCTGCTGGTTAGAATCCCACCCCTAAGCCCCACCTGCTTGCCCTCAGCCTCTACCCTAGGACCACTGGCTAGTGAAAGCAAACCCCAGATTGGAGCCCAAATTAGCAATTTGGGGACAAAGGTTCTTAATCAGTCTTCCTATACTCCCCCTACCCCAACCGCCCACTTGGGACCGAACTCATACAAAGAGATCCTCCTGCAACTGGGGAAGAGATTTTGTCTCCATCCCTCTCATGGAGACTCACCCCTAATGTTCATGTGGTCCAGAGCAGCAATACAACTGATACCTCTCACACTGTAAGTGCAACTATTTAAAAGTTACCAATCATGATGTACTAACTGTTAAATAGAATACATTCTATCCCCCTGACTTGACAAATACATACTTTCATACTGAAATGTTTATTCTTTCCTCTTCAGCTATTTAATTGAACTCCATTTGTAGCATTTTTCTACCTTTATCATGATTTCAACCTGGACTCATTCTCAATGGCATAAAATATTAAAATAATTTATGCCAAGTACACAAATCTTGGATATATTTTTATCAAAAAAATTTTTTTTTAATTTTTTTTTTTAACTTTTTTTTTAATTTATTTATGATAGTCACAGAGAGAGAGAGAGGCAGAGACACAGGCAGAGGGAGAAGCAGGCTCCATGCACCGGGAGCCCGACGTGGGATTCGATCCCGGGTCTCCAGGATCGTGCCCCGGGCCAAAGGCAGGCGCCAAACCGCTGCGCCACCCAGGGATCCCTATTTTTATCAAAAATTTAAGTTACATTAAAAAAATAAATTTGTTCATGCTTTTGAAAGTTTATTTCTTCTCACATGTTCAAAAAGTTCTGTTAAGATTATAAGGTAAAATAAAAATTATAACTAATGAATGGCAAAATGAGACATTAAATAATGCTGAAATTACAAAATTTGCTCTTTTGAATCCTTCTCTAAATCTTAATAAATATTTTAACAAAATGTAAAAAGCCCACATATTCAATATTCTAGGATTCAATATCAATCTAGTTGGTGAGGTAAAGAATCAGTACCTTACTTCACACATGTGATGCTTCTACTTACATACATATAAATTTAACAGATATAGTAATTTTCTTTTACTATTTCCAATCATTCAACTGCCATGTGCAACTGTTGCAAATACTATAGTAATTTGTGACTATCTCTGGCACAACACAAAGAAAATCAAGAAAACGAACATTTGGCACTACTGGCAAATGATAAATAAGAATTTATTGTATTCAGGCTGTCTGAGAGGAAGCATCTGACAAATTAATTTTTCTTTTCTTTCACTAAGTGCTTCTGCCATTCAAATTCTCTCAAAACACTAAATAAAGCAGTGTCTGCCTCTGAAATCCTCAGTGGCACATGCTACAAATCTTCATGGCACTCAATTGTAGTACCATTTTGTAACATTTTGATCCAAGAACATAGCATAAGTCAGGGAGTATGTTTTGGTTATAGATCCTTCGTATCAGTGCTGAACATCAGGTCTCAACTGACAGAGGCACTGTTGCCCATGTGCTCCTGAAGACATTTATTTGTGTGTTTGTATGTGTGTGTTCCTTTCAAGTGTGTGGTTCAGGACAGAGACCTCCCTGGCCTAGTGTCTTACCAATTACCAAAGGGGTTGAGCTAGAGAATAAACTTCAACCACAGCTGGAGGGATTACATAATTTCAAAATATTTGATATTGTAAATTCTGCTTCCAACCATGATGAAGTAATTGGAACTAGATTTATATCCCTACTATAATTTGTAAACCTAGCAAAATAAGCCAAATAACTGTGTGGGGCTTTTTTTTGTTTTGTTTTGTTTTTAGATATTGGACAACAGGTGGCACAGGACTGTGATTTTTGAGGAAAAGGAAACAAAGGAGGTGAGTCTTATGATTGCCCTGGCTTTCTATCTAGAGTCACTATCAGGAAAGCAGTGCAGGGAGGTGGATCCTAAGCAACTATAATAGGATCATTGAGTTGAAGACACAGAGATTGAAGTTCAGGGAAGCAAAGGCCTTTGGAATCTATGTGGTAGAGAAAAAGCTCCAGAAATTGCACAGCGTTCCTCTTGAGTCTATCGCTAACATTAAGTTATGAGTGCACAGGGCAAAATTTCTCTAAGAGAACCAAAGAATCATTGGGAACTGTAAACAATTCTCAGAGCTCAAAAGGGACTGGGGGATGTTGAAGTTCTGATCAGTCGAAGTGGAGAATACTCAGGGAACTCAGTAGAAACTCCAGGAGGGTCACACCTTGACAATAAGATAAACGAGGCTAAAAAAAAAAAAAAAAAAAAAAAAAGATAAACGAGGCTGAGATTAAAGTTATTCCAAACCTGGGGATCCCTGGGTGGCTCAGCGATTTGGCGCCTGCCTTTGGCCCCGGCGCGATCCTGGAGTCCCAGGATCCAGTCCCACATTGGGCTCCCGGCATGGGGCCTGCTTCTCCCTCTGCTTGTGTCTCTGCCCCCCTCTCTCTCTGTCTATCGTGAATAGATAAATAAATAAAAAATCTTTAAAAAAATAAAGTTATTCCAAACCTGCCCTATCAGAACTTTTAAAACAGCCTTCAAATAATAAAGTTGATAAGCAAGTATTACTACCTACCAAAACAAAGTCTAACACCCCTTAGAGAAGAAAAAAAAAGAAAAAAAAAAAAACACAATCCAGTATTCACAATACTCACCACTTAGTAAAAAATTGCTAAGCATGAAAAGCAGCAGATATTGAACTCGAGTTGGAAGAGGCGAGTCCGGTCTCAAAATGGAGGGCCATGATCCAAAGGAACCTGAGCAGTTGAGAAAACTGTTTATTGGTGGTTTGAGCCTTGAAACTACGGATGATAGTTTAAGAGAACATTTTGAAAAATGGGGCACACTTACAGATTGTGTGGTAATGAGAGACCCCCAAACAAAACGTTCCAGGGGTTTTGGTTTTGTGACTTACTCTTGTGTTGAAGAGGTGGATGCAGCAATGTCAATGTGTGCCCGACCACACAAGGTTGATGGGCGTGTAGTGGAACCAAAGAGAGCTGCTTCTAGAGAGGATTCTGTAAAGCCTGGTGCCCATCTAACAATGAAGAAAATTTTTGTTGGTGGTATTAAAGAAGGTACAGAAGAATATAATTTGAGAGACTACTTTGAAAAGTATGGCAAAATTGAAACCATAGAAGTTATGGAAGACCGGCAGAGTGGAAAAAAAGAGGATTTGCTTTTGTAACTTTTGATGATCATGATACAGTTGATAAAATTGTTGTTCAGAAATACCACACTATTAATGGGCATAATTGTGAAGTGAAAAAGGCCCTTTCTAAACAAGAGGTGCAGTCTGCTGGATCGCAAAGAGTCGTGGAGGTGGATCTGGCAACTTCATGGGTCGTGGAGGAAACTTTGGAGGTGGTGGTAATTTTGGCTGTGGTGGAAACTTTGGTGGAAGAGGAGGCTATGGTGGTGGAGGTGGTGGCAGCAGAGGTAGTTATGGAGGAGGTGATGGTGGATATAATGGATTTGGAGGTGATGGTGGCAACTATGGTGGTGGTCCTGGTTATAGTAGTAGAGGAGGCTATGGTGATGGTGGACCAGGATATGGAAACCAAGGAGGTGGATATGGTGGTGGTGGTGGAGGATACGATGGTTACAATGAAGGAGGAAATTTTGGAGGTGGTAACTATGGTGGTGGTGGGAACTATAATGATTTTGGAAATTATAGTGGACAACAGCAATCAAATTATGGACCCATGAAAGGGGGCAGTTTTGGTGGAAGAAGCTCAGGCAGTCCCTATGGTGGTGGTTATGGATCTGGTGGTGGAAGTGGTGGATATGGTAGCAGAAGGTTCTAAAAAAATTTCAGAAGAAAAGGGCTACAGTTCTTAGCAGGAGAGAGAGAGAGCAAGGAGTTGTCAGGAAAGCTGCAGGTTACTTTGAGACAGTCGTCCCAAATGCATTGGAGGAACTGTAAAAATCTGCCACAGGAGGAACGATGATCCATAGTCAGAAAAGTTACTGCAGCTTAAACAGGAAACCCTTCTTGTTCAGGACTGTCATAGCCACAGTTTGCAAAAAGTGCAGCTATTGATTAATGCAATGTAGTGTCAATTAGATGTACATTCCTGAGGTCTTTTATCTGTTGTAGCTTTGTCTTTTTCTTTTTCTTTTCATTACATCAGGTATATTGCCCTGTAAATTGTGGTAGTGGTACCAGGAATAAAAAATTAAGGAATTTTTAACTTTTCAATATTTGTGTAGTTCAGTTTTTCTACATTTTAGTACAGAAACTTTAACAAAATGCAGTTTTGAAGGTGTTTCCTTGTGAGTTAACAAGTAAAGAAGATCATTGTTAATTACTATTTTGTATGAATTTTGCTAAAGTTAACTGTAAAGAAACACCTGCTGACTTGCAGTTTAAGGGGAATCTATTCTCTGCATTTCCAAACCATGAAATGAATGGGCTCTGACATGTGGAGAGAATAGATATTTGTATGTTTGCAATGTGTGTTTTAGATAAATAGAACTGGGTATTTAAATTAGCATATTTGTGAATTTAATAGCATTAAGATTTACCTTCAAATGAAAAAAAATCTCAAAATTAAAAAAAAAAAAAAAGCAGCAGCAAGATGCAACCCATAACTTAGGGGGGAAATCAGTCAGTCAATAGAAATGGACCCCAAAATGACAGAAATAATGGAATTACTAGAAAAGCATATTAAAATAGCTATTGTAAATATGTTCAAGTATATTAAGGGAAACATAATGAGAAGAGAAATTGAAAACACAAAGAAAAGTCAACAGGAAATCTTTAGGTGGAAGTATTCAATGTATGGGGCAAAAAAACTAGATGGGATGCTATGCTATTATAGCACAGTGAATACTGCAATACTGCTTAAGAAAAGATCAGTGAACTTGAAGATAAAGCAACTGAAACTATTTAAACAGAAATCTAAAAACAAAAAGGATGGAAACAATGAACATACATTCTGTAATTTGTGGAAACAATCAAGTACTCTAATAGGCAAGTAATTGTATTGCCAGAATAATAGAGAGATACGAAAATATTTGAAGACTAAGAGAATGAAAACACAAGCCACAGACTGGGAGAAAATATGTGCAAAAAATACACTTGATAAAGCATTGTTATCCAAAATATATGAAGAGCTCTTAAAACTCAACAATAAGACAAACAACCTGATTAAAAAGTGGGCCAAAGATAGCATCACCCTGATACCCAAACCAGATAAACACCCTGCAAAAAGAGAACAGGCCAATGTCCCTGATGAACACAGATGCAAAACTCGTCACCAAGCTGCTAGCAAACTGAATCCAACGATGTATTTAAAAAAAATCATTAACCACAATTAAGTGGGATTTATTCCTGGGATGCAAGTATGGTTTAGTTTCACATATCAATCAACGTGATACATCATATCAGCAAGAGCAAGGATAAAAACCCATATGATCATTTCAAAAGATGCATAAAAAGCATTTGACAAAGCACAACATCCACTTATGATATAAAAAAAAACCTCTTAACACATTAGGTTTAGAGGGAATGTACCTCAACATAATAAAGGCCCATGTATGAAAAGCCCACAGAGAACAACACTTTCAATGGTGAAAAACTAAAAGCTTTTCCCCTGAAATCAGGAACAAGATGAGGATGTTCACTCTCACCTCTTACTCAAAACAGTACTGGAAGTCCTACAAACAGCAATCAGAAAAGAAAAAGAAATAAAAGACATCCAAATTGGAAAAGAAAAAGTAAAACTTCCACTATTTGCAGATGACATGATACTATATATATACATGTATATAACCCTAAGAACTCCACCAAAAAAACTAAAACTGACAAATGAATTCAGTAAAGTCACAGGATACTATGTATGTATAATGTATCAAAAAATGATAAAATACCTGGGAATAAGCTTAACCAAGGAGATGAAAGACCTATACTCTAAAAACTATAAACTATTAATGAAAGAAATTGAAAACAACACAAAAAATTGGAAAGATATTCCATGCTTGTGGATTGAGAGAACAAATATTGTTAAAATGTCTATACTACTCAAAGCAATCTACAGATTTAATGCAATCCCAATTAAAATATCAACAGCATTTTTTACAGTACTAGAACAAATAATCCTAAAGTTTGTACAGACCCACAAAAGACCCCAAAGAGCCAAAGTAATTTCGAAAAAGAAAAACAAAACTAGAAGTACCACAATCCCAGATTTAAAGATCTATTACAAACCTGTAGTAATCAAAACAGTATGATATTGGCACAAAAACAGACACATAGATCAATGGAATCGAAAGTCCAGAAATAAACCCATGATTTATGGTTAAATAATCTTCAGCGAAAGAGGCAAGAACATGCCATGGGGAAAAGAATCTTTTCAACAAATGATTTTGGGAAAACTGGACAGCTACATGCAAAAGAATGAAACTGAACCACTTTCTCACACCATACACAAGAATAAACTCAAAATGGGTTAATCATCTAAATGTGAGACCCAAAACATTAGAAATCCTAGAAGACAGCATAGGTAGTAATTTCTCTGACATTAACCATAACAATATTTTTCTAGATATATCACCTGATGCAAGGGAAACAACAGCAAGAATAAACTATTGGGACTACTTCAAAATATAAAGCTTCTGCACAGTGGAAGAAACAATCAACAAACTAAAAGACAACCTCCTGAATAGGAGAAGATATGTGCCAATGACATATCTGATAAGGGGTTAGTATCTAAAGAACTTATACATGCAACTCAACACCCAAAAAACAAATAACTCAATTAAAAATGAGCAGAAGACATGAACAGACATTTCTCCAAAGAAGACATACAGATGGCCAACAGACACATGGAAAGATGTTCAATATCATTAATCATCAAGGACATGCAAATCAAAATCACGAGATGTCACCTCACACATGTCAGAATGGCTAAAATAGACACTAAGCATTAGCGAGGTTGTAGAGTAAAAGGAACCCTTGTGCACTGTTGGTGGGAATGCAAACTGGCACAGCCACTGTGGAAAACAGTACGGATGTTGCTCAAAAAATTAAAAATAGGACTACCATATGATCCAGTAATTCCACTACTGGGTATTTACCCAAAGAATACAAAGACACTAATTTGAAAAGATAAATGCACTCCCATGTTTATTGCAGCATTATTTACAACAGCCAAATTATGGAAAGAGCCCAAGTGTCCATCAACAGATGAATGGATAAAGATATAGTGTGTAAACACACACACACACACACACACACACACACTGGATTATTACTCAGCCATAAAAATAGTGAAATATTATCATTTGCAACAATACAGATGGACGTAGAGAGTATAATGATAAGTGAAATAAATCATAGAAAGAAAAGAACCATATGACTTCACTCACTTGTGGAATTTTTTTTTAAAGATTTTTTATAGAAGAGGCAGAGGGAGAAGCAGGCTCCATGCAGGGAGCCCGACGTGGGACTCGATCCCGGGTCTCCAGGATCACACCCTGGGCTGCAGGCAGCGCTAAACCGCTGCGCCACTGGGGCTGCCCTCACTTGTGGAATTTAAGAAACAAAACAAATGAGCAAAGAAAAAAAAAGACAAACTGAAAAACAGACACTTAAATATTGAGAACAAACTGATGGTTACCAGAGGGGAGGCAAGTGGAGGGGGATGGATGAAATAGGTGAAGGGGATTAAGAGTACACTTATCATGATGAGTACTGAGTAATGTACAGAATTGTTGAATCACTATATTCTACATCTAATATAACTAATATACACTGTATGATAATTGTACTGGAATTTTTAAAAATGGGTCAAAACTTTAACAGATATCTCACCAAAAAAGATATACAGGTGGCAAATAAGTATAGGAAAAGATACTTTACATTTACATTACATTCCTAATGACATATAGGAAACTGCAAATTAAAACAATACTGTGATACTACTACACACCTATTACAGTGACTAAAATCCAGAAAAAATGACAATATCAAATGCTAGTGAGGATGTGAAGCAATAGGAACTTTCATTCATTACTGGTGGCAATGAAGAATAGGACTACCACTTTGGAAGACAGGCAGTTTCTTACAAAACTAATCAGTCTTTCCATATAATTCAGCAATCATGCTCCTAGGGATTTACTCAAATGATGTGAAAACTTATGTCCAAGCAAAAACCTACCTAGATGTTTATAGCAGCTTTAGTCATAATTTCCAATAACTGGAAGAAACCACAATGTTCTTCAAAATGCAAATGGACAAATGAACTGTGGTATATCTATACAATCAAACTGAACAATTTCAGCAATAAAAAATGAGCTACCAAGCTACTAAAAGATATGGAGTACCTTAAATACATATTGCACTATAAAGGAAGTCAGGCCATATCATGTATAATTCCAAGTATATGACATTCTGGGAGTAGCATAGTGAAAGTGAAAGTAAAAAGATCAGTAGTTGCTGGGGCTTGGGGGTGAAGGGGAGGATGGGTAAATAGGTGGAGCATAGGGGGTTTTTATGAGAGTGAGATTACTCTGCACAATACCATAATGGAAGATACAGGACATTATATATTTGTCAAAACCATAGTGTACAACTCAGGATGAATCATAAGTTATATTATGGACTTTAGTTAATTGTAATATATCAATATTGATAATCAATTATAATAAATGCACTACAGTAATGCAAACTGTTAATAATGGAAAACTGAGTTAAGGGAGGGGGGTATATGAGAACTCTCTGTATTATCTGCACAGTTTTCTGTAAACATAAAACTGTTCTATAAAAAAAGTCTACTAATTAAAAATTTTAAAAACCATCAACCTCAGTAAGAGTTGTCTAGTGCTGCATAGTTGGTTGGTGTCATGGTCTAAGGTACAATTCTGATGTCTTGACTCCAATTTCAGGCCAAATCCACTCATTTCTGGGGGGAGGGGACAAATAGAGGGGAGATGGGGGAAGAATCTTCCTCTATATCAGGGCTGTCTCCCAAGTTACAAATGGAGGCTATACAAAACAACTTTACTTTCATAACTAGGGTGACCATACAGCCATTTTGCCTGGAATGAGTGTGGCTTATATTTGTGGCCAGCATAAGTATTGATACTGCCTTCTTTCAATCTCAAGCTTGATCATTTTTGTACTATTCATTATAAGCCACCCTATTTGAAGCAGACATTCTTGGGGAGCATATCTTAGGTATCAAACACTCTGTTAAGACAACTCGGTGCATTATCTTCCATAGTAAGCTTATAAAATAGATACTATCATTATTCCTATCTCATGGGTGAGAAACTGAGGCACTAAAAAATTTGAAGATATGACAGCCAAAAAAATGTTTAAATTTGATGAAAACCATAAACCTCATAAGCTCACAGATCCAAGAAGCTCAGTGAATCCCAAGTAGTATCAATACATACACACCCCCCACCACCAAAGCATGTCAGTCAAATTGCTCAAATCAATGTGAGAAAATCTTTTAAGCAACTAGAGGAGAAAAACAAAGTTCATAGAGAGAAACAAAGATAAGAATTATTCCAGAAATTATCAGAAATTACACAAGTGGAATAATGGAAGACCATCTTTAAAGTGTTGGGCAACAACAAAAAACCCTATAACCTAGAATTTTATATCTAGAGGAGATATCCTTTAATGTTCTGTATGTTTCCATCTATATGAAATTCTAGAAAAGGACATACTAATCTATTGTGACAGAAAGTAGTTCAGTGGCTGCCTCATATGAGGAATGGTTGGTGGAAACTGACTATAACATGCATGAAGGAATTCGGAGATGATGGAAATGTTATCTTGATCATGATAATGGTTGCACAACTGTATATCTGTCAAAAAAAACTACTGAACTATACACTAAAAAGATATATTTAATTAAACTTAATTTGTACCTCAATTAAGTTGACTTTTTTAAGAAATTATTTTTAATAACTGCAGTGCTATCTGAATTTCAAGATTCCTTGGCAAATCCTTGGTTGTTCCACCCTGATTAAAACTTGTCCGTAAGTCCAGCAGCTGAATAAAAACTTGTGAATGATCTGGAGCTTCATCTTTGAAAGCTGCATGGCAGTCATCCACTTGTCTACCAATAAGCTGCTATGTTCTCTGATAAATGGCCCTTCAACACTCCACCCTGGATCCAAAACAATATCCAGAACCATCCAAGATGAGGTCAGAGTTGTCTGCTTTCAAAAGTCTAGTTGGATTTCAACAGCCTCCATCCCACCCACTGACAACAAGCTGAAGTCCTAACATGATCCACAACAAGAACAAATGCAGTGTCTACACTATCTTCATCACAAATAATAAAGTTGCCTCAATTACATATAGCAATTGGTTCAAGAGCCAATTCAGAAACACTTATCATTTTTTCTCTTTAATACATTCCCCAGATTCTGAGGAAGACATTCTCAGGCTTGAGTGGCCATAAGACTCTCTGGAGCAGCTCCCTCCTCTCCTCCACCTGTAGAGTAGAGCTGGAGTAGAACCTGTTATCTGTATGTTATTTTATTTTTTGAAAGATTTTATTTATTTATTCATGAGAGACATAGAGAGAGGCAGAGACATAGGCAGAGGGAGAGGCAGGCTCCCGGCAGGAAGCTTGACGCAGAACTCGATCCCAGGACTCCCGGATCATAACCTGAGCCAAAAGCAGATGCTCAACCACTGAGCCACCCAGGTGCCCCTGTTATCTGTATTTTAAACAAGCACTGGGTTCAGGCAGGCTGAGGACCAAATTTTGAGAATACTGGTCAGAACATTCTATGTGGAGTGGAGGAAATATGTATAAGACGATCAGGACAGAATTGGGATAAAGGCTCATAGAAAAGTCATTTGGAAGCAGGAGCCCTAGAAACTCCTGGTAGTCCCTGAAGGTAGGAAAGGGGAAAAGGGTTTGAAGGTTTATCAGAAAGAAGACTAAAAGCTCTAGGAGGAAAGGTTCGGACGTGATTACCCTAAGCTAGTGACCAATTCAGGCTTCACACATCATCCTTTCACTCTTGGGCGAGTATAAGACTGGTGGGCTCTTGCTGGTTGGAATGTGATTTTTCTATGTCTTTACAGATCATGTAATATTTAGTTATCACGCTGTCCCTAGCAGCAGATACTGAGATGGAGATTAGCAGGTAGGAAATTTTATTAGAGTACTCTTGAGATCAACAGTCACAGAGAGAAGAGATGGAAGCAGGACAGGGCAGACAGGAAAGCTGGGCTGTGATGCAGCTGGACTTGCCAGTCCCACAGGAAGCTCTGAATAGGAATGAATGTTCCCACAGTGTCTCAAGTTGGGGCACTTCTTGCAGGCGCCACCCACCCCCCCCCAAGAACGAGACCCTAAACAAGCGTACTGTTTTCAGATGAGTCTTCCTGGAGAAGCAGACTCGCTGGGGACCATGTCAGCATCCCCCTCAGTAACGGGAGGAATAAATCCATAAGGTACAAGTGGGATCTGGGTGGTACATCATTAAAACCACTGCAACTCACAATGTTTTTTTGCTGATGCTTATAAAGAATAATATTAATGTTTTATTTAATTTTTTAAATATTAATGTTTTAGATTAACATTTTCACCAGAATAAGTTTCCCAATCTTCTTGGTTATTGTTGCATATACTGATGTTCCCTTTTCCTGTCCTAGTCCACCTGGCAAACTCCTACTCATCCTTCAATCACCAGTCTAGATATGGACTCCTCTGTGAAGGCTTTCAGGCTTTCCATCTTCTGTGTTCTCAGGGACCTCCAGCTATCTCAGCAAAGAGCTGGTCCGTGGTATTGTTCATGTCTGACTCATGATTACAATGTGAGATCCTGTAGGAGGGGACTGGGTCAATGTTATTTGTGTAGCTGCCAGCATTCTGGCACTGGCATCGCATCGATATGTGCCAAATTATATCCATTGATATAATTTGATCCAGTGGCAATGGGTCCATGATCTTGGTAAAATCTGCCTCTCCTAAGAGTTCTGGGCATCTGAGATGAACTAATGATTTAGCACTCTGTCAACTATTATTTTTTTCACTTTTGTTATTTTGTAGGAATAGAGAGAATTGGAATTTTGAAGTGTTTGCTTTCAAAAACAAATTTAACTACAGATAGATTTTTCTAGTGGCTGAAACACAACCTCTAAAAACTCTAAAGAAAGTGAGTAATTGTCTCTAAAAACTCTAAGAAGACGTCATCCCTCCTTCTGTATTTTTCGTCCTCTCTTCTTAAATTCTCTGTGAATTTAAAACTTAGTGTGCTTGGGGGCATTTTGAAGAAATTAAAATTTGGAGAATCCAATAAATCGCTTACTCTTGGCTAACATGCTGTGCCATGCATTCTTTATTTTCAGGTATTTTATGTGGACTGTCAACTTTCAGTTGTCTGTGCACAAATAAGGAGCTGTATGAAACCTGGATTGTCTAGCTCTGATTTCTCATTTATCCTAGTTTATACTCTGGCGGCTGAGGCAACACCTTGCCAGCCCTCCTCCTAACTAGGCTGTGTTGTGCTTCAGTTTCCTTGTCCGTAAAATGAGGAAAGTTCTCCAGAAATCCTAGCGTCTCTTAGAGCTTTAGCATTCTTTAATCCTATGGTTCTGTCTAAATTGAGGCACAGGATGGGTATTTATGTTTTATTTGATATTTCGCATACAAGGTAAAATTTAGACAATGGTGCTATCATAGAACATGATTTTTATTTAAAGGCTGGTTTGATTTAAGATTTCTCTTTTTCATCTTTTTGTGTGTGTGCAACCCAACTCAACATTTTGCTACATGAAAAACTTCATATGAATGCGTAATGATCTAAAGCATTTTTAGCAAGAAATGTGTGTGCTAGATAAGGAGGAAAGAGATTAAAATGCGAAGAGGTGATGGAAGGCTGCTACTTAGGAATAAGATAATTTTAAAATCCTAAGATTAAAATGGGAGCCCTTATGACCCTCTGTGGATCATCTCTACAGTGCTTTGAAGAGACTATAAAAGTGGTGCTTGAAAATGGCATTAATCATGTTCTCTCTCTCTCTCTCTCTTTGAATTCTCACGTAATGCACTTTCTGCAGTTACAAATAAAGGGCTCGTTTCTGGGGAACTAGAGATATGTGTGGAATCTCTGAGAAGAAATGACAAGAAGTGAAGTTAAGTGGCATGCACAGAAGAGTAAGCTGGAACAAAATGACGTGTTTTTGGAGATGTATGGCATCTTTGAAAACATCACACTTGTGGTTTCCTGGTATCTGTGAAGCTTGGACCAATTTAAAGTGCCATATTTGATATATTCTGGCAGAAGTGAAGGGAAACTGGATTGGTGCTTTTTAAAGCTTTATTGCTTTCTGGAAGATGAATTTCTTCTTTTAACATTATCCATCTCCTTCTATAAGATATATTACTATACTCCCTGGCCATTTGGGAGCCAATAACAGTTATTTCTTTTTTTTGGCTGCCTCCTGATCTTACAACGAACCCTTTGAGGTAACAGTCTTAAAAAATAAGAGATGTAGGGATGATACAGAATCACAGAATTTTGGAGCTGGACAAAAGTATGTAGTTGCATGGTGGCTTTATGTAGGCAGTAAGCCATCAGTTCAAGGGAGATGCAGAGAGTGAGATTGAGTGGGAAGCAGGAGTACTGGGTTCTAGTT
Organism: Canis lupus dingo; assembly: GCF_003254725.2. Lineage (NCBI taxonomy): Eukaryota > Metazoa > Chordata > Mammalia > Carnivora > Canidae > Canis > Canis lupus. The sequence goes on from NC_064243.1 coordinate 87,623,067, forward strand.
CTCATTTCTCAGCGCCAGCTAAGGACCATAAATGAATCACTTAAACGTTTGGTTAGCCTTGGGGGAAGCATTTTATCTTCAGTCTTCTCATCTGGAGAAGGGAGCTGAATTTAAGAATTACCAGAGCCTCCTTCAGCTGGGAACATTCTTTCTGGATGCCATATCCACAGCTAAAAGAATGTATAATTCTCTCACAGCTGCTGGATTCAGTTGCCCATTGCTCTGAGAAAACTCAATATACATAAAACCTTAATTTTCTTTTTTTTAAAGATTTTATTTATTTATTCATGAAAGACAGAGAGAGAGAGGCAGAGACTCAGGCAGAGGGAGAAGCAGGCTCCATCCAAGGAGCCTGATGCGGGACTCGATCCCAGGACTCCAGGATCACTCCCTGGACCAAGGCAGGCGCCAAACCTTAACTTTCAAGGAGGTAAGTTAGGGGGTTGGTATTTGTATTACAAAAGTACCCTTTCCTTTACAGACATAAACTTCCTTTATTTTTTTAAGATTTTATCTCTTTGTTTTGAGAGAGAGAGAGCTAGCATGCAAGCAGGATGAGGGGCAGAGAGAAAAGGAGAGACAATCTCAAGCAGACTCACGCTGAGCACAGAGCCCATGCAGGGTTTGACTCCACAACTGTGAGATCACAACCAGGGCCAAAACTGAGAGCCCAGAAAGTTTTGTCCCTGGGCCAAAACCAACTGAGCCAAGCCACCCTGGTGCCTCCATAAATTTCCTTTAAGTAGCTACCTACTGAACATGTTTTTTACTGCATGACAATGAGGTTTGCACACAACTTTCCAGGAATGGGTGTCTGATGGAAAGAAAAGTCAGAGTATTCCTTACTAATCACCACCTTCAATTGTCTGTGTCTCTTCCCCTCTGACCATGTTTATGGCCTAGCACTCTCTTGCCATATCTTTCATGCCCGTAATTCCTTCTGCCCTCTATCCTCAGGCCTTCTGTGTGGCACAGCTCAGCACCCTGCTTTCTCACACTGACTGAATCCTCTTCTCACCCCCTCATTTTTTTCTTCTGCTTCTCCTGTGTCAGCTGGCCCTTGTCACACTAATCCTGGTGTAGCTCTCAAATACCTGGTTCAAGCTCAATATCAAAACAGGCCTTCCTCCTTACATCTGCACTACTGTGGTGGTGGTTGTTTTGAAACTCAAGTGGGGTTTCCTTTCACAATTTACCACTGAAGCTCAACCCACTCCCTGCTTCTCCCTAAGCTTCAATGAGTGAAATCAACTCCATGGTCGGTAGGTTACACATATTTTTACATGATCACTTGAGACAAATCAAATTAGGATTTGTTTTTTTGAACAAAATAATAGGTTTTCCCTACTTGAATATAGTCATTTTTTCCGAGAGGTGTCATAAACCCATAGGATATTATTGTCAATTTGGTGGTGAAAAGGGAAGCAATGCTGCTGTTAATAAACTTCTCAAAAAATGTGCAGCATTACTAAAAAAGAAAAGAGATTCGTTTTCCATAAGATGTCTTAATAGTTCAAAAACTCTGCTTGAAATATAGCTCTTGATCCTAAATCTTTTATTTTTTTTTTCCTAAATCTTTTAATGAAGTATATTCTGCATTTTGTCATATGCATTATGAACCTCAAGAATTTTCACATCTATGATCTGTGGGGTTTGAGCTTTACATGCCTACATCAAACTGTCAATCAATGATCAGGCCATTTTCCTGACAGAAATTCCACCTTAAGGGACACCTGGGTGGCTCAGTGGTTGAGCATCTGCCTTTGGCTCAGGTCGTGATCCCATGGTCCTGGGATTGAGTCCCACATAGGGCTCCCTGCAGGGAGCCTGCTTCTCCCTCTGCCTGTGTCTCTGCCTCTCTCTCTGTGTCTGGGTCTCTCATGAATAAATAAATTAAATCTTAAAAAAAAAAAAAAAGAAATCTCACCTTAAGACAGGAAGCTGATTCAATATAGAAACAAAACACATCATTTTTCCCCCAAAGAGTAAACATCTACTTCCAGAATTCACTAGGCTGGAATCTGTAGTGTCATTCCTAGTAGGACTTTTGGTATTTTCTTAAAGTTATTAAGACTTAATTTTTATAAAATATTAATTCCATGCCCAGCAAAATTTCAGAGAGCTTGAGTGATTTGCCTAAATGGACGCAGTGAGCTGATGACAGGAAAGATAGACCATCTGATTTTTTGATATGGCTTTAAAATCATACAGGCAAAACAGGAAAAACACATGTTCTCATTTTCTGTTTACTTTCTATCATTTTGGTCATGGCTACCATTTTAGCCAAAACTAATCTGCAAGTTCAAATCTCCTGTTAGTTACTTTCCTGTTTCCCTTTTCTCAATTTCAATTTTTAAAGGAAGTTTTAAGGGACTCACTGATATACATTCTTTGATAACTTCAAGGTTGTAAAGTTACATCTATTTTTAATTTGCTCCGCTGTTTTCAATTACATTAAAGCCAACATCGTCTCTCTTTTTAAATTTAGAACGACAATTTGCTTATTCTTTTACTAAGTTCACACATGGGTAATATAATTATTCTATTTAGTTTAGCATCTCTAAAAATCATTACAAAAATGCTAAGTTTTCATTGTTCATGGAAATCAATTTATAGGTAAACAACTTAAAATCTATTTTTGTTCCCTACAATTTGCATTTTTATATTTCAGATTGGCTTGTGCAGCAATAAGATGTGAAGTCTGATTGCTAATTGCTTAAACACATAAGGTAGTTTGAAGAGGCACAGAGCTAAAGACGACTTGCCTAGAACAAGCGTGGATCAGAAGGAACCTGTTCTGTGAATATAAGAAGGTGTGCAGAGTGGGCCAGTGCTGGCTGTGGCTGATTTAAAGGCCACTAGTGATGGCTGATGAATGGGTGGCTTATTGCCACGATTCATTCTTTTCATTCAATTCCACCAGTGACTCATAGTTATTATTTTGTTACCAGTATATGTATAAAAACTAAATAAGAGGGTGATATGAAAAATTGTATTTATTCTCTTCACTTCTTACCATGAGAATGCAATTTCAGAATAGCCCCTGGAGGTGAGCTCTTTCTAGTAGACTTGATGATGCACTGAGCAGTAATCAGTGTGCAGTTCTGATGCCTTGTACCAGCTTTCAAACTTAGGAGCACAGACTGACTACAGGGCTGGGATCCCCTAAGAAACGGTCCAATCACTCATGCTCATTGCATAGATGAGAAAGCTAAGGACCAGAGAGACTAAATGTCATGCCCAATGTCACACAGATAGTAACAAAGATAAGAAAAGAACCCAGGTGTCCAGATTTCTGGACCAGGGCTTCCTCCCCCAATTCCTCTCCAGGATTCTATTTTATCTCAGTGATACTTTATATGTAGTCAATTTAAGGCTTCTTGTATTCTCATACAGCAACAGAGCAGAGTAAAGGTTAAGAGTTTAAAGGGGCAACACCCTGAAATAAGGCCAAGTGTGATGAGTTAAATCTTTGACGTTCAGGATTCTTTCTGTTCATCTGTCACCATTATCAAGTACTTCAGCCTCACAGAGCTGAAAAGTAGAAAAGTAAGGGGAAGATCAATGGATCAGTGTAGGTAGAAGCAGCTGACAGACATGTAATGGTGTTCAATAATAATTGTCCAATCTGAATTGATTGGATAACTCAGGCACCCACGTATATGGCAGCGTTGGACTCATAAAATCATTCTAAACCTGATTCTTTGTTTGGACAAATTATTCCAATGTACCCATTCAGTCAGACAATTATTTACTGAGCACCTACTATGTGCCAGCCAAATGTTGTGCTAGGTACAAGGCATGAAATGGTAACACAAAGACATGGTATCTACTCCCAGCAGTTTTACAGACCAATGGAGGAAGCAGAAAGTAGACAGGCAATGACCCTCCCTGATGACACAGTGTAGAGGAAGGGACCTTAATGTAGGCCAAGGAGATTCAAGAAACCCCTCCAGGGGAAGCAACTTGTGAGCTGAGACCTGGCAAATAAGTAGGAGTTGCCCAGACAGAGAGGAAGAGCTGGAGTGTTCCAGGAAGGAAAAACACACTGTGAAGATGTAGAGATAAAAGAGTTGGGTGCTCAAGAGGAATTGGAAGAAACAGATTCTGCTCTGGTTAGAGTGAAAGGCTTGTGGCCTCAGAAGAATCAGGGGCCTGATGGGCTGGATGAACAGACTAGTCTCATGTACTTATCCTAAGAACTATAGACAACATTCAATCAACAAAGAATAACAACCACATAAATGGCTCTGTTGATGAGGAAATAAGATTTTTTTTTTAACTTTGAGATTTTTTTTTCAGCAGCATAAATATATCTAGGTATGTTTATTTCCATATTTACATAACATTCTTTTTGCCCATTAATCCATATATACCATCATTTAAATTATAACCACCCCCATTAGACCCTCCTCTCTGAAAAAAAAATTACTCAGGCAAATTGATTAATTTTACTCAAATGATAGCAGGATCCACAATCACAAGTAACCAATTAGGATGAAAAAATATTCATGGAATAAAAACAGGCATAGCAAAATTGTACTTAAAATTTCCAACATTTGAATTTAGGAGAGACGACAGGAACAACTAGAGTAAGAAACCAGAGTAAATAAATGAAAGGAAATGTGAAAACGTTATACTTTCAACTGTGAGCCTATTAACATCACCACACCCAGCCTAGTTGCTAGATGCAGGCAGCTCTGGAAAACTGGAGCACCATGAACTAGCTTTGCCAGACAATCCAGGTCATGCCAAGCAAACTGGGGCCTCAATGGAAAACAGATATACTGTGTCTGCTAGAAGCAAGGCCATGACCAAGAAACTTTTCCTGAATCTCAGCCTAGAACTTGGCTCCGCCAATGCACCCAATGGCTGAGGTTCTGGGCTCAGGGCTGGTGAGATAAAACCCATCTCCTGTACTCTTTTGGGAGCCAGAAAGGGCACCATGCTTTTATAGAGAAACCCTCTTATAAATTGGGACACTCTTGCTGTCAAGGGGACCCTAAATTCTGAGGGTTTTGTTTGCCATTATAAAATCCATGAGCTACTTTCAAGCCAGCTTTATACAAACATCTTCTATGCACTTAAGAACTACAAAGCAAGTAGAGACAGCAATTATTTGCATTTACAGAATATCTTTCCTTCTAAATGCCCAAAGCTTCTGAACACAGTGTTCAGAATTTGAACACAATGTTCTTTGAGAAAAGCACTTCCCTAAAGCAGAAGACTGTATTTTACCAAACAAAGGGATTTGCGGGCCACAAACCAGGGGGATGGTAGCAGATGGAAGGGAAAAAGTTCAAAATCAAGAGGCCTTCAGGTGGAATTGTGAAAAATAACAGCCACCATAGAAAGGGGCCTTCAGAGTTAGAAATGTGACAGCTGTCTAGGAGATGGGCGTAAGGAAAACAGACTCTTTCCAATTCCTGTTAATTTCTAACTTTAGCACTTGGTTGTTTAATTGCAAACATAATGTACAACTTTTTAAACATGATGTATAAAGTTTATTCCTTCCAAATATGGAAAATACAAATAAAAAACGTGGAAAGAGATTTCAGGGCCGAAAATACAATCACTTAAATACTTGGGTATCTGTGTTTCCAGATGTCTGTTGCTCTAGCTTGCTCACTTTCTCTTTATATGTAACTATACACACATGATGTTCTTTTTATAATATATAGATTTATATATTCACATGTATATTAAAAACAGACATACTGTATATACTATTTCAGAATCTTTTTTATTCTTAATTATTATGAACATCACCCCTGGTATATATAAACTCCATGAGGCTGGAAACTTTGCCTGTTTACTACTGTTTCCTTAGCATCTAGAACAGTACCTTCAGGTAGGCATTCAATAAATATCTATTGACTGATTAGTGAGTGAATAGCATTCAAGTCAATCAAGTATAGATACTTATTCATGCAGCATATTAATATGTAATATATATATAATTAACATATACAATTAACATCCTGCATGCCATCTGTATGTCCTAGCCCTATCCACCCCAGATCAAATGCTACCCCTCTATCAAACCTTCTCAGCCTCCCTCTCCTCCCAGTTCTTCCTCCTCTGACTACCACAGAATATTCTTTACCTCTTTTGGCACTTAGCAGTTTCCATCTTGTTTTATAGACATTTCAACATCTCATAGAAACCATGCATGATAAAAATGCCATGTTTCTACCTCTCAACATAGTACAGCTTTTTAGGATGGCCTTTATGTTTAGTTTACCTTCATAGCAAAAATAGCAAAAGTAATTCTCTTGTATTAATCATTTTATGTGCATCAGGGACTATAGTAAATATTAACTCATGTGTACATCACATGAATTAACATTCTTATCAACCTCATAAAGTAGGTGTATTAGTTTGGTAGGGCTGCCATGATGATATGGCTCTGGGGCCATTCTCCTTGGCTTGCCCCTTTCCTGCTTCTTCACATTGTTGTTTCTCTGTGCACACATACCCCTGCTGTCTCTATGACACCAGTCATATAGGATTAAGACCCCATTCCAATGGCCTAATTTTAACTTAATTACTTAATACTTTTTAAAGATCTACAAATATGAGGTACTGGGGAGTAGGACTTCAACATATGAATTTGGGGGGACTATAATTCTGCCCATAACAAACATATTATGATTATTCTCATTTTACAGATGAGTTATCTGAGTCTCAGAAAGGCAAGGCGACTAGCTCAAGGCTGAAATGAGGCTTTCACTCATACCCATCTGATTCCAGGATCTTTTCCCTGGAGTCTCCGCCCTCCCTGCATTCTCACCTCTCACCTCCTACTTCCAGATCACTTGCAGTGGTGCCTCATGAACATGTTAGATGCTCAGTGAATTCTTGTTGGATGAATAAATTAAACAAGCATAAAAGTGAAGAATTATTTGGTTAATGATGAAAAGCTAAATCCTGAGATTGGGAATGTACAAGTGGCTGGGTCTGGGGGCTGAGAGGACAATGGAAGGAAAGATTTAGGGACAGAGTCCAAAGCGGCCCATCTAATCTTTTATTCAGTAGCCATGAGACAGGAGCACAATGAGCATTTCTTCAGACAAAATTAAAGACAACATTCAAGGGGATACAGTGTGTAACATCTTCCAGATTATTTGTACATTAGACTCTTGACAGGCAAGCAATCCACATAGCTCATAGAAACACTACCTCCCAAACAACCCACTGGCAGCCACGGTCCATTCTTGGCCTCCTTATTTAGCCCCATCTCCTACCATGCTTTTCTGTGGTCATCTGCCCCCAACTGCTGCCAGGTTTCAACACAAAAGCATTCCTCAGAGTTTCCCAAATACATCAGGCCCATTCATGCCTCTGGGCCTTTGCGCAGGCTGCTTCTCTACCTACAGTGCTAGCTCTTACTTTTTCACCTGGACAATTCCTCTTGATTGATTTTTCCAGACACACCCAGAGATAACTTCCTATGGACAAGCTTCTCCAGAAACCCACACCTCATAATAAAATACACACAGAATAAAATTTAGCTTCTCAACTATTTTTAAATGTATAGTTCAGTAGTGTTAAGTCCATTTCACAATACTGGGCAACCAATCTTGAACATTCTTTCATCTTTCACAAACTTTAACAAACTGTGTACCCATTAAACAATAACTGCTCATTCCTTCTTCCCCTCAGCCTCTGGCAACCACCATTCTACTTTCTGTCTCTGAATTTGACTACTCTAGGTACCTTGCATAAATGGAATTATACAGTGTTTATCTTTTTGTCATTGGCTTATTTTGGTTAGTATACGGTCTTCAAGTTTCACCCATATTGTAGCATGTGATGGAATTTCTTTCCTATTTAAGGCTGAATAATATTCCACTGTGTGTGTGTATACACACACACACACATAGACACACACACCACATTCTGTGTATCTATTCATTTGTCAATGGACACTTGAGTTGCTTCCATCTTGTTGGCTGCTGTGAATAATGTGGCTATGAACATGAGTGCACAACTATCTTTTTAAGACCTTGCTTTTAATTCATTTGGGTGTATTTGATGATTCTATTTTGAGCACACCAAAATTTTAACACTCTCCTTTATGATCAGAAAGATACTAAGTAATAATCTAAACTTTCTCTTGGTAGCTATCACAAGAAACATAAAATCAGCAATATGCTAAAGAAAAATGTTGTGCCAATTAAGAGTCCCTGATAACCTGTGACAGAAACCAACTCTTGCCAGTCTGCATGCTCCATTTTTTTTCTCACTGACTCCACCTGCTAGAAAAATGATACCCAGTTCCCCTCACTTTTACATCTGTGGTTCCAGCCCCTATAAAGAGACTAGTCTAACTAGCTTTTAGTCTCAAATCCAAAATTCCAGGGAAGAGTGTTTTTGTTAAGTTCCCATCTCACTGATGAAGAAAGGGGGGGAAGGCATAGTCAGATTGCATAAAATGGCTGCTCCCAGTGTAATGATGTGAATATATGTGTTGAAGGATAGACAGCTGCCAAAATGTCATAGGTCCAGAATGGCCATAAACCTGCTAACACCTTAGCAGATGGGCTGCAGAGCGAAAGGCAGTAGGCTGAGGGAATGTTCAACCACTCTCATCCTTGATGAATGCTCTCGTGGGCTCAAGGGAAAGAGACTGTGCAGGGAGCAGGGAGCTCAGGAGGGGAAACACACATTAATCAAAAGCCTGTCTCATCAACCAAATGAATCCACGGATAATGAGGCAGTGTAAGAGTCTACTATCCTTGAGAGCTCTTTAGACGAGTTTTTGTGTCATAGGGCAATTCTAGCAAGGGACTAGTGAGAACAAAGAGAAAAATAGGGTTTCTACAACATCAAGTGAGTCCAGAGGCCTTTTATTATTAAAAGGAAATAATAACATCCAGAGAGATCCTGGACCGTAACATTTCCAGGAGAGAATGCTGAAGTTCAGGTACCTCCAAGGCATCTTATTTGATAATTAGGTGGAGAAATGCAGCTGGCCACAGGGGGTGAAAGGAAGAGTATAAAACTATTGCTAAGAATCAAAGTTAAACCCCACACCACTTGTGGCCTATTTCTGGTAAAATGTATCTCCTGTTTGTTCATTGATTCTGAATGTTAAATTAGTCTTTCCAGCAGTGGTTCCAGGATGCTGGAGCAATGCATCTCAGACAGGGGTTGAAAAATGAGGGCTGCAAAGTTCAGGGAATAATGGAAAATTAGATCTTAACTGAGCCGCTGTAAATATCACAGCCAGAAAACAGCACATCAGCACACCATGCTGGCAGTGAGGGTAATGAATTCCTCCTCTCCATACAAAATTATCAGTGGTGGGGAATAGGGTAGTCTGAGATGTGGGTGAGGAGAGGCAGAGGAAGGAAAACAAGTGGTGTTTATAAATTAAAATCTCTCTTGAGTAAGAAGCACATTTTCTCTGCCAAAGCCAACAATCCAGTTCAAATACCCTCTTGCAGTAATTCACCTAATGCAAACTTCCACAGGCCATTAGCTGTAGCTCTTTCAGGGCTCTCATCATTTTAGAGTATCTGGAGTTACTCTAGGGCACATCTTATCTCTGCAAGGAGATTATAAACCCCTGGAAGGCAAGAGAGGATTTGTTTCCTTTGTTCATCTTTGGATGCCACACAATGTTCAGAAGAACTGATATTTATTCACTGCCTCCTAGGTGTGGCACCCTTTTGTCACGTTGTATCCTAGAGGGTGCTCCAAAACACCCTGCCAGTATGTATCACCAAATAAGAGAATGAAGATTAGAGCAGGATCTTGCTTAAACTCACATCACCACAGAGCTGAGATTGGAACCCACATCCACCTAATTCCACAGCCTATGCTCTTCCCTTCTTGCCACAATGCCCTCTTGGCAAGTAGCAATTATACTACTCAATAATCATGATGGTAATACTAATAGCTACTTTCATCAAGAACTTTCTCAGAGCCAGGTCTTGGTTAGATGCTTTATATGTATCATTATAATTAATCATTGTTGGGATCCCTGGGTGGTGCAGCGGTTTAGCGCCTGCCTTTGGCCCAGGGCGCGATCCTAGAGATCCGGGATCGAATCCCACGTCGGGCTCCCGGTGCATGGAGCCTGCTTCTCCCTCTGCCTGTGTCTCTGCCTGTATCTATCTCTCTCTCTCTCACTGTGACTATCATAAATTAAAAAAAAAAATTTTTTTTTAAAGTAATCATTGTTATAGCCTGAGAGTTTGGAATTATTATTTTCCTATTTAATAGATAAGAAAACTGAGACACAGAGAGGTTAATAAAATTGCCTATATCTTATACTTATGGTAAGTATCATTATTACCATTATTCTATATCGATTTCAAAATATAAAAATAAACACACATATACATAACTAGTTCAACATGTTTTGAGCAACTCTGGACCAGGCTCTGCGCATTTTCTAATTTAATCCTCATTACAACTCACAGGGCAAAGCAAGTATTAATTATATTGTGGAATGAGTGAACAAAGGTAAAAAAACAGAGCTACAACTATCGCCAATTGCTAATGGAAGACAAATCTAGAAACTCCTCTGTGTTTGCATGGGCAACAGCAGAAGTCCCAAACTATGGAAGGCCAGCAAAAATGAGGGAGTATTAGAGATATAAGAGCAATTTAGACAGTAGAAAGAAAGATTTATGGGTAAAAATGAGTGTTGTAAAAAATCCGGTATAAAAGGGCCTCCTTTGTTGTGATAGCATCTTAAATGAACTGTGCCAGAAAAATCAGCATTTACAATAAGACAAACAGAAGACTCTGACTTAGTTTCAATTTTATTTTATTTTATTTTATTTTATTTTATTTTATTTTATTTTAAAGTTTTTATTTATTTATTCATGATAGAGAGAGAGAGAGAGAGAGGCAGAGACACAGGCAGAGGGAGAAGCAGACTCCATGCAGGGATCCTGACGTGGGACTCAATCCTGGGACTCCAGGGTCATGCCCTGGGCCAAAGGCAGGCGCTCAACCGCTGAGCAACCCAGGGATCCCCTAGTTTCAATTTTAAATAAAAAATACGGCCCTCCTAAACTAATGACAAATCTATTGGATCTATCCAGATGAATTAGATTATGATATTGGAGCCGCAGAAGGGTTAGAGAGCACTAAACAAAAATAAAAATGCCTTGGTTCTGCTTGTGGCTTTTCAGCTTTCTTGGTCACTTTTGCTGCCCACCAAATGCTTCTCTGTCACCTTTGAAGTTAGGCATATTATAGGACTTGCTTTGGCCAATGAAATATGACCAGCACTGATGGCAAATTAAATCTTAATGGGAAACTAAATTTAATTTAATGGTAAATTAAATCTTTTCAGACAAAAGCATTAGAATCATGCAAGGTTTGTAATGCCCTCTCTTCTCATGTCATGATGACAGATGATATTCTAGAAGGCATTTTCTATCATCCTGCATCCCTAAGTAAAAATGACATGGAGTAGAATACCTAGCTAACCCATAGTGGAAACACAGCATGAATGAGAAATAAACATGTTGTCTCAAGCCATGAAATGTTGTTGTTTGTTACTGTGGTATAACTTAGCCCAATCTGATTGAGATACCAACTAATACGCTGATACCAACCTTGGGTCAGTCCTTTTACCTGCCTGGGTATCAGCTTCCTTATCTATAACTAAACCTATCTGTATCTAAACCTAAAGGATTAGCCTGGAACAGAAAGATTTACTCTGGGAGCTATAAATGAGCTTCAAGATGACAATGAACCCCCAAAATTATAAGTAATATTTTGTGTGCATGTGTGTGTGTGTGTGTGTATGAGGGAGACAGAAAATTCATATTTTTCTTCAGAAAGAGCTTATAACATTTTCAAAATTTAAGGTCTCTGTTACTCAAATTGAGATTAAGAACCTGAATTATCTCTAAAGCCATTTCCAGCTCTAGTGTGCTTTTTAGCATCTAGAGTAAGAAAAAAAATAGCTAATTAGGTTCCTCTCTGATCTGGTATATCAGGACTTGCCTTGAGTCAGATTTTATTAAGGTTGTTTTCAAATAATTAAGTTTAAGAGTTCAACTTAATAGGATTGCAAATATCAAAATCTCAGGAGGTATTCTTGAGTGAAAAGAGGGGATTGAGAACAATTCTTTCTAACCCAAAGAAGGAAATATTCTTCAAAAATTGAAAATGAGGTCCCAGATCCCCTTTGGCGGGTGAAACAGAATGGACGCATAGGAAGATATGAAAATTAAAGGGTCACTCTTCCAAAGCCACATCCTCAAATAAGATTTAATACCTGAAAGGCCAGAGTGTGATACTTTAGCAGAAGTCAATGAGCTATCTTAAATATGGACATGGCTGGGTGGACTACACGATAGAGAGAGCCTGCGCTTTATAGATGGACAATCTGGGTTTCACATGCTCTTTTTTGGGCCACTGTTTTCTCATCTATAAGATAAAGACAATAATACTCTGTGGTAACAGGGAGGGTACCAGCAGCAAATATGTAATAGACTCAAACGGGGTAATGAAGGAGGGTTGAATGAGGATGATTTACAAAGATCAGCTTGGAGTTCAAAGAAGCCAGCAAGGCATGTGGAAGCACTCTGAGAAGGGTTAAAGCAGGGAACCCTTTGTCACTCTGAAATCTGAAGGGACAAGGAGAGAGGGCAGTTACCACAAAAAGGAGAGCTTAGCTGTAGCTGGTGTAGCTATAGCTGTAGGAAAGGTCTACACAGCAGGAGCTGTGGCTTTCCAAGGGAAGGCCAGCAGGGAGGGAGCCAGCTTACCCTCCTACAGAAAGAAGGAATGAGAACAGCGGAGAGAAGATATGGAAGGCAAATGAGCATCTTGGGTCATTAGCTAATAATGTAATGCTCTATTTATATATATATATATATATATAATTTATTTATATGTATTATAAATTATATATTATAAATTATACATTTAAAAAAAATAAATTATACATTTATATATTATTATATATGTTATTTATATATAACATTTATATATGTTATAATATAGCATAATAATGCTAATGTTTTATTAGCTATTATTTACTTTTTTTGTGAATAAATACCTCACATCCATTGCTAAAAAAAGAATTGATAGGGTTTATAGGCAATGAGTCCATAGTCCCTGAGAGAGTGGTGAGAGGACATGTGGACAGGGATTCTGGCCTCAGAATGAAGCCACTGTGCTTAGGGAGGTGGGCTGGGGCTTGGAGAGCTGTTTCTGAGTGCTTTGACTCAGGATGAACTGGTATATTTTGCTGCAAGGACAGAGTATCTGAGACAGCTACTCCCTAGAGTGCCAGGATACCAAGCACTTCTGCAGCTCTTCATGCTGCTGTCCCAAGAAGTTCTAGTCCTCTGGCTGCTTAGGAGATATCTTTCTAAGCAACAAGATCTAGTCTCGACTTAGTTTCATATGCAAGTATCAGGAGGTATATTTCCTGAGGTGTATGTAGATGCCAAAATACAGACTTCCCATCCAAAATGCAGCCTGGCAATGTTTGGACTGTGTGGTACGCAGTAGGAGTTGTCATGTTAAATTACATCAAAGCTCATTCACTCTACTAATAGGCATAGAGGTACTTAGTGCAAGAGTGACATGCAAAATGTGGACAGGATTTGGTTAATCATTTTCTCACTGTACTCCTCAAAAGCAGCCTTCCCCAGAGAAAGAGCACTGGACTATAATATCAGGAGATAGTAACTTTTGTACTGAAAAGTCCTAACCAGAAGAGAGACAGCCCATGTTTTGGCCTACTCAGTTTCCCCTCTTCCTTCTCCTTGGAGAAAATGCCCTTCCTTTATTGGATGGGGTCTGGGAGGGACTGTGAACATGTGACCTGAACTGGACCAGATTCTTCCTAGAATGTGAAGTTTCAGGAGAGTGACCCAAGTTTGGAAAAAATATTGAAACTAATCAATCCCATTGGTGGCACTCCAAAAGACAGCTCATTTATTCCTGCCTCCTACAGATCTCCAAAGAAGCCCAGATTCCCACCTATTGAGGTCTGCTTGTTCAGCATCTCCATTCATCTCCTAAACTACCCTGTATCTTTTTAATTAATTACTCTTTGATTTTAGTTAGCTAGGCTGGACCACATAAGAATCGTCCAAATTTCAGGATTAACAAGAATGATGACTTAGAGGAGATTTTATCATGCTTTCACTTCTGTTTACCCCCAAACCAGCCATTAAGCAGTGCAAATGGTATATGCCAGGAAAGGATACAGTTGAGTGAGTGGGTTCTAGTTCTTCACAAAAGGCGTGGCTGAGGTTCAGAGGACAGAGCATCCCACGTGAAGTGAGAATCCTACTTTTTATACTTTTAGATAGGAATAAGGACCAGCTCTTCATTCAAGAGTCTAACTAGGGCCATATAAAATAAATAAATAAATAAATAAACAAACAAACAAATAAATAAATACTTTGTTTCTCCATAGTGCTATAATTCCTACAGGCTTTCATTGAGCGTCTGTCATGCCATATCACTGCTGGTCAAAACCCACCTCTCTTCCTTGTGACCAAACATCTTGGTAGGCACAGCTCATGAATTCTAGTTCCTCCATCATCTCAGTCTGATTTCCTTTCTGTCTTATTACCTACTATTCTCTTTCACTACTCAATAGGATTACTATGGAGAAAACACATTTATGTACATTATCACTAATCCTCTTAACATATCACCTAGGTAAGTATTATTTTACCATTTTACAGATGAAGGAATGAATACTCAAATAAGAGATCAGGGCTTTCTGCAGCACAGGAATTCAAACCCAAGCCTCTTTGACTTCAGTATCCATACTCCCACCCATCCCATCCTGCTCAGTTTCTGATTCCAATTCTGATTCTAATTATACTGTGTTCTCGGATAAGTCACTCACTTTTCTTCCGCTCCCTTGTGGGTAAGCATATAATCATATCTTTCCACAAGACTACTTGGCAAAATGGATAGCAAATAGATGAGCATATTAGGTTAGGTGAGAGAGTGGTTTCTGAGGGCTTCAACTATGTATGCTTCTATTCTTGTTGCATCTTGTAATGGCTACTTAAAAAAAAAAAAAGACAAATATTCTATCTTTGGTTTGGAACTGGAAATTCCCCTAACCACTCTAAGCCAATGAAAATCCCCAGCTGAAGCCATATCTAGCCATCTTCTCTCAGTATGAATTTATGTATTTCTTTGTACATTTGCTCCCCAGGGCTTCTTAGAAGGTCTCAGTGGCAGCTTCTATTTTCAAATTACAGGCAGAGCTCAGAGTTATTGAAGGTTTGGCTCCAGACCACCACAGAAAAGTGTTGAATGAATTTTTTGATTTCCCAGTGTCTACAACAGTTATGTTTACAATTTACTCTGGTCTATTAAGTGTGCAGTATGTCTTTAAAAATGTACATATGTTGGGGATCCCTGGGTGGCGCAGCGGTTTGGCGCCTGCCTTCGGCCCAGGGCGTGATCCTGGAGTCCTGGGATCGAGTTCCACATCAGGCTTCCAGCATGGAGCCTGCTTCTCCCTCTGCCTGTTTCTCTGCCTCTCTCTATCTCTCATGAATAAGTAAATAAAATCTTTTTTAAAAAGTACATATGTTAATTTAAAAATATTCTATTAACACAGAGACACAATGTGAGAATTTACTGTTGGAGAAATAGAGCCAATAAAATTGCTTGAAGCATGGTTGCCACAATTGTCAATTTGTAAAAAAAAAAAAAAAAAAAAGGCAAAACAAAACACCATATCTGTGAAGCACAATAAAACAAGGTATGCCTGTGTTCCCTAAATATCTCCTAGATTGAGAGTAAGTTGCTGGATTCACCATCATGATTAGCCTAGGGTACTTAATGCTGGTTTAATCACTTATCCTAAGCCCTTACAGTAGCCAGAAACTTAGACTAGGGGGTTCTTTTGTCCTGTTTCCTGGATGCCAAGGGTATTCAGGTGACCAGCATCAAGCAGGAGAAAAAGCCGAGTTTCTGTGACCAGGAGCCAAGCTGCAACACAGAACCTGTCCTTTACAGAACAAAATCTGAAATCAAGCAACCCTGCAAGAGAAGCCCTTCCCCCACCACCTAAGTATTGGTTTTCATCTCAGGCAAAGGAAATAATTGGATTTCTGCACTGAGCTCTGTGATCTACTGCTGCCAACTACATGGCCATAAAAATATTAACTCCTTGCAGGACACTTTGCCTCTGCAGGAGGAAGTAAAAAGGAAAAACACATCACGCAGGGCCAAGGGAAAGGGAAGCACTTAAGTGATGCAATGTAAATTCTACTCACATGGTATTCACCTCAACTGTCTTGAAATTATGGCCAACATTTAGAGATAAAAACCAGAGAACTTGGAATAGAACAGATTTCCGCATTCAAGAGCAAACCCATACATTACATTACCTATCAGTTGCAGAGAAAGAGTGGAATTCCACCAGGTGGAAAACGAAGCCAGCCTCTCCACTTCCTCTGCTTACATTTGTTCTCCACTTAATGAGGCTTTAAATGTTAATGAGATCTTCCTGGGTCAATGTGAATCAAGCCTACTGCAGACAAGGTAGGGGTGGAAAAAATGCAAAGGCAGGTACAATGTAGCCTGTGCCCCTGGAAGCCTCCAATATAGCACCTTGAATTAATTATTTAGAAGAGTTACAGGGAAGTAGAAAATACTGAATTGATAAACAGGGGTAAATAGAATGTATCCCTGTCCACAAGACTGTGTAAGGACCCTCACCAGGCACCTCATCACTGTTATTTATAGTTTTCTTACATATGAATACAAGGCTCAATAAAAATGAATTCTTCTGTTTAATGATTTGTAAGGCCCTGTCAGACTTGAGGTTGATGAGAAAACTTCCAAGGGTGTGACTAGTTACGGTATCACTCCAAATTTTTTGAAGGCTCCCCTATGCAATACGTGCTTGAGCTTGTGGAGGATAGGACTTCTCTCTCATTAGGCAATAACCAAACAAAAGTCAAAGTTTGAGCAAAATAACTAAAGTTTTAAAAGTATCTTTGAGAGTCTCCCATTCTTCTGATGCAAACTTTTCTGCATATTCCTTCAAATTTAGAAACAGCATCTTGTCACTTGTTTCAAACATAATTTTTCAACCACTTTTGGTTAAAACAATTGAGGTTAGCACCTCTGTTTGAACAGCTGCTCACCATTAGCAGAGGAACTATTCCTCTCTGCACCTGAGGGGATTCTGCAAAACAGACTCACATCCCTGCTTCCCTTCAATCAGAATTAGTTGACCTTGGCCTTGTACCCTTCTGCTCTACTCTTCTTTCTAACCTTCTAAAAGAATTTTCAAAACAGATTTCCTTAGGGAGATGTTCACAAGGAACATGGGTTTGCCTTGCCACCCTCTTGGAGTTCTAATATTTGAATTTTAGGAATTTTGGAGGAAGGGGCTTATAAATAGGAAAATCACTTGGAAGCCAGCCTCCAAATGACTGTTCCATATTATGTTAGTGAGTCCCAGTCACCATTAAGGATTTTTCATAATCACTATGAAAAGAAAGAACCACAAAAGTCGAATGTCAGCCAGGAAATAAGTAGGTTACATTTGGGCAGATGGTTAATATTAGGGGAAGGATGTCCAGATTCATGATTTTCTTTTTCCTTAACAGCAATAGCAACAAAACAAGGCAACCCTTTTCGGGCATTTGAGGTGATGAACTCATGGTGTTCATATTTAGGCTTAGCGCATGGCTAATTTCTATCAGTCAAGTGCTGTTTATTGATATTGCTGCATGGCTAGATTGTTTATATCATGAGACATGTTTTCTGCTTAATGGATTGTTTTATTCAAATGCTGGCTTCCACATTCAACAAGGTTGTTAAAATTATTTCTTGAGTCTAGCAAAATGAAGCATTCTCCTTGGGTTTGCACTTTTCTCTCCAAAGCTAATTAATGTTTTTAAAATGTCCCCTCTGGGTTATAACCATGAATAGTTAAATACAGTGTTAGGCTGATAGCATTCTTCTGATCCCAGTCTACTAATCTGCTGGTTGATGCAATAGCTCACATCTGCTGAAGGAGTAAAGAGCAGTTCCATAATATTCTTTGCTTTCTCCCCTCTGTGGGTATTTGGGGTAATATAGAAAGTGGAGGCCTCACTCTGCAAGAAGGGAGGGAAAAACCTTTCCCCTCCACCTCTGCACTGACTTCCAAGCCTGACTTACTGAAAGGTATTTTCAATGCCATTTGTTTCTTTAGATTTGCCAAATGATAGACAATTTCTCCCAAAAGTTGCATTAAAAGGTTATCATCCAGGAGGCTATGAAGCATTAAAGCACTCAGTTAAATTCATTAGATGCCTCTACCTAGATGCCACATAATTACAATGGAATCCAATCATATATGCTGTGAATACCCATATCCACACTATCCACTTTGGAGAAATGCAAACAGCACCCTTACCACTACCCAAAAAAGCAACATTTTTGGTGCAGCATGTCCTTCAGAGGC
This sequence comes from Canis lupus dingo, assembly GCF_003254725.2. Classification (NCBI taxonomy): domain Eukaryota; kingdom Metazoa; phylum Chordata; class Mammalia; order Carnivora; family Canidae; genus Canis; species Canis lupus. The sequence continues at coordinate 87,641,494 of NC_064243.1, forward strand.
CAACATCTTTATCTGTGTTCAACTTAAGGGAGACTGATGAATTCTAATGCAATTTAAATCACCTACAGAGAGACATTGAGATTTAAGGGATCTAAATGATAAATTTGCTACACTAGATTTCTGCCTTAGTGCCTTTGGAACCTCATCCCAAGTAACTTGCAACTTCACTATACCTCAACACCGAATGCATTGTCTTCTGAGGCTAATTGACTTTCCCACTGTGTTTTGCTCCCATATCATGGGCGCTACCATTTCCCTCATAACAAATGCTCGGAAACTTGGAATTATCATTAACTTAACCTACTCCTTTATCAACAGTATGCAGTTTTGGAGAATGTGTACATGCAAGAGACTGTACCAGATGTTGGGGGGATAAAAAAGAAATATGGAAAACAGCCCCTGACCTCAACAAGCTGAAAGTGAGCTCAGTGAGACATGTGTACAAATGAAAAGGTAAATTAAGGAAATACAATGTAAGAGCAAAATGGTTATGGAAGTCACTCTGGGCATGGGTGAAGGAAGACCTCAGGCAGCAACGCATCCTAGGTGAACAGACGCAGGCCCACAACCACGATGGAAGCCAAGGGTGGAACTCACAAGAGAGGAGAGGTAAGAACCAGTTTGAGTTCAGGTAAGCAACAAAGTCTCTGGATTTTGCCTTCAAACTCCAAGCTTCATGCTTCCTTTCAAGCGTTTATACTGTCCCCATATTCCAGGTTTGGACTATACCAGTAGTTACTTGTTAGGACTTGTTGAGAGTCACTGTATGCCAAGGACTGTTCTCGTACTTCATACATTTTAATTATTTAATACTCAACTTTATAAATACTATTTTTATCCATGCTCTACAAATGAGGAAACAGGAACAGAGAGGTAAAGAATCTTACCTAAAGTTAAATGTCCAGTAAACTGAAGTCCAGAATTCCATGCCAGTCCTACTTTGCCATCACATTGCCTCTGTGTCATTTAAAATACCAGACCTAGGGGGCACCTGGGTGGCTCAGTCGGTTAAGCCTCTGGTTTCAGCTCAGGTCATGATCTCAGGGGGGTGGGTTTGAGCCCCACCTCAGACTCCCTGCTCGATGAGTGGTCTCCTAGGGGTTCTCTCCCTCTGTCCTTCCCCCCACTCTCTTTCTCTCTCTAAAATAAATTCAGAAAATTTATTTTTGAGAGAGATAGAGCACATGAGCAAAGGGAGAGGTAGAGGTAGAGGGAGAGAGCTCAAGTAGGCTCCATGCTGTGCAGGGAGCCCGACATGGGCTGAGACCAAGAGTTGAATACTTAACCAACTGAGCCACCCAGTTGCCCCAATAAACAAATCTTTAAAAAATATATCAGATATAACCTGGAAAACACATCTTTCACCTGCCCTCTCCCACTTAAGAAAATATTTAGAACATCCTTATTGCCTAAAAGAGAAGGCTCAGCATTATTAAGCTGCAAATTCAAGAGTTCAGTCTCTACAATTGCTTACCCTGTCCTGCCAATGTGATTTTTCTCATACCGTCTGTCACAAGAACCCTCCACTTTAACCAAGCTGGCCCACTCATTGGCCCCCAGAGACACATTGCAAATTTAGATCTTCAGGACTTACGATTATAGACATGGCTTCCAGAGCCCTTCATGTTACACCTTGGTGGAGTGGTGAACTAACCCGGTACCTACTCTAGCAGCAGTCACACCAAGGCAGATCTGAAAGCCTAACTTCCAAAAATGCACCCAAGATTAAATTGTAGTTAGACCATACTCCTCTTTTTTTTTTAAGATTTTATTTTTTTAATTCATGAGACACACAGAGAGAGGCAGAGACATAGGCAGAGGGAGAAGCAGGCTCCCTTTGAGGAGCCCAATGTGGGACTCGATCCCAGGACCCTGGGATCGTGACCTGAGCCAAAGGCAGATGCTCAACCACTGAGCCACCCAGGCATTCCTAGATCATACTCTTCTTGATTCAAAGTCCATACATTATCAACTAAAATTACCAAGTAGTGTTTCATTCTGAAAGAATTTCTGCCACTCTGGATCTCTCCTACACTGTAATTTTGCACATTTTAAAAATCTGATGCCAGATTTTACATACATTCTTTTTTTATTTTATCCTATTAACTTCTATTTTTTCCAACTTGGAAAGATTTTTTAAAAACTAATTCTTTCAACCCATTTATTGGCCTTGCCTTATCCAACAATCTAAAAAGTATACATTTACATAGTTACGTTGCTGATTTAAAAAGTTTTAATAGCATTTGGTCAAAGAAAGCAGGAAAGATTTTCTTTTTGTCCAAATTGGCTTTGATCCATTAAAATCAACATACTTTGGGTACATTTGTTCTGTCAACTCTGAATCCATCTAAATTTTTTTCCAGTCTTTACTTATTTATCTTGTTGGCATAATTATCATTGGATACTTTATCAAAAGCCTTGCTGAGTCTTTCTTTTATTCCATACAAACATATCTCTAATAAAAGCCTAATAAATTTAAAATCTCAGTCACTTTATTTGGTAATAACTGATTCTTAGTTTATGTATATTTGCCCCTGATGAATACCTACTTCTCTAAGTGCTTGCAAATTACTTGTTTAGGAATCCAATTCAAAATCTTACCAATAATTAATATCAAGCTTGTGTTCACTAGAATGTCCTTTATCAAACCGGAATAGGTCTACCTCATCATTTGGTAAATTTTCTTTTTTGTAATGTTTTTCCAAGCATGAGGTAGTGATCTTATATTTAGTTTCCTATTGCTGCTGTAACAAATTACCATAGACTTATTGGCTTGAAACAACACAGATGTGTTATAGTCTGGAGTTCAGAAGTCTGAAAGCAGTGTCACTAGCCTAAAATCAAGGTATTGAGAGGGCTGCATTCCTTCCGGAGTATATGAGGCAGAAGCCATTCCCTACACTTTCCAGCTTTCAGAGGCCACCCACATTCTATGGCTCATGGCCAGGATCCAGCAATCACATCACTGACCTTTGTTTCCATGGCCACATCATCTGTTCCTTCTCTGGCTTTCCTGCATCCCTCATAAGGATCCTGTGATTACATTTGGCCCACCCAGATAACCAGATAATTTTCCTATCTGAAGATCTTTAATCACATCAGCAAAATTCTTCTTTGCCTTGTAAGGTAGCATATTCACAGGCTTTAGGGATTGGATGTGAGCATCTTTGGAAGCCATCATTCTGCCTACTACAAATCCCAAGATCATCACCTAAGCAAGTTGCTTTAATATCTTCAGATATAATTCATTTGGCTTGGTTACTGAAATGCATTTTAATGGACTAATATTCTTGCTATCATCTTAATTCTCTTGAACAGTAGTTCTCTGTGACTTTCTATGTTAAGAAAACCTTTCCAGGAGTCATTGGTTCAGTTAGTTAAGCACCTGTCTTTGGCTTAGGTCATGATCCCAGAGTCCTGGGATCAAGTTCCATATCTGGCTCCCTGCTCAGCAGAGAGCCTGCTTCTACCTCTCCCTCTGCCATTTCCCTTGCTTGTGCTCTCTGGCTCTCTCTCTCTCTGTCAAATAAATACTTAAAAAAAAAAAAAAAGAAAAAAAATCTTCCCATAAGAGGGGATAGGCCCACAAAAACAGCAGTGGAGAGGTTCTGCTTTTCCTGTCATTTAACTTGACACCATCTTCCTCAAACAATTATCAATGATCTCTCCCTTCTTTCCTTTAAAAAAAAATAAATTGAGGGGCACGTGGGTGGCTCAGTCAGTTGAGATCTGACTCTTGGTTCCAATGCAGGTCATGATCTCAGGGTCGTGGGATCGAGCCCCACATTAGGCTCTGTGCTCAATGGGGAGTCTGCTTGCAATTATCTTCTTCTGCCCCCACTTATGTGCTCTCTCTCCCAAATGAATAAATAAATTTTTAAAAAATAAATTAACCCCCCCCAAAGCTTTTTGGTTTTTAACGTTTTCTCATCTCAACATATTTACAGTGAGCCTTCAGGATTTTTCATTTGCACAGATTTGTGCCACGTCCATGGTTTCATATGAATCCTTGATCGTGTGCCTTGCCTTTGAGATTCTGGTTTTGTTCTTTCTAAATCTAGGCATGGATTGTTCCTTGATCATGTTCTATTTCTTTAATGTCTCCTCAGCATCCTTCTCATTAGGATAACCCAAGATTACAGAGTAAGCATTTCTTTTTTTAAAGCTACTTATTCTTCTTAAGCGATAGTCTCTTGTAGAAACTGACTGTGGACTCATTTTACCTTTCTCTGATTAAAAAAGAAAAAAAAAATCCAATGGATGTGTCTGAACATCCCCATTTGTTCCCTTTTTCTGCCATTATGATTTCCAGGGTGACTCAGTCACTTCCTCTCCTGTTTCTCGTATCTTTTTTTTTTTTTTTTTTTTTACCAAATGGCTTTTCCTTTCTGGTCAGAATTCAGTGGAAGTGCTAGTCATTCTCTCCTCTAATCAGCTGTTCCACTTTTAGCAATAGGCGCCTCCCCGTAGATGTTCAGGGAGTTCAAGTCATGATGTCACTACATTACTATTACAGGGCTGAGTGGTCCTTATCCCTCACCCCTTCTCTGCATCTTTCACCTCTGCCTGCAGGCTTCCAAACATGGTTCTGGAGTCTTCCACATGGTAACTTGTTAACATTCAGTGCTCTGATTTGAGTGGGAGGACCGGGTCTGAGAAAGGATAGATACCAACTAGACATAAGTTTAGGGTGGTAAGTGAAGTCCAAACCAATCTGCATGTCCTACAAGTAAATGAGTAAAGGACAAACATGCTGGTTTAGTTGAAGGGAGTCATTGGCTTCAGGAAAAATAAATCTCCACTCCAGCTACAGGAGTAGAGCAGGTGACTGAGGCTATGGCAATCATTACATGTCACTCTGTAACCACAGTGATTAGAGGTGAGCACAGGCAGGTCAGCTGCTTGTAGCCATCTTGGGACTACAAGAAGAGCTAATTTTAAACAAGGTTGACACCATAGAAGAGGAAACAAACAAAATGAAAGAAATCAGTTACTCGATGACACCACTGAGCCATAAAACCAAGCCTTCCCCTCCTTGGTATCTTCAGTTCCTTTTAATGTCAAGCCCATATGAGTTGGATTTCTATTCAAAATGTGTTCTTCTATTCCTAACCTAAAGTTCTATTCCACCAAATTTCACCAATAACCAGGAGACTGGGTTAAAAAATTAAGTTTATTTTGCTTATTTTTATTAATTACCAGCATTTCTGTGTATTAAATCTGGACACAAAGAAATGGTTTTTTTGTAAATTGGAAAGTGTCAGTGAGAAGGGACAAAATATACAGATTTCCAGAATTATGAAAGGGACAGGTGTCAGGAATTTGTCTTGCTAGGGGGCATGGTAGAATTTTGGCTGAGATGAAATTTTGTTTTTTAAGAGGTCTTAAAAGAAATACAGGTGTTGGGACACCTGGATGGCATAGTTAGTTAAGTGTCCAACTTTTGATTTTCACTCAGGTTGTGATCTCAAGGTTGTGAGATCAAACCCCGTGTTAGGCTCCACACTCAGTGGAGAGTCTGCTTAAGACATTCTCTCCCTCTACCCCTTTTCCCCATTCCCTCTCTCTCTCTCAAATAAATAAACATATCTCTTAAAATATCTTTTTTAAAAAAAGAAGATATAGATGAGTTCCCAGGGGACAAGTCCCGAGAGTCAGGGAGATTGAAAGATCTCTCACTGGTGTAGAGGATAGGGTAGTACATCCAAGCGGCAACTAATCTGAGGATTGTTGGGGGTGGAGTGACAACTGACTAGGAGTTCAGAGTTTATAGGGCACATGTGGAGTCAAAAGAGGATTGAAGGACTAAAAGAACAAAGACTGAGGTGTGTGAGGTGATGTGGAAAGAGAAGGCGAGTCGGCGGGAATGAAGGAGTAGCCAGTTGGAGGGGACAACATGTGGTCAGTGAGTCAGCTCTGAGTTCTATCCATGTAAGGGCATAATTGTCTTCTCTGCCTTCCCTCATGCTACAGGAAATATAAGAATTGTTCTCACAGAATGCTGTTTTACGCCTTTTGTTTCTGTGGTCTCAGTTTCTGTCTTAAGCACCAACCTGTCATATGTGGGCAGTGGTGGCAGCAGCTAGATCACTTAGTCAGTACTGATGATACATGTGAAATTCTACTCCTCCTTCCCCCACCCTAGAGCCGCATATATAAACACCCCCCAATTTTACAAACATCAGAAGAATAAACCTGCAAACATCTCTTTTCAGATGCCAGTAGTGGCCCTGAATCAGAAGGATTCAGTTTTGCTAATAAGCTTTATAGTTCTCTTCCCAAGACTTTTCTCCTTTTCTAAAGCACTTCCATTTTCCACTACGATAGGAAAAACAACTTGTAGAAACCTTAAGCAGCCATAGAGATCATTGAATCTACCTCCCTCCATTTTGAAACCTGGGAAATTGGTGCCCAGAAAAATTATGTCCTTTGATATACAAAATTTTTTTAAATTTGAGGAAGTCCAATTTATTATTATTATTATTATTATTATTATTATTATTTTCTTTCACTGCTTGTGCTTTTAGTCCATTATATCTTTAAACACCAGCCCTCACTACCCACTAGGTATTGTTTTCCTTGCTTTACTTACTTTTTTTTAAAAAAAAGATTTTATTTATTTATTTATTCATGAGAGACACAGAGAGAGAGGCAGAGACATAGGCAGAGGGAGAAGCAGACTCCCTGCGGGGAGCCCCACTCAATTCCTCGACCCAGGATCACGCCCTGAGGCGAAGGCAGATACTCAACCACTGAGCCACCCAGACATCCCCCTTACTTCACTTTCTAGAGAACAAATCTGATGATTGCCTGCTAGTCAATGATTGGTTCCTCCAACGGCGCATGAAAAGATTTGAGGAACAGGAATAATGGAGAGAACAGGAATCACATGGAGGAATATGACCACCAGGTGTATGCTTTCGGCAATGGTAGGGTAAAGGGGGGTCCAAAAGAAAAAAGGTCACACCCTAAGAAAACTGTAGCTGATCTACCATCTGGCAGCTGACTGCCACCCAGTGATGGAATTGGGCAAGGTTTGGGGGTACTAGTTTACAATTACTAGTTAAGTTGCTACACGAACATTTTGCCTGAAATTAGGCCACTCTTTGGGATAGATGGGTTTGGCTTTGGAGTTGTTTGCTGCTTAAGTGAGTTGGAGTGAAAGGCAGGCTGGTCTTCCCATATCTGAAACTGCCAACCCCCGAGTGCGGCTTCCATAAAGCAGGGCGCTACATTCCAGTAGGAAGGCATCACTGTCTTGGGTAGAGCAGTTGCTTGGTGACCCACTTGTGCTCCAGTTATATGCCATTTCTACTTTTTATGGATTTCCAGTCTGCCAACAGTAGGCCCCTTAATTTGGGGTGATTTTCCAGCAGTGAGAGGTCTGTTAGGATTAGAGCTGCAGCTGTGAATCAGAGCAGACACAACCCCTTAGTCTTACATTTGACCTCTTTACTCTAAACGATCAAAACAAGGAACCATTAATCTGAGAGGAGAGAGGAGGAAACAGGCTTGACGGACTAATCATTTAAAAGTTATAACCCAGTAAAAACACCTCCAAGGTATCCTATACCCCAATTCCAGTCAACTTTTCATCTGCTGGTGACATAAATCCATCTTAAATGAGTTTAAGCAAGAGTGGGAATTCATAATAATGATTCTGGGGGTACATCATATAATCAAAGGCAGGTTGGATAACCAAGTTATGAATGGATAATATGTGTTGCAGGTCTTCGTGGAGAGTGGGAACCTAAATCCGGTGTTAAACCCTCTGTCTCTGTCTCTGTGCTTCAGTCTGTGTTGGCCTCATTCTATCTCACAGCAAAGGAGCATTCCCTCATAGCAGGAAACATAGCCGTTGAAAGCTCCCCTATTCCATGCTGCAGGTCCTACTAGGCAGCATCTGTACTGGTCAGGGTCCAGTTGAAGATGACAGAAATCCCTCCTGCAAGTTTAAGCACATCTCTCAGGGGCATCGGCTTGGTGTTCCTTAGGTCATATGAAAAACCCGGCTATGAAAGAGTCTGAGTAAGAACATGGAGAAATTGGAACCCTTTTGTCCTGTTGGGGAGAGCGTAAAATGGTGCAGCCACTATGAAAAATATGGAGGTTCCTCCAAAAATTAAAAATAAAACTACCATATGATCCAGTATTCCCACTTCTGGGCATTTATCCAAAAGAACTGCAAATAGGATCTCAAAGAGATTCTTGCACACCCAGGTTCATTGCATCATTATTCACAGCAGCCAAAAGGTGAAAGCAACCTAAATGTCCACTGATAGGTGAATGGATAAAAAAAGAAGTGTAGTGTAGACAGAGTGGAATATTAGTTTTTAAAAGAAGTAAATCCTTTCATATGCTACAACATGCATAAACCTTGTGGACATTATGCTGAGTGAAGTAGGCCAGTCATAAAAAGACAAATACTGCATGATTCCACTTATAGGAATACTCAGAATAGCCAAAATCAGAGAGACAGAAAGTAGCATGGTGTTAGTCAGGGACTGGGGAGAAGAAAAAAATGGGGACTTGTTTTTTAATGAGTATAGTTTTAGTCTTGCAAGTTGAGAAAGTTCCAGAGATCTGTTGCAGAACAATGTGCATATAGTTAGTTAACACCAAAAGAAGTGGTTAAGAAAGTAACTTTTATGGGGTGCCTGGGTGGCTGTCAGTTGAGCGTCTCACTCTTGATTTTCATTTGGGTCATGATCTCATGGTGGTGGATCGAACCTGGTGTTGCTGAGTGCAGAGGTAAGTTGTATGTTATATGTTTTTTACTACACAAAAAAAAGTCTGTATAATGACTACAAGGATATTGGAATAGAGCAAGAGAGTAGAACAATAACTGGAAGAGATCCTGACTCCCCCCGCATTCCACCTACCCCACTGTTTCAATTTTAAAACTCTATGGAAGAACTCCATTTGAGCTAGATTTGGTCCTACATCTATCTCTAACAAACGGTGGCTAGTGGGGAGCCACACAATTGGATAGGAGTGAGAAAGAAACATTTTGGAACTGAGAGACTCCTCCAAAACCATGCGATTGGATGGGAGTTAGTGAAAGTCCTTATGATGGCCTTCAAAACCCCACGTGCTCAAGCCCCTATTTACTCACTGACCTCATCTCCTATTCCTCTCCCACCTGCTCACCCTGCTCTGCCTTAAATACGCCAAGCCCATTCTCACCCCAGCCTTTGTACAAGTTGTTCTCTCTGCCTAGAACATCCTCCCCTGAGGTATTTGTAGAACTTCACTTCCTTACCTCATTCAAATCTTTGTTCGAATATCACTTTCTCAGCAAGGGCCACCCTGATCATCTGTTTAAATTCGAAATCTGTTTCCCTCCCCTCACACTCATAGTCTTTATCCTGCTTTATAGTCTTCCTTCTGCAATGCACATGTAATTTTCAAAAATCTAATTTACTTATGCTTATTGGCTCCCAATAGGGAGAGGAGTTTCTGCATGCTTGTTCTTTGGTGGATTTCCAGACACCTAGAGCTGTGTTTGGTTCTAGGCACCCAATAAATTAACTGCATAGTTGGATGGATGGATGGATGGATGGATGGATGGATGGATGGATGGATGAGTGGATGGGTGGATGGGCAGATGGGCTGGTTACCAAATGAAAGGGGAAGTAATACTGGCAGACAAAGGGAAAGATTCTGGGAAGAAAAAAAAGAGTTGTCTACTATATCCAACATTTATTGAGTACCTACCACATACCACAAAAGGCACTGTGAAAACTTAGATGTGTAAGACATGGCACAGGCACTCAGAGACATCCTAAACATGTCTCATAGAAAGGAAGAAAGGGAGAAATCATGAAAATATTTAATGACTAAATGAGAAATGGTATTATTATTTATTTTTAAAGATTTTACTAATTTATTCATAGACACAGAGAGAGAGACAGAGGGAGAAGCAGGCTCCATGCAGGGAGCCCGACATGGGACTGGATCCCAGGACTCCAGGATCACGCCCTGGGCTGAAGGCAGGTGCGAAATCACTGTGCCACCAGGGCTGCCCGAGAAGTGGTATCTTTAAAAGGAATTGTGGCTCAAAGGGAGGGTTTCATTTGTTCTTGGGTAATCACAGAAGGCTGTATGGGGAGGAGCCCAGGTCTGGGTTGGGCCCTGTAAGCATGAATGATTCTGGTAGATGGTGAGAAGAATCGAGGATATTCCAGGCAGGGGCAGCTGCATGAATAAAAACAGACAGCCCATGAACAAAGTGGAGAAAAATACTTTCCATTTTACAAAACAAGGAAAATGAGCTACAAAGGAGGAGCTGGTACATTGAAATCTCCCTCTTACTGGCACCCCCATTATCATATGTGCTTGTGTTTGGTATGTTGCCACACTGAAACTGTCAAGGCCACATGGGTGGGGGTAGGGGTCCCCCTGGGCTCCAGAACAGGAAATAAGGAGGAATCCCTATGTACTCCCTAAGGCAAAGGAAGCTCTCCAGGCCCTCTTCAACATAGATTCCACGTGCAGCCTAACACAAGAAGGTCGAAATCCATGTCCTCATTTCTGAAAAATCACAAAAAGGAGGAAATTGTGAAATTTCAGTCACATTGTAGAGTCTAAATTAGAGATTCATTAGTTTGGGTGTGTAAATAGTTTGCAAGTGTCCATGCTAATTATTAGGTGTTTGTGCATATGTGCAGTATCCCAAAGTCCCTGTTACTTTATTATTTGGAGCACTTTTCTTCTTCTTCTGAACTTTTCACATCTTACCCAAGCCTGGAAAAGCCTTGCTTATCCATAGCCAAAAAGGCCTATTATGACCACCATAGTGTTTCCTTACTACATGAAAAAACTACTATTTTTCTAAATCTCCTATGGAGCAGAATCATACCTCCTTGGAAAGCAGAAGAAGTTTCAGTAATTTTTTAAAGATGTTATTTATTCATTTAGAGAGAGAGAGAGAGAGAAAGAGAGAAAGCACCTATGGTGGGGGGGGGGGGGTGCGGAGAAGCAGAGGGAGAAGGAGAGAAAAATCTCAGGCAGACTTCCTGGTGATCATGACCTGAGCTGAGAGTTGAATCAAGAGTTGAATGTTTACCTGACTGTGTTACACAGGCACCCAGAATTTTGTACTTCTCATCAAAAATAGCTTGCACAGGGGTACCTAGGTGGATCAGTGGTGGAGCGTCTACCTTTGGCTCAGTTTGTGATCCTGGGATCCTGGGATCGAGTCCTGTATCGGACTTCCTGCAGGGAGCCTGCCTCTCCCTCTGCATGTGTCTCTGCATCTCTGTTTCTCATGAATAAATAAATAAAATCTTAAAAAAAAATAGCTTGCACAACCACTCCAAAGATGTCTATGTCCTAATCCCCAGAAGCTAGGAAATGTTATTTTACATGCCAAGAGGGATTGTGCAGACGGGATTAAATTGAGGCTCTTCAGATTAGACATTCATTCTGCATTATTGAGGAGAACCTTTCCCAGCTGTGGTCAGAGGGAAACATGACCACACAAGGGTCAGAAAAGTGGAATCCATTGCTGGCTTTGAAGATTGAAGGAAGAGTCACAAGCAAGAAGGTGGCCTCTAGAAGGTAGTAAAGGTAAAAAAACAAAATAAAACAAAAACACATATTTTCCCCTGGAGCCTCCAGAGAGGAACACAGCCCTGTTAACCCCTTGATTTTAGCCCAGCGGGATCTGTGTCGGACTTCTGACCTCCAGGACTGTAAGATAATAAGTTGGTGCTTTTAAGCCACTAAGTTTGGTGGCAGTATGTTCCAGCAGCAATCGACTAAAGTGACACAAAAGTGAATTTGCAGAGTTTTGCAGAGCAGATTTAAAAGACCACATGATGACAGAAACCATGTGGGTGAGGCAGGGGTACTTTACCCTGCTATTCTCTGGCTTCTCTGGTGGCAAGTTTTCTCCCCCCAGTGGCTTGTAACACTTGTAATGGAGGGAACTCACAGTGCTCTTTTGCATATGCTCCGCACCCTCCTCAGTACTGTGAAAAGCAAAGACAGAGATACAAAATAGAAATAAATGGAGAGCACGCTCATCCAAGTGTTCATAAGGGGTGGCTGTATTTTGTAAGTTATATTATCTCATTTCTCTTGACATTTAGTAAAGTCTTGCTTGACTATGCCACTCTTGTCACTATTGAGCTTTGGAGTGTCAGGGCAAGTCTGTAGCTTACATTTGAGAAGAAATACTAAAATTCAAGCAGGTCACATGCACCTTAGACAGAATAATGGTAACAGTGGAAAAGGACAGGGGATTCTCAAAGAAAAGATCATAATAGAGACAAGAGTTTGGGCCAGACCTTGGTCTTGGGAGAAGAATCACTGTCCTTCAAGTCAGCCGTGGAGCACATCTGAGTCCTATTTAATATTGGAACAATATTTGTACCTTAACACTGAAGGCTTTGGGGGCTTTGAATTGGGCTTTGGAAAAGCACATAATTCTTTTCCCACAACTGTTTTTCTTTTTTTTTTTAATTTTCTTTTTCTGTTTTTCTTTCTTAAGTTCTGCATCAAAAGATAAAATTTTTCTCATGAGATGACATGGAAGGTTATAGGAAACAAACACAATACATCACCTTTTGAGAGGTGTGACCCCAGTTACAGGCTCAGCCTGTCTGATCAGACCAACCATTGTACAACCAATTGCTTGTATATTTCCTGGAAAATCCCAAGGAGTCTTTCACAGTGGAATATACTTTCCCAAGCCAATGCATGTAGGGTGGATATCCTCCCACACAGCCAAAGCCGTGGAGCTCTACGCAGCTTCCCTATACCATGGCAACAGTTGGTTGGTCTGAGAGTAGACAGTTCACCTGGATTGGTAAGTCAGAGTCTCTTCTCTAAGAATTTTATTTATATCTTTAAGTAGGCTCCACACCCAACATGGAGCCCGAGGCAACACTTGAACTCACAACCCTGAGGTCAAGACCTGAGCTGAGACTGACAGTCAGACACTTAACCAACTAAGCCACCTAGGTGCCCCACTTGTCTAAGAATTTTAGAACTGGAGAAAGAGCAAAAGGAGGAATGAGCGGCAAAGGACAATAGAGAGAAAAATGTTTCTGGAGAGTCACAATTATAACAATTACACTCAAAAGCTGTTGGAAAACTTTTTCCCATCAGATGACACTCTTAACTGTTTCTGATCCTGGTTCCCATTCTGCTCTTGGCTTAGCTGACTCCCTGACCTGGAGCACTCTAAACTACCTTTCTGCCATTTTAATAAATTCTTTTTTTTGCTTAAGCTGGTCTGAGTGGGTTTCATTCACATAAAACCAGTGGATCATGATAAATAAGACCCAGTGCTGTGGAGAGAGTATGCGATGTGACAAGATGGCTTTTAGGGGGACATGGCCTTGACAGCGCACTGTCTTACCCACCACTGTTAGTGCCTCATTTCTGTCAGCAAATATGCAAGAACTAACCAGAAAATAAGCCTGTTTTTCAATACCTCTTTTAAAAGGTACAGAGGAAGGGTCAGAGATCCCTTTGCTAGTCTCAAAAGTAGCCCTCTATTTCATTCTACTTTCTCCCACATGCGTCTCAGGAGAAAGAATAAACCAAGGAGACACTTACAAAAATGGCTACAATCAGAGTAGGTGAAAGCAGAAACTCTTACTAGTGGGCTCAATGACAGAAAGGGCTGCCACAGACCAGAATCCATGTGACAATGAAGTAGTGCATTGTGTCTTTGAAAATTAAAATGTGCATGTTCTCCCTGCTCCACCAAACACACAGAATCTGTCTCTCTGTCTCTCCATGTCACACACACACTCCTCGTTCACTCTTAATGTCTTATGTCCCACTCTGTCAGTTCAGGGGTGGAAGACAGACTCTCCTGAGATCATGTGGCTGTCAGACCCAATATAATACCAGATCTGACCTGAGCTAATATGGGCATAAAGCCCTAGCATGCCTTATTAACTGCTGGCTTTTGGCCCTGTCCCAGGTAGAAAACCCTCCCTGGGCATGTGCAGCATCTCTACTGTCTAACTTTGGCCAGCTCTCTTAAGCCACAAAACTGAATCCTAAATATTTACTTTAATCATCCTCCCTATTCTGCTGCACAATTTCAATAACATGCTGTATTTTTAATAAAAAAATTAAATGAATATAATTTTAGAAAAACATGTTAGGAATATTTACTCTGTAGAGAAACCGAAGATTATAGATCCCAAATCTAAAATTATGTGCTCTTTACTACACAAACAGGAAAAGATTTATGAGTAAAGGGAACATAACTGCAGATTTGACATTTATGCAAAAATATTCAAAATTGAAGTGGTATAGGTCAAGCCATATGAAAATGCCTATACATTCCTTCCATGAGGCTTACAAGTATGGAATTTGGAGTCAGGTGGTATTCACTTCCCACACAAGCTGCCCTACTTACCAGCTGTGCACAATTTCTTAAGCTCTGTGGGTTCCAGTTTCAACATGTGTACAGTGGGGGAGAGAATATCAACCTCACTGGGTTGCTGCAAGCAGGTGCTCTAGCAGGTGCTCCAGCAGGTGTAAGACACAACTGCCAGTCCCAGTAAAGGGTAACAAGAAGGTTCAGGCATTCTAGGAACTGAAGGGTCCTTCTTTTCTTCTCTCTTCTCAGAGGTTTTATAGGTTCTCTTTTCTATAATTAAGCCTAAAGAACTACCCTAAGCCAAGAGGAATAGAAAGTCATTACTCAGGGATCTTCAAAAGGGAAGATAAAGAAATCTATGCACAAGATAATTTCTTCAACCCAAACTTATCTGCAATGTAGAACATTTTCTCTCTTTCTCTTTCCTGGCATTCACAAAAATAAGAATAAGGAATATTTCACATTTGTCTCCCAAGACAAAACAAAAACCCTGTTCAGCTGTTCCTTATTCAGTCTAGATTTGCAGACTTGCAGGGCTCACAAAACCTGTGTTTAAATTCTTATTCTCACCTCCACTTCTGTCCCTCACCTAGCCTAACTCTATCTCTGTGAACCCCCACCCCTCATGATGATCATTCAGAACATGCCATGTGGATCCTTCCAGAGGCTAAGTCAGCCCAGCCTGGCTTTGTGTAGACACATTCATCTAGGTGACCAATGATCTACGTCAGGAGGGAGGAGGTGTGCGTGTCTCCAGCCTTATGTAATCTTCATAAAGATCTTTCACAGAAGTTAAAATTTTACTCACTTTACAGATAAAGGACCTGTCACAAAGCAAGATGGAATAGCTTTCCCAAGGCCCCAAGTTCTGACTTCAGAACACCTTGTAGCCTGAGTAGTCCTTACAGAGAATAATTCACATTATGCCACTCCTCTGCTAAAGACTTTCCAATGGTTTCACATTACACTTTCAGTAAAGTCCAGATCTAGCCCCCAACTTCTCCAAAACAGCTAGGTGTTGGCAATCAGGAATGCTGACATAAATTTGCTAGTAGGAGTAAATCTGGTTAATATATCAAGTAATAAAGTATAATGTTTGGGATGATTTTTCTCTGCAGGGCAGAAATCAGTTGTTTCTATTTTCTTGCTATGGGCCAGAATCATTTGCATTGCTATCTGTTTTCCACAACATAATTTCTATCCCTACAAAGGGGTACAACATCCATCAATATAAAGACTACCAAACATGTCACTCTATGTAATCAGATAATCCCCAAAGTGTCCACTAGACACTGCCCAGCACTCCACTGAAAGGACATTCAGTAATCTCTCTTGCATATGTCCAAGACTTGGACAATTTTCCCTGACAGTAAGTAACTTTGCTGTACCTTGGCTTTCCATGTAGTTGGCAGAAGATTAGTTCAGGTCCTGCTTTCTTTGGAAGTGGTTCAGGCTAGAGGAAGGATATTGTAGGTTCTACTGATTTGGGCAGAGATGACATTTTCCAAATTCATAGCTCTGAACAATGCATGGATATGACAGGCATTCAATGACTACTTGTGGAATATATGAATAAAGGAACACAGAGTTAAGGGGGGTTTGAATCCCAGCTCCATCATTTATCAGCTGGGCGACCTTGGCCAACTTAATTATCAGAATCTTGGTTTCTACACTTTTGAGATGGAAAGAGTGACACATACCCTGGTAGGGTTTTTGTGAAGATTCAAAATAGTGTTTATGAAGTACCACACAGGGTATCTAGCATATGATAGGCCTTCAGTATGCAACAGTTATTGCTTTAAATGTGGGTGATCACTTCTCTACCCATATAGAAATCATGTATCTCCTGCAAAAATCTGGTGGGCAAATTTTTGGCTATGAATTCTTCCTTGTTGTTATACTAATAATCAAAATCATACTCAAGGATAGAAAACCAAATCAGCAAATTCTTACCATCCAAAAAATCAACTATTTTCTTAAAAAACTTTTTAGTGGAGAATGTTAACAATATACCGAAGTAGACATCATTAGTTCCAACAAACAGCAGCCCATGACTAATTCTTTCCCACCCACTCTCCTCGTTCACATTATTTTGAAGAAAATCCTGGATTAAAATTACAAGAGGAGGAAAATTTTTCTTCACCCTCTCAGAGTGGCCTGGGGACTTGTGAATTAAGTTGACAAAAGACAGCTTGGCAGGAGAGAAGGCATATACACTTATTTTAATTTTATGTGCGCAGATACAACACAGGAGGTGAATACCCAAAGGAGTTGTGAAATTTGGAGTTAATGTACCATCTTAATAGTGGGGGGATGGAGAAGGGGAACAGAGGGATACTTCTGGGAGAACAAGTGAGTCCTTAGAAATTGTGAGGGGGAGGGCATTTATGGAAACATGATGACTTTTTGGAGAGATAAATGGGTCTTTGAGGAATAGATGGGAGATAGTTTGTGTTAATGTCCATCTGGGTGTGGAGTCAATTTCTCCTCTCCCAGAAGAGAAGGTTAGAGTTGCTCCCAGGGAGGGGATCTGTGCAGTTGAGTTCTTTTGGGAGGCACTGCTTTTAGGCAGATTTCAGGAACTCCCAGATTTCAGGAACTCAGATGCCTTCAACTGAAAATAATTCTTAGGCCAAAGTGCCATATTGAGGTGACATATTTGATCCCCAACATATCATCCATCTGTAGATGAAATCAGCTGTTTCTAAAAGCAACTCTGTATGTAAAAGGGACATTCAGAGGACAAGAATTGTCTAAAGGAGAACTGGATGGGAGGCATTTTCAGGAGATGCATTCTAATGTCAGAAAATGCAGTTCATGGTAAGTGATGGGGTTCAAAACATGCTACCCGGAAACATGGCACCTTGACATCTTGAACGTTGAAAGCTGAAGGAGTCTGAGAAAACAGCAGGAACAGGAAGGTCTCTCTGACCTTCCCCCTCTATTCTCCCTGAAGCAGGTCATAAAATACTGCATGAGAAGTGCCCTTTCTACACCCAGAGAAAAGGAGTACCCTTATCTCCAAGAGAGGGGCCCAGAGAGGAATCTGAATGAACAAGTCTAGCTAAACTCCCCCTAGTTGACCAGAGCTACCTCATACTTCCTAACCTATCACATCTCTCCACAACTGTGCACTGGCCTTCAAACCTAGCATAAAAATACTCAGGTGTAACAGTTTCTTTGGGTCTTCATCTCCTATCAATCCTCCTGTGTCATGTAAAACTTATATAAATACATCTGTATACTTTTCTCTTGTTCACATGTCTTTGTCAGTTGAATTTTCAGACGTAGCCAGGGACCTTAAGAGCATTGAGGGAAACTTTTTCCTCCCCTACATAAGCCTGGGAGTCTAGTGAGACATGATCTATATCAAGCACAGGCAATAAATTAAGTGTTTTCTCTGGTTATTTAAAACCGGAAGATAGATTTAAGTCTGACAAGCTGCTTTTATTTTTCTCCTGATTCTTCCTGGAGCCCAACCTCTTCCAGAAAGTATAATCTGGGATCCCTGGGTGGCGCTGCGGTTTGGCGCCTGCCTTTGGCCCAGGGCGCGATCCTGGAGACGCGGGATCGAATCCCACATCGGGCTCCCGGTGCATGGAGCCTGCCTCTCCCTCTGCCTATGTCTCTGCCTCTCTCTCTCTCTCTATCATGAATAAATTAAAAAAAAAAAAAAAACAGAAAGTATAATCTAAGTGGAGGCAGGGCCCTCTGAAAGATGTTCATTTGGGAGGTAACCCAGTATAGCCTCCAGAGTAAATGAAATGTAAATCCAGTCCAAGAGAAGCTAATGATTCTCCTAGTGTTGTTCCTAAAAAAAGGAAGTAGACTCAGAGACTTGTGTCTCAGAGCAGTAGCCTCTTTGGGGAGAGCAGAGAGATGAGAGAAGTGAAATCCTAGGGGGAGTGATACAGCAAGAACTTTTTAGGAAATTGGTGGCCCTGGGGCGGTCAGGAGGTGCTGAGCCCACAAGCTGGGTGTATAGAGAAGAGTAGGCCAAGCTCAGTGTAATCCCGAAAGTCAGTTTTTAGACAGTGTAAGAGGCAAATAAAAATAAAAAATAAGAGGCTTAATTTTTCCTGGGGAAAATCAGGGAAGAGATTTTCCCCTCCTCCCCTCTGTTTTCTTTCAATTTTCTTTCTCTATCCTTTCAAATGCATGTAAATTTTTTTTAATGGTTAAATAAGTCTCCCAACTCAGGAAAATTTTCTGAGGGACTCAGCAGCCATCTCTCCGGAATGCAATCATTAAGAAAAAAGAAGGCCCATCCCCCATTTCAAAGGAAATTAGAAAATACCATGAGACCTGGAAGCAGATGGATGTAACTTGTCACCTAACTGCAAATTGCAAAACCTATATTCATTACATAATATATTAAAGAACGAGATTTCCTTGTCTTTGTAATCCCTTCAGTGGGTTGCCAGTGACACACATCACATTTTGGTTTAATGCTTGATATTAAAATTGTTGTCTTTCTCTTCCACCTTTGTGGAGAGGTTTTCTGGGTTGGGAGATTTTATTTCTAATTATAGTTTCTCAACAGTTGCTTGAAACCCAGAGAACAAGGAGAACTTGGGGTTCAAGTGCCTTCTCAAAGGCCAGGGAAAATGGGAACAATTAGCTCAGACTTTGACTGGAAAGTAAAAACAAACCTGGTAATAGGGAGGGAAAACACTAGCACGGTTGTTAAATTAACATACCCTTAGGTTCAAGATCTAGTTTTATCACTTACTAGGTAGGCAAGTTACTTTCTCTGAATCTCTGCTTTCACCTGTAAAAATAGCATAAAGAGCACCTACCATAGAGAGATCTCATGAGGGTAAGATAATTTAATTAGAGCACTTAGTCCATGCCTTCCCTATGGGTGAACTCACTCATTCTTAACTATTCCTAATGTGTAATCTTAGCTATTTGTAATAACTTGTAAATGTTATTATAATAATCCAAATTACATTGAAATGAGCACTGAACTTTTAATTAACTAGTTAATTAATTAAATGAGAGAGAGTGCTCACATGCATGTGGCATGAGCCAGGGGGAGGGGCAGCAGGAGAAGGGTAGAGAGAATCCCAAGCAGGCTCCACGCTCAGTGCAGAGCCCAACAGCTGGATTTCATGACCCTGAGATCACAACCCAAGATCCCAAGATGAAATCATGAGTCAGATGCTTAACTGACTGAGCCACCCAACTGCCCCACACTGAACTACTGTTAGAAAAAAAAATAGCTGTTGAACTGTAACCCAATGATTTATACTTGGTTTCAAGGTTCCCTGGCTCTGCAATAAATCACAAGGGCTGTGGTAGACAAAGTAGAAGAGGTTTAGGTGAGATCCAGAGGATTATGGACTGGGATTTTGACAGAATCACTTTGGGACATTTTTTTTAAAACTTGATTGATTCCCTAGATGGGAGCTGTAGAAAAATCCATTGTTGTGAAATCTGCACATGCGCGCGCGTGCACACACACACACACACAGCCAGTGTGCAAGTGACAATGGTCTCAGGCTTGTTACATCCCCATATTAGGGAGGAGAAAAATCTCCTTTTCTCCTCCTTCCAGTGTTCCAGTTTCTAACTAGGGCCCATGTTATGAAAGACAGATTAACACAATGAAATGTATTAGAAACTCAGGGATGAGTAAACTCAAAGAATTGGCTAAAACGTGAGCTTAAATATCATCTTCAGCTAAAACAAAGGAAGAAGGATGTACAGGAGGCCAGTTATGGGCAAATGACCAGGAAAAGTACAATAAACAAGGGTAAGTAAGGTTATGCAGATTTAAGTGCCTTCTACATTAATAAGAGTCTCTTAGGATTTAGAGTCATCTTCCTCCTCCTAGTACAGAGAATGAGACACCTTTACAAGTGGTGATTTCCTTTATAAATGTAAATATCCTTACAAAAGGGTAACTACTCTGTTTTCAGAGCTTCTCCACTGTCTGCAATCCTTAAGCCAAAGAGGTGCGTTTAAGGTGGCAAATTCTGGTCTCCTAAACCTAATTTTCCAAGATCATCTGACAGACTGCATGATCACTTTGATCGTGGACTCTGGTGTGGTGAGTATCATTCCGCCCTCCGCCCCCCCCCCCCATCTCCATTAGTAAGTATGAACCTCTTACTGGGGGTGGAGGGAGGGAGGGGGGTTGCACTCTAGAAGTTGACAGTATCAGGAGACATCTCTGTGCCATTCCTAAATACAACTGACGTTCCTAATCATTTCTGAAATAATAAGTTGGGTTTTTTGTTTGTTTTTCATGAAAAAACAGACATTATTTCTCTGAGCTCTCTTCTAACTGCTCCAAAGTCAGTATTGGAAAATGTTGACTGTGGAGCCATAGAAACCTCATTAGGAAGTCAGGGCACCTGGTGAAAATGCTCGGGACATTTGTCAGAGCTCCCAGAGCTGATGAAAGAAACTTCATGCTCTGGTGGGTTTCTTCATGATCAAGAAACCCCCTTACAAAGCTGTCTTTGTAAGAAGGCCATAGCTCTGGGAGCCTGTCAGGCTGACTTCCAGGCTCAAAAGTGAATCCCATGCCTGACCCCAGCTGGAAAAGTAGAATGTGCTACAGGAAAAATCTAGGAGGAAGAAAAAGGCAACTCATTAAATTGCCTGCCACAGAAAACACAGATAGCTTTAGAGATAAGGAGGAAGCATAGTTTCTCAGATCTAGAAATAGTGTTTTCAAGTATGTTCATCATAAGGAATCTGTTCCAAAGTTGGAGTGCTGATCCTCCTCTCTCAAGAATTCTGCAGGGAACATATGTGCACAGATGCCACACACATCTGTTCTGAACTAAAGTAACATGTTCAGTGGGGGAATGAAATTTTAAGGCCTCAAAAATAGCACCAGTGGATGAGAGAGCTATTCAAAGGGGAATTTTTAAATGCCTGGGGTTGGAATTCTAAACTGTGGGCTAAAAGAGGATCCAGGGCTTACTACACATCTCTGTCTGTGGTGAGCAATGAATCTTAATGGAATTCAATTTGATGATCAATAGCTACAAGTTATTTTATACGTCACGTTAGCCACACTCAAAAATAATCATTATTTTAGTCATATATGATGCAACTGATAAAAGAGCACTTCACTTAAAGATGTTCTTGTAGAGCCTAGTGTTAAAAAAATAACTAAAGAAGACAACTTAGGTCATACAAACAAACTTCATTTAACACTTCATGAAATGGACAGTCCTTTCAAAGAACTGCAAAATGGGGCAAAGACAACAAGATTCTATAGGATAAAGAATAAAGAACAAGGAAGAGAGAATTAGAAAACATCTGATTGGCTACAGCCACATGGTCAACCTTATTTGTGGGGGAGAAGGCCCAAAATTGGTTTGGTGCTTTGGGATTGGGTTACTGAATATAGGGACATGAAAATTACCCAAATTTGGGTTTGCTGACATGACATGCTCTGAAAGAGTGGTTCCATCTAGGGTCTACGTACTGATTTCGACTCTAGGTAAGTGTTGTCCATAACACTGGATTTGAAGATATGTTACAGGGGCACCTGGCTGGATCAATGGTTGAGCATCTGCCTTCGGCTCAAGTCATGATCCCGGGTCCTGGGATCGAGTCCCACATCAGGCTCCCCACAGGGAGCCTGCTTCTTCCTCTGCCTATGTCTCTGCCTCTCTGTGTCTCTCTTGAATAAATAAACAAAATCTTTTTTTAAAAAGAAAGTATTTTATAATTGATGGCAAAATTTACTAACTATAACCTGGAGTTATTATACTTATGACATGTTTTTTTTTTTCTGCAACAGAATATAAATACACAAATTCTGGTGAGCATGAAGTGGCTTTTTCTATATTCTGGGTAAGTGCCTAACCATCACATCCATTACAATATGTCCAAGTGCTAATTCTTCTTCTTGCTCATTATCAGATGTTTTTTTCTGATGGATATAATGACATGAACACATAGAGCACAAAACTAGCACTGTTAGAGGTGCCAAGGCTCTGCAAACTTTTTTGAAAGGCCACACAGGGCCTCTCACTGCAGGAGGAGCAATAACAAACCGACAACAGTGAGAACGTTGATGCTGGCATTTAAGTTGCTGTTCAAGGAGATTATTATTATTATTATTAAAATCCTACTCTCACCCTGCTTTCCTTTAATCATATCAATGCCTTTTCTTTTACTTGGTGAAAAGAGGTTTCCACTGGATTTTTCCATAAATCATCCCCTAGGCTTTAAGCCTTTCAAGAAGTTTCCTGAACACAGGAGTGGTGAGTTCTGTCTTCAGGCTCCTTGGTAGAAGGAGTAGAAATTAATGAAATTTCAAAGAGGTGTCCCACTCATTCTATTTATTTGGAGCCATAGGACCCTTTCTTTTATAAGTATTTTGGCTTTTAGTATTTTGCTCAGAGCACAAGGCATCACTGTTTAGCAAGCATTTGAAACTACTACTTTATATCATTGCATTTTAAATGCCAGAAAGATGATAGACACACTTAAGAGGAATTACTAAAGCAATAACTCAGAATAGAAAGCTGTCCAGTTTAGCTGGAGCTTACAGGAGCTATGGGGAAGTTGCAATAAGAGATAAGGCTAGAAGGAGATTTTCAGAGGATAATTCAAGAGTTGAAAATCAGACTGAGATATCTATACCTGATTCTGAGGGCAATGAGGGGATGCTGAGGATTTTAAAGTAGGGACCTTGCATGATTCTAGCCAGGCTTCAGAAAGATTAATAGAGCAGTGGCTGTAGAAGAGAAGAGAATTAGGAGAGAGGAGGGTATAGGAGGCAGGACTGGATTCAAGGGGTCCTCTTAAAGCCGTAACAACATTTCTATTTGGATGGCCCCAGCTCTCTTAAACCTAGGATCACCAAGACAGAACTCATCAGTTTTTCCCACCAACTATACTTCCCCCTTAATCTTCTCCATCCGAATAAATGGTACCACCACCCACCAATTCCTCCAGTCAGAAACTGGAAGTCACATTTGAATTTCTCTCCATCAGGAAGTCTTCACAGCACTACCCCCAAAGAACTTCTCTTATCCAACCACTCCTCTCCATGTTCCCTGCCAAAATCTGAGTCTAGGGCACCATGAACTTCACCTGGACAACTGCAACATCCTGAATGATGTCCCTCTGTTCACATTCTGCAAATGGTGCCCAGAGAGATTTGCTCCGAGTATAAATCAGACAGGATCACTCTGCTGTTGACAACCCTCCAGTGGTCATTGATACGTTTAGAATAAAATTTTAACTTTTTATCTTAGCCTAAAATGTCCTACCTATTCTGTCCTCTGCTTAACCCTCAGATTTAATCTTTCTCCTCCTCTTATTCATGACATGTTAGCCTTCCTTGTCGCCTGTGCTCACAAGGCTCCTTCTCACCTCAGGCCCCTTTTAGTTTCTCAGTACCAGTAGTATAACTCTGAAAACAAAGGCTAATTGGAATAGCAGAGAGGCCTCATTCTCTCACCTTGAATTTTTCCCAGGCAGGGATGATATCTTGCTCATTAAATTTATACTAGTTTTTCAATGGCCACATGTAAAGATTTTTGGTTTGTGGTTGCAGCAGTTACTATAGACACTGTAATAAACAGGGTCATCTTATGGAGAGCCCCTAAATGGAAGACTCTCCTGGCTCATTTCCTCCTCTTTGTCTCTCTAGGGTAGTATCTGGTTGATAGAAACCAGAATTTCAAAGGTGGCAGTGGGAAGGGAAGGGAGGGGGTGAAATTTCTGCTGGAAGGTTTGCCTGAGGCTGCAGGGGCCCCTCCCACCTCCAACTCCAACACTATTCCCTTTGCCAAGTCAGTTTCTCTAAAGGGCACCTGGTTCATTCAGGTGTGCAAAGCTTCTATTACTTTATGTTATTGGAAAAGAATATATGCCCATATACATCTTCCTTCCCAGTCACATCCCCAACTAAACTCATCCTTAAGATTTTTGGATATACATATTCAAAATATTTTCTGTGAATATAGGCGTCAGTTAGTAATATAAAAGTATCTCCAAACTTTGTGGCATATATTTATATTCAGAGATCCTATAGGTCAGGACTCTACGCTTCGTAGGGCATAATGAGGGCGCTTGTTCACCTTCATGATATCTTGGGCTCAGCTACTTAAACAGGAAGACCCTCTGACTTGATATTGGAGATTGAAACCATCTGAAGGTTCATCCACTCACACTTGGGAGCCTGAGATGACTTGAAAATTAGAGCTGCTGACTGGACTGCTCCATCTGTTGGGAATAAACAGGCTAACACAGGAGGAAGAAAGATGGGGGACATATACCAGACAGAAGGAAAAGCATCTGCACATTAAGGTTCCCTGGTGGGAGGGAAGACAATGCATTAGAAGTAAAAGGAAGAGAGCCAGTAAGGTTAAATACATACACACACACACACACACACACACACACACACACACACACACAATACACAATAACAAAGAGAGAGAGAGGAGTCCCAGGCAGAAGGTCAGATGCCACATGTCCTTATAGAGCCTAGTTTTAACTTTTGTGTTTTACTTTAAGAACAACGAGGAGCCAGTTAGAATCTTAACTGTGAGGTTGAGGCGCTGGGGATTAGGACTTCAGCATCTTTCTGGAGTTGACACAACTCAACCCATAACATGCCAATAGTGTTACAATGCTGCTAGTCTTCTGGTGCTCCACCACCTTAGCCACCTGTAGGTTAGCCTGAGCGTTCTCACACGTATATAAATGGTCTCTTCATGAAATTCTCTTAGGTTAACCCCTTTAAGTGTGCTAGGGTTGCTCTGGGACCCTGACTCATACATCCATTTTTGAGACCTATTTAATAAATAAACTGTACAGGGCTTGGCAATGGGTGAGGAGTGGAGATGAGGCAAAGGGTCAAATGTAATCCCCAATTTTCTGTCTGGTGTAATTGATGGGTGTGGTACCCTTCACTGAGATCAGGCATGCATAGAAGAATCACTGCAAATAAGATAATGATATGTCTTGAGACATATAATGAATGTATGAGCCACACACACACACGAATCCTGAATGTCTGTGCATTATTGAGTTTATATGACATATAAAGTCAGCATAGATTCAAATCCTGGCTCTGCTACTTACTAGTTAAGTCACCTAGGACGAAAGATTTCACCTTTTTCTTCCTTATTATTCATAAAATGGACATCACAAAACCTGTCTTATAGCGTTGCAGTGAGGATTAATGAGATGAGCCATAGAAAGCACTTAGCAAAGTGTTTGACATTTACTAAGAGAGTAATAAATGCCAGTATTAGCCAGCATTACTCTTACATACTTACTTTCCATCTGGAGAAAGTATCACCAACAGCAAAGGTCTTGAAATGATCCACCTGAACATGGTCTCAGTCCTATTTTCCACTGTAAATTTAAAACTATTTTAAATGCAGTGCAGGATGGAAATAAAGTTGCTAGCAGACTCATACTTCTAAAGCTTTCTCTTTTCTATTTGGTTTTGAACTTGGGGGTGAGTGGGTGGCTCAGTCTTAAGCGTCTGCTTTTGGCTTAGGTCATGATCTCAGGGTTCTGGGATCAAGCCCCACATCAGGCTCCCTGCATTCAGTGGGGAGCCTGCTTCTCTCTCTCCCTCTCTCTGCTGCTCCCCCTGCTTGTGCTCTCTCTCTGTCAAATAAATAAATAAAACCTCAAAAAAAAAAAACCTCAGTAAGCTCATTTAAAACAGTTTCTAATCTTGATGCTGGATATCAGTTGGAGATGTGGCTACATTTCAAAGCAATGTAGATATTTTAGGATGTAAAGAGGGCTTTGGGAAATTATATTGTCTGACCTCTAATTTTCGGATGAGGAAATGAAGACCTGAGAGGGTAAATGACTCATCTCAGGCCACACAACTACAGGCATAGTCGGGGCTAGAATCCAATCCTCATGACTCAGATGCTGGCCTTTTCATCTCCAACATGGCAGCCTCTAGCAAAACAGTCCAGAAAAATGTTTATTGCATGGAGTTTTAAATTTATATAATGAACACAACACTGCTCTAAAAGAAAATACAAGCTGAAATGAGGAACGAGGGACCAAAGTAGGAGTTCAAACCATTACCAGTTGTTTTTTTTTTTTAATATATAAATCCACAGAAACAATTCCTTCTGAAAAACAGATGAATAATTTAACTGGCATTTTAAACTTTCATAAATGTATGCTGTTAACAAGGGGTCTGACTACTTTTGCACATGGGAATAGACTTTTCTCACACTCTGAAACTATGAGTTGTTACTTTTCAAATTTATTTTGAAGACTTGGTGATTTTTTTTTCCCTGTGGTTTTTTTTTTTTCAGTGACAATAAAGTAACTGAAGTGTGTTCAACTGTCTATCCTAAAGACATTCTATTATAAAGAATTCTGACTCAATGAACTAATGGTATTTTGAGGAGATCACTATATATATTTTTATAATCAACCTGGTTTCTGAACATTAAGTTAAAAAAATATAAACATCACACCTGAGTCAATCATGTTGTGATGTTTGAGTTTGGTTATGTGGAACCACATAGATCAGTTTTCTTGCTTAGACAGGAGGAAAGCCAGAGATAGAATTTATCTTTCCATATCATCTTTTCTAGTATAGGAAAAAAGAGATATAGAAAAAAAGAAAACCTTCAAGGCATAATTGGGAAAAAAATTTTAAATATCATACTTCCTGATGTTAGGAGAAAGGAATATAATTTTTTGTATTGAAAAAAAAAGACTGTGTTTGGTAGACATAGTATTCAAGAGAAAAGCTAATCTAACTGAAATGGATTATTTTAAAAAGAATTCTATTACCTCAAAGACTTGGTATCCATAGCAACTGAGACATCTCTATACTTACTCTTTCCATCCATAATGGGGGAAATAAACAGCCAAAGAGCTTGCCGTTTCCCGATATCACTATATCATAGCTAATAAGTTATTATTTGACTGAGACATCTTAACAAACCCTACTGCTGTTATACTTTTGAAACAGGAACATTCCCCTCCCCCCCAAAAAAAGAAGAAATAAGAACATGCTACCCAAATTCAGGAATGAAAAATCAGCTTACAAAGGAGAGTTGTGAAGCACATCCAAGGAGGGAAGGAGTTCCTCTCTAAACTTGGCTCCTAGCTAATGTCCAAGGTAGAAAAGCATTTTTCTGGGCTTCTGCCAAGCCACAGGTCACCTGGTCCTCCATCCATGCAAACCCTGTCATTTGAAAGGGAGTCCAGACCTACGCAGACCACTCTCAAAAAGCCTAAAGATGTTCAAAACAGAACTCTCAACCAGTGGCAAATGTGTGCCTTTTGCATATATCACTGTTGTTATAAGATAGTAACTTTTTATTCATTCATCAAACGTTTGCTGCATATCTAAATGTGCCAGTCACTGTGTAAAGTTCTGAGGGTGTTAGATGTGAATTAGAGAGTCCCAGCTATCCAGAAGTTCACATCTAGTATGAATCAAGATATATCATATGTCCTATTAATATTAGAAAAGGATCATTAACATCCACCTACAATGGGCACATTGTTAGATAATTCCCTTAGAATTCAGAACAGTTTCTGGCAAACAACTGACACAAAGTAAATGTTGACTAAATATGACAACTTAAGGGAATGATCATGATGAAGCTAAGAAAAAGCATGAAAATTATATGTAGCAAGGAGGTCTTCAAAACACAAAACCTCAAGTTCTAATAGATGAAAGTTTATGCAATTTACAAATCATTATAAATAAAGATAAGTATGATTAAGAGTTTCAGAAATAATTAAGCAGTGAAGCTAGGACTTGAATCCATGCAGTCTGGGTCTAAAGATTTTGGTGCTAAACCACTATACCATGTTGCCATTTAGGGCAAAGTAGAACAGGAAAGGAGTGAAATTCTTTCTACAACCATGGTGATCTCAAAAAAAGAAAAAAAAAAAAAAAAAAGAAGAAGAGAAGTGAAGAAAAGGGAAGAGAAGGGAAGAGAAAAGAACAGAGCCCAAACAGTGCAGAAGTGCAAACTGCAAACCTTGAGAAGTCAAACATACAAGTTGAACTGCATCTATCTTATTCATTTTATTCAATATTCCTTGTGTCTCCCTGAGTCAGGTGTTCTGGGCACTGGGATTTTCATGTGAAAACACATTAAGCCATTGTTCTAATGGTCCGTTTTCTCCACAGGACTGGCCACCTTCAAACACACCCTATGCTTTACTTATTTGTTAAGGTTATTGATTATTGTCTGTCCTGTTCTAACAATATAAATTCTACAAGGACATGAATTTTGTGTTTTGTTCCCTGAGAAAAACTGTACCTAGAACACTGGTTGGAACACTATTTAGTTGAAACTTCTGAAGTCAGCAAGTGTGTGTCCTTTTACTCTGCTCTTCATTTTCAGGATAGTTTTGGCTATTTTTGGTCCCTTCAATTCCATATGAATGTTAGGATCAGCTTGCCAATTTCTACAAAGAAATCAGCTCAGATTCTGACAGGAATTGTGTTGAATCTGTAAATCAATCTGGCAAGTACTGCCATCTTAATTTTACCAATCTATAAACATGGGATGGTTTTCCATTTATTTATATCTCCTTTAACTTCTTTGAACAATGTTTTATAGTTTTCAGAGTATAGTCCTGCCCTTCTTTCATTAAATTTGTTCCTAAGATTTTATTATTTTTGATGTTACTGTGAAAATGATTGTTTCATTAGTTTTGTTTTTGGATTATTTATTGTAAAATGTGTAAAAATACAACCGATTTGTATTCTGCAAACTTGCTTAGGAGCTCTAATAGTTTTTAGTGGATTCTTTTGGGTTTTTTGTATACAAGATTATGTTATCTGCAAATAGAGATAGTTTTGCTTCTTCCTTTCTTATATGAATGCCTTTTGTATTATTATTATTATTATTATTTTTGTCTAATTGCCCTGGCTGGAATCTCCAGTACAAGTTGAACAGAAGTGGTGAAAACAGACATCCTTGTCTTGTTCCTGATCTTAAGTAGTCTTAAGTAGAAAATATCTACTCTTTCACCATAAGTATGATGCTAGCTGTGAGGTTTTTGTAGATGCCCTATTTCAGGTTGAGGAATTGTACTTCTTTATCTTATTTGTTGAATGTTTTTATCATGAAAGGGTCAACTGTTTTTCTGTATCAATTGGGATGGTTGTGTGATTTCCGTTTTTTAAAATTCTGTTAATATAATACATGACATTGATTTTCAGGTGCTGATCCAATCTTACGTCACTGGGATTGTAATATTGAGAACTTTTTGCATCTATAGTCATAAAAAAATTGATCTGTGGTTTTCTGGTGATGTCTTTGCCTGGTTTTGATATCAGGGTAATAGTGGCCTCATAAAATGAACTAGTTCTCTCTGTTCTTTGGCTTGCCTAATCTCTATTTATGTTATCAAGTTTGCTAATTCTTTCTTCTACCAGTTGAAATTTATTGTTGAGCACCTCTAGTGAGGTTTTTAATTTCAATTATGGAACTTCCCAACTTCAGAATTTCCATTTTGTTCTTTCATATATATAGTTACTATCTTTTTATTGATACTCTCTATCTGATTCAACATTGTCATAGCTTCCTTTACTTCTTTTATCATGCTTTTGTGTAGCTCTGTGAACATATTTCTAATGGCTGTTTTAAAGCATTTTTCTGTGAAACTTCACATCTGGTTGCTTTCATAGGCAGTATGCGATGTCTCCTTTTTTTCCCCCATGCAGAGGTCATACTTTCCTGTTTCTTTGCATGCCTCATAAATTTGTTGGAAATGGATATTTTAGATGGTCTATTGTAGCAGTTCTGGGCACTAGATTCCCCTCTTTGAGGCTATTGTTATTGGTTATTTTTTTCTTTATTACCTTGCTGGATTATTTTATTAAATCTATTTCTTTCTCCTTCCATAGTGTTAAACCTTGAATGTTACTCCTTAGCAAAGCATGCCTTTGAGTATGCTCTCAGTAACCCAGAGATGGTGGTTCTATTGGTAGGGCTCTCCTTTCTTTCCCCCAACTACAACTCAGCTGTTAAGCTCTATTAATTGTCAGCTGTTTGACTGTTTTGTTTTGTTGTGTGTGTGTGTGTGTTTTTTTTTTTTTTTAACAATTCCTGGGTCATAAATAGCTCTACAAATTACTCCAATCAGACTGTGGTTCCTTTGAGAGTGATTTCTGATGTCATGTTAGATATTTGTTCTCACCCCCAGGAGGACTCCTCCCAACTGCATTATTCTGGTTCTCTCCTGCAAAGTAGTCAACCTACAATGTAGGCTCTATCTTCATTAAATCCACCAATTTGCCTCCAAATTTAATTTTAACCCTAGCCCCACTAATCTCAAGAGTGTCCTTTGGCTTGTACTTCTCCAAGGTCTGTTGCAAATGAAGTCAGTACTCTTGGGAAGAGATTGAGAGCTATCAGTTTATGGCTGCTTCTCCCTCAGGCAGTTTCTGAACCAGGGTTTTGGAGCTGGAGATGGGGACAAAGGTAAATTTCTCTCAGAATGACACCTGTGCTCTAGGAGTTGAGGACTTAGGTAGATGGGGGAGGCAGAAGCCTGAGCTTGCCTCCCCTGGCATGGAGCCATAACTTCATGAGCTGGGGTACTCCAGGACACTCAGCATGTCATGCCCAAGCTAGAGTCTCCATTTCATGAGTGAGGCTGAGGGAAGGGACACCCTTATTTATTGATTGCATTCACTCAGAACTTAGCCTCAGCAACAGATAGCTGGGGATGGAATGAGAAACACTGAAGTTCTGTACCTCCTGGCAAGAAAGCTCTTCCACTGGGAGCTGGAAGAGGAGAAGGAGAGAGTAGTCTTTGTTCAGATACCACAGACTCTCATATTTCTTTCCAAATTTTTGTGAATTTTCTGGAATAGATGGTTTTTCATTTTCTGTTTGCCCTTAGAACCATTCCAAGGAGCTTTACATTTTTGAAAACTACTTTCACCAGTTTCTCTGTGAATTGAGTCAGCAAAACTCCTTACACTAACACAGGAAGTGCAGCAACCATTCATTTTAATGCAGTCATTCATTGCTAACTTACAGCAGAATGGCTGTGGAATATATGCTGTCCTCTTATTATTACTTTTGCAGCAACTAGTGACATGGTTTGAGACCCCTAATGAATAGTGACAAGGTGTTTATGGGGAACCATGCTTTGCTCTGGTGAGATCACAGGCACTAAGAGCAGCTCATGGAAGATGCGGGTTTGTCAGTGATTGGATAAATGCTATACAGTAACACGAATGATTAAACCTCTAAAGCTCAACCTGTTGGATGGGCTTTGAAGAGGCTACAAACCAATTAGTCTTTTTATCTTTCAGGAACAGCCTGGAAAACAGGATCTTAATTCAAGCTCAGCTTGATTTCTGGGCTATGGAGAATAAAAGATGTCAGTGACATAAAACAGGAAACAATTGATTAAGTCTTATCTGAGTTTTAAAGGCTGAATGCTGAGAAAAGCTCTAGTCATTTGCAATAATCACATTTACATCAACCTTGATGAAAATGAGGTGCCGCTAAGCCTCAGAATGATTCTCAGCTCTGGAAAGTATTTCATATTGTCTCAAGTCTTCAGAGAGGTGCTGAGCAAGAAGCACCTGCTGTTACATTGTGACTATTAAGAACACAGAGTCCTTCTGTTGCAGTTACCTTTTCTTTGATGCTAACACCTAGCACCCAAGAACTACCAATGAGGTTGAAATACAAGAACCCATGTTTTCTAAAGATGTTTCATCAGGAAAAGAGATATGGTATGCTCAAATACACTCTGTTTGACTTTTGCCTCTAAGGGGTTTTCCCTCTGTCTATGGACTTAAAAAATAATTTCCACAATGCTTTTATATCTTCTAAACATAAAATATGGGAACAGCAGGGGATTGACATTTAGTTCATTAGGTTGGAACTGAGATTTCTCATCCCGGTGCCTATGGTTACTGAAGAGATTCAGTCTCCCAGAGAATAACTTCTTGTACATCTGTGTATCCAGAGCCATCATAAATGGTATTTATTTAGTTGGGTCTTATTTTGTAAATCATCTTCTGAATCCTTTCTTAGAATTTATAAACACCATGTTAGCTTTCTATGCACATAACTCAAGTAATAATAATGTAAACAAACACATATACGTGCTCACTATGTACCAGGATCTGCTCTAATGGCATCATGTATATTAACTCATTAATCATCACAACAACCTCATGAAGCATGTAAGGCACAAAGAGGTTAAATAGTTTTTCCAATGTGACACAGTCAAATAGAACCAGATACGCAAATGTGCTTTCCCAGGAATCAATAAACTTACGGAAATTCTGACATTTCCATGCAAAAGCAACTTTAGATCATTCACTAGGATAATCCAATGTCATTTTCTATGTTAACAACAAAACCAAAAATTTTTAATTTCACTTCAAGACAAATATCCCTCCTCCATTAAAGTTACTAATTTCCAGTTCAGAAAGCCAGTCAAACCCCACAGCTAGTTGTATAGGAATCAACACCTAATCGAGGAATTAACTGGCTATGCAAAAAAAACTATCAATCATCTGTAGGAATTGGTGCTTTTTAAACTAAAAAGTTTATTTAATTGGCCATTTGGATTTGCAAACCTGACAACTGTGTCTAACTTGGAATCATCACTGATAAAATTTAATTAACTATAAGTTCTTTTAGGAGCAAAAACCATGTCTCTTACATCTTTGCATATATCTTTTGGTGTCTGACATACAGAAGGCAATCAAGAAATATTTATTAATTTGATTTGATGCACTAGTCATTATAAAAAGTTAGAGAAGTGCATCATATGTAAACTGTCATATATGCACATTGCGGTTGCCCTAGCTGTATGACTTTGGGAAATCACCTCATCTCTCTGCATCTATACTTTCCTATCAGGAAAATGAATAGTAGAATTGGGCTCCTTCCAGGCTCTGAAAACCTAAACGTGGACCAACAGCGTATGACCCAAGAAGGGAAGATTAAGTGTCAGGGGCATCTTCTCATTTGCTTTAGGCCCTAAATTAAACATTAGTTCTGTTTGAAATGGAGAGTGGGGGATAGTTGGTGGCTGATTCATAAACAGTGAAATTTACAAGTTTTTCTCCATTATAAACTACAAGTTGGTCAATGAGACAATTGTCATATATGCATGAAGATCAGAAAACCCTGAGCTGAGAACTCCATCCTATACAAGCTTCGATGCAGATTAAAAGGAGAGGAGGTATCATGTCTTCCAGTAGAGGGAGCCAGATTTTAAGCGTTAACCAGACCTCAATTTATTCCATGGCACTATTTACCTGATCTAGAAGGAGAGAAGTATTTTGATTTGAAATCCTCCTTTCTGGGCCTCACATACAACATTAAAAACTGTATCACAGAGACCAACACTAATTTTCCAAAAGACAAGATTTTTCCTAGTAATAAATGTTTCTTCTTCTTTAAAAAAAACCCCAACAAATTATCTACTAGTTTTATCAGAAGTGGTAGGATTTTTACAAACATTTATTGAGCCTGTGGATATCTGAGTTTAAATTCAAATAAAATTTATAGATCTACAAAGGAGTCACTACAGCTTGGTCATTTCCTTTGAGTGGAGACTTGTTTATAGGTAAAGGGAAAAGTCATTTTCTTTTTTATCAAGATATAATTGACATATAACACTATTAATTTCAATATACAACATAAGGATTTGATATACACACATACTGCAAAAATGGTTACCTCATTAATTTAGTTAACATCCATCATCTGACACAGTTACATTTTTTTTCTTGTGATGACAAGTTTTAAGATTTACGTTTTTCACAACTTTCAAAAATACAATAGTACTGTTAACTATAGTCACCATGCTGTATACTAGCTCCCTGGAAATTACTCATCTTATAACTAGAAATTTGTATCCTTTAACAACACTTCCCTATATCCCACACCCCTCAGCTCCTGGCAACCATCATTCTACTGTTTCTATGATTTCATCTTTTTAAAAATGATCTCACATATAAATGTGAGGGCTTATTTCACTTAACATAATGTCCTCAAGGTCTATTCATGTTATCACAAATGGTAGGATTTCCTTTTTATGGCTGAATAATATTCTGTTGCATATATACATACCATATTCTCTGGATGCATTCATCCATTGACAGGCACTTAGGTTGTTTCCACATCTTGGCTATTATAAATAATTTTGGAATTAACATGGGGGTGCAGATATCTCTGAGATAGTGATTTCATTTTTTATATATATATATAAATACCCAGAAGTGGGATGCTGGAAAATATGGTAGCTTTTTTTTTTTTTTTTTTTTGGAACCTCCATGCTGTTTTCCATAGTGGCTGCACAAATTTACATCCCCACCTATAGTACAGAAGGTTCTCTTCTCCACATCTTTATCAACACTTGTTATTTCTTGCCTTTAAAAAAAAAAAAAAAGATTTATTTATTTGAGAAAGAGAGCATGTGAGTGCTGGGGGGAGGCACAGAGGGCGAGGAAGAGAGAGTCCCAAGTAGATTCCATGCTGAGCATGGAGCCCAATACAGGGCTCAGTCTGACAACCCTGACATCATGACTCAAATCAATCTGACAGAGTCTCCTCTTTTTTTTTTTTTTTCATTTGTTTTAAGTCTTCCTGACATGTTGAATAAATTGGGCCAATAGTCCTACAGTGTCCTATCTTCTAGATTAGTCTGGTTATTTCCTCATTATGACATTTAGCTTGCTCTTCTAGTCTTTGTACTTCCTATAAAATAAGAGAATTAATAGCTTAATGTATTCAAAGTTAAACATTTAATTAGACTACATAGGTGGTATTACCTATTCAGTATCAAACATTTCTAACTGGTAGTCTGATGAAATCCTCAAAATAGAATGTGTTGACTTGAATATAATATAGACATTTATACATTATAGAAATTCATTTTCTCTAAAGCAGGAAACAATAAAGATCTTTTCTGATTATGATCATATCCCAGAAAATAGAAACCTCCCAACTATAACTATTAATTTGCTTGCTACAAAGGAATGTATAAGACATGAACTCTTAATTAAACACAAATCAGACATCTATTCAAATTTTCTAAGAATTTCAACAGACTTCCTTGATCTCATCCAATTCTACTTCAGTAACCCCCCCTCATCTGTTCAACAAACATTTACTGAGCACCCATCACAACCCATATTCTTCCCTGACTACTGGGGATACAGAGGTGAAATGCTCCTGCCCTCATGGAACTTATATTCTATTCATACCTTAGAACTATCTCAGCCTGAAAAGTTTTAACTCCAGTGCTGTGCTCTCTCACCACAAGCTCATATCCTTCCCATATTCTCATTCTGTCACTACTCCAAATCTCACAATTTCACTTCATAAGACTTCCAGTCTCCTAGCCACTCCACACACCTACACCTGACTACACTTTCCTTCTTGAGTTCAGACCCATGCCAGGTGGAGCACTTCAGAGACTCTCTAACAGCCCAATTCCTAGCTACTCATTATTATCTGGGATGATTTACTTAATCTTTGTAAGTGAACTTGGACTTCCCCTAGTTTCAATTACTAATTATATATTCACCGTAGAAAATCCTCTTAACTCCAAACTATTCTTCTGGGCCCCATTCCCATTATATCCAACCACCTGTTAAATGTCTGTACCTGGGTGTCCCAAGTTCAACATATCCCAGACAGAAGTCATTTTTCTCCACATTCTCACTTTCCCTTTAATGTTCTCTATCTTCATTAATGGCACCACTGATGTCACCTTGGACTCCTACATGTCCTCCTCCCCATCTAATTAATCACTAAGACCTGCCAACTCTAAATTTTCAACTTTTCTGTCCGCAGCTCTCCACACAGACATCATCTCTCTTGTGGTGACATCTTTACTGGCCCTTCTGCTTCTAGCTATTGCCCTCCAAGTATTCCTTAACACTGCCTTTGAGTTATCCTTCTAATTTTATTTCTTATCATATTACTCACCATTTAAAGTTCATCACCTCCTGGATAAAATCTTTTCTTCTGCATGACATACATGGCCTTTTATGATCTGACTCCTGTTTTCTTCTATTGCTTCAGTGTCTTAGTTCCGGCTACTATAACAAAATATCACGGACTGGGTGGCTTAAACAATAAACATTTATTTCTCACAGTTCTGGAAACTGGAAATCCAGAATCAAGATTCAGTGTCTGGTGAGAGCACTGTTCCTGGCTTACAAGCAGCCATTTTATTATGATCTTCACACAGTGGAGAGAGAAAGCCAGCTCTTTGGTCTCTTCTTCATGGGGTCCTAATTGCATCAGAAGGACCCCATTGTCATTCCCTCATTTAAATCTAATCACCTCCCAAAGGCCACACCTCCTAGTATCACTACCACTTGGGGGTGAGGACTTCAACTTATGAATTTTAGGAGGATACAAACATTCAATCATTAACACCCAGTTGCTGCCACTTCCTGCCATTCTCCCAAACTGTAGAAATTTTCCAAAATTCATCCTGCCTCCGTGACCTTTCCCCAGCATTATGTCCACTTAAAATTCTCTCCTTATCTCATTTTGTTTCATGAAATGACACCTACTTCCTTTTAGGCAAATGTGTACTCTTTCATCATGTACCAATTCACATGTCCCTCCATATTGCCAAGCCACCTCTGACTTCCTCTGATACACAAAAGAACATCTCTAGAATCCCATTACACTTGTACACATATGCATTATTGCAATTATCATATTACTGTTTGTTTTTAGGTCTACTTCCCATATAATCTATGGTTTTAGAGTCAAGACGGTCCTAGGTGTTTAAGAAATATATGTAGAATGAGTGAATAAGTAAGTGGACAACATAAATTTCTAACAACAACAGCACTATTAGGTCTTCCACTTTGAAAGAAGAGTTTCTGAATAGAAATTATTTACAGTTCTATTTAAATAGATGTCAAAAACAAGTTGGCAAACTTCTCAAGATTAACTGTTTTCTTTAACAAACATTTTTATTGAAATATACATATTGAAAATAAATATACAAAACTTATAACCCAATGAATTTTCACAATATAAATATTGTACTACTACCTACTCAAGAAAAGGAACATCTGCTCCTGGAAGTAGTCCTCATGTCCCTTATAGTCATACCCCCACGATAATCAGTTTCTAACATTCTAGATCAATTTTCCCCTAATTATATATTTTAAACTTTTTTTGTTTGTTTTAAAGTTTTTATTTATTTGAAAGAGAGATAGAGTGTGAGTGGAGGGAGGGGCAAAAAGAGAGGGAGGGAATCTTTATCAGACTCTGCACTGAGTGTGGAGCCCGATGGGGCATAATCTCTCACCCTGAGATTATGATCTGAGCCAAAACCAAGAGCCGGGCACTTAACTGACTGAGCCACCCAGATGCCTCATGTATTTTGAATTTTTTATGAATAAAATTATGCAGTACTTTTTTGTATCAGTGGACCCAACTACTTTTCTTTCTTCTTTCTTTCTTTCTTTCTTTCTTTCTTTCTTTCTTTCTTTCTTTCTTTCTTTCTTTCTTTCTTTCTTTCTTTCGTCTACCAGACCTTTTTGGAACTAGTTTTTAAAGTTTTATTTATTTATTTTAGAGAGAGAGAGGGGGTGAGAGAGCAATGGTGGGGGAGGGGCAGAGGGAGAGGGAAAATCTCAAGCAGATACCCTGTCAAAAGAATGGAGCCCAACTCAGGGCTCAATCCCACAACCATGAGATCAGAAACTGAGGTGAAATCAAAAGTTGGACACTCAACCAACTGAACCTCTCAGGCATCCTTGGAACTAGTTTTGTTGAGTTGGTAAAGAAATATTTTGACCATTTAAAAATAAGGTATCTAATCCAAGCAAATGAATTTAGGGAAAAAACAAGTTTAACATCACAAGGCTTGGCTATCAAATATCAAATATCACATCCCATTAACAATTTCTTAGCCAACATATATTCAGGTGCCAGTATTCATCAAAAATACTTTTTTAAATGTTAAAATGAAAATTTCATTTTAGAATAGTTTTAGATTTACAGAAAAATTATGAACATAGTACAAAGAGTTTTCATATATAACTCACTCAGTTTTCCCTATTATTAGCATTAGTATAGTACATTTGCCACAATTAAACAATGTGGATACATTCTTGTTAACTAAAGTCCATACTTTATTCAAATCTCTTTGGAGTTTAACCTAATGTCCTTTTTTTTTTTTCCTGTTCCATGATCCCATGCAGGATGTTACAAACATTTAGTAATCATTTGTCTTTAGTTCTCCGTTTCCCAGGCTTTCCTTATTTGTGATGACCTTGAAAGTTTTGATGAATACTGGTCAGATATTTTGTAGAATGTCCTTCATTGGGGATTTATCTGATGCTTTTCTCATAGTTAGACTGGAGTTATGGGGTTTTAGAGGAAGACCACAAAGATCAAGTACCATTTTCATCACATCAATTGAGCATACATACTATCAACATCACTTATCACTGCTGATGGTGACACTGGTCTGGCTGAGGTAATGTTTATCATGATTCTCCACTACAATTATTCATATTTCCCCATTTCCATATGATATAATTTGGAAGAAAGTCACTGCAAAGCCCACACTTAACAAATTGGAAGTTATGCTCATGACCTCAAAGGGTAGAACATCTACATAAATTGTTTGGTATTCTCCTGTGAGGGAGATTTCTCTATTCTTTTTTTTTTTTTTAAGATTTTATTTATTTATTCATGAGAGATACACAGAGAGAGAGAGAGAGAGAGAGAGAGAGAGAGGCAGAGACGCAGGCAGAGGGAGAAGCAGGCTCCATGGAGGGAGCCTGATGTGGGACTCGATCCTGGGACTCCAGAATCAGGCCCTGGGCTGAAGGCGGCGCTAAACCACTGAGCCACTCGGGCTGCCCCAGATTTCTCTATTCTTATTTATTTATTTAATACTTTGGTTTATAATCCAATATAATTTTATTTCTTGTGTTGCTTTTAAATTATGTTCCAGTTATGACCATTTGGAGTTCTTTCAGTTGATTCCTATCTCCTTTTGACATATCTTTATCATTGCATGTATTTGTGTGTGTGTGTGTGTGTGTGTGTGTTTAATACTTTCTTACTTTCTGGAACTTCAAAATGCTCCAGACTTCTCTTGTATCAGTCAAGGAGTCCTAGTGCCACACAAATGTCACCTCAAGCTAAGTAGCAAATGTATATTTTCTATTTTTTTGCAAATGTACATTTTCTACTCTTTAGTCCTAAAAGTTTAGAAATGCTTAAGATTTTCATCATTGATAATATTTTTCCATGAATAATCATCACTTGCTCCTTGCACTAGCTGCATTTGAAAGCTAAGACAATCCACTTATCCTCTCCTCAAAAAACCTCATTCCATTACTCCAGGACTTCAATTGAGGCAAACCTATCTTCAGAGAGATCCAAGATTCTTTAACATGCCATCTGTTTGGCAATCTCTTCAGATAATTTTCTCTGCCTGATTTCTCTGAAGTGAGAGGCATTACATTTGCCTCCATACCCACTTCATCTGTTTTTTTTTTTTATCGTCTTATCATGACACTCAACTACCCATTTCCTTGAGCTTTTTCTTCTCTTTCAAAGCCACTGTTTTGCAGTTATTCAATAAAATCAGAAATGCCAAGAGCTTCTTTTTCTATTTCCCCCTATTATGAAAGAGCTTTTAGCACACTCCACTGGACTTTAAACTGCTTATGAGAAAAAGGCATCCTGAAAAGAAATGCTCTTCATTTTATGATTTTCCTATGTTCTTTTCTTCAGCTAGCTTGAACAGAAGAAAAGCATTTTCTGATTCCTGTATTTGCCTGAGTATTTTCAAAATATTTCTTTGCTTGATGTACCTCAACTTTTAAAAAGCCACTAAGTACACTGTACAGTTTGTTTTTTTTTAAATCATAACTCAGGGCTTTTCTCTGGACAACTCTTGGGTCTCATTAACAACAACAACAAAGCCCAACAACTCTTTGCCAGTATTATATCTATCTTATCAGTATAATACCTGAATTCAATCTACTGGGAGTTTGTATAATTTTTTAATAAAAATGTGAGTTAAATGCAGTAAAACATACAATATTGAAAAATACTCTACCTTTAATTCATTCTTTATCTCTCCCCATTTACAAATCGAATTTCTCCTCTCCCAAATATTGCCAAATTTGCTTTAGATTATCACTTTCGATCTATTTTCCTATTGGGGATTCTACTCATTTATATAAACTTAAGTTTATTAATTAAAATGCAAATTCTTTTCTGATAGTTCTTGAGGGTAGGCTAAGAATCTATAGAATCTTACATTCTCATAAATGAACACTTATTAGGCACCTATATGAATTCAGTGCATTAAGGTAAAAAGACACATTAAGTCCTTAGTCTAGTGGTATAATATAGAATAAAAGAATTATAACCTCAATTCCACCTTTTTAAGGTGATTATTGAAGCCACAGACCACACGTTCTATTGGTATTTAGTGAAAATGGGTGAAATGTGGCATAAATAGTTTTGAGACTATAAAGCAGGACTTTGGGGAATGTATCAAAAAGATGGCTGCTGATTGACCCATAAACTGGACTCAGGCACTCAGAGGCTTCTCAATCCCTCTCCTGCCCTTGGAATGTGGGTTCTGCTTGCCTTTCCCACTCCCAAAGGCTGCTCCATCGCCTTGAGATGGTGATATGGTGTTGAGAATACCTGCATGGTATATGTAACTGAGCCCAGATAGGGTCTCTTTATAAATGTTTAAGATTTGGAGGGTGGGTGTGGAGATCCATTGCTGCCATCCAAGACAAGCTTGTATTCAAGTTCCATTTGCTGTTAATAAAACTGTCATCTACCAAACTGGAGTGGCCTGCCTCTTTGGTCTCACCCTGCCCTCTTGGCCCTCTGCTTTTTTCCAGGCCAGCTTCAGATTACACCAGGGAAGCTCCTGGGAGGATTATGAACCAACAAAGGAATTAGCCATCACCCTTTGTTTAGAAAAATGAGGGAGGGGCACCTGGGTGGCTCAGCTGGTTAAGCAGCTGCCTTCGGCTCAGGTCATGGTCCCAGGGTCCTGGGATGAAGCCCCAGGTAAGGCTCCCTGCTCTGCTTCTCCCTCTATCCCTCCCCCTTCTCATCCTCTCTCTCTCTCAAATAAATCAGTATATTTTTTAAAATGAGGGGGAAAATGTAAAACATGTACATACAAATTACCATAACATTTAAGGTACATCTATACTTTATTTCATTATGAAGTTGGATTTCTGGCTAAGTTTGTTCACTAAAAGAAGTACTTGGGCTTTTTTCCCTTATTATTAGCATTGGGATATAATAAAAAATCTGCTTTACCTACATGAAGTATATGGTACTTACTAAGTACTAAATAAATATTAACTTTGTCCCTCATTTTTATTTAAAAATTACTTAGATCAATGTTTTCTTTTCTTTTTTCTGTAAAATAGTAATATCCCACAATATATGAAGAGATACTCCCTGCAAAAATGATTCTGTGATGAAATAAGTCTGGGAAATGCCAGATTAAACAGGGCTTAACTTCCTTCTGTTCTACAGAATTTGGCAGGGTCTTTAATATCTGAATGTGCATCATAATGCACTAAAGTAAGGATATGGTATATACCACATTCCCCAAA
The DNA here is from genome assembly GCF_003254725.2 of Canis lupus dingo. Classification (NCBI taxonomy): domain Eukaryota; kingdom Metazoa; phylum Chordata; class Mammalia; order Carnivora; family Canidae; genus Canis; species Canis lupus. The sequence continues at coordinate 87,683,427 of NC_064243.1, forward strand.
GACATTTGAGTACAGAACACTTTCTTGCTTAACTTATTTTCCTTATCTTATTATTATTGAAGTATAACTGACCTACAATATTATATTAGTTCCAGGTGCACAACATATTGATTTGACAATTCTATACATTACTCAATGTTTATTCACCAGGGTAAGTGTAGTCACCATGTGTCACCATATGGTATTATTATATGTTATTGACTACATACCCTATGCTGTACTTTTCATCTTGTGACTTATTTACTTATTAAAGATTTTATTTATTTACTCATTCATTTAGAGAGAATGTGTGTGAACACAAGGGGGGAAGGGGCAGAGGGAGAGGGAGGATCTCAAGCAGATTCTGCTCTGTGCACAGAGCCCCAAGTGGGGCTCAAAGTCATGACCCTGACATCATGACCTGAGCTGAAATCAAGAGTCACATGCTTAACTGACTGCACCACCCACACACCCCTCGTGACTTATTTTATAATGGGATTTTGTACCTCTTAGTCCTCTTCCTCCACTTTGCCCATCCCTCTACCCTCCTCCCTTCTGGCAATCACCAGTTTATTCTCTGTATTTATGAGTCTGTTTCTCAATGTTTTAATGTTGTTGTTTGTACCACTTTCTTCAAGGGATCCAATACTCCCAGACCAGTTTCGGGAAATGCTACATTAATCTGAAGAGCAGGGGAGAAAGAAATTTAAAACGAGTGTTTGGCAGGATGATGGTGCTGTTAATAGCACTAGGAAACAGGAGAGACAAGTGTGCAATGGAAGATTCATTCTGAACAGAGTGAGGTTCCTTCACTGTCTGGCAGAGACGAGCACTATATATGAGAGTCAAGCTCAGGAGAAAGGTCAGGGCTGTGGTTATCGATTATTATCAATTAAAATTCCTCCACTACACAGTCTTAGCACTCTGATCCATTCCAATCACTCGGGAGATCAATCACAAGTATCCTTTTACTAATGTTAGTTAAAACACCAACTCTACAAAAGATTTACACTTTCAAAGAAAATGAAGAGTGTTAAAGACTTTTCTGTATGTAATAACGTAAAGACAACTTATTTTCTCAGCAATTGGGTGAGTAAGTGAATATTCTGATAAATCTGATGGTGGAGACTGGGCATCCAGGTCCTCAAATCAACAGTAGTAGGCAGACCTTTCCTCACATGTGAGTGTGAGTTTAATTCCTCAAATATAAAAGGGGAAAGAAGCCTCATGAGGTCTGGGTAAAAGGAAGGACACAGAAACGGGGGAAGAGGAAGAGATGTGAGAGCAGAGACACTGAAGATTTTCAAGTATAGTGTCACATGCTGTATAATATAATTCATCCTCATGCCCCAGTAACTGAAATAAGTTAAAAACAATTTGATCAATGTAGTTTGATTTTTTTTAAAGAAACTAATTTTTCTTTGGCAGAGTACCAAGACAACATCTATTTGTATGAAAAGAAAAGGGCCAGTCAAGGTCCAGGTGACTCCATTGGTGGACTTTGTTGGCTACCTGCCCAACATCTGTTTCCCTCCTTCTGGCTGCCTGACAGGACCCTGCTTTGCCTCATGTAACCAAACAACAGGCTCCAGAAGAAGCTAACCCCATTTGCATGCAGCCCAGGAGGAGGTTCTGGTTTGTCTAATCCAGTCATGGCATTCCCCTTGCCAGGTTTTAGGAATGTACATCTGATCCAATTCTGGCTACTGAGACTGCATGATGGAGACTTTTGGGGAAGTTTTCCCAACTCCTGAGAAATGCACTCAAGAAGAGAGAATCATTCTTTTTCTCCTGGACACTTCCATATCTGGACATGACAGCTATAACAACTTCAACCATAATGCAGCCAATCTGAGGAAGGCAGAGGCAAGGTATCTGCAGAGCCTGGGCATTGGTAAACTAACGGCCTGCCCTACTCCTGCTGTCCTGTGATATCATAAATGTGCTTATTGTTTAAAGCAGTTTAAGAATTTTGTTTCTGGCAGGCAAAACTTATGTGAACTAATGTATGCTTATAATAACATCAGTCTAATTTCAGTCTGAAAAAGCTTTCCCAAGTAGGAGAGAGAGCAGTGCAGTTAAACCCAGCCCGACCTAAATAGTTCATAATCTGCAGCCATCTAATCTATGTCATACACTTTTTAAAAATGCTTTTGTAACTGCTATGCCCACCCTCTGTCTCCCTCCGAAAGCATTCTATGCACTATTGTATCACTCAATGTTCTTCAGAAAAACAGAACCAATAGTATGTGTGTGCATGTGTAGATACATAGAAGAATGATAGATTTATTTTAAGGAATTATCTCATGTGATTATGGAGGTTGGCAAGTCCAAAATCTGCAGGGTAAAGATCTAGGGAAGAGCTGACGTTACAGTTGAAGTCTGAAGGAAGCCTACTGAAATATTCCTTCTTGCTTGGGGGAGGTCAGCATTTTTGTTCCATCCAGGCCCTCAAATGACTGGATGAGGTTCACTCACGTTATGATGTAGGGCAATTTGTTTACTCAAAGTCCGCTGATTTAAATGTAAATCTCATTTAAAAACATCCCCACAGAACACATGCAGAATAATGTTTGACAAAATAATAGGGGACCACAGCCCAGCTGAGTTGACAAATAAAATTCAATATCACAACTATCATTTTAGTTCCTAACCAGTTTCTTGGGACTTCATCACACTCTGGGCATATTCAAGGCATTATGTCATACAGATGAATGCAGAAGCCAGACAGGAAGGAGTGGATGGGCAGAAAGTGCAAATAAGCATAGTCCACTGCTTTAGAAGGCAACAGGGGTTTGAAAGAATAGTGGGATTAAGGGGTGAGGTGAATCACTGACAAGGCTAAATCCAGACGGGATTACTCAAGAGCACATTTAGAGAGACCAGACCCTCTTCCTCCCAACTTGTGGGTTGCTTTAATGCTTCCCTTCCAATATAAGTAATCTATTTTTCTCTAGACAGCACCCTGGATGTTCTCCAGAAAGCACTCAAGAGGGATAAAGATCTAGGAAATGAAATTTGTAGACAGGCAATGCTTTTGAGATTTCATATGTAAGTTTTAACCAGATTGCTCATTAGTATTAATGAACTCAGGAGACCAGAATGACCCACCTTCTCTCTAGAATCTTCAGAGTTGAATTATCATTTTTTTCTATAAATACACCTCTTCCTTGCATTGCTATACACTGAGACTGCAGACTGCATACCTTTTCTGTTAAAATTTCACTATTTGGCCAGCTTCTGTATTTTCTAAGATCTTGGTATTATTAAAATAAATGAAGCTTTCATAAAGAGAATATGAATTTTAATATAACCATTTTGCCTGGAGGATGGGAATTGGTACCTATCATTACTTGCAGCTCTGTAGAGTACCTACTTCCATGGTTAATTCTTGGTTATCCATGTGCTGTAAGTAGGTACGCCATGAAGCCAAATGTGAATGTCATTCCTGCACCCCATTTTCATTATTTATTGCAGCTTTTTGGCAGGAGAGAGCTTGTTTTACTTCACTGAGACAGCTGCTGTCCATTCCCAGTCTGTGATATAAAAGTGACTTGTAAGAATCATGTGGAGTTTGGGCAGCCCGGGTGGTTCAGCCGTTTAGCGCCACCTTCAGCCCAGGGCGTGATCCTGGAGACCGGGGGTCGAGTCCCACGTCGAGCCTGCTTCTCCCTCTGCCTCTGTCTCTCTCTCTCTCTCTGTCTCTCATGAATAAATAAATAAAATCTTTAAAAAAAAAGAATCATGTGGAGTTTGTATTCAGAGGACTACAAAAATGACAAAATTCTGTCATTTATTGATAAATATTTTTCAAGTCCATAAAATAAAAAGAAGGCACCATGAGCAGGGGTATAATGAGTTATCACCAGTGACCTTCAGAGAACTTATAGAACAAATTCATTTTCCATAATAAGAAATTTAAGTGAGGAGGGCTTGAGACAAACACAAAGAGGCAATTATACCACTTTAAATATTTAGCCTCAAACATCCAATTCAGCACCATTTTTCTCCAAGTTTATAGCTTCCGTGGGCAGTTCGGCTTTAGGTAAGCCAAATATGTACAATGGCTGTGGACTTGAAAAAGGCAGTGTGCACTGCTTTATCTTTGATGCAGCATTTCCTCAAAAGAATTTTCCTCTCAGCCCTTCATCCATGCCATCTTTTCAGTCATCAGGCTCACCAGTGGCCTAGATAGATCACACCTGTTATGCTGTAGCATTCAACTCTGACTTAGGGCAGGAGCCGCATTTGTTCTGATTGGTGCTCTGGCTTGCAAGCAAACATCATTTTACTGTAAGGATGATTTCAGTCAGATGGATGGAAGCTCTAGTAAACCGTCCTGCCATATAGTACATAAAATGTTCATAGGTCAATTTTGCCAGCTCTTCCATTTCCCAAGACTATCACTGAAGCTCTTGGTAATACAAACATGCTAATTATCTGCATATTTTTAACCAAAGCCATTCTGATTCTATGGATTACAATGATCAATTACCTATGCACTCATTCATAACAGCAGATGGTCACAAACAGAGGTCTTTATGCTAATTCCTTCAGCATTTCTTGAGTATCCACTGTGTTTTAGGTGGCCCCTAAAATAATCCTTGCTCTCCAAGAACTCCTGTGAAATGCCTATGAGACAAACAGGTGAGTGTCATAAAAGATACATACTGGAAGCAATTAATTCCAGACTTGAGAGAATTAAGGACTATTTTTACTGAGGATGGAGAATATTTCTCAAAACAGTAAAAAATGGTCACATTTTATGTTTTGAGAGTTTTTGAATCCATAAGATGCTTACATCTTTCAGACTTTAACTCTGGGTCATAAAAACAATAGCCAATAAATAACATGGGAAAACAAGGCTTCCACATACAAATAACATCAAACAGAAAGTGGGATATGGGAGAAGTACAGAGCTGACATTCTATTGGGAGAACCAGTGGGACACAGATTGTGTGACCGCCTGGCAAACTGCCCACAATGTGGAGCACTGAAAAGCCATAGGCTAAACAGATAGTATCTCCTTCATCACTAAGAGTTGAATCATACTTGTCTTAACAGTGAGGATATATAGGGGCACCTGGGTGGCTCAGTTGGTCAAGCATCTGCCTATGGCTCAGATTGTGGTCCCAGGGTCCTGGGAATGAGTCCCATGTCAGGCTCCCTGCTCAGTGGAGGAACTTGCTTCTCCCTCTCCTTCTGCTTCTTCCTGATGCTCTCTCTCTTTCTCTCTCTCAAATAAATAAAATCTTTAAAAAAAAAAGACAATAACAACAACAACAAAAAAAATGAGGAGATAAAGAAAGTTCTGGGCTTATTTTCAGGGCTCTTGGTTCTAATTCCAACAGTCACTTCACTAATTGGAGGCTTAAATGCCAAAGAGAAGTAATAATAATCACACACACACACACACACACACACACAAATGTATGCACCAGAACAAACACGTTTACAACATCCATTAAGTTGTTGTGATGATAGAACATTGTAATAAACTAAAAGCACTGGCACATGCTAGTCCTCTGCTCTGTTAGCTGACTCTAGACCTGGAAACTTTATACTCTGGCCCCTGGCCTTAATCTCTAGAAAACTCAGGTCAGGCTCCTCACCCATGTAATGTTGCCTTCTCCAACTTCCAACCCTGAATGACTTGGCTTCAGAGTGTCTCTAAAACTCAAAAGGTATGCTGCATTTTGGGTGGATGGTACTATCCTACAATGTACCGACTGCATTGATCCTTCAACTGCAATGAGATAGTTCTAGGACAGCCAGTGATAGAGGTCAACAGGTTATTTTTTCTTGATACTTTATTCTCTGTTTGTACTATTTCCAGCTTTCTATGAAAGAAAGGATTTCAAAATTCTCAGCTATCCAGGTTCCCTGTGTAGAGGAGTCCCAGAGGAACTATCCAAATCCATAACTACACTCCATGAGGATGGTCAATAACAGGAGCAAGGGCCTGAAGTGAAAAAAAAAAAAAAAAAAAGGACCAAATTATGTTATCAATGTTACCAATATAAGACAAATGGAGGGATGCCTGGGTGGCTCAGCGGTTGAGCATCTGCCTTTGACTCAGGGCATGATCCTGGAGTCCCTGGATCAAGTCCCTTATCGGGCTCCCTGCATGGAGCCTGCTTCTCCCTCTGCCTGTGTCTCTGCCTCTCTCTGTGTCTCTCATGAATAAATAAAATATTAAAAAAAAACAAATGGAAAAGGTCTCTTTGTATTCTCTAACAGAAATACTACACAGGAAGAGGCATAATTTCTGTACAAAAACGGGGCTTCTCATAAGTGTGCAACAGTACTATGGTAGACTATAAAAATGAACACAAACCATCCCCTCCTTCTATTCATATTCTTTGGTAGAACCAACCTACAACTCGGTTGGCCCAATACTTGCTCCAGCTGGGCTTTAGTAAATGTGACACAGGCAGATGTTTGCCAAGCTCTTGTGCACAGAGGCTCCTCCACACTTGCTGCTCTTAGGAACCTTGCTACAACCATGTGAACAAACCCAGAACAATTCTGCTACATAATGAACAATTTGCAGGGCATCCTCCAGCTGACGTAGAGCCAAGTGCCAACCAGGTGAGACCAACCCAAACCACCAGCCGCAGTAGATGCAGCCCAGACAAGAGAAACCATCCAGTAGACCATAGAACAATGAGAAATAACACTTGTTGTTTTAAGTCAGTATGTTTTCAGGTAGTTAGCAAAAGCTAACTGATAAAATTACATATTCTTTTTTTTTGTTTCCCTAATAAAAATACATTGTGTGTGTGTGTGTGTGTGTGTGTCCATGTATACTTTGTCTTCCAGAAATGAGCACATAGACCTTAATATTAACTGGATAAATATTCACAGTTTATTTCATCATCTTCCAAGGGAAGGAAAACTTTATTACTCGGTGATGTCAGAGTGTTTCCCAATGTTCTTCTCTTCACAGAAATATTTGTAACTTTTCCAGGGTAAAAGGTCTAGATTTCATTAGACTGTCAAAAGTGCTCATGAACACAACAGGTTAAGATCTATTGCTTAAAGGCTAGATTTTAGTATGATGGAAGAATTTTGGAAAATGAGATGAGTTTGACTTCTAGAGAACATGCCTAAGTTACTATCCTGATGGATGAAAAGTGGAACTATGTGGGGAAAATTAAAGACTACATTTCCCCGGCATTTCATGAATAATCTCATTATTACTTTGACTTACTATATCAAGCTTATAAAAAAATTGATGAAAGACACATGTGTGCATTCTAAATTTTCACATGACAGTGGCTGCCTCCAAAATTTTCCAGGATTTTCTTCATTTTCTAATACTGTTGCTTTGTAACAGAAATTCCAATATTTGATTCTAAATGAGATCTTCCAGGCTGCTTCTCAAGTCCAGAACAAAAATCTTTTTTCTTTTTAGGTTATGTGTCCCAATGTTTTAAAAAATTATGTTCCAAAAGGTTATGATCTTGAAATATAAATAACCCAATTGAAAATGGAAAATGGATCTGAATAAAGATTTCTCCAAAGAAGATATACAATAGCCAATAAGCACATGGAAAGATATTCAACAGCTTTAACCATTAGGGAAATACAAATGAAAACCACAATGAGACACCACTCACACCCACTAGGATGGCTATAATAAAAACAATGGAAAATAACAGATGTTGGCAAGGGTATGAGAAATTAGAACCCTCATGCATTGCTAATGAAAATGTAAAATGGTGAAGCTACTCTAGAAAATAATTCGGCAGTTCCTCAAAAGGTTAAACACGGAGTTACCATATGATCCAGCAGTTCCACTCCAAGGTATATATACCCATGAGAAATGAAAACATACATTCACCCAAAAACTCATACATGAATATTCATAGCAACATTATTCATAACAGCTAAAAGGTAGAAATAACCCAATGTCTATCAACTCATGAATGGATAAATTGTAGTATATCTATACTATACTGGGATTATTCAGCCAAAAGAAAAAAAAAATGAAGTACGGTCACTTAATTCAACGTGGATGAAGCTTGAAAACATCATGTTAAGTGAAAGAAATCAGTCACAAAAGACCACAGAGAATACAACTCCACTTATATAGAATACCCAGAATGGGCAAATCTGGATAGATTGTACTAGAAAAGAAAGTAGATTAGTCACTTAGGACTGAGAAATTGGGAAGGAGTGGGGAATGACAGCTAATAGATATGAAATTTCTTTTAGGTGTGATGAACATGTCTAAAATTGATTGTGGTGATGGTAGCACAACTCTTTGAAAATACTAAAAAGCACTGAATCATACAATTTAAAAGGGTGAGGTTAATAGTGGCAATCATATCTCAATAAAGCTGTTAAAAATTTTATTAAGTTTATTATCTTAATTAGGAACACTAATTAATTAGATGAGATTTTGAGTTTTCACTTTTTGAGTTTTCCATATACAATGGTTGCTTCATGTTTGCCCTGCCTCAACTATTTGGGAGTGGGCTTCCACTATTGGCAAATTGTCCTGCCACTTATCATTGTCCTGCCATTTATCATGGAAATAAAGTTAACTGCTGATCAGCATAGCTTTAAGAAAGAATTATTCTACTGCTCTATTCTTGATGGTGGCAATGTTAGGCGTTTCTGTGGCCTCTCCCAGCCCACCACCTATGCTAGATCCCACAAGAAGGATTTTACCATTCCTACCTAGGGGCTTAGTGAATCTGGAGCTTCTATATTCTTCTGGAACACTGGTATCCAGTGCTTTCCTTTGTAAACAAACCAGTAAGCTGGCTAGGCCTTGCTTATCTTCATCTGCCAGCTCTATATCCTGGGGTTTGGGTCAAGTATGCTTACTTCCTCCTTCATCACCAAATGGATTTCTAGTATAATCCAATGGGCCTGATTTTTCTGTACTTCAAAAGTGAAGCCCCTGGCCCATTCTTCCTCTCTATTTTCTTTGTCACATACCCTGGGCTCTTGACTTCTACTGAACTCAACCAGATTTGCTATGTCCCTGCTACTGGGATGCAGTCTCCACCTTTACTATTCTAATCTTAAGTCACCAAGAAGCTGCTCATTTTGCCACTTTTCTACCACCTATTCTCCTCCACCACACAATTTATTATTTCATGTTTGTCCCCCCTCTCCTTAGGTAAAAGGTCACAAGGCCTCCAAAAATGAGTGAATTATACCAAGTAAGAATGCAGCAAAATGATAATCTCAGCTGCCACTTGAAGAGAGCTTTACCCCTGTTGATTGCTACTGTATCAAAAGGAGGCCTATTTTTGCCAGATCTGCTAGTTTGTCAAGGATACAGAAATCCAGATATTTAAGTAAAATGTTCTAATTTATAAAATGTGGCTGAATTTCATTTATTATTTATTTATTTATATTTAAATTAAAGTTAGTTAACATATAGTGTAGTGTTGGTTTCAGGAGTAGAATCTAGTGATTTATCACTTACATACGATACTTACACATTGAAATATTATTCAGCCATAAAAGAGAATGAGATCTTGCCACTTATAACAATATGGATGGACCTAGTGGGTATTATGCTCATCCCAACAAGTGCTCTCCCTAATGCCCATTACCTATTTATCCCATCTCCCCCACCACCTCTCCAGCAACACTGTTTGTTTTCTATAGTTAATTAATGAAAAAAAAACACTGTGAAGACCACATACAATGTATCTGTAGGCCAAATTTAATGCAAGAACCACCATTGTGATAGATCTAGTTAGGATCTCTCTAACCAATGTCCCATTTTCCCAATAGCAGTCTGCATTCTGACACAGTGGGCTTACACCAACAGTTTTGACAAAATGGTTCACAAAGGCCAAAAGAAATACATGGAACAAATTTGTATAGATATAAATATATAGAATGCTAATTTTATAACATACAAGAGATAGTGTTATTTTGGTGTCTCAGGTGAAATCCTAGAAAGTATATATGTGGACCCCATAAGAAGGGTGCAAGGTCACTTCCTAAAGAAGTCATTCTCTTCTTTAGGAAGTGAATGATAAAATGATGAATGATGAAATCAAAGTTACAATTTTTGTTTGAGATGGTCTTTGACACTGATAAGATGAACCACTGAAACAGTTATCTAAATAAATCCAAAGCAATACAAAATACTTACAGCTAAAAGGTCTAGGTTTCAGAGTAATATTGTAGAGTTCATTCAATCCAACATTCACCCATTCACTAATAAATGGCAACTGAATACTTGGAATGGGCTAAATCTCTGCTGTAATCTTTATTTCAATGCACCATTTTACTTGACTAGTTCAAATACAATCTCTTTTTTTCACTCTCCCTCTAAACCAAACCAAAGTAGATTTCTAAGTTGATTCCTCATGGCACACCCAGGTCAATTATGCAAAATGTAATGTTAGTCATTATGATGAGTAACTTGCCATTAAGGTTTGCATACTTCAAACAGCTGTATACTCTAGATATGTTACTGAGTGTTAGGGATGATTAAACTTGAATTTACAGTTTGTAGAAGGAAAGGTAATCCTAGGTAGGTATCCACAAGTATAGGCAATATTATATAAAGATTTAACATTATAATACCAAAGAGTGAAATTGGACCACTTTAGTACACCATACACAAAAATAAATTCAAAATGGATTAAGGATTTACATGTAAGACCTGAAACCATAATACTGCTAAAAGAAAACATAGGTATATGTAAACTGCTAGACAACAACCCTAGTAATATTTTTCTGATTCTGTCTTCTCAGATCAGGGAAACAAAATAAATAAATAAACATTTGAGACTATATCAGACTTAAAAAAGCTTTTGTACAATGAAACCATCAACAAAACAAAAAGGCAGTCTAGTAAATCAGAGAAGATACTTGCAAATGATATATCCAATAAGGGATTAGCATCAAAAATATATAAAGATCTTATACAACTCCTATAAAAAAACAAACAATCTGATTGCAAAATGGGCAGAGAAGCTGAATACACATTTTTCCAAAGGAAGATAAACAGATGGCCAACAGAAACATGGAAAGATGCTCAACATCACTAATCATCAAGGAAATGCAAAGCAAATCCACAGGTATTTATTACCTCACACTGGTCAGAATGGCATCAAAAGATAAGAAATAATAAGTGTTGATGAGGATGTGGAGAAAGGGAACCCTTGTGTACTGTTAGTGGGAATGGAAATTGGTACAGCTACTATGGAAAAGAGCGTCGAGGATCCTCAAAAAATTAAAATAAAAATATTAGAATTACTATATAATCTAGTAATCCTACTTCTGGGTATTTACCTAAAGAAAATGAGAACACCAATTCAAAAAGATATATGCACCACTCTGTTTATTGCAATGTTATTGATAATAGCCAAGACATGGAAGCAACCTATAAGTGTCCACTGATATAGATGAATGGATAAAGAAGATGTGGCACACGCACACACACACACACACACACACACACACACTGAAATATTACTCAGCCATAAAAGAGAATGAAATCTTGCCACTTGTAACAATATGGATGGACCTAGTGGGTATTATGCTAAGCGCAATAAGACAAAGAAAAGCAAATACTGTATGATTTTACTTATATGTGGACACTAGAAAACAAAACAAATGAATAAACAAACAGAAAAAGACTCATAAATACAGAGAACAAACTGGTGGTTACCAGAGGGGAGGAGATAAAGACTAGGTGGAGTCATGGAGACAGGTGAAGCTGGTGAAGGAGATTAAGAGGTACAAACTTCCAGCTATAAAATAAATCAGTTATGGGGATGACAAGTGCAACATGGGGAGACAGCCAAAAATACTGTAGTAACTCTTTATTTTGACAGATGGTAACTACACTTATCATGGTGAGCATATAGTAATATATGTAATTGTCAGATGACTATGTTTTAGACTTGAAATTAATATAATATTGTATGTCAACCATAATTTAATTAAAAATAAGAAATAATTAACATATATAATATACATATTTATGCATATATATGTGTAGTGTGTGTGTATATGCAGACATACTTTAAAGCAGCAAGAAACTACAGTCAAACTCTGCTGGTGAATGCTTACCTGGAATATCCACAATTTCTTTATTAATCATCATTTCTCCACTCACATGGCTTATGGTCCTTACCATATTTTGCTGGAGTTGGATACAATACTAAATTAGCATTTATCATGAAATGTTATTTTATTAATTTATTTTTTAAAGAAAAATAATAAGAGTAAATTTAAGCGTAGGCTGACCAAATAATTAAACTCATCCTCAAAATAAATGAAACTTCAGGGTGCCTGGGTAGCACAGTTGGTTGACCATCTGATTCTTGGTTTTGGCTGAGGTCATGATCTTGGGGCCATGGGATCAAGCCCCATGTGAAGACGGAGTCTGCTAGGGATTTTCTTTCCCTCTCCCTCTGTCCTGACCCACCCCCTCAAAAAACTAAATAAATCTCTAAAAAAAAAAAGAAATAAAAGGTCAAATGCACTTCAAAGATCATCTAGAATTGGCTGCTTATGTAAGAGGAAGGCCTACTTAAACCTCTATGGGTTTCTGTTTGCTCGTCTGTAGAGTGGGATGGTGGTGAGTCCAAACAACTGCTAAGATTTTTTTCTAAATCTAACATTAGATGACTGAGTTTTCCCATCAAACCATAATGTTTCACTAAGATTCTGTCTACATCTCTCCTATTCCATGAACTCAAAAAATACTATCTTAAATAAGGAAAAACACTATGCTGAATAAATAATCTATGCTGCATTTCACTACTACAGATAAATCAGTCTGTAAATAGGCACATTCCTCACTCTATTACATCTACCCCTCCCCCACCTACCTCTCTCTCCTTCCCAACATGACCGTAGGGCCAGTGTTGCCCAAACTTCAGTCATTTGAGTTTCATGTCAAATCTGAGCACCACCTATATTTTTATTCATTTAAAAATTGAATTTAAGTTAGCTTATGTTTTAAAAAAATTAGCCATATACTAAGCAATCATAAGCTTGATTGTTCTAGCTTTATTCATATTTCTAATAAAACTTGAAATAAATACATATTCTATAAATAAAAGAAAATTCCACCAAGTTCCACCTCAAATTCTGTTGTACACCCTAGGTAGTATACATAGTAAACTTTGGAAAATACCAGAGCAGCCTATGAAAAGAAGGACATATATATGCTGGCCTAGAATATGTAAGATTTTGTTTCTAAAGGAACCTATGATAGTAACATTCCCATTGCATTTATTAGCATAGAAAATCAACAGTTATATCCATTATTCTTTCATTAGCTAGAGAATCTGATTCCGTAGATTATTTTTAAAAGGGGACCACAGGACCACCAGTTAACGGGTAGAGTTTTTGTTTTACATATAAATTAGCATAAATCCCACTCTCGTCATGCCAAGTGTTGATGCCAAATCTTTTGGAACCATCTAGATCAGTGAACTGAGAACGGCATTTTCTGTGGACTATTGAATAATCATCTTGACAAGGATAATCCTATTGGGGAGGGGAGAAAAAGAAATAATATTGAGTGACCAAAATATATAAAAACAAGAGCTTTTTTTAAAAGATGATCTTCAATATATTAATCTTATTTGATCCAAGTTTAATTTTCACACAATTAATTTAATATATCAAATTACAAATGCCTCAATGAAAAAATGGCTATTGCATTTATAAATACTTTAATTCTAAAAGAAACCACTAGTTCATAGTTGTTTTTTTATGAAACTAAAAAGATAAATTGTTTCACATTTAAAATTTTTGTAAACCATAAATACATGACACAAAGAACAATTTAAATTTTATGATCACCTACATTAAGACCAAAACAGTTATAATTTAATAGTCATTCAACACCTTTTAAAAGTTAATACAAATTATAATCCTTCCAAAGAATAATATGTTGGGCTGTATCATTAGTTGCAATCAATAGTTGCTATCAAGTCATAAATGCCGAACTCAAAGATTCATTCTTCTGAGAAATTTACCCCAGGATAACCCAGCATAATGTTTAAGGTATTTATCCTTTAAAGCACTTCACAGAAGCTTCTGTTAATAAAACAAGATATTCTCATTGACCATTTCCCAAAGAAAATATTAATTCTCTCAGATTACATCAAGAGTAATGGTAGACAAGGAACATTAAAGCCCTTGAGCTGATTATCTAATTTCTGCTTCAGATTGGTACTAATTTTAAAGTACTAACACAATATTGAAATTAAATCACCAGAGCTATAAAACAATGAAAGAACACCAAAACAGTTCTAATCTTAGATTGGCCTTATTGAAAATAATTGAAATTTTTAACCATATATTCAACCACAACAATAATTATAGAGGCAATGGATTTACTGAGTGTCTATTATGGGTTGGGCACAGTAGTTGAGTGTTTATATTTGTTAATCCATAGCAGAACTCCACCATAGGAATTATTACTCCCACTTTGAATATAAGAAAAGACAATTTGCTTAAAATCTCAGAAAAAGAGGATTTAAAGAATGTCAATATTAAGCAACTCAGCCAGGACTTCCAACTAACTAATTGTAAGATCCATTATCCCTCCAGGACCCTCATCAAATTTTCAATAATTAAGAGATGAAAAGACATAGAAATGACAAAATCCTACAAATATGTTATATCCATGTAACTTTCTATAGTTTGGGCTTTTATTTTTCATAGTCAGAGTCTCATTTCTTTAGGGCTCGTCTGTTGAGTTTTGGTCCAGTAGAGGCTCTTTCAATGAGATTTGAGCGTTACTGGCCAAACCCGCCTGCTCACAGGGAGGCAGGATCTGCCCATTCCTAAACCAGCTTCCGTCAAACTGAAGAGAGCTTCAAATGCAGGGTTGGTGTGTTCCTCTAGCATCTCCTAGGCAGACAGGATGATTTATTTTGATCAGGTGAGTGACAAGATTAAATGTGATGTTTTTTAAGAAAAGGATTCTGGCAGAAAGAAGGTACTGAAGACAGAAGGTGGAAAGGATTGGATTCCTAACTCTGATTAGAATTAGAATAAGAACTCACATGTCATCAACTAATGTGGATAAACAAAATGTGGTCTATCCTCACAGTGAAATATTATTCGGCAACACAAGGAATAAAATACTGACAGATGCTGTAGCATAGATGAACCACGAAAATGTGCTAAGTGAAAGAAACTAAACAGAGACACACATTGTGCTATTCCTTCTATAGAATGTCCAAAATAGGTGCATCCACAGACACAGAAAGTAACTTTGCAGGAGACTAGGGGGAGGAGGAAAACAAGGAGAGGCTGTTAATGGGTATAGTGGCCAATTTTATGTGTCAAGTTGACTAGATCACGGCTAAATCATCA
Organism: Canis lupus dingo; assembly: GCF_003254725.2. Lineage (NCBI taxonomy): Eukaryota > Metazoa > Chordata > Mammalia > Carnivora > Canidae > Canis > Canis lupus. Next base: position 87,698,736 of record NC_064243.1, read on the forward strand.
ACCATTTGGCTAAACATTATTTCTGAGTTATGTCTAGTGTGTCCAGATGAAATTAGCATTTGAGTCTGTGGACTCAGTAAAGCAGTTTGCTCTCCCCAGTGTAGGTAGGTGGGTACCTTTCAATCCGTTGAGGGCCTGAATGGAAGAAAAAGGCAGAGGAAATAAGAACTCAGTCCCTTCCTGCCTGATTGCTTGAGCTCCAACATTAATCTTATCCTATTCTCATGTTTCTCAGGCCTTCAGACAGGGACTGAATTCCACCACCAGCTTTCCTGGGTTTCCAGCTTATAGACAGCAGATTGTGGAACTTCTCAGCCTCCATATTGCATTAGCCAATTCCTTTTTTTTTTAATTTTTTTATTTATTTATGATAGTCACAGAGAGAGAGAGAGAGGCAGAGACATAGGCAGAGGGAGAAGCAGGCTCCATGCACCGGGAGCCCGACGTGGGATTCGATCCCGGGTCTCCAGGATCGCGCCCTGGGCCAAAGGCAGGCGCCAAACCAATGCGCCACCCAGGGATCCCCACCAATTCCTTATAATAAATCTCTCTCTCTCAGTCTCTCTCTCTCTCTCTCTCTCTATATATATATATATATATATATATATATAGTTTTATAATTCTTAAAGGAAATGATTTATTTCTAATTAACTTTGTATGAAATCTTATACAATATTCAGACATTTTACAGATACTTTGATGAAAAACAACTGCCTGTTTCTACAGGTTTTTCATGAATTGGGAAAAGTAAACTAGTTTTCCTAACCTTTATCACTTACTGATATCATTCTTAGATCATTCTGGAAAAAAAAAAAAAAAGAGAGGCAGGTTTGCCTTGTTTTACTGAATTAAAATAAATAAAGACAAAGAAAGTATGAAAGGCAGAAGTATGTGCTACCTTGTCCTAAGTACAGTTTCTGAGGGGATGGTGTCTGTTTACTTTCTGGTTTACTGTATCAATTAATTTGATCTGAATTTCTGATCTGTGTGATTTGCCTTCTCTCTGAAGAACTTCTTTTAACATTTCCCGCAAGATAGGTGTACTGGTGACAAATTCCTTCATTTTTTGTTTATCTGAGAAAGTCTTTCTCCTTTACTTCTGAAGGATAACTTTACAGAATATCAAATTCTAGGTTGATGTCCCAAATTTTAGTCTGACATTCAAAGTGCTCCAAAATTCTCTTCTACTTTTCTTTTCAGACTTCATCCTATCTACTCTATCAAAATGTTTTATTCTAGCCAAATGGAAATATAAACTGTTTTTTTAAAGTGCCCTCACACTTTTTACTTTGCATTATTGCTCACATTGTTGCCTTCACTTGGAACGCTCTTTTTCTTTCCCTCCACACCCCCTATCACCACCCTTCAAGATCCAGACAAATTCAGACAAGATCCAGATATTTCTTTCTGTAGAGAAACTTTATTAATACATACAGGGTTTCTTTGTAGGGGTGATGAAAATGTGAAATTGTGCTGATGATTGTGACTATGGATATACAAATATCACTGAATTGTACACTTTAAAAGGATGAATTTTATGGCATGTGAATTATCTCAGTAAAGTTGTTACTTTTAAAAAGTAGATAGCAGAGGTGAACAATCCTGAAAACTAGTTAAGAGGCTGCTTCCTATTAATACACAGAAAATTGAAACTGTCCCATTATCATAGGTGCATTGGTAAACCAGCTCCCTGTCAAAATATCCCATACAATTTATTTGCAATATTTGCCAATTTCTGTGGTGGAAATATGGTTGACTTCAAGCTACCAAAGTGAGGTCAGTGAACAGAGTTGGGAAGACATGAACATAATCAGTACATGCAAACTTTAAGACATGACTCCAAACCACCCTAAATTTAATTCTCCCTTTTCTCATTGTGTGACAGCCATGTAATTTGGGTAGATTGAACTCATTCCAAACTGTAGGGACAGAATCTAACTGACCTATGACAATCACAATAATCCCACTCCTTCGTCAGTGACAGTGATTGACACAGTGTTGGGCATGTGTTTTGAGTTTGTCCAAACAAAGTAAAGCTCAAGACTTGTTCAGTGATTTGGAGGAAAGAAACTCTTTTTCCATTATTGGACACAAATGAGGAAGTATGTAGCCCGGATTGTTATTGGCGACCCTCTTACAACCAGTTTAGCATGAAACCAACACCATAAAAAGCAGATTTGAGAGTTGGTAAGAAGCATGATGACATTTGCTGTATCAATCCTTTCCTGAAACCTGACTTTTCAAAAAACATGAACCAATAAATTGCTTTTATTGTCCAGCCTGACTTGAGTTGGGTTTTGTACAACCTACTAAAAGTATCCCAACTAATGCATACTTTAATAATCTGCAATGTTGGAACACTGAGGCACTAAGAATCAGAGCAAAAAAAAAAATGGGTCAAAACTAGGAAGCAGGACAAATATATATAGTAGGAATAAAGGGAAAACAATATATTTGTGACTAATCATATAATCAGGAATTAGAAGGACACAAATATGAGATAGATGAACAAACAAAACAGGACAATATCTAACTAATAGGAACCTGAAAGGCATAATTATTATAAGAAGCAGAGCAAGTATGTTTTTCAAAGTTTAATACAAATGGCACAAAATAGAATAAAAACAGTTACTCCATGATTCGCCTTCAAGGACCTTAATATTGACTGCAGATCAGACCCAAGGCCAAATTGAGATGGTGGGAGTCTTGAAAAGGTAAGTAATTTAGTGTGCCACTCAAACCAAGTATACAGGGGGTAATCATTTCAAAATGATAAGTAGTTTTGCCCTTTCTGTGTGTAACCATTCATTTGCCCAAAGTGAGATCACAGTTTCTTTCAAAAAAAAAAATGGCAACAAGAAAGCATCGTAATATTAGCTTCTAACATGCAAAATAGGATTTTTCAGCAAAATAATACCTTGCAATCCAACTCACAATCTTGAGGACTTTAGAATATCAATGTCCAACTGGAAGACCTCAGATTATAGAGTTCTTCCAATATGGAGGAAAAATATCCTCTGTATTAAGGCTTAGCCAAAAGTTGGAATGGATAGTAATAATACAAAGAAGAGCCTTTTAGGGGAATTAGAGGAATGAGAAAATAAGGGAAAAGGGAAAAGCAGAACAGCAAAAAGAGCCAACATATTTCCCAATTTTCCCTTTTTAAGACTTTAATCTTTCGGAGTCCCTCTGACCTGGCCAGAGATAAGTGCATGAGATAAATGAGAGTAATAGTGGAAAGGCATAAGAAGTCCCCATCCCTCACGAGAACTCGAAATTAAGCATCTCAGGCTGCCCTTTCATTTGCCTGGAGTACAATCATACCCAGGCTGGTGGGGCAGCATCCTCAGGCAGAGGGAGACTCTGGGTCACTTCTGGCATCCTGTGGCAAGTTTGCAAGGGGGTTACTAACAGGAGCTTCAAAGCCAAACACTGGAACTGGGACTGGATGGGAGCCACAGAAATCTTCTGTGGGGTCTACAATATCTATAGGAGTAGAAAAAAAGCTGTTATCCCAAGCAAGCCATCTAGGCTTCAATCTAACCCAGAGAAAAAGAGGAAAATAGAAAAAGACCTACAGTTCAACGTCGACAGACTATAGCCACCAATACCAGCAAGGAAAAGAGCAGTCAGGTAAACTAGGGACATCATTCTAGAGACCAGAAGAAGCAGACAACAGCACACTCAAAAATCCTAACCTTGCCCTTTGGCATCAGAATGCTACGTCACATCCCCCTTTCCATATACCTGGACGTCATCTTAGAGAGAGTCATAGTTATTATTACTGTGTAACAGGTCAACTAATGGAGAGCAGTATAAAACAATACCCATATTAGATTTTGGGTCAGGAATTTGGAATGGTATAACAAAGACAGCATCCCTCTGCTGAATGTTGAGGCTTCAGTGGAGAAGACTTGAAAGCTGTTAGTGACTTGAGGGTTGGGGTTAAAAACATCCCTCACTCCAGTTGGTGGTTAATATCAGCAGTCTGCTGAGACCTCGGTGGGGCTGTTGACTGGAACAACTATATAGGTCCCCTCCGTGGGCCTGCTTGGGCTTTCTCACATCATGGTGACTGGGTTCTGAGAATAACGATGGCACAGAGAGAACCAGGAGGAAGCTACACTGCTTTTTATCACCTGGCCTCTGAAGTCACATAGCATACTTCTACTACAGTCCCAGTTCACCCGGCTCTAATGGAGATGATAAGGACTCTGCCTCTCAATGAGAAGAGTTTCAAAATAACATTGCAAGAGCATGTGGGATGATCACACATGCTGTACCCATTTGGGGAAAACAACAATCTGCCCCATGAAGGCAGGCTGTGTTGGGGTTCTTAAGACTACCACTAGATTCAGTGATTTGCTAGGTGGACTCACAGAATTCAACATATAGTTGTATTTGTGGCTCTGATTTACTACAGCAAATGAATACTAAGCAAAATCAGCAAAGAGAAAAGGCACATGGGCTAAAGTCCAGAGGAAACCAGGTGCAAACTTCTAAGAGTCCTCTCCCAGTGAGTCACACAGAATGCACTAAAATTCTCCAGCAAAGAACTGTGAAATGCTGTTTACTGGGGAACCTCATTAGAACCTCAGTGGCCAAGGTTTATCTTGGGGGCTGGTCTCAGAGGCACTCTTTGCCTTGCAATATCCAGACTCCCAGAAGTTTAAATGAACCATATTGTTTGCATAAATGGTTTAGGTACAGTGAGCCACTCTCCCTAATGAGAGTGACTCCCTAAAACTAAAAGTCTCATTCCTCTAATTCCCCAAAAGTCAAGTTTCTAGATGCCAGCCAAGGGCCAACTTTGCTAGCAGGCTTTTTAACAGGTAACAGTTTCAGTTCTAGTATGTTAGTTCTTTTCTTCAAAGAATGGAAGATCTCTGAGAAAGTGTTTTTAAAGGGAGATTGAGAACCTCCTATAGGAACTATTTAAACTATGGAATCAAACTAAGCTGTAAATGGATGGAGAGGTTGGTGTTTTTCTACTGCTGATAGGCTCAGGAAGAAGGCCAGTTATCAGACAATTTTCCTCTGCATACATGAGTTGCAGACAGTTGTTGTATTCTCATACCCTAACATAATATTTACATGTCTGTTCAATATTTATTTAGTGGGAGTGGGAAGAAATGTTTGGAAATTGTCTATACAAACAGATGTGTAAATCACCACATGTTGTTGGCTAGCTTACTGTTCTGGTACTACGTAGACCCTGAGTGCTGACAACCTTTATTTAAGATAGAATAATCACTATGAGCTTTCTCTGAGCCATTCAGGTAGATGAGGATCACAGGAAAAAAATTGTTTGAGGTGTGGAATGGGTGGGTATCAGTATACAATGGTTTACGTAGAGCCAGACTGAAAGAGACATTTCACAGGAAGAACTTTGAGTACTGAGCAGGCCAACTGGGGATAAAGAAGCAAAGATGATCCACAGATTCAAATCTGGATGGCTGGGAGAGTTCTAAAACCACAAAAAGGAATAAGACATGGAGATGGGAGAGGATTTGTTTTAGGAGAGAAAAGATGAGTCACATTTTAGACATTTTTAATGTGAGATGACATCAGTACAAAATTATTATTTGTAAGGTGGTACTGTGGTATAGATGATCTGGAGAGAGGTCAGTGCCCTTTGCACAATGGTAGTCATTAACAGGGGAAAAATATCTATAAAGAATAGTATTGGCGTTTCACTGCATATGTATCTTTGGGGTAAATCCCCAGCAGTGCAATTGCTGGGTCATAGGGCAGATCTATTTTTAACTCTTTGAGGAACCTTCACAAAGTTTTCCAGAGTGGCTACATCAGTTCACATTCCCACCAACAGTGCGAGAGGGTTACCCTTTCTCCACATCCTCTCCAACATTTGTTGTTTCCTGTCTTGTTAATTTTCACCATTCTCACTGGTATGAGGTGGTATCTCATTGTGGTTTTGATTTGTATTTCCCTGATGGCCAGTGATGCGGAGCATTTTCTCATGTGCTTGTTGGCCATGCCTGCACCCCGATGTTTATAGCAGCAATGTCCACAATAGCCAAACTGTGGAAAGAGCCTCGGTGTCCATCAAAAGATGAATGGATAAAGAAGATGTGGTCTATGTATACAATAGAATATTACTCAGCTATTAGAAATGACAAATACCCACCATTTGCTTCGACGTGGATGGAACTGGAGGGTACTGTGCTGAGTGAAATAAGTCAATCAGAGAAGGACAAACATTATATGGTCTCATTCATTTGGGGAATATAAAAAATAGTGAAAGGGAATAAAGGGGAAAGGAGAAAAAATAAGTGGGAAATATCAGAAAGGGAGACAGAACATGAGAGACTCCTAATTCTGGGAAACGAACAAGGGGTGGTGGAAAGGGAGGTGGGTGGGGGGTGGGGGTGACTGGGTGATGGGCACTAAGCAGGGCACTTGATGGGATGAGCACTGGGTGTTATGCTATATGTTGGCAAATTGAGCTCCAATTAAAAAAATATGTCAAAAAAAGAACAGTATTGGCATCATGGATGATATTTGAATACAAACTGTGAATTATAAAATTATACTGCCTCAATTATACCTAAGGTTGAAAACATTACCATAGCTACGTATCCTTGTTCTTAGGAAATACACACTGAATTGTTTATAGGCAAAGGGGCTCAATGTCTCTAGCCTACTCTCAAATGGTAAACAATTTGTGACTCTGGGTAAAGATTATATGGGAGCTCCTTGTGCCATTCTTGCAACTTTCTTGTAAGTTTGAAATTACATAAAATAAGTTACCCTCAAAACGTGATGGTTGAGGAGCCATGAGAGTGGATGAATTCTCAGAGATTGCATAAAATAAGAAGCACAGAGTTCTGGATCCTAAGTCTTGTGGACACTCATAGTTGGGTCCAAAAAGAAGCCATGGAGGACAGAGAAGGAGAGATATGAAGTGGGCAATGTCATAGATTCTGAAGGTAGAGGGACAAGGAGGAATGCAGAGGTAGCCAACAAGTGTCCACTTCCAGAGAAACATCATAGAGGGCAAGAACTCATAAAACACAAACAATAATGCTGTTTCAGAGAAACATAGAGGAAGTCGAATGAAACATCCTGCTAAAGATAGAAAAAGAGTGTCAGAGAAAGATACGTTGAGGGAAAACAGGCCCTGTAGAAATATGAAGCACTGAAGATGCAGCAAGAGAATCACCATGGGAAAAACCTGCCTTAAGATGAAGAAAGCTTTCTTCCTTTTCTTCTTTTTTCTTTCTTCTTTTAAAACAAATCATGGAAAGACATGTTCAGGATGTTACAGGAAGGTCTTCTTGGTGACTGGGGCCCCCCTCCCACTTGACCTTCTCTCATTATGGAAGAACAAACAGCATGTGGTTTTGCCACCTAGATCAATAAAATCTATCAGCATATCTTTAAGAAGCAGATATCTTATTCCTAGACCCCAATCCCCTCCCCAGCCCTATCACCCCCTGAGTACTATGTTCTTACTCTGAGCACTCTTATCTCCAGAACTTTCTTTGGAATAAAATAGCATTACTGTTTCTTAGTGAACTGGATACTCAGTCCTCACCCAGTTTTGGTTATACTTAGTCTTATTTGATTTCATCTAATTTCTTTGGGATCTTTTATTCTTTATAGTTTTATTTTTCAAGGTCATTTTCAGTTTTCAGCCTGCTTTCTGGAACATCAATAACTCTGCCTAATTTAATATCATATAATAATTTGAAAGCATCATCTCAATTTCTTCATCCAGATCATCCATAAAAATGCATAATGTGTTATGTTTCCTGGTCAGATCAGTCACTGTGAACTAACCTTGTGTCCATTATTATAGATAACTATTAGCCACCTGGCATTTATACAGCAAAGACCATTCTTCCCTAGCATGGCTGTAAGTAGCTCATTTGGGATACTCCATATAGTCTTAAAAAGGTATATGAGGCAGCAAAGCTTATTTATGTGAATGTCACATTGGATGGAGTAGAAGTAAATAAATATAGAGGTAGATTACTGTGATATTTCATTATTTTCAGTATACATAATGTATAAAATTCTTTAGCTGTTACATGCACTTGACCGAAGACCTGTCATCTCCTAATAAGGCTGCCTCTCATACACACATACAGAATGATGTGGGAGGAAAAGAACAATTTCTATACAGCCAAATCTACTTTACCAACCCTAGGGATCATGGAGGATAGGCATCTCAGACATTCACTCCTCCCTACTTTAAAAATGATTTCATTTCTATTAGATATTTTCTTCTCTCAGTGATTGCATTACAGACTTAAGAGTAACTGGCAAATGTAGCTATAACAAACATATTACTAGTGGGATATATTTTTGTTATGTATCTACAAAACATTTACACTCCCTTTTTATTTGATAAAATTTTACAAAGGAAAAGTATTTATAACCAGTAGAGGTATTCAACTAAAGAAACATAGTCATAGGAAGTAACAAGGAAGGTTAGGCTGTGGGTATAAATATAAATATATATCATTAATATGTTTGGTCATCATAAAGAAAAATATGGAGATGTATATGAATAACCATATCACAAACCAAGCTGAATTTAAACAATATCAGACAAACTACACAATACAGTATTAAACTTTAGCTACTGACACATTTTTCTTTTTAATACATGAATTTTTATTGGTCCTATCACTTTAATCATAGAAAAAATAAATATCATTTTTCTTATTCCTTAGTCTACATCATGCAAGGGCAATTGCCACTATTTCATACTTATAATGGCATGGTTAGTTATAAATTTGAGGCCCAAGGTTCTCAATTTTTACATTTTTTCTTCTCTACAGAAGTCATATATGTTCGCTGTAGAAGTTAAACATAATTAAAAGAAAGAAATTAGAACTAAGCTTTTATGGCTTGACCCAGAAACAAAAGAAAATCATAGTTACTTAGCTTCAGAAGGCAATATAAAATGAAAGCATAGTTTTAGAGAAAACAGAGTGCTTTCTATTAAAAGGACACAACACAGAACAATACTTGAAAATCTGAGTTTCCTAAGAATTAAGATCACAATTTCTCAACTGTTGGTGATATATGAGGTTATCAGGAGTTAAAATACATTCCCTAATTTTTAAGTAGACTCAAATTAAATGTTTGCTAAAGTCCTTCATCAAAAACATTATGCAATCATAAATAAATACTAGTAGGATGGGACAGGATCAATGAGAAAGAATCAAATCACCTCAAATACTTAATAGTAAAATCTGAGAGCCAGAATGCTCATAAAGATGATTATTTCTATATTGTTGAGAGTTCTCCAGAGAGACAGAACCAATAGGAGATAGATAGACAAATGGATACATGGGATACATGGATACATGGATAGATAGATAGATGTTAGATAGATAGATAGATAGATAGATAGATAGATAGATAGATAGATAGATAGAGACGCTTGAGTGGCTCAGTGGTTGAGCGTCTGTCTTCGGCTCAGGGTGTGATCCCAGGGTCCTGGGATTGAGTCCCACATCAGGCTTCCCACTGGGAGCCTGCTTCTCCCTCTGCCTGTGTCTCTGTCTCTCTCAGAAATAAATAAATAAAATCTTAAAAAAAAGATAGAGAGATAGATACATACATACATACAAAGAATATCTACTTATCTATCTATCATATCTATCTCCTATTCTATTTTCTATATGTTTGGGACAAGAGTTGACCCTTGAACAATATGGGTCTGAATTGTGCAGGTCTATTTATAGACAGATTTAAAAAAAATAAATATAGTACAGCACTGTAAATATATTTTCTCTTCCTTATGATTTTCTTAATTACATTCTCTTTTTTCTAGCTTACTTTATTATAATAATACAGTATATAATACACACAACAAAATGTGTCAATCAACTGTTTATGCTATCATTGAGGCTTCTGTTCAACAGTAGTAGTTAAGTTCAACAGTAGTAGTTAAATTTTAGGTGAGTCAAAAATTGTATGTGGATTTTTGACTGCGTGGGGGGTGGTCAGTGCCCCCAATTCCCACATTATTCAAGGATGAACTCTGTATATATGAGTATATATGTGTGTGTGTGTGTTGACAGAGAGAAAGAGATCCTTCCTTCCTTCCTTCCTTCCTTCCTTCCTTCCTTCCTTCCTTCCTTCCTTTCTCTTACCTACTAGCAACTATATATTCCCCTCAATAAGCAAATGCTCTTGTATCCCAACCTGTGGGATGTAAGAAGCTGTGAAGCCCTGTGGAGCTATATAAGCAAATGCCAGCATGTCCTAAAATTGCCATTGGGGCCTAGGAAATGTAGTCCCTTAATGCTGGCAGAACACCATAAGACTCAGAACCAGAACTGTTTTGCCCATAAGGTACAAAATCATTCTATGTGTATATGTATAAAGTCAGCACACACATATAACACAAAATGCAATCTTTCAGGCCTTGTTTTAGATTGAAGAAAGCCACCATTTCTTTCTGAGCCCAAGTAATAGCTTTTCCTGTGGTTGGCTAACAGCTATATATTAGAACACCCTGACATAAACCAAAAAAACATTAGGGAGAGCCCCATGAGCCCTTCTCTCTTCTCTAAATTCACCTCCCACCCCTATTCATTTGCAGAATAATCTAAAACTCTTTCTTATTTTGGTCAACAGTCAATATAATAAGATAAACAAGGATATTCAGCAAATGGCCATTATTCTTTGTTCAGTAGATACTGAATTAGAACATTAATAGGACAAAAAAGAGAAAATTAAACAATAGATATGTTAAGATTCAAGGCAAATTCTAAAATAAAAGTCATAAAAAACACATCATTGAACCTGGGACATTATCTAGTTAAAACACTACACTCTTATTCTGGACTAAATGCTTATATGAGATTATTCCATGTGGCCAATTTAGATGGTACAGCTTTGCATGTTATTATTTTGTTGTTGTGGTTGTTGTTGTTGTTATGTTTTTAAAAGAGAACCTGAAAAAGAAAAGGACTGTATACGGAGTGAAATTATGGAAGATCATAGGGGTACAGAATGGAGCAAAGATACAAAGAGAAGATTTTGAAAAGAAGAGGGAACCAAAGCTAATTCAGTTCAGAGAAGTGATACTTCCTACAGAACCCCCAACCTGTTTTATTTTTTTTATTTTATTTTTTGTAATAATAAATTTATTTTTTATTGGTGTTCAATTTGCCAACATACAGAATAACACCCAGTGCTCATCCCGTCAAGTGCCCCCCTCAGTGCCCGCCACCCAGTCACCCCCACCCTCCTCCCCTTCCACCATCCCTAGTTCCCAACCTGTTTTAGATTCACTTTCTGTCTCAGTTTTGGGATGTTTTCAGCAAGTCATTCTTTCCCTCCTCTTCTTTTTAAGGGCCCTGGTCGACATCCCTTCCCAGGAAGCAAAAAACTAAAGGCAATTCCAGCCTTTGGGGTATTCCTGCATGTGAATGAGCCTAACTGAACAATAAAAGGCTCTTAAAGATGCTGTCCACCTCTGACTCCTAGCCAAGGTGCATTCTGGTCTTGAATGATATTCAAAGTATTTACCAATCAGTACAGTCACTCAGACTGAGCAAGTCCTAGAGGCAACTTATCAGGCAAGTATTAAACTTCCAGAAGGTCGAGATTGGGCCCACTCAACCATGAAGCACAGGAAGCCTAGGGCATAGAGCCCACAGTACTTTTGGGGACCCACCATTTCTTTAAAATCAGAATTTTCAGGATGCATCTAGTGTGAAAGTACTTAGTGCCACTAAATTCTACACTAAACAAGGGTTGAATTGTAAATTTTATATTATGTATATTTAACCATAATAAAAAATGCAGATGCCGTTTTGAAAAACTAACTCTATTAAATGGTAGCAACGCATAGCTAAGCCAGGAAATGTTGTGAGCCATTTAATATTCATAGACATCTTAGGGCAGGAACTGATGGTAGCTATTATACAGAAAGTTTTGCTTAAAATAAGGTACATATAAAACTCCAAAAGTACTTCCCAGGAAAAAAAATGAGTATTGTATGCTTTAATTTTGTGTAATAACACCCATTATTGAATACTACATCTGAAACGAATGATATACTCTATGTTGGCTAATTGAATTTAAATAAAATTTTTAAAAACACCCATTCGTACATTGATAATAATTTCAAGAGGGTTAATAATAACATGGTCATAGAACACGGCCGTAAAATACAATAATATAGTAATAAATAGGCAAGAAAACAAATGGCCTAAGAAATATATTTCTTTAACACGCTTTTAAGTCCACCCCCTGCCACCAAAAGTAAATATGATCCAACTTGGATTATATTGGTCTTTTGACCAATGCAGTTGTACAACCTATATTGTTTTGTTTTGATGGAAGAAGGAGCCCATGATGGCAAAAATCCCAGGGTCCAGGAAGTCACAATGCAGTCCTGGGTCCTAGGAGACCAGGCAAGGGGCCAGGGCCACTCAGGAAGCAGGATTCTGGGGAACTCAAAGTGAGAGAAAATTTCCCATCAGCACAGAAATATAGTATTTTAAAAATACTATAACTGTACCAGTGCATTGAGCCCCAGTGCTAGGACAGGTCAATCCTGCTTTTGCAGAGAATAATGTTAAATACATACAGCTCCTCATCATACTTACTGTGCAACATGGCAGGGATTCCTCAAAGTTAGTTTGGAATCCATGCCAGCTTTAAAACATAATTCTCTATTAAAAACTTCCTCAGCTTTCTGTCTCTGAGTGAACTAAGATATAGAACATTTTGGGGGTTCAAGCTACCCCTATGTCTGGAAAGATAATTCAACGGGCTGCTCTACTTAGGAAAATAAAATGGCACCTCACCCTTGATAATGACCAATCAGATGTACCCAAATGGCAGCTGCATGACTGGGAAGAGCTGTTAAACTCCAAAATGCTCCCACTGAGAGCGTGGTCATTTGATTGATTCAGTCCTTGGCATTACCTTTCTTTCCTGCTGTCCTGTAGGTTGATTTCCAACAGCCTTATTTACAATCCAGCCAACACTCTGGCTTACCATTTTTTTTTTCATTCTCTCAAGTCAATGGCTTTGATTCCGTTATAGAAATTCAGTCCCATGTCCACATCCTGGGTTCTATCATTCCCCAGAATTGTTCTACATCTGAAATTCCAATAAATTCCCATATATCTCCTTTGCTCATTACCTCTAATTCTTCCAGCTCTCACACCTCTTTACTATTGCCATGCTTGGGTTTTTTGTTTTGTTTTGGTTTGTTTTTTCTCAACATTCTCATTCCTTTGACTCTTCAACTTCCTGAGTTTGCTTTCTGCCTGAATTAATTCTTTTCCTTACTCATCCTGAGTGTGTCAGTCAAGTCTCCATCATTAAACTCAGCTCACTTGTCCCTTCTCCTAAAAGCTTATGTATCCTTTAAACAGGCAGCCTTGGACCAATTGTCTAATGTACCCTCTCTCTAACTTTTCCTCATTTTGGTTATTTGAGATAAGGATGGGGAAGCTTTTAAGAGAAGGTATCTTGAGGGGCAAGATGGCGGAAGAGTAGGGTCTCCAAATCACCTGTCCCCACCAAATTACCTAGATAACCTTCAAAGTATCCTGAAAATCTATTAATTCGGCCTGAGATTTAAAGAGAGAACAGCTGGAATGCTACAGTGAGAAGAGTTCGCGCTTCTATCAAGGTAGGAAGATGGGGTAAAAAGAAATAAAGAAACAAAAGGCCTCCAAGGGTGAGGGGCCCCGCGAGGAGCCGGGCTGAGGCCGCGGCGAGTGTCCCCAGGACAGGAGAGCCCCGGCCGGAGGAGCAGGATCTGCACCGACCTTCCCGGGCGGAAAGGGGCTCTCAGGGAGTTGGAGCAGGACCCAGGAGGGGCGGGGATGCCCTCGGGCTCCCGGGGACACTAACAGACACCTGCGCGCCAGGGAGAGTGCGCCATACCCAGCGGCCGAGCTCCCTAAAAGACTGCAGCACGCGCACGGCTGGACCCGGGAGCAGCTCAGAGGGGCTCGGGCGGCGGCTCCGTGGAGGGGCTGCGGGGCGGGAGCGCGAATCCAACAGAGCAGGCCGGGAGCACTGGGCGCCGGGACACAGCCCAGGATCCGGCCTCCCCCCTGGGACAGGCAGAGGCCGGGAGGGCCCAGGACAGCAAGGACGCTCCTGCCCGAGCTGAGCAGATCAGCGGCCCCACCCCGGAGCCTCCAGGCCCTGCAGACGGAGAGCTCCGGAGCTACTGCGGGGGCTGAATCCAGGGCTCCGGAGCTGGCCCCGCCACTGGGGCTGTTCCTCCTGGGGCCTCACGCCAGACGGGGGCAGAGCAGCTCCCGCAAGTGCTCACACCTGAAAATCAGCACAACAGGCCCCTCCCCCAGAAGACCAGCTAGACGGACAAGTTCCAGCGGAAGTCAAGGGACTTAAAGTATACAGAATCAGAAGATACTCCCCCGTGTTTTTTTGGGGTTTTTTTGTTTGTTTTTGTTGTGCTTTTTGATTTGTTTCCTTCCCCGACCCTTTTTTCCCTTTCTTTCTTTTTCTTTTTTTTCTTCTCTTTTTTTTCTTTTTTTCTTCCTTTTTTCTTTTTTTCTCTTTTCTTTCCTTCTTTCTCTCCTCTCGTTTTCTCCTTTTCCCAATACAACTTGCTTTTGGCCACTCTGCACTGAGCAAAATGACTAGAAAGAAAACCTTACCTCAAAAGAAAGAATCAGAAACAGTCCTCTCTCCCACAGAGTTACAAAATCTGGATTACAATTCAATGTCAGAAAGCCAGTTCAGAAGCACTATTATACAGCTACTGGTGGCTCTAGAAAAAAGCATAAAGGACTCAAGAGACTTCATGACTGCAGAATTTAGAGCTAATCAGGAAGAAATTAAATATCAATTGAATGAGATGCAATCCAAACTAGAAGTCCTAAAGACGAGGGTTAACGAGGTGGAAGAACGAGTGAGTGACATAGAAGACAAGTTGATAGCAAAGAGGGAAACTGAGGAAAAAAGAGACAAACAATTAAAAGACCATGAAGATAGATTAAGGGAAATAAACGACAGCCTGAGGAAGAAAAACCTACATTTAATTGGGGTTCCCGAGGGCGCCGAAAGGGACAGAGGGCCAGAATATGTATTTGAACAAATTCTAGCTGAAAACTTTCCTAATCTGGGAAGGGAAACAGGCATTCAGATCCAGGAAATAGAGAGACCCCCCCCCCCCAAAATAAATAAAAACCGTTCAACACCTCGACATTTAATAGTTAAGCTTGAAAATTCCAAAGATAAAGAGAAGATCCTTAAAGCAGCAAGAGACAAGAAATCCCTGACTTTTATGGGGAGGAGTATTAGAGTAACAGCAGACCTCTCCACAGAGACCTGGCAGGCCAGAAAGGGCTGGCGGATATAAGCAAGGTCCTAAATGAGAAGAACATGCAACCAAGAATACTTTATCCAGCAAGGCTCTCATTCAAAATGGAAGGAGAGATAAAGAGCTTCCAAGACAGGCAGCAACTGAAAGAATATGTGACCTCTAAACCAGCTCTGCAAGAAATTTTAAGGGGGACTCTTAAAATTCCCCTTTAAGAAGAAGTTCAGTGGAACAATCCACAAAAACAAGGACTGAATAGATATCATGATGACACTAAACTCATATCTCTCAATAGTAACTCTGAATGTGAACGGGCTTAATGACCCCATCAAAAGGCGCAGGGTTTCAGACTGGATAAAAAAGCAGGACCCATCTATTTGAGTCTATAAGAGACTCATTTTAGACAGAAGGACACCTACAGCCTGAAAATAAAAGGTTGGAGAACCATTTACCATTCGAATGGTCCTCAAAAGAAAGCAGGGGTAGCCATCCTTATATCAGATAAACTAAAATTTACCCCGAAGACTGTAGTGAGAAATGAAGAGGGACACTATATCATACTTAAAGGATCTATCCAACAAGAGGACTTAACAATCCTCTATATATGCCCCGAATGTGGGAGCTGCCAAATATATCAATCAATTAATAACCAAAGTGAAGAAATACTTAGATAACAATACACTTATACTTGGTGACTTCAATCTAGCGCTTTCTACACTCGATAGGTCTTCTAAGCACAACATCTCCAAAGAAACAAGAGCTTTAAATGATACACTGGACCAGATGGATTTCACAGATATCTACAGAACTTTACATCCAAACTCAACTGAATACACATTCTTCTCAAGGGCACATGGAACTCTCTCCAGAATAGACCACATACTGGGTCACAAATCGGGTCTGAACTGATACCAAAAGATTGGGATCGTCCCCTGCATATTCTCAGACCATAATGCCTTGAAATTAGAACTAAATCACAAGAAATTTGGAAGGACCTCAAACACGTGGAGGTTAAGGACCATCCTGCTAAAAGATGAAAGGGTCAACCAGGAAATTAAGGAAGAATTAAAAAGATTCATGGAAACTAATGAGAATGAAGATACAACCGTTCAAAATCTTTGGGATGCAGCAAAAGCAGTCCTAAGGGGGAAATACATCGCAATACAAGCATCCATTCAAAAACTGGAAAGAACTCAAATACAAAAGCTAACCTTACACATAAAGGAGCTAGAGAAAAAACAGCAAATAGATCCTACACCCAGGAGAAGAAGAGAGTTAATAAAGATTCGAGCAGAACTCAACGAAATCGAGACCAGAAGAACTGTGGAACAGATCAACAGAACCAGGAGTTGGTTCTTTGAAAGAATTAATAAGATAGATAAACCATTAGCCAGCCTTATTAAAAAGAAGAGAGAGAAGACTCAAATTAATAAAATCATGGGGATCCCTGGGTGGCGCAGCGGTTTAGCGCCTGCCTTTGGCCCAGGGCGCGATCCTGGAGATCCGGGATCGAATCCCACATCAGGCTCCCGGTGCATGGAGCCTGCTTCTCCCTCTGCCTGTGTCTCTGCCTCTCTCTCACTGTTTGCCTATCATAAATAAAAAATAAAAAAATAAAAAAATAAAAATAAATAAAAATAAATAAAAATAAAAAAAAATAAAATCATGAATGAGAAAGGAGAGATCACTACCAACACCAAGGAAATACAAACGATTTTAAAAACATACTATGAACAGCTATACGCCAATAAATTAGGCAATCTAGAAGAAATGGACACATTCCTGGAAAGCCACAAACTACCAAAACTGGAACAGGAAGAAATAGAAAACCTGAACAGGCCAATACCCAGGGAGGAAATTGAAGCAGTCATCGAAAACCTCCCAAGACACAAAAGTCCAGGGCCAGATGGCTTCCCAGGGGAATTCTATCAAACGTTTAAAAGAAGAAACCATACCTATTCTACTAAAGCTGTTTAGAAAGATAGAGATGGAGTAATTTGTTCTATGAGGCCAGCATCACCTTAATTCCAAAACCAGACAAAGACCCCACCAAAAGGAGAATTACAGACCAATATCCCTGATGAACATGGATGTAAAAATTCTCAACAAGATACTAGCCAATAGGATCCAATAGTACATTAAGAAAATTATTCACCATGACCAAGTAGGATTTATCCCTGGGACACAAGGCTGGTTCAACACTCATAAAACAATCAATGTGATTCATCATATCAGCAAGAGAAAAAACAAGAACCATATGATCCTCTCATTAGATGCAGAGAAAGCATTTGACAAAATACAGCATCCATTCCTGATCAAAACTCTTCAGAGTGTAGGGATAGAGGGGACATTCCTCAACATCTTAAAAGCCATCTACGAAAAGCCCACAGCAAATATCATTCTCAATGGGGAAGCACTGGGAGCCTTTCCCCTAAGATCAGGAACAAGACAGGGATGTCCACTCTCACCACTGCTATTCAACATGGTACTGGAAGTCCTGGCCTCAGCAATCAGACAACAAAAAGACATTAAAGGCATTCAAATTGGCAAAGAAGAAGTCAAACTCTCCCTCTTTGCTGATGACATGATACTCTACATAGAAAACCCAATAGTCTCCACCCCAAGATTGCTAGAACTCATACAGCAATTTGGTAGCGTCGCAGGATACAAAATCAACGCCCAGAAGTCAGTGGCATTTCTGTACACTAACAATGAGACTGAAGAAAGAGAAATTAAGGAGTCAATCCCATTTACAATTGCACCCAAAAGCATAAGATACCTAGGAATAAACCTAACCAAAGAGGTAAAGGATCTATACCCTAAAAACTATAGGACACTTCTGAAAGAAATTGAGGAAGACACAAAGAGATGGAAAATATTCCATGCTCATGGATTGGCAGAATTAATATTGTGAAAATGTCAATGTTACCCAGGGCAATTTACACGTTTAATGCAATCCCTATCAAAATACCATGGACTTTCTTCAGAGAGTTAGAACAAATTATTTTAAGATTTGTGTGGAATCAGAAAAGACCCCGAATAGCCAGGGGAATTTTAAAAAAGAAAACCATAGGTGGGGGCATCACAATGCCAGATTTCAGGTTGTACTACAAAGCTGTGGTCATCAAGACAGTGTGGTACTGGCACAAAAACAGACACATAGATCAATGGAACAGAATAGAGAACCCAGAAGTGGACTTTGAACTTTATGGTCAACTAATATTCGATAAAGGAGGAAAGACTATCCATTGGAAGAAAGACAGTCTCTTCAATAAATGGTGCTGGGAAAATTGGACATCCACAGGCAGAAGAATGAAACTAGACTACTCTCTTTCACCATACACAAAGATTAACTCAAAATGGATGAAAGATCTAAATGTGAGACAAGATTCTAGCAAAATCCTAGAGGAGAACACAGGCAACACCCTTTTTGAACTCGGCCACAGTAACTTCTTGCAAGATACATCCACGAAGGCAAAAGAAACAAAAGCAAAAATGAACTATTGGGACTTCATCAAGATAAGAAGCTTTTGCACAGCAAAGGATACAGTCAACAAAACTAAAAGACAACCTACAGAATGGAGAAGATATTTGCAAATGACGTATCAGATAAAGGGCTAGTTTCCAAGATCTATAAGGAACTTATTAAACTCAACACCAAAGAAACAAACAATCCAATCATGAAATGGGCAAAAGACATGAAGAGAAATCTCACAGAGGAAGACATAGACATGGCCAACAAGCACATGAGAAAATGCTCTGCATCACTTGCCATCAGGGAAATACAAATCACAACCACAATGAGATACCACCTCACACCAGTGAGAATGAGGAAAATTAACAAGGCAGGAAACCACAAATGTTGGAGAGGATGCGGAGAAAAGGGAACCCTCTTACACTGTTGGTGGGAATGTGAACTGGTGCAGCCACTCTGGAAAACTGTGTGGAGGTTCCTCAAAGAGTTAAAAATAGACCTGCCCTACGACCCAGCAATTGCACTGTTGGGGATTTACCCCAAAGATACAGATGCAATGAAATGCCAGGACACCTGCACCCCAATGTTTCTAGCAGCAATGGCCACAATAGCCAAACTGTGGAAGGAGCCTCAGTGTCCATCAAAAGATGAATGGATAAAGAAGATGTGGTTTATGTATACAATGGAATATTACTCAGCCATTAGAAATGACAAATACCCACCATTTGCTTCAACGTGGATGGAACTGGAGAGTATTATGCTGAGTGAAGTAAGTCAATTGGAGAACAAACATTGTACGTTCTCATTCATTTGGGGAATATAAATAATAGTGAAAGGGAATATAAGGGAAGGGAGAAGAAATGTGTGGGAAATATCAGAAAGGGAGACAGAACATAAAAACTCCTAACTCTGGGAAACAAACTAGGGGTGGTGGAAGGGGAGGAGGGTGGGGGTGAATGGGTGATGGGCACTAGGGGGGCACTTGACAGGATGAGCACTGGGTGTTATTCTGTATGTTGGTAAATTGAACAACAATAAAAAATAAATTTATTTTAAAAAAAAAGAGAAGGTATCTTGCTGAAATTGAGGCGAGCCATAATAAATATCCAACTTAAGAGGTGGAGTTTCAAGGAAATAGCTTGTAATTCTCTTTCATTTCTCTCCTTAAAAATGATACCATAGCTTTCTAATACTCTGTATTTATTTACTCATGTCTAGAGCTATGGGATGATAACTTGCATTCACTTTAGAATTCCTATAACACTATCCCACTTTGTGCAAATATTAATTTAAAAATATTAAAAATGATAATATAAAAATTAATAGTTTCAATTCATGCAAAATATTTGAAATATGAGCCCAAATATTTTTAGATTTCTTCAGGAACTCCAAAATTGCAAACATGATAGCCTGAAAATGGTGTACTGTATTTATGCTAAGTCCACACGGTGAAGTCTCTAGCAAGAAAAAAATATTCTCTTTCTTTTGTCAATATTTTATGAATCATACACTTATTTATGTGCACAGTAACTTTTATGTCAGAGTTCAGTCACTATTCTACTATTATTTAACCATTTGCTGTTATTATGATTTAATTTTTTTGGTATCCTATAACAATGTAACAACATAAGCATTCATTGAATGGGGGTGCTAGGAGCAGTGCTAAAAAACATGCCTCAATATCAATTACTTTGGCAAAGAACTTGAAGGTGAATGAACAAAACTCTAAATAAAGCCAAATAACTGCCATGGTGTGTTGTGCTATTAATGTGGAAACAAGCAACATGAGAAACGTTAGAAGTATTGCTAAAAAAATTAAAAGCATGAATATACAACACAATGGCCAAAGATTTATGCACCTTGAGAATATATCTCACGTTCTTTGCCTTTACTTCTGTGGAGAAATTAGTCCTTTGACATGGGTTTTTAATTATGTGTCTTGCAACTTAGGGATGCAGCCAGATCCCATGTATGTAAGGAAATGGGCCTGAATTGCATTTTTAAAAAATATATTTGTTTCCTTGTGGTTTTTCAGAATATAAGCAATCATGCTTGTTGTATTAGAAAATTCTAAACTGTGTAAAGATGAAGAAATCATCTAGAATTTCACCATCCATTGGCCAACCTTACTAGCATTTGACAGTTTCTTCAGGTTTTTTTCCTCTATATTTTTACCTAGTTTATACATATATGATATTTATATATTATACTAATACAATACATTTTATATGTATACAATTTTGTATCCTAATGTTTTTCTTAACCTTAAATCAGGATTTATCAGAACACATCAATGAACATTATAAAGGCTACAAAATATCTCATCACACAATTATAACATATTTAATAGTACTACTGTTAATGCTAAAACATTAGATACTTTCCAAGTTTTGCCATTACAAATAATTCAGTGATGAGTATCCTTGGATATAAATTTTATTCGTAGTTATTTTTCTCTGAGGAAGTCTCTTAAAAGGAAAATTATTATTTTTTTTTTTTAATTTATGATAGTCACACAGAGAGAGAGAGAGAGAGAGAGGCAGAGACACAGGCAGAGGGAGAAGCAGGCTCCATGCACCGGGAGCCCGATGTGGGATTCGATCCTGGGTCTCCAGGATCGTGCCCTGGGCCAAAGGCAGGCGCCAAACCACTGCGCCACCCAGGGATCCCTTAAAAGGAAAATTAGATCAAATAGTATCTTGATACGTATTGCCAGATTCCTTTCCAGAAGGATTAAAGCAATTTACAGTCTTCCTGGGAACAAATAAAAGTACTCATTTCATCCCATCTTTACTCTTTAAATATTATTATTTTTAAAAATATTGCCAATTTTAGTAGCAGAAAATGTTTTATTGTTTTAATTCACATTTTTTATTAATTTGTCAGTTGGGGTTTTCCCTATATGTATTAGCTAGTTACTTACATTTCTTATTTTGTAAATTATCTATATATTGTCCTTTGCTCTTTCTCTAGTGTCTTAACAATTTTCCTGCCAATATGTATAAATTCTTTACCTATCAGGCATTAATCCATAATTTATCATATTTGCTTTCTTTATGGTTTAAATGTTCTTTTTAAATGAGAAAAAATAAATAAGAACACAAAATTTAGTATAGTGTCATGAATCTTATACTTCACTAAGTTGGTTTTATGATGATTTCAAAAACTTTTGATTACTCTCATCAGTTTATTCTTTCAAGTAACTCTTATAATTAGAGTTCTAATAGAAAACAAAATCCATTGGGATTTTTAATATAATTACATTTATGAATTTAATTCATAATTAATTTAGTTTTCCAGTCTTCTAAAATGGTTATTTCCTTGCAGTCAAGATTTCTGTCTCAGTTATCTTTGAGAGTACATTTTTAAAAATAAACTTAATGGCTTCAAACAAGAATTTATTGTTATCTTCCTGGAATCTCTCATGGGTTGTGGTCAGATAGCAGCTGGAGCTGTAGTTCAGGCTCATCGAGGCTGGATGCTCAAGGCTTCCTCATTCATGAACCAGGCTCATCAGTGTTCCTCCTCATGGCCTCTCCTCCCAGTAGAGTAGCCTGGATTTCTTACATGGTAGCTCAGGGCTCCAAGACTTGGAAGCAGTGTTCTTCAATCTAGCCTAGACCTGCCATAGTGTCACTATTGTCATGTTCTATTGATCAAATCAGTTACCTGACAGCTCAGATTCAAAAGGTGGAGCTTCAGTCACCTTGTCCCGGGGAAGGGGCTTGTGGAAAGGCCATCATCTTTGGAGACAAACTACCACATCTTCTTCATTGATCTTTATTTGATTTAGAATTTTCTTCACAAAAGTATTTGAAATTTCTGTTGCTATAGTAATTCGTGTTTTTTTCTTTTATCGTTTACTAAACAGTTAGTGCTGATAGGAAGCAAAGATTGTTTTTGATATACTTATTTTGTATTCAATTGCCTAACTAAATGGTCTTATTTCTTCTAATTACTTCTCAGTTTAAGAGTCTCATGCTCTACTGACTGAGCTAGCTGGGCTACTTCTCAGTTTAATATCTTAGTTCTCCTAGGAAGATAATCATATGCTCTTAAAATAAAGATGACTATTTCCTCCTCTTTTTCAATAGTTAAATCTCTTACCCATTGTACCAGTCGAGACTAAGAGGAAGCAGCCTTATTTTGTTTCTGTTGTATAATTTTTTTAAGTACAAGTAAAATGAAGTTATAAACTGGACATATTTTATCAACACATGCATCTCCCAGAGCTAAATTAAACCACTTACTTTTATGTGTCAGTGCAATACAAACGACTAGAAAGGTAGGGTTTTATTCCACATAAATTGAATTCAAGGAAAGGGAGAATAAAACAAGATGAGGAAGAAAATAACATATTCTGGACACTGCAATATTTCCTTTCTGAAATCTATAAACTTCCAAAAATAAATCATAACCATAAAACATTCCATTGACTCCCACAAATAGCTAATATCTCTAAATAAATA
This sequence comes from Canis lupus dingo, assembly GCF_003254725.2. Taxonomy (NCBI): domain Eukaryota; kingdom Metazoa; phylum Chordata; class Mammalia; order Carnivora; family Canidae; genus Canis; species Canis lupus. The sequence continues at coordinate 87,721,987 of NC_064243.1, forward strand.
TAAAATATCATGAATCTCAGCAATTTGTCCTTTCTTCCCAAGCTCGACTATTGTACCAGTCTTTACACTAGATGTAAAGAATCATGTTAAGTACATAAGTAAGTATTAGAATAAGGCTTTTCAGCCATTTTATACTCACAAGTGGCTGATAGGCATATGGTGGAGCATATTCTTCAGCATATGTTGTCAATGCATACCTATGAAGGATAAGTCAATATTTGAGAGGAGAATGACACTTAAAATGTTTAGTCTTATATACTTTACATGAAATAAAAAAATTTCAAGGACAATTGGCCCCAATAAAATTCTTAAAACCTGCAATGTCCCAGACCTTGTTCATAGCATTACCTACCACCACAGGATGCCCATCCTTCCATTACTTCCAATTCAGTACCACTCACTACTCTCCTTACTAATGATATGCTACCAATGCCAAGTCCCTGAGAGTAAGTGCATTCCAGACTTTTGGGATTCTCTTTACCATCTACTTTCTGTCCTTCAAATCTTTTTGACTCTATGCTCCATGTTCTCTGCTAGATGACATATGAAAAAGATAACATAAGGTAACCAGGTAGACTGAGATTATATATCTTTCCCAACTTCCACCCCATTAAACACATAGCAGTACTGAATAAATAAATCCTCCCTCACCCAAGTCTACAAGCACAGCTAAGCTCCAAAGGGAAACCCTAACGTACTAGAAATGAAGAGAATACTCACTAGAATGGGAAGCCATAGATGATGTGCCAAAGTGAGAAGCTAGAGCTTGAACTGCATATGAAGGGCTAGAGACATGGCCTTGGTTTCACAGAAGACAAAGAACTACTACTTACAGCCAGAAGCCTATAAAGTCTGTACTCTCAAACAGAAGAAACCAAAGAAACTCCAGCTATCAATCCAGAGAAACTTGCAAGAAAGCTTCTCTATTTGGAACTCAGGGTGGGAAAGAAATTGTTTTCTATGAGAAATAAACAAAATAAATACAGCTCTGTTTCTGGCAATATTACGGGACAATCAAAGAAATTTGTCTGAGAACTGCATACCTAAAAATATTGGGCACAAGGAAATTTAAACATTTTAATTCATGGCTATGCTACTGGGAAAGAGAATTCAGCAAGTAAAAGAATTCCAAAATAACAAGGAAGTCAAACTCATTGGGTACAGGTGCTAATATTTTACCTAGTGGTAACCACCAGTTCCTGTTAAGCTTTTGAAGTGTGGTTTCCAGAGTAATAGTATTAGCATTACTTGGAAACTTATTAGGAATACAAACAAATGGGACCTATCCCTAATCTGCTGAATTAGAAAACTGGGGGTAGGGCCTAGGAGTCTGTGTTTTAACAAGACCACTAGGTGATGCTGATGTAGACTCAAGTTTAAGCACTAGCTACTCAGAGATTCCTGGGTGGCTCAGTGGTTTAGCGCCTGTCTTTAGCTGGGGGTGTGATCCTGGAGTCCTGGGATTGAGCCTTACATCAGGCTCCCCGCGTGGAGCCTGCTTCTGTCTCTCATGAATGAAGAAGGTCTTTTTTTTTTTTTTTTTTTAAATAAGCACTGGGTACTAGGAGAACAAAAATTAGAAGTGTAATTTTCAAACTAGCAAATATTTTTTTGAAGGATCCATCTAATAAAAAAAGGGAAAGGAGAATAAAAGGAAGAAAGAAAAGTAATTTCTGCTCATAAGACAAAATCATAAAATAAAAATTTGCAATCACAATGAAAGTAAAGGGGGGTTAAACTCATCAGTGAAAGTATTTCTCAGACTTAAACTGAATGTCAATATGTATTATATAGTACAATTCTATACTTCTATACCTAGAATAAAATTATTTTCAAAGGAAGTTTGAAAGTAGAAGCATATAAAAAGACATATCCAGAAAATATTAACCCAAATTAAGTTAGTGTTCTTATATTAATATCATATGTAATTGACTTTGAGTCAAAAGTTATTAGTTATAAAGATTATCTACTGATTAAAGGAACAAGTATCAGTCAATAAACCTAACAACATGAATATATGTTAAAAAATGTCAGAATCACAAAGATAAAATGATAAATCCATAGTTAGGACAAGATGCTATACATTCCTAGGTCCTTTGGTTCCTTTAACCCATACCTACATATATCCTCCCAAACCATATAGATCAACAGCAAAAGCAAATAAAAATCATATAATGCCCATGCCCAGAGTATAACAGTGGCTAGAGAAGACTACAAATTTCAGTTTATATGTAGGTGAGAGAACAATTCAGAATCAGTAACACCCGATCCAGAGCCCATTCTGGAGCAAAATCAGGTGGGGATTACACGAGAGAAGGTGGCAAGTTCATAATGGGGATGGAACACAGAGGTGCATCACCCCCAGAAAGCAAGGCATCCTTCCCTGATGAGACAATACCGAGAGAAGTTTGAGACTAGAGGATCTGAAGGTTGGCTTTTCAAGAAAGAGGCCTGGATAGTATTCAAGATCACAGTGGCAGTCTTGGAAGGTGCTGTCCCTGGGAAATTGGGAGACAATTAGCAAGGTAAAGAAAAATAAAAACTCAAGTTCCAAAATTAAGGGTCCTAGAAGCATCACACTTTCAAAAAAGATACCCTTAATGAAATAAAGCTCACTTCACTGTTCCAACAGTAGAGGGCACTCTTGAACTAAGAGTTTGAGAAAACTGCTTAAACATCTCATTGCCCCTCCTCAGAATTACCTGATTGCTGCTAGTCCAGGAAAATTCAACATACTTAAAATGAACAGAGAAGTGCAACATTACTATAAGAAGAAAACAGTAAACGAGAATCAAAACTAAGCTGATGAAAACCATCTCCAGAAACATTCCCAAATAATCACAGAAATCCTTCATCAGTGTTTCTATTCAGTGAACTGGATTCTGTACTATATACTGGAGATTTGAGAAAATGTAGTAAAACAAGAAGGAGAAGCATAAGTGTAATAACTGGAATGGAAGAAACAAAATTTTCATCTTCCACAGATGATAAGATTGTCTATATTAAAAATAATCCAAGAGAATCTACAAATCATAGCAACAGGCAAGTTTCATGAAGGTTGTTGGATACAAGATCGATATACAAAAATAGCATACCCAAATACCAGCAACAAGAAATTAGAAAGTATAATTAAAGTGAAATGTCTCATTTATAACTGCAATAAAATCTCTAATGTTCCTGTAGGAATACGTCTAACAAGATTTAAAAGATATTTATGACAAAAATTACAATATTTGCTGAAGGATATAAAATAGCCTTTTATTTATGGATGACAACTCAATATATGCTACATATACATACATGTGTGTATATGTATAATTTCTAAAAGGTTTACGATCTGACATTTTATGTATGACTGTTGATTAAATTATAATTTAAAATTTCTATTGATCAAAAGACACCATAAACAGTGTTACAAGAGAAGTCATAGACAAAAAGAAGATAATTATAAAATTAAGTGAAATAATATTAGTATCCAGAATAAACAAAAAATTCTTAGAAATCAATAAAAGCCTATGGGAAAATGGCCTAAGGCTATAGTCAGTTCACAGTAGAAGAAAATGAAATGGCCATCAAATACTTGAAAGCAAATTCAGTCTGAAAATTGTCTTAAATTCAGTAGAAAATGCAAAGTTAAACAAGGTACCATTTTATATCCATTTGGTGAAAATTAAAAATCTCTACAATGTTTATAAGGGTACGAAAGCATAAGCGTATTTATACACCACTCATGGCAACATCTTACAAAATTGAAGGTGCATATATCTAAATAACCAGCAATTATATTTCTGTGTATTAAGAAATCCTTGTATATATACTTAAGGAGACATATATAAAGATATTCAATGTAGCTTTATTGGTAACAGTGAAAAATTGGGAGTTAATGTCCATCAATATGGTGGATATATTGGATGACTCTGTAAGTCATCATAAATTGTCTTTCTAAAAAAAAATAAGCAAATATGGCAAAAATATTAACTTACATTATAACTGGGTAATAAGTAGATGGATGTCTGAAGAGTATTTTATATGGAAATATCCCATAATCTTAAAATGTTTGTGTTAATAGGTGACAGTGAACTTGTTTCCCTACCCTATTCTCCTCCAAAGTTATGACTCAAATGGTATAATTATCATTATACCCGTCAAATAGAGTGTTGCTCTGGGCAGGCAAATTTGCAAGGTGGCATTGGGCATCTCTCAATGCACTTAAAGCAGGCAGAAACCCATTCTACCCAAGCTCAAGCCATTCTCCCTCTCTTTATTATCACCTCCCAGCACAGAGTCTGATACAAGGAAGGCCCTGAGAAATTAATCAAATGCATAAAGCAATAAAAATAAAATCAGAATATAAAAATATATAGATTTACTACAAGAACTCAAAGTAAATAAAGGTGAAAGGTTAAAATATTCAGTGATCTTTCTGAAAATGCAATGTGGTTCAACAAAATGGAAACTTTTACAATACTGAATGACAGTCAGTTATAAACCATTTGTAATCTCCCCTCCCTCTTCCACTTTTTAATCTGAATAATAATTCAGATTAAATCCAAATAAGATTAAATTCAGATGGCAAAAATCTTTTTTTTTTTTTAAAGATTTTACTTATTTGAGAGATAGAGAGTGCACAAGCAGAGGGAAGGGCAGCAAGAGAGGGAGAAGCAGACTCCCCTGGTGAGCAGGGAGCCCCCTACTCAAAGCAGGGCTTGATCCCAGGGACCTGGGATCAGGACCCGAGCCAAAGGTAGATGGTTACCCAATTGAACCACCCAGGCACCCCGGGGCAAAAATCTTTAAGTGATATATTTCATCCAATTTGAAACAAGATAGTCTCTTGAAAATAAAGCTATGGAAAATCAACATAGGTATCTTCCTTTTAGATATCAGCTGAAGGCTATAGCCAAATAAAGAATATAATGAAAGAATAAGTTCATTAGAAGAGAAATGGCCTTCAGAGAAACTCATGAAAGCCAGAGATGAGAAAATTAAGGAAGGTATGGTATGGGTTCTAGGCATGAGGAAGAAGTGTTCTGGCTCATAAACAGACCCCTCTGGGAGATTCTGGGAGCAGAGCGGCAATATACCAAAGTCAGTGTTCCAATCGGATTTACGAGAGCCAACTATTACGTTAGCTCATTGTCTGAAATCATCTTTTTTTTTTTTAAAGATTTTATTTATTTATTCACAAGAAACACAGAGAGAGAGATAGAGGCAGAGACACAGGCAGAGGGAGAAGCAGGCCCCATGCAGGGAGCCCGACATGGGACTCGATCCTGGGTCTCCAGGATCACACCCTAGGCTGAAGGCGGCACTAAACCACTAGGGCTGCCCTGTCTGAAATCATCTTAAACAAGCCTGTGCAAAATGTCCAGTACCCTGCTGTACCACTCCATCACTACCCACAGCTGATAGGTCCAGCTCAGATTCCATCAGCGTTCTACCATGGAATTTCTTACTACAGTTGAATGAGAAAGGGTCAGTCATTGTCTTGTGTTAAGAACCCTGGGATGTAAAGTCCCTCTCCTCAAAGGGAGAAAAGAAAGCCAAAGGAAAGAGAATCCTGGTCCCAATTCCAGTAGTTTCCAAAGTTCAGTTCTTCCAGGGAATTTTCCAGAGTTCCATGTGGTAATTCAGACTCTTTTTAATATGGGCAGCCCTGGTGGCTCAGCGGTTTAGCGCTGCTTCAGCCCAGGGCCTTATCCTGGAGACCCGGGATTGAGTCCCATGTCAGGCTCCCTGTGTAGAAACTGCTTCTCCTCCCTCTGCCTGTGTCTCTGCCTCTCTCTGTGTGTCTCTCATGAATAAATAAAATATTTTAAAAAAACAAACTCTTTTAATAAAACCTCCGTTTGGCTCAAAATTTTAATTGTACATTTTTTTACTTAACTGAAAGAGTCCTATTATCAGGTAATCAGAGTCTAAGGCCATCGATCATTGTAATCTTATAACTAACTCACCTTGTTCTGATTCCAAACACTCTGAACAACATTTTGATTATAATTTGCCTTCTTTTTACCAAGCAAGAATGCTTTTGTTAGGCTGATATGACTGGTGTGCTTGAACATTTTATTTCTCATTATAAATTAACTAATTAGAATATTGGCTTTTCTTGTGAGTTTAATGAGTGAAAGTCAATCTCCATGACTCAGATTAATTCTGTAGCACAGATAAAACGGTCTTTCCGGAAATGTAAAACTGAAGACCAGATGCTGGTAAATTTACCAGTATAATGCTATGCTGTAAGAAAGCTTGGAAGGTGGACAGTTGGCTTTTGCCCAGCACCAGTCACAGTTGGCCACATATGCCCTCTTCCACCTTTATGGTTGTAAGTTAGAAAATAACTAATGGTGTTCTGCAAGATGAAAAAGGAAAAGAAGTCTGAATTTGAAGTTATTATTAAAGCCATGGTATTAGTTAAAATGTCTACAACTGCACTAACCCCTGTGGTAACATGTGGATCTGTGACAGAATGATACACCAAAACCCATGGAATCACAGTTTCTTAGACTTGGAAAAACTTTAAAGGTCAACTGCTTCTTTTCTGTGTTGTCTGAAGGAGGTGCAGCTATTTTCTTACCCAGCTTCCCAGCAACAAGAACAAGGGCATGTGACATATACTCAGCAAATCAGATGGCCCTCCTAAGAGTCTGAATCTGAGTAAGTGATGCAAAGACTCAAAAAAGCAAAGAGTTAATTTGGAATGAATCCCATTGCTGGCAGCAGGGGAGGCAGCACCCATTATTTAGGATGGGCATAGCCCCTGTGGCTATGGATCCTATTTGACTGTGTGGTAAGGGGAAAGAGGAGCTTACAACCTCTCTGGGAAATTCTGTCTCATTCTTAACAGAAATCATCATTCTTTTTAAATCTCATATTGAGCGGAGATTCCTCTTCCTTCTACCTACAGAATGAAGCCACACAGAGCAAATCTGATAGTTGAACATCTTCTGAATGCCAGAACTTTTTTTAATGTACCACTAATCTACCCTCAAACTTCCCTAGCTGTGTAATTCTCATCTCAATATATTCAGTTAATGTTACTTCTTAGAAAATTTCTCTTGAAGACTTCTGCTCTGGTCTCAAGAGATTGCTCTCCCAACCTGCTGCACAACAGGCACATTGGGAAGCCTTAGTCCTGGGGATAACTTCCCCTGCTCTCCTAAGATGGATTTTCTATTCTGGGGGAGGGTCTCTTATCTTTATCTTTGTTAACTCCTTCTTTTTTTTTTAAATTTTTATTTTTTTTATTTATTTATGAAAGTCACACACACACAGAGAGAGAGAGGCAGAGACACAGGCAGAGGGAGAAGCAGGCTCCATGCACCGGGAGCCCGACGTGGGATTCGATCCCGGGTCTCCAGGATCGTGCCCTGGGCCAAAGGCAGGCGCCAAACCTCTGCGCCACCCAGGGATCCCTACTCCTTCATTTTTAAAAAATAATTAACATACAGTGTTAGATTAGTTTCAAGTGTACAATACGATGATACAACTCTGTAATGGTTCAGTGCTCATCAAGTGTACTCTTCATCCCCTTTATCTATTTCACTCATCCTCCCACCTACCTCTCTGCTATGGCAACCACTAGCTTGTTCTCCGTGTTTAAGAGTCTGGCTTTTTACTTGTCTCTTGTTTTCTTTGTTCATTTGTTTTGTTTCTGAAATTCTGCATATGAATGAAATCATACCATATTTGTCCTTCTCTGACTGACTTATTTCACTTAGCATTAGGTCCTTGACGTCCATCCTAAAAATCAACCTTAAGGAGGCTAGGGGGCAAGAGGTGGACACTTTGAGTCTGTTTTTAGTCCTGATCCAAGCCAAGCCCTTGCTAAGTTCTCCAGAAGTTTGAAAGTAATTTTCCCCTTCCCTCAAGAACACAGACCTGGAAACCCAGAGGTTCTGGTCTACTCTCTGCTGTTATGGTTAAGTGGTCAGTGAGCCTTGAGTAAGTCATTTAAACCCTTTACACTTTAATTACCCTCATCAGTATCTCTACCATAAATACTTACAGACTAGATGGGTAGATTAATTAATGAGAAATTGGAATCTTTGATTATCTCTGTGTTTTGATTTCCTTGCCTATACAATTACAAAGATACCTATTCATATGACCTTGTATAAATGTTAGGAGGAAATAGATAGTAGATCATGCATTGTAAGAGTACTTTGAAGGGATGGAGCACTCTACACATTTAAGCATGAAAGATAATGTATTATAGTGATTAACAACACAAGCTCTGCAGTCAAACCAGACATGAGTTTAAAACCCAGCTCTGGTGCTTAAAGGTAAGGAACTTTTGGGAAGTTACATTACCTCTCCGAGTCCCTTTTTAATGGAGATAGCTGTAGTGTCTATCTCAAAGAAAGAGAATTAAATGAAATACATCACGTAAAGCCCTTGGCTCAGTACCAGACACATAATATGTGCTCATTAACACACGAAGAAAAAATAATATTGCGGGCAGCCCGGATGGCTCAGCAGTTTAGCGCCGCCTTCAGCCCAGGTCGTGATCCTGGAGACCCGGGATCGAGTCCCACATCGGGCTCCCTGCATGGAGCCTGCTTCTCCCTCTGCCTGTGTCTCTGCCTCTCTCTCTCAATCCTCTCTGTGTGTTCTCATGAATAAATAAATAAAATCTTAAAAAAATAATAATAATATTGCAATGAAACTAATTAAACAGTGGAAGAACTTCATTGTCTTTGCATTTTAATTGAAATATTCAAGGGGCAGTGTGGTGAATGGATTGAAAGGGACAAGCCTGGAGGCAGAGGAACTAGTTAGGACATATATTAGCAATTGGATCTGGGTCAGTGACCCTGCTCAAGCTCAAGTCTCAACTATCCACCCATTATCTGGCATTTGCTCCTCCTCTTACCTTCATTGCCTCAATGAATGGCCCCATTAACCCTCCAATGCCTAAACCAGAAGCCTTGGAATCAATGTTAAACCTTCTCTATCCTTAAGATGAATCAGTTATCAAGTAAATGCCTATTCTTCTCTCTTAAAATATCTAAAATACGAAACCTTTTCCTCTACACCGCCATCACTAAAGATGTCTTGATTAGTTCAACAGCCTTCTGACTGCAATTCCAGTCACCTACAAATCTGCCTTCTGCTTTTTTTTTTTTAAGATTTTATTTATTCATGAGAGACACACAGAGCGAGAGAGGCAGAGACCTAGGCAGAGAGAGAAGCAGGCTCCATGCAGGGAGCCTGATGTGGGACTCAATCCCAGGACCGAGGGATCACACCCTGAGCCAAAGGCAGACACTCAACCACTGAGCCACCCAGGTGTCCCTGCCTTCTACTTTCTAAACACAATCTGATTGTTCTATCCCATACTTGAAAAACATTCAAAACATTCACTCTTGCCTTCATGATAAAGTCCAAACTCCTTAATATAGCTTTTAGGCCCTGCCTGTTTTGCCCTAAACATCTCCCTCCAACTTTAGCTGCTATCACTGAACACTTGTACTCTGTGAACCAGGAATGCCCAACATGGGTGCCACCTTCCCCTGCCTTCATACGTCCAATATTAATCCTCTCTTGGGTGTCCTTCTCTCCTGCTGATTTGGTTAACTCCCACTCCAACTTCATCACTCAGCTAAGGTTTCACATCTATTTGGAATTCATTCCCAACCTTCCAAATCTGAGTTATGTGCTTTTCTTGTATCCTCTGTTCATCATAGCATGCAGGGTGTAGGCTGGCTCATTCAACATCTGTTCCAATCTTCCTTCTCCCTCACCTTTCTCTACGTCTTCACTATCTCACTTCTTCCCTCATAGAACAGACTGATGTTAGGATGCATAGCAACCCTCTTGACATTATGAGAATTAAAGTTACTAGTAAAATTTGCAGAGAAAAGAGACAAGAAGACATTGCATTTTTGATGACATCAGTAGGTGCCACACCAATCTCGACTCCCTTACATTTCATGCCAGCTGAACAAATTTCTTAATTATTCACGTTGCTATTAGGTAGGTTTCCTGTTACTTTTAGCCAAGTGTATTTCTTACTGATATGTATTGACTAGTTATTTTTCTGCTCATGTATTGGACAATGAGCTACTTCAGGAATGAGGTGTCTTATCTCTATGTTCCAAATACCTAACTGTTCCTAATTCACAGGAGGCAGTCATTATGTTGAAAGAATACATTCAGATATAGGGGACAAACATAATTTTCTCAGGCCTAATAACTATTGCAAGCCATTCGGATGAACAATATAAGGTTTATACATTAAGGTAATAATTTAACTATATAAGTGCCAAATACAGAATCAAATTAAATACAGATAGCAGCAAAGATTTTGTAATGCTAGAAAGTTCCTGTTACTGTGAAACCATTTCTATAGCTCAACGATGCATGGTATAGCACTATCCACTGAGACATGCTGAAGATTTTAGTAATTATAACATTATGACAATCACATAATCTTCCAACATCATAAAGAGTAATATTAGTAACACAGGCTCATCATTAATATACATGGAATAAAAGGAAGTGTCAGGATCAAATAGAAATTCCATGATATTGACATTTTGAAAATCTTTGCCACTCACTTGTTATATTAGCTCTCATCAGTCCCAAAAGTTTGAACTGCTTATATCCCCAGTGGAGTAGCAATGACAAAAATTCACCCATAGGCCAAATAATGGTAGAAGTAGTCATATAATCTCTGTTGTTAGAGTCATGAAGGTTGCTTCAATTATGTATTGCTGCTTTGTAAAACTTACTTGCTTAAAATAACAATCATTTTATTATCTCTGGTTATTCTGTGGGATGACTGGACTCAGCTGGGTAGGGTTTTTTGCTCCATGTGATGTCAATTAGAGCTACAGTCATCCAGGTGCTTGACTAGTCTAGAATATCCAAGATTACTCATTTTCATGTCAGGCAGTCAGTTTTGTCTGTAGTGTGGGAGCTCAGTTGGAGCTGTCAAACACAATGTCTTGGTTCTCCTCCATGTATCTTGGGCTTCTCATAGCATGTTGGCTAGATTCCAAGATTCAGAAAATAGGAACTACTAGTCTCATAAGGTCTGTACTCATATGTCCCAGAGCATCACTTCTGCTATTCTATTGATCAAAATGAGTCACATGGCCAGCCCAGATTTATAAGACAGGCAGATAACCTCTGCCTCTTCATGGGAGCTGTGGAATGCATGTACAGAGAAAGAAAGGATAGTTGATGGCTACTTCTGGAGACTAGAAACCAAATAAGTAAGTTGAATAAAGCTATCTTCATAATTTTAACTTGAGCACTGAGCACACCTAAAGATGCAAATAAATCTGAACTTCAGTTTTGTGGGTGTAACTTGAAAGGCTATTTTAAATAGGTATTATGATGACACTAAATTCATATCTTTCAATAGTAACTCTGAACGTGAATGGGCTTAATGATCCCATCAAAAGATGCAGGGTTTCAGACTGGATAAAAAAATAAGACCCATCTATTTGCTGTCTACAAGAGACTCATTTTAGACCAGGATGCCTACAGACTGAAAATAAAAGGTTGGAGAACCATTTACCATTCAAATGGTCCTCAAAAGAAAGCTGGGGTAGCAACGCTCATATCAGATAAATTAAAGTTTATCCCAAAGACTATAGTAAGAGATGAAGAGGGACACTATATCATACTTAAAGGATCTATCCAACAAGAAGACCTAATAATCATGAATATTTATGCCCCTAATGTGGGAGCTGCCAAGTATATCAATCAACTAATAACCAAAGTTAAGACATACTTAGATAATAATACACTTATACTGGGAGACTTGAACACGGCGCTTTCTGCAAATGACAGATATTCTAAGCACAACATCTCCAAAGAAGTAAGAGCTTTAAAAGATACACTGGACCAGATGGGTTTCACAGACATTTACAGAACTTTACATCCGAATGCAACCGAATACAAATTCTGCTCAAGTGCATGGAACTTTCTCCAGAATAGACAACATACTGGGTCACAAATCAGGTCTTAACTGATACCAAAAGATTGGGATTGTCCCCTGCATATTTTCAGACCATAACGCTTTGAAACTGGAACTCAATCACAAGAAGAAATTTGGAAGAAATTCAAACACGTGGAGGTTGAAGACCATCCTGCTAAAAGATGAATGAGTCAACCAGGAAATTGGAGAAGAATTAAAAAGATTCATGGAAACTAATGAGAATGAAGATCCCAAAATCTTTGGGATATGGCAAAAGCAGTCCCAAAAGGGAAATACATCGCAATACAAGCATCCCTCAAAAAACTGGAAAAAAACTCAAATACACAAGCTAACCTTGCAGCTAAAGGAACTGGAGAAAGAACAGCAAGTGAAGCCTACATCCAGCAAAAGAAGAGAGGTAATAAAGATCCGAGCAGAACTCAATGAAATAGAGACCAGAAGAACTGTAGAACAGATCAACAAAACCAGGAGTTGGTTCTTTGAAAGAATTAATAAGATAGATAAACCATTAGCCAGCCTTATTAAAAACAAAAGAGAAAAGACTCTAATTAATAAAATCATGAATGAAAAAGGAGAGCTCACAACCAATACCAAGGAAATACAAACAATTTAAAAAATATATTATGAGCAACTATATGCCAATAAGTTAGAAATTAGGCAATCTAAAAGAAATGGACGCATTTCTGGAAAACCACAAACTACCAAATTTGGAACAGGAAGAAATAGAAAACCTGAACAGGCCAGTACCCAGGGAGGAAATTGAAGCAGTCATCAAAAACCTCCCAAGACACAAAAGTCCAGGGCCAGATAGCTTCCCAGACAAATTCTATCAAACATTTAAAGATGAAACAATACCTACTCTACTAAAGCTGTTCAAAAAGATAGAAAGGGATGGAATACTTCCAAACTCATTCTATGAGGCCAGCATCACCTTAATTCCAAAACCAGACAAAGACCCCACCAAAGAGGAGAATTATAGACCAATCTCCCTGATGAACACAGATGCAAAAATTCTCAACAAGATACTAGCCAATAAGATCCAAGAGTACATTAAGAAGATTATTCACCATGACCAAGTGGGATTTATCCCTGGGATGCAAGGCTGGTTCAACACTCATGAAGCAATCAACGTGATAGATCATATCAACAAGAGAAAAAAACAAGAACCATATGATCCTCTCAATAGATGCAGAGAAAGGATTTGACAAAATACAGCATCCATTCCTGATCAAAACTCTTCAGAGTGTAGGGATAGAGGGAACATTCCTCAGCATCTTAAAAGCCACCTACTAAAAGCCCACAGCAAATATCATTCTCAATGGGGAAACATTGGGAGCCTTTCCCCTAAGATCAGGAACACGACAAGGAGGTCCAGTCTCCCCACTGCTAGAAGTCCTAGAACATCGTTCTAGAAATCCTAGGCTCAGCAATCAGGCAACAAAAAGAAATAAAAGGCATTCAAATTGGCAAAGAAGAAGTCAAACTCTCCCTCTTTGCAGTTGACATGATACTGTACATAGAAAACCCAAAAGACTCCACCCCAAGATTGCTAGAACTCATACAGCAATTTGGCAGTGTGGCAGGATACAAAATCAATGCCCAGAAGTCAGTGGCATTTCTGTACACTAACAATGAGACTGGAGAAAAAGAAATTAAGGAGTCAATCCCATTTACAATTGCACCCAAAAGCATAAGATACCTAGGAATAAACCTAACCAAAGAGGTAAAGGATCTATACCCTAAAAACTATAGAACACTTCTGAAAGAAATTGAGGAAGACACAAAGAGATGGAAAAAGATTCCGTGCTCATGGATTGGCAGAATTAATATTGTGAAAATGTCAATGCTACCCAGGGCAATTTACACATTCAGTGCAATCCCTATCAAAATACCATGGACTTTCTTCAGAGAGTTGGAACAAATCATCTTAAGATTTGTGAGGAATCAGAAAAGACCCTGAATAGCCAGGGGAATATTAAAGAAGAAAACCAGAGCCGGGGGCATCACAATGCCAGATTTCAGGTTGTACTATAAAGTTGTGATCATCAGGACAGGGTGGTGGTAGTGGTACAAAAACAGACACATAGATCAATGAAACAGAATAGAGAACCCAGAAATGGGCCCTCAACTCTATGGGCAACTAATATTCGACAAAGCAGGAAAGACCATCCACTGGAAAAAGGATAGTCTCTTCAATAAATGGTGCTGGGAAATTTGGACAGCCACATGCAGAAGAATGAAACTACACCAGACACAAAGATTAACTCAAAATGGATGAAAGATCTAAATGTGAGACAAGATCCATCAAAATCCTAGAGGAGAACACAGGCAACATCCTTTTTAAACTTGGCCACAGCAACTTCTTGCAAGATACATCCATGAAGGCAAGGGAAACATAAGCAAAAATGAACTATTGGGACTTCATCAAGATAAAAGCTTCTGCACAGCAAAAGAAACCATCAACAAAACTAAAAGACAACCTACAGAATGGGAGAAGATATTTGTAAATGACATCAGATGAAGGGCTAGTATCCAAGATCTATAAAGAACTTATTAAACTCAACAGCAAAGAAACAAACAATCCAATCATGAAATGGGCATAAAACATGAACAGAAATTTCACCAAAGAAAACCTAGACATGGCCAACAAGCACATGAGAAAATGCTCTGCATCACTTGCCATCAGGGAAATACAAATCAAAACCACAGTGAGATACCACCTCACACCAGTGAGAATGGTGAAAATTAACAAGACAGGAAACAACAAATGTTGGAGAGGATGTGGAGAAAGGGGAACCCTCTTGCACTGTTGGTGGGAATGTGAACTGATACGGCCACTCTGGAAAACTGTGTGGAGGTTCCTCAAAGAGTTAAAAATAGAACTGCCTTACGACCCAGCAGTTGCACTGCTGGGGAATTACCCCGAAGATTCAGATGCAGTTAAACACCGGGACACCTGCACCCCAATGTTTCTAGCAGCAATGGCCACAATAGCCACACTGCAGAAGGAGCCTCGGTGTCCATCGAAAGATGAATGGATAAAGAAGCTGTGGTCTATGTATACAATGGAATATTACTCAGTCATTAGAAACGACAAATACCCACCTTTTGCTTCAACATGGATGGAACTAGAGGGTATTATGCTGAGTGAAATTCATCAATTGGAGAAGGACAAATATTATATGGTCTCATTCATTTGGGGAATATAAAAAAAATAGTGAAAGGGAATAAGGAGGAAAGGAGAGAAAATGAGTGGGAAATATCAGTGAGGGTGACAGAACATGAGAGACACCTAACTCTGAGAAAGGAAGAAGGGGTGGTGGAATGGGAGGTGGACAGGGGGTTGGGGTGACTGGGCGATGGGCACTGAGGGGGTCACTTGATGGGATGAGCACTGGGTGTTATGCTGTATGTTGGCAAATTAAACTCCAATAAAAAAAGGACTATTCTAATGAAATTAGAGTCTATAAAGACTTATAGAGATGGTCTAAAGTCAGCCATTAATCTACCATGATGCCAAAACTCTAATAAATACTATACCAAGTACTTTCACATAAATTTTTGTATCAAATTACTTGAGTTACTTTGCCAGGATAGCAATAAAATAGGTTATTGTTACCCACCATTAAAACACTCCTGTGCCAAGGCACACAAGCCAAGTAGGATCTGAGCCATACCCCCAAATATTAACAAATGGAAAGCATCCTACATATTTCACCATTTGGTTTCAATGTACATCAGCTAAAGGAAGAAACCTTAAATGCAGGAATTCTGCAAAAAGTAATAGCATTTAGGTTGACTTTGAAATCATTTCAGCAAATATGGCCAACTAGAAAAGCCAGCATCACTCAGCACCAACCAAGCCACCCAGTCTAGGGAGTCTAGGCAAGGTGACATGCACTCAAGACAGGATTCCTGCCTCACAGGGGAAAAGTACCAAGCCAAGACCAAGGCATGTCTTAGGAACCAGCAACCACATTATTTGAAAAATGGAAATTTTTAATTCAAATATTCCAAGAGAAGAACCAGTACTTCCTTTAATGGCTTGGTGCTCAAGGCCTGGCCTGCCTAAATGCAGCAATTAACATCTCCATGTTCAGAGTTCTCTTAGTTAGCCTATCATTCAGACATGCAGCATAGAAGAGTGGGTAAAACCATGAGCCTTGGCTTTAGACAATCTCAGTCCAAAACCTGGCTCCTCATTACCTGCTCTGAGTTCGAGCATGTTACTTGACTACTCTATGCTTTTGTTTTTCCCACCATAGAATGTAGATAATGAAGATGGAACAAAGTCACAGAGTTTTGTAGGAAATAAATGAGTTAGCACCCTTAGAATGGTGCCTGGCATATGATACATACCATAGAAGTATTTTCTATTATTAATATTAAAGTTATAAGTTATAGAACCCAAACTCAATTAAGAAAAAAAAAAAGAGGGAAATTAACAGCACATATAATAAAAATACCATCAGAGCTTTTTCCATACCTCTGCTTAGCTTCGTTTATAGATAGATGATCCCCCAGCAGAAAGATGCCCTCTGTAACTTGCCACCTGGAATGTTAGGGCATCTTGCCCCAAACTTCAATTACTATTCTAGAATGGTTTCTGAGTGGCTTGGCCTGGGACCTATGGCTCACATGTGGGCTTGTGGGAGGTGAGAGTGAGGAGAATCAGCCCACTAGCGTACAGCCTAGCAAAACTACACTGAATGGGAAACAAAAGGTCCTACAATGAGTAAGATGGGGAATCAAGCATGGGATTCTGGTCTGTCTCACTCCTGGTATTTTCACCCTATCACTCTCCACTTCACATTTTCTTTGTTGTTATCTTCATCACCATCATCATAGGGCATTTTTAAAAAACTTTTTTCCTTCTAGAAAAATGTTCAACATCTTGATGATATCTACCAAGAGACAGGCCCCACCACATAAGTGCCTGACTAGAAAAGAAAGCAAATGCCTTGAACTGTACTTGAAGAGAAAAAAAGAAAAGAAAAGAAAAGAAAAAACACCTCTTACTATTCATATTAAGTTCCTTTCTTCTGAAGAATGCTAAAGGTTTTACAGATGCTAAATGCCCCAGTGAGAGAAATAAATTGAAAGAGTTTAAGCTGCGGCCTGAGCTCACTATGGCTACTGTGAAGTATTCACTCCACACACAAATGGATAAGTGCTCTATGCCAACAATGAAAACTTAACTGCCTGAACTACTTTTTGGCCTCATTTAACTTGTCCATTTATGTGACTACAGATGCTTTTCTCCTTAGAACCATAACATTTTAGAGCAGGAAAGGACTTTACAGATCATTTGGTTCAATCCCCTCATTTTGCAGATGGAAACAACTGGAACTCAGAGAGGTTTATTAGCCAGCACAAGGTCACATAGCAGGTTTAGTGCAGGTCTAGAAGTAGAACACATCTCCTATTTTCCCATACCAGGCCTTTTCTGAAAAACCACGCTAAATCCAATAGCTACCC
This sequence comes from Canis lupus dingo, assembly GCF_003254725.2. NCBI lineage: Eukaryota > Metazoa > Chordata > Mammalia > Carnivora > Canidae > Canis > Canis lupus. The sequence goes on from NC_064243.1 coordinate 87,739,418, forward strand.
TGTGGTCCAAAACACTATTAATTTCTTTCTTCTCCAGTCATGTGAATCACATAAACATTTGGATAACTTCTGGAAACAAGACACATTTATTATAAAATTTTGACAGTATACACTAATCACTACCACCGGGAGACAATGAAATTTGGTAAAAATGATAAGACACAGTAGTTGCAGCTGTCTTTGTAAGAGGTCTACTTTTCATACTTCTCCATCCTCCAGTAGGTAGTCAGTACTTCTTGGCTGCCCTCAAACTGACACAGGCTCCTGTGCGCATGCTTCTCACACAGCGTGTATTCTATGCCAGAGTTGGCCTTTCCCTGTCAAAAAAAAAAACTAGCTTTTCCTATGAACCATTATTCCAGGACCATGCATGGTTACATATGCATATTTAAATAAGGGCTTCTGAGGAATTAGGTCTTAAAATTATATTTATACTAAATCTCATTTGCAATATTGGATCTGCTTGATACAGCTTTTGTCGTTGTTTCGTTTGTCTGTTTTGTTGTTTTGGTTTCTGGTTGGTTGGTTGTTTAATGGTCACAGATGCAGTCCAAACATTATATATGGAAAACTTTTCTCCTTAGAATGATGCAGCTACAACTGTCTGTTCCTATGGGCAACCATAAGATGATTTTGTATAAGATAATCAGTGAACTAGCCTTCTGTAAAGAGCTTCCAAATTAAATGAGTTGCTTCAGAATTCTTGAGAACAAAATAGGAGCACAAAAAAGGCCTCTTAACTAATTATATTCATCTTCTTATCCATATTTTCTATGTGCCTTAAAGGAAATGTGTCTCATTACGTTTCTGTGCTTTTAATATCTCCACCCATGTAATAAAAGAAGTGTATGTCAGAGACACTCTACACATACAACTGTCCCCATCTGAGACCAGAAGAACACTGTTGATGGCTGAGGTCTTCAAACCTTCCTGACTCTCACCCCTTCCATCCCTGGTCGATGTAAATTCCTTGGAAACTTACTGAGAGAAATGTAACCAACTCTCAAGAGTAACAACAATTCTAGTTCTAGACAAGTTCAATCTACCCTCAATGTATATACATCTCATTTTTAAAGTTATGTCATTGATACCACTTTTAGTCTCGACCTTCTTGCTCTCTATACTATAATTTTTAAAAATTTCTCATTTGGGGTGCCTGGGTAGCTCAGTATGTTTAAGTGTCTGACTCTTGATTTTGGATCAGGTCATTGTCTCAGAGTTGTGGAATTGGGCCCCATGTCACACTCCATGTGCTAGGCATGGAGCCTGTTTTGGAATCTCTCTCTTCCTCTCTCCCTGACCCTCCGAGGTCCCCCTTCCCTCACAATTTGCACTCTTTCTCTTTGTCTCTCTAAAAAAAAAAAAAAATTATCTCAGTCTGTGACATAGAAGGATATATCCACAGAGTCCTTTTCTCTAGTTAAGGTCAGGAGTGGTGTCCAAACATTCTAGTTCTTCTGATTTTCAGTATGTTCCAGAGATGTTTGCTGGCAATTTAAGGAGGAAAGGTGTGTGTCTTCTTCACACTGGTCCAAAATAAAGTGGGCTGGCTATCAGTTCAGTTACGAGAAAAGAAACAGACTGTCATATGCCATCACAATATAATAGATGTTATCTAAAAACTAAGATAAATGCATCTGACTAATGTCTCCTTAACAAAGCTATTCCTATATTCTGATTTTTTTGTTAAGCGGTAACTAGAAGTTTAAATTTACATTATGATTACAGCCTTTCTTTTATAAGTTGAAGCACATTACTTTGGTCCATTAAGCAAACTCATTCTTATTCATTGCCTTTTAAAGTTGACATTTAACTTCCACAGCTGTACAGTTGGCAAGAAGCAAAAGAATATTTAATATTAAAGAGAGAAGATTCTAAAACATAACAGCATTCTATGGTATGGTACACCCTGCAATTAGTGTATGTTAACTTAAAGGAGAAATTACATATGGAATTAGTGAAGGACAGTTGAAGGTGCTCATGTATTTATTTCCTTGATAATAATCAAATAAGGCAAACAGGTAATTTAGCAATTCAAACTAATAAGGACTGATTTTCTAAAAGATTATGTCTTCTAATGCATTTATCAGAATAGAACTGGAACAACTTTTGGTTCTACAGGCCTCGAAGCCCTAAATCAAATAAGATAAGAAACAGCAATACCTCTCTTCCTTAGAATTTTCTGTTCAACATCAGAAATAATTTATTCATTCAAGAAATGATTACTGTGCAGCGGCTATAGGTCAAGTTCTCTGTGAGGCACTGAGGATAGAGCTGTGACAGCCTTGCCCTTTAGAGCATTGAGTTTAGCAAGAAAGGTAAACAGGAATGCAAGTAATTGCAATCAAGATGAACAGTGTTAGGATGAAAGGAGCACAGAGTGTTATGGACACCCACAAGGGACCTACCAAATCGTGGGGGCTGGAAGTAGCAGTAGGAAGGGAAGGTCCTTTGGAGGAGATGACATTTCAGATGAGACTTGGCAACTTCAGAGTTAAGATTAAATGTACACATTGCATTTTGCTTCTTCAAAAAGCTCCACTAAAACCATATCAAAGAGGCTTTAAAAAATAAACCTATAAGAATAAGGAAAACAGGAAAAGGGACAAGAGAACCACATTTTAGAAGCTTAAGAGAAAATGAACAAGTAGTCTCTGACTTAGCAGAAACCTAAATAAATCCTAAACCAGGAAGGAAGGATTGGGTTAGCACTACTTGAGAAGCAGTTAGAGCTCCAGGCCCCTCTGCCATTCCCCAATGCTGGGTAACTGACCCTCCTCTCTTCCAGCAAAAAGCTGGAAATTTATTCACTAGAAAGGGTAAAAGAGAAAGTCATTGATCAACAACATGGTTCAGTGCCCATACATAATGAAAGATGAATAGTGATGTTCCAGCAAAATACCTTGCTCACTCCAAGACTTTTACCTGTCAGATGGTCAAGTAAGGGCGCTTCCTCTGGGGAATCTGATCAGCCCAAGAGGGAAGACTACTGACATCAGGGGTTCTGGTGGGAAAAAAAAAAAAAAGACTCATCTAGATCACTCCAGTAAAGCTCCAAGTCAGTAAGCTTCACTCTCAGGCTCTTAATCATGAGCAGAAAGGCAAAAATTATCAGACATCTCAAGAAAGCCTATAGCATGGAAGATAAATACCATACAATAAAAAAACAAACAAACAAACAGAAACAACAAATCATTTTAGAGGAAATAGAGGCTATACATGGAGAAAAATTTTAAGAAAAACAAGCTATCATTAACATTCCTAGATAGATGATATTACAGCCATGAAATTTAAAAAATGATTCTATAAAAACAAAACCAAAAATACTCAACAGTAGGGTTGAAGAAACAGAGAGTAGATAGTAGAAGCCAAAAATAAGACAGACAAGAAAATTAGAAGACCAGGCCAAGCAATTCAACATCCAAACAAAGGATTTCCAAAAACAAAGAATAGCGAAAATAGAAGGTATAAATTATCAATGAAATAAATTAAGAAGACTTTGTTGAATTGATAGGGGTTTCTAGGCTGAAAGAGTTTGCCAAGTGTCCAGCCTGGCCAACTTGCACAGCACTTAACATGTATACATCAATTACTGTTTTAATTATCTTATGCATATTAACTTACTTAGTCATCACGGCAACCCCAGAACATGGACACCTTTATAACTTTCATTTTACAAATGAAGAGACTGAGGTACAAAATGGCTAGGAAACTTGTCCAAGATCACACAGCTGGTAAGTGGCAGGGCCAAGATTTGAAGGCAGGTAACACAGCCCTGGAACCTACTACACAATACTGCCATGCAGGAGGCAGCACCATTGGAAAATTTCAGAATACACTGCAGACAGTTCTATATGATTTTTTAAAACCAGAGTTAGCTATTATTTCCTTAGTGCATACAGAGCCTCATCCTTGACCACGAAACCTGAGGGGATACCCCATGTAGACTCCTGTTCCCACCTCCATACACAACTTTCTTCCTTCCAATACCCTGGCCTATGAATTTGAGTCACATCAGAAGCTCTAAATTCCTATTCCTCCTTCCCAGATCCACAAGAATACTGCTTTATACTTGAGGTCACCTCCCTGCACCGAAGTTGAAAGATGTGTCCTTGGAGAGTAAGTCAGTGGAGAATGAGAGGCTCTTCTCTCGCTCAAGGAGCACAGAGCCACACAGTTGCTACCCAACACATGACAACCATTGCCTACTACTTTTTATGGGTTCTATAGTTATGCATGGCAGGATAGTAAGTCTGAAACCAGTCCTTGTGTGCCTGAAGATACCTTTATTTGATCCTCCCATTTAAATAGTTCTAGGTTCAAAATTCTTTTCCTTCAACACTTAATGTTAGGCTCTTGCATCCAGCGTTGATGCTGGAAAATGAACATCAACTTGATTTTTATTATTTTCCTTACTTTTGCCAACCGTTTCCTTTATTTCCCCCAAATAATACAGCTTTAAATTCCTGTTCCATTTGTTGCATCAGGTCTGCTCCTCTGGGATAGGGTGCCTATGGCTTGTTGTTCTTCATGATACTTTTATTCTTTAGGTGTGTCATGATATTTTTTAACTGGGACTTCATCTGTATTAAAACCATCGGCTGCCTCTACTTTGATGACTACAAGGGTGGCCCATTAATAAGAGAGGCTCAGCTGGTATCTTCACTGTGAGGGAGGGAGAGAGGAGTTAAGCTCCTCTACTGCAGGTCTCGGGGCTTAACTGCACTTGTTTTCACTGGCATTTCTTTTTCTGTTAATGCACTGCCTAGTTCCTCCATATCCAAGACTGCTTTCTCAAATTGGAGTTGGGAGAGACAACTCAGGGCCTCGTTGGCCATCTGTGGCTGGCATTACATATTTCAGTGCTGAGATCAGTTTCAGGGAGGTAGACTACTAGCATCAAATCATCTACTAGGCAAAACCCTAGTGTCTTATTTTCTGTCCTGGACTGAAACCAACAGGCAAAGTCAATTCAGAAATATCCAACCGGAGCATATACTCCAAGTTTGCAAACACAATAGACAAGGCTTATTCAGCTCCTGTGTAAGCCTGGTCGACTGAGATCACAGTTCCTAGTCTGGACTAGCTCAAGGCTCCATCCAGAAGCCAATTTTTGCCTTCTCTCTTCTCCCTTCCCATCTCCCAGCCCTCTCCTCCTCTAAGCCTATCATTTTCTTTAGAGTTTCTCAAAGTATTGACTCAGTTTTCAAGTCTGCCTCTGGATTCATTCTGCCTTTCCATGTCTTTGCTGGAATTTCCAGATTTCAGTGCAGGGAAGGGAACCAGCAGAATGTTTACACCTTCATGAAAGCCAGAAGTCCACCATCCTCAGAGATCATCCTGGGGATACTCAGTATGGACCTTCCAGTCCACTTAAGTATGCTACAGCAGGTTGTGGAAGACATAGGCCAGGCCAGCCTCACAGATGAGTCAAGGTTAGGACCTGCACTGTTAAAACACCAGGCCAGAATTACAAGTGATCAGTGAAATGGGGTGGGGCATTATCATTTAGGACACCTTCCACCCTAACCCCAGGCAGACTGCAAAGTAGCTTCATTCTAATGCTAGACATTTTTCAAAGGAAGCAAAGACATTCAAATTTCTGGTAATGATGACATGTACTCATATCTACATAATGCACAACTCAATACTTAGAATTTCATCATGCTTGTAAGTACCCATATTTCTGTGTCACGTATCTATCTATAACATCATTACAGAAATTACGAAAGTTTGTCTGCTTTAGGAAAATGAGTGGAAGACAAATTTTCCTATAGTAACAAGTCATGCTGCCCCAAAATAAATATATATTTTACCAGTAAAAAAAATAGCAGTCTATTGCTATATAGTCAATTCTCATTATTCATAGTAATGTTCTATAAAGTTGCCGCAAACACTGAATTAGCAAATACTGAACCATTGTTCTTAGGGAAAACATGGGGTTAAGGTTCCTGAGAGCCTCTGGTCACAATATTTGGTTTTAAGTGTGTTTCTGATTAAAGACATTTTATTTAATATATACTGTTATTCATTAACAATGAACATGGCCAACAGCATTATAACTCAGGCCTGAAGTAAGTTTATCTAACACATGTATTTTCTCCATAAGTCACATCACAAGTCTTCTTGTGCTGGAGACATTAGACAGTGCTTTAACCTCATACTCACAAGCCATTTCAAACAGCAAAATCACCAACAAAAACCACACACAAAAATGCAAAAATTATGGTACTAAATAGACTGTGAAAAGGACACGTGTGTATAGTATGAGAGCTGAACCAAGAAGGCAGAGTTGTGCTTTGCTACATCTCACCTGGAAATGTGCACATGAGGTGGCTCACATTTTTCACCACTCAGTGTGTATCCGTGAATGACACTGTGAGTACTGATTTGGGGGGTTACAACTAAATTTTAGCAAGTAGGAGAACTTGCAAATATGGAATTCATTGAGTAATGAGGATTGATCATATTGTTAGTGCTTGCATTCTGATGGGGAAAAAACTCTAGTTATTAAAGGAGTTTGTAAAATGCCACGTTACAGGGTATTTTGTTGACCCTGGTATACCCCTCATCCTCTCACCTCCACAAACAAATCTCTTGATTAATTAAGAGACATTTTGTGCAGGAGAACATGGCAGAGGAGCAGGGGTCCTCAACTCACCTGCCCCACCAACTTACCTAGATAACTTTCAAACCATCCTGAAAACCTACAAATTCGACCTGAGATTTAAAGAGAGAACAGCTAGAACACTACAGAGAGAAGGGTTTTCACTTCCCCTTCAAGGTAGGAAAGCGGGGAGGGGGGGGGGGAGGAAAAAGAATCGAGTGGGGGAGGGGCCCCACGAGGAGTCCTGCTAAGGCCAGGCAGAGAGAGTCTCGGTTACAGGAAAGCCCAGCCCCGCAGAAGCAGGAACTTTAAAAATCTGCACTGGATTCTTCCCGGATGGAAAGGCACTCAGCAGGGAAACTGGACAGAATCACAGGAGGGCAGTGAAGCCTCCAGTCTCCCGGGGTCACTAATAGAGGAAGTGTGTCTGGGGGAGACAGCATGCCACAGACTGTGGGCCGAGCTCTGTAAAGGCTAGAGTGCACGCCCGGCGGTGCCTCAGGGAGAAGCCGGTGGGTCAGGCGGCGGCTCCAGGGGGAGGGCACTGCACCCTGCTGCCTTTGGGAGCCGCAGCCCGGGCGCACGATTCCAGCAGCACAGGCCCCAGATCCCAGGGTGCTGGGGGACACAGCCCAGGATCATGCACTCCCCCCGGGGACAGGCAGAGGCAGGGAGGGCACAGGACAGCGAGGACTCTCCTGCTGTGCAGGTCAGTGCCCTCGCCCCCAGAGCATCCAGGCCAGTACGGACTGGGAGACTGCGGTAGTTACTGGGTGAGCTGACTCCAGAGCTGGAGAGCTGGCCGCTGCCAGTGTTGTTAGTCTTCCTTGTGTCACACTGTGCCTGGGAGGGGTGGGGCCGCCAGGGGACAGAGACCTCACAGGACAAACAGCTCCCACTGAGCCGCACCTGGCAGGGGGCGGGGCAGCGCCCCCAGGTGCACACACCTGAGAATCAGCACAGCAGGCCCCTCCCCCAGAAGACCAGCTGGAAGAACAGGGGAAGAGCAAGTTCTTGACCAAGCAGCGCTGGAAAGCTCCAGGGGAAGTCAAGGGATTTACAGTATATAGAACGAGAGGATACCCCTCCTATTTTTTTCTCTTCCTTTTTCCAGTACAACTGGTTTTTCTATCAGACTGTAAATTTCCAATTTTTTTCTCCTTTCCCACCTTAACTACAATATTTTACCATCTCTTCATTTTTAAGATTCTTCCTTTTTGACTTTCATATTTCTACAATTACAGGTCCTAGATATATTTTCCACTTCTAGATTCCCTTCAACATACTCAACTTAATTTGGGGAGATATCAAGATATGTTTTTTTTGTTTGTTTTCTGTTTTTGTTTTCTCTGTCTCATTTTGTTCTACAATGGCAGAAGTTAATACCTTCTAAAACATGACCAGCATGCACCCAGAACCAAGTGGTATACTGTGCTGGTTCATTCTCTGAGATTCCTTATTCCCATTCTGTCCCCCTCTTTTATCTCATTTATGTTTTGGTGGTCAATGTTGGGGCCTTCTACAAGTATTTCTGGTTTATATAATTTGGGACTGAGCATCTTTTAACATACAGAACTTAATATACTCAGAAACAAGAGGATCACCCTCTAGAGCCCCTCAGGTAGAGTATATTCTCCCTCCACTACAACTTTATCACCACCACCATCTCCCAGACGCCCCCTTTTATTTTCTTTTCCTTTGTTTTCTTTTTTTTTTTTCTCTTCTCCTTTGGGATTTTGGCCCTTTATTTTTTATTACTTTGTTTTAAAATTTGTTTTTCACTTTAGTGGTCCTTTTTTGTATATTGTTTTGATCTTTGTTTTCAATTTCTGGTCTCTGACCTCAGCAGAATCATCTAGGATGAAATTTACTTAGGTCATGGTTGATATTCTTGACTCAGCCCCCTCATACAGCCAGAGCAAAATGACTAGAAAGAAGAACTCACCACAAAAGAACGATTCAGAAACAGTACTCTCTGCCACAGAGTTACAGAATTTGGATTACAATTTGATGTCAGAAAGCCAATTCAAAAGCACAATTATAAAGCTACTGGTGGCTCTGGAAAAAAGCATAAAGGAATCAAAAGATTTCATGACTGCAGAATTTAGATCTAATCAGGCCTAAATTAAAAAACAATTAAATGAGATGCAATCCAAACTGGAGGTCCTAACAACGACAGTTAATGAGGTAGAAGAAAGAGTGAGTGACATAGAAGACAAGTTGATAGAAAGGAAGGAAGCTGAGGAAAAAAGAGAAAAACAATTAAAAGGCCATGAGGAAAGGTTAAGGGAAATAAATGACAGCCTCAAAAGGAAAAATCTACATATAATTGGGGTTCCAGAGAGTGCTGAGAGGGAGAGAGGGCCAGAAAGCATATTTGAATAAATCATAGTTGAGAACTTCCCTAATTTGGAGAGGGAAAGAGGCATTCAGATCCAGGAGATAGAGAGGTTCTCCCCCCAAAAATCAATAAAAACCATTCAACATCTCAACATTTAATAGTGAAACTTGAAAATTCCAAAGATAAAGAGAAAATCCTTAAAGCAATGAGAGACATGAGATCCCTAACTTATACGGGGAGAAATATTAGATTAACAGCAGACCTCTCCACAGACACCTGGCAGGCCAGAAAGAGCTGCCAGGATATATTCAGGGTACTAAATGAGAAAAGCATGCAGCCAAGAATACTTTATCCAGCAAGGCTCTCATTCAAATAGAGGAGAGATAAAGAGCTTCCAAGATAGGCAGAAACTGAAAGAATATGTGCCCACCAAACCAGCTCTGCAAGAAATATTAAGGAAGATTCTGTAAAAGAAAGAGGAAGCCCAAAGAAATAATCCACAAAAACAGGGACAGAATAGGTATTACAATGACACTAAATTCATATCATTCAATACTAACTCTGAATGTGAATGGGCTTAATGATCCCATCAAAAGACGCAAGGTTTCAGCCCTAATAAAAAAGAAAGACCCACCTATTTGCTGTCTACAAGAGACTCATTTTAGACCTAAGGATGCCTACAGCCATAAAAGGTTGGAGAACCATTTACCATTTAAATGGTCCTCAAAAGAAAGCTGGGGTAGCAATGCTCATATCAGATAAATTAAAGTTTATCCCAAAGACTGTAGTAAGAGATGAAGAGGGACACTATATCATACTTAAAAGGTCTATCCAACAAGAGGACCTAATAATCATGAATATTTATGCCCCTAATGTGGGAGCTGCCAAGTATATCAATCAATGAATAACCAAAGTTAAAACATACTTAGATAATAATACACTTATACTGGGAGACTTGAACATGGTGCTTTCTGCAAATGACAGATATTCTAAGCACAACATCTCCAAAGAAACAAGAGCTTTAAAAGATACACTGGACCAGATGGGTTTCACAGACATTTACAGAACTTTACATCCGAACACAACCGAATACACATTATGCTCAAGTGCACATGGAACTTTCTCCAGAATAGACGACATACTGGGTCACAAATCAGGTCTTAACTGATACCAAAAGATTGGGATTGTCCCCTGCATATTTTCAGACCATAACACTTTGAAACTGGAATGCAATCACAAGAAGAAATTTGGAAGAAATTCAAACATGTGGAGGTTGAAGACCATCCTGCTAAAAGATGAATGGGCCAACCAGGAAATTGGAGAAGAATTAAAAAGATTCATGGAAACTAATGAAAATGAGATACAAATGAAGATACAACTGTTCAAAATCTTTGGGATATGGCAAAAGCAGTCCTAGGGGGGAAATACATCACAATACAAGCATCCCTCAAAAAATTGAAAAAAACTTAAATACACAAGCTAATCTCACACCTAAAGGAACTGGAGAAAGAACAGCAAGTGAAACCTACATCCAGCAGAAGAGAGTTAATAATGATCTGAGCAGAAATCAATGAAATAGAGACCAGAAGAACTGTAGAATAGATTAACAAAACCAGGAGTTGGTTCTTTGAAAGAATTAATAAGATAGATAAACCATAGCCAGCCTTATTAAAAACAAGAGAAAAGACTCTAATTAATAAAATCATGAATGAAAAAGGAGAGCTCACAACCAATACCAAGGAAATACAGATAATTTAAAAAACATATTATGAGCAACCATACGCCAATAAGTTAGAAATTAGGCAATCTAAAAGAAATGGACGCATTTCTGGAAAACCACAAACTACCAAATTTGGAACAGGAAGAAATAGAAGACCTGAACAGGCCGATACCCAGGGAGGAAATTGAAGCAGTCATCAAAAACCTCTCAAGACACAAAAGTCCAGGGCCAGATGGCTTCCCAGACAAATTCTATCAAACATTTAAAGATGAAACAATACCTACTCTACTAAAGCTGTTCAAAAAGATAGAAAGGGATGGAATACTTCCAAACTCATTCTATGAGGCCAGCATCACCTTAATTCCAAAACCAGACAAAGACCCCACCAAAAAGGAGAATTATAGACCAATCTCCCTGATGAACACAGATGCAAAAATTCTCAACAAGATACTAGCCAATAGGATCCAAGAGTACATTAAGAAGGTTATTCACCATGACCAAGTGGGATTTATCCCTGGGATGCAAGGCTGGTTCAACACTCATGAAGCAATCAACGTGATAGATCATACCAACAAGAGAAAAAACAAGAACCATATGATCCTCTCAATAGATGCAGAGAAAGGATTTGACAAAATACAGCATCGATTCCTGATCAAAACTCTTCAGAGTGTACAGGTAGAGGGGACATTCCTCAGCATCTTAAAAGCCATCTACAAAAAGCCCACAGCAAATATCATTCTCAATGGGGAAACACTGGGAGCCTTTCCCCTAAGATCAGGAACACGACAGGGAGGTCCAGTCTCCCCCCTGCTATTCAACATCGTACTAGAAGTCCTAGGCTCAGCAATCAGGCAACAAAAAGAAATAAAAGGCATTCAAATTGGCAAAGAAGAAGTCAAACTCTCCTTCTTTGCAGTTGACATGATACTGTACATAGAAAACCCAAAAGACTCCACCCCAAGATTGCTAGAACTCATACAGCAATTCAGCAGTGTGGCAGGATACAAAATCAATGCCCAGAAGTCAGTGGCATTTCTGTACACTAACAATGAAACTGGAGAAAAAGAAATTAAGGAGTCAATTCCATTTACAATTGCATCCAAAAGCATAAGATATCAAGGAATAAACCTAACCAAAGAGGTAAAGGATCTATACCCTAAAAACTATAGAACACTTCTGAAAGAAATTGAGGAAGACACAAAGAGATGGGAAAAGATTCCATGCTCATGAATTGGAAGAATTAATATTGTGAAAATGTCAATGCTACCCAGGGCAATTTACACATTCAGTGCAATCCCTATCAAAATACCATGGACTTTCTTCAGAGAGTTGGAACAAATCATCTTAAGATGTGTGTGGACATTGGGCTCCCTGCATGGAGCCTGCTTCTCCCTCTGCCTATGTCTCTGCCTCTCTTTCTCTCTCTGCGTGTGTCTCTTATGAATAAATAAAATAAAATCTTAAAAAAAAAAAAAGATTTGTGTGGAATCAGAAAAGACCCTGATTGGCCAGGGGAATATTATAAAAGAAAACCAGAGCCAGGTGCATCACAATACCAGATTTCAGGTTGTACTACAAAGCTGTGATCATCAAGACAGTGTGGTTCTGGTGGCACAAAAACAGACACATAGATCAATGAAACAGAATAGAGAACCCAGAAATGGGCCCTCAACTCTATGGGCAACTAATATTTGACAAAGCAGGAAAGACTATCCACTGGAAAAAGGATAGTCTCTTCAATATATGGTGCTGGAAAAATTCTTCTGCCACATGCAGAAGAATGAAACTAGACCATTCTCCTAAACTCAAAATGGATGAAAGATCTAAATGTGAGACAAGACTCCATCAAAATCCTAGAGGAGAACATAGGCAACACCCTTTTTGAACTTAGCCACAGCAACTTCTTGCAAGTACATCTATGAAGGCAAGGGAAGCAAAAGCAAAAATGAACTATTGGGACTTCATCAAGATAAAAAGCTTCTGCACAGCGAAAGAAACCGTCAAGAAAACTAAAAGAAAACCTACAGAATGGGAGAAGATATTTGTAAATGACATCAGATGAAGGGCTAGTATCCAAGATCTATAAAGAACTTCTTAAATTCAACAGCAAAGAAACAAACAATCCAATCATGAAATGGGCATAAAACATGAACAGAAATTTCACCAAAGAAAACCTAGACATGGCCAATAAGCATATGAGAAAATGCTCTGCATCACTTGTCATCAGGGAAATACAAATCAAAACCACAATGAGATACTACCTCACACTAGTGAGAATGGGGAAAATTAACAAGACAGGAAACCACAAATGTTGGAGAGGATGTGGAGAAAGGGAAACCCTCTTGCACATTGGTGGGAATGTGAATGGTACAGCCACTCTGGAAAACTGTGTGGAGGTTCCTCAAAGAGTTAAAAATAGAGCTACCCTATGACCCAGCAATTGAACTACTGGGAATTTACCCCGAAGATTCAGATGCAGTGAAACGCCGGGACACCTGCACCCCGATGTTTCTAGCAGCAATGGCCACAATAGCCAAACTGTGGAAGGAGCCTCGGTGTCCATCGAAAAATGAATGGCTAAAGAAGCTGTGGTCTATGTAAACAACGGAATATTGCTCAGCCATTAGAAAGGACAAATACCCACCATTTGCTTCAATGTGGATGGAACTGGAGAGTATTATGCTGAATGAAGTAAGTCAATTGGAGAACAAACATTATATGGTTTCATTCATTCGGGGAATATAAAAAACATTGAAAGGGAATAAAGGGTAAAGGAGAGAAAATAAGTGGGAAATATCAGAGAGGGTGACAGAACTTGAGAGTCTCCTAACTCTGGGAAACGAACAAGGGGTGGTGGAAAGGGAGGTGGGCAGGGGGTTGGGGCCACTTGGTGACAGGCACTGAGGGGGCACTTGACGGTATGAGCACTGGGTGTTATACTATATGTTGGCAAATCGAACTCCAATAAAAAAAGGTACAAAAAAATTATTTTCTCAGGATAAAGGAAAAAATAAAAAGAAACATTTTGTGCAGTCTGCAGTAGTTTAGGATCTACTAACATTTTGTACTGATCCGGTGGATGTCTAGTAAAGAGAGCTCCAAAGCCTGTAGTAGGCAATCCAGTGTCCCTGGAAACAAGACAGAAATTTTTAGAAAATATGTCAGGTGACATTATAAACTTTCAAAGCCATGTAAAACTAATTTGGGCTTGAAATTCTTCATCATTTTTAAAATTTTTTTTATTTTTTATTTTAATTCCAGTGTAGTTAACATACAGCGTCATATTAGTTTCAGGTACACTATACAGTGATTCAATAGTTCTGTACAAAGAAAGTACTATTTAGATTGTAGTTGGCTCATAATCTTGTTGTTCAGGCTGCTAAGACAGGGAGTGACAGTAGTACATATATGGCTTTAGGTTGGACTGATCAAACAAATGATGGCACTTGGTATTGGGAAATAGCTTGTGGTTTTATATTAATAATTGTAGTAATAAAATTGGTAGTACCTATAATTGAGGATATATCTGCTAAATGTAGGGGAAAAAATAGGTCAACAGAGCTGCATGAACTAGATTACTGGCTGGAGGTGGGTACAATTCAAATTGCTCCAGCAGTAACAAGTCAAGTACTTGCTTCAACTGTTGATTATGTGAGTAAGAATAACCATGAAGGTGGGAGTAGTCAGAAACTTATTTACTTGAGAAGATGCTATCAGGAGCAACAGTTATTAATGGTATTGGTCAGTTTCTGAATCCTCCCTCCAATTGTAACTTGTATAACCATGAAGAAAATTATTACAAATGCATGGGTGATTACAGCTGGGGCTGAATTTTTATGATAATTTTTTAAAGGACATTCATGTTTGCAACTTTCATGCACTTTGCAAAATAAAACGTCCCAATAGTAAATGAAAAATTCAGCATTTTTTCATTGTTTTGACTGCATTTTCCAACAATTACAACATAAGACAAAAATTTATGGAAAGACTTCCATGGAATTGCAGGGCGCCATGCTGCAGGACTACAGATAGGAGTAAGAAACAGTTCCGACTCTCACAGAACTATTTTGGAGGAAACACACATACATATAAATAATTAGAATGTAGTCCAACTGTTATGTAGAACATAAACAAAATGCTCAGAGGGCAAGAATATAAGAGCAATTTCTCTTGACCAATGACAGCTTACCTAATTCTTACTGCTTATTAAGTAATATTTCTATGTGCATTTCATACTTCTTTTCACCTAAACTTCAGAACAACCTATGAAGCAGATACTTTTATAATTCCCATTCTATAAGCTGACAAACTGAATCCTGTAGACACTATTGCACAAGAAAATTGTGGAGTTGGTGTTCAAACCTAAATAGAACACTGACCAGAAAAAAAATGCATAAAGAGGAAGTAACATTTTAGCTGGATCCAGAATGGTTAATGCTGATTGGCAAATAATTGAGGGAAAGGGAATTCCAGACAGAAGAAATGGCATGAACAGAAAGCATGGAAGCTTGAGATATGTTCATTTTGATCAATGCGTTCCTCCCATGTGTATCTGGGGCCACTATGCATCCTCACTACTCACTCATACAAATCCTTTCCTGCGTGTATATGTTCTGTAAGCAAAGGAAAGTATCAAGGATACCTTTCAATAATCCCAGAGCTCATTGTTTCATCATTCAATAAAGCCTTTTTCTTTATGTTAGCCAATTCTCTGTTTAAATAAACTTGTGCCATTTGTTCGTGTGTTTCTGATATCCAAACCTGGAAAAATAGAAATGACATTATGAGAAAAACAAATATATTGCCCAAAAAATGGTCAGTTACTGAGATATTTTTGTTGAAGTACATTCTGATTGTAATTATTGATGCTGTTGACATTAAAAAAAAATTAGTACTCTCTCATAGCAGTTCAACTCTTCCATCATAAATATGTGAAAATGGCCATTCCTTACTATGCATTATTGGAAAATGAAAAAATCAAATTGGTTGTTTCTATGAAATGCATTCAACTAAATACTAACTCTCTGTGCTTTTTACTTTTTTCTCAAGGTTAGTATATTTTAACTTCCCTAAGTAAGAAATCTTTGTAGCAATCACTTTGTAAATCACATCGGACTCAGATACCAGCACCACCACTACCTACATCATCCAATCTCTATCAGAGAATTACTCAATAAATTATCAAGTGATTATTACTATGAGAAAGACCTACAAATTTTAAGATATACTCAAACCAATTGAAGAAGCCTCATGAGTACTATCTTGGAAATCTTATGAACAAAAATGGATGCTGTGGATTCAATATTTTTCCCATTCTAAACTCTAGAAGATCATAAGTGTGGAGGTTCACAGCAGAGTAGCAGAACTCACCACCACCAAGACAACCCATTTCTTCCCCAAACCTGAAGACTAACTTCCCTAAGACATCCAATGAAGCCCTAGATCATATTAATCCCATCAGATTTTGTTTAAAAAGAGAGAGAAATCTTTGTTTAGATATTTGAAAACTTCAGCTGTAAGAGTATCATAGCTGTAGTCAAACACCTTTGGTCCACTTTGGGTTGGTATAATAAAGTTCTGCTACAACTAGGAAACTACCCTATTCAAAGCAATTTTAACTATAGTCTCTGGCCCTGGTTCCCTGCTCTACTCCATGGCTCTATAGATCCTTGGCTTCTCTAACAACTGCTCTCTAAGACCTCAACCTCCTGAATCATCAGCCACCCAACCCAATTCCCCAGCTTTGACTCCTATACCTTCTGCTCAACTACTCTTTCTCATAGATTCCCAGGTTCACAAGTCAATGGTAAGGGACACTGTATTAAGATTCATATTATATATTTTAATAAAAAATAAGACATTTCTTTTGGGAAAAAATTACTAGGCACCATTTTGTTTTAATGTGTAAGACTGACTGAAAAATTAACTTGAGATAATGTTCCAATCATTTCAGCAGTAAAATATTTTAATAATCAATTAATATCTTTGAAAATTATATGAATCAAAGATATTTTCAAATGATATAATGAGGAGTTAGAAAAACAGATAATAGCATTAATGGATTTAAATTTATCAGACATTGTATTGAGCACTTTATATGCATTATTTCATTAAATACTTAAAGCAACCCTATGAGTGTTGTGTGTATCAATTATGGTTACAGAAAGAAAAGAACAATCAAATGAGGAACCGAGTAGGGTTTAATGAAGGATCTATTTATAAAAGTGTTCTCAGCATTCAGAAAATCAACAACATTGAAGCACCTGGAGGGTAGCAATTGTGGAGAACCATAGGGTAGAGTAGCTACTGGAACCTAGAAAGGCCTATAACTGTAACAAGAAGGTCACTTGGAGTTTCAGAACAGACACATAGTATCTTAGTCCATATTTGGATTGCCCTTACAAATGCCATAAACTGAGTGACTTATAAACAACAAAAATTTATTTCTCACAGTTCTGGAGGCTGGGAGGTCCAAGACCAAGGCCTCAGAAGTGCCTGGTGAGAGCCTGTTTCCTGGTTGAGGGACAGCCATCATCTGCCCTCACATGGCAGAAGGTCAGAGGAAACTCTCTGGGGTCTCTTTGATAAGGGCACTAATCCCATTTCTGAGGACTCTACCCTCATGACCTAATCATCCCCCAAATGCCTACTTCCTAATTTCATCATCCTGAGGGTTAGGATTTCAACATTTGAATTTTGGGGGGTTACAAACATTCAGTCTATAGCATATAACCAGTGCCAAACTATGGCCCTGTAGGGAGAAAAACACAGGAATAAATGTCCAAACTAACTCTCCTACCACCTCTGCTCACCTGGCAGTACCTTCTACAGACTAATCCCAACCAAAAGGCAGAAGGCAAGGAAGCTCACTGAAGCTGTCCATAAAGGTCAGCCTCCATGGTACAGAGCAGAGTTGAGAAGGGGGGAAAGTAGATCTGAAGGGAGAAATAAAAAAAAAAAACACTTGGAATAGTTCATCTTCATTTTAAGGAAGGAAAAACTGAGGCTGAAACAAAGTAAGCTAGACCCAGCTAAACCAGTGAGAAAGGAGATGTTCCACAATTCAAAACATGCAAGTCTGACTCCTTCATTCATCGATCCGTATCTATGAAGTGTCAGGCTAATGTTGTAAACAAACTCCAGAGACTTAACTCATGGGATAATGGTCATAACAACAGCGCATGGCTAGACACTATTCCAAATGTCTTCATACCAAATGTTCATGAAAATTCTATTATTCCCACTTCACACCTGAGGAAATAAAGACATGGAAAGTTTCAGACTCTTGATCAAAACTGCAACCTGGTGAGTGGTAGAGCCAAGAATCAGAGAAGCCATCTGTCTCCACGACCCACTCTTAACCTGTTTCCTGTGCCAGGGGCAAATGCTGTCCCTCAATATTGGATCTCCCATCTTCATCAGTAATAGAACCCCAAAATTTTAGCTGGGCACCTGGTGTTTCAGACTACATTTTCTAGTCTCTTTTACTTAAAAAAAAATTTTAAGTTTTTATTTAAATTCCAGTTAGTTGGGCAGCCCTGGTGGCTCGGCGGTTTAGCACCACCTTCAGCCCAGGGCCTGATCCTGGAGACCCGGGATCAAGTCCCGAGTCGGGCTCCTTGTGTGGAGCCTGCTTCTCCCTCTGCCTGGGTCTCTGCCTCTCTCCCTCTCTTTCTCTCTCTCTCTTTCTCTCTCCATGTGTCATGAATAAATGAATAAAATATTTTAGAAAAAATTCCGGTTAGTTAACATACAGCATACTATTAGCTTCAGGTGTACAATATAGTGACTCAACACTTGCGCATGACACCTGGTACTTATCACAGCAAGTGCACGTCTAGTCTCCTTTATACTTAAATATGACTAGTGACTGATTCTGAACAATGAGCATAAATAGAAGTAATTTATACAACCTCCAGGAAAGGTCCTGCTTCTGTTTTTCTTTTACCTGCTGCATGAAATGTGGACATAGACAAGTATCTGGCAGCCATCTTGGGCTCTGCACAGGGATGGCAGGATAGAGAGCTGGAAGGAGCAGGTTTCTGACAAACTTTCATATTAGTCCTGACCTACTATCATCCAGACTTTTTACATGAAAGAATAAAACCTTATGTGAAGAACCACTGTTGATTTGTGGTTCCTGTTGCATGTGGGCAAACCTAATCCTACACCATTTTAATGTGAAAAATCACTTTGGTCTAGAAATGTTCATAACCTGACATAAGGGTGGATAATTTATAAAAGCACTGCCATATGTTTAAAAGTCTTTGGGGCTTTATATATATACGTGTACATATATATACATATATGTGTATATTTTTATCACAAACTGGAGATTGGCAATGTGGTTTGTGAGATAGCTAAATTAACATAGCACAAACTCCCAGGATAACCACTAAAACTTCCATTAAATTTGCATAATAAGATCTAGCTTGACTCAAATGGTAATATAAAAAAAATCTAATGTGTGTTTAGGAAGTTCACCTCATAACATCATTCTTATTCCCCATTTTCCTAAGTACCAATTTTTCTTAAAGTTCCAACTTCTAATCTTTCAATATGAACTCTTCCTCTCTGTGTGGCATTTGAGAAATCCCAGTAGTGGAATAGTGACTGATGCAGGAAAAGAGAAATTTATAATTCCCCCTCAAGTTCCACATTTGAGGGTAACCAGACTCTGCTGAGGATAACTTACCTCTAGAAGATTCATTTTAATTGATCACTAATTAATATTTCTTTTTTTTTAAGGTTTTATTTATTTATTCATGAAAGACACAGAGAGAGAGAGGCAGAGACATAGGCAATGGGAGAAGCAGGCTCCGAGCAGGGAGCCCAATGTGGGACTCAATCCCAAGACTCCAGGATCATGCCTTGGGCCAAAGGCAGGCGCTCAACCACTGAGTCACCCAGGTGTCCCACTAATTAACATTTCTTTCTGGTGTTGCTTATAGGACCCCTAGAAAGCAGACTCCTCTGTTGCATACTGAAGGAAGTACAGATATGTTCTGGGTCAAGTTCCCTCTGTGATGCCACAGGGCTGCTTCAGGAGTAATCAGACCTCAGTCAACCATGTTGCCAACTTCAGGGTAATACTCAAACTCCCTGCCCAATATCCTCAAGGCCCCAACTACAGCAGGAAATAGCTTATCCCCTGGGGAAAGGGAGTGGAGCTCAGCATGGAAATTCTCTCCAAATAACTCCTCCAAATTCCAAATACTCTCAGCCAGGTCTCTTCAATTTCAACCTTTTCTTTCTTTTATTAATCTTCAAGGTGGATGACAGACCAAGAGGCTTGGAATCAGTTACTGCCCAAATGCTTTGCCTGTTCTATGTGACAGATTTAGCATCTCACTTTGGAATAAAGAAGTTGGCATCTATTATATTAGATCTTCAGTCACAACTGAAGAGTTTTATTTTACCGTGTTAAATAGCACTTCCTCTACCAACTGTAGCTTTTTTTGTGCCCTTGCCAAAAGGTCATAATCATCAACAAGTAATATACAGACTTATAGAAAGTCTATCTTTAAAAAAGGATGATTGTTATTTCTCAGCAGCAGTTTTGCTCTTGGAAATTCTGGTTCTGTTTTCATGTCTAGGAGAACTCAGTAGTAGTTCCATATAGAGATTATTTAAAGGACCTCAGAGAATCAATTTGGTTCCCTCTCTATCATTATTTTGAACAACTGGAACTCATAGGGTATGATCAGAAAAATGATTTCATTCTGTTTTTTTTTTAATCTTTTCTTATAATCATCTCAGATATCAAAACTCTCTTTTAACCAAAACAGTCTCAGTTAACTAATGAATACTAGTAGAATAATCACAAGATGGCCTTTTAGTTGTCTTATTATCTGAAGGAAGGAAAGAACAGAGCAAGTGAAGAACTAGAAAACCAGCCAACCCTCCCCCACACAGACACACTTCCATCTACAGACTTCCCTAGCCTGGAGCAGACTAGCTGAGAAAGAGAAAATCTTTCACCTTAAGTGAAATGCATCATTTTGATGAGATACTTTAATTATTGAAATGGGACCAATAAACTTGTTATGATCAGAGAGTGACCATAAAAATTATAAAATCTGGGATCCCTGGGTGGCGCAGCGGTTTAGCGCCTGCCTTTGGCCCAGGGCGCGATCCTGGAGACCCGGGATCAAGTCCCACGTCGGGCTCCCGGTGCATGGAGCCTGCTTCTCGCTCTGCCTGTGTCTCTGTCTCTCTCTCTCTGTGTGTGTGACTATCATAAAAAAAAAATTATAAAATCTGCACAACATTTTATCCAGAGGTACAAAAAAGAACTCACTCTACAAAGTAGGGTGAATAGATAGTGGAGACAAAGAATACAGGTGTGTGTGCATCTGTGTGATTCCGTCTTTTGAGTGCCATTTGTTCAACATAACAGTAAACATGCTTCAGCAAACTGATATACTGAAAAATTAAAATCTAGTTTCTCTAAGAGTTAAATGAGGCATGACTATTCGCATAGAAAAAGAATTGTGAAGGAAAGTGATCAGATCAAAATGGCAGATGCCTACTTTCATTCCTGTCCCAGATCCCTAGAAATGACAGAGCAGATACACGCTTGAATCAATAAGCCCATGGCTGCATCAAGAGACACAGAAAGTACACTCAATTGGCCTAAATTTATACAGAATTCCCAAAACAGAAAGGCAGATGCATTTGTGCTGATGTTGGAAAAGATGATTCAAAGTAGATCCTTGAAAGGATGTTGGGATCAGTGGCATCAACTCCAAGCTCAGAGATTATGGAAACCATAAGCAAGAGGAGGCCCTGACTCCACTACCCACAAGCCCCAAACATCTTCCTTTTTCTGGTTTAAGTGGTTCTCCTCCAATGGCATTTAAAATTATTCCATTTACAAAAATGTGATCCATATGTCTCTTTCAGGTACTTAGATGTGAACGCAAGAAGCATCTGTAACTACAGTCTTATGGCCAAAATACTATTCTACTATGTGCCAATCAAAGAAAAAAAAACCTGAACCAATTAAGTAAATGATAATTGAATTTCTCAGATCTGGTATAATTATATCCCTTTATATCCCTTTTAGGGTCATTAATTTTTAAATGTCATATTTTCATCCACTACAAACTCATATTTGAGACCTACTTGGCTATTCTTTATCAACTCATTAAAAAAATGTAAGCTTACTTTTGTACTGTTCATTTATTTACCATTTTAAAGTCCAAAATGACTGTAATGCTATTAATACTAATCTTACCCTAATTTGCTCCTCCACATCCTGCTGTTAGTTCCAAAAATGCCTTGGCACTGATCCATTGACTGTATAAGAAAAATCTGTTTGGTAAAACCACTCATGGTTTTCCTTGTTGCTTTATGTCTGACAAGTTCTCATCTTCTATGACATAGTATCAAATGTACCCTGTACATAATTCTCAGTTTTGAGGAAGTTTCCTTCCTCAATAGCAGCCTTAAATGCCAAATGGGACAGAGCCTTTGGTAGTGTTATGAGGACCCTTCAGTGAGGGACTTTACAAATGAAGGAACAATGATAGAAGTGCTCCTGAACATTTTAGTTTGCATGGGACTCATTCTGGTGTAGTTAAGCAGTGTCTGAATAAAGTTTAAACAAAATACCAAGACAAAATACTATAGTTTAACATACTATTTCCTGTAATTGCTTAGACTAGTAAAACAATCAGAGAAAGTCAGTGGTTTGAATGACTGCTCATTTGTGAAACTGCATGCACACAGCCCCATGTGGTCTCCTAAAGCCTTAAGGACCACAGGGGTAGGAATTCAATTACGCCACTACTGAAACCTGACTGGTATGTTTTCAGATTCCCTGGAGGATGGTTCCTTTAGACTCAGCTGGAGAGCTTTGCTGTGGCTGCTGTGGCCACCTCCACTAGGAAGCCATCCCTGATCCTCCCCTCAACCCATTCCAGTTCAGGTGCCCCTCTCAGCATCTTGATCTTCTTCTTTCTATCATAACATCCATCATACACTTTGTCACTGTGGTTGTCCACTTGCACTTTTTCCACAAGCCTGTGAGTTCCTAATGTACAGTGACCTTGTTCTGAATTATGTTTCTTACCCCAGCACTTCACAAAATAATGGGGCCTCAATATATATTTGTGGAATATAGTCATTCTTCCTTCCCTCCTCCTTTCATCTTTACTTCCCTTCCTTCCTTCTTGCCTTTTCTTCTTTGTCTTTTTCCTTCTTTCTTTCCTTCATTCTTCTTTCCTTCCACAAGTATTTATTGAGGACCTGCTCTGTGCCAGGCACCATTCTAGGAAGTGGAAATACAGCAGAGAACAAAACAAAGTCCCTCCTCTCATGGAGCTTGCATTCTAGCCAAGGGATGCAGACAATTCACAACTAGGAAGTCTTAAATCTATCCAGTGATTTAAACAGCATGAAGAAAACTAAAATAAGGGAAGTGGACAGGTAGGGATGGTGGGAATGGACTGCTCTTTTATATACAAATGGAAGTAGCTCACTGAACAAGTGAGGCTTGTAAGTAGGTACAATCAGAAAACCTGTTCTTCCTCTATTATTGCCCATCCATAGACATTTGGAGAGGCAAATTCTTTCTTATGCTCCTTGATAAAATCTAGGACAACTGCCAGGATTTCTGTGGCCATTGTCAGATAATATAAAACACTTTCTGGTTACTTCTGTCCCAAGAGGAGTCTTATTGAAGTAAGTAAAATACCCAGTACCATGTACTAGTCAAAACTGTATTTGAAATGAAAGACTCTTTCTTGTAGTTTGGGTCAGCATTGGCCAGGCGTACCTCAGTAGGGAAGCAGGAGGCACAGTTGGCTTTGTCTCAATTGTCCCCTTTAAACTTCTTTCCAACTCCTCAACTCCCTCTGGCTTCTTGAGGGTTTAAGATGTGAGTGTGGGGATATGAGAAAGGAGAGAGGTAACTACAAGAAAGGTGGAAGTATAATCTTGTTTTGGTTTCCTCTGGGCATGTCTGATGTCTGATCCTCTCTGGAACTGATGGATATTCAAAGTTCGCTATCTTAGGGTATTCTGTAGACCTTGAGATCCCTTCTGAAAACCTTCATTGGTTATGTTCCATGATACAGGATGCCACTGTCTGTACTTAACCGTCCTACCTCAGCCCCTGGGAATCCAGTCAATGTCCTTCCCATCCCTACATGAAGGGCTCTTGGGCAGGTTCTAAAATGGCTCTCTGTCATCTTTCTCTTCTACATAGCCCACATCCAATCCCCAAAAGCCACATCTGGGCCTGAGTATTCAATTATCCTTGTCCCACCAATGTAGCTAGTTCTCCTCTTTCTGCTCTGCTACTTTGGACAGATCACCAGAGCTTTATATCTATAACTTCACCAGGCAGGTGAGACTCACAGTACACCTTTTCGAAACCCTGTTTCTACTCTCAAACTCTTCTTTTGGTTTCTTGGATTTCAATCCTTTCATGTGAGTACTGGCCTAAGGACACCATCTTTGAGGGTTTTGCCTAAGTGGCCTAATATTTCACTTTGGAACACGGAACTATGGATTTGTTTGTGGCCTTTTGGAGTCTCAGCCAGAATGCAAAGAAAGGCCTGTTTAAAATCCTGTTACAAATAAACAATGCTCACGGTAGCCACAGTAGCAGCATTTAAGGGCTTCTGGAGAACTACAGACAGTGAAATGGAAATACTAGTGGACAAAAACAAACAAACAAACAAAAAAACCCACCACTCAGCAGCAATATTGCAAAATGTCAAAAAATGCTCAAAAGACATGTAGGAGAGGACACAGATGGGAATGGAGCTAGCTAGCATGTGTGCTGACATAATCCAGGAAACAGGACAGTGGTGATAGATAAAAGATACCAATGCCCCAACACATATGCATGCCCAAGCCAGAGCAAAAAAAATAATGAGGTTCATTTTCTGCAAAGAGGATGCATGCTGAGGGGTAAAAAGGCCCCTGGGCTGGGAGTGAAATAATTTGCACTCCAAGAGACAGTTTGAGAAGTATTTAAGATGTTAGACTCTGGAACCAGAGGGGGAAAATAGATTTTAATTTTTCTTACACTTTCTTGCTGTTTGACTTTGAACAAGAGATCAAGCTTCACCAGGCCTGGGTTTCCCCATTTATACAGTGTGGTCACTTACAGTGCTAGCTTGAAGAATTGTCCAGAGGATGAAATGAGGCAGTGTTCATGCAACCATCTTATTGAATTGATCCTATTACATTAGTAGGATGTAATCATGAAGCAACTTCATTTCTAATCAAGCTGCCTCTTCCATTCCACATGGATGGCTAGTTCTTTCCTTTTGCTTAATGGGAATTTTAGGCAAGTCCCGTAACTTTTCTAGGCCCCTCAATCTTGAGAAGGATCTCATTTTAGTTATGAAATTTTCCAGTCCAGTGAAATAATAAAAACTGCTAACTGATTAGATTTAAGCCTCTCACCTTCCCAGCTGGGTGCTGCTTTAGGCGTGGAATCCTGCAGCAGATGGGCCTTGCTGTTTCACATGTGTCATACACTGGACTCTATGTCCTCTAAGTTCCAGGACATACCTCTTAATCTCTTTAATAATGAACAACTATTACTTTACAACAAAAACAAAGGTCTTCAAATCAAAGAACTAGACTCAAACTCTCACTCTTCCACTCCCTAACTGTGTGACTTTGAGTAACCTCTAGGAGTTTTGCCTCCTCTCTAAAACAGAGATAATACCACCTACTTTACAGGGTTATTGAAGGTTAAAGGAGACATTGAACAAAATGCTGTGGCTGCAGCAATACCATCAAAACAGCACAAATAACTTACTGAGCACTTGCCATGTGCCAAGCACTGAGTTAACCATTTTATTTGCTTTATTTCATTTAATTTCTCCAATAACCTTATGATGTGCACATTTTATAGGTAAAGTCACTTAAGCACGCAGTGACTAAGTAACCTGCCTTAAGTACCCAACACAGCATAGGAGGGTTGGCACCAAAATGGCGCTCCTCCCTTTATTTTTCCACATTTCACCAGAAGGAAGATTCCAGATCTAAAGAAATCAGTAGCAACTACTTACAGGGGGTTCGTCAGTTCCAAGTCGACAGTATGTTGAATTACACAGCTTTTTTATTTCCTCAGGACCCTCTATATCATAATCTTTTGGATCGGCTTCTCTGTTATGGTGCCTTAAAAAATAAATTAGGATCTGTTAAGGGATGAAGCTTATTTATCATGTATTGCATTTTAAATT
Organism: Canis lupus dingo; assembly: GCF_003254725.2. Lineage (NCBI taxonomy): Eukaryota > Metazoa > Chordata > Mammalia > Carnivora > Canidae > Canis > Canis lupus. The sequence goes on from NC_064243.1 coordinate 87,765,298, forward strand.
TTTTTTAAATTATCCAATGAAAATCTACCATATTTGTGACATTGTTTTAATTATAAATTCACTAGATGTGGGATATATAAAGTATTTTTCATCTCTTTTCATGTAACACTGAGGCTATTTCCTAAAAACAATTTAGCACATGTGATAAAACTATCACAAGAACAATACTTATCCAACACAGCAATTACTCAGTGACTCCAATGAAGTGAACTTTATTTAATAATGTAGATTAGTTACCAAAAGTAAATTCTAAAATAAGACATGGTAATAAATTAGAAAGACAACTTGCCTTTAGAAATTTTTTCTACCATGAATTTTAATTAAATTTTTTTTTCAAAATGAGAAAGAGCAAAGTATCTGCTCATATGGATTTATGACATGTGCTTCCTGCTTCTAAAAAGATTTAGGGACACCTGGATGGCTCAGTGGTTGAGTGTATGCCTTTGGCTCAGGTCATGATCCTGGGGTCCTGGGATCGAGTCCTGCATTGGGTTCCTCACAGGGAGTCTGCTTCTCCCTCTGCCTATGTCTCTGCCTCTCTCTCTGTCTCTCATGAATAAATAAATAAATCTTTTTTTTTTTTTTTAAAGAAGGTTTAAAGGAAGCTGAAAGTTAAACATAAGCTGGAAAAACATGTAAATAGAAGAGGGAAAAATATTCCAAATGTCTTGACTAAAAGAGTGTATAGAAATAATAATAAAGGAGAGATTCGGGAAGAGGGAAGGAAAAAGGAAGTGGAGTGGCCTGCAGCAGAAGTAGCTATTTTTAACAAAGCTTTCTTGGGTGAGATAAAGGAAGCTGAACTCAAACATCCCTCAGAAGGGGCCTTGCTATAAAGGAAAACAGGGCTTGGATTGTGTAAAGGATATTGGGGTACCCCCAAGTTCATTCATCCATCCATCTAGCTATCTAGCTACCTATCCAACTGTCCATTCATTCAGCAAATATTTCAAGTACCTACTACATGGCAGGCAGGGAATGCAATGGAGACCAAGCCTGATGCAGTCCCTTCCCTCAGCTCACACGCTGGTGAGAGATACAAACAAAATAGAAAATTCTACAATGTGGACACAAGGTCATGGAAGCAGAACAGCATCCAGTCACCTTGGATGGGTCACTCTACTCTAAGTCAGGAGGCCCTTTAGGGCCTGACCCTCCACCTCACCTTACTGTACTGGGGCCGGGCTCCTGCTCTGCATTCAAGCTACATCCTTGCCTCTCCACCTCTGAGATGAGAGCAAAACACTGCATAGAACACAGCAGCAAAGGAGTCCAGGGTGAAGCTGCAGAGCTCAGGCATATGAACCCTCTACCCTCCCCACATCTGAGCATTAAATTGCAAAACACTAAAAGCATTTTGGTATCATAACAGCATTCTTTGAGAGCCTCAAAGGAAGCTCTCACTTAAGTCCTTAGGGGGAATACTGACCAACATCAAGAACCAGGAGTGATAGAGCAAATGAGGCCGTGGGTGTAAGTCATTGCTCATGTCCTAGCTATGTAACTTTGAGCAAGTCACTTAACCTTTCTGCATTTCTATTTCCACATGTGTAAAATGAGGACAAAAAAAAAAATACCAATAAGATTTTTGCAAAATGAAAAAAAAAAGCAGAAAGTCTTCCAAATATTGTAAAGTATCACAATGTGTAGTGAACACTAATCTAGCTTTTAAAAACTCTGGTGTACAAAATTACAACTTTATTTTTTCCAAAACTGTACTTAATTTTTTTCCCAAGTGCTCATATTGCCAAGATGGAAAAACCTTAATCTTGGGTCAGTTCTGATCTCTTTCAACTCTCAAGGGACTGTATGGTGCCCCAATGTCAAGAATCCATCTTTGTTGTCATGCTCTCTCCCTGTGGACATTGATGGAAACCTCCTCATCCTCCTTATGGATCCATGCAAATCTCTGCTACACCCTTCTGATCCTGCCACACAGACTCTTGCCTAGACTGGCACTCTGCCACAAGCGTGCCATTATCTAGGCCACCAAGAACTTTCATTTGTCCCTCTCCACTCAGGCTTCCTGAAAACAGATGTCATCCTTGAGCTGTTTGGCCCATCAAGAAGGTTTCATGTCCCTACCACATTGGGCTTGGGGGACACAGAGAAACCCCAGTGTTCAAAACTATTACCCTGGGAATGGAGGGCTAGGCAGTGATAGGTCCCATTTGCTTGAGAATTTCTAAAGCCTTCATTCCAATTTGGGGTCCCAGACAAACCCACACGTTCTCAACTTCTCTGGTGCCCTCCATGAACTCTTCATCTACCATGGGACAAGGTAAACCTACCCTTCATCTATTCTTCCAAATCTATGGTATCATCCTAAGACCCAAGCTTTTGAACCTCAAAGTCAAGAATTTTATGTTTTTGTTGACTGCTGGGTCTTTCTTTCCTGAGCCAATAAAACCAGACTATCTCCCTGGGAGCATAAGAATGATGACGAAAAGCACAGTTAACATTTCAATGTGTGATCCTAGTGCTCACTTTTTTACTATTCACCATGGGCCCACTGCCAGGGTACACAGAGTGTTTTAACTATTTTTTAATCAGCAAATAAAGAATATAATTCATCTTAGATTGTATCCATCTTTATGTCAAAGTAACTGTAAACTATCATTTTTTTAAACTTTTCTTTTAATGGAGGAAGGAGCCCATGAAGGCAAAGATAATTAGTGTCCATGAAAGTCAGGATGTACTATTTTAAGTTGTATTATAACTAGATTATTACAAAAGATGGAGAGACATTCCTTTACTTATAGCAATATCAGTACTAAAAGTCCAGCACTGAAAACATGAATCTATAATGAAAGACCTTCTGTGGAGAACTGAACTAATACAACTGGCATCTCCTAATGCCTGCCAGTTGCCCACAAATGTGCCCACGGTCTGCAGGTTCTGAGAGATACCTGCCCCTACATCTATGAGGTTGCCCCCTACTTCTAAGAGGTTGCCAGCCTAGCAAAGAGAAGTATACATGTTTAAAAATTATAAGATATATAAAATATAATGTAAAATGTAAAAATAAATATTTATTACATACTAAATTCATGTTTAATATGTATAAAAATATAGTAAAAGTGATTAGGGTATTATAAAGAAAATGAGAGAGTTAATTAATTCCTTGATTCTATTATGTCAGGTGAACATTGGCTTGTACCTCAGTTTCCCTGAGATGAACTGAGAATTATACAGTGAAGAAACAAATGAATCAATGGATTGAGAGTCTCAAGTGAAAAGTGACATGTAAATGCAAAATATTAAGTGCAATAATATTGTGTCTATCTACTGTATACTTAGTTGGGTGTTCTTCAATATTTTTTTTAAGATTTTATTTGTTTATCCATAAGAGACACAGAGAGAGAGAGAGAGGCAGAGACACAGGCAGAGGGAGAAGCAGGCTCCATACAGGGAGCCTGATGCGGGACTCAATCCCGTTTCTCCAGGATCACGCTCTGGGCTGAAGGCAGACGCTCAACCGCTGAGCCACCCAGACATCCCTCTTCAATATTTTTTAATGTCAATTAAACCCTACAGCATCTTTATGAGACATATATCAAGGTATTATATAATAAAGTAAAAAATATATATATTTTATATTCTATACATATATATATACATATATTTTATATAGCCTTGTTCTCCTTGCTACCTGAATTTATTAATGGTCACCATACAACTGGCAATAATCTGTCATTTATTGCAATAGAAATCCATTATGAGAAAATATTAAAATAAAATACATAAAATTTACAATGTCTCTGGAGCAGTAACTTTCAAACTCTTTGAGCACAGCCCCCAACCCAGCCCACCCTAACCCATCTTGAGACATTGGTCAATGTCTCAAGATATTTTTAGTTGTTGCATCAGGGTGGGGTGGGTTGTTACTGGTATCCAGTGGATAGAGGCCAGTGATGCTGCTAAACATCCCACCACGTACAGAATAATCCTCCCCCCAATAACAAAGACAGATCTGGCTCAAAATATCAAAACCATCAAGATTAAGAAAGCTCCAGGGAGTAGGTGTATACCAGACTCTTAGATCAGTGGTTCTCAAACCTCTTTCACGAAGCAGCAAAACATTCCCCCCAGATTTGTGGAACCAACGTAAAATCGACAACTTTGTTTTGACAGAAACACTAAAAATAAAATAATCATCTACTGCCTTTAATAGGAAGACCTCTAACACCAAAGATAAGTAAAAACAACCTCAGAGTCCTTTAAACCAAGTAAATTTAGTGGTACCAAAAACTTATTACACTGTCTTTACAATTAGTCTTATCACCTTGGATTAGTAATATGGTCATTGTTGACCAGCACTGGTCTAGTCTACTGACTGGCTTCTGCAGATACTAATTTGTCCAGACATAAATTTGACAGTAGCTGGTCAGCAGTCAGTTCAAGGTCAAAGCTGCTTGAATACAGGTATTCCGTGCTGCTGACTGAACAAAGAACTGTGTCTTCCATGCCAAGCATGCAGGTACTGGCTGACCTTCTTGCTGGGAGAAGGGTCCACAGGACTCTCTGCCATCAATACCAGAATCTTCCTTGACAAGCAGCCTTGCTTCTGCTTAGGATCTTCATCTATCAAGGCCAGAGCTGAGTGCTGTGACTATTTCTTTATGTAAGAAATCTTTATGTAAGAAATCCTCAATTACAACAGAGGAAACTTGCATTCTCTACCCTGTTGTGGGAGAGATACTATGAATATGAATAGAATTGGGAATGGGGAAAGACTGACTGGACAGGATCAGAGTTGCCAACTGTATAAAAAGGAGTTAGGAACTATGACCCTATTGTCAAAAATGCCAGTTAGACTGCTTCAGAGGGGACTGAAGTCAATAGAATCTAGTAGGTCAAAGATAGCATGAGCAGGTCCCATTCTAGACAAATGCTTGATATATACAGCTGGTATAAAACTTCCTGCCACCAACTCTACAACCACCTGAACTCTCAAGATACTGCTCTTCCTATCTTTTTAGGCCTAATGTAGTTCCAAGTAATGCCTTGTCGAAAGAACTTTCTGAATCTGTTTCTGGAGTCCTTTGGGAGCTTGGGTTTCCTATCATAAGAGTTGGATGATTTCACAACAAATTGGATCTGCAAGCCCCCCCTTGAGAAAACACATATGAATCCTCAAGTGAGTTGCAGAACTAAACAAACTCGAGTCCAGAGCAGCCTCAGGCAAGGACCTGCTTCCCTTGGTTGCCCACAGTGGTCCAACTCCCAGTGGAGGACAGGGTGGGATAGGCCATAGGATTCTCCTTGCAGGAAAGGGGACCAAGGTGTTCTCTAGTGGACCAAGTGACACTCAAGTTACACTAAAGTTTACCCTCACTTTCTGTGGTCCCACATTTATGTGAGAGAAATGAAGTAGGGGTTTGCAATAAAACCTATTTGCTGCTCCACTTTTCACATTTTTTCTTTATAATTATGCATTAATGAATTTGCCTTCTCCTTACACTAGGAGTATATTAGATACAGGAATTATTCTTTATTCATCTTTGTGATCTCAATGCCTAGCTTAGTCTAACACATAAATGCTCATTGAATCTTAAATGATTGATTGATTGAATGTTCTTACATTGTGTTACTGTCACCTTAATGTAAATGTTGAAAGCAGAGGCTTTCAACTGTGTCCATAAAAATAAAGAGCATCCTAGGCTCACTCTGCAAAAGCACATATGAAGAAGGAATGATTATGCATATAGAGATGCTAGTCCTTTGCAACAAAAACTTGTCTCCAGAGGAATTATAAATCTACTTGCTGAATGGGAAAGCTCTCAACATACATATGCATTACACTGATTACAATGGGGGTGTGAATCAGAGCAATATCTGACATGAGAACAATGAAAATCCCAGCCCTTCTAGCTTCTAGTTACTTGACAAGAGACACATTTTCTTTGCAGATTTCAAAGATGTTGAAAATGTTTAGTTAAGACTCCAGATGGAAGAATATATTAATTTTAAATTTTAGAATTATCAAAGTAGTTCACTACTCTGTCAGTTATTGTATTTTCTAATATAAATCTAACCCACATGAGAAGAGAAAGATAACTTTTCTATTAGGTTTTATAAACATCTGCTATCTAGAACTTTAAAAGAAAATTACCCCAGAGAGTCAGCTATATTTCCTGACATCTCAGAAGCATAAAACGAATAGAATCAAAAACTGCAAAGAAACACTTGACAATGCTCTTTAAAGATTTCACGGGAAAATGATTTACATGCCAAGCTAATGTTATTTAGTGGCACATTCATCAAACTGACAAATGAAGACTTTTAGACATATTTGCAGAGTCATAAAGAAAATCCTATGTCCTTGGGAGAAATGGTGACATTTCAAACATATGAAGAGGGACTTTCATTTTCAATGTCTCATGCCATACATGATTTGTGCATCTATAACCTGAAACCACAGAATTTGAAGCCTCAAAAGAAAATCATTTGACAAAAGTTAAGTGAAGTCATCTTCTTCACTGGACATATATTGAGGGGCATGTAAATAAGACCCATCATTATTATGGATTTTCATCATAGAAAATCTTCAGAAATAGGAGGCCCTACAGAGAATATTGGGAGGAAACAAAAAATATTATAGTGGGAGCCTGTGTCTAAACAGTTTAAATGTTAAATATATATTGTCAGTCTGAGTAACTGCCAAACACATGATTTTGAAAACAGCTGAAGGAACATGTATTAGACAGAGTGACACTATAATTGATTACTCTACCTGGAACACTTTCAGAGGGAAATGAGGTACTAAGTACCCTGGGAGTGGTGAAAACCAGGACTGTGCTGGTCAAACCAGGATCAGGACGTTCTGTTACTCCATGTTTCTACAATTGGACCTCAGTGATCTTAAAATCTTACAATGTTTCTCAGGGTTTCTTTGATCCTCCCCTCCAGAATCAACTTATATCAACTGGCCAAAGACACTCTGGGACATGGAAGAGTAAGACGAAAGAGTTTTTTAAGTGTATTCTACATTAGTAATTACAGTAGTCCAAAGAAAACCTTGACCATATATCTTACATGAATGGCATGAAGACCAGTTTGCCTCTCTGCAAAACAAAAAGCAAACACCTGATTACATGTATAAGCTCCTTTCCTAGAGTCATAATATTTAAATAATTGGTTTAAATAATTTCAATTAACCATTCTAGAATAACATCAAAACACTTTATTACATGAGCCTAAAGGCCCATTTTAATGTACACTTCTGTGAACTCATGAGCAATGCATATTGACTAGATATTACAAGGTTTTCCGGTTTCAAAGTAATTCATTTCATTCACATTTGAAACAAATGAACAAGCCTTTCTTCACAAATAGAATCTAAAGTTTAAGTATTCTTCCATTATGAACATAGTTATACAAATGAGCATTTTCCCCATGCCTTCCTAGAAATCCTTCAAAATGCAACAAAGGAAATGGAAAAATCAAAAGCAAACTAAATTTTTGGCAAAGTCAGAAGTTCTAATCCCCAGATCACATCATGTGCAAGGGAAATGAGAGAGTCCCAAAATTTGGGGCCTGAAATGTTAGAAGAGCCAGCAACTTTTAGTTCTCAAACAGTAAGAGAGAAAACTCAAGAAAATCTTTTCAGACAAAGTTCTATCAAAGCTGAGCCTAAGGGTACCTGGGTGGCTCAGTGGTTAAGCATCTGCCTTTGGCTCAGGTCATGATCCTGGGATCCCAGGATCGAGTCCCACATCGGGGTCCCCGCCCCTCTGTCCATGTCTCTGCCCCTCTCTGTGTGTCTCTCATAAACAAATACAATCTTAAAAAAAAAAAAAGCTGAGCCTTGCAGGAAAGTTCATCCCATTGTTAGATGCTCCCAATGCATTAAGTAGCATTCAAGCAAATGTCTGCCTAAGGAGATAGTCAAACAGAAATTCCCAGGGTTTCTGATTTCTGTAACTATAGCAGTCTCAAAGTGATATTCAAGGTATTTATTAAAGGAGAAAAAAATAAAGAAATCTAGCAGAATTTTGTCTACGATGAATTGAAAGTGAAGTTATCAGTTGGAACTAACTGGATTCAAACAAATAAACTTACAAAGTTCTTAAAAACCATTCTTCCAAATAAGCCAGGAGTCTGCATTTAAAATCCTTTAACTGGGACACCTGGGTGGCTCAGTGGTTGAGCATCTGCCTTTGGCTCAGGTCATGACCCTGGGGTCCTAGGATCAAGTCCCGCATCATGTTCCTCATGCGGACCAATTCCACATCAGGAACCTGCTTCTCCCTCTGCCTGTGTCTCTGCCTCACTCTCTGTCTCTCTCATGAATAAATAAATAAAATCTTTTAAATGAATGAATGAATGAATAAATAAATAAATAAATAAATAAATAAATAAATTCCATCCTTTAACTGTTCAATATTTAAAACATTCTTTGGGGAATGCCAGGTGGCTCTGTCAGTTAAGCATGCAACTCTTGGTTTGGCTTAGGTCATGATCTCATGGGTTGTAGCACCGAGCCCTGTGTCAAGCTCTGCACTAAGTGGGGGGTCTGCTTGACATTCTGCTCTCTCCTTCTGCTCCTCCCCCTTCATGCTGTCTCTCCATCTAAAATAAATAAATAAATCTTCCAAATAAATATATTCTTTGGCCCCCAAACTTTTGGAAACAGGAAATGAACTGAGAGAGCCAAACAGTTCATAGGAGGGCATAGTCAACAACATCCATTGCATATGCGGCCAAGGAGAAGAATAGAAAAGATCACACACAAGGCACAGCCAAGGACCACAGAGAACAATGGGAAAGGGAAGCTACTTCCAGAAAACAGAATTGGGGTCCAACCAAGAACATTCCTGACACCAGTGTAGGGCTCACTAACAATGTGTACCTGACAGGACTTCAGAATGAATGTGGACAAATGACAGCCCTGTCACTTCCATCCTTCCTTTTTCTGAGCAAGAGTGCTTATTACAGTTATCCTGTCCCCATCCCATCATTGTGTATTCAGAGCAGAAAATTTTTTTCTTTTCCTTTATGGTTTTTTGAATCAAGTAGAGCTACCACTAGACTTAGTAGAGAGAGACAATAGCTTAACATGTGGAGACCTTGAAATTTTGACCAGTGAGTGGTTAGAATTGGGTCATCATCTCTGGATAAATAGGTGAACATACTGCACATGAAGTGTGAAGCCAGTATTTGGTGACCTGCCTAAATACAATTTGAAGGGCACATGGAACTTTTATAAAAATTAAGAAAAATATTTTTAATATGTTTGAAAGATATGACAATTCAATAAAACTGAAAACTTATTAACACGCTTTTAAAGATATCCTTCTTCAATCTGAACATACTTAAATACGTCAAAGATCAAAAATAAATATAAACTTAAATTGTTGAATTTCTAAAAAATACCAATAAATTGAAATATCACTTACAGGAATCCATAGAATATAGCTATAGTAGTACCCAGAAAAAAATTCTAAGCTTTAAGTACTTATATCAGTAAAAATGAAACAATGAAAATAAGTATAACATCTAAAAGAACAAGCAAGCCAAAAGAATCCAGAACAATACAGCAATTCAAGATAGAAGAGCAGCTAAATGCAGAATTAAATAAGATAGAAAACAGAATAACTGAATAAGAAAGCAAAATAGATACATCTAAAAAAATCAAGAAAAGGAGCAGGAGAGATATAAACAGAGTCGAGGGATATAATATTCACACTGTGGAATATCATTAGGCAATAAACAAGAAATAAAGTACTGATACTTGCTACAGTATGGGTGAAACTTGAAAACATTATGCCAAGTGAAAGAAGCCAGTCACATAGGACCATAATATTATTATATTCCATTCATGTGAAATGTCCAGAATAGGCAAATTCACGGAGACAGAAACTGGGTCAGTGGTTCTTAGAGCTTGAGGGTTGAGGGGATTTAGGAGTAACAACTAAAAGGAAAAGGATTTCTTCTGTTGTTAATTAAAATGTTCTAAAATCAACTGTGTTGATAGGCATACAACTTGGTCAATATACCGAAAGCCATTTAATTATATACCTTTAAATGATGATATGTAGAGTGAGTTATATCTTAATAAGGTTAAGAACAGGAATAACCAAAATAGAAAAAAAAATTTCAAAGCATTAAAGACTACTTTCCATAACTCTATGCAAATATATTTGGAAAGCTAGGTAACACACATAACTTTCTATGAAAAGCAATTCACCCAAAATTGTCCTCGGTAGAGACAGAAAGTCTAAATAAACAATGTCCAAAGAAGAAACAGAGAAAGGTGTCAAAGAATAAAAGAGTTATCCATCAAACAGTATCATGCCCAGATGATTTTGGTGTGGAAGGAGATTTCTTATTTGCACCTTGATGTCTAGCAGGATGTTCGACATGCCTTGAATTACTCAGATGTCAGAGGTAGAAGGGCATGGATAGGGTCATAAGATCTAGAATGAATCTTGTTACATTCACTGCACTCATTTCAATGTAAGTGTAAAAAATCACAAGCAGCTTTTCCAAAGTATTTATATTTATTATAAGGTTATTTAACAGACAGGGGAGCCTGAGTGACTTAGTTAAGCAACTGACTCTTGATTTCAGCTCATGATCTCAGGGTCACAAAATCGAGCGTCACATCAGTCTCCATGCTTAGTGAGGAGTTGCTTGAGATTCTCTTTCTCTCTCTCCCTCTGTCCCTCCCCTTGCTCTCTCTCTCTCATATAAGTCAGTAAATCTTTAAAAAAAAAAAAAAGGATTGTTTAACATATATAACAATTAAAAAAAACATACAATCTATCCAGACTAGATTTCTCTAATAAATCACATAATATATATACTTCTTTTAAGGTCTAGATAGGCCACAATATGTTAACCAATAGGAAACTGCCTTCAATGAAATTTTGGTTGCTTTGTGGGTATGTACCTCTACAATGATAACAGGTGCCACTAAGCTCTGAAAGCTCAGAAATATTATACAACAATAAATAGAGAATTCCTTTTCTGTGATGATCTATTAGTTTTCCTGTTTATACCCTTCCTATGAATGACCATATGTAAATTAGCCAACCTGAATGTGTTGGCTTTAGATATATATTAGCTCTGTTGTCTCCATCCATCTGGCTATAGATTTATGGATACATAACTTAAGTATTATCTGGACAGATGGTAAAATGCTATTAAGATAATGTGATCCTCCCTAGAACTAAAAGTCACAATACTTGTAATCACATACTTGACATCACTAGGGACTGGTAATTATGCAATCAAAAATGGCCTCACCTATTACCAAACACTCCTGTGGAAGGGCTAGTAACGCTTTCACTTGACAACTAACTAATGTGCCCCTTTTAGTAGGCCTAAGTACTCCTCTTGGATGTTCCCAGGACATCCTGTTTACCCTAATCCTGCCATGTAACACAGTGCATGGTATTTGCCTGGTCAGCCTTCACCACTCTGATCTGATAAGTAATCTTGACCTCACTGTCAAATCCCAGACTTAGTAGAGTGCCTGCAACATAGCAGTGGTTTAATAACAAATATATATTTTTAAACAAATGCTATTCAAAAAAAGAGCTATTTAAAAATAAAGATATTTTTAGGTCATTTTTTTAAAAAGCTGATTTAATGCTTCTGGCTCCTGCTTGAGTATCTCAGTATTTTTCCAAGTGTTTAAAAAAATCTGACGAGTCATTCATACATTTTAATTTCAAAATATTCTTCCTACCACTTTCTTTTTTTAATTTAATGTGTTTTTTTTTTAAGATTTTATTTATTCATTTGGCTGAGTGAGAGAGTGAAAGAGCACCAGCAGTGGGGAGGGGCAGTGGGAGAGAGAGAAGCAAGCTCCCCACTAAGCAGGGAGCTGGATACAGGGCTCTATTCTAGGACTCCAGGATCATGACTTGTGCCCTTCTTCCTACCATTTTCTATAAAAGAAAGCTAAATTCCTTGCAATAAATAAATAATATGTTAATTCTTCCATTTGATTGAACCTAGAACAATCTGATTGGGGATCTAGCATCTTACTAAAGAAACATATATTTCTTCTGCCAATTAATGGTTAACACATCAAAACTTAGTTAAGTTAAAATAAAGAAAATACAGTGTGACTAATAACAATTAAAATGTAATTGTATTTAAAAATGAAATAAGATAAACAGTAGTAAAAGATCAGTGTCTAGCAAAAACAGTAATACAATATTCAAATCTACTCAGAACTTTTTCAAAACATTGTAAAAATATATTTAATGTCAACAGAGATTTATGTTTTCTGTCCATTATACAATAGATCAATTTTTTAAAGTGCATTGTGTTAAGTGCCGGTTAGGTGGGGTGGTGAAAGTTTAAAGTCAAAATAACAGCCAATGCAGGAAATCCTTAATATATTAATGTGTATATTCTAAACTTTTGCTATAAAATTGGGTGTTTGGAACATGGAATTCATTCTCCATGAAGTAGCAATCTATAGGATATAGCAGATAGATATCTTTAGGATAGAATGGAATATAGTAGATACCTATAGGATTTTGAGTTCAGCACTCCTTTCTCCTGGGTATAACTATCTTATCCCATGGTTGCTGGAGAGTTGACATATTTCCACCTAACCTTGACTCTTTGGATGACCCCAAATAGATACCTGGCCCAAGAATGCACATCTAACCTGAAATTTTGAATGCAGAACTGAAAATATCTTAAAACCAACCTTTTTCCTTTTTTTGTAGGATAAAGATATGATACAAATACCAGAACTGCAGCAACCATGTTTTCCATAGTTTTCAATGACAAGATGAAGCAAACACACAAAGAGGAGGAGAGAGGAGAAATTAAACAAGACCTGGTTGCATTAGCATTTTTTATTCCAGTTATTCCTAAGGTGTAGCTGCACCCTTATCTTCCTTCTCATCTGGTAATTAACCATTCTATGAATATAATGAGCTGATTCATTCTCTTCTTTCCTCAGGCTAGTGCAAGGTAAGTATCTGTGACTTGGAATCAAAAAAAAAAGTCTGACCAGTACACACAGACAATAGTACCAATAGGTGGCTTCCCTGGCCAATTCAGAGTAGTTTATCTAATAATATTAGGTGTAGTGCTTTAAAAAACTTGAACCCATGGCATCTGGATGGCCCAGTTGGCTAAGTGACCAATTCTTGATCTCAGCTCAGATCTTGATCTCAGGGTGCTGAGTTCAAGCCCCATGCTGACCTCCACACTGGGCAGGGAGCTTATGTAACAACAGCAGCAACAACAACAACAACAACAAATCTTGAGCCCTGAGCCTGGGTATCACAGTGTCCACAGACTGAACCTCATCTTATCAAAATGTCAGTAGGCCCCACAATCTTCTTATCTTCTCCCCCATGCCCCACACCCTTACCTATGATGTGGTCTTTGGTGGCTTCTATGGCCCAGGTGGACATGGTCCCAAGAGTAAGTAGAGGGTAGGCTCAGGCAGAGGTAATTGTATACTGCAATGATCTTTCCTAACCCAAGTGCATGCACATGTGGAAACATCTGTCCCATAATACTCTACCTTACAAGGGTTCATCTTGCAAGCAAAACTTGCAAGATGTTTTATTTTGGCCATCAGTTAAGTTAAGTAAAACCTCATATAAAGGTCAAGGCAAAGAATTCTATAACCACTAGTTTTCAGGAAGAGAATTTGATTGGAATTTCATAAAGGAGAATAGCACTGAAAGAAAAATTCAGTCAGCGCAAAAGGATGCAGTGTGTCCTGGATTTCATCTTAAAAATAGAAAATAAGGTGCTTTCCCCAAAACTACTACATTCAAAATCATTTGTGGGTATGTGCGTATGTTGAGGAACAAGAATGTAGGGCTGGATTAAAAATAACTGTGGCATAGAAGCTACCATTATAGAACAGAGACAAGAATGAAAGGGTGGTTAATCCGAATGAATGTGAATAACATCATCCTTTTTACCCAATATAAAACTAGCAATTAAAAAGATATTTTAAAAAGACTCATAATAAACCATGAAGAGTGACTCAGACTCTAAAAGAGATGAAGCACTGTGTCTACATTCCGATCATTTAGAGAATGTTTGCTTCAGGGGAAGAGCTGTAGCAAATGACATCAAATTTTTAAAAGTAATTTTACTTCATTCCTATTATGAGGATAATACATGTTCATTATAGAGAATGTAGAAATGGCAAAGAGGAAAAAAGAAAAGACAAATAATGCACAAATGTACCTATGGAGTAATAAGTATTTTGTGTTATATGGTGAATGTCCTTTCAATCACTTTTCAGTGCATATGAATATATACCTTTAACAAAGGAATTCATTACATCCTGGTCCTTTTTTTAACTTAGAGTGAGATTGAATTGGCAAATATTCATCTTTTCAGTTTTCTTTGCTTAACTCTGTAAAATAACCTTTGCTCTAATAAATCAGAAGCATCCACATCTGTCTTGGAAGGATTTAGGATTGTTTTGACAGGAATATGAAGGGAAATAAAGCATGGCTGATTAACTTCTGACTAATAAAATGGAATTTCCAAGTACTGAGATCTTTTTCTTGAAAGTCATTGTGGAGAAATAAAAGGTCTACATTTCTTCAACTTCTATTCACAAGACCCAGAAGCTTCCAAACATAGCTCAGATAGGGTGACCTTACAATTTATCTTTATGAGCAAATCACTTTAGAAAGTGAAAGAAACGGCTCTAGATAATTCCCAGGCCAATGGGAGTAAACTCTCTTTGGCAAACCACAGTGTGACACACTCTGCATAGGGTATTTGATGGAAGCTGTGAGAGTGCCAGCTACAGGGCTGGTGTGTTGAGGAATGAGGGGCCCCTACCACAGTGGCTACAGGGTGACGAGCCTAAGTCAGGAGCATGGGGAGGATAAGCATGACGTGGGGATCTGTAGGGCTAGCAAGAGCCAAAGTGGAACTAAGTCTATAAGCAGTTCATCCTCAACAAAGTGGATTAGTCACAAATTCGTCAGAAGCAGGTCCAAGACATTGGACAAAGGATGAGGTGAGCAAGAACAAGAACCCACACATAACCTGGGGGCTTCACTCCGCACCACCAAAATAACATAAATCTCAGTTCCTCACACACACACAACACAGATGCTGCTGGGGAAAGGAGAGTGTAGAGGACAAACGACTCAGAAATAGTGGGCGCCATTCTGAAAGAGACTATTTTAAATTAAAACAAGCTGTTAAAACTTGAAGAGACAGATACCTTTTCATTGGCAAGTTTGAATTTTTTTCCTGGTAACTAACAACTGAAAATCCATGGGGATCAATTTTAGAAAATAAATTTTATATATGCATCTGAGTTGTGTGCAAATTTCTAATTCTGCTAACCACTTGATGGTGAATATATTTGCATGTCATTGGTCTACTATTACATCACCTCAAATGGTCACATGATATTATAATTTAGAACTGTTTTTTTAAGCATGAGTTAAGAAATAAAAATACCTCTTTAAAGTATAAATTCATTTGTCCCTATATAAACTCAAAATCTTCTTAGTATCTGTCAGTCCCTGGTAAGTTATGCACTGCAAGTAGAAAGAGGACAAATTTAGCTCCCAATTTTAAATTCTTCACCATTCAGATCTGAAGAGTACATTATACCCCCTCTAAGTTCACTTATACAGAGGTGAGCAAACATGCTTCCGTGTCTTCCTGTTATATCAGGATCATGGCTGTGAGAATCGACTCTGGTTTTATTATGAATTTATGCTATCTTGTAGACTTTTACTCTGGGCCTTTTTAAAATATTAAACAGAGGGTCCATCCCAGTGCCTTTTGGGTTTCTGTGTGTGTTTGTTCTATCTGCTCATTTGTTCATTTCTCTGATGAACATTGAGTACCCACTGTGTTCTTACCCCTTGCCCTGAGGCTTGCTCTTATTTCTC
Source organism: Canis lupus dingo (assembly GCF_003254725.2). Classification (NCBI taxonomy): domain Eukaryota; kingdom Metazoa; phylum Chordata; class Mammalia; order Carnivora; family Canidae; genus Canis; species Canis lupus. The sequence continues at coordinate 87,781,167 of NC_064243.1, forward strand.
ATTATTAACCAAAAAAAGTCTCTTTAAGTAAGGGCTCTTCTCTCTTCTCTCCAAAGTTTATGTTGTGTGCATGGAAACCACATAACCAAACTTTTTAAAAATGTACATAAAATAGGAGTTAATAAGCATTCGGTTGAGGGCCTGAGCTGTTAAAAGTAGGCAGATGGTGGCTTAGTGGAAGGGAAGCATTTATGGATTTCAAAAAAGAGGCAGGCTGCACTATGTGGTTACTAAAGGTTTTCCGGTTTACCTTTTTGTCCTGTTTTGTGAGTGTGTATTGGAGATATAAGGAGAAGCATGATGGCTAGAGAAGGTCTGTGTCACGCTAGCACAGAGCCTGGAGTCATGTGAAGGACTCCAAATACTGCCAGGTTAGTCCCTGAGAAAGTCTCTGATTAAATTCAGGAAGAATGATACAGCAAATTGGAAAACGCATCTCTATTTTCTTTGTAAGTACACTAATGTTATCTTGTGGCCTTGGAAGCGGGTTCTCCTGTGACTGTGGAGTCTAAATACAATAGAGTGTAAGTCTGAAGAGCATCACAGAAAGCTCTTTAATTTCTTTCCCCAACCCAAATGTTTTCCTGTAGAAATCTGTAAAACTGAACTTCCCTGCCCCACGATTAACACTGCATTTTATTTTTCTTCCTTTCTTCCTTTCTTCTTCTGTTTTCTTATTAAAGGGAAGGGGGTGAGGAAGGGAAGAGTAAAATGCCTAGGCTCTTTAATTAGGGCTTAGATAGTGGAGAAAAGTAATTGAAATATACATAAAATTAACCTGCGCTCTTAAAACTCTAGGTGTCACCATGGAGACCAGAGCATGAACTGTCTCCATGGAGACTTGAATGAATTTTTGGGCTTCAAATTATCATCATTTATTACCTGATGTCGATTTGAGCAATGAAGAGATGAGTTAAAATACATACATTAAAAATATAAGAAGTAGCCTCACATCAGAAAATTTATTAAGGGCAAATCTAGTTGTTCTGGTTCTTAGTATTCCGTTATTCCAATGAATGGGAAGATATCCCAAGAGATTTCCCCAAAACTCAAAATTTCTCATGAAATCATCTAATAACATAGCTCCATAAATGCTATAGGAATGAACAGAGAAAAATAATTTCTAGAAAAGTCCTCTCTCACTCAAAAGCGTCAGTGTGATGCAGGTGATATGGCTGTGTCTATCACTCCAGCTGCAAGGAAGATATGGTGGCTAGGCAATGTCTAGTAATGAGCCAGAGATACTTTTAACAACCATTCTGGGCATATCACTTTATCAGGTCTCTTGTATATACAACTGTTTTATTATGTGAAGTCAGACAGACTTGTATTACCTGCAACATAAAGAGAAACACAGAAATCATACAAATGTTTAAACTCTATAAGCAGAGGTTAAATCAGAATTTTTCCCAGTTACATATTCTACTTCGCAAACCTAGAGGTACAGTCACTTAATTGATCAAAACACTCAGTTGAGAGGCCACTCGAATGGTATGTCATAGTAAGTATTCATCAATTAAATAAAAATCGCTCATAAAAGATTAAAATTTAGTAAGAGTTTTAATATATAACAAGTCAATAGAAAACAAACAATTATGACCAGAATACATAAAAACAAAATAGTTGACCAGATTATTCATTTGGAAATGTATATAATTGAACTTCATGTAGTTTTTTTTTTTTTTTTTTTTAAAGACAGATCTTGGTGACTGGTTGGATATGGAAGGGAAGCAAGGATGTCAACGGTACAGCCCGCTCAAAGAAATACAAGTATTTCTCATTGTTTAGGTTGTTATGTCCTATAAAATTGTCACAAAAAACTAGTAAATACTGAACCATTGCTCCTAGGAGAAATAAAAGAGTAGGTTCCTGTAGCTTCTGTTCACATTTTCATCAACCAATCAATATATAGCACGGTTTTATGTATGTTTCTGTTTAAATATGTTATTTAATATCTTCTGCTGATTCATTCACATTGAAGTCACAGCCAACAGCACTGTAACTCGTAACTACTGAATGAAGCTTGTGTGACACATATTTTCTCCACAAGGCACATCACAGCCTTCTTGTGCAGAACACTAGATAGCACTTCAGCAGTATAAGGGCTATATTAACAATGAAATCACCAGCAAAAAGAATAAAAATGCTAAATAGATCATGGGGGGGAACACTTGTTTACAGTATGAGAGCTGAAATAAGAAGGCAGAGTTGTCACTTCATCTGATCTCAACTGGGAGTGTTGAGGGAGGTGTGAGGGTGAGGAGTGACTAAAAAACTTTGCCTCTCTGCACGTATCCATAAATGACCATCAAATTGCCTGAGTATTGATTTGGGGTTATAAATACATTTTAGCAAGTAGGCAAATTCACAAATACAGAATCTGCAAATAATGAGGATCAACTATAATCACAGACTCTAGAGAACTATTTCTATTTCCCTATGAGTTTGCTTCTTACTATGCCATTGCACTTCCCTATGAGGGAAATGTTCTCTTTTGTTCATCTATGGAGCTCCTATTCTTCCTCCTAAACCCTGCTCAGGAAACCATACACATACACAAACCTCCTCTTGATGCTACCTTTGCTTCTTATACTCATCTCTGTTTTGCACAAATCAAATTACACTGAATTTACTGGCATTCTCCTTTACAGATCTATGAAATTTCTTGAGGTCCATGACCATGTCCTAATACATGTGCATAACCTTTATTGTGCTTACTATGTGCCAGGCTTCACATACAATGCCGTGTTTAATCTTACGATAATCCTATCATCTCCATTTTACAGTTGCAGAAACAGAAGCCTAGAGCAGTTATGTGACTTGCCATATCACATGCTGCAGAATTGATATTCAAACCTAGAGTCTAAATGTTTAACCATTATATTATCCTAAAAAATTAATATTAGCCACCATACATTATTGACTGTGTACTATGTCCAGACATGCTGTTAAATGCTTTGGATAAATTAATTCATTGAGTCCACTTTATCTGTCTCTGTGTCTCCAACACATAGCAAAGTGCATGACACATGAATGTTTGTTGAATCGAATTTATTTCCTCCTGTTCCCAAACGTTCTTTCTAAAACCGACACCATAAGAACTCTCTACATTTTCATCAATGACCAGAATAACTTTCTGTGTTAGACCACACTTCTCCCCCACCAAATTCCTTATCTCCTTCTCATGCATGTTCTTCTGTGATCTTGTTATTGACGTCCACGATGTCCAAAAGTCATGGTAGAGCAGAAGAGAGCAGAAACACTGCCCACTTGAAAAAGGTCTTTGTCTTCAACAGTAATTTCTAATAGCAATTTATATTATGACCTACATCTTTATAGAGTAACAAAGTCATGGAAAAGCTAAGTGTTTTGCTTGAGGTCTATGAGGTAACCCCTGTATGAGGATAAAAGAGGATTTTCTACTTCCCAATCTATCTAGCCTCTCATTTTGAGTTCAAAATAGGCACAGAGTCAGTTTCAGAGATGAGAAGTAAAAGTAGGGGGAGGGGGCTTGTAGGAAAGTGGGTAGGCTGTAGAAAGTTTGCAAGACAGAAACTGTAGGGTTCACATATATTACATAAATGAATGGGATCAAGGAGGATTTAGACAAATTAACTCATCTCCCTCCTGCTGTTCCCTAATGGACTCTTCCTTTTATGAGTTATCTCAGAAATGTGGTTTCCAGGCCTCTGCAAACACTCTCACCTCCATCCTTCATGTGGGTGCTCTATGACCGCTGGTGGACAGGTAGCTGGCTGTAGCAGGTCGCAGTGCATCTGGGGCGCTGCTCTTGGAGGCTTTCCTAGCTCTTCCTCACTCCCACCCTCTTTATCTCTCCTTTGAAGATCTTTCCCTTTTTTTTTCTCCCTTGTCTCCTCTCCCAGTTCTCTCACTTGTCTCATCTTTTTCTTTCTCACCTCTTCCTTTTTCCTTTCTCCACTCTTCTCTTCCTCTCCTTTCACTGTCTTCTCTGTTTATTCCATCCTCTCCACCTTACTCCCTATTACTCTCCTTTCCTCTCCTCCCCCATTCCTTCCCCCAGCAGCCGGGAACTGCAAAGAGCTCGCTCACCAAGAATACACCAACACGGGTTTCGAGTACTTCTTGTGATGGGAGCGGAGGCTGAGGGAGCCCTTGCGCTCCAGCAAGTCCGTGGGTCCGAGTTCAAACCAGTGTTGCCTACTGCTGCACCAGTCTGGGCAGGAGCTGTCAAAACCCTCCATCGAGGCCGGCCACATTCAGACCTCGGAGGATTTCTTTCTGAACCTGTTCTGCTCCCCACGCCAACACTCACCAGGATTCGGCGTCTCTCATCTCCTGAGCAACCTGGGGCGGGGTCAATGGAGGGGGCGGGGCCAGCAGAGGGGCGGATCCCTCAAACCTAGCTGCCCGGGTTTCCAAGACAAATTGGAAACTACACTTCCCAGAATGCAACGAGGAGACCGACCCGCCTACAGAGAGGTTGGGAGGGACGTCCTCGGCCTCCTGGCATCTGTACTTCTTCGCCCGCCCACCAGCCTCATCCTCCCAGGGGCCGGCGGAATTAAGGGGGACCGGCGGGTCAGTTAAGGGCTAAGGGGACCAGAGCCCACAGCAGGTCTGCCCCCGCTGTCCTTGCAGAAGTTCTTTTTACCTTCCATCATCTGTTGCCACCACACCTTCTACATACAAGCATATACATTTAACCAAAAGGGAGCAAGAGAAGATCCTTCCAACCCCAAATGTAGATTTTCTGATGAGGAGGAACAGAATCTTTCAGCAAATGAGCCAAAAAACCTGGGGATGAAGAAGCCCTTACTGGTTCTGGTTTCCGCTACTTTCTTAACCTTTGTGAACACGAGTTTCTTCCTGAAAAAAACAAAGTAGAGGATGGGACCGAGGAGGGGGCAAGATAGATAGAAGAATCTGAGGTGCCTTCAGACTGTAACACTGAAAGACCCAACCTCCAGGTACAGCTCAAGGCTCCAGGGCATTCAGCAACCGGAGACCTGCGGGTTCTCATTTTCACATTTGACATTTTATGACAACACCAATTCATCACATAATTATGTTGTTGTTTAATATGCGACAAGGAGATTTCAAAAAGATTACCTCTGGCACTGCCTTCAAGAAATGATTGGATAGCTGCCTTGTAGAAGGAAGGCGGTTATTTCATCTTTGACTTTCCAAGAGAGGAATACTTAACGCATCAGAATTCTCCTTCCCAACTGAGTTGATGATCACCCAACTGAGGGCATTAGTGGACTTCATCATAGCCATTCCTCTGACCTGGCTTAGTACGTGGCATCATTTCCAAGTGCTGAACGAACAAATGAATATTACATTTGAGTACTTTACATTTACCTGGACTGCCGTAAATTCCGGAAGTGTCTTACTTTATGAAGACCACATGTACGCAAAAACTCAAACTTAAAAACACAAATTAAGAAACATTTCATGTTACAAATGGCTTCTATAGTTTGCAGAAGATTTATTATAGCACTCCTATAAATAATGAAGTACTCTTCTGGATCAGTTTTCACAAATTTGATTACACACAACTACTAAGTGCTTCTTTGTGACCTGTGGTAGCCAGTGTGAGCGTCTGTGGTATGCTAAGGCCCCTACTTTACTGACAGCCACAGTTAAGCCATGTTATATAAAATAAAATAAATAGTCCACTGTCCCCAGCAAAGTGCTAGTACAGTACTGAGTACGATTTTAGACTTTTTCTTCTTGAAGAAATGAAAAATAAAAATAGAAATTAATTTCAAAAGGCTAAATAAGATCCAAGTTAAGCTCAATTCTGCCCAAAGCAAAGCATATTGCTGTCACTTCAAAAATATTGCCATCATTACTCTCATCTGTTATTTCTAATTTTATTTTTCTTATACTTTATTTTATTTTGCTTATATTTAAAGTGATGGCCACATAATATATTTGTGACTCAGATGTAAGGTTTCTGCATCCAATTTGACTCAGAGACAGAAGCTGCCCAGAGCCAAGCCCTTTCTGCGGTACATGGATACTACTGAGATTTAAAAGCATTTCAGCACACCAAGTAGCAGTAAGTTAAGAAAACAAAGCAAATTATTACTTGCTATTTGTTATAAAAACAAAGCATATTATTTTAGAGTTCCTTAAACCAAGCTGATAGTGTAGTTTAGTCTATGGATATGCTTTTTTGTTATACTCTTTCCCCCTTTATACCAACTTTACCAGCTTCATTGTTTTCTGTGTCTACTAAACATTTTCAACCTCCTGTGTTGGGATATATGAGATCGACTTTCTGATACCCTCAAGTTCAGATTCATTCCATTCTCTTTGTATACACCACTGCATTCTGTGGAATTTTTGCATTGCTGATTCCTTATCAATGAAATAGTAAGAGAATAGAAGGGTTTTGTGAGAACTGAAAGCAAGTGGAGCAGTGCCTAATGCCTTAGCCCTCGATTAAATTTCAACTACTACTGCTATCATTACATCCTAACTTTGTCCTTATCACTTGGGAAAAGTACCCTAAAATGTGCTTCTTGTTTGTATAGAGTTTCCTAAGTTGGCTCTGTTTTTCAAGCTTTGTCGGTTTACAAATTCTTTTGGATGAATATCTTTTTATTACATCTTAATATGAAATTTAACAGTCTGAATCAGAAAAACACTGGCAAGATATTTAGATCTGTTACCAGTGATAATTATGGTTTTGTATTGCTAGGGAATCTTTTCTCTTCAAGATCATTAATAAACTTATGCTTTTTAAATGTGAAGTCACTGATCCTCAATACACTTGAGTTATTCCTGTTTTCCTCAAACTTCATCAAACCAATGAAGTGTAGGGATTAAAGCAATGCCTTCTATTTATATTAATCTCTTTTCCCCATAATATCCTTGGGGTAAGAAAATTATAGTTCAAGGGGTTGAAGTGGGACTTTTCTGTAGGAAAGTGCAGGCAGACCAACTCAGGAAGTGGGAATCCCTGTCATGTGAGTCTACTCTAATATATTTATCAGTTTTATCAGATTACTGAAGAAGTTGCCAAGAAGACCTGACCAGAACAGCAAACCTAAAACAGATGTAAACTAGCCAAATGTAGATGGCCATAGAATCAAACCTCTTCAGCATCTCCTTTCTTTCTCTTCCTGTCTTAAAAGTCATTTGCTCAACTCCAGAAAAGCACCTGCCTAGAACCTTCCAAAGTCACTATCAGCATGTTCTCCACCCAGCATTAAACTTTCGTCTACCAAATGTCATGCAATTAATCTGAGAAAACAAAAATTTAATTCTGTAAGAAAATTAAGTTGTGCTAGGCTCCATTTTGAAACATTTAAATCTATTAAAGATTTGTATTTAAATTATATAATACTCAGGAGTTTAAGTATTTCTGTCCTGATCAAAGTTTGATTGCATAGTATTTTTTTAATTTTCTAGGAATAGGGAACTCCTGTCACCCACTATATATACATTTAGGGGTTCACTTGAGAATTTTTTTTTAAGATTTTATTTATTCATGAGAGACACACACAGAGAGAGAGAGAGAGGCAGAGACACAGGCAGAAGCAGGCTCCATGTAGGGAGCCCGATGTGGGACTTGATCCAGGGTCTCCAGGATCATGCCCTGGGCTGAAGGAGGCGCTAAACCGTTGAGCCACCTGGGCTGCCCAAAGAGAATATTTTATACAAAAGTTTGAGTCCACCTCCTGTGTCAAGATGAATGAGATGTCTGATCTCCCTCCATGCCCCTGCTTCCATCTTTTCCTCCTCCCTCTCCTTTCTTCTTTCCTTTTCCCACATTTCCTCCATTTATCCCTTCCTTTTCTGTGCTGTACTCTTTTTCTTCTTCTTCCTTCCCTTTCTTTCTCTCCTCCTTCCCTCTCCCTCTTTCTTCCTCTTTGTCTTCTTCCTCCTTTGAGAAATGGTATGGATTTCAGAGTCAGAATCCATTGTTGAGCACCCAAGAGAATCTGGTACAATTCAGTTATGTGAAGAATATGAAAGAAAAATAATAAGATTCAGATACCAGTGCTAAAATTTATGAGTAAGCTCCTGTTTAATGACACAGGAACTCTCAAAAAAAGTCAGCTCTGGCCAAAGCTCTAATCTTCTTTCCTTTCCTTTGAGTATTCATAACTACCAATGGTCTTTTTTTAGAACGAATTTAACCTCAAGTTTGATTTCTCTGTATTCTAATTTGGGTCATAAACCTATTAGGCATTGACTTGCTCTCAAGCAATTATTATTAATTAGTATGTTAACTAGTGCTATCATGCAACAGGCATGATTTCTAGAATTCCTACTATCAGCATGGAGGATTAATTTATTAAATATTCAAAGTATAGTAGTCTATAATTCAGCATTTCCCTTATTTTGATAGCCTATAGGTGAGATTCTTTGGCAGAATTGTCCGTAACAATTACGATGAAATTTTAATGTGTTGGATTAGTAATGACATGCTCTAACATAAATGTAGATTAGGGATTTCTTTAACATTCTACAGATTAGATATATTTAATTATTCAAAGACTGAATATCATTTTCACAAATGATCTAAACCCTTGGTTTCTTCCTTTTTCCCCCTGTGCTGCTTTGGTTTCTTGGTGCCTTTACTGTTTATGAGCAACAAGAATGAGACCATGTAGCTACCAGTTAACCATTCTTAGGAAAGGAGTGGTACTTGAAATTAAGTTCATTATTATTGTGGCTTTCTATGTTCCTCATGCTCTTTAATCTGCATAAAGGAACATCCTCCCAGGAAGAAGCTCAGAGAAAAGAAACTGGATTTAGACTTCTTTGGCTCCTGGTGGTGGTGCACATTTTCTAACGTCCCCACAAGGCTCACCCCCAGCTGCATGGTGAGCAGGCTGGTAAGAAACCCACTGAAAGGCTTCCCCTATAGAATCAGGTATGTGCAGGAGGTTTCTGGTTGTTGAGTACACCAAACACACAGCCGATAATGCATGTCACCAGTCTAGGGCAGAGGTTGGGAGCTCAGGGAAGAGGCTGGAGAACTTTCTGAACCTTGAAGGATTTCTGAATTTTGCATGATCTTGAGTTTCTTTATGTTCAGCTGACATATGTCAGATTTGTGGTGCCATTTCATCTGTTAATTAAATCTCTTTCTACAGCATCATGTTTAGGTTGCTTTAAACTACAGAGGCTTTCAGTCTATTTCAGGAGAAGAATCATTTTCTAAAAGGCCAGGGCAGGACTAAAAGTAAGCACGATAACATCAAAAAATAATAATAAAGGAATCAGACTCAGAGTAAGGATTTTCAAGACCAAACAATCATTTCTCCATTTTTATCACCTATTCTATGACCAATTAGTATAGTCGACCCTTAAACAACTCAGGTTTGAACTGCACATGTCCACTTATGGGAGGAATTTTTTCAATTAATATTTCAATTAATATATTGGAAAAGTTTTTGGAGATTTGTGACCTAGAAATATAAACCTAGAAATATATTCTGTATATTTCTGTGTATATATTCTGTATATTTCTGTGTATATATTCTGTATATTCTGTATATATATTCTGTATATTTCTGTGTAACCTAGAAATATAAAAAAATAATTAAGAAAACAGTAGGTATAACATGAATGCTTAAGATATATATATGTAGACACTGGTTTCTTTTATCATTTACTACCATGGAACATACATAAATCTGTTTAGGAAAAGCTAAAATTTACAAAGTTTATGCACACACTTACAGACCATATATGGCACCATTTGCAGTTAAGAGAAAGTAAACAAATGTAAAAATGCTATATTAAGTCATAACTGCAGAAAATTAACTGTAGTACATACTGTACTATGGTAACAATTTGGTAGCCACCTCCTATTGCTACCGCAGGGAGCTCAAGTGTTGTCAGCATCCTCTTGAAATGCCCTGTGATGCTAATCATCTCCACTTGAGCAGTTTGGCTCTCCAGTAAATTGCGCGTCACAGTAAAAAGCAATCTCTCGTGGTTCTCACACATTTTTCATCATGTTTAGTGCAACATCATAAACCTTGAATAACACCATGAGACCTATAAAAAGTGCCAGTGGTGATTCTGGAAGTGCTCCCAAGAATCCCAGGAAGTCATGACGTTACAAGAGAAAGATGGTTTGCTTGATATGTGCCATAGATTGAGGTCTGCAGCTGCAATTGCCCACCATTTCAAGATAATTGAGTCCAGCATAAGGACAATTGTTAAAAAAAAAAAAAAAAAAGGATATTTGTAAAGCTGTTACAGCAGCTTTGCCAGCAGGCATGAAAACCCTGCACTTTCTGTGAAATACCTTTTTATATCATGTTGAAAATACAGTTTTCATGTGGGTGCAGGATTGCTTTAAGAAGTCATCCTTACTGACTCTAATACGATTCATGAAAAAGCAAAGTCATTATATGACAACTAGGGCAAAAGGAAGGTGAAGGATCTAAAGCCGGAGAATTTAATGCCAGCAAAGGATGGTTTGATAATTTTAAGAAGGTTTGGCTTTAAGGGTGTCTGGCTGGCTCGGTAGGTGGAACATGGGACTCTTGGTTTCAAGTTTGTAAGTTCAAGCCCCACACTGGGTGTAGAGATCACTTAAAAAATAAAATCTTTAGGAAAAAAAGGCTTGGCATTAATAAATATCAAGACACCAGGAGGGGCAGCTTTTACCAACCAAGAGGCAGCAAATTCCTAGATGCCATTAAGAAAATCATTGAGGAGAAAGGATATCTGCCTGAACAGATTGTTAATGCAGAAAAGAAAGGGCCCTATTCTGGAGGGAAAAAATACCATAAAAATGTATTAGTAAGGGGGGGCAGCTGGGTGGCTCAGTTGGTTAAGCATCTGCCTTCGGCTCAGGTCATGATCCTGGGGTCCTGAGTTAGAGAGCCCTATGGCGGCGGGGGGTGGGGGGGTCCCTGTTCAGTGGGGAGCTGATTTCTGATTCTTCCTCTGCCCCTCCCCTCCGCTCCTGCTCTCTCTCTCTCTCTCTCTCAAATAACATCTTTTAAAAAAATGTATTAGTAAGGAAGAAAAGCTAACACCAAGATTTAAGGCAGAAAGAATAGGCTAACTCTACTCTTTTGTGTAAATGCAGTCTGGTTTATGATCAGGACTGCCCTCATCCATAAAGCTGCTAACCCCTGAGCCTTGAAGAGAAAAGATAAACACCAGCTTTCGGTCTTTTGGGTGTACAACAAGAAGGCCTGGACAACATGAACCCTTTTTTTCTGGGCTGGTTTCATTGTGACGCTTTGTCCCTAAAGTCAGGAAATATATTCTTTTAGTATTGGATGATGCCTCGGCCACCCAGATTCCCATGAGTCCAACACTGATAGTATCAAAGTGGTCTACCTGCCCCCAAATGCAGTGTCTCTGATCACCATAAATCAGGGTGTCCTAAGGACTTTTAAGGCTCAGTATACATAGTACTCTATGGGAATGACTTTCAGTGCTATGAAGGAGAACTCCAATATCAAAGACATCAAGAAGTCTAGAAAGATTACATCACTGAAGGTGCCATTGTTAAAAAAAAAAAGCCATCAAGTCCTAAACAATAATTTCCTGCTGTAGAGAACTGTCCAAATGTTGTGCATGACTTCACAAGACCCATGACAGAGCCAATCATGGAAGTCTAATCCCAACCTCTCCATTGTTTAAGGGGCAACTGTAATTGCTTTAGTATACATTAGGTATAGAGATTTTCCAAGTAAAACTAATAATTTCTAGTTAAGGCTTCCCTAATCACAGTGACTCAAATAGTACAGTTTTGATGACAAATGACAGAAAGTCAAATCCAACTAGTTAGGATAGAAATAAGAATTTATGGACTCATATAACTGGCAATTCCAGGAGTAATTCTGGCTTCAAGCATATCTGAATCCCAGGAGTTGATAATGTCTCAGGATGCTAATTCACTATTTCCTGTTTTTGTTTTCCTTCTTGAGTTAGTTTATTCTCAGGCAAGGTCTCCTCAGATGGCTACCAACTTACATTGCTTCCTCATTCTCTCATAATATAAAATGTTCCTCTTTCTTCTAGCTCCAGTAAAAGTCCTGGACACTGATTGGCCTGGCCTGACTATGACTGTTCTGAAAAAAATTTCTAGGGCAAGGCCTGGGGTCGATGCAGTACATTCCCCAGCTTGATCTGTGTCATGATCTCCCCTCCAAGGGGAGGTTTCCCTTTCAGACTAATCTAGACAAATTAGTATGGGATTAGACTAAAGGGAAAAACAGATTGTGATTAGCATGCTTGATGGGCAAAAACAACAGATACCCACTGTAGACATTAATAATAAGACATCTGATCCATATATCACTTTATAAAATATTTTTACATATACTCTCTTACTTGGCCCTTGCAAAAATAATGTGGGGTGAAGACTGGCATTTCTATTTCTAAAATGAGTAAACTGAATCATACATCTAGAGGCAAAGCCAGTCTTATGTTCTTATCTTTAGGCTCCAAGAAAGGTTCTCATTCTAATTCTACAACAGACACGACATATGTATATAAATTCTTCCATTTGTAGGAGCCTGGGGCCTAATAGGACTACAGGATTATGTCCTCAGCTAGCCTTTACTTCTGTAAATTTTGTCTCCTCTGGGTATATCATGACTTTTCAACCTAAGGCATTAAGTTCTTGAATGTTGAGTTAGCAGTAGGTTTCTAAAATTCTCTCCTTGTTAATTTCCTCTGAAATTATACAATTCCATACTACTAAAACTTTCATAAAATATAGTCAAATACTTTGGGTCTCTCATTCCTTTGCCTGTCACTTGGGATCAAACTTCATTTTTGTCCTGAAGAACATCTGGCTCACATTTTGCCTTTTTTTTGCTCTCATCCTCTCTGTGTATGGATTGATTTTCCTTTTTCGGAATAATCCCATCTCCCTGTGGTGTTCACCGTCCCTAATAGAACTAGAGGACTCGAGTCTTTCTTCATCAGATTTTTCTTATCACTCTAGAATCCAGAGAATGAAAAGGGTATCTGAATATCTAAGACATTCCAACATAAGCTTTTATTCCACTGTGAAAGGTTAAATGTGTTGTCTTCCCTAAAGTGATGATTTCAGAACAATTGCGATTTTATGTTCATATAAAATTCTAAGAACAAAAATACCAAGATCTCAACATCCTTTACAAAAAATATTCAAAAAGCCTGCATCTATTTTTTTAAAGGTGTGTTGTTGTTTTTTTTTTAAGCTTTTATTTATTTATTTGAGAGAGAGAGCTAGTGCATGAGTGTGGGCAGTGGGGAGCAGAGAGAGAAGCAGTCTCTCCGTTGAACAGAGAGCCCAATGTGGGGCTCAATCTCAGGAGATCTGAGCCAAAGGCAGACACTTAATACACTGAGCCACCCTGGCTCCCCCTCCCCCGTATCCATTTCTACCATGAATTACAATTTTAATATTAAAGGAAACTACTCTGAAATGTACTTTAAATGTAACTATATAGCTTATGCTGTGTCATCTCTTCTCATTTACCAGGGTCTATTCTATTTAGTTTAAGAAGAACTAAATTTCTATTTCTGACTGAACCTTACTATTACTGAAAAATGCATCATATTTTCTCCCAGTGTGGATATACATGAGGAGAAAATTTTGTGTAAAAATTAATTGCCTTTTTTTCTTGGCACATTACAAGGAGGACTATTTTGGAAATAAAAAATATTAATGATTACTCTGATTTACCAATTGGAAAAGTTTCTTCAATACTGTGACACAAAATTTCCTTCCATTATAGTCAGAATGTGGCATAAGTGTTTTTTATTTTCCAGATGGCTATAATTTCTTGCTTTCTTTTTTTTTAAAGATTTATTTATTTGTTTATTTATTTATTTATTTATTTATTTATTTATTCATGATAGACATAGAGAGAGAGAGAGAGAGAGGCAGAGACACAGGCAGAGGGAGAAGCAGGCTCCATGCTGGGAGCCCCACACGGGACTCTATCCCGGGACTCTAGGATCGTGCCCTGGGCCAAAGGCAGGCACCAAACCACTGAGCCACCCAGGCTGCCCAATTTCTTACTTTCTATCTAAATTTTAAGAGTCACAGAATAAACAAACCTAGAATCTGAGTTCACTGGGACAGTGAAGGTTATTTGGTATAGCATCTTAGCCAAAGGAGAAGTGTACTTCTGGCCTATAAAATACTCTAAGTAGACTTATCCTACCACCACATTAGCCCAGAGGAGAGAGCACACAATCACAAAGGCAGCCCCATTCCATTTCATACAAGTATAATCATAAGATCCATCTTATGTTGAGCTAACATGAACCTTCTTGCTAGATGCACTTGTTGGTTCTGCTTCTGGAAGATAAAAGATAAGCTTTATTTTTCTCTTGTGAAAGATTCTTTCAGATATCTGAAGAGAGTTAACAGGTCTTTTCTTTTCCCAGGTAAACAAAGCAAACAAACTTACATATTTTTCATAATTATTTTGGCTGAACCTCTGGATATGCCTCACTTTGTGATCCCCTTAAAAAGTGATTCTCAGAAAAGAGTACAATGTTTTACTCAGACCAATGCCAAATAAAGTAGGACACTGTGTCTCATACATATGATTCTTTGCATTTACTAGCACAAGCTAAGCATGGGAGAAAGGAAGTAAGAAAGTATAAGAGACAGGAAGGAAGAGAGGTAAAGGAGGAAGAAAGGAAACAGATGAACTTAAACAAGATCAGGGAGAAAGAAACAAATATATATATATTTTCTATGTATGCCCTGAGGCTAATACTAGGATCAGAACTACAAACTAGTAACTAAACTTTGGATCTCTGGCAAGGTTGGAAAGCTCTTTATTAAGCCTCCTGCATTAAGGCTGGAGCCTTTGAACAATTGAGGGGGCCTATGAAAATACAACTCCTCTGGGGTGTCTGGATGGTTCAGTTGGTTGGACATCTGCCTTTGGCTCAGGTCATAACCCCGGGGATCCTGGGATTTGAGCTCTGGGTCCAGTCCGACATTAAGTTCCCTGCTGAGTGGGGAGCCTGCTTCTCCCTCTCCCTCTGCTCCTTCCCCAACTAGTTCTCTCTCTCTCTCTCAAATAAATAAATGAAATCTTAAAAAAAAAAAAAAAAGAATACTAATCCTCTCCAAAGCAAGTATCCCCAATTTACACTCTCAGGATTCCCCCAGATAAATTCAACAAATATGAGCTCACAAGATGCTATTGGTTAACACAGAAGGAAATAAGCTGAGCAAAAACAACAATGAATAGATTTAGGCCTCCCACTACCAACCGCTCCCACTCCAATTCAAATGCTTGAATTATTAGATGCAGCATGTTAGATAATCTGAATAGAAATTCCAAAGAAACAAATCTTGGCATCATAAAACAACCTGATCAAGGGACAAATCACCATCAAAAATAATCAGAGAAACTTTTAACACGAACATGGATACATTAGTCAGCACTTTCCTCTTCTCACCACGGAAATCTGAGAGCCAAAATTATGTGGAAAATAAAAATTCAAATTTTGGTAAAATTAAGAGACTCCAAAATAGTAGTAAAGCCTGCTGAGCCTTTAGAATTCACGTGGCAGGGGCAGCCCAGGTGGCTCAGTCCTTCAGCCCAGGGCGTGATCCTGGAGACCTGGGATTGAGTCCCATGTTGGGCTCTCTGCATGGAGCCTGCTTCTCCTCTGCCTGTGTCTCTCATGAATAAATAAATAAAATCTTAAAAAAAAAAAAAAAGAATTCACGTGGCAGTAAGTGAAGAGAAGCTACGAGCAATGCGGTAGGCAGAATCATAAATCCTTGCCCTCCAAGATTTCCTGCCCTAATATGAGGGAGTATGAATATGATGAATGCACTATTACACCTATGATCGTGTTACATGACAAATGAGAGTTTGCAGATACAATTGGGAGTACTAGTCAGTTGACTTTTAGTGAATCAAAAGGGAAATTCTCTGGGTGGACCTAATCTAATCACATGAGCTCCTCTGAAAGCAGAGTTTTCTGTCTGATGACAGAAGAGAAAGAAAGATCTAAAACAGAAGGAGTCTTTAAACTAATATAACACTGTATGTTAACTAACTGGAATTAAAACAAAAACATAAAATGTGAAAAAACAAAACAAAACAAACCCAGAAGGATACCAGGTCTGCTGCTAGTTTTGAAGATGGATGGCCACATGAAGGGAGAGTGGCCTCTAGGAGCTCTAAGAGTTGCATGCAGCTGATAGCTAGCAGTTCTACAATTGCAGGGAAATGAACTCTGCCGACAACCAGAATGAGCTTTGAAGTGATTTCTTCCCTAGAGATTTCAGATAAGCGCCCAGTCCAGCTGATACCTTGATCTTACCCTTGTGATATTCTAATTAGAGAACCCAATGAAGCCTGCCCCATTTCTGACCTATAGAACTGTGAGCTAATAAGTGCTGTTTTAAGCCATTAAATTTGTGGTAATTTGTAATGTAGCAACAGAAAACTAAAATAAGTGATATTTCAGAAAGTATTAGTTTTATTTTATTTATTTTTAAGTTTTCAAGTTTTTATTTAAGTTCCAGTAAGTTAACATACAGTGCGGTGTTATATTTCAGGTGTAGAATTTAGTGATTCAACATACAACACCCAGTGCTCATCACAAGTGCCCTCCTTAATCCCCATGACCTATTTAATGCATCCCCCCATCCACCTAATTTTGATAGGGATTTCATTAAATGTGTAGATTGCTTTGGGAATATAGGCATTTTAGCAATATTTGTTTTTCCCAATCCATGAGCATGGGATGTCTTTCCGTTTCTTTGTGTCATCTTCAATTTCTTTCACCAGTGTTTTGTTGTTTTCAAAATACAGATTTTTTAAGACATTTTTTTAAAGATTTATTTATTTATTCATGAGAGACACGAGAGAGAGGCAGAGACATAGGCAGAGGGAGAAGCAGTCTCCCCACAGGGAGCCCGATGCAGGAATCAATCCCAGGACCCCAGGATCACACCTGAGCCAAAGGCAGATGCTCAATCACTGAGCCACCCAGGTGTCCCTCAAAGTACAGATCTTTTACGTCTCTGTTTAGGTTTATTCCTAAGTATCTTAGGGGGTTTGGTGCAATTGTAAATGAGGTTAATTCCTTCATTTCCCTGCTGTTTCATTTTTAGTGTATAGAAATACAACAGATTTCTGTATGTAGATTTTGTATCCTGCAACTTTCCTGAATTCATGTATCAGATCTAGCATTTTTTTTAGTGGAGTCTTTCAGGTCTTCTGTATAGAGTATCGTGTCTTCTGCAAATAGTCAAAGTTTGACTTCTTCCTTACTGATTTGAAGGCCTTTTATTTCTTTGTGTATCTGATTGCTGTGGCTGGGACTTCTTGTACCATGTTAAATAACAGTGGTGAGAGTGGACACTCCTGTCTTGTTACTGACCATAGAGGAAAAGCTCTGTTTTTCCTCATTGAGGATGATATTAGTTTTGGCTTACTTTGTTGAGAGTTTTTACCATGAATGGGTGTTGTACTTTGTCAAATGCTTTTTCTGCATCTATTGAAAGAATCATATGGTTCTTATCCTTTCTTTTATTAATGTGGTGTATCATGTCAATTGATTTGTGAATATTGAACTACGTTTGCAGCCCAGGAATAAATCCTACTTGATTGTGGTGAATGATTCTTTTAATGTAGTGTTGGATTCAGTTTGCTAGTATTTTATTGAGAACAATTAACAATATCCCATGTTCATCAGCGATATTGGCCTGCAGTTTTCTTTTTAAATGAGTCTTTATCTAGTTTTGGTATCAGGGTAATGCTGGAATCATAGAATGGATTTGGAAGTTTTTCTTCCATTTTTATCTTTTGGAATACTTTGGAAAGAATAGGTATTAACTCTTTTTTAAATGTATGGTAGAACTCACCTGTGAAGCCATCTGACCCTGGACTTTTGTTTTTTGGGAGATTTTCAATAACTGATTCAATTTCTTTGCTGATTATCAGTCTGTTCAAGTTTTCTATTTCAGTTTTGGTAGTGTATATTGTTTAGGAGTTTATCCATTTCTTCCAGGTTGTCCAATTCGTTGGCATACAGTTTTTCATAATATTCTAATTGTTTATATTTCTGTGGTGGTGGTGGTGGTGGTGGTGGTGATTTCTCTTCTCTCATTTGTGATTTTATTTCTTTGGGTCCTTTTTCTTTTCTTTGTGATGTCTGGCTAGGATTTTAGCAACTTTATTAATTTTTTCAAAGAACCATCTCCTGGTTTCATTGATCTAGTCTATTGTGTTTTTTGTTTGTTTTTAATTAAGGATGTTATTTATATATATTTATTTATATATTCATGAGAGACACAGAGAAAGAGGCAGAGACTTAGAGGAATAAGCAGGCTCCTCTCAGGGAGCCCAATGTGGGACTCATCCCTGAACCTGCGATCACATCCTGAGCCAAAGGCAGATGCTCAACTGTTGAGCCACCCAGGCATCCCTAGTCTATTGTTTTTAGTTTCTATATCATTTATTTCTTCTCTAATCTTTATCATTTCCCTTCTTCTGCTGGCTTTAGGCTTCACTTGTTGTTCTTTTTCTAGCTCCTTTAAGTGTGAGGTTAGGTTGTTTGAGACTTTTCTTGCTTCTTGAGGCCTGTATTGTGGTATCCTTTCATCCTTTCCTTATAAGACAGTTTTTTCTGCATCCCAAAGGTTTTTGAACCATTGTGTTTTCATTTTCATTTGTTTCCATGCATTTTTAAATTTCTTCTTTGATTTCCTGGTTGGCCCATTCATTGTTTCGTAGCCACTAATGTTGTTTAACCTCCATGTATTTGTGATCTTTCCAAATTTTTTATTGTGGTTGACATCAAGTTTCATAGAGGTGTGGTAAAAAAATATGCATGGTATGATCTCAATCTTTTTGTGCTTGTTGAGGCCTGATTTGTGACCTAGTATGTATCTATTCTGGAGAAGGTCCCATGTGACTTGAAAAGAATGTGTATTCTACTGCTTTAGGATGGAATGTTCTGAATCTATCTGGCCCAGTGTGTCATTCAAAGCCATTGCTTCCTTGTTGATTTTCTGCTTAGATGATCTGTCCATTGATGTAAGTGGGGTGTTAAAGTCCCCTGCTATTATTGTATTACTATCAATGAGTTCCTTTATGTTTATTATTGTTTTACATATTTGCATGCTCCCATGTTGGGTGTATAAATACTTATAATTGCTAGATCTTCTTGTTGGATAGTTCCCCTTTATTTTGATTTAGTGCCCTTCTTCATCTCTTGGTTTAAAATCTAGTTTGTCTAATGAAAGTATTGCTATTCTGGCTTTCTTTTGATATCAATTTGTATGATAAATGTTTCTTCACCTTCTTTCAATTTGGAGGTGGCTTTGGGTCTAAAATCAGTCTTGTATAGGCAGCATATAGATGAGTCTTGTTTTTTATCCATTTTGACACCCTTTGTCTTTTGATTAGAGCGTGTAGTGTGCATACATTCAGAGCAATTATTGACAGATATACATTTAGTGCCATTTTATTACTTGTGCTGTTGTTTCTGGAGATTTTCTCTTTCTTTCTTGTCTTTGTCACTTTTGGTCTTTTCTTTTCATGCAAAGGAATATTTCTTTAATGTTTCTTGCAAGGCTGGTTTAGTGGTCATGAACTCCTTCCTTTAGTTTTTGTTTGTCTGTGAAAGTTTTTATCTCTCCTTCTATCAAAAAGTACTATTAAAAAAATTCCTAAAAAAAAAATCCTAAAGATGATGAGCCACATCTTGAAGTACAAAAAGTAACTCTGAGCAGCTAATGGGTTGGGAAGAAGGTGAGGTGAATGGTATCAGATGCCCCCACTTATGAATGACATAAGAGGAGAGCAGAAAAAAAGGCTGCTGGTTTATAATGTCCAGTGAGCCTAGTTCTTACAATTTTGCTAATAGAGAACATTTTGATTGCTCTTTTCAATGTAAAATTATGTCCTTTGTTTCATTTTACTTCTTTTGACTTTGAATCATACTTATTTGATATTAATATTGCAACATATACTCTTTGGTTATTTGTATTTTCCTGGTGCATCTTGGCTTATGTTTTTATTCTTAGCCATCTAGCATTATTTAGGAAGCTGTTCATTTGGAGATAAAATATAATTAATCTTTGTTTTTCTTCTTTAAAAAAAAGATTTATTTGAGAGAGAGAGAGAAAAAAAAATGAGCAGGAAGGGCAGAGGGAGAGAGACTCTCAAGCAGGGCTCCATTCCAGGACCCTAAGATCACAACCTGAGCCAAAACCAAGAGTCAGATGCTTAACTGACTGCACCACCCAGGTGCCCCAATCTTTGTTCTTCAAAAAAAGAAGTTTAAGCCATTTTCTCTGGTTGTCATAACTTTTCTGTCTAGTTACCCTTTTTCTTTCTTTTCAATGACTCCTTGTTTTCCTTTCATTTCTGTCTACTCTATGGACAACACTTTGTTATTATTTCTATTGACTTCAAAAGCATTTATTCAATTTTTTCCACTGGGTGCTCCAAAATTATATATTATATTTTTAATTTTTCTAGCAGTTTTTTTTTGAAGCTTTTCTAACATATTCTTTAACTTGTAACCTCCCTGTTTTTCAAGATCTGGAAGGAATGTCACCTTTTAACATTATGTGAGATGACACTGCTGAGAACAAGGTATGCCGTCAACAAATGCTTATTTAATTAGACTGAATTGAAATTAGTTTGTTCTTTAAGCCCATTTGAAATTACTTGAAACATAAGAATGGCACAACAGCTCAGGCAGCTGTGGGTGGGGAAAGTTTAAACACTACAGCCTCTGGTAATGCAAGTGAAAATGTTTCTAAATGAATGGTAACACAGCATGGCAAAAGTTTCCTTATTATTATTTACTACTCATTGTTGAGAGGCACCGAAGCACTATGTTTTGGAATGTATGTATAAAAATCAGTTCAGTCATTAATAATCAGTCTCTATTCCTGTTCAAATGAAACCCAAGGGAGAATGCTTCATTTATTTACCTTTCAGCATCTTTTGCTTCCTTATCTAAACCCTCATGCTGGGGTGTAGCAGTACTTCCACATTTTCCAGAGTCTCTGATTTCCTGCATGTGGCATCCTGTCCAAGGGCAATTTAACTGTCAGGATATATCATCATCAAGTCCCTCAGCAAGTTGCCCAACTTACCATTATGGCACCATGAATAGTTTTATTGGGATGGCATAGTCTTAAATCACTTAAATCCATGAAAAAGTAATGGAGAACTGTTTCAAAGGCTCACACAGCAGTTGCATTAGGTGTGTGGGTAAAACACGATAGCCATGAAGGTATTTTGTGAGAAAAGCCAGTCATCATTTTGATTTGCCTTCCATTTCCTGCCCACATTATTTTTCTAATTGCAGGATAACATCTTTATAGCTGCTCTAAGGATTTGTTAGCATGGCTCCCAGAGGCTTCTGGGAAAGTGACCCTCTCTTGGCTCTGCAATACTAAGTTTAAAAATATACTTGGATCAGGATGCAGCAGGCTGCTTGCACCAAGAATGATGAATGAGAACTATTCATGCTTAGGTTTACTGTATTGTGTTGTACTGCCTCCTATATTATATTCAGTGTTGTACTGAGAGATTGAATATACAAATAACAATGATCAGACTATATATAAAAACAGAACTCTGACCTACAACTGCAACAACCTGCGCACGAAATCAACCAACCCAAGAAAGCAGACTGCTATAAATCAGACCTGCAGGAAGTCAAACTGCTATATCCAGTGATGGTCTAGGAAGCCAGACAATAATCCCAGTAACAATTGGACCCAAAACACCAGGATTTGATTAATGACAGACAGATTTCCTAATATTTGTCCTCAGCCTGCCTACAGTTTCCTCATGTCCACAGCTTCCAATCAGGGCATACCTGAAGCCTTATCTTTCTTCCACTCATCTGCCTGTCTGTATCTGCCAAGAGGCAAGTGACAGTGGCTGGCTCCCTTGCTGCAGAAGCTCTGAATAAATAGCCTCTGCTTGTTCTCAGTTGTGTTTATTTCCAGTACAAAGCTGAGTTTAAGGAGTTGCTTAAATTGTCAAAGAAGTGGTCCCTAGTGCATCCCCAGGCTACTCTACTGAGAGAACTGATCCAGTCTTATGTATTTAACTCTAGATGTAAAGAGAAAGACTTACCTCTCCAGAAAGACTGATATGATTCTCACCTGGGTCTTATCATTTGTAACTATGTACCTAGTGGTGAGGATTTCAGAAGCTGGAATTTCCACCTGGCCTGAATGATGTTGCTGACCTCTGTGATAGTATCATGACTGTGCTGACTTCCTTGAGATAATTAAACCCTGCTTGATCTACACAAGGTGCATGTGTCTGAGCTTACAACTGACTTTGTCAATACAATGATCATGCACCCCCTACATCTCAGATTGGGTAGGTAACAGTTACATATTTTGGAAGTGAGTATAAAGATTTTTGTTTTCTGTCCAGGCTAGCATTTATAAATAAATGACTGCTTATGGGAGTATTTCTTAACCTGAAGCCAGGTACCATGTAGGGAAGAAAGGGATACAGGCACAGACAGCAGCATAAGAAAGGCTAGGAACAGGAACATAGCAATGCTGTGAATCTCTTAGGCCTCCCCAATTTGCCATATGATTTACATCTAACTTCAAATGCACAGTTGTGGCTTCTACAAGCAAAGGGATAAGTGGAAGGAAAAACTGAAGCAAACACCTTTGCCTTGAGGGAAGTCCTTTTAAGACCATTGATTTCTGAGTTCTCTTGAACTAAGGTGACAAGCAAATCTAAGCAGACTCCTCTGAGCTCCTGAGATCTCCCCATCTGAATGCTGTTCTCCTTCATTCCCACTGCACAAGGACCACAGTCACATTTGACTCTAAGTGGAACCCTGACACAGTCCAGACATCCATTTTCAATCATTTGAGACCTAAATATGTCAACAAATATTTTCAGAAGGAACATTAGGTAAAGCAATCATTTGCTAAATATGAAAGTCTAATTCCCTCTTTACATTGCCAATTCCATATTTGGTATTGGCTACCATTGCTAATATTTATGACACCATCTACAACAGGGCTTCCAATCTGTCAATTTGTGATACATCATTTAAGAAGCAGCAATTCTTTTTTTTTAACTTTAAGATTTTTCTATCTCATCCATATGCACTGTAGAGAATGAGAGAGAAAAAGAGGGAAGGAAGGGAAGAAAGAAAGGAGAAAAGAAGGGAGGTCACAATTAATACCAACACCACTATCAGTATTTCTGTATAAAGAATTCCAATCTTACTGATGTTGTTATGTAATCACAACATACATTCCATTCCATATCTTTCTTTACTCAAAAACATGTTAACATTTTTCTACTTCATTAAACACCCCACAATGTCAAAGTTAATGACAGGAGAGTATTTTAAAGTCTGGATAGTCCATACAGTGTCTCCTACTGTTAATAACTCATTGTTGCCTATCTTACATTATTATAAGGAATGCTGCCATTAACATCCTGTAACTAAATCTTTCCCTGCATGCACAATGATTTCTACACGAAAAAAAAAAAGTAGAAATTGAAGTTATGGATCAAGAAGCTAAATACATCTTTATGACTTTTGATCTCTGTATCAAAAAACCCTCTAGAAAGGTTGTAAGAATTTATACTCCCTCTAGCAGTGCATGAATGTGTTCATTTTCCCACATACTCTCTGTATGAATACTATATTTAAGGAGGTCATTTTCCCCTTTGTCCCTTCTTGACTTTCTTCCTCTTGCCAACTGTTAACACAATAATGCACCAGAGTTTTGCTAAAAGAAGGGTTTAATTGTCTTATGCACATTTCACCACAATGCATCCCAAGGACCCGTGATACATAGAATCTGAAGAATGTGACTCAGCCTTTCAAGGACAGATCAGGTACCTTGGGGGAAAAGCTGAGTAAAAAAAAAAAAAAAAAGAAAGCCAGAAAAAAGGCCTGGGGCCTGGGCTGGGGGTGGGGGTAACAATGAGAAAAATGAAAATTGATCCTTTTGTGTTTATCTGGGAAAGACTCTAAGTAGAGTGGTAGGTGATTAAATGAGAAAAGTAAATTAGTGTTTTGTACCATCCTCTGGATGCAATGTCTAGCCTCAACTTTATCCCTGAACTCCAGACTTACATATTTAACAATCTATTTTAAGATTTGCACTTGTTTTTCTATTTCTCTCATAACCACTACCACCAACATATACTACATTATAGAAAAACCTATGCACCTACCTCCAAAATGTATCTTGATTTGGTCCATTTTTTCCATATTACTGCCAGTATTGCCATTTCTCATATGACTATAGATTCTTAATTGTTCTCCCCTGTTCCTACAATCCATTCTGTACACAGCAGCCAGGGAGTGATACTCACATCATGTCATCTTCCAAACTAAAATAATTTAATGGCTTTCTATGACTTTTAGGATAAGATCACAAGCCTTTATGTAACTTACAAGCCTTAATATACAACTATTTAATTTCTTACTAAAGTGGTTTTTCTAGGGATCCCTGGGTGGCGCAGCGGTTTAGCGCCTGCCTTTGGCCCAGAGCGCGATCCTGGAGACCCGGGATCGAATCCCACGTCAGGCTCCCGGTGCATGGAGCCTGCTTCTCCCTCTGCCTGTGTCTCTGCCTCTCCTTCTGCCTGTGTCTCTGCCTCTCTCTCTCTGTGTGACTATCATAAATAAATAAAAATTAAAAAAAAATAAAGTGGTTTTTCTAGATCAAAATCTTTTATGTTTCATGAAATTTTCCTCTGAAAATATTAAACCAATCGATTCTCTCTCAGTAATGAACTAAAGTTCTTATGTTCATATGGTAAATTGCATTCAGCCAAAAGGAACAGAAAGCCTCATGAAAACTAGTTAATATGAGAAAATATTTCATTTGATGAAGGACGAATGATAGAGCAGTTTTCAGGATTGCTTGATTAAATGTCTTAATGTCATTCTTCTCTCTACTTTGCCCTTAGGCTGACTCCCCTCAGGATTATAAAACATCTGAAGCAGTTCTAAGTTAACATCCCAGCAAGACCACAACCAGAGGTAAAAATGGGTCCTATCCCCTGGTGTCTCCTACCTAGAATGAGGAAATCTTTCCCAGAAGCCCAATAGTAAACTGCCTTCAGTTCTCATTGGCTGGAAATGGGTGACATGCCCTCTCCGAAACAAGTCACTGATAAGGAGAATGGAACTATCAGGAAGAGTAATATTAACAGCTAAGTCTTAAACCAGTCTGGATTCTGTGCTAGAGTAAACATGAGGGTTCTGCCAGTAAGGAAGAAGTTGAAGTGGGGTGGCTCTCGGGAGGCAATCAATAGTAAATGATAATACTGAATATTAACATTAAAAAAAACTTTGACAATTTGTTTGAAGAAGAGCTATTATTTAACATTGCATTTACTTGACTACCAACTGCATTAACATTTTCTCTTATGTTCTGTTCTCTATTGTTTTAATTCCTTTGGGAAGTCTCAGTCCTTTTTGGTAGCAGCAAAAAATAATAACAGCAGTAATAATAATAATGATAATGATGATGATGAAGAAAAAGAAAGGAGAGGCTGACTGGCTGATATCATTACCAGAATCTCAAATTAGTTTACAAAACCCACTTTTTTTTTTTAAAGATTTTATTTGTTTATTCATGAGAGACTCAGAGAGAGAGAGGCAGAGACACAGGCAGAGGGAAAAGCAGGCTCTATGCAGGGAGCCTGACATAGGATTCAATCCCAGGTCTCCAGGATCAAGCCCTGGGCTGAAGGCGGCACTAAACCGTTGAGCCACCCAGGTTGCCCTACAAAACCGACTTCTTCAGGAGAATTTCCTTTATAATATCAAGTCTGTACATTTCATTCAAGCACAGTGACTACTCAGTAGAACAGGGGAGACCACATTAATCCACAAAATATTCATTATTTGCACTAACCACATCAACATAAGCAGGAGAATCAATAGGGCTGCAGGTCTCAAGAAGATTCTTAAATTTTACCTACAACCCAAGACTACTTCCTTATAATTTCACATTATAATCTGTGTTCCAGACTCTCCAAACTTGTCCCCAGACCTTCCTTTAAGGCAGAACAAGTTGGATCACACCTAGCTTCAACTCCAGTTACTCTCTGACTTGTTTTCTTATGGGTTTTCTGTATCATTAACTTAAAGAATAACTGATGCCACTGAGGGGGAACTTATACAGTTTATTGTAGTTGGACCATCGGCTCCATTAACTTGAACTCCAACAATAAACGCTCTGCAATCTCTCTCATCTTTACTAATTTTCGTCCAACATTTCAATTTTAGTTACTAATTACATTTTAACTAAATAATACTTTTCCTCCTTTTAAAGAGTATTTCCCTTTGAACAATATTCATTGGATAGTTATTGGATTGCTCAGCATCTCCTTATTGATATATGGGATATTTACATATTAAAAATATTATGTGTCATATAGATTCCCAATTCTTTTAATTTTTTAATTTTTCAAACTTGATTAATGTATTATCTCTATATCTATAATCTAACAGTCTTATTTATTCATATTTTCTGCTTTGGGTGATATGATTAGAAAGACTTCTCAATCAGTGGTAAGGTATATCATTCCTTTCAAGGAGCCATGTCTTTTGATTTCATAGTAACTGTCAGACTTTATTTATGTATACAATTATATATTTAGCTAATGAAAACCTTTCAAATGCCAACAAGAAAATTATTTGGGGCAATGCATTAAAGTTGACATGATAAATGAGGTCTTTCATGCAGGACACTGTCCTATTAATGACATTCTTCTCTTTCATTTGTATTCGCTCTCCCTGGATGACATCATCCTCAGGCACAGGCACTACATCCACACCCATAATCACCTAAATCCAGATTTCAGGCCAACATGTAAAGAAATTCTCCCAGCCCATTAGAAGTAAGAGAAAATCAGTCAGAAGGAAAGAACTGAAGTGTGGGGCAAAAGTACTAAAGGAGAAAGGTGAATATTGTGAATGTTACACTGGCTCTATTGTTCAGAAGCAAGGGGTCAGTTCCATTTCACTGATCTCCAATTTGCTCTGGCCAAGGTCAAAGCAATTCCAGTTATAATCTGCCATGGCGTGGCAAAAACATGGATACTATTTAGAACTGGAAATAAAGAACCGTGTGGGAGACTGAGAAAGGAAAATATACATGGCTTTTTCTAAAATGTGCATTGGTAAAGAAATCAGGAACCAAGGCTCTCATAACAGCTAAAGAGTTACACCTACTTACCAGTCACAATTACAACTCATATGTTGAAAGGGAGGGAAAGGTGTTCAAGAATCACTTCCCTCTGAGTATGTCTTTTTTTTTTTTTTTTGAGTATGTCTTAAATATCCACTTTTTACATAAAGAGATTGGTACACTGCTGCCCTTTAAAGAAAAACTATCCTCTATTCGAAATCAAAACCTGAAAATCAGTAATAGATCAGATGGGCTTGATTTTCCAGAGGCAAATCAATGAACTCCTTAAAATATTCTTACTCTGAGGGTTTTCTTAGAAATCAATTTAAAAGTGAGAGAATTCAGGACACAGGTGTTTAGGGTTTTTTTTTTTTTTTTTCTTTTTACTGAATTATTGACTAAACTGATTGGTTTAATGTTCCATGTATTCTGAGGGAAGGCACAGGGGAAACGGTCACTGGTTACTGAAGGTTAAGAAAACAGACCTCAAACCAGTTGAAAAGGCTTGATGAAGCACACACAGCTAGAAAGGGGCAGAATTAGAACTGAACATCAGACTTTCAGATTTTCATTTTGGCATTGCTTCTACTCTCTACTGCTCCTTTTACTATCAACTTCTTGTTTTCTGGGATTTTATATTAAAGCTAAATGGTAATAGATGTAAAACAATTTCAGTGGATTGCTAATATTTGAACATGAAGAAGATAAGGTTGAGGAAATGAGGTGAATCACAGAAGGAACAAGTTGTCATCATTCCATTTCACTTAATCAGTATGGTTTTGAGCCAAAGAGAGGAGAGGAGGGCCCCTGTAAAAAGTTGATATGTGACACTCAACATTCTAGAAATAGCTATCCCAGATTTTAAGAAGACTTTTAACCATTCTCTTAGAGGAAGGCATGCAGTGGATTGTGAAGCTCAATAGAACATGGGCTCTGTCCAGAAGCTGACCTGGGTTCAAGACCCAGCTCTGTCAGTAACTCTTTGGGCTAGGCCACTTATTTCATTCAGATAATGGAGAAAAATAAAGCAGTCACTTCATGGGGTTGCCAAAGATTAAATATAGTAATATATATATAAAGCATTTAGCATAGTGCTGGGCACAAGGTAAACACAGTAATGATCCCTTGCTGTGCTTTTATCATAATAAGGAGCACAGAGAGTTCCAAGAGGCTGCTTCATGGTGGCATAGGAGACCTCGTTCTACAATCTGGAATCCTACTTTTATCCACTTCCTTGATCTTGGATCAGAGAGTAAACCCTGAGATTCTATCCATGGTGATCACAGAATTTGGAGGCAGAAGGAGGTCTGACTCAAATCTGCTGTGTAATCTTGAATCAGCAATTTCATTTCTTTGAGTTTCATTCCTTACCTGTGCATTGAAGATACCAATACGGTTTTAGCAAGTTGTTTTGAGGGCTAAATAGATGAGAAGGTGATGGTATTTTTGCATAAAATGTCTTTGTAGACTCAAAAACCCCATATAATACGGGTTATAATTATTCATCTCACCTGCACATGTTGGAGTGTTATTACTATCAGCAGAGCCTCCTTTTCCTATTCTTCAAGGCTCATTTTCCTGACACCTAACTCCTCTTCCCAGGGCAATTCTAGGCTTCCCCATTTTGACCAAATCATGTTTGTTCACTGAACATAAATTATGTAGGATTCTGAAATGCCATGGTGGTTCCTGCTTTATGCACTAACCAGACCAGAACAGCTGCTGAGCTAAGCATCAGTTCACAATCCATGAACTAACTCTTCAAGATTATAAGATCCACTTCTCATTTCCTTTTGCAATCCTGATACAGTCTAACATTGGGAACTAAGTCTAGAAATGGTAGGTTGGGTCAAGTTATAGAAACCCTCTATAATGAGCAAGAATCTGGATTTTTCTTTAGTGGTTGATAAAGAGTAACCGAAAGCTGTTAAGCATAGAATTGACAGTCATTTTTGTGTACTAGAAAAATCACTTTGGAAGTTGTGTAGAGGTTAGCAGGAGGCTTGCCTAGAGGTATGATCTGTGTAATCAACATCATCAAGAAAAGGGGAAATATGCTAAGAATTCCACCTAATACAGAAAGCAAGTATTAAAAATAACCTTTCAAATATTTCCATCAATATCCTTAACATTTCAACTTAATTATGTTCAATTAGATAATACCTAAACATTATTGAAATATTAGAGAACATAAGGTAAAGGAAAAAATTGATTACTCTACACTACCCAGAAATAAATGCTATTAACATTTTGGTGTACATGTCTCTTTTCAGACTTTTAATTTGTGTGTTATATGTGTGGAAAGGGAGAAGGAGAGAGAGAAGAAACCTGACACAAAAAGACATAAAAAAACACTGTAATATATCAGGAAGAGGATGAGCCAGAGATGAAGATAATATATATGAGGAAGCATTATTATGGGGGGAGAGGCCAACAGACACAGTTTAAAGTTGATACATATGGGGAGTTGGCTTCACAATGGAAGTGGAATATGCAGTAGTCTTTATTTTTGTTTGCTTTGTGTACTTTTTTTTTTTTTCTGGCTTTACTGAGACATCACTCACATTGGGTAAGTTTAAGATATACAATGTAATGACTTATATATACCAGAAAATGATTACCATAATATAGTTAACATGTCCACAACCCGTATAGTTACAATGTGTGTGTGTGTGGTGACTTTTAGAATCTACTCTTAAATTTAACTATAGTCACCATATATGCTACATGTTATCCCTCCAGAACTTATGTATCTTAGAACTGAAACTCTTTGACCACCTTTAACCATTTCCTTTACCCCTAGCAACCATCAGTCTATTCTTTTTTTAGGAGATATATATATATATCCATATTTTATTCATTCATCCATCAATGGACATGACTTAGGTTGTTTCCATATCTTGCCTATTGTAAATAATGTTGCAATAAACATACGGCTGCAGATGTCTCTGAGAAAGTGAGTTCATTTCGTTTGGATATATACCCAGAAATGGAATTTCTGGGTCATATAGTAGTTCCATTTTAAATTTTTTGATGAACCTTCATACTGTTTTCCATAGTGGCTATACCAATTTACATTCCCACCAACAGTGTACAAGAGTTCCCTTTTCTCCACATCCTCTTATCTCTTGTCTTTTTAATAACAGCCATTCTAATAGGTGAGAGGTAGTATCTCACTGTGGTTTTGATTTGCATTTCTCCAATAATTAGTGATGCTGAGTACCTTTTCATGTACCTCTTGAATACCTTCTTTTGGAAAAATGTCTATTCAGGTCTTTTGCCCATTTTAAAAATGGATTTCTTTTTTTGCTATTAAATTGTATGAGTTCCTTATATATTTTGGATATTAAACTCTTATCAGATATGTGGTTTGCAAATATTTTCTCCTATTCTGTTGTCTTTTTCTTTTGTTGATTTTTTCCTTTTTAGTCTATTAGTTTATTTTTGCTTTTTTAACTTGTGCTTTGGATGTCATATCTAGAAAGGCACTGCCAAGACAAATGTCAGTGAGCTTTTCCCCTATATTTTCTTCTAGAAGTTAAAAAAACAAAGCCCACAGGGAAATTATTAGTAATTCCATAGACTACAAAAGGACTCATCACAGGCTGTTTTCAGTTCTCCCAGAGTATATTTAAGATGTTTTTCATCAGGACCCCTAGGTGGCTCAGTGGTTGAGTGACTGCCTTTGGCTCAGGGCTGATCCTGGAGTCTGGGGATCAAGTCCCACATCAGGCACCCTGCAAGGAGCCTGCTTCTCCCTCTG
This sequence comes from Canis lupus dingo, assembly GCF_003254725.2. NCBI lineage: Eukaryota > Metazoa > Chordata > Mammalia > Carnivora > Canidae > Canis > Canis lupus. Next base: position 87,812,057 of record NC_064243.1, read on the forward strand.
CCTCTCTCTCTCTGTCTTTCATGAATAAATAAATAAAATATTTTTAAAAAGATTTTTTTTTCATGTAAAAGCTAAGTTATATGCAAACTGACTTTTCAGAGATAGTCTGTTATATAAAGCAAGACACCCTGGAATTTGTACAGCTATTTTTTTTTTTTTTTCAAAATACAACACTAGAAAGGTAATCTACCTTTTCCTGGAGCCACAGGGAGAGCCATCATTAGGCATACTATTTCTTAACCCCTCAGAATGGAGGGATATTCACAGATAATAAAATCTTTCCCCCCAAAAAAAAAAAAAAAAATCTTTCCCAATGTAGCAATTTGGAGCCAGAATGTTTATATTTAGCAACTCTGTGTTTGTGTTCTTTATTAATACATATTGTTCCTATTAAGACTTCCCCTTTACTAGAACTATTCCAGACTGAAGAATGAGCTGCTCGTTTATGCATGATTCTCCATATGGCATAAAGAACTATGTTCAAGGGGTAAAATTAAGCCATCTGTGGTGGTGTTTATATTCTTCTTTTAAACTGGTCCTTTTAGTGGTAAATCATTCAAATATATAAATATATTTCACCTTCTCTGGATTTCTTCATCACACCCAAAAGTGTGTGTAACCTGCACTAGATGTATAGTCCTTTCTATTTTTTACTTGTTGATGAATTTTGATGACCACACAGTTACTTCTCCTTCAAAAGCAAAATGCAATAATAGTAAATAGTAATATCAATTCTACATTTATCTGTTTCCACAAGAAAGCTGGAAATGCCATTGCAGGCTTTTACATGTTTTTTCTTCCAAATGGTTTCTGTTAAATCCTGGAAATGAACAACAAAAGATCAAATTATTAATTCCTCATTCATCACCAAAGTAATGAAGTTGTCACTACTGGGAAATACTTTAGGGAACATAATGCACACAAAGCCATGTTATTAAATAAAGACACTCCGAGAACTGACACAAAGTAGATATTTAATAAAAATACATGTTGAATGAAAGAATGAATGAATGAATGGATAATCAAATGAAGTAGAACTGAGGTTCCTGAACCTAGCTTCTGATTTCTTTTATCCTTGAGAAAAAGTGTTTTTTGGACATTTCAAAATGTTGGAATGTTATAGTGGACCTATGGGATGATTACGATTACAGAAAAAGATTCACACGATAGAAATACCAGAAAGGGGAAAAAGAATGAAAGGAACAACAGAAGATATGTTTAAAGTAATGATGGCTGATAATTTTTCAAAATTAATGACAGACACCAAACCATAAATCCAGGAGGCTTAGAGAACACTAAGCAAGATAAATACAAAAAAAAAAAAAAAATCTACATCTTGGTATATCATATTCAAACTGTAGAAAATCAAAGATAATGACAAAATCCTGAAAGAGGCTAGAGGATAAAACCCATCATACCTATAGAGAACCAAGGATAAAAATTACATTGGACTACTTTTTGGAAACAATGCAAGAAAGATGAGAATAGAATGAAATATTTAGTGTTGAAAAACAAACCCACCAATCTAGAATACTGTATTCAGTGAAATTATCCTTCAAAAGTGAAGGAGAAATAAAGATTTTCTTAGATAAATAGCTACTGAGGGAATTTGTTAAGTTAAAAGAATTTCCTGAGAGAAGAAAAATGATACAAGTTAGAAACCTAGATCTACATAAAGTAGTACCCTTACAAAAGTAATAAAGGAGAGTAAAATCTTTTATCTTTCTTATTATTTTTTTATCTAACAGATAACAGTTTGTTCAATAAGAAAACAGCAACAGTGCATTCATTAGGTGATTATCACAGGTAAGTGAAATGAATAACAGCAATGTTATAGGATAAGAGGAAGCAATTGGGAATACATTGTTATGAAGTATTTGAAGCAGTATAAAAACAGAATTACCTACCATATAAGGAATAATAAAGGGAGTCCTTAAAACTGAAATGAAAAAACACTAGAAAGTAACTCAAATTCACATGAAGAAATAAAGAGCACTAGTAAAGACAACTAAAGGTAAAAACAGTATAGGTAAATGTAAAATCAATATAAATGTATTTTAAACTGGAACTTTTTTTAAAATATCTCCTATCTGATTTTAAAAACAACTGCATAGAGGAATGATTACAATCAATGCTGATGGGCATACAATATATAAAGATATAATAGGTATGACAGTAATGGCACAAAGGAGGAAGGAGGAGTGAAAATATTTAAGAGCAAAATTTTTATACCCTACTGTAAATTAGGTTGCTTTTACTTTTATTTATTTTTTTTAATTTATTTTTTTATTGGTATTCAATTTACTAACATACAGAATAACACCCAGTGCCCGTCACCCATTCACTCCCACCCCCCGCCCTCCTCCCCTTCTACCACCCCTAGTTCGTTTCCCAGAGTTAGCAGTCTTTACGTTCTGTCTCCCTTTCTGATATTTCCCACACATTTCTTCTCCCTTCCCTTATTTTCCCTTTCACTATTATTTATATTCCCCAAATGAATGAGAACATATAATGTTTGTCCTTCTCCGACTGACTTACTTCACTCAGCATAATACCCTCCAGTTCCATCCACGTTGAAGCAAATGGTGGGTATTTGTCATTTCTAATAGCTGAGTAATATTCCATTGTATACATAAACCACATCTTCTTTATCCATTCATCTTTCGTTGGACACCGAGGCTCCTTCCACAGTTTGGCTATCGTGGCCATTGCTGCTAGAAACATCGGGGTGCAGGTATCCCGGCGTTTCATTGCATTTGTATCTTTGGGGTAAATCCCCAACAGTGCAATTGCTGGGTCGTAGGGCAGGTATATTTTTAACTGTTTGAGGAACCTCCACACAGTTTTCCAGAGTGGCTGCACCAGTTCACATTCCCACCAACAGTGTAAGAGGGTTCCCTTTTCTCCGCATCCTCTCCAACATTTGTTGTTTCCTGCCTTGTTAATTTTCCCCATTCTCACTGGTGTGAGGTGGTATCTCATTGTAGTTTTGATTTGTATTTCCCTGATGGCAAGTGATGCAGAGCATTTTCTCATGTGCATGTTGGCCATGTCTATGTCTTCCTCTGTGAGATTTCTGTTCATGTCTTTTGCCCATTTCATGATTGGATTGTTTGTTTCTTTGGTGTTGAGTTTAATAAGTTCTTTATAGATCTTGGAAACTAGCCCTTTATCTGATATGTCATTTGCAAATATCTTCTCCCATTCTGTAGGTTGTCTTTGAGTTTTGTTGACTGTATCCTTTGCTGTGCAAAAGCTTCTTATCTTGATGAAGTCCCAATAGTTCATTTTTGCTTTTGTTTCTTTTGCCTTCGTGGATGTATCTTGCAAGAAGTTACTGTGGCCGAGTTCAAAAAGGGTGTTGCCTGTGTTCTTCTCTAGGATTTTGATGGAATCTTGTCTCACATTTAGATCTTTCATCCATTTTGAGTTTATCTTTGTGTATGGTGAAAGAGAGTGGTCTAGTTTCATTCTTCTGCATGTGGATGTCCAATTTTCCCAGCACCATTTATTGAAGAGACTGTCTTTCTTCCAATGGATAGTCTTTCCTCTTTTATCGAATATTAGTTGCCCATAAAGTTCAGGGTCCACTTCTGGATTCTCTATTCTGTTCCACTGATCTATGTGTCTGTTTTTGTGCCAGTACCACACTGTCTTGATGACCACAGCTTTGTAGTACAACCTGAAATCTGGCATTGTGATGCCCCCAGATATGGTTTTCTTTTTTAAAATTCCCCTGGCTATTCGGGGTCTTTTCTGATTCCACACAAATCTTAAAATAATTTGTTCTAACTCTCTGAAGAAAGTCCATGGTATTTTGATAGGGATTGCATTAAACGTGTATATTGCCCTGGGTAACATTGACATTTTCACAATATTAATTCTGCCAATCCATGAGCATGGAATATTTTTCCATCTCTTTGTGTCTTCCTCAATTTCTTTCAGAAGTGTTCTATAGTTTTGAGGGTATAGATTCTTTACATCTTTGGTGAGGTTTATTCCTAGGTATCTTATGCTTTTGGGTGCAATTGTAAATGGGATTGACTCCTTAATTTCTCTTTCTTCAGTCTCATTGTTAGTGTATAGAAATGCCACTGACTTCTGGGCATTGATTTTGTATCCTGCCACGCTACCGAATTGCTGTATGAGTTCTAGCAATCTTGGGGTGGAGACTTTTGGGTTTTCTATGTAGAGTATCATGTCATCGGCGAAGAGGGAGAGTTTGACTTCTTCTTTGCCAATTTGAATGCCTTTAATGTCTTTTTGTTGTCTGATTGCTGAGGCTAGGACTTCCAGTACTATGTTGAACAGCAGTGGTGAGAGTGGACATCCCTGTCTTGTTCCTGATCTTAGGGGAAAGGCTCCTAGTGCTTCCCCATTGAGAATGATATTTGCTGTGGGCTTTTCATAGATGGCTTTTAAGATGTCGAGGAATGTTCCCTCTATCCCTACACTCTGAAGAGTTTTGATCAGGAATGGATGCTGTATTTTGTCAAATGCTTTCTCTGCATCCAATGAGAGGATCATATGGTTCTTGGTTTTTCTCTTGCTGATATGATGAATCACATTGATTGTTTTACGGGTGTTGAACCAGCCTTGTGTCCCAGGGATAAATCCTACTTGGTCATGGTGAATAATTTTCTTAATGTACTGTTGGATCCTATTGGCCAGTATCTTGTTGAGAATTTTTGCATCCATGTTCATCAGGGATATTGGTCTGTAATTCTCCTTTTTGGCGGGGTCTTTGTCTGGCTTTGGAATTAAGGTGATGCTGGCTTCATAGAACGAATTTGGAAGTACTCCATCTCTTTCTATCTTTCCAAACAGCTTTAGGAGAATAGGTATGGTTTCTTCTTTAAACGTTTGATAAAATTCCCCTGGGAAGCCATCTGGCCCTGGACTCTTGTGTCTTGGGAGGTTTTTGATGACTACTTCAATTTCCTCCCTGGTTATTGGCCTGTTCAGGTTTTCTATTTCTTCCTGTTCCAGTTTTGGTAGTTTGTGGCTTTCCAGGAATGCGTCCATTTCATCTAGATTGCCTAATTTATCGGCGTATAGCTGTTCATAATATGTTTTTAAAATCGTTTGTATTTCCTTGGTGTTGGTAGTGATCTCTCCTTTCTCATTCATGATTTTATTAATTTGAGTCTTCTCTCTCTTCTTTTTAATAAGGCTGGCTAATGGTTTATCTATCTTATTAATTCTTTCAAAGAACCAACTCCTGGTTCTGTTGATCTGTTCCACAGTTCTTCTGGTCTCGATTTCGTTGAGTTCTGCTCGAATCTTTATTAACTCCCTTCTTCTCTTGGGTGTAGGATCTATTTGCTGTTTTTTTCTCTAGCTCCTTTATGTGTAAGGTTAGCTTTTGTATTTGAGTTCTTTCCAGTTTTTGAATGGATGCTTGTATTGTGATGTATTTCCCCCTTAGGACTGCTTTTGCTGCATCCCAAAGATTTTGAACGGTTGTATCTTCATTCTCATTAGTTTCCATGAATCTTTTTAATTCTTCCTTAATTTCCTGGTTGACCCTTTTATCTTTTAGCAGGATGGTCCTTAACCTCCATGTGTTTGAGGTCCTTCCAAACTTCTTGTTGTGATTTAGTTCTAATTTCAAGGCATTATGGTCCGAGAATATGCAGGGGACAATCCCAATCTTTTGGTATCGGTTCAGACCCGATTTGTGACCCAATATGTGGTCTATTCTGGAGAAAGTTCCATGTGCGCTTGAGAAGAATGTGTATTCAGTTGAGTTTGGATGTAAAGTTCTGTAGATATCTGTGAAATCCATCTGGTCCAGTGTATCATTTAAAGCTCTCGTTTCTTTGGAGATGTTGTGCTTAGAAGACCTATCGAGTATAGAAAGAGCTAGATTGAAGTCACCAAGTATAAGTGTATTATTATCTAAGTATTTCTTCACTTTGGTTAATAATTGATTTATATATTTGGCAGCTCCCACATTCGGAGCATATATATTGAGGATTGTTAAGTCCTCTTGTTGAATAGATCCTTTAAGTATGATATAGTGTCCCTCTTCATCTCTCACTACAGTCTTTGGGGTAAATTTTAGTTTATCTGATATAAGGATGGCTACCCCTGCTTTCTTTTGAGGACCATTCGAATGGTAAATGGTTCTCCAACCTTTTATTTTCAGGCTGTAGGTGTCCTTCTGTCTAAAATGAGTCTCTTGTAGACAGCAAATAGATGGGTCCTGCTTTTTTATCCAGTCTGAAACCCTGCGCCTTTTGATGGGGTCATTAAGCCCGTTCACATTCAGAGTTACTATTGAGAGATATGAGTTTAGTGTCATCATGATATCTATTCAGTCTTTGTTTTTGTGGACTGTTCCACTGAACTTCTTCTTAAAGGGGAATTTTAAGAGTCCCCCTTAAAATTTCTTGCAGAGCTGGTTTGGAGGTCACATATTCTTTTAGTTGCTGCCTGTCTTGGAAGCTCTTTATCTCTCCTTCCATTTTGAATGAGAGCCTTGCTGGATAAAGTATTCTTGGTTGCATGTTCTTCTCATTTAGGACCCTGAATATATCCTGCCAGCCCTTTCTGGCCTGCCAGGTCTCTGTGGAGAGGTCTGCTGTTACCCTAATACTCCTCCCCATAAAAGTCAGGGATTTCTTGTCTCTTGCTGCTTTAAGGATCTTCTCCTTATCTTTGGAATTTGCAAGCTTCACAATTAAATGTCGAGGTGTTAAACGGTTTTTATTGATTTTAGGGGGGGATCTCTCTATTTCCTGGATCGGAATGCCTGTTTCCCTTCCCAGATTAGGAAAGTTTTCAGCTAGAATTTGTTCAAATACATATTCTGGCCCTCTGTCCCTTTCGGCGCCCTCGGGAACCCCAATTAAACGTAGGTTTTTCTTCCTCAGGCTGTCGTTTATTTCCCTTAATCTATCTTCATGGTCTTTTAATTGTTTGTCTCTTTTTTCCTTAGTTTCCCTCTTTGCTATCAACTTGTCTTCTATGTCACTCACTCGTTCTTCCACCTCGTTAACCCTCATTGTTAGGACTTCTAGTTTGGATTGCATCTCATTCAATTGATTTTTAATTTCTGCCTGATTAGCTCTAAATTCTGCAGTCATGAAGTCTCTTGAGTCCTTTATACTTTTTTCTAGAGCCACCAATAGCTGTATAATAGTGCTTCTGAATTGGCTTTCTGACATTGAATTGTAATCCAGATTTTGTAACTCTGTGGGAGAGAGGACTGTTTCTGATTCTTTCTTTTGAGGTGAGGTTTTCCTTCTAGTCATTTTGCTCAGTGCAGAGTGGCCAAAAGCAAATTGTATTGGGAAAAAGAGAAAAAGAGAGGAGAGAAAGAAGGAAAGAAAAGAGAAAGAGAAAAAAAAAAAAGGGAAGAAAAAGAAAAAAAAACGAAAAAAAAAAAGAAGAAAAAGAGAAAGAAAAAGAAAGGAGAAAGAAAAAAGGGGTGGGGTGGGGGAAGGAAACAAGTCAAAAAGCAAAACAAAACAAAACAAAACAAAACAAAAAAACAACAACAACAACAACAAAAAGAACCACAGGGGAGTATCTTCTGATTCTGTGTTCTTTAAGTCCCTTGGCTTCTCCTGGAAGTTGTCCGTCTAGCTGATCTTCTGGGGGAGGGGCCTGTTGTGCTGATTTTCAGGTGTTAGCACTTGGGGGAGCTGCTGTGCCCCTGCCTGGTGCAGGGCTCAGTGGGGGTTGTTTACCCCGTGAGGCCGCAGGAGGAACAGCCCCAGTGGCGGGGCAGCTCTGGAAACCTGGATTCAGCTCCGGCAGGAACTCCGTCTGCAGGGCCTGGAGGCTCTGGGCGGGGCCGCTGATCTGCTCAGCTGGGGCAGGAGCGTCCTCGCTGTCCTGGGCCCTCCCGGCCTCTGCCTGTCCCGGGGGGAGGCGGGATCCTGGGCTGTGTCCCGGCGCCCTGTGCTCCGGAGCCTGCGCTGGTGGATTCGCGCTCCCGGGCCGCGCAGCCCCCTCCGCGGAGCCGCCGCCCGAGCCCCTCCGAGCTGCTCCTGGAACCGCGCAGCCCCCGCCGCACGGAGCCTCTTCCTCTGCCCGAGCCCCTCCGAGCTGCTCCCGGGGCCGCGCAGCCCCCTCTGCAGAGCCGCCCCCGAGCCCCTCCGAGCTGCTCCGGGTCCCGCCGGGTCCCGCCGTGCGCGCTGCAGCCCTTAGGGAGCTCGGCGCACTCTCCTGGGCGCGCAGTTGCTCTGTTACTGTCCCAGGGAACCCGAGGGCATCCTCGCCCTCCTGGGTCCTGCTCCACCTCCCCACGAGCCCCTTTCCGCCCAGGAAGGTCGGTGCAGCTCCTGCGTCTCCGGGACGGGTCTCTCCTGTCCTGGGGACACTCGCCCCGGCCTCAGCCCGGCTCCTCGCGGGGCCCCTCCCCCTTGGAGGCCTTTGTTCCTTTATTTCTTTTTCCCCCGTCTTCCTACCTTGAGAGATGCGCGAACTCTTCTCACTGTAGCATTCCAGCTGTTCTCTCTTTAATTCTCAGGCCGAATTCATAGATTTTCAGGATAATTTGAAGGTTTTCTAGGTAGTTTGGTGGAGACAGGTGATTTGGAGACCCTACTCTTCCGCCATCTTGCTCCTCCCCCCCTGCTTTTACTTTTAACTATATGGTTTTAAGGCAAAATTTTAGTTGTAAACTCTAGGAAACCCAACAATAAAAAAACTCAAAAAACAAACACATTTAAAAAATAACAGATAATTAAAATGGTAAATTATATCTATTTAATACAAAATAAGGCAATAATGGAGGAATAGGGAACAAAAGGACATAAGATATACAGAAAAAATTTTAAAATGCAGGTATAAATCATTGCTTATCAATAATTAATGTAAACAAATTAGTATCTCTAACTAAAAGTCAGAGATTAGAAGAATGGATTTTATTTTTAAAAAGCATAATCCAATCCTATACTCTACATACAAGACACACATATTAGATTCAAAGATATAAATAACTTGAAAAGGATGGGAAATGATACACCACACAAATGGTGTGTGAAAAAGAACTGGAGTGGCTATACTAATGTCAGGAAAAAATACACTTTAAGACAAAATGTGTTACTAGAGACAAAGAAGGATATTTTATAATGATAAAAGGATTGATCTATCAAAACGATGTAAGAATTATAAACTTTTATGCACCAATCAACAAAGCTCTAAAATACATAAGGCAAAGACTGACAGAATTCAAAGAAAATGACAATATGGTTGAAAAAGACATCCCTGCTTTTTTTTTTTAAGATTTATTTATTTGAGAGAGAGAGCACGCACATGCATGTGTGAGTTGGGGAGAAGCAGGCGGAGAGGGAGACAATCTTAAGCAGACTCTAGGCTGAGCACAGAGCCTGGTGCAGGGCTGAATCTCACAACCCTGAAATCACCGCCCAAGCTGAAGCCAAGAGACAGATGCTTAATCCAGGTGCCCCCAATATCCCACTTTAAATAATTAAAAGAACAACTAAAGGGGTGCCTGGCTGGCTCAGTTGGTGAAGCATGTGACTCATAATCTTGATGTTGTAAGTTTCAGCCCCAGGTTGGGTGTAGAGATTACTTAAAAAATAAAATCTTAAAAAAAAAAAAAAGAATACCTAGAAAGATCAACAAAGAAACAGAACACTTGAATTAACACTATAAACCAACTAGACCCAATAGATATCTATAGAACACTCTATCTAATGGCAGCACAATACATATTTTTCTCAAGAGTACAAACAGTCTCTGGACTAGACCATTATGTTAAGCCATAAAAAGGAGCCTCAATAAAGTTGACAATTTGAAAATTAACAAAGTATGTTCTCTGGCCAAAATGTAATAAGACCTAAGTAACAGAAACTAGAAAAATCCGCAAATATATGGAAGTTAAACAATACACTCTTAAATAATCAACAGATCAAAGAAAAGGGAAATTAGAAAATACCTTGAGATGAATGAAAATGAAAATACAACATACAGAAAACTTATGAGATTCAGCTAAAACAGTGCTTAGAAGAAAAAGTATAGCAGTAAATACCCATGTATGTGTGTGTGTGTGTGTGTGTGTGTATCACCGATAACCTAACCTTCCATGTTAAAGTCCAAAAAGTGGTGAAAATTAAATAAAAATAAGCAGAAAGAAGTAAATAGTAAAGCTTAGAGCAAAAAAAAAAAATAAATAAATAAAGCTTAGAGCAGAAATAGGTGAAATAACAGAAAAACAATACATAGATTCCCATTCATTTGTGTATTGCCTTTGGCTATTTTCAGGCTACAACAGTAGAGCTGAGTAACTGGAACAGAGACCATACAACCCCACAAAGTCTAAATATGTTCTACTTAGCATTTTAATAAAAAGTGTGGAAGACATCTGGTCTCAGCTCTAACATATAATGAGTTTGGAAGTCTTCACTCCCATCTTTACAACAAGATGAAAGGTAAACAAACTGAAAACAACATGCCTTTTCTTAGACCATCAGGGAATTAAGATCACGGGACAAACTGTCACTTAGAAATTTTAAGAGGCAGCCAAATCCAGAGAAGCACAGCTGAGATCAGCTTACCTGGAGCAACAGATGCTGGAGTCTTTAACTGTTACGAATATTTCAGTGATAAACTTGACAAATGGCTGAAGGCTGAATGTGACTGAGAAACTCCTTTGGGATCCAATCTTAGGGGAACCCAAATATTCTTATGAATTTTACCTCAAGGAACTCCACCAGGTTCCTCATGGTAATGATCCCCCCAAAATACCTGCCCATTTTAGTCACAGGGAGGGGTTAAGTAACCATTTTGAAATACACCCAAAGCATTCTCTGTAATGAAGGCCAATGGTTCAAGTAAAATGCTGTTCTAGACCCTTTTATGACCCAGAGAAGGGAAATTAGTCAACTCCAGCCCCTCTTGAAATCCTCCCTATTGAACCTAAGAAGAAAAAAGAAAAAAAGCTAAGGAGTATTTCTGAAAGTCACAGCCTAAGCGCTCAGGTTCACTAAAAGACAGGGTGTTATTCATAAAATTACAGAATAATTCCTCTCCCACAACACCTTAGTGCCACATCAGCAAAGGTGCAGTATAATAATAAGTGGATTATAACCGAAAGAGTGGGAAGACACCAATTCTATTTAAGAAGAAATTCTTAGGGAAATCTCAAACAGGGGAGAAAATATTAAAAATACACCTGAGGAAACTGAATCCTGTGGGACCTAACAGCTATAGCTACAGCTATAACATGACAGACAGCCTAGCTCTTAATCACATCAACACAAAACCTTCTACTTAAGGCCCATTTCCCTCTGTTTCAATTATCCCAAATATCATGTCCAGTTTTCAAAAAAAAATTACAAAGCATGCTAAAAAGAAAGAAAACAAACACACAAAAATCTCCCAGTATCTGAAGTGACAAATCTAACACCAGAACCAGATTCAGTAGCGGGTGATGAAGATGTTCTGCATTACACAGTGGTGATGGTTGTATGACCTTGTAACTATATTTTTTAAAAAACTACATTTTACACTTTAAAAGGGTGAACTTCATGGTATTTGATTATCTGTTAAAAATGATTTTAAAAGGGATGCCTGGGTGGCTCAGTGGTTGAGCATCTGCCTTTGGCTCAGGTCGTGATCTCGGATCCAGGGATCAAGTCCTGCATCGAGCGTGCTTCTCCCTCTATGTCTCTGTCTCTCTTTCTGTGTCTCTCTCATGAATAAATAAAATAAAATAAAATAAAATAAAATAAAATAAAATAAAATAAAATAAAGATTTTTTTAAAGACTTACATATTTTATAACTTTTTCCAAAACAAGTTTTCCTATCCCATCCACATCTACTCAATTTGTGAAAATAACATTATAGAATAAAATAAATCTATGGAAATTATGACAATTGAATTATAAATTTTAAGTTATTATTTTCATTGCATAATTCTTTGCTATCCATAACATTAACAACAAAAGAGTAAACATATTTTCTTTTTCCATTCAATAAATAAATACTTAATGTCTGCCTCATATAAAAAACTGTACTCTTGTTGGGATACAGAAATGAAGTTGAGAATCCCATAAAACAAGACTATATAGGAAAAGCAAAGACTACCCAGAGTACAATGGAGTTGAGTTTAAGAAGGTAGAAGAGTATTTCTAGCTGCCTGATCAAAGAAGGCTTCATAGCAGAGGCAGCATTTTAATTGGGCCTTTGTTTATTCATTTAACCAATTATTCATTTAACCATTTATTCATTTAACCAATCTCGAAGGGCTTATTATGTTCATGTAATATGCTAGTGCTAAGAAAACAAAATTAAAAATGAAATGGATCCTCTCATTGTATCACAAGATAAAACTCAAAATATGCATGTACAAATATGTGTGCTTATTTGCATAGGTATGGATAACTAAACCAAGTATAGAGTAATGAGAGTACTTGTGAAGAATGAGTGGATGTCAACAAAGAAGCATAAACCCTTTCAATGGCTTTTCGGAGAAACTACCACTGCTAAAATATGGCCTCAGGTTTCCTCATTATTAAGCCTCTGATTAAATTCCTACGTAACTTCCTCCACTGCTTCTTTATTGTATCTATACTCTGTATTGGCTATTCTGTCCTCTACTACTTTTCCCCATCCTTCTATCCATTCATTTAAGTACTAGTAGGGAGCCCATATATGCAAGACAAGGTACAGGGCTGCTGGACCACACGGGATGAACAGGGTTCTAGCCCTTATGAAGTTGACATTCTGTAGAAGGATAAAGATATTGTACTAATAAGACAACTGTTAATTACATTTGATATATAAAACAAGAAAAAAATATAAAAGTCTATGAATATACAATGACAGTTTGAGTCCTTCTTTCCTCTGAGGTATTTGACTTCATGTTTAGTGAGTGGTAAATATTCTACATTCCTTGATAAAAACAGATGACAGAGCATAGAAGATAAATCCTTAAAACTGACATCATAGCGAAGTTGCTCAGAGTTCAGTCATCTGGGGCAAGTCACAATATTTCTACCAGGGTGAAGGGCAAGTTGCTTGAGAAAGAGAAAGTGACACATGGGTCACTTTGGATTTAGGAGGCAACATATCCTCTATTAAAATTTTCTAGTTTGAGTAATTTAGTGAGTAACTCATAGTTTTGAATGGATCCCAGAGCTTCCAGGCATGCTGACCTCAGGCCATATGACCCAGAAGATCCAATGGTAGGGAGAAGAATTATGGCAATACCTTAGGGTTTGGGGAAAAAGGCCTATTCCTCTCGTTCTGATAAATATTATCCTTCTGAGAAATAGTTCTAGGCTTGTTACTGGGCTTCCAAGACTAAATATCTGACCCATTGGATACCAGATAACCATGTGATGCGAGCTGTCCATGGTGAGCTGCTCAGTGTAGCACAATAAAAAACACAAAAGATATAGAAAGAAAAACTGGAGCTAGGCAATCATGCTCATAGTTGACATTCAGATGACAGCAAGACTGAACCTGAAATCACTTTACAGACACTGTTAGGTCAGTAAAAGTTATTAGTTTGGCTTTCTTTCAATTCCTGAGACACTTATGCAGGCTCTTTTCTTCTTAGAGCCTTCACACACATTGTTCCCGCTGCTGGTGAGGCTCTTTCCCTGCTTTTCCTTCTCATCTTTCATGTCTCAGCTTAAATGTCACCACCCAGAACAGACTTCCCTGGCCACACTGTCTAAAGCTATGCACTTACCTCCACACCATTACATCGATCACATGTATCACGGTACTTTGCTGTTCCTTTTTGTGCCACATGTTACAATTTGCTGTTATATATTTGCGTGTTTATTTGAATGTTGTATATCTCTTCTATCAGACTGATTCCCACAAGAAGGCAAGAATAATGTCTGCTTTTCCACCACTGTATATCCAACAGTTGGCACAATACAAAGCAACACTCACTAAAATTTGTGTAATAAATAAGAACAACTGCTTGGACTCTCATCCTCTCAGGAATGGTATTTGGCCTTCTCCTTCTATAAACCCAGTATTCCATCTTTTGCACGGTCCTTTGTGCACATCACTGGGGATTTGGGAGACCTACCAGAGAAATTAAAATGCCTAAAGTCAGAAGAAATTGGGGAGTTACTCCTTGGCATTCCTTCTTAAAACTTGGACTACAGGACTCTACTTCTCTATAAATGTTATACTGCAAGTTAGAGCATCAAGTTAGAGCATAATTCAATATTTAATAAAGTTCAGTATCTCCTATGGGCGATTTTGACCTAATGCTAATTTTGATCAGTCTCAGCACTGGCTTAAAACATGGAAATAGGAAGAAAAGGAGAAATAAGGTATGTTTTTGTGATAAAATATCTGAGCTGAAAAATTCACGTAAGTGAGATGAAAGAAGGGGAGGTACAGCTTTGCCTTACTTTTAGGCAATTACTGAAGAAGTCTCAGACTGAACTATTTCTGTAATCAAAATGAAAGTTTTACTAACTTTCTAAATGTTTAGTTATGATTTTTTAACCTAACTCTGTAGTTTTTATTATTATAATATTTATACTAAAAAATAAAATATAAAGCAGAAAAGAGCCCTAAGAATGTACTCATAATTGGGAACTTCTTTCATTTCACCATCCAATAAAAGGCATATTACTAAGAAAAGTCCCACAATTTGACATCTTCAATACATAAGAAACATTCATTGTAGCATGGAAACGTACCTATCTCCCTAGCTGTTTCCACATGCAGGTCTTGGACTGCTCTTTTTCTTGTTTCTCTCAGACATTTTCTTCTCTTCTTTCCTGAAGATTACATCATCAGTCTGCTGGGCCTTTGTGGTATGAAGAAGAGGGCAAAGCAAAAGGTTGACATTTTCAAACTATCAAATGTCAAGAAAAATAAAACATCACTTACTCAGCAACAAAAGCCTACATACATAATAATGCAACTAGTATCCTCACAGATTCTGATATCAGCTTAATTAATTGGACATTTAAGGTCATCTTCATCATTAGTGTCTAGATAACATTTACAAACTTTGTCAGGTTAAAAAAACTTCATGTGTTAACTAGCAGGTTAATAACGATCGCAGTATAATAATTTCCCTTGAAAATGTTAAACAACAGAGTTTCACATTGAAAGTTAGTATTCAAAAAAAAAAAAGAAAGTTAGTATTCAGAGTTGTTTTGGTTTACTATTGTGTTTAATACCGATTTACTCATAATGAGGCTTTCTTTATTCACAGAAATAAGTAATAATTTATGAAGTGCTTCACAGTTTAAGGATGATATATGCATTTTCCCATCTTTTTCTCAACAATTAGAATAATGAAGGGATAGCAATATCAACTAAGTATAATAGATGGCATTCATATTTATGGTTTTGTGACTTAAAAAAAAAGTACCTAATTGTCTATGAAATTTTGTCTGGGGAAAATAAACCCATACACCATGGCAAAGGGTATACCAAAACCCTCCTAAGTTTAATGCACATGTTATTTAAAATTTATTAATTTCTATTCCTTTTCTTGGTCTTTAAAAAAACTTCAAAAATGATTACTACTCTTGTTGACTTTTCATAAGAATTCATAAAAAGACACTGATACTACAGCTTTTCAACTAGCATTATTATTTCTCTTCTATTTGTTAGTAAGTTCTTGGATTTTAAATGTTAGGATAGTGATAATGTTGAAATTTGGCATATTATATATAGTTATAATGGTAATATCATAAAGCATTTAAAATTGAACATTTACTTTTTCTTAGTGGTGGAAATAATTTTATTGTTTTTGTAAATAGTAGCACATGGTAAGAATATGTTTAGTACTACTTACACTCTATGTTGTGTAACATTACCATGGGGAAAGGACTTCAAATAAACAGAGTAAATAAACAACATTACCATGGGGAAAGGACTTAAAATAAACAACATTACCATGGGGAAAGGACTTCAAATAAACAGAGTAAATAAACAACATTACCATGGGGAAAGGACTTCAAATAAACAGTAAACAAACAACAGAGTGATAGAAGTAGAATAATAGAGTGAAGATGGAAACAGAAGTTTCTTCATGGCTCTTCACAAAAGTAATTACTGGGCTTGTCATTAAAGTCACCTTGCTGTCCTCTTTCCTACCAGGGCCCTCAATATACACATTAGGTTTTTCATTGTAGAAAGTTTGGAACATACTGAACATAAAGTATGTATACAGGTCTTAATTATCTCCAGTAGTTCTATGGTACAGAACTGTTAACATTTAAGTTTATAATCCCCCCCCCCCGGTCTATTATACTATGTATATGCATGTGATTACATTGATATAATTTGTTTTGTTTTTTTAAGATTGTATTTATTTATTCATGAGACAGAGAGAGAGGCAGAAACATAGGCAGAGGGAGAAGCAGGCTCCCTGCGGGGAGCCTGATGCAGGACTCAATCCTAGGACCCCGGAATATGCCCCGAGCCAAAGGCAGATGCTCAACCACTGAGCCACCCAGGTGCCCCTATAATTTGTTTTTTATATATATCTATAATTAGGGTTGTCTTGTATGCTGTTTCGGTATTTCTTTTTGTCATCAAATATCTACTTTATCTACTTTTTCCTCGTCATCAAATATTGTAAAATATGAAAAGCCTGGTGGAGGTGGAGGTTGTCAAAATATACTTACAGATACATGAATGATAATCAGAGGTCACTTAAAGTCACTTAAAAATCAATACGTCTCTAAGAAAATATGCATGAGATAGATAACGAATAAGTATGTTTTTATTAACACTTTAAAAAAATTCTTAAATTACAAAAATTGTACTTTGTTGTGTCACTCAGAAAGTAAAAATCCTCCATGAATGTATCTCCCACTAAGAGTTTGGTATATATTCTTCTAGCTTCAATGTGCTTTTAAATGACTAGTATTTCAACTTACAAAGTTACTGTAATTTACTTAATTCTCAATGTTGGGCATTTAAGCTATTGACAGTGTTTAATAGTAAATATATTTTGCAGATCCCTAAATATATATCTTTTAGTCCTTCAACAAATCATGCTAAATTTATCATATCCTTCTCTTACATATATACAGATCATAATTAAGTCTCATGAATTTCAATTCTGAACTTCTTTGAATCTACCTCCTTATATGCAAAATTTGAGGTTAGATCACAATTCTAAAATGCTGCAGTTCTAAAAAAAATTGAGTTCTAACATAGCTCCTTAATAATTGATAAACTCTTAGAAAAAAAACGAGACATATAATTCATGCCTTCCAAATGAGTACAAAGAGGATATATGTACATGTAGGTGGTATATGCATGTGGGGAGGGCATAAAGAGAACCATAGAGAGTAATTATCTTTCTGGAACATCAGTCGGCTTCAGGATATAAGGATAAAGTATAGGTTTCTTCACTGTAAAATCTGAGAGTGAAACTTTATTTTATTTTGAGAGTGAAAATTTAAAATCTCACTGATTTCTAAGATAAAAATAGTCTTTGAAAAAAATTTTATATTTTTGAGTGTGATGCCCCCCAAAAGTCAGGATTTATATTCCACTTTTATTAGGAAAGGATGTAAACCTAGAAGTGAAGAGGGAGAAGACTTACCAGTTGTAGCACAAACCATTTGAGAATCGGTATCACGTTCTTAAGAGTTATTGGGATATTTGACCTAATCCTTGGCCTGGGAATCTAAACACTCATTCAGTCGCTTCAGCCTCATTCTAGAACTTGTCAATAGGTTAAGGTTTGTTTGATTTTACTAATTCAAACTTGTCCCATCTTGCTTTCATACAATTTCATGAAACTTCTATTTCATTTCTTTTAAAACAAAAAGGCCAGTGTCCATACAGCAATGTCTAACCTTTACAAACATACCCCCAGGGAGTACTGTCCACTACATATACCCATAAATATCATTCCTATTTCTTATTCAATGCTTTATGAATCTTGCAATCAATGTATGGTTTTTACTTACACAATCATCATCCCTACTTCAGATGTACTGCATTATTTCACATTAAAAAGACTATGAGCTTGCTCTAAAAAAGTTTCTAGAGATGCCTGGGTGGGTCAGCGGTTGAACATCTGCTTTGGCTCAGGTCGTCATCCTGAGGTCCCGCGAGGAGTCCTGCATCCAGCTCCTTACAAGTGAGCCCGCTTCTCCCTCTGCCTGTGTCTCTGCCTCTCCCCGTCTCTCATGAATAAATAAAATCTTTAAAAAATATAAAGTAAGTCTTTTTTATAAAAAAGATTCAGATCTCAAGGATTAAGTAAAAAGAACTGAATCATAAGCACCTAGATTTTCCTATCACAGAAGAGGGAAGAAGGGAGATCTAATATACAAAAATTATGGCATTTCAAAACCCAAATGAACTACGAAGCTAGCTTTCCTCACAAAAATTATTCGTAGCAAGCTTAACGGCCACTTAAAGAGCAAACTTCAAGGTCTTTGTTTTCTCACTTTGAATAGGCTAAAACTGACATGCAACACGCAAAGCGCGCCAAATGATGGACAAAACGAAGTCCACTCAAAGTAGAAAAATCTAAGAAATATTTCTGTACGTTCTGCTCTTTGTATCCAGGTGGCAAGTAACTTAAATTTTCCGTTTGCTTCCTTTATTGCATGAATTAAATTTTTTGATTTTTTTTTTTTTTTTTTTGAAAATGGCTCGAAGGGGCCGGCGCTGACGCCCGGGTGCAGAGAGGTCACCAGCACGGTCTCACACCGCGAGGAGGCTCCGCTGGCGCCGGGGACTCCCCGCTCGGGAGGGCCTGCCCCCAGTTGCACCTGCAGCGTTAGCTCGCGGGACTGGCCGGTTCCCCCAACCGGAGAGCGACGGGGAGGCCGGGCCGTGGGAGGGGGAGGGGCAGGGGGAGGGGGTGGGCTTCATACTTGAGCACCCCTCCCTCGTCGGCCCCGCGCGAACCAGGAATTGGAATAAAATGTGCAACACAGCGACCTCAACTAACTTTGCCAGGGAACCTGCCGCATCTTCCCGGACGCTTCTCAGAACCTCAGCTACCAGCGAAAGCCGGGGACCCGCCGGCGGAGGGGAGCCGCAGCCTCGCAGGCACAGCGGGAGCCACGCCCCGGCCGCCGGCGGCGTGACCCGGAAGTGCTCGGCGGCGGCGGCGGCGGCGGCGGCTGCGGCGGCGGGGGCGGGGGCGGGGGCCGGGGCCGGGGCGGGGGCCGGGGCGGGGGCGGGGGCGCGGCCAAACCGGCGCACACGCGCGCGCGCTCCCCGCACAAGTCCCGCCGGCCGCCCGGCGCTCTCCCGGAGGCGCGCCCGAGCCGCCGCGGCCGCCGCCAACATGGCCGAGACGAGCGAGGAGGTGGCGGTGCTGGTGCAGCGGGTGGTGAAGGACATCACCAACGCCTTCAGGAGGAATCCGCACATGTGAGTCGCGGCCCCGCGGGGGGCGGCGGGGGCGGGGCCGGGCCTCGAGCGGGCGGGCTGGGGGCACGTCCCGGCTCGCGCGCCCCCCGCGGGAGGGGGCCGGGGCGGGCCGGGGCCCCGCTGCGCTCGGCCGCCGCGGGGCCCGCTTTCCGCTCCCGGAAAGTGACCTCGGAAAATCCGCGGCGGGCGACTTTTGTCCGCTAGGACTCCACGCGACTCGGAGGACTTGACGCGTGGGTCGGTCCGCAGCCTCGGTGCGTTGAAGGTGCCCGCGCGCGGGGTGGCTGTGGGTCTGCCGCGGCTTCGTGGCCACGACTCTTGAGGTTCATCCCGGGCCGGCGATGGGCACGCGGCGCGGGGAGGGCGGCGGTCGCCCACGCTCGTCCGTCTCCGGTGGGGCCGGCCTCCTAGCCAGCGGCAGTTCGCGGCGGCTTTTTGTTTTTTTTTGTTTTTTGGACTTTCGCCTCGCTTGTCCCAAGACCGTGGAGGGACTCGCGTGAAACATTCCGCTTGGAAGGTGAACAGAGAGCATCCTCGAGAGTGTAGCTTCTGGGGGCGCCTGGGTGGCCCAGCGGTTGAGCATCTGCCCCGGGGTCAGGTCGTGACCCCGGGGTCGCCATCGGGCTCCCCGCGAGGAGCCTGCTTCTCCCTCTGCCTGTGTCTCTGCCTCTCTGTGTGTGTGTCTCATGAATAAATAAGTGGAATCTTTAAAAAGAGCGAGAGAAAGTAGCTTCTGGGGGCGCCTGGGTGGCTCAGTGGGTTAAGCGTCTGTTTGGCTCAGGTCAATACATCCCAGGGTCCTGGGAGGCCTGGAATGGGTCTGTTGTATAGCCCAGGAAGCCTTGACACTTTGTATCGTTTTAGCATTATCCGATTCATGGTTACAGGGAACATTTTAACTCTTGTCCTATCCAGACACTGCTGCCCTCTCTTAAGTAGGACACCACAGCACTGACACGCGTATCCCTCCCTCCTTCCTTTTCACGGTCCTTGGAGTACTCCCGGAAGATACCAGAGGAGACCGTATTCTTTCTGACACTTATGCTTTAATGTAAGGAGTGAAAAGAAAAAC
This sequence comes from Canis lupus dingo, assembly GCF_003254725.2. NCBI lineage: Eukaryota > Metazoa > Chordata > Mammalia > Carnivora > Canidae > Canis > Canis lupus. The sequence continues at coordinate 87,832,453 of NC_064243.1, forward strand.
TATTAAAAGCTCTGTCTACGGTATACAAAAGAAGATGGAGAAGCAGAAGCAACAGTGTTTAATTGTTGCTCCCCCCTCCCGGCAAGAAAGAAACATGGAATCCAAATTTACATTACCGTATTTCCACTTTTTCTAATTGTTCGTGAAGAGTTGTTTTTTTTTTTTAAATATTTTTTAAACTGGAACACATGAATTATTCTCTTTATGCATTTTAAACCGTTTTAAACCCTTCAGCTTCTCGCCCTAAAGGAGGTACCAAACCTACATCTAAATGAAGTGTTCTTTTCCTTCAAAGTGATGCTTAAAAAATTAAGCCCTCAGATGTCTCACTCCCTTGTGGCACACAATTGGAGACCTGTAATAGTGCTTCATTAAAAACAGAAAGCTGCTGGCCTCAAAACACACCTGCCACCTCTGACAGTGTCCACTTCCTTTCCCCTTGTGACTGCTGCCTTTTTAAAAAAATGAATGTTTGGAATGATTTCCTGGCAGTAACCATAGTGGGTACTGGGTCTTTTAAAGAATGCTTTGATGCCTTGTATATCAGTCTTTCAGTCTTTTTTTTTTTTTTTGAGAATGAAAACTTTAGCGTAAATAAGAGACAACCTCAAAAAAAAAAAAAGTTGGATAAGTGAAGGGCCTATTTTTCTCATCATTGATGTTGTTTTTCTTGAAGAAATTATAGCAGAGATTACAAAGAAGCCTAATAAGTACAGTAATCATAGTTTCTCTTCTTTGAGATAGATTGAAAAAGCCCAACAGCAGTGCCTGGGTGGCTCAGTCCATTAAGCCTCTGACTCTTGGTTTCAGCTCAGGTCATGATCTCTCCATCTCTCCAGCTCCTGAGATTGAGCCCTGCCCCTGCAACAGGCTCCCTGCTTAGTGCTCTGCCTCCCCTCACTTTGGAACCCTCTACCCCTTTTCCCCCACTTGTCTCTTTGTCTAAAACAAATGTTTTGTTTGTTTGTTTTTAAATCAGTGTTTTCTATTTGAAGAAACTGAGCTTGATTGGTTGAGTGCACTTTGGAACACATCTCCGTTTTCTGGATCATATTTATTGAAACTCATAAAAGACTTTAATGCCCCCCAATCATATTTTTCATGGTGAAAGCTCCCTAATATGCTATCGATGCAAAATTTAAGATTGTTAATAAACATTTGGGCCGTTTAAGATTTAAAAGATTGAAATAGGGGCACGTGGGGTGGTTCAATGGTTGAGCATCTGCCTTTGGCTCAGGTTGTGATCCTGGAGTCCTGGGATCAAGTCTTGTGTCCAGCTCCCTCCAGGGAGCCTGCTTCTCCCTCTGCCTATGTCTCTGCCTCTCTCTTTGTCTCTCATGAGTAAATAAGTAAAATCATTAAAAAAATAAATAAAAGTTTGAAATAGGTTGAACATTTGAAATGATTTAAAATGATTCATAATATAGGCCTGAAGAATTTAAATAGCTTAACTCACTGTTAAATAGTAATTTTCAGCCATATTGCACTATATATGTCCTACAATAACAATATCTTCAGTAATATCACCACACAGCATCTTTAAAAATGTGTTCTGGTTTGGATTTTTTAAGATTGCCTATACTTCTTCCCTTAATCTAACCCTCTTCTAAAATAAATAGGCAATATTTCTATTAAAAGAAAAAATGCATTGTTTATCTCAAAAATTAGTTACCTAATAACACTTTTCAGCACTATACAAAGAAGTTTTTCATTCTTTACTTTTTGTTTTCCTTTATTCTTCAAACACAAGATAGACAACTAATTTTATTAGACAATATTCACTCCATTGAACATATTGACTTTGTTTCTATAAAAATGCTTCGCCAGGAGTTGTCGAACACACATTGGTTAAGATGTGGATTTTGTTACTGGTAGATATGCATAGGTGACCCTCTGTCAACCTCTTTTTCCTCTTGCTCTATTGAGGTTGATGAAAACAGGTAAATCTCCTCACACAATATCTGGCCCTTAGCTGCCACTAAGTAAATATTAGATTTAACCTAAATTTCTGTATTCCTCAGAAAACCATACCAGCCAACTGAGTAACTGAATGAGAAATACTTCATAAATTGAAAAATACCATACAAATGTTGTTTGTATGGTTGACTCTTGGAAAATACCATTGGAACAACAGCTGAAGGCTTGACCCAGGGACCAGCAATAGCTTAATGTATAGACCCTTGCTAACGTGGAAGACAGCTGTTTATGGTGTTATTAGGGTCATGTCAAAGGTCTCTTACCCACCAAGGGTTTTTTTTTTTTTTTTAATACTGTTTAAAATGTTTATTGAACCCTCACTGTTTATGAGATGATGTAGGTACTGATCCTCACAGTATAGGATACGAAGAAGTATGAAATACAGTTCTTATACTCACAGCACAGAAATATCTGTGATGGTGGAATTATCCTATGTCTATGCTGCCTCAAATGGTAGTTACTAGCTATATTTAGCTATTAAGTGCTTGAAATATGGCTAATGTGAATGAACAACTGAATTTAAAAAAATTTTAATGTGAATTGACTTATACATAGTGGCCATATATGCCTGTTAACCACTGTATTGCACAGAGTAACTCTAGATGGAGAAGTGAGACCCACCTGCATGAGCAGTAAATTAACCTTGCAAAGCAGGTGGTGATAAAGGCTGGACTAGCAGCGTGGTGAGCAAGTGCTGTGTGAGTGTGTTAGGCATGGGAGGAAGGCTTTGTATGGCTAGGCCAGGGCCCTTAGGGGAGGTGGGTTTTTAGCTGAACATTGAAGGCTGGGTAGGATTTATAGTCTCAGAGGGAGAGCCATAGACCTCTACATGAAACTATAAATTAACCCAGAGTAGCAAAACGTGATTGAAATGGTAGTCAAATTATGGAAGTCCTAGACTATGTGGCTTAATTTCTTTGCACCTGTATTTGACAGAATTCTAGTCTCTGGGTATGCAGGCTAGAAGTGGGGTAAAGATTGGTAAACATACCACACCTGGTCCCTGGCTCATTGGAACAAATCTACACACAGAATATAAAAAGAACCTGAAAGAATAAGGATACTTTGAAGGAATAATAACAGAGGGGCCTAATATATCAGAGAAGCTCAAAACAAGTCTTTTGAGGAAATTGCAATTAAATTGGGACATGAGGGATGGATAAGAGTTGGCTCAGGGAAAATAGACTTCCTAGGGAGTGCATAGGCCCCACTGGAAATTTTGGAGTAAAGGAGTAGTAAGGAAAGGCACATCTTTAAGTGGGAGTGAAGAATAAGAAACCCCAAGGCTTAATTGTCTCCTTACACTTGATTTTTTAATCTATTTAAATAAGAGTATAGTTGTAAAAGTTTGGATTTAGAATCTGACAGTCCTGGATTTGAATCTTGGCTTGTCAGTTAGGGACTGGTAGTTAAGACTCTTTCTTCATCTATAAAATAGGTTAAAATTCCTACTTTGTAAGATTGTGTGAAATAAATGAATAAATGAAACACAGAGCACTGCACATAACACTCAATAGGCAGTAGCAATTTTTGTGGCTGTTTTTAAAATAAGCCAGTTATATAATTTCAGCGATACACCATTAGTATTCTTCAGAATTGAGAAAGCCTGTGGTTTCTGAAATACCTTAATTTAATCACCATCAAAGTTTTAATTATCAATATGAAAGAATCAGTTCCTTTAGATATTTTGCTAACTTTCTTTTTAGTCATTCTGGAAAGAATTCCATTTTAATGGGAAAACAAACTTATTTTAATAGATTTTTATTTATGTATTGAGAGAGAGAAAGAACATGAGTGGGGAAGGGCAGAGAGAGAGGGAGAGAATCTCAAGCAGACTCCAAGCTGAGCATAGAACCCAACTTGAGTCATGACATGAGCTGAAATCAAGAGTGGGATGCTTAATCACCTGAGCCACCCTGGTACTCCCAAAATAACTATTAGATTAAGAAGATTTGTACCTGAATCCTTAGACTGTGTTTTCTATGCAGTCATCCACATTACAGGTTCAGTTTAGTATTTGGGGGCCATTCTTCCCTCCTAAAAGGGAAACTGGGTGATATTACTTTTGAAAATAATATGTGAGCCTACTGTAATTGATGATGTTTCTGAAAAGTGCTGACAAGGGAAGCTGTCTAAACATGAAGAACAAAGTCAGGATCAGTGTTACATGAACTTTGAACTTCATTTGGAAGTCAGTGGATCCCCACTGTGAAGCACTCAGAAAGCTGTACCATGCTGTGTATGATCTTTTTACGTTAATGTGTTGGTTCATTCCATTTTGCTGTGTTTTTGGAGCAGCCTTCAAAAGTAACCTAAAAAAGCAAGCCTCATAGTATCTCCTTGAGAATATTAGAACTTCTTCATCATCCCAGACCTTCGGGTCTTTAAAAATCCTATGACGTTGTTACTGCAGGTAGTTATTTGAGTGTCCTTGTTAAATATCAGGAATCTAAATTGCCAGAAACCTAAAAATATAAAAGACTGTGATTTGGTGGTAGCAAAAGAGTCAGAAATTTCTCTTGTAACATTATTTCACAAGGAAATGGGAGATGTATTTGGTATTTATAGAACACTTCTTGCAGCCATTAAAAATATAAAAATTAATTATGTAGGAAGATGTTTAATGTGAATTGTTAGTTTTTAAAAAGGGTGGTAAGATTGCAACAATGTATATGGAACTAGAGTGTATTATGCTAAACGAAATAAATCAGTCAGGAAAAGACAAATGTCCTGTGATTTCACTCATGTGGAATTTAAGAAACAAAACAAATGAACATAGGGAAGGAGAGGAGAAATAAAATAAGATAAAAACAGAGGGAGGCAAATCGTAAGAGATTCTTAAATTTAGAGAACAAACTGTGGGTTCCTGGAGTGGTGGTAGGAGGGGGGATGGGGTAACTGGATGATGGGCATTAAGGAAGGCACCTGATGTAATGAGCACTGGGTGTTTTATGTAAATGATGAATCACTAAATTTTACTCTTAAAACCAATACTGTACTCTGTTGTGCCCAAGATTGCGAATCCGAGAAACTACCAAGGAGCCGACACCGATGCAAACACACGAGGGTTTTATTTACAAGCTTGAGCTTGGGTCCAAGTATACCCAACACAGCGGAGCAGGGACTTGGACTCCGAGACTAAGAGGCGTAGCAGCTTTATAGGGGCCAGTGGCCAATGGGATTGTAACATAGGCAGAAAGTTGCAGTCATGTCGGTCCACAGGCAGGTGGCCGATTGAATTACATTTTACCCTATAGTATCCATTTGAGCTGGCCTATTATTTTGCTCAGAATCTACGCAGCGCAGCGCAGTTTTGGCGGGCACAAGGCGGGGTTACATTGTTATGAGCCGATTTCTGATTAGGTTGTGCCCAGCGGCTTGACTAGGGTGGGGCAGAGCCTTAAGCAATAAGGTCATGTGGGGGTCATACAGGAGGTGGCGGGGTGCAGCACAAAATGGAGTTAGTCCTGCTCTGCTTGTCCAGGGGTAGGGGATTTTTGTTAAATTTCCTGGGTCCCACATACTCTAGTAAACTAACTTGAGTTTAAATATAAATAAATGAGAGGGGGGAAAGGATTGTAGTGGAGTATGTCTACTATAATTCCACTTTTGTAAAACATTTAGAAAGAAAGGATGCATATCCAAACAGTGGTGTAGAAGGACAAAAAGACTTTGTTTTTTCTCTTGAGTCTTCTAATGTTTCTTGCCTATGAAATTAGAATTTCAATAGCCAGAAATGTAGAAGGAATTAATTTAAATAAATCCTGCTTGCTTTCACTCATGTTTTTATCTTTAGTGTCATGGGTTTTGGGCTGACTATTAAGAGATCCAGATTTTTAACTTAACATTAGCAATGTAACCTTGGATAATCATCATAACCCCAGTGGACCTTAGTTTCCTTGTCTGATAAAATGCGATACTGGGGGAATGAGGTTCCTTCCAATTTTAAAATGATTCTGGAATCCTATTCTAAGTTGTCTGAAAAAAAGTGGACTATGACCTGAGGGACTCAGCTTAGGAGAAATCTGAAGTCAAATACTCTGTTACTTGGAAGCTTACTGACCTACCTATCTTTATAAAGTATAGGCTATATTTTTAGGAAGCAGCAAAGTGTTGTATTTTAGGGTCGAATCACTTGACAAAAGCTTAACTTTTTTGCTTCACCCTCCCATCTGTTAATCAAATAACTTTTCTGGTTGGCCTCAGGCTCTTAACTGAGTTTTAAATAATACACTTCATCTTTGCCTGTCACTTCATAGCTTTCCACATTCTTACCTTGTACTATTTGCTCTTCCTAACAGGCATTATTCCTGTATTTCAGATAAGGATACCAATGACAGGTGACTTTGCTACATTCCCATTTGTCAGTGGTGAGGAGGCTAGCTAGGACCCTGGATCTTGGAAGATGGAGCACTTTAGTCTATATCCTGCTACCTCTCTTTTCATGCTTTGTTTTCCCTAGTACTTTACATTCCCTGATTATGGCCACTGTCATTCTCCCTCCATGAGAATAACTGTCAGGTTTCTCAGTCAGAATTAAAAAGCTGGAGGAGACCTAGCAGTCCATTTTCCTTATTTAGCGATGTAATACAATTCCACCATTTTACAAATGATGAAATTAAGGTCTGTAGACACCAAGTGAAATAAATATATATATCATTATTATGATATATATAATATATCATATATATATTATATATGTCATATAATAATGACAAAATAAATGACAAAATATGTATATGTAAATATATAATATGTAAAATAAGTATATGTATAAAATACATACATATGTATATACATATACAAAATATGTATATGTAAATATACAATATGTAAAATAATGACAGCTAGGGCTTGGACCCACTGCATTAGAAGGAAATCAGAGATAATGTTCCTTTAGAGATTCAAGAAGTGATACTCCTTGAAAGTGATTTATTTGAATATTATAATTGAAAGCTTGATAATCAGCCTTTCAGGAGCAGTTATTGAGCATCTGCTCTTTCAAGGCATTCTTGTTTTTTAAAATTAGTTCTCAGAAGAATGGTACCCAACTAAAGAAGTGTGTTTTTTATTTGTGCAGATGGCTCTGTCCTTTCATTTAGGTACTGAATTATTAACAGGACATTTTATTTTTGTCGTAAATAATGAACAAGGCAGATTTTTACATTGTGATTTTAAGTTACTGCTTCCCACCCCCACCCGCACCCCCGCCCATGGACTGTACCCAAAGGTAGGATCTTTGATTCTTGTTTATTCTTGTTACTCTAGCATTCATACTGTTGACTTAGGCAGTTCTTTGAGGTGTTGTAAGTGGTTATTAGATCTCAGACAACAGGTTCTCAAAATAATTATGCCGAGTTGTTGTTGTTTTTCCTGTAATTCTAGTTTAACTTTTAAATGTTCTATTTCATATAGTAAAACCTGAATACCAGAAAATACCAGAGATTCAAGACCCGTGTTAGAGATAGCTCTGTATGTGGCTGGTTGTCCTGATGGTGAATTAGGTAGACTTCACATTAACCAAATACAATTGCAAAAACATTTTGAAATACTGGATGTTGAGCTCAAGTGGGTCTCAACATTGATTCATGCTTCCTACAAAACTTTATTTATATGACTGGAATGGCAAAGTATTAACATCTTATTATAGATATTGATACAATTTTCATCAAAACTGTCAGCACTTTGAAGCTTGGCACCACCTTGTTTTATTCATTTTTGCATTTTCAGAACCTCACACATTTCCCGGTACATTGTGTTATTCAGAAAATGCTTAGATAGCCCTGATGTGGTATATCAAAACACCTCTGAATCATTTGAGCCAGTTGTCAGGACAAAAAGTCTTGGGTCTCAAAATCTACTTCAAGTGAAATCAGCTTGAAAGAATGGTTAGTGACCTAACCCCTAGAGTACCCCTGTTTATTGATATATCTGTGTGTCATTAATGATCAGTAGAAAGTAGGTTACCTCTGAGCTGTCTAGTGTAGAGTTTCCAGGAGAGATTCTATTTTAATTTCAGAGCCTCCCACCAATTTGTAATGGTGGCCTAACAAAAAAAGAGGGCTTTTCTTATAACCTATAATTGTACCTGTTTCCCCTTCTTTTTTTTTTTTTTTTTTTCCCCCTTCTTATATCTACCAAAGTACTGTGTTCTTGGTTGGGGAATCCCAGGGATGTAATGGATAGTGTCCTACATAAACTCCTCTAGTTACCAGTTTTTTAATTTTTTTTTTTAAGTAGGCAGTTATCAAAAAATATCTTTGTATTTGAAAGGTGTATGCAGGTTTTGCAAAACCATTTTTATGTTTGTTGGTTCCTTTACTATGTAAGTCAGCTGCTGTACATATTGTTAAATCTCTGCCTTAAATGTAAATTTTCGATTTAAGTTGAGGCAGATTGAAGGACATAGATGCCACCCTAAAGGTAAATGACTTAAATTCTGAAATATATTTTCTATTTTAACAGCACTTATCAGCATGTTTATTTTTTTAATTCAATGAAGTATAAAAAAGATTATACAGAAGAAAAAATGGACCACAATCTCATTGACCAGATAACTTTTGTTATCTGTTACACATACTAGGCAAGCATAAGTACATTTGTTGACCTTTTTTAAAGATAGAAATAATATATACATATGATCAGAAAATTTAAACTGTATAAAAAAATTCATTGTCTCCTCTAAAATTTCTTGGAAACCTTTTTTAAAAAAAATTATACAATATGCTTTATGCCATACACTGGTATTTTGCTCTTTTTCTGGTTTTATATATCTTGGCATCTTTTCCATACCAGCATTTGCAGATCTGCCTCATTTTTGTACACCTCTACCACATGGATTAGCCATATTTATTATACCAATCTTATATCCATATATATTTAGATTGTTTCCAGTTTTGTTGCAGTGTTGCAGTGAACATCCTATTGACTATTTTGGCATGGGATAATTTCTGAACAGTGGAACTGCTGAGGCTCTGAATATATGCAATTTAAAAATTTGAAAGACATTTTCAAATCCATCCAAAGATTAGACCAATTTTCATTTTAGTCCAGAGGAAGTCAGCATACTAATTTTCCTGTACTCCTGTGTATATTGAAAAACTTAAAAAAAAAAATTTCTACTAACCCAGCACATGAGCTAAATAATACTTTTAAGAAAGGGAAATATGGGGGCACTTAGGTGGCTCAGTTGGTTAAATGTCCAGCTGTTGTTTTTGGCTCAAGTCATGATCTCAGAGTCCTGGGATTGAACCCCACATCAGGCTCCATGGCTCAGCAGGGAATCTGCTTGAGGAATCTCTACCTCTGCCCCTTCCCCCCGCCCCCCCCCCCCACCAATAAATAAATCTTTACAAAAAAGAAAGAAAGGGAAATATGTTACTTTTCTTTTTAATACTCTGTAGTATTGGAAAAATGTTGAAAAAACTAGTAGTCTTATTCTTAATTCTTCCTTTTGTTTTATTATTTAAGAGATGAAATTGGCCTGATCCCATGTCCTGAAGCTAGGTATAACCGGAGTCCCATAGTCCTGGTTGAAAACAAACTTGGTGTGGAGAGCTGGTGTGTCAAGTTCCTCTTACCATATGTCCACAACAAGCTCCTTTTGTACAGAACGAGAAAGCAATGGCTAAACAAAGATGGTAAGTATGAACTCTGTTCTCTTCCTTTGTTTTCTAGAAACAGCATGGACTGTGCGGAGAAGAACTTTCTCTGGGTATTAGCATTCCTAGATTTCAGTCCAGGCTCTTTCATTCACTGCCTGGGTGGCAGCTTAACCGTCTCTGTCAAATGAGTTTGGACCTGTCAGTAGTTTTCAAATTTTGCATCCATAGTGATACAGGATTCCAGGGTACCTACTGCAGCCGGGACAGTAAATCAGAGCAGTTCTGATTTTACTTATTATTTTTTTTAACTTTCTTATATATTAGGGTTATTTTTACAATTTTATTTGAAGAAGACATCCATCCTATGGCTATAAAAGAAACTTTGAAAATACACAGATGATGACTCCAATCTCTAAAAGCTCAGATTTCTCTGGTTTCTTATCCTTTAGGAATTCTGTAAGCAATAAAACTCATTTTGGTAGCAGACCAAATGGGATAACTGAGGCATAATGATGGAAGTTACACTATGAACCAGCTCAGTGATTTATGGGAGGTACTGTTGTGCTGTGAATCCCAATTGAGCTTCCACCCTCTGGGTCCTCTTCCTATGCTGATATAAACATAAGAAAACCATCCGAGCATTCACTTCTTTTGCTCTTCTGAGACAGTTCTTTGCTGAATGGGGCAGTCTCAGTTCATCTTACCCAGTCTCTTTTCTTAGCTTTTCCCCATATGTGTTATTAAGTCTCCATGTACACAAATTCCCTTTACTTTTTAGATTTAAAACAACAACAAAAAAGTAGAGTACTCATCCAAAACTGGGTTCTTAACGGTTTTTGTAAAGCTGCCCCTTCCCACATACAGCCGGTACCTTCCGAAGTGCTCAGTATGCCTGGAGGCTAATTTGAATAAGAACTTTGTTTCCTAGAGAATTTTAATTACCAGTTTGGTAGCCATTACCATGAGCCTACTCATACCAGAAGTGTTCTAAGTACTGTGGGGATAAAAAGATGAATAATACATGTTGTCTTTACTCAAGAAGCTTACAGTTGGGTGAAAAACAATCTCTTTGTGGAGTGTTGCCAAAGCCATGACATACTGATTTCCTTGTATTCTTCTTATCATTGTCCTAATATACTGTCATAATAGCACTTTTCCCTGTCTAGACCAATAGAAAAGGGCTCTGACTTGAAGATTTAGTGTGAAATAATTTCTATTTTCTTTGTGTTTCATTCAATTAGTCCTCTGATACATATTTCTTTCTTTTTTTTTTTTTTAAATTTTTTATTTATTCATGATAGTCACAGAGAGAGAGAGAGAGGCAGAGACACAGTCAGAGGGAGAAGCAGGCTCCATGCACCGGTAGCCCGACGTGGGATTTGATCCCAGGTCTCCAGGATCGCGCCCTGGGCCAAAGGCAGGCGCCAAACCGCTGCGCCACCCAGGGATCCCCTGATACATATTTCTTATAAAGCTATGCTTAAGTTTATGGCATAGCTTAAGTTTGTGGTATAAACCCAAAGGTATAAGTTTAGCCATAAATTTAAAGGTAAGAATATTTATCCGTTGTTAGGCCCTCTTTCATTCTCCCTTCCAACCCCCTAAAGTAGATAGTTTGATTATGAAATCTATGGTAAGTTTCAGTAACATTAAGGTACAAAATAACACCATATGAATCCCAAATATTTTTGTTTTTGTTTTGTTTTATTTTTTTGCCAAGCACAGATATATTGTGTGTGTTCTGGTGCACAAAAATGTATAATTGAGCCAGTACATAACAAGCTTAGGGAGGTGGGGAGACAGAATGATGATGCTCTTGTAGTAGAGAAGAAACAGTACGAATTTTAAAATGTCAAAGGCTACTGTTAATGTTGTTTCAGATCATTATTTTTTACGCATTCATGCATGTTAGCCCAGCCTGCCCTCTCCCTGTAGCCTTCTAGTTTTTTCTATTTCCCTGTGTCTTGTTTCTCTGGACACTGTACTGCAGGCTTTGCTGAGTCTTCTCATCACTAAGTTTTAATCTTGTTAGGCCCAAGAAGACCCAGAAAGAAGATCAACCTATATCCTCGTGCAAACACTTTTTTCTTTCACTTTTTCAGTAGGTGGTTATAGCATAGTTTGGTGTGGTATCACATACTACTCAGGTTGTGTATTAACAGTAAAAATATGGAAGTGAATTTCTTCCGTGAAGAAATGACAAAAAAAAAAAAAAAGATGCCTGAAAACGCTAACATAAGAAAATTCTACCAAACTTGTGAACTGAAGTAGTTATCACACAGAAGTAAATATTGCTAAGAAAAAAAAAATATTAGGAAAAAGCAGTCGTGAAAATGCTGTACCTTTAAAGCTGTTTTTGTAGAAAACATATAAGAAGAGCAAATGAAGAAAGCTCTCAGTGTAGGAATTTCAGAAATGTGATTGATCATCCCCAAATCATAGGTATCACCTAGGAATGTATTCTGTAACTGAAGGTGACTTTTATTCTTAGGATAGATTTTTTTTTTTCTTTTTTTAACCAAACTGAGTTCATGCTCTCATTAATGTGCTGAATTCCTTAGATGTTTGGAAGCCATCTGTAGTGGTTAGAGTTCACCAGAGAAACCACTAGAAAACTTTTTGTATAAAGAGATTTATTATGACAAATTGGCTGACATAATTATGAAGGCTGAGAAGTCCCACAGTCTGCTTTCTTCAAGCTGGAGACACAAGACAGCCAATGATAAAATTTAGTTTGAGTCTGAAGACCTCAGACTCAGGGAGCCAAAGGTTTAAATCCCAGTCCAAAAGGCCAGAAAGGATTAGAAGAGATGTCCCAAGTCAAGCAGACAGGAAGCAAAAAAGAGGCAAAGACCTGCTTCCTCCTTTTGTTGTATACAGGTCCTCAACAGATTGGATGATGCCCACCTACATTGGGGAGGGCAGTCTCCTTCATGGAGTCTACTGACTTAAATGCTAATCTCATCTGGAAATACCCTCACAGACACACTCAGAAGTAATGTTTAATAATGTTTAATCTGGACACCCTGTAGTCAGTCAGGTATAACCATAACACCAGAGTTAACCTTCACAGCATCCCTGTTAGTTACTTAGAGACTGATATTTTTTAATTCTGCTACAGTAGTAACCATATTTGGTTTGGGAGAGAAATAATACTATAATTCTGATTTTTGAGAATCCATGACAAAAACAAGCAGCAGAAGTCCACAGCATTAGAGTCCTGACCAAGTACAGCTCTGTTCCACACTTAGACTGGCTCCAAGTATGCCATCCCATCATTTTCCCTCACTGCTCCCTTCTCACAGCCTCTGCCAACTGTGCTCTCTCTTTAACAGCCGTCTTCTGCTCTTCATGTCTTCTTTCTCAGCTGGGCAAATGTGATTACCTCATAGCTGGTCTACCCTGTTTTCAGACTCTTCCATAATTCATGTCCATCGTGCCACTAGCCAGTCATTTCAAACAACACTTTCCAGGGACACTTCTTGCAAACGTAGTTTGAGAGATGCTTTTCTGGAATACATATCTGTGCAGCTTATTTCATGATGCCTGCTGGGTCCAGGGAGAGTTCAAACACCTTGGCATGGTATTTGAGGGCCTTCACAATCTGTACCCAGCCTTCATCACCAGCTTTTTCCTCTGTTCTGCTTTCAGCATCAAAGGTTGTGTATTCTCAGCACCAGGCTGACATAGGCCCACAGATAGGTTTTGTTTGGGCTTATGTAATGTTTCTTAAACTTTTTCATAAGTTGGATAAACATTTAAAATTCAGATGAACTTGGGCAGCCCCAGTGGCCCAGCGGTTTAGTGCCACCTTCAGCCCAGGGTGTGATCCTGGAGTCCTGGGATCGAGTCCTGTGTCAGACTCCCTGCATGGAGCCTGCTTCTCCCTCTGCCTGTGTCTCTGCCTCTCTCTCTCTCTGTCTGTCATAAATAAATAAATAAAATCTTTAAAAAAATTTTAAAATCAGGATGAACTTTAAAAATTAGGCTGGAAATCTGAATTTGTCTCCACTTGAAAAATCAGAAGTGCTGGGTACACAAATTTCTGTACAGTAGCTAGTGGAGGCTCTTAGCCTCTGCTTTTCTTGACTAGGTACGCCTGTTCCAGTGTGCTACAACCTCCTTATGTCCTTCAGACACTAAGGCACGGTGTCATTTGCTCCGTATCATCAGGTTAGTTTTGCTACTTTTTTTTGACATTCATTTGAACCGTAGAAGCATTAGAGTCTGTAACATTTGATATACCTTCCAGCCGCAACATATGCGGTTCCATTCTTGGACTTTGCTGTGTACTAACTACTACTTTATTTCTATGTCTTTGCTGAAGCTAGGTTCATGTCTTACGTTGTCACCATTGTTATGATTACCAGCACACACACATACAGAAATACATGAAGGCGGTTTGACTGCTTCAGGAAGCAATAATTCTCTTCATTCCTACAGGAGTGTTTTATTCAGACTGCTTGCATAGTAGCACTTACCACACTTTATTGTAGTTGATTACTTACACGTTTTCCCCTGGTAGATTATGATTTGTTAGAAAGAGGGAGTATGGCTTGTCCTTCATTATGTCCTCAGCTCCTTCTGTTTTCAATAGAGTTTGTCAAATAAGTAGCAAGAGTTTGATAAGCAGGAGGTTTTAGCTTAGTCTGGCTATCGGTTCAGTGACTGTATTCTGTAGTAAAAGGGCCTTCGTGTTTGCCACATAGCTTTATACCAAGCCTCTCTTCTTGTAGTAACCAGAACATATTTTGGATAAAGAGATTAATACCATCCCAGTTGACCTTGGATTTATTTCTAGATGCATGAAAAATCTCTGTCAGAGACAGTTGGCAAATGCAGTGCTCATTACCAGGTGACTGCTGGCTTTGGGCTGTTTCTGGAATCCCATTGCAGCAAAGAAAAAATATTGATTTTTCTGACTTTTCTAGCTTCCTTTTGTCCTCTCTTTGTCACAGTTGGAATTTCGCTACTTTCCTGTGTATGATATGCCCTGATTCATTTTCTCCTTGTGATGTGATAATGAGTTAGTCGTATATTTGAGTGTGTTTTAACAAAGGAACATTCATTTGCTGAGTATATTCTGGTATTTTCAGTGAGAGCTGTTTAATTCCAAGAGACCACAAAGATATCAGTATCTCGCATCTTCTAGGTAACAAAGAACATACATATGGTTGATAAAATGTAGAAGTAAAAGAGTTACTGTCAACTGTTGATCATACATGTTTATCTTTAGATCTTGGTTCAGTCCTGACTTGAAGAGGACAAAGTAATTGTAGAGTGTGCCAGAGTAGAAAGAATATCTGATTTGAAGGAAAACATCTGGATGTAGACTCGGTTTATCAGCATGCTGACGTTACTTAGCAGTGACTTTAGGCAAACTATTTAACCTCTTCCTATTCCTTCACCAAAGAAGGGAATTGTAAAAGGTCTCAGAGGATTGTTGAGAGGATCACATGAGTTAGTGTGTATAAAACACCTAGGACAGTGTCTGGCGTATAGTAGGCTCTCAAGAAACACTAGTTTCCTTTCTCTGATTTAACCAGAACCACTGGGGAAGAAAAACAGAAAAATACACATAATTCTTTAATTATGTCCAATATTTCTAAGCTGGTTACTTCTCTCTCTTTGGCCCTTTCTCGTTTCTGACATTTCACTTCACCCTAACCTCTTGGATCAGACCACAATGCTTCCTGAAGAAGGTCCTATCTGAACTCGAGTCCTGAGTGAGGAGGAATTGGCAATTTGTCAGAGAGAGTGGGAAAGAGCCTGTGGCTGTATGTGTTACTAGGCACCACTGATACTTGGTTGAGGCTGTTGATGTTTTAAATCCTGAGATTCTCAGAAGTTGAGAAATAACCTGCTCAGCAGTCACTGCTTAGCCAGCTTAGGAGATTGTTTTCTTCCCTCTGGTAGCATCCAATCCCAGTATAGCTTGTGGAACTGGGCTAGGAGATATAGGCTTTGAAACTGGAATTATCATTGAGTGCTTCCTGTGTATCAGGTTTTGTCCTAACACTTGGTGAGTATGAAACATTTGATACTCCATGAGGTAGTACTATTATTAGCTCCATTTTACATAAAAGGAGGACAGAGAGATTAAGTAACTTGCCCAGGAACTTTCCGGTAAGTGGTAGAGCTGGGCTGTGAGTCCAGTAGTTGCTATCGCCCTACTAGGTAGGGTGAGCCCCTCTTGTAGAGGAAGTCTTACTTTGATTAGCTTTCCTTTTCACACAGCCACAAAATGAAAATTAGCAACTTAGGTATTTTCTGTGCATATTGGTGTCTGCCTTGTCCTGCTATATAGAGGTATCTCTGTGGTGGAGGATTGAACTTGTCTTCAATTATGAGTGGGGAAGGAGAGTTGTATTAGAAGTACAGTTGACCCTTCAGCAATGTAAGGATAGGGGCACTGGACTCACCCTGCCTAGTCCATTCAGAAATCTGCATATAACTTTTGATTCCCCCAAAACTTAACTAGTTATAGCCTACTTTTGACCAGAAACCTTACCAATAACATAAACAGTCAATACCTATGTTGTATGTTACATATATTATTTGCTGTATATTTATAATGAGATAAGCTAGAGAAAAGAAAATGTTAAGAAAATTATAAGGAACAGAAAATACATTTATAGTGCTATACTGTATTTATTGAAAAAAAAAATAGCATACAGATGGACTTGTGCAGCACAAACCTGTGTTCAAGGGTCAGCTGTAGAAACAAATGGCAACTACCATTGGTCACACACATTTCTTTTTAATCCCAAAAGGGAAAGTCGACTAAGTACCAGTTTACCTAGGTAATATAATGGATTTTGGAAAATTATAGACTTTAAAAGAAATTTAAGAAGTCTTCCCATTATGCAGAAACATTTCCAAATAGCTACTTAACACAGATTTTTTTCATTCCTTATTTTATAAGTTTAGAAATTTAGATAGTTTCACTGTAAGAACACTGACCTCATTTCTGATTTCTTTGATTAATGCTGTGAAAGTATTCATTTCTTGGTTGGTAAGTAGCAGTGGTATTTCGTTGAACAAATATTTGGTTTGGTTGAGCATTCACTGTGACAGATAACTGGAGAAATTGAAGGAATCTCATTGGCTCACAATAGAGATTGATGTTCTCATCTCACAGATGAGGAAATTGAAATTCAAAAACATGAAGTTACATACACAATTAAGTGGAGAAGCTGAGATTCAAACCCATGGTAGCCTGGCTTTAAGGCCTTATAACTTCTCTATGTGGGTACACATGGAACTTCTTTTGGATAGGGGCCACAGTCTTCTTATCTTTGTTGAGTGAACAAGTAATCTGAAGATGAATTAGAGGTGGCTGGGTGGCTTAGTGGTTGGGCGTCTGCCTTCGGCTTAGGGCGTGATCCTGGAGTCCCGGGATCAAGTCCCGCATCAGGCTCCCTGCGTGGAGCCTGCTTCTCCCTTTGCCCGTGTCTCTGTGTCTCTGCCTCTCCCTCTCCCTCTGTGTGTGTGTGTGTCTCTCATGAATAACTAAATAAAGTCTTTAAGAAAAAAAATGAAGATGTAGTAGATGGGACCTGCCTCCAAAAAACATAGTATCTCATCAAGAAGAGATTATTTATACCATATCAGTAACAAAATAAGATACAGGACATAGTAATTGCTTCCAGGTTAGGTAGGTCAGGAGAGACTTTATGAACAAAGATTTTTTTTTGATATTCAGTAAATATTATATTTCTAGCAGAGAGAAGAGCAAGCAGATAAATCCGAAATACCCAGAGAAGGTAGACAGATAGAAGTTGTGTTTAGAGAATGGTGGGGTTTGGTTCAGGTGGTGTATAGCACATCAAGGGCAGGTAATAGAAGGGCAGGCTGACAAGGAGATTGTGGGTTTTTCTTTTTTGACCAGGTTATACTTAACCTGGTACATTTCCCCAGTGTCCTGTGCTCTAGTACCTATAATCTCTTGGAGAGCACTCTGTGTGAATTTCCATGCCTTTTTATCCTTGCTCATACTTTTTTTCCAGTCTACAGTGGTCTTTACCATTTTATTCATTTATCACCTTCCCTGGGTACTCCAGTAAGAATTAATTTTGACTGCTTTGGCAATTCCCAAAATATGGTCTATTTTCCAGTTCATTATTTCATTTTGTCTTATATAATTGTTTATATGTTCTCTCCAACTAAAGGGTAGCCCTCTAGAAGGCAAGATCAGGTCTTATTTATCATTATGTCAATTCTGTCCTAACGGCCCAGTTTAATATTTGCACATAATCAATATTTGGGATATTGTAGAAATAAATAATGGTACAGAAAATTATAGTTATTTTTCTTAGTAAATATTAAATTAGTGCCAAAAGCTTCTAAAAGTAAAAAAATTAAGAAGTTAGATTATTCTTTATAGACATATTGTGTTTATGGATACAATGATTTGTAATGAGGAAGACAGAGGTAAAAACTTGTGCTAATCTTCTCTCTCCTTTATTGAATGTTATAGTAATGAAATCATAGGCTCACAGTAAGTGTTAATTTCTTTTATTAAGATGGTTGAAAATGAAATAATTGATTTTTTTGTTCACTTAGAATATTTTGAAATGACCATAGTGATATATTTATGCATATTCTTACGTTTTAAAAAGTTTATTAAACACTGAGAATGTCCCAGTTTTTTATTATAGACAGATATTTTAATTGCCGTGTAATTTGAGTTATTAAAAACAGTCAGATGCTGACTTTGCCACATACTGATTGGGGGCTCAGGGGCAAATTATTTAAACTTTCTAAATGTCAGTTTCCTTATCTGTGAAGCAAAACAAGAATATTTTGAACTGCAATCATGAGAACTCAAGGAAATAAGTAAATTAGGGACTTTTAATGATTCCTGTTACACACCAATGCTAAATTACTATTTTTATTATTTTATTTTACTTAGTGTTTACTATGAGCTTGGTAGAGGTTACCTTAATTTCATGCTCCGACATTGATCATCTTAATCCTGAAATTCTCTTTTCAGTTTTAGTAAAATGAAGACAATATGTCTAAATATATTACTATAAACAAACAGGAAACAGCCTAAAGAAAGATAAAGGTAAATGATGGTATATTACACTAGGGATTGTTATTCAGCTGTTAAAAATGCATGTCAAATAATATTGAATGAAAAAAGAGAACAAAATGGTGCATTTATCATTGCTATGGCTATGTAAAAATGTGGTTAAGAAAGGATAATCTTTTCAGGAGAATGTGAATGAATTATGTTAAATGATTATGAGTGGGTCTTTTTCTCCCTTTTGAAGATTTGCACATAGTCAATTGTTGAAATATTTGTGGAGTTAAAAGAATAATGGTTAGAAATTGTATTTCTTTTCCTTGGTCAATATTAAATTTGACCCAGACCATTTAAAGAATGAGTGAATATTCTTTGCGCATACATTGTATTGTAAAGTTGTTTCAGTGTCATCTTTTAAGAGTTACATTTATCATAAGGTAGAAAAAGGTCTTGAGGATAATCTTTGTATTTCTGGCAGCTTAGAACAGGATATCTACCATTAAAATGACTATGACATGGTTTATTTATCAGTATATTATCAGATACAGATCTACAAGGCCTTGAAAGAAAGAGAAGACAAGCTTCAAGAGTGGGACTATTTTTAATGTAATTTCTCTTCATTTTAGAACTGATAGATGTCACATGCACCTTGCTGCTTCTAAACCCAGACTTTACCACTGCATGGAACGTAAGGTACGTCATTCTCATCGGTGATAAAATGAAATTGTCCAAATTTCTGAAGATCTGTAAGTCCCATGAGTTGTTGGCTTTTGAAAAATGAAATATAAACCATGTACCTATGGCATTTTATGTTTATTTTTTCTACCCAATCTTTATAATATCTCAGTGAAAATTCTAAGTTACACTTTGCTCCTTTGTGCATGTTTCTTTCTCCATAAACTTTCCTATCTGAAATATAAACTATCATTGCAAATTACAGCACATCATTTGCTTTTATTTTCCTTCATTTTTAGGGGAGTATAGGCAACCAGCATAATTGGTTGGTTTGTAAGGTGTTTTTTTATATACTTTTGGAGTGTAGTGGAAAGTATGTAGATGAGGATTCAAGGCCATGACCTTTTAGTCTCAGTTTAGTCACTAACATTGTGACCTCTGTGGGCCAATCCCTTGAAGTCTCTGGCACTCAATATTTTGGTAAGGGGCCTCGTTTCATTAATATCTTAGTTCCTTAATCTGATTGTTTTAGTTTTAAACACAAAATACTTTATAGAAAGACCAGGTTCATTTTGTTTTCATTGACATTTTTCCAGTTAAAATATATATATATATATATATATATATATATATATATATTTTTTTTTTTTTTTTTTTAATGGTGGTCTCTTAGACTAACACAAAATTCTCTTAGAGGAAAGCAGGATACAAGTTCTGGATGAGTAAAAGTGAAGTCCTGTTGAACACTGAATTCATTTTAAGTTTTCCTAAGGGAGGGAAACAGATTATAGCTCTTTATCTTCAGAGATGACTTAAGCAGTACTTTATTTAATTTTCTGTGTATCTTAAGCAGGGTTACCTTCTGAGTTAGTGTTCCGTGATACCTACCGAATTTTGTATCTACCTACTGATTTTTTAAAAATTAGGTATCTTCTATTTGTCTTTTTAAATTGTCTCTTGAATAATTAATGATCAGATATTTAGCATAAGGAATAAGAAAAGTATAGAATGAGATATAAGGCTTTAACATTTACCTAGTTTTAGAATTCTGATTTTCTTTTATGGAAAGCACCACCACAGGTAAGGACAAGACTAGTTCATGAGTGGCTGCTGTATTATAGGGACATACTTTAACTCTATCCACAGTCTCATTTGATCCACACTGTACTTGACAGCATTTCTCCAGTTATCACATAATTACTGATAGCCATATGCTGAGTTCTAGGCACTGGGGATAGAACTATAAACAAAATGAACAAAACCCTGTCCTTGTGGAATTTTTATTTTATTTTGTTTTATAAATCTTTTTTTTAATGATTTTTTTTTTTAAATGTGAATTTTTATTTTAATAGGGAAAGAAAAGAAAGAAAGACATTAGTAAATAAAAGACACATTAGCTCAAGGGGTGGTTAAATCCTGTGGAGTAAAAGTGGGCCGAGAAAGTAGGGAAGACCAGTAAAAGGGTGGGAAGAATAGTGCTACAGTTTTAAATAGGGGGCATATGAGCAAAGATGGGCCTGATTTGGGGATCAATCTGTGGGTTCTGGAGTAAGAGCATTCCAAGCTGCGAAGGCTCTCCATGGTGCTGAAAGTATTTCTCGTGTTCTGGAACAGCAGGGCCACCAGTGTTGCTGGAGTAGCATGAATGAGGGAGAGGAACGGGCCAGATGGCTTTGTAGATATTTGTACACTGCTGTAGGAACTTGGACTTTGACTTGGGGTGAGATAAAAAGCCATTAAAGCTGAGAAGGGACAATATCTCTTAAGTTTAAAAACTCTAGTTCCTGTGGAAAGCCGACCATAGGAGTGCAGGGATGGGTTAGAAAGTTAGGTAGTGGTTGTGGTATTTAGGTGAGAGGTGCTTGTGACTTGAGGCAGAACTTAGCAGTAGAAAAGGTGAGAAGTAATAAGATTCTCACTGTAGTTTTTGAACTGTATAAGCTTTGACTATTTTTAATAAGCCGATTCTAAAGATAGGTGATGAACTGGATGCAAGGAAGATAAAGAAGAGGGTGAAGGTTGTCTCTGGTTTTTGGCCTGAGCAACTAAAAGGATGAAGTTGCCCTTTACAGAAATATAGTAAGTCCTCTGTCTAGAAGACGAGCAGATTTCGGTGTGGAGAGCCAGGTAGAAGTCAAGAGTTCAGTTTGGGATGTGGTAGTTTTGTGTGCAGGTAGCTGTATATCTAAAATCTAAAGTTCAGGCAGGAGTTCTAAACCAGATGCAAATTTGAGAGTCACTACAAAATGAGTGGTATTTAAGGCCATGAGATTGTTTGAGGAACCAATGTAGCTGTTAGAAAATTTGAAATTACATGCCTGCCCCCAATGGTGACTTATATTTCTATTGGACAGCATTGTTCTAGAATTTGCTCCATGAGAAGGAATCGGCAAGGGAAACTTTGAGGATGGTGCTATAAACTTAGAACTGAGAGCTTTCTTAAGGGTAGGGACCATGTCTTTTTGTTTTCCTTTGTTTTCCTAGCATCTAGCACTCCAGTGCCTGGCACATATTCAGTTTGCAGACTGGGCACTGGAAATGATTAAATTCCGTGAAAAAGAAATGAAAGTACTAAAGAAGTAGGAGTATCATTGTTATTCATGTTCTCCAATTCCTCATTATTACAGAGGACTTGAAAATCCTTCAAGAAAAGATTCTTAGTAGCCTAACACATACATACATAGTCATATGTACGTACATATATACGCACACGTATAAAATTTATTGTATATTGTATAGAGCGTTTCAGTGTAGGAGAAAGAACCTAGTCTTAAGATATGTGGGTCCTAGTCCTGTTTCATTAATTAACTTCACCTTTAACTTCACAATAATTTTAGTTTCTATATCTGTGAAATAAAAGGTTTGAACTAGATAATTTTTTTAGGATTCCTTTCAAACTTTTTTGATTTTGTGGGGTTTGGTTGTGTTAAGGGAAAATAGCTTCATAAATCTAACTTCAGTGATATTCACAGCAGTTGGTTTTGAAAATTATTTTAGTAAGATGATTAGTAAAGTTTTGTGCTCAATGAATAAAATGGAAACCTTGATTTTTAAAAAGATCCGTTTTGGATATGCATTCTAGGAAGTTTAATTTATATTAGTAAAACTGATAAACATGAAGAGGTAGAATCAGGAGTACATTTTCTGCAAAAACCACCAGCTTTGGAAGTAAACTGGTCTGTTTGTATTGTCTCTTGCAAATCAAATACTCAATACTTTACATTTAATTGTTGGTATTATTTCTTCTGTAGTAACTGGGAAGCATTGAGTGATTTTAGCTGTATTTTATAAACTGCTAAAAGATAACATCAGTACATTAGTCATTTTATAGGTGCAGTAGTCTTAGGGAAAAAAAAAAACAGATGCAAGAATAGGTTTTTGAGCTGATTTCCTGCAGTTACAGTGAAATCCACCTGGTTATAGGAAAAATATGGTACTTTTTTTGCTTTGAAATTCAGTGAATTATTTCATGAAAGAGCTTGACTTCATAAGAGTCACCTATTTTCTACCTCAGTTTATGCATAGAGAGTAAGCAAAACCTCTGAGTAACTAAAATAGCACCAACCTTCAGTGATCATGTCCTTTACTCATAGCCTATTAAAATTGATGACTTTATTTTATGCAGATACGTTTGGTTTTGGCACTTTGAGTTCACGAACCTTGAGTATAAGTTACAAATTCTCCCTCAGCTTCATTTTTCTCATCAGTAAAACTGAGATAATACTAGATTGTGCCATAAGAAATTGTTGTTTTTATAAAACAAATAATTCAACCTAAACATCCAGATCCTAGTGTCTAACACTATTCTGTAATAAAAGGAAATAGGCTTTTTTTTTTTTTTTTTTTTTTTGAAATAGGCTTTTTAAAGAAATGTCTGATTCTAGGACCAGGGCAGGAAGTCTATAAGATTCATTTGGAACATTGCAAAGAGGCGGAAAGTAAAGAAGTGCTCAAAAAGCAAAATAATGTAAATGTGACATAGGGCTTCTAGTGGCCAAAGCTGGAACACTTCAGGCAATAAAATAACATAATATTGGGTTACACACTAAAGTGTAAAATGAATATTCATACTAATGTAAAGAATTGAATAAACAAATAATAGACAACAGACAAATCTCCCACACAGAAGGATTCCAAATAATTTATCTAGGCAACCCCCTTTAAGGAGTTGGAGTCCAGCTCCCTTACTTAAGTATAACTTTCTTCCAAAAAGTACAGTGGAGAAACTGAACACAGGCCACCTTAGCCAGGTAATCAGGGTCTACATTAGCAGTGACAAGTCATGCTGGTATTTTGTGCCGTGGATATTATAAAGATGGCACTTTTCCTTTGTGATCTCTTCCTCCTCAAAACCCTGGTCTAGCCATAAGAAAAACATACAAAATACCTGATTAGTACTCATAAAAACTGACACGGTATATCTGAGGAGCTTATAGAGACATAGCCAAATAGAATGTGATATCCTAGATAGGATGCTGGACTAGAGAAAGATGTTTGATAAAAACTAAGGAATTCTGAATAAAGTATGGACTTCCAATAGTAATTTACTGGTAATGATTCATCAGTTGTGACAAATGTACCATAGTAATAAATTATTAATAAGGGAAAGTGGGTACAGGGTATACAACAAGAGTTTTCAGTACTATCCTTACAATTTTTTCTGTAAATTTAAAACAATTCTAACATGTAAGTAATCTCTACACCCAATGTGGGGCTTGAACTTACAACATGAGATGAAGAGTCTCGTGCTGTGCCAACTGAGCCTGCCAGGTGCCCCAAAAGTTTATTTAATGGATATGAAGGAGGGCACATGATGAAATTAGCACTGGGTATTATATAAGACTATGAATCACTGAACTCTACCTCTGAAATCAGTAATACATTATATGTTAATTAATTGAATATAAATAAAAAACAGTTGAGTATCGACAATTTCTTATATTTCAACATAACACAGGACTGTTGAAGATTACATTAGATAATATAGGTAAATCCCTTAACACAGTGCCTGATATGGGCGAAGTATTCAGTAAATGGTAATTTTTATGAGGATGACTTATTATTATTGTAACTTCAGACAGAATAACTAAAGATTAAGGGGGGAAAAGGTGGCATTTGTTTTTTTAGTCATACTCTGCCAAGTGCTGAGCGAGTGAGTGGAGATTTAGCTTTGGACAAGACACACATAGCCCCTGGTTTCCTACAAATTTTAAATCAAATGACAGCAGAGAGAAACCATAATTAATAGCTTGCGATAGAAGACAGAAAAACTTTTTAAAAAGATAAACTTTGTAGACCTAGAAAAGCCCTCGTGTACTATCATCTCGTGACAAAGTTGCACAAATGGCACAGCCCTGCTCCCTACACCCCTGCTCTTTATAACATAACACTCAGGGCCTTTTCCTTTCCTGCATGCTCTTCATACTGTTCCCCCACATTTATTTGACCACTTCTTTATTCATCTGTCCTGTTGCAGTGGATCATCTAATGTTTTCAGTAAGGATGAATCTCAAAGCCCAGCTTAGTCAATGTGCCTGAAAATACAGCACCTCAAATTTAAGGGCCGTGCTCCATTTCCTCAATAAAAAAAGTCCAAAAATAACCTTTTTAGGCTAATATCAGTATGTAAACTTAAAGGTATATGTATATGCATGAAATAAGCAAATTTCTTAATGTGATATTTTAAATTTTTAGTTATATACCTTTAAAATAACATGTTATGTGAAGTATTTGAACTTATGAATTCATCATTTTCTTCTCACATCTCATCAGTTTAGTTCAGATATCTCACATGGCTTATTGACACCAGTGACTGTCGTCACGAGATATTTTTTTCAACTTATTTAGCCATTTTCCAGAGTACATCATGCTTGCATATATCTCTCTTGTTTGCGATACATACAGCACTTTTTGAACCCATGTGTGACTGAAATTTTTCTCAAAGTGGATCCCTCCTTGAATGCATTCAAGCAGTTGATTTTCTTTCATTATATGTCTTTGTTATGTAATAGCTATAACTTAATCACTTATTCCTTTTTCAAGTGACCTTTAAAAATTTTGTTTATGATAATATTTAACACCTACAGTGTTCAGCCCTGTCCCCAGGAAAGTTACTATATTGATATTTAAGTTTTTCTTCCTTTTTTATGATTCAGTTGATCTTTTGAAGCATTCATATACACCATTGGTTGTGGTTATTGCAGGCTAAGGTATCTTCCCAAATATGTTATGCAAAGTAAATTAAGAGAGGTCCCTTTGGGGCATCTGGGTGGCTCTGGGTTGAGCATCTGACTCTTGATTTCGGCTCAGGTCCTGATCTCAGGATTGTGAGATCAAGGCCTTGTGTCAGTCTCTGCACTCAGTGTGTGTCTGATTGAGATTTTTTTCTCTCCCTCTGCACCTCCCCCCTCTGCTTGCTCTCTCTTTTTCTCTCTTTCTCTCTCAAAACGAATAAACAAAATCTTTTAAGAAAAAGAAAAAAGAGCTCAGGGGCATCTGAATGGCTCAGTTGGTTAAGCAGTCTGCCTTTGGCTCAGGTCATGATCTCAGGGTTCTGAGATCAAGCCCCGCATCAGGCTCCCTGCTCAATGGACAACCTGTTTCTCCCTCTCTATTACTTGTACTCTCTCAAGTATACTCTCTCTCTCCCTCAAATAAATAAATAAAATCTTAAAAATAAAAGAACCCTAATTTAAGAAACTTTTTGAAGATTCACATATAAAGTGACTCCTCTTTTCTGAAGAAAATTTTGACACTGTTTCCTCATAGGTATATCTGGGTGTATATAGGTAGGCAGTTGTAAATAAGGAGAGGTTTTAAACTTAGTAAATGGAATTAGGCTTAATAGAGTAAATTCTGGGGACGCCTGGGTGGCTCAGCAGTTGAGCACCTGCCTTTGGCTCAGGGCATGATCCCGGGTTCAAGTCCCACATCATGCTCCCTGCGAGGAACCTGCTTCTCCCTCTGCCTATATCTCTGCCTCTCTCTGTGTGTCTCTCATGAATAAATAAATAAAATCTTTTTTAGAAAAATGGAGTAAATTCTGTACCATAGTGGTTTTTAAGCTTTTGTGTATATCACCTGGTGCACTTGTTCAAATACGTTGCTTTGTCACTAGTTTTTGATTCAGCAGGTCTGGGATGAGGCCTGAGATTCTATATTTCTTTTAAGTTCCAGATGAATATGATGTCGTAGATAAGGACCTTATTGTGAGAAACACTTCATTACAAAGAAGTTAAAATTACATAGAATAATATTTTGTCTCGTTTTATAGTATATGTATCTTGACTTACCATATAAAGAAACATTTCTGATTTGAGAAGAAAAAGGATGCAGGACTGCAAAAGTAATTGGCTGTTGCATTAAATATTCTTTCAATGACACACAGACTTCCTGTACATTAAAAGAAAAATAGTCTCAATAAACCCATTTGTTAAAGTATCCATAAACCTTCTCAGTATCACTTCATATTATATCCTGGAGTGAAATGCCTGTCCTAAAAATGATTGTAAAATACAACTATCTAGTCATCACTGTTTAGTATTTTCATTTAAAAGGAAGTTATTTTTCTTATCAAATAAAACTTTAGAAATAGCACATTACTGTTAGAAAGAAAATATATTGTGGAACTATATTTAGGAACTAAATTCATCTGAGTAGGTGAGGTATATGATTTGGGCTCTGGTCTTCTTAGAATTAAAGTTCTAAATAATAAATAATAAATGAAGTATCAAACCCTACCACAGGAAGGACTTTTTAAGAATAATAAGTTTTAGTAAATGAACTAATTTTATTATAATAGACACATTGAAAATTGAGAATATGAGTAATATCAGAGTTTATTATCAAAAACATATCTGAGAAATTAAATCAAAACCTAAATTGTATTTACTTGAGAAATAGGTGGAGAGCT
Organism: Canis lupus dingo; assembly: GCF_003254725.2. Lineage (NCBI taxonomy): Eukaryota > Metazoa > Chordata > Mammalia > Carnivora > Canidae > Canis > Canis lupus. The sequence goes on from NC_064243.1 coordinate 87,859,652, forward strand.
CTTTCATGACATGCTTCGTAATTGCATGGGAGCTTTGAACACTTTTATTTTATTTATTTTTTTAAAGATTTATTTATTTATTTATCATAGAGAGAGAGAGAGAGAGAGAGAGGCAGAGACACAGGAGGAGGGAGAAGCAGGCTCCATGCCGGGAGCCTGACGTGGGACTCGATCCCAGAACTCCAGGATCGCGCCCCGGGCCAAAGGCAGGCGCTAAACTGCTGGGCCACCCAGGGATCCCCGCTTTGAACGCTTTTAAAACAACACCAAAAACCTCACATGGCTCTAATTTCTACATGAATTTCAAAAAGGAATGGTCTAGTGTATCAAGGGCCATGCAGGTAGTTTACCTGGTAATAACATCTTTTGGGAACTTATCCTTGGTAGTAGTGAAATGAAAGGTGTCTTAAGCACAAGGCTCTGTTTCAGAAAAGCAAAAACTTGGAAGCAACCTAGATGTCTAACCAAAGAGGAAAAGGTCATTAAATCCTAGCACAGATACTCAGTGAAAACTATTTGACCATTTTAAATGTTCGTTTTAAAGATGATATAGAACCATGTAATTCTTAAGCTATAAAGCAGAATATAAAATTATATGTTGAAATGTATACGCATATAAGGAAAGACTGGATTGGGACTCCTGGGTGGCTCAGCAGTTGAACGTCCAGCTTTGGCTCAGGGAGTGATCCCAGAGTCCCAGGATCGAGTCCCACATTGGGTTTCCTGGGTAGAGCCTGCTTCTTTCTCTGCCTATGTCTCTGACTCTCTCTCTCTCTCTGTCTTTCATGAATAAATAAAATCTTTTTTTTTTTTTTTTTAAAGAAAGACTGGAGGGAAAATTAGAAAATAAAAATAGAAAAAAATAAAAAGAAAATAAAAATAGTAATTTTGTTAGGGTAGTGATTGAATAAATAATTTTTTCCTTACATCTTAACCATACTATGTACGTTGTTCTGTGTGTATTTTTTGGTAATGAGCCATCTCGAGTCCAGTTTAGGAAGCTAGAGCTATTCTTGACTAGTATTGCATCTGCCCTACAGATACTGATGTCAGGCCTTGTACGTTTTGGAAATAAGACAAGCCAGAAAACCTCTTTGCCCTCTCTCAAATAGGTAACTAAAGTTCCACGGTTGATTTAAGAACTTTTGTTTCTGCTTTTTAATCCTGTTTCGAGATTACAAGAATATATTCTTGATTACCATGTGTGATATTTATGAAAGTTTCATGTTATTTTTTTTCTTGGAAATTCATTTCCCAATGAGGTTATGTTAATAGCCATGCAGTGTGTTTGGATGGAAAGGTAATGATTCTTTTCATTTTTTCTTTTACAGAAAAGAGCTGATCCTCTCTGGCACTTTAAATCCAATTAAGGACTTATATCTGGGAAAACTGGCCTTAACTAAATTTCCAAAGAGTCCAGAAACGTGGATTCACAGGTGTGGTTAATTTACACTACAGGATTCTTAGGATTCAGAATGGCTGGAAAAACAACAGTGTCAAACAGGGTCACATATTGGTTCAGAGTATGAATTCTAAAGTCAAGGTACCTACGTTTAACTCCAGATGCCATCATTTGCTCCTTGTGTGAGCTTCAGAAATTATTTAAGCCCTTTAAGCCTCAGTTTTCTCATTTGTAAAATGGGAATAATAAATACACCTATTTCAGAGTTAATGGTCAGCTTTACATGAAATAATGTATGTTAACACTAACAGTGCCTGGCACATACTACTCAGTAAATTTTAGCTATTATTTATTATGAACTATCTGAGCAGTCATAGAAATGGCATTTAGATAGCTATATCAGCTATAAATGAGCAACTCAGGTTTTTATAATTAATTTGGGTGTGTTTCTGGTACAGATGATCATGGTGATGGTTGTGGTTATTAAAATTAACGAAATAAGGAAGATAAGGGCAGCTGAGGTGAATGGTGTATAGGCTGCACTGACGTTGCTAAGACTGTAAATGCAGAGACTATTTTTAGGTTAAAGGCCTGAGTCCCAAAATGCACATGAAAGTTCTCTTCACCATCCTGGTGCTCTGGGGTGTCTTCCTCTTGGACTCCATGGGACTACTCAGTTTTGACTAAAATGAAATGGTGTGGGTTGGTTTCTTGGGGTCGGGGAAATCCTCTAAAGTCTGTTTGCAGTTTACTAAACCACTTAAAACTTTTCTTAAATCCTGAGCATTTTCAGGATCTTCAACAGTTCAAGGTATCTTCGCTGTAATCTTGCCTTTGGCTAGTATTGTAAATCAGCTCCTTCCACACTGGTTGAAGTGCCACCTCAATTCCTACTAAGAGAAAACAGAGAGGCCTGTGGATGTGTGTGTGGAGATTTGGAAAGGAGTGGGGGAGCGGATAGTATTGAATATGCATTCACCAATTTATAGCCTTGTCAAATATTTTACAAAGCAAGCTTTTGTTGTTAATGAAAAAAACTTCAATTTGAAAATGACAAAATGAATTTTCTAACTCAATTTCTAGTAACCTTAGGGTTGGAAATTTTTAGTCTAAAAGAATGCTTCTTATGAGAAAATATTTGTAAAAACTAAAGACATTAGTGGTTAGAGATGCTTTTTTAGTGCTCTTCATTTAAATGTCCGCTAATGAAAATCTTAAATAGACAAGGGGAAAATCTGTGGATAAATATATTTTAAAACCTCCTTGATGGTTTAACTAATGATACTGTATTTGTGTCCTTCCAGATTCTATGCTATAACATAGAAATTCAGCTTAATGAAAACAGTCATAATGCAGCTTCTTGTCTGCAAACAAATACACAGAGGGTGAGGCCTGCACATGTAATTGAAGATGTGAGAACCATGATTCCTCTTCTGGGACCAGGCATTAATTAATATACCCTCCACTCCCACCACCACAACCTCCCCTACACACACACACACACATACACACACACACACCTTGTCTTTGTATTTTCTGACCAAATGGAGTTTTTGAGTTGTCATATTGGAACTGAGGCATTCTCTTTCTGACACGTTTTAATGTTTTAGAAAAGTTTCTCTTTCCTCTTTGTGCTTTCTTCCCCCTCCTCCCCATCCATGGTGCTGAAGTTAATTACATCTTTAAGAACAAAACAGCAGAATAATCCTATTCCCCCTAAAATTGGGCCCATGGACCGGGATTATTTTGCATTGTATGAATGGAGATTAAGACCAAAGAAAACTAATTGTTTTCCTTTCTGCTTTATGTTCTTTCCTCTTTCTCATTCCCACGGGTACCTTAACAGGCGATGGGTGCTACAGCAGCTAATTCAGGAAACCTCTTTGCCTTCCTTTATGATGAAAGGAAACTTGGGGACGATTCCTGCAGAAAGGACACAGAGACTAATACGAGAAGAGCTGGAGGTCTGTGGTGAAGCGGCAGGGAGATACCCAAGCAACTATAATGCCTGGTCCCATCGCATCTGGGTTCTACAGCACCTGGCCAAGCTAGATGTCAAGGTAAGGCCACTTTTCATCTCCCTAGGCACACTCCCTGTCTGCTCTTTCAGTCTTCTGGTAGGAGTTCTTCCTCAGAGGAGCTTTTAAGGAGGAAAGCAGAAGAATTAATGGCCTAGCAGCCTGGGCAGGGTCTAGCAGCTGATACTGCCAAGGAAACCCTGGCAATTAAAAGAAAGTGTGCATTCCCCACCAGCACAGTTTCTGGCACTGTTGAGGTTAGGACATTAGTAGAGAACAAAAGCAAGTTTAAGCAGTAAGAAGACTGAGCATAATTCATTTTGCCCTGAAAAGGAAGGGATTATTAGGTCTTATACAGTTGGAGATGTTCTTTCTTGGTGGTCTCTTATGTGACCTAATGTACTGAATCAGCTGGCTGCCTTCTCACCCTTTCCTCTCCTGGGGAAGGAAGAGAAGAGCTCACCTGGTGTTCCCAAACCTCCCTGCATCTGTAAATTACCCTAGGATTTCTGAGTCCCACTCCAGGCCTACTAAATCCAGGAGAGGGTAGGATTCAAGATCAATACTTCTCATGGGGCTCAGAGGGTTATCTGGATGCAGAGCCATGTTGGAGGCTGTTACAGCCTAGTCTCTTTAGTTCAGAAATATAGAGACTGAAGTTTCCAGAGAATTTTAATGGCTTAGACTTAGCCACGTTTGCATCACTTATTATGCATCAGTATGAGAAACAGGTATCCTTTTGCTCCTTATTATACTATACCTCCTCTGTGTTTTTCTTCACTCCTTATGTTTCGGTGCTAGTAGGAATGTATGGTATCCCTCTGAAAGCCACTCCAGCTTCAGACAAATTAAAGGGGCCAAAATACCTCAAGTGGTACTTTCAGATTAATTAGTAGGGAAGCATTTTCTTAGTTTTGCTCCCCAGCCCCTTCTTCCAGGCCCCTTTCTTGGCTCTCTCCCGTCCTCTGTGTCCTAGCCAGAGATTCCTCCAGGATAAATAGGAGTTTTCATTTCTAGGGAATTTGAAGCCAATTGTCCTGGAAAAGTAGCCTTCCTTTCCAGTTTACATTAGCTTTGTGTTTCAGGAGGGGAGGCCCCTGGAAAGAGCAAAGACAATCCTACTGACCTGGCTTCAGAGTTTGGCCCTACCAGCTTTATGTAGAAAGAAAGGTTTTAAATGTTTCATCTGGGAACTACCAGTTCTGCCTGCCGCAGTGGATTCGCGTGCAAATGATTTGAGCTTATGTGTGTGAAGTCCTGAGCACCTAATAGAGGCTCACTGAATTTTCATTCCTTTCTCTGTTCTTCCTAGATAGGAGATTTAGGTGAAACTGACTCCTAGTTTGCTAGATCAACTGAGAATAATTTATTCATGAAAAAGTACCAAAACTCTTTGATTCCCAGACTCTGCCCTATATCCTGGGTGTGGCACAATGATAAAGAGATTGCTCTCAACAAATTGAAAATCTAGTTCAGGAAACAGATTACCAACACTTTCAAAGCAGCTTGTTGCTTGCAGGAGCTGAGGGAAGCACACAGAAATGGCTTCTCATTGAGGCTGGACTCAATGGAAGGCTTTGAGGAAGGTTGTTAGATTGTCTGGAGTCCAGAAGAACAAGTACAAGTCATCTGGTGGGATGTGGGAGATAGGGAGTCCCTGTGGAGTTTGGTCATCTCGGCTCCACAACTTGATAGTGTGTAGGGGATAGGGAGGGGCATGAGGAGCGTTGAGGACAAAGAGAAAGGCAGAGTCCAGGTGGTCTGAGAGGTCTTCAGAAACTTGCAGCTTTGATGTGGACTCTTAAAAGTGGCATTCCCATAAAATCAGGAACACAGGGCCATGGTGAAATTCTTAGTTTCTTGAGACTATTTGATGTTGAAGATGACAATTCATTAGTGGTGTGTTGACTCAGCTGCCTGGGTCTACTCCTAGGCTTACATAGTGATGTTGTTCACCTGCCTATGCTCTGCCTTTGGTTGAATGCCATGCACTTCCTGTCCCCACTGCCATTGCAGCTCTCTCAGTGAAGAGTACTGAAATTGCAAAATCCCCTTTCTGTTCTTAGAAGCCCCTGGGCCCAGTTAGGAGATCGTGCCCTACTACTACTACGCTTTGTCTATTAGAGAAAGTAATCACAGAAGTACCATTGGTCTAAAGCAGAGGGAGAGGGACAAGCAGACTCCCCACTAAGCAGGGAGCCTGACCCGGGGCTTGATCCCAGGACTCCGAGATCATGACCTGAGCCAAAGGCAGACACTCAACTCGCTGAGCCACCCAGGTGCCCCCCCAATTTTTTTTTTTTAAGTCCTGGTATCCAGCATTGATAAGGGAATGAAAACCAGCATTGTAGAAATTGGTGTAATCTTACTGAAGGGCAACATGGCAGCACTTCTGAGGCTTCACCCAGAAAAGGTGTGTTTGTTGTAATCTAGCTGTACTGCCTATAAGAATTCATCCTAAAGAAAAGCCAGGGGATATACAGTACAATAGTGTAGTAATTGAAGGCTCCACTTAGGAGCCTTAGGTCAGACATACCTAATGTGAATTCTGACTGTACCACCAATTTGGTTTGTGGCCTTGGAGAAGTTTCTTAGTCTCACTAACCTTCAGTTTCCTCATGTGTAAAATGGGGATGGTGATAATTCTTACCTCGGTGAGTGATATGAATTAAATGGGAAAATCCACGTAAAGTGGCTATCATAAAGTGGCTATATCAAGTGCTCATACTAAGTATTCAATAAACACAGCTATTAAACATAAAAGTTTGATATGTAAAAATACTGTTTACAATAGTGGAAAACTAGAAACCCTCTACCCCCCCCCCCCCATAATAACAGATGAGTTACATTGCAGTTCATCATGAATTTGAGTATTTTGTTGCTACTAAAAATTATATTTTGAAAGATAATTTAAAGAAAAATGTTCACTATAGGATAAGGATCTATAAAACTAACTGTGATATGGTCCTAATATAATTTTTAAATATATTATTAGCTCTAAATGAGATTTTAAAGTTTTTGGAACAGTGCTTGGCATATTTTAACTACTCAACATATATATAAACACACAGTGCTGTTACAGATATATTGGCTAGTATTTTCCATAATGAGCATGTATTCGTTTTCTAGTCAGAAAAAACAAAACAAAACAAAGCTGTGAACAGTGCTAAAGGATGGAATTAATGAGATTTTCATTTTTTGTTTTGTTTTCTCTAATGATTGTGTGTTTTAAGTAGACATTTAAGTAAATTTTAAAGTAGTCTCATTTGGGAGGGTCGAGGTGAGGATAGATTCACAGTTGAACAGAGTTTATTACTACTAGCCAATTAAAAGTTGATATGGCATGTCACCTGAGAAAGCACATAGGGTCATATTTGCAAAAAAAAAAAAAAAAAAAAGACATACAGATGGCCAATAAAGACATGAAAAGATGTTCAACTTCAGGGAAATGCAAATCAGTGAGATAGCATTTCATACCAAGTAGGATGACTGAAATGAAAAACAAGTTAAAAGTGCTGACAAGGATGTAGTGAAATTGGAGCGCTTATACGTGGCTGGTAGAAATGTGAAATTGTGCAGGCACTGTGGAAAACAGTTTGACATTTCCTCAAAAAATTAAACGTAGAATTACCACATATGACCCTATAGTTCCACACTTAGGCACATATATAAACCTCCAAAGAATGGAAAACTTGTTACAACAAGTTTGGTTTTTTTTTTTTTTTTTTGTATATTTTTTATTGGAGTTCAATTTGCCAACATATAGCATAACACCCAGGGCTCATCCCATCAAGTGCCCCCCTCAGTGCCCGTCACCCAGTCACCCCAACCCCCTGCCCACCTCCCATTCCGCCACCCCTTGTTCCTTTCCCAGAGTTAGGAGTCTCTCATGTTCCATCACCCTCACTGATATTTCCACTCATTTTCTCTCCTTTCCCCTTTAATCTCTTTCACTATTTTTTATATTCCCCGAATGAATGAAACCATATAATGTTTGTCTTTCTCTGATTGAACACAGCATAATACCCTCCAGTTCCATCCACATCGAAGCAAATGGTGGGTATTTGTCGTTTCTAATGGCTGAGCAATATTCCATTGTATACATATACCACATCTTCTTTATCCATTCATCTTTTGATGGACACCGAGGCTCCTTCCACAGTTTGGCTATTGTGGACATTGCTGCTGTAAACATTGGGGTGCAGGTGTCTTGGTTTTTCACTGCATCTGTATCTCTGGGGTAAATTCCCAGTAGTGCAATTGCTGGGTTGTAGGGCAGGTCTATTTTTAACTCTTTGAGGAGCCCCCACACAGTTTTCCAGAGTGGCTGTACAGTTCACATTCCCACCAACAGTGCAAAAGGGTACCCATTTCTCCACATCCTCTCCAACATTTGTTGTTTCCTGTCTTGTTAATTTTCACCATTGTCACAGGTGTGAGGTGGTATCTCATTGTGGTTTTGATTTGTATTTCCCTGATGGCAAGTGATGCAGAGCATTTTCTCATATGCTTGTTGGCAATGTCTATGTCGTCTTTGATGAAATTTGTGCTCATGTCTTTTGCCCATTTCATGATTGGATTGTTTGTTTCTTTGCTATTGAGTTTAAGAAGTTCTTTATAGATCTTGGATACTAGCCCTTTATCTGATAGGTCATTAGCAAATATCTTCTCCCATTCTGTATTTGTCTTTTAGTTTTGTTTTTTATCTTGATGAAGTCCCAATAGTTCATTTTTGCTTTTGTTTCCCTTGCCTTCATAGATGTATCTTGCAAGAAGTTGCTGTGGCCAAGTTCAAAAAGGGTGTTGCCTGTGTTCTCTAGGATTTGATGGATTCTTGTCTCACATTTAGATCTTTCATCCATTTTGAGTTTATCTTTGTGCCTGGTATAAGAGAATGGTCTAGTTTCATTCTTTTGCATGTGGCAGAAGAATTTTCCCAGCACCATTTATTGAAGAGACTGTCCTTTTTCCAGTGGATGGTCTTTCCTGCTTTGTCGAATATTAGTTGCCCATAGAGTTGAGGGCCCATTTCTGGGTTCTCTATTCTGTTCCATTGATCTATGTGTCTGTTTTTGTGCCACTACCACCACACTGTCTTGATGATCACAGCTTTGTAGTACAACCTGAAATCTGGCATTGTGATGCCCCCAGCTCTGGTTTTCTTTTTCAATATTCCCCTGGCTCTTCAGGGTCTTTTCTGATTCCACACAAATCTTAAGATGATTTGTTCCAACTCTCTGAAGAAAGTCCATGGTATTTTGATAGGGATTGCATTGAATGTGTAAATTGCCCTGGGTAGCATTGACATTTTCACAATATTAATTCTTCCAATCCATGAACATAGAATATTTTTCCATCTCTTTGTGTCTTTCTTAATTTCTTTCTGACGTGTTCTATAGTTTTTAGGGTATAGATCCTTTACCTCTTTGGTTAGGTTTATTCCTCAGTATCTTATGCTTTTGGGTGCAATTATAAATGGAATCGACTCCTTAATTTTTCTTTCTTTAGTTTCATTGTTAGTGTATAGAAATGCCACTGATTTTTGGGGCATTGATTTTGTATCCTGCCACACTGCCAAATTGCTGTATGAGTTCTAGCAATCTTGGGGTAGAGTCTTTTGGGTTTTCTACGTACAGTATCATGTCATCTGCAAAGAGGGAGAGTTTGACTTCTTCTTTGCCAATTTGAATGCCTTTTATTTCTTTTTGTTGCCTGATTGCTGAGCCTAGGACTTCTAGTACAATGTTGAGAGATGGTGAGACTGGACCTCCTTGTCGTGTTCCTGATCTTAGGGGAAAGGCTCCCAGTGTTTCCCCATCGAGAATGATATTTGCTGTGGGCTTTTGTAGATGGCTTTTAAGATGCTGAGAATGTTCCCTTTATCCCTACACTCTGAAGAGTTTTGATCAGGAATGTATTTTGTCAAATGCTTTCTGTGCATCTATTGAGAGGATCATATGGTTCTTGTTTTTTCACTTGTTGATATAATCTATCAGGTTGATTGCTTTCCGAGCCTTGCATCCCAGGGATAAATCCCACTTGGTCATGGTGAATAATCTTCTTAATGTACTGTTGGATCCTATTGGCTAGTATCTTATTGAGAATTTTTGCATCTGTGTTCATCAGGGAGCTTGGTCTATAATTCTCCTTTTTGGTGGGGTCTTTGTCTGGTTTTGGAATTAAGGTGATACTGACCTCATAGAACAAGTTTGGAAGTATTCCATTCCTTTCTATCTTTCGGAACAGCTTTAGTAGAATAGGTATTGCTTCATCTTTAAATGTTTGATAGAATTCCTCTGGGAAGCTATCTGGCCCTGGACTTTTGTGTCTTGGGAGGTTTTTGATGACTGCTTCAATTTCCTCCCTGGTTATTGGCTACAGCAATGTTTACAGCAATATATTTTATAATAGCCAAAAAAAAAAAAAAAAAGCCTCAAACATCCAATATCCCAAGAGTAGATAAATACAATGTGGTATATCCATACAATGAAATACTATTTGGCCATAAAAGAGGAATGAGCGGGGGAATCCCTGAGTGGCTCAGTGGTTCAGCGCCTGCCTTTGGCCCAAGGCGTGATCCTGGGGTTCCAGGATTAAGTCCCGTGTCAGGCTCCCGTCATGTAGCCTGCTTCTCCCTCTGCCTCTCTTTCTCTTTCTCTGTCTCTGTCTCTCTCTCTCTCTCTGTCTGTCATGAATAAATAAATAAAATCTTTAAAAAAAAAAAAAAGAGGAATGAAGTCCTGATACAAGGATGAGACTTGAAAACATGCTGATGGAAAGAAGGCCACATATCCTATAATTCCATTTATATGACATTCAGAATAGGCAGAGTGGATTAGTGGGTGCCAGAGGCTGGCAGGGATGGAGATTTAGGGGACTCCTAATAGGAATAAGAGTTGTTTCATCTGAAATTAGACAGCAGTGATGGCTACATAAGTCTGTGAATATACTAAAAACCACCAGTTTATTTTTCAACTTCAAAATTAACCAATTTCTAAAGTATATTAGAATAAATTTTTGAGTAGCTAAAAGATTGTTGGAAAAAAATTAAAATGAGGAATATTATATGCCAGTATATATTTAAATGTTTATAAAGACAGTCATCTGTGGTACTGGCTCAAAAATAAAAATAGTAATGGAAAATCTGAAGCCCAGAAGCAAATCCCCAATACATAATGTGTACAGATTTCATTGATGATAAATACGGCATTTCCCATAATTGGAGAAAGGATTCTTTGTTCAATTTGTGATGCTGATAAGATTGAGTAACCTTTTAGAAAATAATTGTTAGGTTTTAATCTTCTATATCAAACTGAACTCTAAATGGAATAAAAACATACCTGAAGAGAAAAACGGAATTTAAAAATTAATTGTAGTAATATATTGAGAAAAATATTTGCAACATAAGGGCTTAATATCTTTATAAAGATCTCTTACAGATCCATAAGAGAAATTAATGACTATCACAAATAGTAAATTAGGTAGTTATAAAAGAAGAGCACTAGGCAAAATAGGCATTTGTATAAGAAGAAACAGGAAAAATAAGAGAATAGGAAAAGTTATTTAGCTTTAATGATAAAAGAAATGCAAATTACAATGACATGATTTTCCATTTATTAAATTAGTGAAGATTAAGGTACTAAGGAATTTAGGAAATGTTGAACATGTTCTTCCAGTAGGAATATAGATTATACAGCCCTTCTGAAGGGCTCTTTGACAATATGCATCAAGAACTTTACAAAATATTTTTCAGCATTCCAGTTAATAAACTTTTAGAAATTTTTCCTAAATAAATAAGCTGTGCACATTGACTACGTATGTGCATTCATGAGTGTTACTTATACAAGAGTAGAAACCAAATGAATGAATGGTTAAATATTGATAATCTTTGGGATGAAATATACAAAAGTTTAAAGTTATAGAGTAATATTTAATGATATGGGTACGTGCACATAATTTAAGTGGAATAAAATGTGTATAAAAGAGTATCCCAAATTTGTGTTACAAGTAAACTGCACACATGCGTGCATAGAAAAAAAGCTGAAAGATTGGCAATTGGCCAAAATGTTAAGAGTAGTTCTCTCTGGCCTTTGGATAATGGGTCATTCTTTTTGCTTTTCAGTATTCTGTATTTTGGGAATTTTCTCAAATGATCATTTTATATTCTTTTCATAATCAAAATAACTGATTTTTTTTATTTATAAGAAGGATGACATATACAGACAGGAATGAGCATTTTCAGTAGTGTTTAATTTTAACCTGTTATCCTTCTGTGGATAGCCCTGCTTCTGTAGTTTTCTTGTACTTATTCACTTATTTCATGAGTGTTAAAAAAGAATGATGGTATATAAGTTATATGTAGGTCATTGATTCTGTCAGTACGTTATATAAGATCACTTTAAAAGTAATTGCAGTCTTTTTTAAAAAAATCATTGTTTGTATCTCTGTACCTTTTGATTCTAATAAAAAAATGCCCTGAATTCCTGTTGAAGTTTCTTTTCTCATTTCGTATGCCTTTTAAATATATCAAAGGCTAAGAATACAAGGAATTTTTCCTCCTAAAAAGTCTGAGAAAAATTTTTAAAGGATCTTTTTTTAAAAAAGATTTATTTATTTATTTATTTTTAAGAGAGAGAGAGAGAGAGAGAGAGAGAGAGGCAGAGACACAAGAGGAGGGAGAAGCAAGCTCCATGCCGGGAGCCCGACGCGGGACTCGATCCCGGGACTCCAGGATCGTGCCCTGGGCCAAGGGCAGGTGCTAAACTGCTGAGCCACCCAGGGATCCCCAATTTTTAAAGGAATTAAATTGAGGTTGTTGAAAATCTATATATGTGCTAATACATATAGTATATGTATAATACAAAGACTTAATTCACTGCAGAATTTTGTCTCATCTACTTAAAAATCATTTATCATTGATGTTGAGTGTGAGATGAATCGTGAAAAATCATGTCCTCTTGAAAATCCCTGTTATTCATGCATCTTTTTTGTACTAAATCCTTAGAATTAGGTAGTGAACAAAACTGTCATGGTCTCTGCCCTCATGGCACTTATAGTGAAGAACAAATAATTACATTGAGTTGATTGTTTAACAAATAAGTTAGGTATTGTTTTTTAAATGTTAAAGTTTACATTAAAGTAACCTCTGAATTTAAATTTATATTTACTCTTCCACATCAGCATTCTTGTAAATAGACACCCTGATGTTCACCATTATTTTGAAATTTGGTTTTCTGTGTGTGTGCCAATCAGAATGTGATTGATCAAGGTCCAGGGAAAGAATGACAAATAAGTCCTTAAATTCTGTGGTATATATAAATATATATATAACCTCTTACTATTTTCAGGGAAAGGGGAAACTAGCCTTTACTGGGCTTCCACTAAGTAAGAGCACTGTGTTGGACATTGTATACAAAATATTGGTAGGAACAGTGTTGCCAGGAGAAAAAAAAAAAAAAAAGGAACCAATCAAAGAGAAATCCAAGGTATTAATGAATGGAGAAGGAAATTCTTTGGCAGTTCCTCTTCTCACTTACCCTTTTTTCTTCCTACAAGATTCTTCTTGATGAACTGTCTTCTACTAAACACTGGGCATCCATGCATGTTTCAGACCACAGCGGATTTCACTACCGCCAGTTTTTGTTAAAGTCTTTGATTAGCCAAACTGTGATAGATGGTTCTGTATTGGAGCAAGGCCCTTTGAGAAGTGACCCAGCTCTAGTTCACCCAAAAGATGAAGAAGAAGCAGCTTCAACAGAGGAAGCAAGGATAAATCTTCCCCATCTTCTAGAAGAAGAAGTTGAATTCAGCACTGATCTTATTGATTCCTACCCAGGACATGAAACCCTTTGGTGTCATAGGTAAGAGGAGGGAAAATCCATTTTCTGCATGGAACTCCATGATTTTATGAGAGTTGTAGAAGGTCTTACATCTTAACAACTGCCCGCTCAGGTAAATGTGGTAATCTGATTGTGGAGCTTTGCCAGAGTTCAGAGGAGTTTCTGTATCCTCCTCCTAATGATCTTCAATATGAGGTTGCTCACACAGATCTTTGCCTAATACTTTGGTTGATGGTATTCAATTTGACTGTCCAGCAGAATAGCCTATGTTACTTCCAAACTGAAAACAAAAGTTTCTAGACTCCCTTGTTGGAGATTCTGATATTTATAGTATATCTGGGCTGGAGCACTGCCATCTGGTCTTTATAAAACAATGAAAAGGCTTAACAAGTAAATTTGATGCAGAGTTGACCATTGATCAGACCATCAATTAGACCTTGAGAAAAGTTAAGCTTATTGATGGACTGCAAATTAACTTTCCTTAAGTATAAGCTCTTGACACTTTTTTTTAAAGTGTGCATTTGGGAGCAAGACAGAATTATTAGGAAAGAGTGAAAGAAATTAGCAACCTCATAACCTGAGTTCTGAGTACATTTCACAACAAAGTAAGTGTCCTGTTGGAATTAAGTCCAGGTATGGGAACCCCCTGATTGGTTCTTTTTTGAGGCACCTCCATCTCTATAAATATGGATTCCACTTCAGATTTTAGGATTCTGTTTGTAAACAAAGGACTTGCCTGTGCCAAGCAGGAGCTAGACATTTTAAATGCTTATATATTTTTAAAGTTGTTGAGATGTGTCCCCTTTTGCCAGTCTAGTCTTTCTTGTAGGCTATTTGAGGAGCTATGTTCAGCTGCTATTCTGTGCTACATATCCTTAGAAGATGAAGACTATCTCCCCTCTTTGGCACCTTCATAAAAAAATTTCTCTTTCTCGTAAAAATAAGACACTCTTATTCCACATTTTCTAGAAAGAAGATAGATCTTAACTTCCATGTTGTTTTAGTGTTACAGATTTTTGTTGCTATCCTGTATTTAGGTACATCAGTAGCAAGGCTGAGGAATTTTTAAAATTATATTTGTGTTTAAGAGAGACCTAGGTTAACAGAGTAGAAGCTGTGTATAAATATTAATTGAAGTTTGGGTTGGGGCATGGGGAAAAGCAACAGTTGGGATGACCTATGTATTATTATACAGGCCAGTTTTCTACTATTGAGTCATTGCCCTTCGTACCTTATCTGTCTTTTAAGTTTTATCCTCTATAAAATGAGTAAATTATATGAAAATGAACAGAATTATCTTTCAGGGCCTTAGAGTTGCTAATACGAATAATGAGAAAGAACAGCCTAAAATTTATGTAGTTTACCAATTGTGTACAGTAGATGTGCACCCCACAGAGTCAAAATTTTTGGAAATTAGGCACCTCAATCTTCATTCTTAACAAATAACTCTAGATGAGTCGAAGGACAGGAAAACTCTCCTTAGAGGAAGGACAAGAGCTATGACTTTTAAATTCTTTGCTCAGAGCCCAGCACATCCCTACTGCATGTAGATATTTAATGAGACTCTAGTGAGGGTTTTTGGGGGAAAGTTCAGATAATACCTGTTCTTATTAAAGAAAATGCTAGATAGAGGCTATGGACTAAGCCTTTCGTGGAGCTGTTTAATTCCTTTGTTCCTGAGTCACTTCTGGTTTAGGGTATCAGTGAAGTTAATTTTGGTTCTGTTTTGGTTTTTTATAGCAGAAATTGGGCTAAGAACTATTTATAATTTTATATTGTAGCTACAAAAAAATAACAATTCTAAGTGATTGTCATCATTACAGTTAATGGTACTAAAAAACCTTTGGAGTCATATGTAGTGTTCTTTCTCACAAACAGTCCAGGAACCTGAGCTCATAAGACTCTGATCTGAATACGTAGAGACTTCAGCATAATTGTTCCTCCTCCCCGCTCCAGGTAACTCTGGTCACCAAGCAGGGGCAGCATCCTGAGTACTTTATGTTTTGAAATTGTCAACTTACTGTTGCTTTCCCTGCAAAGTATGACTTCCTGATACCATTTTTCTTCCCTGTGTTCTCTTCTTCTCCCTCCTCTTTCACAGGCGGCATGTTTTCTACCTTCAGCACCACTTAAGTGGCAGGTTTTCTCAAAGCGTGACCCAGCTATCACCTGTAGACAGCCCTGGGGGGACTCTGAGTGACTCACACCTCACTCCAACAGGCACACACGTGTCTCAGGCCATGGAGGTGGATGGGCTGAATGACTGTAGCAAGCAAGGCTATTCCCAGGAAACTAAACGCCTGAAGCGGACCCCAGCTCCAGACTCCCACGGCCTGGAAATGGAGCACAGGTTCATCGATCAAGTATTGTCCACCTGCCGGAATGTAGAACAGGCCAGGTTTGCCAATGCATACAGGAAGTGGCTGGTTACGTTGAGTCAGTGAAAGAGGTGGATTAGTCCTGTGAGGTTCCCCTTTTTAGTGCAATATTGCTTTCCTTTCTTCCTTAGATAGTTGCATGAACTGTTTGCTATTATGTGGTCTTCATCTTTAGGTTAAAAGTCCATAGTAAATCTTTCATTTTATTTATTTTGTTAAGAACTGGCATTCCTTTGAGGATAAAATAACTGTGTAGTTTCTTCCTGCTAAACAGTGAGTCTTAATGTTTTTTCTTATCCTTTATATTTCTATATGTGAAGCTTCTTACTCGGCTCACCTAACTGGTTCACAAACATGTCTACCCATCTCTATGCAATTGCTGCATAGGCTAGTGGTTTTTTTTATTTTTTAATTTATGTTGTTGTTCAGCTTTAGAATAATACGAGCTCAAAATTACTCCATCTAATTATTTGAGAATCAAATGGCCAGATAGATGGATTTGTGAAAATATAAATCATTTCTCTTTTCTGATGCAAGTTATTGACCAGTATAACCAAAGTCAGAAGTATTGGAATTTATATAAAAAACATGCTTCCAATGTGTAATCCATTTTAAAATGGTTATTTTAAAAGAAAAATGAATCTTAAGGGTTTATGCAATTACTGGGAAATTATTTTTGTTACTAGTTTTGATAGATTCTCTTTACCTCAAATTTGGTATAGGCCAAAAACACTCAAGTTAGCCCCTATAAAAATCATTTGTTTTTAAACCTGGAATGCCATTTTTAGTTATTACTATTTTTCTTTTAAATTCACCATGAAAAGTGGGAAAAATATGCATGAAGATGGATCCATAAAAATCTTTCTTTTTAAAAATTTAAGTTCTTGATATATTTAAACTACAGAATTTTTATGAAGTGAAGTGATTATTAAAAGTTTGCTGGCAAATGCCAGAGGAAAGAATAGCTTTTGAAGGTTAGTTCTTCACCCTTTATTTTAAAAAATAAAACAACTTAAAGACTTTGATATTAAGCTTATCAGGGATGAGGTACCAAAGTAGCCACCTCACAACTGTATCTTATCTTTTCAATAATAAGGGCTGGGTTTTTCAGGTCTGTGAGGCGGGGTGGGAAGAGGGCCTGGTAATGTTTACTTTCTTAATATATTTTCCCCTTTGTAAGTGGTCTGTGTTTGTTCTTTCCTTTCCATGTACCTTTTCTTTATTTTCCCAATCTACCCCATATTTTTTGATACTTTCACTTTTGTATGTTTTTCTTTGTCTTTAGGATGTATATAAATGATATAATCTATCCTCTTTCCAGTGAATTTCATACCCCATTAAACACACACACACATACACACACACAAAATATTAATATGAACTGCCCCTCTAAAGGTTCCCCTAATGATGGAAACTGCCTATTGTTCTATGTGCATGAAGAATGTAATAGTGGCCAAAGTAAGTGACTGCCAGACTTTTCTTGTTCTCCTTTTTACTTGCTGGGTCACCTGTAGGGTGAGGGAACAGACAGAGAAAGGCAGACCTCTCCTATCTTCTATTATGGAAACCTTGGGCTTGAGTGAGGCACACTGCCTTAAGCTTTGGGGAAGAATAAGTTCCTTTTGTGCACCATTAATTTTAAGTAGTAAATTGTCAGGTGAGACTCAAGAACACCAGAAAAATTGTTCAGCCCCACTCTTGTAGACAGAAGTTGCTCTTCTCTCTTGGGGCAGAATTAACCTATAATTTTTTAGTTTTCTTAGAATTTAGGTAAGAAAACAATTGCCATTATGAACATAATACCATGGCCCTTTGTGTACAAAGCATATTTTGAATCAAATACCTCAAGGTCTACCTAGACCTCTATGGATAAAACCATTAGTTTGTGATTTTCAGCACCTGCAGGGGATGGTGGGGAGGACTACACACAGAGGACATGAGAGAATCAGCCCATTCCACTGAATACATGTTGCCAAATCCTGACCTCACTCAGTATTACCTTTTTTCCACACACCATTCTAAGTATCCCAAGTAATAGGGCTGCTTATGCTTTGATGTGAGAGTGTCAGGACAGGAATATAGACAATACCCTGTGAAACATCAGCTCAATTTGATAGTGCTCCACACTTTTTTATAGCCTCCACCTTTGATATTATCTGTCTTCATATGTTTTAAGGCCGTTAATCGCCCCTTTATGAAGCCATCAGTCCTATCAGATATCTTGGTCTCTTGTCTTCCTAATAAAGTTTTGAATAGGGAGTAAAAATACAAATATCTAAAGGATATTTACTGTTTGTGACTTTTGTGTGCTACTTTATTTCTAAAATCTGCATTTTTCAAGGGTTCATTAGCTATAGCGCCATACCATCTCTTTGACTGAGTTCATGCAGTGGAAAGGATGTGTCTGTTTTCAGGGACTTGTTAGTCTTTTTTTTTTTTTCTTTAAATATGTCATTGTTGAAAAAATACGTTAGGTGGACACACATTTCATCAAACTTTCATTGTAAGAATAGTAGGCCATCATCCCATCCTGTGGATCAAGAATACTACTGACAAACCAAAAGCAATAAGATCTGTAAATACCTCCACCAGTACCTTCCTCCCCCACCCCCTCTTTTTTTAAGTATACCTATTTTGGTAATACGGTGTTCCCACATTATACCGTGTGCCTTGCACATTGTGAGGACTCATTAAATATTTATCAAATTAATACATGATTAACTGAAGAAGGGAAAGATTGATCATGAGTAATGGACAGAATGAGTTATGATTGAGAAATTGATGGATTAGAGCAATGGATTGTGAATAAATGATGTATTCTAGCTTCATGATCCTTCAGGTGAAGTGAACTATTACATATAGAATAAGTTAATTTAGATTTTTTTTCTTCATTTAACTACCTTGTTTAAGCTTAAGTCCCAGCCAAGAAATGCAGCTCTGTAATTATGAATTAACTATACTTTAAATATATATTAAAAATTCATAGAACAAAGCTTGTTTGCATAAGAACACTACTTTCTGCTCGGTTATGATATTGGAGGACAGATCTTGCCAATAGAGCCAGATATACTTTGGGGCATTTGAAGAAGTTCTTTGATTTCAAAGACTTGTTGATCTGTATTTGTGACTGGATAGTCATGTTAAGCTTCTCCTTTTCTCCTCCCCAGCTTGAACTGTGGAGCTTTTAGGTATTTCTTAAAACTATGTGAGTTTTTTTTTTTTTTTTTAAAGGATTAGTTTCTTATTAACATCCCCTTTTTCTTTTCTAGGTGTTTTTTTTTTTTTTTTTTCTTTTCTAGGTTTTAACATTTTCTTACCTCTTTGGAAACTCTGGGCCCAGGCTCTCAGTCATATCCCCTAGTCCTGTGGTACAGTTTTAATTAAATGAAAGACTTCATTATTAACAGGATTAAATCTATACAGGTTTTCACTAAAAACCATTTAAATCTTCAGATGAGGGTTTATGTGACATCAGATTTGAAAACAAAAGTTCCTGGACTTGATGTAGCAGCTTTTAGGAAAGCATACATGGTAGACTTTGTGTGATTTCGATATATTCAGGTCATGTCAATTCATGCTTATTATATAAAGAGAACTTTTAATATTGTTGAGAACAAATCAATAGTAATAATTTTCTGTAGCACAAGATGGTATCTGCCATGGGCTAAATATAATTTAGGAGTACAACTGCCTCTTGCTGTACAACAGTGTAATCTCTATCTTAGTCCCTCTTAATTACACAAGATACTAAAGATTTAGTTATAAAAGGAAGTAACATATATTCCCTTTTTTTTGGAGAAAGTTTTTATAAGCTTACGGTTATTTTGTAACTAGAAAATTATATTTTAAAACTTTAAAATGTTTATAATACTCTAGAAAATCTGAACAGCATCATTTACAACTTTTTTCTCCTGAGTAACTCTCAAATAGAACTGTGCAAACCCTGGTACTTGACTTGCTGCCATCTCCCCATGCCTAGACAATATTCTTAATATGCTCCTGTTTAACAGAGATGTACATTGAGGCACAGGAAAGTATAGACAAATTCAGTGGCATGAAGGCAGTGAGCAGGAAAAAAAATCAACCCTGAAAATTCTCCCTGTCACACAGTGTCTTTTAAAAAAAATAGCTAAACATACTGTGTTAATTTGAGTGCCTTTCTTCCTTCTAGAGGGAGCAAGATTATATTTAATGTTTAAGTAGAAAACAAAGAATGGAAGTTCTATCACAGTTGATTGTAACTCATTGTATTGACAGTTGCTAGGCCTGGTCCCATGGAGTTTGTATGCTTTCATGAGATACTGATATGAGTAGGTAGGATGCTTTGGTTTGTATTTCTTAGTTAGCATTGTTAAGTACCCTATCAAGAAGAATTCGTTCTTTCCCTGTGGCAACTAACTTTTTTGGGTGTCGGAGGCATTATATTTAGAAGAGAACATGTGCATAATTAGAAATCAGTGGGAAGCCTGGGCAGCCCAAGGTCAAGGGAAACAGTGGCGCTGTGCCCTACAAGAAAGGCCATATGATTGTTCCAAATGAATCCTTTGCCTCACTTGAAGGACTTAAAGAATTCCCTCCCAAATTCCATGTTGAAGGAAAAGAAGTAAATACGGAGATGAAATTTAAAATGTGGCATTTTATATATATGAGTATGGAGAAGGGAGGGACCTAAGGTCCTTATTTCAAGAAAGCAAATAACTTGTCATTGTAATTTCATAAAACTATAAGCTAAAGATTCCAAAGTGCTTTCCAGAGGACTATTGAATAGTATATTCCTAAATGGCAGCAATATGTCATAGTTCATAGTGGATACAGAAAACCATTATGTCAGTTGTAGATCTAGGGGGTATGTATGTGTGTGTGTGTGTGTGTGTGTGTGTGTGTGTGTGTGTTGCAGGGGGTGCCTCTAGCTCTCACCTTGGGACATCATATTCTGGTTAGGCCATGTTAACACTGTAAAAACCAAACTCTTCGCTAAAAAACAAATAAAGAGCAGTAGCTTAGTCTGCAGATGAAACTTTATGCTTCCAAGAATATTAGCTCTCTAGAGGTTGTGCTTTTTTGGACAATACTCTGGTCCACAAAGCTAACCCTGGCATTTCTTTTATTAATCTGTTATTCCTCAGGGTGTAGAAGATTTAGTGAATTTAGGACAAAATTTTATATGCAGTGGCAAAAAAAGAAAAGGCAAAAATATGCTAAATATATTACTAGCTCTTAAAATTTTAGTATAGACAGTATTTTTGATAAACCGCTACCAGTGCAGTAGCTCATAGATGCCCTGTGACTGCCTCATCGCTCATCTCGCTGCTTCAGTCCCCATGGCCCTATTATGAATGTTCTCTTATACACGTCTTCTGTGGAAACAATTTCTGGAATATATTGTTTCCCACGTTTGGCAGAGGTGGCGTTTTAGCTGACATCAGTCTGTTTGTGGAAATCCTATTCAGAAAATGATTACTATTGGTGCTCAGACTGACAGCTGTTTCGCTTCTTAAAACTTCAGTTCCCCTGAAAGAGACCCTGTATGTGTTCAGCACACTGCATAATGCCTTGTACCTTGTAGGGATCCCACGGGTCAGAATTGTTCAAGGCTAGGGAGTTAAAACTAGCTTACCACTATCTCATCACCATTGCCCACATTCTTAGCTTCAGGAGAAACACGGTATTGTGCTTAAGATATACAATTCGATTCAAATATGCCAGGCAAGAGATACAACTGCACACCTCAAGTGAAATTCAGATACTCTTAAGACGTGTGTGTGCATATTCACATATCTATATGTATATACATCTAAATGAGATTTGGAACTTGAATTTATATAGTGATTTTAGAGAATTTTACTTAAAGGGTTTTTATTTTCGTATATGCTTAAAGTGCTCCTATTTCAAGACCGTTTTCTTTATTAAATCAGCCCCCTCGAGCAAAGTTGGAAACCTAATGCAAGTGCCATTTGCCCAAATTAACCAGATATTTGTGTAAACTATTTACTTTGTCTTTGGATGCTTATGAACCATGACATTCTGACTTTTCTTCCATACCTGTAGGGAATCAGCCTTAATTTCCTGTATGGCTATCGCTTTCCTCAAAGTACTATGCAGCATACTTCAAATGTTTATCTTTATAAAGTGATTAGTAATAAATCTGAGGTGTTTTCATGTCCTAGGGATGAATAATTCCACACACTCAGATACTGACTCACACAGCATTCTATTAAAAGTGCTCATATAGTACCCTCCCTCACCAGTGTCATCTTGCATTTGAAGCAGGTATTTTTTCCTTATCAGTTAAAGAATGAGTGTAGACTGGGTACAGTCCTAGTAGGTGCTCAATAAATATTTAGCTGATTATTGATCTGACATCAAACAGTTGTCTTTTCACAGAGGAGTCTATTTTTAGAGTAATATATGTTTGAAACTGAAAAATTCTATCATTTGAATGACGAGGCTCATTTAGGCTGGAGTTTAGTAACATGCAATAACAATACTATTTGTGTAGAACATTCTCTGAAGATAGGAGATGGGAAAAATTTAAGCAGTATCTTTTTGTGCAAGGCACATTAATAAAGTGAGTAAGTTAATGTCTTAATAGGCTGCTGGACTCGAGAGAGAACTGCTGTAGACTTCTGTGATCAGTTTCTGTGTTGGTAAACCTAGTATCACCTGTCTTAGGTTCTGTTCAGTTTTCCCCAACTCTCGGTTGCTTTCCAGTGTCTTAAAAGTAGTTGTGGTAAAATGTGAAGTTATATTAAATAACCTATACTTGTTTTCTCAGAACATCTTTAATATGAGAGAGAAATTTTTATGAATGATAACAGTAGTTTCAGAATCTGTTAATTTGTGGCTTTCAGATCATTTTTGACAGGGCTTGCCCAATGTGAACAGATTTAAATAGTTTAAAAACAAACATTCCAACCTGAGCTGTGAGGAACAGAGTGTCGAGTACTCGTGTAACTGGGCATGGCCTCCTGGCGAGGTTCTTGATCCCTGACTGTGATACTGATTTCTGACTGTGAAGACCACCG
The DNA here is from genome assembly GCF_003254725.2 of Canis lupus dingo. Classification (NCBI taxonomy): domain Eukaryota; kingdom Metazoa; phylum Chordata; class Mammalia; order Carnivora; family Canidae; genus Canis; species Canis lupus. The sequence goes on from NC_064243.1 coordinate 87,882,314, forward strand.
TCAGTATTCTAGTTTGACGTGTGTTCTTCCTTGAAGACGATGAAATGAGTGCTAGATTAACTTGTATTTGAGATGGACAGGATAAAAAATGATGTGGTATAAATATGCCAGATATTTATACACACTACTACAAAAACTAAAAAAAGGAGGGAAGAAAATGATAAAAGGTCAGTGTTTTGGTTTGTTTTTTTATAGCCTCTAAAAAAATTTCTTTTTAGATCCAAGTCCCTCGGACACTAAGCAGTTGCTTACTTTATTTAACACTGTGGGACTTTAAGGGTTAGTTTCTCAGATACCATCAATAGTCTGCTATTGGAATTGACCATGTGTGTGAACTTTACATTGCTTGAAGATTTTCCAGAAGTGGAGTATTTAAGTAGCAGTTGTAGTTGTTTAAGATTTCCCGTAGGTTGTGGTTAAATGGACAAGTTACATATATGATCTGTGGTGCAAGGGCAGATCCTGGGCATTAAAGATAAGTTTGGCTAACTTGTTTTACTGAAGATACTAATTGTCTTCCCTCTCCACTGCTGTTTTTCTTAAACTCGTTTCTTTCCGTGTAACAGTCTGCATTGAAAGTTCTTTTAGCTCTCACAATGTACTAATTCACATTTTTTAAGGATTAAATATTTTATGAATTCTTTTTACATTTAAAATGTATACCTTGGAGAGGGATAAAAATAAATTTTGTGGTAAAGTCTGTGCAGAGGGTGCTATGGTGTCCTGGGAGTGAGTTCTCCAGAGCGCTTAAAGTATGATGCTAAATTTGAAGGCTAATATAATGACTATAGATTATTTGTATTAGCACTGTCCAATAGAAACAAATGGGAGCCATATAGGTAATTCTTAATTTTCTAGCAGGCACATTAAAAGAGAAACCGGTGACATTATTTTTAATTAACTCAATATATTAAAAATACCGTTTTAGTATGTAATCAATATACATAATTATGGAGATATTTTGCCTTTTTTTTTTTTTTTTTTTTGCCCTGATGGTAGGTTTTTAAAATTCATTGTGTATTTTGCACTCACAGTGCATGTTAGTTCTGGTGAGCTAGAAGTGCTCAAATAGCCACGTGGCTAAGGGCTGCTATATTGGACGGTGCAGGTTCATAGGGTACAGAGTAGGACTTTATTTTAAATTGGGAGATGGTGTGGTCAGGTAGGCATGAAATTATGGTACTTTAAAAATTACTTTGTATACTTAGAAAAGTATCTAATAGAATTATCCACATTGTCTTCATTTTAAATTTGCTGTAGAACTAGCTCAATCTGTTCCAATTTGCCAAGCATTATTAAGGAGGAAGAAATTCCATGCCATGTAAAATACCATGATATGCTCATTATAACAACACATTATTAACACATTTTTCAATGTGTTCACTAAATTCTGTCCTGTTTCTTCAAAGTAATAGCTTAAATTGCATGTTAATTGTATATCTGTACTTGTTTTGTTTTTATATTATTATTATAATAATGTGTATTAACAAACAGCCCTAGGATTCTAATATTCCTGTGCATCTGTCTTCCAGTACTTACTGGTACACTTATTAAGTTGTTATAAGTGGCAGAAAAGTAGAATGAACCATTGGTTTTTTCCATTAGATTGTTTTTATCATGTGATCTGTACCAAGCCAGCTATAAATTATTATATTTCTGTAGACTATGGAAAATAGTGTTTATGTCTTATCTTTACTAAATGTTTGCAATTTCTAAGTAAACTTTTCATCTCCTAAGACAGGTGTAAGATGTGATTTTATTTTTGTTTGTTTTGGTGTTTGAACCACAGCTCCAGTCGGCCAGGAGGTCCTGTTTAATTGCTGTGATGGTGGTAGTGGGGTGGATGTGTGAGCTGTTGTCTCACTGAAACCAACTGATTTGATTACTTACAGTTGTAGAAAGAGTTAAAAATGTCATTTGTGTCCAGGACCAGTTTAAAAAAATGTCAAAAACAAAGAAATTGTCACACTTGTCTTTAGAGTTTATTAACAATGACTAATTGACTTAATGAAAGTCATTATAACAGGGGCACCTGGTGGCTCAGTTAGTAAAGCAGTCTGCCTTCTGCTCAGGTTGTGATCCCCAGGTCCTGCATTGAGCCCCAAAGTCTGGCTCCCTGCTCATTGAGATGCCTTTTTCCTCTCTCTCTATTCTCAAATAAATAAAATCTTTTTTTTAAAAGTCATTATAACTAGATTTGCTTTTTCTCCTGGATTTTAAATGAAGGCATACAGCAGGGAATTACTTGATAATTTCAGTGTTATATCCATGTTTTCTTAGCCTTGAGCCTCACCTCACTTCAGATGTTTTAAGCTGGATACAGCATTCACAGTTATTTAAATTGTTTTAATACATAAGTATACTCTAAAAAGTATTTGATGAAGTGGACACTTTCTTAGATTTCAAATACTCAAAAGGCTATTTTGTGGGAAAGGCCTTTATTACTTTGTCCCATGACTCTTCAGGATTGTATTTTAAATAACACAGTATTATCTGTGCCTATTTTTGGTAGCAAACAGGATATAGAATTTATTTGCATCATGCAAAAGTACCACAAACAGTATTTAAAATCACAGGATTAGGAATCCCTGGGTGGCTCAGTGGTTTAGCACCTGCCTTCGCCCCAGGACATGATCCTGGAGACCCAGGATCGAGTCCCACATTGGGCTCCCTGCATGGAGCCTGCTTCTCCCTCTGCCTGTGTCTCTGCCTCTCTCTCTCTCTCTCTTTGTGACTTTGATGAATAAATAAATAAAATCTTTTAAAAAAATAAAATCACAGGATTGTTCTTGCTTTGACATGCTAGGGAAGGGAACTAGCTTACTAAAGACAGCCTTGATTTGAGTTAGCAGATTATAGAAGTCTGACAACAATTAATATTAGCAAAGTGCTTCCCTGGGAAATTGCTTTGCTTAATAGGGTGCTTCTTGAAATGAAAGATCAGCAGTAATAACAGAGGCAGGATGATACACTAGCTAATTAAAATTTTTAAATACGATAAAACTGTGATCATTTGTATATATTTAGCAGTACATTTTCCTCATGTTGCAAGCTCAAATTTTGCTTTTGGTGTTTTTTGTGGAGTGTGTGTGTGTGTGTGTGTGTGTGTGTTGTTTGGGTGGTTTTTTTTTTTTTTTTTAAATTTGAGAAGCAGCAACAATTTGGTTTTTGTTATTGTTTTAAAAAGTACCAGGGTTCCGTGGCGCAGCGGTTTAGCGCCTGCCTTTGGCCCAGGGTGCGATCCTGGAGACCCGGGATCGAATCCCACATCGGGCTCCCGGTGCATGGAGCCTGCTTCTCCCTCTGCCTATTGTCTCTGCCTCTCTCTCTCTCTTTCTGTGACTATCATAAATAAATAAAAATTTAAAAAAAATTTAAAAAGTGCCAGGGTTCCTGTCTTTCCCACTCTACTCCAAAGTGGCTAGACTGAGCATCAACTTTATTTAAAATAACAAGTTACAGTATGCCCTTTTCTTTCTTTCTTTTTTTTTAAGATTGTATTTATTTATTCATGAGAGATACACAGAGAAAGAAGCAGAGACACAGGCAGAGGGAGAAGCAGGCTCCATGCAGGGAGTCGATTGAGTCATGGGACTCGATCCCGGGTCTCCAGGATCACAGCCTGGGCTGCAGGCAGCGCTAAACCGCTGTGCTACCAGGGCTGCCCAGTATGCCCTTTTCTTCTGAGAAGTGCAGTATCATTATGTGTCCTGTTAAGGAGAAGTTGAAAATAGAAGCAATAATTACTGTAGTATCTTCTCTTTCACAGAAAGATTCTTAGAGTAATCCTGGCTGCCAGAAGAATTCCCTTACCACTCTTTATAATTAGATGAACAACAGACAGATAATACACTCTTAGTGTATTATTTAGCGTATCTGAATTTATACTTTTAGTATCAGAATCCTCCAAAGATACACAAATCTCTTGTATTAAATTCCTTATATACTTCTCATAGTAATGACGGCATGATTAATGAAAGGTCTGCTTTCTGTGTAGGAGAGCTAACTGAGCTGAAATGGTCCTCCACCATATTATTTTTGTATTCTCATATTTCTTCAATCACTAGTGATCTTTCCAGACATTTTGTTGAGAGAATATTGGAAGGTTGGTGAGTAATTGCGGATGGTAGAGCATCAGTCATCCCATCTTTTTTTCAAGGAAATTTTTATAGAGACTTCCCATCTAAGGTCTCCTGGAACAAAACTAATCACCAGTTCTCTCTTATCTGTAACTAAGTGGGGACATACCTAATCTGTAACCTTATTCTGATGAGTCTTAATGTTAGTTATTCCATGTGAAGAAATTTTTAAGTTATGCCATTTTGTGTGGCATTCATAATAGTAAAAATCAGAAACAACTTGAATACACAATAGGAGATAGAGTAAATTGGTATTTTCCTACAGTGGTCTTAATATCCACTTGCAAAAATAGAATATAAAATTACATGAAAAGACCTCATCACAAATTAATTTTTGAAGGAAGTTATAGAGAAATAACAGGAAGTTAGAGAAGTATGTAAAGTAAGATACTGATTTTATTTTAAAAATTAAAATTACGGGGCAGCCCCGGAGGCACAGTGTTTTGGTGCCACCTGCAGCTGGAGTGTGATCCTGGAGACCCAGGATCGAGTCCCACTTCGGGCTCCCTGCATGGAGCCTGCTTCTCCCTCTGCCTGTGTCTCTGCCTCTCTCCCTCTCTCTCTCCCTCTCCCTCTCCCTCCCTCTCTCTCTCTCTCTCTCTCTCCCTGTCTCTCATGAATGAATAAAATCTTTTAAAAAAATTAATTCCCACGTCCAATAATGGCAAGACGAGTACTCCTGAACACAATTTAGAATGGCAGAAAAAGTACTAAAATTTTTCTTCAAAGCAGGATAGAGAAATCCATATCATACTGAAACTGCATACCAATAGTGTCTTACAAGTAACTGAAGATAAAGCCATTAGATCAATAGCCAACTTCTTGTTATAGCCAGAAGATACGGGAATGATAAATTTAATGTGCTGAAGCTATGTAATCTACCATTATAGAGTTCTATATACAGAAAGTTCTTTGAGGAACAAAGGTAAAATAAGTACATATATAATACAATCATACATACATATATGATTCCCATTCATATAAAGTTTTTTTTTTTAAGATTTTATTTATTTATTCATGAGAGACACAGAGAGGGAGCCAGAGACACAGGCAGAGGGAGAAGCAGGCTCCACGCAGGGATCCCAATGTAGGACTCGATCCCAGGTCTCCAGGATCACACCCCGGACTGAAGGTGGCGCTATACCACTGAGCCACCAGGAATGCCCATCATATAAAGTTTTAAAAATAGTAAGTCTACAAAGTATGCAAGAAAATTATTATTGTAAAGGTCATGATGGTTGCATCTGGTTGGGAAAGAATGGAACCATGATCAAGGTTGGGATCAAGATAGGGAATTTTGGAGATGCTGGCAGTGTCTGAACTGCACCATGTGGACATGTCTTAATATTTCATATATTTTCTTCAATGCTATATTCACAATAAAAGAGTATCTTTTAATTAAAGTACGAAGTTATTTTTAAATAAAACACCGAAAAAAATAAAAAATAAATAAAACACCGTATTTATGGACTAGGCAGTACATAAAATATCCCTACCAAATTGACCTTTAAATTCAACATAATCTATCAAGATTCCAGTGAGTTTTTTCAGTGAAGTTTAGACTACTTTAAAATTTATATGGAAATGAACAGAATTACCTGAAACAATCTTGAAAAGATGGTTTACTATAAAGGTATAGTAATCAAGACTGGTTTTGGCATAAGAAGAGGCAAATCTTTGGAACAAAATAGAGCCCAGAAACAGACCAACACAGTCAAAAAAGTCAACTTACTTTTGACTAAGGCACCAAAATCATTTCAATGGGGGAATCTAATAAATAGTGCTAGAACAAGATAGCTATGTGGAAAAAAATAAGCTTCAACTCTTAGTTCTCATAATATGCAAAAAAGTTAAAACTGGATCATAAAACTAAGAACACATAAAAACCAGTAGGGAATGAGAACATTTTTTGCAACCTTGAGGTAAACATTTTATTGGATGAGACACAAGAAGTCCTAATCAGAAGACATGAGCAGTAAAAATTTCAAATATAGAAGGCTACGCAAATAGCTAGTAATGTGCACGTGATTAGGAAAGACCTGAGCAGGCCACAGCTGTCACCTGTTACTGCACATGTAAGAAGTGAAGGCTAAGACAGTTCTGCCTGGATGAGTGTAGAAGACCTACCTCAACATGCATTTAGAGCCCTCCAGCAATAACGGGGAGATTTGATTCAAGGAAATTTCTATCCAGTCATTAGCTGATCACCACACTACTAAGAGGTGATTTCTTTTTTCTTTTTAAAGATTTTATTTATTCATGAGAGACACACAGAGAGAGAGAGGCAGAGACACAGGCAAAGGGAGAAGCAGGCTCCATGCAGGGAGCCCGACATGGGACTCAATCCCGGGTCTCCAGGATCATGGCCTGGGCTAAAGGCTATCCTAAACCGCTGAGCCACCGGGTCTGCCTAAGAGGGGATTTAAATGGCTACACACTATAAAGAATATGGACTTTACAAAACTAGTTCAGAACAAATCAAACAACAACAAGCAGTGACAATAAATCCTGGGAATGAGGAATAATCTGAGTCCCAGATTGGGTGCATTTTAATATTCAGAATGTCCCAATTTTTAACAAAAATGCAACACAGAAACAAAGTATGGCTCACACCAGTGGAAAAAAGCAGTCGAGAACCTGCCCATGAGAAAGAACAGACATTAGACATAATTAAAAGACTTTAAACAAGCTATTTTAAATGTGTTCAAAGACCTTAACCATGTTTTAAGACCTAAAGGAAAATGAGAACCATGTCTCACCAAATAGTGACAGACATTTAAAAAGTAATGAAATAGCCCAAACTCAGCCAAATGGAATCTGATTGAGATACCTCAGGGAAGATAGATGATGATAGATAGATGATAGATAGATAGATAGATAGATAGATAGATAGATAGATAGATAGATAGATGATAGAGAAAGAAAAAGATTCTGGAAAGTTGTCTTGAATAGTTAATAGTTTCTCTACTAAAAAACCACAGGGGTCACCAGCAGATTTGAGTAAGATGAAAGGATGAATAAAGGGCAGCCCCGGTGGCCCAGCGGTTTAGCGCCGCTTTCAGCCTGGGGCATGATCCTGGAGACCGGGGATCGAGTCCCATGTCGGGCTCCCTGCACAGAGCCTGCTTCTCCCTCTGTCTGTGTCTCTGCCTCTCTCTCTCTCTCTCTGTGTGTGTCTGTCGTAAATAAATAAAAAATATTTTTTTAAAAAAAGGATGAATAAAGACAACAACTGACAATATTCAGTCTGAGGAATAGAAAGAAAAAGAATAAAAATACACAATAAATGCATGATGGATGTCCCAGAAAGAAAAATAGGAGAAGAAAGAATATTTGAAGAAATAACAGATGTAAACGTCCAAGTTAGATAGACACAAATCTACAGATCAAAAAATATTAATAGACTGTAGGTAGGACATATTCAAAAAGTTCCACATTTAAGATCCACTATAACCAAACTGTCAAAAGCCTACAGACAAACAAAATCTTGGAAGCAGCATGAGAGAAGAGACTTGTCATGTACAGGGAGTCCTCAATAAGATTAACGTGATTTCTCTTCAGAATCCATGGAAGCCTCTAGAAGGTACTGGCAGATATCTTCAAAGTCCTTGAAAGGAAAAATCTAACCAAGAATTTTATACCTGCTAAAATGACCCTTCAAAAATAACAGAAATTAAGACATTCCCAGATAAACAAAAACAGTTTATCACTAGCAGACCTGTCCTAGAAAGAAATATGAAAGGGAAGCCTCTATCTAGGCTGAAATGAAAGGACACTAGACTTTTCCACATGAAAAAATTAAAAGTGCCTGTAAAAGTAACTACATAGTATGTATGTACATAGTATGTAACTACATACATACCATAGAAGATAGCATAATGTATTCCTTGTAACTCCTTTTCCCCTCTAATTTGAAAGGTAACTGCATATTATAATAATTATAAATTTATATTAATGAATCCATAATGTATAATTCTGTCTTGTCAAAATAGTGGGCAGAAAACAGCTTATAGTATACCAGTTTCTGTATAGTACTGAAACTAAGTTGGTATCAGTCCACACTAGATTGATATATATTAAGATGCTAATGCTATGGCTGGGGGTAACCACTAAGAAAATAAGTCAAAAATAAGTATAAAAGAAAAAAGGGAATTGAAATAGTGCACTAGAAAATATGTAACAAAGAAGGTAATTATGGGATAATTGAGGAACAGAATAAAAGACATGGAGAAAACAAAGTGACAGCAATTATATGGAAAGTAAGTGGATTAAACTGAAAGTAATAGGCAGAGACTGGAAGAATGGATTTTTAAAACGTGGTCTCAGGTGCCTGGGTGGCTAAGTTGGTTAAGTGTCTGCCTTTGGCTCAGGTCATGATCTCAGGGTCCTGGGATCAAGCCCCATGTCAGGTAAGAAACAAAAAAGAAAAAAAAGAAAAAGAAAACATGGTCTCAGGAGAATAAGGAGACAAGTCATATACTTGGAAATAATATTTATAAAAGACATAGCTAATGAACTGTTAGCCAAATACACAAAGAACTCTTAAAACTCAACATTAAGAAAATGCACAACCTGATTAAAACTTGGTAGATACTACCTCACTAAACAAGATATGCAGATGTAAAATAAGCACATGAAAAGCTCCACACCACATGTCATTAAGGAAGCCCAAATTAAAACATTGAAATACCATTACACACCTATTAGGTCCAAATCCAAAACACTGACAACACCAAATGCTGGCAATAATGTGGAGCACCAAGAAGTCTCATTCATTGCTCATGGGAATGCAAAATGGTACAGCCACTTCAGCAGTTTGGCAGTTCCTTACAAAAGTAAACATATTCTTATCATACATACTTAATCTTCTGGTATTTGCCCAAAGGAATAAAAAACTTATGTACACACAAAAATATGCGCCTAGATTTTTACAGCAGTCCTGTTCATAAGGGCCAAAACCCAGAAGCTGTCAAATGTCCTTCAGTAGGTGAATGGATAAACAAATTGATCTGTCTAGATAATGGAATGTTAGCACTAAAAAGGAATGAGCTATCAAGCCATGAAAAAGCATGAAGGAACTTTAAGTGTACATTGCTAAGCAAAGTTGATAGTGAATTTTGGATGATAATGATGCGTCAACATAGGTTCATCAGTTGTAACAAATGTATCACTTCATTGGGGAATGTTGATAATGGGAAAGGCTATGCATGTGTACAGGCAGAGAGTAGATGAGAAATCTGTATTTTCCACTCAGTTTTGCTGTGAATCTCTAAAACTACACACACAATAAAGTCTATAAAGACAAAAAGAGGAGCACCTGGATAGCTCGGTCAAGTGTCAACCCTTGATTTTGGCTCAGGTCATGAATGATCTCCAGGTCATGGGATGGAGCCTACGCTTAGTGTGGAGTGTGCTTGGGATTCTCTCTCTCCTTCTTCTGCCCTACCCCACTCACATGCTCTCCCTCTGGGAAAAAAAAAAAAAAAAGAATGGAGACCTAGTCCAAAGTCTATATATGTTCCTAAGAATAAAATACTTAGGAATAAATTTAACAAAATAAGTGCAAAATACATACTCTGAAAACTAAAAACAATGCTGTAAGAAATTAAGGAAAATGTAAATAAATGGAAAACCAACCTATTTTCATGGATCAAAAAACTTTGTCAAGACGGCAATTCTCTCCAAACTGATCTACAGATTCAACATAATCCCTATCAGAATCCTGTCTGACTTTTTAGAAATTAACAAACTGAAAATAAAATTTATATGGAATTGCAAGGGACCAGGAATAGCCAATACCATTCTTAAAAAGAAGTTCAAAGTAGGACTTAACTAGTTTCAGTTTCAAAAACAATTACAAAACGATAGTAAACAAAACAAAGTGGTACTGGTATAAGGATAGTCAAATAAGTCAATGGAATTGAATTGAGAGACAAAAATTTTTAAAAACAAAAAATGCATGTATGGCCAATTTATTTTTATTTTAATTTTTGAAGATTTTATTTGTTTGAGAGAGAGAGAGAGTGAGCACTTGTCAGGGGGCAGGGAAAGGGCAGAGGGAGAAGGAGAAGCAGGCTCCCCATTGAGCCTGATGCAAGGTTTGATCCCAGCACCCCAGGATTATGACCTGAAGAACTAAAAGCAAATGCTTGTTTTTTGACAAGGGTGCCAAGACCACTCAATGGGGAGAAATGGTCTTTTTAACAAAAGATTTTTCAGGGACGCCTGGATGGCTCAGTGGTTGAGTGTCTGCCTTTGGCTCAGGGCATGATCCTGAAGTCCCTGGATTGAGTCCCACATTGGACTCCCTGCAGGGAGCCTGCTTCTTCCTCTTCCTATGTCTCTGCCTGTCTCTCTGTGTCTCATGAATAAATAAATAAACTCTTAAAAAAAAAAAGATTTTTCAAACAACTAATACCAACATGCATCCAAAACAATTAATTTGAATCCCTACCTCACGCTGTATACAGAAATTAACCCCAAAAGAACTGAAGAACCAAATAAATGTACAGCTAAAACTGTAAAACTCTCAGAAGAAAATATAGGTGTAAATCTCTGCGGCCTTGTATTAGGCAGTGTTTTTGTTGCTATGACATCAAGTAACAAAAGAAAAAGATAAAGTGGACTTCTTCAAAATTAAAAATTTTTGTACTTCAAAGGACACTATCAAGAAAGTGAAAAGAAAACCCACAGAATGGGATAAAATATTTAAAACTGATATATCTGATAAGAGATTAGTCTCCAGAATATGTTAAAACCCTTACAATTCAACAATGATAAGCAAATGAGCCATTAACTTGTAGGCAAAGGATAAAGGATTTAAACATCTTTTAATAGAAGATACACAAATGTCCAATAAATACATGAAAAGATACTCAACATCATTATCAGAAAATATATATCAGAGCCACATTGAGATACAACTTCACATCACATGGGTGGCTATAATATTACAAAAACATGTGTTAGCAAGTATATGGAGTTGTGAGAGACTTTCATTTTCTATTTTATCTTTCTTACGATGTTTTTAAATGAATGTCGTTAAATTTTTAAAATATTCCTGTTTTTGAGGGAGAATGAAAGACTCAAAATTAAGCAGACTTTATTACTATGAGTCAATTAAAAGCTGATATGTCACCTGAAAAAGCATATTGGGTTATTTCTCCAAATAAGATATTCAAATGGCCATCATGGATCCGAATTAGGCAGCAGAGAGAAAGATGAATTTTGTGGCTAGACAGGGGAAACATACTACAAATTGGATTTATAACTAAATAGGAATAAATACACTTTGGGATTTATTGAGATGCTTAAGTCTGTAGCAGAGTAGATAAAAGCATATAAATAATGACATATCAAAACTAAAATAAGGGACCAGAGGGGGAAGATATCTAAAGTACTGAGACCACTTTTCTGGCTTGTTTATTGGCCTAGCCTTGAGCAATGTCACAATCTCAAATGACCACAACATCAGTAAGTTGGAGTAAATGTGGGTTTAAAGGACATGCTGAGCTACTTGCATTTTTACTTAGTGATACTGTCTTTTAAAACATTCTGGACAGATAGAACTGCCTCCCCTGGCCTCATAATAGACATCCTCCGGCTGCCAATTTGTAACCTCTGTTCAAGAGTATGGTTGCGGGATCCCTGGGTGGCGCAGCGGTTTGGTGCCTGCCTTTGGCCCAGGGCGCGATTCTGGAGACCCGGGATCAAATGCCACATCGGGCTCTGGGTGCATGGAGCCTGCTTCTCCCTCTGCCTATGTCTCTGCCTCTCTCTCTCTGTGGTTATCATAAAAAAAAAAAAAAAAAAAAAAAAAAAAAAAAAAAATTTAAAAAAGAGCATGGTTGCTTCGTTGAGAAGCAAGCCATCTAAAGGCTAACAATAGAGGGCAACATAATTTGGCTTATTATTTTTTTAAGACTTTATTTATTTATTCATGAGAGACAGACAGAGAGAGAGAGGCAGAGACACAGGCAGAGGGAGAAGAGGGAGAAGCAGGCAGAGGGAGAAGCAGGCTCCATGCAGGGAGCCTGACGTGGGACTCGATCCCAGGTCTCCAGGATCAGGCCCTGGGCTGAAGGCGGCTCTAAACCTCTGAGCCACCCGGGTTGCCCATGGCTTATTATTTTAATAAACATTGAACAAACATGGATAGGTGTGATTATGTAGTAAACATGATTATGTAGTAAACATTATGTCAAGATTAAGAGTATGTCATATTTGCTGAATGGAAGAAGTTACAACTGTCAATATTAATAAAACCAAAAGCATTTTAATGTGGCTTCTGGATCTGTTTATTTCAGTCATAATGTCTTCATTTGAACTATGTTAAGCATATAAGTACACTGGAAGATGATGAGAATATTGTTATTTTTAAATATCTTTAAAATTTTATTCATGAGAGACACAGAGAGGCAGAGACACAGGCAGAGGGAGAGGTAGGCTCCCTCTGGGGAGCCTGATGCAGGACTCGATCCCAGGACCCCAGGATCACACCCTGAGTCAAAGGCACACACGCTCAACCACTGAGCCACCCAGGCGTCCCCTAACAATTATTTTAATGTATATTCTATATATAATAATAAGAAGAAAATGTTGGATCCTACTTTTTAAAAAAATTTAACATTACATCACACTAATTTGTCCACATAATCTGTATAAATAGTAGAAAATGTTGGATCTCAGATGTAGGATGTTGAAAATCTGAAAACAAATCAAAGAGGAGTTTGTAAAATATTTTAAAACCTTTAAATCTTACAAAATGAATATTTTAATTTGAAATTTTGATTAAAATGTTTTTAACATTTCTAAAAATTCAATTTGCCAACACATTTGGTAATAGGACAATATCAAAAAGTTAATACAACTCTTTCATCAAAGTTGATATTTAAATTTTTTTCCAGTGAACTTACTTCTTAACAGATTTCATTTGGCACAGATTCTAACTTCAGCAGACATTTGAAGAGACTAGTATTTTATATTTTCTTCCATTGGCCACCCTTCAAAACTACAAAGACAGCTTTCAAAGGTGGCGTACGATGGTCCCTCTAAAAATAGATGTCTTTTTAGGTGTAACTTTGACCTCAAACCTTTGTTATATGCTTTCCTACCTTGAGAAACAGTCTCTAGGGCCAATATTAGACTACTATAGTCATTATTCCATGCCCTGGCTTATGATTCCACAGATGGGAACTGGTTCTAGGCTAGCTAAACTCACATAGCCTTGCCCCATTGAAGAATCTACCCCATGCTAATTACCAGAAAGTCATATTCAGAAAAATGGCCCTCTCACAGAGGGTTAAATTTTTCCAACAGGATAAAACAGGGTTGCTTTTTAACTTGTTTTTAATAATATACCAATTCGGGATGAACTGTATGTAATAGATAAAAGAAAGACAAGCATCCTTTCATGTGCAGATACTAAAACTGATTTTATCTCAAACAGTGACTTTATAAAAACAACTGACCTTGCTCCTTAATTATTGCCACCACAGAAGTGTTAAAGATAAATTATTCTGAAATGACATTAATAATTATGGAAGTCTTCCCCATTACTTAACAAATTTAAAATAATGATCCCTTGCAAGTGAACTTATTCAGTTACCTAGAGGTACCTTACACACATACTTTACCTTGAATAGCAGCACGCCCCAGAAATAATATAGCTCAAAGCTAGGGATTCTCTTCATATTTTTTAAAGGATCAATGATTTCTTTGGTATGTTTTTTTCATGACTAAAGCAGGCATCTGGTTTTGCTGCCTTAAAAATATTCAGACTAAAAATATTGTAGCCATGATATAATAAGCAACAAAACCTAGAACTAAAGCTCACCCTTTTATCTCTGTGTTAAAGGGGACCCAAAGTCCTTTGTTAGGAAAAATTTGACTCTTCCTCCATGAACTCTCCCTTGCTCCTTTCTATTAGGGGGAGCATTTTTTTAGGGCACCAGACCTTCTGTAGCTCCTTCATTTTCATGAGAGAATATAGGTCTGTCCCCAGCTAAACTACTGGGTTAGGTAGATGTGTTTCTGACCACAGAAAAAAATCAGAACCTAGGTATTCATTATGCAACGCAAACCCATTGTTGTCCAACTTTCATAAAATCTCAGTTGAGAGAAATGGTACGGATGAGGAGTTTCTGAAAGATACAAAGATCCATGCAATGTTTCAGATGAAATTCTACCTTGGGTCAAGCTAGAAGAGTATCAGAAAGCCAGGTATTCATAGAGCAAGTGAGTAGAGAAAGAGCACATGCTCTGAAGTGTGAGCTTGCTTTTTACCACTTACTAGCTGTGTAACCTCCCCCTGGCCTACCCAAAGGATCATTTTCTATTTTGAATTTTTCCTATCCTATCATATTTTATGTATCCTTATAAGCGGCCTTCAATTCACTGAGATAAAGTGGGAGAAATTAGTTCTACGGTTAACTAAACAAATAAATGATAATACATAATATAGAAAGGAAGTCTAATGTATCTTAGGGACTTAGATGGCTTAATATTTTAAATTATATTAACATATCACATCAATAGCCCAACTAAGGAAGAAAAAAAAACCTAGATCATTTCAGTTGATGCTGGAAAGGGATAAAATAAAGACTATCCAACAGGGCAGCCCCGGTGGCACAGCAGTTTAGCGCCGCCTGCAGCCCAGGGCGTGATCCTGGAGACCCTGGATCAAGTACCACGTCAGGCTCCATGCGTGGAGCCTGCTTCTCCCTCTGCCTGTGTCTCTGCCTCTCTCTCTGTGTCTCTATGAATGAATGAAGTAAATAAATAAAATCTCTAAAAAAAAAAAAAAGACTACCCAACAACAAACAGACTCATAAATACAGAGAACAAAGTAGTGATTGCCAGAGAGGAAGGGATTAAGAGGATGGGCAAATAGGTGAAAAGGATTAAGAATTACAAACTTCCAGTTATAACATAAGTCACAGAGATGAAAAATGCAGCATGGAGAATATAGTCAATAATACTATAATAATATTGTATGGTGACAGATGGTGATTACACTTAATTGAGGTGAAGATTACATAATATATAGAATTGCCAAATCACTGTTTTCCACCTGAAACTAATATAGCATTGTGTCAACTATTTTTAAATACTTTTTAAATAAAAAAATAAGAAAATAATTGAATCAGATTAAAACCTGAGAAATTTATAGGATATTTTCCCCTCAATCTCTCAGATTCTGTATACTATTTATGTACTCCTTATAGTTGTATTTCCCATGCAGGCATTACTTTAATTTTTGAGGATTACTGGGCCACTGACCCTAATTAATATTTTAATGGCCATGAATTCATTTGTTTTAGAGAAAAACAAAGATATAATCTAAATGTGTACAGTTTGACTTCTAGTGAGAAATAGGTTAATTCAGTGAACTTTTTTTATTTCAGTGAACTTCTATGGCATGTTGGTTTATATAAAACTAAATAAATAATGGTTGTGGTTATTTGTTATTACCAAAAAAAAAGACTATCTGATTAAAAAAAGCTCTTAATAACCTACGAGTAAAAGTCTCTTATTATTAAAAAATCTAAAAAAAAAAAATCTACCTGAAAAATAGCCATATAACTCTTCATAGAAACATGTTCATTAAAATTAGAAACAAAATCAGGTATAAATTTTTACATTATTTCACATTATTTAACACTTAAAATTGAGTTAGAACTCTGGCCAATGCAAAGAAATGGCACAGAAATGAGATTTACATTTTGGAAGAGGAAATATAATTATCATTATTTATGAACAATATTATATACTAGAAAAGCTATGATAATAAAATGAAATTTCTAGAATTAATTCAAGCTCAATAAGATTCTAGACAAAATAAATATGTAGTTTTTTCTTTGTTATTAGAAAACAGCATTTTTGCTTGTTCTTAATACAGCAGCAGTAACCAACTACAAAACAATTCAGCTGAAAAGATTCTATTCACAACTTATTCTAATCTCCTAAGCAATGCAGAGGATCTATATGAAAAAAATCTACAAAACTGCCCAGAGATATAAAAGGAGAGACATGTTCTTCCGTGGAGAGAATGAATTTTGTAAATTTGTGAATCATATTTTGTATGTGTAACTCAATGCCAATAGCATGCAGTTTTCTTTACAAAATGATTACAAAGATTGGAAAAACAACTAAGTAACTATATTAATGGAGAACAGACTTATATAAAACTGTAATAACCTAAGGCATAGATACTACAGGCATAAGAGTAGACAGACACACGTACAAAACAGGCTCTACTGTGTACAAGAATTTAATATGTTATCAATGGGGTACCGTAAGGGATGCCTGTGTAGCTCAGTGGTTAAGCCTTTGGCTTTGGCATGATCCTGGGATCTAGGATCGAGTCCCACATAGGGCTTGATTTTTTTTTTTTTTAAGGATTTTATTTATTTATTCGTGAGACACACAAAGAGAGAGAGGCAGAGACACAGGCAGAGGAAGAAGCAGTTCCATGCAGGGAGCCCGATGCAGAACTCGATCCCAGGACTCCGAGATCACGCCCTGAGGCGAAGGCAGATGCTCAACCGCTGAGCCACCCAGGTGTCCCCCCCCCCCAAATTTTTTTAAATGGGGCACTGCAAACCAACAACAGGAAAGATGATTCAATACATTGTTTGGGAAATATTCATTAAATATTTTGGGAAAAATTAATTCAGACCCTCATACTTTTGCGTGGGCTAAATGGATAAAAATAAAATAAGTAAAACCATTTCAAAAGATCTTACAAAAGTAGAAATAAAACCTTGAATCTCTCAAGTGGGGAAAACTATCTATCTTAGAAAGGATTTTTTTAAAGATTTTAATTATTTATTCAAGAGAGAAAGAGAGAGAGTCAGAGACACAGGCAGAGGGAGAAGTAGGCTCCCAGGGGGGAGCTCCATGTGGGACTCCATCCCAGGACCCCGGGATCATATCCTAGCCAAAGGGTATGAGCAACCCAGGTGCCCTATCTTAGAAAGGATTAAATAATTCAGATAAAAATGCCCAGTAGACTCAAAATTTAAGTCTAAAATTAAAACTAAATCCTAGCATCTTAAACTAACAGAACACTGTATGTTAAATATATTGGAATTAAAAAAAAACACATCCTAATAAAAAGATAAACTATGAACTGAATGCAACATTTGCAGGGATGCCACAAATCTAAAACAAAATGAATGTTGTAGTTCTTTACACTATACCTGCAAGTTTCCTATAAGATTATTTCATTGCTTTTTTTTTTAATCTTTTTTTTACTGTAGGCTCCAAGTCCAATGTTGGACTTGAACTCATGACCCTGAGATAAAAGTTGGATGTTCTACCAACCGAGCCAGCCAGGCACCTCTAAGATTATTTCAAATAAAAAAATATTTATGAATACCCTTGATATATGAAGAATTCTTGCAATGTGATATGAAAAACATTAAGACCCAAGTAGACAAATGGGTAAAGGATATAAGCATAGTGTAGACACCCTCGAACATACATATACACACAAAAGGGTAAAAAAAAAGGTGGTTAACAGACATGGCAGAAATATTGTCTTAGTAGCAGAGGAATACAAATTAAAATAAGACTTCAATTTATACTTGTCAAAATAACAAATGTTTTTGGTTTTGTCTTTCATAATAATAGCAAATTCTTGCAAGATATAATAAAGCAGTCACTCTTTCTTATGACCGGTGGGAGTGTAAATAAGAATAAACAATTTAGTTGTTTGTATAAAGAGTCTTGACATACTGAATATAGTGTTCATGATTTATATTAATGAAAATTTGGAAACAACTTACATGTTGAACTATTCTGGGGGTTATTGGACAAATAATGAAATATTATATAGCCATTAAAATGGTCTTTGCAAAGAAATTTTTTAAGCGAGATATTTTATTTATTTTCATTCTTATTTTATTTTACTTTTTTATTTTTTAATTACAGTATAATTAATATAGAATGTTACATTAGTTCTAGGTGCACATATAGTGATTCAGTAACTCTATATATTACTCACTGTTCATAATGATAAGTAACTTAATCCCCTTCACCTATCTCACCAATCCCCCACCCCACCTGCCCTCTGATAGCCATCAGTTTGTTCTTTATAGTTAAGAGTCTGTTGTTTGGTTTGTCTCTTTGGTTTGTTTCTTAAATTCCACATATGAGAGATACCATGGTATCCATCTTCCTCTATTTCACTTAATATTATACTCTCTAGATCCATCTATGTTGTTGCAAATAGCAAGATTTCATTCTCTTTTATGGCCAAGTAATAGTCCTTTTTATATATATGGCCATCTTCTTCATCCATTCATCTCTCAATGGATACTTGGGCTGCTTCTATAATTTAGTTATTGTAAAGAATGGAATAGTAGAATTACTGGGTCATATGGTAATTCTATTTTTAATTTTTTGAGGAATCTCTGTACTGTTTTACAGAGTGGATGTACCAGTTTGCATTCCCATCAACAGTGCAAGAGTGTTCCTTTTCTCCACATTCTCATCAACACTTACTGTTTCTTGTGTTTCTGGTTTTAGCCATACTGACTGATGTGAGGTGATATTTCATTGTGGTTTTGATTTACATTTCCCTGATGATTAGTGATGTGGAGGATCTTTTCATGTATCTGTTGGCCATCTGCATGTCTTCTTTGGAGAAATGTCTGTTCATATCTTCTGCCCATTTTTTACCTGGATTGTTTTTGGGGTGTTGAGTTGTATGCATTCTTTATATGTTTTAGATACTAACCTTTTATCAGATTCATCATTTGTAAATATCTTCTCTCATTCAGTAGGTTGTTCTTTGGTTTTGTTGACTGTTTCCTTCACCGAGCAGAAGCTTTTCATTTTGATTTAGTACAGTTTATTTTTGCTTTATTCCCCCCTTGCCTCAGGAGACACATCTAGAAAAATGTTGCTATGGCCAATGTAAGAGAAATTACTGCCTGTGCTCTCTGCTAGCAGTTTTATGGTTTCAGGTCTCAAATTTAGGTCCCTTATCCATTTTGAATTTACTTTTGCATATGGTGTAAGAAAGTGGTCCAGTTTTCCCAACACCATTTGCTGAAAATGACTGTCTTTTTCCTATCACATATTCTTGACTCCTTTGTCAAAAATTAATTGACCATATAACCACAGGTTTATTTCTGGGCTCTCTACTCTGTTCCATTGATCTATGTGTCTATTTTTATGTCAGTACCATACTGTTTTGCTTACTGTAGCTTTGTAGTGTATCTTCAAACTTGGGATTGTGAAACTTCCAGTTTTTTTTCTTCTTTTTCAAGAGAGTCTTTTAGAAAAAAGGATAATTCTACTAAAAACTTTTAATGGTAATTTTTGTTTGCTTTTTAAAAAAATTAGTTTTTCAGAATACAAGAATAAATGCTTAATATAAAAGGTTCAAGTATTATAGGTGTTTATGATGGAGAGACTATCACTATTATAGTTTGATATACAATACCCCCAATTTTTCAGATGAATATCTAACATTTTATTTTTATTTTTATTTTTTTTATTTATTTATGATAGTCACACAGAGAGAGAGAGAGAGAGAGAGGCAGAGACATAGGCAGAGGGAGAAGCAGGCTCCATGCACCGGGAGCCCGACGTGGGATTCGATCCCGGGTCTCCAGGATCGCGCCCTGGGCCAAAGGCAGGCGCCAAACCGCTGCGCCACCCAGGGATCCCTTAATTTCTTTTAAAATCAGAAGCAAAAAAACCCCCCTGACTTTTAGGCCAGAAAAACTTTTAGGCAGCTTTGTTATATAATATTAATATATTCATCCTTATACTAGCACAGTTATAATCTTTAATATTTGTTTTTGAAGGAGGCGACCACAACAGTCTTAATGCAGCTTTGCCTGTCCCTGAAAAGATTTCTTGCAAAGAAAGAACACTAAACATTTTAGATCTTATATCTCTATTCTCTTCCTGGAAATTCACAACTCGAGGCTCACAGGAGCTCTGCAATAAAAACAAAACAACAACAACAAATTACAGAACTTAGTTTACTGCAGGGTTCTCAAGGCTTATTTGATCCTGAAGTGTTTTTTTCTTCTACATAATAACTACTATCTTCTCCTAGAACTCATCATCCATGGAAGAATTCAGGAAATAATTAACTTTCTACTACATTAAGGTTCAACATCGATCAAGAAGAGTTCAGAGCTAAAATTTCTCAACCATCTTTTTTTTTCAAAGCAGACCATACAGAAGCCTAAAGGATTATTCTTTGTTCTCTGCAAATAGAATGATACTTGATGCTCTTAGAGCAGCATGCTAGCAACACAGCCCTACCTATCCACTTGGCAAGAGAATTTTATTGTTGCAGAAGTTTTGGATTTATGCTACACAGCTCACGGAGACCCGTTTCAATTCCGTTTTCTTGATAGGTTTGCAGCATCATGAGGATGAAAATAATTCCCAAATGGCAAGGAAGGGTGAAAAGCTGCTTTCCGGAATCCCAGAACATGTTATTCCATAACCTATCAGACCTTATTAAGAGTGACTTAAAATCTGTCTGTTCTCAAAAGGTTTCTCCAGTAACAGATTTCTTGGTTCCATTTCAGTTCCTGCAGTTCCCATAACCACAGCCTATTCAATTTAGCAGCGCTCGGCTGCATAAATGCTGAAATTAAAATGTGCTTTCAAAATTCAGTCCACAGCCAAACTGACCTAACGTAGAAGCATCTCCACAGTCAGATTTAATAAAACCATATGAATCTGAGGGAGAAGGCAGAAGAAGGATGAGTATCTCTGAGGTATAAACTAAAAGTGGGGTCTTTGAAAAGTTTATGCTAACAAATGTCCCTTTTTGTTGGTTTTCTGTTTGACAGAAAAAGTCAAAGACCGAAGTCCTTTCTTTTCAGTTGTCAGAAGTTTATCCATTAGGAAGATGATCTCTATGATTTTTCTGGAAGCAATTGCATTTGTCTGCCCTTAGTGCTTTAAAGTACAGATATTTCTTGCCTGGGAGATTCTTTAAAGCATTTTGATTAAATGGAAACCATCAAAGATAGGTGGCCATAATATTTTTTCCAATAAGGAAACAAAAATTCTTTTTTTTTTTAATTTTTAAAATTTATTTATGATAGTTACACAAAGAGAGAGAGAGAGGCAGAGACACAGGCAGAGGGAGAAGCAGGCTCCATGCACCGGGAGCCCGACGTGGGATTTGATCCCAGGTCTCCAGGATCACGCCCTGGGCCAAAGGCAGGCGCCAAACCGCTGCGCCACCCAGGGATCCCGAAACAAAAATTCTTTTAAGGAAAAAAAAAAATAACCCAACCCTGCTCATTTAACTATAGACCTGAATTCCAGAAGAGAGAGAACCAACTTAATTCCCTGAACACACAGTATTTAGCGAAACAAACAAACAATGACAACGACAAAAATGAAAACAGGGTTTGGCCAGGCTCTGCTCTGTCCATCTTTCATCACACCCAGTGCACTTCACTGAAATGATTTATTTATGGGTCTGTCTTTCTTAAAGTAGAAAAGACCTCAAGGGCAGGGAGCTTGTGATATTTGCTTGGTCTCTCCAATGCCCACAACAGTGGCTAGCATATATGAGGAGCTTAATGCAGGATCTCACTTCTGAAGAGTATTTTTTTTTAAGAGTGTGTATTTGTATGTGTGTGTATGGGAAAGAGAGGAGAGGAGAGGAAGAGAACATCTGTCTTGGCTGGTGAAGGTGATGAAGGTCTGATAAAACTCCTAACTACTGATATTATTTCCTATTAAAGCCCTACCTGGGCTCCTTATTTTTGAGTCAATAGAAATATCTGTAACTTTTTTCAGAAGCTACTATGTGTTTACAAAAATAGTAACAAAGGAAAAAAGAAACTAAATATTTTTTTAAGACTTTATTTATTTATTCATGAGAGACACAGAGAGAGAGGCAGAGACACAGGCAGAGGGAGAAGCAGGCTTCATGCCGGGAGCCCAATGCGGGACTCGATCCTGGGACTCCAGGAACACGCCCTGGGCCAAAGGCAGGCGCCAAACTGCTGAGCCACCCAGAGATCCCCCAAAAGAACCTAATTTATTATTATTATTTTTTTAAATAATACATTTATTTTTTATTGGTGTTCAATTTGCCAACATACAGAATAACACCCAGTGCTCATCCCGTCAAGTGCCCCCCTCAATGCCTGCCACCCATTCACCCCCACCCCCCGCCCTCCTCCCCTTCCACCACCCTTAGTTCGTTTCCCAGAGTTAGGAGTCTTCCATGTTCTGTCTCCCTTTCTGATATTTCCTACCCATTTCTTCTCCCTTCCCCTCTATTCCCTTTCACTATTATTTATATTCCCCAATGAATGAGACCATATAATGTTTGTCCTTCTCCAATTGATGAATTTCACTCAGCATAATACCCTCCAGTTCCATCCACGTTGAAGCAAATGGTGAGTATTTGTCATTTCTAATGGCTGAGTAATATTCCATTGTATACATAAACCACATCTTCTTTATCCATTCATCTTTCGACGGACACCGAGGCTCCTTCCACAGTTTGGCTATTGTGGCCATTGCTGCTATAAACATCGGGGTGCAGGTGTCCCGACATTTCATTGCATCTGTATCTTTAGGGTAAATCCCCAACAGTGCAATTGCTGGGTCATAGGGCAGGTCTATTTTTAACTCTTTGAGGAACCTCCACACAGTTTTCCAGAGTGGCTGCACCAGTTCACATTCCCACCAACAATGCAAGAGGGTTCCCTTTTCTCCGCATCCTCTCCAACATTTGTGGTTTCCTGCCTTGTTAATTAAAAAGAACCTATTTTAAAGGCAAATCACTTTGGTAATCTTCTTGAACAATCCAACTGGAGTAATTGGAAGGACAGTTAGCAAATACATCATCAGCCGACAAGTAGATTAGGTACTCTACAATACACTAGGTGCTTGACATGGGTCACTCATCTTGAAAGGCTCATGAACTGGTTTGGGAGGTAATTCAACATACCTTAGCCAAAATGTCTATTAGAAAATAGGGACAGAGCAGTGATTTTAAATCATGCTTCCATATGTCAGGGCTATTCTAGAAACAGAACTCAGGTATCGCCTGCCAAAAATGAATAATGGTAGCCTGTTTCTTAGTTTATGAATTGGTAAAAGAAAAAAATGGTTATTAGAATTTTATCAATTTTATATTTTTACCCTATCCATCTTCCTTAAACAGTGGTATTTACTATCATTAATAAGATGGTAAAGAGCTATGAATCTGTAGCAAACACACATTGAGAGAAAAAAAATTCTGAAATTGCTGAGGACTTAATTTCACAGTTTCTTATTTTTAAGGAAATATACTTCTGGTTGTAATGTTATATTTTTTATACAGTCATTTTTTTCTCCTGGTAAAAGGGTTCTCAGTTTGTTAGATGAATTAAATATATCAATTTATTATGGCATTCCTACCAGATGACCATAATATTCAGATATTTTTCTACTGAAATAAATTGGGAAACAACCAAGTATAAGCAGATGCGAAATGGAATGAGCAAACAATTTTATCAATTTTTGTCTATTTATATCCCAACATTGCATCGAGGCTGTAAGGCTGTTAAATGCTACAAGCAAATTTTCAGACAATAAGGTACACCAGTGAGAGCAACATAGCAGGAAAATGTTTTCTTGAAGTATGTGGTATTTCAAATAAGCCTGGAAGAATAAATCAAATCTGGGGGGAAAATTGCTTTAGAAATGCAAAGTGACCCAACAGTTATTTTTATGGCATTTGGTAGTAATGTTGTTAATTTTATAGCCATATTTTTAAAAATCTTATTCACATTGTCAAGGACATTGTACATTGTAGATTTTTTTTTTAACTACTAAAGCATTGAAAGAGGAAAATAATCCCACTGTTTGAGTGGACTAACATTTTGATGCACTTGTTTTCTGCGTAGTTGCAACTGACTACATCATTTCGTATCCAGGGTTTTTCAGTTAAGATGAAAACTTAAACTTTTTCTCATGTTATTAAAAAAAATTGTGGAGGGGCACCTGGGTGGCTCAGTGGTTGGGCGTCTGCCTTTGGCTCAAGTTGCGGTCCCAGGGTCCTGTGATCGAGTCCCACGTGGGGCTCCCTACAGGGAGCCTGTTTCTCCCTCTGCCTGTGTCTCTGCCTCTCTCTGTGTCTCTCATGAATAAATAAAATATTTTTTAAAAAATCTGTGGATGTGGTATCTTTAATTGATGCATAATAGAACACTATAAAGATATATCAATTTATGTATCAATTCCCTTATTTCTATGTATTTAGGTTAAGGCGTCTCATCTTCCACTATTAGAAGCCTGAGATAAACTGGTTAGTTGATGTTTTCCTTTGCCTCTGTCCATTTCCTGCTCTGTGAGGTCCCTAGGTCCTGCTGTCTCCTCCATCAGCCATGTGGTTTGAGGAGGACTGATCTAGCTCCAGGAGTGGGAGCCATGCCTTTGGCTGTGGAGGTCGGTTCAGAGCTAGGCATATAACCACTTAAAAGAGACAATACATTCCCATGACACTCTTCATTCAGAAATTTCATTTTCAGAGTTAGAATTACTATATGTGGCACCAGAGTATCTTCTGGTGCACCACACTGCATCACATAAACATAGCCATAGTACACAATTCTAGTTGAGATCATTCAAGGTCACAGTGAATGTGATTCAAGAAAAATGAAGAGGAAGCCTGACCTGTTTGGGGAACAGAAAGGAAAAGAAGGGGGCTTATTTGGAGCTAAGAGAGAATTTACGTCCAGAGGAAAAGCTGGTGAAACAAGAATCAGCATATAAAAGGAAATGTATTAAAGTTTAGGGTATGTATAATTCAAAATTGTTCATTGTGTTCATATGTTTACAATTCTGTGACAAAATAGGACTATTCTGTGGATAAGAAAGTTCTCTGAATTATCAAATGTCAACAGAACTAAAATCCTCAAGAAAGGCATGTTGGTTAAGTGTCCGACTCTTGATTTTGGCTCAGGTCATGATCTCAGGGTCATGGGATCAAGCCCCAACTTGGGCTCCATGTTGGATGTGGAGTCTGCTTGAGATTCTCTCTCTCCTTCTCCTTCTGCCCTCTCCCTGCCCTCTCTCCCTCTCAAATAAATAAACTCTTAAAATCCTTAAGAAAAAAACCTTTTTTTAAAAAAATTTTTTTTAATTTTTATTTATTTATGATAGTCATCGAGAGAGAGAGAGAGAGAGAGAGAGAGAGAGAGAGAGGGGCAGAGACACAGGCAGAGGAAGAAGCAGGCTCCATGCACCAGGAGCCCAATGTGGGATTCGATCCAGGGTCTCCAGGATCACGCCCTGGGCCAAAGGCAGGCGCCAAACAGCTGCGCCACCCAGGGATCCCAGAAAAAAAACTTTTACCTGAAGGTTGATGAGTGTTTGTTCTATATACACCCCCAGCTCCTAAAACTTAAACTCAAGAACTAAGAAAGAAAGAAGGTAATCACTAAAGAACTTGAAATCAAAGAAAGTATCTACGGCTACCAGAAGAGACATATCCAGTTTGTGGCTGTGCAGAATCAAACCAAAGGCTGAAAGACATGGTCATACTCTTGTGAGGTTTGAATGATTTAGTGAATCCTGGAATCTTCAGTTCTTTGCCAATAAAAAGAAGCCTAAATGAATAAAAGTTCATGGATCTCTGCCCTCTGACCAAGTGACAAACAGTGCTTGGTACAGGGCGGGCTTATGGGAGTTTGGGAACTCAGAAATCACACTAAAGAAAATTATCTATGAACCAGTGGGGGACAAACGAATTTGCCTGTAATACAAGGCTCTACACTGGTATGCACAGAGACTTTTTTTTTTTTTAAGATTTTATTTTAAAGAGACACAGAGAGAGAGGCAGGCAGAGACATAGGCAGAGGGAGAAGCAGGCTCCACACAGGGAGCCCAATGCAGGACTCGATCCCGGGACCATGGGATCACACCCTAAGCCGAAGGCAGATGCTCAACCTCTGAGCCACCCAGGCGTCCCTGCACAGAGACTTTTGATCCACATGCAATGCTGATCAAGGCTTTAATTTGAACCCAAGTCACTTGACACAGTGTCTACAGTACAGTTACCTGCTACAATGGCTGGCAGGTTGCCATTGTTTTATATACCACCTTCTGAAACATTGAAAACCCTCATTAAAAGTAGGTGAATACACATATTTGAAGTGGCTTATAAGAATACCTATAATAAATTAGGAAAATACCAATAAAGCAGGCCCAGGAAAACTATAAATAGAAGATAAAACCAAAGGAAGAGGCAAGACATGGCTATGAATGCCCTGTGGATCCCCTCATTTCCTACAATGACCTGCAAATTTGGCTTCGTGACAGCCAAGGCCCAAAGCATGAGCACTTATGGCAATGATTTGCATTGTCTGTAAGAAATAGGTATATTTGTATCTTTTGTGGGAAGGTGGAGGAAGGAGTGTTTCCTAAATATTAATATATTTGGTAACTAATTAGTTTTGAAGGTCTCTAAGCAGCCATTATAACAATTATTACTTTCATTCATATGGCACTTAAGGCTTTGCAAAGTAATTTACACACTTTCTTTAATTTGCACAAAAATCCTGTGATGCAAGATTTGAGGGGATGGTATTTCTCGTTCATGCATCAAGGAACCCTGCCTCCCTGGAAACACGACACAAAAGTAGAAAATAAGCAGAAAGATCTCCGAGACAACAAACCAAGTGGCAACAAGCCTATGCATAGGAAGAATTTCTCCCTCAGAACCTACATCCCCTTACTTAGCCTGAAATTCTAACAAGCATAGTTTCCTTCCTAAAACCGTAGCAGGTTGAAAGTTAACAAAATACTATTACAGACAAGCACTTTGAAAGCCCCCCCACCCGACCCCCGCAAAGCTAGTATGTATGAAAGCAACCTGTGGTATAGAAACTGAAAACCCTCAACATTCACCAAGAAGCATAAGCAGGGATGTGTTAAGAGGTCAGGCCTGGACCCTGACCCTCCAAGAGTCAGTTGCTCACGCTGTTACCTCACCAACCTCTCAGGAAATGAAATGACATCACGGCCACCCACTCCCAACCCTTACAGCCGTTCAGTGACCTTCCAAGGCTCATAAAATAAAATCCTTACTTAAAATGGCCCAGAAGGTCCTGCAGGTTCTGGCCTGCTTCCTGCGTCTCCAACCCGTGTCACATCCCCTCCACTCCAACCCCACCTGCTGAGGCTGCTTCTGCACACTTTCTTCCACCTGGAAGTGTCTCACTGCTGCCTCTCCTGGCCAAACTGAAAGGGCATTTCCTTGGGAAGCTTTACTCAATCCCGGAGTCTAGATTAGGTTTCTTTGTGAACCCTTAGCACCTTTGCATTTGAGAACTGATCACAGTAGCATTTAATCATGAGTCTGATTGTTTGATACCGGTTTCCTCCAGGGTGCTGCGAGCTCTGGGAGAACAAAGCCCAAGGCTGCAATACATGCAGAATAAATATTTACTGTAAAAGAAAAAGAAGAGTAGGTAATGTCAAAGGACAAGCATGATACATTTTTCCCGGTAAATATTTCAATTTCACCACAAGATCTTTTTGGGAAGCAAGAAGCTATTATTTTCTTTATTAAAGCAAAAAAAAAAAAAGATTCATTATGGAGTAGAACGCAGAATTCACATGAATTTTAAAGCTAAAATACACGATTCCAGGAATGCTTCAGCCTACGCCCCCCCCCCCCCCCCCGATTTTTCTCCAGGCATTGTGCTTAAAATAATACGGAAGCACGGTGTGGCAAGAGATCCTTTTCCCCAGGGATCTGGAGCATCAAGGCTCATCTCCATTTTACTAGATGAGAATGTGTATGAAAAAGGCTTTGCAAATCCTAAGGCACTGTGCAAACACATTATTACTGAGCGATGTGTCCCGAAGAGGGGGGGTGGGGGGGAATGGCTCGGTTCGTGCTGTTCCGCCAATTACAGGTGAGGCTGGCGCCAGGACCCGGGTCTCCCGGGGCCTGTCCCGCCCACCGCTTTCCATTAACGCGCAGCACCCGCCACCTGCTCCCCGCTGCCAAGGTCCCCTCCCTCGCAGCCGCCTCTGGGGCCGACGCCCTGGGGCCACCTGCGCTAACACTACAAGTTCTGACCCGCAGGGTGGAGAAGGGGCAGGACGCGCAGCCGGGCGCTTGCCGGCAGCGTCAGGCGGGGGCTTGTCGCCGGGCCCCAGCACCGGGCAGTTAGCCCCCCGCGAAGCCGACAGGCTCGCCCCCTAGCGGCGCAGACGCGGCCCGGCCGCGCGCCCCGCAGCCCCGGCGGGCCGAGAAGCGCAGGCGGCGAGCCCGGGCCGGGACGCGGGAAAGCTCCGGAGTAACTAAGCAAAGAGCACCCGCCGCAGCGGGCCCCGAGGCGGCCGCCGGGGTGGGGGGCGCGTCCCCGGCAGGCCCCGTGCGCCCGGCCCGCGCGCTGGCGGAGCCTGGACCGGCGGCGGGAGGCGCCCCCGCGGCGCACGCCCGCCCCCCCGCCCGCCCGCCCGCCCGAGCCACCCACGCCGGGGCCGCCGCCCGCCGCCCGCCGCCCCCCGCCCCGGGCTCGCGCGGCGCGTGCGCGGGTGGGCGTGGGAGGCCGGGGCGCTACTAGCGGCGGCTGTGCGCGCGCGCTCCCCCGGGCGCCCTCCCGCGCAGGCCGGCCCGGCTCGGCTCGGCCCCGGCGCGCGTCACGAGGGAGGGGCTGGCGGGCGGGCGGCAGGGGGTGGGGCCGCCGACCGGAGGGGCCCGAGCGGCGCTGCCGAGCCCGAGCCCGAGCCGGAGCCGGAGCCGGAGCCGGAGCTGGGCGCGGGCGGCTGCGGGCCGGCGGCGGCGGCGGCGGCGGCGGCGGCGGGAGAAGATGGTGGCGCTGGAGGTCGGAGCGGCTGGAGCGGAGCGTCATTCCCAGGCTTGGCCCCCGCGCTGTCACTAGCGCCGCCTGCTCCCGCGGGCCCGCGGACCCAGCTGTCAGGCAAGGTGCCGCCGCCGAGGGGTGCGTGAGTGGGGGTGCCCCGGCCGCAGAGGGGCTGCGGGAACAATAGTGCGGATGACGGGGACAGCCGGCGGCGTCCGGGGGCAGCGCCTCGAGCCTGGAGCCAGCCCGGCGGGGGAAGGGGCGCCGAAGCGGGGACGCCGGGGTCCGGTGCGCGCGGAGATGCGGGGCTCGGGAGGCGGCGGGCGTGCCTGACGGCGGTCCTGGAAGCAGCGCGCGCCTGTGTGCGTGTGTGTGTGTGTGTGTGTGTGTGTGTAAAAGGTACGGCCCAGGGGGTGGGGGTGGCGGACCGTAGGTGCTGGAGAATGACATTTCCAGGAATCCCCGCTAGGATCTCTCATCCCTTGGCTGACTCTCCCGGAGGAAGAGTGTGGTGATGGCAACGATGGGGTGGGCAGGATGCACTTGGTATGTGTGTGCAGACAGGCGGTGGGGTAGGTGCCGATTTGTAAGATCCCATGCGTGTGAGTGTGTGTGTGTGTGTGTGTGTGTGTGTACTCGTGTGATTGCCTCCACGCTCCCCCTAACTGCGCTCCCAACCCAGAGATGTGCAGGTGCCCTGACTTGCTGCCACCCGCTGACTGTGGGACAGTGTTTGTTGTTCTGACCCTGCAACTCTGAGTACAGTCTGTTCTGCTCTTGTGTGAGGGTGGGATTCTCGCTTCCCCTTTCTCTGGCTTCTCGACATGGGGACGTGGAAGTGTGCATGTGGTTTTGGGCGCAAGGCAGGGAAATAGGACGATGGTTACCCCTTCTGGGCTCGCGAGCCTCCCTGGATTTGAAAGGAGCTTCTATCCTGTGACACTTCTCTCCTCGGCCCCGTAAGGGTCTCAGATGCTCTGACTCTGCAGTTTCTATTGTTTATCTCTTGTCTGACCTTAATGGCCACATTCATCTCTCCGTCCCCACAACTTTGAATGTCAACTAGACCTTCTCCTTCCACATTCCAACACTGAAAACCTTACGGCTGAAGAATGGCTGATCCTTATGTTGGTTCTTGTAGAATGAACTCCGGAACTGTCTGTAGAAAGATGGGGACAGGGGGAGTATTGAAGAAGAAGAAGAAAAAGATCGTTCTGGCAGATGTTTCGTACCCCCTTGGTCAGCGTCACGCACAGGCAGGGCGTTTTCCTAAGGAAAAGGGATACTTTATTTCAACTGCTGGTGTCATCCGCTCTTCCAGTTCTCACAATGGCTAGGTGGTGCCATATATCATTCACGAACTGAAATCTCCTAAGACCCATCGGAGATGGGGTCCTGGGTTGGTGAAGTCTGCTTTCCTAGCCAATGTAGCCTGATAATAGAGAATTTGAAAAATGTCAGGCTGGCAATAAGTCATCCAGTGGGAGCCAGGACACAGAATTGCATCCAGAGTCTATAGCTGTTTAACTGTCTCTGCGTGATAAAGATAGGCTTATGTGGGGTTGGGTAAAGATAGAGAGAGAGCATATTCGTGTGTGTGTGTGTGTGTGTGTGTGTGTATGTGTGTGTGTCCACTGCAGTTTGACTCCCCATCGACTGTATTTCTCCTGCGGTATTTGTAAGAAGGAATGCTCCTCTACACTTTAATATCCTGATACTTCTTTATTAACATGTTGTGTGACTAGATTAACCTGCTTAGAACATATTTAAATCACACCTTAAATTCTGCTGCATTGCTGTCAGAATCCAAACTGGCTGCTCCGATCCTCTTTGAAAAGCCTGTAAGCAGTCATGGCTATTCAAGTAAATATGTAACACGTTGGCCTCAGACGGTTCTTTCTCTTTTTCTATCGTAAAAAAAATTTGTTTTGTTTTGTCAAAGGTTGCATGATATTGTTGTTACATTGAAAATAATGAAACTAGTGCTGTGCACATATGTTTTTTTTTCTTCCTGTTTATCTTCTCTTAATTAATGGTGATATATAGACCAGGTGCTCTTGAAACTGTGAACGTTAAATTTCCCCACGTCCTTCAGTCAAGCCTTCTAAAATTTTAATGTGAGGTTGTTGGATCTCCTCCAAGATTTAAGGATAGATTTATAAAAATGAATTTTGAATCTCAGTTCTTTACTCCATATTATTTCTGCCAATGTCTTTCTGAGAAAAGTGCTTATGGAATTTAAAAAGCATTCAAAGAGGTTCTGTGTTTTTTTTTCTTTAAGTTGTCTTTATATTTGTAAGTAAAATCCAGAGATGTAAATGTCTTACAGGAAAGTTTAAGAATATTAGAAATTGACAAGGTAAATACATTGTTTAGAAGAAGAGTAATTATACAACACAGTTGATGACTCAGGAATTAGTGATTTCATTTCCATTGTAAATGTGATGATTTAAAAAATATAGTGCCTGGCTTTTCCAGAGATTGGACTGGTAAGTTTCATAATACAAGCTTGACTCCTATAATTCACTCTGGTAAGCAGTTGTACCTTTTGCTGTAGCCGACAGCAAACCGTTTGTTTTGTGTGGATGCATGTTCTTCAGTTAAAGCGCCATTAATGCTTTTCCATTATTGGGTCTGTTAGAGAAGTTAGTTTTTCAGAAAACTTGGAAGTAAAAGACATTTGAAAATTGGCCTGTGGAGCCAAAAGGAATATACTGTGGTACTATGGGGAGATAGGACTTGTATCCTACAAGGAAAAAGTAATTGTTGCTAAAACTGAGAGAATTGTAAGGACTAGAGGCCAAAGTTAACCCTTAGGGTTATAATCATTAACTTACAAATATTTAATTGACCTACGACATCTTGGTCTCTGTGTACCTTTGGATGGAGTTTGGGAGATTGGGAGGACCAGAGATGTGAAGAATAAGGAGACTTAGATCCTGCCTAGAGGAAATTCATGTCCTGGAAGGAAAGACAGGGCGTACAGGTAGCTGACTATAAAAATGGTGCAAAATGGCTTCATTGCCCAAAAAACTGTGTTCCTTCATTCCTGTAGGTGTTCATAAGATAAAACAATGGCTGCCAGTAAAAGAGTTGGGGAAGGTTACATGGAAGAGGTCGCATTTGAGCTGGGATTTATACAGGTGGCATTTGGGCTGGCAGGGAAGGAAAGGCATCTGTGAAAAGGAGTGAGTAGCAGAGACTTGGTGATGGGAAGATGTGTGCTTGCAGAAAGAATGGTGTGCTTTGGAATTCCACAGGAAATGCCAAGGGCTATAATGAGGGGTAAAGTGAGAAAGAGAGGTTCAAGGTTATGGAGCACCTTGTATACAGATCTCATTCAGTAAGTACCAGGGAGTTATGTTAGGTTTCTGAGGAAGACGGTTGACAGGATCAGAATTGTGCTTTAGGGCAATAATCTTGTAGCGTTTTGCTGGACATAGTACAATGAGAAAAGACTGGTTATAGGGAGACCAGGTAGAGTCCATCATCAAATTAGGGGTAAGAGGAAATGAGACAGTGAGAATGAGGGGAAGAGACAGACTCAGGGACTGAGATAGGCATAATTTAAATGCTGAGCAGAGAAGTCCCTGCTGGGGCACCTGGGTGGCCCAGTAGGTTAACCATCTGCCTTCAGCTCAGGTCATGGTCCCCGGGTCCTGGGATCAAGCCCCGTGTCAGGCTTCCTGCTCAGTGAGGAGACTGCTTCTCCTCTTCCTCTGCCCCTCCCCCAGACTCATACTCCCCTACTTCCCCCTTAAATAAATAAATAAAATCTTAAAAAAAAGATGTCCCTGTTGGGCTCAGCTGAGACACTATTTGGGTCCTTGTCAGAGAGGAGGTTCAGAGCAGGATGAGGAAGAGGAGAAAAAAAAATAGGTTTCATTCTGGGCATGACAGATTGGTCCAAAAAAAGGGACTAGAATACAAGGCTAACTTTTCCAGAGAGAAGTTAAAGCTACAAAAAGAGATTTGTGAGTCCTCTACTTGGGAGTGATTTTGTTGTCTCAGAAACGGCCAATAGAGAAAACAGAGCGAAACAAAGCAAAAGGTAAGGGTAAAGATCCTCAGGGCATGTCTATATGTTGGAGGGGAGAAGAGAAAGAAGAGGATAAACACAAAATTAAACCAGGGGAAGCTGGAGCAAAATGGTGGAAGTCGTGTGGTGTCCTGGCAGCTGGGAAAGGTGAGAGAGCCACCACCATTAACACATCATTCGTACATCCCATAGGGCTGAGGATACAACAAGGGAAAAGCCACTGGACTTGATTCCTGGCTTTCCTTAATTATCTTTGAGGTAAGTGGAAGTGGTGGCCAGGCTGCTAGGGAGGGGTTAAAGAGTCAGGGATGATGCACGTGGAAAGCAATGAAGATAGATTTCCTTTTAAGTAAATTGGGTGGCAAAGGAGGAAAGAGTTTGATGCATCAAAGAAATGGCATACTATAAAGTCATCTTTTTAGCATAAGACTCAAGCCCACTTATCACGGGAGAAGAATCCATAGAAAGGAAGAGATTGAGAAAGTAAGAAAGAATCTTAACTGATAGAATCAATCTTCAAGAAGGCGTGGGAAGGACTCTTGAGACAAAAGCATGGGGTTTTTGAGGTAGAGAGAATAATTTGACCATCATCTTCTAAATAAAGTCAAAGGACAAGTGGGTAGGTTGAAACCACCAATAGAATAATGACTTGGGTATGCCTTGTGGAAATGTAACAATTGAGTCAGTTAGGGACGAATAAAAGATTACCATTCAACTTGAAGGCCTGCTGCATTTGGAGAGCATGAATTTATAGTGGAACCAATTAGCCCTATATAAGCAGAGTTCGAAAACTACTTATATAATTTTTTAATAGTGAACATTTAATGTTGTTTAATACAGTGGTTCCTCTTTCCCTTAAACTCAATGAAAAGAGAAAAATGTTTACCTTTAAAATTAGCTGAATAAAAACCTCCACCCAAAGTATTTTCTGTGACTATTCTCTCTGAGGGATTGCTGACTTAAATCAATAAAGCATATAGTAAAATAATGAAAAAAAACATAAGCGTTTTCAGAAAGATGAGTTTTCTCTGTCTATAACAGCAGGATATGGCTTTACAGAGAAGTGTGAAGTCGATTTTTCAAAAGAAAAATCAAATATAGCACCTCATCCAACACCATACTCATCATAAGCACTCAATAAATATTTGTCACATGAATATATGAATAAATTTATTTTTTAGTAAGCTAGCTATAGTTCCAAGGTTTAAATTTTTTTTTTTTAATTTTTATTTATTTTATGATAGTCACAGAGAGAGAGAGAGAGAGAGGCAGAGACACAGGCAGAGGGAGAAGCAGGCTCCATGCACCGGGAGCCTGACGTGGGATTCGATCCCGGGTCTCCAGGATCGCGCCCTGGGCCAAAGGCAGGCGCTAAACCACTGCGCCACCCAGGGATCCCTAGTTCCAAGGTTTAAAATATCAGGATTTCTTTCTTATTTACACCATAGACATTGAACGAGTTGCATTCCATGACCTATACATGTTTATGATAGAATTAAAACAATTTTATTTACTCATACCTGCTAAATATGTTGAAGTTCTAAAAAAAATTGTTTTTATAAAACTTTCTTTTTTAATAAAATAATCATGTATCCTTTAGACCCTTGAATTATGGGGCTGTCACGATTCCAGACGAGTTTATAGCACTTCAAGCGTGGTGAGTGATGATTTTGAGGTTCTTATGATGAACCTTCAGCAGACCTTCACTAAGTGCCTCCTCTAGACCAGACACTATTCCAGGTGCAAGGGATCCAGCAAAGGAGACAACTTCCTACTTGTCACTGACCTTTTAGTGGGAGGAGATTAAGAAATAAATAAATATATAATATGTCAGGGGGTGGTAAGGGCCATGAAGAATAGAGCAGGGAAGACAATAGAGTGAGACAAAGTAGAGGGTGCTATTATTTTTATAAAGGGTGTTCACGGAAGGCCTTGAGCAAGGAGAGTTTAATGAGGTGAAGGAATATCCCACACAGATATTTAGGGGAAGGGCCTTGTAGGCAGAATATCAAGAGCTAAAGGTGTGAGGTGGGAATGTGCTTGGCATGATGAAGGAACAGCAGGGAAGCCTCATGGGTCTCCGTCCTTCATCAGGCCATGTCCTGTCGTTCCCCATAGATGGAGCGGTCACTTGGGGATCCTTCATGGACACTTATGGAGAATGTGATGCCTTGCTTTTCAACATTTCATCAGTTACCCATAAGGCCGTGTCACTAGGTTCCATGTTTGGGCTGATCTGTGTGTCAATCAATGCTGAGTTTGTAGAAGGATGAATGTCCTCAAGCAAACATTGATGTTAGAAAACTTGAGAGAACAGGTTCTATCGGGGTAGGGATGAAATTCTCATCAGCTAGGGGCACCTGGGTGACTCAGTGGTTGAGCATATGCCTTTGGCTCAGGTCCTGATCCCAGGATCCTGGGATTGAGTCCCGCTTCTCTCTCTGCCTATGTCTCTACCAGTCTCTCTGTGTCTCTCATGAATAAATAAATAAAATCTTAAAAAAAAATTCTAGTCAGCTGAAAGTTGTTCCTCTCTGGGAACTGCCATGTGGCTCTTCCACAGTCTGAATCTAGGGTTTCTTTTCTTCCTGCATATTTCATGTCCCATTCTCACGTCTATAGTCCTTGAGGCTTGAACTATGTTTTGTTCACCTGGGCATACCCTATAGCACACAACAAAACTCTTGTGCGTGAGTAAGGGATCAAGTGCTTATGGAAAGGAATGGATGAGACATTGCCAAAGATGTAAGTAGTCCCGGTATAAAGAATGAAAGTAAAGCTCTTTCACCTTGACTCTTGCAGACAGCTGGTTTTCAAAGAGGGCACAGAATTACCACCAGGAGCTGAAGTACATGCATGCAGGGCCTGAGACAATGATTTGGGTACAGGTAGTTTTTTGAGGGAAGGTGATCCCAAGAAGCATAAGTGAGAGTAGAGAAAATGATACCAGGAAGCAAAGCAAGCCAGTACAATGAGGTGGGCTGATGAGCAGCTTACCATTGTGAGCAGTAGAGGCTTGGTGCTGCTGGTACAGTGTCAGATGCACTTTATGGTTGTCTACTAAGTGGTGGGGAAATTGGGATGTTTAGTCATCATTTAATACCAGAGTCACTAAATCCCCAGCACGTCAGGGCTGCCATTAATAGCCTGGGCAAGCTCCGGAGGCACGAGATAAAGCCCTTGGGTAGATAAGCAGAAGGAAGAGTGGGCTGGATGCGGGAATCTGTCAGTGTGCATGGGAAGTGTCCATCAGAGCTGTGCGGGAACCCCAAAGTACGCTGAGGGGATGCAAGAAAGGGCATCACATCCTCCATTCCACATGGAGCATAGTACCATAAATAATTTTTAACAGATAAAAATTGGTTTGATAGCAGTTATTGGTGTTTAATTGAGGGATTTTAATGTATTGCATACCTATCTGCAGTCTAGTTCGTTCCGGAGCCGGCAATGAAGAGCCTCAGTTATCTGGGATGCAGTTTACCCTATATGCCCAAGTATAAGGTACCCTCGATTATAAGGTAGTCCCTAATGTTCCATGAGATGTTTTTTTTTTTTTTTTCCATGAGATGGTTTTAAAAAAGGCCTTATCTCAACTTGAAAACACACATTTTAGGGATACGAATAGAGAGTGGAATGTCTACTTGTATTCAATCTATTAACTTATTTGCATATATTTAAAACCACATTATAGGGATCCCTGGGTGGCGCAGCGGTTTGGCGCCTGCCTTTGGCCCAGGGCGCGATCCTGGAGACCCGGGATCGAATCCCACATCAGGCTCCCGGTGCATGGAGCCTGCTTCTCCCTCTGCCTATGTCTCTGCCTCTCTCTCTTTCTCTCTCTGTGACTATCATAAATAAATAAAAATTAAAAAAAAATAAATAAAACCACATTATATAAAATTGATAATTTAGGAAATACAACATCCTTCTATTCTCACATTGTATAAAATCATTTATTCAAATGTTTCACATGCTTCTTTAGAGTTTTTTTTCATCATAAGACACATTTGGCATATTAATTTCTATCTAACTGGTTTGAAATATAGTACTTCTCAAGTGATGCTGCCATTACAAGCTTTATCAGAAGCCCTGTGTGCCCACTTAGATAACATAAGAACAGTAGTTTTTTCCTTTCTTCCTATAGGTGTATATTCATGATCTCTACAACCCAGCCCCTCTGAGTGACTTGTATAAGGACTTCCAATACAGGCAACTGTGAAGTAATATTTATTTAAATTTGTATTAAAATCTTGGCCTCCTTTTGGATGCATGCGTGCATCCATCCATCCATCCTTTTTTCAATCATATGACCTCCAGAAGCATCCTTACCTAGTTTCGATGGCAGTAATTTCAGGCTATCTCCCCCAGATAGTTGTCAAGTAACTTCTGAACCCCTCCACTTCCTTTTCATGGAATTTTCAGGCTTATGGGATAAAATGTTTTTGATATGGTCTCTCCCTTTAAAATCGGTTGCCATCACATCCAGTATTAATGAATTGCTTGATTTTAGCTCCTATTATCTTGGAGATAATGGGCTCTTTACTTTGGGGCATTCACAAGAAAGGAATTGAGAGAATACATCAAAAGGTGGGAGCTTTCTGTGGAGTCAAACATAAGGTGACTTTCCTTTTCCAAAATCTAATTTTTGGTGGTGGTAAAACCATCCCCATCCACTAAATTTTCTCTCTAGCCCCCTTCTCTTCTGCTTCATGATGAATTACCTAGTGTGAAAAATATAGTAACTATTAATTTTATAAAGGAGTTGATCCGTTATCATTCTGAACAATGTAATCATTTACGTTTCTGATTTCTTTTTTTTTTTTTCGTTTCTGATTTCTTATAAATTCTGTATCTTGAGATCAGTTCGGTGTTCATTAACAGGTACACCTCATTTTAAAGATGAGGCGTACTTGACAAGCTCTGCATACATTTTTTCCCTGTAAATTGTAGCATGTTTTAAATGCAGGGGAAGAGTTTTTCACTGAAAGAAATCCCACTCCGCAGAAATAATTAAACCCTTCATGTGGCTGTCCAGTGAATTAGGATTCTTATATTGGACTTCTCTCTCTCCCTCTCTTTTTTTTTTAAGATTTTATTTATTTATTCATGAGACACACAGAGGCAGAGACATAGGCAGAGGGAGAAGCAGGCTCCCTGCAGGGAGCTCGATGCAGGAATCGATCCCAGGACCCTGGGATCATGACCTGAGCCGAACACAGACACCCAATCACTGAGCCACCCAGGTGTCCCTATACCTGGCTTTCCTAAAGTGGATCACACTCTGCTTTGGTGCCTTTAAAATTGTTTGGACGTGACCTCTAGTGAGAATACAGTTTACACCATAACTCAGCAATATAGATGAGTGAATGTAAACACACACACACACACATACACACAAACATATCACTGGAACAGAAGTTACACTCAACAGCACTTGTCCTTTATTATGTGTAATACACTCAGATATTTTCTGTTTTGTTCTATTCTATTCCATATGGTTGGCAGCCCATTAAACTGATTTCAGCACTAATGGGCTCTGACATACAATTCAAAAAACACTGTTCTGTTGTATCGCATCCATCAACAAGAGTGCTTATTTTCTTATGGTGTGAAATAATTTCATGTCGGAAGTTTGAGGTTTTTTAAATATATTTCAGGTCGTTAGAATATTTGGATCTTGGGTGGTATGTTTGTGTATAATGTCACAATAGTCCTAAAGGGAAACTTTATTGTTCAGTAAATATTTTATTTCTGAAAGTGGAAATTATTAGTGTGGAAAATGGAAAGCAGAGTCAGATGAATGGATCCATTCTTAAATCTAGTGGCTTTCCTGGACTGTGCAGACCACGCCCAGTTGCTGGGTGCTGACCTCACCGTTGGACCCATTACTCACTAGCCTGCCTAATCTCTCCCTACAATTCTTTCCTCCCCTTCTCCCTTCCTGCCTCTTTTCCAAGCTACAGCCCCTAGGCCCCGGGAGTTCAATGATTTCATTCTCAACTGCAACCTAATATATTTTCTTCCCTGATGTGAAAATAGTTTTTACACCCAATTCTCTTCCAAATAACTTGAGCGTATAAGAATTTTTTTTTCCCCCTGAGCTAATACCTAGGGAAGTCTTGTCCTAAAGGAGCTAAAATTTGTTTCACAGATAGAATGTTTCCATAGCATTAGATAGTATGAAAGTCTAACCTAATGTTACACTCAGGTATGAATGCATCCTATATGGCTCTCTGTCTAGTATGAGTACGTACCAACCGCTGTTTTAAATGCTCAGCAGCTTCCCCAGCCAGTGAATGACAACAATCAGGTAACATCACAACTGCAAAGTGCCGAGCATTGTGCTGAGTAATACACACAGTTAACTCATTTGCTTCTCATAATGATCTCATTTACTCTTTACAACCTCATCAGGAGGGGATTTTTGCAGCAGATAGGACTCAGGCTCCTAGAGGTTCTGTCAGCGAATACGGGGCAGGACAGGCGCACTGGCCTCAGATCCAGGGACACACACCATCTGAGGCTGCTTTTACCCTATAGCGATGTGTAAACCAATGAGCATGGCTGTATTCTGATAAAACTTTCTTTATAGAGACTGAAATTAGAATTTCATATCTCTTTTACATGTCACAAAATTTTGATTTCTTTCTTCCTTTTCCTTCCTCCCTCCCTCCCTCCCTCTCTCTCTCTCTCTCTCTCTTTCTTTCTTTTTTTTTCCCACCTAAAAATAAAAAACCATTCCCATCTCCCAGGCAGTAGGCTGGATTTGTCCCCTGAAACTTAGTTTGCTGACTCCTGGGCCCAGATAGCTCCTGCTCTTGGTCTTATTTGTCCTGAGGCCCAGCGGTAGCCTCCCCACCTTCCTCATCCAACTGGTCTCCCTTCTTTATGATGCTCTTGCTGTGTGTGTGTGTGTGTGTGTGTGTGTGTGTGTGTGTGTGTTGCTCTTCCAATGAGGTCTCTCCAGGCTCAGCACCATGGGATGGAAAGGCTCAAACGATTAACTGCCAATATTGAACAAGTCTCTAGATTGGGCTGAGCCTCAGTTTCCCCAGCTGTAAAAGGGGGAATGAATGATGAAACCTGCCTTTCTTATCTCTTCCTACATAGGGCTGCTGGAAGGGTCGAATGAGCTATAAAGGGCTACAGAAAAGTAAGGTACATGTGTCACTTCCTTCTTCGTGCTCTTGAGCAGAAGTAATGTCTCCCTCCTCTAAACAAGGGGCTGGCAAGCATTTTCAGTATAGCGCCAGACAGTAAATAGGTTCTGCGAACCATACAGGTCTCTGTTGCAGCTTCTCAGCTCAGCTGTTGCAGTGCAAAAGCAGCCATAGATAATGTGTAAACCAACGAGTGTGGCTGTATTCCAATAAAACTTTATTCATGTTTGCCAAAATTTGAATTTTATATCACTTTCACATGTCACAAAGTTTTGATTCCTTTCTTGATTTTTTTTTGACCATCTAAAAATGTAAAAACCAGGGACACCTGGGTGGCTCAGTGGTTGAGCATCTGCGTTTGGCTCAGGTCATGATCCTGGGGTCCTGGGATTGAGTTCCCAATGAGTTCCTCATTGGGCTCCCCGTGAGGAGCCTGCTTCTCCCTCTGCCTGTGTCTCTGCCTCTCTCTGTGTGTCGCTCATGAATAAATAAATAAAATCTTTAAAAATAAATAAATAATGTAAAAACCACTCCCATCTCCTAGGCAGTACAAAAACAGGTGGTGGGCTGGCTTTGTCCCACAGAACCTAGTTTGCTGACTCCTGACATAAATGCTCACAACATGTTCCCCTTGTTAACAAGAAACCACAGCTCACTATGGACTACAGCAATGTAGTCCATAGTGTAGACTACTTTATTCCATCACTCTTTTGCCCTTCCAAAATATATATCCACCCACCTATATTTTTTCTACCTCCTTTCTCACTGGCAAGGATAATGGCAGGTAGATAGTATGCACATACACACACACACGGACTATATGCTGAGTACATATTTGTTGAATAAATGGGAAGGAGAAAATCTCCTTGCTTTTCCATGTATCTTATTTTTCTATCTTTAAGAGAAATTCCACCTATTCTCTAATAAACTTTTGGGAATAACTAAGTCAACTTTTGTAATTAAATTTCAGGGGCTTTAAACTTCATGCCTTGAAGTTTTTCTTCCCCCCTGCTATTAACCATAAAAGGAAAAAAAATGTCATGGAAGAAAGGAGGGGGAAACAGTCAAGACAAAATCAACATTTCAGCATAATAAGGGCTTATTGGAGAATAACTAGAGTGGCCAAACATTTAGCTTTAGTCCCTGGGGCTTTCTATCACTCTAGGAGCTCTGGAGGCTGAAGAGCTTCTATGCCTCCAGCTGCCAGCAGCCCTGCTTTTTGCTGTGCTTTCTCAAAAATTTAACTCGAGGGCCAGAACTCTGCATCTAGCTGCAAAGAATGTGCTTTATCTTTTCATCTGTATGTCCCCAATGCGTACCAAGGAATGGTGCACATCTTTGAACAGCAAAGCCTTGAACGTGGCTCCCATTTTATTTCTTGATAAGTACAGACCCAAAAGTGGAAGAATTAGGAAATATATAAATAAAAATTTTCTTCTTAAAATGAGGTGGACAGAAACTGGATGGTGGAATTATAGCAGCCTGGGCATGTGTGTTATTTTTCCAAGCATTCTATGATGAATATGTTACTCTGTGTTCTATCGTGAAGAAATTATGTGTGTGTGTGTGTGTGTGTGTGTAAGTGTGTAAGGGGTAGGAAGAAAAGAATAGTTTAGAAAATTGGAACCAAAATTATTTTTAATTTTTTTTATTCAGTCATGAGAGACAGAGAGAGAGAGGCAGGGACACAGGCAGAGGGAGAAGCAGGCTCCATGCAGGGAGCCCGATGTGGGACTTGATCCCGGGTCTCCAGGATCACGCCCTGGGCCAAAGGCTGCGCCAAACTGCTGAGCCACCCAGGCTGCCCCAGAACCAAAATTATTAATAGTATGTACCCTTTCATAAGATTTGTTAAGGAAAGGAGCTGTGAGGCCAGCTTTCTCATAAGCATTTATTTAGTGTGCCAAAATATATTAATTTTCTGTAACCTGGGTAAGAGATCCATGGCCAGTGTAAAATAAATCATAAAGTGTGCTTTTAGGTTGACATAGACTGTTCCTGCTCTGGTAGATGCTTTCTAGCCTCGAATACAGAATGTTAAGCTGGTGTTAGAAGTGTACATCACATCTAAGTCATGTGAGGTATTTGACGCCTGTTTGGGGAAGAGTGAAGGCTGAGGGGCTCAGAATTTCGTTCCCTGTTATGTCTGAGTTGCCCCGAATGAGACACAACATGCTACTCACTGGCAGTACAAAGACTGTTTTCCCAATGACCCTTAGTGGATGGAGGCAAAGGGGGCTGCGAGTGGCAGCAGGTAGCAGGGTGGCTTAAGCAGAGAGCCGCGAGGTGGTGGAGAGGTAGTGACCCATCTGTCTGTAGTTTCTTGTCGAGAATGAGGCTCTCATTGATGAAGTCAAGAGACTGTGTGTATGAAGGCAGAGGATGGCAGTGTTGTTTGTTATGTTATTTGCATAGTGAATCTTACCTTTTCTTCTTTCTGAGTATAATTTTTCTTAGACACCCCTTCCTCTTTCTTCCACTTGAGCAATTATAGTGGGCCTGTTTACATCTCATGGCTTATGTGGACAGCTCCCTTCTCCACTGGAGGTTTCCAGCAATGTCTGGTTATCATTGATCGTCCTTTCATATGCAGGCTATGACACTGAAGCTGGCC
The DNA here is from genome assembly GCF_003254725.2 of Canis lupus dingo. Lineage (NCBI taxonomy): Eukaryota > Metazoa > Chordata > Mammalia > Carnivora > Canidae > Canis > Canis lupus. The sequence goes on from NC_064243.1 coordinate 87,925,078, forward strand.
AGAGGTCTGTGTTAGTTGGTAGGGTTTGTAGAGGTCTTAGGTTGGGCTCCCTAGAGCAGACACTGAGAAGAGGGAGTCTCCAAATGCCAGTCTTTTTCCTGGGGGGTAGCTCCTGGCTCCTGGTAATATGTGTGTGATATGGAACAGAGGTCTGGGATGTAAGTGTTTGTTACAGTGAATCTCCTGTTTCTAGATCCTTCTCCACCCCCATCTTTTGCTAGGATTCTATCATCTGGTCTCCAAAGAAATGTGTTGAACTCTCTTGTTTGTGGATCTTCTCACTTACATTCTCTTTGTGGATTTATACCTTATTTCTGGCTCTGTAAGTGGGATCCTAAGAGGAAAGGGATAAAAATTATGTGGTCAAGCTGCCACCTTTAACCAGAAGCCACTGAAAGTAAAAGCTAAAGTAGAATCTTTTTTTATTTTTTAAAGATTTTTTATTTATTTATTCATGAGAGACACACCGAGAGAGAGAGAGAGGCAGAGACATAGGCAGAGAGAGAAGCAGGCTCCATGCAGGGAGCCCAACATGGGACTTGGTCCTGGGTCTCCAGGATGAGGTCCTGGGCTGAAGGCGGCACTAAACCACTGAGCTACCCGGGCTGCCCTAAAGTAGAATCTTTGAATGAAGCAGATGCGCGTGTGTACTCACATGCTTAAACATTTACATTATTGCAACTTCTTGGAAATAGGCTAATTGTTGGGAATTAGCCAATCTAAGTATTATCTAGCAAAGTGCCATATTAGCTAAAAGCAGTAATTATAATCAATTTTAACCATTCGCTGAATAATGTGAGCCAGTGGCCATTTTGATATCTTTGGGATAAGGTTGGGGATGTCTGTTTTCCCCAGCATTTTTGGATAAACACAGATCAGTAAACTGATGTCAGCATGAACCATGCTTCCCTTATCACATCAGAGTTAATCTTAGCAATCACTAAACCTAAGTAATAACTTCGACAGTCTCCAGAAACACCATCTTGTTGTTCAAGGAATCTTGAATTAAAGCAACTGCCCTCTGTGTGTAACAGGTTTATTGGCAGGCATCTCAGTACTGTGCAGATAACAGCCATCTCTCCAGTTCTTCTTGCGTGACTCCTGTCTATGCACCGAACAGACTTGTCTTTTCTTCCTCATTGGAGGAAAATCTTAGGTCCCTTAGATTTTCCAAGTACTCTTAAGTGGTGAAAAGCTAAATCCAGTTTCCTTAATCACATGATACAGTCCTGTGTAATAATAAAAACTCTAAACTCCTACCTAACTTTTGATTTTTAAAAGTTGCACTATAATAAATTGAACATGAGTGAAGAACAGAAATCTCAAGTGTAGTATGTTTGATTTTCATATATCTGAAAACTGGATCAAGACACAGAACATCACCTGTCCCTCCTGCCTTCCACCCCTACCACTAAACCCCTTCATGTCCCTCCCCAGTCAATATTAACCAGCACCTCAAGGTAACCACTACTCTGACCTCTAGCACCATAAAGCAACTTCACCTTTTATTAACTTCATATAATGAAATCATACACTGTGGAACCTCTTGTGTCTGACTGCTTTGCACAATAGTAGAGATTTATCCATATTGCTGTATGTGTCCATATCCTGTTCCTTTTTGCTGGTCATGAGTAATACATCGTGTGAATATACTGAGCTCACATGTCCATTCTTCTGTTGAAGGACAGTTGCGTAGTTTCACAGTGAACATTCTTATGTATTTATTTGGTTGCACGTGTGTACTCGTTTCTGTAGGTGTGGAGCTGCCATATCATAGGACAGGTGTGTGTTTAGGTTTAGAGATGTCATCAAACAGTTTTCCACAGTGGTTGTACCAATGTCTTCTCCCAGTGATGGTTTATGGGAGTTGTAGTTGTTCCTCACCTGCACCTGCAGCATACCATTGGATCAGCTTTAGCCATTCTAGGAAGTGTGCAGTGATGTTCAATGTGTCTAGGTTTAAACCTCACCTCTCCCACTCAAACAGGCTGCTTCTGCAGAGCCCACATTATGACCACAGGAAACACCCCTCCCACCCCATTCCCCTTGCAGTAGAAGTGCCTTTTGCTCTAAACACAATCCCTTCTCTCTTTGCCCTGCTAGCTCTGACTAGCTTTAGATTTCACACAGCAAGAGCCAGACCCTGACACCTGGCTCCCACAGACTCTGGAGAGCCTGTGCCAAGCTCCTGGAGTTTCTCTTGAAGCCTTTGCTTGGTGGATTAGTCAGCTGGGACTGCCATGACTAAATACCACAGACTGAGGAGCTTAACCAACAGAAATGTATTTTCTCACAGTTCTGCAGGCTGGACGGTCCAAGAGCAAGGTGTCAGCAGGTTTGGTTTCTTCTGAGACCTCTCTCCTTGATGTGCAGATGCCTACCTTCTGGCTGTGTCCTCACATGGTCTTTTCTTGTCAGAGCACATTTTAACATCTCTTCCTGTCCTCACAAGAGCATCAGTCATATTGGATTAGAGTCCCACTTCATTTAACCTTAATTCCCTCTTTAAAGACCCTGTCTCCAAATACCGTTACAGAAGGATTAGGGTTTCAACCTTTGAATTGGTTGGGGGTGGAGCATGGGTGTTAAAGTTCTGTCTATTACTCTTGGTTTGTGTGTTTGTAGGGAGAGGACCCTGCCAGTCCTCCAGCAGCACATGAACTACCACAGTGCCAGTGAATTTTGTCAAATCAAAGCATTATCAGTCATGATTTAAAGTACTAGTTGGGAAGATACTTTTTTTTCGTAATAAAAGTAAACATATGCAATAGAGAGCATAAAATACATTTTCAGTGCACAGCTTGACCACCCAAATCAGGTTGTAGAACATTGTCAGCACCCCTTAGATTTCAGAAAACTCCTTCACAGGCTTTATTTGTTACTCCCTCCCCAGGAGTAACCACTATTATGGCTTCCATGCTCATTTATCCAGTTTGATCATTCTTGAACTTCATATAAAGAAAATCACAAGGGCCCCTGGGTGGCTCAGTCAGTTAAGCATCTACCTTTGGCTCAGGTCATGATCTAAGAGTCCTGTGATCAAGCCCCATAGCCAGTTCCCTACTCAGCAGGGAGTCTGCTTCTCCATCTCCTTCTGCCCCTGGCCCCACCCCCAACTCATGGTCTCTCTCTTTCTCTCTCAAATAAATAAATAAAATCTTAACAACAACAACAAAAAGAAAATCACATACCTACTTTTTAAATTTAGATTCTTTCACTTGGCATGATATCTGTGAGATATATCCATGTTATTATATACATTGGTAGTTCTTGTTGCTGAATAGTATTCAGTAGCATAAATGCACAACAATTTGTGTATCCATTCAGTTTATTTTTTTATTTTTTATTTTTTTATCCATTCAGTTTATAGACATCTGGATTATTTACAGTTTTTGGCTATCATAAACTAAGCTGCTGTGGGCTTATATATGTCTTTCTGTCTTCATTCATATTTCTTTGGTATATGTAAGAGTGGAATTCCATGACCATAGGGATAGGTATATGTCTAGTCAGAAACATCTTAATTGACCTTTAATAATAAGTGCCTTTCTGTTTGATGTAGTTTTAACAGCTCCTCTTCACAACTCAAGTATGGATGTGGGTATACATGCTCTGTTTTAATGCAGCAATTTGTTTTATTGACTTTTTTTCGGATTAATTTTATTGTTGAGCTCAGTTCACTGGATGTGATTTTGTTACTTTTTATATCAAAGGTAAATGAGGCATATGCTTGTGAATTCACTGGATACTGAACAGGTTATTCATGCATATTTGAGGAATGTTTTTGTCACACTCTGTTAAGAAGCCAACAGCCATCTACTAACAGGCATTTTTCTTGTTTTATCTGAATCAACAAGGTTATGCATTCGGAATATTTTTCAATAAAACTAGTTTTATGTACAACAAAACAGGCCAGTGCATATTTTAATTTTTAACATCTTGTTTTAAGCATTAGTTGAGTCTCATTCTAACCAAAATATATCTATTCTAGCTAAAATACTATAAAGCAGCTTCAAAAAACACCTAGTAATAATAAAATGGCAAACATTTATGTTCTGCTCACTGTAAGTAACATCAGACACTGTTCAAAGCACTTAACATTCATTAACTAATTGAATCCTTACATCAACACTAGAAGGTATACTATTATTATCCTCATTTTACAGATAAGGCCACTGAGGCGCAGAGAGGTCAAGAGACTTACCTAAGATCACACAGCCAGTAGATAGCCAGGATCTAGAGCTTATGCAATATAGCCACACTGCCTTTTAACTGTCACCTTTCTGTTTATTCATGGGGCTAGAGGCTGTAGGAAAGAACATTCCTGCTTTCTTAATCACTACACATTTTCTCAGTTTAGACTGAAGCTATAGCAGTTACTCTCTATTATTACTTTGATTCACATAATCAGATGCAAAAGGATGCCAACCTGCTGTCACTATCTTAAAAAATCGCATTAAGGGTGCCTGATTGGCTCAGTGAGTGAAGCATCTGCCTTTCGCTCAGGTCATGATATCAGGGTCCTGGGATCGAGCCCTGCATTGGACTCCCTGCTCAGTGGAGAGTATGCTTCTCCCTCTGCCTTTTACTTGTTTTTTTTTTTTTTCTCTCTCTCTCTCTCTTAAATAAATAAATAAAGTCCTTTTAAAAAATCACATTCAAAGATTACCTCCCTCCCCCTTTATTAAGCCCTGAGGTCATATTGGGGAGATCTGTTGGGGGAGACTGGATGTTCCTACAGATACTCTGAGGCCCTAGAAAACCATGCCTTGTATGGCATGAGAATGATCCTGAGCGAGAGAGGCCTTCACCATTGTAATCAGAGCACCAACTCCTTTCTCCATGTTCACCCTTGGTCCATTTTGCTGTACATGGATGCTACACCAACCCTGTGCAAGACCCAAGGGGTCAGTTGGCTGGGCACATGGCCAGGGCCAGGTCAGGCAGGAGCTCCAGTCTGCTCTTTTTTTTTTTTTTTTTAGATTTTATTTATTTATTCATGAAAGACACAGAGAGAGAGACAGATACATAGGCAGAAGGAGAAGCAGGCTCCCCTGCAGGGAGCCCGATGTGGGACTCGATCCCCGGACCCCGGGATCACAACCTGAGCCAAAGACAGATGCTCAACCACTGAGCCACCCAGGCATCCCTCCAGGCTGCTCTTTATACTGAGGACAATAAGAAGCCATTTCAGTGTTTCAGATAAAGAAAAGACATGATCAGATTTGTGCTTTTCTGACAGTAGATTGGAAAGAGGCCAAGAGGGAAGGCCTATTTTGTAAACATTTTGCACAGTGGAAGGTGATTCCCATTAGAGCACATTCCAGAGCTCCAAGGGGAAGGCGGTAATTTGGAATCCGCTGGTGGAAGAGCCAGGAGAAAATGATAGATAGGAGAGGTATTTTGCAGGCAAAGTCATCAGGACCTGGGGACACATTGGGTGTGGGAGGTGAGGAAATAACAGGCATCCTGGCTGACTCCCAGGGTGTGTTTTGTGCTGCTGAAAGGATGGGGTTTTCAGGCACCAAAACGAGGGCTGTAAGATGCAAGATGACTCAGTTGGAAGGGTGGGCAGGGAGTGAAGTAGGCACTGACCAGAAGGTGTCTGTGAGGCCTTCCAGGAGGGGTGTAAGATGGGTGCTTGGTTATAGAACTCCAGAACTTGAAGGAAAGGACTGGACTGGAGCAAATGCTAATCAAGCATCAGAGCTTTAGAAATTAGATTGATGAATCCATAGGGATGCGTTGAGCTTTGGTAGATCAGGTGCTTTAGAAAGGCAGTATGGATAAACAATAGAGCAGAGGGTCAAGAGTTAGACTAGATAAATTGTCCTTTCTCAAAGCTTCAGACCTCTGAACTACATTTGGAGTCCTAAAACCATAGACCTCTGTGATAGCTTGAATGGTCCATGCTTCTTTAGTTGAAAGCATGTCTATGGCTTTAAGAATAATTTTTTGCCACTGTAAGACAAATTGGAAAGAGAAATGGCCAAGCAGGTAGGTTTACCAGTTTGTAAGTATTTGATCATTTTGTCTTTAAAATAGGGGAGCAGTTTGTATAAAATGTATATAAACATGTTGACATAAAAATTTGGCTAATAGTAAGGTCTATAATGCCAACTGGTGAATAATTGGAAGTTACTTTTATGTCATGAGTTTTAGGTGTCTTAGGGCAGGTTATTCAAGTGTTCTTTGTTGTTGTTTTTAACGATTTTATTTATTTGAGACAGAAAGAGAGAGTGAGTGAGAGAAAGAAAGCACAAGCTGGGGGAGGGCTGGGTAGAGGGAGAAGCAGACTCTCTGCTGAGCATGGAGTCCATGCAGGGCTGGATCCCAGGACCCTGAGATCATGACCTGAGCTGAAGGCAGATGCTTAACTAACTGAGCCCTCTAGGCACCCCTCAAGTGTTCTTTGTAACTTTATTGTGAAGTTCAATCCGTTCATGTATTCTGACCCAGTCTCTGATATAATTTTGTTCCTATCCACATCTCTCTTCACATTTCCCCTAAGAGCACTGCTCTTGGTGAGAAATGGTGAGGCCAAGGGTCTACTGGCTGGACTGTGAGAAACCAGTGTCAAGGACTTATAACCATGTACTTCACTTTCCTGGCAGGTGACTAGCCTTTCCTCTGTCCAGACACTGTAAACAAGGACATCGAATCCAGCTCTGACCAAGTACACATAGGTGCTGCAAGATTCAGGCAGTGTGGCCCGGCCTGGCATCAGCAGCCCAAGGTCACCAGCTAGCTCTACAGGTCTGGCCTTCAAGCCCTGTCTCCATTACCCTGATGGACCTACTCCCAGAGAGCCCAGCACCAAACCCTTGCTCACAGCCTGACCATTCTGTTGAACAGGACTTACTATGAGCTACGTGGGTCATTAAACACCTTTGGCTTGATTTCTTAGAAAACGATGCTGTCAGAAACATTTTTATCTGACGATTTTTCAACGCTCAATATTGTTATTCTGTTTGTATGTATTTTTGTGTGCTCAAGTCTTTATATTTTCATAGCACATGTTCTGGTACATTAAGGAGGCCAAGTTTTAAGGCTTGATTGTGGTTTGCTTTTCTGTTTAATGACATGCATAAATGGTCTCTTTCATGACCTTGAATTATAACTTAAGAATAAATTTGAGGAAAATATTGTTAGGAAACCTGAGAAAGGAGTAATTGGCTTTGGTTATTTTCTACCCAGAAACCTGTCAGATAGAGATTATGTGTAATATTTTGATTTTGCCTGGCTATTTTGCTGTGCTTTGTTGCCCTATCCAGCTACCTTGCAAAATGCTGATAAACTCTTGGGGAGGTGTGTTTTTATGACTGGATTTTTAAGAGTAATGATTTATGAAACTTAGATACTTTATCTGAGGGCAGCAAGGAATAATAAAATAGCCAAAGCAGAACTGCAGATTTGAGATTTCGTGATTTGCTTCCTTTTCATTTACTTTGTGAAGGAAAAGGTTAAGATCAATAGATAAACTTTCTAAGCTTGAACAGTGCCTGCTTTCTGAATAAAAAGAGCTATAATCCCATTAAAATGTCTTGCTGCTAATGAAACCTCCGGGATCCGCTTCAGATATTTTATATGATGACACAGGTTTTATACTGCTGTTACTAAGGCTGGAAAACCTGTTGAGGGGTTCTGAATATTAAGTACTGATGCATTTCCTGACAAAGCAATGGGGTGAGAGGCTGCAGGGCCAATTGGCAGCTCATCAGGGGGCCACATGTCTTCTCCCCAGTGACATGCCATTGAGACAGCCCCTCCACCAGCCTTTCTTTCCCTGCCACCAGGGACTTAGGCTTGGAAGGCACTAAAAGGAGGAACAATGTCACTCATGGGTCCCTGGGTGCCTGGGCGTGTCTGGAGCTGCTAAATCACACCCCTCAATTCCCCTTCCAACTCCAGAACCAGTGAGACGCCAGTGGAGCTTGTTGCTGATAAAGCCAGTTAGAAACTGTGCCTTGAGTGTGCAGCTGCCTAGGATGGACTCAGGTGCTCTGCCCTGGCTCAGCAGGGGCAGTGCATGCCTGGGAAGCCCGTCTGTGGGGTAGAGAACAGACTACAGTGCAGCCCCCTGTGGGCAGGCAGAGGGGAGAGGGAGGAAGGATTGAAGTTGGTCATGCTCTGGGCTTATCTCCCTGCATTCTGGGCACTCAAGACACACACTTGAGTGAATGAGGAGGGGTGAATGTTGGGATGGGGACAGAAAAGCCAGGAGATTCCTCTCCACGAATACCTCATGGGAATATCAGAACAAGGAAAGGAAGCTGTTCTTTAAACATTCCCACAGCCACAGAAGGTAATGATAGGCACATCTGCACAAAAAGACACGTTTCTGTATGTTCTAAGATAACTTTTTATCACCCAAGAGTGAGGGTAGAAAACGTATAAACTATATGTAAGCAAAATGAAGGAAATCAGTGGCACTCGTTATCCTACTAGCCCAAGATAATGACTGTTAACATGGTGGTGCAATCTCTTCCTGTGTGTGTAACAAAAAATACACTATACATGCTGTTTTATATCCTTCCTCTTTTCACTCAGCAATATCATAAGTTTTAATAAATCTAGAAAGTTTAGGGGTGGCTGGGTGACTCAGTGGTTGAGCGTCTACCTTTGGCTCGGGTTGTGGTCTGGGGGTCCCCAGATAGAGTCCCACATCGGGCTCCCCATAGGGAGCTGCTTCTCCCTCTGCCTGTATCTCTGCCTCTCTCCCTTTGTCCCTCATGAATAAATAAATAAAATCTTTAAAAATAAATAAATAAATCTAGAATGCTTTTACAGATAAATCTGGGAGCCTACCAAAACAAAACTTTTCCTATTTTCAGCTTGCTTCTATGTTACAGGACTTGCTTTCAACTGATTGTAAGGTTAGTGAGTGAATATACACTATAGGATGTAAAGTAATCTAGAACAAAGTTACTGCATCAGGATTTTTAGACACAAGAAACAGAAGGTGACGCTGGCTGACCGAGCAGAAAAGTTACTGGATATAGCTCTCAGAATTGCTGGGAAAAGTGGGAGCTGGGATGAAGGCTGAGCTTCCTGGAACAGCACCCAAGGCCAAGCCTCAGAACCAGTCTGATGAGAAAATGCCATCTCCTCTGAGCTCTCCATGATGTAGGGCTTCTGCACCAGGACCCTGACAGGTGCTGACTCCACCGTCCCTGAAACGACCCTTGTGCCAGGTACTCAGCCATGCAGCTACCGCCTCTTCTGCCACCACTGTGGAGACAGTGGGCTTCCCTTCTCCTTTCACACCGCGAGCTCCTGAGTCTTCCTCTGTGCACATTTGCCTGGCTGGAGGAGCCCAGGTCACATGCCTTTTCTTCAGCTGCAGGAAAAACTGGGCAAGCAGGTATCTCAATTTTTCTCCTCTATGGCGGGAGGCAATCTTGCCTCACCTAACATTGATCTGTGAAATGGTGAACTGACCAAACACAGAGCAAAGTTCAGGCAGCAGGGAGCCAAATGGAGGGAAAGTGTTTTGCAGGTGCCATGTTGTCATGAGTCGTTCCTTTAATTGTTGATGTTTCCAGATAACTGACCAACTTCCTACCCCAATCATGGTAGAAAAATTGACTTCAATCCTGTTGGTTCATGTGGCTGGCACAAATCAAGGCTTTCTTATCTACCTATATTACAGGTCAGTAAGGATCAAGTAAGATGAAAAATGCTGTGTTGTTAATAATGAAGAATATAGAAGCTATTCAACCCCTCAACCAAATTCTTTATATTTCCTTTGCAGTCTAACCTCCATCTGAAACTGTTATCTTGAGGATTCCCATCTTGCTGTAGTTCCATCCTCACATGGACTTCTGGTCACTTGCCAGTTTGTATAGATTATTCCTGCCCCTCCCCGCCCATGCCATGTTATTTGCTGGGACTCCATTTCCAGAGCCCTGTTCAGACCCTTGTCATCTTCCACCCCAAACAATCACAGTCACTGGCATTTTAGTCATTGCAACCAGACATCTTCTTAAAGCACAGCTCTTACTTATTACTTACCCCAGATCAAAAACCATCAGTGGCTCCCCACTACTCACAGAAATAAGTTGGCTTCCAAGAGGCTTTACCATTAGGACCCTGGGCCTCTATCCAACATTATTTTACAGTTCTTAACAGACATCCCTTGACTTCCTCTACTCAGACTGATTATGTATGGTTTCCCAAATGACCACCTCCAGGCTCTGTTCTTATTGTGTCCTGTTCCTGGGGTGCCTTCCCCCATCGCCATCTGTCAAATTGTCCTCTACTTTTTTTTATTTTTAAATATTTTTTTTATTTATTTGAGAGAGACAGTGAGTGAGTGAGAGACAGAGAGAGGGAGAGAGAGAAAAGGAGGAGGGGGAAGGGGCAGAAGGAGAGGGAGAAGCAGATTCCCTGCTGAGCAGGGAACCCAAAGTGGGGCTCCATCCTAGGACTCCGAGATCATGACTTTAGCGGAAGGCAGATGCTCAACCAACTGAGCCACTCAGGCACCCTTTGTCCTCTACTCTTTTAAATTCTAAACCTCTGTTGTATCTGTAGTAATTTCTCCATTCCCATTCTGTTTTATTTATTTTTCTCTTGGTCAATCTTGGCAGATGTCTATCTTATGAAACCTTTTGAAAGAATCATCTTTTGGCTTGTTAGGTTTTTTTGTTTTGGTAGTTTTCTAATTTATTAATTTCTACCTTATTTCCTGCTTTTGGTTAATTTGGGCTTGCATTTTTTCCCCCCTTCTAACTCTTTAATTGGAATACTTAGCTCATTTATTTTTAAACGTTGTTATATGATAAATATATTTAAAGCCAAAATTTTCATCCAAATACTGTTTTAACCACACCTACGTATTTTCACATGTAATGTTCATATTCTAATTTCAGTTCTAAATATTTCTTCTCTCCATTCTTCAAGGCCTTTTATATGTGCTACCTCTTTCCCAAGAGCTGTTTCATCACACATCTAGAATCTTTCATTCTACTTTCCTTGACTTTGAGAGTTTTTTCTTCCTTACCCTCTCATAATTTGGCTTATCAGTTATCTGCGTGGATTTTTTTAAAAAAAAATTTCCAGCTGTAAAGATTTTTTTTATCTTAATTCCAGGATAGTTAATATACAATGTTATATTAGTTTTAGTTGTACAATATGGTTATTCACCAATTCCATACATCACTCAGTGCTCATCACAAGTGCACTCTTTAAAAAAAAAAGATTTTATTTATTTATTCATGAGAGACACACAGAGAGAGAGGCAGAGACATAGGCAGAGGGAGAAGCAGGCTCCATGCAGGGAGCCCATTGTGGGACTCAATCCCAGGACTCCAGGATCACGCCCCAGGCTGAAGGGAGGCACTCAACCACTGAGTCACCCAGGAGTCCCTCTTTAAAAAAAAAAAAAAAAAAAAGATTTTATTTATTTATTCATGAGAGACATAGAGAGAGAGGCAGGCTCCCTGGGGAGCCTGATATGGGACTTGATCCCAGGATCTCAGGATCATGCTCTGAGCTGAATGCGGATGCTCAACCACTGAGCCACCCAGGTATCCCAACAAGTGTGCTTTTAATACCCATCACCTATTTCCCCCATCTCCCCACCCAACTCCCCTCTGGTAACCATCAGATTATTCTCTATAATTAAAAATCTGTTTCTTGGTTTGTCTCTCTTTATTTTCTCCCTTGCTCATTTGTTTTGTTACTTAAATTTCACATGAGTGAAATCATACGGTATTTATCTTTCTCTGACTTATTTCACTTAGCATAATACTTTTTAGCTCCCTCTATGTTGTTGCAAATGGCAAGATTTCATTCTTTTTATGGCTAATGTTCCATTGTATATGTATGTTCAAACACCCCACATCTTCTTTGTCCCTTAATCTGTTGATGGACATTTGGGCTGCTTCCCTAATTTGGCTATTAGAAATAACTGTATGGATGTTTTAATCCCTGCGCTGAACGGTCTGTCCCTTGGCAGTGTCTAAGAACTGTGTATTGTTTATCTCTTCTGGCTCCAGCCCCCAGGATATGCAATAATGCTATGTGCTCACTATTATTAAATAGTCTGGAACAAAGGTTTATTTTTCACTCCCATCTACCAAATGATCAATCATTAAATCTCAGTCTACAAGTACTTGTTAAGCATCTTTTGTTTTCAAGTCCCTGTGCAAAGTCCTATGGGTGTATTTAAAGAAGCTTAAACTCTTGAGGTGCCATGTTGGAAAGAGACATGGCCAAATTGCAAAGAGAAGAACAGCATTGCTGGGCCTCTGGAAATAGAGCTCTCTAATAAGAGCATTTGGGTCATATGGATTTCCCTAAAGCCAAACTGAAACTGTCAGAATATAATTAAATAGTTAAGAGGAACTGAGTTGAATCTTTTATTGAGAACGAACAACAGAATTTGGGGGAATGGGAAGAAAAAAAAAACTAGTGTCAACCTTGAAAGACTACAAAATACCATAGACATGGTAGAGAATACCCACTATGGGATATTATCATTGGGGATAAATGGACTGTGATAGTGGTCACTGAATTAAAACAGGTATGTGAAAATTAACATTTTATTTAACAAATATTTATGGAACATTTACTCTGTGTGTGATACTGAGAGTCTTGGTAATACAGAGGGGATGTAACTGTCTAATTCTCGTGAAGCTTACATTCTAGTGGAGAAAAAAATAGATTAACAAGTAGATATATATCATCATGTCAGGTTCTTTTTTTTTTTTTCATGTCAGGTTCTTACAATACTTCAAGGACAAATAAAGCAGAGTAATGACAAAGAATATGACATAGGTGTTGGTTTTCAATAGGGCAGTCAGGGAAGGCCTGACCATTTGATCAAAGGCTGATGAAATTCAGGAGTCAGCCCTATCAATGGCTATGAGAAGAGCCTTCTAGGCAAGGGAACAGCAAATGCCAAGACACTTAGGCAGTAGCATGGTTGAATTCCTTGGGAATCACAAGAAGCTAAGGGCTAATACTAAGAGCTCAGTATCAGCTCAGGTAGGGCTGCATTGGCCAGAGGGCTGATCATTTCTACCTTGCTCCATATCTCCCTCCCAGAGCGTTGTCACATAAGCCAGCCCCACCCTGTTCACTGGACATTGGGTCTTTGGGAATGAGCTCTGAATCCATAGTCAAATAGACTTCAAGATAAACCAATCTAATTCTTTCTCCTGAGAATTTTAGCGTAAGACTTCATATGGTGATAGGAGACCAGGCAGGTCCGAGCCAGCTAATTTGGCTGTTGTTTGCAGAACATAAAAAAAGAAGCATGAGGCAGATATGACAAGAAAGAAATGGATATGAGAAGCCGTTGGATCTTGAGGAAGATCAGAGGTATACTAATTCTTGTCTCAGACCTTTCTGGGGCCAGCTATACTCCTTGTTTTCAAAATTTGTGAAATAACCATGTCATTTTTTAGTAAATTCATGTATACTTAGGCCAGCTTAAGTGAGCTCCTGTTTCTTTCAAACCAATGGTCATCGAGTCAGACACTGTTTTATGCCTAAAGAGAGATATGGAAGAGGGGCTGTTGTGTTGACTTTGAGGAAGGCAATGTTGTTGGGACTGGGCAGGTAAAGGAATGTCACAGGCCTCAAAAAATGCAATAGCTTTTGGCACCTAGGGAAGTATTCCAGTTTTCATAATGCTTACTTCACAACCAACTATTAACCTTTTCTTAAAAATTAAAATTTATAATATACCTACTATAAAATTCATCTTCATAATATGTGCAGTTTGATGAGTTTTGATAAACACATGCAGTTTTATAAACCACCATAAATCAAGATACATAATTTATGTCCCCCCAAAAAAGTTCCCTTATACCCCTTTGTAGTAAATCCCCTCCTGTCAACCTCAGCCCTTGACAACCACGGATTTGTTTTCTGTCCCTCTAGTTTTGTTGTTTTGAAGACTGTTGTACAAATGGAAACATACAGCATATAACATTTTATGTCTTGTTTCTTTTACTTAGCATAACACATTTGAGATTAATCAATATTGTTGCATGGATGAATAGGGGTTTTTTATTGCTGTTTTATTTATTTTTTATTTAAAAAAAATTTTAAAGTAGGCTCCATGCCCAATGTGGAGCCCAACACAGTGCTTGAACTGATAACCCTGAGATCACGACCTTAGCTGAGATCAAGAGTTGGACACTTAACTAAGCCCCCCAGGTGCCCTATTGCTATTTTATTTTTTATCCCATCATATAGGCATACCACAATTTGTTTATCTACTCACCACATGATGTGCATTTTGACCTCTTCCCGTTTTTTATGATTATGAATAAAAACACTGAGAATGTTCACATTAGATCTTTGTGTAGACATTTGTTTTTATTTTTAGTGGAGTAAATCCTTGGGAGTGGAATTGCTGGATCATATGTAAGTATATGTATAATTTGATAGGAAACTCCCTATATTCAAGTTCTCCAGAGAAATAGAATGGATAGGATATATATATATAACTTCTAGAAGAACACATAGGAGTGTGTGTTCTATCTATCTATCTATCTATCTATCTATCTATCTATCTATCTATCTATCTATAAAGAGAGAGAGAGAGAGACATATTTATTTTAAGGACTTGGCTCATGTGAGTGTGGAGTCCTGGTTCAGTCCAAAATCTGCCAGGTAGGCCAGCAGGCTGGAGACCCAGGGAAGAGTTACAACTCAGGCTGAAAGGAAATCTACTGGTAGAATTCCTTCCTGTTCAGGGAAGGTCCGATTTTGTACCATTCAGGCCTTCCAGTGGTTGGATGAGGTTAACCTCCATCATGAAGGATAATCTTCTTTACCCCAAGTCCAACTGATTTAAATGTTAATCTCATTCACAAAACACGTTCACAGACACATCCAGAGTAGTGTTTGACCAACTACCCCAGATTCCATGGCCCAGCCAGTTTGACACATAAAATTAGCCATCATCCTGCCAAACTGTTTCGCGAAGTGGCTGTACCATTTTGATTTTTCCTCCAGCAATGTATGAGAGTCCCACTTGCTCTGTGTCCTTGCCAACACTTGGAACTTCCAGTCTTTTTAATTCTAATCATCATAATGGGATTGATTATAGAGCTAATTCATTGCATTTCCTTAATGACTGACTAATGAGATTGACTACCTTTCATGTGCTTATTGGCCAGTCATATGTCAACTTTACTGAAGTGTTCACATTTTTTGCTTATATTCTTAGTGCATTATTAGTCTTATACCTAGAATATATAAACAACTCTTACAACTCAGTAATAAATCCTTTAGCACAGATATGTTTTACAGATATTATTTCTAGTCTATGACTTCTTATTGTCTTAGCAGTGTATTTCAATGGATAGAAGTTTTTCATTTTGATGAAGCCCAAATTATCAAATTATTCTTTTATACTTCATGTTTTTTGGGATGTCCTGTTTAAGAAATACTCTCCTAGTCCAAAATCACAAAGGTTTTTCTCCTGTGTGTTCTTCTAGAAGCTTTAGAACTCTCACTCTTACATTTAGATCTGTGACCATTTCAAGTTAATTTTTGTATATAGTAAGAGGTAAGGATTGAGCTTCTTTTATGTACATATTTATATAAAAAATATCCAGTTGTTCCAGTACCATTTTTTAAAAAGACTATTTCCCCCATTGAATTATCTTAGCACTTTTGTCCGAAATCAGCTTACCATGTATGGTAGGTCGCTTTCTGTCTGGACTCTGTGTTTCATTGATCTATATGTCTATCCTTATGTCAATACCACATTGTTTCGATTACTGTAGCTTTATACTAAGTAAGAAATCAGATGTTGACTTCTTGCAAACTTGTGCAAATTATATAGATCCAACAGTTCGAAACTTCCCCAAGGGGTACTTACACCTCCAATAAGGATTGCTATCCCAAGTTTTTCACATTTGCTTGATTTCCCAAGTGTGAGGGTTCACACTGTTTTATGATTTCCCAATCAAAAATACTGTATTCTAAAACTAGAAAACTATTTCTAGTATTTTAAAAGAAATATTTGTGTTTACATGTGCATATAGGGGATGTGTGTGTGTGTGTGTGTGTAAGGGTTTTAGAAATTGTTCATATATTTAGAATGCAAAATAGACTGGCATCAAATCTGGATAAAGCTTGCTATTATTAACATTTTCTGTTATTTCTCTCCTTGTTATTTATTGGTAGAAAAAACAAACAGATTGATTTTCCCTATAGGATGTACCAGAGTCTATATTTTGTGGTCTGTCCCCTGTAGTATCATTTAATATGCTGTCTGTTCTCTGCATTTTATATAAATTGTTAGATCTAGAGATTTTATCAGATTTAGGTTCAATTATTTTTTAAGACTATTCATGAATGCTTTTTCTAAATCTGTTAATGTATTGGACATTACAAAATGGTAACTTTCTAATTTTATATCTCATTTATTAGGTGGATGTCTTCTATAAAGAGAAATTTCTCCATGTCAGCTATCTGGTTACTTTTAATACAGTTCACCCTGGCAAGGCAGGATAATTGCTTGTTTTTTTTTTTTTTTCTTTCTTTTAACCAATTTTTGAAATAAGGAGTTGGTTTGCTCACATTCTCCATAGGTAACCACTGAGGAGAAGTTTTTATTGTGACTATTGATTTTCATGCCCTGAATTTAAACACTTTTGATGTGTTTTAGTCTGTTACAGTTTGGCTAGTAGGAGCCTATTAAAGTTGTTTCCTGAATCCTTTTGGCAAAATCCTTGTACTCCTTGATGGCTTTCTTGCTTCTTGTGCGATGCAATGTTCCAGGTTTCTCTTTTATATTTCCTGCACCAGAAATCAATCACTTCTCCTAAGAATCTTGTTTCATTTAGGGATAATTGGTGAAGACTGCAATCCATTTGGGGCTACTCACTGCTACTAGGGTGGTCATTATTTTTAGGCCAATTTAATGGGCAGAATTGGAGATACCTATTTTTTTTTTATTGGAGTTCGATTTGCCAACATACAGTATAACACCCAGTGCTCATCCTGTCTAGTGCCCCCCTCAGTACCTGCCACCCAGTCACCCCAGCCCCCCACCCACCTCCCTTTCCACTACTCCTTGTTCATTTCCCAGAGTTAGGAGTCTCTCATGATCTGTCACCCTCTCTGATATTTCCCACTCATTTTTGGAGATACCTATTTTTTTTAAAGAAAAAAAATACATCATGATTTTATGCTGGTATTTCCTATTCAAGTCCAGTACTATAAGATTATAACTAACCTTTAGAAGAGAAAAATCTGATACTTCAATTAAAAAATCATTAAAGAAAAAGTTATAACTTTATACAACTGCAGTGAGCTTTAGACCTCAGTTAAGAATAGAGAGATGAAGGGACGCCTGGGTGGCTCAGTTGGTTAGGTGTCTACCTTCAGTTCAGGTCATGATCTTGGGGTCCTGGGATCAAGCCCCACATCAGGCTCCCTGCTCAGTGGGGAGTCTGCTTCTCCCTCTGCCTCTTCCTCTCCCCCTCCCCCTTGGTAAGCTCTCTCTCTCTCAAGTAAATAAATAAAATCTTTAAAAAAAAAGATTAGAGAGATGAAAATAATACAATGCAAATATCTTTTATTTTATTTATTTTTCTTTTTGCAAATATCTTTTCATTGGAAATCGTCCCTGCAAAGTAGAGGAATTTGAAGTGAGGTGGTTTTTTTTGTTTTTTTTTTTTTTTGCATTTAAAACTAATAAAATAATTTAGTGCATGTGTTGGGAGCATAAGATTAGATTATCATAGAAATTTTTTAAATTTATTTTTTATTGGTGTTCAATTTACTAACATACAGAATAACCCCCAGTGCCCGTCACCCATTCACTCCCACCCCCCGCCCTCCTCCCCTTCTACCACCCCTAGTTCGTTTCCCAGAGTTAGCAGTCTTTACGTTCTGTCTCCCTTTCTGATATTTCCCACACCTTTCTTCTCCCTTCCCTTATATTCCCTTTCACTATTATTTATATTCCCCAAATGAATGAGAACATATAATGTTTGTCCTTCTCCGACTGACTTACTTCACTCAGCTATCATAGAAATTAAAACCTCTATAAATTCTCCTACGGTTCTAGGGGCCTGGAGGTAGGGCACAGACCCACCTGTTGGAGAAGCTCTGTCTCAAGCTCAATCTTTATGTTACTCCCTGTGACTTCATTAAAGGTTAAACCTTTTTCATCTTTATTCCATTAACCTTCTGAATGGGCACTGAAGCATCTGAATAAAGCTTTTTTGTCTTTGCTTAGTCTGACTCCAGGACTGTCTTTTCTTAGTAAACATTTGATGTGACTTTTAATCACTTTAGAATCTTTTGCTAACTTGAAACCTGAGATTCTTTAAACCTTCTAATAACATGCATACCCGCACGCACGCACACACAAACCGACTGCTTAATCTCATACACAGAAATGAAGAGAGGGCCAGGGGCAAGGGCTTTATTATTCACTTTACAGAGTAATCACGTGAGCATTTTGTCCATAAAGCTTAATTCCCTGGTGCACTGGAAATATAATTCTCTATACAAAAAAAAATCTGATTTGTACGCAGCTCTTCAGCATATCTCTTGAGTAAATAAAATTACAGCTCATCAGTCATATGGTGTTTTGGAAGAAACACCATTTCCAGAAGTTGCTAATGCTGCTTGGTTGTGGATTTTGCAGGGAACCATTCATGCTAAAGTCATGATTTGTGAACCATATGCCACCCTTGAGCAATGTGGTCTGAGTTTCCAGAATTTTCTTCCTTTCTCTGTCCCCTATGTCCTGGATCTCTTTTCCCCGTGTTAAATGCCTCATCTCTGGCTCCATTTTTAGGCCTGTTATCCATTTTTCCTAACAAAATGTAATTTCAGTACTATTGTTTAGAATTCTGATTTTTAAAATATTATGACTGTTTTGAAGATCTTATCATTTGTATGTGTTTTGGGTCCTCATTAAATGGACAGGGAGTGTTGTACAAGACAAACACAGCTTTTCTGCACTAGGATTTGTCCTTATCAGAACTGCCTTTAGCCTGGGTCTGTGGTGCCATGCTTTGCCATTTATTTACTTGAGCCAATGGTTTATGACCAGAGCAGCCCACAAACATTTATTGAGCAATTTTCTCATATAAAGTATGACCTAAAGATGCAATTAATGATTCATTCATATCATGAAACTGAAAGCTGCTGTTGGTGTCACCTTCTAAAATGAAGCTTCTGGTTATAATTAAGAGCTGCAGCCCTGGGGCATTCTGTATGACTGCCAGCTTGATTGTTAATAGGGAGAGCTCCAGGATGTATCTTTTAACTCCTGTTCCACTAGGTCAGCTTGGAAAAGGTGAGGTAGTGCTAGAGAAACTTGTATTTGAACTTGTTCTCAAGGGCATGGTCGCAAATGCCTCAGTGGATTGAATGTGGATGGAGGGGAAACTTTGATCATTTGAGAACTGGAGTACCAGAAAGTTCTCTTATTCTGCACATTGTCAGAGGGAATAACATTTACCTGAATAGAAGGTCAGAGAAGACAGTGAATGCCGAGAGGATTGAGAGTCCCTCACTTTGTCTTCCGTGTAAGTTACCAGCTTGGGTGACAGGAGCTGGAAGTGGACTGATCTGGATGAGAGTCTCAGCCTTCTGGCTCAACTGTTCTTTTTGCGCTTGTATACACTGTTCAGGGTGCCACCCCCTTTCCTGCATGTTCTGCACAGCTGTATGTTACTGAACTCGGTCTATGTGTCAGTCTATATCCCAGCTGGAAACAATCAGGTAATTGAGGGAAGTTTAATGAAGGGACGGACTCTTTAAAACCGTACCCAGGGGCACCTGGGTGGCTTAGTTGGCCTTCGGCTCAGTCATGATCCTGGGGACCTGGGATGGAGCCCCGCATCACATTGGGCTCCCTGCTCAATGGAGAGTCTGCTTCTCCCTCTTCCTCTGCCTCTCCCTACACCCTCCACACACACATGTGCTCTCTCTCTACCCCTGCTTGTGCTCTCTTTCTCTGTGTCAAATAAATAAATAAAATCTTTTAAAAATAATAAAAATAAATAAAACCATATGTTCAGGATTAAGGAAAACAGTAAGAGACGGTGAAACATCCTGGAGCTTGCAACAGGGGGGAGTCTTTACCCATGCTAGGCCTGAAAGGGAATTATCAAACCCTGGGGATGGTGGCTGGCAGCCTGGCCAGAGCTGTGGCCTCTGGGAGCAGTCGCCTGCGGTGACCCAGCAGAGAGGGAGCTAGAGGATTTGACACCCAGAGCTCACTTTGCTTCCTGTCTTCTGTGTCCTGCCTGGTGCCTCCCATGGGCTGAATCCAGCTGAAGCCAGAGGATAAGGAAGCCCATTGAGGAAGAAGGTCAACCTTCTGGAACACAGAACAGAGGGAGAGTAGATCCAGAGAGGCAAATGGAAAGTACCCAACAACATCTATTTCCTACAAGACATAGAAGTGTGGATTGTTTTTATGGAGGAAAATGACAAGTATGGACAAGTACTTCAGATATCTGATTTCAGATCACCTCATGGGTTTGAAGGGAGCAGGCCAGAGATAGTTGAACCAAAAAGAGTCATTATTGTTCTCATCTTAATATTCCTTAGGAGCTTACTTGGCACCAGGTACTATTCTGAAAACTTTATATTAACTCACATTGTCTTCAAAACAATCCCACGGGATACATACTGTAATTAGTTCCATACTACAGTTGAGGAAAAGGAAGCCCAGGGAGACTGAGGTCCCGCACTGAGGAAGTAGGGAGGCAGGATTGCAGCTCTAGAGCTGTACTTGTATCAAATCCACGTACATAAAATACATTTGAGGAGGGAGGTTGCAGTGTTCAATAGTGATTCATACTTGCTTCCAAAAATAAAATAAATAAAATAAAATAAAAATACTTGCTTCCAGTTGACAATTGCAAAGAGATTTTATATGTTAGAAATCTCTTCCTACCCTTGAGGACTTCAGGCTTCTAAGGGAAAGTTTGTTAGTTTGTAAGTCATTAGCAGTGACTCTGCCTAGAACTCTCTCATAGTTTTCCTCTCTCTCCCCTTTAAATGGTATTTTTCTTTCCTCTATTCAGGCAAAAGGTTTTCTTTTTGAGCCTCAGAAGGATAGTAACAACAGACTAACATCTACCAAGTGTCGGACACTAGCTGGAGGATTTGAGAAGGATCAATTATTTGATCTTCATTACCAGCCCTACAAGGCAGCTATTAAAATCCCTATTTTATAGGAAATAAGACTGAGTCCTGGAGACACAATTTCTTGCCCAAGGTCACACAGTTTGGAAGCCCAGGTCTCACTTGCTCTGGTTCGATCTTTACCATTATAGTGTTTCTCAGACACTGTCACTTGCCCTGGGCCAAGGCTGTCAAGGCTGATGAATCTGCTTTTATTTAACCAAAGCCCCTAAGTATTTTTTTCCCCTGAACACTTGCATTTATTGGTGGGTCATTCTCAAGAAGAGGGGCTGAGGAGAGGCCAGAGACTCTGGAGAAAATGCAGATGGCTGTGGCATCATGGAGAGAGAGGAGTGTTTCTAGAAAGAGAGCATGGTCATCTATGCCAAAGACAGCAGTAAGTCAGATAAATTAAGGACCAGTGGCCTCTGGACTTGGACATGTAGAGATCATTGGTGGCTTTAGCAACAGCAGCGTTAGGGGAGGGATCCAATTATAGTGAACTGAAGAGTCAGGTGGTAGGAGGCAGCACATCTGAACTCGTCCTTGGAGAAGAGTCAGGTGGTAGGAGGCAGCACATCTGGACTCTTCCTTGGAGAAACTTAGTTGGGAGGGATAAAGACATTGAATGGCAACTAGGAGGATGGGGTGGTTCTTTTTAAAGATCGGTGACAATAGAACATGTTTGAGACTGATTAGCAGAATTGCAGACAATGTAGTAGAGATGGAGAACAAGTCAAGATGAAAGTTGATCTTTCTGACCTCATCCTGCATGATCTGGTCCCTGCCCACATCCTGGTCACTCTTGTCTCTCTGTTCCTCTGTGCTAAACTCAGTCCCACTAGGGATCCTGCATTTTCAGTTTTCTCTGCTTCTAGGTCTCCATACGTTGGGATCTTCCTTGACATGGAAGGGCTCAGCTAAAGTGCTATCTTCTCAGAAAAGACTTTCCTGGCAAATCCATCTGAAGGAATCCCTGCAGCTCCCCCCAGTTACTCCCCTATGACCCTGTTTGCTTCCTTTAGAGCATAATTTTTTCCTTCAAGTCTGCTCAAAAGTCACCTTCTTATTGGTGTCTTCCCTGACTGCCCCATTTAGAATTGTTACCCACTGCCCCCTCACATGCACTCCTAATCACATTTATCCTGCTCTTTATATATCTCATAGCCCCTATCACCTTATGACACAGTATACAAATTACCTACATATTATAACTTATGTTATTATGTCTTTCCCCTGCTAGAATGTGATCTCTATGAGGGTGGGAGTCTCTGTCTATTTTGTTCACTAGCGATGAATCTCTAGTGCCATAGCACTGCCTGGCAAGGAGTAGAACCTCACTAATATGTTCACTCAAATTAATTTTCTGTTATCTGAAGTTACCATGACCAGTTGTTGGCTTGCTCATTAACTATGTGTTTTCCTGACCCTGTTCCCCAAGAATGCAAGTAGGGACCTTGTCAGGCTTATTTACTGCTGTAAATAAGCAGCACCAGAACTGTGCTAGTACATAGTAGGTGCTCAACAAGTATTTGTTAAACAATTGATGATTACATTTGCTAACTTGACTAAACCTCCAGACCTGAGACTTTCAATTTGCCTTGAGCATAGTTAATCTAAGACTCTTAACCTGGACTGCCAGTTTCCAGACTTTTGCCATGATTTGTCCTTCTTGAATTTTCTGGAACTCCAACATCTGTAATAACACAAAATGTGGATTCTGACTCCGTGTTATGCAATGGGTATCATCATATTACAGGTGATATTATATCTGTAAACACAGATTTAAAGATGCTTAATAAATATTACTCAAAAAGTAAGATAAATTATGAATGATTAGTACTAGAAGGAAATGTAGAGAATATCCAGATATATAGCATGTATTATGATTAATATCAGGAATGGGTTAATATCAGGAGCTCAGCTATTTAATCATAATATGTAGTTAAATTTGAACAAAAAACTAAATATTCCAAATGTTAGCTGAATAACCTTGCCATTCACCAAATACTTGACACTGATATTAAATAGGAGGAGAGGACTCTTGATGAAATCCTGAACATACATTTAAGATTTATAATTGGTTTTAATTCAGACTTTGGCCATAGTTTTTACATTTATACTTCATATATGATAGGGGCAACATATTCTGAAGTTACCTTTTGTATAGTTTGATATAAGCAGCCATATGTGGTTAATTTTTGAAGCTGTCAAACTATAAAAGAGCTATGAAGAAATTATTGAAAGCCTAAGAAATGTAATTAAGAGTTAACATAGGTAGAGATTAATACATGAAGTTTTATAGCTCTGTAAAAACACCTTCAAAGTGGAAGGACCCATCAAGAGTTCTTTCTTTTTAATCACTTGCAGGCCAGAAATATGATATGGACTCACAGGTATAGAGATTTAAACTTACAAAAACATGAGCTATAGGCAGATGAAGACAAATTGATTGTCTCATTGTTCTGCATTTCCAGGAATTTTAAGTAAAGCTACTTAGTCCCCTTTATAGTATAATAAGATTTTAGAACATGTCACTATGCCCATTATTTTTCATTGTCAGCTTAAGAGGTTCCTTTGGTTAATAAGCTTTCCGTCGTGGGATCCAGAACATCTACAAAGGCATCCTTTGGAGGGGTTGACACATGCTCACCTGGCTCTGTCCAGCACTATAAGAATGTTTCTTCCTGTGATTATCTGCAGAGGTGGGAAGTCAACAAAGCACTCTGTAGCCAGACTTAGAATGACCCTGGTTCCTTTTCACAGTGGGCAGAGAAGGACTTGTGACCCTCATTTCTTCTCCCAGCAAATTTGTTTTCTATTTCTGCATATCACATTATCACAAATTTAGCAGCTTAAAACAGCACAGATTCCTCATCTCACAGTTTCTGTGGGTCAGGAGTCTGGGCACAGCTTTGTTCCATCCTCTGTCCACAGTCAAGGTGTTCCCTGGGCTGTGTTCTCATGGGGAGCCTGGACCAGGGAAGAATAATCTGCTTATTATTTTTTTTTTAAGATTTTATTTATTTATTCAAGAGAGACACAGATTGAGAGAGAGAGGCAGACACAGGCAGAGGGAGAAGCAGGCTCCATGCAGGGAGCCCGACATGGGACTCAATCCCAGGTCTCCAGGATCACGCCCTGGGCTGAAGGCGGCGCTAAACTGCTGAGCCACCAGGGCTGCCCCGAAGAATCTGCTTCTTCAGGTCATTGGTAGAATGTATTTCCTTGGCCTGAATGATTGAAGGACCAATTTTTGCTAGTTGCTTACTGCAGTCCACCCACGGCTCTTTGCCACATGGACTTGTTAACATGAATGCTTCCTGCACCAAGCCAGCAAGGAGAATCTCTCACTCTAAGAGTCTTGGGAGTGATACCCTGTCAACTTTGCTATGTTTTCGTAGTTTGGAACAAGTCACACATCAGGCCCACACTCAAAGCAGGGGTGGGGTGGGGTGGGGGATTACACAGAGGCATGAACAGGAGGAGGCAGGCTCATCAGAGTCCACCTAAGGTCTGTCTGAGGTGCTCAGGTATCTTGCTCCCTCACTGGTCACAGCCATCTTGTCACAACTTTTGCTAAAGTGAGTATTGACACAAAAAGGAGGAATTTGGGCCTTCCCCCCCCCCCCCCATCCGCAAACTGTGGGACTAATCTTGTACCTCCCTCAAGCCTCTTTGTGTATGGTGGGATTGCTCTTGGTTTGGGGGTGGCAGAGAGCCTCTGTGGGTGATGGAAAGGAAACAGTGGATTTGTTCTTGAGGAAGGGGAAATGTGGTTCTGAAGTTTTGGGGTAGCTGTCATGCGTGTTTCATGTAGCCTTAGCACGGTTTTCACTTGGTTTGTCATTATGTCACCCAGGAAAGTTGTTTGGATTATAACAATGGATTGACACCCAGATGGCACACGTACTGTCAAAGGAATTCTATAGTCAGGGCGGGAGCTGGTCCAGATGAACTCAACAGGCATATCCCACCCACAAATACTCTGCATTTGCTGTAAAATTAGAAAGTCTGTCCTCCCATGCAGGCCAGTTAAGGAAGGATATATTCCCCAGGGAGCTAGTTAACAGAACTGTTTTTCAGAATCTGAGAGAGAAGGAAAAGTAAAAACGCTAGGGTCAATCTAACTGCATTGAACTATAATGAACCTAAAGACGGTGTTATTTGATCACAACAAAGAAAGGGACCCTTCACAGTTTAAAAAGAATAGTAATTTCAAGATATTTAAAAAAAATCTCTCTCACATTTAGAGTACCCATATTTTTGGAAATTATGATGTGTTGTATTTCTGTTTACGTTCTTACTAATGACCAGCTTTTGAAGTGCTTTAAGAAATGCCCACAGAGTGCATTAGTTTTATTCTGAATAAAGAACAGATCAGCTGTGTGCAGCATTGTATGGAGAGTTTTGAATAGTGACTGGAAGGCACTTGTAAGTGCTGACAGCCAGAATTACTGAGGTAGAAATTTGCAAAAGCAAAAGCATTATTTAAAATAATTTTGAACTTGTCCAAGTTTTTTCTTTTCTATAAGTGCAGTTTTTCTCCCACAGGCCTCAGGATTATAAACTTTGGGGACTTAATGGCTGGCATTAGTAGGTAAATAAATATGAGAAGAGGTGCCCTTTGGCTTTGATGGATATTGGTATGCCTTAGGATATGAACAGAAAATCATATTTCTTTCTTTTCCTAGGCATTGAAAGCTATGTTCCCATTCCATTCTCTCAAGGAGGTCTGGCCAAGTCTTAAAGAGTAAATTTGTTTAAATGGCCCAGTGCTAGGGGCTTCCCAGAACTCAGTTGACAGATAAAGAGGGCAGCATGTTTCATGTTTCCTTTCCCCTGTTTTTGAGGAGGTGCTTACTTATGCAGTTTAGCTTGTAGCCCTTTCTCACTCTCTTGTGACTCCTCGGAGCACCTGGGTGGCTCAGTGGTTGAGCATCTGCCTTTAGCTCAGGGCATGATCCCAGGGTCCTAGGATCAAGTCCCACATTGGGCTCCCTGCAGGGAGTCGGCTTCTCCCTCTGCCTTTGTCTCTGCCTCTCTCTGTGTGTCTCTCATGAATGGATAAATGAAATCTTTAAAGAAAAAAAAATTGTGACTCCTCATCCTTAATGGGAAAGGGATAACATTAAAATGGAGGAATATTGATTTGAATTTTATTTATTGGATTACCCCCATGGGCTTTTTATAGCATCCTTTAAGAATACCAAATGTACAGCTCCTCATGTACATTTGCCAAAATACAGTTTATTCCTATGCAGTGGAAAGACCTCTGTGGCCAAACTCTGAGCCAACACAGCTGCTCTTCGCTTTTTGGTAGATGCTGATGGCCGAAGCTCAATTTGTCATCCTCATAGCCACATACATCACTGGTGTGCTTGCTGACCTTCACTGACCTTATAAGCACATGAATTATATTTAGACTCTACCAGTTGGTCCTAGAAAAACAGTGACCTTACCTAAAGGCTCAAACAAAAATTTTAAATCACCTGTACTTAACAGATTGCTTTTTCCTAGACCTAGAATTACACTTAAATGGTAGCTAACATTGGAGTCTTCCCCAGTGCCCCAGTTAATCCCCCTTAGCAGATAACTCAGAGGAAACCTTTGCAGATGATCAGGGTAGCATTGGAGATACTGCCCCAATAATGTGCTTAAGAATTAATCTGCTGAATTTGTTTTCAGAGAGTAATTTAGGCCGTGATGAAACTCAAGCCCAGTGACATATGTTGTCCTCTTGTGTATTCAAGCTCAAGGTCATGCATTGGATCAAAACCTCTTGTAGTTAGTTGTTGGGATGTGTTTCAGAGTTCAGGGACATTTCTCTAATAATAATACTATGATTAATATTCAGTTTTCCAAAGCACAAATGGAACATTTGAGTTGGGTTGTTTTGTTTTGTTTTTTTAGATAAATTAGCTCTAGCTAAGAATGGTAATGTACACTCCCTGGATCTGTGAGTGACATTTGTCTAAGTCCCATTAATACATGAGCCCTCAGATCAGACAATGTCACTTTGCCACATGCACTCAGCCAGTGAGTATCTGCGGGCCTACTGTGTACAGTTCTAGGTGCCGGGGATACCTCAGTGGTCAGTACAGAGGAGCTGCCTGGTGAAAAAAAGTGATCAGACAGCTGCTTTAGATTGGGTGGTCGGGGGAGGTCTCGCTGACAAATAGAGACCGAAGATGGAGATCCCAACGTCAAAAAGAAGCAGTCCTGGGAAGGCATTGCAGGCAGAAGAGACAGCTAGTGCAAGCCTGATGTGCCTAAGGCCAGGGTGGGCGGAGGGCCTCTGGTTCCCATGCACGGGGAAGGGAAATGTGGCCGAGTGTTGGGGCCAGACTGTACAGAGCTTTGGAAGTCAGGGAAAAGAGTTTGAATTTATATGAAGCACAGGCAGCACCCAAAGGTCCCTGGAATGTAAGCTCCGTGAAGGCAATATGCTGGTGAGAGGCCTGCTTGGTTTGCTTGTTGACAATTACTGTATCTGTAACAAAGCTCCTGACCTCTTTTTCCTTTGAAAAGATGGGAAGGGAAACCTGGAGGTATATATACATCCCCGGTTGACATCCCCGGTTGACAGTGGAGGAGGCGAATTCAAAGCATTTTTGTATACAATGGAATATTCCTCAGCCATTAGAAACGACAAATACCCACCATTTGCTTCCACGGAATGGAACTGGAGGGTATTATTATGCTGAGTGAAATAAGTCAATCGGAGAAGGACAAACATTATATGGTCTCATTCATTTGGGGAATATAAAGAATAGTGAAAGGGAATAAAGGGGAAAGGAGAGAAAATGAGTGGGAAATATCAGTGAGGGTGACAGACCATGAGAGACTCCTAACTCTGGGAAACAAACAAGGGGTGGTGGAAAGGGAGGTGGGTAGTGGGGATGGGGTGACTGGGTGACGGGCACTGAGGGGAGCACCTGGAGGAATGAGCACTGGGTGATATGCTATATGTTGGCAAATCGAACTCCAATTAAAAAAAAAAGCACTTTTAAATTTACTGTTGATGCCTATGTAGAAACAACTTCACATCTGGGTTTCTCTGCACTTAGGAAAACTGAAACTGTAAATCATGCTTTGTTTCAAAACCCTTGCTCAGGAGGGAAGTTTTGGTCACACCCTATTTATTTATTTATTTATTTATTTATTTATTTATTTATTTATTTTCAATTTTTGCAAAGATCTATGTAATTTCTTAGAAATTTGACCTCGGTGTGCTGTTCTCTGGGATTCAGAACACATTTGGCCTTCATGGGAGGAAGGTCTAGGGCAGGTAAGAGTGTACAATGACATCCTTTGACAGGCCAGGCCCCTTACCTGGGCCTTGAAGGTGGGGGTGGGGCAGCTGTATTCAATGGTATGCAACAAGGACTCTCCCACTCTCAGGGGGAAAAAATGCTGATTTGTAGATGTTTTCCTTAATAATTCAGAAGAGAAGGGAATTAAAGAAATTATTGGAGCTATAAAAATTGTTTCAATTGAATGTGTTTTTCATTTAGGATCTTGGCTCAGTCTGAGCAAATCGTTTGGTACAGTAAGAATGAACATTATTTGCTCTGTAAGTGTGTGGGATGTTTTCATCTCAACCATACCCCAGTCCATCCTGGTGCTGATCTTATGCAGCATGGCTACTCATTTAAAATTCAGTGTATTGGAAATTCATGCTGCTCTTTATTAAATTTAGAGACCATTTGATTTTCACTGAAAACTGGCTCGGACTCCACAGTATCCTAATTTGGGCCTCCAGGAACATTTTTTTTTCCCTCTCATATCTGGAATCCCTCAGAAGCACTTTGCCAGCATGTTCTAAATACGGGTTATAAATGAGTGAGAAAGAAAAAAATGGATTATGATGATTTATGTTTTACATTTTATGTTGCTTTACATTTTCTAAAAAATACATTCACACCCACCTTATGTAATTCTCAAGATATCCACGTGAGAGAGGTATTACAAGACATGGAGAATTAGAGGCATTAAGGTGACTTACTCAAGGTCACAAAGCTAGAAACAACAAACTGTCAACCAGTTTTGCTTCCCACATTGTGGAGTAGGTCAGGCTCTGTTCCCCAGTGTTGAAGCCAATCAGGTGCATCCAGATGGCAGGAGATCCTTGAGAATGCAGGTTCCAGGGCCCCACCCAAACATGAATCAGCTATCTAGGTTTGGAGTCTAGAAATCTACATTTTCAAAGCACCCCCCCCCCAGCTGATTTTTATATGCAGTAAAATTGGGAACTGTTAGCAGAGATGTCAGGATCATCCCTTGGCAAAATTGTGAGGTTGGGGAGGATTATCTGCGACCCATCTATCTCCCAGTCTAAATCTTGTTCTTCCATTCAAGATATCAAGCTTGCTGACTGCATTCTTTTTATCAGATATCCTCTGAAAAGAGGGTGTACTAAGAGTACCACTTCTCCATAGGGTTTCTACCTTTTAACAGAGCATGTCCTAAGTGAAAAAGAAAGGAAAGGAGGGAGGGAGGAAAAGAAGGAAAAAGGAAAGATCTTGCAGAGAAGTGGAGGAGGCATGTGGGAATAAAGGAAACCAGGACCCTCTCTGAATGAGTAGAATCACCACCCTGTCAGCTTTCCCAACTTGGTCTTTGCCCAGTACTGGGTGCAGTGCTCAAGTACAGGATGCACATTCCAAAATAACTGTAGATTGATCACACAGGTTTTTGAGTGGGGTGCCTATGAGCCTCTCTCTATTGAACTTGCTGTTTTCTAGACTTTTCAAGTACTTTTCTACTTGAACCAAGGATCATGTCAGACTCTGGCCCCTTAGTGACAAAGCTTGGCCTCCTCTTTCTCATGGGACCCCTTGGAGAATGTTTGGAGAGGACCTCAGCCTCTGCCAAGGGTGTGGACACTTGAGTCATGAGGTCATCATTGCAGATTCTGTGGTTGCCCGTGCTAATCACAAAGACAACACGTGCGTTTCTATGGGCTGTGATTGCCAGCACCACAGCTGACCATGAGCTACTTTCCAAACACCAGAGGGGTTTGTTGTGAGCAGCTTAGAAATCATGTTTCTCATCCCGACTGAAACTTCCATGGAGAAATCTTTTGCTTGGCAAGATGTTGAGTTCCTGAGCTCTGGATAAGTTGTTCTGGGACATACAAAAGAATGCATCACAAGAAGATTCAAAAGGGCTGCTTGGTATAAAAAAGATATAAAAACAGGCTTCGGTTTCATTTGCACTGGCCTTATATGCTATTGTTACTGAGTGACTTCCCAGGCCAGAAACACCTCTCAATGGCATTTATCCCTGCAAATGGAAGAACCCACGAAACCTAGAAGAACCTACCTTTTCTTCTAATGACCTAGACACAGACATGGTCATATTTAATCTCTTTTGAAGATTAAGCCTTTGGCATATGATTCATTTCTCTGTTTCACTTTCTAGAGATGGTTTTGCTAGAGGAAACATCTGTGATGTGTGAGTCTTGCTCTGCCTCTTACTCACTATGAGACTTGGGGGAAGTGGACTAATTCTGCTGGGCCTTTGTTTCATCATCTTTGACAGGAAGGGAATGGATTGAATCAGTGGATCCCAAATGTGCATGACATCCCCCCAGATTCCTGGGACCTGTCCCAGACCTACTAAGACACAAACTCAGAATCTGAATTTGGGGATCCATGGTTTAAAAAGTTCCCCAGGGTGTTTTGGGTGCTTCTCAGATTGAGTGGCCACCATATCACGTGATCTTTAAGCTCTCTCTGGCTCTGATGGACTAAGAGGCAACAGCTATCCTATTTATCAGGTTGCCACTTGGGAAAATAGAACATAGTTTGTTGCTAATCACAGCCAACATTGGGTTCCAATTAATTGCTTCGTTTCTGCCAAGCACTATGGTTTATTCACTGGTAGAAAGTAGATTAAAGATCATAAAACATTTGCCTACAAAGCCTGCTGAGCCTGACTCACTCCTTTTTCCTATTACATTCATGAAGAATAGTCGTAGTGATGGCCAATATGCATTTAGTGCTGTGTACCATGTACTCTTCTAAGCACTTGAGGTATATAAACTCATTTGCACCCTCGCACCCCTTCTGTGTTTTGGGGCTACTATTATACCTATTTTACAGTTGTGGAAACTGAGCTACAGAGAGAATAGATAACTTCCTATGGTCCTACAGCTAATAGGTGGTCTGACTCCAGAACAATGCCCTGAGCCACTATTCTATGCAGTCTCCCTGTCTCTGGCTTGTCCTGCTTTTACTCTGCATTTGTTTCTGGGCTGGTTAACTGGAAGAGTGATGGGGATTACTTACAACAGGGCAGCAGAGCACCACGAGTTTGGCAAGGAAAGTTGTGCTTGGCCAATCCTAAATTATATCAGGGACAGTGGGAAAAGTTGGGTCTCATTCTCAGAAGAGGAGACATGGCTAGAAAAGCAGGGTGGAGAAATCCCAGAACAGATATGGACGACACAAGTGAGAAGCAGAATCTAGGGTGTCGGAAAAACCAAATCTAGAGTGCCGGTGACCATAAAGGCTGCCTCCCTTCTGGTCTGGATGGACAAGCACCCAGTCAAGGGCAAAGGAGCAGTCAAAGCAGTAACTCGAGGACCAGGAGGCTGCAGTTTCAGAAAACTGGAAGAACACAGATTTTTCTCAAATTACAGAACACTACAGTGTTGAGTGGTACACAAATAAGAGGGAAATGAGAGAGGGGTGCTAGAAATCGGGCAATTAGGACCTCACCGGTAACCTGCTAGGGAGGAACTCCAGGTGCTGAAGTACCAGATGACAGGATAACATTGCATGAAACGGTGTCCAGGAAGTAATACCTGTGGAGTTAATACTTAAAGAAAAGCTCACCTGCATCAAGGTGACCGGCTTAACCGGTTCATATCTTTACTTAAGCTCACCTGACCGGTGATGGTGGTACTATTTGGTGAAGGCTTCCTCTGGGCCCAGTGATTGTTGCACATAGTCCTATCCATCCCCATTTTGCAGATCAGAAAACTGACCCTGAGAAGTGACGAACCCCGCCCTACCTTTCCCAGTTAGTCAGAGCAGGACCCAGATTCCATCCTGGCTCACACGTTAATCCCTGGGCAATACCGCTTCAATCTGCCACTTGTACCTGGCTGTTGGCTCAGTCTACCTCTCCCTTTCTGGAACCTCCCTGGTGTTCATCTGTGCAGCTCCTGGGTGTGGCTAGACAGGCCCCCGCCTACAGGCTCTAACCGCCTACCTGAGCATTTGCACACACAGATTGAGTGGGTGTAAAGGACCAGGACAGGATCCTGTGGCCACTTTCTGCCCTTGGGGTTTCTCCAGGCCAGCCACGGAAGGAAGAGGTGGCACATTATCTCACTTACAAATGGCCTCTGGGGATATTCTCTCGGTTACCCATTCTCCTGGTTTAGTGTGTACCTTACAGCCTCTCATTTTTTTTCTTCCCGAGGCCTGGTAATACCAATTTGCAGGGGAAAGTGAGCTAGAATTTCTGCCAGTCTTTACCCTGACTTACAGAATAATTTTCTTTAAAACCCACTAGACCATCACCAGGAGAAGCTACGAGCCACCAGTACTAACTGCCAGACCTAATTTGGGGAGAGAGAGCAACCCTAGAAACTAGGGCCTACTTTTCCAGAAGACAGATAGGGCTTTGAAACCAACATGTCAAGGGAAGACTGTTTTTTTCAGTTCAGTATTCAATTGCTTGTTTTTTTGAGTGTTGGGAGTCTTTTTTAGTTTTCCTAATATTCTAGAGATTTCAGGCAACTTTTTATACAGAAACCCAGAAGAAGAATTTTTAGTGTTGGTTGTCAGAGTTTTACTGGCTGCAATCAAGGAATGGAAAAATTGCTGTTTATATCATTAAGCAGAATATAATGTGTATGTGTGTGCATGTTTGTGTGTGTGTGTACGTGTATGATACCCATGTAGGGGCTGCCTAAGTCCCGCTGTCAATGTGAATAACTAGGTCAGAACATATTCGTTAAAACCTAAAATTTAATGTATGAATGTGTGTCAGGCTCAAACTTTTTCATAAGGCAGATTTCTTTGGTAAGCAGGTAAAATGTCATCGTGGCTTTTTTGTTTGTCTTAAGCACAGGGGAGATGAGGAGACCTGTGTTTTACTAACTGAAAGATTCTGTTGTGCTCTTTTTATTTTTTTAAAGATTTTATTTATTTACTCATGAGAGATGCACAGAGAGAGACAGAGACACAGGCAGAGGGAGAAGCAGGCTCCCTGTGGGGAGCCTGATGTAGGACTTGATCCCAGGACCCTGGGATCATGCCCTAAACCAAAAGCAGACGCTCAACCACTGAACCACCCAGGCATCCCTCTGTTGTGCTCTTTAAGATGATAATAATCATGATGCCATGACTTTATGTGGCTTTTGACAATTGGCAGGGCCTGTAATAATGTACAAAATAATGTACATTATTTTGTTTGAGTCCCGCAACACCCTTGTGAGATAGACAGGAGAGATTAACCTGCCCTTCATGGTTGAAGAAATAGAGATTCAGAGAGGTTAAGCAATTTGTGTAAGGTCACACAGCTAGTAAATAAGCAGGACTGAAATAGCAAATATGTTTGTGGTATTTCTAAGTCTCATATTTCCCTCCTTGATTTATAGAGATCTCTCCTGTTGCTTCTTTGCTGGTCCTTCCAGCCTTCACAAACGAATATTGTGTAATCACTCAGAGTATGTTTCTGAAGTCATATTCATGTTATGAGTTCCTTTCCATGAATGTAATTTATGTTCCTATGGCTCTTTCAGATATACATTTTCTCCCCTTTGCCACTCGATGAATTCCTTGAGAGTGGGACCTAAGATTTAAATTTCTCTTGAATTGTCTCCAATACTGTGCTTGTTGCAATAAACATTGACTGATGTGGTTTTGTAGCCCATTGTAGTACTCAGAACCCCCTTCGATAAAAGGGAACCAGAACATTAGGTCCTGCCATGTGCTAGCTGCTCTACAAACTGCATCTCAGTTGATTTTCACACAGCTCAGGGAGGTAGGCCTTATCATCCCTATCCTGTCCATACGACGTTTGGAGAAGTTGAAAGATTTACCTAACATAAATCTAATAGATGCCAGGGTGAGGATGTGAAACCAGATTATCCTGGCTCCAATATTTTTGTACCTCTGCCTCTGTATAATATGTCTTTTAAAAACCAAGGCTGAAAATATTTGCTAAGAATCTCTTATGACACATCCTGAGCCCTAACCTCTTCTCATGTTAGCATGTCTCCCTCCAGCCTATGTCCTTTTCTGCTCTGAGCCGGGGGTTACACTTCTTCTACCCAGGCCTGTCCTGCCTCCCAGCCCTGCCTGATTCTACCTGTCCCAACCCTCTGATCTTTTTTAACCCTGATCAGCCAAAATCAAATCTAAATACTGATCTTAACCTCCTTCATGCCTCCATTTTTGCCTCTTTCCATGAAGCTATCATATCCTTCCTCGCTTAATAGTTATTCAAGTACCTGCCTTGCCCTCCTTCTACCCTGTAAGCTTTAGAGGGTTGGAACTTATCCTTCTTACTTAATCATGGCAGCATCTGGAACAGTGCTCTTGCACATAGCAAGAAGACACTAAATATTGAGTGGATTAAATTCACAAGGAGCTGACTGGTTCCTAGAGAAGTAGCTGGTGCCAGCCCAGCTGCTTGTATCGGCAGCCAGCAAACAGTTTGAGAGATGGTAGGGATGCAGCACGATGCTCCTGTCTGTGGCTGTGTGCTTTTCAAAGAGCCTGAGCGCTGTTCCATTTCTGTGAACAGGTACTAAAGTGACTAGTCCACGGATGGTAAATATGCAGTGTACATGCTGCCCTTACCTCTCCCACACAGCATTCTAGCAGACATTGCCAAGCAATTAAAGTTGACATTTAAGAAAATGTATTTTCTGCTCCTGTGTTGGTCTACTTAGGAGTGTGTGTGTGTGTGTGTGTGTGTGTGTGTGTGTGTGTGAGAGAGAGAGAGAGAGAGAGAGAGAGAGTATAAGCTTAATAGTAAAACATTGAGAGACTAGAGTTTCAGCATGGCCTGTTTTAAGTATATTAGTAATCAGCCAGCCTTAATCTTCTCATTAGCAAGAAACAGGATTTAAAAGGAAGTATAATTGCACAATAGTGTGACTGTTCTTAATGCCACTAAATTGTGTACCACCAAATGGTTAAAATGGTAAATTTTATGTTATGTATATTGTATCACAGTTAAAGAAAGGATATAAATCCCAAATAGTTGTGTTGACAGTTGCATGGCCAAGCAGTAGGGGTGGGTAGAGTTTTAGGGAGAGTAGAAGTATAATCCTAGTTTCTTCTCCATTATGCTCCTGTGTTCTCAGTAGCTTCCTAGTCCTACAGTGAATATGGATCATGATCATGTTCCATGTTGCTGGTTCTTAAAGTGGGATGGTATATATACAGAATAGTCAATAAGTATTTGTTGATGATGGTAATGATCAAATCTAGATGGAATATATACATACCAGATTAGATTCCAATATTGGTTATTCAGTGTAAGTATAATTGCTCGGTTGGTTTTGACACTATGCCATCCTGATGATGATAGGTCTCCTCCTCCTCCAACTGGCATTAGGCTCTCTACAGACAGAATATAAGTCAACCACTAGAATATGAGCCTTATGAGACATGAGTCATTATTATTTTATTCAAATCATTTCTGCATCCCACTCCCCAATACAATGCCCAGCAAAAAATAAGTATAAGCACTAGAATACATGGTTGAATGAAGAAATAGAATTGATGTTGAATTTGTTTTTATGTTCATTACAGCACCTAGCCTAGTCTGTCACACGCACAGTACATGGTTATAGGTTAACCTGATGTTTTGGGTTTAAAAGCAGATCCCATCCTACAGTGCGTATCACCTACTTACACATAGGAAGAGCTAATTAAATATTAGTGATTGTTATATGAATTTGCCTAGAAAACATTAAAGTTAACCAGTGGCACACAGGTCAAAAAGAGCTACGTCTATGAAGGAAGGACAGTGGGAGATGGTAACATTGGATAATTAGGTCCCAAAGTTGGGAAAGCATACTTGATGGGAATATGACCAAAACCTATGTTCTCGGGGTGGGTGCTCTTTGATTCAGTTTGCTTGAGGTAATTGCATATAATTATCCTATGGGTTTCTATCACTGCTTTGCAGGAGAAGACCCAAAGGAGGCCTCTTGAAGATAATGGAATTTGGATGTCCCTTTGGTGCCCTCTTTTCCCTGTGTATGTTGGAGATGCTGTCTTTATGGGGGCCAGGGCCTTAAGTAAGACTTGTCCAAGCAATGGTTCATCTTCCCTTCCTAGTCTGTCCTCATTCTTTCTCTCTGAAGTTTTCTTTTTAGCTCTTTTGATACTTTGAAGTTAGCTGTGAATATCGGTTATAGCTCTGCTCTGTGATCCACCTACCC
This sequence comes from Canis lupus dingo, assembly GCF_003254725.2. NCBI lineage: Eukaryota > Metazoa > Chordata > Mammalia > Carnivora > Canidae > Canis > Canis lupus. The sequence continues at coordinate 87,961,628 of NC_064243.1, forward strand.
TCCTTCCCTTTTGAGTAATTTGATGATAGTATAGATTCAAAAATTCCTTTCAATTAAAAAATAAAAGAAACCAGATGAATTAAGATGCACCTGATCCTGTGTGGGTGCATTAATTCATCACTGTAGCAATTTCCACCTTGGTAAACATTTTGTGTCTTTTCTTTTCTTTCTTTACAGCTGAGTTTGCACCCAACAGTGCTCACTATTGTAACTAAAAAGATTTTGTGATTTCTTTTCCAAATAGGGTACTAAGTGTTCTTGGGGGAACACCAGTGCATATGAAAAGAGTGAATTATAGGGTGGTTTACAGGTATCATGCACTATGAATTAAGTGATACTCGACTGTGGTCAGGGTAATCTAAAACAGTAGGTGTGGCTTGTTTCTACCCTCCATTACCTTGTTAGCTCTAATATTTTCTACGCATAACCTAATATAACTAACCGATTCATGTATCTCTTAGATGTGACAGTCATGGGGCCATGTGCCTTATGTATATGACTTCACAAAGACCCTGATGAGAGAGCGACTGGCAACATCCCCACTTTGTAGATAAAGAAATTGAGGCTTAACCAGTTTGTGAAATGTATCCAAGGTCAAACAGCAGCAAGGCCCAGGAAAAGAAGGATTTTCATTGGATTGACTTGGGATCCAAAACTGACTTTCCACTCATTTACTGTGTGAACCTTGTTTAACTTTTCTGTCATCGATTTCTTTATCTGTAAACAAATAAGTGATACTTTAAAGCCCACCCCACAGAGTCTTTGTAAAGTTCAAACTACAGATATCAAGTTCCTATCAGAGTGCCTCCTGGCCTGCAGTAGGTTCTACTATAATGCATTCAAGATCCCTCCTCTTGCCTTTCTTCTCTGCCCTATTCTCTTGTACCACCATTTGCTGGTGTGGGATTTTGTTAATCAAAAGCAATTCTTTGCTAATAGATAGGGGCAAGGAGCCACCCTTGGCTGCACTGATTTTCTAGAGGAACACCAGTCCTTATGCTTGCATAGCAATGCTATTTTTGTGTGTGTGTGAGTTGGAGATAAAAATCTACTGATTATACATGTGGATTCTTTTTATGTGTATTTGCAGTTGCTGATCTTGTTGGCAGGAATCTCAGTTTCCATGAAACTGGGGACCATGGATATATTTCTTATAGCTACATGCATTCTCTTTGAGAATTTTCCATTCATCCACTCAATCATTCATTCATGGAATAAGTAGATATTGAGTACTTACTACCTGTTAGGTACCCTGTTCAGTGCTATGAATAGCAGTTAAACAAAGCAGACCCAAATTTCTGACCTCATGGAGCTTACAGTTCCAGTGAAATTTAGTTTCTCTAAATGAACAATTTAAATGACAACCTAAAACTAAATTCAGTGTTGGCACATTTCTAGACTCCTTGTGTGACCACCTTGAAACTGAATGCTGCTGTGAGGGCCCAGTGCCCATGATGACATGTGTGTTATTAGCGCCCTGGCATCAGATGGTTTTTCTTAATAGCAGCTCAAAGGGTAGAGGTGACTATAATTACAAATGATGCCTTCCGGCAAGGCAAGTCCAAATGACAATATGGGGCAGTGTCTGTGACAATGAAAACTGCATGGAGAGCCTGAATAGGAAAAAGTGGTTGGAGAATTGAGTCATCAAATAGCATACAAGAGAATAGGCAGGCCAAACTCCAAAGAACCAGGCCACAGTGTGGAAATCTAATTTCAACAATATATTATATGTCAGATTAATTAATGCTATTCATTTGGATTTTATTGGCTTTGTGGGTTTGTTTGTAGTATCAGTTATAAATTTGTTCTGATTTTATAGCTATTGTAAGAACTGAAAACATAAGGAATTTATAGCCTCATAATAATTTTGTTTTAGTTAGCCCGAGGGAGGCCTGACATCATTTTTTTTTTTTTTTTTTTTTTTGTAAAGGAGGTCAGTACCATTACTTAAGTGCAGAGACATTGTTCCAAAGAAAGCTTCTCCACAGGTAAAATACTTTGGAAATATGAACAGTTTAGCAAAACTAGTTCTATCCTAGATTTATCAGAATAAATAAGAAAAGGACTATGAGGAAAGATTGCAGCTCTTGTTTTTACTCCAAAATCACTCTGTGTTCTGTTTTGCGGTTGTGAGCTATTGCTTTTATGTAGTTATGACTGAGTTGTCATGCTTTTAAGTATTTCTCATTGATTAAAAAAAAATTATACGTTCCTTCTTCCTTGCCACACCTCTCCACTTAGCTCATGGTGACCTGTAACCTCTTCTGACTAACTTTCCACTTATTTATTTCAGACCTGTCCTCATTTTATAAACTTCTTCATATAGGGTTGCAAGATTCATTGTAAAATAGCTCTCTATATTCAGGGTAACTTGAACCTATCTGAAGAGCATTCAAGAGAAATCAGAGGAGATTATCTCTTTATATTAATTACCATTTTCTGCTGTGTATTTTAGAGACAGTGATTCCCCCTTCCAGATTCTAGGCTCCACAGCAGGACTGGAGAGGCAGTTCTCTATTGGGACCTGGTGTGATACCCATTCACAGGATGACCATGCATCTATCCCCATTTGTCTGGCACTGTCCAGGATATGTCTGCTGTCTCAGCTTGTTAGAGGTGCCTTTGTTCACTCTGGAAAGTCAAGCCCCTCAAATTCTGTTTTAGTGAGCTGCTAGGATCTAAACACTCACCTCCTTCAAAAATTAAACATGAAGTTGCATCGTTATGTCTTGCCTAAAACAAATGTCTCATTGCCTGAGTAAGACTCAGAAGTTTTGATTGGAACCTGCTATTTTGGATGATGATCTTGCCTTTGTCAGAAGCTTATTATTTGGGGGTTAGAGCTGAGGTTTTAAGGCAGTGATTGGGCTCAGATGGTGGTTTGTGGCATAAAGCATGTGGACACAAGATGAAAGACCTTCTGGTCATTTTGGAGCTAACTGTCCATTTGACCGTGGTCCAGGTTGGGCTTCCCACCCCCTGCCTCTGATCCTTTAACTCCTAGGTTTGAACCTCATAACCCTCACAGAGGACCAGGAAGAGGAAAGAAGGACAAATCCCCACTTTCCAGTTTTCTAGAAAAAAAAATTTGATTAAAAAGATGATAGAATCTGTTGCCGCCCCTCCCCCCCCCCGTGGCTCTTCTGTGTGTGGAGGAGGGGCTGAGTTATAGTTTTTGTTTGAGTGTTTCCTATTTTCTCACATATGTTTTCTTCTCACTAAATGTATATTGTTTTTAATTTAGTGAAATGCATGTAGTCACTGGAAGAAAAGCTCCATTAGGGGAGATTCATAGCTTGTTTTGTTCACCAGTCTGTCTCTCTATGCCTGACACAGTGCCTGGTGCTAAGGAGGTACTCAAAAATAAGAACAAGTGAATGTCACAGAGACAGAAAGTAGATTATACTAGCAGGTAGGGAAACAAGAAATAGGAGTGACTGCCAATGGATACCTGGTTTCTTCTGGGGGGATGAGAATGTGCTGGAATTAGTAATGATGGTTGTACAACCTTGAGAACATCCTAAAACCACTGTTTTGTACATTTCAGAGAGATTAATTGTATGGAACTTTAACTATATCTCAATTTTTTAATTCAAAAAAATTTTTTTAATGAATGAAGGAATGAATGATGTGCCTTAGACATAGTCATAATTGGTACCTGATAAAGACAGCTTTTGGATGAATGAATGATTGTTCTCTATCAAAACAACCTAAGTGTTTCTCTCCAACCATGGTGTGTGTGTGTGTGTGTGTGTGTGTGTGTGTGTGTGATCAGTTGTAAGGCTTGGCAGTTATCTGGCTGCAAACATATGAGTTCAGGAAGTTTGGGGCTTACCATGCACCTGAGCACCAGTTGGGATTGGCGGGAATCACCACACACTTTGGGAAATGTAGCGTCACATCTCTGGGAAAGTAGGTTTGTTTGTGAGTCAGACAGAAGAATAAGTGCCTGTCTGTTGAGATTGTTTGATTCCAGCACTACCAAAGAAGACTGCAGTGCGGTGCTTTGTGAATATTTTCCTAATATTGGAGGAGAGAGACCTCTATCAGAGGCAGTTCCAGCTCAGGTCTTTCTGATTCTTTTATTCCTGCTCTAGTGAAGTCAGTTTAAAGTTCCTATAAATCTGTTAATCTTCAGAGAGCAAAATCTGTCAAAACAGATTAATGCCATCACCGAAAACATTTGGCTGTATGTTGACAACTAATCTGGAAGGATTGATCAGAATTCATGCGATTTAGCCACTTACAAGTTGCCAGCAGGTGGTTATATGGTCATCCCAGTCACCATATGCAGGTCACAGAGGTGGGGATGGCTCCGTATCCTCTTTAGTACAAAGTCATATCAAATTCTAAATGTATATATACATTCCTGTACTTCAGGCCAGTTTCTTGTATTATTTTTTTCTCTGAGGTAGCAGATAGGAAATTAGTTTAAAGAGTGTTTACTGTTCCATGAATGTTAAGTAGTAACATTTTTATTCTCTCTGAAGAACTATGTTTAGAGAAAGAAGAAAATGACCCCCTGATCAAAAGAAGAATTTAAGTCTCTTTGAGTTTGGAATATATTAACTTTTTCTGTTTGAAGCTTTTTCTGAAAGGTGAATAGTCTTTCTTGTTCACATTAAGCTAATGAGCTCAATGGCTTCTATCCTTTTTTGTTATTAAACTACAGGACTGCTCTATATAGTGTTATATTGTTCTCAACTTTGGTTTTTGTGCTCTAAAGATACAGTAAGGACACCTGATATTTCTATAGCTATAAGCTTTACTACTACTATTATGTACTAGCATTAAACTTTTATATATATTTTGTACCATGTTTAGGATGTGTGCTGGGCCCTTTATTGCTATTGCCTCATTAAATTCACACAACTCTCTGAGGTGGAAGTTGGGTTACTATCCCAGTTTTAATGTCTTGTAGGGCTGACATGTGGCAGAACAGGACGCAGACATGACCTGTGCTGCTTTCACTCCCATGTCCTCAGACTCCCACAAGAACACCTGCCGCCCCCATCTTATAGATGGAGAAACTAAGGCTCAGAGTCACACGGCCAAGGAGAGACAGAAACAGACTCCAACCAGAGTCTTCTGACCCCAAAACCTGGTGCTCCTTCCACAGAATCACCTTAACCATAGTCTGTGGAAATCATAGGTCATCACAGCCTGTGCCCTTTCTGCCCTTCTGTGAGCTTCCATGAAGAAAGCAGAGAAGGCAGGTTGACAGGAGACCTGATTTTTATGGAAGCCACAGCTGTTAAGTTTTCCCTTTCCCTGGTCCTTACGAGAGAGTCAACAGATTAGATAAGAAAGGGACATAGCTGCTTCCCTGAGACGCACCAGCAGGTCAGTGTAGGGATCTTTGGTCTCATTTCCTAGGGGGACATGAAGGCTGTAATCAGATTACGTGTTTGCAGAAATGCCACAGAGTGAACTTTTAACCCGTCTTAGGTCATTCTTACAACAACAACAACAAAAAAAACCCCTCAGGAAACCCCAGAAAAGAAGCACATTGGTGTTCTGACTATGCTCACTCTTCTAGTGAACACGTTGGTTCTTAGCATTTCAAAGGTGATGACAGGCCCGTTAGGGCAACACTTTTCAAAATGCAATGCACCTCAGAATCCCGCAGAGGACTTGAGAAAACACAGACCTCTGGGCCTCACCCCTGGAGTCTCTGACTCAGGAGATCTTAGGCAGGGCCTGAGGATTGCATCTCTCTTGTGGCCCCAGATGATGCTCATGCTGCTGGTCCAGGGCCCACAGTTTGAGAACCATCATCTTAGGGAATTTGGTGAAAGCTCTAGACCCCCTCCTCAGGTAGATACCAAGTTGCCAAGTGGGAGTTTATGAATTCTTGAACTCTGGCAAGCTGGCGTGAGCACTGGTGAGTGGTTTGGTATTGGAGGAAATACGTGAAGGATATAAGTCACTGTATGATCTAAATTTGCTTTGGTGAGTCAGTGAGGACCTGCGGCAAGGGCACTACACCTAGGATGTGTGGTGAGTCAATTAGGGATGGCTCCTGGAGGACATAGAAGAGACACTGCCTTCTGTGGGTGACTTGTAAGGAATTACCTAAAAACCGTTTGTAGTATTTGCAAAGCTGTTACAGGCTGTGGCTAAAATGCTTTTAAAAATATTGGCAGTTGCAAGGAAATGCAGTTCTCTGATATATATGACTCATATTTAGACTCATTTTCTTAGACTGACTTTTTAATTGTGGTACAATATACACAGCATAAAGTTTACCATTTCAGCCATTTTTAAGTGTACAGTCCAGTGGCGTTAAGTACATTCACGTTGTTGTGTAACCACCACCACATTCCGTGTCCAGAACTTTCTCTTCTTGCCAAACTGAAACTCTGATACCCATGAAACAATTCTCCTTCCTTGTCCCCAGCCCCTGGCAACCACCATTCTACTTTCTGTCCCTGTGAATTTGGTTGTTCTAGGTACCTCATGAAAGTGAAATCATGTAATATTTGCTCCTTTGTGAATGGTTTAGAGTAATATGTGGAGGGGCGCCTGGGTAGTTCAGTTGGTTAAGCATCTGCCTTTGGCTCAGGTCGTGATCTCAGGGTCCTGGGATCGAGCCCCACATTGGGCTGCCTGCTCAGCGGGGAGTCTGGTTCTCCCTCTCTCCCCTACTCATGCTTTCCCTTGTTATCTCTGTCACTATCTCTGTCTCTCTCAAATAAATGAAGAAAATCTCTTCCTAAAAAAATAATAATTTGTGGAGAAATTGTGAAATAGTTATAAAATGCAGTAATAAACCCCTAGCAATGAATGGAATATAGATTAAAATGGAACTTGAAAAAGAATGTCATGTTAAAAAGCTTGATCTTTGGGCTTTGCAGAGTCCTCCTTTGTTGACCACTGTGACTGGAAGTCTATCTGTTAGTGCACTGTTCTGGAGATGTGGATGGACTCCTTTCCCTCTCCTGCCAGGTGAATCTTGCTTCTAGGTCTTTCAAGAACTCTGTCATCTTGACAACCCCAACTGCATCCTCTCAAGTATTCATTCAGCACCCACTAGGTGCCAAGTCTTTTTCCAGGTGCAGGGACCTAAGGGGGAGCCAGAGTCCTTATGCTCTCCCTCCACCTTTGCCTCTTATGCAGAAGCTTCCGCTGGAGGCCTGGAAACTCAGTGAGATATACACTGTGTCATGTCCATTTCCCAGGTGACAAGAGAAGCTGGTGACTTGAGATGCCTTTGCACACTTTTAACCATTTTGCTGGGAATCCTTCCATGGAGTATCAATCCTTCCATGCTGTAAGCACAATGTAGCAAACATAGTTTAACCTCCCTCCATTACTTAGGTCTGTGTTGCACTGTAAATATTGATTTGCTCTCCCACTAAGTGGCTCTGAGCTGCAGCATGTAATTCAGCAGCCTCTGCTGCTTTGGCTCTCAGCTTTCAAGGTGTCTTCATATTCCCCTTTTAATCTGCTAGCTCTAGGAAGATCTAAGGAGAGAATCAGATGTTCCATGCTTTGAAAACCAGCTAACCGGGCTGAAGAAGGATTGTGACAAAAGAGAGACTTATGCCCTTCAGTATCTCTCTCTGCTTCTAGATATTTAGAATTCCAGGTGTTTGGTTAGGCCCATGGCCATGAGAATAGGGAAAACCACGTTTCCCAGCCTCCCTTTGAGCTGTGCGTGGCCAGCGTGACTAAGTGCTAGCCAAGGAGATGCAAACAGAATGTGTCTTTGGGGAGGTGTTCTTGGAGAATGGAGTGTGTTCTTCTTCTAACATGCTTGGTACATGGATGTGGTAGCTGTAACTCCAACTTGAGCCATGAGGATAAAGCAGACACATCTGGGAAGGTGGAACAGAAAGCTTGAAGCTGTCAGGTCTCACATAACTGGTGCCATCATCCCAGCCATGATCTGGATTTTTATGTGAGGGAGAAATAAACTTATACCTGTTTACTCACTCCTAGTTTGTGCCTCAGTTACTTGTAGCTAAACCTCATTAATAAATTTGATGAAAGGATTCAGATGCCTGGAGAATAAGTATGCTCCACATCAGTGGTTTTAAAAAATTGTCAGCAGGGGCATATGGGTGGCTCAGTTGGTTAAGTATCCAGCTCTTGATCTCAGGTCATGAGTTCAAGCCCCGAGTTGGGCTCCATGCTGGGCATGGAGCCTACTGAAAAAAAATTTGTCAAGAGAACTCCAACATATAAATAGACTAAAAGGAAGTGGTTCTGATTGCGTGGAGATATCCAGAGTCAGCTGGCTGGCTTCCCTTCCTCTCTATCAGGGCTCTGAATCAATTCTGATCATGAATTGCTAAAGAACATAGTTTGAAAACTGGTGTGCATGCCCTTAAAGTCTTTTCCCATGCTTAGATTCTAGGAACCAAGTAGAGCCATTCCTCAGACCACCCCAATTGTTGAGCTCATGTGGATGTCTCCTGAGGCATCTTAGATCATCATTTACCACCAACCCGGTGTGGACATGACTGGATTTAGCCATAGGTGGGTGAACTTTTAGCAACTTGAACCATTTGGAAATAATCTGTGAACCCATGACTAAACAAAAAATAACTGTGAATATGAAGGAAAACCGTTACCATGCACCCATACCCATGGGAAACAGAGAGTGACTCTCAGACTACTGCCAGGACATGAAATGCCATATGAATTAAAGATCCACTAAAATACTTCTTGGAAGAGTGACATCCATAGCCGCAAGCTCCAAAAAACAGGTTGAACTAGGCAATTTCAGAGGTCTTTGCCATTCTGTAACAAACTGTCATTAATTAGGAAGGCAGACATTGGGAACTAGGTAGATTTTTATTTTCTTTAGTATGCTTTGAAGTTCCCCATAAGTACAGATTCCCATGGAAACCAAAGTAGAAGAGAAAAAGGAGACTTAAAATAGTAAATATTTAATTATTTAAATACTTCTTGAAGATATTTATTTAAATATTCATTAAAAATATTAAATATTAGGTAAGTATTGCTTTGACTTACTGCCTGCTTGTTGTGTACTGTTAGACCTCAGGCCAAAAAGCAATATTATAAACATGACCCAGGCACTCAGGGGCAGCCTTTGGACAAAGTTGATTGGAGTCTTAGTTTTTCATCTCTTTATCATTCAGATCACCTCAAGAGTGAACTGCAACAATATGTGCTTGTAGAACATATATTTTACCATTAATAATACTTATAATAGTTGTCATGAATTGAGTGTTTACTTCATGCCAGCCTTTGTATTAAGTACTTCATATCACATTTCTCAATTAATTCTTACAATGAAATTGTAGTTGTTAATATCCCTTTTGACAGGTGAGGAAATTTATGTCCAGAGAGGTAACATGCCTTACTAGTAACAGCAAAGCATGCTTCTGGCCTCTCAACAGACTCCAATGCAGTGCTCCTAACCACTGGCTCCCCACTAGAAAGTAAGCACTCTGCAGTTGTTTGGGGCAATACCTGGTTATCAGCAAAGTGCTAAAAATGGTAGGTAGAAAGCATTTCAGAACTCTTTTGGCCATTAGTTAGATGAGCCTTTCCGTTAGTGTTTTTTTGCTCACCAGGAATCCCTAGACATATTATTATATATTATTATAGTTCCCAATCATATAGTCATAATCATGTCATATTATTATGCATAACTGCATTATATTCACTACAACCACTCTCTATAATCTAATCTCATCCAAATAGTTATGGGTCATTCCTTTTCCCTTCTCCCACTCTGATTCCTCTTGTAGTCCTTCCTTTACCCTTCACCTGATCTCCTCTTTCATAGGAAATAGTAATTGGGATAGATAAGGAGGGCTGATTGTCCAAGGGCCAGTTGGACATATAGGCTCACCAGAGGAGATGAGGGTCCAAGAACTTGATTATACCCCTTGATTCCTTGTGACTCCAAGTGTGGTATATGGATCAGCAGCAACACCTGGAACTGAGTAGAAATGTAAACTCTGGGACTCTATGCAAACCTACCAGGTCAGATTCAGCATTTTAAAGACCCCCACCCCACCCCCAACTCCTGCCCAGAAATTTTTGGCACATTAAAGATTGAGTAACAATACCGTCGTCCATAGTTGCAGTCATGATATGGCATGCATCATTCCAGAGGTTGTTGACAGGGGAAAGGATGGGGAGAAGCAGCAGGAAGAAGACCCAAGGCCTAAGGTCCAGCTCAGGGCTGTGAGACACCAGCAGGAGGGGAAAGCAAGGCTTCCTCAACAGAAATAAGAATCACCTCACCTTTGGAATCTGCAGACTCTGACCCCAGGGTATCTGACACCTCTGTCATTGCTCAAATGCAATAGAAACACATCTAGTCCAACTTGGCAATTATTATAGAGAGTTAAATAAGAGTTGGGTAATCAAGGTCACGAAAGTCATTTAAGAGAGCTTCACTGAACAAATTTCTTTTCATAAGTAATGAGTCCTTCAGGGATGAAAAGAGCTGACAAAACAAAAGGTTTCCTTTTAGGAAAGTAATTCTGTATTTTGTTTATTTGCTTAATATGTTTTTGGATTTTGTTGTGATTTTTTAAAAACCCTAGCCCTCTTATCTGCTGTGGCTTTCATTGGAGCCAATAGGAGTGTGAAAGAATTGACCTCATTTGAAATTTCCTTTCAGCAAATGGTCAAACCTTTGTTTTCTGCTCCATTGTTTTCTAAACTGGTGCATAAAAAATAATGCTTGTGCTTCAGGCCTGTGCTTGCAGTGTTAACCTCCTGTAATTTCCTGATCTGCATAGTACATCTGTTCTCTGCTTACACATGAACCTCAACTCCTCACTCTCTCCAGGCCTCCTTCATATTCTTCTTGGCCCCTTGGTGATGGTTGTCTGATAATTCATATGGTTATAATTCCATGAATATTTTTTTCAGTTATAATTGGATGGGATCTGAGCAAGTGAGTTATCACATACTGCATTTTTTTTCCCTCCCAAAGCAACCTCATATCATGTATCCATGATAGTGTGGTTGCTGACTTAAAACCAGTTCTAAAAGAAAAAAAATGTCATGCCTCCCAGAGATTATAAATGACTAGACAAAGATAAGATCAAGTGTATTTATATCAGCCTCCAAATATTGTGATAAGAAGAAAGAAATATAATCTGTTACTTGACTTTCAGTGGGTAAGTTTTTAAAATATAATGGAAATGCAGACTCTTGCCTTTGTATTTTAAATGCATTACCTTTGGAAAATTCTTTGATACCATGAGGAATGGATGCTGCTATGCCAAAGGTTAGGGTCTTCTGACGGTGATAAGTACTCTGCAGTATTTGAATGACTAAATTTCTTATATGGCATTTTTTTTTTAACACTTCTTGGTTGCAGAAGCCTTTCTCATTTTATTTCATTTAATATGTAAAGTGATATGCCATTCCTATGTAGGTAAAAGGCTGGGGGCCCCAGTAATAGTGTACACTCATATTTACTGCTTGGTTTTCAGGTTTGACCATTTTAGTCTTAAGAGTATGAAGAAAAGCTTATATAAGAAGCCACTTTTCTTTGGCACAAACTTTGTAAGCATTGTGAGTCCTTGACAATAAAGACATCATCAAACACTGTGAAAGTAGGATGTGGAGGGACTTCAGTTTCCTGTTTAGCATTCTAATAGAGGTAATTTAGGTAAATTGCTAATTATTGAAAATGATGACTATATCTAGGAAGGAAGGGAAGAAGGAAGTTGGATCATTCATACAAGCAAGAAAATATACCTGTCATAATGCCTTCTGTAAAATTGACTTCAGCACTGATCAAGTAAGGTGAGGACTGGTCGCTATTATTAAAACACGGATCCTATCAAAGTAAATCAGGAAACGAGCATGGATTGAGGATCTGGCTTGTTGATCCTGGCACATCTGGTGATGGCTTATGTGTTGGACATTCAAAAGAAGTGGTGGACACAGTCCTCTGTTTTGAGGGGTGCACATAATTGGAAGAGTTTGGACATCTGACACATTAAGATATTTAAGAATATTGGTGAGACATCTATTTCTGAAAGCATAAAATGTTTTTCCACTGGGAGATTTTTATCCCCAGGAGCAAAATACACAAAAGACACAGAACTGAAGTGAAGGGAAGAAGAAAGGCGTGTAGAGGGAGGGGGAAATGTAGTTAACTGGGAAACATCAGGACTTGAAGTCAGAAGCTCTGTTTTGAAAGCCTATTGAAGAAGGGAGCCTAATAGGCAGTGTGTTGTGTCCCTCTGGAGCCCTGCCTCGACGTCAGTTGTTTACCTCCTTTGGCAGTTTGAGACCTACATTCTGGGCCTCCTGAAGTCATGGCAATGATAGGAGAGAGAGGGTTTTCTTCATGGGTCTATTCAGATCTGCTCTTGGCAAAACACTTCCTGCTGAAAGTTCCCAGTGCTTCCTTAGGACTTTGGTCTTAATGTTGAGTTTGAAGTCAGATCTGGAAACTAAAATATGCCGAATATTCTTTGTACTTTTAAGCTGTCTGTAGTACATGGCAGGGAGCAGGACCTAGCTCTCATCAGGGCCCCAGGTGTATCCCTGCCCACCTTGGAGAGGTGAGGCAGGGGGTGGGATGGGGAGAAGCTCAGGAGAAGCAGAGCGTATGCACTTGGCCAGAACAAGACTGACACAATTAATAGACATTAGAACATGATTCTCTGTCTGGAAATTGAGGGTGATTATTTCTCCTTCATTGTGTACAGCATCCTTTTGAGATCGTTTGGGGAGGGATTTTGTCAGACTGGAGAATTGTGATTAATGATGAAGGCCTTGTAGAGCCAGCCTGCATGAATGCATTATCCTCAGTTGCTTTCCCATCTGTGAGCTTAGATTGCTCAGTGCCAGAGCTGCAAGGCCTTCAGAGTGGAGCTGGTCCAGCCCCATTATTTTGGATGATGAACAAACAGACACAGAGAGGGTAAGGGGCTTACTCTGTAGCTCACAGGGAGTCGGGACTAGTACCAAAGTCTCCTGTGTCACAGGTTCCTGTTCCCCTGGCAACACAACACCAGTCTGTCCACCATTCAGCTCAGCAGCTCCTTATTGAACTTCAGTGCATCTCACTGAACTGAGCTAAACCCCAGGGTTTCTTTTTTTTTTTTTTTTTAACCCCAGGGTTTCTAAGATGGATAAGATGTGGTCCCTTTCCATGAGGAACTCATAGTCTGGGAAAGAGAAAGAGAGAGAGAGAGAGAGAGAGAGAGAGAGAGAGAGAAAGAGATTGATAGCATATCTCATCATTTTTTATAAAGTAAGGCAAGAATGAGCACAGGTATAGAAACATAGTGAAGAGCGTGGCCCACGAGCACTGGAGGAGGTTCCATTTGACTGGAGGCTTCAAAGGCCAGCATGGGTGAGTCCTAGGAAGAAAGGTGGGAGGAGGCCCATCCAGAGGAGGGAGCCACGTGAGCCTCGCCCCAGGGCTTCCTAACAAACCACTTCTTCAGGACCCTCTATTGAGAAGCAGTCTGGTCTCTTTGAATCTAGTAACCTCATTTCTCTTAAAATTCAGGTGGAGGTTATAGCAGGTATTTTGAATTATTCTTTTCCTATTTCATCTAGTGAAAGGTTGACCTAAAATGTTTGGCCAGAGAGAAATAGAAAAACCAATCCCAGTTTGAACTGCTTGAATCTGATTGAGTCAGGATCTCAAGTCTTCCTACTCTTGATTTCAGCGTTTTTGGAAGCGACTTGAGTTTTTGATGGGCCACGGAATGAGCTTACAATTTAACGTACAAAAGACTACCCCAATAACCTGTAAGGTCTGATTAAAAAACATGGGCTAAATGAGCTACTGAAGGAAAGCTGTGTGCTAAGACCACCCACCCCTTGTTTCTGGTGACTGTGCTCCCACTCTTCTCATGATGTACTGTACATACCCCTCTGAAGAGTATTCTCAATGCTTGTGAAAGAGGAAGGTGAGCTAGGGTGTCACCAGCTCCTTGTTAAATGGAGGTGAAAGAGAAGAGCAGAGGGCATAGTGGAAAGCCTTCTATGTTTGGGTCTCACCTCACACATTTCATCCTTTCCCATGAGGAATGAAGTCAAGCAACAAGTGTTGACTGAGCATCTTCTAGATACAAAACATTGTGCTGAGTGCTTTGAGGATATAAGAACAGAAAGATACACCTCTTCTCCCAAGCATATTATATTTTTATATTTTAGTTCAGGAGATACAAAACATGTTATGACAAGGTCTCATGCCCTATAAGGTAGAACTCTGCTACTTATTTGTCTGGTAGTTATGTTATTGCTGGCAAATTGCCTTACCAAATCTGATTTTCCATTTCCTCCTCTGTAAATTGGGGGTACTAGCTTACAGGGAGGGATGTGGTGAATTTACACAGGATAATGAAACATGTCACCTGAAGCATGCTGTATACTATATGCTCAGTAAATATTAGCCTTAGCCTCCTGCATGATTATCATTGTGGTGTCAAGAAGCTAAGTTCTGACATCTAAGATCTGATGTCCACACTAACATCTAGGCATAGATCTTTAACAGGAACAGCAAACCTGACATGTCCACAAATAGTTCTTGTCTCATCATCCAATTAAATGGTGTCACCATCAAACCAGTTGCTCAAACTAAAGATTTAGGAGACATTGATTTCCTCTCTTTTTTTCTTTATTTCCAACCACCTACCAACTTTGGTCTGTTCTGCTTCTAAAAAATAGAAAGAGCTTACCTGCTTCTTTTCCATCTTTATTGCTACCACTCTGTTCCAAGGCACCATCATCTCTTGCCTCAACTACTGGCCCCTGCCTATCACACTTGGATTACTGGACCCTTTCATTCTCCTACCATGACCTTTCTATTCCTCCAAAATGCCACACCCTTTTTTTTTGTATCAGAGCTTGTACACTAGCTATTCCATCTATTAGGGATGTTCTTTCTTCCTCTTCTCTCTTTAATAGCTTTATTGCTTGCTTGCCTGGGCAAAGCAGGTCTCTGCTCAAATATCATTCCCACATTCTTCCCTGACATTGTCTGCTGCCTCACCCCCCACCCAGTTTCTTATATCGTAGTACTTACTCTATTCTGTACCTTCTGGAACATCTCATAGGTGCTATAGAAGGGGAATAAGTATCAGAGTATCTCATAGGATGTTTTTAGGCAAGAGCTTAAAAGTGACTTATATCACTTCTGTGCATATTCTTTAGCCAGACTTCAGTCTAATAGACCAACCTACCTGCAAGAGGAGGCTGAAAAATATACTTTTCTTGTGTGCCCAGGGAAAGGAAGCAATGTGGAAACACGCCATTGACTGCTGTAGCTCACATAACTGAGAATCCAAATATATGGTTTCATCTAAATACTCAGTGACACCACAGTCCTTTTTTCCATCTCCATTTCTGGATTCCCTTCCAGTTTGGCTACATGCTCAGATAGGCTCTCTTTCACTGAAGTAAGATGAATGCAGAGGCTCCACATCTTGCCACCTATGGTAGTAGTGAGAGTCTTTCCAGGAAGCCTCAGAAGTCTCATTGGATCACCTTCCCATCATATAAACAATTGTTTTAGCCAAGGGAATGTGACCTTAGAGCAATGTGTGTTCTGCATTTGAGGATTTAGGAGCTAGGGAGAGGGGCAGCTGAACCATAGTGGATCAAGATTTGATTTGTCTTACTTTAGCCTAAACTTTTTGTTGGTTAAGGATAAACCTAAGTATCTTCATCCCAGTTAAGAAATGTGTATTTTTATTTTTTATTTATTTTAAATTTTTTCCATTTATTTTTATTCTTTTTAAATTTCAATTCAATTTTGGAATAAGTATTTTTATTTTTTTTTCTAAAGATTTTGTTTATTTATTTATGAGAGACACAGAGAGAGGCAGAGACATGGGCAGAGGGAGAAGCAGGCTCCATGCAGAGAGCCTGGTGCAGAACTTGATCCCAGGACCCTAGGATCACAACCTGAGCCAAAGGCAGATAGATGCTCAACCACTGAGATACCCAGGTGCCCCAAAATAAGTATTTTTAGATGTGAGTTGTAATGGGCAGCCAGGACTCCCCTTATATCACCCCATCTCTGCTGAGTTCACAGAGAATGCAGTTATATTCATGATGAGTTTGAGAGAAGACTGAGTAGCTGAAATAAGGTGAGAACAATACCATGAGAGGAGAGGAACTTGTAGTCATGCTATTATTAGGATGTCATGGTGTATATTGAAATAATCCAGGATTATGATGTCAGAGAGGAACCCAGAACCCAAGAAATGAAGCTAAGGGTCACAGAAATTGTTGATATATTGAAACAAGAGTGGGTGATTTATAGTGTGATCAGGTGAACTTCAAAGCTGAGAAGACTTTAAGGAATGAGGAGAGAATGATTTGGAGGCAATGCCAAGTAAGGAAGATACCAGCTGCTCTTCCTGGTCCAGACAAACAAGTACTGTGGTAAAGGGGGCCAGCCACCACTTGAGAACCTTACAGAGGAAGCAGTGCCCTCATGAGATTATTAGGTTGTGGCTAGAAAAAGAAGATAGAAAAGAATGTTCAGCCAAGAGGTTGGCTTTAAGATCTTCTGCCCATTTTACCATAATATGAACTCAGGTATGGGCTGAATCAAAGAAGACCCTATGTCAGTCAACCAGAGATCACCTTCTGTTGATGTGCCAGTCCTCCATTAGTTCAGCAGATACTATGTGAGCAAAGCAGACACAATTCCTGTCCTCATGGGGTTTACAATCGAGTAGAGGACATAGACATTAAATAATCAGATGCATAATATAAGTAGAAACTTTGATAATAGAGATGTGCACATGTTCAGAGCATAATACAGGGAGATCTGATTCTGAGCTGATTCTGTGCAGGAAGGGATAAGAAGACTCCAGGTATCTATCTGGGCATAACTACTCAGTGCTTGATGTTAACTGTGGTAATGGCCAAACTCTAGAAGTATACTTATCTCTCTTTTTAGTGGTTATATGTGGGTGGGGTATTATATGATGACTCCAAATGTCCCAGCAGAAATCCTGTTGAGCAGCTACAATGAGGGTTCAAGAACCCCATGGCAACAGAGCAAACTTCATGGGCCAGTCAGCCATTGTCGTAGGATTCCATCATGAAGCTATAATACAGGAATATACATGGATGGACAATCCAGAAACAGGCCCAATTTGAAAATGCTGGAAAAGGTTGCCTGTAGGTAGCATGGCTGATTGCAGAGCTGTATAAAACTATATGAGATGAGCAGGAGCAAGGCACATAGTCCCCAGTCCAAAGAGTATTGGAGTGCTCAGCAGGTGACCAGAACAGGCCTCAGTACAGAGATTAAACTGGGAATCCTGTCCCCAGAAATGGGCCATTAGTTGGGAACTAAGTCTCATGAGCAGGGAGGAAGCCTGGTTTTTAGAGCATTGAGTAAGGTCAGACAGTCAAGGGTTCTGGATCTTGGGCCTTGGATGTCAGATCAGTGCTCCAGAAATCCCACCACCAGCCAGTCAGAACTGAGTTGTGGGGACCTAGCTGAGCTGAACCTGCAGCTGGGGTCAGATGACATCTCTGGGGCCCAGGGAAGTAGCATCAGCCTGGGAACCAAAGCCAGGGCTGGATCTATTCTGAGTGCTCCGCTTCTCTCCAGGGTGCTTCAGCCTACAGCAGCCTCTTGCCCTAGCAGGGATGGAGGAACGGTACACACCCCTTCCTTGTGTCCCAGGCTCTTCTCTTCATCCCCTCTGTTTTCAGTCAGAGGATCCTGACAGGCTTGGAGTCAGGTAGCTGACTTAGCTGACCTAACAGATTATTATGGTCCAGCAACCATTTTAGTCTTTAAAGCTTTCCCTTCTTTTTTTAGTATTTTAAGAAGCAGATAATTTTGCAAATGCAAACCTACTGGTTCGGCATGGTGTTATTATTAGCTCGCATGTTATTATGTACTTATCTATTTGCTGGCACCATAAAAAAAAGTGTCCAAGGACAGGATCTTTTTTTTTTTTTTTTTTTAGATTTTATTTATTTAGTCATGAAAGACACACAGAGAGAGAGGCAGAGACACAGGCAGAGGGAGAAGCAGGCTCCATGCAGGGAGCCCGACATGCGACTCGATCCTGGGTCCCCAGGATCAGGCCCTGGGCTGAAGGCAGTGCTAAACTGCTGAGCCACCCAGGCTGCCCAGGACTTTGTTTTCTTCACTGCTTGATCCCCAGCGACTAGATCAACATTAGTCACAGAGTAGATGTTCAACAGTTTTGTCAAGTGAACAAATACGAATAAATGAATAAGGAAGAGAACATTCCATTGTAATAGGCTTGGATAGCTCAATCCTGTTTATAGACATGTTATATACAAATAAGACATTCACAGGTTTAAACTAGTTATCAAAGGATTACTCTGGATATCTAGGCAAATGATGACTAAGTCGTCCTGGACAATAAATGACCATTCCTTGTCTTCCTGGCTACTCCAAGAATAATTCAAGTTTTTATATCAATTGAAACTTTGATCCTTTCTTCTTGCTTTGCTACAAGACACATACACACACAAAAATGAGCTTTGCTTGTATACATCTATAAGCAACAAAATCGATTTTACTTTGTAGAAAGGATATTATTTTCTTTTTAAAATGGACCCATAGTAAAGTTTGCTACAATTCACTGAATATGTGCTATGTGCCCAGCACTATTCTAAACCATTTACATTTATCAGCTCATTTTTATAATAGTTACATATATTGTGATGATGATGATTATGATGATGATGATGACTACTCCCATTTTACATATGGAGAAATTGGGGTATGAAGAAGTTAAGTAAATAGGCTAAAGCCACACTGCTAATTGGTAGAGGAGTCAGAAGTGTTCTTTCCAGAGCTTTTTTGTTTTTACTTTTTGGGGTTTTTTGTTTGTTTATTTGTTTTTAAATATTTTATTTATTAATTTGAGAGAGAACACACACACAAGCTGGGAGGAGGGGCAGAGGGAGAGAGAGAAGCAGACTCCCCACTGAACAAGGAGCCCAATGCCAGGGCTCAATCCCAGGACCCTAAGATCATGACCTGAGCTGAAGGCAGATGCTTAGCTAACTGAGCCACCCAGGTGCCCCACCAGAAGTGTTCTTAACCACTAGTCTGTACAGCCTATAATGTACCTGGAAGGGCTCATCAGTAAACATAACACAAGTCTTCATCTTTTGAGTGAACAGAGGGTAAATAAGACATGTTGATGGCCTCATAGGCTTCTTGTGAGGATCAAATGAGTTGATACATGTTAAGTACTTAAAACAGTCTCTGCCGCATGATGAGTGCCCACAATGTGAGCCATTTTCATCCACCTCCACCGTCTAGATGCTCATGATATTGTGGAGATGGAGAGCACGGATATATGTGATTTCTGTATATCTACATTTTTATCTGGGGTTGGCCAGTATTTTCCTTCAATGACAGAAGTTGGGAGGGAAGAGCCGGTGACATTAGGTGAAATTTAATTAGCAAATAGACAGGAAGGGAGTATGATGACTGGGGAGACTGCAAATCTTTGCCATTCTTCCACTGACCTGATAGAAAAACGTTTTTACAAGTAGGAAGAAAATGGCTGACATTTACTGTGTTCACCGTGTGCTGGACACTGTGAATAGATTATGCCCTCGAATCTTCCCCATATCCCTTCCAATTATGTACTATTATCCACATTTGGAAGATGAAGCCATGGAAGCCTGGAGAGGCAAGTACTTGCCTAGGGTCCCCCAGCTGGCTAGTGCTTGCTACAGAGCCCATGATTTTAATGATTCTGCAATACCACACATTCCAGCCTTCACTGGGTGAGAGGAGGTGGGTCTGCCGCTATCTAAAGCTTTTTATGAAATGCAGGGCGTAGTCAGGATGGAAACCCTGGTAATTTTTTTAAACTATGTAATTAGAAATCTCTTTTAAGATGATTTTTTTTCTTTTAAATCTCATTCATTTGCTGGATAATTTTTTTGAGCTAACTCTAATAACACCATTTTAGTATAATTACTTGAGATATAGGAGCTTAAGATAGAATTCTTAAGAACAGTGTCTGATTGATGAAGGGTAATTTTGTAGCACAGTAATAGATTTAAAATAAATCCCAGTTGTCAAAACCATTAACACCCAGGATTTGTATACGGGCTGATTGTATGTGTTCATTCGTTTGCTTCACTCAGTCATTCATTCATTCAGTATATAGAGATATCATGAGCCTACGCAGGATCTTGTCTAAGTGAACGTGACAGATTCCAGCTTGCATGGCTCTTCACTCACTGTCATCACAAAGGAGGCCAGGAGTGCAAGTGAAGGCAGGAAATTAGAGGGACGGGCACCTCAGTCCCCAGTTAGGACAAGGAGCCCCAGTGATGAGGCTGGTAAAGTGAGGCCCAAATGGGAATGGCCCAAATAGGAAGAAAAAGCCAGAAGAGCAGAAAGACAGAGGGTTCCAAAGGACAGAGGAGAGTGCATCAGTAGCATTTCCCCCATTTTACTAGTGAAGAAACTGAGTAGAGGAGCCTGGGGAGGTGGGATGGGAAGCAAACATAAGCTAGAGGAAAGAATAACAGGCAGCTTGCCTAAAATCTGCAGAAATACCCAGTTTACATAGTTCTTTATCTCCACGTCTGCAGTTCAGTTTGATGGGCTGATCCATCATCACTGTCCCACTGCCTGATTATCAGGCATGGAAAGAAACAGGTCCAGATCACAGGAGCCACCGTGTCAGCGGCCTGAGAGCAGATTAGAAAGTAATTGTTTTCACTTCTGTGTTCCCCCACTTAAACATTTATCAAGAGGATAAATGGCATGTTAAATGTTCTTACCACTGCTAACCAAAAAACCAAGAAGACTTTTTTGGTTGGACCTTTGCAGTATCTCAAAGGGGAAGCTTAGCTATTAAAGGGCCTTCCACTGATCATCTTACTCTGATCCTTTACATCAGAAGACAAGTTGTGGCTCTCCTTGATCTACTGGGTACTGGGGTAGATGCCTGTGGGCACTTAGAATAGATGTATCTGTGGGCTAAAAATGTTTCTCCTCTTCCTCTTGTGTAAATACTTGAGCATCACTAAAGAGAGACCTTTTCTAAGAGTCACATAGAGCCACAGCACATTTTATCTGCTTGTGAGAAGCTGTCGTATCCTCGTGAAGACACTTCACTTGCGTTGGCCCTCAAGCTGGGACTCCTGTTACCAACTGCCTGGTCCATACTGAGCCACAGCCCCCATTTCACAGATCACCTCTAATTGTACGACCAGGTCACACAGCCCCCACAGCTGGGAGGTAAGAGTGGGGTTGGCCTTCACATCTGCTGCCCCCAGGGGCCTCTCTGTGCCTTGCATATTCCCTAGGGCACAGCCAACAAGGAGTAGCTGCAGAGGCCTTCCTCCATTCATTAAATATTTATTGGGTGCCTACCGTGTGACAGGAACTGTTCGACCTTTTGTCCTGAAACCAGATTTCAAAAGGCAAAACCAGAGAGTCCTTGAAGTGTGGGACCACAGTTCCATGCGGACTGGTCCCTCCCCACCACACCACCTGAAGACAGTCTATTTGCCTAGCAAAATAACACGTCCCCTTGCATCATATCACCTTTTTGAAGGAGTCTGGACTCTTTTTTTTTCCCCCTGCCCGCAGAGAAGTGTGGTGAGCTAAGCTTCTGGATGCACTAAAGTAAATGTCAGGGGTGTTTTCTCAGTGAATCTGACTGGCTGATCTTATTTTTACTTGCAACAGAAAGAATAACTCTGGCCATGCTAACATATAATCCTGAGGTGAGGAAATTGCAGGGCAGGGTGAGGGGGGAAATGCATTTTGACACTCTTCCTTTGACTGATACCATTTATGTGGCCTATCATGAGCCTAAATTAGATTCAGGTCAGATGTACCAGGAAATTACAATGCCAGGAAAAAAGGTGCCTAGAAATGACACCGTGTGCATGGCATTTCAGTGGTGCTGTTGATTGGGGCCATCTTTGATCTCTGTCACCTGCTGCTCAGGAAGTGGGTGACTATCAATTATATAAGCTCTCAGAGGCTCAGAGAGGCATGTCAAAGATGGATCCAGGTCAGAATCTCCATCCAGAATCTGGGAAAGCAATTCTGCTCTTCAATTTAGGGACAACTGTTCAGCTCCTCATAGGTCTTCATTTTATTTAACTGTTTGAGAGCCCATAAGGCTGCCAAGGTGACACAGAGAGGGACCCGTGGAGTTTATGTAGTGGGGAGATAAAGGTACTTTATACAGCCCACAGGATTCTGTAGTCCCCACCAGTATGTGTCATGTGGAACACCGTTCAGTGGAGTGAAAAGCATTTCATGCTCTTGGTTTTTCAAAAGAGGCCTGTCAGCAAGTTTCCCAGAGCAAAAAATAACTGTGCCGTAGTCAAACTTCACTAAGAGTCCTATCCAATTAGATAATGTCATCCCACTGTGAAGAGGAATCCAGGGCTTTGCTAGAATAATAGGATACTAATCACTACCAATAGGATTTGTTAACGCAGACCAGTAGGGTTGAGTTGGGTCTCCTTTACCCTTCATGCAAAGTCTGTCTTCCTTTCTCAGAACCTGTCTGTCCTGAGGTCAGGCCCAGTGAGGAAAAGGTTGTTCTCTGGTGCTTTGCTCAGGCTGAAGGTTTCTAGGATTTAATTCAAAGCAAAAGAAGCAATATTTGTTGAGCATACACTCAGTGCTAGGCATTGTGCTAGAAACTTCCCCAGTGTATGCCTGTGGCAGGCATTGCTAATTGACAACAACAGTCACCCAGTCAGCCTGGATTCAGGCTCCAAATCCTCAGGAAAGAGCTCCTGGCAGCCACAGTCAATCAGTGGGGTTTGGCCCCCATGCATAGGCCATCCAGGTATTTAAAAATGATTTTCTCCAAGACAGAGAGCAAGGCTTCCCATCTCCTCACTTATGCCTTGCTGTGCTCACTGCCCAATAAAGGTCCTTTGTTAAATTTGCACTTGTGTTTTGAGAATGGTACCTCAGGCAGATGTGGTTATGTTTTTTTAAGGAAGTTGGAAAAAACTGGGGCTGCAGAGAGCCATGGCTCTGGGTCAGAGGCTGGCTGAGACAGTTGGCTTTGCACAGCTATAAAAACCACTCTGCGGCTAATTGGCTTTTGAGAAATGGGATGGAACCAGGAAGAATCAAATTAGATCTACTACCAAATTGGCTTTTCTCTGTTTTTTCTCTCCTTTCCTTCCTCCTCCCCCACCCACTTATTTACCTCTCCCTTTGCGTCTTATTGCAGTGATGATATATTTACGAGACTCCGGTAACATGCACTAACTGAGATCTACAACTTTTCTGTGCGCACTGCGGCAGGTTTGATAAGACACTTAAGAAAACTGGCTTAAAAGTGAGACTCCTGCATCTGGTCCTTCCTTACTTTCTTCCCTTACTGGCTGTGTAACCTTGGCTAAACTGATTTCTCAGAACCTTACAGTTGCAGCAGTAACAAGGAGCTAATACCAGCCTCCCCTTCTTGTGAGGACAAAAAGTGATTTCACTGTTAGGTAGATGAGCATAAAATATAGCCCCTGTTTATACTCCATTTGAGGAATTATATTGGCAAAATAGGAATGAAACAAAAATACGGATATGCCTCCTACAGTCAGAGTCATCATAAAGCAAATTGGATATAGACCCCATCATCTGGGGATCATTTTGCCCATCACATGTCCTCTGTCATTGATGGTCCAGACTTGCTCAGAAATTAGGACCATCCCTAGAAAAACCACTTCTCCAAGAAAAGCACTGATTCAAGGGCCCAGTGGTGCTTTTCAGGTGCCTTTGCATGTTAGCACCGTCATGTGTAAGCTTATGCTCTGCTGACATTAGTCCCCATGTGGTGGGTGGAGGGGAAGCCCTCAGTGTCAAGCTGCATGTTAACAAACACTGAATTTTCTTGGTGATGCTTGGGATTTTTTTTTTTTTTAGCTGTACCTTTTAAAATTTTTTATTTATTTATTTTAGAGACAGAAAGTGAAAACATGAGCAGGGGGAAGGGCAGCGGGAGAGGGAGGGAGAGAATCTCAAGCAGACTCCCTGCCGAGCACAGAGCCTGATGTAGGGCTCAATCCCATGACCCTGAGATCATGAGCTGAGCCAAAAGCAAGAATCAGACACTTAACCAACTGAGCCACCAGGTGCTCCCCTGGCTGTACCTTTTTATCTACAAAAATCTCATTGAAATGTCTGTAGGAACTAGGACTCGGCTATTTCTGGAACTCTGTTCCCTAATCCTCTTTTGCCCATTGAAAGAATGGCTTTCTATAAAGCAGTTTTCATACCCCCAGTTTTCTCATTGATTCATTGATACATCAATTCATCCATCCCTTTTTCTTTCCTTGCTTCCTTCCATCCATGCAGTCAACAAATATTTAGTGTCTAGTATGTGCTAACATGGTGCTGGGTGCTGAGTACATGTTTATACACAAGGACAGAATCTCTATTCTCATGGATCAGTATAATTCTTGTGAAGTTCTGATAAAATTGTATTTGTTGATGTACAGATATCCTCTCATAGCAGACAGAGTGCATTGCTAAGCTGGATTCTAAAGCCTGGACGGGGAAAGAACAGAGGAGATCCCAGTGGTGGCCAGTGGGGACGGCTCCCTTCTCTCATAAATCTACCATGTCTTCCTTGGCCTCCGTCCCACTTAATGATATCCCCGGTTATAGATTATTGATTTCTCAATCTTTGTAAAGTGTGAATAGTAAAATTATTTCATTTGTGATTTTTTTAATTTAAAGCATATAAACTAAGTACAATTGATATGCTTACTCTCAACCAGATCATTACCTCACAGCCCCTTTTATCCTGAAATTCTGGGCAAGATTTATTTATTTATTTATTCATTCATTCATTCATTCATTCGGGGGGACTAAATATTTAATTTATTTATTCATGAGAGACACACAGAGAGAGAGCAGCAGAGATACAGGCAGAAGGAGAAGCAGGCTCCGTGCAGGGAGCCTGATGTGGCACTCGATCCTGGGTCTCCAGGATCACACCCTGGGCTGCAGGCGGCGCTAAACCGCTGCGCCACCAGGGCTGCCCCTGGCAAAATTTAGAGAAAGGAGAAATCAATAAAGGTGAGAAGACTCAGAGAACTCAGACAAGGGATGGTCTGTGAATTCAAGCTTCAAAAGATGATTTTAAAAATCTTGACCTTAGATGCCCTGGGCTTCTATACATAACCAGCACATATTCACAAAGAAAACCCCCTGTGGCCACGTGCACTCTGGCTTGAAGCCACAGGGTCTCAGGACCTAAGAAAAGCTGTAGTGGTTGGATTCTGTGTTCCCAGTGTACAGGGCCGGTTCCTTGCTTCTCATGCTGTGTTGGCCCTTGCCAGGGGCTCCCCTGACACTGCAGCTGGGATGCTCCAATTTTGCTTGGTTGATTTAATTTCTCACTCTGGAGGAAGAAAGTGCAATCAATGTTTTCTAATTTGCCTCTAGACTCCTTTAACAGTTACCTTCAGACAGCAAATCTGAGGCACTTTATATCAGCTAAGAGGCACAGAAAAGAGTCCTTTGCAGAGTCACGTGGGACAAAAGGATTTCTCATGCTGGGCCAGTTCTGGTGATTGCTACCATGTTGGGGGTGTCATGGTGGAGAAGCCCAGAGATGTGGTGTTCCAACTGTGTGACCTCGGACAGCTCACTGGATTTTATTTTTCTCATCTGAAATATGAAGAGCTTAAAGTCTCCTCTACTGTTGTTAGCTAGATAATTTTAAGTGGCTAACGGATGAGCATTCTTTATTTACTAATCAGATATTTTCATGGTCTATTCTATTTATGTGAAGTGATACTAGGTTTTCATAATAATGATAATTGTTTCTTTCATTTTATTTGAGTGACATTTTTCTCATGCGGTTTCTTCACTCACAAGCCAAATATGACTCCTTGGCCACCTCATCCCCATGGTACTGAATTGTAAATGCCCCCATCTCCTTTCCAAAGCCTTCTCCCTTGGTCTTTCATTTTGTGACAATCTTAAGGGAAATTCTTCACGTTGTATGTGGGCTGTGCTGGAGTGTGCCATCATGGATAACCACTTGGGTGTTGTAATGTGGGGGTTGGTCCAGCCCAGGGCTTCCCATCCTTCACTCATGCCACATTCATAGCTGTTGCCATGACTGTGGGCCATAATCTACTAATAATCATTTGATATTTTCTTCAGATCAACTGGGTTTATTTTTCATTCAAATAAAATTATTTGTGAAATTTTTATGAATATTTTTCAGTTACCTAAAATAAGAGTAAAACCAGCACATCAAATACAAAGAATTAATCATGACCTTTTACACTGTTTAACCTTTAATTCCCTAGGACCTCAGAGGATCTCTTTTGTCAGAGTTTCAATAAGAGATCAATATAGTCATTTGCTTTCCAGCAGGTTATCTATATACTAAGGCTTTTTAAATTTTTTGTTTCTTAGTCTGGGTCTAGTTTCCTGACCAAAATTGAAAGAAAGGAAAAATTTAAGGTTGGGGAGGCGATCTCTATATTACATTTTTGTAATGGTTTACAAACATTAACAAGCTCAGAACTTTTCTACAATTCAATAGCAGAAAGCAAACAGCCCAATTTAGAAAATGGCAAAGGATTTGAATAGACTTTATTTATTTATTTGTTATATTTTATTTATTTATTTGAATGAGAGAGAGTGTATACATGAGCAGGAGGTAGGGCAGAGGGAGAGGGAAAAGTAGACTCCTCGCTGAATGTGGAGCCCGAATCAGGGCTCCATCCCAGGACCCTTAGATCATAACCTGAGCCAAAGTCAGATGCTTAACTGATTGAGCCACCCACACAACCCCAACTCTTCTCACTTGTAAAAGAACTAACTTTAAAAAATTTGTATAGGAATAGACATTTTTTTAAAGAAGACATACAGTTTAGCCAACAAGTACATGAAATGGCACTCAACACCATTTTGAGTGACTGGTCATCAGGGAAATACAACTCAAAATCATAGTGAGATTTCACCTCACACTTGTTAGAAGGGCTATTATTTAAAAGAGAGATAAAGATAGATTAAGTGCTGGCAAGGATATGGAGAAGAGGGAACCCTTGCGTACTGTTGGTGAATGTAAATTGGTGAAGCCATGGTAGAAAACAGTGTGGACGTTCCTCAAAAAATTAAAAGCAGAACTACTGTATTATCCAGCAACCACCCTTCTGGGTATATATCTAAAGGAAATGAAATTGTTATCTTGAAGAGATATCTGCACCCCCGTATTCATTCTGGAATTATTCACCATAACCAAGATGTGAAAACAATCTAAGTGTCCATTGATGAATGAATGGATCAAAAAACTATGTGTATATTTACAATGTGTATATATATAGTGAGCACACACATAGTGGAATATTATTCAGCCATGAAAAAGAAGGAAGTCCTGCCATTTGTGACAACATGGATGGACCTAGAAGACATTATGCTAAGTGAAGTAAGTCAGATAAATACTGTATGATCTCATTTAAAAGTGAGATTTTTTTTAAAAAGTTGAACCCATATAAATAGAGAGTAGAATGATGGTTGCTAGAGGCTGAGGAGTGGGGAAAATGGGGAGATACTGGTCAAAGGGTAAAAACTTTTAAGTTCCAGAGATCTAATGTACAGTGTGGTGACTATAGTTAGCAATACTGGGTTGTATACTTGAAAGTTGCTATGGGAGTGGAGTTCTAATGTCCTCATAACAAGAAGAATGTGTACTTAGGTGATGGACGTGTTAACTAACCTTATTGTGGCAAACATTTACTACTATGTGTGTGTATCAATCCCACTGTACACCTTAAAATGTTATATGTCAAGAACAAATAGATTATACATAGAACATGTAACAAAGTACTATGTAACTGCTAAAATCGCATTTTTGAAGATGAATGACATGGAAAAAAAAAACATTCAGGCAGCCACCATCTTGAGTTTCTGCTGTGTGTCAAACCCTGTGCTTAATGCTTCAGATGGAAATGACAGCTCTGACCCGAGGAGCTTTCAGTGTAGTGGAAGAGAGAAGTAAATAGGCAAACATGATGCGGCAAATACTCAGAAGAAGGTACTTACCATGGGCGCTGGGACTCCTTCCCAAGGAGGGGCAGCTAACCCAGATAAGGGGGTTCAGAAGGATCACAAGAGCATAGGCACTTGAACCAAGTGGGCAGGAGTTGGCCCTAGTGAAGACCAAGTGAAGGGGCTTTCTAGAAAGAGCAATACACAGAAAAGTAGTGGAAGCTGAGGGTAGTATTTAGGCAGCTTATAAAAATTCATTCCAGCTGGAGATTCAGGTGGCTGGAGAAGGGGTGAGGGTGAGAGAGATGGTACAAAGAGCATATCTCCCAGTGTCCAGTATCCAGGATCTCTGTTTCTCTTGTCACATTTTGTGACATGCCACGGCCATGCTAGGAAGCAGCAGGACAGGCTTCTGATCAGAAATGGCCAACACCAGTGCCTGTGCTCTGAGCTCTGCCCTGACTCATTGATCATCCATGCCTCATTTTCTACATAAAACAGCTTGGATATGGAACCAGGCAGAAATTTAGAGCATGAGTTAAAATAGCCTAAAGTGAGAAAAAGCTCCCATACCCCCCACAAAAGAGAATTAAGTAAAAAAGTTATGTCCATCCAATGGCATCTTGTGCAAGCATTAAAGTGACAGTTATTGACATGAGAAGCATGGGAAAATTTTAATGTAATATTTGGAACTTTTTTCCAATGTAAAATGCTAAATTTCCATTGCAGAAACTTTGAAAATTTCAGAAAAACAATTTTAAAAAATAATCCTACCATCCAAAAATAACCACCATTAATATTTTTGTGTACTTCTTTCTGTGTGGGGCTATATATGTGTGTGTGTGTGTGTGTGTGTGTGTGTGTATACACACAAAAATTAAGCTTGTAAATTATATAGTTTTGTATTTTGTATTTATTTATTTATTTATTTTTTTTTTTTTAATTTTTTTATTTATTCATGATAGGCACACAGTGAGAGAGAGAGGCAGACACACAGGCAGAGGGAGAAGCAGGCTCCATGCACCGGGAGCCCGACGTGGGATTCGATCCCGGGTCTCCAGGATCGCGCCCTGGGCCAAAGGCAGGCGCCAAACCGCTGCGCCACCCAGGGATCCCTGTATTTTGTATTTATTAATTGACACTATGCTAAGCATTTTTCCTGGGTGGCTCAGTCAGTTAAGTGTCTGACTTTGGCTCAGGTCATGATCCCAGGGTCCTAGATTCAAGTCACACATCGGACTCCCTGCTCAGCAGGAAGTCTGCTTCTCCCCCTGTCTCTACCCCTCCCCCCACTCATGTGCTCTCTCTGTCTCTCAAATACATAAATCAATTAAATATTTTTATAAATAAATAAATAAATAAATAAAAGTATTTTCCCATGCATGCCATTAAGTATTCTCAGAAAACATACATTTTAATGCTGGTACAATCCATTTTACAGACAAATAATTACCTAAATTAATAAAAGATAAGAACACAAAGTTGAATGGACTTTGATTATAGCTATGTAAAATTGCATAAGAGACAGATTAATAATGCTAGGGTCATGGGCAATTTTTCTCTAATGTGGTTACTTTCATGACGTCACTTTGTAAAAAATCTTCAACCCGTGGCGTAAGTTCACTCAACAATAAAATTTTTTTTATCATTTTCCAACTGACAGAATTACCAGTGAATGATAAAAATTGTGCTTCAGTTTGACATCCACTCCTGCGTCTGGGTTTGGAGGAAATACCCAGTGACCAAGAAGGAGGGAAATCCAGCGGTGTGTGGTGCCAGCAGATGGCCTCTGATAGCACCCACCACCCCACTCCCACTTGAGAGTTGGAGAATTGCTTTGTCAATGTAAAAAGTAATAAAGACCAGGAGGGACTTGTTTTATGAGGCTGATGTTGTTTCATGTTGATTTATTAACTCTAATTTTTTTTCTTTAGATCATAGTCACAAGCCAAGAGGGAAAATTGAGATTCTAATCAGAGGCTTTGGTGATTCATGCCTCAGAAAGTGGAGTGTCATTTATTTTTTTAAAAAAGATTTTATTTATTTATTCATGAGAGACACACAGAGAGAGGCAGAGATACAGGCAGAGGGAGAAGCAGGCTCCCTGTGGGGAGCCTGATGTGGGATTCGATCCCAGAACCCCAGGATCACACTCTGAGCTGAAGGCAGACACTCAACCACTGAGCCACTCCACTGTCCCAAGTAGAGTGTCATTTAATTTATAATCTGCTCAGGTTTGTATGTGGCACCTCCAACATGATATAGGGAGAGAAATACAGAAGCCAGCCTGTGCCAGCAAGGATTTAATTTGTTAATTGGCTGAGAGGTGATGGAGAAAGGTCAGGGGTCACTGCTCTATTAAAGCAGATCCAAAAGTTCCTTGAAAGAGCTCCAAAATTGGTTGGAAAGTAGTTTTTTTCCTACTCCAAACGAATTTACTTAGCCCTCTTTTAGGAAATGGTTCCGTCATAGATCTATTTGTAAAGAAAGCTCTAGATGTTAGGAAAACAGAGATGCTTAGAGGAAACTAAAATGTCTTCCAGAAGTCACTTTGCATCTGTAATAGGATAGATTATAAAATTACACTCTGTCTTAAAAATAATCCTATATGACGATGAGGACACTTTACTTGATACCATCAAAGCTGTATTAATTTGCCAGGCCCCAGCCCATAGTTTCAGCAACATCCCCCAGCCTGTCTCCTCCCCTCATAGCCATGCACTCAGCTCCAGAAACCCAGTGTGCCAAGCCCCCTGACCACGCAAGGCCGTTTGATACCTTAGGGTGTGGTCTTTGCACGGCCACACCCTTCCTCCAGCCCTGACACTACATCTGGAAAACATTCTTCCTCCTTTAAAACCCAAGAAGATAGCCCCCTTTCCAGGATACCTTCCTTTGACTGCCCTAAATAATGATTCTCTATTTCTCTGAGAGTTTTGAACATTGAGCTGTTGCTCTTGTAGCAAAACCCTGTCATTCATTCATCATGCATTTTCCCCTCCTGAGCCGCTGGAGCTCAGGGGCTGGGTCTCACCATTTCCTTAACCGCCTGGCACATAGTAGACACTCAGTACATTTATATGAAAGCAAGTGCTTCCATTTCATAACACAAGGTTCTCTTATTAAAGTGTGCAAAGGAGTGCAAAGGAGCCTTGAGTCCCAAAGCCTGAGTGGGCTCCCGTTCATCTGAACGACACCTGCACCGCCCCCTTCTTGCTAGAAGGAAAGGGGATGAGGTAAGGGCCTTCTCAAGCTTCTCAAAAAATGCTGATTAATACTCTCTGATTCTCCAGCTTAAAATACACTGAAACCTCTCCCTCTAGTCTAACCTACCCAGCAAGGGAACAGAAATTCACAATGTTATCCAGGTGAGGATTGCGTGCCTGGCAAGTTGATTTAAGTATTTCTGGAGCTTGGTTCAGGCTGCTCTTATCTGCCTAGGAAGAAAAAAGTCTCTAGTAGGTTTCTTGGCCATATTTGACTCAGTTTTATCCCAGAAGAAAACAGAATATTGTGCTTTTTTCCTCAAGTTAAAACCTAGCATTCACCTCTACAGCAGGGTTTTATTTATATGTTAAGTCTTACAGAGAAAGCTTTCTGTTTCTTCATCTTAGTAGAAAATTCATAGGGTCATCTCAATCACCCTCATAATGATAGAAATATATGTAAATATATATATAATATATATATATAATACATATATATATTAGGGTTTCTCAGTCTCAGCACTATTGACACTTTGGGCTGGCTAACTCTGTGTGCAAGGCTGTCCTGTGCATTGTCCAATGTTTAGTAACATCCCTGAACTCCATCCACCAGATGCCAGCCACACCCCAGCACACACTTGTAATCAAAAATGTCTCCAGATGAGACATTTATATAAGAGATATAATGGGGGAAGGGAGGACGACAAAATCATTCCTAGTTGAGAGCCACAGATACACACACACACACACACACACACACACACTAATATATAGAAATACGTGCATGTAATACTTTATTATAATCTCTCTCATATAGCCTTAATGCTTGGCATATTCTGCTTGGCTTGTATTTCTTATATGAAAATCACTTCTTTTAGAGATATTTCTCAGTTTAGAGGTGTTATGTGGTGTGGTGGGGAGGAGCGTATTAAACGACACCTTGGATCACCTGGGTGGCTCAGTGGTTGAACATCAGCTTTTGGCTCAGATCATGATCCCGGAGTCCTGGGATCAAGTCCCACATCAGGCTCCCTTCAGAGAGCCTACGTCTCCCTCTGCCTATATCTCTGCCTCTGCCTCTCTTTCATGAATAAATAAAATCTTAAAAAAAAAAAAAGCCACACCTGAATGAAAAACCTAGTCTCCAAGGAAAGGTGACCAAGTTAACTTTCCTTTTCCAAGGGAAGATACCCCAGGATGTGAAATGGAAATACTACAGAATGTCTGTTTCATAGCTAAGTGCTACTTATAGTGAGGCAGTGGTTCAATATTTGTTCTTTTCAGTTTCCCATCTTTTGGATTCAGCATCCTTTTCTGTAGCTAGATTTGGGGATATGTCAGATTGGAGATGGGACCTTCCTGGAAAGTCTGGCCCATATCCACTGCCTCACAGATACCTCTAACTTGCTTAGCTAGAAGTAGTAGAGGTACAGTTCTTGTATTGCTTACTGCATGACAGACTCTGTGGGAAACTCCAGGCCCATGTTACTTCCTTTAGTCCTTTATCAATAATTCTGTAATGTAGGCATCTGTGAGGAAACAGACACAGAACATTGTACACACACAGCTGTTAAGTGGCAGAGCTCTCTTGACCATTATACTTACTTTCCAAAGTATTGGTGAACTGGCTTATCAAGAACCTCCTATGACTACAGTATGAACTATTTAGATGAATGACTTCTACATTTTTGATAGGATATCATCCACTGCAGGTTGAAAATGAGAGAGGCTAGAAGAGAGGAGAACAGGCTTAAAATTCTCTTAGAGGTGATCAGAAATATGGTTGGGGAAGGCCAGTCCTTTGCCTGCTGGCTACATGTGATATGCATACATTCCGGCTATGGTTTTATATTAATTAAGTGGAAGATGTAATTGGTTTTTTCCAATTTCAAATAACACATGAAAACTCTAAACTGCAGAGTGGCTAGATTATTTCTCCCCAAATTTAAGTTTTCAAATGAGTGATTCTCCCAAAGCCTAGGACCTCCTATGAGTTTCATTTTGTTTTTTTTCTCCCTTTGTGGAAGTGTTATCACAAGCTGACTCTGATCAGGAGCTTTGAGAAATGAGAACTTCCACTTAGGGCATGTGAGACATTCCCAGGGGATCCCAGTGACTCCCACTGCCTCCTGTTAGTGAAACACATTTCCTCCATCATCTTCCAGCTGGACAGCGGGGTTGCCCGCCCCATGGGTGGAGTAGCCTGGACATCTTGTTCTCTTACTTAGTGTAGTGGAGTACATATCTTTTGGCAAAAGATATGTCTTTTGTGGGGGAAGCAGGAGGATGGATTTTCTGATGAAGGTGAAGTCTGGAAAGGAGTGCAAGGCACAGCCAGGGCAGGCCAGCCCTTCCCAGGATTCTCGGCACAAGCCCCAGGGTCTCCATTAATTCTCCTGCCTCCTCCTAACTGAGGAAGACAGCTCTCTTCCTCAAGTGCTCAGGTGTGTGGGATGAAGAAGCTGAAGGTGGAGGGTCAGCAGTGGGGGTATCCCACACACAGGATGTCCAGGACCCTAGCATCATTTGAAAAAGCCCCACAGTTCATCTTGATTGGCCTATCTTCCAGGAATCTCTGCATTAGTCAGATAGACACAAGAGGATGTGGTCCAAACCTAAGGTTCAAAGTTAATGAGGAATGTAAAGAAGTCAAAGATGAACAGTTTGAATTAAGTGAATGACTACATGTTGGGTGTCCATGGGGCTGGCGGGAATTTCCTTAGCATTGGAGGCAGCTTTCATATGCCTGGCCTTCCCCTCTGTGAGTGCGATTTTCTCTGTGGAGAACACTCTTCTGTATCTGGCAGGTGTCTGCTCATCTTCCAAGAGCTCACTGCAGTATTGTTTCTTCCATGTAGAATGGCTCATGTCCCTCTGTGCTCTCCTGCTGTATGCAGTATCCAGTAAATATTTGGTGAATGAATGAATAATAATAATTCCACACTAGCACGTATGCTTTTTATTATTATTATAAATAATCATGGTAAAACAATTGAAACAGTACTGAAGTACATAATCCATTTGTTTGGGGGCCTTTATTCATTCATCATTCACTCAGCAAATATTTCTCGCATACCTACTGAGTTACCAGACATTGTTCTGATAGCTGGGAATACAGGTAGAATGACAGGACAGAGTTTCAGCCTTCTCAAACCTGACACTCACATAGAGCAAGGCAGACAGTAAATGAACAGCAAATATCTAACATCAGATGATAACACACCAAGAAGCAATATAAAGCAGGGCAGGAGGGATTCAAGCTAATGGATGAGGGAAGCCTGGCACTGTTTGAGCAGACAGCTGAGCAGGGGCTGGAAGAAGGTGGAGAGCCAGCAACAGGGATTTCGGGGAAGATGCTCCATGTAGAGGAAACAGCAGGTGCAAAGGCCCTGATGTGACAATGAGTGGGGTGTGTTCGAGAAACTTGGGGCACCTGGGTGGCTCAGTGGTTCAGTGTCTACTTTCAGCTCACAGGTGTGATCCTGGAATCCTGGGATTGAGTCCCACATCAGGCTCCCCACAGGGACCCTGCTTCTCCCTCTGCCTATGTCTCTGCCTCTCTCTGTGTCTCTCATGAATAAATAAATAAAATCTTTAAAAAAGAGAGAGAGGGAAAGAGAGAAATTAAAAGGACAGTGTAGGACATGAGATCAGATAGGTCGGCAAGGGCAAAATCATGCAAAACTTGACTGGTGGTGAAAAGGATCTTGAATTTTATTCTGAGTGAGATGGGAAGCCATTGATCAGGAAAGTGTCAGGATCAGATTTCTGTACTGAGGAGTTGCTTTCAGAGCAATTTCTTCACCCTTCATTCAACTGGCATTCATCACTAGCATTTAGCACTGCCCTAGATCCTGAGGAGTGGCAGGTAAAAGACAAAGTTGGTCACTTTAAGAAGCATGTGGTGTGGTATGGAAACCACTATGCAATTGGATGATGACAGGGCACTGGGTTAGTGTGGTCAGGATGGTGGAGGGCTAAGGACCCAGGGCGAAGAGCCTTAGGACGAGGGCAGGGGAGGAGATTTTGCAGATGACAATTTGGTTAATGACCATCCTAACCTGTGCTATAAAAGCAGGAGTTTGTGTTGCTATGGGGATATGTAACAGGAAGACCTACCCTAGTGTGGGGGAGGAAGGGGGAGAACCTTGGTGGAAAGGATTTTTTTAGACTGAGTTCTGAAGGATGAGCAGTAGCTAATCAGGCTGAGAGGCAAGGTAGAGTCCTGATAAATGCCCAGCATAGGGGCAGGAGCATGATGAGAGAGGAAGCCGGATGGGTTAGTAGGGTCTGAGCACTCAGGCCTTGAAGCCACCACTGGGGTCATTACCTGGAGAACCATGGTGGGAAAAAAAATGTTAAAGAAAGGAGGGACATGATTAGAGTTACATTTCAGGAAGGCAGTCTGGCTGCCTATTGAGAATGTTCTGGAGGGAGGAGGACAGTAAGGTGCCAAGCTGTAGGCTAGATGAGAAAGAGTGTTGTGGGTATGGGGCAAACTGGAGGGTCTAAGCAGTGTAAGAGATGGAGCAGAACCTGGCAGTGGGTGCAGAGTTGTGGGGAGTTGGGGGGGAAGGACGGCAGATGAACAGCTGTGGAAATGGCAGGTGTCTGAACTGTTGAGCTAACTGATAAATTAGGGAGGAAGTACTGAGATGGTCAGTTGGTCTTTGGGCAGGTGAGACAGCTGTAGGGAGATATCCAGGAGGCATGCATGTTCTGGCCCAGAGCCCCATGGAGAAGCGTGAAGAAGGGAGAATTAATGTGCCCATAATTAAGGTCATGGGAATGGATGGGTTGCCGGGAGACAGTGTGCAGAGAGAAATAACCGAGGAACATCCATATTTAAGACCACCTAAAAAAAAAAAAATAAGACCACCTAAGGACGCCCATCAGATGTGTATTTAAACCTCAGACCTTTCGTGGTCTTAGGGCAGCATCAACCGTGGGCACCGGAGATGCTGAGCACCAGTGTGCATTGTGAGGCACCCCTGCCAACAGGGATCCTTATAATGGGAGCCTCCCAGATAATAAATGAGCTTAGGTCTCTACCTGACAAGTGCTTCCAATCACCTTCACATTTCATTTGTTTGGAGACTTCTGCGGGTGAATAGTCTTGTTTTCTGTTTCTTACTTCAGGATTAGAAGGAGTATTTTAGAATGTTTTCTTCTCTTGGCTTTATGCCCATGCTGTATGAGGAGCAACAAAGGAAGATGTGCCTTTTTTTTTCTTACAGACTTGAGCTACAGCCATTCCACTAAATTTATACTAGCAGCATTTCAAGGAGGAAAGGGCTGTGAGAAGAGTGGGGGAAGGTGGTCAAAGGGTACAAACTTCCAGTTATAAGATGGATAAGTTCTAGAGATGTAATGTATAGCATGGTGACAATAATTAACAATATTGTATATTTGAAAGTTAAGAGAGTAGATCTTAGGGATCCCTGGGTGGCGCAGCGGTTTAGCGCCTGCCTTTGGCCCAGGGCGCGATCCTGGAGACCCGGGATCGAATCCCAAGTCGGGCTTCCAGTGCATGGAGCCTGCTTCTCCCTCTGCCTATGTCTCTGCCTCTCTCTCTCTCTCTCTCTCTCTGTGACTATCATAAATAAAAAAAAAAAAAAAAAAAAAAGAGTAGATCTTAAAAGTGCTCACCCTCCCCCCACCACACACACACATATACACACAAGTTGTAACTTTGGGAGGTGATGGATGTGTTAACTAACTTTATGGTGGTAATCATTTCACAAGATAGACACATATTACATCAGTACACTGTATACCTTAAACTCATACAATATTAGGGGCACTTGGGTGGCTCAGTGGTTGAGTGTCTTCCTTTGGCTCAGGTTGTGGTCCTGGAGTCCTGGGATTGAGTCCTGCATCAGGATCCCCACTGCTTCTCCCTCTGCCTATGTCTCTGCCTCTCTCTGTATGTTTCTAATTAATAAATTAATTAAATATTTAAAAATTTAAAAAAAAGAATTGACTTCACTGGCCCTTCCTAATCCTGCAGAGGTCTGTATAAACTCACATGACAGTGCGTGCAATGCCAGGCACACTACCCTATATTAAGTCCTCATGGAATCTTACTGTTATTATTGTTGTTTTGCTACTATTACTTTATTGTACTTGAATGTTTCTTTGCCCCTTCCAGACAGGGACTAAGTTAAGGATCTTGATTATTTTATATTCTTGGGACTAGCAGAGTCCTTGACACAGGGTAGAAATAAAGTCTTTTATATTGATTTCTAGTTGGCTGATTATATTAGTTATATTTTCCCAGTTGGAGTGTAAGCTTCTTAAAGACAGGAATGGTGTTGCCTGCTTCTTTACTTACCAAAATGCTAGCCCTGTTCTGAGCACATGGTAGTTACCTGCTTGTATTCATCTAAAAACTGGCAGATTGAAATCACTAGTTTTACCGTTGTCAGTTGGAAAAGAGCATAAAAATTATAACATTTCATGACCTCCTATCCCAGCAGCAGTAGCAGTGTCAAGCCCACCTCATTGAAATGCACACCTGTAAACTGTAAAAATTATGAGCCTTTTACACCTTGGAGACATTGCGGTCAAAACTGAAGACACACTCCTTGTTTTTAAATATTGCTCTTTGATCAGGGTATTAATATTCATAAAGCTCTTGAAAGGAGACTGTCATTAGGTATTAAAGCCATTACCGCTGTCACTGGGTTTCAAAGGGTTGCCACAGAGATGCAATTGCCCCTGTGCTTCCACTACTCTTCAGATTAACTGCATTCGGGTTTGAGTTCTATCGTTCGTTTGCAGACCTGTGCTCCTGAAACCAAGAGGTAGTGATTAGAAGTACAGAAGTCAGGAAAGAATGCTTAGAAGGAGTGTCGAATGCTTGGAATTCAGTTTAGGGAGGTGCATTTTCTGTGCACTTTATGAGGCTAATGTTACTGAGAATAGAACGCCGCCACCAGAAAACTGTCAACTTGCTGCCACATGAACGCTACCATACACACCTTATTGGGAATTGGTATTGAGGAGAGGCTACACTGTTTGTTTTCCAAGTGGGTAGTTTGTATTTTTTGACATTTGATCCCAGTGACTTTCACATTAACAAAAGTCAATGGGTGCTATAGAAAGAATCGTCTTTGGCAAAACTCAAGACTTCCTTTTCTCTCAAAACACCTTGGAGAAAGCTGTCCATAGGAGCTTCAGGAACCACAGAAGCCCAGTTGGTTCATTTAGAGGGATTTGGTTTCTGCAGAGTGATCTGCATCTTGATGGATTGTATGGACAGACAAGTCTAATATTTTTTTTAAATAAAAACCAAATAATCAGTAAACTTGGAATGATATGAGCCAATATATTCTCTGTTGATATGAGTTGATAAGGTGAGTTGTTTGGGTGCCTCATTTTGTAATCACATGACTCATAACTCAGATAGCCTTTTCTACTTTTGAATTTAAGAATTTTTAGAAGATTTTATTTATTTATTCGTGAGACACATACAGAGAGGGGCAGAGACATAGGCAGAGGAAGAAGCAGTCACCCTATGGGGAGCCCTATGGAGGACTCGATCCCAGGTCCCCAGGATCACTCCCTGAGCCAAAGGCAGATGCTCAACCACTGAGCCATCCAGGTGCCCCAGGAATGTTTTTTATTTCAGAAAATAGAATATAGACCTTAAATTGGATCTTGATGAAAATTCTTTTAATGCTGAAACAGCTTTTCACTTGTAATCATTTTAGAAGAGGCATTTTGACAGTATCTCCTTTGCTGGTGATAGTAGAGGAGAAATTTAATAGTAAAATCTTTTTAATTTCAAAGTCCATTTTGAGTGGATGGGGAAAACAAATCATTTTTAACTGAAAAAATGACAAGTTGGATAAATTTAAGCCTGCCATGTAACCACAAATACAGAGAACGTAATTCAGATTTTAATTATCTTGCCAAATTCGGGTGACTTTATGTGTATAGAATAAGATAGACTTGAGACTTGTGTATGTGTGGAAAGTGTTGTTAGTAAGCAGACTGGCTCAGACTATGGAACCTGCAGATGCTTAGAGCAAAGATTCACTGGAGGCTTTTAAGGACAATGAGGTGACTTTAAATTCTGTGCAAGACTTAGAAGACTGTTATTTCCAAAATAGCCGTGAAAGTTTTGTAAACCACACCTTTGGGAATTGACATTGATAATGAATTTTACAGTAATTGTTTTGTGTGATGATCAAGTCTACCAATACTGTTTTATCAGACTGCTTTTAACTTCATTATTTGTAACTCAATGTTTTAAAAAATCATTATAATTTTAAGCCCAGAATTAAATTTTCTATTTAGACAAATCTAGTATATCCTCCTTGCAATGGACTAAAGACTCCCAATGTTTTGTTTGTTTTTTTTTGGGTTGGCTTGGTTTAGTTTTTGTAGTCCTTAACTCGATCTTTAAAAGTTTTGACTAACAGCAGAAATTCAAAATAGAATCAACAAAATCTGGGATATTTTGAAAGTGTCGGTAATATTTACACTATAAAGTTTAATTTTCTTTCTCTCCCAGTACAAGACTTGATAAAAATTGCCTCTGAATTGCATTTAATGTTTGATTTGACCTTACAGTAGCAATCCAATTCCTTCTTAACGTACATGGAAATATTATTCGATCTACTTTGGAAGTACAAGCCAGTCCAAATGCTGGTTTTAAAAAAAATAATCAAAACACTAATTGAGATAATTATCACCTACCAAAAAAAAAATCTTAGAGGGGACATAATAGAAATGGATATCGTGCTAATCATAATCACCTTAAAAGATCCCCTGGACCCATAAATCATAAGTTGTAGGACTGGTAGATCCAACTAGATCCCAAAACCAGCTTTAGTCAAGACTCCAGCTGACTCTGGACTCCATAACATATGTAGATTCATTCATTATAGACTAGTAGTGAACTCTCCTTGATTATGTAGCATAATTAGTTCTCCACCTGAGGTTTCTGCTTACCCAAGTCCCAAGCATCCTTTTCTGAGGAAAGGGTACTTTCCTTCCTGTATAACAGTAACATCACTTTTATAGTCATGCTAAGATGTTCCCCAGAGCCATGCTATTCAAAGAGTGATCCTTAGACCCATCAATGAACTCTTTATAACCGATCTGCAGTGAATTAAAGGAGTTCACACTACAGTATAAACCAACCACATCACTAAACACACAATTCAGCTCATCTGTTGATCATAACAGCTTCCTTAATGAAGAAAGCAAGTGCATTGATTTATATTCTGGGGGAAGCAAAGTGCCAGTGTTCTCTGTCTTAATGTTCTCTTTCTGACTTGCACAGATTTTCTCTATACTTTGGAAAGTTCTGCTCAGAATGCATAAAATAAGAGAACATAGGATTTTTGTAGAGCACTATTTATAAAGAGCAACATGATATATTCCACATATACAGAGTTTATAGTATCACAGTTATTATTCAGTTTACTTCTTTTTCATGAAAGATACCTTTATGTTTCTGTGTTGCATGAACTTGTATATAAACTTGATTTCCTAGGGCACCTGGGTGGCTCAGTGGTTGAGTGTCTGCCTTCAGCTCAGGTCATGATCCTGGGTCCTGGGATCAAGTCCTGCATGGAGCTCCCCACAGGAAGCCTTCTCCCTCTGCCTATGTCTCTGCCTTTCTCTGTGTCTCTCATGAATAAATAAAATCTTTTAAAAATAAATAAATAAACTTGATTCCTAGGCATATTAATAAATTTAATAATATCATTCTGCAATGTTTCTTATATTAATAGTTATTGATGAATCCTTACTACAGTGTTATGCCCAGTGCTTTGCATTCATTGGTATATCTTGTCCTCCCTATGACCCTCTGTGGTAAGAATTTTTATCATCTTCTTTTTAGAGTTAAGGAAACTGAGACTGAGATTAATAACCTACCTAGTACCAAACAGCTCATCAGTAGTTATAGCAGTGATTCAAAAGTAGGTCGGCTTTGCTCAGGGCCCTTGCTCTTAGCCATTCACAAGCCCCCAAGGGCCAGCCGGATAACTGACAAAAGAGTGAATGAGTTTCTGATTCTGGCAACATGGGGGGCAGAGTTCATATCATCTCCTTTAGCTACAAATAAGTAGAAAAGTTGGTTAAAGCACACTTTTTAAACATGTCCTAACAATTGAGATCAGAAGAAAGAAAAGAAAAAGGAAAAGAAAAGAAAAGAAAAGAAAAGAAAAGAAAAGAAAAGAAAAGATAAAGAGTCAGCAGGTGCAAGAAAGGAAGCAGGAGCTCCTAGGAGCCAGATGAGAAAGTTGCTGTTAGGGTCCTGGGATCGGGGTCTGGAAATAGACCCTTGTGTTAACTCCCATGTACGCAAGGACAGCAGATGTGACTGACCCGGTGCATGCAGGAAGCTAAAACTTAAACCCCATACAAGGCTGAGCTCCTCAAAGGTTAACCTTTTTTCAAGAGGGGACTTGAAAAATCCCATCTGCCAAGTTCATTCCACATCCTGGTGTGGGGTGTGGATCTACCCCAGCAATGCAGAAGTCTGGAGAGATTACCTATACCTGAAGAGTTATAAGCTGTCACCTTGATGAAGCGCTGTGACTTCTTTTCATTCTTTCAGCATTGCCAAAAACACTCTTGACATAACACATGGACATTTTAGAACACCAAAGATGAAAGGAACATTTTAAACATAACCAGAAGGGGGAAAAAATAAGTAACTGAGAAAGAGGACAAACTGCCATCAAAGGAAAGACAATTCAGCTGGCACCAACTTCTTTTTCAGCAACACTAAAGACTTAAAGACAGTGAATTGACATCTTCAAAAAGCTGGGAAAATAAGTACCAGTCTGGAATTCTATACCTGTAAACCATCATTTAATAGGGATAATGACATGGAATCCACAATGACAGGGAAAACCAGTGGTAAAAACGATAATCTCACAAATATTATGTTGAGTGAAAGAAGCCAGACACAAAAGAGTACCTACTCTATGATTCCATTTATATGAAATTCAAGAAATAGGCTAATTTAATCAGGAGAGAAATGTCTGCATAACAGGAGTGAGTACTGACAAAGAAGGGGCCAAGAGAGGCCTCTGGTATGATGAAAATATCCCAAATCTTGATCTGGGGAGTGTGAGCTTGAGTGTAGATGCAAAAATTCATTGAGCCTTTAAGACCTTTGCATGCATGCACATCACATACCTCACTTTATGTATTTTGACTCCACCCCTCCAAAAAGAAACATATTTTTTTAAGTGAGAAGGCATAATAAATATTTTTTAAGGTTGCTTTTATAAATGCTCGCTAAAGAATTGCTAAAGATTTATTTCTTGTAAGAATAAGATAGAACCCGGAGGATCAGAGTGGGTTGTAATAATGAACAGTGACAAAAGAAAGTGGTAAATAAGAGGTTTCATTTAAACAAACATTGATTAAGAACAATAATAAGGTCTTTGGGATGTGAGGGTTAAACCCAAGATGGAATTAAAACACTAGGTAACAACCAGTGTATATGATAGATGGTAATTGGAGTGAAAGTATGCTAAGATCCTTCTGTCTTTCTGCAGGAGGATAGAAATGTTGATGAACTTTGACTCAATGTTTAAAATTTAAGGTAGTCACAAAAACAGTAGCAACAGAATATCTGTCATATTGATTGATTGTAAAATAAGAATTAAGAGCTTTAATAAGAATTAAAATTCACTCTAATGGTAAGAGGGAAAAGGAGAAAAACAGAAGCAAAGAACAAATAATGGAAGCAATAGGTCTAAGTATATTAACAATTATAATATAAATGTAACTTCTTAACAGATATAACTTTTAACATATTAGAAGACAGATTCTAACATAGTATTTGTATGACTGACTCCCAAACCAAATGACATAATGCCAAAGAGAGAAAATGATAAACCAGAAAGATATTTTTTTAAAATAAGAGCTGATATAAGTACATAAATATCATGCAAAACAGACTCTAAGGCACATTTTTTTGCAGTAATTCATCCAAAAGATATAAAAATCCTGAGCCTGAACCCTCCAAGTAAATAAAGCAAAATTTGATAGAATGACAAGGAGAAAACAAATTCCTACTTATAATGGGGGTTTTAAACACACATTCCTCAGAATTTACCTTAAACGGGCAAATAATGACTAAAGATGTGGAAAAGTTGAACAGCATTATTAATGAACTTGATCCTTTGAACATAGAAAGACCCCTGCCGCAGCCGTTTGGCAATATACATTCCAGGCACAACATACATCGTTTACAAAGTTAAACATGCATCAAGCCACAAAAGAAGTATCCGTAAAGAGTAAATCAGACAAGGTCTAGGACAACTGGGAGCATCTAGGCTTGCAGCAAGCAGCAGAGAATATGCCTTCTAAAGGCAAAGCCAATAATAAAACAAAAATACTCTGCAGTGGATAGCCTCCGATTTGAAATTTCTAAGTGACTGCACTTCTGTGAAATTATCTAAGCCCATCCAACATCTGCTTCTGCCTTTCTGTCTTCTTCCTTGCTCTCTGATCTTGAGACAACTCAGCTGTATTCAAAGAAGAGAAAGGTGTGGCCAGTGGATAGGACCTCTCCCCCCCAATCCCATCAGTTGTCTTTGGAGTTATAAACACTTCTGATATGAGGTGACAGGACATCAGAAGGGGGGAGGGGGTGTGTGGAGAGGAAGGGCCACTGTCTTAAATTAGGTTTAAGGATTCTGTAATGAATTGGGTGTTACTCATTGGTTGCCACTCTCTGGTCCCCTGAATTTCATCCCTAGGAGAGGTTGTATGGAATCTTTCTCTTGAAGATGTTGAAGAATTGGTCAAATAACTTTCTTCCTGGATACAGTTAAGGCTTTATGTGTTGAACACATTCAATAGGCACCTATTTTCATGGTGGGAAGAACAATGTGAACCTGAGAATACATGGACATTGATTCTCTTTGTCAATTTGGCAAACACAGGATTTACCAGCCACACTGTAGGACTTCACTTAGACATCTAATTGTCTCACCTTCTGTTTCCATGGTTTGCAAATAACATTTTTTCAGCATCATGGTGATAATATACTAGATTTGGTGTGTGTCTTCCTAATTTGTTAATCTAGAACATTTTTAATCCTTTATAAATGATCTTGGCAGCCTCTCATTTTGTTAGATTTTAGTAGCTCTCCTATATCTTTTGTTGACCTGGAAATTCTACAGACAGCTCCACTTTTAGGCTGATGAAATGCAGTGATCCCTGAAACTATCTGTGCAGTGTCCCACCGGAGACCTCCTTCAAGCTTGAAATGATTCCATTTATTACCATGAATCCCTGCCCTTGAGAACATTGTAGCTGAATGTTTGCTAATTTCCTTCTCTGCTCTGCCTTCCCACACTGGGTATCAGTCTATCTCCTAAAATCTTTCACTTTTTTTTAAGTGAAGGAA
The DNA here is from genome assembly GCF_003254725.2 of Canis lupus dingo. Taxonomy (NCBI): domain Eukaryota; kingdom Metazoa; phylum Chordata; class Mammalia; order Carnivora; family Canidae; genus Canis; species Canis lupus. The sequence goes on from NC_064243.1 coordinate 88,006,170, forward strand.
TTGATCACTAAATTCTGTATCTCATGGGTGTTTTTGGTTGATAAAAGAACACATTACAGTTAATTTTACAGTGTAATTGAAAAACTAAAGTAGTTATTGAGGATGGGCATTTTCCCTACCTCTAAGGAATAAATATTGCTCGGATTTGTATTTTTTTTTTTTTTGAAAGTGCTAGCTTTTGGGGCACCTGGGTGACTCAGTGATTGAGTGTCTGCCTTCGGCTCAGGGCATGAACCCCGGATCCTGAGATCAAGTCCTGCATCACGCTCCCCACAGGGAGCCTGCTTCTCCCTCTGCCTATGTCTCTGCCTCTCTCTCTGTGCCCCTTTTGAATAAATAAATATTTTTTTTAAAAAAGAAAGAGTGGGGGAGGAAAAAAGAAAGTAAGTACTAGCTCTTGGTCCCTTTGCAAAGAGTAATAAACCGCAACTGTGCCTGGTTACACGCTCACCCTGGGTATCAGAATTCTTGCCACAGTGGAAGTTGTCATTGGCTGCATTTGCATCAGATGTGACAGGCTGCCCAGCATAGTTGTGCCTACAAGCTTCCCATCTTGGTGTTCACATCCAGCATGTCTCTGGTTTCCCGTATCGACCCCAAAGATTTCAGTCTTTAGTGTGTGGACTCAATAAAGATGTAAAATGCATTGGTTTGTTATTACTGAACAAAGAAAACCTGGTTTTGTGCAGATCCAGATATACTTAAACTGATTCAATATTTGCCTCTCAATATAAAGTGGGAGGACATGTCAATGTGATAGAGACAGATTTCTCTGAATTATATCTTTGTCCACTGCTTTAAAGACTCCTATGAAAAAAAAATAAAATAAAAAATAAAGATTCCTATGAAAGACTTCATTCACTGCATGTGAGTTTCTATTTGGAGAATTATCTAATTGCTTTTCTGATTTAGGCTCAAGTAGCAATTCATGTTGAGCTATAAATATGAACATGATTTGGTTTGGGTTTTTTGTTTTTGTTTGGGGTTTTTTTGTTTTTGTTTTTTGTTTGGTTTTGTGTTTTTGTTTTTTGTTTGGTTTTGGTTTTTTTGTTTGTTTTTTGTTTTTGTTTTTGTTTTTGTTTTTTTTTATGCTTTTCTACTTAACTGCTTCCTTATTTTGGGCTCCTCATTTAGGATTAGATTAAAACAAACAGGCACCTGAATAATCAGATTGGATAGTTAAATGGACAGTAGCCTCATTAAATAGTTTATATAATTTGTATGAATCACACTAAGGCCACAATAGATAAGTGAGCAGAGGACATGAACAATTCACTAAAGAAAAAATCCAGATGGCCAGTAGGCATTTAAAAAACTGTTCAACTCACTAGTAATTATAGGAATGTCAAAACAACCATGAAGCCTCATTTCTCATCTTTGAAATTCGACTAGAGTAAGTTACTTAAGCTATTTCTAAACATTTCTCTTATAAAAAAGGCATCAAAGACTTTAACATTACCGTGTTGAATTGATAAATTTCTATATATATGCCCAAGATGTTTACTAAATTGTTGAGCTAACTATACTCCCAAATAGGCCAGTGTATAAAGATTCCTGTCTCTCTGCACTGTCGTGTCCTCTGAGATGATCCATTTTTAAAATGCTGCCAAATAAACAAATTACTGTATGATATAATACTTTCATTATCAAATGTATATTTTTGAAGATTTTCTAGAATTCAGAAGAGACACTTATGAAAAGGTCAAATGACATTTGGGGCAGCCCCAGCCTCTACACTTCACATAGTCAAACAGCGTCTAAGGGAGAATGAAGGGTGTATGATATCCAGCACCTGCTCATCACCAGGGTGGTTATCCACTCCCTTTATCCCACTTAATATAACCTAAGGAGTGTTTAAAATTCAAATGAAATATCCTATAGTATAGCGCCTTTCCTCCCATACATTGGAAAATGATTGTGCAAACATCAAAACTTGTTGCTGTGGTTAAATTATCCACAACTGTTTGGAAGAACAGTCCTGGATTGTCTCCAAGCAAAATGAACTTCTGATGGTGAAATGTTCTTGTCTGCCATGCCTCATCTCACTTTGTTTTGCACGCTTAACATTATGGGGAAGTCGTCTTCACAGGGCACACGTAAAACAGCCATTATTCTCAGCACTCTCGGCTTACTATCTTCTGTTTGTGTCTGTGGCGGCTCTTAAGGAACTGTGTTGTGAAGAGAGTCGATCTTTCTGTAGGTGGCCTTACTCCTGAATCAAAATGAACAGAGAAAGCTCTCACAGGAAGACGTATCTTTGGAATATGAGATATCTCCTTGTGTGTTTTTTAACCTAAAAATATCTGCCATTCTTTGCTATTTTTAAAGGGTGCACCTTATTTGAGAGGCAGTACCAGAATCTCACAATCAAAATAATTTTATTTTCAAGGTAGAAGAAAATTAGAAATGATGAGCTGTTTTGACTGGTGTGGCACTGAAGCAGTGATGATAGCTGTTCTTATAAGCACATCAGATAGAAGTCTTTGACATATAATATTTAAGCCCCTTACAAGTGCTGGGAAGCTTGGGAAGCTTACAACTGGTAGAAGCTTGGGAGCCTATTTTTTTTAACATTTTATTTATTTTAAGTAATATCTACAACTAACATGGGGCTCAAACTCACAACTCCAAGATTAAGAGTTGCATGGTCTACCAACTGAGTCAGCCAGGCATCCCAGGGGCCAATTCTTTCGGCACAAAGATATTAGAGGCTTAAATTCCTCCTCATTAGAACCATGGGTAGATTGCAAGTGAGCCAGTTGTATCCATATCTAACTTCAATAAGTATGAAATTTATGGTGCCCACTAATTTTATAAAAATGTCTTAGTGTAAAGAGAATGGGTGGGCTTTGTAATGTGACACTGTGGGCTCAAGTTCTGGCTCTGCTGGATACTAACCACAGGATCTTAATTTACTTAATGCCTCTGAATTTGTTTCTTCACTCAGAATGTAGGAATAATGACACTCATTTGGTAGAGTTGTAAAAATTGAAGATAACATAGGTAATATATAAGAATCAACATGTGGGGCACCTGGGTGGCTCAGTCAGTTGAGCAACTGCCTTTGGCTCAGGTCACAATCCCAGAGTCCTGGGATCGAGCTCCGCATCGGGCTCCCCACTGACTGGGAGCTTTCTCCCTCTGTAACTCCCCCTGCTTGTGCACTCATTGTCTCTCTGTCAAGTAAATAAATAAAATCTTTAAAAGAAAAATAAGGATCAACATGTCTTAATTAGTACTTCCTTAGCATCTTATTAACCTTGTCTAAGTAGATATTTAAATAAGTTGCTTTTCAGATGACTGTATGATTGACCCAAATTGACCACAGTACACTTTGGGTTACATTTCTGCTCAGGATGAGAGGTTTTTCCAGGTGATGCACACAGACTCTTTCCACTGACTTCATGCCCCACTGGCAAGCACTTTTCTGAGACTTGGGAATGCCAGAAATTATTGCCAGAAAAACCAGCAAGCTCATAGAAGATTCAGTCCACACTTTTATATTCATTAGCACCGGGCTGAACCAAATATATTTAACTAGATACTTAATAATTCTGATTCAGACACTTTATAGGGTGTGAGAAAGATAGATTCTATTTCTGCCGGGAACTTGTAATGTAAAGTATCCAGAAAAATTTTAAAAAAAACTGCACTTATAACTTGGAATTCTCAGTTCATTTCTTGTGCCTCTCTGACCCAGTCTTCAACCCCATCAAGGTCTGTCAAAAAACAGTGTCCACACTGGTAACTACCCAAATTTCCATCAGTGAGGAAAAGATGAATAAACTGCAGTATAGACATATGATGGAATACTACTCGACAATAAAAAATTTTGAGTTATTAAGGGCACCTGAGTGGCTCAGTGGTTGAGCATCTGCCTTTGACTCAGGTTGTGATCCCAGGGGCCTGGAATCAAGTCCCACATTGGGCTCCCTGCAGGGAGCTTGCTTCTCCCTCTGCCTCTTTATGTCTATCATGAAAAAATAAAATCTTTTAAAAAACATTTTTGAGTTATTAAAAAATTTCTGAGCTATTGAAAGATGCAACAACATAGTTAAATTTCAAGAACATTATGTGGAGCCAAAGAAACCAGATACATAAGAGTGTATTCTATAAGAATTTCATTTTGGAGAAGTTCAAGAAGAGGCAAATCTAGCCTATGATGATAGAAGTCAGAATAGCAGTTATCTCTGGGAATATTGACTGGGAAGGGGCAAAAAGGAATTTTCTAGGATAATAGGAGTGTCTTCTATCCTATAGATACAAGGTATGTATACACACACATACACACATTCATCAAGCTCTACCCTTGAGATTTGTGTGTGTATAGTAGGTGAGTTATACCTCCATTCTTAAAAAAACTGTCCAAGATAGGGCACTGTTGTGTTTGGGGAAAGTGAGGAAGGTAAGAGCATAAAGAGTTAACTTAAGATTTATCAATTTTTCTAGAGATTTACATTTTTATAAGTTTTATTTTTATAAAAATGAATTTACCATTGAACTCTGATTTTTAAACTAAATAAAACTTGTCAGAGTAGCTCCCAACTTTTTAAAGGAAAGTTTCAGCTCAGACACAGAATAATATAAGAAACTACGTTGATTTTAACTGCCTCTTTAGATGGATGCATCAATATTTCAGTCCAGCAAAAAATAAATGTTATGTTGTAAATTCATCTCCCATCTTGGGTTTGTTAAACTCCTCTGCGGGAGCATCAGGAGGATAAATTACTCAGTTAAGTGTGAGTGTGTGTTTCAACTCAATGTAAATTGATTTTCATGCAGGACATCTTCATTTTCTGCATAAAGAATGAACCATTAGTTGATTACTCTTCACTTGCTCTGTGGTGTGCTTTCTTCTAAGACTTGAAGAGAAAAACACAATAATCAAGCAAGTGGGGGAACCTATGTAGGCATAGCCTCAATATAACAAACACCTAGTTTATGAAGATCAACTGGAAGGCAAATATTGATTCTACTCCTTCACTTTTTTCCTTCAAAACCTTCACGATGGATGAAAAAATTGTAAACACCCTTTTCTACTATAGCATTCAAAGCCTTTTGTGATTTTTTTTGTTAATCTTTCTAGACATGTTTCCCTGGTTTCCCACAGGAACCCCCACCCCCCAGCTTCCTACCTGCAATGAATGATGTGATTTCTTAAAAACTCCATGAACGACTCCATTTCAGCTTCTCAGCACAAGTCATGTCCACCCTGCCATGTGCTTGTCCATCTCTGCATTAACCACAAACACTGCGCCTCACACAGAGTAGACATGGAAAGTTTACAGGATGAAGGGGAATAGAAAAAGAGCATGCCAGCATCTGTCTGAACAGTGAAGATTAAAAGGAAAAAATGATTTTCCATTTCATGGTACACAGGTTTCGTGCTAATAAAGATTTCATGGAACCTTTCAAAAGGTTTCTTCCTGACTTCAAAACCTCATAATACAGAGTATTAAGATATTTGTTCCAGGGATGAAAAAGCTCACCTAGACCCTTATGGAGCAAAATAGTTTAACAGTTTCAGGGAAAAAAATATTAATGTTAAGTTTAAAAGCCCCACAATCTGCTGAGAGCCACAGCATGTAGCTGCATTATGAGGAGCTGTGACCTCACCTCCTGAAATCTGTCACCAAGGCCTAATAGCTGTTACAGATCCCTAAGATGTCTTTTGAATTATTTTTTCAAATATTTTTCTTTTCACAAAAGCACGTTTAATGAACATTATCTGCATGTTATGCATCGATGCTAGTTTTTCTCATAGCTAAGGATTTAACATTACTCTTAATAAAGTTTTAAGATATTCACATATATATTTATAGATGTATATGTAATATCTATATTGTATATTTCTGAGTGTATATGTATACATTGTGATGGAGTATATTTACAGATCTGTGAGATGGCCAATAAATTATTTATACACGGTGAAGGGCAGTAAAATGCACCTCCTTGCTCCTGCCTCAGGACCTTTGAATATGCTACTCACTCTGGAATGTTTTTCCTTTAGGTAACTAACTGCATACTCACTCTCCCATCCTCTCTGTATCTTCGCTCTTGTTTTTTCCCCTTACAACTGTCTCAGAGCTCACAGCATACATTTAATTACTCCCCAATATAAAATCCACAAGGGCAAGTATCTTGTCTGTTTTATTCACTTTATATTCCTAGTGTTTAGCACAATGACACACATATAACAGGACCTCAGTACATAATTTGCACAACAAATGACTTAAAGGTTATCTGACTGACCACCATGCACGTGAATTCCCAATAAGAACCTACAGTCATAAATTAATTGAAGGCCGTTTATAAAACAATGTGGGAATAAGCCAGCTATAGAAAGATAAAAATAAGATAAAACAAATGAATATCCCAAGTTGAATCGAGAAACATGAAAAGAAAGAGAATTTCAGAGAGTGCTCAAAAGGAAAGGAAGAAGAAATCAATCTGAACCATTTAATATTATCGACAGGATGGCTGGTGGACAAAGCTCCATCATTGGTCACAGAGTTTATTTTTATTCCTTAATCCCTGAGAAATTAATATCTGTGTGACACTTTATGGTTACAGGTACAGCTTATGACATTTAAAAATAAGTGGCTAAATAAATAAAAGCAGACCATTTGAAGATTAATGATGAGAGTATATCATAAACCGAAGATCCCAAGGTCCATAGAGAAAACACTGTACATGCCTCACCTAATTGGAACTTAATAACAACCAAATCAGTGCAGCAGGTATAACTATTATTATTCCCATTTTTTTGGATGTGGAGACTGAGTCTCAGAGACTTATAAATGATATGCCTTAAGTTCATCTTACGCATAGCAGATTCCTGATCTGATGCCAGATATTTAGAATCTAAAGCCTAATATGTGATGGAAAAACTCAGTTCCAATTTTTGCAGCAATCCTGGGAATCAAGTTATTTAAAAAATTATATAGAAAGTTATAGAAAATTATATCCTTTACATCTTAATCTAAGTCTCCTTTCCATGTTGACATCTGGACTACTTCCAGGTATTCTTTTTTTGTTTTGTTTTTTTAAACTTAGAGCCTTATTTCAAAAATCCTCTACCCTGACTTTCTCTCCTTCCACTCACTTTATAACTATGGGCTGACTTGATGTGAATGGACTTGGTTTGGATTTAAAAGGGACTTAGCTGTGCAGTTACCCTCTTTTACCACGAGAGGTCACTTACAGGCCAGTGAGGCCCCAGAGCACTGAACAGGTTTATGAAAAGTTGTAAAAAGAACTCAGGAATTCAGATTTGTAGACGACGTCGTGACCGCTGACAGGGTGTGAGGTTGATGACTCACTGGACCAAGGTGGCAGAAAGTGAAATCGTGCGGGGTTTAGACACCCTTAGGTGAGGGAATTGCAGGATTCAGGAGGGCAAAAGGTGCAGACCCACTTTGGGTTCCAATTACCCTTGACAGTATTGTTTCCTTAACTAAGCCAACACAATTGTAAGCACCTACCGTGTCCCAGGCACCGCACTGAGTGTTTGGACAATGACAGGAAAGACATGGGCCTCCCCGAACCCCGCTGCCTAGCAGGGTGACCAGCAGCCTGCTCCCACTAATCTTATCTGCGCATTGCTTTATTTTTTTTTAAAGATTTTATTTATTTATTCATGACAGACAGACAGACAGACAGACACACACACACAGAGGCAGAGACACAGGCAGAGGGAGAAGCAGGCTCCATGCAGGGAGCCCGACGTGGGACTCGATCCTGAGTCTCCAGGACCACACTCCAGGCTGAAGGTGGCGCTAAACTGCTGGGCCAACGGGCTGCCCCTGCGCGTTGCTTTAAAGATGAGGTTTAAAGCCACCCCTGGGTGTGGGTCCTCACTCTGCTCCAGAACTCTTAGGGGTTTTTTAATATATAATTATTATTTTTAATATATAATTATTATTTTTAAGATTTTATTTATTTATTCATGAGAGACAGAGAGAGGCAGAGACATAGGCAGAGGGAGAAGCAGGCTCCCTGTGGGGAGCCTGATGTGGGACTCCATCCCAGGACCCTGGGATCACGACCTGAGCTGAAGGCAGATGCTCAACCGCTGAGCCACCCTGGTGCCCCCGGAACTGTTAGGGTTTGCTTTCCCCTCCATCTGGCTGGCTTCTGTAGACATCTGAGTTTTGTCCCTGTGATTTCCCTGTCTGCTCTTTCACCTTGCCCACTGTGAAGACAAGCCCTGTCTCCGTCTGTGCTCTGCTTGTGAGAGGTCTGCTTACCAACGCCCTGGGCATTCCGGGCCTTCAGCTGTCTTGCTGCTTCAGCAGCTGCTGTAAAAAAAGAGATGTCAGCTACTTCTACTCTGGATGAGATCTGAAGGCAAATGACCTTGTTTGCCTCAAAGAGAAGAACCAAATGGCTTTCAGGGGAGGAGGGGAGGCACCAATGCCCAGCGGGATGTTCTATGTGGCCCTGAAGGCACTGACGGCCAAAGGCTGGTGGCACTTGGTGGCCTCCAACAGCACATGACCTTGTGCTTTCTCCTCGGGGTTTGATTTCTTACCTCATACCTTCCTTCTCCCTATTTCTTACCTCATTCCATGGACTTACTCATTTTATCCCTTTCTTCCCTCATGTTCTCATTGCTTCCTTCTCTCTCTGGTGGCCTTTAGCAGAAACTTGTGGTCACGCAGGGGTGGAATGTGGCCCTGTTAGGCAGGTATCACTGGGCTGGTGCTGTGTGTTGTGACTCCAGTTGCATTTGAAGATCTCTGCACATGACTTGCATGGTCCAGTTCGTGCCACAGCCCCAACAGTCCTCCCCCGTCACACACCAACAGCTGCATTCATTTAATTTAACCCCCCAAGCCCCAGCCCTGATCCCACCCATGAACTTCAGAGGTTATGCAAAGGGAAGATTGCATCTTATGTCCATATTATTGATAAAACATGGCTTTTCCAATGCCTGGGATCTCAGGCATCCTAACCACCTTTCACCTTGTGATAGTTTCCACCTGCTCATGTGTCAGACATTGTCCTGTGCAGGGAAGGAGACGTGTCATTTTTGAGCTCACTATAAAATATGAAAAATAGTATAAAAGAGTTCGCAGCCTCTATCCATCCACTTGCATTAGTTTTCTCTTGCTGCCATAACATTATCACAAATTTAGTGACTTAAAACAATAGAATGTATCACCTTACAATTCAGTAAGTCAGAAGCAGATGCAGGTCCCACGGAGCTGGAACCAAGGTGTCTACAGGGCTCTGCTCCCTTCTAGCAGCCTAGAGGAGGATCCATTTCTTTGCTTATTCAGGTTGTAGCAGAATTCAGTTATCAGGGTTGTTGGACTGAGGTCCCACTTTCCATGCTGGCCATTCTGGCTTTTAGAGGCCACTTGCATTCCTTGGCTCATGTCCACCCCCCATCACCAGCTTTTAGGTCAGCAACAGGGAGGAGAGTCAAGTCCTTCTCATGCTCCAAATCTCTCATCCTTCTTCAATCTCATCTCTGTGACACAACTAGGAAAGATGGTCTGCTTTTAAGACCTCATGTGATTAGGCTGAGCCCACCTAAATAACCCAAGATAATCTTCCCATCTCCAGTTCCACCCCTTTGATCACATCTGCAACGTCTCTTCATGCAAGGGAGCATCTGTACAAGTTCCAGGGATTAGGAGGGCATGGACACGTTTGGGGGCCATTATTCTGCCAACCACATGACTAATCCCAGCTCTTGGGTTGGTAGGAACCTCACATAGTGATTGCATTTGAAACCAAACCACGGGGCAGCCTATGAGTAAATCACTTAACCAGGGATGAAGAAAACTTGGATCTCACTCCAGCCCTGCAATCAGTGACCCTGACCAAGGCTGTGGAGCTTTGTTTCTCTCAGGATATTGCTAAGATGTCTAGCTTAGAAACAACCACCACAAAAACCAAGCAATAGCAACAAAGTCTATGGTTCTGAGCCTTCCTTACAGCTAGAGGTGGTCATTGTTAGGCATTTTAAGTGAGGGAGCTATAAATGGAAATTACTGGATAGGAATTTCAGAAAAACTCTCGAAAAGGAGCTGACTCGGCTGATATATACCCCTTCTTGCCTTGCCCCATATGCCTGTCCAAACTATAGACATGGTGGCAGGTACTCTTGACTGCCATCTTGAAAGTATGAGGATGAGAATCAAGGCATAAAGATGGCAGCTTGAGAGGGTAGAAAGAGCCAAGTCCCCAATAATGTAGATATTATAGAATCCTTATACTTGCCCTGGACAGCCCACTTGGGGATTTCTTTTATTCAAGAGAAAAACATGCCAATGATGGAGTTGGAGAGGGGAGGAAGAAGGGTCCTCTGCTCCTAAGCAGCTGAATTTAGCTTCTCAACTGGTTTCTGTGCTCTAATAATTGGTTCTTAACCTAAAGACTATCACAAGATTCCAAAATGTCTTCTAGCAGTGGGAAATGAGCAGTGAAAAATAACTTTTTTAAATAATAAATTTAACGACCAAATGAATTGAAAAATAAGTAGTTTTTAAAAAAAGTAATTATAAATGTATGTCCAAAACTTTTAAATCACAAAAGCTTTACCACATACATTATCTCATTTTATTATCAGAATAACGCTATAAAGCATGTGGGTGGACACTGGATTGCTTTCATTTGCAGCCCCTTACAGATCCGAAGTCCTGATTTATGGTTTTTGATTTGAAGCCATTTGCTCTTTCTTGCTCCTTACAGTTTATTTCTTAATGTCATATTTTAAAAGAACCACTGATTTATAATATGAAAAAAAGTACAAATGTTTTTTTCTTTGCCTATGATGTGTTTTGAACATGGAAAAACTATATAAGATTATCCTTCACAAGGCTTCAAACCTCCCCCCCACCCCCCCACCCCCCCACCCCCCACCCCCAGGAATGAGCAACCCACCCAAGCTCATTCTGATTAGGGAGGAGTTGGTCATGTCCAGAGAGAGAGAAAGAGAGAGAGAGAGAGACCTCTCAGAATGAGGACAACCAGGCCCTGGGAATGGATCTGTGACCTTGGAAGCCACTGGGGAGCATCCTTCTCTGGGTCCTCTGACTCACTCCAGCTCTCCTGGTCTCCTGTCATTCAACCATGGCAGCTTGGGCCATCCCTTTGCCAGAGTCCCTGGGTGGGAACAATTCCTAGAGAAACAGAATTGTTGGCAGGAAAGGCAACCCACAACCTGTCTTTAGTAGTGATTTCACAGCACTCAAGGAGAATGACCCCTGAGTAAGAACTCACTCTGCTGCAGTAGTGAACTCTCTGTCAGAGACAGTTTGGATTTTCTAAGTCTCCTGGGTTAACCTGAAAGGCAAAAATGCTGATTTTTATGATAATGAATGGAATCAAGGCCATAAAGTACAAATGAGAGCCCCAAATCCAAATGCCACCCTCGCTTCCTCCAGCTGAAGAACTGAAGAGTTCTTGATCCAAATTGTAAATTTTGAGGAGTAAACTGCTCTTGTGTAATTTCAAAGATCATAATACTTGAGAAATGTCACTAACTAAAGAGGAATAAAGAAGAATAGGCTCCCACCAGCCAGAGCAGAGGTAGTTTTGAAATACCTTTCTTTTCCTTGAAGAGGTGATGACTTTGACCTGGCTCTTCTGTGACATTTAAAAGCCCCTATAGTGGAGATCATTTATTGGTACATTAATTGATTTAAATATCCTGTTTTCAAATTCTTTTTCTCTAAGCATTGAAAATAATTTCACATCTGGGTTAAAATGGTAAGATTTGAGACATGGAAAAATCATCTTCATAAATGCAAAATTATAGAGAACTCCCTACACATGTACATTATAAAAGGTGCCCTGAGGGTTACTAATTATAGTGGAGGCTGGGAAGGTTGGCCAGGAGCTGGGAGTGTTGGCCAGGATGTTCAACAGGAAACTCTCCACATGAATTTAATTTTATTAGTCTCCTCTTTTATAAAATTTGTCATAGACAAATTTACCTTAACCTAACCACATGGAAGTATGTTATATACATAAATATAATAAACTGGTAAAAAGCCTTTTCTAAGGACAGAAAATATTTAAATTAACTGACTCTGTATTACTTTTCATTCTGTATAGTAACAGGAACTTGGCCAACAAAGGGTTGATAAGAAAAGATCCTTTGTAAATGTGCCATAAGGAATATTTAAGCATGACTTGTAATTTGCATGGTGACTGTTGACATGTGAGCAATGCTTTTACAGCATTTTAAAAGAACCCTTAAAGGTTCTTTAAATACTAACACTACTGTTTGTACCATTTTACAAATTCTTTTCATAGATACCGCAAAGGGAAAGTTCCATTTCAGCCTTAAAATAACAGTAACAATAAAATAATAGTAGTAGAAGCTAGTATCACTATGGCAGTTTCTAAATACAAGGATTCTACACTTTGTAAACATCTTTTGGTATTATTGTTGCAACAAATACCAATACTGTATCTACCCCTGTTTTGTAGAGAAGGAAATTGAGTTTGAGAGGCCTGCAATTTATGTCAAATTATTTGGCTCCAAACTAATGGGCTTTTTTTACTGTTTGTAAAATACTCCCTCAAATGGAAGAAATAATACAGAGATTCAATTAACCCATTAGGTTAAATAAGGGAAAGTCAGACCTTGCTGGCGCATTGAAGCAATGCTCATGAAGACCAGATCCTGAAATAACACAGACTCTGCAAATTAAAATGAAGATGAGGGATGCCTGGGTGGCTCAGTGGTTGAGTGTCTGCCTTTGGTCAGGTTGTGACCCCAGGGTCTTGGGATTGAGTCCACATTGGGCTCCCTATAAGGAGCCTGCTTCTCCCTCTGCCTGTTTCTGCCTCTCTCTCTCTCTGTGCCTCTCATAAGTAAATAAATAAAATCTTTAAAAAATAATAAAATGAAGATGAATAACAACTATTTAATAGAGTCAGTATGAGAATTAAGTAATAATGAAGTGCATAGGAGAACCCCCGGAACATAGGAAATGCCATCTGGGTACTTTGGATGGGAGCCTGTGTGTGTTAGCACAGTGCTACTTCTGGAAGCCCATTGGCCGAGTCAGTGGAGCAGCCTGGATAGGCACCAGGGTACAACATCAAGTACTTCCTCAGATCCATAATTCTCCACTTTCTCAGGGTTACCAGACCTCCATATGCTCTGCCTATGAGTGGGGAGCCAACACAGAAATCAGAACCCCGAGCACGGTGCAAGCTGTGGAGGACAGGCCAGCGAGGGAAATCCCAGTGACACCCCCAAACCAGGCTGGGAAAACTGTCAGGGACCTCCCTCCAATTACGGGCCACTGCCCCTCTCAGGACTGACACACTTCCATTTTAAATCCCCCAAGTGCCATTCTTAGAAACTAAGGAACCCTAACTAATTGGACAATAAAAGAAGAGCTTGGTGTAGAGAGGGTGGCGCATTTAATGGAGTTTGCAGAGATTCCGGTTGCACTCCTGCTCTGCCTGGGGCCCGCAGATGCTTCTTCCCCTCGCTGTGCTTATTTTCCCTGCAAGGAAAATGAGAGCCACTCTGCTTGCCCTCTCTCTCTCTCCTCCCGGGTAGTCCTCAGAAGATTAATTGCTATCCGTGATTGCTTTTGGTTTGGTTCAAAGAAATGCAACTACAGAAATGCTGGAGTGAAATGGTTTTTTTCTGTAATTCAGGAGAGATTATCTGTTATAAGTAGAGTGACCGTTCAATTTATCACCCAAACCTAGACATTTTTGAGAATGAAAGGAAGCACTAAGCATAATTAAAATTATGTAAATTTTCTTGGAAGGCAGCTTAGCAATTTCTTGACAAAACTAAACCTATTCTTCCCATACATATGATCCAGCAATTTTGGTGTTTTTTGTATTTACCAAAAGGAGTTAAGAGATTAGGTCCACACAAAAACATGAGCATGGATGTTTACAGCAGCTTTATTCAGAATTGCCAAAACTTGGAAGCAACCAAGACATCCTTCAGTAGGTGAATAAATAAATGAACTGGTACATCCAGACCATGGGATATGATTGAGTGCTTAAAAAGAAATTAAGAGCTATCAAGCCATGAAAAGCTATGGAGGAAATTCAATGCATATTACTAAGTTAAAGAAGCTAGTTGGAGTGACGGGAGTAAGAAGCACTGGTTGGTTGCTGATCTGTTTTGAAGGTAGAGAGAACAAAGGTTGCCGACAAGTTTGATATCAGATAAGAGAGAAGGTATTCAAGGATGACACCAAAGTTTTGCCTGAGAAGCTTAAAGAAAGGCAGTCAGGAAGACTGGAAGGAACAGGTCTAAAAGGAGAAATCAGAAACCTGTTTTTAGACATACTTTCGAGATGCCTGTCAGATTATCCATGGGGAGAGGTCAAAGAGGTGGAGTGTCAGGGCGCTTGGGTGGCTCAGTGGTTGAGTGTCTGCCTTTGGCTCAGGGCGTGATCCCGAGATCCTAGGATTGAGTCCTGCATCGGGCTCCCCATAGGGAGCCTACCTCTCCCTCTGCCTATGTCTCTGCCTTTCTCTCATGAATAAATACATAATATCTTTAATTTATTCGTGAAAGATACAGAGAGAGAGAGAGAGAGGGGCACAGACATAAGCAGAGGAAGAAGCAGGCTCCCTGCAGGGAACCCAATGTGGGACTCAATACTGGGACTCCAGGATCATGCTCTGAGCCGAAGGCACATAGTTAACTGCTGAGCCATGCAGGCGTCCCCATAAAATCTTTTTTAAAAAAAAGGAGGATTTGATGAAATATACCAAGTGACTGCTGAATTTTATGTAAGGACTCTGGAGATGAAGAACACAGAGCCCTGACCCAGACAAGCAGGTGGGACAGGAAGTTAGGGGTGATCTCCAGAGAGCAGTGGAAGAGCTATTTCAGTTTGTCTGCTCTCTTCAACAATTGGGGGAGGTTGGATCAGGAAAGCTCTAAGCACCTTTCTTATCCTTAAATTCCAGGAATTGGGATATGAGCAAATCCTTTCACCTCCTGATGAGGAAGGCAAAGTCAGCACAGATTTCCCACCTCCTCCAGGGTGTATCACCAAGATATTTTAAAGATGTCAATCCCTAATTAGAATTTTAAATTTGGAGAAATGTGTGCAGGCACTTCAGGTGCAATTAGTGCAGTAGATTAAAATCATTTTGAAGTGACCTCATTCACTTCCCAAAGTATTTAAATTGATTTTTCAATTTTTTGCTCATGTAAGTGGCCAGATGACATACGCATAGCTGGGGAACTACTAGTAGATTTTAATGAAATTACCCTTGTCAACCAAGGCAAAAAGGCAAAAACTATTATAGCATAGCCTTTTACTGCAATAATAATAATAATAATAATAATAATAATAATAATAGGCTTCATCCCTTCTCAATGGGCTTTCACAGTATTTTCAATAAACCTAGAATGCCCAAGATTCTTCTGTTGTATTTCATCATGACAAGGCAGTCCTCCTCTTTGCTAGGTGGTATTACTAAATAAAATTTTGAAGTTTCTTTATGGAAAGAGAAACTATAAATCCAATCAAAAGACAAGTGATACACTAGGAGAAAATATTTGCAACAGTGTGACAGTCAAAACATTAATATTTTAAAAACCTCCTCTGAATAAGAACAAGATTTGGTAGAAAAATGGGCAGTTCACCGAAAAGAAAATGTAGTGGCTAATAAGCTTATGAAAAAGAGGCCGCCTCATTAGTTGTCAGGGTAACTCAAAGCATCACCTGAGATTGGTGAAAATGGGATATATTATTATATTATTAAAACATCTGTGGGGCAGCCCGGGTGGCTCAGCGGTTTAGCACTGCCTTCAGCCCAGGGTGTGATCCTGGAGGCCCCGGGATCGAGTCACGCGTTGGGCTCCCTGCGTGGAGCCTGCTTCTCCCTCTGCCTATGTCTCTGCCTCTCTCTCACTCTCTCTCTCTCTCTCTCTCTCTCATGAATAAATAAAATCTTTTAAAAAAATAATAAAATAAAACATCTGTTGGGAGAGCTCACCTGTGTCATGATTCATTGTGGAGCAACACCTGTGGAGCTCTCCTTACCCTTCATTCCCTCCTCTCCAGAAGAACTATTGCATGAATTTGGGAAAGGAATCTGAGTATGTTGGATTGGTACCATCTTCTTGGTCCTCTTTTCCAGCTCTGCCTGCCTGCACTGAACATTCATTCCTTTGTGCTCCTAGTCTTATGGTTGGCTTCCTGGGTAGGCTTGACACCTGTGAAGGACACCTGTGGTTTGCCAATGTTCTAGTGACTAGGAGGGGTCCGTATATCTAATGCAGAGGTAAAGCATTAGACAATTGGGCTAAAAATATAAAGGCAGATCATCCAATCCAGCTTTTCAGATGGTATTTTTAAATCTCCATTTGTGTGGCTTATGTATACATTCCTGTTGGTTCAAAACTTGGGAAGGGAGGAATGTTTACTGTTTCCTGCCTGCTCTCTTCCTCTGAAAAAAGAAAGAAGGAAGGAAGGAAGGTAGGAAGGGAAGGAGAAATAAGTCAATCCATGGCTGCATGTGGAAAAAATAGGAACTCCTTGGAGTTGAAAGGGAATTACTAAGATTTGGGGGAAGATACCTGGCAGTATCTGTTAAAATTTGAACATGTATTAGTTTGGATGATTTGGTGTCTGGCATTTGCTTCAACATAATCCAAGAAGGTACAAGTGGGTAGGGGTATGAATGCATCAAGACTGGCCTTTACTATGTCTGCAAGTTTTTGCCCCCTCTCTATCAAATTAAGAGAATAAGTATGCTCTTCTCTCTAGTTTTCCATATGTTCAAAATTTTCCATAGTAAAAAGTTGTTTTATAATGTGCATTACTTTCAACTAGCAATCTACTTTTGGGAATTTATTCCATAGAAATAACAGTATCAGGCCATATGGATATATATTTATGAGACTATTTATTAATACATGGTGTAGAAAAAATATGGAAATAACCTAATGGCCATCAATAAGAAGTGAGTTGTGTAAACTATTAGTATATGTTGACATTATTAAACAGAGTAAATTAGGGAAACCATTATAAGCAACATCAAGGAAAACTCACACCATCTACCTAATCCTTTATTCTTATATATGAACAGATAGAAATCACCAAAAGTTGAGGAAGGGTGGGGGGTGGGGAGGGACTAGCAGCATAAAAGAAAAGATGGCCAAAATAAACAGAAAAACTGACTGTAGAGGAAGCAAAGATAATCCAAAAAACTTCAAACACAAAACAGCTCTCATTAGTATGCTCAGAGAGATCCAAGAGCTCATTATATCCATTTTAAAATATTAAATCAGATAATATTAAAAAACCAGATAATATAAAAGGAAAAAGCTTTTAGAGATTAACAACAGGCTGTCCAAAATTTCAGTAGAAGGGCCTGGGGAAAAATTTGATGAGGATGATTAATAGAACATAGAGCAAAAGGAGAAATGGAAATAGTAGAGGAAAAAAAAAGAGAAGTAGAGGACCAATCCAAAAACTCTAATAGAGCCACTCTAAAAAATAATATGGAGGTGCCTCAAAAAATCAAAAATATAAATATCATACGGTTCAAAAATTCCTCTTCTGGGTATTTCTCCAAAGGAAATGAAAACAGGCTCTTGTAGAGACACCTGCACCCCCGTGCTTATTGCAGCATTATTCACAGTAGCCAAGACATAGGAACAACCTAATGTCTGTCAGTGGATGAATGGATCAAGAAGGTGTCTCACACACACACACACACACACACACACACACACACACACACACACAGTGGAGTATTATTCAGCCATGAGTAAGAAAGAAATCCAGTCATTTGTGACAACATGGCTGGACCATGAGGACACTATGCTCAGTAAAATAAGTCAGAGAAAGACGAATACTGTATGGTATCACTTGTATGTAGAATCTAAAAACAAAAACCTGAACTCCTAGAAATGAACAGTGGTTACCAGATGCTGGTGGGGGGTGTTGGGGAGAGGTGTTGTTCAGAAGGAACAAACTTGCAGTTATAAGATGAATAAGTTCTGAGGATCTAATGTGTAGCATAGTGATTATAGTTCATAACACTACATGATATACTTGAAAGTTACCAAAGGAGTAGATCTGAAATCTTATCACCACAAAACGGAAATAGTAACTATGTGATGTGATGGAGGTATTAACCAACACCATGGTCGGGATCATTTTGCAATGGTGGAAGTGTAACAAATCACGCATCCCATACCTTAAACTTACACGTCGTTATATGTTGATTATATATCAATAAAGCTGGGAAAATGAAAAAAAAAAAAAAACCAACATCTGACCAATAGAAAGTAAAACCAGAGAAAATGGCAGGGGCAACGGGGAAGAAATTATCAAGGAAATAATAGAGCATTCCCCCAAAGCTTCAGAAAGACACAGATCTTCAGATTAAAATGGCCTATTAAGAGCCAAGGACAGTGATTTTTTAAAAAATGTAAAGCCTCATCCTCCAAAAATTTCCAAACACTAAGAATAAGAACAATATGTTGAAAGATACCAGAGAGGAAAAAAATGACAAGAGGGTATCAGTTAGGCCAACCAGACTGCTCATCAGCATCACTGAATGCTGGAAACTCACTGCTGAGCATGGTCCTCAGGCTAGTAGCAGGATCATCATCCAAGGGTTTATTAGAAATGCAGAACCTCAGATCCCAGTGAGACCCATGAATCAGAATCTGCATTTTTTAAAGATTTACTTATTTGAGAGAACAAGGGAAAAGGAGAAAGACAATCTCAAGCAGTCTCCCCCTCAGCATGGAGCCTGAGGTAGGGCCCCGATCTCATGACCCGGAGATCACGACCTGAGCTGAAATCAAGGGTAAGATGCTTACCTGACTGCACCACCCAGGTGCTCCCAGAATCTGCATTTTAACAAGATCTCATGAACAGGCTAGAATGCAAAGGGTGATGACTTCATAATATGAGGGAAAAAAATTATTAGGACCCTAGAATTCTATGTCCAATGATCAGTTGAGTGTAAAGAGCAGAAATAAAGCACTTCAAGGCAAAATACAAAATATAAAAACTTTACCATATTCTGGTGAGTGATATGGATAATGAGGGAGGCTGTCATATGTGGGGGCAGGGAGTTTTGGGGGAATCTCATTACCTCATTCTCAATTTTATTGTAGAGCTAAAACTACTCTTAAAAGGCCTTTTCTTTAAGAGGCTAATATTTAAAATTACAAATATAATCAAGAAAAATATAATTATTAAACGTTGGGAAGCAGAAGGAAAAAATATTAAGTAAGCTAAATTCTCACCCTTTCATCATCTTTCATGGCAGGATGTCAATAGATATCGCCTAAATTAAGTCAGTAAATTGTGACATATTAGGCAGAGTTCTGGAGGTAACCCACAGAACTAAAACCGGAAATAGTATTTTTTTTCTCCCATTACTCAGTAATTCTTTTTTAAAGTTGAGATTTAATGACTTGTTTTGAGGCCCCACTGAAATAGCCCTGTGCACTGGTTGATTAGAATAACATAAGCAAATTCCAAAATTTTACTGTAGTAACACATTGGAAGTTAGTTTACTAACAGTGGCGATCCAATGCAGGTTGTTTCTGGGCAGTAGGCAGGTGTCTTCCTACTCAGTTCAGGAATTCAGACCACTTCCTTCTTGTGATTCTGTTACCTAACAGGTCTCAGACTTTTCTGTATTTAACCAGTTGATGAAGAAGGAGTGCATGAAAAAGGCAATCTCACAGGGCACCCGGGTGGCTCGGTCGGTTAAGCATCTGCCTTTGGCTCAGTTCATGATCCCAGGTCCTAGGATGGAGTCCCTCAGCTCCCTGCTGAGCAGGGAGCCTGCTCCTTCCTCTCCCTCTGCCTTTCCCCCTGCTTGTGCTCACACTCTCCCTCTCTGTCAAATAAATTTAAAAAATCTTTAAGGCAAAAACAAAAAGAAAGAAAAAGGCAATCTCATGTCTTTGGTGAGCTGGCCCAGAAAGGTCCTCCACACTTCCACCTTCATTCTCTCAGAGAGAACCTCCATATATCTAGTCATGGCCCCATCTAGATTATATGGAGGGCTTACCAATGTGGCTCTTGGCGATAGTTCAACACGATGGAGAGTGAGCTTGAGTTTTTGGTGGCAACACACCATTTCTGCCACACTTGGTATTCAGTGGCCATGTATAAATGGCAGGTACCACTTGCTCTCTCAGAAAGGACATGCGGATTCTGGACACTGGAAAGCCAAGTGTATTGGAGGGTAGAAAGGATGGTGTGTTGAGTACATTTGCTTTGGGCTGTTGGAATATTTTTAATCCTTTTCCCTTGCTCCGACACTGTTTAGCCAAGCATCTTTTTGTAATTATTTTCTTTCACTTAGTAGATCTGTCTCTTGTAACTGGATGGCATGTGAAGAGAAACTAAGCAAGGGGCTTCTCTCCAGGGCTAGCTTAACACGCGTGACGTCGAAGGAGCCATGTAACCTCTCTACTCCCTGGTATCCCGAACTATAAAATAAGGAGCTTGGGCTTTGCCAATTCTGTCAGTTCAGAATTTTTGCTACTTTGTAATTCTGTTCATCCATGAGCTGATAATGTGGGATTTCTGGAATGCAGGCTTCAATGACCCGCACTGAAAGTTCTCATATAAGTATAGTACCTCTGGAAGTTCCCTTTACCACTCCCACCCCTGCAATCTACCCACAAAGACATCACTCACAATAGTGAGGCTCAAAGAAAAACAGAGGTTGAGTGCCAGCATGGCAGCAAGAAACCTGACACGTGGTGAGAAATTTCCATCAGTAACAGAAGAGAAAGGTTTTATGGGACTCAGCTCACCAGCCCTACCTCAAAGCCCTCCCCAACAAGGAAGAGAGATGAGTTTTCCCAGGCCCTTACAGTTCAGAAAGCAGTCACCATCCCATAAGGTAGGAAAAACGGGTTATTTTCTTTACATGTGTAGGTCTTTTAAAAATAGGTTCATGAGGGATCCCTGGGTGGCACAGCAGTTTAGCGCCTGCCTTTGGTCCAGGGCGCGATCCTGGAGACCCGGGATCGAATCCCATGTCGGGCTCCCGGTGCATGGAGCCTTCTTCTCCCTCTGCCTGTGTCTCTGCCTCTCTCTCTCTCTCTCTCTCTGTGTGTGTGTGTGTGTGACTATCATAAATAAATAAAAATTAAAAAAAAATAGGTTCATGGTCCAAACATCAAAAAGTATGAAGAGGCACACAATGAGAAGTTTCTATTCTATCCCAGTCCCCATCCGCCCTGTTCTCATTCCTCACCCCTACTCCCTCCAAAAGAAATAGCTAATGATACTACCTTTTTGTCATTACAGAGATTTTTTTATATGTATTCTTTTCCTTCCTCCTCTACATAGATGATGATATTCATCATACACCTTTCTGAGCTTGCTTTAATTTAACATCAGGGGGTTCTTTCTATTATCTGTGCATAAAGATCGCCCTCTTTGTGTTTTGTAGAATTCTCTCTATAACTTTTTTTTAAAGATTTTTTTTATTTATTCATGAGAGACAGAGAGAGAGAGGCAGAGATACAGGCAGAGGGAGAAGCAGGCTCCCTGTGTGCAGCCCGATGCAGGACTCGATCCCAGAACCTTGAGATCACGCCATAAGCCAGAGACAGATGCTCAACCTCTGAGCCACCCAGACATTCCCTCCCTCTTCTACCAACTTTCTAATGATGGACATTTTAGTTGTTTCCAGTCTTTTATGAACACAAACTATGCTTTAGCAATTGAAATAGAATTGTACGTAAGTCATTTCACATACTTGTGCATGAATGCAATGTGTAAATTTCTCAGAGGGGTGATTTTGATAGATGCTTTCAAATTACCCTTCGTTGACCCACTGTATAGAAGAGGAAGGGTGGTGAGAATTTATGATTACAGACTGTCAACAGCTTGCCTGCCCACAGGTGTGCTCTTCCTGAGTTGGAGCTGGATGGCTGTGAGTAGCACAAGGTCAGGGAGATTTCGTTTTGTAAGCTAAAGCGGGCTGCTGTGAGGTAGGCGAGCAGAACAACTCAACAGCTCACTGGAGTGCAAGCTGAAAGAATGGGGCTTAGCTGTGGTGCTGGGAAGTCACCAGGGCAGATGTGAGCTGAGTGCTACAACATCTGAGCAGGCACTTTGCAAGCCAGGAGCCTGGGGTGCGATACAGGCTTGGTTAGAGGCTCCAGAAACAGCCCATACACACACATCGCAGGGTGGCTTTTGAGGCAGGAAGTGATTCCTTGTGCCAGTCAGGTTCCTGCCACCCACACCTGGACTCTTGGGTCTTAGAATCAGGACAGTGATGGGACAGTGGCAGAGATGTGGCCAACCCACATGTCACTTAAGCTTCAGTGAGGGGTGATGGGTTAGTTTTGTTAAAGTGGAGCAGCCCTGCTGGATAATTTTAAGTCATGAAATATTTATATATTCATATCTGATAGATTATTTTTATATATTTACATTATATTTCTATATTTTATGTAATATATGTTTATATTATATTTACATATTTATAGATCTATACTTTTTATTATGTGATACTTTTACCTATATGATATATATTTTTATAAATAATGGAATATATATTTTTTTTCATGTATATTTTAGAGCAGTTTTAGGTTCCCAGCAAAATTTAGTGGAAAGTACAGATATTTTTCCCTATAGCCCCTGTTTCAAACATACATAGTCTCCCCAGCTTTCAATACTCCACACCAGATTGGTTCACTTATTACAGCCAGTGAAGCTACATCAACACACCATTGTCATCCCGAGTCCATAATTGACAAGTATGTATTTTATTCCATTCTTCATGCTACCTTAACTCATTTAATCCTCCAATGACTTTATGAAGTAGATGCTACTAATCCCCCCATTTAGAGAAGAGGAAACTGAGGCAGAGTAAGGTTAAGTGACTTGCTCAAGGTCATATAACTAGTGAGTGCTGGAACTGAATTTGAACCTAGGCTGTCTCACTCAAGGTATGTTCTTAACCAGTATGCCCTGCTGCCTCTGACTCGATTCCCCAGCTCCTGGGATTCTCTTTCCCCTTCTCACCTGCCCCCGCCAGGTGAGAGAAAAGGATTCTCTTTGTTCTTACCTTGCCTGGCTTCTCCAGAGCCTCATTGCCTGTTTGTGGAATCTTTGAGCAACTTATGCTATTCTCTGTAAGCAGGGGCCCCACGTGCTAAAAAGCAGGAGCCAGTGGGTTAGTGTGGCCATGAGCCTGAGTGGGGCAAGGGAGGGCAAGGCTGGGAGTGATGAAGATGGAAAAGGAGCAGGTGCAGCCACACTGGACCTGCAGCCAAAAAAAATCTCAGATTAAAGGACAGTGGTAAAGATTAAGAGAGAAGAGTATGGGACACTGATGACCAGGCACTCTAGAACACAGTTCTGGGTCACAGCAACAAGTAGCCTTTTCACTCATTCATTTATTTGTTACTCATAACCTCCTGTTTTTTGGAAGGAAAATTCTGATAACTGGAGAACAGAGTGATGGAGGAGACTGATGGTCTACACTTTTGGAAGAGTTTGAATGTGGCTAAATTGTTCTGCAAAAGAAAAGGAGTGAGTTTGGGAAGCTCAGAAGTTAAATGTAGAACTATACTATCCAATATCAGGGATCCCTGGGTGGCGCAGCGGTTTGGCGCCTGCCTTTGGCCCAGGGCGCGATCCTGGAGACCCGGGATCGAATCCCAATACGGTAGCCACCAGCCACATGTGGTTATGGAAATGTGGCTAGTCCTAATCGAGATGTGCTGTGAGTGTAGAATTCACCTTGGATTTTGATGACTTAGTAGGAAAAAAGAAGGTAGAATGTCTCAGTAGTAATTGTTTATATTGATCATATGTTGAAATGATAATATTTCAGGTTTGCTAGGTAAAATAAGATATATTATTAAAGTTAATTTTACTTTCTTTACCTTTTTCAATGTGACTGTAGACATTTTTAAATTACATGTGTGGTTCACATTATATTTCTACTGGACTTTGATGATCCAGGGACAAGAACCATAAAGACTCAGGACTACAGAGGAAGGTTTGTGAAAGAGGGAAGCCCTGAGGTTGATGGCTGAAAAGGAAGATGTGGGAATGTTAAACAATAAGTTTCTGAGGAAAGGGTGAGGAGTGGAGTATGTGATATAATCTTTTACCTCCATCCTCTTTATAAAATCTTCAGTAAAATCAATACTTTTATTTATTTATTTATTTATTTATTTATTTATTTATTTATTTATTTATTTATTTTAGAGAGAGAGTGTGTGCACACGAAGGGTAGGCAGGAGCAAAGAGAGAGAAGGAGAGAGAATCCTAAGCAGGCTCCATGCTCAACATGGAGCCTGATGTGGTGCTTGATCTCATGACCCTGAGATCATGACCTAAGCCAAAATCGAGTCAGACGCTTAACCAACTGAACCACCCAGGTGCCCCCCAACACCATTTTCTAATAAAGGAAATTAAAAAATAATTTCCTTTGGAGAAGCTCATGTCTTCCCTCAAGGTGACCAGAAGGCTCTGGATACCAGAAAACCATGTTTGAATTTCACTGTCTGTATTTGGGGCCTAAATGAAATTAGTTGATTAGAAGAAGAGTATAGGAAATGGGTACCTTACCTCTTCACATTCTAGTCAACTTGTCCAATGAACTCAAAGAGTTTCTAGGTAATCCATGAATCATCCTGAAGAGAAAATAGCTTTCTTCTTTTCCTACGTTGTTTCTTTCCCTGTTAACTTTTTGCTAACGTGACTGATTGAGAGAGTTGATTGTCATGGGAGGCTTTGAATCAATATGGAATTTCTGGCTCATCAAATCCAAATTCAAGTCATTACCAGCATTACTACCTAATAGTTGCTTAATGGATTTTGTGCTTTGGGAGTTGTGAAGCTGAGTGTCAGAGAGCAAACCTTTCTGGATACACTGTTTTTAATCATCTACTGTAGCCCAAGCATATCAGATTTCAGGTATAGCTGAAGAAAAATATTTGAAGACTATGGCCAGCACACCCTAGGCTGCTTTTGTGACCTGTGAACAAAATAAAAAAGAAGCTTGGAAACAATAACTTAATCCAAAGCTTCATAATTAGGGTCATGGTTGACGTTTCTGTTGTGAATTTGGGAAAGGAAAATGCTAGAGGAAGCTACAGAAAACTTGAGGGAATAGAGAGAAGCAAGTTAACTGACTTTCTAATGAGCCAAATAATTGTAAAAGTTGCAGTACATTTGAGGTGATGTGATCTCAAAGGGAAGACTCCATTCTACTGAATGACTGTTCAGTTCATCCTTAGACTGATATTCCTGTTTCCATGTCCTTTTGCAGTATGAAGTAATGGGCCTCTGAAAACTAACATAGCTGAACTGATTTTAGAGACTTACTATCTTTAAAACCATAGTGCTGAGTATGCATGGCTTTCTGTATAATAACAGAAGTATCAGGACAGTGATCCAGATTGGGTTATAACTGGTGATTTAATACCCCTGAACTAAGTATTGTTGCGACAGAGATAATAAATGGAGTGGGGGGGAGGTAAAGAAAGGAAGTTATATTGGTGCATAAAAAAGGAGATTGTAACAGAAAAAATTCTAAGTCTGTTAAGCCTTCAATTCATATGGATTATGCAGATATGTTTGATTTTGTACCAGGTACATTTCACGAAAATTCAGATAGACTTTTAATTGGCTTTGATTTCCAGAGAATGTTCCTTGAGTTTTCTATAAAATTTGCTAGATTTCCCCTCTGAATTTCTGTGATTGCCTTAAGCTTAGTTCATGTGTTTTTATTGAAATAAGAATGATAAATTTATAATTTGATTGTTAAAATGCTAGACAAAGAGCCAGACAATAGGAAGTCTGCATAAATTCCAAATTTTCTCTTCAATCCAAGGCTGGGTTGTGATCAGAGCTTTGAGGTTGGCACTACTGAATCAATCCAAGTAGATGAATTAATTTTCCTGCCCAGTTAGTGTTAGCCACAATTACACAGATTTCAAGGTAGATGAAAGTAATGAAACTGATTTTGCAGTAATCACACAAGAATGCATTCATTCAAATAGCCTCTGTCCCTCTGGTTATCTGCAAAGTTAAAAGCTTATGGTAAAGGTGTGGCCATTGGCCAAACGGTTTTTAAAGCCCTCTTTTGGAATTGACTTCAGAGCTTGAACCAGAGTCTTTTTAATAATCTTGGCTGCTTCATATCTTCATCCTTTAGGGATAGATTTGATGTCTGGAGAACATCAAATGACATTCACAGCCAAATCTGGTAAATAAGGTGGATGATAAATCTGGATGATACCCTTTGAGGTCAGAAATCAAATATAACTAAATATGACTATAGAATATTGAAAATGATTTGCTGGTAGCTTCAAAACCCTTAAATTAACTTTGAAATCAATTCCAATATAGGACTGGCCAAAGTGTTTTGAACAAAGGCAGTGAGTGCCCTTGGAACATGTAAGTATAGAGTCTGCCAAGGTGACTGTTCTAAAAGGGATTACACCAATTTAGATGTTTGTTTAAAAAAATCAATCACATCACTTTATAGGCTCTGTGAAATGTAATAAGGAAAACATGAATGGTGAGATCCAGATGAATCTCCCTCCAACCCTTTCAGATCTGAGTGACCTTGGACAAGTTACTTAAGCTCTCTGTGTTTCTGTTTCAAAATTAGCAATTGGAGGGATCCCTGGGTGGCGCAGCGGTTTGGCGCCAGGGCGCCTTTGGCCCAGGGCGCGATCCTGGAGACCCGGGATCGAATCCCACATCGGGCTCCCGGTGCATGGAGCCTGCTTCTCCCTCTGCCTGTGTCTCTGCCTCTCTCTCTCTCTCTGTGACTATCATAAAAAAAAAAAAAAAAAAAATTAGCAATCGGAGACAGTAATTCCCACTGGGACTGTTGTGAGGATTAAAGCATAGTGTGTAAAGCACCACATATATTGGCCTACACACTATAGGGTTTGTGATTATTTGGTGGATTTATTTATGCTCAGCCTTATTTCAAGATGATTAAAAGTGGCCTACATGCTTATTTCCCATTCCTACGTGGACTTATTTGGGAAAGAGTAATAAGAAATGTACCGTGTGCTCAAGGCATTTATAGCAGCATTAGTTGTTTTAATCTTTTCTTTTTAAAAACTATGTATTGATCTCTTAAATACTCATTATGGTGTGTGCAGAAAATGCACTGATGAAGATCAAGTAGCTCTTACAATGTATCAGACACTTTTGTGTTTTATATATATTAACTTGTATCATCCAATAACCCTGTGATGTAGGTACTATTACTATCCCCAATTTAAAAATGATAAAACTGGAGCATTTGCTGTACATCATCCAAAGTCCAAAAAAGTCATGATGTATCCCTAGTAAATGATGTAACCAAGATGCATTGAGGCAGCCTGTCACCCACACCTGTCCCATTAACCACTGTAATATCTCCTTAAGTGTATGGATGATGAAATGATCCCTTAGAGATAACTTTGATATTTGAAGAATATCAAGTAACCATTCATAGCCAACTCTTGTAAATAAAGTGAGGGATAATCCTTTGATTGCAAAAATCAAATATGACTTAATATTAGAATAGAATATTGCGAACAATTTGCTGGTAGTTTCAAATCTCAGAAATTAACTTTGAAAGCTGTTCCAACAAAGGAGTTGGCTAAAGTATTTTGAGCAAAGGCAGTGGCCTTGAGACATGTAAGTATACAGCCTACCAAGGACCAGAACCCACCCATGTAAGTTGGGCAGGTGCTGGAAGGCAAGTTCAGCTCCATGTGTGGATGAAAGTTTAGTCTGGCAGGCATTCCACCATCCCTAAGGGGCTCAGCAACCATTAACAAGTGGCCATCTAAATAACACCATTGGCATTCTTGACCTAGAAAATGGGGTATCCACTGCCAACATTAGGATAGTCTATATACAGGGGAAGAAACCAAATCACTGGATGGAATATCCAAGGCCAGATCCTAATTCTTGAGTGAGGGGCAAAGCTAGATCTAAAATTAGGATTGGATAGAGACTGGGAGCAAGCAGAGCCTCCAGTTGACAGACTAGGGCAATAGGGGAAGGTCAAGTGGCCTCTGTCCTTGGGAAAGGAGAGAGGTGGAGGCCAAGACCCAGATGGGCATGCAGGCAGACAAGCAGGATTTTATGCCCTTTCTGCTTCCTCTGTGTATTTCCCATGTCAATTCCCTGATCCCATGTAGACTTTGGAGAAGGAATGCAGTGGGGCTGAGAAAACATAGCAGAGCCTGGTATAGAATTTCCCATTAGGGTACCACCTTCATGATGTTTACTATCACCATACAATTTATTGTTGTACATCAGTCTTTAAATAATTTCTTTTTTGTCGGCTACCAACATGGATATCACATGTTTGGTATCAGAGTCCCAGCAGGAAATAGATAGGCACTCAAATTAGATAAATGCAGAGAGGCAGAGTTGAATAGAGGGACCCCGCCACCCCTACAACCCATAAGTATAAAGGGAAGAGGAAGGGAGCCAACTTGGGAAGCCATTTGGGTCGGGCGACCTGCAAGGGAAACTGAAGATGTCCAGCCCACATGTCTTCCTCAAAGTAGGACAGGGTCAAGGACACAGCCCTGAGTTCCAGCCACAGAGACCTCACTGTGGCTGACATCCGGCCATTCAGCAACACTCCTTGGGTTCAAGTACGCAACTCACTCTGAAATCATTACCAATGCTGTCAAGGCCAGATTCACAATTTCACAAGGATAACAAGGGAAATAAAATATTTCACTGAAGAAAGACACTCTGTGTAAGGAGGCTTTTCCTGACCATTTGAGCCTATTTAAACTGGAAATGATTTTAGGAAGGAGAAATGTGTGTTCTATATCCATCTTAGCTCCTAGTATCATTATGTTTAATTTCCAAGCGAATCAAAGGAAATTGAGCTTAAATGGACTCTTTTTTTTTTTTTAATTTCTGTCTTCTGCTACCCTTGTGGATAGACACATTGAGTTTAGAAAGCTGATGATTTGCATGGGGTCCTTGATGTCCTTTGGATTCTCACTCATAGGAGAAAACATATTTATAGAGTAAGGATGATGGATAAGAATACCTGGGCATTCTTATTCTGCGACCTTTTTTTTAAAATGAGAACCATTAATCTCCCAGCCTGTGTAGATGGCATGTCTATGTGCATGCACAAATGTGTGTGCATGCAGCATTGAGGGCACAATCCAGTTTGGCAACCCCAATGCCTCTTTGGCAGCCCTTCCAGTAGCTTGGCAGCAGACATCATGTTGACTGGAAATATATGTGTGCAGATGAATTAGGACAAGCTATAGTCCAAAGAAATAGGACTTTCCTTCCAACTTTGGCAGGAGACAATGAACATTTCTTAAGTCCACAGGAGTTACTTGTACTTCTTAAATATACACATAAATATAAAAACATATGTATGGAATTGTATTGTTCTTTCTAGTGTTTTCAGGGGAGCGGATGGCTAGCACAGTCGGTCTTATTTTGTTGCCACTTTTCTGCCCTCCACCTTCATGTGTTTTCCCCACACCAGCATCACTCCCCAAATACCTTCCATGTTAACAACCTGATAAGATTTCTTTTGTTCTTTTTCACATTGCCTTGTGTCTTCAGTTAGACCTGTTTTCTAAGACTACTTTTGCACATGTTAAAAGGAACAATCTATTGGAATTTCTTATCAATGACTACTTCAGGACAGAAGCTGGGGCTTCTGTCATTTACAAAAAGTCATTTACAGCCTCCCCTTCCATTAATCCCAAACCATCATGAGTCTCAGCTAACATTATGAGATCCCTGGATTCAGCTGCTGATTTGTAAGATGCTCTATTTATACATGGTGCATTCCAGTGGAGTTCCTTTTCCAGCCGGCTGTAGAACATTCTAGAACTAGGGGCCAGAAAGGTACCTGTGCTTCACTATCGGCAGCCCAGATTCCCTCACTCCTGCAGCCAGGACACCACAGTGCCTGCTCCTCATGTCGTGTAGGAGTTCCTGCAGTGGAAGCTGTCTTGCCTCTGTCTTCCAGCTCACACAACACTTTTGTAGAGGGGGAGGGATTTTCTTCTTCAACCAGCTACTCCTCCTCCCTTTGCCCCAGACTCCAGAGGCGCAGAGGTCCAAATGAAGGCCACTGATTGGATGAAGGCCCTCTTCTCCCAGGCCTTAGTTCCTAGGATGCTTATGAGCTCATGAAATCTAGAACAGCAGCACTCATATGGTTCACAAAGAGGATGCAGTTGTGGTTGCTGGTTTAACTCTAAGCTCCTTTTGTAGTTTGAACCTATTTCTATTTTGAATGTATCAGCAGGTATTATAATCAAGCCCTGCCCTTGAAGGCTGGGAACATGCTTCAGACACTCTTGAATGCCCCTTGCCTTTGCATGGTACCTGGTACATGTCTCATAAATGCCACCTGGATTGATACACCCAAACATAGGAAAATATTGAATCACTAGCATTCTTTGGGCATTTGAAACATCAGAAGGTGGAGGAGGTGCATGGATGGATGAGGGTGGCAAAAATTTGAGATGGAAAGAAGAAATGAGTTCTCCAAAGGCTGAGCATGTGAACAGCTAGGAGGCCCCAAATGTTGAGGGGTAAATAGACTCTTTTCCTTTTTAATTACTAAAAATTCATTGACTACCAACTGGGCATGCTCTGTTTTTGGCACTGGAGAATCATAGATAAATGACAGGTCCTCTTTTCCTGGGTACTTCATATTTATAAAAAACTGTGGCTTTGTGTGACAGGTGCTATAATATAAATTATGCATATTTAATACATATACATATATATATAATAATGAAGTAGGGACAAAGTGAGAAGTCAATTAAGCCTTGTAACTCCCCTGATTAAAACCACCTAGTAGCCTACCAATGCACTTGAGATAAAATCCAAATTCCACCATGATGTACCAGGCCCAGCCTTGCCAGTGCTTCCCATTTCCTCATCCATATCTCCCTCCGCACCATCCCTTTCTCACTAACAAACATGGCTTCTGCCCTTGAGCAGAGCAAGTACCTTATTGCATTATGGGCCTGCCTTCAGATTTTTATGCGGCCACTCCTTATCCTTCAGACCCCAGCTCAAACATCACCTCCTCTGGCCACTATCTGCATAATCCCCTCTTCTTGGTCACTTGCTGTGCCTTTACCATTGGATTTTCTTCATAAGACATTTCACTATTTGAATCTGTCTTGTTTGTCTATTAACCTGGTCACTGTCTGTTCACCTGTCCTTTCTTTTCACCTCCCTTTCCTTCCCCCCACCTCATGGACCAGAATGGAGGCTTCAAGAATCAGAGAAGCCCATCTTCCTTGGTCACTGCTCTGCTGCAGTGCATAGAACATTGCCTGGAGGCTGGCACGTAAGACAGTCCTCAAGTGTGAACTTCCTCTGGGGGAGAAAAGAAAGAGTCACCAAAATGTAGGTGAAAAATATGCTGAGAATAGGGAAGGCAGTTTGGGTCAGCGCTGGAGGTGTTAGAACATGGGGTGCAGGGGAAGTGTGGCAGTGGGGCTGGTGGAGTGATGTGGCTCCTGGGCTCTGTTTGCAGGGAGTAGGACTTAGGAACCCAGATAGAGCTGGATAGCAGGTGTCAGATGTGAGTCCCACCAACTCCATTGCCTGTGAGACCAGCGCGATCACCCAGCTCAACTGTGCCTCCATTTCCTCAGTTTTAAAGGAGCTGATAATTCTCTCCAGGAAGAGAGTAGAAGAGTACTCTCTTCATCAGCTAGCATGAGGATTTAATGCATTGCTGTGTCGAAAATGCCTAGTAGTGTCTGGTATGGTTAGCTAAGCATTTATACTATGCACGAGAGGGGAATCATTGAAGAGTTTAAGAAATAGGGCTATCAGCTTCAGATTTGTATTTTGGAAAGATTATCTGGCTAGAAGTGGGAAGGATGGATTTGTGAGGACTGAGAAATTAGTCAAGGAAACAATTGTGTAGGCAAGACAGACCAAGACAAGGCAATGGCAAGGAGGGAGATGTAGGAGGTATTAAGACAATGGACTTGGTCATCAGTTTGGGCAAGGAGGTGAGGAAAAGAGACCAGTCAGTGATGATTCCTGGGTCTGAGCTCAAGCAACTGGGTGCTGGGGATGCCTTGACCCATACAGGGAATACAGGAGGGGGCCAGGTTTGGGAGCTGGGTGGGGAGGGCGGGCGGGGTGGCATGGTTTGTTCCCTTGTGGCAGGTTGAGTTTGAGTGCTGGGTGAACTCTGACTCCAGGTGGATCCACCCTGAAAGAAAACCCCTACATCCTCCTGCATCCAAATACGATGCTAAGACGCTTAACATCTGGTCCTTAACAAATATCAGTGCTTAATAGTTCATGTTCATAATCTTTGCTTTTAAAGCAAATTCCGTAAGAAATGTCTTTGTTCGTATTTTGAGTTTTTCCCTTTAGATTTCTTTTTTTAAGATTTTATTTATTTATTCATGAGACACACAGAAAGAGAGGCAGTGACACAGGCAGAGGGAGAAGCAGGCTCCCTCAGGGAGCCTGACATGGGACTTGATCCCAGGACCCCGGGATCACAACCTGAGTCAAAGGCAGATGCTCAACCACCGAGGCACACAGGTGTCCTCATGGGCTTCTTATAACTTCCTTTACCATGATTAAGTGTATGTACATGCTCGGAAATCCCATCTCCTTTGAATCAATAGGCATTCGATGAGAGGGCACTGTCTCTTGGTCAAACAGCAATTTTAACCCAGAATAAATAAAACTTTTTTAGAGAGAGAGTGCACGCCAGCACCACTGTGCAAGGGAGTGAGGGTAGGGGTGAGGGGAAGGGGCAGAGAGAGAATGTTAAGCAGGCTCCATACCCCTGAAATCATGACCTGAACCGAAATCAAGAAACAGATACTTAACTGACTGAGCCACACAGGCACCCCTAAACGAAAACTTTTTCCTAGATGTGTTGGGAGATTGTCATCAATAAAATCTACCTTCACTGTAGATAGTGTTTTGGTCAATTCTGCACATGCTTATCATGAATTGTCGGCCATTCCCATGCTTTGGATGCTTATTGTTGTATTGCTAGCACTGACCACACACAGCTGAGGTATCTCAGGGTAATGGTATCCAGAAAAGTGTTTGGTATGTTCAGTATCCCTCTCTGTGAACATTTGATTTGTGTCCATCAGACTGAGATGTGTACATTAGTTTTTAATTTGTTGTCTTTTCCAGAGAGGCCTCATAAAGGAAATGTGGGTAGACCGTTCTCTTCCATGTGCTATATTGAATTGAATATTTGTTCCATGATCCACTGGAGGCCACTTAGCCAGGGGGACCTTGGCACCAATACTTGCCTCTTCTGTTCAAACCATCAACTATTCATCAAAGTCTGAATGGAGCCTCATTACTTGCTTTTGGAAAACTTTCTTATGCATAGTAAGAGTCATTGTTCTCAAGGGTTAATGAGAGGAGGCCACAATTTTTCAAAGGAGACGAGGTCTCATTTGTATGAAGTGGGACTCTTGTCAAGGAGGAAAGCCATAGGATTGTCCATCTCTAGTAAACCATAATCGTGTCAGTGTGTCAGTCGGCAGTGGGGGGATGGGGGTGGATCCACCAAAGAATGGGGGAAAGATAATCTTTCTGATTGAAGGTGGACTTGGTAGCTCCAAAAGGCCCTCCTTTACTACTGGGATTGTCATTGTGCTTGAAGGAAATTGCTGTGGTTGTGGGGAGCTGAGTAGAATATAGTCTATTGCAATATTAGAGAGTCAAGTGTCCCTGGTCCTCTTGGAGCTTTCTGCTAGTACATAAAAGAGTTCACTTCCTATCCATTTTGTCCAGTCGTAATGGGGGTTCTCCAAAAGAACACCATGAGAAAAACCTACGCTTATTGTTGAACCCATATACCATAGGTATCCTGAAATCGTAGGGATCCTGCCTGTTTTTGTTGTTCCATACATCCTTTGTATTTATTTCCATCCACTGGATACGTTATGCTCTAAGCTATTTTGTGATAAGAACAATTGACAGAGGTTGAAACCAAATGTGTCTCTAGCTACTAGTTTCTCTGGAAATAAGAGACATAACCATATTTTTTAAAAAGTAGCCCATGATTTCCATATATGTAGTACCAGCTATAATGATAATTCATAGACCTAGAGAATTCTAGGTTCAGGGCGTATGGGGAAGTACAGTAGTCAGTGTTTTAAGTATATCTGTCAGAACACTGGCCTCAAGGAAGAAAAGGGTTTCCTCGCCACGCAAGTTTGGGAAACCCCACTTCTTGTCCCTTCCCTCTTGAATACTCACAATGAAAAGTCAACTCTAAGTAAGCATTTCCCAAAATTAACTTGACCACAGAGCCTTTTTCCCTGTGTAACAGCCCTTAGTAAATGAGTCCGATATCAAAGTGGAGGTCCAGAAAATTAAGCCACTTGTCCAAAGCAACAGAGCCAGTAATGACAGGTGCCATCTCTACCCTCTGATGGTAGAGAGCCTGCCTCCGAAAGGCCGCATGTTTATATTGACTGCGAGAGCTCAAAACACGTCGAGACTATTTTTCCCTTGAAATTTATTTAAAGAACCATTTCTAAAGTATCTAGGATCCTAGTTTAATTTGGAGAGATTTATCCCTTAGCAGATGGAAAATGTGTCAATTGGCCCATTCAATTGAGTACTACTCTTTATTCATGTGCATCAGAAATGGAACCTGAATAGTAAGCATGGTGGGAGGGAAAACAAAAACGCTCATGAGGCCCTCAGTCTGAGGGGTGGGGTGGGGAAGGAAAGAGCCAGCAAGCAATTAGACAAGCAGATATGTAATTACAAATTACGACACATGCAACGCAGGAAAATGCACTACGTGCCGTCAGATCGAGTTTAAATTTGCGATCATGTTTTTGATTGACCCGGATTCAGGAGGGCTCAATAGCAGCTGTTTTTATGGCTTCTCCGGGTGCTCAGCTCGGAACCACGTTAACAGCCCCTCCCCTTCTTGTCTTCCCAGACGGGTGGAGCAAAATGAGAGCAGCGCAGTGAGGCGGCCCAGCCTGTCTCCCAGCCGCCCGACGCCCACCATGAACCACTTGGAGGGCTCCGCGGAGGTGGAGGTCCCCGACGAGGCGGCAGGCGGGGAGGTGAACGAGTCGGTGGAGGCTGACCTGGAGCACCCCGAGGTGGAGGAGGAGCAGCAGCAGGAGCAGCAGCAGCAGCAGCAGGAGCAGCAGCAGCAGCAGCACCCCCCGCCGCCCCAGCAGCAGCAGCAGCAGCAGCAGCAGCAGCGCCATGCGGGCCGCCCCGTGCGCGGGCGCCCTGTCGCCGCCGCCGCCGAGGACCCCCGCGCCCCGCCGGGCCCGCCGGAGGAGGAGGAGCGCGGGGAGTGCCTGGCGCGCTCGGCCAGCACGGAGAGCGGCTTCCACAACCACACGGACACGGCCGAGGGCGACGTGATCGCCGCGGCCCGCGACGGCTACGACCCCGAGCGCGCCCAGGACCCCGAGGACGAGAGCGCCTACGCCGTGCAGTACCGGCCCGAGGCCGAGGAGTACACGGAGCAGGCGGAGGCCGAGCACGCCGAGGCCGCGCACCGCCGCGCGCTGCCCAACCACCTGCACTTCCACTCGCTGGAGCACGAGGAGGCGGTGAACGCGGCCTACTCGGGCTACGTGTACACGCACCGGCTGTTCCACCGCGGCGAGGACGAGCCCTACGCCGAGCCCTACGCCGAGCCCTACGCCGACTACGGGGGCCTCCAGGAGCACGTGTACGAGGAGATCGGGGACGCGCCCGAGCTGGAGGCGCGCGACGGGCTGCGGCTGTTGGAGCAGGAGCGCGCCGCGGCCGCCGCCTACCGCCAGGAGGCCCTGGGCGCGCGGCTGCACCACTACGACGAGCGCTCGGACGGCGAGTCCGACAGCCCCGAGAAGGAGGCCGAGTTCGCGCCCTACCCGCGCATGGACAGCTACGAGCAGGAGGAGGACATCGACCAGATCGTGGCCGAAGTCAAGCAGAGCATGAGCTCGCAGAGCCTCGACAAGGCGGCCGAGGACATGCCCGAGGCCGAGCAGGACCTGGAGCGCGCCCCCACCCCGGGCCCGGGCGGCGGCCGCCCCGACAGCCCCGGGCAGCCGCAGGTGCCTCCGGCCGGGCAGCAGCGCGCGGCGGGCCCGGGGGGCGAGGCGGGGCAGCGCTACAGCAAGGAGAAGAGGGACGCCATCTCGCTGGCCATCAAGGACATCAAAGAGGCCATCGAGGAGGTGAAAACCAGGACCATCCGTTCGCCTTACACCCCCGACGAGCCCAAAGAGCCCATCTGGGTCATGCGCCAGGACATTAGTCCCACCAGGGACTGCGATGACCAGAGGCCGGTGGACGGAGATGTAAGTACGCGCGGGGTGGGGCGGGGGGGGGCGGGGGGGGGGCCCGGCTGCACGCGCGGCCTTGCGGGAGGGACACCGGGAAATGCCCTGGCCGGGGCCGCCGAGCGCATGCCGAGCGCCGGCCTCGGAGGTAGCTTGCGCTCAGCGCCCCCGCGGGAGCACGGGGTTCAAGTGGGGCACACGCGTTCATCACACCCTTGGAGGGACGCCTGTGAATCAGCGGTTCTCAAACTGTTCCCCGGGGCGCCTGTTCAGAAACCGGTTTCCGGGGCGCATCACCACGACCCGCCCTGCCACCCTCTGGTTTCTCGCGGAGAAGGTCTGGGGTGGGGCCTGGGCATCTGTCCTTTTCGTGCCAAGTAAAAACCAAGTCTCGATTGAGCGAGGGGAGACTTACGTCATCCGGAAGGCTTTCTGCAGAGGGTAGGAAGGTGCTCTCGTAACAGGGGGCGCTGCCTATCGCCGTGGG
Organism: Canis lupus dingo; assembly: GCF_003254725.2. Lineage (NCBI taxonomy): Eukaryota > Metazoa > Chordata > Mammalia > Carnivora > Canidae > Canis > Canis lupus. The sequence goes on from NC_064243.1 coordinate 88,042,922, forward strand.
AGAACCGCGGCCCATACAATCTGCAGGGGTCTCGGGCTGGGCAAAAAAGAGAGTCTCTTTTCTAGGGAGGAGTAAACAGGACTAGAAAGAAGGAGGTGTGGGGAAGTGGGGCGTAAGCCTGGCTTGAATGCCTTGCAGAGGAGAGTATGCTTTAAAACCTGAGGTCAGCCTGTTCTCCAGAGGACTGTTGAGGAGGGTTAAAAGTTCAGGGACCTGAAAGAAGGGGAAAGAACTTAGGCGAAGGCTGGTTAGCAGACCTTTTGTTCCGACTGATTGGCAGTTCGGCTGATCATTGTCAGGCAAAGAATGTGAATTTGGAGGGCCTGTGTCTGACCTTGGCATAGATGAACAAAGGGACGAATCTTCTGTAAGCCACATGGGGAGGGGGTGGTCTTTGCAGGAAGCCATTTCCGGAGCACAAAAGGGTAGGAGGAGGTTTCCTTAACTCTCGCTGTTTTTCCGGAGTCCCAGGGCTCAGGTGAAGTTCAACACTGTGAACACAGGTTCCCAGGTGGTGGTGCTGTTGCTGCTGATCGCAGGATTACAGTTTGAGAACCACTGCCTTACAGTAATCCCTTAACAATTTGGATCCACCATCGTGGCATCTTTGGAGGACATCAAGGAAATCCTCCTGAGCTCTTTTCTGCCAGGAGTTTCTGCACTTTTCATCCACCCTGTATCTCACTGTGGCTTTTAGTAAATGCTCAATTTTCACTTCTGATGGAGCCGGGGCACCCTTCTCTGCAAAAGACCTGCTCGCGGTGTCAAGCTGCATTGTGCTTCCTCGGGATGAGGTACAGAAAGCTATTGCTGTCTCTGCCAACATTTTATTTTCCATTCTTGGAATACCTAAGAAATTTGATAACGTGGCAAGCTTGAGTGTCACAGTCCATTGAAAATAAATCAAGAAGACTAACCTTTGCCCCCACTACCTGGCACTAAAGATTCTCTCTCTGCTCTCTCTCGCTTTCCCATTCTCTTGAATAATTTTTAAGCACTTTCATTTAAAATGAGAGCTTGGAATAGACGAAGGGTTAGAAGGTTCAATTCAATTTCATTTAATTCTGCATTCTGTGATTGCACCAGGTTACCTCTCAGTATATCTTTTGGAGTGCGAAGCCATTATTGGAAGCTCTTTGTTCATCCTACTTATCCCTGAAGGGCCACGCAGGTCAGAGGTATCATTCACCTCCTCTTTAAGTAACAGTCAACATTTGGTGGTAGCTAATGAAATCGCTGGCTCCCCTAAGGAAAGGTGGAAAACCCTTGGGGAAAGGATCTGCGTCCGCCCCAGCAAGGGGGCAGCATTGGGTCAGTTAGCTCAGTGATGTCTCTCCTCTGCTGTTCAGGCTTCACATATGAACAGGGAAAGACAGGTGCACTCACATGTAGACGTCTTCCTGACCTCCAGCTGCCTCTAGGTTCCTCCTGGCAAGAAGGGAAGTATTGCAACATTTTGCAAATACAGTAGAAATGGAGCAGGTTTTCAAAAGTAAGGAGCTGGCAAGAGGCCGTGTTCTACATCCTTTTTAGAAACTTGGAAAGCCATCAGAGAAAAAGTTGTGAGAGTATTAGGTCCAGATGCTGGCTCCTTCCTTCAGCTTTCTTCTGTGCACCAGCTCCTTGACGTAGCCGACTTAACCCCGTTGTCCCTGAAGCCTTGCGATGAGCCCACAGTATAGCAGCCACTATAAGGGCCCAGGCTTGCTTTGATGCATTTGAACTAGGAGACCAACTTAAAGTTCTTGCACGATGTTTCATTCAAAAGGCAGAATTGATAATAGGATATTGGATGATGCTGGCAGAAATTTCAGCTTGATGCTGAGAGATTAGTGAGTGGGGTTTACTAAGTTAGATAGAGTTAATACAAAGCAAAACCCAAAACCTGTGCTTTAAAATATTCCATTTTGAAGCTCTTTGAATCTGTGAATTGTATTTCATCTGTCCTGCCATATTCATAGTAAAGACCTTTACTTCCTGTCTCTTTGATGGTATTATGAGGGGAAAATAGAAGTCTGTACATTCTCTTGATTTCCATCTTAGCATCAGAAAATATTTTTTTGAATGCCCTTTCTGCGTATGCTGTTGTAGAAAATGAAAAAAGACTGCTAAAGTGTGGTCTGAGGTCTGCCTGGAAGGTTCTTGTCAAAAATACAAATTTCTGCCTTTCCTTTCCAAATTAGAATACCTAAGGTGGGGCCCAACGATCTGTTTTTGTTTTGTTTGCTTTGGTTTATTTCATTTTGCAAATTCTCCCTGTGACTCTTCAGCATATAAAAGATTAAGAACCACTGAGTCAAAGGGGAAAAAATGCATCAGGGCAGTTTCCCCGCCCTACGATCTGTGGATTTGAGGCTTCTCTACATCTTTTAGTAGCACAGGTATGGTTTTAGCAAAGGGGACTGTCTTCCCATGATTGTGGTCAGCAGACCTGGAGAAGCAGCCTTGGAATTCTTGGTGCAGTAGCAATGCATTTTCAAATGGCATAATCGGAGAGCCTGCGTGGCTCCGTCAGTTAAGCGTCTGACTCTTGATTTCAGCTCAGGTGCTGATCTCAGGGTCGTGAGATGGAGCCCCGCATTGAACTCCATACTTAGCATGTAGTCAGCTTAAGATCCTCTCCCTCTGCCCCTCCTCCCTCCCCGCAAGCTTTCTCTCCTCTCAGTCTCAAAAACAAAAACAAAACAGAAAAGCAAAAAAAACCAAAACCAAAACAAAACAAAACCCAAATGGCATGATCAGAAGCTACAGTGAGCACATAGAAGGAAATAAAAAACACCTGCAGTTCCACTTGCCGACGATAACTGCTGATCGTTAAATCTGCTTTTAATGCCCGTTTTCATTCCCTTAGAACTATAGTGTTTTGCTCTTCACTTGGAGGAAACTGGCATTTGTTTATGGGTGCGTGTGAAGATAGGACTGCTCGTTAGCCAGAACTTGAACATGTGCTAGAGGCTCAGCACTGATTGAAAATAATTGGTTTTTGAAAATTCTAACAGCCTGTAAGGGCTTTGCTCCTACTAAAGATTTCACTATTCCGAATATATTTGCAAACTACCTCCCTACCCACTTTTGTAAAAAATATTGTTAAGGAATAACTAGTTCTGAAAAGTTCACAGCCTACTAGCCTCTCCGTAGGCAACAAAAATCATTCTGAGTGGAGAACAGACGCAGGGTAGAATCAGAGAGATGGGTAGTAGCGAGCATACGGTGTCAGTTTTGGAGGGTTTGGGCTCTTTCGAGCAGTGTGTTGTGCAGCTTGAAGTGGTGTTTATCTCTGCTCCCTCTTAAAGCTACACTAAAATGACAATAAAATAATAAAAGTGTGTAATGCCACAGGCACCAAGAGACAGCAGGAGACAGCAGCAGAAGGGAACACCACAATTGTAGAACACCAAAGTGCTGATTGGCTGCAGTAGAGGTCGGTGCTTCCCCATATGTCCACTTGTCCTCTTCCTTCACGTATGGGAAGGATGACACCACACTCCCCCATCACCATGGCCACTGAAAGGAGAGCAGTGATGGGCCATGCTGCTTGGGGTTTGGGGGGCAGCTTCTTCCCCTGAAGCCTGTAGTAAGACGGCAGGGCCTCTACCAGCACAAGTCCCAAGGGGCCCATGATGAGCAGGGCTCCCTGATGACCCTGGAGACATGTAGCGTGAGAGAGAAATCTACGTCTGCTGTTTTCAGCCTTGGGGATTCGGAGTGGTTGTTACCACAGCCTGGCCTGCTCAGTGCTGACCAATAACACTGATGAGGTTTCTGTTTACCCTGCCAAGTGTATGTGAAGATTTCTGCTGTGGATCCCCGAGAAAGGTACAGGAATTTGAGACACTGCATACCTCAGATGGCAGGAGTATGGCTGAAAAAAAAAAAAAAAAAGATTATCTGAAAGTCTGACACCAGAGACATTTGATTCCTTCCCCAGCCTGGGCCCCAGGTTACCAGTCCCCCTTAGCCCCACAGAAGGTAGTGGGTTTACTGTAAAGAAGGAGTAAAGCAAGGAAGGACTGAAACTGGGGACTGGGGACCCTAGCCACAGCGGAAAATAGGAACGAGGTGCCTTATGGAACACGGGGTCTACTTGGCAGTGAGGCTTTGAGGAGCTTGACAGGCTTAGAACCCACCTGCCCCCTGGCTCCTGGCGGAAGGTTAGAGGATTCTTTTCTGAGGAAACAGGCCCAAGAGCAGACACGCATACTCAATGTTAGGGGGTGTCCCAGCCCAACATCTGGGTCCCCCACCTGATCACATCTCAGTGAAGGTTACTGCCTCTCATGAAGCTTCCATGGGCTTTCTGGGGACCTGCTGTTAAATATGACTGGACATCCACAGATCACCAGACATCTGAAGAACATCCTTAACATGAAAGATACAGACACAAGAAAGCAAATAGGAAAACGAACTTCAAGAACTAAAGGCAGTGCTCAGAGCAAGAGAAAACTATAAAACAGTATCCTCAGAAAGAAGATGAAGGAGCCATCAAATTAGAATAGGCTACCATCTTAAAAAAAAAGAAAAGGAAAGAACACATCCTACCCCCCGTTTTTTAAAAAATATTTTATTTATTTATTCATGAGAGATATATAGAGAGAAGCAGAGACACAGGCAGAGGGAGCCTGATGCAGGACTCGATCCCAGGACCCCAGGATTCACGTCCTGAGCCAAAGGCAAGATGCTCAACTGCTGAGCCACCCAGGCACTCCCCCACCACTTCCAATTTTTTAACTAGGAAATATGACAGCAGAAATTTAAAATGTTTTAAATCTTTCCATAGGAAGAAAACAAGTTGAGGGAATCTTTAAGAAAGTAGAACAATGAAGGCAAAAGAATGAAAAGGAAACAGGAACCCAGATAAAATGGAGAAATGATGAAAGATGGTTTCCTAGAACCAAAAGACAGGAGAATTACCTGGTGCAAAGATTCCCCTCGGTACCTAGTACAATGAAATAAAAAGGCCCAAAGAAATTTCAGAACAGACGGGAGGAAGAGAGGAGCCCACTCACTTGCCCACAGAGGTAGAAACAGTTTACAAATGATCAGAAATCAGAGTGGTGTTGGTCTTCTCAAAAGCATCCCTGGAAACTGGTACATCTACACTGGTCTGGCTTCCAGTGGAATAAAGATGTTTCCAGTACACAGTGGCCCAGAAAACTTACCTCCCATGCACCTTTCCTCAGGCGGCTCCTAGAGGATTGCTTCCCCAAAATGAGAGCATAAATCAAGAAAGAAGATGAGAGCTCCAGGAAACAGGGGAATCCCACACGGGAGAGAGACAGAGGGACTCCCAGGGTGATGAGGAAGGAGATCCCTGATGACAGCTGTGTGGAAGGAGGAACAAGGCATCAGTCAATCCAGTGTGGATCAGAGCCTGGAGGGTTTCTAGAAAGTGTGGGAGTGAGAAATCTCCTCATATATTTGTACCAAGAGCAATCTTTGATTGTTTTTAGCAGAGTTTGACATAAATTATTGATCAGTACACAGAAGACTAAGCAAATAGAAAAACAGTGCAGTTATTTGCCTCACTGAAATAATTGTTACACGGGCAGGAAATGCAATCACATAATGGACGTGTCTCAGCAGGGAAGAGCATATGCATAGTCTTCAGAACACAAACATTGAACGTTGATTAACCAAAAAATATAATATTGAAAGGATAAAGAAAGGTATAATGTAAAAGAGGTAAATCCTAGTCTTTTTTTAGGATTTTAAAAATTTATTTGAAAGAGAGAGTGCTCCAGGGGTGGGGGTAGCAGAGGGAGAGAGAGAGAATCTCAAGCAGACTTCACACACAGTGCAGAGCCCAGTGTGGGGCTCAGTCTCAGGACCCTGAGATCATAACCTGAGCCCCAACCAAGAGTTGGATGCTTAACCAACTGTGCCACCCAGGTGCCCCTAAATCCTAGTCTTCTATAGAAACCAAGAAATAATGGCTAAAGTTGAAGAGTCAAGGTGAGGCAGCGTGAATACATGATTTATGAATGTGGAAGTAAATACCAGAAGGAATGCTAAGAGATTTGGCAATGAGACCATGGAGTGAGGAGGAGGAGAGAAATGGACTTCAGTTTTTGCTAAAAGCTTGACTTTTCAAACTATATTCATGTATTTCTTTGCCTTCAATTAAAATGATAAAAGATGAGTCACTCAGAAATCATTCACTCATTATTACTGTTTTCTTAAGAAAAGCCAACACCTCTACATCTTACATGCACAATTTACAGAAAATGACTGGGTTGTATGGTAAGATACATGTTGTAAGTTTCTCACTTTACTTCCATGCTGTGTCTGTGTGTGTATTAAGCTTGCACACTTCCATTCGGCTTACATCACACACAGAAGAGTAAAAGAAGGAAAAAGTAGGTCAAGGCGGAGGCTGTACTACTTAAGGTTGAAGAACCCTAATTGATAAGTGGATTTGCACCTCGACAATGAAAAACCTGAAGAATTCATGAGCTGTGGGCTTGGCAGTGGGCTTGGAGTCTGGAAACCACTGATTGTATATGGGAAGCAGAGGCGCAGGGGGAAGGCTGCTTGCTGAGGTCAAATGTGGATGGGCTGACTCCTCCACAGGTTTGTATTCTTAGTGAGGTTAGTGGGTTTTTTTTTTTTTTAATAGATTTTACTTATTTATTGGGGGCAGGAGCAGAAACTGAGGGAGAGAGAATCCCAAGCCGATTGCGAGCACTGAGCACAAAGCACAATGCCGGATCTCAGGACCCTGAGATCATGACCTGAGCTGAAATCAAGAGTCAGGCGCTTAACCGACGGAACCACCCAGGAGTCTCTAGGTTAATGGTTTTTACCTTAAAAGTGAAATGTGTTCAAGGTGCCTTCCTTTACCAGACTACATTCCATGGCCCATCCTGCATTATAGGATGAAGGCATATTGTCCTATCCCTGCCGATGGGGAGTAATTGCCCTAAGTAATAGTACTTAGTTGTCAGTAACAAGAAAGGGAGTCATTTTTCCATGAACTGTGAGGACCTGATTTTTTTTTTAATATTTATTGGGGATCCCTGGGTGGTGCAGCAGTTTGGCGCCTGCCTTTGGCCCAGGGCGCGATCCTGGAGACCCGGGATCGAATCCCACGTCGGGCTCCCGGTGCATGGAGCCTGCTTCTCCCTCTGCCTGTGTCTCTGCCTCTCTCTCTCTCTCTCTCTCTCTCTCTCTCTCACTATCATAAATAAAAATTTTTAAAAAATATTTACTTATTTATTCATGAGAGACACAGACTGAGAGAGAGAGGCAGAGACATAGGCAAAAAAATATTTATTTACTTATTTATTCATGAGAGACAGACTGAGAGAGAGAGGCAGAGACATAGGCAGAGGGAGAAGCAGACTCCTCGCAAGAGCCTGATGTGGGACTCGATCCCAGATCCCAAGATCACGACCTGAGCCGAAGGCAGGTGCCTGACCGCTGAGCCACCCAGGCATCGCATGTGAGGACCTGATTTGACCAAGGTTGTTATTATTACTATTATTATTATTATTATTATTTGGAAAAATGTAATGGTCTTGTGATAACTTCGAATTGACCCTGAAATCCCTTTCAAAAGGAGGTAGAAGAAAGTGTGCTTCAGCACTCTCCCCCTGGATTTGAAGTATTACCTCTGATTATTTAACTCACCTTTAGAGTTTCGCCTGCCACGGGGAGGCTCTCTTTACAGGGCTGAGCAGGTGTCTCCCCGCTGACCACAGACCTCGGCCGTGTTGGAGTCACCCGGGCAAACTTGCCTGATGATTCCCACAGCAGAAGGCAAGGTCTCCAGTTGAACTTTGTACCCTGTGGAATTGAAGTAAGTAATGGCAGGACTGATTTTTTTTTTAACCCACAGGCTCCAATTGTTTCTCTTCACCTGACCCCATTCCCAGGAGGGATCTTTCTCAGCTTCTTAATGGATTGTCTCACTCGTCAATGCGTATGTGAAGCTGTGCAGAGAAATAGGGAAGAGCACTGGGGAAGGGAATGAATGCCTTAGCCAGAGAGAAATTGGCTATCGCTTTCCAGATAGAAACACAGTGTACAGGGCCACAGCTTGTGTGTGTCTGACACCAGGGCTTAATGAATTAGGGCTTGGGAAACTTCCCAGGAGTCTTTAGAAAAATTGTCGCTCCCCCAACTGTGCACTCTCAATAATTTCTGATAAGCGGATTGGGGCTGTATAGGGGAGGAAGGGAAGGTGCAGGGAGAGAAACAGGTATATCATGGATAATTGAATTCTGTTGTAACCCAATTAAACCCTGGGCCCATGTAGTCCTGGGGAATTATGAAATGTGATTTATCTATAGACGTGATCATCTTCAAAATGAGACCTTCTCCCATTACAAGGGTAACTGGCTACATGTTCTTAATACAGAATGGAGTCTCTCAACCCACTTTCTTTGAAACACAATTGCTTGAGCATTGCCATAGAGAGGATGTTGGGAAAGTAGCCACTTGGGCTGCCTGCCTGGCGTGCTTAGCTGACAACTTTAGGACACCAAAAACTAAAGAAGGCTGGTAATGGATCAAAGGAGATTCAGAGCTGGCCTCAACCTTTTGGCCTCAGTTTTCTAGATAGAATAGGTGAATATATCTGGGTTATGTGACTCAAGAGCCTCAGCCTGACACTGTCTTTGACACATTCCACAGAGCTTTAGGGGATAAATCAGCCTGCACATCTGATTCCCTTTATCTTGGGTAAAGACAGAAAGATCCCCCCCTCTCTCCAGGAAGTAATTTCTTAGTGTAAATTCCAGGCATGACCACACTGGACAGACCCCACTGAATGGAGACCAGATGGCTTCTTTGGCATGTAGAGATCCCCATCCCACCCCCATCACTTGGGCTTACCTTACTCAGCCTCATATTTACAAATTCCAAATTGATTTACCCAAATTTGCCCCCGCACCACACACCTTACTACTTAGGCTCTCACTTCTGTCCAGATCACTGTCCCGTTCAGTAGAACCAAGGTACCATTCTCTAAACAAATGATTCCCAAGATTCCATGCTTTCTCATGAGAATTTCTGGGGGTTGGGTCTTGGCATCAGTGTTTCTGAGGCCCGGTCAAAATTGGTAACCACCAACTTGAATTGCAGACTACAGTTTAACACTATTTTTTTTTTCTTCTTAAGATTTTATTTATTCATGAGAGATACAGGCAGAGGGAGAAGCAGGCTCCCTAAGGGGAGCCTGATGCAGAACTCGATCCCAGGACCCCAGGATCATGCCCTGAGCCAAAGGTAGATGCTCAACCACTGAGCTACCCAGGTGTCCAACACTTAATTCTTGACTGTTTTGTTTTCTCCTTGTCTTGTTCGAATTAGCCCGTTGTCTCTCTAAATCGCTGTCAGCCTACCGAAGGCCCAGTGTTGCATCCTTGTCTGGTATCACAGCCTGTCACACAAAGTGGATGCCCAGTACGTGTTCGTTATGTGTAAATCTCTGTCCTGCTGTTGGCCTGCTACGGTTACCTTGAGTTGGCCATCTGCTTTCTTCCTCATCAGCACGAGTTAGTTTTATTCCTCAGAGTACCCCTGAGAAAACATGGTTTCTCGGACACGGAGTCCTCTACAGAAATGGGAAACAAGAATCACAAGTGTGGGAACACCTGGGTGGCTCAGTGGTTGAGCGTCTGTCTTTGGCTCAGGTCGTGATCCTGGGGTCCTGGGATCGAGTCCCACGTTGGGCTCCCTGCAGGGAGCCTGCTTCTGCCTCTGCCTATGTCTCTGCCTCTCTCTGTGTCTCTCATGAATAAATAAATAACATCTTTAAAAAAAAAAAAAGGAATCACAAGTATGGTGCATTTGTTGCCTTAGTAGGTCAGAACCCACTAGCCATTCAGGGTTGACCATTGGCAGACTGTGAGTTAGAGTTGGCTGTAGCACCCCTTCTTCACCTTCCCTGGGCTGGTCTTCCCTGTGCTTTCCCACAGCGTTCAGCCCTACAAGAGCCCTTGCTGGCCACTCACCCTGGTCAGGCATCTCCCGTGACCCATGATCTCCGCTTCCACCCACGTCGTGGTAGCCTCAGCCTTGTTCTCCAGGGCTGGCTGATTAAGTCAGACTAGACTGCTAATTGATGATGATGGCAGCGTTCACCACCCCCTTCAAGTAACATTTGCCTCATCTTGGCGTCCTCTGTTCCAGAGACCGATTAGGGAGTATTTCGAGGCAGGAAGGCATTTGAACACTAACTCTTCTTAGAAACCAGCCACTGGGCAACTCCCGTGGTGCAGCGGTTTAGCGCCGCCTGCAGCCCGGGGTGGGATCATGGAGACCCCGGATCGAGTCCCACGTCGGGCTCCCTGCACAGAGACTGCTTCTCCATCTGCCTGTGTCTGTGTGTCTCACTCTCTCTCTGAATAAATAAATAAATAAACCTTTAAAAAAAGAAAAAAGAAACCAGCCACTCTCCTGCCAAGAAGGAAATAATACCCAAACCCTGGGAAGTGAGGGCTCGACACTAACACCTCCCCTGATCATATGCACTTTTGAGCTCCTTTTTTTTTTTCTTTAATTTTGAGAAAGATGACATGAGGGTGCAGAGGCATCCTGCCTTTGCCTCCTCCTTGTCCTCCCTCCCTCTCGCCTTGCCTTGAAACCAGTATCAGCCTTCATGGATTTTTTTTTTTGACTGTTGCTAGGAAACTATTGACCAAGGTCAAGCGCGCATGCTAATTCATTAAGACGTGTTAGCATCTTGTCCTGTTGACCTTGCAGTTGTGTAGTCTAGCTTAACAAGGGCAAGTGGAAAGACTGGTGCACTACTGAGGGAGTCTGTTTTTTGAAGCGTTCCTCGTATGGTTCTTCGTATGGTATTTTGAACTGAGAGGTTCCCTCTTGCCGATCCTCACCTCCTCAGGGAGTTCTGGGCAGCGATAGTTTTCCAGGATCTGAATAGCAAGGGATGGAGCTGAAATGGGATCCAAAGTCAAGTAGACAGACTTTAGGATGAATTTATGTTCTTCGATGGTCTGATTCCCCCCCAAGTGGATCAGTCCCTGACTGGAAGAAAGGAGGGTTGATGGGAAGGAATTGGGGGTGGGGGTGGGGGAACACCACTGTACTGAAATAGTAGCTCTATTCTGTCCCCATTTGTGGCCTGGAAAGGACTAGACTTGAAGCCTTATCTCAGAGTGTCCTCCTGACCTGTGGAAGAGTATACATCCCAGTGCTGGCTGTTAAAACCAGCTTTGTTCTTGTATATGTTCAATAAAGGGCTGGCGGACCCCAAACATCAGCATCCCAGAAACTTACACAGCAGTATAGAAACCTTAGAACAAAGGATCTGCTGCCAGGAGAGCAAAACGAGGCCCCAGTGGGTTTCACCAACCAGACCCCAGACACCAATAGGAAACTTTCCTCTCAGTGAGTGATGTCAAAGGAATAAATGTGTTCCCAACCATCTGCCATGCAAAGTCCCGTAAAAGGATTGGGTTGAACTCTTACAGTTGTTCCCCTGCTAACCCCTTTGGGTTTAATTAAGCACCAGCTACATACAGGACATCATCTGTCAATAAGAAATAGGGCCTGGCCACAAAGCTACACTGTTCTCATTTTGTTAGAGAACCAGAATGAGCTGTGACTGCTGGCCCTGGTCACAGACAGAAAGTCTGTCTCATTATTTCTCGTCCGCTCATTCAGTAAATATTTTCAGGTTCCTCCTATGGGTCAGGCACTGTGCAAGACACCAGGGATATAGCAGCAACTGAAATATGGACTCTGCCTGAAATAGACACAGACCCTGCTTGTGTAGAGTGTATGATCTACTCAGGGATTGTCCTCTGATGAGCCTTCAGCCAGACCTCCAAGCCTCCTCAGCTCCTGAGGCTTTCCTCTGAAAACCTCTGGAGCATCTTAGCTAGATCTACGGCTAAATCACAGATCGCCCCAAAGCAGTGACATAAAACAAACCATGGTAATTATCTCACAGTGTCTGTGTCAGGAACCTGGCATGGCTTAGCTGGGCCTCTGCTGCTGGGCCTCTCAGACATGCACTCAAGTGTCACTGGCCTGTGGTAACCTCCAGGCTCTACTGGGGAGAGACCATTCCCAAGGTCATTGCTTATTGGCAGGATTCAGCTCCTCAAGGGCTATGGGACCGAAGGCCCCAGTTCCCAGCTGACCACTGGCCAGAGGTATCTTGATCCTTTGTCCCATTGGCAGTGCCCTACAGGCACTTGCCTGAGAAAGCAAGCAAGATAAGAAGGCCATAGAGGCTGGTAGCAGGGCAGATGGATATCACAGTCTTCTATAAGGCAGTCACAGAGTGACAGCCCTACCTGGAGAGGGGATCACACAGGGTCTGAACACCAGGAGACAAGGATCACAGGTCTATCTGAGAAGTCTGCTCACCAGATTTTCTGCCTGTTATGTGCCAGCAAAGAGACAGTGGGCTTCACACATGAGGACACAGCATTGCTGGCTTTTCTGCCCTCAACTGACCTGAGCGGCCATTCCCACCTCTTCGGCTCTATCTGTTTTGTTGTCTGGCCGAGAATACGCAGATATATCATCAATCCTGAAGTACCAACAGAGCATGAAGCCGAAGTGGTGTAGAAGGGCATGGGTGTGCAGGCCAGCACGCAGGCAAGGCCTGCAGCCGTGTCAGAGGAAGCGGGGATTCTTGGGGGGGGGGGGGGGGAGGTGCTATGGAAACCAGGCACTGGAAGGACTGTCCTAAAGGAACAAGTGTACCCATATGGATTCTTCAGAAGCAGAGAGGACTTTAACTTTATTCTTGAGGGTCTGCTAATGTCCAAAGAATTTGCTATAAAGACTCTTCATAAGTTAGGGCAGGGGGGCACCTGGGTGGCTCAGTGGTTGAGCATCTCCCTTCGTCTCAGGGCGTGATCCTGGGGTCCTGGAATGTAGTCCTGCATTGGGCTCTCCACAAGCTGCTTCTCCCTCTGCTTGTGTCTCTGCATCTCTCTGTCTCTCATGAATAAATCAATAACATCTTTTAAAAATATAATAAGTCAGGGCAGAGCTTTCAACCAGTGTCCTGATGATCCCACTGGACTTTGGGGTAGGGGGTGACCGGTGCCATCAGGCGTGTTGCCTTCCATCTCAGCAGCCTCATCGGGGGCTCTGCATCCTCTCCAGTTGAGCCGGTGTGTTGTATGAACGTATCATCTCTCTGTATGCCGTGATGAAGAAAGGCTGAGAGGCACAGAGTTGAAAGGTCTCGTTAGGCTGAGAGACCCACACAGGAGAGATCAGCCCTTGAGTACGGCTCTCCTCCTTGGTGCCCCAACTTCTCTGTCAGGTGCGGATCCGATTCCTGATGCGCCCCATCTCAACCCCCACCTTGCTGCGGGTGGTTTTCCATGGCAGATGTTATCCATTATTGATGAGGTATGGAGAAGGCCATGGTGAATAATTAAGCAGGTCTCAGGTGCTGATTGAACCTTGAGGGAAGGAAAGAATTCTGAATTCTGCGGTGTCCGCAGGACACTAGGTGTAGACACTCTGTAACTTTCCAGAAGGCCCAGCAGATTTCTTCGTGGTTTGTCTGGCTTGGAGTCTCATGTGTGATGGTGGTCCTCTGGTTAATAACCGAACATAATAGAAGCTTTCCACAGCAGCGGTGAAGGTTCTAATGGCTCCAGCCTGCCCGCAGTGATTCACGGATCCAAATCAAAGCCATTCCTGAGAGTGATAGTAGAGAGAATGACTTCTCCCAGGAGTTGGGGAAGAGCCCTAAAGTAGGGAAGGTTCAGTCTGGACTTAAGAATCAACACCCAAGGGTTTTCTATCTTGTTAATAGTCAACAGAAAGAAGAAAGTGTTTGAGAGACACCCAGTGCTATAGATGAGAGCGGCTCACCCTTTTTTGGAAAGGGCTTTCTCGAATGAGGACCAAGAGGTAGTGGAAATGCATCCCCCTGACCCTGGTGGCAGTCCAACTGCCCACAAGAGTGGGCAGGAATACGAGGACAGGCGAGAGGGAGTGAGGGGGATACTTGTTTCCCACTGTGCCCTGCGGGGTTGTCTTCAGCATAGGAAACTGTCGACTAGCGTGGGTGCAGTTTTCAGCTGTGAATTGTTCATGACCTTTGTTTCTGTTTTCCACCTTCTGACCCCGTCACCACTCACTCACTAAACAGGTGCACTCAGAGTGAGAGACCTGGAAGCATGTGCGATGAAGGGTTTGATGTGAAGGAAGGCTGAAGCCATCTCTTTGGTGAGCCTCTCAGGTGTTCTGCACCTTTCAGTTCTCTTGCACCCATGTCCATCCCCATTGCCATGGCTTGTCCAGAGGTAGATTGGCACTGGGAGGTCTGTCTCCAGTCATTGGCCCTCTGAGCCACCCTGCCCACCTGTTTATAGGAGCTTCCTCCCGTTCTGTTCCACCTGCATTTGTCTTGACCTTCCTCTCCCAAGGTCCAGCAGATATGATCCAGCTCTTGAGCCCGGTCTGGGAGTACCTGTTGGTTTGGGTGAAACCATGCTGGCCCTGGGGTTTCAAAAAAACCAGCTTGCTTTTTTGTATCTGTGCAGCTAGCCTGCCATATCCCCCCTCACTAGATTGCAGTGCAAGGCTGTTGGAAGCATGCAGCAAACATAAAGAGTGGTGAGGGTCGCCCTCCAGCACCCCAGCCCCCAGAGGTGCACAACCCACATGGCCACCGTGTCCTCTAAACTCATCACACACACCCAGGTGTGTTCTGACACAGGCATGGAGAGAGCCTCCTCTTCCCAGCATCCACCCTTTCCTTGCACATGAACTGGATGCTTTTTCACAGGTTCTATAAACTGTAGCAGAGTTTGGAGTGTGTGAAAGTTTCTGGTTGCACCTCAGAACCGAGTCTTATTTTCCCCAGAAATAGTAGGCATTGCTGGCAGAAGGGGTAGGCCGGCCCCTTCTCACAAACATCAGGTGATGCCGCTCCACCAGTGACGCACGACTGCCGACTGCCGGGGCCCTTCAGGCACCAAGGGGTTAATGTGGATGTGGCTGACACCCTGGGAGGTGGGCACATCTCCCATCTCCCGTTACAAGTTGCATTATTGACTGGGGCATCTAACACCACTGGAAACAATCCACCAGACGGGATTCAGGTCAGGAGTTAGCCCTCAGCTCACAAGTGGCTGTGCCCGAGCTGGCCTTGCCGCCCAGATAGCGCCTGGGAAGATGGAGAATTTTTGGATGTACCAATTTGAGTGTCACGAAGAAGAGGTAGGTGGATCCCAGGGCTTTGGAATAATGTTTGGCTCGCGGCTCTCGGATTTTCCTCTCCCAGGGCTGCCAGACTGTAAATCCTCTGCGCTTCCCCCCGCCCCCCATACTAAGCATACCGGCGCAGAGCAGGAGAGGTGAGGAGAGTGGGCATTGCCCAGGGTGGGAGGAAATGTTGTCAGGTTGGCCTGTTGCTTGGAAGTTCAAGATGAGCTGTAGAGGGAGAAGGCCGTTTGATCATGTGGAAAGATGTTGCTCTCTGCTTTCTCTCCGTCAGCACTGGGTTCTAATGAACGAGTTACTTTGGGCTCTGTAGCCTCCAGTCCTGTCCTCTGCGCTGTGTCTTTGCTTCCACTATGCTGATGACAATGAGTGAACTTAAAGTCTTGCACATGAGGAACTGCTTTGCTAGATGAGGTAATGAGCATCACGTACCCTGTGTGGGGCCTGGCACATAGTGAGGCTCCCATAAACGGCTGCTGGGTCGTCCTTAGTAAGTGATGTGTCATTAATAGCAAATGATGTGTTCTTAGCTGCATCTCTTATTATCAACTAAAAGTGATTGTGGTTTGTCCTCTTAGGGAACTCAGGTTTGGAGGTCTGGGAAGGATGGTGCAGGACCCTGGTGGGGAAACTTGTCCCTCATTTGTCCATCACATAGTGTAGTGCATTCCGGACACTTACAGTGAGGCCCTTTCAAAGAGAACACACAGATAACCTGTGTTTCCAGATCCGACTTTATCAGCTGGTAAGAGATCTCAACTTACAGCAGTGACTGGTTAATAATTAACTTGGCCTTTTTTTTAATCCCCTGAGATCTGGCTTCAGAAGCTTAGGGTTCTTTTGATAGTAATAAAATAAATTATTTGGGACAGTGAAAGCACCTCTGTTTGAGGAGACTGCTCCAGTCCAGGGCTCTCTGAGGTCCACGGTGGTCCAGATCTTCCCATTACTGTGGCTATAAGTTGGGGACTTGGGGCTGGGAGCACCTCCATCCCCTGTGGGAAAACAGAGTGAAAATGGTTAGAATATTTTAACCGACAGTTATCTCAAAACGTTTCATTGGTATTAATTGAATCCATTATAAATGTGTATATAAAACACCTCATTAGGCACAGGCTATTATCATTTTAATGACATAATTATGCCCCTACAATGCCTATGCTAACTTTCCTACTTCACCACATTAAGGAAACAGAAATGTGCATTGATAATATAGTTTGAATTGAGAGTGAATAATTATGGATTTCTTAGCCAGTTTCAATTTTCAAAAGCACAGACATATCTTGGAGCAAGAAAAACCTAGTCATATATTTGTTTCTTTTTTATAACTCTAACATGGAATAAGGTTAATTTAAAACAACTTAAATCGGTAAGGAAAACAACATACATTTATTTGAGAAAAGGGATAAAGCAGGATAAAACCAAGATGCATAGTAAAAAACCTATTCAGGGATGCTGGAAATAGAGAAGGCCCACACAGTTCCTGAAACAGCAGTTTACCAAAAGAAGTAGAATGTGTGCCATAGCCTGGCTGCAGGTAACCACACCTTTGAAATTCCATATAGAACCAGAATGTTCAGGCTGGTAAAGAATGGAATGACCAATGGCTTGATTATAGTCTATAGGATATGCTACCTGTGAGAGCACTTGTTCTCGCTGTGTCCACATTACTGTTCTAATCACATGAGGATGCACTGATTTGCAAGCAGTGTCTGACAAGGGACGAGTCAGACCCTGACCCTGAGGTAGTGATCTGTACATGGGTACCAATATCCATGTGAGCACATCAGGGCAATGCTACATGGGTTCAGGCTGACTTTGAGTATAAACGTATTTTGTGTTTCCTTTGTTCTCTGGTACAAAAAGATTGATGTCCATACATCCTTCCATATGTTCAACACATTTATTGAACTTTTGTTGTATATTTCATGGAGAATGTGTATTAAGCACTTGGAGAAGAAAAAGTTAATGAATCACACATCCTGCCTTCATAGTGCTTATTGAAGTATTGTAGGGGACACCTGGGTGGCTCAGTGGGTGAAGCATCTGCCTTTGCCTCAGGTCAAGGTCTCAGGATCCTGGGATCAAGCGCTGTGTCCTAGGGATCCCCGCTGAGTGAGGAGTCTGCTTCTCTCTCTCCCTCTCCCTCTGCCTCACCCCCTAGTTTGTGTTCTCTCTCTCTCTCAAATAAGTAAATAAATCTTTTAAAAGAAAGTATTGTGATTAAACTATCCTATATTTATATTTCAATAAAAATAAGGGAGAAAATGACATACAGAAGAATGGCACCAATAAAGCACAAGCAGTTCTCAAAGGAGAGGGCTTCTGCTTATCTAAGAGAATAGAAAAGATTTCACAAAAGAAGTAACATTGAAAATGAGCCTTTGCAGACTCGTGGACATGTGTGATTCAGACAAGAGCATGAACAAAGGCATTGCCCCCAAACACTCAGGTTGTATACACAAAGCAGAAGATACCTCAGTTTGGCTTAATGGTAGAGAATAACTGGGAGGGGGGAAATAGTGAAGAAATTAAGGCCAACCTTGGAATGCCTTAAGTGCCAAGGTAAAGAAAGAGTGCCAAGGATTTCTTCTTTTTTTTTTTTTTTTTTTAAGATTTTGTTGGTCTAGAGAGAGACAGAGCATGCATAAGCAAGAGGAGGGAAGGAGAGAGAGAGAGAATCTCAAGCAGACTCCATACTGGGTACAGAGCCTGATGCAGGGCTGGATCCCACAACCCTGAGATCATGACTGAGCTGAAATCAAGAGTCGGACATTTAGTCAACTGAGCCACCCAGGAGCACCTAGGATTTATTCTAAACACAAAGCAGGAACCACTAAAGTTTTTGAATTAAAGAGTGACTTGTGCAGAGCTTGTTAAAACTGTATTTTCAAATGAGAGTCATTTCAGTCCAAAAAAATAAAATGAGAGCCAATAGGAACTTAGGGAAAGGTGTCTGGTTCTCTTAGTCAGTTTGGGCTGCTGCGTAATAAAGATACCATACAGAGACTGGGTGGTTTACACAACAGAAATGTTCTTCTCACATTGGAGTCTGGGAAGTCTGAGAGCAGGGTGTCAGCACCACCACCTTGTGGTGTAGATGCCCTTCCTGGTGCAGATGGCCGTCTTCTTGCCATGTTCTCACACAGTGGAGAGCAGAGAGAGGAAGCAGCCTCCCTTATGCCTTTTCTTATAAGGGCACTAATCACATCATGAGAGCTCTACCCTCCTGACCACATTAACACCCAAAGGCCCCATGGCCTCATACTGTCCCACTGGAGGCTAGGGTTTTGATGTATGTAGTTGAGGTAGACACAGTTCACTGGTGAAGAAAGTCCATGAGCACTTCATGCTTGGGTCTCATGTAGTATGTTGGCTTTTTAAATAACTTTATTCTCAGGTTCTGTGAGTCACTCCACATAGGTGAAATTACTAAATAATCCAGTCCCAGATAGACTCGGTAAAACTGTCATTTTTTAAATTTATTTATTTATAGAGTGAGAGAGTGCAGGGGGAAGAGGCAGGCTCTACACCCGGCACAGAGCCTAACACGAGGCTTGATCTCACAACCCTGAGATCATGACCTGAGCCCAAATCAAGCGTTGGACGCTTACCTGACTGAGCCACCCAGGTGACCCTAAAACAATGTCATTTTTAAGGGACTATTTTTTTCCTGCCCTTCATTGCAGTGAAATTTGTGTCACTGAGTTTCTTTGGAGGGAAGGACCGACATGTGCCTGGACTTGTCAAGGTTAGCCTGAGCCAGCCGGAGTCTTTAACCAAGGTCTTCACAGTTGAGAATCTTGATGTGTCATGATTGTATGTGAGCTATGTTGTAAATTAACACTTGCATATGCACCTGATTCTCTTTAGTAACTATCACCAGAGGAGCATCACTCTCAGCCCCCATACTGCAAAATGCTGTCTTGAATGGGAGACAGGGAGTGTGCCAGAAATTGTACACGGTCATTTATGCACCCCTCAGCCCTAGCCAGGAATGAGCTGTTCTTACCAATATACCAGTAAGAGTCTCGGGGCTTATAAATTAATTTAGAGTCTTTCTAGTATGATTTTTAGAGAGCCTTCTGTGTGCTGTTTAATTTTATCCCTGAGTAAAATTTTTAATAAGGAAGCAAGAAGATGAGATAAGGAAAGCATCCCCATGGGTATGTGTTGTCCTTGTGAACACTCCCCCATGGGGTGAAAGAATTATTGTTACTGTTGGAATCTTAAGAGACTCGTCAGATGCTGGTGGAATGCTTTGTGCATACACAGGCGCTGAGCCGACGCCCCGTGTGCATCGTCACCGATTAATCCTCGCGTCAGCCCCAGGAGGTGGGTAGTAACTGTTTTCCTCAATTCTCAGGAGGATCAGAGAAGATGAGCAACCCAGAGGCAGAGCTGTGAACGGAAGAGCAGATTTCAGATGCTCACCCGCCAGATGGTGGGGCTGGAGACTCGAGCATCTCACTGTCCTGAGACCTTAGGAGCTTTACTTGTTCTGCAATGTTATAAAATGAAAACATCCCCGCCCTTTTCAAAGGAGCAATGTAACTTGTAGTCCTGGAATCACATTGCACTTTAGGAAATAGACCCTAGTGTTGGAAAGGCCAGATCACGCTGGGTGTGAAGACCAGGTTCTGTATCTTGGGAATTGACTCAGTTTTTATTTCCACTGACTAACAGGCTTTGCCCCAGGGCCTCCCAAGTCCTCAGCACTGTGACAGGAATGGCATCTGGGTTAGCTCCACTGGAGGGTTCCATGACCACCCCTTGCAGGTCACCTCTCCTCCCTGGTGCTCGTGGGCTCCTGCTCATGCCTGTTAGGGCAACTGTCACGTCTTGTTTTAATCATGCGGGCAGGGCTGTTCTAAGGGGTCCTGCAGAAGTGTACCTCCTCAAATTAATCGGCTTAAAACGAGGACCAAAATTTCAAAGTATGGAGAGGAGGGTGGGGAATTGGTTAGAACCTTATCTTAAAAGACAATATTAAAAATTATAAACATAAGCTTAATTGTTTTACCTTTTGGCTAATAACGTAGGTTATAAGTTCACCTATATGTGAATTCTTAAAACAGAGAAGTATTGATTTGAGGAGTCGTAACTTCTTTCAGAAAGAACTGTCACATCACACACTAGAATAGCCTTCTTCAGTTCACACTGTGACTTCTGCAGCCTGATCAGAAGGGGTCCTTCCAATCAGGAGGAGGACAGTTTGAGCAAGAACATTGGAAGGCTGATGCAATTTTCTCAAGGGCCTCTCTTCATTGATTTTATATTCTAATCACACTTGTTCGAAGCACCTCTACTGTCATCATTCTTTCTATCGCATCGTCTGGTTAACTGTGAACTGACGTAACTCCACCAACTCTTCAATTATCTGTGGCTGCGTCAAGCAGTCCTCCCAACTGGGCCTACATCACCTTTCTAAAATCCTGCTTTCTCTTTATTTCTGCAATATTTGCACTTGTACTCTTTAATGCATTTGCAGATTTCTGGTTTTCCATTTCGTTTCTGGCCTTGAAACACCAGATGGTCCTCAGTGGTCAAAGAGAGCAGCTGACAGAGATGTGGTCCTGAGAGATGCTGGGGTTTGAAATGGTAGGACTGTCAAGGTGGACAGCTCAGTAGTGACTGCTTTTGTGTCATCGTGACTTCTGTTCTCCTCAAGGACTCAGTGGCCACCACTTTCACAGAATACCCTGCGTTTGTTTGCATGTCTGTCCTCCCTGCTAAGCCAGGGGCTCCTGGGGCTCAGGCAGGGAGTCTGGGCCTCCTCAGATGCTGTCAGAATGTCTATGGTAAATAAATGAGTGAACAATCCTGGTGGAACTACCCTTTTTATGTCTTTTGGCCAGCATTTCTCCAGGAGTCTTTCAAGATATCTGTACATCTCTCCAGATCACTGCTTAGGCCTTTCTGAAAGCAACACTGTTCATTTGGAAAGAGCCAGTAATTTGGCTTTAATTTGGGGTATTCTCACTGTCATCTGGTCAGCTTTTCCAGGATGGAATCTTCTCTTCATGCAGATGTCAGGGGTGAAAGGACTAAGGAAAGGGAAGAGGGGGAAGTGATAACTCATCCTCTCCATCCTTTAGATCTTCATTTCAGCTGAGGAAATTGTTACTGAGTGCCCAGATAGAGCTTCCCCAGTGACAGAAAACAGGCCAACGACTCACCAAGAAAACCCCACTTTCTGGGCGGAGACTAGGCACTGGCTGCTTGTCATCAAGTGCAGCTCCAGTGCCTTGTCCTTGCCTCCCAGCTCATCTCCTGCTTCCTGGCAGAGCTATGCTGCTCCAGCTCCCTGCCTCTGTTTACAGAACCTTCCTCCTTCTCTCCATCCCATCCTGCTCCATAAATACTACAGTCTTCAGGGTTCAGCGGAAGCATCACCTTCCCTACAGAGCATTGCTGACACACCTCTTCCCTCCTGCAGAACTACTCCTTCCCCCCCACCTGCATCCCACATATGGATGCATATCCCTGCCACCTGCCACAGCCCTGTGTCCACATGCCTGCCTACTCCCATCATCTGGAAGGGGAGATAGGACAGGACCACAGCATCAGAGGGGGGAGTCCTTTATATCCTCTTTATTTCTTGGCCCAATATTAAGAGCAGAGGTAGTCACTGAAATGTCTGTTAAAGGAATAAATGAATGATAGGTATTTCTGCACTGCTTTTCTGCCCTGCAAGTATGGCCTAAAAGTCCTTTGAGCTGTTTGCTTCACCTCTACCACCAGCAGTACAGCATTTGCCCCAGGAGAGGTTCAATTGAAAATAAAATGAGTGATTGGCTTTCCCTCTGGATGCTTTGGCATCTTGAGGCTATCTCCCACCTCACAACAGGACGATCCATCTCTTGTCCTGGCGTTAAAGAGCTGACATCTTAACAGCTGAGGACTCTACTCTGTGGAGCCCCAGAGCTTAGGCTAGGTAATTATAGACCATAGTTGTGGAGAATTTGCTAGAACACAGTCTGCAGAGGACAGGCAGCTTAAGAAAACCTCCTGTAATTAACCAGACCAGGGACTGGTTAATAACTGCATCATCTTTGGACATTTTAGATGCCTCCTTCTCACTACCCTGTGTGTCACCTGAGGAATTTCCAAGCGTACATTCGCTTCCTGTCCTTAGTCTCATTTGCTTAAAATTGAATATCCAGCCAGTGATCCAGCAGGCATGGGACCTCAGCCAGAGAAATACATGGTAATCACTTAATGTTTGTATCATTTTATTGGTTAGACTTGGCCTCCAGTACATTCTTTGAAGGTAGGATGCGTTCTCTAATTTCTGGTTTTCTCTCCACTTTTGAGAATATAGCAGAGCAGACGCTGGAGAAGAGGGACAAAGGGCCATTAAAGCAGACATTGGAGAGGATTCGATACTAAGAACTTTGTTTAGGCGACTGGTGTCTGCTCTGAAGAGGTTTGTCCACCTCGACGTTGTCGGGAGTGGTAGGCCTCCACCAGACAGGGTCCCCTCTCACATGGAGACAGCTTTCAGCTTCCAAAGAGCTTTGCTGGAGCTCAGGTTAGATCTTTACAGGCAAAGACCCTGTTCTCTGATTCAAAATGTAGATTGAACATTGCACACATAGAGTGTGCGATCAGAAAAGGGCTTACCACTGACCACGAGACACTAACGAAAGAGATCAGTGGTTGATCTGCCTTTCACAGGCTGGGAAACACGGTAAAGCCAGAGACGACACTGATACCATTTATTCAGCAAAGATTTACTGGGCGCCTACTGTTGGCAAGATCCACTGCCAGGCACTTGGATCCCAAGCTGATTAAGTTGAGATCCTGTCCAAGAGTTCCAGGGGGAGGGGAGATACACACGTAAACAGATCATTACAAAACCTAATACAAGCCATCAGGGTAGAACAGTACTGCGAATAGAGTCTGAGAAAGCTTCAGCAAGTTGCACTGTTTTCGAAGTTAGCACTGAAGGTGAGAAAGAATGCGGGAGAACTCTCTAGATGGAGGTCATCAGCTGTACATGCAAATAGAAGGAAAAGTGAATGAGCTTCATGCGCATGCAGAATGCTAAAGCAGAGAGAGCATTGAGGGCACGTGGCCCCGATGAAGGCAATGTGCGTCTCTCTTCTCCAGGCTCCCTGGCTGGCACCCAGCACTGCTCACTTAGCCTCACTGTGGGGTCTGACCTACCTCTTCCACATCACGGCCTGCTGGCTGGATAACCTGCCTTCTCACATCACCTGGAGAGATGAGCTGATGTTTGCAGTGTTGGAGAGAATCAATTTTTAGAAGATTTGCAACAGAAAATGGTCAGATAAGGAAATAGGAACTTTGGAACACTTTTGAAGGTTTTTTTTTTTTCTTTTCTTTTCTTTTTTTTACATGGCCCTCAAGTCAAACAATTAAAGAAAAAAACAGCTGTCCTAGCTTCCCTGGGACCAGACCCTTAAAATCTTTTTGACACAGAAAATTACTTGGAGAAAGATAGATGTAAAATATCTGAGGAAGCTCTTCAAATTTGAAAAACTAGGAAAATTCAAAGGCACTGAAATCTCATGGGACTTCATTAAATTAATTTTGAGTAGTCCAAACAAAGCTAACTCAGCCAGTACCCCCCAGCTCTCTTGAGTGCCAAATAAAAAATTCTGTGTGTGATTTTTTTTTTTTAAGGCATAAGGGGTTGGGGAGCACCTGAGTGGCTCAGGGTTGAGCATCTGCCTTCGGCTCAGGTCATGATCCTGGGATTCTGGCATTGAGTCTTGCATTGGGTTCCCCACAGGGAGCCTGCTTCTCCCTCTACCTATCTCTGTGTCTCTCAT
This sequence comes from Canis lupus dingo, assembly GCF_003254725.2. Taxonomy (NCBI): domain Eukaryota; kingdom Metazoa; phylum Chordata; class Mammalia; order Carnivora; family Canidae; genus Canis; species Canis lupus. The sequence goes on from NC_064243.1 coordinate 88,066,894, forward strand.
GAATAAATAAGGTCTTAAATAAAATAAAATCTTTTAGGGATCCCTGGGTGGCGCAGCGGTTTAGCGCCTGCCTTTGGCCCAGGGCGCGATCCTGGAGACCTGGGATCGAATCCCACGTCGGGCTCCTTGCATGGGGCCTGCTCCTCCCTCTGCCTGTGTCTCTGCCTCTCTCTCTCTCTCTCTCTCTCTCTCTCTCTCTCTGTGTGACTATCATAAATAAATAAAAAATTTAAAAAAAATAAAATAAAATAAAATCTTTTAAAAAAAATAAAGGCATGCAGGGCTGTTTTGTTGCATCCAGGGGCTGTGGGGCTTGAGGCAGGAGTCCTTTATGTCTGCTCTTACCCCTGCACCCATCATCTTGGCTTTTCTGTGGAGGGGCCAATTTCTGCATGTGAATGATTAAGAAGCTCATTGGTCCTCACCTCCCTGCCCAGGATCAGATCTGTGGGTTCATGGAAAACAATTCCAGGCCCAACAGGATTAGGTTGGGACCGTACAACATCTAAAGTGAGTAAAACTGCATGTCACCACCTCATCGTTCAATCCATTTGGCACTTTGTTTCCTGTGTGTAATTCGGACTTTCTGAAAAGAATTATTGTTTTATGATTTCACATACTGCTCACTGAAGCCCCATTGTATATTAATGTGCCCCCACCCCCACTCAGCACGACTAACTTCATGGAACATCCTACCTTTCCATGCAGAGGTGCTCTGCTGAAGTTTCTACCTCAGCCTCCCCACGGGGACCACCTGCAAGGCCTCAGAAACAGATTCAGGGGCACCTGGGTAGCTCAGCGGTTGAGCATCTGCCTTCGGCTCGAGTCGTGATCCCGGGGGTCCTAGGATTGAGTCTTTTTTTTTTTTATCTTTATTTATTTTTTCTTTTTTTAATTTTTATTTATTTATGATAGTCACAGAGAGAGAGAGAGGCAGAGACACAGGCAGAGGGAGAAACAGGCTCCATGCACTGGGAGCCCGACGTGGGATTTGATCCAGGGTCTCCCGGATCGCGCCCTGGACCAAAGGCAGGCGCCAAACCGCTGCGCCACCCAGGGATCCCCCTAAGATTGAGTCTTATGTCAGGTTCCCTGCGAGGAGCCTGCTTCTCCCTCTGCCTGTGTCTCTGCCTCTCTCTGTGTGTCTCTCATGAATAAATAAATAAATTCTATTAAAAAAAAAAAAAGAAAGAAAAACAGATTCATCAATCACCAGTGTTACTCTTCCTTTGCCCAGGACGGAGCTCCCCTCATGTCACCACACTTGCTCAGAGAACAGATCCTTACTGCAGGTGGTTTGGGGCCTTCCATCAGACTTCACCGTGCACTCTTGCTTTTGGGACCATCCCTACAGAGTGCTTAAGCATCCCTGTGGCTCGCCTAAAGATGCCCTTCATCTTCAGGATTTCAGGAGCATCCAGAAATGTTTGGGTAGCAACTTGGTAGGGTTTCCTGCGTCCCGCTGAGTCCCACCCATCCTCTTCCTGCTCGCTTGCTTTGGCCACTCAGCAGCGGGTATTTACAGGGCCCGCGTGCCATGTCGGGCTTGGTCTGGGGCTTCCTGCTCTCTTGCAGCCAGGCCTGCCTGGGCCACCTCCAGAGGCGGGAACACACCCGATGGGTGTTCCTCTCACCCTTATCTTCAAACATATCATTGAATAAGGGACTTTTGAACTGTTTCAAGAGCAGCCACGGTCAGATTGTTTGGATGTTAGAATATCTCTGAAGTTTCAGTGGCCTGTGGATTAAATCAGGAAAAATACTTGAAATCTAGACTAGAGAAATACAGATGGTGTGGTTTCTGGTCATCAATCCCAGCTACCTCTCTGAAAATACCTGTTTCCATTTTTACGTTCCCATTCAGGTCATCTCAGGCAGGTGATTTTATAAGACAGTTAGTACCCAGAGTCTTTGTCAATGAGAAAAAATTTTCAAACCACACACCTGTGTGATCCCCTTCACTTTATTCATTCAGGGCTTTAAGTTTGATACTCAGCTTTTGCTATATTTAAACTCTTGGCCTAAGGAGGAAAAGAACAGCTGAGCTTCCAAGGATTCCTTTGAAAACATGGTGGGAATTTAAAAGAAAACTTGAAAAACCCAGGACTTTCCTGTGCTGTTGGTGGCTCCTCTTGCAAGGAAGTTTTCTTACCATAGAAGTGTTTTGTTCAGTTGTATTGGGCTTTCTCCTCTCGCGCCTGCCCTACCCCTGCCCCTGCCCCTACCCCTCCACCCTGCCTCATTCCTGCTCCCACCCCTGCCACCTGTTCACGAGCCCTCAGACACTCACTGTGTCCTTCCCTTGCTGTGTTCCAGTCTCCGTCTCCTGGCAGCTCCTCCCCCCTGGGTGCAGAGTCTTCAAGCACACCCCTCCACCCCAGTGACCCCGCGGAGGCCTCCTCAAATAAAGAGGTAGGGTGCCGTTTTGTTTCAGAAGCCACCTGCTTATGTTGTTTTTTTTGTTCTCCTGGCGGCAGCTTGCTTCCACTTCCCACTCAAATCCCCCATACTCCCCACCACCACCACCACCTGGGGAGAGAAATTCTAATTTTTCCTCTCGAGCATGGAGTTCAATGACTGAAGCCACGCTGTTCCGTCTGACGGCCACTGGCCACAGGTGTCTACTTTGATTAATACGTATAATGGAAATTCACACGAGCCACAGTCCAGGTGCTCAGTAGCCACATGTTACTAGTGGCTGTTGTATTGGACAGGGGAGATGACAAGAGCATTTCCAGTCTTTCCAGAAAATTCTGACAGTGCTGGAAATTGAATATTAACAACTCTGTGTGGCAACATCCTTTCTCATGGCATTACAAGCCTCTGACATGAAGTTGCCGTGTGTTTTGGGAAACGGGCTGGTGTCTTAAATATCCATTCATTTCAGGCCCAAGTGAAATATCTTTCATGACACCAGGGCAACCACTTGTCCTGGTTTACTGGGGGTGGTTCCAGTTCACTCCTGTTGTGCAAACAGTACACTTAGAGAACATCCCTTCTAGAGCAGTGCTGTCCCAGAGAACTTAGCTGCAGTGATGAAAATGTTCTGCTTCTGTGCTGTCCTATATGGTGGTCACCAGCCACACGTGCCTCACAATCTGGAAATGTGGCTAGTGGGCTTAAGGAACTGAATTTTGCATTTTACTCCATTTTAATAAATAGTCATGTACGGCTAAGGACTACTAAACAGTGCAGCCCTGAAGTGTCCCTCTTGGACAATAAGTCATATGGTCACTCTACTAATGGAGGCCAGACTGAACCCCAGCAGAGAACACTTAAGTGAGAAAACGCTGCTTGCTCCTGCTGAGGTTTCTGGGGCTGTAAGAGGACAGGTGTTCTTCCCACAGGGGAGCCATTGCCTTCTCCCACACTGTTGTCCTTTTACACCCAGCCGAATGCCACCCACCACGTATTTATGAACCAGTGTCAGGCATATTGTGGCATGTGCCATAGTCTACATGTGGGTTCAGCTACATCTAAATATAAAGCTGCCTAATAAATGCTGAGGGTGTGCGTGAAAGAGGTAAACTTTGTACCAACAACGATTGTCTCATTTCTTTTGGTAATAGTATTGCATCAAATGCAGCAGAAGAAAGCAATCTGCATTTTACCCTAAGTGGCAGATGACTTCTGAAGGGAGAGTCTTCATTAAAACATACCCTTAAAGTATCATTGAATACATGTACATTTGCCATTGAGTATTCATGCAGGGGGAAGTATATTTTTTAATAATCTGTTTATATTAAACCAAACAAACGTACAGAGTCCTTCCCTGAAGTGACACCAACATTGGAATTTAAATTTGACAGATACTTTGTCCTCCTCTGGTCTTGTCCTCAGACCCTAGGTCATGGGAACAGGAGTAACAAGGTCGCTGTCTCGGCTGACCCCAGATCCCACAGCTTTGCCTCATACTTTATCCAGAGCACAGGGATCGGTGAGAACCAAAAAGAGCAGAATCAAGGCCACAGTGATAATAACAGCAGTGAGGGTTACCATTTCTTGAGCATTTACAGTGTTTAGGCAGTGGTCCAAGCAAATCACAGGTAGTATCTCATTTAATCCTTTAAATACTTCTCTGTAAGATAGGAATCACTGTGTTCCTTTTTTGTTGAGGAAGCAGAGAGGTTCAGTAACTTACATAAGGTCCACGGCCCATAAGTGGGAAGGCCAGGATTTGAAACCAGAGCTCCTGAGTGAAACAGGCTTTTCATACTAGGATCTGTTCCCCTCGGGATATAAAGTGCCTGCAGGCCACACCCTGTATAGACAAGCTAACTTGTCTTTATTCCAATTGTCAGACCTCCACGCTTGCACATGCTTTAGTGTGACCTCCTAGAAAATCTCAAAGATTTTGGCCTTTCATCCATCTTCTTGACTGTGGCTTTATTAATTCTTGAATGTTGAGAATCAACTGATGTTCATCTCTGTCCACATGTGAAAAAAACAAAGGGCTAATCAGACATCTGAATATTCAGCATTTGATTATTCATCAGACATAATAAGCAAGGCAAATTTGTTGGTTTCTCAGTTCCTACCGGACTTGGCACATGTTTCTGCATATCCTTAGAAATAATGATGAAAATCCTCTTTGTGTGCAATAATTAGAGATTCTTTCATTTCTCAAACTCTTTTTTAAAAAAAACTTACTACCCCAGAGACTAAAGAAAGCCAGTCATGAGCTTATCAATAGAGAATAAGTAAATGTACCAAATGCCCTCCGTTGTGGCTCTAAATAAAAACAGCAGCTTTTAGAACTATAGACTAAAGTAATATTTTGTAGCTTCTGCTAAAATCTGGGGACTGTCTTTGAGACCAGCATTCAGAAAAGTATCCTAATAGCCCAAGAAAATCTGAACTGGCTTCTTGGGTGTACCTGGAGGCTGACCCATCTTGATGAAACACAGTACAACCTTAACTTCCCCAGGCCCTTTGATGCAAAAGGAAGATCGGTGGTTGAGGAATCATCATTTTAAAGCCTCCGATCTTGATGAAGAAACTTAGCTTCCATTCACACACCATGAAGTTACGGATTTTGTTTGGTTTGGTGTTTAACCAGAATTAGGCAGACCTGGCCATCAGCACTCACCTGGGCCTGTCTTCCGTCTTGGAAAATAAGACGAATGTAAAGCACCTATGGAAGTTAGAGTTCTGTTTCCTCCCGGGCATGCAACTTAGCCTTGAGTTATTGTGCATTTTTCCATAAACGCATTAGCAGCCAATGACCTTTCATTCCCAGTGGACTTGTGTCTTTCATTTCCTTAAAGGTAATCCATTCTGAAATAAGAAACCCGCCATCCTTGGTGTAAGAAACCATTGCATACCAGCGAGCACATTCTGGCAGCTTTACGGACAGTTGCCTAGCATGGTATATTGTGTGATTAGTGTTGAATTCTTGTCATTGTCCTAAATTGAATTATATTCTTAAATGGGGGTGTCTTTGCTTCCAGTTTTATATATATATATATATATATATATATATATATATATATATATATATATAATGGTTAACACTATTTTTAGAATATTACGCAAGGATTAAGTGATTGGTTCTCCCTTTGCTATCCCATCTTCCAAGTGAAGAGCATTGTACAAAATATCGCGAGATGGAACTGTTCCTGTGATGTTCCAACCCTCTCTTAGGCCCTAATTCTCCCAGCCGCCAGGTGCCCCAGAGTTTACCATCAACCCAGGTCAACCTATTGAGTAGCTGTGCTGTATTAGATACCCTTTTCCTAAAAGATGTATACTTAAATGATAACATAACCTACTAGATTCTTAGCAATGAAAATCTGTAAGCTTTCTGAGGATAACCCTTGGCCACGCAGACCCTTCCTTTTTGCTCATTTGAAGGACTCTTGTCTTTGGCATTAGCTCTCCACCCTCCTGCAGTGTTCACACCACCTTGCTCCGGACATACCCACTACAAATTCTATGACTGGCTAAAGTAGGAATGAATTCCCTACTCTGACACCTCTCAGAGTTATGTCTAGGCCATTCACTTATGGAAGGAACCAAATGGTAAGTATTGTTCCCCTAAGAGCTAGCATTTAAACCACCATCCAGTCATGTTCTAGAAGGTCTCTAGCCGATCATGCCCACTTCCAACAGTGCTGTTGGAAGACTGACCCTTGCCATGAGGTGTTACTTAGTACAAGAAATTCCACGGTTTTCAGTTCACTCCTTTGTTTATTGTATTCTTTGTTATTTTAAGATAGCACATTAACAATTACTTACATAAGGGAGTTTTTAAACCAGTAAGAGGTGAGTGAACGGAGGAGAAGAAATCTCTGGCAAACATTTTTATAGCACAAAGCAAAGACCTCGAGGGAAATAAAATTCTCCAAGGGAATTCTTGATTTCAACATATAATCACATTGTTGATGCTTTTACTAATCCAGCAGTGTTTCACTCAGAAACCCAGATTCTTAAGAATACAAATTGAGCCCTTTGTATTATTGCTTTGTATTGATTATGGATTTTGTTTGTGGGATATTTTTTAAGCTGATGGACATCTCTCTGGTGGTGGAATGTAAGGTTTTCAGATTATCTAAAATATGAATAAATGTTCTGGGCTTTGGGTAACCTTTATTAAGAAATGTGTATGTTTATTCACACTTTTCTTCCTGTATCCAGAAATGGTTGACACCTGGTTCATATCTGTTACTGATGATCTATTTACTTTTCGTGTTTCATGGATAAAGTTGTGTTAATGCATTTTTTATCACGCTTTGCCCTTTTTGAAACCTCTCTGTCTTGATTACAGTCAAGAAAAAGCTTGGCTTCATTCCCCACCTACGTTGAAGGTAAGAGCTGAAAAGGAAGTAATTGAGTATTGAGTCATGCATGAATCTCCTAGCATTTGGGGTATTTGAAGCCCTGGGGCTCTACGACCCTAGTGGGGAAGAAAGGCCACATAGTCACTCAATCACAGTCTTGACAGTCTTAGAATCTTAGACTAAAAGAGCAATAGCTGTGAACCTGTCAAAGATCCTCCTGCCACCTTTGCTGATGCTGCCCATGAGGACCTGAGCATGCAAGGAGGCTGAGGGCTATTCCCAGCTTAAAGACGGTCATATTATATCTGAACCCAGACTCCTTATCTCCAGTCCATGACACCTCTTACACCCACAAAGGACCATTCAAGTGGGAATGAACTTTAAGGAAGATGTTTTGGTCCTCTTAATTTGGGGGCAGGGAGAGACTTTCCCAGTAATTCCCATCTCTTGCTTAGATGAGTTAAGCATAATAACATTTATCAAGCTTTTACTCTGTGCCAGATACACACTTTCCATTTAATAACTAACTGAATCCTCACATCTGCCTTGTGAAATGGGCTTACTACCCCCATGTTACACAGGAGAGAACTGAGGCATTCTTCCTCAAGGCAAGACGAGTAACTTTCCTGAGATGACACAGTTGGCAAGTTTCAGAGCCAAACTGTGAGCTGGCAGTTTGATTCCACAGCTCTCTGGTAAATGGTATCCTGTGCAAGGCAGCCACATACAGTTGTGCAGGTTTTTCACTGTTCAAGGGTACCCAGTCAGGAGGTCTAGCAGGGCCAGAACTTGGCACAAGTGAGACACCCTAACTTGAGATCAGGCCACACAAATGGAGTGACTATTTTTCACCCACACAAAGGCACTCTTTAGCTAGAGGTGCCAGTGATCCTCTACCAGGGTGGATGGTAGATACTTTTTCAGGTAGGTTAGACTGTCATTCCCTTGAAAGAGGATTTTCTGGGAACACGAGAATACCCAGACACCACTTTGAGGCTCTGTCTGGCCCTTAGGTCCTGTGAATGAACAGTTGGTGTGTCCCTACCACCTAAGAATGGATCCATAGACCTTCCTGACACCACAGTCCTGAAGTTCATGCCAAGCTCATAGGTTTCATTCAGTTAACTCAGGCTTCTTTCTTGAGTGAACTGTAAATTATTTGTGCCATTTTTGCAAGGTTCCAAAATTCCACAAGTACTCCTGGCAGAGTTTTCGGGAGTTTGGAAACTCCATTCTTCATAATCTTTCCACCAGGCCCAGCATTCATGTGTGACGATGTCACATGTGTGCTTGTTCACCCACAGAGCAACACAGAGGCCTCACTAAAAGGAGAAACACGTTCTAAAAGGCCAAAATGAAACCTGTAGTTTTTTGACTTAGAACTTTTCAAAAATACACTAAAATCAAATTATGAATTTAGGATTTTTTCCTCCAGATATGATCTAGCAGCAGTGACGTTTGATGATAATCAATTTCCCTGGAGGATAAATGGTGTAAGATTGCATCTCAAATGTATAATTTATTTGGGTCCAATATTTCTGTCTCTTGATTGGTTGACATTTTTTTTTTAATTTTTATTTATTTGTGATAGTCACAGAGAGAGAGAGAGAATGACGCAGAGACACAGGCAGAGGGAGAAGCAGGCTCTATGCACCGGGAGCCTGACGTGGAACTCGATCCCGGGTCTCCAGGATCGCGCCCTGGGCCAAAGGCAGGCGCCAAACCGCTGCGCCACCCAGGGATCCCTGGTTGACATTTATATAGTCCTTTAAATATTATTTGGATTTATTTTAAACCTATCTGCATATCCACACTTATTATGGTTGAAGAGAGACCCTTTTCAAGGAATAGAGCTAGCTCAGAAATGAATATATGATATTGGAAGTCCTGTAGAGAAGTATATAGTTCATTCTTATTTTTCTTTTAATATTCATTATTTTTACAAAAAAAAAATGGAAGGTTTTTAAAAGTTACTACCCAGATGAGATCTTTTTCCTCAGTGCCTGGTTGGGCAAAAGCAATTATGTTTAAGTAACACTGTAAACCCATCACAGGCGTTTATGATAGGAAACTGATAATCTTTATTTTTTACAAAGTATAATGCGGGTACAAACTTGTCCATGTTAGTTGGAGTAGCGCTTCCTTGCCCTACAACTAAAACTGTATATTGGAAATACCCTGAATCCTTCTCACATCTAGGAAAGTTCCAGGCAGGAAGCGTGTGACTGTTGAGAAGGTGAATTACTGACCCATAGTGGAGGCAGATTGGCTGTGTACCCCTCATTGTCCAGAAGCCCTTCTCAGAAAGATCTAGAATAAGGCAAATAAGAAGTTTCCTTATTTATTTACTACACAGATGCTTTGTGAAGAACTTTCCTAAAACACTGTTAATTTCTTTGTTTCGACCACCCCCTTGGCTTTAGAGAAATGATCAGATTATTTTAAGATGGTACCCTGATAAGAAGCTTATCACGGGAAGCAGCTGGTTAAGCTTAAGATGAGCCCGATGTTGGTGGATAAAAATAAAAATCATTCTAGATTAGCTTTCCAAAAGGAAAAAGCAAATTGTTTCCATTTCCAGCTATCTAATTTAAGAGCCTGAGGTTTGAACAGTAGGTTAAAACGTATATTTTAATCTCCCAAAATACGGCATTTGAGCCAAAGAAAATACATATGTTTTCATTGCAGAATGAGAAGCCTTTCTTAGTGCCTTTGTTATGAAGTTATATATTAATCCCAGACATGTTTTAATTTCAGGTAGGGTTTACAGATGATTATGGTTAGAATCCACTGCCCCCACCTTAAATATTTTAAAGCTAAGGTTTGATTTCAAAGGCCGGTCAGTGAGAACAGAAAATTCAGACTTTCCTTGGAATTGATCTGTATGTGGATGCCAGCCGGGGACACAAGAGCCTGTAAGTCAGCGAGGTTGGCAGCCAGAGACTCCGGCTTTGGTGTAATGTCATCTGATGCACAGAATTGGGGTCAAAGGTCGTTACGGGAATCTGGACATTCTGAAGCAAATACCCATTTTTCTGAATTATAGTTTGTTTTCCCGAATTACGGATAAAATGTGGATGGTGGCAGGTGAAAGAAATGTTATACAATGAGGATTCCTGATAAAGCAGCCTCCCTGGTCACCTAGCCATTTGTCTGGCCACACATTAATTTGATACCCACCAGGCAACAGACACTGATTAGACACGAGCGCCCGAGACGAACATGACGTGGACTTTGCCCCAAAGAGCTCACAGTCTAACAGGAGAAACAACATCCTTTGTCACTCATTTTATGTTTCATATTTAAATAAACATATCATTTCTCACAGTCAGTGGCCTGGGTGAAGTGAATTAAGAAGAAAATGTTTCTTCCCTTTGAAAGCAAGGGGTGAGTGAGGCAGACACAGAAGGAGAGAAGCCTGAGCCTGGCAGGGTCTCGGGCACCGGGCCACCTATGCTGGTGCCGAACAGCGGGGAGGGCGCAGCGCGTCAGGGCCGTGTTAGGCACACACCCCAGGGTGGCTTCACTCACCGCTGTGGCTCTGTGTGTTACAGTTCCCGGACCCTGTGACCCCGAGGACTTGATCGATGGGATCATTTTTGCTGCCAATTACCTTGGCTCCACCCAGCTGCTGTCAGACAAAACTCCCTCCAAAAACGTGCGCATGATGCAGGCCCAGGAAGCCGTGAGCAGGATCAAGGTGAGGGGGTGCAAGGGATGGATGCCGGGGCCTGAGCCATTCACAGTGGTCTCCCCACACCTCATGCATCTAGTGCCAAGTTTAGGGGAGTGTGGGACTGGCATGATGCACCTGTCAACAGTTCCAAACAGAAAAAAAGTGTGCAGAGTCCTTATGTATCAAACTGCATATTTGGGGTATTCTTAATAGCCAGTCTTAAGAAATAGCACATGTGAACATAAACTTTGGAAAGCTGATATGATGAGGAAGGATGTCATTCTGAGCATCACATCTCTAGTGGGAGAGCTTTACCCCTGTATTTCCACGGATATGGTGATGAGTGACGTGAACATTCTAGGTACCGCATGATGCCATCTCAGTCTCGTACTTTTGAACTAGTTGATCCTGCACAAGCTAGATCAAACTGGTTTGTTCCAGGCACAAGGAACTATTGGATCAAATCTAACCAGAATGAGTCAGTATAAGGCTAATGCACCTTAAACTGGTCTGAGCCGGTTGTAACTGTTTGGAATCTGTTTTATCAAGATTTAAAAGGAACAAGCCTGTTTGATCCGAGAAGAACTACTTTTGCCTGGTGTAAACCATTCACAATTAGTTTGAGCCAGCCAGAAATGGTTTGACCCTAGTGAAATGCAGAGCTCTAGAATATCCACCACGATGCCAGTACCACCTGGAATCAGGGACAGACACAGGGCTACAGGGACACATCACCTGCCATTCAAGTGCCACCAGCACCCAGAAGCACTGGGTAGCCCTACTAGGGCCACAAGGCCAGTCCACCCGAGCCCCAGGCGTAGCAGCACCACTGAAACCCAGAACCAGGTATTTCAAGCAACAGGTGGAACAGGTCAAGACTCACCAGATGTGGATATATCCAGCTTCAGCTGGTCATAATCGCATTCCTTCTCAAGGACCCATTCCTTTTCCATATCGTCTTACGTGCACTTATTCCCCAGGTACTCCCTGGTGTTGTATGGCAGTGTGGAAGGAGGAAGAGGCACAAGTTCAAGATGGTCACTTAGGGTCCTTAATCTGGGAAAAAGTATTTCTGGAGCACATACACGTGCAAGGCTGTTCAGGGTCTTGGGATGAAAAGAAAATAGCCAGTTATAAGGTGAGATCCTTACCCTCGAGCTGCACAGCACCAGGGAGAGACGGATCAAGCCAGTGAATGTGCAGGGTGCAACTGGGCAGGAAGAACAGGTGTGAGGTGGAAGGTGCCCAGTAGTGTGGGGCACCCCAGGGCTGATGGGAACAGGGAGTGAGGATGCACAGAGGTGGAGTTTCTGGCCTCCTGCCCCAGCTGACTCCCCTATGTTATTCACCCACTGGAGATTTAAGCAAGATGGCCTAACCGTAATGACCAAGTCCATGCTGTCCAGTGCTGGCGCAGGTCCCCGGGTCTCCGGCCATTGCTTCTGCATCAAACTTCCATCCATGGCTTTGAGGGTCACCAGTTGCTGGCTGCTCTTACCCCCTCTCCCAGCTTGGAAGAGGCACTTCTCTCCTGAGCTCAGAACTTGTTCTTCCCTTAGCCGTCGTAGCACAGCAAGCCCACACTGCAGTATTTGATGCGGTGACTCTTGCTGGCATATCAGGACTTAGGAGGTATAAACTAGAGAGCAGTTCACCACTGCATCTAGGGTGGCTACTATCACGACAGTGACAGGCCAGACCAATGGCATGATTGCTGACAGGGGCCTGCCCGTGTCTTCTGTGTATCTAGGATCCACTCTACCACTTCATTCAGGTCACACGAACCCCCTCTGTGCCTCACAGGCCCTGCTGCCACAAGGCCCACTGCTGTGGTGGTCATGTCTTCTCCCAGAATTAGCCTATGTCCATTAGATCGCCAGTGGGAAGATGCACTTCTCTCGCAGGAAGTCCCACCCCTACCCACAGAGACCCGTGGCACCCAGCAGGATGATTCCATGGCAGTGTATCAAACTGACCTGAGTACCTTCTGGGTCTTTCAGACTCTCTAAGGTTACTGATGGAATATCAGGTTCTCGTCAAGCTGCCCATCCAATGTTGACCTAATTCCTTCTGACTATCTCCCCTTATTGTAAAGAGGTGGCATGAAAACCTCTGGATCTCCCCAGCATCTTCCTGAATTTAGGGTGTCCTAGGTGCTGCGTTCAAAACAACACGCAGATCTGTAGGTGAGAAGAAGGTGCTTTTCAGGCAAATAACTTTTGAAAACAAAGTCTTTAGGGACATAAATTTGACTCCTTCTGTCCCACAGTTACCAAACATAGCATGTTATGATTTTGTTAAGTTAATATTTGTTCAACAGAGCCCTGGGGTGCCAGATGGTTGAGCAAAAGAGCACGAGAGAAATTGAAAGAGGGAAGTTTATTACTCACAGGTTCTCAAGGAAGGAGCCAGCACGCCTTGGGGGCGGGGGCCATAGGGTGGGGGTCAAGGCCAAGCAAATGCAGGCAGCAGGACATGGGGCGATGCCTTTATTTGGGTCTGAGAGTGGAATACTTTGGGGTTCCTGGGTTTGAAATGGCCGATTCATACCAAAAAGAGCAAGTTTTGGTAAGCTTCATGGGGGTCTTATCTAAGGGGGGCACCCAAGGGGAAGGCACTGGACAAAGATTATTTGTTGCACGGGCTGTTGGGAATTTATATCGAGACCTTAAATTTGCCTGTGACTCTGCAGGCTGTTGTCCAGGGCTTGCACTCTCATGAGGGGCCAGCGTCAGCTGCAGGCCACTTGGATGCCAAGACAGCAACACCACAAAGCAGCTTCACCTCTGGACGCAGGCTCATGGTGCTGCTCACTTCCCCGGGGTCAGCAGGAGTGCAAGGACCTGGCATGCCTCACTCAGTGGTTTTCTGATAGACAGGAACCCCCTCAGGAAGGGGCTTTAGGAACAAGCGGGGGCACTTTGGGGTGCCATGGTATCTGGGGGTATTTTTAATGGCATTAGTGAACCAGGGCCAGGGATGCTTGGCACCCTGTAATGTCCAGGATGAGGCACAGGATGAAGATTTAACTCCCACAGAATGCTAGAGCTTCCCTCTGCCCCTGTCAAGAGGCACTGCCAGAGTCCATTGAGGTGAATCCCCCAGAACAAAGCAGTAGTCCGCCCCCACAGGAGCACTGAAGATCCCCAAGACAGAACACTGCATGGCTGGAAGAGGAGTTCTCTCTGCTTCCGTTCGTCAGAGTTTCAAACACGTTCAGGTTTGGATTTCATTCGAGGCACTTTGCTTATGGACCTCCTGAGTGGTAGCCCTTTACTTGCACATAGATAGTTTGTCTTCCCACTGCCCTTGGGCATGTTTATGGCACCACGTGACCTCGAAGGAGGGAGCAGGTGCATCCCCGGAACGTGAAGCAGCACAGAGTAGGCTGTGGCACCCAGTGTCAAGCATGCTGGGCACCCAGGACCAAGCATGCTGGGAATGACAGCTTCCGAGTTCCACGGTGAGGTCTGAGAGCACAGTTTTCTCATCTTCAAGTCCAGCTTCCCTGATAAGAAACCAGAAGGTTCACTTTGAAGCATCAAAGGATTGGTCTCTGGAAGTTCCACAGTTGATCTGAACAACAACAACAACAAAACATTAGATGCTTTTGTTGATCAGAACCAGCAAGATGAGGCTGTCTGATTATAAATCCATTTTAGACCTGCCTAGAGCAGAGTAGGCATCTGGAAAACATATATTTATTTTTACAGCAAATTATGGTAGTGCGAGGAATTCATTATGGAGTGGTAAAGTTAAACGGTTGCGTTTCATTTATAAGTATCATTTTGCAATGTGCTTCTGTGCATCTGAAGGAACTGCTGCCTGTCATTAAGTATTTCCTGCCTCCTGTTCCTTTTACATCCATTTAAATGCCCGTCAGCTTGCTTGACTTTACACCCAGCCTGGCGCATACTCAAATTCTAGGTGGAGACTGTGTCCAGATCCACCGTGTATTTCCGCACCCCCTAAAGTGTTACTGTGTCCGGATGTGCACTGACATTTCACCTCCTGAAGAGGGCCCCAGGGGGCCTGGGGCATTTACACACACCACCACCCCCCATCAGTCGGGATGGTCTCCTGGGAGCATGTGGTGCTTGCACTTACCTGGAAGACAACCTCTCTCTGAGGGAGGTGATGCCAGGCTTTCTCCTAAGAGAGGCTGGCCTTTCAGGAATGAGTTATTCTAGGCCACCTCTATAAAGACGCAGAGAGGAAGGAAGCTACAGATTTCACAGTGTCTGTCCAGGAAGGAAGGAAAGCAGAAAAAGCTTTATGGATTTACTTGGAAATCCGTTTAGCAGTATCCTCAGCCCAGACTGATTAGTAATTTCCGCCCTGGTGCTCTCATCTGAACAAAGATGGAAAGAAGGGTGTCCTCCCCCTGTTTGAATTCCTCCTGCTTCCTCTCTCCCCCATGGGGATCCCTGTCTTACCCCTTGTTCTCTCCTCTGCCGACACTGTTCAGTTGACCTAGGGGACGGATGCAGGTGAGCGGCCCCTCTCACCGGGGGTCCCGCGTGGCCGGGGCTGTTTGTGCAGCTCTATCTCCCAGCAAGCACCTGAAGCTTGGGTTTCAAAATCATATCTGATTTTTCTTCCGTTGGTCGGTTATGGTGCTTATTGGACTTACACTTGGAGTCTGAAGAATTCATATTTTCTTAACTTAAAGGATTTGTAGACTTATTTGCAAATGGAGAGAGAATTTGGAGTTGTGGTTTGACCAGAAATTTTGTACATAACATGAGAGGAAAATAAAAGAATTTAGCTCAGAAAGCAAAGTGTTCCTCTGCAGACCCTTGTGATAGGCATCTCAGGAGATAAATGCTACCCAAGACCCAGTCCTTGACCTTGAGAAGCATGCAGTCTAAAAGGAAACCAAGAAGAGAGTTTAACAATAGCAAAAGGCAGGTTGAGGAATCAGAAATTTAAAGTTTTCTCCATCTACCAAAATATAACAAGGTGGATCTAAATGCAATAGCAGAATTAGGAGACATCTGCCATTTTTCTTAAGTTTTTTTTTTCCATTTTTGGACCCTCCCTAATGTACCCTTTCTGCCTTTGTTATCCATCATTTCTGAGAAGAAATAAGCCCCCCATCCCTTTTAGAAAGCCCCTCATCCAACTAAGGAATGCATCAAAGAGATGGTTCTCAGAATGAGACCCTTTCACTGGCGGCATCAGCACCACCTGGGAACTTGCTAGAAATGCAGATTCTCAGGCCCACCCCAGTCAGAAACTCATGGTGGGGTGAGGGCCCAGGAATCTGTTTTCATAAGCCCTCCAAGAAGTTCTGGTATGCACTATAATTTAGGGAAGGGTAGACCATGCAAGCCTTATGGGATATGATATCTTTTCTCCCACCGCACCCTGGGGCATCCTGGTCAAGCTAGTGCTTCCTGCTGATGACATTGTATTGGCATATTAACTCAAGAAACACTGCAAAATATATCTCTTTTTTGGATATTTGGCATATAGGTTTTCCTATTAAAGGTTTTGAGAGTCCTGTACTAAAGAGATCCAATTCACTTTGACCAGAAACTCCCATCATTATTTGAACACGGAATACATGGTCACTGTGTGATGCCTGTTAAAGTCTTGCTGCTAAGATTCTCTGGAACACGTTTTGGGAGGAACTTCTGCCCTACGTGGTATCAGTACCTACACACTGTAGGTAGAGATGCCCCACTCCTCCTACAGTGGAGGAACCATGCCTTCACCCTACCTGGAGTACCAAACCTGAAGCCAGGGCAGCTAAATCCCTTGTCTTCCTTTCTCTCCACCGCACCTCCATGCTTCATTCCACCCTCATGCCCACTGCATTTTCTGCTCTTTGGCCCGAAGATGGGCTCACCTACTGAGCCCTACCTGAGCCACAGAACCAGCTTCATGTCCACGCAGAGTGTGGCATATGTGTCTTCATTCTTTCTACATTTGTGAAGCTCGTGTGATTAGCTCACAAATGGTGTTGGATGTTTTTTGGTCTATGCATTTTTGTAAGGAGCATCCATTATCAAACATTCTCATATTTGTCTTTACTAGCTTGTCTCAAAAAATCAGAGTTTTCTTTCATGGAAAGGCTTTCTTGAAATGTCAAAAAATCAGGACTTAATTCTAGAATTAAAATCTCTGTCATTGAAGCTTTGTGTAAGCCACATGATTTCCCATCTGACTCGGAGAAGTCTGTGATTAATAAAGAGGTTATTAACACTTACAGCAGGTCCTGCACATACATGATCTCATTGACTCCTCAGAGTGGAGGGGCTGGGGAATCCTGTGAGGTAGGTATTATTAATTCTATTTACAGACAAACTGAGAACCTTATAGATGAGAAACTTGCCTACATTGCGCAACCAGTGGTTTGGAGTGAGATATCCAGGGTTTGAATCTCTATTCTTTCTCTTCAGTAGCTTGAGCAAGTTGATTTGTCTCTCTGTGCCTCAGTTTCCACTTCTGCAAAACGAGAATACTGTAGTGCCTACCTCACAGGGTTACTGTAAGCTTTCACAGTGCTATACACATGAACTGCTTGGAAGGATACTGGCATATAGCAAGCGCTCAGCTAATGTCAACCGGGGAAAGGAAAAGCTAGAGCCATCGGGAGTTTCCCCAGCATGAGTAACCTAGAGAGTCTTAACAGGGAATGTTCAGGACATATTGTGGAGTGAGTGGGTGGACAAGTGCCACAGTCTGTGTCCTTTACACCACAGCCTGCTGGGGAGACAAGCCGTAATCGATCCCATGAAACGAGAGGACTTAAACGGATAATGTCATTCCCTGCTTTATGACACATGCTAGCCGTATGGTTCTCTTTGGCTCCTCTGCTACTGCAATTTCTCATTCTAGATCCCACCCCTTCCCGATGTCATGTGTAAATTTTAAATTATAATTTATTTCAGGGCACCCTGAATATCCTGTGTGGTTGAAAAGATGGTATTACTTGAAGTGGGTAAAATACTTTTCACTTCATAAAAATTACTTTAGAATGCCCATTATGAAATGCAGATTGCCCTTTGGATTCTCTTTCCTCATCACCCATTCCAGAAAAAAAAAATTTAGTTATTCCATTGTAGTGGACTTATTTTCCTTTGACAGGACCCTTTCAGATCACTGTTCCTTAGAGTGAAGAATTTTGACTAATAGCTATTAGGTTTTGGTATCAAAAATAATAGAAATTCTTATATTCCTGGAAGATAATTTCAGGGGCAGTGGTAGAAAACACACACACACACACACACACACACACACACACACACACTAGGATCTCGCAGCAGTCATTCATCATGAGAATTATAGCTGGTGCAGATGAGAACAGCCCCCAGCAGGACTCTTGAATCCCACACAGGAATCTATGTGGTGTGGCATAGCGTTGGCACCAGGTCACTCTTTGGACGCAGACACATTTCCACCATCACATGCAGCAGTTAGGACACTCTGTACACTTCCTGCCATCTGACTTTTTCCAGGGCAGACTGTTCACCATGAGTTCATGACCACCAGGAAGAGCTGTGGGGTGGCTCTGCGGGAGCAAGGCTGCCCTAGTTTCCCAGAGATTAGGTACTTGGTGTTTGGATCTCTGACTCATCCAGTTTCTCCACAATGAGTTAGGACAGACAACACATTTGACTCATTAATGAAATAGAGGTGTGCTGCTGGGAGCAAAAGGGCTTTTCCACAGGTGAGTACCAAGTAGTGTGAGAGAGCAGATGATCTTCCATCCACCCCCATCACCACAACAGGGTTCATGGTTTGGCCATTGATTTACTGTTATTTGTACAAGATCTGTGTGTGCCTAGAAGGCCTTACCAAAAGCCAAGAATTGTATTCTGACATAGGTGAATTATAGTCATATAACAACAAACACAAATATAGTGCTTATTTATAATGCACCAGGCACTGTTGTAAGAGTTTTGCATGTATTTATTTTATCCTCAGAATAGCCCTATGAGGTAGATACGGTGTTTATCCTCATTTTACAGATGAGGAAATTGAGGCACAGAGACAGTAAGTGGCTGGCTCCAAGTCACACAACTAGTAGATAGCAGAGTGAGGATTCAGTTTTAGACAATCCGGCTTCAGTCTCTCTCTCTCTCTTGTTTTAATCAACACTGCTAGCTTCTACTTATGAGCAAAAGGAATATTACATCTATTTCAGGTTAGGACTAGGCCATATTAATATTTAAGGCAAGAATTATTACTAAAGATGAAGAAAAATTAAAAGATCAACAGGAAGACATAAGTACCTTAAATACATATGTACCTTATAACATAGATATAAAATAAATAAATAAAAGATTGACAGAACCAAAATCCGCAGTAACAGTAGGAGATTTTAACACAGCCCTCTTAGTAAATTTTAGAGCAAGCAGGCAAGAAAAAATCAGTAAGTACATAGATTTGACCAGTGCCCTTAACCAACCTAATTGACCTTGTTAACAGCTGATAAAATACTATTCACAACAACTGAAGAATGCATCTTTTGAAGCCCACCAGACATTCACCACAGTTGGTCATGTTCTATCCCATAGGGCTAAGGCTCAGCACAATTCAAAGGTCTGGAATCAGGGTATCTTCTCTGACCACAGTGCAATTAATTCAGAAATCAGGAAAAAAAAGATTACTAGAAAATCCCCCAATGTATTGAAATTAATAGCACAATCCTAAATAATCCAAAGTTTGAAGGAGAAATCACTGGAAATTAGAAAATGTTTTGAAGTGATAATTAAATCTCAGCATATCAAAATTTGTCAGATACAGCTAACAGTGCTTAGAGGGAGATTCACGGCTTTAAATAAATACATCAGTTTATTTATTTTAAAAAGTTTAAATATTTGCAATTTAAATTTTCATCTCCGGAAGCTAGGGGGGGAAAATCAGCAAATTCAACCCAAAGAAAGTAGAAGGAAATTAAGATGTATAATGAAATCAACGAAATAGCAAACAGGCATACAGTAAAGAAAATCAACAGATCCAAGTTGGTTCTTTGAAAGCATCGATTGCAGTTGAATATACGAAGCACCTCACTACATTTCCTTCTTCCTACGTCCCCTTGCCACCTACTAAATTTTGAGTGAGGAAATTGTCTATAGAGTAGGATTTTTTAAAGCCAGTCTTCCTCACGCAGAAATGCTTTATGCCACTATTGATACTAGTTTGTCAATTCCCTTTTCGACTTCGAGTCTCTGCAAATTCTTTTCTAACTGTTCTCCTGTCTCTGTTTGTTCCATGCTAAGCAGATGGCCCAGAAATTAGCCAAAAGCAGAAAGAAGGTGCAGTACAAACAACTTCATCAGCTTGGTGTTATGCCTGTTCTTTTCGTTTATGTTTTGCCTTTTTATTATTTTGTGTTTTTGTTTTCTGCATCCAGCAAGTTTTCGTTCAGATTTCTTTTTGAACCGCCCCATTAGCCAACGTTTCTCAAAACTGAGTTGCCTAAAGTGGCTGTTTTTCTGTTGCTCATGAGTCATTTCACATCAGAGAAACAACAGGGAGCAGATTGGAGATGCTA
This sequence comes from Canis lupus dingo, assembly GCF_003254725.2. NCBI lineage: Eukaryota > Metazoa > Chordata > Mammalia > Carnivora > Canidae > Canis > Canis lupus. The sequence goes on from NC_064243.1 coordinate 88,086,857, forward strand.
AATGATTCCCACAGTAGTGAGAATCCCACCTTTCAGGAGCATTAATGCGGCAAGGACTTGGGTCTTTTCAATTATAGTCATGTTTGACTTGTGGATTTTGTCAGATTGCTGGATGCAAAAAAGAAAACTCGCTAATAACCACCCTGTGCGGAGTTAAACCCCAAACGAACCAGACGGATGGGCTTTTTTGGTTATGGAGCTTCTAGGTGCTTATGGGCTATCCAGGGGGCATTGAGGCATTCCGGGTTCCTTCGTATTGGGGTGGCTTTAGGAGTGAGGACTGCTTCTGTGTTGCCGTGGTGGTGTGTGAACATGAAGACCCTCTTACCAGAACTGCATCCAGATGACTTTGTTTGCACCTGCTATAAACATTGTCATGTCCGCCCCTCCCCCGCATCACTTGCTCCGGAGCAGATTCTAAGTAACTTTTCCAAGGCCTTGCGGTATGGATCATTTGCCCTTGTTCCTCAACCTGCTGGGCTCTGAAAGCCTTGCAGAAAGGGCCATTCACGATCATCGTTCGTAGAGCCAAATCTGTAGTGAGCCACTGCTTCTATAGGTGGAGAAGCAGAGGGGACTCCACCTCTCCCTATAACCTGGCGATGCTAACTCTCGTCTGTGAGTCCCCTCAGCTGTGGCAGTCCTAATCTGGAGTCAGCATGGCTGTTCTGGTGACTGTGTCTCCGTGCTTCTGTGTGTGAGCTAACCTTGCTCCCGTGCACTTGAGTCGGGGCAGGGTGTTAAGCTTCCCCTTGGTGCATTTTTCTTCTCAGGCTCCTGAAGGTGAATCTCAGCCAATGACCGAGGTGGATCTCTTCATTTCTACCCAGAGAATCAAAGTATTGAATGCCGACACACAGGTATTAGCCGGCCTGCCACCTTCCCCGGGGGTGGCGTGCCCAGCCCAGCATGGCAGCCCAGCGTCTGTGCCCTCGTCCCGAGAGCAGCTGTCCTCACTCAGCTGCTGGCTCCCGAACACGCTGGAAGGTCATGTCTGCAGTACTTGCTGCCGGAGAGGGGGTGGTGCTGCTCTTGGGACTGTTCCCTTAAAGATCAAAGAACAAATACACCGTGGATCTCGTTTGCTAATAATCTTGTAAGCTTTTATGAGAAGGTTCGTTAACTGGAACAGATTAGCCTTTTAAGAAATTTTGTTTAAAATCACGCATCCACACACTCAAAATGCAGCCATCGCACAGGCATCCTTTTATCTTTTTTTTTTTTTTTAACTTCTCCACCAGAGATTCTCCCGGCTGTAAAAATGACTGAATTTTTCCCCCCATGTACCACAGACCACTTTCTGCTCTGATTTATCATCAGTCGAGGGAGCTGCCCCCAGGCCTGAGTCTTTGCGGGGAACCCCAGAGCCCCCCGCATGTGGACTGCACTTGACCGGGCTGTAGGGTGGCAGGCTCTCTTGTGGGCCATTAGCTGCTGTGCTGGACTTAGCATCCTCTCCCTTGTGCCCTCCAGGAGACGATGATGGACCACCCTCTGAGGACCATCTCCTATATAGCAGACATCGGGAACATCGTCGTCCTGATGGCACGCAGGCGAATGCCGCGCTCCAACTCCCAGGAGAACGTGGAAGCCTCCCACCCATCCCAGGATGGAAAAAGGCAGTATAAGATGATTTGCCACGTCTTTGAGTCTGAGGATGTAAGGGTGCCTCCTCTCATCTCCCTCTGGGTGGCCTTGGCTGACCCCCGGGTGGGCCAGATTCTTTCTTTTTCTCAGAACCTGAATCAGTCTCATCAGTCATACATGAAACAAGTATTTATTGAGCACCCGCTATGTGTCAAGCACTGTTTTGGGGATACAAGGCTGAATAGATAGATGAGGTATTCATCACGAAGCTTAAAGGGAGACAGAAAATAAAATAGGTAAATATACTTAATATAAAATGGGATAGTGAGGAGTTCTATAAGGAAAAATAAAACTGGGATAGGAGCTATTTCAGATGGGGTAATCAACAGTCTTCTCTGAGGAGATGATACTTGAAGAGAGACCTGTATCAACTGAGAGAGAGGAAAGAGCAAGTGCAAAGGCACTGAGGCAGGAGCCTGCTGGTATAGTTTGAGGATAGCTTAGAAGGAGAGAAGTGTAGACAGAATGTGGTCAGATGGCCAGACCCATGGGGGCCCCAAGCTCATCTCACCTGGGCATGAGGGCATTTGGGGAGGACAATTCTTGGTTATGTAGGATTGCCCTCTAGACCACAGGAAAGTTAGGATTCCTGCTCCTACCTCCCAGTGGCAGGAGCACCACCTGCCTACTTCCTGTCCTTATGAAGACCAGCTGCTGCTCTTGTCACAAAACCTGTGATTCCTGACCCCCGTCTTTCCAGGTGACGTGGTCAACAGAGAAAACTCATTTATAACAGAGACAGGGCCCGTTCTTCTATTTGGCTTCTTTCCCATTCATCCCTGGAACGGCCAGAGAGGTCTCCAGTCTTCAAGCTGTATCAGCGGCCAACTTCCCCTAAAGCAGGGCAGGCCTTGGAAGCTCCCTCAAGGGCCAGGGCCACAGCCCCACGAAGGTCTGGAGCCACAGAGCCCTCCCTCACAAGAGGGCCATGTCTGTGCCGTTGATCATGCTGATTTCTATCCTGCCACAGTACCCTGAGCTCTGTTTCCCATAATGAGCAGAGAGCCCCTCGCTACTTAAAGAGAATTGCCCGTGGGTGCCTTGGCTCCTTACAAGAGGCCGTTTTTCTGCAGGGGAGTGTTCACCTAGCTGCGGTGAATTGCCTGCCTGCAGGAAGTCAAGAGGCAGAGGCCAGCTGCTCTTCCCCAGGGATTCGAGCTGTCACGGCTGCAGCCACGGGGACGTGGAGATGCTCCCACTTTTTGCACCATCCTTTCCTGGTCCGGTTCTCTGGAACACAGGCCCCTGGGGACCAGATCACTGAGAAGGTGGAGAGCTTGTAGGCAGAGAGCCTCTCCCAGCCATTCCCCTGCTCTTGCTTTAAAACTTGAGGCCAGCCTCGCAGACGGGGAGAGGATGAGTTTCAGAAGTTTCTCAAGAAGCTTTGAAAATTAAATGTAGAAGCTTAAGACTCCTGTGTCCTGCAAGCTGATGAAAAAAGGTGGAGTTAGCTCCGCTCCCCGGGCACGCAGACACCTCTGTGACCCTTTGCCATCTGCACTTGGCTTGCAGCTTGTAAGGAGGGGATGCCTGACCTCAGAGTCCCCGGCAGAAAGGAGGAACGGGGAGCCTGAGTTAGGACAAGAGAGAGTGGGCCTGGGACTCTTACCCCTATGCTTCTGAGGCAAAGAACGAGAGAAGATCATTGGCTCCAGAGCCAGGGGAGCTGGAGCTGGATCCTGCTTCCATGTACAGGCTGTGAGGCCACTGAGCTTGCATGACATGACAGCGCCTCCCTTGCTGGCTAATTTTGCTCACGCGTGTCCATCAGTGACGCCAGCATGTGTCTCCTCCGTGATCCCAGCCCACGCACTGCTCCTCATCTGTCTCCATCCATGTCCCTCACACACCTGCAGCGTCTTAGGACACAGGGCGATGGGTCTTCGTGGTGGCTGGTGACATCCCCAGTCACCAAGTGGGAAAAGTAAAGCACGGCCATGCAGCAAGTTCTGATTTCACTGTCTGTTAGCTGCTTTCAGCCAAACGCAGTGAAGGCGAGGGAAGGAAGGGACGTGGAGGTTAGCATTGTGCGTGCGTGTGTGTGTGTGTGTGTGTGTGTGTGTGTAAAACATGGCTCTGGAGGCTTTTATTGTTTTCCTGCGGAGAGGCAATCCCACATGGTGCAGGGGTGGGCTCTGGAATCAGTCGGCCAGGATTCAGCGCCCGGAGTCACCCCCTTCCCAGGGAGTGAACACCTTCACTGTCACCTGCTGTTCCTGTCTGTGCAATGGGGACCATAAAACAGACCTAGAATTCCAAAGTCTAAAGAGCTCTGGGAGGGGCCCCCAGTGGCACAATTGGCTAAGTAGCCGACTCTTGATTTTGGCTCAGATCATGATCTCAAGATTGTGGGATCAAGCCCCACACTGGACTCTATGCTCAGCATGAAGTCTGCTTGAGAGTCTCTCTCTCCCTGTCCCTCTGCCCCTCCTGGCTCATGCTTGCTCTCTCTCTCTCTCTCTCTCTCTCAAATAAAAAAAAAAAAAAGAAAAGAAAAAACTTTGAAAAGCAAAGGGGATTTTGTGGTCAGTTGGCTGATAAACCTGCCCAGAACTGCCTTGAGACAATTTACAGAATCTGTCCAGCTTACCATGAATCTTACACATTTTTTTGCAGGAATATTAGTTTGTCTATAGGACACTTCCCCAGGTTCTAATGTTTTGTTTTGTTTTTTTAGACAATATATGATATATGCATCTTTTACCTTTCTAAAATCCTAAAAATTTCTAAATTCTGAAACATGGCCTCAGGAGCCTAGGAAGAGGGCCAGTGGCACTGTCTGGCTTGCATCAGCCATAGGCTTGATGTCGGGATCTCTGTGACCATCCTCGGATAGTGTTTAATACAGCACAGGCATGTGAGAAGTACCAGGTGGCTGCTGGTTGGCCACGCCCATAGTGTGGATGAGTTAGTGCAGGGAGAGGCTAGCAAAGCCCAGTGCTGGAGAAAGAACCACAGAACCACCAGTGTGCCTCGCTGTGAGCTGTGTGACCTCAAGCAGGTACCTTTATGTCTCTGGGGCTCAGTCTCCTCACCTGGAAAATGTGGGGCTGGACCCAATCAGGGTTCTCAAGGAAGCCCCAAAGCCCACTTTATACAACAGATGTTTCATGATGCTCCGTTACTGCTCTGAAATAAAATTCGGAGATTATATAGTCTCCCCTTTTCAAAAATTGTTCACAAGCTAATGTATGGCCATAAATGTAACACAGAAGAGAAGTAAAAGGAAAGAAAGCTAAAATAAAGTTGTACTTACTACAGGATGTAAATGCTTGGGCCCGGCCATTCTGGAAGGAATAGTGGAGCTGTCAGGTGCTTATACAGACTCGAGGAACAGGTTTGGTTGTGAGAACATAGTATTTACCTGAATATTATTAACACTTGTATTTGACATTTTGAACTGAGGACTCAGTAAGAAAATAGATAAGTAGGGACACCTGGGTGGCTCAGTGGTTGAGCGTCTGCCTTTGGCTCAGGTCGTGATCCTGGGGTCCTGGGATCAAGTCCCACATCAGGCTACCCACAAGGTGCCTGCTTCTCCCTCTGCCTGTGTCTCTGCCTCTCTCTGTGTGTCTTTCATGAATAAATAAAAATCTTTTTTAAAGGAAAAGAAAATAGATATGTAGACCACACACTCATGCAGTATGCCTCTCTGTGCAGCAAATGTGTAGGTTGATGGTGATGTGATTTACTGGCCACCCAGACACCATGAACAGCATTGATGGTAATCATTTTCCAAAGTCATGAAGCTTACTTCTGGTAAAGTGCTGGACAAAGCAAATCATTATTTTCTCTCACTTGACACAGAAGCTATACTCTAGAAATGTTCCATGTGAAGTAGAGCCATGCAATGAATGCCTTCGTGTTTTATATAAATTGAAGTTGAGTCCTGGACTCTGATGGTTTGCTCTGGGTGCTCATGTGTACGGGCGTCTCTGACTCCGCTGAATGCCAGTGCTGCCTTGTGCTTATTGTCATAATATAACATGTCCTTAGTAATTCTGAGAGCAGCCTCTGGCAGGGATTAGACCCACTGGCCTAGCTAACTCCTGGGGCTCCCAGTCCTGCCGAGACCCAGGCAGCACACCAGCGGGGCCGCCCAATTGACCTCTGTCTTCCCTCTTCGACTCCTGTCCAGGCCCAGCTGATCGCACAGTCCATTGGGCAGGCATTCAGCGTGGCCTACCAGGAATTCCTCAGGGCCAACGGGATCAATCCTGAAGATCTCAGCCAAAAGGAATATAGTGACCTGCTCAACACCCAGGACATGTACAACGATGACCTGATCCACTTCTCTAAGTCGGAGAACTGCAAAGATGTATGTACCTCAAGCTCAGTTAGCCGAGCAGAGGCCCCGGGGGAGCCCCACCATGGAAGGAAGGTGGAACAGCTAGGGAACGGGGGGAGGTGGCAGGACTTGGGTGAGGTCTCAGGCTCATCTCTGGCTCCCCTCTCCTAAGGGCCTGTCATTAAACACCACTGTGGAGGGCCGTCCCCAGGATGGAACATCCTCTGCTCCCAGCAGCCGTGAGCTAAGTTTGGGGTGGCTTCCAGAGGTGAACAGGACCTAAAGCCCGCCCTTTCCAAGCCCACTATCTAGGAAAGGGCACAGAAAAGTTAAGTGACAGTGCCAGGCATGAGCACGAGTCAGAGACAGCTGTTAGAACAGAGTGGAGCAGGTGTCAGGGCTCGGGTGACAGGTGCTGCGCTGCTCCTGGGGTGGCCCTGTGGCTTCAGACAGAACTTTGGAGGAGAACGCAGCCATCTAAGGTGGTCTGGGGGTCCAGGTAGTCTTCAGAAAGCAGGAAGGATTCGAGAGGGCTGGGCCAAAGTAACAGAAGCGTTGAAGGTCAGAAAGCTCAGGAACTGTCTGGGGAGCCATGCACAGTGGAGCACTGGGGATGCGGGAGAGGGTGCAGAGAGGCCAACACAGGGCTCAGGTCAGAACCAGGGGCTTGGAAGTCTAGCCGAGGGGCTTGGGTTTTATCCAGTAGACAAAAGGACCTTTAGGAGAAAGTGATCTCTTGGCTCACGAATGTCCTCTGTTGGGCAGAGGAGTCGGTAGGCCTTCGAACCCATGCCAGGCAGTCATGGACACCACCTACACGGGGCAGGGGCAGTGTGCTCGGGCTGCCTTAGCACAGTCCTGCAGACTGGGGGGTCGGTTCCTTCGGAGGGCTGTGGGGGGAAGGGTGTATTCCAGGCCCTTACCCTGGCTGGGAGAGAACGGCCTTCTCCCTGTGTCTTCACATGGGCTTCCCTCTGTGCATGTGTCTGCAGCCAAACCCCCCCCCTTCCTGTGAGGACACCCGCCACCTGAGTGGTGGCCCACCATAATGACCTCACTTTACTTTCACTGCCTCTGTAAAGACTCTGTATCCAAACAAGGTCCCATCCTGAGGTCCTGGGAGTTTGGCCTCCAACGTATGAATTTCAAGGGGAACATAATTCCACCACCCATAATGGGAGTGTCTCCCACTGGGCAGCTCCCCCGCGGAGTGGCTGGCTGTGAGAGAAGGGCCACCAGCCTGTGAGGGGCCGTGTCAGGCCCCAGCAGCCGCCACCACGGTGTGTGTTTGAGTGTACGTGTATTGGTGAATATGAATAAATAAATACATATACACACTCTTTGTCAGAGGCTTTCAAAAGGTGTCCTGCCCCTTGGTGGTGTCCCTGCAAACCTTCCCACGCTGCCAGTAGCCAAAACTGACTCCTGTCTTCTCTGCCCTGCCGAGGAAGCCACACAGAAGTAAGCCCATCTAGAACGTGGTCTTGCTACTTGCACTTCCAACCTTTTTGGTTGCACTAACCCTAACATCCTTTTTTTCTTTTTTTCTTTTTTTTTTTTCATTTTTCTTCAGCTTACTCCCTGCAAAGAAATGTTTCTGTAACATCTATTTGTTTATTTTTAACTCCAGAATCTTAAATGTTGGAGAGAATTTGTGAAGCGCTGTGCAGTAGGGCAGCCTGTGCATAGAATCCAAAAGCTATTTCCAGAAACCTTAACACACCCGCGAAGTCCCCACCCACTCAGCCTCTCTCCCTGCTCCCCGGGGACTATACAAAAAGGCACCCCGCGCCCTTTGTGTTCATACAGCCAAGGCATGACTGCTTATGTGAAACAAGAATTATAAGAAACCTATTGTTACATCATTTCTTACCAAATGCCATGGAATCGAGAGAAGACAGCACTGGTCTGGGTCAGAGCCATCAAGGCAATGCCTTTCTTCTTTAGGTGGGACAGGACGTGGGGGAAAGCTTCGATTTGTGTACCCTGGGAGGATGCTGATTCGGGTTTTTGGCTTTGTCTTTTCCTTTCAGGTATTTATAGAGAAGCAGAAAGGAGAGATCCTAGGCGTGGTGATCGTGGAGTCTGGCTGGGGTTCCATCCTGCCAACCGTGATCATAGCCAACATGATGCATGGGGGCCCTGCTGAGAAATCAGGGAAGCTGAATATCGGGGACCAGATCATGTCCATAAACGGCACCAGCCTGGTGGGCTTGCCTCTGTCCACCTGCCAGAGCATCATTAAGGTACCTGCAAAGTGGGAAAAGGTGACTAATGGTGTTGACCTAGATGGATGAATCCGTGACTGACACGTGACTGCTTTTCAGTCATTCAAATTAGGAACATGCACCAGGTGTCGGGCTGAGGAGGACATGGATACAAAAGGCATGGGCTTGCACTCAGGCTCTGAACCCCCAAGTTACTAAGACAGACTCCTCCCGGATATCATCTCTAGATCACAGACAGTAGTATATTTGGCGCACATACCACCACTCTCTATACTGCGCCTTTTGTAGGCATCACTAATCAATCGCAGCACTCTTCCTAAGCCTAGACTCTGCCTCAATCAAATTTCCTGCCGCTCAGTAACCCAGACAGTCACCTACAGTCAGCTAGATGTACTCGAGGTGCTTGGCCACTCCTGTTACACAAATAGTGGAAATGCTTCCAGTCTGAGAGCACGGTTTCCTTGGCAGCATCCGTGGCTGTGATCCAAGGGAGCACGTCCTCCCCAGAACGTGCGTAATGCAGTCCACACGTGCCGGGTGCCGTGCGAAAGGGGGAATCTTCTGGTACAGGCTGCATGCTTCCTCTCACACCTGAGCATAATTAATTCTCGTTCCACCTGAACGGACATTCTCGTGTAAGGCTGAGAATAGCTCCTCACGTGAAACTAAAATGTGAATATCTGTGAGGAAGAAATTAGATTTTCTTCTTAGAAACAAAGCACCCATGTGTAGTTTGTCGAGCACATTGGGACTTGCTGACTGCATGGCCAGTAGGAGCATTGCTCCTTCACCATAGGATCTGTCGACCCCAGCTCCGTGCCACGCACCATGACCCCACAGGAAAACAGGTTCCATGACTCACTTTCATCCCCTGGGGTTTCCTGGAGGCCTATGAGCTAGAACGTAGCTGTGTGTGTGTGTGTGTGTGTGTGTGTGTGTGTGTGTGTGGTGTGTGTGTGTAGGGAGCACAGGGAATGAATGGATTCATATAATAGTTATCCCAAACACAGGAAAGTCACAAAAGCTGACATCCGTGGCTGAGCAGTTCAAGGGGTGGGGGGTAGTCAAAGTGAGTGTGGAGGATGCAGGGCTGGGTGCCTCTTCGTTTTTAATGAAACAGATACATTCTGATTCCTCAAAAGATTATCTTACCCAGAGAAAAAACAGTCCTCTTTGGCTTCACTTAATTTCTTCTTGTTACATCTTACACTGAAATAATTTCTACCCTTTCTTAATAGACATTAAAGATTAAAGAACCTAGAGGCTCAGTTGGGAGAGTCAGTTGTGACTCCTGATCTTGGGGTTGTGAGTTGAAACCCCACATCAGGTATAGAGGTTACTTAAAAAAAAAGATTGAAGTATCCACTTTGAACATTCATATTCATTCAGGCATGTGTTGGGCCTCTGTTAGGCTGAGCTGAACTATGGTGAAGCCAGAATGTCAGGAAGATGATTCATAATTAAAGGGGTTCCATGTTGGGGCCTGGGTGGCTCAGTGGGTGAAGCATCTGCCATCAGCTCAGGTCATGATCCCAAGGTCCTGGGATCGAGCCCCGCATTGGGCTCCCTGCTCAGTGGGGAGTCTGCTTCTCCCTCTGCCCCTCCCCCTGCTCATGCTCACTCAGTCTCTCTCTCTCAAATAAATAAAATTTTTTTAAAAAATAAGATAAAAGGGTTCAGTGAACCCTCAGAGGCAACATAGAGGTGAAGTGCTACAAGCATGGAGGAGAATTTTACCTGATTTTTAAGGTGGGCTTGGAAAGAGAAGTAAGACATAGGTGAACAGATAAAACAGAGGAAGGTGGCCTTCTGTGCCAGGCCCAGGACCACACAGGGACTCATCTTCCGAACTGATGGGCAGTGCACTGGCTTTGCAGGCGCCAGAGACAGCTCGGAGCCCAGCCAGGGAAGGCTGATCTGGTGATAATGCTGAGAGGCCGGGGGTTGGGGGCTGAGACTGGGGACACAGGACCATCCCATCCTCATTTGGCCATGTGCTCACATTGGCCAGGGTTCCCAGATGCCCATTCATTCTAGTGAGCAGGTCACTTATGAAATGCTGTGTGTGCGAAAGAATCCCTGAGGGGCTGTGGGGACCAGACACACGTTACATACAGTCTGCACTCAGGAGGAGCCTGATCCCTCTGGGGAGACGGGACGCTTAGAAGGGCAGCTCACAGCTGCTGAGTGCCGTACCCCTGGCACCATTCTGAGAATGTGCATGTTTGCTCCTGGAAGCCTTTTGAGGGGAGGTACTATTGTTGTGTCTGCTGTACAAGTAATGAAACTGAGGCACTGAAAGGTGATGTGATGGTTCAAGGTCACACAGCTGTCAGCGGAGCCAGGTCACTCGGCCACCCTGATGCCACTCAGGTATGTGGTCAGCCCCTGAGGCCATGCTGCTCAGCCGAGGGATCTCGCACCCCCTTCCCCAGGAGATGCTTGGCAACGTCTGGAGATGGTTTAGGTGGAGACAGCCAGAGAGGAGGGGTGCTCCAGCATCTCATGGGAGGAGGCTGCCAGACATCCTGCAGGGAGCAGCCCAGCCCCACAGCAGAGAACCATCCCAAGTGCTGAGGCTGAGAAAGGTGACCTTGGGAGCATGGAAGTTCAAAGGTGGGGGAGAGAGATCCATCCAGAGAGCCGAGAGCAGGAGGTCAGTGAGGTCATGTAGGGAGCAGATCTCGGGCCAGAAAGGTTTGGAGAAGAGGAGCCCAAAAAGGCTTCCAGAGGCCTCATGCCCATGCTCAACATGCACCTGCTAGGCAGCTGTAGGCCACCTCAGTCACCTCCCTCCCCTCTCACAACAGTCAGCCCCATCCCTCATGGGCCCCTGGTTTACAGATGAGCCATCAGAGACCCCAGGGGTGCAGATGACCTGCTTGGGTTTCTCCAGAAGACAAGCGCATCCAGGTCCAAGGAGGCGGACCAGATGTGGGAGGCTGAGAGCACATTGGCAGTGCCAGGCCCAGGGCCACTCGGGGACTCATCTTCTCTCTGTTGGACCATGCATCAGGGTGGACACACAGCTTGCTCTGTGAGCAGAGCACCATCTAAGCAATTTCTTAAGGAGAAACAAATTTGTTTGTGCCAGAAACTGATCTTTGATGTCTCTAAATGGAGTCTATGTGGAATCAGAGAATTAAAAGGCCATGTGGTGATGAAAGAGATATGACTGCTGAAGATGGAGAGCAAGAACAACGGCCTCCGTGGCCGCCCTCAGCAGAGGACGGAGCCGGCAGCCCCCGCTAGGACACAGCCCAGCGTCCGAGGTGCCCTGGGAGCCATGTGACTGGCCCTCCCTGGCTGGGAGAATTTGACCACAGATTTCAGCCAGAATTGCCAGCACCAGGTGAAGACTCTCAGTGGGTTGTAATATCGTTTTAAAATTCCCTGGACAACATACCTCTCTTTTGCCTCCTGCCCCCCGCCCCACCCTCAGCAGATATTCACACCGCCCCACCTCTGGGCCAGTGCCAGGGAATGTGCTGGGCATCCTCGGGGCTTCTGGGTAGCATCACATATTTCAGCGCTGTGCCGGTGCCCCTTGCAATGAATTTAGCAAACACCTCTCATCCTGATAAATCGCTGCTTCAAAAACTTTGATTTGAAATACCTGGGGATGGGTGCCTGGGTGGCTCAGTCGGTGAAGCGTTTGCCTTTGGCTCAGGTCATAATCCTGGGGTCCTGGGATCAAGCCCCACATCTGGCTCCCTGCTCATGGGGAGTCTCCCTCTGTTCCTCCCCGCTCATGCTCTCATTCTGTCTTTAAAAAAAAAAAAGAAGAAGAAGAAGAAGAAAAGAAAAAACAAACACCTCCTGGGGCCATTGACCTGCAGATGCCACAGGTCCTCTGTGGGAGTCTTTGTCCACAAGCTCCCAGGTGATGATGTCACCAATCTTCCAATGCGCCTTGAAAAATGAGGGCGTAAACTGTGTAAATAGAATACATTTCTAGAATAGTTACAGGTACTGAATCATTTTAATTGCTTTCTTTCCTAGAGCTTATTTCTCTTGTCATAATTCCTCAGGCACAAGTACTGGTAGGCAAAGCATGTGAGCAGTTGGCCTGCTCATTGCCTCCATGGTCCTGCCCTTCTGATTTCTTTTTTCTTTTCTAAACTAGAGCACTGCTTCCCCTTCCTTCCACAGGATCATCACGGTCTGGCTTCCCTGTTACTATAGAGACCATTCTGGCTTCTCCCGGCTTCCCTCCCCTCCCCTCCCTCTGTATTTCTTAATTTGCTACACCATTCTGCTGCTGTCCTGGGGACAGAATGACCGCTTACTTAATTGTCATCTCCTATAAAATGGCAGCTCAGAAATCCAGCATAATGGGACCCAGCTCGAAGCGCTGATGAGGAAGGGCAGAGCAAGTGCACGGTCGGGCTCTTCCAAATGGCCATGTCTTTAAGCCTCATCCTGCAGCACATTTCCCCAATCCAGACATTCCTTCACTGAGGGACAAATCAGGCCTCTTAAATCAATACACACACACACACACACACACACACACATGCACTCAAAAAGGAACCCGCCAGAGCCATGTGAACTTTTTTTAGGTAGTTGAGAAAACAGAGTCGTTCTCTGGCTTTTCAGGGTGCTCTGAAGGCTTCCCCATAACTCACAAATGTACCTACCTGACCCCAGTGGTTAATAGGTGTAAACATTCGCTGGTGGCTCTGTCTGAGGCTTGCTTGTTTCTTGGGCATACTTCCCTCTTGTTTGCCTCCGGGTGACCATGGAGGGATGGAGGTTGGGGTTGCCCCGTGTGTGCCTGCAGCCCCCTCCCCAGCACCTGACACACACCTTGGCACATTGTGAGTGGCCAGTACTCACGAATCCAGTGCCTGAGAAGGAGGAGCCCCTCAAGGGAGAAAGAAATATGAGTAGCATGGGCTCATTTATCACAGGTGGGGTTTTCTTATCTTAAAAAAAAAAGAGAGATTTTATTTATTCATGAGCGACACAGAGAGAGAGACAGAGAGAGAGGCAGAGATACAGGCAGAGGGAGAAGCAGGCTCCCTGTGGGGAGCCCCACGCAGGACTCGATTTCAGGACCCTGGGATCAAGCCCTGAGCCCAAGGCAGATGCTCAACCACTGAGCTGCCCAGGGGCCCTTTCACAGGTGTTTTTGAAGAAAGCACAGAACCATACACATTTCTTCTCTTCCCTGTGATTTTCCTAGCAACCTTTTGTTCCCTCTTGCTGACTTTCCTGTAAGAACCCAGTATAGAATCCATACACAAAATCTATGCTAACCGTTAATGCTATCAGTGAGGCTTCCGATCGCAGTGGGCTGTTACCAGATACATCTAGATATGTGAATTTTCTACTACACCCGGGGGTTGGCGCCCTGACCCCTGCATTGTTCAGGGGTCAGACGTGTGTGCATTAATATCTGAGTGCCACCCCCCAAAAGAAGCCTGTTTTTCATTGTAGAAAGGGGTGAATTTTAAGCATAAAAGTGAAGAGGTGGTATTGTCGGCAAATACGCTAAGGACGGGAAAAGCATAGGAAGTAGTAAAGTCAAAACTAGAACTGGAAGGGACCCCAGGGTGTCACCCTCCGCTTGTTGGGGCCCCAAGGAGCCTGCGGTGGACGGAGGCTGGGGCAGAGCGTCGAGGACCCCCTACTGCCGAGGCAGACACGCAGCTTGAGCGCAGGCCCTGTGAGCAGCAGGGTCCCTGCACCGAGCCCCGTGGCCGCACGGTGGGTGCAGACAGTGGACTCTGCCTGGGGAGAGCTGCTCCGCTGTGACATCGTCACTCATGAACCAGAGAAGTTTCCTGGAGACGTTGCAGAGACCAGAGAGGGCGGCGGGCGAGGCTGCCAGCAGGTGCGTGCCCACCAAGTCCTCGTCAGCCAAACTGCGGCCCCCAGAGGCTCAGTCGTGCGGAACCCAGAGCAGCTCCGAGCACCCAGGAGAGGGGCAGAGGTGCCACAGGTGGGAAGTTAAACCAGGCCCCGCCAGAGCTCGCACATGGAGAGGACAGTGCCGTGCGTCCGTCCAAGGCAGTGGGGAAGTCAGAGGGCAGGAGGCCTGGACTCCCGGCGGGCGGGAAAGTCAGCCGAAACCAGGGCCCCGGTGCCAGGCCGGAGTCCCAGATTCCGTGGCACAGATTCATCCTTCTGATCCTCACCCTGGCTTCTTGGTTGAGCAAACCCTCGTCATCAAGAATGACACACACCCTCCCGTCGTCTGTCTGGGGGATGGTGGTGCAGGCGAATTGGATTGGATTTGGAAACAGGTGTTGGATTTGGAAACAGAACAGATGTGGGGTTGGACCCCACTGCCGGTGAACACAGGGGTGAGTTGCTTAGTATCTCTGAGCCTCAGTTTTGCCTTTTGTAAAATGGGCATAGTTACCATCGCAGTTTGCCAAGGAGATTTGAGGGAGGCGGCTCCTGTGGGGGGCAAGGGTCGGTGCTCAGTGACAGGTGGTTCGGCTGGTTTCATCTCCAGGATGGGTTCTGACGGACGGTGACGGTGGGGCGCGACATGGAGGTGGCCGGCTGGTCATCATGCCGCAGCTCCCCCACTGGCTGACCAGTGCTGACCCGCTCTCAGCACACACCAGCCACAGGTGTGAGGGGTGAACGACCTCCCTGGAGCCTGGGAGGTAGAGTCAGCAGTGGACCGTCCCTGCTCGGGCCGCATCGGCTGCTTCGCGAGCCCCCCGCACCCACAGCAGACTCCTGGGGGCTCCTCCTCTGTGCTTTGATGTCTGCTGCCCCCCGCTGCTGGCCGTGTCTACCGTGCTCCATTCCCGTTTCAGGGCCTGAAGAACCAGCCCCGGGTGAAGCTGAACATCGTGAGGTGTCCTCCAGTGACCACCGTGCTGATCCGGAGACCGGACCTTCGCTACCAGCTGGGTTTCAGCGTCCAGAATGGAATCGTAAGTACGGCTCCACCCGTTCTTCTAGAAGTCCCGTGTGTGTTCTTAAACTTTGTTAGAGCCAGGCAGGCCCCCGAAAGACGCCAGCGAGGGGAGGGGTGAGTGGTGAAGGCCGGCTCTGCTTCCCCCATGGACACATGCCCTCCGGGCGGAGAATTCCGTGCCTGTCCCCCAGAGGAGAAGGTGCTTCAGGCAGCCTGGGCCCGGAGTCTCGGTGACAGTGCACATGGCCCTCCCAGCTGCCACCTTGAGGTAGTCTGGGATGTGCTCCTGGTAGGGCTTTGTCCCCCTCTGGCCCCAGGCTGGGCAGGCTGCCATCCTGTCTCCACCTGTCTGCCCCCTGGGCTGTGCAGCTCTGAGGACAGGGGTGGGGGGCTCCCCTATGATTCCAGGGCACGGCCCAGGCGGCAGCCCCGGCCCCAGGGCTTTGATGCACAAAGAGTCTCTACCTTGCCTTTTTAACCTGAAATAGCACTTTAGAGATACAGAGAATTTTCATCCCTTGGATATCTGCCTTGAAACCATATTTCCTCTTTTTCTTCATTGTGGTAAAACACGCACAGCATTAAACTTACCATCTAAACCATTCTTAGGCATGCAGTTCGGTGGCATTGAGTACCTTCACAGACTGGCGAACCATCATCACCACTAGCTCTTCTTTCCAGAACCTTTTCTTCGTCCCAAACAGAAATTCCATATTCAGGACCACTCCCTCTTTGTCCTGGTTTGCCTTGTTCTGGACCCACCACAGTGAGTCTGGGCTTTGATGACAGTCCGGGTCTCAGGTCTGTGACCTTGACTTTTTGATTTTGCATGTGCCTTCCCTCTGTCTCCTTCATCTTTCTGGACTGAAGAACCCTATTTTTTTACCCCATCAGTGTCCGTTAAGAGTTGTAGGTTGTTCAAATGTTATCTCACGTATGTTTCAAGGTATAGAGGCATCCTGGAGGCTCCCAGCTGGAGTGGAAACATGCAGCCCCTTCATCTGTTCCCTTGTATCTCAGTGGCCTCGGCCGCCTCCTAGGACGGGAGCCAGCCTTCCTCCTTACAGTTTGGGGCACATGTCTGTTTTTATCTGCTGATTTTCCTTATTCACTTTGTTCATATTCAAATAATTTTAGAAGTTGTTCGGATGTGAACAAAGGGATGTTGTATAACAGCAGCGGGTCCCTCAGCTTTGTCTGAAGTGTGGGAAGCACCCGAGGAGTGTGACCCCAGGGCACCCAAAGGGCCGCAGAGTCCACACACTCTGACAACAGGCAGCGCATGGTCACAGGACGCTCAGGTCTTGTCTAACACAGGCTGAAAAGGTGCATGATCTGGAGGGAAAAGTCAACTTTGTAAGTTCAAAATATATTTGGGGGGAAGGGGTGGCTAGGCCCTACAAGGCTGAGCCCAGAGCCCTCCACCCCTGGGGAGATCATTTCCAGCGGCCCACAGCCTCCGCGTGCACAGTGCCCGGCTGTCCCACAGCGGACACCAGCCACAGTGTCCTTTCTGTGAGGAGTGAGTTTGAACACGGGCTGCTGGATGGAGAAAGTAGGAAGGAGTGCGTCCCGGCCAGCTGGCCCCACTTTGGCCCGTGTCACTGTGACCCGGAAAAGCAGGCAGGCTTCGAAGGCGATGGAGTTGGCTGTTTGAGTCTCGGATGAATGTGGGAAATAATATTCTGCGAGTCTGAAACTGCTGGCGGCCTGGTGACAGGCCCAAACAGCTCTTTCTCCCGAGCCCCAGCCGGGGTGACAGCTGTCAGAACTCTGTGCCATGACACCCGGGGATGAGCTCAGCACCCCGTGCAAAGTGCACAGGATGGGCGCGAGGCCCTGTGGGCCCACGAAGCCCCATTTGTTGTGAAAAGAAACCAAGAGATTCAAGTCCCCAGAGTCACCACGGCAGCTTCTTAGAGATGAGAAGGCGGGGAGGGGGCGTCCAGAAAGGACAGGTCCGTCCCCGCCCCTCTCCCCACCGTGTGCTGCTGCCGTGAGGGGTGACGTGACCTCTGGCTTTGACAGATCTGCAGCCTCATGCGAGGGGGGATAGCCGAGAGAGGCGGCGTCCGCGTGGGACATCGGATCATTGAAATCAACGGGCAGAGCGTGGTGGCCACCCCACACGAGAAGATCGTCCACATCCTCTCCAATGCCGTGGGGGAGGTAGGAGCGGGGCCGGGGCTGGGGTGGGGGGGTCCCCACCTCGTGCTCGGGCAGCCCCGCACAGGCCTTCCAGGGAGCGTCCCGTCTGGTCCCAAACACTGGACCGCCAGGCTTACCCCAGTGGGAGCCGCGTCCGAGGGCAGCTCCGGGAAACAGGAGCGGGTGTCTTCGGCATCATTTGCTCTCCTTCTCCTTGGGACTCGGGTTCTTTGGCGCGGCTTCCCTCCGGGGCTGCCCAGAGTTCCGTCTCGTTTTCCCAGTTAACGTGCTGAGGAGGCCGCAGTCTGAGATGGAATCGAACCGACAGAGGGGCCTCCAGGGGCAGCTCCCCGGACAGCAGGGGCTCCTGCGGTCGGGACGGCTGGTCCAGGGCCGCTGCCTGGGCCGCTGAGCTGCAGGGGGCGGAGGAGGCAGGAGCAGTCACAACCCACTGTCATTCTCCTTAGGTTTGAAAGGGTTTGCTCCCTAAAAAATAAAAAATAAATAAATAAATAAATAAATAAATAAATAAATAAATAAATAAACACCCCGCCCCGGTGAGAGCAAGAATATTGCATCGACTGGGAAAACAGCCTCCTCTGGTTTTCACTGCAAACCTTGTGCCGCCCCAAACATTTTAGGAAGCCGTGGATTCCTCTGTCCCTGGGGGCCACCGGGGTCAGGTCCCTGGTGGTGGCCGGTGGGGAAAGTCTTCAAACCGGGGGCCTCCCCCTGTTGGTTAGAAGCGGTGCCCCCCCAGGGCCATGGGCTCAGCGCCCACACGGCCCCCACCCCAGCCCCAGGCCCACTGACGTGCCCTCCTGCCCTCAGATCCACATGAAGACGATGCCGGCTGCCATGTACAGACTGCTGACGGCCCAGGAGCAGCCCGTTTACATCTGAGGCCGCGACCCGCCTGGCGGCTTGCATGGAGGACTGTCCTCACTCGTGGTGTGTTTCTCGTGCTGCATCTGTGTGCCCACTGAGACATTTCCCTCTCACGCCCAGCACCGGTTCGACACAGAAAGAGAATCCACAGACCTCTTTGCTCTTTCTCTCTCCAGTTTGCTTTTTTTTTTTTTTTCTGTAATGCCAGGGAAGTTTCCTACGCAGTGCCCTGAGGATAGGCAGCAGCCACCCCCACTAGGTATCTGCCCAGCCCAGGACCATCCTGAAGGGCCCTCGGGGGTCCCCAGGGGGGCCGTCACTGCTCCCAGGGAGCCCCCCCTTCCCAAGAGGAGCCGGCCTCTTAGGAAGCACCCCTTGGGGCAGGGACAGAGCTGCCTCAGTGGTGCCGACCCTGGTCCTGGCGCTGCTCCTTCGGTCACCGTGTGGGAAGGTGGTGTCTCCGCAGGTGACACCCGCTGCGTCTTTAAGGGTTACCCTGCCCACCGACTTGGGGCGCCACACATCTCCGCCCAGAATTTCTGAGCCAACCTTTTGCCTCTTCTATAGCTAGTTTTAGTTTCGACACGATTGTGTTTTTTAACGTGAGCCTTCTCCCCCATGGGTCGAAGGGGAGCTGCCTGGGCCCGGGCAGCGTCTCAGCGGCAGAGAGCTCAGCGCCTCCCGGGGCGGCCTCCCCGGGCCGCCGCCCCCAGGTTACCCACCATCAGATAAACAGGGGCAGGTCCTCCCTCCCTCCCTGCCCGCCGCACACGTACGTACACGGTCTCTCCTGTGCGTGTAGCTCACCCTCGCCTCCTCCCACCACCGGTGAGGCACACAGAGCCCCTGGAAACCCCACATGGCCTCTCCGTGAGGCCCTCCCCCGGCAGGTGAGGCCTGCAGGGGCTGCCCCGTCCCGAGAGAGATGCCCCCCTCGGGGGCTGAGGCCTGGCTCCGCGGGCACCACCGCAGCCGCGGCTCAGGGAGCACAGGGGGCCTCCCCTCGTGCCCCCCACTCCGCATACGTGCTGGGAGTCTGGGAAGGCCGGACTGGTCCCCTTTGAGGAAGAGGGTGCAGGTGCTGTCAGGGCTTCCCGGCCCCAGGCAGGCCCAGCTTTCTTCTCTGCTCAGGGTCACTGAGGCAGGATGTGACATCTGAGAGGCCAGAAGAGTAAGCCACGAAACTAAGCCGGCAGGAATGACCTCACACTATGCCTAAGAATCCCCGAGTGCGTCCTGGAGACGTCATCTTGCTGCCTCGCGGGTCTGGGCGAGCTCTGGCTTGGGTGGCGCCTTACGTGTTTCCATCAGGTGCCTCATGTCGCAGGTTGTGTCTTGGTTCAGCACAGGTGTTTTCGTGATATTATTCTGAGCCACTTTTCACTTCTCCTGGGTCCAAAGAGCATTTTGTTTTCGTGTGGGCGGGGACGGGTTGGTTTGGTTTGTTTTGTTTCGTTTCATGACCTCAGCAGAGACGGGGCAAGAGAAACTAATATATTTTGTGATATTAATATAGTCCCTGCTCTCTGCACCGGGGATATTTATGTTGTGTGTCTGTGGAAATAGGCATTCGGCGAGCACATGTTGGCTAGTGTGTCTGTAGGTGTGGAATGGAGGGACTCCGGGGAGAAGGAAAGGGAGCGTAGGAAGACAGGAAGCGGAGGCCGCGCCCGAGCGCCGTGCGTGCGGCCACCTCCCTGGGATCCCTGTGCCTCCTGTTTGCCGCTGAGTCAGGAGAGCCGCATGTTCCAAACAAGCCCTAAGGGACGGGGGTTGCTGCTCCCCGAACGAATGTCCTCTCGGGGGCGGCGGGGGCGTGGACAGTCCGGGACCCCTGGACTTTCTTTTCAAGGATGCTCAGCCCCACGGCCAGCCCCCCGCAGCAGCCAGAATCACGGCCTCTGGATCTCAGTTACCAAACCACAGGGTGTCTGACAATATAAAGAACTAAAGAGTCAGGCCCCGGTCCTTCCTCTGCCAAAAAGAACGGGTAAAAGAGTGGGAACAAAGCATTATTGGTGTATTTTCGGCATCAGGAGCCTTGGAAAATCATGGGAGGGGGGCGCAGGCCTGTCTGCTGTCGGGGGGCCGCTCACGCCGCCTGCCCAGCGCCTGGACGGAGGCCTGTCCACGACGGTCCAGCAGACGGGAGCTCCGCTGGCACGTCCCTGTGCAGCCCCCCGCCCCCCAACGTCGTTGCAATGAAGCATCTTCACCCAAAGGACGGGAGAGAGAGCACAGGTGGCACAAAAACTTTGGAACGTTTGACAAGTCCCGGAAAAGCCAGTGTGTAAGCTCCCCCCACCCCCGAAGACCAGCATCCTTTAGCGTCACAGTGAGGTGGTTTACCCACCGCGCACCTTCTGTGAATGAACGCGGCTGCGCACACCCAGACAGCGCGTGTGCCCGGAGCTCCTACAGGTTTGCCTGGCTGTGGAGTCTGTTCGTTGCCCTGCTCCCATCTGATGGAGGGAGTGACCCCCCCCTTTGGTGAACCAAGGAGGCAGGATCTTAAGTGTCAGTAACTCCGTTTTGGAAAATCCCGTGGGACGTGGTGGCCTCCTTCCCTCTGACACCCCGATATATATAGTTATATATGTAAATATCTGAATACCCCCGATAACGGGGAAGACCATGTACAGAGCAGCCTTCCCAAACGGGGCCCAGGCAAAAAGCCACTCTTGCTGCTTGGCTGGGACATGCTGGTGACTCAGCTTTGGGGACAGATTCTCAGGTGCGCCTACCCGTCCTGGTCCAGCCGGGATGCTCCAGAGCGCATCCTGTCTCTGCCTTCTCACCTGGGAGCATTTCAGGGAGCCACCATCAGCCTTGGGTTCACGAGAGGAGGAGGCCCGCCCCCCAGAGACCAAGACCTGGAGTCCGCTCCCTCCCCTGAGCTGTCCCCACGGGGCTTGGAGCACCCGCCCCCCCGCCCCCCACGGGACCCCGGCCTCCGAGCCTCTGCGCGCAGGCCTGCGTCTGGACATTGCCCACCAACACCGGCCTCGGAGAGTCCCAGAGTAACCTACTACCTCCCCCATCGCCCCTGCCGCCCCCAAGGCCCCCGCCCCCCGTTCGCACTCAACACCCCCCACCATCCGCACCCTGAAAACCCACCCACGAGCCCTTCTCGGGTCCCGCGGCCCAGTGGTGTGGCTGTTACCAATGTTTACAACCAAGGGCCACCTCCTTTTAGATATGTTTACTCTCCCACGTCCAAGGCCGCTTGCTGGTTTTGAGTTTCGTGTCCATTTGCTCCTTCCCTGGTTCGGGCCAACTGGAGCACACGACCTGACTCCTGGCACCCTCCCCCGACCCCCTCCATCAAGGCAGTGCGTGAGGACCACGTGGGAAGGAAATTTCTTGTACATATTCAGCACAGTCCCTAGAGTATGAACTTGTACTATTGTTCTGTAAAGAGGGTGAAATAGAGCTTATTGTAAAGCTTGGGACAAGTAGAGTATTGTATTTGTAACAATATCGTTCTTTGTATACACAAAACTCAATGATCTCTCTATATAAATATAAATTATATAAATAAAATATATATACACGTGAGCCTGGAATGTTGGCGCCACACACCCACTGAATGTAGCTCCTCTGCGAGTCCCCGGCCCGTCCCCCCCCCCTCCCCCCCGCTGTACTGTTTTGGGGGTTGTGATGTATTCGGTCTGTTTTCTTCCTTTAATTGAACGCTAATGTCTGTAAGAGTTGCTGCACAATAAACAAAAACATCACCTCTTGGCCCCGGCCAGGTGTCCTGTCGTTTCAGGGAAGGGACGGGAGGGACCGTGGGTAGGGGAAAGATTGTGTCCCTCACCTGTCCCCCCCACTCCTAACCATGCGCAAGCCACCTCCTGGTCCTTCTCTAGGGCCTGCTTGCTGCCTGGAGCCCAGGCGTCTTCTGAAGGGGTGCGTCCCGTGACCCCCACCGGCTGGGTCCCCTGTGACCGCTGATACTGCAGCACACGAGGAGGAAGGTCCCAGCGGTCCCCTGTTGTCACCAGCACCAGGTGGGAGCGGTGGGCGGGCGGGCGTGCACCTCTCAGCAACCCCCCGGGGGTGTGCTGTGGGTGGTGTGTGCCCCCCCAGGTGGCACCCCAGGCCATCCCCTCTCTGCTTGAGCGCCCCTGCAACTGCAGAATTAGAGAAATCCACGCACCCACCCTGCCACACACACAGCTCCATTCTAGTCCTCTAACTCCCCCTTACACGGCGAGCTCCTGCTTACTGAGCCCCTCCGAGCTTGCCATCCGTCTCGCGGGGACTGTGTGAGGGTCAGCTAAGGCTCCAAAGCCTTTCGGGACGAGCACGGCTCACGCAGGGCACGGGAGTACTGGCCCCTGTCGCCTTTTAAGGCCCTGTCTCAAAGGGACCCTCCTCACAACTTCTTCTTTTTTGATGGCATGAAGGGGAATGGGATTGTGGAATGCCTCGGCCCCAAGTGAACCTAAGACTTGGCAGCCCTGGAGATGCTGACCTGCAGCCTGCCCACATGTGTGCCCTGTCCCCTTTCCCCACGAAGGCAACTCCAGACAGGGGAAAAGTGAAGCCATTGGACCAGTACAAATCATTTTCTGCGAGCACGGAGTTTGTACAGATGTTTGACTTCCAAGCACCAACAGCTGCTCAGCAAAGGGTGTAGGGACTGGCTGTCTCTGTTGCACTGTGGAGGGCTGTTTGCCAGCCATCACCTGAATGCCCCCACTGATACATCCCTCTGTCCTGGTGCTGCCACGGCATCGCCAGCCCTCTGGGGCCCTGCAGAAGACACCTGCCAGGAACCAGCACACCTCGTTGCGTAGGATCCTCTTGCCACCTTCTTGGAGTTACTCCCTGCCCGTTGTCATACAGAGAAAAGCAGGACTCCAGGTGGAGAATAAGGCTGGGCCTGATGAAACACTAGTGGAGCCACAGTTCCAAATGCAGACAGGTGCCCTAGAGAGGAAAAGATGTGGCAGGCGGGATGTATTTCCTCCAGAGTTTGAGACCCTGAAAAACAACAGGTGGCATCTGGTGTGCTGTTCTTGAGTTTTAGTTCAGGATTAGTTGGGTTTCAGCCTGGATTTTGGAAGAGAGGAAATGTTACCAAAGTTCCCTTGGGCTTTAGGGCGAGACCTTGCTAAGTGAACGTGAGTGGGAAAACTTGTTTTAAAAAGGCAGATTCCAGGGTCCCACCCTCTGAGGATTCTGATGTATTGGGGCCTAAGCTGGGACATAGGAGCCTGTCTTCTCAGGCCCCCACCCCCACACACACACCTGATGCGGCTCAGGCTGTCCTGGAAGTTGCTTTAAAGGGCTGTGCCATTCCTTCTTTACCTGCCTCCCCCGACCCCCAAATTAAATTGCAGCTGTTTGTGTTGTTTTATATTTTCTATATTTCCTTGGTTCTTGAAAAAGGAATGATAGAAATAAAGTTATTTGCTTTAGGAAAAAAAAAACATGCACCCCCGGACTGCACGAGCAGCAGCCGCAGCTCAGGAGGTTCCCCAGAGATGCTGGCAGTGTCTCTGCTCAGTTCAGGTGGCCCGAGGACCCCTGAAGCTCCAGCTTGGCTGGCAGAGCATTATAAATTGATGTATTTTATTTCATCCCACAAATGCATATTTTACTTCCTGGTAAAAAACAACAACAACAACAAAAAAAAAACCTTCTGGAATGTCAATGCATAAATTTTTAAAAGTTAAAAATACGACTCCCCTACAAATACAGAATGAACACATAGCAAAGATTTATTAACTCATTATGACAAAGTGAGAATAATAATAAAGCTGCTCCAAAGAGCATTTTGAGGTACCAAGTGTCTACAGACATTTAAAAAGGAATGTTAGAATAAAATGGCCAGGCGAGCGACTCTAAGTGGCCCGTGTCCTTTAAGGCACCACAACCATAATCCTTGGGTTATCTTGTCTACCAAGCGGCAACCATTCGTCTGTCTAGCTGGGGGCAAGAGGGTGGGTAGCTGGATGGTGATCAGAGCTGTCAGAGAAGTAAAGTGTGTTTGAAAAGAGCACCCACATTCATACCAGCTTTCCTCCTCACAGGAGTGGGAGCAACCCAAGCATCTACCAACAGACGAATGAATAATCAAAATAGGAGAGAGGGGGAATATTACGCAGCCTTGAAAAGGAAGCAAATTGTCACAGGCTACAACATGGATGGAGTTTGAAGACGTTATGCTAAGTGACATAAACCAGTCTCGAAAGGACATCTACTGTATGACTTTAATGAGAAAGCTAGAGCAGTCAGATCACAGAGAGAGAAAAAAGAACGCTGGCTGCCAGGGCCGGGGGAGGGGAGAAGAGGGATCCATCATTCAGTGGATCCATGATTTCAGTTTGGGAAGACGGAAAAAGCCCTGGGGATGGATGGTGGACAGGGTTGTACAACAGCGTGAATGTACTTAATGCCACAGGACTTTAAACTGAAAGGTGGTTAAAGCAGTAAAATTTTGTTAGGCATATTTTACCACAGTGTTTCTATTAAAAATAAAGCATGGGATGGGTATGGGAGTTTTTTTTATATGGGATGGCTAGGAAAGGCCTCACTGCGAGGGAATGTGGGAGGTCCCGGCGGATGTGTAAGGGGTGAGCGTCCCAAGCTGAAGGGACAGCACACACAAAGGCCCTGAGGCCAGATCTTGCAGGGAGCGCGGGAGGCAGGGTAGGAGGCCAGCGTGGCTAGCGACGAGCTGGAGATGAACTCCGCCAGGTAGGGTGACGCCGGCAGATGTAGGGTGTTGTTAGCACTCTGGCGCTCCCTGCAAACACACACACACACACACACACACACACACACACACACACACACACACACACACGCCCAGCTCACTGCTCATTCCCTGAAACCACCCCTTTTCAATAGGGAACCAACTTGGCAGGGGCTGGCATCTGGCGCCATCTGGTGGCATCACATGCGAACTAATCCCCGCGACCACCTGCGCTACCACACGGGTGAGCGAGTGAGGAATCTCAGCCACTTCCCAGGCCCTTCTCCAGACCAGGAGTGGGACTTGCTAGAAGCCACACAGTGAGTCGTCACTCCCTGGGAGCTGCTGGGGGAGGGACGGGGGGCCTCGTCTCCCCCCTGGCCAGGCCTGGATTGCCTGGAGACACTGGGGAGCAGAGTGCTGTGACCTTGGCCTTGGGCCACCTGCAGAGTCTTGGCGAGGGCCGAAGAGCACAGCCAGCTGCTGGTTCCCCATGCCTTCTGCTAGGCTGCAGGGCTGAGGGCAGCCCTGCGCCGGGTGGGACGCACAGCCTTGCTGCCGCCTGGAGCTCCTCACCCGGAGCCCACTGCCCGATCTGCTCCTGTGGGTAATCTTAACCAGCCGCCTGACCACATCGCAGCCCTCTTTCTCCTCCAATCCATAGTCTCTGATGAGCAAGGGCCAAATTTTTCTCAGCTTTCTAGTCAGGGCAGCTCATAATTAGAAAAGTCACGGACAGGGATTCAAAGTATAACCAGGTATTATATTGGTTATAGTCTCTCTGTGCCATCCTGGGCAAGTTAATTAACCAACCTGGGCAACTACTTCTCCAGCTGTCACAGGCACAGCTCGTCCCCCTTAAGAGGAAAGACGTGCCCTTGAAGCATCTCACATGTACAACAGAGGCGGTCGTGATGTGCAAAGTCCAGAACTAGTCCTGGAGTGTTAGGGAACTCTTCTCAGAGGAAGGGATGTCTCTGGGGGGTTTTGAAGATAGCGTAGGAGTTTTCCAGGTCCCACAGCAGGGGAAGCATATTCCAGGCCGAGGAATAGGAACCTGAAAAAATATGACGAGAGGATCGAATAGCACTTGGTCCTCCGGAAGCATCGAGTGCTGGCTCTCCACCATGTCCACTTAGCTAAGCCGGAACCTGGTTTTCCAGATTCACTTTCCTGTAAGATTCTACATTCGGGTCGTTCACAAGGGAAGTTTGAGTGACATCTGGACGGCAGACAGAAACATCAGCCAAGACCTGCTGAGGGTCAGTCAGCAGCTGGGCGCTGCTGGGGGCACAGACCATCCAGCAGCTCCTCCATTTCTGAGACCTGGACCAGGTACGTGTGCAGCAGCTCCTCTGACAAGTCACCACGTCACTGAGCTGGGAAGTGCAGGTGACACACTCAGTGCCACTCTGCGTCCACCCCTGCCCGCCCCAGCCCCCGTTCACATCCACTCTCCTTTACAGCAGGCAGCCCCGCAGAGCCAGAGGCGCAGGCCTCCCTGGGCTCCCTCCGCAGCTCCCAAGCCACACGCCGTCCGGTCCCCACAGTGTCTGGGGCACATCACTCGTGGTGACCAAACCCGAACAGACGGAGAAGGAAACATAAGAGTGAAGCAGCTCCGTCTGGGGCGGATTGCAGAACATTCTGGAAGGCCTGCTAAACAGCTTCGACTCTTCCCCTGCAGCCCCCTCCAGCCCCTGGTGCACCCCCACTCCTGGAGTCTGTAGACGAGAGCGTGTCCAGCTCCACGACGAGTTTGCTCTCGGGAAGAGCTGGGGCGCAGACACGCTGCTCCAGCCCCGGGTCCGTGGAGGGCACGGCCGTGAACCTACCCGCCTCCACCCCGGACACACCTGGTCCTCACAGCCATCGGCCAGGGCAAGTGAGGCTCAGAGGCTTAGGTGGAGACGCGGCCCCAGGACACACAGCGGCGAAATAGCAGGGGGTGTCCCAGCCCCGGGACGGGCCCTCCGGCCCCGGCCTCATCACAAGAGGAAACCTGAAGGAACGTGGGTGCCCTCACCCGCCGGGGGGGGCCAACAGGGCGACCACCCCACGACCCCCAAACTCCCTCCCTGCCTCCAGACTGGCTGGAGCTCCTCGCTTGTCAGGAACAGGGTTGCCGAGGAAGCCGTGGGTGCTCCTGACTTCCAGGGTCCCCAACCTCCGTCGGCCCCGGATGCCGCAGGGCTTCAGAGGACATGGGGCGCCCGGCTCCCGGCGGGGGCGGGGTGGGGGCCCCCCAGGCCGGGCCTGCCGCAGCCAGCTCGCCTTCACCCTCCAGAACCCGCGGCCCGAGTTTCGGACTTTTGTCGTTACACAGGGTCATGGGTAAAATGAACGGCCTCACTCCCATACAAAGGTGACCGGTAACCGAGCCTCGGCCACCACCTCGCTGCGTCCACCCGGCCGCGCCCGCGCCCCGAGGACCCGCAGCTCCCCGTCCCCGCGGTGGCCCCGGGGACCTGGCGCTGCCAGCCTGCCCCCTGCCCGCGCCGTGGCGGGACCACCGACACCCCGGACCAGAGCAAACGTGACTCCTCGTCCCGTCAATTATCTGCAAGTGGCGGAGCAAACGTGACTCTAAATTAAACCGAAACGTTTCGGGGCTGCAGCCACTGCCCAGCGCCTCGCAGGGAAACCGAGGAAAGCGCCTCGCCACAGCCAACCAGCCGGCGGCCGATCTGGCCAAGAAGTCACTCTCCTCTTCCGCCAACAAGGCCGCTGCGACACACACTCTGGTCATTTCGCTTTTGTCTTGACATGGAAACGGCAGCCGAACTGAAGCCAGCGCTGCACTGCGGGCCCGGAGGTGAGGGCCGCCCGCCCACTGCGCAGTGGCCGTACCTGCCTCGGCCCGACCCGCTCTGGGTGCCCAGTCGGGAGCCCTGGCGAGGGGAGCTGGCAGGAAACCGAGCCCCGCTGCGGCTGCAGGGGCGGCCCTGCGTGGGGGGGTCCGTGGGAGCAAGCCATTTATTATCTGCACATCGTGGGCTACGCATCCCTCATGCAAGTTAATTTATACTGTACTTGTGGGGTGTGGAGGGGGTTCATTCTTCCCCCCGAGAGCTGGTGGTTGACCCCTGCCCAGCGTCACTGCTCTGGGCCAGTTCTTCAGGCGGCTTGGGCCGTCCCCAGGCTCACTTGTGGGGAGCCGGCCTGCAAATCTTTATTTAAAAAATTAAGAGTGTTCTCGTGGCCCATTTGGGAGCAGACACGTCAAAGTGTCAACGAGTCTTGTGGGGTATGTGTCGTGGCACAGGGGGCTCTGGTGAGGGGAGGGATGCATCTGGGCAACAGCTGAGGGTCCCTCCGGCGCTGGCCCGGGGGGCTGGGGGCTCAGATCAGGCTCCCGCGGCTCCCCGAGGCCTGCAACCCCAGGACAGACGCGGTTCACGGTCAACAAGGCCCATCTTTCTATCCCACCGCCCTGCCCGACGTGGCCCCCGGAAGCCCCCCACAGCCCGCATCTCCTAGTGACTTTCCGAGGCAAGGCCCTCCCCACTCACCAGGGCTGGGGGGCACCAGCCAGGCCCACTGGCCGTCCCCCTGGGACTGACGTTCTGCGGGCACGTTGGACAGTTCGTCACAGGGCGGGGGTCACCTGTGTTTTACTGAGAAGCAAACTGCCCCCAGGCGTCAGCAGTTTGCCCAAAGTACCAGAAGCGTGACTGTCCCCGTGGTCCCGCCTGGCGCTTGCCCCGCAGACGCAGCGCCTTCCCTCGGCCCCAGAGGAGCAGCGTGGCCGCAGGCACCCAGGTACCTGGAACGCCAAACAGGATGCTCGTCACAAGATGTCACCTGCGGGGGTCGGGGGGGGGGGGGTGCAGCCACCTGGGAGTGGGGCCCAGGAGCAGGATGCGAGGGGCGCCGTTGGCCTTGGCCGGGAAAGGTCAGCTGCACGCAGGGCCCACAGGAGTGGGCCATCTGTCCTGCGTCTCACTTTTCCGGGAAGAAGGACCCTAGGGACTGCCCCAGTGCCCCCCGCCCGAGCTGCTGGCTCCAGCCTGCGGGGGAGGGGGTGCGGAGACCGAGGGTGCCCAGGCCGCCCTCTGCCGCGGGCCCCGGCTCCCCACCGGACTCCCCTCCCGCACCCAGGCGTTCGGGAAGCGGCTTCATCTCCTGGTTGTCCTCACCTGGAAAGTGGAGGCGCCGACGCTAGCTGAGCTTGGGGGGGGGGGGGGTGCTCCGAAGAGGGAGAGAAAGCAGCCGAAGTGCTCAGCTCAGCTCCTGGCCGCCGAAGCTTCCGTGGGGGACAGGCCGCGGCCGTTGTCTCAGCAACGGACACTGACTGAGGGGGCCCCGAGTGACACCCTGAGGCCCTGCCTCAAGGGGACCGTGTGTCTCCGCGGGGCCTCCCCAGCCTGACGGGTGCGCCCACGTGTGATGTTGTGCAGCCACCTGCTGGGCGGGATGGGAACCGAGCGACTCCGCCTTAAAGGCCTTAAAACTGGTTTCTGCTCTTCCAGGGAAATGCGTCTGAGCGCTTGGCCCGGGGTAGGGTCACTCCCCACGGATTGTTCAGGGCCTCTGTTACGCAGATTTTTTTTTAAGATTTTGTTTATTTATTTGACACAGAGAGAGAAAGAGAGCACAAGCAGGGGGAGCGGCAGGCAGAGGGAGAGGGAGAAGCACGCTTCCCACGGAGACGGGACTCGATCCCAGGACCCCAGGATCATGACCTGAGCCGAAGGCAGACGCCTCACCGACGGAGCCCCCAAATTTCTCTTTAGTAAAAAAGAAAATAGCCCGTTGATGTTACCTTGGCTTACGTATAGTAGGTGAGGGAGGGTCGGGGGAGACCAAACCCTTCCCATTCTGAGGCTTGGCTCAAGTGACTTTCAGAAAAAGGTGGACTAGGTGGAGAAAAGGTATTGAGTTGGGGCCTGGAGGTGAAAGAGGATCTCCACTGATGCCACCCCAATTCCAGAACCTTCCATCCTGTGTAGAAGCGCTCACTGGCCTGGATTCCAGGGGTCCCCACCAATCTGGCCAGGAGGTGGTATGTCTCGGGGACTCCACAGCTCTGTTCCACAGCTCTGGATGCCCAGGGAGCCCCAAGAGCAGCTCACCCCAGCGAGGTGGTGACATCAGCCCAAGGGCAGCTTCTCAGTGGATGCTGGATCCTGACGCCTGAACCTCCACGGCCAGTGCCTGCAGTTCCCCAACCAGAAGGAGCGGCCAGGGCACGGCACTGGAGCAGGCGCTCCGTGGACGATACTTCCACGCACCCTCGGTCCACAGAGCACCGGTGACCCCATCCATCCTCCCCTTTCTCAGAGTCCCTGCTTCTGGAACCCACTGCCACCCCAATCTCCAAGCCACGAAGAGGGACATTGTTCCTAAAAACAAAGAAACCAACCAACAAATACATCACGTGGAAATGGAGACGTTAAATGAACCAAGAGAATTTACCATTGTCAGAGGTCCAGCCATCCGGTGCCTCTGACTACACAATGGCAAATCTGATGATCTTTGTAGAGTAAGTGGAACTTCTGGGTTCTTTATTTAGATTACGGTGATTCAGTCAGCAAGCATTCACTTAGTATTAATCCTGTGCCAGGGGCCGGGGAGGCCACAGTGAACAAAACAAAACCTCTGCCCTCCTGCAATTTATAGTCCAATGGAAGAGACAAAAACCAAACAACTTACATAAGTAAAAATACATAGTTACACTAAGTTAGGATGTGTGCTAGGGATAAATATTAAGCAATGAAAGGATGGGAGTGCCAGAGGATTGCAGTTTTGGGGAGCATGGCCAGAAAAGGCCTCACGGAGAAGGAAACATGTGAGTGGGCAAAACACAGAGATTTCAAAAAGCATTCCAAGCAAGGAGATGGCAGGTGCAAAGGCCCTGGGGCATGTTCAGAAACAATGAGGCAGCCGGAGGAGAGGGTGGGAGGAAGGGAGAGGGTAAGACCACCAAGTCAGAGGTAATCCTAGGGTAGGTACATGGGGGTGCTGTAAGGTACTCAAAGGATTCTGGCTTTTATTCTGAGCCAGGTGGCAGCCATCGAAAGGTTTTGAGCAGAGGAGGAAACTGATCCGATTTATGTTTTAATAGGATTGCTCTGGCTGCTGCCAAGGAGAAGCGAGCAAGGAAGCAATACACATCTTTGACTCTTGCCTCTCTCTTCCACATCCAGGTAGCCCCAGAGTTTTGACAATCCTGTCTCCAAAGAACTTAGTCCTCCAGATCAGGTTCTCAGGGCTGCCCTTCTCAATCGTGCTAGGCGAGCCTGTATTTAAAATCCATATTTAGGGAGGGTGGCTCAGTGGTTGAGTGTCTGCCTTCGGCTCAGGGTGTGATCCCACGGTCCTGGGATCGAGTCCCACATCAGGCTCCCTGCAGGGAGCCTGCTTCTCCCTCTGCCTCGGTGTCTCTCATGAATAAATAAATAAAATCTTTAAAAAATTAAATAAATTTTAAAAATCCATGTTTAATCTTTATACGTAAGCCATTTTTCTGATTACAAAAGGGTTGCATATTCCTGTGAGGTTTTTCAAAAAAATTTAGAAAAGTAGGAAAAGGGAAAGGGCAATCACAGATATTCTCAGTGCCTAGAGAGAATCATGAACATTTTGCTGCGTTTCCGCCCATTGTGCATTGTGTGCTGCGCTATAGTTCCTAGATCCTTTTTGTTTCTGTTTTACTTGACATTATATTGTAAACTCCTCCTCGTGTCATTCAGAATGCCTTTGAAGACATTCTTTACTGGCTACACATTGTTCTATCACACACACCACCTGAAAACCTTTTAACATAAAATTTAACTCCTCTGTTTGCTGGGCATGAGGCTTCTTTCAACTTTTCCTCGCTGTTTTTCTATTGTACTGCGATCATTAATTTTTGTTTTATTTTTTAAGATTTATTTACTTATTCATGAGAGAGAGGCAGAAACACAGGCAGAGGAGAAGCAGGCTCCCCATGGGGAGCCCGATGTGGGACTCGATCCCCGGACCGGGAATCACGACCTGAGCCAAAGGCAGACACTCAACCCTGAGCCACCCAGGCGTCCCATTATCTTTATTATTAACTCCTACCCTGATAGTATTAGCAAAAACATCTCAACGGGGTGGGGGGATCCGCATTTTCAGTTTTTTTCCACTGCAACCCATGCTGGATGGGGCCTGTGGGCTCTTTCCGGGGCTTTTTCCATCAAATCCAACCACCCAGCCTGGCATTGCAGGGTCTCTACAAGCCTGCTTCTAACTCTCATCCTGCCTCATCTCCTGCAGCTCCTCCCTGCTTCTGGAACCAACGGCCTTCAAAACACAGCCTCCCCCCCGCCCCGCAGCAGGACTTCGTCGTCTGCCTGTAACGCCGGCCACCCCATTCCTGCCCATGCAGATCCCGCACGGTCCTCCGCGGCCCTACCCCGCATGACTGGCTCACTGCCCTGTGAGGCCTCCAGTACTTGTCACCCATGTTGCCCGGCAGGCCGTGCCATGTGGGCGGGAACTGCGTCCGGCTTGCTCACTTGTCTACCCAGCATGCCCAGCATGGGGCCTGGCACACGGTATACAGCACACAGTGTGCTCAGAGTGGTCACCAGTTGGCTCCGTTGTGTTCAGTCAGCGACACCGCCTCTTGAGCTGCATCTGAATCTGACCGTGTCTCAGGACTTCTCCTGCGTCCTCCTTAGAACAAGCCACCACCGTTTCCACTCTGTGGGTAACTACAGCAGCCTCCTGCCCTCTGTTCTCTCTTCTCTCTTCCTCCTCCACCACCCAGCAGCCAGAATATTTCAGGAACACATGCCAAGACCACTCTGGCCCCAGGGCCTTTGCCCTTGCTGTGTCCTCTCCTAGTGGCCACGTGGCTCATCTCCTCTCAGTCAGGTCTCTGTTGAAATGTCACCTCAGCAGAGAGGATTTCTCTAAGCACATCTGATACAATGCAGCATGGCCTCGTCTGTTCATTCTGCTTGGAGCAGCAACACCTGTCACCTCCTGTCCTTTCATTGTGCTTTATTTCTCTTCATAGTTCTTATTACTGTTGCTGTTATTTTAGTCATTTCTTTATTATCTGGCTCCTCACACTCAAATATAAGCCCCAGTAGCACAAGGATGGCATGTGTTTGGTCACTGCTCCATCCCAGGTCCCGGAGCTGCACCCAATATCTAGTTGTCATTGGTTAGTATTTGCTGAGTGAGTGAATGATGCATCAATGAAGGTGAGCTTTTCTCTCTATCCCACAGGATGAGGAGAGGCTTAGATCTCCAGGGAGAGCAAGGAGTGGATTCTGGAGGAGGATCTCAGTCTAAGCAAAAACCCCAGGGGGGCCCTGGGTGGCTCAGTGGTTGAGCTTCTGCCTATGGCTCAGGTCATGATCCCAGGGTCCTGGGATTGAGGCCTGCATCGGGCTCCCAACAGGGAGCCTGCTTGTCCCTCTGCCGGTGACTCTGCTTCTGTGTGTCTCTCATGAATAAATATAATATTTAAAGAAAAAATAACCCTGGGAGAAGTCCCGTGGCAGAGCTAAAGTCTGAAGGCTTCCTATACACACAACAGTACTGTGGTGGTTTTAAAAACACATCCACATATTTTGGGGTACGCCTCCCTTCAATAGGTGCAGCTTACTTCCCCTCCTGAGGGTGCAGGCTGGACTTACTGGCTTCTAACAAACGGAAGTGGTGGAATGGCACCTCCAAGGTATGATAGAAGAAGCCTGTGGCTTCCCTCTGAGGGGTCTCTGTGTAGTTTTTCTCCATCTCTCAGATCACACTCTATGGGGGAAGCTGGCTGCCATGCCGTGAGCATCCCCATGGATGGGTCTACACAGTAAGCAACTAAAGTCTCCAGGTGATAGCCAATGATGAATAGAAGCCTGTCCACAGCCACGTGAGTGGGCCTGGAAGCAGATCCTGCGGTCCTGGATGAGTCTGCCGCTCTAGCTGACTGTTTGACAGCAACCTCATGACCAACCCAAAGCCGGAACCATCCAGCCAAGCTGCTCCCAGGTTCCTGATGCTCAGTGCCTATGATGTAGTAACTATGTATTGTTTTTTTGTTTTCGTTTTTGTTTTTAAAGATTTATTTATTTATTCATTCAGAGAGAGAGAGAGAGAGAGGCAGAGACACAGGCAGAGGGAGAAGCAAGCCCCATGCAAGAAGCCCGATGCGGGACTTGATCCTCGGTCTCCAGAATCACGCCCTGGGCTGCAGGTGGCGCTAAACTGCTGCGCCACTGGGGCTGCCCTACTACGTATTGTTTGAGGGTCATTTGTTCCACAGCAAGAGATGACTGATACAGTCCGTCAGCGTGCTTTGCTCAGTCCCATGCCATAGGTAATGCTGTATCATTGGTGGCTGTGATACCAGTTCCTAAACTGGCTGCTGTTGGAGCAGGTGGGAAGAGCACATGGCCAGTCCCTTCTGGGCACCAACAATGTGGTTGGTGTGTGTAGTGAGATATAGGCTTCTGGGCTGGACTCGGCGAGATTTAATCTCACCGACTGTGTGATCCGAAGCAAGTATTTTAACATTTCAGAAACTCCTTTTAATCACTTATAAAATGGTAACAGTAAAGCAATCAGGCATGTGGTAAAGATTACAGAGATTAATTCCGCCCACTGCTCAGCACAAGCTCTGCATACTGCTACAGCTCATTCTCTTTGCCGTTCTTTTTTCTTGCTACTCACGTGGCAAGTCTTCCCTGACTACTAACTCATCTCAAAATTCCAACTACAAAAATCATTCATGAATCTCAAGCCTTATTTTTATTTTTTTATTATTTACTTATTCTTTTAGAGAGGGAGGTGGGGGAGGGGCAGAGGAAGAGAGAGAATCTTTTAAAAAAATAAAAAGATTTCATTTATTTATTTGTGAGAGAGAGAATAGAGGGAGAGGGAGAAGCAAACCCCATGGAGCAGGGAGCCCGATGTGAGACTTGATCCCAGGACCCTGGGATCATGACCTGAGCTGAAGGCAGATGCTTATCCCACTGAGCCACTTTGGTGTCCCTCAAGCCTTATTTTTAAACAGGTGGATTTACTGTGATGGTAGTAAAATTCAAGTGTGATGGCCCCTCACTTACATGTACCCCTTTCAAGGCCTTGTACCTAGTTTCATATTCTTAATTTTGTATTCTTTTCCCTTAAGAGAGGTCTCTAATCACAATAAAAATATATCACACTCTATAGAATGCAAGTAAAGTAGTAAATAAGAAAAATCAGGGGTGCCTGGGTGGCTCAGTTGGTGGGCATCTGCCTTCAGCTCCAGTCATGGTCTGAGGATCCTGAGATGGAGCCCCGCATCAGGCTCCCCACTCAGTGGGGAGTCTGCTTCTCCCTCTCCCTCTGTCTCTCCCCTTGCTTGTGCTCTCTCTCTCTCCCAAATAAATCAATAAAAATCTTTAAAAGAAAAATCATTGTACTAAATACATTTCTCAATAAAAATAATAAAATGAATTCAATTTCCAGCTCAAAGCACTTTAAAAAGAACAAAGTAAACCAAAAGAAAGCATAAAAAATAATAAAGATAAAAGCAGAAATGAGAGAATAGAGAAACAATAGACGTAACTAACAAGCAAAATTCTGTTTTTTAAAAAACTTAACAAACTTAACAAATCATTAGCTAACTTGATCAAGATAAATAGGAGAGAACACAAATACCACAAAATAAAAGATGTCAAGAGGGAAATAACTATTGCAACAGAAGGAAAATTTACAAGTGTAAGAGACAACTTCACAAGACTTCTTTGCAAATAAATCTGGAAAAACATGTCAAATGGATGATTTCCAAGGAAAATTAAAATTACCCAAATTGACCACCATTAGAGTTAGAAAATTTTAATGGACCAATTCCATTTAAGAAATGGAGAAATTTATTAAGGAACCAGCCTACACAGAAGCACCAGACTTTCCACAACAAAATCTACCACACCTTCAAAGATCAGATAATTCAATGCTCTTAAAATATTCCACAGCATTGAAAAGAAAGGAAAACTTCTTGTTCTATGACACAGATATAACACTGATAGCTAAACAAGAAGCAATACAGATAAATATATAGACCAGTATCATTCATAAGTATCCCTGTAAAATTTCTAAATGTTAGCAACAATGAGTCTAACATCACATTAAGAAAATAATACATCAAGAATAAGTGGTATTTGTTCAAGAATGCAGTGTTGGGTCACTTTTACAAATCCATTAAAACCATAGTCCACATTAATAAACCTATGGCCAAAAAAATCATGATTATCTCCATAAATGCTGAGGATAATTCAATATCTCTTCACAGAAGAAGAAAAAGAAGAAGAAAAAACACCCAAGAACTTAGAGAACTTGTGGTACTTTCTTAACATGATGGAATCATCCTAAAGCTAATATTTAATAGGAAAGCATTGGAGGCATTTCCTCTAAGATCAGGAACAAAGCAAGGATGTTCACTATCTCCACTACTCTTTGACACTGTACTAGAGATACAGGCCAGTGCAATTAGACAAGGGAAATCAAGTTGAACCATAAGAACAAGTGAAGTGCGAAGGTTTTCTTATGAAGATTACCTGAACTGAGTTAATTTGACAGCTCTTAAAGGGCTCCCAATAAATGTTGGTCATTATTACCATTTTTAAGTGATACATCGGCGTTAATGTTACAGTCACTTAAGAGTTCCTGCGACTTGTTTCCTTTACCTTCTCAGAGTTCCATGCTGTGGCAGTCCAGGGAAAAATAAGCTGTCTGTGATGACAGAAGGCAGAAGACATAAGTCAAGGTCTTGTATTTTGGCATTTTCAGGTTCTGTGATATTCAGCAAATGAACTAACCTCTCTGGATGGTGGGCTCCTCATTTATAAAATAAAGAGGCAAGCCTCTGTCCTTGACACCTCTGATATTGTAGTTTATGATTTATTGTTGAAAACCCACTTGCCTCCACTAAGCAGTGGGAGAAACAGCTCCTGTCAAAAGCAAAAATAATTCCAGCAACTCTCCTTGCTTGGATCCTTTCCTGCCAGATATGTGTCCCCACTCTCACTATGAAATGCTCCCTTAGCTCCTTCTGAATTTATGTTCAGTATCTAAAGACACTGGAAAATCTCCATACACCTGGGACCTACAGCCACTTTTTCAGAGAGAAAAGAACTATGATTCACCCAGAACTTTGGCCCTAGCTCTCTTGTTAGGGCAAAACACAAAAGATCTTGCCGGCTAGTGGAATGAAAGGAAGATTCCTACCAAGACAATGACATGCCTGAGGCCAGGGACACAGTGTGGCAAGAGGCTCTCACTCAGAAAAGGAACCCATCAGATTCTGACAAAGACTCTGTCCTTGGCCAAACTTAAATTGGCTCCTCTGAGTCCTCTTTCTGAGGACTCAGGCTCCAACCTTTCTGACCAGGCTCCAACCTTGGCCTGATCGGTCTTTTTTTTTTTTTTTTTTTTATGATTTATTTATTTATTTATTCATGATAGACAAAGAGAGAGAGGCAGAGACACAGGCAAAAGGAGAAGCAGGCTCCACGCTGGGAGCCTGACGCAGGACTTGATGCCGAGACCCCAGGATCACACCCTGGGCCAAAGGCAGGCACCAAACTGCTGAGCCACCCGGGGATCCTCGTTGGTCTGGTTTTAACAGGAATCCTGCGGGGTCTGTTGAGCCAAAATCCCACCCACCTTCGGGATCTGATCACTCTGGCCTGCCTGCAGAAGAGTCCTATTGAGTTGGTCTAGCAAGCAACTCCCGCCCCTGCCCTTATGTCTCCTCTTGTCATCTTCCAGCCACTGACCCATGTCCCTGCAGTCTACTGCATTTCTTCTTGACATCTTCCCTACCAACCTCATCAGGTATCACAAATACTGTTGACCACCTGATGCCACAAGCCCAGGGCTGCCGAGCATCACCCTGAGGCATCCCCAGCCAGGACTGTTTCACAATCTAGGATGAAGGATCCCTTCAAACCATTCTGATAGATCAGGCCCCAGCACCTTTGGTCTTCCACGTTGCCCAAAAAAGAGAATCCAGCTCGTCCTGCCCCTGGAGGCCGGGGAACAGTTCAGCAGCAGCCAAGAGAAATGTCACTTTGCACTTAGTATTCATCTACTTCTCTGGTCTGACCCCCTCTCCCGCTCAGCAGTCCTTCCTGAGCACCTGGCCGGCTGCCTGTACTCTGTGGCTCAGTCAACACCTGCTGAATAAGCGTGGGGATGAAGGCTCCTGCGGAGAGAGAAAAATGCAGGAAACATGGTGCTCTCTGGCCCCAGACTTGGCTTCCCTTGCCGCAGCTCCACATAAACAAAGATGCCCTTGTCTGAGCCTCTCCCTCACCCCCCCTGCTTTATTCTGCATCCTCCTGTTTGGGTGGTGGGGGTGGGGCGGGATGGAGATGTACTCCTTTGTTCTGTTTCCCCGAAATTGCTGGGTGGAGACCAGAGCTACCTCCTTTCTCTGCCAGTTCTCCCAATCCCTGGGGGACCTGCCAAAGCCCTTCTGTGCCCGGGGCTGCCTCTGCTCTCAAGTACCCTCAGACACACGTGGGTGCAGAGGGAAGGGGTCTGCCTGTCTTCCCAACTCCCAGGCTTCTTTGGTGTCCCCAGGACGGAGCACCCAGAATGGACTCAAGCCCGAAATGACCCCAGGAAACCAGGTCTAGAGTCGGAACGCACACACACACTGCTCAGAGTTGAGGCCAGAGACCTGAGGCCGAGGACCCTTTGTTCCTGGTCCCTGAGGAGAGCAAGCTCTGGAAATGCAGCCTGCTGGTGTGAGATGCTGGGGGCGGGGAGGGGGCAGGCTGTGCCTGGGTGGGGGTGGGCACTGTGAGAAACCCCTGTACTTTCTGTCCAAGTTTGCTGTAAACCTCAAACTGCTCTAAAAAATAAAGCTTTTTTAATACAAGGGGTTGGGGTTGCATTTTGTATGTCTTCTTTTTTTTTAAGGGAAATTTTTAAAAAAGATTTTATTTATTAGAGACAGAGAGAGAGAGAAAGAGAGAGGCAGAGACACAGGCAGAGGGACAAGCAGGCTTCATGCAGGAAGCCCGATGTGGGACTGGATCCCGAGTCTCCAGGATCATGCCCTGGGCTGAAGGCAGTGCTAAACCGCTGAGCCACCTGGGCTGCCCAGTATGTCTTTTTTTTTTTTTATTACTATTATTTCATTTTCCTGGTAATCAGTGCTATGGACTGAATGCTTATGTCCCGCAAAAATCCATATGTCGAGGAGACGCTAGGGTGGCTCAGTGGTTGAGCATCTGCTTTTGGCTCCAGGTTATGATCCCAGGGTCCTGGGATTGAGTCCCCGCAGGGAGCCTGCTTCTCCCTCTGCCTGTGTCTCTGCCTCTCTCTCTTTCTCTCTGTCTCTCATGAATAAATTAAAATATTTAAAAAAAAAATTCATCTGTTGCAGCCCTAAGCCCCAGGGGGAGGGTCTCTGGAGGTGGATCCTTTGGCAGATAATTGAGCTTTTGTGAGGTCATGAAGGTGGAGCCCCCATGATTGAATCAGTGTCCCTAGAAGGGGACGAGAGCAGAGTCTCTCTCTGTCCCCAGTGAAACACAGCAAGAAGGCACCATGGGCAAGCCAGGAAGGTGGATGTTCTCACCAGACACAGACTGTGCCGCCACCTTGATCCTGGACTTTTCCAGGCTCCCAGAACTGTGAGAAATTAAGTTTCTGGTGCTCGAGCCCACCCAATCTGTGGTATGATGGTATAACTGTCCTAAGTCGACTAACACCATTTTCCATCAATTTATCCTAATTTACCAAAGCTTCGGTCCATGACAGGTTGGAGGGTCCATGACAGGTTGGATGGAGAGTCCTTCATCCCAGGTAGTGTGGGAAGCTCTGACCTGTACCATCAGCCCGGGTCCAGGAGCCGGAGTGCTGGGCTCCTGCTGCTGCTCCACTCTTGGCTCTGGGTCCCGGCTTCATCGTATGCAAAGTGAGGGTGTGCAGTGATTGGACCCAGCCAATGTGGCTGTTCAGCACATGTTTGCTTCTTTTTGTGAATACAAGGGGCTATGGACACCTCTCTCCCCAGTCTCACCATTGGGCAGGGTGTCCCAAGGAAAGCAGGTCTTTGAAGAAATTCTGGCAGCCAGACACCAACACTCACTGACATGTCTGCACAAAACAGTCTGCAAGCCTGGAAGAGTCCCACATGGTCCTCAGACACTCGGACACACAGCTCGTGTGAAAGGGTGAGGCAGACATGACACCATTACGAAGGAGCAGCCCGTGTCCTGATCCATCCCTTGACAATCTCAGCTTCCTCCTCCCCGCTGAGGCAGAGGCAATGGTGATGGTACTGCCCAGCCACAGACCTTGAACTTCCCCAGTGAAAACTTCTTTCAAAAACCCCTAATTAATCAGCCCTCTGGTGTAATTTTGATAACCACATTTGAGATGCTTTGTCAATGGGATGACTGGGTGACAGGCACTGAGGGGGACACTTGATGGGATGCGCACTGGGTGCTATACTATATGTTGGCAAAAAAAAAAATATATATATATATATATATAAATTATATATATAAAATATATATAAAATTTTTAAAAATGAGATGCTTTGTCACTACCTCTGGACTGTGATTCTGAAGGGACTCCCAAATGCAAATGGGCTGCCCTCCCTGCATATACTCAGGGAGGGCATACTCATACTACTCATACTCATACTCATACTCATACTTATGTATGAATATGTATATCACATGAAAATGCTTAAGTATTTCAAAGTATACCCAAACTAACAGGGAGATGAATTGTATAACCTCTAATTCCCTCCCAGGGCAAAAACAACAACAACAGCAACAACAATATAATATATATATATTATATTAATATTATAAATATATATAAATATAATAAATATAGTTATAAATGTATGTATATAGAATTTCTATTATAATTATATTGCTTTTTTTTTTTACTTTAATATTCCTATAGTCTGAGAAGAAAGATGGAAGTCAGTTTTCTAACTTCATCAATACCTTCAGATCTTGGAAATACACGGGACATTCCCAGGTGGCAAGATCAAGTCTTCAAAGCAGAGACAGGTCCCCACATTTTTTTTAATAATAAATTTATTTTTTATTGGTGTTCAATTTGCCAACATACAGAATAACAGAAAGCCCAGGTTATAGGAGCCACACCTGGAGACCACAGGCTGGGGGGGAGGGGCAGGAGGAGGGCACCTAGGTGGGGCTATTTGCTATCTGAGAGCCTGTGTTAGGCAGGGGCTAGTAGCACAGTGGAGCCCCCACCGCCCCCTCAAAGCAGCCCGGGCCGGGGAGCAGCTACGATGCTCACAGCTAGGGCTTCTGGAGCAATCAAGAGATGGCTCAATTGCACAGAGAAGTCAGTGCCTGTGGGTGGGTGGATGAGAACAGAGCAAGTGCCATGGGGAAGCCCCCACCAACCCCCTCCACTGACAACAGCCCCCCAAAAGCCAATCAGCCCCCCCAGCTCTCCCTGGCTTCCAGCTCTGCCTCCACAGCCATGTCTTACCTCCAGCCCCCCCCACCCAACGCCTCCAAACTGTCTTTCCCTCCTCGGTCACTCGGTCCCCAGGCCCCTCCACACTTCCCACCGTGGCCTGGCCTGTTGGCTTGCAGCGCCCAGGGCAGTCTGGGCTCCCATTAGCCATGGGAGAAGCCTTACCCAGCACCTCATCAGAGAAACAGGAAACGCCCAAGTGCTGCTTACCTGGGAGGCGGAGACCTGCAGAGTGGCTTCTGGAGATGGGCTGCTTGGGTGCACCTGGCATCTCTACAGCACTGAACGTTGGAGCCACCTTGGGCCAGGGACTCAGCCTCCTCTTCCTCGTCTGTAAAATGGGCACAGTAAGAGCGTTCACCTCTTAGGCTGCTGGGCGGTGACCTGAGAGTGTGGGAAGCCACTAACACAGTACCTAGAACACAGGGGGTGCCCAGCAGAGGCCGGCACTCCCTCATGTCACAGCCTCGCACCCCAACCTATTCTCCAGGGGCCCATGATCTCTTGAAATTCAAATTAGATCTGTGACTCCTATTGAAAACTCTTCCGTGTTATCTCACTGTTAGCATAAAATCCCGCCTGAGGCTCTCCCCTCCACTCCCCTCAATCTGGCCCCACTGGCCTCTGGTGCTGAGGGCCCTTGCATTGGCTCTTCCATCCGCCTGGAACACCCTTCCCTGCCCCTCAAAGGCAAGCCCAGCTCAAACCTCATCTCCTCAAAGAAGCCTTCTCTATCCCCCAGTCTATAGTCCCCGGGAGAAGGCAGCCCCACATAGCTTCTCAGCTAAGACCTGGCTGAACAAAGAGAAGGTTGCATTGTTATGGGGGAGGCGGGAGGGTTGCTTTGCAGGTGAAACTGGCCTGGTGGCCTGCCTGGCACTGAGCAGCTGCCCACCACTGCCCCAAGTTCTCAACCCCTCCTAAGGAAAGGCCTGGCCACTTGCGAACACACAAATATGGTACAGCGAGCCCAGAGGTCCAAAGTACACATTTTTATTCTCGGTGGGGACTTAGCCATCTCTAGTTTTGCAAGCAGGAATAAATGGAATCCACAAGAACCTCTCTCTCAACATCTTTCATTACTATTTATCACTGACCGAGTTTCCCATTTTTCCTAAAGAGACTGTGACTTGGGGGTGCCCTAAAACGAAGCTTGACAAGTGCAGCACATGGGGGTTAGTCATCCTGCGTCTGTGCCCACTGCTCCCTGGCTGAGCCACCAAAGGCTGTGGAGGCTCTGAGTAGCGGCCCAGCAGCTCTGTCCTTCACTGAGGGAGGAACTCAGGTCAGCCCAACAGCCACGGGGAGGGAGGCAGGCAAAGAATCTTTAACCCAGTTTCTGTCCACGGGACCTGGGCACTTGGCCGAGGCTGGAAGGATGCTGCCTCCACCGCCTCCAGCGCATCTAATAGCCAGATGGGCCTGCAAGAACCCGCTTATCCACCCCTGTATGTCCTCAGTCAGCAGAACACGGGAACAAATGTCCTCTGGAGTGCCCCCCTTCTGAGAGGGCATGCGCACTCCCAGCCAGGGCGCTCCAAGGTCAGGAGCGATCATCCTGCTGCCATCAGGGTGCATCTTCCTTCCTGCTCCTCACTCAGGCCGACGGGGAAAGGGGTGCCTGGCCCCCCAGGTTCACAGGATGGTCTCCCGGATGACACCGATGAGGCTGTGGGGCCGCTCAGCCTCCACTGCTCGCCGGGGCCTCCTCTCGGCTCGGGGCCTCCCCGCAGGGACAAAGGTGCTGAGGTCTCCGCAGCTCCGCAGGTGCAAGAGGCCAGGTTGTCTCCGCGATGGTGGCACGTGGGCCCGGGAAGTGCTGGGCTGCAACGGGGCCATGATCTTGGGGAGAATAAGTGGGGGAGAGAGACGTCAGGCTCCACCAGATGCGGCCCTCCAACCTGCCTCCTTGATCAGCCATGCGCTGCTTATCTTAGTTG
Source organism: Canis lupus dingo (assembly GCF_003254725.2). Classification (NCBI taxonomy): domain Eukaryota; kingdom Metazoa; phylum Chordata; class Mammalia; order Carnivora; family Canidae; genus Canis; species Canis lupus. Next base: position 88,130,031 of record NC_064243.1, read on the forward strand.
CTTTTGGAAAAGATCATAGGATATTTTCCCAAAGTGGAAGGCACTTGGAGTTCCAGAGATACTTTCAACAGACTCCCACTTGCCTCACGTCCCTACAAAATTCCCCAAATGTTCAGCTGCCGACCTGCCTCACTTCACATCCCTGATTCATCCACTGCAGGTTCTTGCTTTACATTTAACATTCTTCTCATCATTTTTATCTAATTTCCCTGGGGTCTGAGACAGTGGTTCTCACCAGGGTCACCCATTTCTGGAGAGGAGGGGAGTGGGTAGTGTGGATTCCCGACTCCCCCACAGCAACTGGGATGCAGCATCTCTAGTTCTAGTGAGAACCCAGGTGATATGGAAGTTCTTGAAAAGTTGATACCCACGGATCTGGCATTGTGACCTGCTAGTGAGTTTATAAAATGTCAACCCCAAAGCCAGTGATGCTTCTGATTGACCAGATAACCCTTCAATTAAATAATAATAATAATAATAATAATAATAATAATAATAATAATAAAAGCTAGGCCAATTTATTTGTACAAATGCTTAAGAATGGTTCCACTGCAAGATCTGTTTTACAACGTAGCACATACGTAACTTTAAATATGTATACAATATCACTTACTTTGGAAAATGGCAAACATAGGGAAACTCTTCATCCATCTGGGACTGAGCAGGGGAGATCTGTCCAGTATGTACAATTACCAGGAGTTGCCTAGTCATGACTATAGGACCTACGATACTGTTATCACCTTGAGAAAACCCAGGCACTTCATTTCCACCTAAAGTCACAGAGCAGTCCCTGGAATGCCTTCTGGTTTAGTTTGCACCATTCGGAGATTTTAAAGTCATTAGAAGTTTAATCCCTCCAAAAGATGGGACATTAGATTTTGCTATCACACTGTTATTATATTGGTCTTTAAAGCCCTGTCCTTTTTCTTCATTAAGAAAACTCCAACGTGCACAGATGTCAACTGTTGCTACACGTAAGTTAAGGCAAGTGGTTTTGAAACAAATAAACATTTCAACGAATTGAAAACCTATTCAAGTAATACTAGAAAAAATGAAAATGTGCAAAGCTGGGTAGAGTCAGAAATAAAAGCTCTCCTTCTACTTGTCCCCACCTCCTTGTGTCTGGAGGTGGGTTGGGGAAGTGGTACTAGGATGCCTCCCCACTGGGATCAGCTCCTGAGAGGCGCCAGCACATGGCCCGGAGTCCACTGCAATAGTCCCAACACATGAACTTTCATCCAGACTTGGCACAAAGACCCAGCAAACATCTGTAGTGAGAGCATCTGATGAGTTGTAAGTGCTTGTTCATTTTCCCCAAAGCTATTTTCCAGGGAAGACTGTGCAGAAGATCCAGACCAAAGGTTTGGCCAATACGGACTCTTACCTCACTAGAGGTTGGCAGCCTTCCAGGAGTGGCTCCAAGTACTTGCTCTGTGTATTGGGCTATTGGGGCTGGACAGAGGGAAGGAGGCTGGGAATGACTTCTGGCACAGACCAGGGTTATGAGGAGATAAATGTCTCCCCTGCACAGATACTGCCCGCAGCCTGACCCTAGACCACCAGCTGACCACTCTATTAGAAAGCAGACAACAAGAGGGTCCTCGGTTCATGTAGCTCCTCATGCCAGTAGTCACATCGCTCTTCTGCTTCCCTGAGGGGCTGGGAGAGAAACTGGCTTCTGGCTTCTGTAAGAAGAGGCCAGCAGTAGCAAGTGAGAAGGGGTTTATTCAATCTGTCTTAACTCACCTAGGACTCCACTGCCCAATGTGTGTTGGTCACTTACTGCACAAAGGCACAAGCAGCTAATGTCCATGAGCTGCTGTGCCCTGATGTCTACAGCAGCCACCCCACATTCAAGGGGCAACGAAGCAAATGCCTAAAAAGTAACAGCTTTTTTTTTTTTTTTTTTAAGATTTACTTATTTATAGAGAGCTCAAGGGAAGGGGCAGAGGGAGAGGGAATCTCAAGCAGACTCCCTGCTGAGTGTGGGAGTGCAGGACTTGATCCTAGGATTGTGAGACCATGACCTGAGCCGAAGTCAACAGTTGGATGCTTAACCCACTGCACCACCCTGGAGCTCCAGGTAACAGCTTTTAAAAGAAGTGGGTAATTAAAGCTGTGACCCACCCCTAGTTCTCATCAGAAAGAAATCCCATTCATTCAGAGGTATAGGTGTTTAGACCACCTAGTCCAACACTTCATTTTAAAAATGAGAAAACTGGGGCGCCTGGGTGGCTCAGTTGGTTGGGCATCTGCCTTCAGCTCAGGTCACAATCTCAGGGTCCTGGGATTGAGCTCCATGTCGGGCCCCCCACTGGGTGAAGTCTGCTTCTCCCTTTCCCTCTGATCCTACCCCTGGTTCTTGCTCTCTCTCTTAAATAAATAATAAAATCTTTAAAATATAAATAGATAAATAAATAAAAATAAAAATGAGAAAACTGGGGCACCTGGGTGGCAAACCAAAGCATCTGCCTTTGGTTTAGGTCATGATCTCAGGATCCTGGGATCAAGTCCTGCATGGGGTCCCTGCTCATCAGAGAGGCCGCTTCTCCTTCTCCCTCTACTCCTCCCCACTGCCTGTGCACATGTGTGCGTGCTCTGTCTCAAATGAATAAAATCTTTTAAAAATAAATAAATAAAAATGAGAAGACTGACACCCAAATGGATTATGCCCAATTTTATCTTTCCACTGGGTGGTCTCAGATTAGGGAATTGTGCTTTTTAAATCTATAATCTATAGAGAAAAGATATTTATTCCTTTAAGTCCTATCAGCTTAGGTATCCTGTCAACATCTTGTGGGAATATCGAAGAGTTCCCAGAATCCTGCCAATATTAAAATTCATGTTGGTCCATCACTGCCAAAGGGCTGGGACACCATGCCCTATCCAGGGAAACCCAACTCAGCAAGTCAAGCACTGAACATGCCCCGCACTGCCCGGACCCCATGCTTTCTTTTCCCAAGGATGCTTCCACATCCCGGGGAAATTAGTTTCTCTCCCTGGGCCAAGAAACTTATGGAAAACTCATCACGTCTGAAAAGAACATGCTCCAGCTTCCTCTTTCTCCCTCCCTAGACCTCCTCACCCCAATTTCCTTGACACCATGACCATGAACTTACTGTGACTTCTGACAGGAAATCAGAGAAGCCATTTCAGCTGCTATGGAAACAAGTGATCTGACTTGTGCCCAAGACTTGTGATAAAACTACCTGTTCTAGGGATCCCTGGGTGGCGCAGCAGTTTGGTGCCTGCCTTTGGCCCAGGGCGTGATCCTGGAGACCCGGGATCGAGTCCCACATCGGGCTCCCGGTGCATGGAGCCTGCTTCTCCCTCTGCCTGTGTCTCTGCCTCTCTCTCTTTCTCTCTCTGTGACTATCATAAATAAATAAAAATTAAAAAAAAAAAACCTACCTGTTCTAGGAAGCTGGCACTTGTGATGGCCTCCTCCATGTGCTCCTCGTCGGACTTCAGAACAGATTTAATGTTTTCCACGAGCTCATGGATGTCTGGGGTCATACTGCAGGAGGACTGCTCCAGGAACCTCGCCACCAGCAGTTTTGTGTCCATGTAGGACTTGTAATCGATCAGGGACCGTGGCCGGCATCGCGAAGCTCTGCACTTCAACCCCCTCCTCAGGGTCACCGTGGCCAGATCTGGTCTCCCCTCAGTCTGCGTTGCAGCTTCGCAGCTGAGCACGGGGACAGCTGTGGGTGGGGACAAACAACATGTGCCCGTTGGCCACGCCCCTGTAAGCCCAGCAAGGGGCCACTGAACTGGGCGTGGAAAGCATGTTGCAAATGCCAACAACCATGCACATCTTGCTTTTCATCTTGCAGAAGGAAAGGGGGAAAACAAAAACAAAAAACAACACTTCAGGGAAGCTTCTTCCCTGAAGTTCCAATAGAACGTGTCCCCAGAACATTTTATGGTGCCACATAAAACACAACCACCAAGGGAGAGACAGATGATAAGGAAAAGCATCCAGGGTGGAGCCTGAGACAGAGCAAGAGTTCCATGGGGTGATGGCTGATATGTGGGGATGGACGGGCAAGCAGAAAAAAAGATGGTTGACCCGATGAGAGAATGCTCCAAGGGGGAAGGATGAAGGAACCACTTAAAGAGAGAGATTGAGGAGAGACAAGACTGTGGGATGAGTGGAGTGCTCTGCTCCTTTTGACTGTACCTTTGTCCTACACATCCTCAGGGCCTGGTGCTGGCTTATCCACGCTCACACCATGGCTGTGAGGTAGCTCTAGGGCTACTACAGAAAGAAAAATTGAAGTGCGGAAGAATCATGTCATTCCAGAAGTCAACAGTGGCCTGGGAAATCCCCCGCAGGCTCTCATTTCCACAACTACCTACGTCGGAAGGGTTTAAGGACCAGCAGAACATTACTGCGCCATCAGGTGGGTGAAGGGGAATGCAGGCCTGGTCTCTGTGTTCATAAGCCAGCCAGCAGCCTTCAGTGTACACGAGTCTGGAGATTTCTGTGAAGGCCTGGCGATTGGGAATTTGGTATTCAAGGAAGCAGAGGGTGGGAGAACAAATGAAGTAAGGGGGGGGCACTCCTTTTCCTCAGGAGAAAGGCAGGCTCTATAAACTGAGGTTAGTGGCCATCCTCCAGGCTGCCATGTGCCTGTCAGAGAGAGCCAGAGTTTTCCAGGAAAGCTCCCTACAGACACTCACGTGTGAGGATAGTCAGGGACTACACTTAGTCACTGGAAGGCAATCTGGTCCGTTCTACAGTGGAGGACTCCAACAGGTAAACACATGTCTCCTCCCCCTTGCAGGACCACAAATTAGGAGGGGATTCTAGAAGGATCTCACTAAGCTGTGCAGACAGCCAAGTTCCTGTTGAAGCTGGCAGGTGGCCAGCGTGAGTCCTCAACTTGCCAGGCAGGTTAGAGACCTGCAGTGAATCAGGCCTAGGGAGCTGAGGGGCCAGGTTGCTGGCCTGTGGGTTTGCAGAGGCACGCGGTCGGTCCCAGGTGGTGGGACTCTTCCCTGCTCAGAAGACAGGAGGAGTTGTTCTCTCTGGCTCCTACTCGGTCAGTCCAGAGCTGTGGCAAACAACACAGGCTGTCAGAAGGACAGAGCCAAGACTGGGAGGGGGTGACACGGGGTCCCAGAGAGAGCTGGGTGAGAGCATTTACAAAGTGGTCATTTGCACAGAGCTTGAGGAAAGCATAGGCACTTGTTAGAATAGGTCACAGAAAGGAGCCTCTGCTGGTGGAATTACAGATTTTCATTTTCTTCCTTTATCTTTGTTTCCTTTACTTTTTTTTTTTACAATTTTCCAAATGAAGAGCTATTTGGAGATGTTCGAGTATTCATGTATTCAGAAAAAGGACTCGATGTTATTTTAAGTTCTTAAAAGTTTTTTAATTTAAAATTATTCAAATAACGTCTATAACAAACTCCACACAGAGAGGGAGAGAATTGGAGTGTGAGTTTCACTCTATCTAAAGTTCTTAAAACAAAAAAAAAAAAAAAAAAAAAAAAAAAACAAAAAAAAAAAAAAAAAAAATAAAGTTCTTAAAACAGGTCAGATTTAAATAACTCAACTACCCATACACAGTAAAAAATAAAATAAAAAGATAACTCAGATCATAAGGGGTAAAAAAAAATAAAAAATATACCCCTTTAACTTCTTCCTTGAGAAAGTTTATTTCTGTAAGACTGTGAGCACCCAGAAATCAGAATGATGTTTGCATTATTTTCGTGTACCTAAAACACTATCATGTGCAACCAAATGCTTTTGCTGACAATGACTTCAAAAGAAAAAACTCTACCAGCCTTAAAAATTGTGGCAGGTGAATATTCTTAATGTGCATGTAGAATATTTTATTTTCCCAAGACCTCTTAACCTCTTTCGAGACCTCTCAAACCGCGGGGCAGTGGGCAGCCAGAGCCACCCGCTTTCACCTGACACCTTTGGGCAAACACGCATGATGCTGTGCAAAGAACGTGGGAAGTGACATCACCTCTCTCCACGGAATGGTGCAGCACAGGGTCGCTCCTCGATCTTGTCCTCAGGAGTGGGAAGACTCTCCGACTTCGCATGGGATATAGCTGGTTTGCATCAGGAATTGAGATGGATGTGCTTTCTTCTCCAGGTGTGTTAGGAATGTCCTCACCTGTTTTTTTTTTTTTTTTAAAGAAAAGAAACATAAATTATTTCACCAGCTCCTGCCTTCAAAATGTTGGGTAGGAAACACCCGTGAGCCCAAACCTGCAGGGACAGGGGAATACAGTCAACCACATTTGCTCAGGCTGCTGGCCCCTTAAGTTTTTATTTCCCAGCACTATGGGAAACGCTGCCTCTCCAAACAACCCTTCTGAGCCTCAAGCAAGCAAACAAAAAATTTTAAATCCAAGAGCAAAATAAAGAAGCCTTGTCAAAATGTCAGGGTTTTTTTCTGCAAGTGCTTAGAATCTTCTCCAGGGAAGCATCCTAGTGCAGCACTGGAAAGCTCCTAGTCTGTTTTCCAGTTTCTGACAATGCAAGGTGACGTGGGTGGATGATAACAGGTCAGGTGACTTCCCTGAGGGCTGCAGACCCAATGCAGGCAGAGGAGGTGTCAAGACCCAGAGTGTGAGCCAGGCTGTGAAAGTCCTGACAGCCAAGGGAAAGAGCCAGTGGCCGCTGACTGGATGGGTAAAACATTCAAGAAATGGACAACTTCTGCTCAGGACAATCGAATCACATCATTGGTAAGACTGGATCTGGGAAACTTTCTTAAGAAATGGAAGAACCACAAACATACTTAGGGAAGAGAACACTGCTGCATTATTCTAAGATGTAAAGTGAACAGAACAGAAACTTGTTCCAAATGGTGCTGCTGAAAAATCACCAACATCAAAAATAGCTAGAGCGTTGATCCATTATTTATCACCACTGCCATTTTGTGCTGGTGGACAGTTTTCCAGGCCATTTAAAACCTCTCCAAAGACAGAATGCTGTAATAATGTTCCCTTAAGTGACAGGGATAACTGTAAACTGACTCTCATTTTTTGAAGCAGGACGGAAAACCAGCATTCACTACCCGTGAAGGCAGCATGGCCTGGACCCGAGGTTATCAATGACGGCACAATCTCACAGCAAATCACCTTACAATAAAAAAAACTCCTTTTCCCCTTTATTTTTTTTTAATTTTTATTTATTTATGATAGTCACACAGAGAGAGAGAGAGGCAGAGACATAGGCAGAGGGAGAAGCAGGCTCCACACACCAGGAGCCCGACGCAGGATTCGATCCCGGGTCTCCAGGATCGCGTCCTGGGCCAAAGGCAGGTGCTAAACCGCTGCACCACCCAGGGTTCCCTCCTTTTTCCCTTTAAAATAGCCCATCTTATTTTAACAGAAGAAAGAAGATCTTAGGTGAGAAAACACAGGAAGGCCAAATTAAACTCTGTAATCCATTTCCCAGGTCCCTGAGAAGAGTCTGGTTACTCAGCAAAGATTCTGAGGCTATCTTTATTTCTGCTCACGTTATTATCTCTAAATTGTCAATGGCTGACAGTATTTTTACACCTGGAGAGAAGAATGTAATCTGAACCACTGGCTCCAAGTTATCTGACCTCCAACAATATATCATATAAGTCATTATTTCATGATGTTTTCCTCAAGTGAATCCTGAGTTTGGGCAGCAATCATGTGTTTATTACCTTGCATCACTGGCACGCAGATCGGTTCCAAGGGGCTCATGGCACCTTCTGATCCTTCTGGCATATGGAGTGAAGATCCCTACATCACAGGAGAAAAGAGGGTTATTTTTTGATCTTCAACTCATCCCCGACCTGGACTCCACTCAACGTAAAAGCATGCTCAGGACCCAGACTCCCACTGCTCTCTGTAGGCCGTGCTGCTTTTTCTAACAGCAGTCAGTAAGCCAAAGAAGAACTACGGCCCGTACCTGTTCCTGGTCTGTCTGGCTCACCACAGCTTCGTAAGGAGGCGGGGGGTCCAGGGGACAGAACACTTCCACACCTTTGATTCGTGCTCCATAGATGTGTGGGAGTGGAATGACATCACTGCCGAGCATCCTAGAAAAGCATCTTGGCATGAGGAAGCACATCCTACAGACTGTGGGTCTGATGGTTCTTGCTTCCTTGTGATGGCCTCTGCCTCCGCAAGGTTACCCACTGACAGTGGGGGAGACCCTTCACCCCTCCTGACAGTCTCCTGACCCAGGAGCAGAGGAATAATCCAAGCAGATGGATTATTAATAATCAAAGCCTTCAGTTTCTTAGGAAAGCGAGAATGTATAAAGTGCAATGCCATCATTTCTTTTGAATCCACTCTTCTAGTGCACCTGGGTGGCTCAGTGGTTGAGTGTCTGCCTTTGGCTCAGGTTGTGATCCCAGGGTCGTGGAATCGAGTCCCACATCGGACTCCCTGCATGGAGCCTGCCTCTCCCTCTGCCTGTGTCTCTGCCTCTGTTTCTGTGTGTCTCTCATGAATAAATAAATAAAATCTTTAAAAAAAAAAATACAGGGAAGACCAGGAAACCTGTACTCAGGCCGTGGAATATCAGAGAATGAAAATAAGAGATACGAGCAAAAGTTTAATGTCTGTTCTTGAAATATGAAAAAGGGCATAAGCTGAAGGAGCCAGGTGAAGGATTCTGGGCCAGCCGCATGCAAGGGCTGCTTTTTTCAGAAAGGCGCTCTGTGGATTCACAGTGGTTTCATTTTATTCCTCTGCCCTTTTACAAAAATGCAACCGGCAGAGGAAACAAAGTTGAAAACGATGCGATGTTCTTTTTTTCCTAAAAGTAAAACCAGTGAGCACTAGGGACTCCTTCTGTCCTCTCCAAAGGGCTAGTCTTCAATCCCGAATTAGCATAACCCCCTGAGCCATCTCTCCAGCACTCCCAAATCCCTTTGCTTTCCCCTTCAGCCAACTCCCCGTGTTCCTCCACTGCTGTGTTCTCCCCAGGGAAGTGAATACCCTCAGCTTTGCTAGTTCATTTGTTAGCTCTGGTGGTCTTTGATATTCCCCCCCTCAATGGCCACCTGTATGTTCACAGAGAAGAGAGGCTTGCTTGGGGCCAGGAGGTCAGAGGAACCACCGTCCACTTTAGATCTTAAACGACCATGGAATCCCTTTAAGAAGGAACACTGTAGGGGAGAGGAGGGCACATTTTCTCTAAAAGGACCACAAATGAATGGCTTCCTATGGTGGTCACTATAATGACCAAGAAAGCCTCCGTGTTACAGAAGATGCTTCTAGAAAAGAAAAGGAAAGTACCCTCCCTATTAGGCAGTTCTTATTTCACATCTTTTGGGTACACAGGGATCTGTGGGGAGCAGGGAACAGGTGTGCTATGTCCTGGCAGGTTTTTTCCTGATCCTTTACGGCCCCTCAACCCTAGCTAGGGGGCAGAATCACCTGGGGAAGTCTGCAAACTATGGGAGACCCTGGCCTTACCTCTAGAAATTCTGCTCCCCGCAGATAAAAAGAGATTTTTCTCTCTTAAAAAATCAGCTAAGCGGCCATGGGACACCACAGGTGAATGAGGAAGGAAGCTGGGCCTCAGAAATAGTAGGAGCCCTCCCACCCAGAATCATCCCAGAAGAGACTCAGAGCCTGGGCTCTTTCAAGTTCACACCAAACTCTCCAGGAAACCATCAGCAGTTCATGCTCATGAGTACTGAGGATGGACAGGAAACCCAAACAAGTACACACAAAATGTGTTCTGCTGAAGCTGACCACTCAGCTTTGAGAACTCACATGAGGTGGATACAGCAACTAAAACAAACAAAGAGTGGTCTTCCCTTGTGTCCTGGGAAGGTGTTGGGGTTACCGGGCTCTGGGGGCACAGGGTACAGAGTCACCCACCCACATAGCTTGGCTTCACTTGAGTTTGGGTTTTGAACTTTGTTAGGAAAAGGAATGAGATTGTTATGTCCATCACCAAGAAATAAATGCCCAGGTTCAGTTTTCCATAATCTTCCGTTTTCTGTAACACGTTATGTCCCCATGGTACAACCAGGTCCACAGACACAGAATAGGCCAGAGGCTCCAACCAATTTCTGAGGATGGGGGTTGAGGGGAAGGCTCCCCTGGGGTCATGGAGGAGGAGTGTACAGTCCTGGCTGTCCCCACAAATCAAGTCACGAGGCAGAAACCCATCTTTGGACAGAAACCTTCACTGCAATCAGGTTTCTGTTTATGACAGTAATTTGAGAAGTCCTTTCTCAAGGAGGTACCAATGCACGAAGCAGCTGTATTTATAGAAGTTAAATAAATAAACCTCTCTGAGAGGTCATAGTACCTTGCAGGAAGTGGGGAGCTCCCATAGTGGGAAAACTCTTCACATAACCAGTCATGGAAATATTAAAGAAAGCATTCCTTATGATTCTTGCCTGCCTGCTTACAAGAAAGAATCACCAATCAGGGTCAAAGAGCTAGTGTTGGGATCCCTGGGTGGCGCAGCGGTTTGGCGCCTGCCTTTGGCCCGGGGCGCGATCCTGGGGACCCGGGATCGAGTCCCGCGTCGGGCTCCCTGCGTGGGGCCTGCTTCTCCCTCTGCCTGTGTCTCTGCCTCTCTGTCTCTCTCTCTGTGTGACTATCATGAATAAATAAATAAAATCTAAAAAAAAAAAAAAAAAAACAAAGAGCTAGTGTCTATATCCACAAAGAGCTAGTGGATACGTAAGAACCTAGCAAAGTCGGTCAAATGTAAAAATACCTTTGATACAATATGTATCTAAAGGTAAATAAATGTACCATTTTAACAGAGAAAGTGGCCAGCCATCTGATACTGGGAGAATTTCAGAAAATGAGGCTATTTGCCCACTGGAGATAAGATCTAGGCCTCCAGGTATATACTTTACACCTAGCAGTGTCTTCTTTCTCACAAGGATGTATTACTTTAACATCCTCCCCCATGTTCCTTCTGGAAAGTTCTGAATGGTAAAGCCCTTGGTGAGAAAGAAGCTTGTCTGCCTTTGGCGAGGGGCAGTCTCAGGACTCAGAGGGACGAATCCAGGGATGCACCCACAGGCCAAAGAGTGGAAATACCCACACTGATCAGCATTACTGTGGAGAAGCCGAGAAGAGAAAGGGAAGAGAGAGGGGAAGGCGGGGGCAGGGCGGCCTGCAGGACACACTGCCCAACAGCACGACTCCTACACACCCATGAGTCACTTACCCTTTCTGCCACTGCAGGAAATTAAATCTGTCTGTTGCCTCCTCTTAGGTCAACCAAGGGCTCACCTACAATCTCAGAGAGCCAATTAATTCTTCTCGAAGAGGACATTTCTCTTCCCAGCTATGAAATAACCGGCTTTTTTTTTTTTTTTTTCTGCCTTCCTATGTGTCCCTCTGCACACAGCCTGAGACCAGGCTAAGGTATGAGCAGGTGCGTCTTTGGTGCACCAAGAATATGTCTCTCTGGCTCCTGTTAATTCTTGGCTTATTTTCTAATAGACAAGGAAAGTCATCCTAGTCCCCGAAGCTTGGAAATTCCAGGACACTGCCCCCTGAACAATAGGGAGGCTGAATTGTGTCCAACCGACCCCCCAACCCTCTCCCCCCACCCCCCACTCCCCTACCTCCACATCCCCATCGCCACCCCCACCCAGCAGCCAGCGCCTCCAGCTCTTTGGCCATCTCTAGGTCCCCCTGGGTGAGGTGGAGAGAGCGTGGAGGTGGGGTGTAGCTATGACTCTGAGCCACAAGTCAGGAAGATAACCCATGGAAAAGAACGCTAACAGGGTCTGGGTGGTAGCTCCCACTGGTGACCTGTTTCAAGGTCACACGGGGCCACCCTGAGCATTGGCAAGTGGATTCCCAAAAATCCCAAGCCTGGCACCACATGTGTTTGACAACTCTCCATGTATACCCTGGGGATTAAAAGTAGAAATTCTTGGCTCTCTGAATATCAAGCTAAAGACACTAGCCTTTCTTACAGAACCCAGAGATTTTCTTTTGGAAAGTGAAATATAATTTGCTTCTCCTTAACATTCAGCTTAAGATCACTTCCCCCACGAAGCCAACCCTGACTGGCTGACTCTTCCTTCAAGCTCTCCGCAGCCCATTCACCATCATGGGTTAGGTGGTCCTCCTCTGTGCACTCAAGATCTCTCTTCTGAGAACTATTTTGATCCTTGCAACACTCATTTGTAATAATCTAGACTGTGAGCATCCTGAGAGGGGAAGGAGGACAGTCTAAGTCACCTGGAATGTCAACAACCCATCACGGTGACTAGTACACAGCAGAGGACTGACTAAATGTTTGTTGAATGAATAAGCAAAGTCTTTCTTTAGAGAGGTACAATTCTAGAAGTCTATAACTATCAGATGAACACACACAGCATTTCTTTCTGCAGATAGTGATTTCTGAGATTTAAGAAACAAATGATAAATTTTGAGCTAGAATCTGAAAAAGGAAATAAGCCTGATGTCTACTTTTTTCTAGACCAGGGAGAAGTCATGAATAATTAATCTTTTTTAATGGCTGGGAAGAATGTCATGATTTGGGAACCTGCTGAGGGTGTTATAATGAACATCGATTAGGCCTGAGCGTGTTTCCAGGGCAACAGCAGCTCTCAATCAAGTCACCATACAGGTGGCTGTCTCACTGGGTATCAGTTTTCCTGGGAAGCTAATTGAAAAAGGGTATCCTCAGGTCAGGGTGGGACTTTCTTTGGTTTCATGCAGTTTAGCAGAAAAAAGAGCAGGGTTGGGGAGGTGGGGTAGAGAACCCTGAAAAGGGCACCTGGGTGGCTCAGTGGTTGAGCGTCTGTCTGCCTTTGGTCAGGTTGTGATCCCGGGATCCTGGGATCAAGTCCCACATCAGGCTCCCCACAGGGATCCTGGTTCTCCCTCTGCCTGAGTCTCTGCCTCTCTCTCTGTGTCTCTCAGGAATAAATTAATGAAATCTTATTTTTTAAAAAGTTAAAGAAAAAAAAAGAAAATCCAGAAAAATGACACAATCTGTCTAGATTTGGGGGAGAATTGGGCTCATGCTGTGAGTCCTGGAAACCTTTCCATCTTCAGAACCAAGGGCACCTCACAGACAGCTTGGGGATGGGAGCTCTTGAGAAGGCTACCTGCGGTTCATCCGGGGCGTGCAGGAGTAAAATGTGGCGAAATAGGAAGGCGGGGGCGCCGGTGGCACAAAGTCGTCAGGGTCAGGGAGCCGTCCGTGTTCTTCCACTTCCTCGGCAGAAATTTGGGACTCATCCTAATTAAACAGCACCTCTGTTAGTCAACAGCCTTCGAGACAAAGGCCCAATGGAACACGGTCAAGGTGCCACCTCGTATAGACTTACGATGCAGGATCTTCTGGCTGCAAATATCTGGAGGTAACGAAGGGCAGCTGCCACCAAGCAGACAGTGGTGGTCAGGGCATTCAAGGCACACAGGGCGAAAAGGACTTTCTAGAACAAGGAAACAGGAACACCGCTGAGTACTTCAAAGCTGATGACCAGAAGGCAACAGAAGAACTTTTTAAATAATAATAATAATAATAATAATGTCCCAAGAAGGCAATTTTTATGGGGACATGCACGCCAAGGACTTTGATGTTTGGCTCATGGTAAGTGCCAGATAATTGCTGGTTATTAATATGACTCTCATGCAGGAAGGTATGCTTCCTCATTTTAAGAGCTTATCTTGGAAGCTTCCTGTCCCAGAAAGCGCCAACATTACAATTTTTCTTTTTTCAGGCATCAGAATATTGTCTGGAAGCGTTCCTTCCAGGAGTGTCTCTTCTGAAGTTGGTGTCTCCAATGACACCGATCCCCAGCCTCCCCCTCCTGCAGCCTCCTCCCCACCAGGACTGCGAACTGTTCTATCTTTGGCCACTGATTCTATTTCGGGAGTGACTGGCAGAGCTGCCCTGGGCACTGAACGACGACAGTGCAGGGGGCAGGCCAGCCAGGGCGTAAAGAGGGTGTCTCTTCTCTAAAACCACGTCTCAAAATAGCAGTCAAGACAATTCCAACAGTTTCTGTTGCTCCTTAGTCCTGGCTCCTTAGTGAGGCTTTCCCCAAGGGGGGTCTTGGCTCAGAAAGTTTGGGGGTGACTCAACTACCAGAAATCCAGAAGCCAAAGATAGAAGGCTACTTTTACATTCTACACAATTCAGAGAGCTGGCAGCCAAGAGATTTCTCCTTCAAACAAAACACAAACCCAAAACAAAGATCTGAAGAAAGCCTTCAAGCGAGGGATTATCCAAAAGCTAATACCTCAGGGTTCACCAACTGATCTTGTCACTCACTGGGCTAAGGAGCCCTAAGTCAGCACTCAACTTTTATCCAATACCCTAATAAAGGGTAATTTTGTACTTCTCTGCAACTGGTATCATTTATTTTTAATCCCCCGCTTGTTATAGTGCTGCCTATGAAATGAGAGGTAAGGTGCATGAATTGCAGGACTCCTGGGTGGCTCAGTGGTTGAGCATCTGCCTTTGGCTCAGGTCATGATCCTGGGATCCTGGGATCGCATATCCCATCGGGCTTCCCGCAGGGAGCCTGCTTCTCCCTCTGCCTGTGTTTCTGCCTCTGTGTGTCTCTCATGAATAAACAAATAAAATCTTAAAAAAAAAAAGTGCATGAATTTCCCTGGGATTTACTAACGGGTATCTCTCCTAAGCCTCTGTGTCCTGGCTCGGCAGCACCTAACAGCCCTGGGGAATCACTGAAGCCAACAAAGGAGCAGCAGAACAAGGACAAATGGGCATGCAGTTTAAAGGTTTTGCTCAGAGCAAGGTTGCCCGGCTGGCTTAGTCAGTAGAGCATGCAACTGTTAATCTCAGGGTTGTGAGTTCAAGTCTTATGTGGGTATGAAGCCAACTTCAAAAAACAAAGTGAAGGTTTTGCTAAAAGCTGCATCATATATGTGTAGCTACACTGTGTGTGTGTGTGTATGTGAATATACATTATATAAAAATATTTACACACACGTGCATATGTATATACTTAGACTCCTTTACATTTTTTGCTATCTTATAATTCTTGAACACAAAGAAAGCCATCCGTTCGTCATTTAGGAGGACACACAGTAATCTGTGCTTCCTCCTGAAGTCATTCTGTCTCTGGGTCACCAATGACAGTTAGCTCCTATCTGCTTTCAGCAGCCCACTTGTTTGAACGAGGTAACCAAGTGGAAATATTTCCACTAACTTTCCCTTCTTTGAGGGCTCTAGCATGTAGTTACTGACAGGGGTGGAATCCATTCGAAGTACCTTAAGTAGAAGGTGAACAGCACTACAAGGCTGGACGGGAAAGAGTTTCAAGGCATTTTCTTTGTCTGTGCATTTGGCTGGTTGAAATTCTTCACAACAGAAGCAAATCTTGCCTTCTCCCAGGTCCACCTTAAGGGGGAAAAGGCAGAACCAGAACTTAGTTATGAAGAATAAATACACAGGATACACATTGGAGCACCCACCATACAGGATGAGATACAGCAGGGTTCCATGCCGGGTGGTGTCTCTATCTGCCAGGATCAGCTCAGGTGTGCTGTTATAACAACAAGGTTATTTCTAGAATCTGCTAAGGCCTGCTGCAGGTCAGCCGGGAGCTCTGCTCATCATAGTTCATGAAGGACCCAGGTTGATGAAGCACCTACCGGCTCAGTATTGATGGACCATGGTGCCAGAGAGGTGGAGAGCATGTGATAAAATGCACACTGGAGCTTAAAGTGGGCTTGCCAGATAAAGTATAAGACACCTGGTAAATTTGAGTCCAGATAAATAACATCATTTTTTAGTATAATCGTGTCCTAAATTATTGCATGAGATATGTTTTGTAGTAAAACCACAAAAAAAAAAAAAAACAATTAGCTGTTTATTTGAAATTCAGATTTAATTGGATACCTTGTGTTTTTACTTATTAAATCTCATAACTCTAGCTTAAATCTTTAAGTGTCTGCTTTCGGCTCAGGTCATGATCCTGGGGTTCTGGGATCAAGCTCTGCATCAGGCTTCCTGCTCAGCGGGTGCCTGCTTCTCTCTCTCCCTCTGCAGCTCCCCCTGCTCTCTCTCTCTCTCAAATAAATAAAATATTCTAATCAATCAATCTTCCTCTTGAAAGTGACACTCATCATTTTAGATCACATTTCATTGCCAAAGCTAATCTTATGGCCCTACCTAACTCCAAGAGGACAAGGAAGTTCAAGCTGCCATATGTCTCTGAGAACCCCAGGGTGTACCTAGCAAACAGTAGCCCTAAACTATGCAGGCTTAAAGAGATTTCTCAGCTGACATCTCCAATGTGATTTGAAGTGATAACATTGGTGATGAGTAATCTTGTATTTGTACTG
Organism: Canis lupus dingo; assembly: GCF_003254725.2. Classification (NCBI taxonomy): domain Eukaryota; kingdom Metazoa; phylum Chordata; class Mammalia; order Carnivora; family Canidae; genus Canis; species Canis lupus. The sequence continues at coordinate 88,146,306 of NC_064243.1, forward strand.
AAATGTTTTTGCAAACTTTTGGCCACTTTTCAGTTTCCCTTGAATCAAGGTATGAAAATAGGCAATACCTGGTCTTGGCTAATTAAGACCCATAATGTGGGAGCAGAGGTTCATTTTTATTTGCTCTGCCTCTTGAGCTATTGGAGTTGGCTATTCAAACTTTTGGCTAAAGAAAAAAAAACCATGCCTCTTTCATCCTTGTTAAATTAATTAGGCGGCTTTGACGTCACTAGTTGCAAAATTCTTCAGGAATCTTTTAAGAATAACTGAACATCTACAATGTTTGAGTTACTTAAGCAAAAAAGAGTCTTTTTTTCTTATTGAATTAAGATTTTTACCTTCTAACCAAACCTACCCTCTACCTACCCCCTAGTAACAAGCTTATGGTATTTTTCCAAATCTGGAGAAAACATAGTTCCTTGTAATAAAAGTTGATTAGGAAGCAAAGGGAAAAATTTCTACTAAAGAGGACACTTTTTTTTTTTTTTGGTTTGGTTTTCTCTTTCTTTGGATGTGAAACTTACATACACACACACAAAAAAAAATCACATACACAAGTCTTAAGCACACCATTTGCAGAATTTTAAGCAACGCATACCCCTGTGCACCCCAAGCCCTTATGAACATACAGAACACAGTGTCACCACAGAAAAGTCCATCATGCCCTTCCCCATCAATCCCTGCCCCTACCCCTCTTACAGGCAAATGCTGTTTTGATTTTTTTCCACATGGATTTGTTTTGCCACTTCCAAAACTCCATGGATCCTATAACATTTTGTACTCTGTGTCCCTAAACCACACTGAAAGGGATGCATTATGATATCAAACACCGATGCCTAGATTTTGATATTAATTCTGCCTCTGATACAAAGAATCACAACAACCAGAGTTACCTCGAGGGACTCCATCTCTATCCATTCATTTCCACTTGGTTTCTGTCCTTTCCTGGTTTGCCCACAGAGACCCTTATCTCAACAGTGTCCCCACACCTAGTTCCACAATCCAACCCCCAGACACATGCAAAAGCAAAAGGCTGTGTTTGACTTTTTCTTCCATCATCTCACATTTTTTTGAAGGTACATCCTGCTGCTAATATCTACACTAGATTTTTACCTTCTAAGGGGAAAACTACTGTGGCCATTCAGGCAGGATTTCTCTAGGCAGCGTCTGGGCAGGAGGGATCTTACTTCCTCTCGGGGATCACTGCCTTTCTCTTAGCCCCTCTTCCATTAATTACTAAGAGTCCTTACACCGGGCTAAATTCAGCCAGTGTTACTCCCAATGGGCTTCTTCCTTTAAAGTCCAGCTGAGAATGTAATAATAAGACAACTATTTAGTAGTTACAGATAAGCAGCCATAGAGTTGCTACAGTTGGCTCATGTACACAAGACCCTTGCCCTCCCAAACACCAACCATGCTCACTTTTCTCAACACCATGCAGCGCTGGTTTCTATTTCTTGTACCTAGGTAAGCTTCCAAACCTTACCTAATGATTCTGCTTCCCCCCAGGTAATACTCTGTGTCATCTTACAAGGTACTCCCCATCCCACTGGAGTCCACTCTTGGTCCAAGGCTTCCATGGAGGGAAAAAACAGGCCTGTGTGGGCTGCACACACAGCAGCAGCATTGTTTATGCATAGACAGACTTCAATGTATATGGAACCCTTGGCTCTCCAGAACTTCTGGGAAGGGGTGGGGGAGGGGGGCAGGGGAGGCCATGGTGAGCTGGTCCGGATGGAACAATTTTCCAGATAGGTGAAGGTTAATCTCTTTACACAAGGCTTTTGGAAAGTTTAATCATTATCCAAATAAAAATGAATATTTGGCTGAGCCCAGCTGACATAGCAGCCCTGAGGCTCTGTACAAAATGGTGCCAGGCAATGGGGCATTTTATATTTCTTGTTCTTTCTGCTCCTGACCCTTCACCTCCCTTCTTAATCCAGGCTCTGCCCCAATGTTTCTGCAAAGCTATTCCAACTTCTCTTCGATCTCTTTAACCATCCACAGACAACCCTGTACAAGGCTCTACATGAAAACCATCCACCCTTCAACCTTGATACTATTTCCTGACACCACTAGACCCTCCCCTCCCTCTCCTTATCACCACTATTGTGGTTCTCCACTCTGACTGCTCATTAGAATCTTCAAGGAAGGGATGCCTGGGTGGCTCAGTGGTGGAAGTCTGCCTTTGCTTCAGGGGGTATTCCCGGGGTCCTGGGATCGAGTCCCACGTCAGGCTCCCTGCAGGGAGTCTGCTTCTCACTCTGCCTCTCTCTATATACCTCTCATTAATAAGTAAAATCCTTAAAAAAGAAAAAGAAACTTAAAGGAAGCTTTTTAAAAACAAGGACACCATCTCTGGCGACAAGGGAACTATAACGATGAGCTCTCACACTGGCCCCATCAGAATGACAAATGTCAGGGAGGAAAGGCTTGCTGCTGGAGGAGCATCACCAATACCAATGTAAGTTGAACCCTTTAATAAGGGAACCGGCCATATATTTTAAATTAAAAATACTTATTCCCCACCCACATTGGGAAACTGGTTAGCAGTTTCTTATGAAGTTAGACAGACATACATTTACCACATGACCGAGCAAACACCACACCCGCTTATTTACTCAAGAGAAATGATAATGGGCCCACAAGAAAAACCACAACTATACAAAAATGTTTACAAGGGTTCTGTTCATAATACCCCCGAACTGGAAACAATGGAAATGTCCATCAACAGGAGAGTGGATTAAACAGTGATATTTTTATGCAATGAAATACTGATGTGAAAAAAAAAAAAAGCAAGCAGCTGATACAACATAAAATTATACATGAATCTCAAAAATGTTATCCTGAGCAAAATAAGACAGAGACAAAAAGGTACATACCCTTTGACTCCATTTGGGTGAAATCCAAGGATGGGCAAAACTAATGGTCTAGATCTTGTTTGGGGTGTACACATGAGTGTATACATTTATCAGGATGAAGGTATACATTAGTCAAAACTCAGTGAACTGCACACTTAAGATCTGTGCATTTCATCGTAAATTTTACCACCATTTTTAAAAATGCTCAACCACTGAGCCACCCAGGTGCTCCCTGTTGCTCTTTCTTAACACTCCTTTACAAAGTTTTCTGATTTTGTCACCCCTTTGCTTAATAACCTTACATGATAGGATCCTAGGCTCACAGCCTTTTCTGGTTTTTAAGGTTCTCTGAAATTCCCCCTTGTCTTCCCCACTCCTGGAGGAAGCTCATGCTCCCTATCATTGCTTCAAAGCCTGCCTAGCATCGCCCTACTTTTATACTTTTAACAACACCATCTCTCCCCCTAAATTCCCTATCCCTCATTCCTTGTTCCTCCAAGTGATAACAGTCCTGTACAGCTGCATTCAGAGATTATCTCCTTCAGAAAACAGTCCCTGAGCCCCCTGTGGAAAGATGATTTTCCACAATGTCCTCTACGTACATCTCTCAGGCATTTATCCTTTTTGTTTTTGGATCCCGGGGTCCTGGGATCAAGTCTTACATCAGGCTCCCCATGGGGAGCCTTTTCCTCTGCCTATGTCTCTGGCTCTGTCTCTCATGAATAAATAAATAACATCTTTAAAAAAAACACACATTCAAACACCAAAGGTTTGAATGTGTGTAATTTTTAAAAAATGAGACAAACAGAAGAAAAAATACACCTTCCCACCAGGAATGATCTCTGACCTGGGAGCTTCCTCCACCTAGGGAAAAGCGCCCTGGGAGATATGCAGGATGGTATGCGTGGCTACATGGTTTTCAGCGGTCCAAACCCAAACCACCCCAGATAATAAGGTAATGGAGAACTAACCTGTTCAAAACAAGAATGTTAGACCTGTAAGTAGGAAAAACAGTATGTAGGGCAATAGATATAAAAGTCCCACTTCTGGAAAATAAATCATGATTAGGTTCACCTCCTACACATTTATGTAAGATAATATAAGTGTGAACACATGGAGCTTGTTAGCAGAGATTTGGGGTGACTGGCATGGTGGGGAGGGAATGAGGAAAGTTTCCCCTTCCCCAAAAACTTTCACTTGTCAAATAGCCTTCCTAATAAAAAATAGCAATTATGATATGGTCCCAGTGATGGAAATTATGTGTTTTTATCCATAAAGAGGTGCCCCAAAAATCTGTCAAATGGTTAACCATGCTTACCCAGAAGAGTGGATTTCAAATGATTTTTTTGTCTTGTCCTATACTTTTATGACTTGTTCAAAATTTACAGTTTTATAATCAGAAACAATCATGGAGTTGGTTTTGTGGTGGGAAAAAAAAGATTTAATTAAAAATACACTTAAAAATATAAAAACATACGGACGTCTAGGCCCCCTCTCCAGGCCATTTGAGAATCTCTGGGACTCTCTGGGACCCCAATTTGGGTGTTCTTGGCAAAGTTTCCCCAGGTGAGTCTAATAGACACCCAGGGTAGAGAACCATAGAATTTCTCAGAAAAGTCCATTAAAGATACCCTTGATCCATTGCAATCTGGCTTCTGCTTTTTCCAAAGCCACCAGGACTAATTCCCCATCACTGTGACCTGAGTCCTGTCCTGTCTTGGCTCTACTACTCCCCTCATTTATTCATCATTCAAGGTATTTATTCAAATACCTACATTCCAGGTAACCTCTCCTTATCTTCCCCCAGATATAAGCTCTTCTTCTTGTGCATGACCCGAGCATTGTGTCTTACTCTGACGACCAAACCCAGTGGATCTACTTATGGTTGGGCACGTATTCATTCCATCCACAGACGTTACCGAAGCATCTGCTGTACTTATCTCGTTCCTCTTGCACGTGATAAACTTCCAGGTCCAGAAAGAGGTCTTACTTTGCCTTTCTACTCTCAGCAGCCTCTAATCAGTGTCTGGACATAGAGATACTACAATTTTGCCAAACCATCTTCCAATATACTGTGACTTCTCACTTCCAGCCTGTGCCTGTTCTCTTTGCCCCTTCTAGTTTGCTGTGTGATTAGTAACTGGAAAACCAAACTTGGTTCAACATTTCTTTTTCTGGGAACTCTGTATGTTAAGGGGTGGGAGGCAATGCAGGGGGCCATTAGGAACTTTCAAAATAACAGAGAAGCAGACACTGCCCTTGGGGGGATACCAGCTCAGAAGAACAGAGAAGATAGGTGTATGGAGGTCTCTAGCCCAAAAAATGAAAAGGATAAATGCCTGAGAGATGTACGTAGAGGACATTGTGGAAAATCATCTTTCCACAGGGGGCTCAGGGACTGTTTTCTGAAGGAGATAATCTCTGAATGCAGCTGTACAGGACTGTTATCACTTGGAGGAACAAGGAATGAGGGATAGGGAATTTAGGGGGAGAGATGGTGTTGTTAAAAGTATAAAAGTAGGGCGATGCCAGGCAGGCTTTGAAGCAATGATAGGGAGCATGAGCTTCCTCCAGGAGTGGGGAAGACAAGGGGGAATTTCAGAGAACCTTAAAAACCAGAAAAGGCTGTGAGCCTAGGATCCCATCATGTAAGGTTATTAAGCAAAGGGGTGACAAAATCAGAAAACTTTGTAAAGGAGTGTTAAGAAAGAGCAACAGGGAGCACCTGGGTGGCTCAGTGGTCGAGCATCTGCCTTTGGCTCTGGTCATGATCTCGGCTCCTGCAGGGAGCCTGCTTCTCCCTCTGCCTATGTCTCTCCCTCTCCCTCTCTGTGTCTCTTATGAATAAATAAATTTTTAAAATCTTAAGAAAAAGAAAAGAAAAAGAAAGAGCAACAGGTTTGTGGTGAGTCCCTGAAGAATTCTCCTACTGGGGAAGGCCAGGGCTTAAAGCATTTTAAGAAATGCAGCACCACCTCCACTTGCACCCTCCTGCTTTCCAAGGGGTAACAATGCCTTGTCACCAAGTTCCAAATAGATAAGATTGACTACAACTTCTCAAGAATCCATTTCTTTTGCTTCGTGCCACAGGGAGGTATTTGTCACTGAGAAGTCCTTTTATTTTATTTTTTTAAAAAGATTTTATTTATTCATTCATAGAAACACAGAGAGAGAGGCAGAGGGAGAAGCAGGCTCCATGCGAGGAACCCGATGTGGGACTCGATCCCGGGACTCCAGGATCGCGCCCTGGGCCAAAGGCAGGCGCCAAACTGCTGAGCCACCCAGGGATCCTCAAGAAGTCCTTTTAGAAAGTTCAAAGATGGCCAGCAGTTGGGTGTACGCCCAAAAGAATGGAAAGCAAGGTCTTAAAGAGATATCTGCATGCCTATTTTTATGGCACTTCACCATATTCGTGGTTAAAAAAAATGTACAGTATATGTGTGCAATGGAATATTATTCAAGCCTTAAAAGGTTAAGAAATTCTGACACATGCTGCCGCATGTGGACATGTGGAAGGCATTAGGCTAAGTGAAATAAGCCAGTCACAAAAAGATACATGCTGGGGTGCCTGGGTGGCTCAGTCAGTTAAGCATCTGACTTTGGCTCAGGTCATGATCTCAGGGTCCTGGGATTGAGCCCCGCATTGGGCTCTCCCTCCCCAACTTGTGCATGTGCACGTTCTCTCTCTCTCTCTCTCTCTCTCTCAAATAAATACATAAAATCTTAAAAAAAAAATACATGCTGTAGGATTCCACTTATATCAGGCACCTGGAGTAGTTGCATTCTCAAGAGTCAGAGAAGAAGAAGAGTGGTTGCCAGAGGCAAGGCCCAGTGGGAAGGGCAGGGGAAGGGCCAGGAGGGTGGGGGAGTAAATATGTACAGAGTTTCAGTTTTGCAACAAGAAAAATGTTCTGGAGATTGGTTGCACAACAATGTGAATGTACTTCAGCTACTGAACTTAACTTAAAAACAGTGAAGATGGTACATTTTATGCTACATGCATTTTACCGTAATTAAAAACTAAAAGAAAAAATTGGGAGGTTATGCAGGCCCACAACCTCTTATCCACAGTTCTGAAGTCCAAAAAGCCCTGAAACCAAGTTTTTATTACACCCTGGCTGTCCCGGAGTCCAATGGAGTGCTACAGAGTAAAGAGTGGATGCATCAGGATTATCTTCTCAAAACCCGAAAGAGTCTGAAATGCTGAAACATAGCCGACCTCCAAAGGTTTCAGATAAAGGGCTGCTGACCTGTATTCTGACAATCTCCATTTCCCCTCTTGGGATGAGAACAGAGAGATATTGCTTGTGGACAACTGACCATTTCACTAACTAACGACCTGGTATCTCACTGCGGTTCTGGGGCTCTGCTCTCTGGCCTCTGTTTGGAAAAAATAACTGATGACCTGAGTAAAACAATTAGCAGGCAAGCCTTTGTTTTGTGTTCTCATTTCCGCTGACTGACTTTAGATTTCACTTTAGGGGGTTGCTGGGCACACGCTGGCACCTCCAGGAAAGCCATACAGGCCAGGGTGGGTGCAAGCACACAGTGGTGTTTTAGGATGACTTACCAGATCACACCTGGGCACGCTGGACACAAACTGGGCCCCCTGGCAGCCGAGGATAAATCCAGCTAGATTTAAGAGGACACACACCACGGATAGCAGCACGAAGAGGTTCATCTGAAGCGGCAGGAAAAGAGGCCATTAGAAAAGACAATAGCTAAATTCAGAGATAGTTTTGTCTGAGTTAAAAAATAATTCATATTCTCTTCCTAGCAGACATGCTTTTTTTTTTAAGAAGTCGAAACTATGTTTTAATGTATGAACTTTTTGTTCATGTTTTAGAATTTTTCAATTTTGTTGAGGAATACCACTGCCTCTCAAGTCTTACACTCAGTAATTTCAAGTTCCTAGTTCTTCCTCTCTTTGCATATAAAGAAGCTCTGACTCCCTCAGCTCCGATCTGTTCATTGCATTAAGCCATAGCCAATTCCTCCTTACGTCATCACTATTTATTCAGAGTTTTGCAGGATGAGTGGTAAGTAGACAAATGGAGAATTTTAGCATGTACGTGGAACCCAGGAAAGTCAAAGTGCTCAGAGCCCTTACTGGCCAGAAGTCTCCATATACAAGTAAAAACAAAAGTAAGTCTTTTCTCAGTTCCAAACAGTGTAGGTGCTAAAAAATAAGTCCACAGTGATCTTAAATATACTTTCTCTAAAGTTAAATGTTCCAAATGTTATGCTAGATAATTCAGAATTGACAGAAATCAATCAGGGTGGCAGACTACTTACTGCAAATTAGACACTACTGAGGCTTTTCCACTTGAGAACTATATTTATTATCAAAACCAAATCTTATTGCAAATATAAAAGATTGGAGCTAATGACGATCAACGTTAGAACTAAGCATCAGTTAGGGTAGCTAATGCCAGAGTTGGCTGTTAAGTGACTTCACATATGAATTCTAGTTTGGAAAGCTGATTCTTTGTTGCTGGTATTCCAAGAAGCTTGAAAGTGTCTCCTCTAAACCCATGTTATGAGTCAATATTTAATATCACATGATGCCCCTTTTCCTAAAAGGAATTCTTTCTGCCTCTCCAGGAGTAGTCTGGCTTCTGCTTCTCTCCTTATTTTGTTAATCTGTAAAAGGACCATGCACTCTGTCATCAAATGTTGGAGGAAATGCTGGCATCAGCTGCTGTGTTACTGTTTCTCATGATTTCTCAGTGTCTATAGGGCTTGACTGGAACAGCATGGAGCACAGCCCTCTCATGCACTATGTCAGTCATTATCACGCCAAAGCTTTGGAAAACGAGGATGTAAAGTTGGCCAAGGACAAAACATGATCTTCTCACCTGGGCTGGCAGTTGCTACTCAAAGAGACCCAATACATCTGGAATTTTCACACACAGCAACACAATTATTGTTACTATGGGGAAGTCTAACTTTCCTTCAAAAATTATCTTTTCAGGGCAGCCCCGGTGGCGCAGCAGTTTGGCACAGCCTGCAGTCCAGGGTGTGATCCTGGAGACCCGGGATCAAGTGCCACATCGGGCTCCTTGCAGGGAGCCTGCTTCTCCCTCTGCCTGTGTCTCTGCCTCTCTCTCTCTCTCTCTCTCTCTCTCTGTCTCTCATGAATAAGTAAATAAAATCTTTTTAAAAAAATTATCTTTTCATGCACTATCAGATGGCTTTAAAAAAAAAGTGTGGTTATAATCCTTATGTCCACTAGCACATCAAAATCTTCCTAACTATGGGGTAGCTGGGTGGCTCAGCCAGTCGAGTGCAACTCTTGGTTTTGGCTCAGGTCATGATCTCAGGGTCTTGAGATAGAGCCCTACATAGGGCTTGGTGCTCAGCTCAGAATCTTCTGGTCATTCTCCCTCTGCTCCCCCACTCACTCAATCTCTCTCAAATAAGTAAATAACATCTTTTTAAATAAATAAATAAATATTCATAACTAAAAAATTAGCAGCATCAGATATAGAATGAGTGAGGGTTCATTACTTCCAGCACTGGTCCCCAAATCTCTTTATCAAAATCTTGAATCCAGGGCAGCCCGGGTGGCTCAGCGGTTTAGCGCCGCCTTCAGCCCAGGGTGTGATCCTGGATACCTGGGATCAAGTCCCACATCAGGCTCCCAGCATGGAGCCTGCTTCTCCCTCTGTCTGTGTCTCTGACTCTCTCTCTCTTTCAAGAATTAATAAATAAAATATTTTTTAAAAAATAAAAATAAAAAATAAAATCTTGAATCCAGCTCATCAAATAACACTGATAGGAAAACCAACAGACGAGCCACAGACTGGGAGAAAATACTTCATGTATATATTAAACAAAGAAGCTTTATCCAGGATATAAATAACTTTTTAATTCAATAATAAAAAAAACAGCAACACAAAAAATGGGCAAAAGACTTGAACAGGAAGATACAGGAATGGTCAACAAGCACAGGAAAAGTCATTCAACATCATTAGTCATCACGAATGAAGTTAAAACCACAGTAAGGGGATCCCTGGGTGGCTCAGCAGTTTAGCACCTGCCTTTCTACCCAGGGCATGATCCTGGAGGCCCAGGATCAAGTCCCGCATCAGGCTCCCTGCATGGAGCCTGCTTCTCCCTCTGCCTGTGTCTCTCTGCCTCTCTCTCTCTCTCCCTCTATCTCTCTCTGTGTGTCTCTCATGAATAAATAAAATCATAAAAAAAAAACACCGTAAGATACCACTTCACATTAACTAGAAGAGTTAAAATTAGAATGACAAAAGCAAGTGTTGGTAAGGATAAGGAGCACATGGACAAACACATTGCTTATCTGAGGATAAAATGGTGTTGCCATTTCTTAAAAACTAAATATAAATCTCCCATGCCAAAGAATTCCAAATACAGTTGGCCCTTGTACAATGCAGGGCTGAGGGGTGCCAACCCCCAACCCCTGCACACAGTGCAAAATCAGAGTATGACTTCTGACTGCCGATAAACTTAACTATTCATAGCCTATTATTGACCAGAGCCTTGCTGATAATATAAACAGTCGATTAACACATATTTTGCATGTTATATGTATTATATGCTGTATTCTTACAATAAAGCAAGCTAGAGAAAAGAACATGTTACTAAGAAAATCAGAAGGAAGAGAAGACATATTTACAATATTGTACTATATTTATCAGGAAAAAAAATCTGCATGTAAGTGGAGCCATGAAGTTCAAACCCCTGTTGTTCAAAGGTCAACTGTGATTTATGAAGATAGTCCACCTCGACTCCCTACTCCTTAAGTATGGGCTGCACAAAGTGAGTTCCTTCCAAGGAACACAATATGGAAAGGCGAAAGGGAGCAATCTTCCAGCGGAGAAACCTGACAAATATGACATCAACCAGGTGACCAAAGTTAACATTGCTGGTAAGTCATGTGGATGGCATGTACCCTTGATACAATGTGCTGAAAATGGCATTTTACCTCCGGTTCTTCCTCTGCCAAACCGATGATAACCTCAGTCTAATCATAAGAAAAACATCAGACAATCCAACTGAGGTCCATGCTACAAAATACCTGACAAGTACTCTTCAAAACGGTCAAGGTCATCAAAAACAAGGGAAGTCTGAAAACTGTCACAGCCAAGTGGAGCCTAAGGAGACATGACAAGCAAATAATGTGGTAATGTGATATACTAAGCTGGGATAATGGACAGAAAAAGAACATTAGATATAAACTAAGGAAATCTAGAGGTGCCTGGGTGGCTAAGTCAGTGAAGCATCTGCCTTCGGCTCAGGTCATGATCCCATGGTCCTGGGATCGAGCCCCAAGTCTCCCTGATCAGTGGGGAGCCTGCTTCTCTCTCTCCCTCTGCCCCCTTGCTTATGCTCCCTTGCACTTTTAAAATAAATAAATAAAATTTAAAAAAAACCTAAGGAAATCCAAAGAGTATGTATTTTAGCTGATAATAACGTCTCAATGTTGGTTCATTAGTTGTGACAAATGTATCATGTCAAAGATGGGGAAACTGAGTATGCTGTATACAGGACCTCTCTGTGTTATCTTTGAAAAACTTCTGTAAGTCTAAAACTCTTCTATAATAAAGTATTTAAAAGTTTTCTATTAATATATTTATATTATGTATATATAAATCTATTTATACAAATATTAATATATTTGTATTAATATGTTGATAATTAAATCTATTTAAAAACTGCAAAAAAATCTGAATACATGCCTACCTTACAATCTGCAGTTCCACTCCTAGGAAAAGACCCAGGGAAATAAGTGCAATTGCCCACAAAAAGACAGAAAAGAATGTTTATAGCAGCTTTATCAGACCAAAAGTGAAAATAACTCAAGGGTCCAAAAGCAGAATAATAAGTAAGTATATTGTGGTATTTTCAAACAGTGGAATAACTTCCAGGAACAAAAAGGAACACACTACTGATAACAACACTAAGAGGTTCAAAGACATTGAGTGAAGTAAACCAAGTACTAGATGATTCCACTTACATGAAGTTCAAGAATAGACAAAATAATCATGGTGATAGAAATCAGAAGAGCGGTGCCTGTTTGGTGGGGGGAGGGGACTGACTGAGGAGAAAGAAGAGAATTTTCTGAAATGACAGAAATGTTCCATATCTTGTTTTGGACAGTGGCTACATGGGTATATCCAACTCTCAAAACTTGGCTAACTGAACACTTATTATTAGGGATTTATATAAATTATATTTATTATATTAAAAAGAAAGCGAGAAAGACAATTCTGAATCCACTTGCCAAGACGGGAGTGTGAGATCATACAATGAATGAGGCTACTTCTCAAATGTCAGAATAACAAACAATCTGAGAGACTGCTCCAAAGATTCACTGCCTGGTAGACTCAGCTTCTCTCTCCTGCACTGGATGAGCTGCCAAGGAGAAATCAAAGTCAGATCACCAGCACACCAAACCCAGAATGAGGACCTGGGTCAAGGCACATAGGCCATGTACAAGATCACTATGCACTGTCCTCCAAACGTATTCCTGCATGTGGCTTTTCTATTACTATCATTAAATATCAGACCAAACTTACTGGCTATTTGGTCATCTGAATTACTCTAGTGTAGACCACAGCAGCATGTATCAGGCATGGGGGCTATTAGAATACCAAGCATGTGTCTTTCAGAGGTTGGATCAGGTTCAAGGGTATACAATATTGGAGTTATAAGGGACCCACTTAGGATTTACAGGGACTTTCAGGATAGACCTCTCTGGTTTTAACCTAGTTATAATCATATAACCTCCAAGACCCAAATTTCCATCCCAGTCATCACAAGAGGGTATCCCTACCCCCAACAGGAGGCAGTAAAACATCAGCTACTAAGGAAGAAACATCATAGTCGCAAAGTGCTCAACTATATCTAAGAAGGGGAAGAATTTCTTACAGTTCTTATGTGCTTTTAAAAAAAATCATTGCATGGGGATCCCTGGGTGGCTCAGCGGGTAGCACCTGCCTTTGGCCCAGGGCATGATCCTAGAGTCCGGGGATCGAGTCCCATGTCGGGCTCCCTGAATGGAACCTGCTTCTCCCTCTGCCTGTGTCTCTGCCTCTCTCTCTCTCTCCCTCTCTGTGTCTCTCATGAATAAATAAATAAAATCTTTAAAAAAAAAAAAAAAAGAAAAAAGTGATTGCAGGTGATCTGAGTTTCTCTTTGTGGCAACCACCTGAATTTGGAATCAAGACACCTAGTTCAAAATCAGGCTTTCCCACTTGTTCGCTGTGATATTTTAAGCAACCTCTGCAAGACTCACTTTTCTCATCAGCTAAACAGGTCCACATACCTACCTCACAAGAATAATAAGAAAATCACACAAAATGATGTAAATAAAAATTCTCTGCATGCTGCAAAATGCTATGCAATCGGTTTTATTAATAATAATAGGCACTTCCTCTTTGGGGGAGAAGCTTGTTATTACAAAATGAATTTCATGAAACGAATATCACTAGGTCTGGGACCAGCATTCTGGTCTTAAAGCTTTTAATGCACCTGAATTAACATCTTTATAAATTTCTTCCACATATTTGACCTTTAAGCTTAGTTCCTATTGTTCTCAACTCAAATTCATTACCACCTGCTCAGCAGAGTGAACGCCATGGGTTTCAGTTCCTAAATTCTGTCGAGGCCAACTCATCATTGGGATTTACCATCAGGACATAGAAATGCCCAGAGTCAAGGCAGAGATGTCTTTCTAGAACTTGCATTTTAGACATGAAAGACAGTGGGACCCAAAAAGTGGAGAGCTTGCCCTCTGTGACTGGCACCCTGTGGCTCTGAAGCATAAGATGCAAAATCCAAGATCCAAAGAGCTGGTCCTCTCACAGGGACTGACAACATGAGTGACACTTTTTATGCTTTTGGTTTTACTGTTACTAACTTGAGCCAGGAGTACTTTATGATACTTACATACCAGGTAGCTTGATGCAAAGGTATTATATTTTTTATTTTGGTCTTTGGAATTCACCTCCACTTTGATCTCTTGCAGTTGTGCCCCCAGTTCATTCCAGGTCTCAATTAAATGATCCAATAAAACACTGTTTGGGGAACCTGAGGTCACCCAGAAGAAGCATCACTTTCAATTTGCTTGTTTCTGCCTGCTAAAAATTCCTCATAATCCCCATCACATAATATCATTAAATAATTATGCCTATCACAGCTTGGTATTGTTGACTGTCTTATTTGGTACAAGATTTCAATTCCCTAAATAGGTTGACCTTTCCCTACTGTCTAAGGACTTGTATTTTGCTGCTTCTTCCCTACTGCTCCAAACTCAAGATGCAGCTGAAACTCACCCAGCCATGTTTAAATAAATAAATAGTTCCAGAGATCATGTGAAGGTTGCATTGTTTAAAAATGAGGAGGTTTAATATGGTGGAGAGAACATAAGCATTTAGTGCTACCAATTCATTAAAATGGCCCTGAAGAAACAAACAAATAAATAAAATGGCCCTAAAGGAAAAGTCTTAAACATTTTTAAAATTTATTTGTTTATATTTATTCATGAGAGACACAGAGAGGCAGAGACACAGGCAGAGGGAGAAGCAGGCTCCCTGTGGGAAGCCTGATGTAGGACTTGTTCCCAGGACCCCAGGATCATGACCTGAGCTGAAGGCAGATGCTCAACCACTGAGCCACCCATGTGCCCCTGAAAGAAAAGTTATAAAGGCAGAAATCCATAAGACAGAAAGAAAAGGAAAACACCATCAGAATTTTAAAAGCTGGAAAACTAATGGGCCAGTGTGAATTGAACTCAGGGGTCTCCGAGAAAAGAGATTCCTACAACAGCAGTGAGGAAAGCCAAAACCACAGGATTCGCTCCTCAGACTCTCCAAATGTTCAGAAATGGGCAGCAGTGAAAGTGAGGCTAGAAACTGCACTGGCTTGGAGTCTAAGAAGCAGTTAGAAATCGGTACAACCACTATGAAAAAAGTATTGGTGTTTACTATTTCTAATAAAATTCAACATCTACGGCCCTATGACTCAGCAATTCACTTTTAGGTGAATTTAGGTGCAAGACAATTAATGCATGTGTCCATAGAAAGACATGTACAGGCATGTCAGAGCACTGGTTCATGACAGCCTCAAACTGGAAACAACCCAAATACCCAAGAATAGGAGAACGGATGAACAAATCATAAGCTCATAAAGGGAATAACACTCAGTGCTGTGGTCTGAATGTCTGTGTCCCCCACAAAATACATATGTTGAGACCCTAACTCCAAGATGTTGGTATTGGGAGAGGGCACCTCAGAGGGGTGATTAGGTCTTGAGGGTGGAGCCTCATGCATGGGATAAGTGAATCTGTGTGTGTGTGTGTGTGTGTGTGTACCCATGCATTCACATGCAGGTGTGCATTTCCATTTAAACATCAAAAGCTCACCAAATTCTTCATGAAGAGAAACTTCTCAAAAATTTCCAATTTAAAAAATATTATCAGTTCAGAATTCTTTCCCTTCACGCTTTTATTCATCTTTCTTTCCCTTTTTTTTTTTTTTTTTTTTTTTTTTTTTTTAGTGAGAGGGAGTGGGAAAGGAGCAGAGGGACAGGGAAAAGAGACAGAGAATCTTAGGCAGGCTCTGCGCCCACTGTGGAGCCCAATGTGGGGCTCAATCTCACAACCCTGAGATCATGACCTGAGCTGAAATCAAGAGTCAGAAACTTAACCAACTAAGCCACCCAGGCACCCCTTTTTATTCATCTTTTAATTTCCCAAGAAAATACCACTGGTGGTCATTTAAATGCTGTCTTCTCCCCCGCCTCTGCTCCCCATATACAGCCTTTTGATATTGCTTGAGATAAATGAAGCCAAAATACACTTTTCTCCAGTGGGGCACAAAATCTGAACCAAAGACACAAAGACATAGATGGTCTTAAATTATCCTGAATGAGTGGATAGAGGAATCCATCCATCAATCTATAAGCAAAGGAAAGAAAGCCAATTCTTTATGATAAATACTACATGGAGGTATCATGCATTCTTACTAATATTCTAGAACATATACAGAATAGATTCTGAAAGGCAAACACTGGCTTTACTATCACTGCTTGCATGAAAATGGCTACCACCACTGTTCCTCATGGAAACTACCACTTTCTAGGGAAAGAAAATGGAAAGGGTTGGGATTCCTATCCCATTATTTCAAAGGAAGTACGAGTGTAGGTGGTAAGTGGGTAGAAGAACAAAGCACCCAGTCCTTAGAATTTATGTTATGTTTTCCCATTGAAACAAGAACACGGTGTGATCAAGCTGGGAATCTAACCAATATTTTAACATTTATGTCCTCAGAGACAAGGAGTCCGAGCTCCAAACCACTGATTAGTCACTGGTTAATAAGACAAATGTCATACAACCTTTGACAGTTAATGTAACTGGTTAGTTAGCTCTTAACATTTACCATTTTAATTCAATTTGCAGAAGCATTTTAATACAAAGATGTAGAATCATGAGCAAAGCTATCTGAGCACCACACACTTATGCTGGAAAAAAAAATGAAGACACCAAAGTAAAATGTTCCCTGAACTAAGTTAGCAAAATGAATTTTAAGATTGACCACCCAGCACCAGGGCAACCAACAAAACATAACAAATCACAGCTCAAAGCCCAGACTCTGGCTGCTTTAAACTATCTCAGGAGCTCATACACTCACTGGCTTGGTTTGTCTGTGTGCCTTTAATCCTTGGATCCTAAAAGAACCTACTCCAAGGCTTCACTTCCTTGACACCCTTTAAACTCCTTCCAGAAGTTTGGCAGATATATTGCCAACATCCAGACTGGTTCCCTTTGCCAACAAGCCAAACACAGGCCCGTTGCTCTGAATGGAACCAGCCGTCTCCCTTTCCTTTCAAAGATATTTAAGTATCAGATCTATTCAGGTTATTGCTGTCCCCAGATTCTCTTTTTATAACGTGTTTAAAATATAATAACGTTTATCTCCAGTTCCTTTTTCAATAGGTGCAAAAGGCTTCTTCCTATCCCCACCAGAGTGAGACAAATTGTCATCAGTTTGTTTGGAACCCAGCCTTGAGGTGAGCTGAAAGCACTTACGACCGAGAGTTGCTAATTCCTGAAATGTAATGTGCAAATCATTCCTGAAATGATTTGAAAATGAACAAATCTCAAGAATACTTCCGGGGCTCCTTGCTCATGAAAAAGAAATCCTGCCTTGCTGTGGGGTCCTTTCCCCTGTTCCCTGGCAGATCCCCCAGTCTCCATCACCCCTCATTGCTAGAAAAGTGGCTTTTCTCACGACCTGAGCAATCAGGCAGAGCAGGAGAGGGGGTGCCCTCAGCGAGCATCCGGCTCCGTTATTCCCTGATGTAACTTAGCTCTATCACCCTAAATGGGCGTGTCCTCATCAGGAATGGGGTAAGGACCAGGAGGAAAACACCCTAATGAGAGTCTCAAGAGAAATAATCGAGAGAATGACATGGCATGTGAGCCTGGCTATTCAAACAAGGTGAAAGGAGCAGAAATGAGGTTTGCTGCAGCCCTTGGGAATAAGGTGGTAGAAATAAATGTGGATTTGAAGATACTAACAGCCACGGGAAGGTGTAAACAAAGTTGCAGATCTGTGATTCTTGAGCCTCCACTTTTCTTACTCCTTTATTCTTTTCTCCTTTCCTCTGTACTTCTCTAGTTTTGGTTCTTTCCCTGCTTCTAGTTGCTTCTCCACTGCTGTTAGCTTCTCAAGGATCAGCATGTTGGAGAATCAGATCTCTTGACTCCCTGGCAATGGAGATGTCAGCTCTTGAGAAGCTATGTAGAGTCAACAGTCTCCACAGATGGCCACCACCAAGTTTGCCTTCTGTACCTGCAGGCTGTTTCTCACATCAAGCGGTGGAGTTCAAAACACACTAGGGAATATTATCCAGCCTTAAAAAGGAAGGAAGTACTGGCACAAGCTACAAAGTGAATGAGTCTTGGAAACACTATGCTAAGTGAGATAAGCCAGATATTGCATTATTCCAACTACAAGAGGTACCTACAGTAGACAAAATCATAAGTACAATGGTGATTACTAGGGAGATGAGGAGTTACAGTTGAATGAGTAGAGAGTTTCTGTTTGAGATGATGAACAAGTTCTGGAAATGGATAGTAGTGATGGTTGCACAGCATTGTGAAGGTACTCAATGTCACTGTACACTGTACACTTTTAAAGAGTCAAAATGGGGGATGCCTGGGTGGCTCAGCGGTTGAGCGTCTGCCTTTGGCTCAGGGCGTGATCCTGGAGATTTGGGATCATATCCCACATCGGGCTCCCTGCATGGAGCCTGCTTCTCCCTCTGCCTGCATCTCTGCCTCTCTCTCTGTGTCTCTCATGAATAAATAAAATCTTTTTTTAAAAAGTCAAAATGGCAGATTTTAAAATATGTACATTTTACCCCAACTTTTAAGAATTGCAAAAGAAAAAAAGGTGAAATCCAATTCCCAATTTCCCTCCTCTTTTCTTTTCTTTTCTTTTTTTTTCTTTTTAAGATTTTATTTATTTATTCACGAGAGACACAGAGAAAAAGAAGAGAAATAGAGGGAGAGTAGAATCCTCACAGGGACCCCAATGCAGGACTAGATCCCTGGACCCAGGATCACCAACCCCAAACTGAAGGCAGATGCTCAACCATTGAGCTACCCAGGCGCCCCACCCTCCCCTTTACTCTAAGCTGGCTTTAGGAACTCATGTGATCAATAGAATGCAATGGACATCCAAGGGTGGATCTTAGGAAGCCTGATGCCCCCTTTTCCCCCCAGGCCCTTGGAACATTCTTCTCAGACACTCTGCATCACAGAACCCAGCCACCATGCTGGGCAGCTATTATGTGGGGAGGCCACATAGTCATGCTCTGGTCAACAGCCCTTGCTGGGCTACTAGCTGTGTCATTTATAAATACATTCCAAAATATTTGATGTGTGAGGACTGTTATTTATTTCAACACAATCTGATGGCAGGAGAAAGAGAAGAGAATGGTCAGGGGTTTAGATAAAACAAGTCTGAACATGTGTCAGGGATTTTGGTAGCTGGGCCATGAGTATGAGAGGAGCTGTTGTATTTCTCTCCAGTTAGGGGCATATTTGAAATCTTCCATGTCAAAAGAAAGATGAAGAGAAAGTGGACAAAAGGAAATGGGGAGGGGGAGAAGGAAAAGGAGAAGGAGGAGGAAAGGAAGAAATAAACCAAGTGGACTCGTGTCTCCACAAAGTCAATCCCTGGAAAAAAAATGTGGGGGGGGGGGCGGGGGGGGGATGTGGCAGGAAGAATGTTCTGGAACAGAAAAGACTAAAGAGACAGAAGAATCTAATTATATGACTGAACCTTCATTAGGTCCTGGATTAAAAAAAAAAAAAAAGAGCTAGTCTATACAGGCATACTTTTTGATAACACATCAAACTGTGCATTTACACATATGGAAATATTCACAGATCATACTCATTAAAAGCTTTTGATTAAGAAGTTATGCAACATTTTGGAGTAACTGGGAAATGTTAACATGGGCTGAATATTGCATGGCATTAGGAAATTACCAATAACTAAAAAAAAAAAGGAAATTACAATAACTTTCTTAGTTGTGATAATGTTATTATTCTGAGGTAGAAGAATGCCTTATTTTTAGGAAATGCCTCATGAAGTATATAGACGTGAAGTACCAGAAGCCTAAGACTTTGAAAAAATGAAGAAACAAGAAGGCAAAAATTCAAGAGGTCCAACATCTGTCTACTAGATGTTCTAGGAAGAAGGAGCAAATGGAGGGAAGGAAATAATCAAAGAAACAATAAAGAAAAGTGCTCAGTGTTGAAGAAAGACACATCTTCTAATTAAAAGACCTCAAAGCCCAGCAGCCCCGGTGGCGCAGCAGTTTAGCACCGCCTGCAGCCTGGGGTTTGATCCTGGGGACCCTGGATCGAGTCCCACATCGGGCTCCCTGCATGGAGTCTACTTCTACCTCTGCCTGTGCCTCTGCCCCTCTCTCTCTCTCTCTCTCTCTCTCTCTCTCTCTGTGTCTCTAGGAATAAATAAATAAAATCTTTTTTAAAAAATAATAAAAAAAGACCTCAAAGCCTCAAGAAGTAAAAGTACTCCAAAAGGGTGAAGAAAAAGAAGACTCACGCCTTGACACATCCTCATGTAATTTCAAAAGACCATCAGAAAAATTATCTGAAACTTGGAAAAAGCAAAGGAGATTATTGGTATTCCAATTATCTGCTTATTTAATTGGCTATTTTTTTAATTGGCTATTTTTTTAAAAGATTTTATTTATTTGTTTAACAGAGAGAGAGAGAGAGAGCACCAGAGAACACAAGCAGGAGGAACAGACGGAGAAGGAGAAGCAAGATCCCTGCTCAGCAGGGATCCCAGGACCCTGGGATCATGACTTGAGCCAAAGGCAGACACTTAACAGACTGAACCACCCAGGCACCACTTAATTGGCTATTTTACAACTCTGTAGAGGCACCATTTAAGTTGTAGATTTTCTTTTCGGAAGAGATGAAAATAAATTCTGTCCAATGGAACAAGAAACCCTTAAAGTTACCACTCTGGGCCTGCTATACATCCACCAGTTTTGTATCCATCACAGCAGTCCCCTCTTTATATTACCTACAAATATTTACCTTCTCAAATGTTCTTTGAAGCAGTTTTCCCTCATTAATGACACATGTTCACTTTAAGTTTTCCCAGGAGTCATGATTTTTATCTTCTTGAAAATTAAGTTTTATCAATACCCAGGTACAGAAAAGATCTTGAAAGCTTCTAGATATGAAAAAAAAAAAAAAAAGAGGCTGCTTACTAAGGAACAAGAATTAGTCAGCATCAAGCTTCATATCAGTGACAGAAGTCATCAAGGAATGCTTTCTAATTCTGGATAGAAAACTTGTTGAACCTAGAATTCTCTATCCAGACAAACTATCCTTCAAATGGGAGGGCAAAACAAAGACACATCAAGATATTCAAACCCTAAGAGAGCTCCCCGCTTCCCTCACATCATTTCTGAAAAGTTTTATTCAATCATGTTTCTGGCAAAATAAAAAAGGGATTCAAGGAAAAAGAATGCATGAGGCATGAGGTCTAAGAAACAATGGCTGTAATCCAAGAATACAAAGAAAAGAAATTTTCACATGACATCTGTGCAGCAGGCCTGGAACATGATTATGTCCAAACTAGAACAGGAAGTCAGTAGTCCTCCATATGTCCAAAGGAGAAAGTGGAAAAACTAGCAGAGAGTGTAATTTAAGAAGCCAGATGAAGAAACCTCATACTTAGACTCAACTGATTTTTAGCAAGTATTCTGAGACAATCAGTGAGGAAGGAAGTCTTTTTAATAAATGATGTTGGGACAAATGGATACCCACATGCAAAAGAATGCACTTGGACTGCTGCCTCACAGCTTATGCAAAAATTTACTCAAAATGGACCACAGACCCAAGAATAAGCTAAAACAAGAAAACTCTTGCAAGAAATATATAAATAAAGCTTTATAATCGTGGGTTAGATCAGCCTTCTTAAATACTACTGTTTAGCAACATAAGAAAAAATGGATAAACTGGACAACATCACAATGAAAAACTTTTGGGCCTCAAAGGACACCATAAAAAAGTAAATTGCTAATCATATATCTGATAAGAGACTTGCAGTAAAAAGAAAACCCAATGGGAAAATGTGCAAGGAGTCTAAATAGACCTTTCTCCAAAGAAGACATGCAAATGGCCAAGAAGCATATGAAAAGATTCTCAGTATCAAATCAAAAACACATTGAGAGACCACATCACACCCATAAAGTTGGCTCTCATCAAAAAGGCATACAATAGTAAGTGTTGGCAAAGATGTGGAGAAACTGGAACCAGGACACACTGCAGACAGAAATGGAAAGTAACACAGCTGCTTGAGGAAACAGTTCCTCAAAATGTTCAACACAGAGATACCATATGACTCAGCCATTCTTTAAAAAAAAAAAAAAAAAAGATTTATTTATTTATTCATTCAGAGAGAGCGAAGAGAGAGGCAGAGACAGGCAGAGGGAGAAGCAGGCTCCATGCAGTAAGCCCGATGTGGGACTCGATCCCGGGTCTCCAGGATCACACCCCGGGCTGCAGGCGGCGCTAAACCGCTGCGCCACCGGGGCTGCCTGACTCAGCCATTCTATCCTAGGTGTATCGGCAAGAGAAATGAAAACAAGTCCACAAAAACTCTGTACACTAATGTTCACAGCAGCATTATTCATGATAGCCAGAAAGTGGCCATGTCCATCATCACCTGATGAATAAATAAAATGTAATACGTCCATCATCGGAATAGTACCCAATAATTCAAAAAAGGAAAAAAGTACTATTACATTCTCTAACATGGATAACCCTTAAAAATACTATACTAAAAAATATGCTAAGTGAAAGAAGCCAGTTACAAAAGATCACGTATTACATGATTTCTTTTATTTGAAATACCCAGAATAGGCAAATTTATGGAGGCAGACAGTTCATTAGTGGTTTCCCAGGGTTGGGGGTATTGGAAGGAAATGAGAGGGACTTTTTAAAGATTTATTTACTTATTTTGAGAGAGAGAGAGAACACACACACACGGTGAGTGGGGAGGGGCAGAGGGAGAGAAAGAATCTTGAGCAGACTCCACACTGAGCATGAACCCCAATGCAGGGCTTGATCTCTTGACCCTGAGATCATGATCTGAGCTGAAATCAAGAGTCAGATGCTTCACCGACTAAGCCACCCAGGCACCTTGGAAATGGAAGGGACTTCTACTAGTATTGAGTTTCTTTTTGGGGCGATGAAAATGTCCTACAATTGGTGGTGAAGATGTCTGTGCCTATCTGTGAACATGTAACAACTACTGAGCTGTACACTTAACATGGGTGAATGTCATAGTACATCAAATACAGTTCAATAAAACTGTTTTAAAAAAGAAGAAGGGATCCCTGGGTGGCTCAGTGTTTTAGTGCCTGGGTTCGGCCCAGAGCATGATCCTGGAGTCCTGGAATTGAGTCCCATGTAGGGCTCCCTGCATGGAGCCTGCTTCTCCCTCTGCCTGTGTCTCTGCCACTCTCTCTCTCTCATGAATAAATAAATAAAATATTAAAAAGAGAAGAAGAAGAGGAAGAAGAAGAAGAAGAAGAGGAGGAGGAAGAAGAGGAGGAGGAGGAGGGAGGAGGAGGAGAAGGAGGAGGAGGAGGAGGAGGAGGATAGCAGCTAGATCATCTCTGAGATTAGATGCCTTCTTTGTCAGAAGAACAAAGAAAAGAGCCATTTATAAACTCCAGAAGGGCCCCTAGGTGGCTCAGTGGTTGAGAGTCTCCCTTTGGCTCAGGTCGTGATCCCGGGATCTTGGGATCGAGTTCCACATTGGGCTCTGCATGGGGAGCCTGCTTCTCCCTCTGCCTGTGTCTCTGCCTTTCTCTGTGTGTGCCTCTCATGAATAAATAATCAAAAGAAAGAAAAGAAGAAAAGAAAGAAAAGAAAAGAAAAGAAAAGAAAAGAAAAGAAAAGAAAAGAAAAGAAAAGAGAAGAAAGAAAGAAAGAAAAAGAAACTCCAGAAATAACATAAACCTATCCGTCAATGTCATGGTCTGAAACTGAAGTGAACTGAAACGAGGTATGGTACCTAGCAAATGACACGATCAGAAAGAATAACTAACGGATGTGACTTGGTTGCTCAAGACTGTCCTCTTTTGAGGGACATGGGGTTATACCTCCTTTCCTCTAGACTCCATCACTCATGGTGCTACCAAAAATAATTTTTGGTGCTACCAAAAATAATGTCGCCAATCCCTTGAGCAAGCAGGACTCATGAAGGCCAACAGAAACCCACTTTGCTTTCTCCCTCAACGTTGCTGAAGCCCACCCACTTTGTATGGCTGGTTTGTGCTGATGCTCAGATAAATTCGGGGCCAGGCCCACAACCTCTCTGGTCAATATGAGGTGCAAAAATCCTCCGCCACTGTAAGTTACAAAAAGTCTCCTTTCCATAATTAGAATATCTGGACCTGGGTCCTAGTCAAAACTTGGAGCTTCATTTTTAAATTCAAGCTTCTGTCCCTCTTATGAGATGGATCACTATAGGGGAGGAGCAAGCTTGCAGGGGAAAGACAAGGGGTGGCTGCCATCTTCTCTGCTTCCATGCTTTTCGTGTGCACTTCTCCTCCTGAGGCCTGCCAGCCACAGCTCTGTCATTTTGGAGAGGAGGGAATCACAGGGAGACCGGGCCATGTGGTAAAGAAGGTAAGAGCAGTGAGCACGCCTGGGTTGCTGAGCGGTTGAGCGTCTGCCTTTGGCTCAGGGTCTGATCCCAGGGTCCTGGGATCAAGTCCCTCGTCAGGGTCTCAAGAAGGAGCCTGCTTCTCCCTCTGCCTGTGTCTCTGCTTCTCTCTCTGTGTTTCTCATGAATAAATTAACGAATTTTTTTTAAAAAAGAAGGTAAGAGCAGCCACAGTTCACTTGACTCTTCCTGTCTGCTTTCAGCCGGTGTTCACAGACAACTTTCTCCCAAATGATGTTCTGAAGCAGGACTGCTGAGCCTACTATTCTCTACTCTTAAAGCATCCAGAAGAACAGGCCCAGCCTCTCCCCACTTGGCCTTGGACTAGGAAAGCACAACAGTACTTTCCCAACAGTAGTTTTTAACTCTGAGGCCAGAAGGCACTTCAACGAGCCCTTTAAAATTCCCCAGGCAAGTGCCTGACACCAGTCCCAGTTAACCAAGGGTTCTACAAATGCTTATCTTTTAGCACTCACTCCTTTCCCCATGCGGAGGTGGACTCAAAATGCCACAGCAATTCAGTAACTTTCTCCAAAACATTTGTCTCTTTAATCCCTAATCTTTTTATAGGCCAGGGGACAGAGGTCGGGTAAGGGTTGCAAAATGGTTTTCACCCAAAAGCTTTACAAGTCCTGCTTCAATATTCTAACACTGGACGGGGGAGCTGTTGGCATTAACTCTCCTGTACTGCAGCCCCAAGTGGATCTGAAAATAAAGAATCCAAAGATGCCTGGGTGGCTCAGTCGGTGAAGCGAAGCATCTGACTTCGGCTCAGGTCATGATCTCAGGGTCGTGGATCAAGCCCAGCCCAGCCCCAAGTGGAGCTCAGCTCCCGGCTCAGCAGGGAGTCTGCTTATCCCTCTGCTTCTGCCCCAAACCCCTCTCAAAAAGGGTTTTTTTAAATCTTTAAAAATTAAAAAAATTTTAAAAATAAAGAATGCAATTCTCATACCCTATTACAATCACATTCATATAATGAAAATACTGTAAATGCTATTGTTAGCTTTCACTACTTTAGAAACAATTTACGAATGAAATTTCAGTGGTATAATATAGTTTAAGAGCAAGATGTAAATGTTAAAACACTGAGAATATAAAAGAATAGTTCTATCACCAGGAGGCAGACAGAGGGAAAAAGTAGATTTAAGGGCTAATTTCTTCATCTTATTTTTTTTAAAGATTTTATTTATTTATTTATTTATTTATTTATTTATTTATTTATTTATAGAGACAGAAACAAGAGAGAGAGAGGCAGAGACACAGGCAGAGGGAGAAGCAGGCACCATACTGAGAGCCCGACGTGGGACTCGATCCAGGGTCTCCAGGATCACGCCCTGGGCTGCAGGCGGCGCTAAACCGCTGCGCCACCAGGGCTGCCCTAATCTCTTCATTTTATAAAAAAGAATCAAAAAGATACTATCCAAAGTTGATGAACTGAGAAACAGAAGTTTATGAAATTATTTAAAATTATAGTCATTGAGAAGAGAAACATTGAGAAGAGAAATAAAAATAATTTCAAAAAAAATAGAAGATAAATAGGAGACAATGTTATGAATCTCTCATCTTTAGGATGGAGATAAACACCAGGGCACTAAAATCAAAGTTTAAAATGGCTAATGGTGGGATCCCTGGGTGGCTCATCAGTTTAGCGCCTGACTTCAGCCCAGGGTATGGTCCTGGGGTCCCCGGATCGAGTCCCACATCGGGCTCCCTGCATGGAGCCTGCTTCTCCCTTTGCTTGTATCTCTGCCTGCGTCTCTGCCTCTCTCTGTCTCTCACAAATAAATAAACAAAATCATAAATAAATAAACAAATAAATAAATAAATAAAATGGCTAAAGGGGAGTGTGCTCAGGTTTGGGTGACTGGAGAAATGCACAGAGGTCTAATGACTATTTTTTTTTAATTTTTATTTATTTATTCATAAAGATGCAGAGAGAGAGAGAGGCAGAGGCACAGGCAGAGGGGAGAAGCAGGCTCCATGCAGAGAGCCCGACGTGGGACTCGATCCAGGGTCTCCAGGATCACGCCCTGGGCTGCAGGCGGCGCTAAACCACTGCGCCACCGGGGCTGCCCTAATGACTATTTTTAATTAAAGTAAGGAGTTTAATAATGAACTCCTTAAATAAGTATTTTCTCTATCTTATTTTTTTTTAAGATTTTATTTATTTATTCATAGAGACACAGACAGAGAGAAAGGCAGAGGCACAGGCAGAGGGAGAAGCAGGCTCCATGCAGGGAGCCCAACGTGGGACTTGATCCAGGGTCCCCAGGATCAAACCCCGGGCTGCAGGCGACACTAAACCACTGCGCCACAGGGGCTGCCCAGTATTTTCTTTATCTTAAAAGGCATATATAGTAAATTATCAAATGTCATGATGTCACAGTGGTATGTTTGACATATATATAATGTAGTGCATGTGTATGTCACATATATACATCACGTTATATATGTCATATGTGTTATGCATACACATAGTTTATGTGTACATATGCTACACATGTTTGATAAATATATAACATGTTTATATGCCACATATAGGTTTATATATGGTGTGCATATATATATACTATATATGTTTGACACACACAATGTGCATATAGATCATTTATAAGAATATTTTGTGGATACAAACACAAAATAAATAGAAGACAGTCTCGGAGAGGTGATTTATTTATTATGCCCTAAATTATACAATCAGGGGACCCAAAGTCCAGGAGAGTCAGTTTGCATTAATGAGAAAGATCCAGGGATCCCTGGGTGGTGCAGCAGTTTAGCGCCTGCCTTTGGCCCAGGGCGCGATCCTGGAGACCCGGGATCGAATCGAATCCCACGTCGGGCTCCCGGTGCATGGAGCCTGCTTCTCCCTCTGCCTATGTCTCTGCCTCTCTCTCTCTCTCTCTCACTGTGTGCCTATCATAAATAAATAAAATAAAATAAAAAATTTAAAAAAAAATGAGAAAGATCCAGGTCTGACTCAAATCTATACTCTTTTGTCTCCATCAACTTGCAGAATATCTGCTAAAAGACAATGTCCATTTATAAATTATTCTATTTTCTCCATTAAAGAACTCCATGGGCCACTCTTTTGTATCCTTATTAGGAAATACAGCTAGTAAGATCCAATCTGCCACCATCCCAGCCCTGACATCCAACACCAAGCGTTCACCATTAATTAATCTAATTTGAGCACCCACTGGACTTCTTGTTTTTCATCTGAGTTACCATAAATGACCAAATATTTAAAATGAATCCCTTTCATTAATTTTTGAATTCATTTTTTAAATTGTTATAAGAGTAACATTCACAGAAGAAAAAAATCACGGTCCTACAGCAGAGTTCTTGATTATGAATAACGGAAACCAACGCAGGCTATTTAAACAGAAAAGGAATTTCTTGCAGGGCTATCAGGTAGCTCACAGAATCCCCAGGAACCAGGCTCAGAAACCTGGGAAGAAGCCAAGGGAAGCTGGGAGCTGGGACCTCTACCAAGGTCGTGCCCCAGGAAAACCAGGTCCTTGGTTGCCAACCTTGGACACCGGTTGCCTCTTTTGCTTAAGGAAGTCTAAGCTGCCCGGCCTAGTCTGCATCAGCTTCAGAGTCCTGGGCAGGAGCTTCCATGAGTGGAGGTCAACTGGCTCACATCCTGGTTGCTGGTATACAGGAGTGTCAGTATATGGTCTCAGAAGCTTCCAGTGCGGGAGGCAGGACCCGGCCTCCAACCGAGATTCACACAAAGGCAAATAAAACTCCAAAAGAGAGGTCTGATATACAGAGGCTGATCACCAAACCCAAACAAAACAAGGAAACCAAACAGCCTCTTGGTCCCACAACACAATGCATATCCTCTCCAGATATAAAATGGGAAATCAAAGTCTCCCTCTTTCCCTTCCCACTGCACTCAACAGAAGTGCCTACTGTAAACAGTTCCTTGTATATCCTTTCAGAAATGTTCCACGTGACTAGAAACACATATGTATAGATCTCCCAGATTAAAAAAAAAAAAAGGAAAAAAAACCACCGTATATATTATAACTTTCCATATGACAAGGTATCTATTTTAAGATGCTCGCCAATTCAAAATGGTCTCCCTTCTTGCCCCAAATCACTCATGGCTCCTGCATCTCTCTCATAGGCATAGCAGAAGTGGATCCCTCTAGCTATGGGGCCCAGACTCAGGGCTGGTTGGAGGGCTCCCTTCTATAACCCAGACACCTACCACCACAGTGTGTCTACAATGCACTTCGACATACTTCGGCACAGACAGTGTGATACTATGTACCTATCAGGTGGCCCACCCAACACCCTAAGGACGGTCAGGGATTCAAATTCCAGGAGAGTCAATTTGCATTTATGAGAAAAGCCACACTCCAGAAGCTTCCTTTGCCTTCTTCTCTCAACAACAACCAAGCAACTCTGTTAAATTAGCAGAGTGATTGTGGAAATAAGTTGTCCAACTGATGAAACTCTTAGCTTGTTTAATTGCATAAAGGATTTTATTTTTTTTTTTAATTTTTATTTATTTATGATAGTCCCAGAGAGAGAGAGAGAGAGAGGCAGAGACATAGGCAGAGGGAGAAGCAGGCTCCATGCACCGGGAGCCCGATGTGGGATTCGATCCCGGGTCTCCAGGATCGCGCCCTGGGCCAAAGGCAGGCGCCAAACCGCTGCGCCACCCAGGGATCCTGCATAAAGGATTTTAAAAATGGGTTTTCTGTGAAATTTGGGGTAAGAACTAAAACCAACATAATTTCCTGTCCCAATGCTCATCAATTCTGGGGCTGACCATACTTTTCTGACCCTGTATTAAACAATACTGAGAACAAGCAAAGATAATCTAGCTACTTGCCCCAAGAACTATTTGTTCCTCAAACGTAAGACTGTGAACCAACTAAAACAGTTTATCAAAACTAACAGCTTACTCATTAAATCTTGCTCCCAGGACCTCCCCTCCATTCACCCCCTAATCCAAAACTATTATGTCATAAGCTTTGCCTAAACCCTACCAATTCTTTATCTTGCAAAGGCCACCTTATAATCCCCCAGCAGGGGTCCTCAAACCCTACAAATAGGCTCTCTTTGATTCACCCTTTCTGAGAACTAGTGGCAAGGAGGTGTCCTCCCTTACTGCAGCAGATCTCATAAACTTAGCTTCGCGTGATCAGCAGGATTTCAAGGAACCAGCAATGGTTTTCAAGACAAATGGGTGCAACAAAAACCAGAGGTAAAAAATTGTTCACACTGTCCTGAAAGCTTAGTAAAAATTTTAGCCCTTTACCCTTTAAGCTTCCAGAACAGAGTGCACGAACAATTGTTTTGTCTGTTGGCTAATAAGTGCTTGCATGTGTAGCAGAATTTGGCCTGAGGCTCACTTTCATTGTAATAATTGACTTGGCAGGAAGGTTACCTCAAAGCTTTGGTAATTACCTGTCGCTGACAAACTAAACATGCTAATGAGAGCACACCCAGATGGCTGAAGCCAGTTTGCAAAGCAAGAAATTGCTCAGGCCTTGATTCTGCCCAGAGATGGGCCACCCAGAGTACTTCCAGTTCCTGAGGATGCCAGGTTCTTACCCAATACACGGTTTTGGGGAGCAGATGATCAGAGGAGAGAAATGAAACCTCTGTTGCCAGCAGACTAAGCCCACTGTGGTCACAGATAAGCCTGAGCCCAGCCCAGGGTGCATTCATGATGCCTAAATCCATATTTTGCTGCCATGGGTTACCTGATGACACGCCAAACTGAGAGACCAAATCTCCCCTTTAAGATTTTCTCAGTGGATGACACAAATGATTCATAATGTGCTTGCCTTAATCTTAGGTCCCATTTTACACTTTACAGTTTCAACATGCATCCCTGTCTACAATCCTAAGAAATGGGCGCATGCCCATTGTACAGATGAAGAAACTGATCAGATAATTTCCTTGGCCAGTCACTGATTGAAAGTGGCAGGATTAAGACTCAAAGCTGACCCTCCTCGTGCCGTGTTCAATTCTGCCTCTTGCTCTTTTCAATCAAGGATAAACTTCCTCCATCTCTTGTCACTTGAGAACTTGAAAAAGAATTGGACAGTCACAAATAAGAAAATTATTTATTTACTTACTTACTTACTTACTTATTTATTTATTTTAGAAAATAATTTAAATTACAAACACACACACACAGAGTTGCTGGGCCTAGAGAAGTACTGAACAATTTGCTAATGGAGGACTAGTGGAGGAGTGGTATAAAGAAAGGAGCAGTGGACTAGAAGTCAACATCCCCAGTTCTTTCTAATAATAGTTCATGCGTTTGTGAACTGAACAAGCTAGTTAATTCCTGAGCCACTGGTCCCTTATATATAAAATAGGAAAAGTACCTGCTGTATAAACCACATAACTAAAGATATAAACTCTTATACATATACATATACATATATAAACTCATATACATGCAATGGAGGATTATTAATTATTCTGAAGAGGGAGAATAGTCATCTATTTTTATTCCTTAAAGAACCAAGAATGCAATAATCATAGTATTTATACAGGGAGTTTATAATGGCCTGTTGAAAATGTCTATTAGAAGTTAAAACACCCTCCAGGTAACTAATAAGGTTTCTGGAAACCTACATAATGAGAGCTAAAGGACTCTTAAAAGATTGCTCTGATATAAGTTCATCATTTTACAGAGGCAGAAACCAAGAGATGGGGCAGCCTCAGTGGCACAGCGGTTTGGCGCCGCCTGCAGCCCAAGGTGTGATCCTGGAGACCCGGGATCGAGTCCCACGTCGGGCTCCCCACATGGAGCCTGCTTCTCCCTCTGCCTTTGTCTCTGCCCCTCTCTCTCTCTCTCTCTCTCTCTGTGTCTATAAATAAATAAAATATTAAAAAAAAAAAGAAACCAAGAGATGCTCCCAAGGTCACCGATAATCAGTGGTGATGTGTCAGCATTAAAATGCAAGTGTCTTGAACCCTCAAACCAAAACTCATTCCGAATTCTTGACAGCCAGGAAATACACTTGAAAGAACCAGAATGCACAAAGTTCAAGCTTCAGAGTTCATTTTATAAATGTAGAGATTCCTAAACTGCCCACTGGTATTTTGACCCCTCCTGGTCTTGTCATCAGAAATGAAAGGGCCACCATTTACCTCGCAGCTAACCCACCTACAAGTTTCTCTGACTATCTGGTGGGCTAATTCCTCAATCTCTTGAGAGTGTCTGGGTGATCCATGACTCTCCCTTCAAGGCACAATAAAATGGAAAGAACCCAGATCCCTAAATGGCTTTGTGGAGCAGAACCACCTTGCCAGCCTAGCCTGTTTGGACAGTTAGATGAGAGGATGGAATGTCTATATATGTTACCAAGCCATTTTCAGTCTCTTTTGGGGTAATGAAGTCTTATCCTAAATTCCATAATCTTGAAGTTAGAAGAGAAAATGATAGATCTTTTTTTTTAAAATAGCCAGTTCATCTACCACTTCTATTCTCCATCTAGGGTGCACACACAAGTGCACACACACAGCTTGATCCTACTCGTAGTCAAAAATAGTTATAAATGTTTACACACCATGTTCCAAGATTATTATTTTTGTTTTGGACACATGAATATCTTATCGGTATAAGGAAGAGGATCCAGTAAATGAACACTTCCAACTCTTGAGTTTCCATGAAAACTTGAGTTTGACCAGTGTAAAACCTAATGTAATCACTGAAGCAATCACAAAAGGAGCACAAATATAAACAGTTTTCAAAAGGAAGTATTCAAGTGTTCTCGATAAGTGTGCATCCAATAACTCAAAATGAAGACAGCTTGCCTCTCAAAGGGCTCTGGGAAGACCAACCTGCACCCCCTTCCAACCTCCACCATCAATATACCCCCTGACCACCCTTAAGTAGTAAGGGGAAGAATACGACATTCCAGAGGCAAGAACAAAAGAGACAAATTTAAGACAAAAGCAAAAAAGAAACGTCAGGAACTCAGGACCTAAATTTCTTATTGGCTGCCAAGTTAACTTCACAGTCAACAACAGACATATCTATAGCACACTGGCCCTGGGACACAGGGTGAAGAAGTTGGACAAGACCCCTGTCTTCATACGACTATCTACAGTAGGGAGACAGACAGCAAGTAGTAAACGAACAACACACAGGTTAATTATGGACTGTCAAGCCAAAAGTCAGTGCTGGGACATGTTGAGAGGCAGGGACACAGGGCCACTATTGTTGGGGTGGTTAGGGAAGGCCTCCTTCAGGAAGTGACTGCTAAGCTGAGACCCAGAAAAAAAGGAGCCAGCCAAGCACACAGCTAGGGAAAGAAGGTCCCAAGTTGGTTAAGACAGCCTGGTTGTGTTTCAGCCAGAAGGAGCCCCTATGGGTAGAGTACAGGATATGAAGGGGAGAAAGACTGGAGTGACCAGCCAAGCCCCCATCTGCCCACCCCCCGCACAGGGCCCTACTGGCTCTCTGATGGAACGTGGTCTCCAGCAGCACATTCCCTAAACTCAGGAAGAGGCCTGGGGGAAGCCAAAGAGAAGGTGAAGCAGCCATTATGGGGGATGCGGGGTGGGGGAGGTGGAAGAGCCATCCCTTGATGTCACTAGATTATCCCCTCTGTTCAGCAAAGAAAACTAGACTCAGGAAAGTTAAGTGGCTTATACAATATACAGCTCTTTAGGGGATGAGCTGGGACTCAGACTAGGAGTGTCTCACTGACATATCCAGTTTCTTTCATAACATCACATGACTTTTTTTTTATTTTTTAACATAATAAAGGCATGTGGCGCAGGTTATAACAGAATACTGTGGAGGTTCACGTGAACCGAGGATTTTTCACTTATGATACTGACCAAGGCTCAAATGATCTTTTGATATACCCAGAAAGTTTGTCCTTGTACAATGCCTATCAACTGATTTATCTTCTTTATAAATTGATGTTAATTAACATTTCAAAACAATCTCTACTTGACCTTCTAAATACGTAATTCATAAGTTAAAATAGAGAAGTTCCTGTATTCAACAGGCTTATAATTGATGGCGATACAGAAATATGACAGAAGGCCATTCAGGCAGGCATGTGGACTCCTTGTACATGGAGACATAACATTTACTGATGTGAACGTAATTAATGTACTATGAAACCGAAAAAGCAGAGCAAAACATGGTATACGTACAAACTGGTTATAACTTAGAGCAACCCTGTCAGGATCCCTCTTACTTCTGAGAGCTCTCCCTATATCTTTGCTTAACAAACCTCTATCGCTTTACTAAAAAAAAAAAAAAAAAAACTGGTTATAACTTTGACAAAGTTGTACCTATACTTATCAACAAAGATGAGAAATACATCTAAAGGCATGCAATAAAAATACATCTCTATTAAGGTCATTTTCTTCTACAGTTGTTTGAGCTCACATAATACATCTATGAGGCATCTTTCCAAAAGAAAACAATGTTAGAGAAATAAATGTCTTAAAAGGTCGACCTTCTTAATATCTACCTAGAACACACGCTCACATTCTTCTCACCATTTGAAATCTTAAAAGTACAAATAGCTTTAGAGATTCTCTAATTTCAAATTAAATGCCTGATATTTGTATTACTGAGCATTTCAATATGGACCCAATGGAAAAATCAGGGCAAAAAATGACTCCTATAGCCAAATATTAGTATAAACATTGGACACCGACCAACATTTTTCTAGAGAGTTGTTGCAAAACAGACCTCAGCCACTCATATGTCATAAAAGTCATCCGAAGTCTCATTTTCTCCTACTCTGCTATCTTGTAGATTAAAATGCTGCACCTAATTTACTCCTTCCAGAAATATTAACAGCATTTCACTAAATGCTATAACTGGTGGATTTCTAAAATGTTGCCTAAATTGTCTTGTGGGCCTGAAAACTCTTTAGTTTTTCAAGACCATCAACTCAGTACTAGGCTCCATTACTCTGACTGTATTCTACTGTGGGTTTCTTCTCCCTGCATTTAAGAATTTAGCTAGTTTTGTATTTATCACCCACTACCCAGCAAACAGTGGTCTGCTTGAGATGAACTGTTAAGTATATACACAAAACCATTTTAGAAGATTATTTAACCCTATTTCAAAATGAATGGGAGAAAAATCAAGGGACGTGATATGGAAAAAAATTTTTTCATTATATGTATTTCAAATCGCATTTGTCAGAACTTCTACTTCATCTTTAAAAGTTGGCAACTCTATTGGTCTATTTTTTATAGTATTCCCTGAACCCAAAGGACATAGCAAATAAAAACAAAAAACAAACACTGGGAATGTACCAAATGCCACTGAATCGTGAACTTTAAAATGGGTTAACTTTATATTATGTGAATTTTACCACAATAACTAAAAAAAAAAGGATAAAGTTACCAATGTATGTCTTTATTACCATAAAAATATATGTGTGATAGAGAATATAAGAAGTCTAAGCCATGAAACTGAGATGTCCAACCAAAGCAAAATATAATAATAATAAATTATGTATTCATGATTTAATACCTGAGATTTACTTCAAAAGAATATACGGGGTGGGGGGTCGCCTGGGTGGCTCAGCAGTTGAGCGTCTGCCTTGGGCTCAAATCATAATCCCAGGGTCCTGGGATCAAGTTCCGTGTCAGGCTCCCCACAGGGAGCCTGCTTCTCCCTCTGCCTGTGTCTGCCTCTCTCTGTCTCTCATGAATAAATAAATAAAATCTAAAAAAAAAAAAAAAAAACCTGTCAAACAAAAAAGAATATACAGGGGAAAAGAATATGGGGAGCAGAGGGATGGGTGCAGGTCTAGCTGAACAAGGCTGGCTGAGTTGGTAGTTGCTGAGTGATCAGCATAGGGAGTTCATTACATTATTCTCTCTGCTTTAGTATATGTTTAAAAATGTCCATAGCAAACCATTTTTTTACAATTACATCTTTACAATAAATCTAACCCTGTTACTAGAAACCCGCTAGGTACATGAGAAGTTTAAAATGTATCAGAAGGGCCCCCTGGGTGGCTCAGTCAGTTGAGCATCTGCCTGATTCAGTCATAATCCCAGGAGCCCTGGAGCCCCGCAGCGTTGGGCTCCCTGCTCAGCGGGGACATCTGCCTCTCCCTCTCCCTCTGCCCCCCAACCCCCGCTCATGGGTGTGCTCTCTTTCTCCATCTGCTCTCTCTCAAATAAATAATCTTTTAAAAAAATGAATCAGAAAAGTGACAAAATTATCATCTTGCTTTACCATTATGAGAACATCTCCTTCCAACAGTCATCATTGTTAGCTTCTTTTTTTTTTTATTTATTTATGATAGGCACACAGTGAGAGAGAGAGAGGCAGAGACACAGGCAGAGGGAGAAGCAGGCTCCATGCACCGGGAGCCCGACGTGGGATTCGATCCTGGGTCTCCAGGATCGCGCCCTGGGCCAAAGGCAGGCGCTAAACCGCTGGGCCACCCAGGGATCCCTGTTAGCTTCTTTTTTTAACGAACAAGAAAGCTTTGGCATTTCTTCAGTGGTTGAATCCGACAGACTTCATACATAGCACATTTTAGAAAGAGTAACAATTTATGAGATCAGTACATACCAGGAGTATCATAGGCCGCTTCCAAGTTGTTAATCCTATGATTCCAGAGAGTATCACCTACAAGGATAAACAGTATCATAAATCTAGAAATGTGACCAATTCCAATAAACTTATCCTAGTCTCTAAAGCTTTTTTTTCTTTTCAAAAAAATCTGAAACCTCAAAGCCTTCTAATTCAAACACTTAATATTCCTGCTGATTACATGAGCCCTGGTAGACCACTTTGGGCTCTCTTTCCCCCCAAAGCCCCCAAAGCTTTTTATATCGACTATATATGTTTTTTCTTAAGGTCAACTAAGAACACACAAAGAGGGGTGCCTGGGTAACTCAGTCAATAGAGCATCTGCTTTTGGCTCAGGTCGTGATCTCGGTCCTGGGATGGAGCCCCATGTGGAGGGGTCCCTCTGCCCTTCCTCCTGCTTGTGCTCTCTCTCAAATAAATACAATCTTAAAACAAAACAAAACAAAAAAACCACACACACAGAGTAGCCTGTCCTTCCAGTTAGTGAAGGAATCAGTATTGCCATCCAAGCTCTCTGCCCCAGAGCACCTAAACTATTGCCATTATCAGCCTCACATGACACAGTGTACCTGCAGACCTCTCTTCATTAGATGGATACCCATCCTTTGTGGGACAAGTCAACTCCCGGAAGTGGTACACAAGGTCTGTCAAGACCAAACTCTGCCCACTTCCCAAGCCTGGTTTCTATGCACCCCTGCCCCTCCACCACCCACCTTCCTCCCAGGCACACCTGTCCCCCATCAGATTGGCCAGGCTTTAGACACTGTAGCTCTTTGCTGCAGTGTCTTCTCCTCTCAGCTCCCCTCAGAGCTGCCTGAGAACTACTATGCATCCTGCAAATCCTGGCTAGCAGTCACCTCCTCCCAGAAGCCCTCACTGATCCCACTACCCCACACTCCTGGAGGCCCTCTACACAATCTTCTCCCCAAAACGCTCTCTGTAATAATAACTTTTGAGAAGTGCATCTGTGCCTTGCCCACCAACTGTGAACTCCTACTTTGTCTCCCAATCCTTGGCTCCCAGCCTGGTACCTGTCACATGACTGGCAAGTGATAAATGTTCCTGAGCATTTATTCCACAAAGAGGGGAAGGACTACGGTGAGAAAAGTCTCGAGGTGCCTGGGTGGCTCAGTGGGTTGAGCATCTGCCTTCCGCTCAGGTCATGATCTCAGGATCCTGGGATCGAACCCTGTGTGGGGCTCCCTGTGGGGAGCTGCTTCTCCCTCTCCCTCTAGTCCTCCTCCTGCTTGTGCTGTCTCTCTCTCAAATAAATAAATAAAATCTTTAAAATAAAATAAAAGTCTCATATTGCAAAGTGACACTTCGATAAATAACAATCCAAAATCCTTGGTAAAGAAGAATCAGCATTTTGCCAAAATATAAACTGTAAATCAATGTCAGCCCTCTGGATAACACAGTTCACTAAGCAGTCAGGAAAGAACAATCAAAGTGATTATTCAGCTCAGGGACATTCTCATGTCACTGGAGCACGTTTACCTTTGTGGAACAGTGTGCATGCATCTGCTCAATGCCATCATGAGGGTTTTCCTTTATGTGCACTTTTTACCAAAATCCCTCAAAGGTACCAGCTCACAATTACTGCTTATCAACTACAAATCAGTAGGGATTTTAGTGTTACTTCAAATCAAAGTTCACAGGCCTACTATAATGCTCTCCATTTTCCATTTACTGGCTTGAGAGTAAATCATTTTACTATGTCAAACCAGGAGACGACAAATGTACCCACTTCTATCAAGGATAGGAAACCACTTGTGGCCAGATAGGCAACAGATTCTTGTATTCCATTTATGTTTAAACATACTATCAGCTGCCTGCCCACCAGCACTATATCCTTGCAATCATCTTACATTCAATAGGCTCTTTCTTCATTCTGAATGATTTCTGGCTGGAGACACGCAGGACATGTGTCTGCATGTGTCTGCATCTACTTTAAAAACTGGGACTTGAAATCCATGAGACCTTGGAGTCCACGTTCCCCACCTGGCTTCTAAATAACTATGCGACCTTGGCCAAGTCAGATCACTTTTCTGGTCCTCATTCTCATTTCCTTAGAAATGTGGTTAAGTGAAGGAAACCATCTCTGGGCCTCTTCCAACTCAAAAGTGTACCCTGCTGTGATGGTAGTGATTCCTCGGGATTCCCTGAAATCCAGCACTGGTTCCACCTGCAGGCTGTGTGTGGGCACAGATGCTTGCAAGTGTGTGTGCATGTTAAATTTTTGTGTGCACACATGTGCGTGCATGTGTGTGTCCACATCGGCATGTGTCCCCTGCCTGCCCACCCGGCTGCTCACTGGACTTAGCTCAGGAAATGAAACTATTTTTGCAAAAACATACTGAGACATTTGACTGCCCTTGAGGGAAACACAAACTGCTCACTTCACTAAAATATAAATATGATGTAAATTATCAGTTAGTGTTTGGTATTTAGACTACCTGATTCCCTTAATATAAAACCCTGTGGTTCAGCTTTTTGGAACACAGTTTTTTTCCATTAAAACAATATGATCATTAAAATGAAGGGTCCAGGGACGCCTGGGAGGCTCAGTCGTTGAGCAACTGCCTTTGGCTCAGGCCGTGACCCCGGGGTCCTGGGATCAAGTCCCACATCGGGCTCCCTTCAGGGAGCCTGCTTCTCCCTCTGCCTGTGTCTCTGCCTCTCTCTCTGGGTGTCTCTCATGAATAAATAAATAAATCTTTAAAAGATAAATAAATAAAAATAAAATAAAATGGAGTGTCCAGCCCAGCCCATAAAAATAGCAAGAAACCTCAGCTATACTTTCCACCTCCCCCACCAGCCACATCATCCCACCTTCACCCACATTAACAATTTGGTGTACTTACATATTTTACACATGTACATATTTTTCTTTAAATTCTTATTACTAGACAAATATGTATATGTGTATATTTACACATGTACAGAGGTGAACTTTTATAAAAAATGGGTCATAAAAGATACTTGTCCTCCTCTTATTTTTCATTCTCAATAAATACCTCCAGGGAATCTCTTCATGTCTGTCCACTGGAGTAGCTCTCATTCATTTCTGTTTAATGGTTAATATAATATTCCTTTGTATGGTTTACCTAATGCAGTCAATCATTTCCATATTCATTGATACTCTATTTCCAGTTTTTGCCCTCATAATCAATGCTATGATAATCACTTAAGGCCACGTAATGCCTAAAAACAAGTGCTTTTTATTTCTGTTGGGTAAAATCCCAGGAGTAGGGTTGATAAGGTAAAAGGGAAAAATATACATATGTATTTATATATTTAATAGATTGTGACAGATACAATTGTCATTTAAAATCAAGGGTCTCTGACATGAACTAAGCTATCTTTATTATTTTTTGAGGGAGAATTTTGCATATGTGAGCGACAAACTAAACTTAAAACATAATTTTAAAAATATGTACAAAATGTATTTGACAAATAATAAATATCAATAATCTCGAAATACCTATGACCACAAAGATACTTAAGACCCAGTAGGAAGAAATATAAACCTTATTAACCTTATTAAAATATATATCTTATTAAATATAAACCTTATTAAGCAATATTAAATAAAGACTCAATTCAACATATACCATATTCATGGATTATAAAGCAAAATACTCAGGATAATAAATAAATTTCCATTTGAATTATTTTATAGACTCAGCACACACTCACATTAAATCCCAACAGGATTTTTCTAAGTTAGGGCCAGAGTCAACAAATGAATGAATGGACTAGTGAATAAATGAATGAATGAAGATCAGAAATAGGGGATGAACCTGCTTAAAGATGACTATTTCAGCCTAAATGCATTTTCACTCATGTGCTTCCTAAGAGAATACCAACAGCAAAAAGCAGCTTCATTAGCATTCTTTCCACCCAGTGCAAGATGAAACTTGCCATGAGTGAACAAGCAAGCAGGTATTTTCTGACACTAAATTACCTTTATATTATTATAATAAGATTTATTATAATTTTGGTTTCACTCACTTGTAACCCATTCCTTGTAGCTTATAGGAAAAAGCAGAGGCTTTTCTTTTTTCAAAGATTCTGCAAAGAAGGATTCCAAGATACTTCATGCAAGAATCACTGTTACCCACCATATATGGTTAATGTGCCTTCATTTCCCAACTTAAAAATCAAATCATAAAGATCAAAATCTCATTATTTTACTGCCCTATTTTTCCTTTGCTACCCATGAACATGCCTTAGGGCAAAAATGTTCTGGATTGTTTGCCAAAAGTTGCTATATCTAAACATAGAGATAAAAAGAGCCAAACTATAAATATCCCATGTTTACCTTATGAATTAAGCACACAATAATCAAACCTCTCAACAACCTATCTCGCCCTGTAGGTTTTACATTGGCAATTAAAAAAATAAAGGGTGTGTGTGTATGTGTATGTATGTGTTGGTGTGTATCATTTTTCCCTATCTGTCCAGCATGTTTTACATTAAAAAAAAAAACTGAGGAAATGGGCACCTGGATATTTCTAATGTATACATGATGGTTACTAGAATGTCCCAGAGAAAACTGGCCTTTTCGCTTTACTTGGATCAAATATTGCCTTGATGTTTAAAAACACTGATAGAGGTTCTACTATGTGCCAGGCCTGATACTTGGGCCCAGCAGCAAGTTCTCCTATATATTCTCTAAGTACTCCTCACAAAATTAGTTCTGAGGCAAGAATTATCACACCCATTTTACAGACTGGTAACTGAGGCTAAGAGGCTCAATGACTTACTCAAGAGTTTATCAATGCCACTCTGCTGCCATATAAAATAAAGGACCCAAGAGAATCAATAAAATCTATCACAAAAATTATATTTAAAATGGCCCAAAAATATTAAAGTAGTATTTGACGATTATGATAGGAAAAATATATATACTGCTGTTTAACTGGTAGAGACTTCAGAATTTTTGAGTTAGTTTCTCCTTCAAACATTCATTCTTTTTCAGGTTTCATCACTGCAATTTTTTATTTTTTATTTTTTTTTATGTATTTATGATAGTCACAGAGAGAGAGAGAGAGAGGCAGAGACACAGGCAGAGGGAGAAGCAGGCTCCATGCACCAGGAGCCCGATGTGGGATTCGATCCCGGGTCTCCAGAATCGCGCCCTGGGCCAAAGGCAGGCGCCAAACTGCTGCGCCACCCAGGGATCCCTCATCACTGCAATTTTTAAAAACATGCTTACCTTGAGGTTCACCAGTGTCTGTTGCTTTATAAGCAACTGGAATCTTGAATTACAGACTCAAGGGAGGGGGAAACCCTGAGTTTAGGACAGTGACTCAAAGTAGAGATGTATGCAGATAATATTAAGGATATTAAGACTCCGAGAGAAGAGCAAATAATAATAATAATCAATTCTCTCTACCTTTTGCCGGAAATATCTTCCAAGGATCAGATATGTCATCAGAATAAGGAATTTTGGTTTTTGAAGGAGGAGACACTACTCATTGACTAATCCACACTAATCCAGTGTGGTAGTAACTAAATATGCCCCAAATCAAAAGCCAGGACAGAATGAACTGAACATGGTCCTGGAGATTCTCCTTCTGCTACCCACCCGGAGTCAAACTTCAGGATGCTTTTAAAAGTGGCTAATCGGGATCCCTGGGTGGCGCAGCGGTTTGGCGCCTGCCTTTGGCCCAGGGCGCGATCCTGGAGACCCGGGATCGAATCCCACGTCGGGCTCCCGGTGCATGGAGCCTGCTTCTCCCTCTGCCTGTGTCTCTGCCTCATTCTCTCTCTCTCTGTGACTATCACAAAAAAAAATAAATAAATAAATTTAAAAAAAATAAAAAAATAAAAATAAAAGTGGCTAATCTCCTGGCTTCGTGCCCTTTGGGAATAACAGTAGATGGAGTCATTAAACAATACCAGGAAGAAAATAAATGATCCCAGAATGCTTAAAAACAGCGAGTAAGTTAAAAACAGTCCCCTCAAACTGCTGACAGTATGAATGTAAAGTATGGACAAAGACGCTTTATAGGACTTGGAGTAAATATATAGTAAAATATATAGTAAAATAGATAAAAATATCTTCAAGATCCAGAAAAGTGATCTTTTATATATAGTATATAGTAAATATATAGTAAAATAGATAAAAATATCTTCAAGATCCAGAAAAGTGAAGGAAACTTCCAAATCTCAGGCTCAAGGCAAGAATGCATACAGAGATATATATGAAGAAATATTCTTGACTTATACTATGTTAATAAAATAGTCCTTTTAGTGAATATATCTGTCCCTTGAATTTAATTTTGTATCAAATATAAAAGCAAAATCTGTTTTGAAACTGAAAGAAGATTTGCCAATTTAATGGCTAGAGCAGACTCTGGCAAGTAATGGTCATTTCAAAGCTTGGAAATGAAGGTATCTTTACACTGTGTTCCTACATGGATCCCAAGTAACCTTAGACAAACTGGCACTGCCACCCAAACTACATAGTTTCATATGCCAACAAAACTTCTGAGTGATAAGTAAAACATTATAGGTCCACACAGTGGCATCTCATTCGGCAATGAACAGAAATGAAGTATGCCATAATCACGTGCCATAATCTGAATGAACCCTGCAAACATTATGCTAAGTGAAAGGTGCCAGTTACAAAGGACCACATATTGTATGATTCCATCTATATGAAATGTCTAGTATAATCCATAGATCCAGAAAGTAAATTAATCAGTGGTTGCCTAGGGAGAAATGGGGTCAAGGGAGAAATGGGGGGTGACTGCTAATGTGTACAGGGTTTCTTTTGGGGGTGAGGACGGTTTTCTAAGATTGGCTGTGGCAATGGGAGCACATCTTCCTGAATTCATCAAAAATCATTGAATTGCATGCCTTAAATAGTTGAATTGTATGGAATACGAATTATATCTCAATAAAGGTGTTATTTTATTTTTTTAATAAAGTAATTTTTTATTGGTGTTCAATTTACCAACACACAGAATAACACCTAGTGCTCATCCTGTCAAGTGTCCCCCTCAGTGCCCATCACCCACTCACCCCCACCCCCCGCCCTCCTCCCCTTCCACCACCCCTAGTTTGTTTCCCAGAGTTAGGAGTCTTTATGTTCTGTCTCCCATTCTGATATTTCCCACACATAAGGCTGTTATTTAAAAAAAAAAAAAAACTGCTGTCCTCAAGTCATAATTTTTAAGCTTTTTTCATAAAAACCTTAATTTAGCTACCTTTATATTAGTACATTATAATGTGCTATTAAGCCCCTTTCTTTTAGACATCCATACTGAAATATTTAATGGCTGAAATTATGATACAAGGGAGTTGCCTTGAAATAATCCAGTAGGGGGAGTGGGTGTGGGTGAGAAGTGGCCGTGTGTTGATTAACTACTGAAGCTGGATGATGGGTAAACAGGGGTTCACTATACTATTCTTTCTACATTTGCTGAGATTTAAAATTTTCATAGTAACATGTTCCAAGTGGAGGTGGGGGTAGTTTCTTAAGACTGCCTGGTCATTTTTATGCTGTCTTTCGCTTCTGTTTATATTTTCTTCCTGTTTAGATTTTCTTTTGAAAAATGATACACATATTGAACTATTTACAGATGAAATGGTGTGATGTCTGAGATTCGCTTCAAAATTATGTGGGAAGTTAATCTGACAAATGGCCCAGGGAGCATGATGGAGCTCATTCCTACCCAGCTTGAAACACTCATCCTCCTGATACTATCAGAACACACAGAGCCAGCAGCAAAGCCAGGAAGAGGCACAGATGAAACAATTGTTGGAGCAGGGTGAAAGGTATAGGAGGCTTCACTGTACAATGTTTGAGTCAATTTAAAATTCCCCATAATGCACAGTTTAAAAAAAATAACAAAAAATAAAAAGCCTTTCTTGGGTACATAAATTCAAAAGGTAGGGGCACCTGGGTGGCTCAGCAGTTGAGCATCTGCCTTCTGCTCAGGGCATGATCCTGGGGTCCCGGGATCCAGTCCCGCACCAGGCTCCCCTCAGGGAGCCTGCTTCTCTCTTTGCCTGTGTCTCTGCCTCTCTGTGTGTGTCCCTCATGAATAAATAAGCAAAATCTTAAAAAAAAAAAAATCACAAGGTATATGGTACTGGTGAAACTGTTTTCCCAAAACACAATGGCCACGGTGCCTAACGCCATCCTCAAATACTATCCAGTCATTCTGGGCACGCAGTTTCTGTTGGTTCTACTGCCACTTTGTGAATTCTGTGGTCAAACTCAGAAACAAGCCACAAAAAATAAGCATAATGAACCACTGCAGCTTTGCATATAGAGGTGAAGGGTGAGCTGTAGAAAACAATCCAGCAGAAGAGAATTTAGTTCCAAGTCACCGATTGTTTCCCTGCTCTGTTTTGCTGGATCCTAGAATACAAGGCCACGCCCAGCCAGCAGGTCCAGGAACAGTCTTCATCTTCTGACTGATGGCTGTATGTAAGAATGTGTGTGTGTGTGTGTGTGTGTGTGTGTGTGTGTATACATATATATATTTCACCAAATCCAACTCTTTATTGACTGACATCTAAGTGTATTTGCCTCTGAAATAATTCAGTCATACACTGATTTGAGGTTTTGATTTCAGAAGAGAAAAAAATAATTTTAAATAATCCTAAACTAGCAATCTTTGAGAGGACGAGAGATTATGATTTTATAAAGAGGAAATCCCTACAAATGTATCCAAGACTCACGTCCGACCCACGGTATTTAGAGAAATGAAATGCACCCACCATTTGGCTGAATTTGGTCTGACGAGTGGACTAGGGAGCATAATGAATCTAAACCCTACCCTGTTTAAAAAAAAGACTCCA
Source organism: Canis lupus dingo (assembly GCF_003254725.2). Lineage (NCBI taxonomy): Eukaryota > Metazoa > Chordata > Mammalia > Carnivora > Canidae > Canis > Canis lupus. The sequence continues at coordinate 88,190,831 of NC_064243.1, forward strand.
GGAAGCCCTGGGAAGAGCCCGGTACCAGGGCCAGGAGGGTGGGATTCCTCTTACATGATGTACAGAGTGTGGACTCCAGTTATCACAGCATGGGCTATTCCACAGTAAGACCATCCAGGTCAGAGGATTTCAAAAGGAAAGCAAATTGGCCTCTGTTTAAGTATAAAACACCAGGCTGGGCTCACTGCACCTAATGTTCTCGATGTTCTTATTCAAACAATTACTTTGGGTTCAGTTAGTTAACCCTATATTCTTATTTTTTTTAATTATTTTTTAAATTCATTTATTCATGAGAGAGAGAGAGAGAGGCAGAAGCAGGCTCCATGCTGGGAACCCGACACGGGACTCCATCCCGGGACTCGAGGATCACTCCCTGGGCCAAAGGCAGGGGCTAAACTGCTGAGCCACCCAGGGATCCCTGAGTTGCCCCTATATTCTTAAAATCTGGTCTTGAATCTGGGTATGCATGGACCTGCAAAAGGACAATTTTATGTTTATTGGGCACATGCATTCATTACAGATCTTCAACTATTGGCACCGCCAGACTTTCAGATTTAGTTACTTCATAAAAAAGGTTGGTTACTCTCAAATACCCATCTTCCACAATCGTTCCACAAAGACCTATATTTCCCAGTCTCTCAACCCCCAGCAAACCTCAAGAGGTTGGGTGCCTTAGAAGCTCTGACATTTTAGGAGGCAGGGATGAGTAGCCACCTGGAGTCCAGGGGGAGGGGAGGGGAGCAAGGCCAGACATCTCTGGTTACCTGTCCCCTGCTCCTGAGGCTTTGGAGAGCTCATGCATAATGACACTTTGGGTTCTTGAGAATTAAAATCTGCACAGCAGCCTGCCTGGCTCCAATAATCAAGTGGGAGTTTAGGGCCCTCCCTTAATGACCAGGTACAAGTGTGTTTGCACACACCCTGCCATTATCTCCTGAACTTGTCCCCAGAGTGAAGCCATCCTACCCGATACATTTCACATTTCCGTGTGCCTTAAATTGGAATAAAATAAATGGCGTGCCCCAGTCAAGCTGTCACTTCAGTCACCGGGCAAATACACCTACTATGTGCCAGGCACTGTGACTACCTCCTGAGACAAAACGGGTCAAATGACTGCCCTCCCCGCCCAGACGTTTTCGCAGAAGTAAATGCTAAGCGGCCCCAAGGGGAATCGTTTTTTCCTCCTACTTTCCTACCATCCATCCATCCACCCCCATTCGTCCAATCTCCCAGAGCTGGAAATCTAGTTTATCCTATGAACTCGACAGGAACAACAAAACCCTTTAGCCTGCAAGGAACAGACAGTGTCCAGGTACAACCCAGTTCGCCCCTAAACTACTCTCTCTTTGGGCCTTTTTTTTCCTTCTTCTTCTTTTTGGTGCGGCTTCAACGTCTCCAAAAACTTGGACTGTTTTAAGAGGCTGCGCTCCCCACGGCAGCCCCGGGCCGGGAACCGGGGGGCTGGGAGCGTGCGGGGTAGGGGCCCCCGCCGCGGCGGCGCCCGCCAGAGGCCCCGGGTCTCCCCCACCCCCACCCCCACCCCCACCCCCACCGGGCCCCGTCCGGGCGCGCGGGCGCGGCGCTCCCCGACTCACTCACCGACGAGCCGGCCCAGAAGGGGCACGAGTTCTTCACCTGCGGGGAGCTGCTCAGCGACAGCGCCCCGAAGCTCAGCGCCACCATGCAGCAGCCCAGGATCAGCTGCAGCAGCCCGAGCGACAGCAGCGGGCGAGCGGGCAGCAGCGCGGAGCCCGGGGCGGCGGCGGCGGCGGCGGCGGCGGCGGCGGCGGCGGCGGCCCGGCGGGAGGAGAGCGCGGGCGGCGGGGCCAGCACCCCGGGGGCGGGGGCGGGGGCAGCGGCGGCGCAGCGGGGCCGCGCGGGGGGCTGCAGGGCGGCCCGGGGCCAGCGCGGCCGCAGCGGGGGCAGCGGCGGCTCCTGCGCGGCGGCGGCGGCGGCGGCGCCCGGGCCCCCGGCCTGCGGCCCGCCCGAGAGGCCGGCCACGGGGCAGCAGGAGCCCGGGAGCACCACGGGCAGGGACATGGACGGGCGGCGGCGGCGGCAGGGGACGCGCCGCGGGGCCGCGGGCGCCGCGCACTGGGCACCGCGGGCGGACCCCGAGGCCCAGGGGGAGGGGAGGAAGCGAGCCCGGCCCAACCACTCGCCGCCGCCGCCGCCGCCGCCGCCGCCCCGGTCCCGCCGGCCGCGCCCACCTGCCCCCGGGGGTCCGCCTCCGCGGCCGGCCGCGCGCGCCTGCGCCTGCGCCCGGGGGTCCCGGGGAGGCGCGGCTGCGACCCGGCGGGCAGGTCCCGGGCGCGAGGAGGGGGCCGCGGCCGGCAGCCGGGAGGTGGCCCCGCGCGCCGAGCTCGGAGCGCCGCCGCCCCCCGCCCGCGGCCAGTCCAGCCGCCGCCCGAGCCCCGGCTACGGTAACGCGGGGGAGCCCGGCTTTAAAGTTTCTCCTGCACCCCCGCCCCCCCGCCCCGGGAGGGAGGCATGGCCGGGGGAGGGGCTATGGTGACTTGGTGGGAGAAGTCTAAGCCTCCGCTTCGGGGAAGGACGACGCAGAGCGAGTCGCCGCTGGCCGGGGCTTCCGGGGGGGGGGGGGGGGGGGCGGCCGGGCTGCTTCCCCGCTAGCGACGGTAGGGGCCAGCGCGAGCTCCAGCTCACCTGGACGCGTCCGGCATCCAGAAGGACAGAAGCGGGGGGCGGCCCGGAGCGCGAGGCCAAGGTAGCACGGGTCCGCCTCACCTCGCCTCATGGAACGCAGAATCCCCAAACTTCGGAAGAAATGGCTTCATCAATCCTCATCCGTTTTTGGTGATTTATAAGGCATATTTAGGGCTTAAAAAAAAAAAGACTTGCCTTTGCAAAAAAGATTTCTCTAAGAGTATATGCCCTTCCCTCCAAAGATTCTTATGTATTGAAAGTATTCTCTCTCTTTTTAATGATTTTATTTATTTATTCATGAGAGAGAGAGGCAGGGACACAGGCAGAGGGAGAAGCAGGCTCCCTGCAGGGAGCCCCGATGTGGGACTTGATCCAAGGACCCCAACCTGAGCCAAAGCCAGGTGCTCAACCACTGAGCCACCCAGATGCCCCTTGAGAGTGTTCTTATACATGAAACCATTATAATAGGGCTCCCCCCCCCCAGGTTCACAACCAGGGCAGGGGTCGCTTTGCAGTGAGTCAGTCTCGGTATTATATTAGGCAGTTCATTGAATCAGTAAGAGGGAACCAACCTACTGCACAATAAACCCAGGGAAATCTGTATCTGTCTTTATGCTTTGCTTGCAAAAGCTGTGTTTATTTTGGTCGGTACTTACTCCAGCCCACGATGGGATCCATTGCCGATGGGCATGTGTGTTTACATATACGGTGTTTGAATTATTAAAGCATCTGTGATTAATAGTCCCGGGGACCTCTTTTACAAAGTCCTGTTGGAAGTAAACTTCAAACTCCAGAGAAACAGGGGGCTATATTTTAGAATCAATGCCTGAAGAATGTTGTTTCATGCACTTTAAAAACATCGTACAGCACATGTTCTTAAGTTGCAGGTGATGTTAAAAGCTTCTTGTATGTTGAGTTTATACCTTTTATTTTATATGTAAACCAAAAGGTGTTTAATTTTCAGGATTCTAACACACAATATAAAAAGTCTAAGTCTTGAGAAATTCTTTCAGCTTAACGAATCTATTCCAGTGGTCAATCCTTGACACCTGAAATATACTATCAAAATGCATTGTGTCTGGGAATGTTGGTGCTAGAAGTTAGATATGCTCCGTCCCCTTGGATGGTTAATGACTGAAAAGGGAAGAGTTCCAGGGAGCTGATAACCATCTGTTTCTCACTGCAGGTGCTCATTGCATGGGTGAGGTTCATTTTGAGAAAATTCACACAGTTGCACTTTGCATACCACTCTGTATTTTCTACTTCGATACTTGAAAGTATTTCTAAGTACTTTACCCTTAAATTTTTAAAGCCTCTTTCCCTGTCCAGTAGTCCTCCCTTATCCACAGTTTCGGTTTCTGTGGTTTCAGTTACCTGAAGTCAACTGCTGTCCCGAAGCAGATGATCCTCCTGACATATCATCAGAGGGTCAGTAGTCGCCTAACGCTAGGTCCCAATGCCTACGTCATTCCCTTCACTTCATCTCATTGTGGAAGCATTTTATCATCTCACATCATCACGAGAAGAAAGGTGAATACAGGACATAAGACCTTTTGAGAGAGAGACCACAATTCATATAACTTTTACTACAGTATATTGGTATAATTGTTCTGTTTTATTTTTAGTTATCAATGTTACTCTCTTACTGTACCTCATTTATAAATAAAACTTTATCATAGGTATGGTTTGGTATTATCTGTGGTTTCCAGTGTCCATGAGGGGGGCTTGGAGCATATTATCCACCCATAAGAGGGGAGTACCCTACAGAAACAGATGATACTGCAGGTAATGAAGAAAATTCCTAGTTTCAAGCCACTACACCTTTTCCAAAGCTGCTGGTTACAAGTTGTCATACTGTAGGTTTTCTTTTTGAGGGGACTGGCCACATTTATGGCTGTGAGCTGCTTTTTCTGCTTATCACAAACGTGATTCCAAGTAACATTGCCCCAACCCTTAAGATTATGCCAAATATACGTGTCAGTATCTGAATGCTGGAGTTTGTAATCCAAGCTTGATTCTCTTCATCCCCCAAAACTCACTTACATAGGTCCTCAGTTACACCAGATCAAGCTGAGCTGTACATAAATGAAATCAGAGCCATTGGTCTCAGGTTGGCTGAAAACACACGAAAGTGAGGACTTTGACACAACAGTCTGGCATTTCCTCCAAGAGTTAAACACAGAGTTATCACTTGACCCAGTAATTCTGTTTATACATATACATTCGATAGAAATGAAAACAAAAGCTTCTACACAAATAGCATGATTCATGTGTGCCAAAAAGTAGAAACAAATCACTTGTGGAACAATGGATAAAGAAAAGTGGTAATCTGTATATTGGAATATTTTGGGCAATAAAAAGGATTGAAGTATTGTACCTGCTACAACATGAAGAACTCTGAAAACATTATGCTAAATAAAAGAAAGCCAGTCACAAAAAGCCACACATTATATGATTCCATGAATATACCATCCCCAGAATAGGTAGATCCATACAGACAAAATAAATTAGCGGTTGGGGGTGGGGAGGTATGGGCCTGAATGGGGGGAGGGTGAGTGGTAAAGGGTATGGGGTTACTTTTTGAGGTGATAAAATGTTCTAAAATCGGTGGTGGTGATGATTTTACACCACTGTGAAGACACTAAAAAGCTCTGCTTTGTACACTTTAAATGGGTAAAGATAAATGTGAATCAATATCAATGTGAAGATCTCAATCAAGATAAATGTGAATCCTATCTTAATAAAGCCCTTACCAAGAAAAACATTTTTGAGAATAAACAAAGTGAAGAGGAACATGTGGAAAATTTGACCCAGACATTTCATTAATGTAGGTGCCAGCTTTCCTTAAGATCAAAGCCAAATTCCAAGGAGAAACTCCCTCCTCCTATTCCCTTCCCCATATCTCATTTTCTACTCCCTGCACTTCAGCCTTGACTGCTCAGAAGTTAAAACTCTCTCCCTCAGGTGTCACTGGACACCTTTCCACCAACTGCCAGGTTCCTCCTCCCTTTCCTCAGAAACCCCCACCAGTTTGCTACTCCCTGTTGGAGTGGGACCTGCTGCAGAGGACTCTTGAGGCACATTCCCTGGCAGCTTATCTGCAGGTCCTCACTGTGCATATCACAAAGAGAAGAGCTTCTCTGAATAGGCACAGGGGGGCTCTAGAAGTCTCCATTTACTGTGGTGGCTCTGGGGCAGCTTTGCAAAGCATGGTCCACGGACACCGGGACTGTTAGGAGGAGCATGTCAAAATGCAAGCTCACAGGCTTCCCTAAACGCCCACGGAATCCCACCCTCTGGATAACAGGCCTGGGAACCTGATTTTTCTGTGAAAGGGGACTGTGGGTAGCAAATTAGTTGGAAGGGGAAGGCAGAGGATTTGGCTTGAAAGTAAACCAAGATGTAAACATGTTTGGGGGGGGGCGGCTTTGTGGGTCCCCAGCCAGTCACGGTTGCCCAGGTGACCTATATGCACAGGAAGGATGTAGACCACTGCATTCTAAGGGGAAGGGCGCCACATGAGAAACCAGACATCCTGGGTTCTAGCCCCTCCTCCACTCTGTGATCTTGAGCCAGTTCCAAGCTTCTCTAGCTCTTGGTTACTTCGTCTGTCAAGTGCAAGTTCGTTAGCTTCATCAGCCCAAGGCTGGGCCATGCAATCAGCTGGAGTCCCTGAGATCTGCAATTTTGAAGTTCAAACATTTCTATGACCAGGATTACTCAGCTGACCCTCAAGAGAGCAGGAGCCAAGAAAAGCAGATGACTTGGGGTGTGGAATGGTTAAACTTGCAGACCCCAAATACCTAGGACAAATCTGGAGATTGATTCTAAACGTTAAAGCCTTGCATTCCATGGTCTCTTATCTTTCATGAGGTACAGTGTGGCATGAGGATTGCGTCAAGGAAATGGAGCAGCAGCTTCAATTAAAACTGTTCACTTTCCAGAGAATGAATTTTTTTTTAAATTAAGAGAGTGAGACTAGAAAAAAGAAAACAGCCCTGAGCAGAGCTGGGCAGACTGGGTACTCCATTTTTCTGAAATAATGGTGAAGATTCCAAATTCCACTGGCCTCAAGACAGACTTCTTTGTTCTACCAAAGGGCTGTAGCTGTACTTTCCTCATGGTGGAAAGAGGACATAGTCCCTATTTGCCACAATTTCAACAGTTCCAGAAGGATAGCAGACAATAAAGTTTCTCTCCATGAGGTGTTATGATATTAAATCACTCTCCCAGCTCTTCTGAGCCAGGAAACAGCTGCCCTTGGTAGCAGATGTGAGTTGGGTGCATTGGAAAGTTCATGCATGCTTACCAGTGCACCTTGCTCTGATTTGACAAACTGGCATCCTGACACATATCAATCCTTCGTGCCAAACCCATTTTTACATTTGGGCTTTCAAACGTGCTGTTCCCTCTACCAAAAACACTGCTCCGTGTCTTCCCTTTGGTGCCCAACTTACATGCACACATATTTCCCTGGGACATCCTTACCCATCCCTAGATTACAGGTTAGAGCTCCTTTGCTCCAAAAGGTCATCCTCAATATCCCCATGAACCACCCCAGAGACCAGATGAGGTGAGCCTGCTTTGTGCTTCATAGTACCCTCTACTTTCCATCCTAGTTTTTGCAACACCATATTGCAATTGCCTGATTTCTTGTCTCAATTGCTGTCTAGACTCCATTTGTGGGAGACACTCATATTTTTGTGGCATGGTCAAGATAATCTTTTTTTTTTTTTTAATTTTTATTTATTTATGATAGTCACAGAGAGAGAGAGAGGCAGAGACACAGGCAGAGGGAGAAGCAGGCTCCATGCACCGGGAGCCCGACGTGGGATTCGATCCCGGGTCTCCAGGATCGCGCCCTGGGCCAAAGGCAAGCGCCACACCGCTGCACCACCCAGGGGATCCCAAGATAATCTTTTTTAAACACTGGCAGTTCCCATTCCTGTTTAGTCCTAGCAGCAACTGCTGATGAGAACATATAATTCGTTCTACCAAGTGAAGAGCAGCCATGGGTGCCCTCCTCACCAGCTCTCAAAACTAAGTCCACCCAGACCATCTCCAAACCAGTAGGTTTGGTTATGAAAGAGTAGGCTGGGGATCCCTGGGTGGCGCAGCGGTTTGGCGCCTGCCTTTGGCCCAGGGCGCGATCCTGGAGACCCGGGATCGAATCCCACGTCAGGCTCCCGGTGCATGGAGCCTGCTTCTCCCTCTGCCTGTGTCTCTGCCTCTCTCTCTCTCTCTCTGTGACTATCATGCATAAATAAATAAAATCTTTAAAAAAAAAAAAAAAAAAAAAAAGAAAGAGTAGGCTGTGTATTTGTTCAGATTCTTTCCCCTCAAAGCTTAACGGCCCAATATAGACCAGTTTGAATCGAAAGAAGTAGATATTGCCTACCAGAGACAAGAAACAGTGCTGTGACCTGCCAGGACTTTCTCTCTGACTCTTGTCATTCTGCCAGGCTTGTCCTCATGATGGCAGACTTGGCTACTCTGGCATCTCATCTTTATAGCTTGCAGCCAAGAAAAAGAGAATCCTCACGTCTATCTAATGGGAAAAATCCTTAGAAGGATCATGACTAGGGGTCACTTGGGAGGCTCAGCCGGTTAAGGTTCTGACTCTTGATTTCAGCTCAGGTCACGATCTCAGGGTGGTGAGACACTCAGCACAAAGTCCGCTTATCCTTCTCCCTCCCTCTGCTGTGCGTGCTCTCTCTCTTAAATAAATAAATAAATATCTTTAAAAGATAAAAGAAGGATCATGATTAATGCAGCATGGCTTGTTTCTCCATTCTTCAACCAATTCTTGAAGTCCGGGCAACTGAGTACTACAATTGGCCATCATAGCCCACATGCCTACTTTGTGTTTAAGAAGGAAGGTCTGCACTGGAAATGAAGAAGGGAGGATGGAATGTGTTGGACAAACAAAAAAACAAATAGCTTCCACATGGCCATTCCAAACCTGGGTGCATCCCATCCATCTGTCACTTTGGTCTGCCATTACTCCTTCCAGCAGCAAAACCTTCATACCACGCCCTTGAAAGTCATCACCCTGGTCACAGGAACCCCTAGTACCTTCTGACTTCCAAGAATAAACTAGTATACTGTAATCACTGGACCTTTCCATTGCACTGTGGACTTAAATTTGAATAAAGGTGGGCCCACATGAAAGAAAAATAAGATTTTGATACTACCTACATTCACCACTCAATGTTAGAATAATGTCGGGAGTCAGCACAGTTTCAGCATGGAGCTCCATATCTAAACACCATCATCTGGGCAGCCCCGGTGGCGCAGTGGTTTAGCGCTGCCTGAAGCCTGGGGTGTGGTCCTGGAGAGACGGGATCGAGTCCCACATCGGGCTCCCTGCATGGAGCCTGCTGCTCCCTCTGCTTGTGTCTCTGCCTCTCTGCCTGCCTCTCTCTCTCTCTCTCTCTCTCTCTGCCTCTGAATAAATTTAAAATAAATAAATAAAAAATAAACACCATCATCTAAGTGAAAAAAGACAGCTCAACAGGAGAAAAATCTGTTAAGAAACAAGTGCTTTTAGGAGCACTGCATGTGCTTTTAGGAGCACTGCATTTCAGAATCATAGAGGATTGCATCTCAAGGACACTTTAGTCGTTCTCTAAGGCAGTGATTCTCCATCTGTAGGTCAAGAACCATTTGGAAACCCTGCCTTATGTGAAGATTGAACAAATAATATCTCATATGGATACCTTTACAAATATGTTCACAATTTGTATGTGAACAGGTATGTTCACAATTGATAAAGAAGTATTATAAGCCTTACAGACTTTATCTAGAATTAACAGATACTGAAGTAGAGTGTCTATCATATGATTGTCAGAGAAATACTATTAAAAAGCTCAGATAATTCAATTCCTGAGTAAAAACCCAAGAAAAATGAGTGTTTATGTCCAGCAAAAGACATGCACAAGAATGTTCATAGCAGCATGTTCATAGAAGCTTGTTCATAAGAGCTCCAAACTGGAAATAATCCAAACAGCCATCAACACAAGAAAGGAGAAATAAAATGTTATATTCATGTAATGGAACACTACCCTGCAATGAAAAAAATTAACTCTTGCTACTCTCAACAATGTGGATAATCTCAAAAACATAACTGAGTAAAAGAAGATAGGCATAAAAAAGTTCACCCTCTATGACTCCTTCTATATGAAGTTTAAGGTCAGATGTATATATGCTGGTAGAGGTCAGATGGTTGTCTTTGGCAGAGAGTGAGGGCAGTAGGTTAGCCCGGGGGAAGACATATCATAAAAACAAATTTCAGAGATACTGGAATGGTCTACATCTTAATCTGGATGATGTATACACATGCAAAAATTCATCAAGCAATGCACTTAAGATTTGTATACATTTCTGTACTAAGTTATAATAACACAAAAAAGTCAAGATACATGAAAAAATTGGAACTCATTTTAAAACTAAAAATTAAATGTTACTGAAAATTTTAAAAACAATGATCTGATCTTCCAAGAGGTTTTGACCATGATTGCACATTCAGTAGTACAAAGATTATCTCTCAGGTCTGATCTGGAGATCAGAGCTGTTTTTGTTATATACTACATTGAGGTTCTATGTCCCTGTTGTACCTGTGGAAGGTACAAGTTCTGTTCCAACCTGAGCAGCATGGTGACTTCTAGGTTCTGATAGTCACCCTCGAACCTGGGCACTGTATATGACCTAAAGACCCTTGAGACACCACTGATGACTTAGAGGCAGTGTGATATGATGAAGGAGCTCTGGATGGTGAATCCAAACATCTTGATCATAATGGCCTCCTTACTGCAATGGGGCCTTTGCACCTGCTGTTCCCTCTATCTGGAATGATCTTCCCTCAGACATGTCTTGCCCCCTCACTTCATTTACGTATTAGAGAAACAATCCCTGACCTCCTTATCTAATGTGATACTTCCCCATCCTCCTTCATTCCCTATCCCCATAGTTTGGATTTCTTCCTGGTACTTATCACCATCTGACATTACATTGTTTTTTGTATGCATGGCCATGTGACAAATGTAAGCTCCATAAAGGCAGGGACTTTGTGTTGAATAAGCCTATATTCTTATCTCTGAAAACAGTGCCTGGTAAATAGGAATCAATAAACATTTATGGAATGAATGGATAAAAGATCTTTGCTTTTTTCTCTCACTTGCTCTGTGATCTTAGACAAGTCAGATCACCTCAATAGGCTTCAGTCTTATTCATGAACAGAAGTAGGCTGGGGGTGGACCGGGTAGGGTTTAAACTAGATGGTGTACATGGTTCTTTCCAGTTCTAACATATAATCCTAAATGCTCTCATCTCAAGGTGCCTTGGTCTCTTGAATAGTAATATCCTGATTACAAATCATCTCAGTGGGAAAGTACAAAGAAACGTGTGTGTGTGTGTGTGTGTGTGTGTGTGTGTGTGTGTACGTAAATGAAGCTGAAAGAGAACCCAGGGCCCTGAAAGCCTGGTGTCAGGCTACCTGCCACTTGAATATCAGGTGTCCCACTCAATGTGGCTATGTGATCTGTCAGCCTCAGAAGTTAGCCCCAGAGAGCAGAAGCTATGCCCCTCTTCAGATGAGGGTATGACTAGGGTGCACTTGACTATGATAGAGCACTAAGGAGACTCATGTATCTAAACAACCAAATCATCTTTGCTGGGTTTGGGTGAGTGGGTGGAAACCTAAGGTGTGGGTGGGGGCAGGGGCAGGGAGTGGGGAGCAGTGGTGCATGGTTTTCAGTTTTCTGGAAGCATGGATGGATGCAGTCTGGCAAAAACCTCTGAGGACCCTAGAGGCCACCAGCTATGGACCTCATAAACGGAGACCCTAATGGCAACACGAAATGGATGGGCAGATGCTGATAAATGCTGAGTACACTTTACCAGAGCTGATTCTGAAACAGCTCCAGAGAGTGGTGGGCTATGGAGCAACTGTGCTGGACATAAGAATCAGAGAGAACAAGAAGACAGATGTCTCCCATGTGTGCAAATCTTTTACTCTCACATCATCTCCTATCATATGCCAGTAGCCATGCAGGCAGTTAATTCTTTCTCATTTAGAGATGAGGAACTTGAGGTTCTGAGATACAGAGTGACTTCCTTAAAGTCAAACACAGTCCTTCTGACCTCTAATGCTGTTTCCTCCCGGTATACCACAGCGATATTCTGTGCACAACAATACTTATGATTCAGGAAAGTGTGGCAGAGGGCTCTCGAGTGGCTGAATTAAACAAGATATTGTGGAGCCAAGGGCAGGCTGCTCAAAGATGGGCCACTTTGGCATATTGATCATTTAAAATAAAAATTAATTTAGGGGCACCTGGGTGGCTCAGTGATTGAGCATCTGCCTTTGGCTCAGGACATGATCCCAGGGTCCTGGGATTGAGTCCTGCATTGGGCTCCCTACATGAAGCCTGCTTCTCTCTCTGCCTATGTCTCTGCCTCTCTCTGTGTGTCTCTCATGAATAAATAAATAAATAATTTAAAAATATTAATTTAAGAGGTAGTCCATGCAAGAAGGACACTCAAACTGTCCTCTGTCCCCCAGAAGACAAAAAAAGAAATTTCCCATGTGAAACGTCCCCACCCTGTACCAGGAGGTAAAGAGACATCCTTATCACCAGAGATAGGAAGTTTAGAACTAAGAGGGTTGCATAAACCCTTGTTACTAATTTACTACCCCAGCCCAAACTCTGCTTAGAATTTCCTACCAATTGAAGCTTCCAAAGTTGTTTTCTTTATCCTGTCAGTTCTTCACAGATTTATTGTCTCTTTGTCTGAAAAGTATAAAAATTACCTTCCTCGATCATTTCTTGAGGTCTCAATTTCATTATTTGGCCTCTGTGCACATGCAATAAGCCTTTTCTTTTCTCCTGTGAATCTGTCTCATGTAAAATTTAATTCTTAGTCCAGCTTTAAGAAATTAAATGGTAGAGAAAGAACTTTTCCTTCAACATCTTCAATTCTGTTTGTTCATCCCCATTTCTAAGGACAACTCTTTGCCCTATCTCAACCATGAGGTCCCAGTCATGGCTGCCATGTTCTTGCCTGACTCCCTCATTTGCCTGGATATTGGGTCTAGAGCAAGTACCTGAACCTAAGGGGGTCCTTCCGGCTCCTCCCCTCTGGGCCATGATCAGTCGGTCCATTTCAATAGAATGACTCCATCATTGTAACTGCAAGTCAGACAAATCCATAGGAAATGTTCAGATAAAAAAGTAGGATATCCTTTGTAATATTTTTTATCCTTTGTAATATTTCCTAAAAAGATGTTTGACAAAATTCAGCATCTATTTCTCTAAGTGAAAGGAGCAGTCACAAGAAATCACATGTTATATGACTCCATTTATATAAAATATCCAGAAACTGCAAATTGAAAGAGCCAGAAAGTAGACTAGTGATTGATTAGGGCTAAGAGGAATGGAAGTATAGCTAAAGGGTATGAGGTTTCTTTTCAAGGTGATGAAAATGTCCTAAAATGGACTATGGTGATGGTTGCACATATCTGTGAATATACTAAAAACCACTGAATGAGCTTTGCGCAGTGGCAGTATCGTAGCCAATGAGGTTTATCCGAGGCGCGATTATTGCTAATTAAAAACCACTGAATGGGCAGCCCCGGTGGCTTAGCGGTTTGGCGTCGCCTTCAGCCTGGGGTGTGATCCCAGAGACCTGGGATCGAGTCCCACGTCGGGCTCCCTCCAGGGAGCCTGCTTCTCCCACTGCCTGTGTCTCTGCCTCTCTCTCTCTCTCTGTGTCTCTCATTAATAAATAAATTTTTAAAAACTTTTTAAAAAAATAAATCAAATAAATAAAAACCATTGAATGATACACTTTAATTAAATGGGTGAATTGTATAGTATGTAAACTATATCTCAATAAAACTGTTTAAAAAAATCCATTTCTGACTCTTAGACTCTCTTAATAAAATAAATGGCAGGAGCACCTGGGTGGCTCAGTCTGTTGAGTGTCTGACTCTTGATTTCAGCTCAGGTGATGATTTCAGGGTTGTGAGATCCAGCCCAGAGTTGGGAATCCCTGCTCAGTGGGGAGTCTGCTTAGGATTCTCTCTCCCTCTGTCTCTGCCATTCCTCCCACACACACACAAGCATTTGTATGTGCTCTCTCTCTCTCTAAAATAGTAAATCTTTAAAAAATAATAATTAAAAAATAAAATAAAATACACAATTGAGTAACTCAGCCTTAAGATATTCTATTGAAATCCTACCAAGTTCATGCACAATATCAGGACACTTAAGATAAATTTAGATTTCCTTTATTTATAAGGTTAATTTATTCCATTTATAGGAGTTATTTAAAGTCTTCAGAAAGATTTGTTTGTTGGACTTCTTAAAGTATTTCTTAAATACTTAAGATACTTAAGAAGAAAATAAAATGTATTATATTGATACATGATGTTTGAAATGTTAAAGCAGTTTAACTGAGTTTTTAAACAGATCATATAATATTTAAATATCCCTTAAAAAGTGATTGTTAACAATGACTAGATTTATAAATAGAATTAAAAGTTCTATTAAAAACTAGTAATAAATCGAAAGCAACTTATTTCAACTAAAAGTAAACATCTAAAGACTCTTCTGCAAGTAAAACCTACTCTCAATGTAACCAAAAGCTTCATTAACAGTCCAGAGGGGCACGTGACCATAGTTGGCCAATCAGAAATCTTGCCTAGAATTTCTCAGCTGAGCTGGAACGAGTCTTTCTTATGGAGACAGCTTGGAATCCAGGGTTTTGTGAGCTGCCTAAAGTCACATCTTGTGCTATGTGGAGGAACCCAGACTGCATGGAGAATGAAAGTAATGGACAAGAGAGAGAAAGAAATAAGCCCCAGAAAGAGAAAGAATGTCCTGGTGGCATTCAAGTCTCAGTTCTAGCTATTCCTCAGGCTCACCTGCTCTTCACACTTCCTGCCCTCAGGCTATTCAACTCTTTCTTCGGTTATATGAGATACCTCAATATCTTTAAGACAAAAAAATCTCTTTTTCTGACTACTCTGATTCAGGTTTCTGGCAACACCAACATTTCCATATCGCCACTGTACTTTGATAAATTCAGGTAAGAGCTTTATATTGAGAACACCCCAGCTCACAGAGGAAAACTTGTGTCATAGTTAATATCACCAAGTTGTTAATAATAAGCAAACTTGGGAAATTCTGCAATAAGAAAACTTGTATTTAAGCTGCTCGTCATTTATGGAATAGTAAGCCTACAATGCACAAAAACTAGCTCATAAACATAAATGCAAGAGCTAAAACTATAAAATCCCTAGAAGAAAAGATAGGCATAAATCGTTGTGACCTTGGGTTAGGCATGGATATGACACCAAAAGCAAAAGCAGTGAAAGAAAAATATAGATGAATTAGACATCATCGAAATATGAAACCTTTGTGCTTCAAAGGACACCATGAAGAAAATAAAAAGACAATCCACAGAATGAGAAAATTTTTGCAAAAAAATATGTTTCACAAAGAATTTATATGCTAAAGAACTCTCACAACTTAGTAATAAAAAGCACAACTAACCGAACTTAAAAATGGGCAAAGAATCAAAATAAACATTTCTCCAAAGAGGATATATAAATGGCTAATAAGTATATGAAAAGATACTCAACATCATTTGTCCTTAGGGGGAAAAAATGAGATACCACTTCACACCCACCAGATTAGCTAGAATAAAAAAGACAGACAATAATAAGTGTTGGAGAGACTGTGAAGAAATTAGAACTCTCACTCATGGCTAGTGGGAGTATAAAATGGTGCAACTCATGGAACATTCTCCAGGATAGACCATTTGTTGAACTACAAAACAAATCTTAACAAATTTAATAAGCCTGAAATCATATCGAATATCTTTTCTAACTACAACAATATGAAAGTTGAAATCAATAAAAGAGGAAAATTCACAAGTATGTAGAAATTAAATAACACACTCCTGAACAATTAATTGATGAAAGAATAAATCAAAAGGAAGATCAAAAAGTATTTTGAGACAAATGAAAATGGAAAACTAGACGTCCATGTGCAAAAAATGAAATCAGGCCCTTATTTTTCATCATACACAAAAATTGACTCAAAATGGATGAAAGACTTACATATAAGACCTGAAGCCATAAAACTACTAGGGCAAATCCTTGACATTGGTCTGGACAATGATTCTTTTTTTAGGTATGACACCAAAATCACTTGCAACAAAAGCAAAACTAGACAAACGGAGTTACATCTAACTAAAAAGTTCTGCACAGCAGGGGAAAACAGAGTGAAAGGCAACCGACCACATGGGAGCAAATATTTGCAAACCAAATATCTGATAAGGAGTCGTTATCCAAAATATATAAAAAACTTATACAACTCAATAGGAAATAAACAGCCTGATTTTATTTATTTTTTTAAAGATTTTATTTATTTATTCATGAGACACACACACACACACACAGAGGCAGAGACACAGGCAGAGGGAGAAGCAGGCTCCATGCAGGGAGCCCAACGTGGGACTCGATCCTGGGTTCCCAGGATCAGGCCCTGGGCTGCAGGCGGCGCTAAATGGCTAAGCCACCTGAGCTGCCCAACAGCCTGATTTTAAAATAGGCAAAGGACTTGACTATTTTTTTTTAAGATTTTATTTATTTATTCATGAGAAACACAGAGAGAGAGAGAGAGAGAGAGAGAGAAGCAGAGACACAGGTACAGGGAGGCGCTAAACTGCTGAGCCACCCGGGCTGCCCGGCGCCTTGACTATTTTTCAGGATAAGATACGCAAATGGCCAAAAGGCATATGAAATGTGCTTGTCATCACTAATAATCAGAAAAATGCAAATGAAAATCACTAGAGATATGCCTTCCACCTATTAGGATGGCTGTTATCCAAAAGACAAAAAATGGGCAGCCCGGGTGGCTCAGTGGTTTAGCGCTGCCTTTGGCCCAGGGCCTGACCCTGAAGACCCAGGATCAAGTCCCACGTCAGGCTCCCTGCGTGGAGCCTGCTTCTCCCTCTGCCTGTGTCTCTGCCTCTCTCTCGGTGTGTTTCTATGAATAAATAAATAAAACCTTTTTTAAAAAAAGACAAAAGATAAGTGTGGTCAAGGGTGTAGAGAAGAGGAAATCCTTGAAGACTATCAGTAGGAATATAAATTGGTACAACTATTATAGGAAACAGTATGGAGGTTCCTCAAAAAACAGAAAATAGAACTACCATATGATGCAGCAATCCCACTTCAGAATATATACCCAAAGGAAATGAAGTCAATAACTCAAAGAGATATCTGCACTCCCATGTTCATTGCAGTATTATTCATAATAGCCAAAATAGGGAAACAACTGCCTGTTGACAGATGACTAAAGAAATTGTTGTGTCTCTCCCTCTCTTGAAAAAAAAAAAAAGGACAATTGATAGATACATAAATATATAGATAATGGAATATTATTTGGCCATAAAAAGGAAGTCCTGGGGAACCCAAGTGGCTCAGTCAGTTAGGCATCTGCCTCTGGATTTTAGTCCCAGTCATGGTCTCCAGGTGGTGGGATTGAGCCCCATGTTGGGCTCTGCACTGGGTGTGGAGCCTGCTTGGGATTCTCTCCCTCCCTCTCCCTCTGCCCTTCCCCCACTCCCTCTCTCCCTCTCTAAAAAAAAAGAAAAAAAAGAAAAAGAAATTCTGCCATTTGTAACAACATGGATGAATGTGGAGGACATTGTGCCAATTGAAATACTCTAGATACAGAAAGACAAATGCTATTGATCTCACTTGTATGAGGAATCTAAAAATGTCAAACTCAGAACTAGAGAGTAGAAGTTGGTTGCCTAGAGGTGGGAGGTGGGGGAAATGGGGAAAATATCGGTCATAGTCCACAAACTTTCAGTTAGGAAATAAATAATTCTAAAGTTCCAACATACAGCATGGTGATTATAATTAATAATCATATATTGTATACTGGAAATTTGCTAAAAGAATAGATCTTAAGTATCCTCTCTCTCATTCACACACAGACACAAACACAAATGGTAACTCTGTGAGGTGATGGATCTGTGAATTCATTTAATTGTGGTAACCATTTCAGAACATATGCACACGTTAAAAGTCATCAGGTTTTACACCTTTATTGTTTTCTAATTAAAGATTTTATTTATTTATTCATGAGAAACAAAGAGAGAGAGGTAGAGACATAGGCAGAGGGAAAAGCAGGCTCCTCACAGGGAGCCCAATGCAGGACTCGATCCCTGAACCTGGGATCACACCCTGAGCCAAAGGCAGATGCTCAACCACTGAGCCAGGTGTCCCAGTTTTACACCTTTATTTTTTTTAATTATTTATTCATGAGAGACAGAGAGAGAGAGAGAGAGAGGCAGAAACACAGGCAGAGGGAGAAGCAGGCTGTATGCAGGGAGCCCGATGTGGGACTTGATCCTGGGACTTCAGGATCACAACCTGAGCCAAAGGCAGACACTCAGCCACTGAGCCACCCAGGCATCCCCAGTTTTACACCTTTAAAAAAACATGTTGTACGACCTAAATACAGCCGATTTTTATTTGGCAATCATACCTCAATAACTCTAGGAAAAAATAAACTAAAAATAAAATAAGTAAAATGAAATGAAATAAAGTAAAATAAAATAAAACAGTGTGGCCACTTTGGAAAAGAGTTTGAATATTCCCCCAAAATGTTAAACATACAGTTACTTGATCCTCAATATTATTTCATTTTTTTTTAAAGATTGTATTTATTTATTCATGAGAGACACATAGAGAGAGAGGCAGAGACATAGGCAGAGGTTGAAACAGGTTTCCCTTGAGGAGCTGGATGCGGGCTGATCCCAGCCTGATCCCAGGACTCCAGGATCACACCCTGAACCGAAGGCAGACACTCAACCACTGAGCCACCCAGGTGTCCCTTGATCCTTATTTTTAATTCTAATTATATATACAAGAAATAAAAACCTATGTCCATACAAAAGTTTGTATACTAAGACTCATAGACACATTATTCATAAAATCCTAAAAAGGGAATCAACACAAATGTCCATTGGCAGATGAATAGCTAAATATGTGTTATATCCATACATTGGAATACCATTCAGTCATAAAGAGGAGTGAAGTACTATTACATGTTATAGCACAGATGAACCTTGAAAATACAGTAGGTGAAAGAAGCCAGTCACAAAGGACCACATGTTGTATGATTCCATTCTACAAAATTTCCAGAATAATCAAGTCTGTAGAGACAGAAAGTAGATTAATGATTGTTTGGCACTGGAAGAGTGGGGATGTAGTGAGGGGTTAGAATGGGTATGGTGGCTAATGGGTATAAAGTTTCTCTTTGGGATACTGAAACTGTTCTGAAATTATATTTTGGTCATGTACAACTGTGAGTATACTAAAACCACTGAACTCTATGCTTTAAATAGGTAAACTTTATGGAATGTAAATTATATCCTAATAAAGCTGTTCTAAAAGATTCTCCTTAGAGTTTATGTTTAATACCCACAGACATTGCACGTTCTAAATTAAATCTTGTCCAACATCGAGATTTTAAGATTTCAGGAAAACAAATGCTGTTCCTTCCTCTAAAAGCCTGGAAGTAATTAGAATGAGTTAATGCATGAGAAATAGCTTAAGAAATATGTCAAGAAGAACAGAATGCCTGGGTGGCTCAGTCTGCCTTAGGTTCAGATCATGATCTCAGGTCCTGGGACTGAGTTCCGTGTCAGGATCCCCATTCAGCAGGGAGTATGTCTCTCCTTCTCCCTCTGCTCTTCCCCCTGTTCGTATGCTCTCTCCCTCTCTCAAATAAAGAAATAAAATCTTTAGGGGCATCTGGGTGGCTCAGTAGTTGAGCACTTGCCTTCAGCTCAGGGCATGATCCCTGGGATCAAGTCCCACATGGGGCTCCCCACAGGGAGCCTGCTTCTTCTGTGTCTCTGCCTATCTCTGTGTATGTCTCTCATGAATAAATAAATAAAATCTTTAAAAAAAATAAAATAAAATCTTAAAAAAAAAAAACAACCTCCGAAGTGTCATATTGGATTGTTCTCCTTAGCAGTAGACTTTCCTCCTCAATACAAAAGTGAAGTCTAGACTTGCATTCACTACTGATGTAATCTTGGAAGTGCTGGTGAGCTGTTGATAGAGATCTGGAAGCTTCTTCCAGCTCCTGGGGGCTCCAAGTGCTCCTTGGCTGTGGATATATCACTCCAACCTCTGCATCCGTCTTCACGTGGCCTTCTCTGTGTGTTTCTCTTCTCTGTCTTATAAGGATACCTGTCATTGGATTTATGGTCCATCAAGAAAATCCAAGATGATCTCATCTCAACCTCCTTAATCTAATTACATCAGAAAATTTCCCTTCTGAATAAGGTCACGTTCACAGGTTCTGGGGGTTTCGAAATGCACCTGTGCTTGGGGGGGCCACCATTCAATCCACTACGGTATTGTGAGGATCACTAAGAAAAGCTGAGAGGGCGCATGCATTGAAAGTGTGTTACAGAAACCACCTGATAATGGCATTTAAAGAAGACAGAAAATAAACCATCGCCATCCAGATAGTCCCATCCTCCTATCTTTTATGTTAATAGCTTGCCCTGGAACAATCCCAGAGCTAATCAGTTAGCCAGGTCGTGCTTCATTTTCTCTCTCTCTCTCTCTCTCTCTCTCTCTCTCTCTCAGATTTTATTTATTTATCCATGAGAGACAGAGAGAGAGAAGCAGAAACATAGGCAGAGGGAGAAGCAAGCTCCATGCAGGGAGCCTGATGAAGGACTCAATCCAGGGTCTCCAGGATCGTGCCCTGGGCTGAAGGCAGGTGCTAAACTGCTGAGCCACATAGGGATCCTCTCTTTCTTTTTTTTTAAACAAAAAACTTTAAAATGTATTATATCACCCATTCTATTGTTTGTTCCTTCTGTATAAATGCCAAAACGTTTGACTCTATTCTGCTCCAAACTCCACTACAACCACTAATAAAGTGCAGACACAGAATTAACTGTGTCGAAATAGTTCTTTCCCTAGAGCCTCATCCTTGGTGAATTTTAAATGCCTATTGAAGAGAATCATCCAGTGTCTATTTTCTGACAACAAGTCAAAAAGCAATCACCTTGCTTTTCCAATGAAGCCATACCAAATTTGTTTTTTCCACTCCAAGAATAACAGAAACTTCTACAGTCACATGGCAGAGAATGAAGCTTTGGAATGCAAAGCCTTCCCGTCTTCTGTGGAAGGCTCTTGAGTCGTTAAGTAGTTACATTCCAGCATCACAAGGAGGCTGGGGGGCAGATGCAGCCAGAAGAGTGTTAGAGGCAGCCCTGGCATTCCTCTCCTGGGAGATAACCAAGTTTGGTCATGGCTTCAAGAAGTTAGGGTGCTCAGCAAAAGGTGTGGTCACCATTGGTGTCCATGAAGCTTCCTGGAAGGAAATGCTGTCTTCCCTGAGTCCTAATCAGCCGCCTACCACCTCCTCAGACACCCACCTGGATGCCACCTGTTTTACTCCTCACCCTTCTCCCCACTCCAAAGAAGTACACAGCAGCCTAGCACTGCTACTTCACCTAGCAGTGAAGATGGGAGTCCATTTCCTCCCCTGTCTTCCCCACTATAGTCTTTCTCCTCGCTATAACCAGAGAGTACCCCCTTATATTCCTTCCTTTCTTATTTTTTTAAGATTTTATTTATTTATTTGAGATAGTGAGAGAGCACAAATGGTAGGGAAGGACAGAGGCAGAGGGAAAAGCTCCCTATGAGCAGGGAGCTTGACACAGGACTTGATCCCATGACCCTGGGATCATGACCTGAGCCTAAGGCAGATGTTTAACCAACTGATCCACCATGGCATATTTTCCTTACTTCCTAACAGCACATGATTCAGTTAATTCCTAATTGGGTAATCCTTCCCTCTTACCTAATATCATGTTTCCCCCAGTATTTCTACACTTGCCATAGCTTAGGCCAATTTATGTCATTAAAATCTGTCTGTCTTCCATTGGCAAATGAAAAGTACATAAAAGTAAGGAAACTTTCAACTTTCAACAAATATCCAGTTGCTCTGGATATCCATGAGCAAAGAAAAAAAAAAAAGCCTTGACCTAAACATCACACCTTATACAAAAATTAATTCAAAATAGATCACAGACTTAATTAAATATAATATTAAAATTATAAATCTTTTAGGAAAAAAAAACACAATCTTAAGGATCTAGGGTTAGGCCAAGAATTATTGGTTTTAACACCAATCACACAATCTATAAAAGGAACATTTGAAAATTGGACCTCACCAAAATTAAAAACCCACTCTGCAAAAGACCTGTGAAGAGGAAAAGAGGACAAGCTGCAGACTGAGAAAAAAAAAAAAACAAAAAACTTGCAAACCATTTATCTGACAGAGGATAGTATGTAGAATATATAAGGAACCCAGCAGTAAAAAGACAATCCAATTAGAGAATGAGCAAAACACACAAAGTGGCAGTTTACTGAAGAAGATCTATATGTGACAAATGCACACATGACAAGAAGCTCAGCATCATTAGCCATCAGTGAAATGCAAATTAAACCTATGACACAACTATCAGAATGACTAAAAAAAAAACAGTGATAACACCAAATGCTAGCAAGGACATAGTTAACTGGATCAGTCATACGTTACTGATGGGAATGTAAAATGGCACAACCACTCTGGAAAAGAGTTTGGTAGTTGGTAGAAAAACTAAACATACAACTATCATGCAACCTGGCAATTGGACTCTTAGGCATTTCTCTCACAGTAATGAACAGAATGAGCTATTGATACCCGCAACAACTTGGATGACTTTCTGGAAATTATGCTGTGTGAAACAAGCCAATCTCAAAAAGATATACTGTATGACTATTTATATAGTATTAATTTCAAAATTCATTTCAATAATACAAATGGAGGGAAGATTAATGGTTGCTGGGGTTTAGGGATATGATATGATTATAAAAGGGCAACAAGAGATCCTTGTAGAAATCGAACTGTGGTGGTAACCTCCAGAATCTACATGTGTGATAAAACTACATAGAATAAAACACACACACACACACACACACACACACACATACACACACACGTTCATGTAAAACTGGTGAAATCTCAATAAGATGGATCCATTGTATCAATTCAATTTCCTGGTTGTGATATGGTACTATAGCTTTGCGAGATGTCACCATTGGGAGAACCTAAATGGAGTATGGGATCTCTGTATTATTATTTTTTATTATTATTATTTCTTGTAACTGCATATGAACTCAATTATCTCAAAACATGAAGCTTTGGCAAGCCTAATGATGGTTGATATGCATAAGATTAGGGTTAAGGAAACACCTGGATTAATGAAAAGCAAAGGCATGAATCTATGAGGTAAAACTGACCCCACAGAATGGAAATAGCATAGAAAGAAATACCCAGAATAATCTTTGCCTCATGGAACAGAGCAGGGAGTTACCCTGTCTGGGTGTCCCTAGATCATTTATAGACTACTACCCTGAGACCAGGTCTAGCAGTTGGTAGCTTTTTTCCTACCTATGGGAAAAGGAAATGGAGAAAAGCACTCTGAAGGTATAATAAATCACTTTACACTAAGCCCTGGGGCTGAGGCTGCCTCTCCTTCCTTGGATGAGATGTTCTGTTCTGTTCTGACCTACTCAAATTTTCCAACCTCCAAATCCTCACTCAGCTCTTCTAGTTCTGGGAACCTAAACAGCATCACTTTACACTGGGAGGAGGGACAATCCACAAGCTCTACCTCCCTATCTTCCACCCAGAGGAATCCAGGTATCTACTGTTGATCTGAGAGAGAAAAAGTGGCCCATCTCTCAGCCAGGCAAGCACACTTAGGTACAACCTCAAAGAATGTTCCATCAGTTATTTAATTCAGGTTCAGCAATGTAATCCAAGGTAAAGAAGCTCCTTCTTATTTTTTAACTTTAAGGAGTGCCAGGCTCAAGGAATGCGATGGAAAGCAGTGGTAGAAGAACAGATAAAATGGCCAGGATAGGGCAGCCCGGGTGGCTCAGCAGTTTAGCGAGCCTTCAGCCCAGGGTGTGATCCTGGAGACCTGGGATCGAGACCCACATCAGGCTCCCTGCATGGAGCCTGCTTCTCCCTCTGCCTGTGTCTCTGCCTCTCTCTCTCTCTCTCTCTCTCTGTGTGTGTCTCTCATGAATAAATAAATAAAATCTTTAAAAAAAAAAAATGGCCAGGATATAAATTACCAGAAGATGCTTTTCAGCAGGGGAATGGATGGGTTAGACAAAAAATGTTAAGATATCTTGGGAAATAGAAGTCAAATATCAAAAAGGTGACATTAGAAAAATGAAGAGTAGGAGGTCCAAGCCCCCATTCCTCAAGAAAAACAACTATTTCAAGGTGGTTGTTTTTTTTTTTTTTTTAAGGGATTGAAGTTATCAGCTTTAAATAGATGGTTTTAACTACAAAATATTTTATGCAAGCATCAGGAGAGCTACAAAGAAATGTGTAACAGGGCAGCCCGAGTGGCTCAGCAGTTTAGTGCCTGCCTTCAGCCCAGGGCCTGATCCTAGAGTCCTGGGATCGAGTCCCACATCGGGCTCCCTGCATGGAGCCTGCTTTTCCCTCTGCCTGTGTCTCTGTCTCTCTCCCTCTCTCTCATGAATAAATAAATAAAATCTTTAAAAAAAAAATGTGTAGGGGATCCCTGGGTGGCTCAGTGGTTTAGCGCCTGCCTTTGGCCCAGGGCGCGATCCTGGAGTCCCGGGATTGAGTCCCACGTCGGGCTCCCGGCATGGAGCTGCTTCTCCCTCCTCCTGTGTCTCTGCCTCTCTCTCTCTCTCTCTCTCTCCCTGTCTATCATGAATAAATAAATAAATCTTTTTTTAAAATGTATAACAGATACACAAAAATATAAAAAGAAAAAAATCAAAGCTAATCACTACCAAAATAAAATATCAAATAACAAAGGAAGACAGCAAAAGAGACAAAACAACTGTAAACAGATAGAAAATAACAAAATTATAATAGTAAGTTCTTATCTATAAATAATTTCTCTAAATGTAAATGGATTATACTCCCTAATCAAAAGGCACAGAATGGATGAGCAGATTTTTAAAATATCCAGTGATATGCTATGTTAGAAGACACTCACTTTAGATTTAAGGACACATCTAGGCTGAAAGTGAAGAGATGGAAAATACAAGTGTTAATCAAAAATAACAACAAAAACCAGAGATGGCTACACTTGTATTACACAAAATAGATTTTAATTAATTTTTTTAAAAGGAGGTTATTATATAACTTTAAAAGGATCAACTTCACATGAAATTATAACAATTATAAATATATATGCATCCAACATTAGAGCACCTATATAAAGCAAATATTGACAGATCTGAAAGGATAATTGACAGCAGTAGAAAAAGAACAAGTGTTGATGAGGATGTGCCTTTGTGTGCTGTTGATGGAATGCAAACTGGTATATAACCATCATGGAAAACAGTGTGGAGATTCCTCAAAATATTAAAACAGAGCTACCTTAGAATCCAGCAATCTCACTTCTGAGAATATATCTGAAGGAAATGAAACCAGGTACCTGTACTCCCATGTTCATTGCAACATTATTCACAATAGCCAAGATATGGACACAACCCAAATTATCCATTGACAGATGAATGGACACACATTCTATGTATATTATGTATATACATTATATCAATATTTCTATACAACAGGCATTAGGATTACATAATATGAGCATTATATATATAAACAACACAATATTATCCAATCTTAGAAGGAAATCCCGCTATTGGCCACAACGTGAATGAACTTGGAAAACATTAACCATGAATGAATCTGGAGGCTGAGTGAAATAAGCCAGATACAAAAAGACAAATACTGCATGATCTCATTTATATGTGGAATCTAAAATAGTCAAACTCCTAGAAGCAAAGAGTAACATGGTGATTTCCAGGGGCTAATAGGAGGGGGAAATGGGGAAATGTTTGTCAAAGGGTACAAAGCTTCAGTTATGCAAGATAATTAAGTTCTAGAGATCTAATGTACCACCGTATGACTATAGTTAGCAATACCATATTGTGTACTTGAAATTTGCTAAGAGGATAGATCTTAAGTGTTCTTACCACCAAAAAGAAAACAGCATTGAGTGGGGAGCACCTGGGTGATTCAATTGGTTAAGCATCCAACTCTTGATTTTGGCTAAGGTTATGATCTCAGGGTTGTGAGATTGAGCCCCATGTCGGGCTCCATGCTGGGTGTGGAGCTTGCTTAAGTTTTTCTCTCTTCCTATGCCCCTCCCCCTGCCTCCACTTGCGCGCGCGCGTGTGCGCGCGCGCACACACACACACACACACACACACACACACACATGCTCTTTCTCTGTCTAAAGAAAAAAAAAAGAAAAAGAAAAAAAGAAATAGAAAGATGGGGAGGGGGGGAGGAGCAAGATGGCGGAAGAGTAGGGTCTCCAAATCACCTGTCTCCACCAAACTACCTAGAAAACCTTCAAATTATCCTGAAAATCTATGAATTCGGCCTGAGATTTAAAGAGAGACCAGCTGGAATGCTACAGTGAGAAGAGTTCGCGCTTCTATCAAGGTAGGAAGACGGGGGAAAAAGAAATAAAGGAACAAAGGCCTCCAAGGGGGAGGGGCCCCGCGAGGAGCCGGGCTGAGGCCGGGGCGAGTGTCCCCAGGACAGGAGAGCCCCGTCCCGGAGGAGCAGGAGCTGCACCGACCTTCCCGGGCGGAAAGGGGCTCGCGGGGAGGTGGAGCAGGACCCAGGAGGGCGGGGATGCCCTCGGGCTCCCGGGGACAGTAACAGCAACTGCGCGCCCAGGAGAGTGCGCCGAGCTCCCTAAGGGCTGCAGCGCGCACGGCGGGACCCGGAGCAGCTGAAGGGGCTCGGGCGGCGGCTCCGCGGAGGGGGCTGCGCGGCCCCGGGAGCAGCTCGGAGGGGCTCGGGCAGAGGAGGAGGCTCCGTGCGGAGGGGGCTGCGCGGATCCAGGAGCAGCTCGGAGGGGCTCGGGCGGCGGCTCCGCGGAGGGGGCTGCGGGGCGGGAGCGCGAATCCAACAGCGCAGACCGGGAGCATTGGGAGCCCGGGACACAGCCCAGGATCCCGCCTCCCCCGGGACAGGCAGAGGCCGGGAGGGCCCAGGACAGCGAGGACGCTCCTGCCCCAGCTGAGCAGATCAGCGGCCCCGCCCCGGAGCCTCCAGGCCCTGCAGACGGAGTTCCTGCCGGAGCTGAATCCAGGGCTCCAGAGCTGCCCCGCCACTGGGGCTGCTCCTCCTGCTGCCTCACGGGGTAAACAACCCCCACCGAGCCCTGCACCAGGCAGGGGCACAGCAGCTCCCCCAACTGCTAACACCTGAAAATCAGCACAACAGGCCCCTCCCCCAGAACACCAGCTAGACTGATTGACAACTTCCAGGAGAAGCCAAGGGACTTAAAGTACACAGAATCAGAAGATACTCCCCGGTGGTTCTTTTTTTGTTTGTTTGTTTTTGTTTTTGTTTTTTTGTTTTGCTTTTTGATTTGTTTCCTTCCCCCACCCCCTTTTTTTCTCCTTTCTTTTTCTTTCTCTTTTTCTTCTTTTTTTTTTTTTCGTTTTTTTTTTCTCTTTTTCTTCCCTTTTTTTTTCTCTTTCTCTTTTCTTTCCTTCTTTCTCTCCTCTCTTTTTCTCTTTTTCCCAATACAACTTGCTTTTGGCCACTCTGCACTGAGCAAAATGACTAGAAGGAAAACCTCACCTCAAAAGAAAGAATCAGAAACAGTCCTCTCTCCCACAGAGTTACAAAATCTGGATTACAATTCAATGTCAGAAAGCCAATTCAGAAGCACTATTATACAGCTACTGGTGGCTCTAGAAAAAAGTATAAAGGACTCAAGAGACTTCATGACTGCAGAATTTAGAGCTAATCAGGCAGAAATTAAAAATCAATTGAATGAGATGCAATCCAAACTAGAAGTCCTAACGACGAGGGTTAACGAGGTGGAAGAACGAGTGAGTGACATAGAAGACAAGTTGATAGCAAAGAGGGAAACTGAGGAAAAAAGAGACAAACAATTAAAAGACCATGAAGATAGATTAAGGGAAATAAACGACAGCCTGAGGAAGAAAAACCTACGTTTAATTGGGGTTCCCGAGGGCGCCGAAAGGGACAGAGGGCCAGAATATGTATTTGAACAAATTCTAGCTGAAAACTTTCCTAATCTGGGAAGGGAAACAGGCATTCAGATCCAGGAAATAGAGAGATCCCCCCCTAAAATCAATAAAAACCGTTCAACACCTCGACATTTAATTGTGAAGCTTGCAAATTCCAAAGATAAGGAGAAGATCCTTAAAGCAGCAAGAGACAAGAAATCCCTGACTTTTATGGGGAGGAGTATTAGGGTAACAGCAGACCTCTCCACAGAGACCTGGCAGGCCAGAAAGGGCTGGCAGGATATATTCAGGGTCCTAAATGAGAAGAACATGCAACCAAGAATACTTTATCCAGCAAGGCTCTCATTCAAAATGGAAGGAGAGATAAAGAGCTTCCAAGACAGGCAGCACCTAAAAGAATATGTGACCTCCAAACCAGCTCTGCAAGAAATTTTAAGGGGGCCTCTTAAAATTCCCCTTTAAGAAGAAGTTCAGTGGAACAGTCCACAAAAACAAAGACTGAATAGATATCATGATGACACTAAACTCATATCTCTCAATAGTAACTCTGAATGTGAACGGGCTTAATGACCCCATCAAAAGGCGCAGGGTTTCAGACTGGATAAAAAAGCAGGACCCATCTATTTGCTGTCTACAAGAGACTCATTTTAGACAGAAGGATACCTACAGCCTGAAAATAAAAGGTTGGAGAACCATTTACCATTCGAATGGTCCTCAAAAGAAAGCAGGGGTAGCCATCCTTATATCAGATAAACTAAAATTTACCCCAAAGACTGTAGTGAGAGATGAAGAGGGACACTATATCATACTTAAAGGATCTATCCAACAAGAGGACTTAACAATCCTCAATATATATGCTCCGAATGTGGGAGCTGCCAAATATATAAATCAATTATTAACCAAAGTGAAGAAATACTTAGATAATAATACACTTATACTTGGTGACTTCAATCTAGCGCTTTCTATACTCGATAGGTCTTCTAAGCAAAACATCTCCAAAGAAACGAGAGCTTTAAATGATACACTGGACCAGATGGATTTCACAGATATCTACAGAACTTTACATCCAAACTCAACTGAATACACATTCTTCTCAAGCGCACATGGAACTTTCTCCAGAATAGACCACATATTGGTCACAAATCGGGTCTGAACCGATACCAAAAGATTGGGATTGTCCCCTGCATATTCTCGGACCATAATGCCTTGAAATTAGAACTAAATCACAACAAGAAGTTTGGAAGGACCTCAAACACATGGAGGTTAAGGACCATCCTGCTAAAAGATAAAAGGGTCAACCAGGAAATTAAGGAAGAATTAAAAAGATTCATGGAAACTAATGAGAATGAAGATACAACCGTTCAAAATCTTTGGGATGCAGCAAAAGCAGTCCTAAGGGAGAAATACATCGCAATACAAGCATCCATTCAAAAACTGGAAAGAACTCAAATACAAAAGCTAACCTTACACATAAAGGAGCTAGAGAAAAAACAGCAAATAGATCCTACACCCAAGAGAAGAAGGGAGTTAATAAAGATTCGAGCAGAACTCAACGAAATCGAGACCAGAAGAACTGTGGAACAGATCAACAGAACCAGGAGTTGGTTCTTTGAAAGAATTAATAAGATAGATAAACCATTAGCCAGCCTTATTAAAAAGAAGAGAGAGAAGACTCAAATTAATAAAATCATGAATGAGAAAGGAGAGATCACGACCAACACCAAGGAAATACAAACGATTTTAAAAACATATTATGAACAGCTATACGCCAATAAATTAGGCAATCTAGAAGAAATGGACGCATTCCTGGAAAGCCACAAACTACCAAAACTGGAACAGGAAGAAATAGAAAACCTGAACAGGCCAATAACCAGGGAGGAAATTGAAGCAGTCATCAAAAACCTCCCAAGACACAAGAGTCCAGGGCCAGATGGCTTCCCAGGAGAATTTTATCAAACGTTTAAAGAAGAAATCATACCTATTCTCCTAAAGCTGTTTGGAAAGATAGAAAGAGATGGAGTACTTCCAAATTCGTTCTATGAAGCCAGCATCACCTTAATTCCAAAGCCAGACAAAGACCCCGCCAAAAAGGAGAATTACAGACCAATATCCCTGATGAACATGGATGCAAAAATTCTCAACAAGATACTGGCCAATAGGATCCAACAGTACATTAAGAAAATTATTCACCATGACCAAGTAGGATTTATCCCTGGGACACAAGGCTGCTTCAACACCCGTAAAACAATCAATGTGATTCATCATATCAGCAAGAGAAAAACCAAGAACCATATGATCCTCTCATTGGATGCAGAGAAAGCATTTGACAAAATACAGCATCCATTCCTGATTAAAACTCTTCAGAGTGTAGGGATAGAGGGAACATTCCTCGACATCTTAAAAGCCATCTATGAAAAGCCCACAGCAAATATCATTCTCAATGGGGAAGCACTGGGAGCCTTTCCCCTAAGATCAGGAACAAGACAGGGATGTCCACTCTCACCACTGCTATTCAACATAGTACTGGAAGTCCTAGCCTCAGCAATCAGACAACAAAAAGACATTAAAGGCATTCAAATTGGCAAAGAAGAAGTCAAACTCTCCCTCTTCGCCGATGACATGATACTCTACATAGAAAACCCAAAAGTCTCCACCCCAAGATTGCTAGAACTCATACAGCAATTCGGTAGCGTGGCAGGATACAAAATCAATGCCCAGAAGTCAGTGGCATTTCTATACACTAACAATGAGACTGAAGAAAGAGAAATTAAGGAGTCAATCCCCTTTACAATTGCACCCAAAAGCATAAGATACCTAGGAATAAACCTAACCAAAGATGTAAAGGATCTATATCCTCAAAACTATAGAACACTTCTGAAAGAAATTGAGGAAGACACAAAGAGATGGAAAAATATTCCATGCTCATGGATTGGCAGAATTAATATTGTGAAAATGTCAATGTTACCCAGGGCAATATACACGTTTAATGCAATCCCTATCAAAATACCATGGACTTTCTTCAGAGAGTTAGAACAAATTATTTTAAGATTTGTGTGGAATCAGAAAAGACCCCGAATAGCCAGGGGAATTTTAAAAAAGAAAACCATATCTGGGGGCATCACAATGCCAGATTTCAGGTTGTACTACAAAGCTGTGGTCATCAAGACAGTGTGGTACTGGCACAAAAACAGACACATAGATCAGTGGAACAGAATTGAGAATCCAGAAGTGGACCCTGAACTTTATGGGCAACTAATATTCGATAAAGGAGGAAAGACTATCCATTGGAAGAAAGACAGTCTCTTCAACAAATGGTGCTGGGAAAATTGGACATCCACATGCAGAAGAATGAAACTAGACCACTCTCTTTCACCATACACAAAGATAAACTCAAAATGGATGAAAGATCTAAATGTGAGACAAGATTCCATCAAAATCCTAGAGGAGAACACAGGCAACACCCTTTTTGAACTCGGCCATAGTAACTTCTTGCAAGATACATCCACAAAGGCAAAAGAAACAAAAGCAAAAATGAACTATTGGGACTTCATCAAGATAAGAAGCTTTTGCACAGCAAAGGATACAGTCAACAAAACTCAAAGACAACCTACAGAATGGGAGAAGATATTTGCAAATGACATATCAGATAAAGGGCTAGTTTCCAAGATCTATAAAGAACTTCTTAAACTCAACACCAAAGAAACAAACAATCCAATCATGAAATGGGCAAAAGACATGAACAGAAATCTCACAGAGGAAGACTTAGACATGGCCAACAAGCACATGAGAAAATGCTCTGCATCACTTGCCATCAGGGAAATACAAATCAAAACTACAATGAGATACCACCTCACACCAGTGAGAATGGGGAAAATTAACAAGGCAGGAAACAACAAATGTTGGAGAGGATGCGGAGAAAAGGGAACCCTCCTACACTGTTGGTGGGAATGTGAACTGGTGCAGCCACTCTGGAAAACTGTGTGGAGGGTCCTCAAACAGTTAAAAATATACCTGCCCTACGACCCAGCAATTGCACTGTTGGGGATTTACCCCAAAGATACAAATGCAATGAAACGCCGGGACACCTGCACCCTGATGTTTCTAGCAGCAATGGCCACTATAGCCAAACTGTGGAAGGAGCCTCGGTGTCCAACGAAAGATGAATGGATAAAGAAGATGTGGTTTATGTATACAATGGAATATTACTCAGCTATTAGAAATGACAAATACCCACCATTTGCTTCAACGTGGATGGAACTGGAGGGTATTATGCTGAGTGAAGTAAGTCAGTCGGAGAAGGACAAACATTGTATGTTCTCATTCATTTGGGGAATATAAATAACAGTGAAAGGGAAAATAAGGGAAGGGAGAAGAAATGTGTGGGAAATATCAGAAAGGGAGACAGAACGTAAAGACTGCTAACTCTGGGAAACGAACTAGGGGTGGTAGAAGGGGAGGAGGGCGGGGGGTGGGAGTGAATGGGTGACGGGCACTGGGTGTTATTCTGTATGTTAGTAAATTGAACACCAATAAAAAAAAAATAAATAAATAAATAAATAAATAAATAAATAAATAAATGCAATTGTTAACTACTAAAGAGAGAATTAATAGGTTTTAAAATTTATTTAAAAAATTTTTAAAATAATTACTTGAAAAGGAGAGAGATAGTAAGGGGGAGGGGCCAAGGCAGAGGGAGAGAGAGAATCTCAAGCAGATTCCACCCTGAGCAAGGAGTCCAATGTGGGGCTCAGTCTCACAACCCTGAGATCATGTCCTGAGCAGAAATCAAGAGTAGGATGTTTAACAGACTGAGCTACCTAGGCACCTCGTTTTTTATTATTTAAATTTGTTAAACTGCTGTTAAATAATCCTAAGCAATCTGCAATGAGGTCTATATATGTGTGCATATACACACACACATACACAATATATATTAAGTATATATTAAAATATATATATAATAGAAGTATTATATCTATATAATTTAAACATAAGCACCCAAAATAATGTTAAATTTTCATTTTCTAGATTTTGGTAATGAAAATTCTAGTAATTTTTGTATAGTGAGATTACTGACTGATTAGCTCACCATGTAATAATTCTATAAATATACTGATTCATCTTCTCAAACTGATAGTTTGTTTCACTGAAACTGCATTAGAGGCTCCTGGCATATGAAAACATGTTTTAGAACCAACCAACCAACCATTTACATAACTATGTATATACTGTTTGATCACTGTAACTATGTGTATGCATTTACAACATCTAGACAAATAAATAAATAGCTTTGTTTAAAAGAAAAAAAAAAAAGAAAGATGGGGAGGGGTGGATTAAAGAGAAGTAGAAAAAAAGAAAATAGTATGTAAGGTGATGGATGTATTGATTAGCTCGATGGTGATTATTTCATGTGTATACATATATCAAAATTCAAGTCTGCACAACTCCCTCCTGATCAGACCCATCCTTCCTTCCCAAAGAACGAAGGGTAGTTTCCCAGATTCACGTGCTTTAGTAGGGTGCTGAAAGGGGAGCAATAAAGTGGGTCCCATACTCCTTGTGAAGGATTCTGTGAGCCCATTGCATTTGCCAGTATCCAGTTGTATATTCTTTCATTAGAACCCATGTCTGTTGGAGGGGAGGCAAAGCTCCCCTTTGAGACCCTCCCTTCAGCTCTTGGTAGTCCCAAAGACAAGTTAATGCCTGTTGATGAGTCCTCTCTGGGTCCAGCTATTTTATTTTAGATCCAGTATCAGGATCCTTTTGAGATGTCCCACCTACATCGGTGTCTGGCACCCAGGGAGCGTCTTGCTTCTAGAGCCTCCTGGCAATGGATGGCATCTGGTAATTCTCCCTCTGCCATTCAGAGTCCACATGGAATGCACAACATCAGGCTCACAAAAATAGCAAGTGTGCAGCACAGAACAAAATGCTCAAGTCTGGCCCCATGTTGAGCTGTTGTTAATGACTACTGATCTATGAAACACTGATTAAACCCAAATCAAAAACAAACTATTGTTTTTGGTCTGGACATTGCATGTAAACACCTCTGTTTAAATTGAAGACAGTAGGAGAGAAAGTTGCTACAGTTTTTCACTCACAAAAACACATCTACTCTAGTCCCAAATCAGAATGCTTTCCTTTTATCACTTCTACTGCTAGGAAGATAACAAAGCCATTTAAAACCTAGTAGAGGGGGATCCCTGGGTGGCGCAGCGGTTTGGCGCCTGCCTTTGGCCCAGGGCGCGATCCTGGAGACCCGGGATCGAATCCCACGTCAGGCTCCCGGTGCATGGAGCCTGCTTCTCCCTCCTCCTGTGTCTCTGCCTCTTTCTCTCTCTCTATGTCTATCATGAATAAATAAATAAATCTTTAAAAAAAAAAAAAAAAAACCTAGTAGAGGAAGTTGATTTGACCTTGGCACAAAACTTTCTGTCAAATCAAGAGATACAGAGCCTAAACCGTCTCTCAGCAGCATGTGAATACTAATCAACAGTAAATCAGAGTTTACTGCATGAGCTGCCAGCCCCAGGACCACTACAGGAACAAGACTTTGGGTTCAGGAGAGTTCACCCCACCCAGGGGCCAGCGCATAAGAAAAAGAACCAGGTCACAAAAGCTGAATTATAAGGCTTTCCATACCCAGGGGAAGGGTCAAGACAGAGAGCAGATACCAGTTTCACAGACAAGTCCCTGTCATAGTCAGATGCGTCTCTGTTGTCCAAGTTTTGTCAATGGGGCTGCTATGGGAAGTGATAGTCACAGAGTGTCACACTACTTGTAATCCATTTAATAGTCTAAAACATTGTCTTTCAGCTACAATTGCCTGGTCCTCTGAGAGCCACACACCTGGACTACATACTCTTCTGGCCACTTCGGGAGACTCCTTAGTGACTTACCTCTGTGTTCTGCCTTTCTCACATTGAACCACACATTGAGAAAGAACCCCTTGAAACTGCCTACAGTTTGGGTCTTTAGGGTGATGATGAAGCTATTGTCTCTTATAACTCACAGGGCCTCCTGAGTGCTGTGTAATAAAGGAAGTTCCAGGAAAAGCTCTGCTTCTCCTGTAAAGCTGGTTTATTTTTGTGTTTTTTTTTTTTTTTTTTTTTTTTTTTTTTGGTTTATTTTTGTTTGAATGATTGTGTGAGTCTCGTTATTGACAGCACTGCACACTTTGTTTTAGCTACCAAATGGCTCAGAGTCCGGCCTGTGTCACGCCACCAGCAAAGAGCACAGGATCCTATGACAGGAGTTGTTTATGCCAGAGTCATCCCTGAAACTAACTTCTTTTCCTGCACCAGACTTTTCTGATGGCATCACCTTTTTATTATTTTCCATCCTGTTTAATTCTACATGTCTCTGAAAGCCACTTTAAACAATCTGTGGGAGAGAGATAAGGTATAAACAAGTGAAAACACATCAGACAGGTAATTGACCGAAATCATTTGTTTTAAAATACTTTTATCCCACTCTTTTGTAATCTTACCTTGCCTGTCTTTAAATGGCTGTTTACAAACCATCATTTTCCTTATTGAAGTGTAGAATGTGTTTTTAAATGGATGTCAAATTTTTTTTAACTTTTGATGCATTTATTTCCACTTTTGGACTTCTTCCAAATGATGTGCCATAAAGAGCTTCTAATGAGCTCTGCAAGAGCATCCTGGGGGTGTTTTCCAAGACAAAATAGACTTCTAGATAGTTCTAGGGAGCCCCAACAAACATGGGCAGTGGTGAAAAGCAACACAGCCAAATGGAAGAACCCAGAGGTCTGAAGTAATATATGTGAAGCTCAGAAAGTAGGAGCAGGTCAGGTCACACTTATCTGGATCCTTCTCACTGCCCCTGACCCCCGGGCCACAGCGAATGATCCACCTTCCTCCTCTGGGTCTCAGGCTTCTCCTCAGAAAAATGAGGAGTTGCCAAGTGGTTAGATTTGGTTAGGAGGACAGTGAGAGAGGAAGAGCACAGTGGGAGAGGAAGAGCACAGAACCGTCTGGGAGTGCAGGCTTTGAGACAGGGAAGCCCTGAGAGGCAATGAAGGGATGGACGGCCAAGAGGCATGGCAGAGAAGCACTTCACTCCCCAATTTTGTCTGTGACTGCCTCTAGGAGGCATATCAGTGCTATGAAGCCCAGGGCTTTGGGGAAGGAAGGGTGAGTGGGAGAGTGAACCAGAGAATCTGTGTAAGGAAATGATGGATCTATGTGAGGACAGAGGATTATCCGAGTTTTTAGAGATGAAGCCGTACTTATCATGTTTTTCTCCCTCTAATTCTTTCTCCCTAGTATAATTTTTTAAAAACCATACATATCTTTTATTTTAAGATTTTATTTATTTCTTCAAGAGAGACACAGAGAGAAGCAGAGGCATAGGCAGAGGGAGAATCAGGCTCCCCACAAGGAGCCTGATGTGGGACTCGATCTGGGACCCCAGGATCATGACCTGAGCAAAGGGAGACGCTAAAACACTGAACCACCTAGGCGTTCCCAGACATATCTTTTTAAGACATCTTTTTTTTTAAAGATTTTATTTATTTATTTATTTATTTATTTATTTATTCATTCATTCATTTATTTATTTATGAGAGAGAGTACAAGCAAGGGGAGGGGCAGAGTGGGAGGGAAAAGCAGACTCCCTGTTGAACAAAGGAGCCCGACATGGGACTTGACCCCAGGACCCTGAGATGGCACCTAACCG
This sequence comes from Canis lupus dingo, assembly GCF_003254725.2. Classification (NCBI taxonomy): domain Eukaryota; kingdom Metazoa; phylum Chordata; class Mammalia; order Carnivora; family Canidae; genus Canis; species Canis lupus. Next base: position 88,227,387 of record NC_064243.1, read on the forward strand.
ATTGAGCCACCCAGGCACCCCTAAGATATCTCTTTTTTTAAGATTTTATTTATTTATTCATGATATACATATATATATACAGAGAGAGAGAGAGAGAGAGGCAGAGACAGGCAGAGGGAGAAGCAGGCTCCACGCAGGGAGCCTGACGTGGGACTCGATCCCAGGACTCCAGTATCACGCCCTGGGCCAAAGGCAGGCACTGAACCGCTGAGCCACGCAGGGATCCCAAGATATCTTTTTATTGCAGTAAAATCCATATATAAGATTTCTCATTTTAATCCCGTGTAAGTGTGCAGTTCGGTGGCACCCAGGACATTCACACTGTTGTGAAACCATCACCACCATCCATCTCCAGAGTTTTTCATCTCCCCAAGCTGAAAGTCTATACTCATTGAACATCAACTCCCCATTCTCCCTCCCCTCTGCCCCTGGCAACCACAATTCTACTTTCTATCTCTATGAATTTGACTATTCTAGGTACCTCATATAAGTAGAATCATATGATTTGTCCTTTAGTGACTGGCTTATTCCACTTATAACATCTTCAAGGTTCACCCGTGTTGTAGCACGTGTCACAATTTCCTTCCTTAAGTCTGAAACATATTTTTGTATACATATGATACATTCTGCTTATCCATTCATTTATCAGTGGATGATTGGGTTGCTTCCATCTTTTGACTATGGTGGATAACGCAGCTAGGACCATGGGTGTACAAATATCTGTTCAAGTTTCTGCTTTCAATTATTTGGGAGTATACCTAGCAGTGGAATTTCTAGACTATAGACACATCTTTTCTTAAGATGTTTTTATTGCAGAAAATCTCTAATGTGCACAAAAGTAGAGGGGACAGGAGAAGTAGCCCCATGTACCTATCAGTACCTATCATCCAGCTTTGACCATCACTAACCCGTGGCCAATCTTGTTGCATCAATACTGTCTACTCCCTTCACCACTGGAGTGCTTTAAAGCAAATCCTAGACACAATATAATTACATTTACAGGTGTTTCAGAGTCTACTCAGAATAGAAATGATCTAGATATTTCTTAGGAAATAATATATATTGTGAGTGCCTAATTACTGAACACCAGTATGGATAAATACACATTGAATATTAATTGTTATTTGGAACTGTTCAAAGTGGCAGGCTTTTAAAGAAACGTTTTGTCATAAAAACCATCAAACATACTACAAACCACAGAAAATTGAACAATGAACCCCTATGTGCCCATCACCCAGCTTCAATGACTACCAATAGCAAGACGGTACTCCTTTTAAAAATGTAGGCATTAGATTGTTCAAATGACATTCTGACACTTTATTCCTTGGAGGAGACAGCAAGGACCAGAAAGGGGCTGACAGCAGGAAGAACCCTTTCAATTCTGCGAAGGTTTATTACTCACCCCTAAAAGCATATATTTTTAAATGACTGAATCTTTGCTATAATTGCTCATAAATATCAGTCTGAGTTCTCAGCCACAATGTGACTTGTGGTTTTTCTGAGCTTACTTATCTTTCCTCCCTGGTCTAAATCTAGGTGACTTTCAGCTTTCCCAACCTACATGGTTATTTACAGAAAGAACAATTTGACATTTAAATAAACGCGACAGCTAAGATGTTATTTCTCCATTTATCATAAGCACAGAAAATGCATGATCAAGAATAGATTCAGTGCAGATATCTAACTTTATATTTAATGAGGAATTTGTATAACTTTAGAAACAGATGTATTTCCTGATTAACTTTATAAATGAGTGTATCACTGAGCTTTTGTTGTATAATAAATCACTCCCAAAATTGAATGGCTTAAAACCACCATCACCAAGATGGAAGTATTTTCCTCATTAGATATCAAAACTTAGTCTATATCATTGATTCTAAGACATATTTTATTGCCCTTGAAATTAGACTGCATAGGTCTAATAATCTATGGCATCATTTAATTAATCTTCACCAGGCATTAGTCAGGACATTGTTGTCACCTTTACAAAAACAATCATAGTCATGGCCATTCAAATTATCATCACTATTCAGTTGAATATGGTGCACTGTTATGTGCATGTGTTAAGTGATCTTCAAGAAGATTATACTATAATTCAGCATGAAAATGAGAAGCTATCGTGTATCTCAGAAAGTGCTGAAATGGATCAGTTGGATAAAAAAATCGGTATCAGTGAAACAAATTTTCATTGTTGAAGAATTGACCTTGATTTGATAGACATTTCTTTGCAGAGCTGTGCTGTATGGGACCTGAGAAAAATTAGATGGCACTGTGTTATATTTTGTAACCGAGATGCATGCAAAACAATTGCCAATCACATTCTTAGAGGAATATCAGAACCTTGACTAAATAAATCCTGTAACCAATAGTTGACCACTCCTTTAAGAAGGGCTACATCTTGGAGCACTTGGGTGGCTCAGTGGTTGAGCGTATGCCTTTGGCTCAGGGCATGATCCTGGGGTCCTGGAATCTAGGCCTGCATCGGGCTCTGTGTGGGGAGTCTGCTTCTTCCTCTGCCTATGTCTCTGCCTCTCTTTCTGTGTCTCTCATTAATAAATAAATAAAATCTTAAAAAAGAAAAAAAAAGAAAAATGGGCTACATTTTTAATGCTCCTGATAGCTGACAGAAAATCCAAAATACCATTGGCTCAAGAAGGTGTGAATTGGTTTCTCCAAGATACAAAAGAATTCCAGTGGCAGACTGTACTGTATTGATAGATAGCATCACAAAGTCTTCAGGATTTGTTTTATTTTGCCATTCTGCTATCTTCTGCACATGACTTCTGCCTCATGGTATAATATAGATGCTTCAGATGCAGACATCACATCCATATGCCAGATAGCTGATTGGAGGAAGTAATGAAAAGGGAATAAAAGGCAGATATGGATGACTTTCTAGAGAGTTTCCCAAAAGTTCCACATAATACTTATTCTATTTCATTAACTAAAACATAGTCATACAGCCAGTCCTAGGAAGCCATTCCTTCCTAGTTGCAAGGAACGCTGGTCTGTGGATTTGTTCACATCTTCTCATAATTCTATCAGCTTCATATTTTGTACTTAAGTTGTTGAGTATTATTCTTCGTTACCATTAATGCTTTTGTTTTTAATTTTTTTCTGCCCTAAGAAACTTCCTTTTAGTTAATATTTGCTTGCTCTTTTTCCATTCTTCTATTTTCAACTTTTCTAGTGGTGGTGTTTTATTTTTTTTAATAATAAATTTATTTTTTATTGGTGTCCAATTTGCCAACATACAGAATAACACCCAGTGCTCATCCCATCAAGTGCCCCCCTAAGTGCCCACCACCCAGTCACCCCCACCCCCTGCCCTCCTCCCCTTCCACTACCCCTAGTTCGTTTCCCAGAGTTAGGAGTCTGTTCTGTCTCCCTTTCTGATATTTCCTACCCATTTCTTCTCCTTTCCCCTCTATTCCCCTTCACTATTACTTATATTCCCCAAATGAATGAGACCATACAATGTTTGTCCTTCTCTGATTGACTTATTTCACTCAGCATAATACCCTCCAGTTCCATCCACATTGAAGCAAATGGTGGGTATTTGTCATTTCTAATGGCTGAGTAATATTCCATTGTATACATAAACCACATCTTCTTTATCCATTCATCTTTCGATGGACACTGAGGCTCCTTCCACAGTTTGGCTATTGTGGACATTGCTGCTATAAACATCGGGGTGCAGGTGTCCCGGCGTTTCAGTGCATCTGTATCTTTGGGGTAAATCCCCAGCAGTGCAATTGCTGGGTCGTAGGGCAGATCTATTTTTAACCCTTTGAGGAACCTCCACACAGTTTTCCAGAGTGGCTGCACCATTTCACATTCCCACCAACAGTGCAAGAGGGTTCCCTTTTCTCCGCATCCTCTCCAACATTTGTGGTTTCCTGCCTTGTTAATTTTCCCCATTCTCACTGGTGTGAGGTGGTATCTCGTTGTGGTTTTGATTTGTATTTAGTGGTGGTGTTTTAAATGTATCTGTTGTAAGTATAGTTATACTTTGAAGACTCAACTCATGTCTCTGTTTTAAATAGGTACTTTTAAATACATTTACAGTTACTGTACTTGTTGATTCATTTTTACTTGCCTCTACCAATATATTGTGTATTTTCCTTTAGCATCCTTTTCTTATTTTTTCCTCTATTTCAGACTGATGAATTAATAAAGTTTTCTATATTTTTTCCTTCTAATTCCCTCTACTGATTTGTAACTATATTTGCATTTCTGTACCAATTTTTTCCATAGATATTTAAAGTTACTCAGTATTTCTAAACTACTCCACAATTTGAAAAAAAAAAAAACTCACCACAATTTGCACATTGTAACTCTTTACACATCTCCCACGCCTTCATGTTATTATTGACATAAATTTAAATTTGCCATTTCATCAAACAAAAATATAGTTATACTTTATAACATAAAAGGATGTAATATATATGACAATCATAGCACAAAGGGGAGAATGGAGCTATATTTAAGCAGAGTTGCTATATTTTAGCAGGATTAAGTCAGTATCAATGGAAGTAGATTGCTATAAATTTAGAGATGCATATCATAATTCCTAGAGCAACCAACAAAAAACAAAATCTCAAAATTCAAAAAAAAAAAAAAACCACGTAAGATCAAAACAGGACACACACACACACACACACACACACACACAAAACAGGACACCAAAACCACATACAATGAAAGAAAAAATAAATGGGAGATTATGAAAATGTAAAATGTGTTTCAAAAGATACCCCTAAGAAAGTGAAAAGACACCCTCTGAATGGGAGAAACTATGTGCAAATCTCGTATTTGATAAGGGACTTGTATGTAGACCATATGAAGAATGTTTACAATTCTGTAATAAAAAGACAAATAACCCAACCTAATTTAAAAATGAGCAAAATAAAAAAAAATAAAAATAAAAAATAAATAAATAAATAAATAAATAAATAAAAATGAGCAAAATATCCGAATAGACATTTCTCCAAAGAAGATGTAACAATGGCCAAATAAACACATAAAAAGATGTTCCACATCCACAGGAATGTATGGAAATGTTGAATTGCTATATTATACACCCGTATGTGTGAAACTAATGCTGTATGTTAACTACCCTGGAATTAAAATAATAATTAAAAAATAAATATTAATAACTTTAAAAAATGCTCAATATCATTACTCATTAGGGAAATGCAAATCAAAACCACAAAGAGGGGGATCCCTGGGTGGCGCAGTGGTTTGGCGCCTGCCTTTGGCCCAGGGCGCAATCCTGGAGACCCGGGATCGAATCCCACGTCGGGCTCCTGGTGCATGGAGCCTGCTTCTCCCTCTGCCTGTGTCTCTGCCTCTCTCTCTCTCTCTCTGTCTGTGTGACTATCATAAATAAATAAAAATTAAAAAAAAAAAAAAAAACACAAAGAGATCCCACATCACATCCACTAGGATGGCCAGAATTAAAAAGACAATAACAAGTGTTGGCAAGAATATAGAGAAACTAGATCCCTTATACACTGCCAGTGGAGTATAAAATGGTGCAGCTGCTTTGCCAAAAAGTCTGACAGTTCCTCAAAATGTGTAACATAGAGTTACCATAAGACTCAGCAATTCCCTTCTAGATGTATACCAGAAAGAAGTTAAAATATATATCCACTTAAAAACTTAAATATAAATACTAACAGCAGCATTATTCATAATCACCAAAGAGTGAAAACAGTCCAAATACCAATCAACTGATGAAGAGATGAATAAAATTTGGTATATCCATACAATGGAATGCTGTTTAGTAACAGAAAGAGGAATGAAGTACTGATTCACACTACAACATGGATGACCTTTGGAAATATTATGCTGAGTAAAAGAAACCAGATACAAAGGAAGACATGCTGTATGAATCTATTTATTTAAAATGTCCAGAATTGGCAAATCCATAGAGACAACCCCTTCTTCAATCTTCCTCCCAGGAGAACACAGGCATACAAGGCTGGATCTCCAACAATGACCTTGAAAGTGGAAGCCAGTGCTAGGAATTTTGGTGAAGACTCCTTCGAGGTACCTGTGGATCCACCATACCATATCCAGAAGCAGTATTTCCCAGTTTCTTTTATTCAAGAGAGAAGAAAATTCTGTTTAAGTCATTGATATTTTGAATTTTCTGTCACATGCAACTGAATCTCATCTTCACTGATAAAATAACTACTGAGACAATGGTGGGAGGGAATGTTGAAGGGATGTGGTTAAGAGAGTCACACTCTCAATACCAGTAACAGGTCACCAGACAGATACTGTCAAAAATAGATAAGTCAATAAATAACAACATAACCACACTATTTAAAAATGGAGAGGAGTTAAAAAAAAAAAAAAAAAGAACAGCTAAATGAATTTGAAAGTCATTGCTTCAGAGAGCAGAACTGGGGAATGGGGAAGGTGAGGCAGGGGCTACTTCCTTTTGTTATAGGTTTTTTACAAAATATTTGGGTTTCTTGATGTTATGCATATGTTACTTTGATAACAATCAAAATTCATTTCCTTAAAAAAAAGCTAATCAAGCACAAAACAATTTCTCTAGGAATCTCAGCATTCAGCATCTAGGGCAGAAAATCTGAGCCTTTTCTCACACAACTTAAGCATTAAAAATGCTGACTCTGATCCCACTTCTAACCACCAACTAAAATTCTACACCCAGTTCTAATGGGCGTGGGGGTTCCCATACCACCATGAGATTCTCAGGCACCAACTGGGTACCCAACAATTCAACTCAATTCTGATACTGTCTACCTGGAAACAGCATCAGATCCACAGATTAAAGGTTTGGTTCTACAAGACTTCCTCCTCCCTGCCCACTTCAGATGCCAATCACAAATCCAGGTTGTCACTTGTGCTTCTCACCCATCGACTATAAATGGACCTCCACTATTGGATTGGATTAATCTGCTAAAAGTAGCTCGTAGAACGCAGAGAAATATTTCACTTACCAAATTCTTTGTTTATTATAAAAGGATATAACTCAGAAATAGCCTGATGGAAGAGATGCACTGGGCAAAGTAGGGAGAAAGGGCGTGGAGCATCTAAGGTCTCTGAGTGCACCACTCTTGCACACCTCAACATGTTCACCAACCCAGTAGCTCTCTGAAATCTTTTTTTCTTCTTTTGGCTTTTTTGGGGTTTTGCTGTTATTGTCGTTGTTTGTTTGTCGTTGTTTTACAGAAGCTTCTTTACATAGGCATGATTGATTAAATCATTGGCCATTAGTGATCAATTTATAAACAAAAGCCTTTTATGGCTCTACTGCTCTCATTACTTAGGAAATTCCAAGGGCTTTAGAAGCTCTGTGCCAGAAACAATGGATAAAGACCAAATATGTTTCTTTTTTAAAAAGATTTTTTTAAGTATTTGAGAGAGAGAGAGAGCATGTGTGCGCGCACACACACGCCTGCACAGCAATGGGAGGGGCAAAGGGAGAGGGAGAACCAGACTCCCCACTGAGCAGTGTGCCCTACTGGGACTCCATCCCAGAACCCTGAAATCATGACCTGGGCTGAAAGCAGATGGTTAACTGACTGAGCTACCCAGGTGCCCCTATGTTTCTTATTATAAATCACAGTATCACACCAGTCCTTTTAGCTCCTGTCCTTGCTGTGTACCTGGCTATTCCCCTGACAGAAGGACACTCAGAATGGCTGTTTACCATTTAAGGATGACACACTCCCTTATTCCCAGAAACTTGATGTCTCAAAACTTTAACTACATCTATCCACAACATAAGAGCCCCAATATTGGTGTACTCAATAAATTCGCTCAGTGTATGTGAATTGATGCACTTGATCCTGCTCCTTCTTAGCAAGGACTGAATTTCTAAAGGTGTCATGGGCAACTTGCAGGCCCCTTCATTTGGAAATGGCATGAAAAGAGAAGTGAGCCAAAAAGCGTACACAAGGCGTGTCACAGAGCGCCTCATAGGTTTGAAACCTTGTGGTATCTTCAGATGCCAGTGCTCTGACAGCATAGCCCTCACCTAGGGTATGCAGAATGTAACCCTACTGGGCAAGCTCGGGACCAATCTTTAGTCTCAGATCTTTGCCAATAACCCAGCCCTCTCCGTGGCCCTGTTGTTCACACATCACTGAAGCTGTATATCTGTGAGGCACTTTGTTCTTTGTTTTAAAGATTTCATTTATTTATTCATAAGAGACACATAGAGAGAGGCAGAGATATAGGCAGAGGGAGAAGCAGCTCCATGCAGGGAGCCCGATGTGGGACTCCATCCCAGGACCCTGAGATCACAACCTGAGCTGAAGGCAGATGCTCAACCATTAAGCCACTCAGGTGCCCCCTATGTGAGGCACTTTGAACCCATTAGAGCAGGGGAGACCTGGTCTCTGCCTTCACAGAGCTTTGTCCTTCAAGTTTGTCAGAAGATTCAACTGTTTAAACTTAAGGACTTTATAAGGGGGCATAGTATTTTGACCAACTGGGTAACCAGAAAGAGGCAGAGACACAGGCAGAGGGAGAAGCAGGCTCCATGCAGGGAGCCCAAAATGGGACTCGATCCTCGGTCTCCAGGATCATACCCCGGGCTGAAGTTGGTGCCAAACCGCTGAGCCATCAGGGCTGCCCCATCTTCCTCTGTTTTCAAGTATAAATACCCAGGAGTGCCTGGGTGGCTCAGTCAGGTAAGTGCCTGACTCTTGATTTCAGCTCAGGTCATGATCTCAGGGTTGTGAGATGGAGCTCTGTATTAGGCTCTGTACTGGGCATGGAGTCTGCTTAAGATTCTCTCTCTCTCTCCCTCTCTCCTTCTGCTCCTCCCACCCCCCCAAAAAAAAGTATAATTATCCAGCATCTTGGGAGCACCTTGGTATACACACTTAGAGACTTAGCGCAAATGTGGCTGTTCATATTTTCCAAAGCCATCAACAGCAAAATTTCCAGTCTTGCATTCTTCCAGAACCTGGCCTCTCTTCATCCAAAGGCAGATTCTGTTTGGTCTCTCTTTGAGCCCTACTGAGACTGATGACCGTTTCATTGAATAGAATGTGGTAGAAATAATGATTTCTGACTTGTGAGGCTAGGTCAGGGGAGATATAATTTCCTCCTGGCTGGCTCCCTCTGGACTTGAGTGTACATCTGAATTTTTCACAATTTTTCCTAATCTTAGTGTGCAGTATCTCAGTTCTTGACTGTGGAACACAGCCATCATGCTGTGAGGAAGTCTAAACCAACTCTCAGAGAAACTGCATGGGAAAATGGAAGTAGAGGGCACCTGGGTGGCTCAGTGGTTGAGTATCTGCCTTCGGCTTAGGTGGTGATCCCAGGGTCCCGGGATGGAGTCCTGCATCATGGTCCCCACAGGGAGCCTACTTCTCCCTCTGCCTATGTCTCTGCCTCTCTCTCTGTGTGTCTCTCATGAATAAATAAATAAATAATCCTTAAAAAGGAAAATAGGGATCCCTGGGTGGTGCAGCGGTTTGGCGCCTGCCTTTGGCCCAGGGCGTGATCCCGGAGACCCAGGATCGAGTCCCACGTCGGGCTCCCGGTGCATGGAGTCCGCTTCTCCCTCTGCCTGTGTCTCTGCCTCTCTCTCTCTCTCTCTCTCTCTGTGACTATCATAAATAAATAAAAATTTATTAAAAAAATAATAAATAAAAAAAATAAAAAGGAAAATGGAAGCAGAGGAGAGCTGCAAGTCCAGACAACAGCCAGCACCAACTAGTAGACATGTGTGTGAATGAGCTCTCAGAAGAGTCCAGCCCCCAGCCTTCAAGACCTCTAGCTAAGGCTGCAAACATTGGTTATAATCTTAACTTGAATTGCTCAAGTCTACAGAGCTGGGCAAAGGTGAAGCCCTTCTAACTGTAAAATCCTTTCCCATTTTACAAGAGTGGGTACTGTGTGCAAAGGAGGTAGGGAGTTTTATTGGTTTCTCTCAGAAGCTCTTGGAAAATGCAAAAGAATATCCTTTGGGCCTCAAATCAAAAGCCTTTGAGGAAAAGTCTCCAAGCATACAATAGAGAATTGTCTGGCAAACACAGATCCAGGGCTCCCAGCCGGGAAGGCCAGCTGAGAAGGAACATTTCTCTGGGACCCTTCATAAGCCTCTCCAGCCCCTATTATTTGTGTGATTATGCAGCTGACAAGATTTCAAGAAATGCATGGACAGCAAAACCACAGACCAGCGGCAAACCCAGGCGCAAAGAAAAAAACTGAGTTTCACGTCTGTTGCAGAAGACCTGGCAGGGAGCAGATTTCCTCATGGCCACATCGCTGTCACCTTCCTTCATTAGTCAGGCTCCTAATCTTAGTGTGCAATATCTCAGTTGTCACCAAAGAGAACTCTCAACTGGCTGAGTAATTACAGCCCAGAATAGCACACTGGAAGTGGGCAAGCCAGCAGGCATTGCTAAATTATGGAACAGGGTGGGTAGGAGGGAGATTTCTGTGAATGCTGGTGATCCACGAGTCTGCCTGTAACATGACCTTCCTTTCTACCTAGGGAAAAAGTTGGAATAGCCAGTGTGTTGCTATTGTTGCACATGTTGCTATATGCTTTAGGGAAGGAGAAGCAAATCCAAAGTAGAGAGCTATTACATGTCACCCCCCAAAAAGTCGTCATCGTTAACACTCTTTTATTCATTTTGCCAGATTAAAAGGGGGGGGGTAGTTTTGTTGTCTTGTAGTTATAAAAATTAATATATTTTCACTGTGAAAAATTCAGATGTACACTAAAGTCTAAAAAAGAAAGTAAAAAAATATATATAAAAAATAAAAATAAAAAATAAAGTAAAAAATCACTAGTAATTTCATTATCCAAAGCTCAGTAATAACACTGTTAATTTTTGGTGTTTTCCAGTATACAGCTGGTACTTGCCACCCAGATCTTTTCCCTCTTTCTTCTAGAAAAATTTTTTCCCAAACTTCTTTTGGAACATACTGCCTCCTGCTAGTTCTCAGCCTAGTGGTTTAGGGATTACTTTGATGTCAACTCCATGACTGGGTCTTTAATGATTTTGGCCAACAATTATTGCCCATCCCCCTGGCCAAAGAATTTGGTGCAGGCTTGGTCATGTGACCCAAGTCAGTCCAACCGGAGTGAAATTCATGTCTTTTTCTAGGGCATTGAAACAAAGAGGCTTTCCAGGTCCTATTGGACTTTAATGAGGAAGCGTGTAACCCAGGAACTGTTGGCAGCTCTATTGGTATCGTGAGAGAAGAAACAACTCCATGGAATGCAGGAGAGAGAGACAGAAAGAAATCGGGCCTTCAGGGACATTACTGAGCCCCTGGAAAGTGTGCCTTTTCAGCTACAGAAATCTGTAACTTGCTTTACTGTTCAACCTGCTTTGAGTCAAGTTTGCAGTTACTAGCAGCGGGGGAAGTATTCTCATCAATGTCAGATCCTTCAGACATCTTTCTGCGTACATCCCCTTATCTCACCCCCACACTTAAGAAACTTTATGAAAAAAACAGGGCTTGTAATATCTTTCCATATCAAGAGATACAGACTTACATAATAATGATGTCTAATGTTCTTGCCATTTATATCTCTATTTACATGTCATCTTGGTCAGGCTTTTCCTAACCTACTTAATCTAAAGCAGCTCCCACTCCGTCACTACCACAGTCCTTTTTAATTTTTATCATAGCACTTACATGACCCAACTTTTAAAAATTTATCTATCTATTTATCCTATGTCACCAACCCCTAAAATGTCAGCTCCGTAAAAAAAGAAATCGTCTGAGTTCGGTGGTTGAGCATGCCTTCAGATTAGGGCCTGATCCCAGGGTCCCGGGATCAAGTCCCACATCATGTTCCCTGCATGGAGCCTGCTTCTCCCTTTGTCTGTGTCTCTGTCTCTCTTTCTCTCTGTGTCTCTCATGAATAAATAAAATAAAATCCTAAAAAAAATAAATCATCTATATCCTTAGATTTTATCCCAGAATTCTTACAAAGTAGATGTTAGATAAGCGCCTTTGAATGAATGACTGAATATCTAAGTATTTCATGTGTATACCATCATTTATGTCCACCAAGTTCCTATTGTTTGATATTTATTTAGGTTGTTTCCAAGTCTTCAGACATAAAAATGGCTCTGTGACATCTTTGTACATTTATTATTTCCTTAGTATAAATTCTTGAAGCTGAACTGTGGATCCAAGCCAAAGGGTTGTGATGTATACTGCTATGTCGTCTTACAATCTGTACCAGTTTATAGTTCCACTACAAAACATACATCTCTAAGGTTCTACATCCTTCCCCATAGAGGAAAACCATATCTCCTTGCTGTTTCATTTTCATGACATTATTAATGTCATGAAAATGACATTAAATATGACATTAAATATTTTTTCACATATTCATTGACATTAAATATTTTTTCACATATTCATTAGTTAGGTGCATTGTTTTTTTTTAAAAAAATTCTATCCTTTGTCCATTTTTCTTTTTTTTTTATTTTATTTTATTTTATTTTATTTTTTTTAAATTTTTATTTATTTATGATAGTCACACAGAGAGAGAGAGAGGCAGAGACACAGGCAGAGGGAGAAGCAGGCTCCATGCCGGGAGCCCGACATGGGATTCGATCCCAGGTCTCCAGGATCACGCCCTGGGCCAAAGGCAGGCGCCAAACCGCTGCACCACCCAGGGATCCCGTCTTTTTTTAAAGATTTTATTTATTTATTCATGAGAGACACAGAGAGAGAGAGAGAGAGGCAGAGACACAGGTAGAGGGAGAAGCAGGCTCCATGCAGGGAGCCCAACGTGGGACTCCTTCCCGGGTCTCCCGGATCAGGCACTGGGCTGAAGGTGGCGCTAAATCGCTGAGCCACCCAGGCTGCACTCTTTGTCCATTTTTCTTTTGGGTTTTCAGCTTTCCTTAATGATACGATGGAATATTTTTTTAAAGAGTAGGTTGAAGGTATTAACCTACAATTTGTATGATATTAATATCCAGACATCTAGAGCTGAGCCTCCAAACATTCACAGAAGTTAGAAAGTTTTGCTACATTCTGATTCTTTCCTTGCTGGGTGGCTTCTCAGAGAGGGAAATGTTGGGATCCCAAGGTGGTAGAGGCCAAGTGGCTGCACTTGATTCTCAAAGACATGGTCAGCATGGCTACAGTAATGGGCAGTAGAAAGGATCAGTAATACGCCTGACATGCAGAGGTCTTTGGCTTGGGCTAGTTGATAATAGTATCCTCAGAACTCATAGAGATGGCTAGTCTTCAAAAATCTTATTTGATTTGCATAAGCCAAAAGCTTTAGTTTTGGTAAAGAGACATGAATTTTCATAATGGAAAGGCACAGCCCCTCAGTCAATTTCCCGTTGTGAGCAGTTCACATGACCAAAGCCCCTTGAATTGGGGGTGGGGGGGAGTTGGGCCCATTGAAGAAATAACTCACTACACCACTAGAAAAACCTCCCAGCCTTCCTCCAGAGGACCTGAGACCATTTATCAGATGACTATGGATTGGAAAAAGAAAAAATAATCAGACTTTTGGAGGATTACTGATCATTTGTTTAAATTGAATTACTGGTTTGAATTGATCCTACTTTCTTATGACCCAAAATACCACTCATGCCCACCAGTTAGAGGACTTAACCGAAGTCAAGATAAATACGGGATTCAGATCTGTTTCATTGAGGAACCCTAGTGGGTTCCTGAACTCCCCTGTCATTATCTCTCTATATCAAGAACATACAACTGGATTCAATCTACATAATAACTGACAAAATCCCCCATAGGATCATAACTGTATCTATCTCTCCATCCATCCATCCATCCATCCATCTTACTACTACTAAAGCTACTATTACTACTATGATTAATAATCAGAAAATATCAAGACACTATCGTAACAATAATAAGAGCTGCCTCCTATTGGGTACTATGTATCAAAGACTGGTTTAAGCCCTTTATATGGATTTACTCGTTTCTCATGACACAGAGATTGCTAGGAACCTACCTCATTTTATTCATTTCTTTTCTTTTCTTTTCTTTTTTAGAAAGAGAGAGCACAAGCGTGAGTGTGAGCATGAGTAGGGAGGGGCAGAGGGAGAAGGAGAGACAGACAAAATCTCTAACTGGCTCCATGCTCAGTGTGAGCCCAACATGGGGCTTGATTTCATGACCCTGAGATCATGACCTGAGCTAAAATTAAGAGTCCAAAGCTCAACCGACTGGGCCACCCAAGCACCCACCCCTTTTTTTTAAGTAGTCTCCACTCCCAGCATGGAGCCTGATGTGGGGTTCAAACTCACAATCCTGAGACCAAGACCTGGGCTGAGATCAAAAGTCAGAAGCCGAACCGACTGAGCCACCCAAGAGCCCCTGTTCATTTTTGAGACCTTAGGGACCAGGCACTCAATTAAGTGCATGTTACAGGAAGTACCTATGACTGGTTTGTCTGGTTGTTCATGATAGTCTTTTTTTTTTTTTTTTTTAAGGATTTTATTTATTCATTCATGAGAGACACAGAAAGAGAGGCAGAGACACAGGCAGGGGGAGGAGAAGCAGGCTCAAGGCAGGGAGCCCGATGCGGGAATTGATCCTGAGACTCCAGGATCATGCCCTGGGCCAAAGGCAGGCGCTAAACCGCTGAGCCACCCAGGGATTCCTGTTGATGATAGTCTTAAACAGACCTTCCCTTGTAGGCGAGGGCTTTGGGCTATCCTCCTTGGAACTTCTCTCCTCTTCTCCAGGCCTGACATATGGCCTGTTGATCCTCTCCCTATCAACTCCATGTTCAGCACCTGCCTGAGGTCTAGGTATGTGGAGAGATCTGTTTGGACACACCTCAAGCTGCTCCTCAGCATTCTAGTTCTTAAACATGGGTGTTTGCCCTCCAACCTCATCAACAGTAGCTGTGGATGAGGGATGACCCAGCAGCAAGGGACACATATCTAGTCACTTGTGTCATTAAGGGGCTGCATTATGCAGGCCTACAGCTTTGTCTCCCACATACCCCAAAATATCTGGCACCCAAACATGCAGAGAAGGAAGCTCTATTTTTGCTAGAAGGCATTTTAACCATTATTTGTTTTGGGTTTTAATACCTTCTTATCGGGCAGCCCCGGTGGTGCAGCGGTTTAGTGCTGCCTGCAGCCCGGGGTGTGATCCTGGAGACCCAGGATCAAGTCCCACGTCAAGCTCCCTGCATGGAGCCTGCTTCTCCCTCTGCCTATGTCTCTGCCTCTCTCTCTATGAATAAATAAATAAAATCTTATAAAAAATAATAATACCTTATCTTCACTCTTAGGATCCTAATAATTCTGGGATGTTAGTCAGAGGAGTTCAAAGGATAATAATCAAAATAATGGTTTTGAGCCTCCAGGATATTATACTAAATGAAAGAAGCCAGACACACAAAAGGTCACATATGTAGGAGTCCACTTATAAAACATCCAGAGTAGGCAACTCTATAGAGAAAACAGACCAGCAGAGGCCAGGAGCTAGAGGAGGGGTACATGGAGAGTAACTACTTAAAGGAAACAAGTTTTCTTTGTGAGGTGATGAAAATATCATGGAACTAGATAGAGGTGATGTTTCCTCAACACAGAATATGCCAAGTGTCACTGAATTGTATACTTTAAAAATGGTTAATGGGTAATTTCATATTATATGAATTTTACATTAAGAAAAAAAGCATAAGATTTCCTGAACTGGTGCATGCTAGCACTAGGCTGGGACTGCATCCAGGCTGGGTATCAGCTGGCCCCAGTGATAATGGCTATGTTTCAAAATGAGGTGGATACAGCCTGAAAATAAAAGGTTGGAGAACCATTTACCATTCGAATGGTCCTCAAAAGAAAGCAGGGGTAGCCATCCTTATATCAGATAAACTAAAATTTACCCCAAAGACTGTAGTGAGAGATGAAGAGGGACACTATATCATACTTAAAGGATCTATTCAACAAGAAGACTTAACAATCCTCAATATATATGCCCCGAATGTGGGAGCTGCCAAATATATCAATCAATTATTAACCAAAGTGAAGAAATACTTAGATAATAATACACTTATACTTGGTGACTTCAATCTAGCTCTTTCTATACTCGATAGGTCTTCTAAGCACAACATCTCCAAAGAAACGAGAGCTTTAAATGATACACTGGACCAGATGGATTTCACAGATATCTACAGAACTTTACATCCAAACTCAACTGAATACACATTCTTCTCAAGCGCACATGGAACTTTCTCCAGAATAGACCACATATTGGGTCACAAATCGGGTCTGAACCGATACCAAAAGATTGGGATTGTCCCCTGCATATTCTCAGACCATAATGCCTTGAAATTAGAACTAAATCACAGCAAGAAGTTTGGAAGGACCTCAAACACGTGGAGGTTAAGGACCATCCTGCTAAAAGATAAAAGGGTCAACCAGGAAATTAAGGAAGAATTAAAAAGATTCATGGAAACTAATGAGAATGAAGATACAACCATTCAAAATCTTTGGGATGCAGCAAAAGCAGTCCTAAGGGGGAAATACATCGCAATACAAGCATCCATTCAAAAACTGGAAAGAACTCAAATACAAAAGCTAACCTTACACATAAAGGAGCTAGAGAAAAAACAGCAAATAGATCCTACACCCAAGAGAAGAAGGGAGTTAATAAAGATTCGAGCAGAACTCAACGAAATCGAGACCAGAAGAACTGTGGAACAGATCAACAAAACCAGGAGTTGGTTCTTTGAAAGAATTAACAAGATAGATAAACCATTAGCCAGCCTTATTAAAAAGAAGAGAGAGAGGACTCAAATTAATAAAATCATGAATGAGAAAGGAGAGATCACTACCAACACCAAGGAAATACAAATGATCTTAAAAACATATTATGAACAGCTATACGCCAATAAATTAGGCAATCTAGAAGAAATGGACGCATTCCTGGAAAGCCACAAACTACCAAAACTGGAACAGGAAGAAATAGAAAACCTGAACAGGCCAATAACCAGGGAGGAAATTGAAGCAGTCATCAAAAACCTCCCAAGACACAAGAGTCCAGGGCCAGATGGCTTCCCAGGGGAATTTTATCAAACGTTTAAAGAAGAAACCATACCTATTCTCCTAAAGCTGTTTGGAAAGATAGAAAGAGATGGAGTACTTCCAAATTCGTTCTATGAGGCCAGCATCACCTTAATTCCAAAACCAGACAAAGACCCCGCCAAAAAGGAGAATTACAGACCAATATCCCTGATGAACATGGATGCAAAAATTCTCAACAAGATACTGACCAATAGGATCCAACAGTACATTAAAAAAATTATTCACCATGACCAAGTAGGATTTATCCCTGGGACACAAGGCTGGCTCAACACCCGTAAAACAATCAATGTGATTCATCATATCAGCAAGAGAAAAACCAAGAACCATATGATCCTCTCATTGGATGCAGAGAAAGCATTTGACAAAATACAGCATCCATTCCTGATCAAAACTCTTCAGAGTGTAGGGATAGAGGGAACATTCCTCGACATCTTAAAAGCCATCTATGAAAAGCCCACAGCAAATATCATTCTCAATGGGGAAGCACTGGGAGCCTTTCCCCTAAGATCAGGAACAAGACAGGGATGTCCACTCTCACCACTGCTGTTCAACATAGTACTGGAAGTCCTAGCCTCAGCAATCAGACAACAAAAAGACATTAAAGGCATTCAAATTGGCAAAGAAGAAGTCAAACTCTCCCTCTTCGCCGATGACATAATACTCTACATAGAAAACCCAAAAGTCTCCACCCCAAGATTGCTAGAACTCATACAGCAATTCGGTAGCGTGGCAGGATACAAAATCAATGCCCAGAAGTCAGTGGCATTTCTATACGCTAACAATGAGACTGAAGAAAGAGAAATTAAGGAGTCAATCCCATTTACAATTGCACCCAAAAGCATAAGATACCTAGGAATAAACCTAACCAAAGATGTAAAGGATCTATATCCTCAAAACTATAGAACACTTCTGAAAGAAATTGAGGAAGACACAAAGAGATGGAAAAATATTCCATGCTCATGGATTGGCAGAATTAATATTGTGAAAATGTCAATGTTACCCAGGGCAATATACACGTTTAATGCAATCCCTATCAAAATACCATGGACTTTCTTCAGAGAGTTAGAACAAATTATTTTAAGATTTGTGTGGAATCAGAAAAGACCCCGAATAGCCAGGGGAATTTTAAAAAAGAAAACCATATCTGGGGGCATCACAATGCCAGATTTCAGGTTGTACTACAAAGCTGTGGTCATCAAGACAGTGTGGTACTGGCACAAAAACAGACATATAGATCAGTGGAACAGAATAGAGAATCCAGAAGTGGACCCTGAACTTTATGGGCAACTAATATTCGATAAAGGAGGAAAGACTATCCATTGGAAGAAAGACAGTCTCTTCAACAAATGGTGCTGGGAAAATTGGACATCCACATGCAGAAGAATGAAACTAGACCACTCTCTTTCACCATACACAAAGATAAACTCAAAATGGATGAAAGATCTAAATGTGAGACAAGATTCCATCAAAATCCTAGAGAAGAACACAGGCAACACCCTTTTTGAACTCGGCCATAGTAACTTCTTGTAAGATACATCCACGAAGGCAAAAGAAACAAAAGCAAAAATGAACTATTGGGACTTCATCAAGATAAGAAGCTTTTGCACAGCAAAGGATACAGTCAACAAAACTCAAAGACAACCTACAGAATGGGAGAAGATATTTGCAAATGACATATCAGATAAAGGGCTAGTTTCCAAGATCTATAAAGAACTTCTTAAACTCAACACCAAAGAAACAAACAATCCAATCATGAAATGGGCAAAAGACATGAACAGAAATCTCACAGAGGAAGACATAGACATGGCCAACAAGCACATGAGAAAATGCTCTGCATCACTTGCCATCAGGGAAATACAAATCAAAACCACAATGAGATACCACCTCACACCAGTGAGAATGGGGAAAATTAACAAGGCAGGAAACAACAAATGTTGGAGAGGATGTGGAGAAAAGGGAACCCTCATACACTGTTGGTGGGAATGTGAACTGGTGCAGCCACTCTGGAAAACTGTGTGGAGGTTCCTCAAACAGTTAAAAATATACCTGCCCTACGACCCAGCAATTGCACTGTTGGGGATTTACCCCAAAGATACAAATGCAATGAAACGCCGGGACACCTGCACCCCGATGTTTATAGCAGCAATGGCCACGATAGCCAAACTGTGGAAGGAGCCTCGGTGTCCAACAAAAGATGAATGGATAAAGAAGATGTGGTTTATGTATACAATGGAATATTACTCAGCTATTAGAAATGACAATTACACACCATTTGCTTCAACGTGGATGGAACTGGAGGGTATTATGCTGAGTGAAGTAAGCCAGTCGGAGAAGGACAAACATTATATGTTCTCATTCATTTGGGGAATATAAATAATAGTGAAAGGGAATATAAGGGAAGGGGGAAGAAATGTGTGGGAAATATCAGAAAGGGAGACAGAACGTAAAGACTGCTAACTCTGGGAAACGAACTAGGGGTGGTAGAAGGGGAAGAGGGCGGGGGGTGGGAGTGAATGGGTGACGGGCACTGGGGGTTATTCTGTATGTTAGTAAATTGAACACCAATAAAAAATAAATTAAAAAAAAAAAGAAAAAAATAATTAAAAAAAAAAAAAAACCAAAATGAGGTGGAGATCAAGGACTTCCAATATGATGAAGACTCAGAGGCATATTTCTAGCCCTGCCCATGTGGGGATAACTTCTGCATTATGAAGGAAGATTTGGAGAATGGAAAGACGTAGCAATGGGACCAGCTGCTTTGTCATTGTAAAAGTGATTTATGACAAAAAACAGTTTAGGTGTGGAGAAACAGTCCCAGCCTCTTCCATCCACAAAGAATTAGTTAAATGCTGAAGAAGACTTTAGAAATCCAAATCCTGAACTCTTGGGAATGAGTCAAGGTGGAAAAATCAAAGACAAAGTTACTGACTTCTTCATGGGGACAGCTATTCTATAACTGGCTCTTCTGTTAGAATGTGGATCCTTTCTATTGGCTGCCAAGTTCATCTTCAATTAAGGAAGCAAGTCCATGGGATACCTGGGTGACTCAGTGGTTGAGCGTCTGCCTTTGGCTCAGGTCATGATCCTGGGGTCCTAGGATCAAGTCCCACACCGGGTTCCCCACAGGAGCCTGTTTCTCCCTTTGCCTATGTCTCTGCCTCTCTCTCTCTGTGTTTCTCATTAATAAATATCTACATACATACTTTATACAAGCAAGTCCATGAAATGACATACCTGGATTTTGTGTTTAGAACTTTGAATTGGAAGTGTCCTTAATTTTCCTTGTGATTTTATTTATTTATTTTAATTTTATTTATTTATGAGAGACACAGGCAGAGGGAGAAGCAGGCCCCATGCAGGGAGCCTGACTTGGGACTCGATCTTGGGACCCTAGGACCACTCCCCGGGCCGAAGGCAGGTGCCAAACCACTCTGCCACCCAGGGATCCCCCTCCATGAGATTTTTTTGAAGATGAATTTTTGGCCTAGTTTTTTTAATTAGTTTTAAATTTTTATTATTTTTTTAGGTTTTTTTTTAAAGCTTACATTTATTGAGTACCTACTATGTGCCAAGTCCTGTGTTAAGGAGTCACCTGTATTGTGGCATATAATCCTCACCACCAACTGTTTGAGATAGGTGCAATTTTTACACTTAGTTTAGAGATGAGGAAACTGAGGCTGTAACATGGAGGTTATACGATTAGCTCAGGCTCTCTAAGCAGTAGTTTTCAGAGAGGCATGCAAACACAAGTAGTCTGCTCAGGGGCCAGCATTCTCATTCACTGTGCTTTGTTAATTCACTGGCCTCAGAGGAACTGTTCACCTCTAAGTTTTGTCAAAGAAGAAAGAAAGCCAACCTATATTGGTGGTAGGTTTGGCTCATACTTGTGTAGTACCTACTGTGGGCCAGTCACTTATGTCAAATCCCCGTTTCTCACAATCAAACTTCGTGAGCAGAACTACTGCTATGCCATTTTTGTAGATGAGGAGACTGAGCCTTACCCACTCACCCTGGGTCACAGGACCAGTCCCTCAGCTGAGGATGGGAGTGACTGGCTATACCCCAGGCCCTCAGCCCCTTCTCCCAGCACCCCTCTCTTCTTTGAGGACAATTGTCTATGCAGCAAATAACAAAGCGATTGAAAAAAACAACAACAACAACAAAGCGATTGAAAGGGAGAAGGCATGGCCTTCCCTTCGCATCCCACAAAATGAGCACTACGATACTTCCATGGAAACCTCATTCAGCCCAGTTAGTCCAAAAGCTGAAGACTGTAGAATTGGCTTCCTTTCCTCTCTGTTACATGCATATCTACTGATGGATGAGTATTGACTAATGATGAAATGTTAGTGGTGATCCCTGGGTGGCTCAGCGGTTTGGTGCCTGCCTTTGGCCCAGGGCGCAATCCTGGAGTCCTGGGATTGAGTCCCGCGTGGGGCTCCCGGCATGGAGCCTGCTTCTCCCTCCTCCTGTGTCTCTGCCTCTCTCTCTCTCTCTCTCTCATAAATCAATCAATCAATCAATCAATCAATCAATCTTAAAAAAAAAGGAAGAAGAAAGAAATGTTAGTTAATTTAAGCCTGAAGAATACAGGCACAGGGATAAATCCAGTAGCTGGCCTAGAACTATTATCTGATCTTCTGTAATGTACTAGCCAACCTTGTATTTCTCTAGTGGAATTTTCAGACTGTATTTCCCCAGGCCACATTCACAAATACAAACGCTTCAGTGATCTTGCTAACAAAGGTAGCCACCATGGCTCAGGAATCCCATTTGTTCCTTATTCAGCAGAACTTCAAGCTGATTTTTTTTTTTTAAGATTTTATTTATTTATTCATGAGAGACACACAGAGAGAGGCAGAGACATAGGCAGAGGGAGAAGCAGGCTCCCTGTGGGGAGCCCATTGTGGGACTTGATCCCAGGACCCTGAGATCACACACTGAGCCAAAGGCAGACACTCAACCAATGAGCCACCCACATGTCCCTCAAGCTGATTTTCTTTCTTTCTTTTTTTTTTTTTTAATTTTTATTTATTTATGATAGTCACAGAGAGAGAGAGAGAGAGAGCGGCAGAGACACAGGCAGAGGGAGAAGCAGGCTCCATGCACCGGGAGCCTGATGTGGGATTCGATCCCGCGTCTCCAGGATCGCGCCCTGGGCCAAAGGCAGGCGCCAAACCGCTGCGCCACCCAGAGATCCCATCAAGCTGATTTTCTAAGCAACACAAATATACCTGCCACCCTTCCCCAGATCTCTCTTTCTGGTTCTAACCCATTCCAACCATATTAGCCACAGAGAACAGGACTTGAAGAGATATACTCATTATTTCCCTTTAGAGCCACATGGAACTTCTGGCCTATCTTGTCAAGTAAGTGGCAAACCATCCCAAGAGAGGTGCAAAGTTCCTTCTCCATGTTCAGAACTCTGGCTTCCCTTGCAGCCTCATGGATGCTGCACGCTGCTTGGGGAATGGGAGGGGAGAGGGAATGTAAGGTGAGAGATGAGCTAGGGCTGCAAACCCAGTGCCCCTGGCCATCAACAAGGCCAGATTAGTGAGGCTGGGCAGGTACTGTCTGTATGGGGCAGCAGACACCCAACTCCAGCCTGCAGTCATATATAAAAGTGAACCCAGGGGATCCCTGGGTGGCTCGGCAGGTTGGCGCCCGCCTTTGGCCCAGGGCACGATCCTGCAGGCCCGGGATCGAGTCCCGCATCGTGTTCCTGGCGTGGAGCCTGCTTCTCCCTCTGCCTGTGTCTCTGCCTCTCTCTCTCTCTCTCTATGTCTATCATGAATAAATAAATCTTTAAAAAAAAATTTAAAAAGTGAACCCAGAGCTGCCAAACCTACCATTTTTACAAAAAGCCCCAAATCTGGACTTGTGTGTAAACTTTGGTATTTATTTTTTTAAGATTGTATTTATTTATTTATTTGAGAAAGTGTTAGAGAGAGCATATGAGCAGGAGGAAAGGGGCAGAGGGAGAGGGAGAAGCAGACTCCCCACTAAGCAAGGAGCCCAATATGGGGCTTGATTTCAGGACCCTAGGATCACGACCTGAGCCCAAAGCACACACCTAACTGAATGAGCCATACAGGCATCCCAGCTGAGGTTTAAATTTAAGAAAATGTCATCGCCCTGTGTAGGCCAAACAAGTTTGTGCACTAGATAAATTCTGAGGATCTGGCAATTTGCAGGCCCAGCTCTAAACTGTTTTTTTTTTTTTTTTTTTTTTTTCTTTTTTAATTGTACATTGAAGGGTGCCTGGGTGGCTTGGTTGGTTAAGCATTTGACTCTAGGTTTTGGCTCAGGTCATGATCTTGAGGTCATGGGATTGAGCCCCACATCAGGCTCTGCATTTAGCGTGGAGTCTGCTTCAGATTCTCTCTCCCTCCTGCTCTCTCTCTGTCTGTCTGTCTCTCTCTCCCCCAGTCTCAAATAAATGAATAAATAAAATATTTTTAAAAAGTTGTAAATTGAAAATCACATAACATGATACACAGACTATTTCAAGGCATTCTGTGAAAGGGGCCTCTAGTTGGAGAAACAGGAAGCCTGGATTGAGAAACAGAAAACTTTGTTTTGAATCCAAACTGTATGTGTGATTTAATAGCTGAGGGACTCTGAGCAAGTTAAATAAGTTATAGATTACTTGTAAAATTGTCAGAACCACATCTGCCAATCTCACTATGCAGGGCTATTGCAAAGAACAAACCTGACTATCCATTCAGGAAATTCCTACACAAATAATTTACAGTGTAAATTTCTGAAAGTCAGAGAATGGATCATATTCAGTACATAGTGTCTCTGTTTATCTGCGCACAGACACACTCAATAAATATTTTTAATTGACTTAGCTTGCCAAAGTTCCTGCTATAATCCAAATTTAAGGAATTAATCTTTTTAATGATCTACAAAATAATTGGTGTGACTATTGAACATAATTCACATAGTGACTAATTCCTGTTAAAACCATTTATCAAAGTTCCCAGACTTGGTGAAATTATATGTTAATGTGTAAATCTTTGTCTGGTAGAGGTGTGAAAAATTTGTCTGGTGAAGAAGATATCTACAAAAGTAATCATTTACTATTCTATAAGATCTTAACCAGTTTTGTATGTAACTCAGAATTCTTATTGTAATATTCCTTAATTAATTGCTTATATATATCTAGCTCCTCAAATGCTCTTTAAACCAGTATGAACACCTTACTGGTTCCTTCATTAAGTAATGCACTGAATAAAATCTTTGACATGTGCTCATTTTATATATTTGCATGAGAATCATAATTTCATCCTTTTGAAAATCATACTTTAATTTAGTTTGTCTTTTCCTAGCCAAAGTAAATTCTTAGCAGTTTTTCTTGACCTGTTTTACTAATGTTCTCCAGTTTATATCAGTGCAATCAGAGTGGAAGTTTAAACTGGGCCCATTGTCAGCAAATCATTAGGCCACTGATATGTTTTTGTGGAAGACAGACATTACATTTCATTTTATTTCTCATTCATTCATTCATTCATTCATTTATTCCATTTTTCCAACAAACATTTCTGGAACATATGCAGGGCACTGAAGAGATGAGTAAGTCACACATATACTCCCTTTGAGGAAGCTTAGAATGAGTGTACTTTCATAACTAGAATATCAGAGAATACGGATAAAGGGCTATGGGAGATTACTGAAGGAATTAGTGTTAAATTTGATTGGAGATATCAGAGAAGGAGTGATAGAAAATGTGACATATTAGCTGGACCTAGAAGGATGAGTAGGATTTTGAAAGATGGTGAAGAAAAGGAGAAGGTATTCTCAGCTGAAGGAGAACTGGTCAACTGACATCAACGTTTTCATGGTTCTCTGACCCAATTTCAATGTATGTGGGGTGGTGTTTGGGGGATGTTCCACACACACAACACCAAGCAATTCTCAACTACCACCTGGGTGTCAGAGAATTCACCTCAGTTCTGACACTGTCCACCCAGAGATAGCATCAGATTCTACAAGTTAAGAGCTCTGCCCTGGGGATCCCTGGGTGGCTCAGCGGTTTAGCATCTGCCTTTGGCCCAGGGCACGGTCCTGGGGTCCGGGGATTGAGTCCCGCGTCGGGCTCCCGGCATGGAGCCTGCTTCTCCCTCCTCCTGTGTCTCTGCCTCTCTCTCTCCTCTCTCTATCATAAATAAATAAATAAATCTTTAAAAAAAAAAAAAAAAAAAAAGAGCTCTGCCCTGCAAGACTGCCCTCCACTCACTTCAGATGCCAGTCGTAAGCTTCAGGCTATTACTTGTGCTTCTGATCTACAGGCTACAGATTGGAGGTTCCAACTATCCCCTCCTTAGGTTCCTTTAATGTGCTGGAACAGCTCACAGAACTCAGGGAAACATTTAACTTAAAGTTACCAGTTAATTAAAGGATACAACAAAGGATACAAATCAACAGCCAGATATATAGGGGAAGGTATGGGGCAAGTTTGTGGAGCTTTGGTGCTCTCTCCTGGGTGCCACTCTCCCAGCATCTCCATGCTTTCACCAATCAGGAAGCTCTCTGAACCCAGCCTTCTTGGGTTTTTGTGGAGGATCCAATGCATAGCCATGAGTGACTAAGTCAATGTTCATTGGCTGCTTCAACTTCTGGGGGTGAGCACTGAAGATTCCAATGCTCTAATCACATGGTTGGTTCTCTTGGCAACCAGCACCGAACCACAAGTGGAGACCAGAAGTCACCCTCCTTAATATAACAAGAGATGCCTTTACCACTCTTTAAAATATATATATATTTATTTATTTATTTTTATTTTTTTATTTGAGAGAGAGACAGAGCGCACAAGTAGGCAGAGCAGCAGGCAGAGAGAGAGGGAGAAGCAGGTTTCCTGCTCAGCAGGGAGGCCCCACCCAGGACTCAAACCCAGGTACCCTAGATCCTGACCTGAGCTAAAGGCAGATGCCCAACCAACCAAGCCACCCAGGCGCCCCCAACCTTTATCACTCCTAGCACTTAGGAAGTTCCAAGGGTTTGGGGAGCTGTGAGCAAAGACCAACAGGAGAAATCTATTTTGGTTATCTGAATGACCAACTATATATTTCTTACAAATCACAGTTGGGAACAAGTCCTCCTATGACATTGGAAATCACAGTTGGGAACAAGTCCTCCTATGACATTGCAACATACATGGGCTTTTGGCAGGAGAAAGTTACCTGAACAAGGATTTGGAGTCTACTATTGCACAAAAACTACCCCAAAACTTGGTGGTTTTAAAAAACACTTGTTTGGGATCCCTGGGTGGCGCAGCGGTTTAGCGCCTGCCTTTGGCCCAGGGCGCGATCCTGGAGACCCAGGATCGAATCCCACGTCGGGCTCCCGGTGCATGGAGCCTGCTTCTCCCTCTGCCTGTGTCTCTGCCTCTCTCTCTCTCTGTGTGGCTATCATAAATAAATAAAAATTTAAAAAAAAAATAAAAAACACTTGTTTATCATTTCTTACACATCAGCCGATACAGGCTGGGCATAGGTACAATGTTTCTGCTCCACCTCTCTCTCACCCTGCTCAGAAAACAGCAGCTAGTCTGAGGAGTTTCCTCTCATAGGATAGCAGAGGTGCAAGAGAGAAAAACACATGGTCAATCCGAAGCCAAAGGGTGGGGAACTACATTCCAACCCTTTTGTGGAAGGAACCATAAAGTCATCTGGCAAAGGACACATATAAAGAGAGGACATGAAGAATTAGAACCAATGATGCAGTCTACACAGCAACAGACAATAGAAAATCTTGAATGCTATGATAAAGAATTTAACTTTATTCTAAGACACTAGGTCTTACTTATTCTCCCCAGAAAAAAAAAAACCCAGTAATTATATAACATAATAAAGGTGTTAGCTAACACTAAGGTGGTAATCATAGGGATGCCTAGGTGACTCAGTGGTTGAGCATCTGCCTTTGGCTCAGGGCGTCATCCTGGGTCCTAGGATTGAGTCCCGCATCGAGCTCTGCTTCTCCCTCTGGCTCTGTCTGCCTCTGTCTCTGTGTCTCTCATGAATGAATGAATGAATGAATGAAGAATTTTAAAGTTAATCATAATGCACTACATAAATGTATCAAATCATTTGATTAATATCAAATGTATTAGTCTCTGTGTCTCTGAGATTAATATGAATTTAAAAAAGAAACTATGACACAAGCTGTAGTTTTCTGTCCTTATTTTTTTTAGATTTTGCTTCTTTATTCATGAGAGACAGAGAGAGGCAGAGACACAGGCAGAGGGAGAAGCAGGCTCCATGCAGGGAGCCCGATGCGGGACTCGATCCCGAGACCCCAGGATCACGCCCTGAGCCAAAGGCAGACGCTCAACAGCTGAGCCACACAGGTGTCCCCTGTCCTTATTTTGTCCCTGAGAAGGAGAGGCCTAAACAGCTGAGTAACCTGCCCGAAGGTGCCTGCTAATAACTGACAAAACTGGGGGTTGATGTAAAAGTGCTTTGATTAGAACCTGAGCTTATATAAGCTCTAAGGGCTGCCTTTGCAGATCTCTATCTACCTGCGCCTACTCTGCAGATCTTGGAGGTACTCATCCTATGAGCCAATTCTAAGAACGAAAAAAGGCAGGGAAGTTGGGGCCGAAAATAGATCGATCTCTCCTGTTGGTTCTGTTTCTCAAGAGAACCCTTCTAATGTCTCCCCGAGCCCATCTTTTTTTTTTTTTTTTTTTTTAAGATTTTATTTATTTATTCATGAGAGACAGGCAGAGACAGGGGCAGAGGGAGAAGCAGGCTCATGCGGGGAGCCCGAGGCGGGACTCGATCCCGGGACGCCAGGACCACGCCCTGGGCTGAAGGCGGCGCTGAGCTGCTGAGCCGCTGCGCCACCCGGGGATCCCCTCCCCCTCCCCCAGCCCATCCTAAAACCCTCTACAGAAAACCTCTCTCGGCCTGGAGGCCTCGGCCGACTTACAGCCCATTCATCATCCTGACGCGCCGTCGGGTTTCCCGGGCCCTGGCGCCTCGCTCCGCCGGGCGCTCCAGCCTTTCAGCAGCCAGGCTCCCCCTGCACGCGTGCCTCTGCTTGGGAAACGAGGGCGATGACGTGCAACGCGCGCAAGCACGCACGCACGCGCACACGTCACGCGCACACGCCCGTAGCGGCCGGCCCTCAACCAGCCG
This sequence comes from Canis lupus dingo, assembly GCF_003254725.2. Taxonomy (NCBI): domain Eukaryota; kingdom Metazoa; phylum Chordata; class Mammalia; order Carnivora; family Canidae; genus Canis; species Canis lupus. The sequence goes on from NC_064243.1 coordinate 88,255,588, forward strand.
AGGCCCGACGCGGAGCAGGTGGCGCAGCGTCCGCGCCGCCTGAGCGGGAGGAGCAGGAGGCACGTGTGTGACACCAGTGGACGGCGTTTCTCGCTGCGGTAACCACTGCGGAGGTCCCTTGTGCTCGCTCCCCGCGCAGCTCGCGCTCAGCGCTTGGTGCTGGTGCTGCTTCCCGAATGCAGGCTTCCCCCGAAGCCCCCGCCCCGCTCCGTTCCTGCTGTTCCTGGAGCAAAACCGCGGGTGGCAGAACCAGGGAGGAAGCTCGGGGATGGGTGGGCCGTGACCCGCAGAGCCTGAGCACGCTGCCCGGGAAGCGGCACCGTGTGGAGGCCGCGGGAGGCCGCGCACGTGCCGAGGGCGCCGCCGTCCGTTCGGGAAGTACCGTGTCCTATGCTACGACTTCGTGTTGAGGTTCGCATTGCGCTGCAGGATCCACCCTATGTTTTCAGGCGCCTTCTCCAGATTTTTTCTTTTTTTTTTTTTTTTTACTAAAGGGCCCCCTGTTACTGTGCTACTACTGGCTTTACTTGAAAGAAGAAGAGAAGAAGCCCCTCTGGCGGGAGGGCCTGGCTGGCCCAGTTGGTGGAGCGTGTGCCTCTTGATCTGGGGTCGTGAGTTCAAGCCCCACCGTGGGTATAGCGAATACTTAAAATCTTAAAAAAAAAAAAAGAAAAAAGGGGCACCTGGGAGGCACAGTGGGTTAAGCGTCTGCTTTCCGCTCAGGTCCTGATCCCGGAAGCCTGCATCTGGGCCCTGCATCTGGGCTCCCTGCTCAGCGGGGAGTCTGCTTCTCCTTCTCCTTCTCCCTCTGCCCCTCCCCCCTGCTCAGGCGCACTTGGTCGCTCTCTGTCTAGATCAATCAAATCTTGAAACAAAAGAAAAAGAAACAGATCTTCAAAGTCACCCGTGCAGGCAAGTGGCTATGGCTGCGTGACACAGTGTAAAAAAGAGGGGAAGTAGAGAATTCCAGAACAATTTCCCTAACGCCCTACAGACATTTTGAATCAAATCAGGTACCAGTCATCTTGAGCCCTATTCTGGCCTCTGGAAAGCAGAGGAGCCCAGACAATGTGTATTGTGAACACTACCCTCCCCCCTCCTGGCTCTGCCTTTCCTATTCTGGTATTCTTCTTCCTTCCTTATTTGCCTAGCGCAAATTAGGTTTTCTTAATTATAACCCACATATGTTGCAGATAGCCGTAAATCCTTCCCAGAACAAAGACTATTAATGAAAAATGAGTGGGGCAGGCACTAGTGGTCCATCGGGCATACTGGAGGAATGCACAGAGGGGAACAGAGGTCCTGCTGGGCTGCACCACTTAATGTACCACAAAAAAAGGGCAGAGCACCATGACAGCCCAGATCCTGATGCAAAGCCTCCTTTCTCCTCCCTAGCTTTGCAGAAAGGCTCATTCAGACAGTTAAGGGACACAAGCAAACTAAATCATCATATACAACCAGTGTATCTTTCTCCATCCACAAAAGGGGACTTTTATTTACCAAACACACAGATTGGAGTCCATGTCTTCACAACCGGTCAGAAATTCATGTCACTGCTCTAAGTGGCTTATGAATTCCAGCACCCAGGTTGATAGACACACAATCAAGGATATATTTCTTATACAACTCTGTTTTGAGTAAGCTGATTTCTAACTCAACTTAAAGCTAAACACCTTTGTGGCAATTCAGATTATAAAAGACTCTTACGGGAACCAAGACTCTTCTCCTTTCCTAAATTCAGTCTATTTTTGATTCATACAAGCCTAAATTTCTAGGCTGTCTTGTTTAACTTCTAAACATATTTCAGCCTTTAAAGAGTGAATGAGGGAGTATAAATTGATGCAACTTTTCTAGGAAGCAATTTGGCAGTAAACATTAAGAGCCTTACGTTCCTTTATGGTTTTGCTCAGTAATTCCACTTCTGAGAAACAACCTGCAGATAAGGATTAAAATGTTGATCTTTGATATACGGAAATGGATTATACGTGAAGGTGCATTTCATGTAAAAGAGATAAAAACTGGAAACAATCCAAATGACCTGAGATAGCAGAATTGTCTAGTTTTGAAGTCATAGAATATACTATTCTGCAGTTCCTAGCAATGATGCATACTTGAGTTTTACTCCCTGTGGGAAATGTTCATAATAGAAAAAGTAGTGGTACCTGGGTACCTCGGTTGGTTGGGCGTCTGCCTTTGGCTCAGGTCATGATATCGGGGTCCTGGGATCGAGCCCTACATCATGCCCCTTGCTCAGCAGGGAGTCTGCTTCTCCCTTTCCCTCTGCCCCTCCCCCTGTTCTCCCTCTCTTTTTCAAATGAATAAAAAATATGTTTTTTTTTTTTTAAGTAGAAAATGGGCACCTTGGTGACTCAGTTGGTTGAGCACCTGTCTGTTGATTCTGGCTCAGGTTGTTATCTCAGGGTGTGGGATCAGCCCACGTAGGGCTCTATGCTCAGCTAGAAGTCTGCTTGTCCCACTCCCCACCTCCCAGCCATGCTTGCCCCCTCTCTCTCTAATGAATAAAATCCTTAAAAAAAAAAAAAAAAAAAAAAAAAAAACAAGAAGAAATAGAAAACAGAACTGCAAATACAGTACACCCCTAATTATAACACACACAGACATCCACAAATATGTATTCCAAGGAAGTGCACTAAAAGTATCTGAAGGATGAGATGATTGGTAAGTTTCATTTTCTTTTCCACATGGGTCTCCATTTTCATGTTCAGCAAGGAGTATGTTCTCATTTCCTGATCACTAATTGAAATAAAAGTTGCATTTAGGAATAGGAATTAGTGTAGAAATCTACCAGAAAAAAAAAAAAAAAAAAAGAAATCTACCAGAAAGCAAAGTATTGATTTCAATATCCTTTTTATTAAATTATAAAACTGTTGTCAATACACACACTTTTGGAAATACAGTTTTTCCAAGTATCTGCTTTTCTGGAGCACATGGTTTAAACAAAAATTTCTATACCGATTTCTTGGTCGTCAAGCTATTTAGCACTGGTAGCTGAACTACCACATGTAGCTACTATATATACAGAGTTTATGGAAAATATTACAAAGACAAATGCCTTGAAAAGATGACACAGTGCAAAGAAAACCATAGTTATTAAGCTGGTATAAAACTTTAGTCAAAATAGTCTTAGTCCATTATGGCTTTGCATAAAGCTTCAAAGGAAGAATATTTAAGACACTTCTCATCAAAGGCACTTAGAGTTGTAATAAAATATTTCTTTGAATTTAGTTGGGAGTCCAACAGCATTTTAATTCCTTTTTCACATTCCATCTCTCATTGAAACAGTCCTCAAAGGCAGATATTAATGAGGGAAAATAGTTATCACTTCTTAATATACATGTTAAAAATACGCAAACAGAATTAATACAAATTTTGGTCCACTGAAGCAGGTAACAGTATCAGACTGTAGTGTTTCTCTTGATTCTGAGCAAAAAGCCATCAACTCTCAAGACCCAGTTCCACAAACAGAGCCCTCAGTTTTTATTTGCATTGGCTGCCCCCGGGGCTCCCCTTGAGGAAATGGGAGTTCAGGGTCCCACATCTCCGCAGTGCACTTTCCCTAGAAAGAACCGTCGCATGCTCAGTGGGAGCGCTGCTCCGAGGTGGTGGCAGTGGGGAGACGGACACGCCGACTATCAGGCATCTATAATTCCGTGTCCCGGTACCGGGAAGGCTGGCTGTAATAGCCACGCTTCGAGTGTTCGGACAGCTGCTGGCGGTATTCTTCCTCTTCAGCATCACTGCCATAACTTCCTCTGGGATCCTGGTAGAGCCTGGAAGGGCCTTTCTGGGGCTCGGGTGGCCTGGAACTAACGAAGTGAGAGTGTTAAATGCCTCCCAAAGCTCATCCAGGGCTTCTGACTGCCCGCGGAAGGGCGGCCACATGCCCCAGACAAATCGCAGACCTCAGAGACACACGCCACACTCTGCTGGCAGGGCAGGGCTACCTTGGGCCCCACTCCAGTTTCACTGTGGGGATTAACAGGTTAAGGCCATTGTCATGTGGGCAGTGAGTGAGGAAGTCAGCCCTGTGTTCCCTGACCTAAGAATTCCCCTGCTGGACCGAAGGTGCCTTCCCCATCCCTGAGTCTTTGGCTATAAGCTCACCCAGCAGAGTGACTTCTCTTCTAGTTTCAGTCAACTAGGGACCACCTGGTTGGCTGTACCACTGCTCAATTGTTAAAGAAGAAATTTGCCTTTCGTGTTCTATTGCTGTAAAACTGGTCTCTAGCTTCCAGTCAGCACAGCCAAAAGAAACTGTGACTTTCTTTTTCTGTTCTCGGAAGCAGGAAACAATCCAGTATAAAAACCTCAACAGGAAGACACTGCCATAATTCCTAATGCTTATATGGCATTTTAAATATGAAGCATCTTACCAACACTGGCCCATTGATCATCACCTTCCCTTCAGACCACAGTTCAGCACAAGTGGCCTGACTTTGCTATGTGATGCAAAGGAATTAAGGAGCTTGGCTAAGAGCCAGAATATATTAGTGACAAAACAGTTAGTGTCTAAGCCCCAGGAATTCTGCTCATGTGCTCTCCCAATACAGTTTAATGTATCTGTGCTTCAGTGTGTTAAAGAGGTCTAATTTGAAATGTCAGTGATTAAGCTCTTGGTTTTAGCACACAAGCAAAATTACTATGAAATTTTGACTCTATAATCTTTACGATTAAATTTGAATAAGGGGGTACTTAGGTGGTGCAGCTGGTTAAGTGTCCGACTCTTGGTTTCAGCTTAGGTCGTGATTTCAGGGTCATGGGATTGAGCCCTGTGCTGGGCAGAGCACTCAGCGTGGAGTCTGCCTGAGATTCTCTCTGCCCCTCCTGCTTTTGTTCTCTCTCTAAAATTAAAAAAAAAAAAAACAAAAAAACAAAAAAACAAAAAAAAACTTTTTTTTTTTGACTGGATAAGGTAAATCATTGGCCAGGGTGGGGTGGTGGTGGTGGTGGTGGTCTTCTTGTTACATTGATACGTAGGTTAAGAAATTTTTTTCTTAGGAGTCCTAGACAAGCCCTCTTTTTAGACCTAATACTGCTGAGCAGCCCTTACCTTGTGTGCTGGGACAGGCCAGGGTCTGGCTTGTGTGTTTTGATTGGAACTGCATAGATGTCAGGATGCTTCTGAGCAATTTCAATCTGTGGTAATTAAGGGAAACAAAGAAGAACAAAAGGGAAAGAATGAATGATTGCTGGTGTGGCTTGCTGGTTTCTTGCTGGTCCCATTTTCCAATCCAAACTATTTTAAGTAGAGGAGGAAAAATAGAAGCAACTCTCTAGTTTTCATGGTTGTGTATGATTACCTAGTATTTCATGTCAAAATAGGTAAAATGTTTAAAAGCAATGAAATTCTGCCATATGCTACAGTAAGGACAGATACTGTATGATTCCATTTAAATGGGGTTCCTAAGTAATCCAGTTCACAGAGACAGACAGTAGTACGGTGATTACCAGGGCTGGGGGAGGGAGGATAGAGCTTCAGTGAGGAGATACGACAAAGTCTCAAGATGGATGGTAGTGATGACTGCAGAACACTGTGAATGTACTTAATGCCACTAACCACTTAAGAAATAGTTAAAATGGGGAAAAATTGTTAAAATGGTAAATGTATATTTTACTGCCAAAACAAACAAAACCGAGAAAGAAAAATGCTCAGAAGCACTGCTGCTGTTGTGACAGACTTAAATGAGGAAAACTCCCATATTCACTGGACAGGATATGATCAATGAGCCTTCATTTAAATTCTTGACTGTTAAAAGATTAGATGTGCATATGGCACAAAAATTCAAACTGTATCGAAAACTACAATCTATGGGCCTTTCATTTTAGCATACAAGGTTTGCTTGTTTTCTTTCTTTTTTCTTTTTATTTTGTTTGTTTTCTATGGCAAATCTGGGAGCAAATTTAAATTCAGTTACCAAATGAATACAACGGATGTTTTAATGAAAAATAACTTCTGAGAGGCACTGCTTCTCTTGTCATACTTCCCCATTCCAGAACCTGATATAAAGTTCTAAGTATGAAAAGCAGAATCTTATTCACCTATAGTTGTCAGGCTTTCTTGATTATAAGAAAAGGGACACAGTGATAGCTGATAATCTGGAAATGACATACACATAGCATGTGCCTGTGGTATCATTGCATGTGAACATCCTTTTCAGGTCTGTATGAAAAAAAGACTGCAAATCATTATATTAAATGAAACCTAACATTTTTACTGTTGACATGCTAAGGTAATCTAGTGGTTTAAAAATAATTACCCTTGCATTCTGTGCTTCTTGAAGCTCCTGCATTCTCTGTAATCTTGCCTTGTGATCCATCTTCTCAAATATTTTAACTTTGCCCAGGACAGACTTGGGAGCGCCTTCTTGCTCTTCACTGCCCTCTCCCACCTCCTCACTCTCTGGGGAAGGGACAGGAGTGGAGGGCTTCAGTATAGACCTTCCAAAGGAAGGTTTTGCTGCAATAGGAGGAGGACAGCTTCTGGTAGATGCCCCAGAAACTTCATTACCAGCAACGGCTGAGGGGTTTGACTTATAGTCATGGGATCTGGAGATGTCAAAGGATTCTTCTCTGTTCTGAGTTTTGGCCTGCAGAGAACAATGAACATATATTTACCTTGGGCTTTCAGTTTATTTTCAAATCTGTATTAGTGATTTAATACACTCCCATTTCCTGATCAGTTTCCAGAAGTGGTCAACAAATACCATTCTGACAAGGGATCAAATACTACAGGACAAACAGCCACTGGTTGGGCATCCTGAGCCCTACCCTGCTTCCTACAAAAAAGTATTAAGAACTCTAGGAAACCAAGAGGGTGTTGGGGAAGGGTTGGGGGCCTACAAGTTTAGAGGTAGTTCAGACCTACTTTTGTACTAGAGGACATTAAGATTAATACCTTGGAAAAAGACCTCAGAACAAGTCGGGGGTGTTCAAGATCAAAGAGTGGGATTCTGAGTTCATATAACAAGGGTGCATGCCCTAGCTCAGAGGGAAGGCCTCTGTCCAGCCATGAATGAGACTAGAGCAGGAAGGGTAGCATATAATGCCAATGGCCACTTTTCCTTCATCCTTTGATCCTAGGCCTGGTTGTATATTTTCAGTGATATATTTTATGAGGTCCCTATTTCTGACAGTTCATACAACCAGTGATTGCTTTCTTCCTATCTAAGGTATTGAGCTAAATGGAGAAATCTTACTAGGTTATAAGGAAAAGCCTATACTTACAGATTTGGTTCATATGACATATACCATGTGTTCTTATATTGATTCTGTTCTGAGTAATGATTTAATTTAAAAATAAATTAAGCTGTCCTCATAATGAGAGGGATCATAAACAGTGGTGGTGATTGTTTTCTTTAGTCAATCATCAGGAGGGATTTTCTGGTATATCTAAATCAGATTGTGGGCAGAAAACTCTAACTGAAAAAGAAAAACAGATTCTGAGATCAGTGTTTCTGGGCATTTAGTATTTGTCAAACTTTTATTCTTGCTACAAAAAAATTTTAATGAAAAATAAAATAAATGAATGAATAAGTGAATAAATAAATACCAACAGTTCTAAACCTGTATGCTCTTCCTAAAACTGCCTTTCCTTCTTTTCACTCTTCCCTAATTTTAGGGTTCACCCAACAAACCAAAAGATGCGTTTTAATAACAAAGAAGTGAGCCAAAAACATAAATTCAACACCATTCATTGTGTGTGCTCTTCCTGGCTATGCAGGAAACTGGGTGTCTGCTTCCTCTTCCTCCCCATCATGGGCTTCCCAGCCACGTACCTTGGGCGGCTCTGGCTTGAATGCGGGGGGTGGACTACTGTCCCTAAGTTGATCTCTGCTAGCAGCCCTCCTCATCTGAGCTCGTGGCTCTGGGCTGGGCTTCCTTATGCTCTACAAAACATAAAGGTTCATTCACAAGAAGATCCCAGCAAAGAGAAGAGAACACTCATCTGCTTTGCTGGAGTTTTGCCAAGTTGCAAAAAGTTCAGAAGTTGAGGTTCATAACTTGTATAAATGGAGATACCCCAGTGCTTCTTTACTAAAAAAGGCAGGTATCAGCAAATACCTATTAGCTAATGCTTTATACTTTTTTTAATTAGCTGCAATCCATGTTAATTAATAGTCTCTTCCTTTAAAATAATTCCTCCCCACACACAAAATCCTCCCAAAGTCTAAAATCTCTTTTGTTACTTACAGCTATTAATATTTTTAAGCATTAGCTCATCTACACCTGTAGACATGAGGGAGTTAATTTATTCTTTATAACTTGTCTACTAATATATACTAATTTTTTGGCCTTGGTGGGTTTTATCTTCCCTTCACCTTATTTTTTTTTTTGGTACTTTTATTTCATAAAGAATAAAATCATTCACCAAAATGAGCTGACTTGCTAAAGAGAAGTCCACAAGAATAACAACTATTCAAATATATGGATAACCTCATTTACACTGTTCCAACGTTCTCTGAGGTACAACTAATAATTGGTCCTAACTTAGTGCCTGTTGACATAATCTCTAGGATCACAGAAGCTATTCACCAGTGGATGCATAGTACACATGACCAGATGTATATTTGATCATAAACTCAATTAAAAAATTGAAGTACAAGAGAGAAGGAAACTGATGGGGAAACAGGAGTTCCAGCAAGATTAGAAAGGTTAAAGGGAGGATGGATAAGAAAAAGCAAGGATACCTAAAAGTACAGAGAGACCTAATCAAAGGTTACAAGTAAATACAACAAAATTGTATTTAAAAATAATGTTCCACTTGTAATTTGGACAGCTGGCACATAAAGCTGTTCAGTGTATCCATCATGCCCTAGATCATCAGTGTGATGAGTGCTGATCACTCAATCTCTCCCAGCACTTAGTTCCTGTCTGGCTTTCCCATGGACCACAAATGCTATCATATAGGCATTGACTTGGGATCATAAGCCCCCTAGAAGTCATCTGTTCCAACTCAGGAATACCTTCCAAAGCACCCTGAATAAACAGTTGTCCAGAAGAATTCAAGTGAAACACCAGAACGTCCTTTTCCTGCTCATGGCCTCACAGCCTGTGGTCTGCCTCGCCTCACCTCCTCATGCTGCACCGGCTCCGAGGAGCGGGTGATGGAAGACACCAGTGGCTCCTCAGCTGGCTCATCCAGCTCATTGTCAGTGTAGGCACCTCCTTCACCGTCGGTGTCTTCAAAGTCACTGATGAGGCGGCTGTCGCAACTCAGATAGTCTGCGCCCATGGCAGTTAAGTAGGACATGCGGTCTTCAGGGTCATCATCCATCCCTTCCATCTAGAGGAATTTGTTTCGGAGGGTCAGTGGGGTCGACTTGGCTCCTGGGAGTGGGGACTCAAGAAAATTCCCAAGGGCACAGCCAAGTGACTGAAACTTTGACATGCCCTAGAAAGGGAAGTCATCTTTATTTTCCTGAAATCACTTGGCTTGAAACGACTATTCATTTTTTGTGCAGGGATTCAAATTGGAACCCTCCACCCTATCCTTACTACCATCCTGTATCCCACTACTGAGCCATGCTTCCTCAGATTATTGTGCTTCTCTTCTAGAATTTGGGCTCCTTTTCAGCTTTTTCTGCTAACACTTGTCCCCTGTAATAAATTCACACTGCCTGGTGCCTGCACACCTCTCCACTCTTCGACAAAATTCTCAAATCCCCAAGGAAGGAAGCTATGTCCTGTTCAACCTATTCTCACAAAGGAGGCTATCACAGAACCTCAGCAGGCTGTAAGCACTTAGAAGATGCTAGACATCTTGACTACACATGCAGTTTCCAAAGGGCAAGACTAGGACTCAACAATCTAATTAGTAATTGAGTCACTTTCACAACAAAATCATCCTCTGACATCTCACAAAGTAGTTCAGTTCAGATGGACTACAGAATACTAGCACCAAAGCCTCCTTAGAACCACAGGAACTTGTATGATCTCTTTGCTTCCTCCATTCAGTAGAACTGTGGGTAAACTACCTGCATGGATGAGAAGCTAGCCAATTTTAGAGGCCTACACAAGCTTCCAAGCACTCTCTTACCAACCTATTCAAATTCCTAGGACACATTTTCCTCCAATCTTTTAAACAAATGATTCCAACTCTGCTTGCTAGCTTTTCCTTTTTTAAAAAATTCATTTTTAATCATATTCTCCATGACTCTCATCCTCACCTCTCCCCTCCATGCTGACTTTCCTGTATCCTTAGTAAGCTGTGGAGCTCAGCACAGATCTTGTAAGCTCTGATTAGTGTGCTTGGAATACAACACTAGTTACTACGTTAAAAGTAAAAGGGAAGTGAATGTAGGGTCACATACATCACATTCTACTTTTGTTTGAAAAGTCCCTTAATTTTATTTTTCAGAGAATTTATAAAATTTCCAACTTGATTAGCACATATGTTGAAATCACTTCAAATGGGCATAGTTTGACTACATTCACTACCCTCCTGAGAAAAGATTCAGAACACGGACTCTCACCTCATAGCAGAATATCTATGCCACATACCTTTCCTTCAGAGACCCAAACTGCTTCTCCTTGCTGATGCTGAATTGTGTCCTTCAAGCTGCCAAACCAGCTATCATTGGCTGAATTTAGGTTGATAGTAGCTATAGAAATGTAAACAAAAGGTTTGCGTCAATTTCCAGAGCAATGTTTATTAAAAATGCTACTTCACATATAATTTTCCTCATTTTTGTCATATCTGAATTAATACTTTGGCAAATGCAAGAAAAAGTACGCACATATTTGAACAATAAATCCCTTTAGTTGAATGTAATTAAAACCCTTACCCATCTAGCTATTGGGAGTTTACATTACAGATGAATGTTATAAAGCTAAAAATGAATTACGTTCTTTTCAGAATGTCTACTTTTCAGAAAAGCTACCTTTAAAAAATATGTTTTTAACAACCATGTGTTTAGGAGCAAAGAAAACATATCTAAAACAAATATAAAAGTGCTATATTTTAAAGACTGTTACATAGGCATGTATGTGACAAAAATATATACAAATTTACTGTTGGATATCTCAAAAAAATAGTAAAGGTAACATTTAAGTGTATATAACTTTGATGGACTTAAATATTTTAGAATATACATACTTAACCGATCTCTACAGATGTATATTCAAAGAATATAAATTTTCTATTCCAAACAAAATATACCTTAGATAGCAGTACTATGGATCGACCAAGCACTTTTCCAAATACCTTACACAGGTGAGCTCATTTCTTGTTTATCCAAACCTTTCATAGTAGGTATTGCCATTTTACAGAAGAGACATTGAGAGACAGTAGTTAAGAGTAACTATCTGGTCTAAGACCTGACACGAAACAAGTGAAGAGTGAAGAAACCTAGATGCAAGCTCAGTTTGCTTTTAGAACCTATGGCCCTAGCCACCCACCGTACAACACAGCTCATCTAAAAATGAGGACAAAATAACCAAATAAAACATATGCAGTTGTCCTCCAGCAGTATGTATTTATGGAACTAACAGGGATAAGCCGATCAAGCAAATTGCTCAGTTGGGCTTAAAATGATCAGACTGAAGGTAAATTAGGATTTTTTTAAAACTATGTCATAGCTTTTTATTTATTTATTTAAAAAATTTTTATTTATTCATGAGAGACACACACACACACAGGCAGAGACACAGGCAGAGGGAGAAGCAGGCTCCATGCAGGGAGCCCGATGTGGGACCCGATCCCAGGACTCTAGGATCATACCCTGAGCCGAAGGCAGGTGCCAAACTGCTGAGCCACCCAGGGATCCCCATGTCATAGCCTTTTATTAAAGGGTATGGCATTATGTGTAGCACCCAAAAGAAAACCAGGGCTTGTAAGAGCTGTTAGGCCCCCTGGTCTATCTATCCTGAAGTCTGTGTAATTATGTAAGTGTGTGTGTATGTGTGGCCAAAAAAGAACCATTAAGCAATTTGTAAGCAACTGTGTTTCAAGTTTTCTTCCTAGTAATCTATGCCATTCTTCCATTTCATCTAACCCTGACCTTGGAAAATCCTGAATGAGCTTAGAATTTCCTTGGTTATCAATTATTTATAGTATTAGAACAAACTGATACATTGGACAACTCAAGGAAAATTAACCTTGATTCCTTGGACTTTTGTATCTTTATCATGGTACTTTGCAAAGATTATTGTTCTCCTAGGTAAAATATGATGCCATGGTATTTAAATATGGAAATGAGATTGTATACCCTAGAAACAAAAAATAAATGGTTTGCAGGAAATTTATACTGTAAAGCTGCTTTTTGAGCCTTATATTGGAGTTATTTGAGATGAATACAGTTTGTATCATGAGGAAGACCTAAAGTTAAAAGGGCCATTTATGCAATGGAGAGAATATGTTCATTCATGCCTCCTGATAAAATGAAAAAGTCATAAGACCGATGATTAAATTTACATCGAATCAAGTATATGAAAAAAAAAATCAGTGTAGTTCATTTCTTAAGCTTCCTATAAAGGTAACACAGACTAAGTTGCTCCATCCAACTCATGCCCTTGACCTCCTCCTTTTAAGAAGTGGGTGGCACAACTGTGATATTGCCTTCCCTTGCAATCAAGTACCTTTGATTTACTGTTGGGTTTTGTTCATTAGGTTTTTACATATTCTTTGACTTTGAGCATTATTATACGCTATATATATCAGTTAATTCCTGTTGCTCCCAACCTCTGGACTAGGCCTATATCCCCTTGGATAGACTTAATGCATCTCTGAAACTCCAGACAATGAAATATATAAAGAATCTGCAGTTAACCTCTGTCTTAGCTGGAAATCCTGGAACTTTGAGGCCATCCATTCCCAGCCGTTGAACAAGTATGGTCATTACTCCCTCCCCAGCCAAGGAGGATGTTGGGAAGTGCCAAGTGCAACAGCAGATGGTGACATGTAAGGCTGGACAGGTGGGGAGAAACTGGAAATGACTGCTAAAAGATACTGGGTTTCTTTTTGGAATAATGAAAACATCCTAAAATTGATTGTGGTGATGGCTGTACAGTTCTGAATATACTAAAACTCACTGAATTGTACACTTTAAATGGGTGAATTATAGGTTATGTAAATTAAATCTCAACCTATTCATGTGACAGGGACCCTCCTATAAATGAGCAACCATCAACCAAGGTATCTAGCCAGAGACCTCCATCTTATTCCGCTGGTTACCAGTCTCTACATTCCCATGGGAAACCAAGAATTGGCTACTACAGTTTGGGTTCTTTCAGCTGGTACAAGTTTCACTTTTTCCCTCAAGCATTTTCAAAGACTGTATAATGACATGGAACTATTTTTTTTTACATGTAATATTGAAAGATAGTAAAATAGATATAAAGTAGTATCACTAATAATAACAGTGGCCTTTGTTGAATACTTGGAAAATTCTAGGACTGAACTGTAAAAATTTCACATTACTGAAACCTGGAGAAGCTAATAGAAGTGCTAGAATATCCTGTGGTACTTTAAAAATCCCACAATTTCACATTTATAAATGGTGGCCCTGCTTGGGTCTCTCAGTACAGTTCCATTTCATTGGTCTTCAAACCATGAAATGAGTGCTTCAGGAATTTCAAAAAAACATGTAATTCAAACATTGTTTGAAAAATAATTTTGTGACAAATACACATAAATGCATTCTATAATAAATTTTTTTAAACTGAGAAGCAAAGGTAGCTTAACATTTTAACTTACACTGAGAATTAACTTGCTTTGGGGCAGATCTCAGAATAAAGCTTCCCTTGTCATCTCCACTTAACTGAGGAGTACCTTGAGTTTGCGAGGGGAGTCATTTTAATATTGTCATTATTAAATATTCATCTGCCGCAAAAAGGACTTTCTCCTTACTGTGCATAAAGGGAAAAGGATTTTTGAGCCTGGGGAGACCACCTACAACATTACTGGATTGGATTTGGATTTTGAATTACGGTGTTCATCAGAGAAGTTCTATTATTCCTACTTAGTAATTCAAAAAAATGCCATAAACTTATTTTCCTTCCTGGTATCTCTTATCCTCAAATGAACCCTAACTTCAGCTCTGAGACATGCCCCTAGTCATTTAGTGGACTTAACCAGAGGTGGAGGGAGGGTGTGAGGTGGGATTTAATATCAGTCACAATCTTGCAGGTTTTGGTTAAATGGATGACTTACCTATTAAAGGGAGGAATTACACTGTATGACCCTTTCCAGCATTAAAAAATACATCTGTGTTCTATAGAATACTGGACACATAGTCCATTTCACCTGAGCTCAGCCATACACTAGATGTGTGACCTTGCAGAAGTTGCTGACCTTTCTTATGGTCTAATAAGCAGACATGAAAGGCTGTACCTCTATTAGCTACTGCTATAATAAAAATAGTAATAATTATTATTACCATAAGTAGTAGCAGTAATAAAAACAACAGAGGAAATATATATGAATGTATCAAAAGCACAAGCTCTTAAGACTCTACATTCATAAAAACCCAGTTTATTATAGACCACTCTTTCCTATACATGTGGCTAAATTACCTGTCAGTTTCAGCATTTTACCATAGTGGTAAAAAGTGCGTCTCTTTACCAAGAAAAGCCAGTGACAATAAAACAAGAGTCTGATGTAGAGATATATTCATCAACTTCCTCCTTTCCCAGTGTCAGATATGCTAAAAATGACACAGGTAACGGTGAGCAGCACTGAACTCGAAAGAGCTCTCATTACCCTCAAGTATATTCTATCCACACAGTCCCTCCCACAAAACTGCATGACCAAAAACTTCATATAACCCTTTAAACCTGAATTGTACCACATTCACAGAACTAGTGACATATATAGGTACTGCATATATTCAGTTACTCAACACACTACATTCTTACATTATTTTTCTTTTATAAGGAATAGTAGATGTGGGTCTTCATTTCAGGAACTTAAAACTGTTATGTAAAACTTAAAACATACACAAAGTAGAGAGAACATGAACTTCCTTGTCTGCATATATTACCCAGCTTCCACAACTGTCAATTCTTGGCTAGTCTTCTCTATATCCTCCACCCACTCTCCTCACCAAAGATTATTTAAGCAAATGCTACTAGGCATATTAGGTCATCCATAAATATATATTAGGTCCATCCATTAATATTTTATTTAGCACAGAGTCCTATAAGATAAAGACTTTTTATTTTAAAACATAATCACAGTATGATTTATTATCCTAAAAAGGAGTAATAAATCCTTAATATCATCCAATACACAGAGTGTTCAAGTTTCTATTTTGGGGACCTTTTTAAATAATGAAACCAAGTTCCTAGCACCCTGTTGGTGCACATATGCATGGTAAGTAGGGCACAATGATACAATCTATATAGAGATGTGGGTGCTAGATGGTGCACTGGGCTCAATCACTAGCTTGCAGTCCCACACAAAAATTTGAACCCATCAAAATGACAAATTTTTGCATGTCATGGATCTTTATGATCATTTTCAGCCAAAATTAAATATATAAACACCATGAAACTAATATACTGATAGGATTCATTTGTCTTCAAGGAGTCATGAATAGGATTCCAGACCACTCTTCTTTGTTCAAATTATTTTCTTAATTCTTCCATTCTTCATTCTCTATTTCCCATTGTGGAGCAAAGACAGTTTTAAATTTCACTTACCTGTAAAAAGATGTGCACACGTTTTCTTAAGCTTGTTGGCTTGATCATACAACTTCCGAGAACTTTTGTTGGATGTTGGATTCAACCTCTGTCTCATGGTTTTGACACCTTGTCTAGAGTCTGGGTTGAAAAAAATCACAATCGGGAACCACTGAGTATAATTCAACAGGTCCACAGCTTTAGGAGTCACATCCAATAGTGCATGCTTATCCTGTTAGAAATGGGCAAAAGTTATGTAAATGTATATATAAAGTCATACAGCAACAGAGAGTTTGTCTTAAGGCTGCATCAGATAAAACTTATCAGTTTAAATCAAAAAGCAGAAAATGTTCTCCTCCACATTATGCCCACTGCTAAGAAAATGAATTAACATGCTATTTGGTACAGTGCTGAGAACTCTGAAAAAAACAGTACATCCCTGCGACTGAACATCGGCTGATTTCCACACAATGCAATAGTTTACATTTATATTCATTATTTATCATTAACATTTAATGATTATTAAAATACAGATTTTGTTCCAAAAAGGATTGCAGCAAACTATGACCCAATTATTTCTGACAACATGGCCTTTGGATGAATTTCCTCACCTGTTCAATAATTTGCCTCACAGTATTTAACCGGACCACCCCACTAGATTTCTCAGATCCTGCATCTTTTGGTTCCGTTTCTGCAAAAGCAAAAACAAAGGGCTAATTAATTTTTTTTTATTAATTTTTTTTTAGAAACTGGGACCAAAGACTTCATCCCAGCATCAGCAATGGTGAGACATCTGATGTCAGGAGCCGCCCTGAAGAGAGACCATGAGAAGGACCCATCACACCTCTTTAACTGAAGTCTAATCATGAGGGAGCAGGTAGTCCAACAACTGAAGACAAAGGGCTTGGACTCTGCAAGATATCAAGTCAGAAAAAAAAAGAAAAAAGGAGAATCTAGAAAGACGTAAATAGACTATATACTAAATAGTATTACCCTATTAGTGTTAAATTTCTTGGCTGTGACAATGTAGTATAGGAGAAGAATGTCCCTGTGAAGAGATTCTCATTGGTAAAAACTTAGTTTCAAATGGTTCACAAGAAGTTTTTTTTCAAGTGTGTGTCTATGTCTATGGCAGGGGATATATATGGCAAGCTTTTTGATCAGTGACAGTAACTACACATGAAAGGTATGTGGGTATTCATTATTTTTTCATTTTTCTTGTATGCTATTAGATATTTTTCAAAATAATAACTGGGAGAGAAAAGAATCATCAACAGACTTACTAGCAGTTTGGAACAGGTCCGGTAACTCATTTGCCAACTTTTCCAAGGCTATATCTGCTATAGGGCCAAATAAGACCACAGGTCTCTTGAAACCAGCTGAAATGAGACAAGAAAGGCCACGGAAACACATTTCATCAGCTACTAAGATAAGCAAAAATATTTTGGAGCGCCTGGGTGATTCATTTGGTTAAGTGTCTGCCTTCAGCTCAGGTCATGATCCCAGGGTCCTGGGATTGAGTCCAGTATTGGGCTCCCTGCTCAACGGGGAGCCTTGCTTCTCCCTCTCCCTGCTACTCCCCCTGCTTATGCTTGCTCTCATTCTCTCTCTGTCAAGTAAAATCTTTTTTAAAAAAGTATTTTATAGGCTAGTGATAACATGATTAAATGAAAAAAAATTATGTTCTCTCTCCCCCAGTTTAGACGTGCTCTTTTCTGAAGAATATGCCTTCACTCCCCTCCCCAGGATCAAATACAAACTTTGCTAGAAGTAACATATATAAACTTGCGAATGGTAGTATTTAAAAAAATAACTGAAGGACTCCTGAGTGGCTCAGTGATTGAGCATCTGCCTTCGGCTAAGGTTGTGATTCCAGGGTCCTGGATCGAGTCCCACATCAGGTTCCTCATGGGGAGCCTGCTTCTCCCTCTGCCTGTGTCTCTGCTTCTCTGTGTGTGTGTCTCATGATTAAATAAATAAAAATCTTTAAAAAAAAATAACTGAAATGTGGAAATACACTTCCATGTAGGAGTTTGCATAACTCACTTTTTGGAAGTCTTATTTCATGTTTGAATATGATTGCAACTCTATAGCCTGGCATGGGTTTAAATGGTAAGTTTGAAACTGCTTATTACAGTCTGAAAATGAAGAAAAACAGGCTCAGAGCCCAGTCAGATCATTTCCTGGCCCCACTTGGCTTCCTCACCTTCTCGCAGCAAAACCCTTTCGTAAGCTGGGAACTTGGTGCTAACTGACACAGCAGCTGTTAGATCTTCCCGACTTTTCCTTAAGTTCTTCTTCATGCCAGATCTCTGGCCACGCATTCTCCAGAAATCTGCTCTGTCCCCAGCATTGTCTCTCTGGGCATTCTGAACACTGGCCATTTGTTCAGCTCTAAGAGAAGAAACCACAGGTAGTAAAAACTTATTAGATAATGCACAAATGAAGTTAAAATGAACCAAAACCCATCAATGTTGCTTATGAACTTGGATTAGAGAAGATGCAGCTTGACAGTGAAGAGGTTTCAGAGTGGGAAATGTGAGGACTTTCTTTACCCAGTGAAAGCAGAGAAGGGCTGGGTGCACATAAAACCTACCAGAAATAGCTCAGTAACAAACATAGTGAACGTGGCTACCCTGGTAGGCTGGTGTATAGTAAACATAACCCAAATTCCTGCCAAAGTACAATTATCTTTCTTATTTTCTCCAGTCAGCCACCCAACATGTTAACTGGTGTGCATAAGCCTCTCCCAAGGATGAGGGCCACACAGTGGAAAAGGGCAACCTGTTCCTGAGGATCGTGTTGACATGCTCCAGCCACTCTGGTATCTGCTCGTGTGCTATGCAAGGCAGCAGACACTCCAGAGGAAACTGTTTAAACACCAGCCAGGTGCAACAACGAACCACATGATACTAACTAAATACAGCAAATTAGGTGATCTCACAGTCCCAGGCCATACCTCATGAACCAGAAGCAGGTGATAGAAGAGGACATAAAGACAAATTATGAAATCATATGGGGCTTCCTCTTTGAGCAGGGAAGGGACTGTAATTGATTTGTAGGGAGAAGGCTTAAGAGAGATGTAGGAGAGTGTATGATCTCAGATACCTGCTTTTGTTGGGGATTAAGCCCTTCTCCAATTCGTTTCCAATCCTCACAGCCAGCCAGTGGCCCAGCTTGCCATCATACAGTGTATCTACAACTCGGAAGACCTCCCCCCTGCTGAAGGCCAGGCTCTGTGGAGTTTCCTTCTCACATTCAAAGTGGCTTCTTATAAAAAATGAGTCCCCTCTGCCACAAGCCAGGATGTCTCTATACACTGAAAAACAAAAGCATTCTTGTATGTTGCATTCTGCTTAACTAGAGGTTTTTTTTTCTTGAAGCGTTATCAGCTTCTCCTATCTCTGATCACCCTTTTTACTTTTTATTTAGTAAACTCAGTGAACAGGCCCTATGGGAATCAGGACTCAAACAGGAAGAAGGACAAAAAACTAACTTCATGAGTCACTGTGATGGTTAATTTTATTGTCAACTTGACTGGGCCATAGGGTGCATTTGGTCAAACATTATTGTGTGTGTAACTGAGGCTCTTAGGGAAGGAAATTAACATTTAAATTAGTAGACTGAGTAAAGCAGATGTGCTCCTTGAGTGGTGGGCCTCATCCAGTCAGTTGAAGGCTTGAATAAAACAGAAAAGTGAACCCTTTCCAAGTAAGAAAAAAACAAACTTTTCCCTGCTTTAGAACTAGGACATCAGCTTTTTCCTGCCTTCAGATTCAAGTGGAAACATTAGGTATTCCTGGGTTGTGAGCTTGCCAGCCTTCAAACTATGACTACACTATTAGCTCTTTCAATTGTCAGGCCTCCAGACTTGGACTGGAACCAAGTTATTGGCTCTCCTAGGTTTCCAACTTGCCAAACTCACCCTGCAGTCCTTGGGACTTGCCAGCCTCCACAATCATGTAAGCCAATTCCTTATAATATACCTCTGTCTACACAAACACACAGACACACACACACCCCCTATGGATTCCATTCCTTTAGAGAAACCTAATACACTTGCCAATCAACCTCTGAAGCAAACTGGGAAGATACTGTGAACCCCTATTTTACTGATGAGAACAATGAGGTCTGGAAGGGTGCAGCAACTTGTCAGACTGGTAAGCCTTAATGTGGAAGCTGCCCCAGAGACATGGCCCTTTGCCTCTTTCATATGAAAAATCCAGTAAACTCCAGGCAGTACTTAAAGACAGATCACTATTCAGGGCAGCCCGGTGGCTCAGCGGTTTAGTGCCGCCTTCAGCCCAGGGCCTGATCCTGGAGACCTGGGATCGAGTCCCATGTCGGACTCCCTGCATGGAGCCTGCTTCTTCCTCTGCCAGTGTCTCTGTTTCTCTCTCTGTCTTTCATGAATAAATAAATAAAATCTTTAAAAAAAAGAAAAAAAAGATCACTATTCAGAAAAGTGATTTTATTCCAAATTGACACAACTGGTAAAATTATTTCAGTTGGTGCACAGAAAATATTTCTATAGAACATTAAATGGTACTCAAACTTTCTTCACATACCTGTGACCCAAAAATTGAGTGAAGATACACTTCAATTTTTTAATACCCAGACACATACCTCTCTCATCCTTGTCCCACTTCCCCCACTCCCCACATTAAACTAATGATCAGATTTGCTTACCATCAGCTCGGCTCTGAGCTAAAATGGTCACCATTTCACCTTTAGGGATTTCTAGCAGGTAGAGAACGGCATCTTCCCGAACTAGCCCTCTGAAATCCTGTGTGTTCACCTAATAGGAAGGAGAAAAACAAGACAAAAAAAAAAAAAAAAAGAAAAAGAAAAAGAAAAGAAAAAAGTCATTTTTTAAAAGGATGCCACCTAAGTTTTTTATGTTTGTTTTCATCAGGGCCTGGATGTAAAAAAAAAGCCCTTAGTGTCTCAACTCAAGCCCTCCCAGTACCTGCTATGGGCCTGGGCTGTATGGGCATCACACATTCCTGTCTCCCCACACTGCCATTAGAAATATGCCAAATATGGCATTAGAAATATGCCATTCCATCAAGGATTTGTCACTGGATCAGATTAAAATTTCTTGTTATGTTAGTGTGTCTGTTTCTTCTTGAGTTTCCCATAGAGGTGGTCAGGGAGGTAATACACAATTATGAAACTTAACTATAATGCTATAGGGAGTGGTGGACTCTTATGGTAAACAGGCATGCTGGCTCAGCTTAAGGTATTAAAAACACTTCAAAGTGATTTTAATAAAAGCCTGAAAATAAAAATCTAATTCCACCTTTCTCCTATAGCTTCTCTCACCTAAAAGGTTTTTAATATGTGTTTATGAGATTGAAGAGCATTAGCCTTATAATGGCAGGCCATTAGCCTAATACACAGGCTTAAATATTTACGCTTCTGGCGCACTTATTTCTGGCAAGGAGCCACAACACTTATCTCCCAATGACCAAAGAGAGGACACAGTACATAGCTTTTGAAAGGTAAGTCAGAAAGCAAGTAAAACTGAAACGTGGCACAAAGAAAAAGGCATTTTGGAATCTTTATTCAGTACCTTTAAAACCATTTTAAAACAGAATAGTGAAGTATGACATTTACTTAGGTAAATTAGTAACTTTTCCCTTTGAAACAATATTTAGCATTTAAGATATCTGTCATTCCCATCTCTCTATCCCCCAATTAGGGATCATCACACTTTAGAATCTAATCCTTTCTTGTGCCATTTATATATATACACCTGTAGCTGTATATGCCACATTTTCATATGCACTGTATATGCTTTTATTTAAGTAAGACAAGGCCATGGGGCTTTAGGGAAGACCTTGAGGGTCCCTCTGTCCATCCTATGGCCATGTGAGGCTAATCTTGCATCAAGCCAAAAATAAAACAGTGAAAATTAAATCACACATGGTAATTATGTTTAAAAACTTAGGCGTTTCTTTCTCTTTTCCATCCCATAAAGTTTCTGAAAGAGAAGTAAGAACCATACCAGATAAATAATAAACAAAGAGACAGTCAAGCCAAGCATGAAAACACACAGACTTCTGATATTCATAAGATCACAGCACACTAGTGTGTTTGTTCTATGTTAGGCTGCCACCTTTACAAAGGGAAGAGCCGCACTTAACCCTCAACAGAAAAAGAATGATTAGTAAATGTAGAAAGAGTTTACCACATACATTCAATTTGGCCATGAAAAGGAACATCGAAACAAATTACTGTTAAAGAGGCCATGACAGCACTTTGATACTGGAAGGTTAGGCTCTACAGTCCTCTCCAAGAAATACCCTCTTTCATTATCTATTTAGTAGTCTATGGGGGCTAGCCGTGTCTGCTGTGATCCTGAAAAGGATTCGCTATCAGCTACAGCTTTTGATTGTACAGCAGCTTCTCTGCCCCAGTAGGCAAACTCCATCTTTTTTACTCCTTTGCAGAACTAAAGGTTCCTTTAACAAAATTTATTCACGCCCAAGAATGAGGACTATCTATTGTCTTTCAGATGAGATTACTGGAAAACAAAACAAAACAAACAAAACAAAAACAAGAAAAAACAGTTCCCACAGTTTTTTCCTTGTCTTTCACCAAGGTGGTAACAGGAAACAAGACACTTTCTTACGTGTAAGCATTGCATACCATGACGTTTACCTATGGAAATGACGCTTCCCATCTTTAACAACTTACAGAGAGGTGTGTTAAACCCATAGGTGAATTCACTGTTTTTTTCATGGAAATTCAGAAAAATCTCTCTTCCCCCAGCATACAAAAATATTTTATCCTTGAACCTTCATAAGCAAAGGCTTCCAAATTCCTGACTTCCTAATGGCCCCATTCTAGTTAAGAAATGTTTTTTTTTTCCTTTGGCATCAGCTCAAGAGTAAGTTGGTATGAGCTGGCACTCTGATGGGATTCTTATCAGTAGCACTTAGTAGTATTTCCTAGGATCATGTGCTACCACGAGGTTCACTCAGGTATACTTAGTCTTCTAGGACCCTGAGCAAAGCCAAAGAGGGTATAGAATATCACTGTAAATCTTAGCAAAGCTCATGATCAAGGTTTGCCCTTCATCTGCTCCATAAATGAAATCTGAACTGCAATGAGGCCAAGAGCCAAAAAGGAAGAGGACTACCTATTTTTGTGCTCTGTTGCCTGCTTCCTTGGGAATTCAACTTTTTTCCTCCCCTCACCTTTGAACCAAGATGCTTTTTTTACCAGACCCCCTAGTGACTCATAAGAAATCCAAGTTTACAGAAGCAGAAATTCAGTGAAGACAACTCCCTAGGATTCTATATTTTTGTATAGTCACAAGGTACTTGACATTCTCAACGTTTATAAGTCAGCGGACAATATATGTATCTCATGAAATGTCAAAGCTGAGTTGTTTATTGTTTTTTTAAAGCCCACAGATTATATAAACATATATAGTAACCCTAAAAGGATCAACATTTGATTAACCATTCTTGGACAATTTTAGATATAAACAACATATTGAGTGACAGCAACTTGTTATTTTCCAATGGGGAGAAAAACAGACATTGACCTTCCTGTTTTATGCCAGGAACTCTGCTAAATCCTTGTAGTGTTATCCATTCTCTACCTTCCCAGGGCCTCTACAAGGCAGGTATTCTCATCCCCACTGAAGAGATACAGAAACCTGAGTCTCAGGATTGAATGAGGCTCACAGAACTAATGAGAGGCTAGGACAGGATTTAAGTTTAAAGATCTAAGCCGGGGATCCCTGGGTGGCTCAGCGGTTTGGCGCCTGCCTTTGGCCCAGGGCACGATCCCGGAGTCCCGGGATCGAGACCCACGTCGGGCTCCTGGCATGGAGCCCGCTTCTCCCTCTGCCTGTGTCTCTGCCTCTCTCTCCTCTCTCTATGACTATAATGAATTAAAAAATAAAAATAAAAATAAAGATCTAAGCCAGTATCCTTTGTTCAAATACAGCACATGGTCTTAAAAGTGACAATCAGGCAGGGAATCAACAAAAAAAAACAAACATTAGCAAGATCTCTTGAGAGATCTTCCTCCCAGGCCTGAAGTTAGAATCTTAATTTTTTTGTTAAGCAAACTAATAAAAATCCCTGCAAGGGTCTTGAACACTATGAGCTTCCACTGACATAGTGATGTTTTGGGTTCAGAGCTGAGAAGACAGGGCCCATTTGAGGGAAACAGACTTTATACTTGGCATCAACAAAGCTGTAACTGGTCTATTTTCACAAGCTGGACCACCTCCCCTTCCCTTACATAAGACCCCAGAAACCCCACTCTTTCCTAGTAACATGTAGAAACAGGGATGGGCTTTCCTACCTTCAGAATCTGGTCCCCCTCTTGAAGGCCTTCTTGTTCTGCCGAGGTACCCTCTTGAATACCAGCCACAAATATCCCAACGTCATTGCCACCAGCCAACCGGAGTCCCACGCTGTCTCCCTTCTTAAACCTCACCATTTTGGTATTGGGACTGCAATGAGTTCAGTTTTAGAAAAGAAATACGGGAGATTTTTCTTTGTAAAGGGGAACCAACATTAGCAGTGAAAGATTTTCTTGTATCTATAAAGAGATTTACATGTTACAAAGCTCCCATTTTTATCATTTTATCTTTTTGGGGACTGTGAGATGAGTATCAGTAGGCCCACTTAACTGGTTACTAAGTAGAAATACAGATGTTTAAGTAAATTCATTTAAGATTAGAAAGCAAATAAAAGGCACGGTTAGGCCATCTGACTCCCAGTTCAGGATTCTTCCAAAGGACAGCCCGGTACCACCACAGCCTGGGGCTTGTCAAGGCCAGGTCCTACTCCAGGAGCTGCTGCTCTTGTCCACCACCGAATCAGTGGTCCTCATTATCCAGAACAGAGTGGTGTGTCATTCCTCCTCTCTCTCCACACACTAGGATCATCAGGATACTGTGGCCCCTACAGAGGCCCTGTGGCTAAGCAATACTTCACCTCTCTAGGAGTTACTGATCTGGTAAACTCAAATACTCAGAACCACATTCTGGAAAAGTAGCCAGATGAGTATACAAGCATTCAAAGTTAACATCACAAAGTTCACCCAATTCCACATTTTACTTTCCTACAAGTTATTTCTCATAAACACCAGCAACAGAGGTTGGTTAGAGGTGGCTAATTATCTGCAAAATCACCATCTGTGGTTAAAAGAAAAAAAAAAATTCTTCTGGATTTCAGTTAAGGAGACAGGTATGTGGAAGGACAAAAGAAAAGAAAGAGACTGAAATACATACCCATATATTGCTTCATCTTCAGGACTCGGGCGAAGAAAAGTTCTTGGGGCTGCTTTAGGTTGAGGAGCTATGGATTTAAAAAAAAAAAAAAAAAAGCCATCATTATCAACCTGGACTAACAGGAGTGAGTTTATCTCTATAAAAAGCACAAAATCCACAAAAATTCAAGTCTGAACCTTATGTTACATATTAGCCATCACATCAAACAACAAAAATAAGTCTTTGAAGTTTAATTCTGAGACATTAGCAGATGCCAATGGTTTCTCAAAATAAGTGGGGTAAGAAATGAAATTTCCAAAATGCAAGGTGCACAATCATATGCAAAAGATAATATTTTTATAACTTAAAAACCACATAAATCTTCTCCATCAAAAAAAAAAAATCTTCTCCATCAATAAATATTTATGCATGTAAAATCATGATAGTTTCAGGGTGGAGGGGGCAGGGCTAAGGGATGGGTTGAGAGCAGAGGCAGGAGACAACAGGATTTCAGCTAATCAAATAAAACAAAATGTGACTGCGACAGGACTGGAAATAGATATATTTGGTCTCTGCCCCCGGTTCCTGATACAGAGCTCCTAAAGTCCCTATTAATTTCCAGAGTGACAGTGGTGCCAAGAGCATCTTCAGCTCTTTGCTTCCAATTCCTGACAGAACTCCTATATCCCTTGGAATTTCACGGGTGACAGAGCAACTTTTGTTCTAAAGAGGTAACTCCTAGATAGCCTTGGGTGGGGGCTGGTCACCAGAAAGAGCAAGCCATGATTAGAAACTTAGAACTTTCAGCCACCTCCCCATCATTTTGGAGGGAACAGGGGTTGAAGACTGAGGTAATAACTGGTCACACACATGACAGACTTCCATAAAACCCATAAACATACTATGGACTTTGGCATGCTTCAGCGTTGGTGAACACATCGAGACACTGGGAAGGGTGGTACCTCTACAGAAGACATGACAGCTCTGCACCCCTTGCCCTTTACCCTGCTTCCATTTGGCCATTCTCCAGTTGTATCCTTTATAAGTAAAGGGCTTCCCTGAGTTCTGTGAGGCAATCTAGCAAATTCTCAAACCTGAGTGAGGAGGGGGTTGGTCAGAAGTTACGTATCACCTGGAACTAGTGAGTGGTGTGTGAAGTGGATATACCTTGCTGGACTGAGTCCTTAACCTGCAGGGTCTGCACTAACCCTGGGGAGTCAGCACCAGAACTGGATTGTCGGGACAACCAGCTGGTGTCTGGAGAGTCTGAGAACTGGTAGGTGAGTAGGAAAAGAAACCCACACATTCGCTATCAAAAATGTTAAGAGCAGAACAAATTACTCAGGTTGGGATCAGGGAAGGGAAACACCAGGACCATAACTAATCAAATATTAACAAAATGTGACCAATCGGTTGGTATATAGAAAGGGCTGTTTTTCTTTATGTTTGTTTGTTCCTTTTTTTCTTTTTAAAGACTAGTTTTTCTGTTGTTTTTAATTTAATTGAGAAAGAGAGCACAAACAGAGGGAGCAGCAGAAAGAGAGGGATAAGTTCACTCCTTGCTGAGCAAGGAGCCCGATGAAGGGCTCCATCGCTGGGCCCCAGGATCATGACCTGAACTGAAGGCAGCTACTTCACAGACTGAGCCACCCAGGTTACCCCCTGTTTTTTCAATATTAAAAGACAGAGACTGGAGTCCCTCTTCCATATGTAAGAATGATTTTTAAAAATTTCTCTCCATCTGGCCATCCTCTGGAATTACCAACCACATACTTTTGAACACATTTAAAAGGAGTCTCACCTGGTGGTTCCTCTTGGTATCTGGGTTCCTTGCTGTTCTCTGTGCCAACCACAGATGCAATATCCCCCATGGACTTAAAGGGAGTGGGTGTGGCGCCCATCCTGGACCATCTGTTCTGCATGTCCTCTCTTGAACTTAAGCACACATCACGTTAATGTCTCATAATGTAATAGATCCACAAATATGTATGTGTGTATGCTCAGTGTCGCATGAGGGGAAGGCTACATCATCTTACTTTGGCCTTTCCTTCAGTTTTTCATTTGAGGAATGATAATCATAGTCGGAATACTGCTGCCGTCTCTCCTCTGGAGAAAATGATCGGTTTGACTCTATTTCTGAGATATCTGGTTTCAAAAATAAGAAAAGACTTTTTATTAAAATATTTAAGACCTGTACCAGAAATGATACTGAGGTAAGGCAACATAGGAAATGGAAAAGAGACAGGCAATAACTGTGCTATTAGTCTAGCAGTCTTCCCTTGAAGAAAATCTGGACCTCTCAAAAGAAGGGCATTAATTAATAAAGAGGAAGCCAAATTCAGAATTTTACATACCTCTTACATTATACTTTCCTTCAAAGCTGCTACTAAGGAATCAAAATTCAATTACTGGATCATATATGTATACACTCATTTTTAACCACACAAAGCAGTGCTTCCCAAACTTTAATGTGCATATGAATCACCTGGGATCTTGTTAGACTATAGCTCTTCTGGGACAGAGCCTAAGATTCTGTGATTTTAGCAAGTTCCAGGATGCTCATGCAACTGGACCTCACTTGGAATAGCAAGGAAGTAACCTATAAACACCTAGCATGTGGGGATTATTTCTTATGCTCTGTTTTCCTGCACTGCACTCACAGCAGTAACCAAATGATTACACTTTTGATATAATGGAAGCTAAACTAAGTCTTGAAATTTTACAAAGTAATTCTTTTAAAAAAAATCAATATGTCTGTCTTCAAACTTGAGAACTTAATCTTTTCTAAACTCTTCTGCACGGGGATCCCTCAGTGGCGCAGCGGTTTGGCGCCTGCCTTTGGCCCAGGGCGCGATCCTGGAGACCCGGGATCGAATCCCACATCAGGCTCCCGGTGCATGGAGCCTGCTTCTCCCTCTGCCTATGTCTCTGCCTCTCTCTCTCTCTCGTGACTATCATAAATAAATAAAAAAATTTAAAAAATAAATAAATAAATAAATAAACTCTTCTGCACGAAGGAAGCATTAGATGATTAATTAGGAAGTATTGTGCCTACTTTTTTTTTAATGTATATGTTATACATGTATAATCACAATATTCAAGAAATGAACATTGCTTCCTAAGACAGAAGAGTGACACAGATCGCTAATCAATGAATACCACAATATTCAGCCATTCTGACTGATTCTTTACTATAGTGTCTACCTGTTTTAGCTATGATCTTCTCTTTGTTAGAAATATTATCTATTCGGATGCCTGGGTGGCTCAGTGGTTGAGCGCCTGTCTGCCTTCCGCCCAGGGTGTGATCCTGGAGTCTGTGAATCGAGTCCCACATCGGGCTCCCTACATGGAACCTGCTTCTCTCTCTGCCTGTGTCTCTGCCTCTCTCTCTCTCTCTCTGTCTCTTATGAATAAATGAATTTTTAAAATCTTAAAAAAAAGAGAAATCTCTATCTTTTAAAAACATCTTAAAGTATAAGAATGAGCAATTTACAAATGGATGCGGTTAGGTCTTTAAACCACTCATACATGTATTTTTTTACTAATTTTACTGAAATTTGGTTTCAGTGGCCTAAATCAGAGTCCACTGGGGCACCTGAATTTCATATTGGAAAACTATCTTCAACAGACACTTAAATAAGAAAATAACCACCATTTACTGGAATTAAAAGTTTAAAAGAGAAGCTTTTGTTGGAAATATAACTTCCAACTAGATGGCTATGCTAAATTAGTTGACAATATGAAACCCAACAGCCTTCCATGCTTCCAGCTGAGCTCACAGCCTCCCCCTTCTTTACCTTCTATTTCAGAGTCGCTGTCATTTAATGATGGAATGTTGATGAGCGTTTGCTTGCTGTCTCTCAACACCACTAGTTGGAGTTTTCCTCTTGACTTTTCTATCAGTTTTCGGGCATCAGTTAAAGACATGTTCTCAGTTACAGTTCCATTTATCTGTGTTTTCGGGGTAACGGTCACGTTACATGCAATACAGTAACTCACAGTGAAACAAAGTGTGTATTTTTCCCTTCTAAAAGCATAAGGGCTTTTGCTCAGCTATTCAAACAGACATGGGCTTTAGGATGACTGACTTACTAAAAATGAATTATCCTTTAAATTCAATATAACCCTGCATGACTGGACCCCAAATACAGGCTTGAGAGAGCTGTGGTATACTTAAGTTACTCTGCTAATTTATTTAACTTCCAAGCTCAAGACATTGGTTTGGTTTACTAATGGAACATGTTTCCTGACTGGAGAGGTTTATAAAAACTATTAAACATTCAGCATTAATAAACTAACAACTCTCTGTCTCATCTTTTCTTAGTTTAGGGAATAGTAGCTTAAACTTTAAATAAGCAGAGAAGAATAAAGTATTCACTTTTAACTAATACTACACTATTATAAATCTCCATGTCTGTTTTCTGTGATAAAAATCTCACCCTGCTGGCCCCCCAGCTTTTTTTTCTTACTATTGACTCCCATCTCAACAAAGTTTCACTGTATCAGCACTCAAATGGGAAATTTGGACTAGAAAGCCAAATGTGACTTCAGCTACTCTCTCTCCTGGTCCACTTACCTTGAGAATTATGTCTCCTTCGTGCAGGTTGCCATCTTTAGTTGCCAGACCGGTTCTGGTCATTTCCTTTATGAAGATCTGACTCCCAAGCCGGAGACCGTACTCTAAGGGACAAACACACACACACACACACAAACACACATATATATATTATCCACTTGTAGTGAACACTTAGTCTGCTTTTTAGATCAAGTTAAAAACCTACAAAAAATGGGGATTCCTGGGTGACTCAGTGGTTTGGTGCCTGCTTTTGGCCCAGGAGTCCCAGGATTGAATCTCGCATCGGGCTCCCTGCATGGAGCCTGCTTCTCCCTCTGCCTGTGTCTCTGCCCCCCACCCCCGGTCTATCATGAATGAATGAATGAATGAATAAATGAATAGGTAAATCTTTTTTAAAAATCTACGAAAAATCAATTTTGCCCGTGGGACATTCTGTAGGACAACTAGCCTGGACTCATTGAAAAAGTGACATGTAAAAAACAAGAGACAGAGGGATAGTTCAAGGTTAAAAGCAACATAAAAACCAAACGTGATGCATGAGCCTTCACTAAATTCTTGTTCCAGAATGAGAGGTGGGGGTGGGAGTGGATTACATTATTTCAAAGCAACTTCAAAATGAACCATACTACATTGTATGGAAAGGGGTATTAATGTTAATTTTCTTAAGAACCAGTAATGGCATTATGGTTATGTAGGAGAATGTGCTTATCCTCTGGAGATACCTGCTGAAATATTTAGGGGTAAAGGGCCACCCTTGCAACTTACTTTCAAGTGGTTCCAAAAAACCACTAAGAAATAAAAGTGTGGGAAAGGAAAAGAGGAGGAAGAAAGGGGTAAAAAGGAGAAAGAAAACAAATGTCTCAAAATGTGAACAAATGGAGAAACTAATTGAAGGCTAAAATGAGTATCTCCTCTAAAACTAACACTTTACATTGGGAACAACAACAACAAAAAACAATTCATCTCAGTACATCTCAGTAAATATGTTATGCTGACCGCCCTATTTCCTACAGGAAGGCACTGCAAATAGTATTCCCTTTATGTGTAATGATTCAGACATGTGGGGTTTGGCATTGAAAAAGTTTCAGTGTGCAAAGAAACAGGGTCAGTAAGCCAGGCAAAGCAATATTTAACTAAAACCAACATATTCTGGTTTTATGAACATATGAACTTTGAATTGCTCTCAAAAGAAAATACACTGTATTTTACTAAGTAAATAATAAATAATGAATAAAAAAAAAGCTGCAGTCTTACTGAACAGTTGCAAATAGGTTCTTATTGGTATATTCTAGGCATCTCTCTCTTTTTTTAAAAAAAAGATTTTATTTATTTATTCATGAGAGACACAGAGAGGCAGAGACACAGGCAGAGGGAGGAGTGCAGGCTCCATGCAAGGAGCCTGATGTGGGACTCGATCCTAGGAATTCGGGATCACACCCTGAGCCAAAGGCAGATGCTCAACCGCTGAGCCACCCAGGCATCCCTATTTTAGGCATCTCTTAAATGGAGAAAAAATAAGCTGACCAGTTTCTAAGACATTTACCAGCCAAACTATCTGGTGCCCATGAAATGTAACAGCAGGCCATATAAGTGGATATTTTTCTTATGTCAGATATTGGTCTTGCCTACTGCTAGATTTCTTTAAAGATTAATTTCTAGGCAACCCTCACCAGTGATAACTAAATTATGATGTAATCCTAGCAAACAGTGGTAAAATATCTTTTTTTAAAATGGAACTTTTTTCTCCCCATGAATTCCAAGTTTAAGTAACATAATGGCCCAGGAGGAGTAAAATGCTATCTTAGCAAAGGGACATAAGCACTTTTTATCCTTGATAGTATTACTAAGACCAGGGATGGCTTGAGCAATCTTTTATGACAGATAAGATCTTTTCAAATTGTGGGTTACAACTCATTAATGAGTCCTGAAATTAATTTAGTAAGTTATAAACAGCATTTTAAGATTTAATGTAATGGAATCTCTCAGAATGCATCACACAGAGTAAGTACTGCTCCATGAAAGACATGCAAGTTTTTGATATGGAGGTGTGCATCCATGATTGTAAGATGTGGGGCTTTCTGTGGTGGAAGGAAAGGAGAAGGGGAGAGGAGGCAAGGAAGAGAAAGGGGAGGAGGAAAAGTATGAAAAGTACTGCTTTGGTAACTCAAAAACATGGGGTACAAGCCCTACAGAATGTGCATCAGGCCTCTCTGAAGGAGGTCTCATGCTGAGTCATTCTCAAAATTTCTCTATGTCCACATTTCAGTCTTGGAGCAGAGCTGTTTTTAAGTGTACAATTCCTGGGAATTGATCAATTAATATGTCATTATCAGTGGTTATAAATAAAGTATAGAATCCTTAAACCTCCTAAAATGTACATTCCTTATAGATAGTGCAATCTCTTTTTCTCCTTTGTTTTCTGGAACTGGACTCTGCATAGCCCATTATTCATATCCCTGTGTATTGTAATGGGCACCTAGTTCTATAACAACTTTGTGTTCTACTAGAAGAAGTAAAAACAAAACAAACTCTTTCCTCAGACAGGCCATTGAAATGCAAATTGCCAATGTAAAGGGCCAGAAGTTCACTTTGCATTTTGGGGTGCTCTTCATCTCTTTTCCTCTTGGAAGGAGAATTAGAGAACAAAAGGAGACAAATGATATGTTACAAGTAATTTAAAAAATCTTGGGATCCCTGGGTGGCGCAGCGGTTTGGCGCCTGCCTTTGGCCCAGGGCGCGATCCTGAAGACCCGGGATCGAATCCCACGTCGGGCTCCCGGTGCATGGGGCCTGCTTCTCCCTCTGCCTGTGTCTCTGCCTCTCTCTCTCTCTGTGTGACTATCATAAATAAATAAAAATTAAAAAAAAAAAAATCTTAACCAAGAACTGATGCAAGGAATATCTCCGTACCTACTCTAAAGCCCTGTTTACTCACCTACTTTTATCTACTTCTAGGAGATGGAGTTTGAGTTCTGGTTCTACCACTTACTTAACTGGCTTCAAGATGTGGGCAAGTCACTTCCCTTCTCGGAGTTTCAGATACTCATCTAAATTACAGGTACTACTGGCTTCTCTAGCTGCCACATGAGGCTTTAGTGAATTTTGGATGAAATGAAAGGTTTGCTGGGGCACCTGGGTGGCTCATCGGTTGAGCGTCTTCCTTTGGCTCAGGTTGTGGTCCTGGGTTCCTGGGATTGAGTCCCACATGGGGCTCCACACAGGAAGCCTAGTTCTCCCTCTGCCTATATCTCTGCCTCTTTCTGTATCTCTCATGAATAAATAAAGTCTTTAAAGAAAAAGAGAGAGAAGAAAAAAATGAAGGGTATACAAGTGCTCCAAGGAATACAGTATGGGACAGGGCAGCCTGGGCCAGGGCCCACCTCATCTGTGGGCATGCCAAAACCTCTCTGCACCATGGTCCCCCCAACTGTACAACAGAAATGAAGTCTCCTACCTACCACACAGGGTTCTGGTGAGGATTAAGAGAGTATTTATCTAGCACAGGCCTGCCATAGAGCAAAAACCCAAGATTAGCTGGAGTCCTGTCCTCTCTCATGGTTTCACCACATAAGCTGCACCAGCCTCACCAGGAGAGCTTGTTAACACAAACACAGACTCCGAGGGCTCTTCCCAGTGTTTCTGATTCAGTGGGGCTGAGCTGGGGCCTGAAAATCAGCATTTACAGCAAGGTGGTGCTTATGCTGCTTTGAGAAACCCAGGCCTAAGAGTTTAAAGCCACATTTTTGCATCCTGCCTCTGTCTTGATGACATGTCTTTGTGCAAGTTCATGAACTTTCTGTGCCTCACTTTCCTTATGTACGTAATGTAGATATAAGAAACTCCCACGTGAGGTGGTTAGGAGGAAGCAATGAGCCGGTCAGTGCTTGGCAAGCATTAAGTGCCATGTAGGAGTTAGCTGTTGTAACAGTGCTTTCCTTCATGGAGCATGCCTACCTTCATTTGCTTTGCTTTTCATCAGAAGGACCCCGATGGGCCTGTCCGAGTCAGGCTGGCCTGCATGGTCCGGCCGCCCCCTCAGCTCAGGGCTGGGGCTGCGGGAGCGCAAGTGCTCGCGGCTGCGGCTCCGGGACCCTGCGTGCCGGGCATCAGGCTGGGCCCTGCGGCCATACTCGGCCTCTGGGCTATAGGTGCGGTCGTAGCCACGGTCGTAGCCACGGTCGTAGCCCCTGTCAGTGCTCATGCCGTGGCTGCGCTCTCCGGGCCGCCCGTAGTCATCGTCATGGTCCAGGCCCCGCTCCAGGCTCCGGCCCCGGCTGCGCTCTCGAGGCCGCCGGTAGTCATCGTCATGGTCCAGGCCCCGCTCCAGGCTCCGGCCACGGCTGCGCTCGCGCTCCTGGCTCCACGCCCGCTCATGGGGACGCCCCCTCTCCGGGCTGTCCTCCCAGCTGCGGCTGCGCCCACCGTGGCTGCTGCGCCGGCTCCTCTCGCTGTACCCGCTGCGGGCACTTCTGCCATCGAACTCATCCATCACCTCAAAAGCACGGTCATCCTCATCGACGGGTAGGCTGCCCTGGGGCGGGGCCAGCTGGACCTTCCGGGGCCTCTTGACCACCTGTCACCCAAACAAAGACAGTGGGAATGCAGGGCAGTGACAATTAAATACAGACCATGCGGTGGTTAAGAGCCCAGCCCCAGTTCTCTGGTCAGTAAAACTCTGTCCCTGACGGTTCACTAAGCCTCCAGTCCCTTGGGTTAAAAAAAAAAAAAAACACCTCATAGAATCAAGTATAAGACAAGGAGTATAACTCAGTGCCTCCAAAATCTACTTCTACTCAGACTGTGAATAGCATCAAAGAACTTTAAATCACTAAGTTTTAAAAATCCAAAAATTGAGACATTCTACATACAACTGCCTAGATTCATCTAAAAGTCAATGTCATGGGGGGGGGGAGGGCAGGGAGAAAGAAAGACCCTTCTAGATTAAAAGAGATAAGGACCCAATGTAGTGATTGAGCTCTAATTGGATGCTGGCTGGGGGAAGAAAAATCTTTCAAGATGTCTTGGGATTTGGACTGGATATTAGATGATACTTTAGGGATCCCTGGGTGGCACAGCGGTTTGGCGCCTGCCTTTGGCCCAGGGCGCGATCCTCGAGACCCGGGATCGAATCCCACGTCGGGCTCCCGGTGCATGGAGCCTGCTTCTCCCTCTGCCTATGTCTCTGACTCTCTCTCTCTCTGTATGACTATCATAAGTAAATAAAATTAAAAAAAAATAGATGATACTTTAAAGTCACTATTAATTTCCTTAGATAGGATGACAGTGTTATAGTTATGTAGAAGAATGCCCTTATTGAGAAGATGCATGCTGAACTAAGTAGGATGGACACGGTCATTATCTGCGACTTTGTTTCAAATAGTTCGCTAAATGTATGCATTTGTATACCTAGGAAAATCAAGTGAAGATGGTAGGATATTAACACTGAACAAGTTATATTAAGTGTTTATAGTTCAAATCTTTGAACTTTTTTTTTTGTTTGAAAATTTCATAATATAAAGTTGGGGGAAAAAAAAACCACATACCCAGTACATCCCCCTAGCACTGCGCTTAAACATAGTGTGCTCCAATTCTGGCTTCATGTGTCCATCTGCCTGGCTGGAGTAGGTACTCTGTGCTGCGGGCTCAGGAGGCATCTGGCTCATAGCTGATTCTCAACCAGTGTTTGCTGAATGAATGAGTGAGCAAATAAATGAATGAATGCTACAGACTGCCAATATCTCCTAAGACAGTCTAGTTTATTAAGATATGGCAGATCTTGTTTGGGCCTTTACAAATGGGTTTTTGAGCTGAAATTTATTTTCTATATTAACGCCGTTTTACAAGAGTTTTCAGTCTAGTTAATTGTTTTAGGATTGTGTAGCCTGGTTCCTGAGATAAGAGAACTACTGAAAGTTAGGAGAAGGATGAGGAAAAGGCAGGGAGAGATTACTTACATCTTTACATCATCATCTTTACAATGTCACCCCAAAGTAGAGGAAACAAAAACTTAGCAGCCGCTAAATTATGTAATTCTGTCAAGTGCTTAGAAGCAAGTGGTAATTTTCTTCTTAGCATATAAACAGATGCTATTGAGGCAAGCTGAAAGCAAACACAGAGCTTACAATGGCAGCGATCTTCCCACTTTTTCTCAGCTGCTGGACAGCAAATGAATGGAGCACATCCTCCATGGGGGTGCCGTTAACCATGACCACCCTGTCATTTTCTCTGCAAACAAAAAATAAAAATAAGACATGAAAAACTCCCATCTAGTCAGTGTAAATCGTTTATTTAGGAACACGTAGAAGCAGCAAATTGACCCCAAATGCTTAAAAGGCTCGGTGTCTGACAACTCCTGAGGCCAAATCAGTCAGCTCAATGTGAGTCCTTACTAGGAGGAAACCCACGAGCAGCTCTGTCTACTGGAAACCAGCGGGAATGACTCACACTCAAGGGTGCCTCCAGGAGGGACTCAGCAGTGGCAAGGTCTAGGCACAAAAAGAACTTCTGCACCAAGCCCTCCCCTCCCCGAGGTGCATGGTGGGCTGCAGAAAGTCTACAAACAGGGACACCTGGGTGGCTCAGCAGTTGAGCGCCTGCCTTCGGCCCAGGGCATGATCCTGGAGTCCCAGGATTGGGTCCCACATCGGGCTCCCTGCATGGAGTCTGCTTCTCTCTCTGCCTAGGTATCTGCCTCTCTCTCTCTCGAATAAATAAATAAATAAAATCTTAAAAGAAAAAAAGAAAAAAGAAAAGAAAGAAAGAAAAGAAAAGAAAAGAAAAGAAAAGAAAAGAAAAGAGACCCCAGAGCAGGTTTAGATCCACCTGCGTTTTTAAGGGGAGGGGGAAGAGATTAGTAGTTTGCCTCAGATTAATAAAGAAATTTTGAGGTCATTAAAAACCTTCTTAAATATCTCTTCCCTAAAATTATTCTTTAATTCTACACTGCTCTCTGTATTAAAGATTGCTGACTTCGATATGACCATACAGACTTCAAAAGCCAACAGAACCTAAACTTTTGAGCTCTCTCTCTGGCCAAGGCAGCCACATAATTAATTTTAGATTCTGCCCTAAGAAATGATCCTGAGGAAACTAACTCAGATAGGCATCTTTTAAAATGGCATCATCTCTTCAGACCAGACGGCTGGCTGTGTTTTCATGTACTAAATTTTCCCAATTTCCACATTCCTCTTACAAATCAGATCATTAAACCAAAGTATCGTCATTAAATTTTTAATGAAAAAAATAAATAAATAAAATAAAATTTTAATGAATATAAGGTAAAATAAAGTGTTGGAGGTAGACGGGAAAGCATGATGATTTTGTACTCCACACTCAGAAATGATTCCTAAGCCTAGGAATGATAGTTGTGATAGTTATAACTATTTCCCTGTGTGGAAAGGACTGCTCTCCTCCCTCCAAAGAATATTGGATATTTGGATATTTGGAATTAGGATATTTCCAAATGTTTGGAGCTTATTAAAACATTGTATGTTACATTCTCAATTCTTACTTTAAAACTTTTCTTTTTTTAATGATTTTTTAAATTTAAATTCAATTAATTAACATATAGTGTATTATTAGTTTCAGGAGTAGAGGTCAGTGATTCATCGGTCTTGTATAACGCCTAGTGCTCATGACATCACGTGCCCTCCTTAATGCCTGTCACCCAGTTACCCAGTTCCCCCCCCCCCCGCCCTTAAAACTCTTCAGTATATATAAAAGTTCTTTTTTAAGTGCACACCCACCGCCCAAAGCACCCTGTCAAGAACCAACCAATGGGGCTGGCAGGGGCTGGGGCTAGGGCAAAAGACACTCACTGAAGCAGCCCATCAGCAGGCCCACCCGGTAGCACGTCAGAAATGACGATTGATGTTTCTCCATTTTCAAAGTGGGGGTTGTCTCTGCCTCCGGACACTGCAATTCCAAATCCTCTTTTGGAATCCTGTTCATTGGAGTTAAGAGAAAAATAAAAAAATAGAAATCCCTCCATAAGTGGCTTTCAGGATTTATCAAGCACTCGGTAAAATAAAGGTCAAACCAATAACGAGAGACAGCTCAGGAACAAAGGGCTTACAGATACAAATGAGAAACAAAATAAAGCACCATCATGGGTAGCTGACAGGTTTATAAAGGGAAATTCCTTATCTAAAAGAAACAGTCTTGTGAAAGCTGTAAAAGACTGACAGAACAGAGTTATCAGTAGAAGCTGGCAGGGGGTGGGAAATTACATCTTCTGTCCAAACAGGGGTGTGCTATTCAAATCACTAGTCATACCTGTTCTCATAGTCTCACCTGAGCTGGAACAGCTTCAGTCACAACTGAATCTGTATAAAGCACTATTTTTCAAGCATACCTTTAACTTTAAAGTTAGGTGAACTGGTGGATTCATTTTAATATAGGGTGGGGGAAAAAGTAAATGGATTTTAAAAATTAAAATATGAAGATAAACTTAGTTTTAAGACTTTGTGAGAAAGCAAAGCATTAAACTCCTTCCTACATGTGTATAAGACAGAAAATACAGATTAATTATATCATGATTGGTCTAGAAATGTAAAACAGTGAACCCAGAAAAAATACATACCCCTAATTCATTTCAGTGTGTATAGAAGCTAAGCTCCCAGAGCATTTGGCTAGCTCAATCGGTGGGGCATGTGACTCTTGATCTGGGGGTTGTGAGTTCGAGCCCCATGTTGGGTATAGGGATTCCTTAAAAACAAAACCTTAAAAAGCTAATAAGCTCGTAAGGTTTCATCCAAATGATATGGCTATATGTGATTATAACTATAAATCAGGGTCTGCTTATGTAGAAGTGTACTCAGAGAATAAAATGAAGTCTCCTCCCACCCATGGAAGATTTCCCACATGGGACCCACTGTACCAACTGGAGACAAACAATTAGCAACATAATGCAGGCTAGACAATTGTCCCTAATTATGTGGCTTTGGATGGGGCAGCACCATCACCTGGGTGGCTAGTTTATACAGAGGTAGCTCCATCCTCTAGACCTAAAACGTCTCTCACTTTTGCCACTTGGGAGCCACAACTCAAGGGGTATGTGAAATGCTGGTGGCAGGGTGCAGAGAAGAGTCAGAAGAGAACTCTAGTCCAGAGTTGAAAAGTAAGACCCTAGGGGGAAACCACTCACCAGGAGAAATCATGTTATGTGACTGCTCCAGAAGGTTTGGCACCTAACCACTGCGTCTGGGTTTTTTTCTACCAGGATTAATTTAATTCATTTATACAGGAACTAACTTTTACCAAAGTCAGGGTTTGAAAAGTTCACGGTTCTAAGGGTCAAAAGAAAACTCTCCTAAGGAACTTATAATCCCTCTAGGAACTTTACAGTCCAGAGCCTGGAGGGACTCAGAGCAGGACTAAGACCCCAGCGGAGCCCACAAAAGTCACAGAGATGCTGAGCAGGGCAGCTGATGGAATAAGGTCAGCCCAGCCACCCACAAGATCACATACAGACTCTGGGTGGCTGTGCTTGTTTCAAGTAGGGCTAACACCTATCACACCTACCTCAAACTCTGCTGTTAGAAGAATAAAAAGGAAGAGAGCTAACATTTATTAAGCAACCATTTTGTGCTGGAGTCCATGTACTAGAAGCTATTTGTAGTACCTCATTTAATCAAGAAGAGCAGTATCTGTGAATGACTACATATTAAGTGAAATATATTCATAGCTTCTGTCAATCCCATGGGCAAAAGGAGAGGATTTTTAAAAATCTGATTAACTCAGCACCTCTTAATAGAATCATGAGTAGGACAAGGAATACAACCCATGTCTCCTGATTGTTAAACCAACATTTCAAAATTTAGTTTGGACTTAATATATTACAGTTACTATCATAAAAGTTGGGGGGCTCAGGTTAAACATCTGCCTCCAGCTCAGATCATGATCCCAGTGTCCTGAGATTGAGCCCCGCCATTCTGGCATCAGTCTCCCTACTCAGCAGAGCGCCTCCTTCTCCCTCTAACTCTGCCTGATGCTCCCCCTGCTTCCTGCTTGTTCTATCAAATAAATAAAAATCTTAAAAAAAAAATTGTAACAGTTGTAGAAGCTACCTCAACATCCTTAAATAATATAGGTTATTTCATTTTTCCCCTCCTTTTCTTTTTTCATAACCCATTCTCTCTAGAGATAAGTAAATACATTGAATTACCTCTATAATTTTCTATTATACAAACCTTAACCAAAAAATATATTAGCATGCAAATCTTTGATAATATAATAACTACTGCCTGCTACAATGCATCATACACTTTAAGGGAGGAAAAACCATGTTTGGGCAAAAATGACTAAGATCTATGACCTATAAACTCAAGGACAGGGGATGCCTGGGTAGTTCAGCAGTTGAGGATCTGCCTTTGGCTCACGGTATGATCCCGGGGCCCTGGGATCGAGTCCCACATCAGGCTCCTCGCAGGAAGCCTGCTTCTCCTCTCCCTTATGTCTCTGCCTCTCTCTGTGTCTCTCATGAATAAATAAACTCTTAAAAAAAAATAAAGAAAGAAAGAAACAGGATTGTAGCAAGGATGAACTGCATAGCACTCACCTTTTGTAGGGTCACAGTGTACTGCTCCCATATCAGTTCTTCCATGCCTGGGGCCTATTTTAAAGCAACAAAACCAGTTGGATTAGAACCACAAACATTTCAGTGCTAGAAATAAAGCATTATAAAATTGAAAATGTCTCAAGAGAAAGTCCAGCTCACACATTCTACAAACCCAAAAGAGTTGGCATTTTTGAGGAACATTATATCACCTATTTTTAAATACCCCTTCAATCAAATGGCAGTCTTAACAATACTGGAAAATTAGTGAAATATGTAGTAATAGATATGTAAATGTTAAGTGTTGAGTTTTTTTTATTATCACCACTCCAAAACAATCATTACAAAATCCCTCAAAAAAGAAATCTAGAGTTGTTTGTTTTAAGATTTATTTATTTATTTGTGAGAGTGAGCCAGCATACAGAGCAGGAGGGGAGAGGGAAAGAGAATCCCAAGCAGACTCTGCTGAGCATGGAGCCCAACTCAGGGCTCAGTCTCATGACTTTGAGATCACAACCTGAGCCAAAACAAAGAGCTAGATGCTTAACCCACTATGCCACCTAGGTGCCCCAAAATCTAGAGTTTCAAAGAGGTATTTTTTATTCATTTTTTTTAATCACCTCCCTTCCCCATCAAAGGTGATCTCTTAGGCAAGCTTGATGCCTTTTTATGTCTAAAGGAATCCTTGGCCTTCTCAGAGAGTGCCCAATTGGGTAGCCTCTTCTCCATCAGTACTGCTAGGCATGAAAGATGAAAATGCCTGCATAAATTGATGGAGGCTTCAGTTTCTGACAATATACCAAAATAGATGTCCAGAAAAGCCTGAAACTGGCAGCTAGCAATTTAAAAATACTAATAATTATACAGACTGTCTTTGAAGAGAAATCCTTAAAGACTAGAAATACCAAGAAGGCTCAAAGCCAGAGAGATAAACCAGCACTGAAACAAACAAACAAGAATCCACGTAGGGTGGAGATTAGATTGGATGGATATAGTAGGGGCAGATGGAGATGGCAGGGACACATGCTTTGTTCATCCTCAACTCTGAATAGAGTGGAAATAACTAAAAATACCTCCCTGGACAATTCCTATCAACAAACCCGTATTCACACAAGCCTGGGACTATAATTTATTACAGATCAAGCACACCTCCCCACAACACACTCAGAGTGGTTCTGCATGGTAGTGCCACACAGGTACACAGGGGCAAATGGAGATTCTCTCCCAGGTAAGTACCTGAGGAACAGGAGTTCACAATTTGAATGCACACACACACAAAACAAGTCACCACT
The DNA here is from genome assembly GCF_003254725.2 of Canis lupus dingo. Lineage (NCBI taxonomy): Eukaryota > Metazoa > Chordata > Mammalia > Carnivora > Canidae > Canis > Canis lupus. The sequence goes on from NC_064243.1 coordinate 88,296,891, forward strand.
GTATGTTGGCAAATTGAACACCAATAAAAAATAAGTTTATTATTTAAAACAAAACAAAACAAGTCACCATGAGTGAGAGTTCAAAGAAACAGAAAACTACAGAGTCAAAGACTCAATCCTGGAAATATCAGTCACAGGCTCAGAGAAGTAGGTACAACATGAAGTTTATCATAAGAAATTAAAAGGAGAAACTGAAAGTATACTACTGAAAGAATAAAAGAACATCAAAAATGACCATGCGAATCTGGAAGGAAAAAAAAAGCAAACAAAGCTTTTAGAAATAAAAATATGTCACTGAAATGGGATCAACAATGAAGTGAATCACATACTACACACAGCTGAAGACAATAATTAATTGGAAGACAGATGTGAAGACAAGTGACCCAGAATGCAGCAAAAAGCACTTAACAAGTGGGACATGCTAAAGATAAGACCAAGGAAGTCTTACAATGTAATGTGTCTGTGTCTAGTTAGATTTCCTGAAGGAGATGCTAAGAGGGTACCAGAGTAATACAATACTCAAAGAGATAACGGGTCTTACAGAATTGAAGATTTTTCAGGTTCAGGAAGCACTGCATATCACAGGCAGGGTAAACAGGGGACGAGGAGAGACAGGGAGGAAAGCACTTTTAAAAACGTGGTATTCATAGAATAATAAGGTATAATAAATGATATTTTTTATCTTTTTTGATACAGAATCATACTTGATAAACATTGTTCAATTTGATCTGTAATTATTAACCTACACTTATAAACAATGGATACCCTCATATTTTGTATAAATAAAACTATAAATGATTGCAATAAAAAAAAACGTGGTATTCAAAAAATAATAATAATAATAAGGGGCAGCCCTGGTGGCTTAGTGGTTTAGTGCCACCTTCAGCCTAGGGTGTGATCCTGGAGACCTGGGATCGAGTCCCACATTGGGCTCCCTGCATGGAGCCTGCTTCTCCCTCTGCCTGTGTCTCTGGCTCTCTCTCTCATGAATAAATAAATAAAATCTTTAAAAATAAATAAATAAATAAATAAATAAATAAATAAATAAATAAATAAATAAATGAATGAATGGTATTCAGGAGCAGAGTTAAATTGCTAATTAATTTTAAACTTCACTGATTTAAAACTACATGTTAAATTTTCTGGGGGTAACCACTATAGGAATACTGATGGTACATAATTCCAACAATGGAGAGGAAAATAAAACAAAAACCAAAAGCCAATCCAAAAAAAGGCGAAAGGGGAAATTTAGAAAAAAACAGCACAAATATAGCACATATTCTAGAATACAAAATACAGAAAAGTTATCACAACAAATATAGGCAGGATAAATTAAAAACCCAGCTATATTGTTTTTTTTTTTTTTTAAGACAGAGTGAGCGAGGTGGGGGACACAGAGGGACAGTGATAGAATCTGTGCCCAATGTGGAGCCCAATGTGGGGCTCAATCCCATAACCCTGAGATCATGACCTGAACTAAAATCAAGAGTCAGATGCTTAACGGACTGAGCCACCCAGGTGCTCCCAGGTATGTTTTTTAATAGAGAGTTTCTAAAACACAAGGACACAAAAATATAATTATATGAATAAAAGGCCTTACTATACTTATATACAAATTAAGATAATTAAAACAAAACTAGTTGTTTTACATTAGAATTTTTTCAAATCAAGTTTGGCATTCCTACACTGATATTAATATGAGAGAGAGAAAAGAATCAGAAAATGTTCAGATGATGTGTGCCCCCCCCCCCCCGCCCCCGCCCCAGTTTAACAAACTCTCTGAACTGGGGGAAACACAGCTTAACACAAAAGGCTATTCTATCAACTGATCTATTGGAACAGATCATTTGTTCCCTTTGGCAAAGGGGTTTGGTAGGAAGAAGCAATTTTGTTTATACAGTATACAGCTACTTAAACCAGCCTGGTCTTAAGTAGCTACTAACTGATGATTCGATGTGTGAGGAAGTCATGATCCTTTAGTTCACCCTCCGTGTTCTCACTTTTAGGACATTTCCATGGCTAATACCATCTGGCTCCAAGAGATCAGAATTCATAGATCAAAAACTAGAATAGGGCCACCTGGGTAGCTCAGGATGTGATCCTGGGTCCAAGGACCAAGTCCCACATTGAGCTCCCTGTGAGGAGCCGGCTTCTCCTTCTATGTCTCTGCCTCTGTGTCTCTCATGAATAAATAAATAAAGTCTTAAAAAAAAAAACTAGAATAAAAAAAAAATCACCTCGAGGGTTAAAAAGAAAATACAAATTGTCTGAGGAACAGGCAAGAACTAGGAGCCATGCTATCAGCACCCCTGGGACCAGGTGCTATGGGATAGGGGTGGGATGGGTGGGATCAGCACCCAAAAGGGGCGATGTTTAGGTTCAATGAAGGCACATCAAAGCAATTAAACAGGTAAACATTCTGGACGCCTGTGTGGCTCAGTGGTTGAGCATCTGCCTTTGGCTCAGATTGTGATCCCTGATCCCGGGGCTCCTGGGATGAGTCCCGCATGGGGTTCCCCACAGGGAGCCCGCTTCTCCCTCTTGCCTGTGTCTCTGCCTGCCTCTCTCTGTCTCTCACTCTCTCATGAATAAATAAAAAAAATCTTTTTTTTTAAATAAAAAAAATCTTAAAGAAAAAAGAGGTAAACATTCAAAAAGATAATTATCTAAATTATGTAAATCTCCCCATTTAGATTTGTTCACCAAGACCTCTGTTTTTCAATTGAGAGAAAATTAAACTGGATTTGTAAAAGGAAACAGTAGGCAGAAACCTAGTTGATCAGAACTGATGATTTCTTTCCATTTCACAGATTACCTCCTAACTCCTTGGCCCCTTCAGGTTTCAATGTGGCTTTAACCAGCCACGTACCAACTAGCATGCATGCTCCCCAAGTTCATCTTCTCAATACTTGACTCTACCTTAAAGCTGGCAAATTTCAACAAAATGAATTAATGTGGAAGTTGCGTACAATAAATACAGATGCAAGCTCTTTAAATACAGCAATATCCCTATACGTTAAGAAAAAACATCATGCAGCACCCTCTCCAAAATATTCATCTAAAAATCATCAGGAAAGAACTAACCAGTACCATGACAATCACCCCTAGAATTGGGGTGGGAGGAGTGGTGCTAAGGGGTGCTAAGGGATGGGAGGGAGCACAGTGTCCAAAAACGGTGTGATATTTGGGTTAAATGAATCAATAAAATGAAATGTACAGGCACTAAAAATAATTACTTAATTCTCATGATTACTGTGTTTTTAATTAAAGAGAGAAAGAGCTAGTTGGTTTTATATTATTAGGTCTGTCTGCTCTTGGTGGAAGGCGTAGAAATAAAAATTGGCTATAAACTTTATATAAGCATATAAACAAGAGATGGGAAGAATACCAAAAAAAGGTTAAATCTCCTCAGGAGCTGTGATATGGCAGAGAATTATTTTTATATAAGCACATTACTCTTTATTTTTAAAATAAAAATGTATTCTAAAACAGCAAATTCTCTTTTTAAAGTTTTGGATTTAGGGATCCCTGGGTGGCTCAGCGGTTTAGTGCCTGCCTTTGGCCCGGGACGCGATCCTGGAGTCCCGGGATGGAGTCCCGCGTCGGGCTCCAGGCGTGGAGCCTGCTTCTCCCTCTGCCTGTGTCTCTGCCTCTCTCTCTCTCTGTGTCTATCATAAATAAATAAATCTTAAAAATAATAATAAAATAAAATTTGTTATCATTTAGCCAATTGTGAGTGAGCTGCTACGAAACTTTATTTTTTAAATGTTGCCCAAGTAGAATGGCTTTTGAAATTCACTATTCTTCCATAATGCGATTATACTAAGTATTCCCGAGCTATGCACAGGGGTAATTTAAATCAGATTTATCCAGAAAGAGAATTAAACCCCTATTCCTACCACTACCACCCCAACAGAATTGAATTAAATTTTTAATCAATCAAACCTTGCCAAGTGCCCAAAAATCTCCCCAACTTGTATGAACTGATCAGATTGTAAGTGGCTTCTTCTTTACCTAGGGTTAGTGGGTTGTGACATAAACTATTAACTACTTAAACATAATATTATAAGAATATATTTCTGTTATAGTAGGTGATGAATTTTATTTTACTTTATTTTATTATTATTATTTTTTTATTCAGAGGCGGAGAGAGATTGGCAGGCAGAAAGGCAGAAGCACAGGCAGAGGGAGAAGCAGGCTCCATGCAGGGAGCCCGATGCAGGACTCGATCCCGGGTCTCCAGGATCACACCCCAGGCTGCAGGCGGCGCTAAACCGCTGTGCCACCGGGGCTGCCCAGGTGATGAATTTTAAATCTTATTTTTTAAAGATGAGGAAACTGAAGTAAATAGATTTTAATAGCTCTTTTGAAAGCTATTAAAATATATCATAACTGTGTATTTAGCCTACAGCACTATGACTTTTTATGAAGGTCTCAGACCCTTCATTCACTCACTCCCTTATTCATTCATTCAGAAATACTTACTAAGTACTCACTATGTGCCAAGCATGTGATTTATGACCCTTTTGATACATTGGCAAATAAAAATCACCAAAGCCCATGGAGTTTTTTACCAAACATGGTGTGCCCAAAAAGAAAATCACTGAGTGTCTTCTCTGCCTCATCAATATAAATACCTTTTGGGAAACAAAGAACTCCCCACACAGTCACACATTCCTCAGAACATCACCTCCCTGGGACAGGCTGCCAGCAAACAGCAGCTTAGCTGAGGGCTTCAGCTCATGCCTTTCAAACTGGGCCACTGGGCTTGGGCCCCACCCAACCTGGCAGGGCTGTGCACAGATCCTAGAATTGCTATCAGTATTCAGACTCTGCATGAATGCCAACGGGCTGTTGCTTAGCTTTGAGGAGCTTTGCATACAGGCCACAGAAAGAGCACACATATATTAGAGCCAAAGACACACATATTGCATGATGCAGTGATTTCTCTCCGGGCAGAGGCCCGAGAGGAATGTATGAGTAAGTGACAAGGATACACACAAAGAGTATTCATAGCAGCAATATTCTCAACAGCCAAAACCTGGAAAGAACCCAAATATCTATCAAGAACAGAATGGACAAATACATCATAATATATTATTCAAATACAATACTATAATGTAATAAAAACAAATTAGAGCCACATGTACCACAACAGATGCAACTCAAACAGAATGTTGAGTGAAAAACATCCTAGAAGCATGTGCAAAGCCTGATACAATTTTTATATAGTTTAGAAAGCAAACCATGTTTCACAACAATGTGAACGTTTACTATGCAGTAAAGAAACTAAGTTTTATGTTCTCTGGTGTTCTTTACTACAATAAAGAAAGAGCCAGCAAAAGTAATTTTTTCTTTAGGGATGTTCTGTTTAGGATTATGTATGTGTATGTGTGTGGTAAATATAGGAAAGAAAGGGGCACCTAGGTGGCTTAGCGGTTGAGCGGCTGCCTCTGGCTCAGGTCTTGATCCTGGGATAGAGTCCCCTGTCTGGCTCCCCCCACAGGGGGCCTGCTTCTCCCTCCACCTTGTCTTTGCCTCTCTCTGTCTCTCATGAATAAATAAATAAAATCTTTAAAAAAAAAAAAAAAAAAAAAGACTAGAAGGAATAAAAAGCAAGGTAATGAAAACCACAGACCTCAGGATGAAGTGAGCTGGGCAAGAGGCAGAGAGAGAAAGGACTTTGTATCCATCCTGGTGAGGCTCCATGGTATTTGTTTTATAAGTAGGCTTTATGATTTAGATTCATAATTCCTTTATGTGCACCAAACATTTCATTAAGTTCAAAAACGGGGGACATATAAGTGGACATCAAGGTGTACCTGATTCCTAGACAGGGACCTTATATCAAATTTTTTTTAACCCCCAACTTTGCAAAATAAAAGAGCAAAATAAAAGTGTTACCACTTGACTGGAGGAGAGAAAGACAGGGTGGTGGCAATAACTTGAGAGATGCAGAGAAGGCAGGTGAGGGAGAGACCATTCAGCTGTGGGGGAGCAGTGGGGTGAAGAACTCCCCAGACTCCTTCCCTACCCCCCCCCAAGTCAACACCCCAAGCGCCAGGAAGGAGCATCTTCAGGGTACTTCACACCAATCCCTCAGCACTTTTATTTTTCATGTAAATTGTTTTCATTATAACTCTTTTGATATTATAATGAGTTATCCCCAGACAACACAGAAAGTTAAAGGGAGCTAATCTTCTACCATAAATAAAAAACTGTGTTTAACAGTAAGGTATTTACATGAAGAATGAAGGGAAAGGGGCAAGGACAAACAGTTACTTGACCTGTCTTTTTAAAATACCCCCTAATTGTTGTTTTCCCTTTGAAATACCTTGGCCAAACAGGTAAAATCCTCCATTTTGCATAAATATGTTAAAAACTAACAAGGATGCCTTGGTGGTTCAGGGGTTGAGCATCTGCCTAGGCTCAGGATCCCGGAATCCAAGATCGAATCCAAGATCGAGTCCCATTATTGGGCTCCATGCAGGAAGCCTGCTTCTCCCTCTGCCTGTGTCTCTGCCCCCCCCCCTCTCTATGTCTCTCATGAATAAATAAATAAAATATTTCAAAAAATAAAAATAAAAAATAAAACCAAAAGAAAAATGTCTTCTAAAAAAAAACAACAACCAGAAGGCAGATAACCAAAAGTCTGCACTATCTCTACTCCCCCAACAGGCAACTTTTAGGCTTTTTGTCCACAGACTGCTAGTTCAGACAGATGGAGGCCATAGCTAAAGTTAAAGATTATTCAAACTCGGTCCATAATGGGGCTGCCTGATAAAAAAATCCCACCCAAAAATGTAAACACTCATACATGTTACAGTAGTACTTACCGTTCAAACTTTAAGAGGAAAAAAAAAGAACTGTTTCCTGTGATTTAGGAACCTAGATTTAGAATAAAGATGGCTATAGAATAAGGAAACAAAAAGTTTTACCATAAAATAAGAAATTCCCAAACACAAACAAACATCTTCCACGAGGCAGTATATTAAGTCATTCTCAGGAAGCAAAACAGCACTTGCAGACTCCCAACACATGGAAAACAGCAGCCTTTGATTCATAAGCCTCATAAGAGGCTATCAGTTTCACACATCTGCTAAAAATAAGCCAAGTATTTTTAAAACCCACCATTGACTACACGCTGCATGTCACAATTTGTTACTGAAAACTGCCAGAAGCGCAAATAAATCCAAAGAGAAAGGAGTCACTGTGAGAAAGCTTTTGCTCCCCAACCACAACCCGCAAAGAAAGGCTGGGAAAGAAAAGGGGGGAGAGCTTGCAGGGAGACTCACATGGCCTTTCAATCTCCCCAACTTTTTAACAGCCTGGATCCACATCCTCTGGAGGACCTGAGCAGTCTTCATGGCCTCCGGAGATTAATCAGTAGGCCACTGCCTACACCCCAGGCTGCTCACCCATTGCCATCACTCCACGTGGTTACATAAGGCGGATACAATAGTGGCCCACATTCCCAGCAAATCCTGTTGTCATCTCTCACAGTGACACATCCATACAGCAGGGACGCTGGAACGCTTTGAAAAGCACCACTTGCGAGGAAAAAAAGAAAGCAGTCTGGATTTACACCACTTGAACGGTTTTCTTTCCTTCCCTCTCTCCCATGCAAGGGAAGGAGAGGATCAGAGCAGATATTCTTGTCAGCCATATAGAGTGACTCAGAATCGAAGTAGAAATCATGAAGCAAATAGGACATTTTGGAGCAAAACTCTGGAAAGGAACAGTTAGAGAAGTGTTTGTTTATACAGACCCTCCCATACACACACAAAAGGCACAAGCTGGCTGGAAATGAACTGGTGGTGTTTCAGGTGAATGGAATTGCCAATGTCACACAGAAATTAAAGGCTTGAAGATAAGATGTTTCACATCCTTGGAGATAAGAGGTCTGTAGGCGAAAGGGAGCTTGAAGCCAACTGGGGGACAGAGTGCTCACTCAGCAAAGTTTTCTCTTCTCCCTAACCTTTCTGTAAATCTAGCAGATAAAAGAATAACAAAGAGCTGTACCATCTGTTTCTGTTTTTACCAGTGGTGGGGGTTGGGGGACAGTGGAAAAGTACATTTTAGGTTTTTGAACGTCTAGAAAAGACTTAATGGGATGCCTGGGGTTTCACAGTTGGGTTTGGGATTTCAGAAGCATGGTCTTCAGGATCCAGTCCTCATTCTTGCTATGATATATGCTACACCAAGGGGTCAAAGTAAGCCGTTTGCAAATGTGGCGAGTGCACCATCCAAAGTGTTTGAGGTTAAGGTGTTTGATAAATATGGATTATGAGATGGAGACCATACAGGAAGCAACTTGAAGTAGAGGCAAGAACATAAGCTGTAAAGGCAGAAGATCTGGAGTACAGTCTGTTCTGTCACTTAGCTTGGATACGGTGTCTCCTTCTTTATAAAATGGGGATAATACCACCTACACCTCAGAGGGCCACTGTCAGTCTGAAATGAAATAACCTCTATAAAGGGCACATGCTGAAGAGGCACTCAGAAATGTTCATGTCTTGGGGTGCCTGGGTAGCTCAGTTGGTTAAGTGTCTGCCTTCAGCTTGGGTCATGATCCCAGGGTCTTGGGATGGAGTCCTGCGTCGAGCCCGGCGTTGGGCTCCCTGCTCAGTGGGGAATCTGTTTGTCCCTCTCCCTCCCTGCACTCTCTCTCAAATAAATAAAAAAATAAAATCTTAAAAAAAAAAAAAAGTTCATCTCTTTCTGTTAAGTTCCTCATAAGCATTAGAACAGCAAAATAGGGTAGGAAAGTAGTAAAAGTTTGCTTCAAATCTTACAAAGAGAAAGGCAGGAAATACAACACCCAGGACTCAGCTGGGCTGTGCAGATGGAGGCAAGCTCCCTACACACCAGCCAGGCTCATCCCCCAGCTCACGGGCTCCCTAGGCTCCAGGAGCAGAGAAGCACAAGAACCTAGGCAAGGAGGGAAAGCACAAAGCAGATCCCTCTTGGACTCTGACAATCCTTCGGAAAATACTTGAGTTTCCCTCGTGAGGAAATAAATACTTCTTTCCCTCATTTATTTATGCATACTGCCCAGAAGTCAAAGGCATCCTACCCCTTAAGAATTTCAGATTCAGGGCGGCCCAGGTGGCTCAGCAGTTAAGTGCCACCTTCAGCCCGGGGCATGATCCTGGAGACCAGAGATTGAGTCCCACGTCAGACTCCCTGCATGGAGCCTGCTTCTCCCTCTGCCTGTGTCTCTGCCTCTCTCTCTCTCTCTCTCTCTCTCTCTGTCTCTCATGAATAAATAAATAAAATCTTAAAAAAAAAAAAAGAATTTCAGATTCATATACAGTGATTTCCAGAAGTCAGTTTTTGCCCTAATTCTTTTAATTGTGCTTTAAAAAAAATACATAACAAAATTACCATCTTGGGCAGACCCAGTGGCTCAGCGGTTTAGCACCGCCTTCAGCCCAGGGTGTGATCCTGGAGACCTGGCATCGAGTCCTATGTCAGGCTCCCGGCATGGAGCCTGCTTCTCTCTCTCTCTCTCTCTATCTCTAGTAAATAAATAAAAAATCTTTTAAAAAAAATTGCAAAATTACCATCTTAATCATTTCTAAGTGTACAGTTCAGTACTAAGTACTTCGCATTGTTGTGTATCGAGTCTTTAAGACTCATCTTGCAAACCAGAAACTCTACACCATAAACAACTCCCTGTTGCCCCCTCCTCCCACCCCTGGTAACTACCATCATACTTTCTGCTCCTATGAATCTGACTGTTCTAGATATTGCACATAAGAGTCTTACAAGTGTTTGTCTTTTTCTGTGGGACGTACTTCACTTATTGTAATGTTCTGTGTTCATTCTTGTAGCATACATCAGAATTTCCTTCCTTTTTAAAACCAAATAATATTCCATTGTCTGTGTATGCCACATTCTGTATATCCAGCCATCCATAGATGGACACTTGGGTTACTCTCACCTCTTTGCTATGGTGAACAGTGCTGTGGTGGAACATGGGTTTGCACATACACTATCACCAATTCTTTACTCATTCACTCAGCAAATGTTTACTAAGTACAGCCTGCTAGACTCTGAGGATCAGATGTCAGTTAAAACATACAGCACTGGGGGCACCTGGCTGGCTTTGTTGGAAGAGCATGTGACTCTTGATCTCAGGGTCGTGAGTTCGAGCCCCACAGTAGGCATTGAGATTATTGAATGAATGAATGAATGAATGAATGAATGAATGAAGTGAGTGAATGAATGGATAAATATAAAGCATGGCACTTAGAGACACTGCACTGACTGCCCTCAGGAAGCTTGGCAAGAGCCAGCACCTGATGGGAGGGTGGGGGATTTCCCCTAAGCAAGTGACCCTGAGATGAAGTTTGAAAAATGAATGGTATAGGGGTGGGGGTGGGTTGTGCAGGATGCAAAGACTAGCACAGAGCAAAGACCCTAAGAAAGGGGGAACCGAGAGAGTAGCCATGGGAACCACTGCAGCCTCTCCCTAGCAGTTTTTATACCAGGGGCATCAAAAGGGCATTTTGTGGTAGAACAGCTGCCTCAATAACATGATCTCACGTTTAGCAATTTACCTCCCCCAAAGACTCCTAAACTCCATATTCATATATTCGAGAAACATTTCCTGAACAGCAGCCTGTGGACTGAAAGACAAATTACCTGAAGTCACTGCAAAAGGCAGTCACGGTCCAATAAGGAGGAGAGTACACAGTAACAACTCAGTACTACTGACCGCCATAGCAAAGGAAGATAAAGGCCCACTGTCCACACTGATGGGAGAGATAAGCCAAGTTCTTCCTTCACAAGAAGGAATTTAATGGGAAAGAGTAATAAATAAACATATATTATAATGGCAGGAGGATTAAGTGCCATGGGCTGTGACACTGGAAAGCACCAATCCTAAAAAAATCAGAACTGTTCTCCAAGGTGGGAGAACAGTAAGTGCAAATGCCCTGAGATGAGAAAGAATCTCATTGTGTTCAAGGAAGAAAAAAAGACCATGTGGGGCTGGAGCAAGGTGAGCGATGAGGGAATGGCAGTTACAAAGAGCATACCGCTCAAGCACACCTTGAAACTGGTCTTATTTTAATGGTTGTGAAGGATTTAGTAAAAATTCCAATAGCTGAGCACAATTTCAAGACATCTATCAAAGAAGTAAGCAGGAACTGCTTTTTCCCAGGAAAAGCAGAAAAGGAGGTCCAGCTTCCTAAAATGAGTAATTTTTTTTTTAAAGATTTTATTTATTTGAGAAAGAGAATGAGTGATAAAGAGAGCACAAGCAGGGGGAGAGGGAGAGGGAGAAGCAGGCTCCCCACGGACCATGGAGCCCAGTACGGGGCTCGATCCCAGGACCCTGAGATCATGACCTGAACCGAAGGCAGATGCTTAACCAAATGTGCCACCCAGGTGCCCCCAAAATGAGTAATTTTAAAATTATAAACCAAGTCCTTGGCCTTGGGCCACTTGCCTGTGGTCTCTCAAAGTAAACCCTTCCTTATAGCAGTAGACTCGTCCGCAGGAAACTAAACAAGTCTTTATGTGATTTTTGGTTTACCAATAAGTCATCCATAGCTTATTCCACAAGTATTTTCATTTTCTGATGGGATGATAACAAAGAGATCACCAGCTCCTTACCCTCCCCTTTATGGCTCCAGAAGGTAAGATGTGCTCACAGCCACACCTTACAATATATACGGTTAAGAAAAAAGTAACATGGGGATCCCTGGGTGGCGCAGCGGTTTGGCGCCTGCCTTTGGCCCAGGGCGCGATCCTGGAGACCCGGGATCGAATCCCACGTCGGGCTCCCGGTGCATGGAGCCTGCTTCTCCCTCTGCCTGTGTCTCTGCCTCTCTCTCTCTCTCTCTCTATGACTATCATAAATAAATAAAAAATATATATATATAAAAAAAAAAAGAAAAAAGTAACATACACAAATTTTAAGAGGGGTTCCTGATAGGTCATCAGAATTCACAGGATTAGATTCCAGGCCCACTGCTGAAAGGTACAAGTTACCAAGTTACCGGAGGTTTCTTCAACCCCATCACCCTTTATTTACCTAAGGGAAAACTTCAGTCTGCACTACAATGAAGACAGAATTGGGAGACAATGAAGGTGTGCCTGGGAATCCTACTATTGTTTAAAAAGCAGGTCTGCTGAAATGCAAAGAGCAATGAAACTAGACTCCAAGAAGACACTTTCAGCCAAGATTCTGACCCCCCAACCCAATCATGACCTTGGGCACACACACAATTCAGTTGCCACTTGATACAAATAAGAGTATCAATGTCTATTCCATAGGGTGAAAGGAAGCAAACTTCTATGGAAAGCGCTCTGTAAAATCCAGGCCAACAAACCTCCAAGTGGGAGGCAGAGTCTTCATTGATATATCCCTGGAAATGGCAGCCATCTGATTTTGAAGAGCTTTGTAGGCCATCACACACACCTGGGTCCGAGCTCAGCTCCCTACACATCCTACAAGCTCTGTGACCTTGAGCAGTTTACTAGGTGAGGCTCAGTTGCCTCACCTGTAAAATAAGGCTCACAACGTCTACTCTATTATAAGTGCTGTAAGGACTGAATGAAGTTCTTCATATTTGTAAAAGCCTTGCTGAGTGCTCATCACATAAGTCTCAATTAAGGTACCCACCAAAAACACTGCAGCAATAGTATAACGAGATCACTCCCAAATAAGAATTGCCTGCTTTCTGTCTCCCAGAAGGGCATAGTATAGTAGTTAAGAACACATCATGGAATCCAAGAGAATGGGAAGTATATGTCTACACAAAAACTTGTACACAAATGTTCACAGCAGTATCGTTTATGATAGCAGAAAAGTGGAAAAAATTTGGATGACTATCAATCAATAAATGGGTAAACAAAATGTGGTCCATCCACACAACGGACCATTATTCGGCCATAATAAGGAATGAAGTACTAGTATACGCTGTGACACTGATGAATCTTATAAACAGTTTAAGAAGCCAGATAGTTTAAAAAAAAAAAAAAAGAAGAAGCAGCAGCCAGATAGTTGTAAAAAGACAAATACTCTGTATGATTCCATTTATGTAAAATGTCCAGAAGAGGCAAAATCAGAGGCCAAAAGTAGATCAGTGGTTGCTTAGGAGAAGGATTTTAGGGAGAAATGGGATGATTTAACTAATGGGTGTGTGAATTATTTTCTGTGGTGATAAAGATGTTCTACAATTGATATGGTGGTGGTTGCACAACTCTGTGAACATATGAAAAACTACTGAACTGTACACCTTCATTGTAATGTATGTAAACTATATCTCAAAAAAAGCCTTTTTTTTAAGGGACACATCATGGATTGCATAATCAGAAAGTGGGGATTCTGGCCTCTGCTTCACCACTTAACTTAGGCAAATTACATTAATTTGTCCTTGCTTCGGTTTCCCCAACTGTTAACCTCTCTAGGGTTGTTAGGAGAATTTAATAAGACCATGCATGTAGAGAACTTGGGGTAGTGCCTGACATGTAGTAAATGTTCTATCATTTTTAGCTATCACCAATATCATAACTATTAGACTCATCCTACAGAAAAGAAGACAGAAGTCAGAAGTAAAGTAACCTGTTCAAGTTCATATAAGTAAAAGGTGACAGAGGACACATCCTAACTCAGGTCAGTGGGGCTGCAAAGCCTGTATCCTTTCCACTGAAGAACACTGCCTCTTTCCCTGAACCTGGATAGAGTCTTTCAGAAACTACCTGTGATCACTTCCTGGCCTTTAAACCAAAAAACAAACAAACAAACAAACAAAAACACAAAACAAAACACAAAAAAATCCCCACCATGGTTGTTGGTGCTTGGACACCTCTGACAAGCTTGACGGTCATTCCCAAGTAGTTGGTCTGCATTCAGTCAACCCAGCTCAGCAACTCTTCTGACTGACTGCAGCCTAGTGACTTGAGAAGGAGAGGGTGCAGGAAGGGAACCAGGTCAGACTTTATTTCTGGCTCTTGCAATAGCCTGCTAAGTATAAGTTCCCTAGGGCTGCTCCTCTGTGAACACATGTGTGAATCAGGGGACCCAAAACATATCACCACTGACTGAACATTACAAAGCACCAAGACACTGTGCTAAGTATTTAATGGCTATTAACCGTTAACCCTTCCAAATACCCAATTCCTCCTTTTTTTATTTATGAAAATATAAGGTCTGATGAGCCATGAAACAAAGAATTGATAAGCTGGACTTCATTAAGTTTACAAACTTCTGTGAGTGACAATGTCAAGAGAATAAAAAGACTAAATAAAAACTAGGAGAAAACACTTGCAAAGATGTCTAATAAAGAACTATTATCAGGACACCTACATGACTTAGTGGGTTAAACTTCTGCCTTTGTCTCAGGTCATGATCCTGGGGTCCTGGGATAGATATGTCCTGCATTGGGCTCCCTGCTCAGTGGGAAGCCTGCTGATCTCTCTACCCCTGCCCCTCCCCGCCATTCATTCTCCCCGCCCCCCATCAAATAAATTAAAAAGAAAAAAAAAAAACTATTATCAGACAAATATATACAAAAAAACTCCAAAAACTCAAAATAAGAAAACTACTTGGTTAAAAAAACAGGCCAAAGACCTTAATAGACACCCCACAAAGATTTACAGATGACAAATAAGCATATGAAAAGCTGTTTAGGGGCAGCCCTGGTGGTTCAGTGGTTTAGCGCCACCTGCAGCCGAGGGTGTGATCCTGGAGACCCCGGATTGAGTCCCATGTCGGGATCCCTGCATGGAGCCTGTGTCTCTGCCCCTCTCTCTCTCTCTCTCTCTCTCTCTCTCTGTGTCTCTCATGAATAAATAAAATAAATTTTTTTTAAAAAAGAAGAAAAGAAAAGATGTTTAACATCGTATGTCATCAAGGATATACAAATTAAAACAGAGATAGGACTACACATATTAGAAGGGCCAAAATCTGGAGTAAAGACACCACCAAATGTGGTGAGGATATGGAGCAGTAGAAGCTGGTGAGAATGCAAAATGGTACAGCCACTCTGGAAGAGAGTTTGGTGATTTCCTTAAAACCAAACATACTCGGGGTGCCTGGGTGGCTCAGTCGGTTGAGTATTTGCCTTTGGCTCAGGTCATGATCTCAGGGTCCTGGGGTCAAGCCTGGCTTCCTGTTCAATGGGGAGCCTGCTTCTCCCTCTGCCTCTTCCCATCCCTCCGGTTCATGCTCTCTCTCAAAAAAATAAAATATTAAAAAAATAAAAATAAAAAATTGGGGTTTTGAGTTTGAGCCCCATGTTAGGTGTAGAGATTACTTAAAATAAAATCTTTAACAAAACAAGAAAAAAAAAACAAACAAAAACAAAACAAACAAAAACAAACATACTCCTATCACACAATCTAGCAATCGTGTTCCCTGGTATTTACCCAAAGAAGTTATAAACTTATGTCCAAACAAAAACAGATGTTTATAGCACCTTTATTGAGAACTGCCAAAACTTAGAAGCAACCACAATGTCCTTCAGTAGGTGAATGGATGAATAAACGTGATGCATCTCAATGGAATATTATTTTGGGGGGATCCCTAGGTAGCTCAGTGGTTTAGCGCCTGCCTTCGACCCAGGGTGTGATCCTGGAGTCCCAGGATTGAGTCCCAGGATCGAGTCCTACATTGGGCTTCCTGCGTGGAGCCTGCTTCTCCCTTGCCTGTGTCTCTGCCTCTCTCTGTGTCTCATGAATGAATAAATAAAATCTTTAAATATATATATATATATAATTTTTAAAAATATATTTTAGTTATTTATCTGAGAGAGACTAAAAGAGATCACAAAGGGAGAGGAGAGGGAGCAGGAGACTTGCTACTGAGTGGGGAGCCCGATGTGGGGCTCCATCCCAAGATCCTGGGATCATGACCAGAGCTGAAGGCAGACGCTTAACCAACTGAGCCACCCAGGTGCCCAACCATGGAATATTTTGAGCACTAAAAAGAACTGAGCTTTCAAGCCATGAAAAGACACGGAAGAAACTTAATGCATATTCCTAAGTGAAAGCCAATCTGACAAGGCTACATCCCATTTGATTCAAACTATATGGCATTCTGCAAAAGGCAAAACTATGAAAATAATAAAATGATCAGTGGCTGTCAGGGTTAGAAGGAAGGGGAGAAAATAGGCAGAGCACAAAGGATTTTTTAGGGCAGTAAAAATACTCTGAATTATACCATAATGATGTATACACATCATATACCTTTGTCCAAATCCACAGAAGGTACAACACCAACAGTGAATTGTAATGTAAACCATGGACTCTGGGTGGTAATGATGTGTCAGTGTTGGTTTATCAACTATAACAAACATACCACTCTGACGGGTAATACTTATGATGTAAGGCTTTACCCAGTGTAAAGGGTAGAGGGTATATGGGAAATCTCTGTACCTTCTGCTCAATTTTACTGTGAATCTTAAACTGCTCTAAAAATTAACCTGAAATATTAAGGAACTTGCACATGGTTCCAAATTAATAGGTGGCTGGTCACAATCTGAGTCCAGATATGCATGAGTCCAATTTTAATAAGATAGGAGGGGGAAAAAAATCAGCTGATAATTACATTTAAGACCTCTATGTTCACATTTCTGATACAGTGAGCTATAAAGTATAATTTGTAATTTAAACAGACCATTCTTATTTATAATTACATAGAAACCATCAATAAGCCAAAAAGGAAGGTGCTAATTTGGCAACAGGGACACAGCCCTGTCTACTCTATGATTTTGAATCTAAGCCCATACAGCATTAAAAAACAGCTTCACTTAAAAAAAAAAAAAAAAAAAAAAACATACAAACTACCACCCCGTGACAAGTACCAAGATAAATAAAATTATAAACTGCTTTGTCAAAAGGCAGGTTAGAAAACCAGTCATTAGAGTGCTCAGCTAAATCTTGCTAGCAGGGTTGGCCCTAATGAAGCACAAAATAAACCGTCCCTCCTAGACCCTAGGCATCATCAGAGGATGGCTCACACATGCTCCCACCAAATATCAGTATCCCTGGTTAATCCCCAGAAAGCCAGTAAGCCTAGAGTCTGAAGCCTCAAAGACAAGCCTTTTCTATCAGAATTGGGAAATAAACGCAGAATTTAAAAGACCTCATGTATAGATACTGTATTGCCGTATAGGTACTATATTGCCAACACTTAGGAGTTCCTTGGAAATGCTGAATCCCAAAGCCCTACCTTGGACCTGTTGAAAAGAACATGTATTTTACCAAGAGCCCCCATGTGGTTAAGGCACACACTGAAGTTAGAGGCATTGGTCTAGTGCTATCTCCAACAGAACTCTGAGCTGTAACCCCAATGTTCTGTAGCTATACTGCCCAATATGGTAGCCACTAACCACATGTGGCTGTTGAGCATTTAAAATGCAGCTACTGCAATTAAGAAACTAAATGTTTAACTTAAATTTATAAATAGCCACATTTAGTTTATAATCTGTTAACCATATCCCTAGTAGTCATTTAAAGTTTCTATCTTTCTTTGGTTACTATAACTAATACTATGGCAAAACTGTAGTGCATGGAGCCTTCTCGATATTTTGTATTTCTAAATTGAACACCACCAACATTTCCAAGCATCTTCGTTATGTCCGGACCCATTATTCCAGCAATTCACAATGCTGGATCAAGATGAGTCAAATGCCATGGTTTTTAAATACCATTTTGAGGAGAAAAAAGAAAAAAAAAGACTACTTATTTACAGTACTTGCTTTCATACTTTAAGGATCCTTTTGATAATATTTAAAAATTTTCCTACAAGGGAAGCCTGGGTGCCTTAATCACTCAAGTTTCCGACTCCTGGTGTCAGCTCAGGTCATGACCTCACGGTCGTGAGATGGAGCCCTGAATTGGGCTCTGTGCTGAGCATGGAGCCTGCTTAAGATTCTCTTTCTTCTGGGCAGCCCAGGTGGTGGCTCAGCGATTTAGTGCTGCCTTCAGTCCAGGGCGTGATCCTGGAGACCGGGGATCGAGTCCCAAGTCAGGCTCCCTGCATGGAGCCTGCTTCTCCCTCTGCCTGTGTCTCTGCCTGTGTGTGTGTGTGTGTGTGTGTGTGATGAATAAATAAATAAAATCTTAAGAAAAAAAAAAAAAGATTCAGGGATCCCTGGGTGGTTCAGCGGTTTAGCGCCTGCCTTTGCCCAGGGCGCGATCCTGGAGACCCGGGATCGAGTCCCACGTTGGGTTCCCTGCATGGAGCCTGCTTCTCCCTCTGCCTGTGTCTCTGCCTCTCTCTCTCTCTGTGTCTATGAATAAATAAATAAAATCTTACAAAAAAAAAAAAAAAAGGAAACAACAGAGAAAAACAAGAACTCTCAGTTGCACCAGAATACACTCCATTAAGAGGAGGGGGCGGCAAAGACCAGAGACAGGAAGGGGAAAGGTGAGGTTTCCTGCATCCACCTCCCACACCAGGCAAAGTGGGAGACCTAGCCAAGCTATTAAAAATACTGAAAATGCAAACCAGCAAGCCTTACTAATGACTTTGACTTAATAATAAAACACTGTAGATGTAACTGAATCAAATTATACAAAAAGAGTAGGCATCTAATGTTTTCTTCTCATGACAAAATTTATTAAATAAAAGGTTAAGGGATCCCTGGGTGGCGCAGCGGTTTGGCGCCTGCCTTTGGCCCAGGGCGCAATCCTGGAGACCCGGGATCGAATCCCACATCGGGCTCCCGGTGCATGGAGCCTGCTTCTCCCTCTGCCTGTGTCTCTGCCTCTCTCTCTCTCTGTGACTATCATAAATAAATAAAAATTAAAAAAAAAAAAAAAAGGGTTAAGATGTTTGAAACAGTCTTGTTTCTAAACTTAGAAAAAGACCTCATTCTTTGGTCTAATATCTTGTATGTCATTATTCTATAAACTGAGGTAATCTGAGTCCATAAAATAGTGTGCAGATGCCCCCTCCCTTACTATGCACTGTCCTTTTATTAGTGACATGGGAAATTTCAGATACGGGTCAACATTTTTTAAAATTCTGAATTCAGCAATGTTGATCTTCTCTCAGAAGAATCCATCTTTGCCTAGTAACAGAAATTGGTAGAAATCATATGCAATCTTAAAACATAAAAAGGCACCCAACATTTCCCTTCTGTGGAAAGGGCAGGTCAGGAAATCAGAACAGGCAATGGGTAGTAACAAACATAATCCACCAGGTGGCGCAACAATGCAAAAATAAAAAGAATGTTCTTTCCCTTCAAATTTAAAATTTCAAAATAAATGCCATCTAGAGGAAATTAGAAATGAACTTTAATAATTACAATAAAATCCTACCACTATAGCTTTTATAAGAGGCAAGACAAATTTGCAAATGGGGAGGACTAAAAGTAGAAAATAAACACTTTTACTTGTCATTCATTAACATAAAGCTTATTACAATACATCATCACCCTACAAAGTTGCTAGCCTGGCTCTGGCTGTTGTGGGGATATTCAAAGGAATTTAAGCCATCTGGGAAGCAGAAGATAGCACTTTCTGATTGTTAATCACTGGGCCTAATTAGTATAGAGGAACATAATTTCCAGAAGACAGACCTACAGGAGTTAAAAGTTTCCGTGTAGCAGGTGGGATCCATTTGTTGGTTCATTACACACATTTTATCAAGCACCTCTTTCCTTCCAGCTCTGTACTGAGCACTTGAGATTAAACAATGAGGATAACAAACACAGCCCTGCCTTCAGTGAGCTCTCAGGCACAGGAGGGTCAATGTAAATCATGGCAGAACTAAAATAAAAGCTGACAAATGCTATAAGGGGAAAGCACACAAAGGTCTAGAACAGAAAGGACTGGCTTCTTCCAGAGATCAAGGAAGCCTTTCCTTCTTTGGGACCTCATGGAAGTAGGGTATGGAGCTCCCTGAGGAAGGCTGACCAACAGGCCACCACACTAGAGGCACAGAGAGGGTGGCGGCTGGGGGGGGCCCCCCCGAGACTCAGGAGCGATCTTGGTGTCATCTATGAGCAAGTCTGAGGCAGGTCAATGCCGCAGGCAGATTTGTATTTTTATATATTTGAGTCTAAATTCCTTATTTTTACAGAGAGCTAGAAAAGAAATGTAAGCCTAGGTCGACAGCCCCAGCTGGTTACTGGACACAAGAGGTGAGGAGGAGGTGGACAGAGGGGCCTGACACTGATTCCATGGGCATTTAATGGCTTCTCAGGACAGCTGAAGCCAAGGGGTCCATCCAAGGCTCCAGCCAAAATCCCCCTTCTACTGTGAGGAAAAACTATAAAGTGAACTATAATTTCCAAGCCAGGTTCCAAAGACACAGTTGCAGTATTGTCACTGAGGAGTGGGCAAGAAACAGGGTCAGGGAAACACACAATAACACAACACACGAAGCTCTCTAGCTGTTCCGCTCTGTAAGTTTGTCACTAACCAGCTGTTCCATGAGCATCTTGGATGATAACACCCATCACTCCAGGGTTTTGTCAAGATGGACTGAGAATTTTACGTGGGAGCTTTTATAAACTCTGAAGTGCCACGTGAGAGGGGTGTTTCCTATGTTAAGTAAGTGGCACCCTAAACAAAAAAGTCAATGTGGTATAAATTGAGTAAGATTTTAAAAATAGCCTGTATTTTTAAAATGCAAAACAAAGACCTAACAACACAGGACATAGTCCCTCCCCACCCTCAAGGGATGCTTGTTTTTAGGATGTAGGAAGGCCTGGAATAGTAAAGAGAAAATGACAGTCAATTGGCTCAAGGGCTGGGGTATCAGCCACTGATGTCACCCCAAAGCTTTTCTAGATCTCCTAAGCTGGAGGAACATCAACTCCTTTTCTGCACTACATTTTTGTCAAGACTTTGAACCCATGACGTCATTTTATTATAATGTTGAAGGTTTCCCTGACAGAAAAGAATGAACCGCTTGGAACTGAAATAGTCAACAATGTAGAAACACAATCAACAGTGCTGTCCCGAGGCTGGAATCCAGGAAAATAAGAACATCCAAAACCCAGACAGAGGTGTTTCAGACTCCTACAGGGACATTTCAGTTTCATGGCCTTTCTACACCCTGTAAACAAAATGTATTTTGAAATATATTTTCTCCACAGTTGCCTGTGCTTATGTTACTGCTTAAGTTGGAGGGAGTCTACATTCAACTTCTCAACTGGTCCCTGTTATCTGTCACCTTCCTGGACTGAAACCAGAAAGCAAACGAACCCAGCCCCGTCTCTGTTTCGTTTTCCCACAGCCAAGAAGGACGTCAGACAAGAGTGTCCTCAAGAAGTGAGACTCTTCCACAAGTCAGTATCTTGACATTTGCATGTCCAGATAGTAGAATGGGTCAGGTAGGGCGAGATACCCAAGCTTCCTGCTTCTGGGAGTTCTAAACCATGGCCCAGCAAATGTTCTCTTTAAAAGGCCACATAGTGGAATCCCTGGGTGGCGCAGCGGTTTGGCGCCTGCCTTTGGCCCAGGGCGCGATCCTGGAGACCCGGGATCGAATCCCACGTCGGGCTCCCGGTGCGTGGAGCCTGCTTCTCCCTCTGCCTGTGTCTCTGCCTCTCTCTCTCTCTCTCTCAATGTGTGTGTGACTATCATAAATAAATAAAAATTTTAAAAAAAGAGAAACTTTAAAAAAATAAATAAATAAAAATAAAAGGCCACATAGTATATTTTTTAGGCTTTGGAGGCAGAAGATATTACATAAACATTTACATAACTAATTTAAAATGTACCCATTTAAAAAGGTAAGAACAATTATTTGCTAGTAAGCAGGGAAAAATAAAAACAAAAAGACAACCAACCAAACAGGCAGTTGATTAGTCTAGTCTAAACTCATGCAAAATTTAGTAACAGCCTACTGATGTGGTAGGTGTCTATTGACCAAGACACTGTCTTTACCTGGAAGTTGCTCACACCAGTACCGAAGGAAGTGCACACACTTCTTGATTTGTGCTTTTCCTTCACTTTGGTTTTCACTATAATCCTAAATAAACTTTAGAACTGCTCTTAGGATCCAGTCACTGTTTGGGGATAATCCTGTTCTGTTTGCTCGTTTACTTTTTTACTTTTTTTTGTTTTTTAAATAATAAGGAGTAAGTTCTGAGTGCGAACATAACTCAAAAGTTAGGTCAACTGAAAATGAACTACACTTGGTTTTGGTAGCAACAGAACTTACTGGTTATAATTTACCTAAGCTAAATTCTGAACTTGTTCACAATTTCTAATCACACACCACACAGGAAGCTGGCCTGACATCAAAATCTTGCTTCAGATAATCCTCAAAGTAGATCATTAACTATATGTGTTAGTATTATCTACATTGGGCAAGACACTTTGTGAAGAACTGTGTTAGACAATGAGAAATAAAAACCTTGGTTCCTGATTTCAAGCCGGAATGTTCTCTGTGCACCCTCACAGAGAGATTAGGATATGGCACCCACAACACCAAATGGGGCTTTAAGAGTAATGTTTTAAAAAGAGAGATATAGGGATGCCTGGGTGGCTCAGCAGTTGAGCATCTGCCTTTGGCTCAGGGCATGATCCCGGAGTCCCAAGATGGAGTCTCACATCAGGCTCCCTGCATAGAGCCTGCTTCTCCTGTCTCTGCCTCTCTGTGTCTCTCATGAATAAGTAAATAAAATCTTTAAAAAAAAAAGAGAGAGAAAGAGGGGTATAAACACTAGAAGTTTCCACTGTCCACCCTGAAGTTTGGTTCGACTTACAATCTGGTCAGAACTATATAGCCAGCATTTGTTGTGGCTGAGCCTAGGACCAAGAACCAACATTTTTTTTTAAAGATTTTATTTATTCATGAAAGAGCCAGAGAGAGGCAGAGACATAGGCAGAGGGAGAAGCAGGCTCCATGCAGGGAATCCAATGTGGGACTCAATCCCAGGACCCCAGGATCACACCCAGAGCCAAAGTTAGATGCTCAACCACTGAGCCACCCAAGCATCCCTAAGAATCAACATTTCAAATAATGTCAGCTTTAACAGACTGCCCACGCATGCTCATCTAACTCATCAGTTCTGGGTCCTGGGGGAAGACAGCTGTGTAGTGAGACAGTAAGGAAGAGAAAAGGCACCCTTAACAGGATTCCAGGGGGAAACTGTAAAGAAACAATGTCTGTATTTGGAGCTTTCCCAGCTCTTTCTACCCCTTGGGCTGTTTGCTGTTTTCAACATCCTCCTATCCCAACCTGCCCAAGGGTGAACACATGGCACTCCATAACATCTACTCCACCAACAAAATGCTCTAACTCCAAAATTCCAACTCTATCTTGATCCTCAATCAAAATTTTCACTATATCTATCATATGGTCTTGACTACATATTAAAAGAAGGCTTACTTTCCATTTCACACAAAAGTGTGAGTATCTGGTAGCCTAAACTTCTTGGGAGGTATGTGGTGTTTTAAAAGATGTACTTTGATCCTCAGGCAACTTGTGATAGAATTCTGACCCTTTAAACAGCCAACTTCCCAAACACAGCAAGTCTAAGATGTTCTGATTCCACAACCCATGTGCTTTTTAGCCACAAGTTTTTCTTCATATTAACAACAATTGTGGGGGGTTTGGGCAGGTGGATGATTGGGGAGGAGTTGATGGGATAACAGTCATTTCTAACCAGAGGTTGTGTAGACCTGAAGAAAGACTCTCATGGACAAGACATATTCTTAGTATTTCTATAACAAATTGTGATTTAGCTAGTTGTTTATATAATCTACTTCCCCATAAATCTGTGTCTTACTCATCTTAGAGTCTTTGAGATCCTATATACAATAATAAAGACAAACAACTCATTGAAAAATGAAAATACCTCTTAAAAACATTAATATATTATTGTGGAGCACCTTGGTGGCTCAGTTGCTTAAGCGTCCGACTCGTTCCAGCTCAGGTCATGATCTCAGGGTGGAAGGATCAAGCCCTGCATTGAGCCCAGTGTTGGGCTTGAGATTATTTCCCATCCTCTCCCTCAGCCTGCCTCCCCCCTTCGCCCATACAGACGCTCTCTCTAAAATAATACTAATAATAACAACAATAATAATTTATATAATATTGCTACTAATGATTTCCTGGAGAGAAAAACTTGCATACACTTTCAGTGATAATGTTTAAATTCCTAAAAATCAACAGAGAGCCTTCTCCTATTATATCTTTACCCATCTGATTCTGAAAAGCAAAGGCCAGTGGAGTTCGAAGAACCTACCCGTTTCGAATTAGTCAGGTGGACTCAGAAGCCCTGCCTACCACACAAGCTGTGTGACACGGGGCAAATTACTTAACATTTCTGAGCCAGTTTCCTCACCCTATCAAATCCAGTTTTAACACCTACACCCAAGTGGTAGGCATCAGTCAGTGAGATCTGCACCAAGGGTCTAACACTCCATCTGTAAATGCCTCCTTCTTTCACTTCGCTACAGGAAAGTTAGAACTCCCACAGTACAGAGTAAAACCCACAGCATCTCGCTCAGTGTCCTGGGCTTCCTCACGACTAGGCATTTTTCACAAACAGTGGAAGTTCTGCTGCACACCTGGCCACTGAGCAGGGTGAGCCTGCCCCCAGCACACCTAAGTGGTAGAAATCAAGGACACAGTCTCAGAGCTGCTCTACAAGCTTTACGAATGCATATTTTAGATTTGTTCCTCCAATGATGGAATGTTGCTGTTTCCACCAGTCTCCAAACTTTTTTGCTGGACTGGGAATATAGTAAGAAAAGGGAGAAAACACACACCCATGCAGATCCCACTTCAGTCCTTTGTGACTTACCTGCCCCTCGGTCTCCCTTTCACCTTCCTCCACTGCCTGAACAACTATGCTATCTCTGGACTAGGAAAGCAAAGATCTAAGACCTGCTCTCAAGAACTCATAACCATCCCCCAACACTGAAACTGACAGCCCTCCCAACAGTCAGCTGAACACAGGCCCCCATGAAAACACCCTGCTCTTCTGAAAAGATAAACATATGCACCTTAGTTTAGATTAGATCTAATGGAGGACCTTTTCTGCAGTTCACCGTTTCCAAGCATTCATTCTGATTAAGCTCATCGCAATCAAAAAGCTTGTTACTTACTTCCTGTGAAGATCATGGACTATCCATGTAGCAGGCTATACAAATAGAGCCAATTTAGCCAAGGTGAAACAGATGAAGGATAGACAGACATGACAGCACCCCAATTTCTACAGTACTTCACTGCATAAATCATTATCCCAAATATAAAGCCAAAAGAACAAGTCTGGTAACTGTCCGAAGTGATAGGTTACTGCAGTTTTTTCAGGACAGTTCACAGCTGGGATATAATCCAATCAGGTCAACATTTATATTTAATCATCCAGTCATACTCAAAGACCACTTAGAACAACAATGCAATTATTACTTGAAACTTAAAAGTAAGCCCAATGAACTTTTTTACCCCATAGTGACGTGTGTGCTCTCCTTTGCTCCTGTTCTATTAATAGGTGAGAGATATTCTTTGAAGCAGTACATGCTGGCTGCAAATATTTCATGGTAATAAATGGTAAAAGCATTGGCAATTTACGTTTTCTGAACAAAATAAATCATAAATACGATACTCAGAAAATTTAGCAATGAAAAAAAAAAAAGAAAAAAGAAATTTAGCAATGCCTGAACTAAATTTTTAACTCAGTTGTTTCTCCACATTTTATGGAAAAAAGGCTCACAGAAAAGTTTATCTTTAAAAAGTACATGACTAAAATTCCTGAATGTGAGGAGGTTTCAGGATTGACAAGGGTGACATGTGATTGCAGCTGCCTTTCTTAATTCCCTAACTTTTGTGGAATATCAGCTCATTCCAGAACTTGACTCACTGAAAAAAATCTAAAGGCCACTGGCAAATAAAAATAAAGGCTGTACTTAACAAAATATACAAAGCACCACACGGCCCTTCCTGAAGCTGTAATACTACTAGGTGAAATATTTATAGACACCTGGATCAAAATACATATATATTTATATCATTTTTGTTGAAGGAGTGAATTAGGTCAGTGCCCTTAAGAAGCTCCCCATCAGCTCTCTTTTCCACTCTCCAAACAGTGAAACCCTTTGTCCATTGTATTAACCACTGTAAACTGTTTGGACATCCATTGTTAGCCCTGGCCGACTGGGTAAGTCTGGCTAAAAAGAGATAAAATGGGATTCTGTCAATATATTTCTAGCACAATAAAATTTAAGCAGCTTTGCAAAGAACCAGCTCACTCTAACTACTACACCAGTGGCTGAAATGAAGTTTCACTGGTCACGCTTATCTTGGCACTTAAAATATTTGCATTCCTATTGCTTCAGATTTTTCTGCAAAGAGCCTTCCGGAGTAGCACTAGAGATAGAAGCTTAAAATAAAATGTTAATCAATAAATCACTTGGTCAACTCACCTCAAAGCAATAATAGTAAGGTCCCTAGGAAGTAAAAAATTGATTCAATTGATTCAAGATGTTTAAATGTCTAAAGAGCAATACAGTGTAGCCCACATTTCATAATAGAAGCTAGAAATAGGGCAGTCACTATTGTCCAGTGTTTTGGTAGTGTGCTGTAAGCATGAGATTCTAGGCACCAAATAGGATAAAAATGTAGTTTCTTTCCATTTCATTTGTCAAAAGACAAAGGCAGTTAAAGACCCAAAAAGGGAATATCCTTTTTAGCCTATCTTATCAACAGGATTTTTTTTTTAAAGATTTTATTTATTTATCCATGACAGACAGAGAGAGAGGCAAAAACACAGGCAGAGGGAGAAGCAGGCTCCATGCAGGGAGCCCTATGCGGGACTCAATCATTGGACCCCGGGATCACGCCCCAAGCCAAAGGCAGACACTCAACCACTGAGCCACCCAGTTGTCCCTATCAACAAGATTTATATATCATCTTTTTGTTTATTAAAAACTAACAAGTCAGAAAGAATTCAAAAAGAAAACACTCAAGTTTCATAAAGTATACATCAAAACAGCTGTTCTTAGAATTAAGTCACCTTTCAGTTTCTACATTAATAGGTAAGCTTGCAAATTATAATTTCTCAAGCTTATTCATAAAGAAAAGTACCTAGAATCACAGATTAGTTGCCAAAGAAGCTGAGGCCCTTCAGAGAAATAATTAATGTGACAGGTAGGTCTTAGAGCAGCATCCATCCTCCAGCAGGTGACTATAAAGTCAAAAGACAGATTCTGAATGTGTGTGACAGAAAGCGGTCTTAGGACTCCTTGGACATCATGTTCTTCTGTAATAATGAGAACGCTAATAAGTTACAACCACTGCCATTTAGGTTGCCAGTGCAACCCTCAGAGGCATCTATTCCATTTCTGGTTGGCTGGCACCCATCTTCCTGTACTCCCAGCAGCCAGAAACCCCCCAACCTTTGGCCAACACAGTGCACTTGTTTAAGATCTAGAGGGAGGCAGGAAAGCAGATGCCATTGTTTCCTTTTTTCCTATAGCAGCAGTTTCGGGGCAAAAGTAGATTTGCCAGACCTGAGCTCTGCAGCTGTCACTAAATTCCCTATCATTTCAGCCACCTCTGAGCTGCACAGGCTGAGAAGGTTGCAGAGGGTTTGCAAGGTCCTGGCTCTGGGCCACAGCAGCTTTCTGACTTTCTGGGGGGCAAGTACGAAAGCCAGTGGCACTTAATGCTCTTAATGTAGGCACTTAATGCTCTCCTCTAAATGCATTTCTCCTTAAAAGAACTAAAATGTTGTCTCTCCTCTTCACTGCCCCTTGACTAGTCAGGTACACAGAGCCTATTTCACAGCTGAGAAAAACTGAACATGAAAAAAGTAAACTGCCTGAGGTAGAACAAGCAAGTGGCAGGACAAAGGAATTCACACTCAGGTCTGCCTGACTTCAGAGTTACAGAATGAAAGTTAAACATATCCCCAGCATATGATCCAGCATTTCTACTCCTAGGAATTGAGATAAAAGAAATGAGTGCATAAGTCCACAAAGCAAGGTGTAGGTGGTTTCCCTAGCAGCTTTAATCATGATAGGAGAAAACACAAACAAACCTTGACAACGATGTAAATATCCATCAGCAGAAGAATGGATAAACAAACTGTGGTGAACTCATATAAATGGAATACTACTCGGCAACAAACAAGAACTACTGAATCACATAACAATATGGATGAATCTCAGAGAAGTTATGTTGAGCAAAAGAAGCCAGACACAAAATGTTGACTTCATTTATATAGATTCTCTCCAAGTCAAGAAAACTATCCCATGGTGAGAGAAGTCAGAAGAGAGTTTCCCTCCAGGGTAAGGTAGTAACAGAAGGAAAAAGTGGCGAGAGAAGCTTCTAGAGTGATGGAAAGTCTTGTTTTTTTTTTTTATCTAGGTGGTAATCACACAGGTGAATACATTCATGTAAGCATTCATCCAGCTCTGGAACCAGATAGTGGTATCTGCACGATACTGTGGATGTACTAAATGCCACTGAACTGTATACTTTAAAATGGTTAAAATGGTGGATCTTATGTGCTTTGCCACAACAAAAACAAATTTATCAAGCTGTCCCCTTGAGATCTATGCATGTTACTGTATGTAAATTATACTTCAACAAAACACCAGAAAAACAAAAATATTAAAAAAGCTTCATTATGAATAAACAAGGTTGCAAGGATAGACCCTGGATACCACCCACTGTTTCTATGGGAAAATTTTTCTGCTTTCCTGCACATTTTTTTAACCTCAGTTCTTTGGTAAATTGAGTCCACCTTTCCTGCCTCTTCCTGATTTGGGTAAAAACATCTGCAAACTGTGCACTTAAGCAGTATGAGAAATATTTCTCCCAGACCTTTAATTAAAATTCAAATTCAGGTCTGTTAGAAAGAAGGCCACCGGTATTCAAGATGAACCCCGTGCCTCTTCACTTCAGTGTGTTGCCGCTTGCCTGTTTTTAGACTCCAATAATAACACCAGTAGGAAAAGCACAAATGTTTCCAGTTCCCTTTCTGGAAAATCTCAATGAGTGTTGAAGATGCCACAAATCTCTCTCCCCTCTTAAAACTCATGCAGACACTAAACAGACCAGCCCAGGGTAGGCAAAGTGTTCTGCCTCAAGTTATGCTGAAAACCTCAGAAGTGCCTAAAGTGATGCCTAAACTCGAGCAACAGTGAGTGATTTTGTGTTAGTTGGTGAACAACGAGAGCCTACAGCAGTAACCAGGTAGCTCATCTTCAGCGCATTTGTGAAGAACAAACCAGAATAGGCTCCCAGCTCCAGGCCTGCCTTACCTTCCTCCTGCTAGAGGCAATGTGGCCCCTGTAAGAGAAGCCCACAGAAAAAGAAGGGGGAATTGGAGACTCCCAGTATGCAGCTCTTAATGGGAAGAGTGGAGGGGAAGAAGAAAGAAAAAGAATGATCCTCAAGAAGCAATGCAGGATAACTGCAGATACTGGCTTGGGCTGCAGAGCAAGGAAGAGAATACAGCACATGGTGTGGTGGTACATTATTTAAGCTGCAACTGAATAATAGATCTTTCTAGCACTTCATGAGCTAAACTACTGCCATTCTTGGGTTCTCAGTTCGTCCTTCAGAAAAATATCTTTCAGAGAAAATCCACTGGACCTTTTCTTAAAAGAAAAAACCAGAAAGAAAACAACACAAGTGTTTTAAGGAGCATGAAAATACTTTAAGATAACAAGAACCATGAGAAATTATTTAGAATGTTCTCCAGGCTTTATACCCACTTAGAACCTTAAGCACTGGAGAAGACTTCAGACTTTAAATACAACTACTCATTTCCCTATAAAGAAACTTAGATTTACATGCCTTAGCCGCAGTCACCCAGCTAATTAGTACAGCTTATATACCACTACAGAGAAGGTCCAGACGTATATACATCTACAGTTTTTTTCTTACTCACAGACAATCCATCCACTCACTATATAAATGTCAGGAATCCACTCTTCTGAGTTCCCACTGAGTCTTCAATTCTTACTGGTTTATGCAACAAAAGCCTTCCCCAGATCCAGTCAGTTCAGTGTGGCAAATTTGGTGGATATGTTTGGTGTCCTATAAGCTGCTGGGGTTACCCAGATGACTCAGACCAAGGAGGGGCTCAGGCAGACGGGAAGTGACTGGCATGGAGCAGACATGATAAGGGCTCTAATAAATACTGGCATGTGCACACCAGCCAATCACAGGCAAGAAGGAAACTGATTCAGCTGAGTGAAGAAGGGTAAGGAAGGAACCAGGCTTCTAAAAATGAGCTCACAGGGACGTTCCTTCTAAACAAGTCATTCTTTTTCAAAAACAGAAATGGTTAATTTTACTAATCAATTCCCTAAAATAATTTCATTCTGCTTTTGCCAGATAATATTTACAAGCAGTTTCTCATGGACTGAGAATGAGCTGGCTGCCTCTCAGAGCATACACTATCCTCCTTCCCACACAGACTTAGGGTCTCAGGTGTGCTTGACTGCATAAGGCAAAAAAGAACCTCACAACCTAGAACTTGGAACATTTCCTTTATTGCTGTGACAATAAATGGCTCTCAAAAAACAGTTCTCAGGGAGCCTTGGTGGCTTAGTAGGTTAAGTATCTGCCTTTGGGCTTGGGTCATGATCTCAGGGTCCTGGGATCAAGCCCCACGTTGGGCTCCCTGCTCAGGGGGGAGTCTGCTTCTCCCTCTCTCTTTGCCTCTGCCCCACCCCCACACTCTCTCTCTTAAAAAAAAGGTGGTTCTCAAGAAAGCCGTATCAGACCATATATCCTCCTCAGAGGAACAAACATCTTAGAAGCTACAATTCTAAGAAAAGTTCATTTATGGGGATCCCTGGGTGGCTCAGGGGTTTAGCACCTGCCTTTGGCCCAGGGCGCGATCCTGGAGTCCCGGGATCGAGTCCCGCGTCGGGCTCCCGGCATGCAGCCTGCTTCTCCCTCTGCCTGTGTCTCTGCCTCTCTCTCTCTCTATGTCTATCATAAATAAATAAAAATAAATCCTTAAAAAAAAGAAAAAAAGAAAAGTTCATTTATTCCTACTGATGATCAGAAAGCATTATTTCCCCCTGTTCACCTTCAACTAGAATGACAAGAGTATCTGCAGTGTTCTCTCATCTCTACCAAAGCTTTTCTTTAATACAATGGCAAAGATATAACTGGACGTTAATCATTATCTGCTAATTACAGTCTAATAACTGTTACCTACCAGGAAGACTATCCTAATAACTGTCTCAAAATATATTATTTATATCCCCCTCCCAATGCCTCTGGCTTGTCACTAACTATAAATATATAACTATGTATTTAGTCTCATAGAGAGTGTTTATCAGATGAGGCATACTGTAATTAAGGTTTCAAAAGATGATGCCATTTTTTTCTTGTGAACATAATGTATATATTCATGTAGCTGATTAAAATCTACAACAGAAAATAATAATCTCCCTATTAATTAATTAATTCTGAAGTCCATCTTTATATATGCATATAGGTAAAATTTAGAAAACATTTGTATTCAAGGACAGGACATGAGATCTTCGCCATAATTAATGGTTTCATTTGAATTTTTTTTTGGTCAGTCCAGCTTCTTAAGTACAAATATTTTATTCACAAAATATTTTTTTAAAGATTTTATTTATTCATGAGAGACACAGAGAGAGAGAGACATAGGCAGAGAGAGAAGCAGGCTCCATGCAGGGAGCCGGATGCAGGACTCGATCCCAGGACCCCAAGATCATGCCTTGAGCCAAAGGCAGAAGCTCAACCAATGAGCCACCCAGGTGTCCCTCACAAAAGATTTCTGAAGTGTATGCTTTCACCACTCCTAACTCCTAACATTCCTACCACCCCCTAAATCTCTCTCTCTCTCTCTCTCTCTCACACACACACACACACACGTGTGCAATGTTGGGAAAGGACAAACAGAAGCAAACTATAAGTTGTGAATATTATAATTAGGAAATATTAGTCTGAAAGTTAAAATAAACATTATTACAAACACGCATATTGCTATGATCTAAAAATGTAAAAGATATAGGGGATCCCTGGGTGGCGCAGTAGTTTGGCGCCTGCCTTTGGCCCAGGGCACGATCCTGGAGACCCGGGATCGAATCCCATGTCGGGCTCCCAGTGCATGGAGCCTGCTTCTCCCTCTGCCTGTGTCTCTGCCTCTCTCTCTCTGTGTGACTATCATAAATAAATAAAAATTAAAAAAAAAAAAAAAAGATATGGGAGCACCCAGTTGGCTCAGGGGGTAGGCATCTAACTATTGATCTTGGGGTCGTGAGCTCGAGCCCCACCTTGTGAGATAGAGTTCGCTTAATAAAAAGAAAAAAGGGCAAGATGGATAAGTGATTAAGAAAGAATGTGTTATGTTTTTAAGATTAAAGACCTGATTTAAAAAAAAAAAAAAAAAAAAAAAGACCTGATTTAACTGTAACTATCTGGCAGAGGCACTAAACAAATATCTGCGTAGATTTAAAATGACTAAAGTACAAGTTCCTAATTGAAGGCTAAGTAGTTCACGTAAAAGGTGTGCATGCACACACATGATTAAGTATTTTGGTGACTGAAACAAAGTGTTTTCTATTCTGGTTTTATTTACCTACCATGACCATGAACTTCAATTGCTCATTTTTTTCTAGGTCAAGGCAGGGTTACTTTTTTTTTTTTTTTAGGGTTACTTTTTTTTTTAACCTCAAGACTTTCAATTCCTACTACCATCCTTGCCAGAGCCTACTTCAAAGACCAACATAAGGTACGTTTCTAAAAAATTAAATCCATTTTAGGGCGCCTGGCTTGCTCAGTTGCTGAAGTGTGCAACTCTTGATCTCGGGGTTTTGAGGGTTTTCTTTTTTTAAGATTTTATTTATTTATTCATGAGAGACACAGAAAGAGAGAGGCAGACACGGGCAGAAGGAGAAGCAGGCTTCATGCAGGGAGCCCAACGTGGGACTTGATCCCAGGTCTCCAGGATCACGCCCCGGGCTGAAGGTGGCACTAAACCGCTGAGCCACCCAGGCTGCCCGGGGTTTTGAGTTTAAGACCCATGTTGGTTGTAGAGATAACTTAAAAAATTAAACCTTTAAAAAATAATAAAAAATTAAATGCATTTACACGTGAGGACTATTTGGTTCTCTGTTGCCTTTGGCATTGCTGGATCAGGAAAGCAAGCTGCTGCTCCAGAGCACAGCGATGTCCCTGTTGCAGAGCCCAAGTATTTCCTCCATTTTCAGTCCATCCTATCACAGATGTCACACCAACAGACTTCAAAATTGCAGAGTCAGGGGATCCCTGGGTGGCACAGCGGTTTGGCGCCTGCCTTTGGCCCAGAGCGCAATCCTGGAGATCCGGGATCGAATCCCACGTCGGACTCCCGGTGCATGGAGCCTGCTTCTCCCTCTGCCTGTGTCTCTGCCTCTCTCTCTCTCTCTCTCTCACTGTGTGCCTATCATAAATAAATAAAAATTTTTTTAAAAATTGCAGAGTCGGGACATCAGAGTGGCTCAGTGGTTGAGGGTCTGCCTTTGGCTCAGGTCGTGATCCCAGGGCCCTGAGATCCAGGTCCTCGGACTCCCTGCAGGGAGCCTGCTTCTCCCTCTGCTGTGTTTCTGTGTGTCTCTCATGAATAAATAAATAAAATATTTTAAAAATAAAATAAATAAAATCTGCAGAGTGGCTTGTGGGAAGCAGAGAAAGGAATAAGAATTAAGCAAGGCATCAAATTGCTTCACAAATACACTGTCTCCAATAAAAGATAAGACAGCTGGATAGACAAGAGCAAAGTATACATGTTAAGACACAAAGTCTGTCAAATTCAACTTTACTGGCTTCTCAGGGCCATTCCTGAAGGTGTGGTCAAGACAGACACAGCCCTCCGTAACTAAAACATCACATTCATATTTTAAACAGTGTTACCAAGTCTCAAATTTCAAGGGCCACATTTACAGTTTTTGCCTTATTCTCATACCACTCATCCCCATAATTTATTATTCTTACATCAGACTTGTTGTTTTACTTAATAGTTCTTGTACTTCACTCTAAGCAACCGAAATAAGTGAATTTGGTAGCCAGCTTTATATTTTTTATCCTTGAAGTACAATATTCATGCACAGTAACTGAAAAATAATGTGCCACCCCACCCATGAGTCTGTCTGTGTAGCACACTTTAGAAAACACTGTTTGGGGAAGAGCAAAAAAAAAGTGCCCAAAAAACACTATTTGGGGCAGTGGCAGAAAAAAAGCTTATTAATAACATATTAGGTATTTCTTCAATACAACAATCTTTAGTCTCTCTTCTGAGCTCACAGGTTATCAAGGCTGATGATGCTTTGGATAGAGTGGCTGGCTGGATGATAGAAGCTCTAGACCCCTTCAAAACAGATTGAAACTGTCACCGTCATAGGAAGGCTTCCCCAGGCCTGCCTGGGCTCTAGAAGTGAGAGGCCAAGTTAAGTGCATTTCTTAACCAAGCTGAAAAAATAATACTTTCCAACTCCAGGCTCTGCCTCGTGTGCAATAATGTAGGCAGTGTACGAGCTTAGCCAGCTGTATTTCCCAGGTACCCTTCAGACCTGGAACTAGCTATTCCCAGTACTTAATGTTACGACTGAATGCCTGAAAACATTTTTCCACTGCTGTTACATGACCTTTAAAAAAAATTTTAATGGTAATACCACCTTAGACTCTCATAAATTTGGGAGCTACATGGGCTTCTGCTAACAAGAGTCATCATAAAAATTACTAAAAAAAAAAAATACTGAGGAGGTGAAGTAGGCCATAAATAGTTTTAGGGAAGACTTCTTTTTAAATCTTGAAAAGTTCACTTAACTCTAGAGTTTCTAACCCCCAAAATATGTGTTAAGTCTGACCTCTGAGTCTATGTTTT
Source organism: Canis lupus dingo (assembly GCF_003254725.2). Classification (NCBI taxonomy): domain Eukaryota; kingdom Metazoa; phylum Chordata; class Mammalia; order Carnivora; family Canidae; genus Canis; species Canis lupus. The sequence continues at coordinate 88,331,681 of NC_064243.1, forward strand.
TGACTCCAACCCTTGGATTTAGGACCAAGAAACTAACTCAGTAAAACACCTGAGATAATCATTCTGCGCCCGGCCAACCCTCCCCCTTCCACCTCACACATGTGCATCAATCACTCTCCTACATTACTACACCCCAAATCACCTTCAATGGTAAACACCTTTTAACACCAGGGCTGGCTAGTCCAAGGCCATCTGGCCACCAACTGTTGGCCACCTGATTACTGCTCAGAACCTAATCAATGAGGCATTTTATAGAGAGTCAGCTCTCAACCTAGATAAAGTAATCTGTAGCCACAGCTTCTTAATGGGATTTGCTTTAGGGATTAGGCAAGGAATTCCCTGATGGCTCATATTCTTGGTAAGAGTATGTTGAAAGTTTCAGCAGTGATTACTAACCCTTCCTCTTAACCTCACCCCTGCCACCCATACCTCCTGCCACTCCCAGACCCAATCTGCATGACTTTTTCAACTACAGAACACAGAACTAAGACGGCCCCGCCTAGTTTCAAGAACTCATCTGTCTCTTAATACCTTCAGAAGAGAAACCTTTCTAAACATAAGTCACTGCAGGGATTTTTACATCTCCCTTGAGTTCCCAGGCACTTTTGCAAAAGATAAATGGCTGGCTGTAACCTTTTGTCAATGTACAAAGAATTAGATCAAAAGTTAAACAAATGTAGGCAGAAGTCCTTGCAAATGGAATTCCCCAAGGGGGGGGGGGGCGATGTTAAAATTCACTGGTTTCAGGCATTTCAGTGCCTCAAAAATAGTAATATTCCCTGTGTAGGGGGTGGGGTGAAATATTTACAGGAAACCAGTTCACTTTTTCACAGGGAAAGTCAAGTCACTAATACATCAGGAATTTTAGGACCTTCCGCTCCATCTCAAGTTCTCTTGTTGGCATTCAAGGCTTAGCAGGTGTGTGGTCATGAAAAAGTTGCAGCACCCATTTTATGGAAAGAAATCCCCCCTTCATCAATCTCTGGTAGCAGCTCAGAAAAAGCTCAAGAAACACCACCCCAAAAGCCACTGTTGCTGGAGTGAAGCACACCTTCTCTCACCTCCCTGGAGAGGGGAAGCCACAGCATCCCATCCATATTTCTCATGGGAACTCATCATTCTCAATTATTTGTGTGCTTCCGCAACAAGACACTGTAACAGAGGCACACTCTTAAACGCTTGTATTACCCACACTGAAGTGAACTTGTTCATGAAAATTTATTGAATAGTCAAATTTCATTCTTAGGCAGGATATTAACTGCTACAAATTCAATGACTCTTACTAACTCCTCACTTAAAACATCTCCTTCCCAGGTTGGGTGTAGATGTTCCCCACCACCACCACCACCATCCCACACACACACACACCTGTCTCTCCAAGGAATGATTCTGACAAAGCAGGTCTGGTTCTCCCAAAATGATTGTCAGCAGGCACACCTGGCCACAGACCACCAAAACATCAAGTAAAGGGCCTCCTTCCCCCTCTGCTAGGATTCCCCAAGGCGAGGGAGGGTGTGTGGAATCACAGGGCAGTTTCTATGATGGGGTGAGACTCTGCTGGGAACTGCAGGGAAACCACAACCATTATTACTCAGCCCAGACAGCTGCCAGGGAACCAGCGCTGCCTAAGAACTGAAGCTAAAATAGAGGTGGGAGGCTGTATTCCATTACTAAGCCCTGGAGTATTCACTCCCCCAGTTCATCCACATTTCAAGAATGTTTAAAACCCTGTAGTCAAAACCCTGATTATTTATAACTTAAACTACTGTGTAAAAGTGGAAACTTGACAAATAAAGACTTAAAGGGAATGGTGACAGGTAAGATAACACCAGAGAGGAAGCATTCATCACTCCCTTTTTGTGGCTTCTTCCAAAACCCCATCTCCAGTCCCTACTGAAAACAACTTGTATTACAGAAGTAGCTGATTCAAAGGGGAAATGAGTTTCCTGGTCTCCCAAGAGCTGTCCGTCGGTCTCATACACACATGCCTGTAACTTTGCATCAAGTAGAATACGTGGTTTGAAGCAGAGAAGGAAAACACAAAGGCACGCAGCAGGCTACACAACAGGCAGGACGAGATGCCTTCAAGGTAGCAGAGATCCAGGACAGAGTTCAGGGCAGGGTCCCCTACCGTCCCGGAGGCTTCATCTCAAACCCAAGGGGCTTCAGAGAGGAGAGAAAGGGATCCAGGGGCCCTGGAGGCCATGAGCCACGACCCGGTCGGGTGAAGTCTACCCGCCCCCGCCCTCGGCCCCGCGTCCAGGTGGGGCAGCAGCAGCAGCAACAGGAGGCCCAGCACGCGCTCCCACGCTCATCCCCCGGGACCCGCGTCGCAGCCGCGCGGACTCGAGAGGGGACTTACGCGGAGCCAGCCTGACAGCTCCCGCCCGGGTGGGAACCCGCGATCTCCTCGCACCGGCATCTCGGGCGCACGTCCCGCTCGGGCCCGCGCTCCGCCGATCCGTCCTCGGACCCGACGCCGGGGCTGCGCGGCCGCGGGGCTGCCGGGCTGCGGGGCGGCCGGGCCGCGGGGCCCACCCCTTTGTCCCGCCCCCGCCCCCGCCCCCGCGCCCGCGCGGGCCGCGGGACCCGGGAAACTCTCAAATGGGCCGCTACCACCCCCGCGCGGCCGGGGGGAGGCGAGGGCCCGCCCAGGCCAATCCGCGGGGCCCCGGCCGGCCGCCGCACCGGCGACTCCTGGCGGGGGGCGGGCGGGGGCGGCGGCGGCGAGGGCGGGGGCCCCGAGGTCCGAGCGCCCCGCGGCCCCCACGCCGTCCCCCCCCCCCGGCGGCGCGATGGTTCGCTCCGCGGCGCGCACAGCCCGGCAGGTCCGGGTCCTGGAGCGCCCGGGGCGGGGGGCGGGGGGCGGCTGCGCGCGGGGCCGTCTGTCCCGGGCTCCCCCTAGGAGCTCGCGTGCGCACCGCACCGGCCCCCGCGCTGTCTGCGGAGGTGGGCGGCGCCCCTGCGGCTCCCTTCCGAAAGGGAGGGGAGGGGAACCCCACGTTTTGTGCGCTGCCTGGAGGCCTGCACGGCGTCGCGCCGCACGCCCCGGCCCAGCCGCTGGCCCCCCGGCCCCGAGGCCGCCGCACGCTCGCCCGAAACAAACCACGACTTCTGAGGAGCGTCAACTCCAGGTGTGTATCTCCTTGGCCCATTTCCAGCCACTCCAATAAAGAGATTCGAACGCCTCTCTCATCGGCAGCTTCCAGAAGGCTACCGGCAGGTCACACGTGCTAGCTAATCCAGCAGGATTTATTTAATTCAGCTCAGTACAGTTACTCCTTGTAGAGTTGTGTGTGCAAAGAACTGCACAAGAGAAGGCAAGGCTTCCTTATTTTAGGGACACGGAAGTGATTCCGAGACTCAAAACAGGTACACGGACTAAAAATACAACTTTGGGTTTGAAACCTTAAGGGAACCAACCATGTAAGAGAAAAAATTGCGGACCCCACCCTGCGCTTCCCTTAAAATTGCTTTCCCTTAAAGCAAAACTCGGCCTAGGCTCACAAGTGGAAGGTAAAGGTGTAAAGGTCTGGCCTGACCCGCTGATGAGATGCAGATGCTGGGATGCTGGGCGCTCTCTCTCTCTCTCTCTCTCTGAAAAGTTGCTTCACTTCCTGCCGAATCAAAACAAGTTTGGCAGTTTATGTGGAAAAACAAGTCCAGCAGATGCCTCTCCGAAAGTGTTAGGCTTCTGGCCTCCTTTGGGGTAGCTAAGTGCATGCCTCTGGATAAAAAGCACTGTTGAGTAACATTTCCCCCTCTGCCTCAAGTCTCCAGACCCTGGACGTTTAGGTTGTCTTCCGGATGTGAGGCATTTATCCTCCTGACCCTAAGCGCGATGTAAAAAATGTTTCCCAAATTAGGTAGTGCCAACGTAACAATGATAGCCTTTGTGAACTGGTCGCACCTTAGTGATGTGAGCTTTCATTAGCATTTAAAAAAGAAGACAGGAATCTGGAATGTAGCACTCACATCCGATGAAGGATTTCCTTTTTCTCTCTCTAGAGATGCACTGTCCAATACAATAACTACATCCCACAGGTGGGTATTTAATACATTTTAATTTAAATTAACTAAAATGCAAAAAAATAATAAAAATAATATATTAACTAAAATGCGAGGAAATTACAGTATCAGTTTCTTCATCATACTAGTCACCTTTCCAGTGCTCAGTGGCCACACGCAGCTCATGGCTACCATACTAGACAGTGCAGATAAAGAATATTTCTACCATTGCAGAAAGTTCTATAGAACTACACTGCTCCAAATAATGAAATACTCTTACACTAGAAATACTATTCTTCTGACACAATGCCTGACACAGATTAACAATAAATAGTTGTTGAAAAAGATAACTCGATTAGTACACTAGCAGTGCTGGTAGAAGTTACAAACAAATACAACTTTTTTGAAAGAGCAATTAATAGTACATATTTTTCACATGTGGGTTGCACATTTGAACCCCACTCCTGGAATGTGTTTCTCCAAAGAACTTTTTTTTTTTTTTTTAAGATTTTTATTTATTTATTCATGAGAGACACAGAGACATAGGGAGAGGAGGAAGCAGGCTCCCTGCAGGGAGCCTGATATGGGACTCTACCCCAGGACCCCGGGATCAGGACCTGAGCCAAAGGCAGACTCTCAACCACTGATCCATCCAGGTGCCCTCTCCAAAGAACTTCTATCAAACAATTACTGAACCACTTCTATCAAGCCAGACCCTCTGATAAAAGACTTAGGCTCTCACATTGGGGAGCTCAGTCTATTACAGCAAACGCTCAGTAAAAAAACTAAGTGCTGGGATTCCTGGAAAGCTCAGGGTACTCTGGGGACCTTGGGGGAGGGGGTTTTCACCCAGACTAGGGGAATGGGGTTTAGGGAAGGCTTTCCAAACATGAGGTTGCATACAGGAATGAATTTGTGAGACAAAAAGAGGGGGGAAATGTTTCCAGGTGAAGGGACTAAATACAAGTGAAGAAATAAGGAATGAAGAGACCACAGACTTGCCCTTCAGTGCCAGGAGGGGAGATTGCCCAGGCAGGCAGGGGCTGCCTTCTCCTGTGAACACAGCAGAAGTGGGATTAGATTGGCAAAGATGAATGTGCCAGGTGGGGGTGAGGGGAGGGGTGTCAGTAAGAATGACAAAACCAGCAAAAAAAATGCAATTTTTTGTGGGAAGGCAGGTGATAGATGACATGGCTATCAGGCAGCGTTAGACAAAAAGGAACCATTTCTAGAGAAATCAAGGGAGTGTAATCAGCAGGCTGGTTGACTGCCTGATTACAAATGACGTAAGGAAGAGGGAAGTGAGTCTAAGGTGACTCTCGGGTTTCTGGCTTAGCAGAGTAGATGACGGTATCTCTACCAGAGAATGCAGGAGTGGGAGCAGATCTTGGGAGGGGCTGGAGGAAAGATGGTGAGTTTAGTTAAGGACTGAGTTTCAAGGGCTATGGGTCATGCAGGTGGAGATGTTCAATTGTCTACTAGGCACTAGTCATTGATGAGTACTTGGGCAGCGAGCTCTCTGGGATGGAGGAAGAGATTTGAGAATTGTCAATGTATCAAGAAAGCCAAAGTCAGGGGAGGAAGTGAGACTATTCAGAGACACCATGTAGATTGAGGCAGCAGAGGATTAAAGATAGGACCCATCCAGCCTCTTTTCATAATAACCCTTATTGTGACAGGCAAAAAAAAAAAAAAAAAAAAGATAGGACCCATCTCTGGAAATGCCAATATGTAGGGGGCAAGCTCAGATCCCCTGAGCAGAGACCAAAGAGGAACTGTCAGAAAGGGAAGAAAAACCTCTCTGGGGCAGCGTCCACAAAGTCAAAGGAAGAATGAATTTCAGGCAGGGGAGAGTTGCCAGCAACATGCACCAGTGAGGAGGTCAGTCAAGGTGAGAACAGGAGATGCTCACCAAGAAGACCAGTGCTCATCTTGGCCAGAGCTGTTTCCCTGGAAAGATGAGACTAGAGGCCAGACTTCCGTGGCTGACTGGTAGGTGAGGCACTTCATGCCAGGTTATAGTAACAAAGGATGGAAACCAACAATATCCAAAAATAGACAGCTACTGAATTACAGCAGATCCACTGAATTGGCCTAGCAAGCTGTCATTTAAAATTACAGGTCTATCCAGCAATGAGAATAATAATATAATAACCAATGAAAAAGAACACAAATTTTACCTACCCAATGATGGCAATGAAGAAATTATGAAAAAACATATGAATGAATTGGAAAGCAAATGGGAACATGATTTGGTGACAGGCTGGGGCTTCATGTATTTCTCTTTTCAAATCGTAGTTATTGTTTGTGCCATATTGTTTGTGTAATGGACAGGTTTTCAGTATTTTTCAGTATGCATTACAATGTACAAAATCTTCGTAACAAGTTGGTCAGAAGACCTCAAATTAATGGCGATAAGCTAAATACTTTTCATCAGGGCAGCCCTGGTGGTGCAGCGGTTTGGCGCCGCCTGCAGCCTGGGGTGTGATCCTGGAGACCCGGGATCGAGTCCCACATCGGGCTCCCTGCATGGAGCCTGCTTCTCCCTCTGCCTGTGTCTCTGCCTCTCTCTCTCTCTCTGTGTCTGTGAGTAAATAAATAAAATCTTTAAATATAAATAAATAAATACTTTTCATCAGATTTCCTCAAGAATGTTAAGATTTGGAGATATATATATGTGTGTATATATATATTATAAATACACACATACTCACATATAGACATATACACACACATACATATAGACAGACACGTATATGTGTATATATACATATATATTTGCAGTATAGTTATAAAGTGTCATTAAATGGGAACAAAGGGATCTGACATTGAAAAGTTTACAGAAGGGGGACACCTGGGTGGCTCAGTCAGTTGAGCATCTGCCTTTGGGTCAGGTCATGATCTCAGGGTCCTGGGATAGAGCCCCAAGTGGAGAGCCTGCTTTTCCCTCTCCTCCCCACTCACATGCTCTCTCTCACTATCTCTGTTCCTATCTCTGTGTCTCTCGCAAAATATAGAAGTAAAGTCTTAAAAAAAAAAAAAAAAAAAGAGGGGAACCCGGGTGGCTCAGTGGTTGAGTGTCTGCCTTTGGCTCAGGTTGTGATCCCGGGGTCCTGGGATCGAGTCCTGCATCGGGCTCCCTGCATGGAGCCTGCTTCTCCCTCTGCTTGTGTCTCTGATTCTCTCTGTGTGTCTCTCATGAATAAATTAAATCTTTACTTAAAAAAAAAAAAAGCAAAATATACAGGGTAACTGAACAATGTAGTTGGCCTGTACAAAGAATGGCTGACTGCAATCACAGAGACACTTTTCCACCACAAACATTTCCTGAACGCCTCCCATGTACCCTGGGGCAGATACAAAAAAAAACGACAAAGACGATATATACTGGGGCGGGGCGGAGTGGGTGGTGCTTGCTCACAGTGTGATGAAGACAGAACCAAGTAAACAAATGATGGTAAGGCAGGAGACTTGCCCAAGTGGGGAATGATTAACATGCGGAGACCACGGTTAACACTCAGCCCAAGGGAGGGGCCCCTTTCAGGAGACAGGCCTGGCCTGCCCTCACCTCCCCTACGGTGGCCTCTTCTCTGCTGGCCTCTCCCACCCTTCTCAGTCCAAACAGGCATCCCAGCAGACGTGCATGTACAGTTAGAAGATTCTGTCCACAAGGACCCACCTGAACTAACATTCAGGAGAAAAGCATCGAAAGTTCTGTTCTGCCCTTCACATCTTCACTTTTACTTATTTGGTATTACTCCTGCTTACTTTCATTTTTTTAAAGATTTTATTTATTAATGAGAGATATATAGAGAGAGGCAGAGAAAGAAAAGCGGGCTTCATGCAGGCAGCCCGACGTGGGACTCGATCTTGGGACTCCAGGATCATGCCCTGGGCCAAAGGCAGGCACCAAACCGCTGAGCCACCCAGGGATCCCTCCTGCTTACTTTCAAAGTGTGTTAAAGTACTCCTCTTTGAGAGGGGGGGGTGACTAGCTACTCTAAGTATCCCAAATCCTTAGTTTCTAGTTAAAGCACTGAGACCTGTATATGGAACAGCTCCCAGTACCATATAATCCCATGTGACCCCCAAGCCCCACAGAAAAACAGACTTCTCATTGAGATTCCTCATCCAGATCTATGATGGTCCTATAAATCCGATACAATGCAGCGAAGTTCACTGAAAGTGTAACAGTCATAGGTCTGTACACATTGCAGAGAAAGCAAATTATTTTTAAACTAGCCTTCAGCACTTGAGAATTATGCAAAGAACAGATGAGTGCATTTATAATCCACAAGAAAACCTCTCAGGTTCACCTCAGCCTTCTGGGCAACTCAAGACTCTTGCTTTACCTTTGGAAACACTGTGTTTCTAGTTCACCGACAAGCACTTTGCAGATTCCCTGGCTTCAGGATTGTTCCCATATCTCAGTATTATGCAGGAAGAGCAGAAAGCTGCCTCTAGTTTACCACTTTACAAAACATCCAGGTATCTACATGTTAGTGTCTCCAAGGACAATGCCAATTTTTTTTTTTTTTTTTTGACAATGCCAATTTTCACATAGCCATCCGTTCAGGACACGGTAACGGAGGTGTTAACACTATTGATAGTGTTCCATAGTTAAGACTGTTTTGTTTATTTTCTATTCCAGTGAGTTTTTTGGGGGGGAGAAAAAAGATGCTCATTATAAAGCATTCGGAGCAGTTCAGAAAAGCACAAAGAAATGTAAAAATCATCTAAAATCCTAATAAACAGCTTCAACATAAGGTGAACATTCCAGACATATGTGCAAATATGGATAAAAGGCTAGCTACAAGAATACCCCAGGGACTGAAATAATTTAAACAAAAGTGAGATCTTATTACAGTGCTATTTTAATTTAAAAATAGTAAATAAGGGACGCCTGAGTGGCTGAGTGGTTGAGCGTCTTCCTTTGGCTCAGGTCATGATCCCGGAGTCCTGGAATCGAGTCCCGTGTCGGGCTCCCTGCATGGAGCCTGCTTCTCCCTCTGCCTGTGTCTCTGCCTCTCTCTCTGTGTGTCTCTCATGAATAAATAAAAATCTTTTAAAATAAATAAATAAATAATAGTAAATAAAATTCTGTTTGATATTGACAGAAAAAAATTGAACAAAAAAGTTCACGAACACAGGATATTTCTTCAACGTGATAATTATCCCCAAAAGATCATCTAAAGAGTAAAGATTAACTTCTCCTTAAGAATCTTTGCTAGTGGGATCCCTGGGTGGCGCAGCTGTTTAGCGCCTGCCTTTGGCCCAGGGCGTGATCCTGGAGACCGGGGATCGAATCCCACGTCGGGCTCCCGGTGCATGGAGCCTGCTTCTCCCTCTGCCTGTGTCTCTGCCTCTCTCTCTCTCTCTCTCTCTGTGATGACTATCAAAAAAAAAAAAAAAAAAAGAATCTTTGGTAGTGAATTTCCAAAGACACTTCTAAAACATTAAGACATTAAGAGATTCAGGGCACCTGGGTGGCTCAGTGGTTGAGCATCACTTAGGTCGTGATCCCGGGGTCCTGGGATCGAGTCCCTCATCGAGCTCCCTCCCCATAGGAAGCCTGATTCTCCCTCAGCCTATGCCTCTGCCTCTCTCTCTCTCTCTGTCTCTCATGAATAAATGAATAAAATCTTGAATAAATACATAAAACATTAAGAGATTAGTATTTTAATGTATTAAAAATTACATGTTTGGGGGCACCTGGCTGGCTCAGTCAGTTAAGTGTCTGATTCTTGATTTCGGCTCAGGTTATATCTCAGGATCAAGATATCGAGCCCTGAGTCGGTCTCCATGCTCAGTGGGGAGTCTGTTTGAGATTCTCTCCCTCTCCCTCTGTTCCCCCACTCCCCACTCATATGCTCCCCCACAGGCTCTATCTCTCTCTCAAATAAATTAACTTTTTTTTAATTACATGTTTTAATTTTAGAAAGTTTCTCTTCCTCTAGGACTCGCCTCTTTGCTATCCTATCCAACCTTGACTTTCCCAATCCATCCTCCCCAACAACCAGAGTGATCTTTTCATGAGGCAAATCAGATCTCCTACCTCTATCCTTTTAAGCCATCAAAATGTCACCAATCCAGACTTCTTGTCACAGCCTCTGTTACCGGCTAAATGTTTGTGTTTCCCCTAACCACCGCCTCCCACAAAGGGGTTGAAGTCCTAATCTGCTGGTAAGTGTTGGTATCTGGAGACGGGCCTCTGGGAGGGAGTTAGATTTTTTTTTTTTTTAAGATTTTATTTATTTATCCATGAGAGACACAGAGAGAGAGAGGCAGAGACACAGGCAGAGGGAGAAGCAGAGGGAGAAGCAGGCTCCATGCAGGGAGCCCGATGTGGGACTCGATCCCGGGTGTCCAGGATCACACCCTGGGCCGAAGACAGCGCCAAACCGCTGAGCCACCTGGGCTGCCAGAGAGTCAGGTTTAGATTAGGTCATAAGATTTGGACCCTCATGATGAGATTTGTGGTCTTATACAAGAAAAAGAGAAAGGGGCATTGGGTGGCTCAATTGGTTGGGCATCTGACTCTTGGTTTTGGTTTACATGATGATCTCTGGGTGGTGGGATCAAGCCCCACATCTAGCTCCCCACTCAGTGGGGGGTCTGCATGAAGATTCTCTCCCATTGCCCCTCCCCCTCCCTCTCTCTCAAATAAATAAATAAATCTTCAAAAGAAAAAAAAAAGAGTAAGAGCGAGATCTCTCTCCAGGCTCATGCTCCTAGGAAAGATCATGTGAGGACACTGTGGAGAAGGCAGCTGCCAATAAGCCAGGAGGAGGGCCCCCACCAAAAGCCACGTCTGTCAGCACCCTGATCTTCATCTCTGTAGTCCCCAGAACTGTGAGAAACAAATGTCTGGTTGTTCAAACCACCTAGCCAATGGCATTTTGTCTTAGAGCACAAGCTGGGCTAAAAACAGCCTCCAAGTCGTACATGAATTGAACCTGCTGCCCTCTCCAAACTCAACTTCTCCTGGTCTCTTTCCAAGCTCACATCCTGGAGCCACACTGGCCTTTCTTTGTTGCTCCTGAGAGACCCCACCAAGCGCATTTCTGCTCTAGAGCCTTTGTTTGCGCTTCCTTGCCTAGACCACAGAGCCAGCTTCTGCTTAGATTTCTCTTTCTATCTAAAGCAGGAAGCATCCCTTGAGGTGGCAACCAGGAAGTGATGGCCTCAGGAGAGAGTCAAGTTTAAGTGAAAGCTAGGACACGGAGTCCAGCTGAGCATTTTGCTTATCATGAGGCAGACGTTTCAGAGAGCAGAGTGCAGGGGTATGAAAAGGTAGGGTTGGTGGGTTGTGTGGTTGGGCTAAGGGAAGCTGAGAGAAGGAACACAGCTCAACACAGCAAAGGACCTTGTATCCATGGCTCTCTCTTTTTAACTTTATTATTATCATTACTATTGATAAGACGGCAGCAGGGATGTTGTTATTACTACAATGAAAAGATGTTGGCGTGAGTGCCACAGTGAAAAAATATCACTGGGGGAGAAAGTTCTCAGTTCTCAGTGGATGGTGGCTTTCAGTTTACCCTCTCCTCTTTCCGCCATTGGCACAAATCCCAAACCCCAGCCTTTCCTCCCAGTGTGAGAACCTGGCAATGTTTCTGGGCACGATGGGTTTAGCTGGCTACAAAACTGACAGAAGAATTGGCTCTGCACCTCAGAGTCAGCTGTGGGCCGGATGGATTATGTGTCTGAGGAGGCCCTGGCCTGGTGCTGGGGAGACCGTGGGCTGACCTTGTGGTCCGGGCTCACAGGCAGGCTCCTAGGACGCCTACTGGGATGGTCTTAGTGCATCCAGGCTGGCAGGCAAGGTCAAGGCATACTCAGCCTGATGGGCAAGGGGTTGAGACAGGGCATAATCCAGCTCCCAGCCTGGAGATCCTAGAAGGACCTTTCGAAGCACGGTTTCGTCTAGACAGGCCCTGCCAGGGAGAGTGCTCTACACTGTGAAGGATCCTCCCCTCCTGGCAGGGTGCCCTAGGGCCTCAGAGGTGGGGTTTATTGAACTTCTGTTTACAATGCAGAGTATACAAAATCCACACTCTTTTCAGGGACAGATGCCACTTTTTAACCCTCTATTAAAAAACAGCACCAACAAGGGGCACCTTGGCTGGCTCAGTCAGTAGAGCAGGGGAGTGGCTCTTGATCTCGAGGACTCGAGTTCGTGCCTCAGGTTGGGTGTAGAGTTTACTTAAAAGTAAAATCTTGGGATGCCTGGGTGGCTCAGTAGTTGAGTGTCTGCCTTTGACTCAGGATGTGATCCCGCGGTTCAGGGATCAAGTCCCATATCGGGCTCCCTGTGGGGAGCCTGCTTCTCCCTCTGCCTATGTCTCTGCCTCTTTCTATGTGTCTCTCATGAATAAATAAATAAAATATGTTTTAAAAATAAAATCTTTAGGGGGCAGCCCCGGTAGCACAGTGGTTTAGCGCCGTCCTGCAGCCAGGGCCTGATCCTAGAGACCCGAGATCGAGTCCCATTGCGGGTTCCCTGCATGGAGCCTGCTTCTCCCTCTGCCTGTGTCTCTGCCTCTCTCTCTCTCTCTCGCTCTGTATCTCTCATGAGTAAATAAAATAAAAATCTTTAAAAAAAAATAAAAAAATAAAAAAAATCTTAAAAATAAAATCTTTAAAAGTAAACAAACAAAACCAGAAACCCTGATAAAGCAAAGACTGATTAAAAGCATCTTATGTGTCAGAAATTTTTCAAACAGGATTTTAACTCATTTCATCTAGGTCCCCACAGAGCCCTCGCTCTATATTTGGTATATTTGGTATTATTGCCTTGCTTCAGTGATAAGGAAACTGTGCTTTGGAGGGGGGATCACAGCTATTGCCTGAGGTCCCCAATCCACTAGAAAGCAGAGGAGATTCCAGACACAGCTCTGTTGAATTGGAGCTCAGCCTCATCAGTATTCACCTGCCCCTGTGTTCACTGCCTCTACTGCAATGGATCAACTGCACGGAGTCAGAAGACAGGTGGGGTTTGGTTTCTACTGCTGTTTTCCTTATGGCTTCTTTTAACAGAACTCAGAGGGCTTTGGTTGAACCAAATGTTAGGGAGTCATGTTAGTAAAGCTCTTTCTGAGCAGTATGAAAAAGGTAAATGCCATAGCTCTCTCTTCCAGCCATCCAAGATGCCAAAAGAAAAGAAGGCTAAAGGGAAGAAGGTGGCCCTGAACCCTACTGTCCTGAAGAAGCCATTAAAGTGTCAATCCTCTGCTTGAGAAAAAGTCCAAGTATTTTGGCCTCAGACAGGACAACCAACCCAAAAGGACATCACCTGCTTTGTCAGATGGCCCCACTACATCCAGCTGCAGCAGAAAAGGGCTATTCTGTATAAATGTCTAAAAGTGCCTCCCACAATTAACCAGTTCACACAGCCTTGGACCTCCAAACTGCTACATAGCTGCCTAAGCTGGCCCACAAATACAGACCAGAGACAAGGTGAGAGATGAAGCAGAGACTGTTGGCTGGGGCTGAGAAGAAAGCTGCCAGCCAAGGGGATGTCCCCACTAAGAGGTCGCCTGTCCTTCAAGCTGGGGTTAATACTGTCACTCCTTTAGTGGAAAACAAGAAGACTCAGCTGGCAGTGATCACACATGATCCCACCGAGCTGGTTATCTTCCTGCCTGCCCTGCATCATAAGATGGGGGCTCCCTACTTACTGCATGGCTCTGGCATCTGTCTGGCCCACGGGAAGACCTGCACCACTGTTGTCTTCACACAGGTTAACTGGAAAGACAAAGGAGCTCTGGCTAAGCTGGTGGAAGCCATCAGGACCAATTACAACGAAGGATATGGTATGATCCACCGGGGACGCAACATCCCAGGTCCAGAGTTATCAGCTCACATTGCCAAGTTGGAAAAGGCAAAGGTTAAAGAACTGGTCACCAAACTGGGCTGAGTGTATGCTGTTGAATTCTCTGCACATAAAAGTCAGAAAAAGTTCTCTTTCCAGAAAAAAAGGAAATGCCACAAATGCCATCTGACTCCAGCTGTGGGCTAGCTAATGAGAATCCTTGATGTTAATGTGATCTGATGTCTAACTGAACTCCGGAGCACCCTTTCCCTAAACCAGTACTTTAAGAAAAAAACACTTTAATAGGTTAAAAATTGGACTAAGTAAAAACATTCTCATCTCACGTGCAAGGAAGGGAACCTGAGGTGACAGAGACCCAGGGGACTCTGGCAGGAGACATGGGTCCTCCAGGGAACCAGAGGGGCCTCTGGCACTGCGTGAATTGCTTTAAAAAATTATCACCAGAATCCTATAGTCTGATGAATGCAGTATCCCTGATCAGCATAGATTAAAGTTGTTGAAGAGGCTCCTAGACTTTCAAAGAATCCTCAGACTTGAAAGGGCCCTTAGAAAAACATTGCAAGCAGATAGTTTTCCAGAGCAGTCATAAATTAGCGAAGGCTTTGTAAACAAAGGACACTGGGCCTGGGAAAGGCACTTCGAGGAGGTGCACAACCCAAGCTGAAGATGTGGCTGGCAACTCTTATGTTCCTATGGGACTTCTGCTAAATTTCTCTGATGACAAGAATTACCTGAGGCCCTCTCTGAGATGCTGGTTGGGGAGGGGTCTGAGAAGGGTCAGGGAGTGGATGTCTTGAGAACACACCTCCCTAAGTGAGGCTCATTACCAAGGAGGCCCGGGAAATTGTATGCTTCCTTCTTTATTTTCTTCTTTTTTAAAATATTTTATTTATTTTTTGAAAGAGAGAGAGAGCATAAGCAGGGGAAGCGTAGAGGGAGAGGGAAAAGCAAGCTCCCCACTGAGCAAGAAGCCCCTTGAGGGGTCATGCTGGGCAGACGCTTAGCCTACTGAGTCACCCAGATGCCCCTTAGGGACATTTTTTCAGCTCTGACACAAGACAGAAAGATCACCATTTTGAAGGCAGGTAAAACATTCAAAAGGTCAGAAAATAATTCTCTCCATTTGTACAATGTTGTCTTTGCTTTGCAAAAGAAAAGATCAGGTCCCATCATTCTCTTTCTTGTATTTATTTACATATATTTGCACATATACATATAATTTGTATTTAATTGTTTTTATATACATGATAGTTGTTTATTTACCCAAACCATACAGGAGATCATAAAAAATTAACCAAAACACGGGGGGATCCCTGGGTGGCTCAGCGGTTTAGTACCTGCCTTCAGCCCAGGGTGTGATCCTGGAGTCCCGAGATCAAGTCCCACATCGGGCTCCCTGCACTGGAGCCTGCTTCTCCTTCGGCTTTTCCCTCTGCTTCTCCCTCTGCCTGTGTCTCTGCTTCTCTCTCTCTGTGTATGTCTCTCATGAGTAAATAAATAAAAATCTTAAAAACAAAACAAAACAAAACCACGGGGCACCTGAGAGGTTCAGTCATTAAGCATTAAGCATCAGGCTCCTGATTTCAGCTCAGGTCATGATCTCAGCATGAGATTGAGCTCCACCTGAGCATAGAGGCTGCTTAAGATTCTCTCTCTCCCTCTCCTGGCTTGTGCACGCATGTGTGCACTCACATACTCTCTCTCAAAAAAATAAATTGGTAAAATACAATGAAATTGTCACCATCCAGAGTAAACTACTATTAGTAACTAGATGAGCATCCTTCCAGGTACTTCTATGCAGGTAAGCATGTAGATATCATATACAACTTTGCATACCTGGGGCCATACTAGGCATGCACTTTTGCGACCTTTATTTCTGTGTGAGAATATTGCTTGACTTTTTTCATAGCAATATAGATCTATATCATCATGTTTCTAACTGCATGATATTCCATTTGTGTGAATATACTATAATTTGCTGAAAAAAATACTTTTATTTAAAGTTCTTTTTTAAGAACTGGTATAGACGGGCACCTGGGTGGCTCAGTCAGTTAAGCAGCTGCCTTCAGCTCAGGTCATGATCTCTGGGTCCTGAAATCCAGAGCCTCATGTCTGGCTCCTCACTGAGCAGGCAGTCTGCTTCTCCCTCTCCCTCTGCCCCTCCCTCCCCACTCATGTGTGCGTGTGTACTCTCTCTCTGTCAAATAAGTAAAATCTTAAAAAACAAAACAAAACAAAACCTGGTATAGAGGCCAAGAAAAAAAATCAGGTGGATGAAACTCCTAAGATTTATTTCACAAAGATGATGAGGAAGTAAGTTGCTTGTAAAACTCAAGCAGAATTTATAAGACGCGTAAAATGTAGATAGTAAGTTAGTAACCTGTAAGATATGTTAAACAGAATGAATGTACCACTTGCATGTTAAATATAGATGAAAACATTTAAACAGATGAGTTAGGTGTTACTTAGAAAGGGATGGAAAGGGGCACCTGGGTAGCTGGATGGCTCAGTTGGTTAAGCATCTGAGTTCTACTCAGGTCATGATCCTAGAGTCTTGGGATGGAGCCCTACATCAGGCTCCCTGCTCAGGTGGGGAGTCTGCTTCTCCCTCTCCCTCTGCCCCTCCTCCTGCTCATGCTCTGTCTTAAATAAATAAATAAAGTCTTTTAAAAAAAGGGAGGATGGAAGGACAAAATAAATTTTGCATACTAATAATTTTTAATAAAACACTAGTAAATTTAATAGATACCTAGTTTATAATTGTATTTATTTACATATAATATATATGTAATATATAACATAAAATATTTTATAACTTACCATTTATATTGTTAAAAAGATTTCCCATTTAACAAAATATTAGTACTATATAATAAATTCTGGTTCATGTTCTCTCCAGATTGGCAGTTATATTACCACTAAATTGGCCACCCCATTGGTGACACTCCTTATGTCCAATTCTGGCCACTTAAAGTTATCATGGACTCATCCCATAATATGGGCTTAGAAAAGCCAATTGAAGGTGAAAACTTAAAAACTTTTACTTCTGTGCACCTGGGAGCCCCTCTGCAGTCCTGTCTCCCCAGGGACTCCCCAGTCTGTCAGAATACTTACAGAGCTCACATCAGCAGCCAAACCTCCTCACACTGAATCTCATAGACTTACAGCAGTAGTGTTCAAACTTTAGGGCATCAGAGACTCCTGGAGGGCTGGTTAAAGCAGATCTCTGGGTCTCACCCTTAGAGTTTCTGCTTCAGTCAGTGTGAGTTGAGGCCCAGGAGTATGCCTATTATGTCTTTCTGTCTTCCTTCCTTCCTTCCTTCCTTCCTTCCTTCCTTCCTTCCTTCCTTCCTTCCTTCCTTCCAGAAGGAGAGGGAGAGTGGGCAGGCTGGGCTGGGCAAGAATGCAATGCAGAACAGGACATGGGGTTTGATCTCATAACCCTAAGATTATGATCTGAGTCCAAACCAAGAGCCAGACACTTAACCAACTGGTCCACCCAGGTGCCCCAAGTATGCATTTCTATCAAGTTTTGAGCCAGCCCATACTTGGTTTCTCTGACTGATCTAGTTCTATCTACCATCTAGTTGCTAAAGTATTTTGATTCTTGTTCTAAGTCTTGGGAAAGTACCTTGCTTTCTTGTCAAATTTGTTATGCTGAGCTAAAGCCATCAGAAGCACAAATTCAAGTTTACGAAGATTCTACCAAAGTGTGTTGACAAGGGGAGGTGGGGGGGGATGGGATGACTGGGTGATGGGCACTGAGCAGGACACTTGACGAGATGAGCACTGAGTGTTATACTATATGTTGGCAAATCAAACTCCAATAAAAAAAATATATAACAAAATAGGGGATCCTTGGGTGGCTCAGCAGTTTAGCGCCTGCCTTTGGCCCAGGGTGTGATCCTGGAGTCCCGGGATCGAGTCCCACGTCAGGCTCCCTGCATGGAGCCTGCTTCTCCCTCTGCCTGTGTCTTTGCCTCTCTCTCTGTGTGTCTCTCATGAATAAATAAATAAAATCTTTTAAAAAATTGAAAAAGGGGCTGAGTGAAGTAAGTCAGTCGGAGAAGGACAAACATTATATGTTCTCATTCATTTGGGGAATATAAATAATAGTGAAAGGGAATATAAGGGAAGGGAGAAGAAATGTGTGGGAAATATCAGAAAGGGAGACAGAACGTAAAGACTGCTAACTCTGGGAAACAAACTAGGGGTGATAGAAGGGGAGGAGGGCGGGGGGTGGGAGTGAATGGGTGACGGGCACTGGGGATTATTCTGTATGTTAGTAAATTGAACACCAATAAAAAATAAATTTAAAAAAATAAAAAAATAAAAAATAAAATAAAAATAATAAAATAATTAAAATAAATAAATAAATAAATAAATAAATAGATACACATGAGAAGTCTTGCAAAAAAAAAAAAATAATTGAAAAAGGGGATCCCTGGGTGGTGCAGCGGTATGGCGCCTGCCTTTGGCCCAGGGCGCGATCCTGGAGACCCAGGATCGAATCCCATGTCGGGCTCCCGGTGCATGGAGCTTGCTTCTCCCTCTGCCTGTGTCTCTGCCTCTCTCTCTCTCTGTGACTATCATAAATAAATAAATAAAAATTTAAAAAAAAAATTGAAAAAGGAAAAATGTATGAAATAAAATTAAATCTTAAAAATGTGTTGACAGAGTTAGTTATTTTAGTTAACTAGATTTAAGCACTGAAATTGACTTTTTTGAATCTCAATAATTATATTTCAAATATCAATATCAAAAATTAGGAGTAATTATAATCAAATAATTATGCATATTATTAAAATCAATAATTTTAAAGATATCAATATAATTATGATTAAGTGAAGGAAATTCTGTCCAGGATGTTTTGTCTAATCTTGCTATACAACTATATTACTTCCAAACAAATCAAAATTTGGCTAAACTGGAAACTGCTGTCACCGACCACTCTGTTGATAAAAACGTGATGGGGCACCTGAGTGGCTAAGGGGTTGAGCCTCTGGCGTAGCCTCTGGCTCAGGTCATGATCCCAAAGTCCTGGGTTCAAGTCCTGCATCAGGCTCCCCACAGGGAGCCTGCTTCTCCCTCTATGTCTCTGCCTCTCTTTCTCTGTGAGATAAATGAATATGAATAGATAAAATCTTTTTTTTTTAAGTGATAAAAGACCAAAAAATAGAGCTCCAATGATGACACCCCTTCCAAGCACAAGCTACTTGCAAATTCTCTATCTCAATCTTAGCAGGCTAATGGGAATCATAAAATAAGCTGTCTCTAGGTTTCCGCACACAGTCACAGCACCAGGCACCCAAATCAGGCAGCATGCATAGCAGCATAACTGCTGAGTATAATTAAGACCGAACTCCTAGCTGGGGAAGAGCGCTGATCCATGTAGATTTTCTCAGGCAGTGCAGTGCTTAGCCTGTAGAGTACTTGGAACCATTACTGGACCGCAAGTGACTGGAATAGGTGAAGGAGGAAGTGTTAGAGAGATAAGCAGGTGGTGGTGAGGAAAAAGGATGGTAAGTACAGAGAATCCTTTTAAGAAACCTGGCTGTAAAAAGTAAGAGATAGGGATCTGGCTTGGAAAGCACCTAGTCATCTTCTTATTCCCAGGTTCTGGATTCTTTTAAACATGCAGGAGTATGATTAAATTTCTGTTTTAGAACCTAGCTTCAGGATTACTCATCTATGTGCTCTACTTAACAATGTCCAGACATCTCAAATTTCCAGAGATAAGCCAGATGGCCACCACTTTGTCTTGTTGATTTCATGAGTAAACCACGTGCTCTATATTTGCTTGGAAAACATGTCAGGACTATAGTTAATGCATTCAAAAGTTTGAATAAACCCTTCTTATTTTTTATTTTTCTTTCACTTAAGTGGTATACCAATTTGTCATGATGAAAGCTTGCTTGAATTGCTAAAATAACAAAGTCTTTGAAATAAGTATTTGGAGTGATGGTCTTATATTTTAAATACTTAGGAAAATATGGAATTATTGTGTGGATACCAACAATACTATTTGTCTGAATCTTTATAGATAGACAGCCAAGGTGCTTGAACCCCTACATGCTAAAATAATTCCAAGTAAATATACTTGCATAAGTTTAAGGGCTAACAAACACATTATTTACATTTAGGCTGTTTGAGGACATTAAGAGTAGAATAACTATACCAGATAAACTCTGTATTTATAGGTATTTAACATTTGTTTTAAAGATTTTATTTATTTATTTGAGAAAGAATGAGAGACCACAAGCAGGGGGAGTGGCAGAGGGAGAAGGAGAAAGCTCCTTCCCCTCTGAGCAGGGAGCCTGACTCAGGGCTTGATTTCAGGACCCTGAACCATGACCTGAACTGAAGAAGTAAGACACTTAACCAACTGAGCCACCCAGGCACCCCAGTATTTAACATCTTAACAGCAAAAATGGCACATTTTCTTAAAAAGACCTCATGAATTTTAAATATTTCATATGCTCTAATAACTTCTCATAGTCAAGCAGGTTAAGATATAAAACTGAAATGGAAGACTATCTTATCCAGAAACTCAGGAGCCAGAAACTGACAGGCTAGCAGCATGGCATCCTGGGTGCAGGCCACCGCGTTCCCAGGGAACCTTGAGGAAACATGGCAGAAACAAACACCAGAAGCCAGTGAAGCACTGGGCTGACAGAGCACAGCTATGAAGTCAGACAGGCCTGTGTTTGAACAAGCCCCTGTTCTGCTACTTCTTAGGTTTAAGCCATAACCATCAGCCAACTGTTCTTGACCTACGCAACTGGCAAGTGTGACTTGAGCAGCTTCCCTGCCTCTGTGTCTTCATCTATGAAGTGATGGTATGTGTTCCCCACAACATTCACATGTTGAAGTCCTGTCCCTTGTTATCTCAGAATGGGATCTTATTTAAAGACAGGGTCTTTACAGAGTTAGTCAAGTTAAAGTGAGGTCTTCAGCATGGGCCCTAATCCAATACAGTGGTGTCTTTATAAAAGGGGGAAATTTGGATACAAAGACAGACACACACACAGGCAAGACAGACATCTACAAGTCAAGGAGTGATGCCCAGAACAGACCTTCCCCTCACAACCTTCAGAAGGAAACAGGTCTGCCCACAGCTGGACTTCACACTTCCAGCCTCCAGAACTGAGACAAGAAATTTCCATCATGGAAGCCAGCTGGTTTGAGGTACTTTGTTGTACGGCTCTAGGAAACCAACACATATCAGGAGTATAATTGGACCTGCACCTCGCAGGGTGGGACAATGCAGATAAAACACTCATCACTGTACCAACTACATTAGAGTGAGAACTCAAATAAATAAAAAGCTTTCATCGTTGCCACTATAGCTTGATGCTTCACCTGTAATACTAGAATCACAGTGGGATTCTCACCACACACAAGAACTTTCCTCTAGCCTGGTGCAGCACCTCCAGGGCCTACACTATACAGTCTCCACTCTGCAAGTTCCCTTCCCCACTTTGCTCATGTGGCCAGCAATTTTCATTCTCAGGTTGCTTCTCAAATATCACCTTCCCCAGGAGGCCCTCCTCACATAGTCACCACCTCAGGCCTTCTGCTCCCATCCACACAAGTGGTAGGTACAGCAGTGCACTGCTTCCACAGCAGTGCAGTTACTGATTCCAAATTAGACTCCCAGGCCCCCCAGGGATGAGCCTTTTATCCCTCTAAATTTCCCTTAGGTGTGCTGCTTGAGATGCTCATTAAACGTTTGAGGAAACAATCCCTTCACCACAGGTAAGGAAAGTGGCCACATATACCATCTATAAACAAGCCCATGCTCTAAACTAGCTCTTTCTAGTTTAACAGTTCTCTAAAGTATGGTCTGGAAATTAAGTATGGTCTGGCTGGGAACTTGTTAGAAATGCATACTCCTGGGCCTTATCCCACACTGACTGAGGGGTGAGACCCAGGGACCTGCTTGAATCAGTCCTCCAGGAGTTTCTGATGTCCTAAAGTGTGAGCACTACTACTGTGGACCTATGCGATTCAGTGTGAGGAGGTCTGGCTGCTGGCATGAGCTCCCTAAGTGTTCCGACAGACTGGGGAGCCCCTGGGGAGACAGGATGACAGAGAGACTCTCAGGTGCATAGAAGTAAAAGTGTTTAAGTTTCCACCTTCAGCTGGCTTTCCTTTTTTTTTTTTTTTAATTTTATTTATTTATGATAGTCACACACACAGAGAGAGAGAGAGAGAGGCAGAGACACAGGCAGAGGGAGAAGCAGGCCCCATGCAGGGAGCCCGACGTGGGATTCGATCCCAGGTCTCCAGGATCGCGCCCTGGGCCAAAGGCAGGCGCTAAACCGCTGCGCCACCCAGGGATCCCTCAGCTGGCTTTCCTAAGCCTGTATTATGGGGTGAGTCCATGATAACTCTGAGATCCCTAAATCACCTAACAATGAGAAGAAGCTAATGTCTAAGAAGTGAAGCTCTGCTCAGATTCACATACTTCCAGAAGACTAATGATCAGAAACCTCAGGTCAAGGAACAGGAGGAGATACAGGAACCCTCCTCCACCCATGCTAGGCATTGGATGCTAACGGACCCTAACATTCTTGCTTGGACAGGACCTAAGAATCCTTAACTCCAGGCAGTCACCATCAATGGATCAGAACAAGCTCTTGATGGGGCAGCCCGGGTGGCTCAACGGTTTAGCGCCGCCTTCGGCCCAGGGTGTGATCCTGGAGTCCCAGGATCGAGTCCCACATCGGGCTCCCTGCATGGAGCTTGCTTCTCCCTCTGCCTGTGTCTCTCCTCTCTCTCTCTCTCTCTGTGTCTCTCATGAATAAATAAATAAAATCTTAAAAAAAAAAAAAAAAAAAAGAACAAGCTCTTGAGAAACATCTGCTACTATCCTGAGTTTAGGAGTTAAGTATCCAAGCTCTGTAGAGTTAGTATAACTCAGTATATACAGTCAGCTGTTACTAGAGGAATCTCACTGAAGTTGGGGATCAGGGTCTGTGCAACCTTGGGAAAATCACTTAAAATCTGTGAATCTCAGAGATTTTATTTGTAAATAACACCTTTCCTTTCAGGGTTGTTTTGAGGTTAAACAATATGGGTAAAAGCACCTTGCCCAGTGCCTAGCAAATAAAAAGCTCCTAATAAATGCTTGCTGGATCTGAAACTAAGATGATGTGAGATGCTCTGGAAAAAATCCTTGCCACCCAAGTTCACCTGAGGCTAAGTCACCCCAGGAAACCAAGCTTAAGTTTTTACACAGTTAAGAGCTTTGGAGCAAGGCTCTGTCTTGGGCAAACTAACTGACATCAAAGGACCTGTGGTCAGTAGTACAGGGAATGAGAACCAGAGAAGTGTTTATTAGAAGGGGCTTGTTTGAGTCACAAAGAGCCTTCCCCCCTCCTACAGACAATGAATGCCAGTACCATCCCCCTTTGCCACACCCCACACTGCTCCTATAATTCATTTGACAAAATCAATAGATCCTACCCAGAAGTCTAGTTTCAGGAAAACTGCTGGACTCTTGGTAAGCATCTGTCTTCTTATGTTTGGAAACTTTAAGAGCTCCATAGAGAACATCTCAGCAAACAGAACTCACTCCAAGCCCTGTCAGCTTAGTGGAAACCAAGGGCTTCCCCACAAGTGTCCCCATTTGGAACTAGACTCCGAGAGAGTGTGCCTAGTTCTTGCTATATATACTTTAGCTCATTTAGCGTCACATTGACCCTCTCTTTCACAGATGATGGATCTGAACTCAGAAACATTAAGGCATGTGCAGGAACACTGGGATTTGCTCTCTGCTACCCTGGCGTGTGCCATTCACACTCTATTAAACTCAAGCTCTGACAAAGAGCTAGAATCTACCCAGGCAGGGGTTTTAAGCTCAAACAGACAGGAATTATGAAACAAGCACATGAAAAAAAAAAATTCCACCCTCATTCCAGTGGACCACGTACTGGCCTATAATCAGGGGTTAAAGTATAACTAAGAGCAAACACATCCCAGCATCTGTCAAAATAAAATGTAATGCCCTGTAAATCTCATTTAATTCCTACTTAAAATTGAATCAGTAAATAGATAATACTCACTCTTAGTTCTTTCACTAAAAGCTTGTACATAATTAATCTTTGGAAGCCAGTGCAACCGATGTCTTTAATATTTTCAGCAAAGTGCTTACCACAGTTACATAATTCTGCTACCTCAAAGATAATGGAAAAAAACAGGACTTGCTAGAATGACCTATAACCCCAGGCACTAAAATACCTTGCCAAGCATTTATTCTGAACCACAGGAGTTAGATTTATATACTCTGGCCAGGAAGGAGCTCAAATTAATTCTCATCCAATCATGGCAAAGTTATACATGTCAATTCAGACCACAAATGCATGTATGATGTCTCTGCTCCTTGGTAAATACCATGTTACAAGGAAATTTTCTGATATTGAACAGTTCCTCTATCAGCAACATAGAAAAGGGTGCCCTTGACTACCTCTAAGATGCGAAATCATTTACATCGAACTTTAGGTGGAGGAAAGCCAGTAACCAGGTTGATGAGAGAAAAAAGCAAGTACCTGGAAAAGCAGGCTGCCTGCCAGCGCACGTCTGTGCTCTGTGGAATGCTCGTGCCAGGAGGTACAGCCGAAGGGCCAATCCCACTCGCAGGGAGACGATAATAACGTGGTACTCCGCACCCTGAAAAAGACAGAGTGGTTAAAAATCCAACATACTTCCAGCACAGTAAGATCTTGGGAAGTGCACTGAAGTTCACATACTGTGTGATTCAGCCATTTATAACATGGCTTTTAATATACTTACAGAGTTAAGCAACCATCACCAAAATCCATTTTAGAGCATTCTCATTACTTCAAGAAAGAAACCATGGGCCACCTGGATGGCACCATCAGCTAAGCCTCCGACTCTTGATTTTGGCTCGAGGGTCACGGAATGGCGCTCCACGTTGGGCTCCACGCTCAGTGGGAGTCTGCTTGAGATTCTTTCCCCCAACCCTGCACACTTCTCTTTCTTTCTCTCTCTCAAATAAATAAATATTTAAAATTTCAGGTGACAAGAATACTTAGCAGGTGGGAAAATATCTGGAGAAAACTTTTTAAATTACAATTAAATACGCTTAACGTAAAATTTTCCATTTTAAAGTAAACAATAGCGGGGCACCTGGACGACTCAGTCAGTTAAGTGTCTGACTCTTGATTCAGCTCATGTCATGATCTCAGGGTCCTGGGATCAAGCCCTGCTTTGGGCTCAGTACTCAGCAGGGAGTTTGCTTGAGAGTCTCCCTTTCCCTCTGCCCCTCCTCCACTTGTGCATGTGCTCTCTCGCTCTCTCTCTCTCTCTCAAATAAATGGATAAATCGTTTTTAAAAAATAGAGAAAACAGGGCAGCCCGGATGGCCCAGTGGTTTGGCGCTGCCTTCAGCCCAGGGAGTGATCCTGGAGACCTGGGATCGAGTCCCACGTTAGGCTCCCTGCATGGAGCCTGCTTCTCCCTCTGCCTGTGTCTCTGCCTCTCTCTGCCCCTCTCTCTCATTCTCTCTCATAAATAAATAAATAAAATCTTTAAAAAATAAAAAATAAATGAACTGCACAAGGAGTTAAGCTCACTTCTGGGTGAGGCCTGGGCCCCAGGAGCTTCACACAGGGCAGTCATGTCCAGTGGGAGGAAGAATGTGGCTTCTCACCAGTTCTGGGCATACTCTTCTGTTTGCTAGACAAAGTGATATTGTGGTATCTGTGCAAAACACTCCCTACACAATGAAATAGAAATAAAGGATAATGTCAATTTTATTTATACAGGCAGGGGACACATTTCCCTTCTCTTCCAAGCATCAGCAGGAAATGTAGGCACTGGCTAAAGCAACGCCATCTGGACATCCTACAAAGCAAGCAACAGGATTACAGCCCAGCACAGGCATGGTTTCTATTATTACTTCCAAAGATAAATAAATGGCCAGCAAATCAAGATGGGCTTTCTTATGCTTTTGGCCTTACCATGAAATTTTTCTACAGGTATCAGCTCCAAAAAGTGCTTGTTTCTTGTATTGAAACAGGTTGCTTTTTAATTAAATCAGTCTTCCACATTTCTAAAACATCTTGGTTTTAACTTTCTTTGATAATATTCCCAAGGTTTTTGACATGTATAGGAACCACCAACAATCAACCATGTCTAAAATACACCAATATTGACTAGGCCTACTTTTAAATTGAGAAATAGCTTGTGAAAGAACTAAACTATATTCATATGTATAGAGTTTTCAATAGCATTGACAGATACGTAAAATTAATGTCAAGAAACATGAAAAACTTGACAAACTTTTTTTTTTTTTTTTGGACAAACTTTTAAAAGGGAAATCCAGGGCTGCCCGGGTGGCTCAGCGGTTTAGCACCACCTTTGGCCCAGAGTGTGATCCTGAAAACCCAGGATGGAGTCCCACGTTGGGCTCCCTGCATGGAGCCTGCTTCTCCCTCTGCCTGGGTCTCTGCCTCTCTCTCTCTCTCGAATAAATAAATAAAATCTTTAAAATAAAAAATAAACAGTAGTTTATTAAAAGGGGGGGGGGATCCCTGGGTGGCTCAGCGGTTTAGCGCCTGCCTTCGGCCCAGGGTATGATCCTGGAGTCCCGGGATCGAGTCCCACATCAGGCTCCCTGCATGGAGCCTGCTTCTCCCTCTGCCTGTATCTCTGCCTCTCTCTCTCTCTCTCTCTCTCGAATAAATAAATAAAATCTTTAAAATAAAAAAAAGGAATAAAAGGGAAATCCATAGGTGGATCAGTATTTTTAAGTTTGAATGTCAATTCCTTTAAACATTTTTTTTTTTTTATTTGTGACTATACTGAAACTGAGTTAAGCACTGGCAAGTGTTTGCTGAGCACCTATCATGTCTCAGGCATTGGGGTAAATGTGCACACGGAGAAGCCATTCATTTTTTTTTTTAAGATTTTATTAAAATGTACATGTGAATGAGAAACAAGACACCAAACTGCTCTGCAAGATTTAGAACTGATTAGTGAAATTTTTTTAATTTTTTTTAAATTTTTATTTATTTATGATAGTCACAGAGAGAGAGAGGCAGAGACACAGGCAGAGGGAGAAGCAGGCTCCATGCACCGGGAGCCGGACGTGGGATTCGATCCCGGGTCTCCAGGATCGCGCCCTGGGCCAAAGGCAGGCGCCAAACCGCTGCGCCACCCAGGGATCCCCTGATTAGTGAAATTAATCAGGAGGAGATAACCCCTGCTAGAATTCACAGAAGGGAGAGTTTGTTAAAAGCTTAATGAAGGATATTCCATGTCCAAAGGAAGACTGTTAGGTGAAAAGGGAGTCAGCAAACAAAAGAATGAGAACCAGCAGAACAATGTTTAGTCCATGTGTATTTAAAGAACTCAAAGTATTACAGATACAAGAAAGATCTCATTGTCCTGTGACATTGTGCTATTTCATCAGGTTTCAGAGAATGTCTCTTAAAAGAGAGAGAACGAGAAAGAGAGAGAGAGCACATTCAACTTTCTTTATTAAGAATCACTTTGGGGGATCCCTAGGTGGCTCAGCGGTTTAGCGCCGCCTTCAGCCCAGGGTGTGATCCTGGAGACCCAGGATCGAGTCCCACATCAGGCTCCCTGCAGGGAGCCTGCTTCTCCCTCTGCCTGTGTCGCTGCCTCTCTCTCTCTCGTTAATAAATAAATAAAATCTTTAAAAAAAAATCACTTTGGAATGAATAGTTTGACTTCTAGTTTGGCTTGACTTGGGGAAATGAGGAGAAGCAGAGATGGTTTTACTTAGGTTACTCACTCATTCCAATGGCTAGAAAAGGTTATCTCCAAAAAGAAATTAATAATGTGGCAATCCATTTACACATCTGAATCCTGTGGGTCTGTTTAGGGAGAATCCCTTAAGGAATGATCTTGAGCCAGAAACCAAGAACATCCAGTTGCTGTCTGAGGGCCAAGCCCTCAATCATGGTGACTCAAATGAGTCTCGGTTTCACAGTTGTAAAAATCAAAGACCAAATTAGAATTAGGGAGTGATGAAGATATAGACACATGTTGCACCTCTCTAATTTTCCATATTAGTATGTCCCTAATCAATCACAATATTTCTTTTCTGCTAAGCTCAGACTTGACCTGGGTACTCTCCCTCACTCGACACTCTCAGCAGCCCACACATCAACTGGCTTTGGTATGCCATAAGAAACCTGTCTGCTGTCTGTGACAAAAGGTCTTCCCAGCTCTTAACTTCCAACATTCTGGAACAAAAGTCCAAGCTACAGTATGCCCCATCTTTAGGGGCTACTTACAGAACCATATTTGGTCATTATGACATGTTTTCCATGGCCCTCACTAAACATTAACCCACATGGACTCTCCCAAGGTCACTATATACCCTTTGCCCTCTTGGCACATATATACACTTTCTTTCCCTCTTACGACAGAATAAAACAGTTAATAATGATGATGATGAGGTCTCGGGATTCCATTCGAAAGCATCCCTAAAATCCCTAAAATTTCTTAGGGATATCTAATGTATTTCTAATAAAAATTACCTTTTGCAGATTGGGAAAAAATCTACTTAAATCAAATGTCTCAACAGCAGCACTCTTGACATTTTGGGCTGGATAATTCTTTTGTCCATTTTAGGATGTTGGACGGCATCTCTGACTTCCACCCGCTAGATACCAGCAGCAACTCCCCAGGTTATTATAGCCAAAATTTTACCCAGATGTTGCCAAATGTCCCCCAGGAGGCAAATCCTGCCCCCTCCCTCCCTCCTTTGAAAACTTCTGACCTAAATGATTATAGTAATTCTCTTAGAGAGATACAATTACAAATGATTTTCCCCCTTATTTTTTTGTATTTTTAAAATCTTGCTTAATGAATGTATATTGTTTATATGATAAAAATAAGCTAATGACTTGGGACAGCTGGGTAATTCAATTAGGCTAAGTGTCCCACTGTTGATTTCAGCTCGGGTCATGATCTCAGTGTAGTGGGATGGAGCCCCACATTGGGCTCTGAGCTGGCCATGGAGGCTGCTTGGGATTCTCTCTCTCCCTGCCCCTCCCACTCGTGCTCAAGCGCTCTCTCTCTCCCGCTCTTGCTCTCTAAATAAATAAACCTTAAAAAAAAAATAAGTTGTGACTTTCTATTTTTTAAAAAGAAAGAGCATTAGCTATATAGATGCCTCTAGTTAGTCCTTGAGTGAAAACCGATATGTGGTTCATTCAATTTAAATATTCAGTTCAGGAGCAGCCCTGCGTGGCTCAGCGGTTTAGCGGTGCCTTCAGCCCAGGGCGCGATCCTGGAGACCCAGGATCAAATCCCACATCAGGTTCCCTGCATGGAGCCTGCTTCTCGCTCTGCCTGTGTCTCTGCCTCTCTCTCTCTCTGTGTCTCTCATGAATAAATAAATAAAGTCTTTTAAAAAAAATTAAGTTAAGTGGCTCAGTCGGTCAAGCGTCTAACTCTTGGTTTGGGTTTAGGTCGTGATCTCAAGGTCATGGGATGAAGCCCCATGCCGGGTTCCTGCTTGGTGGGGAGTCTGCTTGAGAGTCTCTCTCCATCTGCCCTTCCCCCATTCCCCCCACGCTCCTGAGCTCTCTCTCAAATAAATAAATAAATCTTTAAAAAAAATTAAAAATTGAGATGTCTGGGTGTCTCAGGAGTTAAGCATCTGCCTCTGGCTCAAGGCATGATCCTGGAGTCCCGGGATAGAGTCCCACATCAGGCTCCCTGCAGAGAGCCTGCTTCTCCCTCTGCCTGTGTCTCTGCCTCTCTCTGCCTCTCTCTCTCTCTCTCTCCCCGTGTCTCTCATGAATAAATAAATAAAATCTTTTTAAAAAATTAAAATTAAGTTCAGTCCCTAAAAATACTATCTGCCATTTAACACCTTAAATTAAACTTCTCTTCAATGTGTAAAAGACACAAAAGGGACTTTAGAGAAGAAAATAGGGATCCAGGACTCTAACCATTCAGAAGAAAACATCTAAACCTTTCTTCAGCATGGTTAATTAGTGGGGCATTAGAAAGAGACATAAAGCAAAATAAAAAGTATTGATCCAAAACATTCCACATGTACACTTTAATCAGAACAATACTTGCATCGTAGGAAAAAAATAAGGCACACTGACTCATCTTTAAGAACTGCTCTATGTATAGACCATGTAAAAAAGAAAAAGTCAAAATCAGAAAATTAAAATATCCAAATGTAAAAAACACCCGTTACTTCATCTTCTTGGCTGCTAGACTAAAATTTTTCTTAAGAGTTATTATTACCATGCATTGTATTACTATTTTAATTCTGTCTGTCAAGGCCCTATGTGCTAGGAAGAAACAAGTTCTCAGTGAAGAACTCCCCCACCTATTACTCTTAGGACAGGGATGACCCTTCCCCTTTGTCTAGAACCCCCCAAACACACACAAAGCATCTTCCGCCCTCCTCTGCTTACCCGGGGTGCTGCCAGAGATTCACATGTCTTCTGCTCTCAGGA
Source organism: Canis lupus dingo (assembly GCF_003254725.2). Classification (NCBI taxonomy): domain Eukaryota; kingdom Metazoa; phylum Chordata; class Mammalia; order Carnivora; family Canidae; genus Canis; species Canis lupus. Next base: position 88,362,005 of record NC_064243.1, read on the forward strand.
AGAAGCTCTCTTTTGTTAAGTGGGGTGATACCCACTGCGGCTTCCAGGATGGCCATGTACTTCTTGTACCTCATCTTGTCTCTCTCAGTAAAAGGTCATGTACATTTTGGGCACTGATCAGCTGAAGCAATCGAAGTAATCTTTGCGCTACCCAAAGCCCCTGTGCTTTTAGATGTTCTGTGTACCCCTCACTGTGTACCCCTACAGTGTGGGGTGAGGGTGGTGGCAAGGCTGAGGCCAAGCCACAAATAAATTAAAAAAAAAAAAAAAGAAAGAAAGAAAAAGAAAAGGCTCATTCGGATTTCCCTGCAACGTCAGTATTATATAAGGCTAAAGAATTTTGAATAAAGCACTAATGAAAATGACTTGCAGGACAACCGTGGTTCTAAACACAGTAATCTAACATACACTCCCCAATTAATCCGCACATAAATCTTTGAGGCTGCTAATCCTTCAAGTACTAATGGCACAGGAGGTGATTTATTTCAAGGTCTGGAAATAATTGGTCCAAAAAGCCTGCATGCCTCTGGATGAACTAAAACCAGAAACTGATTTGCTCCTTCTACTTCTATCTGAAAAGCTGTGCTTTGACAAATAAGGAGTTCCAGTTGTCATTTTATAGCAAAGCATTTCTAAATGCTATAAACTCCTTGCCTGAAAAAAAATAAGTTAAAATTAAAAAAAAACTCCTTGCCTGAGTCAATAGCAAAGATTAATTAATTGAGACACAATTAAAAAAAATTTGAGACACAATCCTGTTTGGGTTGGGTTTTTTTTTTTTTTTTTTAATTTCTTTTAAAATACTTCTATAATGCAACATAGGCAAGCTCCCATAGCACAAAAATATATCGTCTGGAGATGGTGAGACTACCACTTCCTTGTTGTTGTAAATGTCTCCCTTCAGCTTGGAGGACCTTTCTTGCCCTCTTTCTTTCTTTTTTTTAAGATTTTATTATTTATTCACGAGAGACACACAGAGAGAGGCAGAGACACAGGCAGAGGGAGAAGCAGGCTCCCTGCAGGGAACCTGATGGGGGACTCAATCCCGGGACCCCAGGATCACAACCTGAGCTGAAGGCAGACGCTCAACCACTGAGCCACCCAGGCACCCTAATTCTCTCTTTTCTCAATAGCAAGTTTCTTCGTCTTTATCTTTTTTTTTTTTTTAACCCGAATGACCTAAATCAGTGGTCTCCAAAGTGGGATGTACATGCCAAAAGTCCTTGGAGTATTGACAGAAAATGCTAAACCATCTATTTCCTATTTTCTCTCACCCATCAAAAATTTAACTTGAAAAAAAAATTTAACTTGAGTGTGTTTATACCCTGAGACTAATAATAAACCATATGTTAACTAACGTGAATTTAAATAAAAGCTAAAAAATAAAAATAATTTTAAATTTTTTTAATTTTTTAAAGATTTTATTTATTTATTCATGAGAAAGGCAGAGACATAGGCAGAGGGAGAAGCAGGCTCCATGCAGGAAGGACTCTGGGATCAAGCCCTGAGTCAAAGGCAGACGCTCAACCGCTGAGCCACCCAGGCGTCCCTAAAAATTTCTTGATTTAAAAATAGATATGCCAGGGATCCCTGGGTGGCGCAGTGGTTTAGCGCCTGCCTTTGGCCCAGGGCACGATCCTGGAGACCCGGGATCGAATCCCACGTCGGGCTCCTGGTGCACGGAGCCTGCTTCTCCCTCTGCCTATGTCTCTGCCTCTCTCTCTCTATCATAAAAATTTTTAAAAAATTAAAAATAAATAAAAATAGATATGCAAGTTATAAATTACTATACTCATATATATTGCAGGGTGTCCTTAAAAATGTGATGGGGTGTCCGAGCAAACAAGTTTGAAGGTCAGTGATTTAAATAACCCTTCGATCCTTTCAAGCCTCAATTTCCCATTTAGAAGACAAGAGGCCTGACCAGACGAATGCAGTCATATTTCAACAACAACGAAAGACTAAGAACTCCCACTTCACTTGGCCTGATTATACAATGAATATCATCTAACCACAGCAGAGTGGTGAAAACAAGGGGTAAACCACTTGGTCTCAGAATATTTCATTTCCATAGTATTCATGAATATTACTCCCACTGGTTGTTCCGTAAACAATTAGTACCAGTTAGTCACAGGAATTCTTTTATAGGCTGAACTTGGTTTGCTACAGCTGCCACCGCTGAAAAAAGCTACAATACAGCCTTCATTTAATCATACAGGAAGATGTAATTATACTTACACAACAGTCTTTGTTCTAACAAATTGTATTTCTAATGACGCGTGATAAAAATTACTATACAGCCCTCTCAAATAAGAAAGGAAGCCTGAGCTAGCAACAACAAAAAAAATCAAGTTAAACTCGTTATCCATTGGCAGCTGTTTTACTTGGGTGAAAGTGACACAATACTTTATAAGTGACACAATACTTTATAAATGGCCTGTTTCAACGTTTCATTTTCTATAGGAATTTCGTATGCATTTAACACACATCTTAGGATGCCTGGGGAGCTCAGCAGTTGAGTGTCTGCCTTTGGCTCAGGGTGTGATCCCAGAGTCCTGCATCGGGCTCCGCATGGGGCTCCGCATCGGGCTCCCTGCATGGAACCTGCTTCTGCCTCGGCCTGTGTGTGTGTTTCTCTCACTGTGTCTCTCATGAATAAATAAAACCTGAAAAAAACAAACAAACAAACACACACACACATACAACTTATGAAGTGATTCTTATCTATGATGACCTCATACAAAACTAAAATGGGGTCTTTGATGAGGAAAAGAACTCTGTCCTAGCAAATAATTAGGAAGAATTTGCTTTCTTCCATAAAGGGATTGTTCTGTTTTATAATTAATTTATCCATTTAAAAAACTGTCATCTTTGTGCGATCGCCTTCATAAGACAATGCAGGACAATAACATAGAAAACAAATATCTAGCCTAAATACCCCCACTCAGATATGTACTTATATGACATTTTATTTATAAGTCTAGAGACTCTTCAGAAATATGTATTTATTTAGTTAATTCCCTTCGAATTCTAGAAATTCTTTACAGCTGCAACTGTCTGATTTTATTTTTTTATTTTTTTAAAGATTTTATTTATTTATTATGAGAGACACAGAGAGAGAGAGAGGCAGAGACACAGAGGGAGAAGCAGGCTCCAAGCAGGGAGCCCGATGTGGGACTCGATCCTGGGACTCCAGGATCACGCCCTGAGCCGGAAGGCAGACACTTAACCACTGAGCCACCCAGGTGTCCCCAACTATCTGATTTTTAAAATCACTTATCTGGGGGATCCCTGGGTGGCTCAGCGGTTTGGCGTCTGCCTTTGGCCCAGGGCGTTGAGCCTGGAGTTCCGGGATCGAGTCCCACATCGGGCTCCCTGCATGAAGCCTGCTTCTCCCTCTGCCTGCGTCTCTGCCTCTGTGTGTGTTTCTCATAAATAAATAAATAAAATCTTTTTTAAAAAATCACTTATCTGTTTAAAAACATGACTCTAGGTCTACATGATCCAAAAAAAAAAGCTTCTGAGTCAGGATAAGATACTCAAGGATACTTTAGTCTACATGATTAAAATTGAACATAAAAATTCACAGACCAGACTGGTGTTCCCTTTGAACTGATTATTTATACTTTATTTCTGCTGGAGTGGACATCCTTCTTTCCTGGGTATTTTAACTGTTCTTGTGCTTTAGAAGTATAAAAATGGAAATGAACTAATGTCCCAAATGGGCTGTTTTACAGGGTGTGGTCTGCTTTTCAGGGAGCTGGAAAAAGCCCTAACTAAAAGTAGAAGAGTTGCGGGAAACCGCTATTTTTTTTTAAGCTTTACTGCAAATAAACCATATGACTTTATGCAGCCCGTTATATTATCTACTCACTTAATATCTTCATGTATAATATATTTTTACGTATTGGCTACTCAAGTGACCGATCAGAGTCACTGTAAGAAAAACAAGCTACACGATGTAAAAGAATCACCAGAGTTCTTGAACGTTAGCTGTGGCTCTCCCAGATTCACCCGCCTCTGTCCAAACCCATCTGCTCTCTTCAGTCATCTTCAGAATACACTCACTACTGGGTTTATTCAAACCATTCAAACTTCAACTAGATGCCACCAAATGCATCATTTTAATCCTATCCTTCCCAACCCAATACTTGTCTGAAATCACCTCCTGCCCAGCCCGCAGCCACCACCACTTCTTGCCTTTTTCTGTTTCTTGAATCCTTGTCTTGGGTCACCTGGCATGAGAGCTGGAAGCCATCCTCACCTGGCCCCGTGGTGCCCACTCATAGCAGCCCCATGACACAGGGAGAGAGGTGTGTTTACATGGGAAGACTGGATCTGAGTCCCACCTCTGCTGTTTAACACCAACAAGTGATCTCCAACAAGTTACTTGACCCTTCTGAGCCTGTTTTATCATCTGTAAAACTGGAATAAAACCACAACACAGGGGTGGTTTTAATAATTCATGAGGATGATGTATATGCCTTCGATGCCTGTCATCCTTTCCTTCCTCCTTTCTTCCACCTCTGCCATCTGTTCTTTTTTCCACTCCCAAGACCTCTTCAAGGTGAGGTTTGTAGAAACCTTTCCTCGGGATGCCCGGGTGGCTCAGTGGTTTAGTGCCGCCTTCAGCCCAGGGTGTGATCCTGGAGACCTGGGATCGAGTCCCACGTCGGGCTCCCTGCATGGAGCCTGCTTCTCTCTCTCTCTGCCTGTGTCTCTGCCTCCCACTCTCTCTGTGTCTCTCATGAATAAATAAATAAAATCTTAAAACAAACAAACAAAACCTTTCCTCTCTTCTCTATAGGCTTACAAACTTCTGACCTGCCCATACACCCACAACTTCCTTCAGCACACAGTTGAAGAAGCAGAAAAGCCCAAGGTTGAATAGCTTTGTAGGAAAAAACAGAAACTGAAAAAAACAGGGTGGCTGAAGGGAACAAGGACCCAGGGGCTGGCGTGAGTGATGGAAACCCTGAAAAAGAGAACACTGGGTCTTGCAGGCCCTGCTCAGGTGGTATCCACCAACCACAGGGGTTCTCCCTTAAAATAGTTCCCAGATTTTTAACCTCTGCTACTGAATAATTAATAGCCAACATTAATATCACTTAATTGTTCCTCCCAAATTATATGCATACATCATAATTCATGGATTCCTCATTCCTAAGAAATAAAAAACTTTCCACCCCTCATGTGCAGGGAAATCGGCTCCCTGTTGCTTTTGGAAGAAACTGTGTTCGTGCTACATGTGTACTCTGAACCTAGAGCTGTAGGACTCTAGCACTTCTCTTGCTTGGGCACAGAAGAGCCAGGAGGCAATGCACAGAATTTAAAACACTGATGGGAGCTGGCTTCAGTCGAGAAGGGCTGGGCCATTAGTTGGATTAGGAGGATATTAGTCACTTCTGCTCTGCAATTTCAAGAAAGGTACAAAGTCTCTGGAACCTGTTAGGGACACCAGCTCTGAAGTGTTGAGCTATAACAGTCAGCTGCCAGCAGCTGGGAAGCGTAGTTCACACACAGTCCCCCTGCTGACACACCCCTCTGTTCCCTAGCCTGAACGGGGGTACCACACTGCCCAGGACTGAAATCCAGCTCCACCTCTAATGAGCTCTTATCCTGGTCAAGTCACTTAATGTCTCTTTGTCTCACTTTTTTTCATCTGTAAATGGGGTTAATAATAGAACTGATCTCATAATACTAAATCAGTTATTATGTGGAAAGTATTTAGCACATGTGCAGCATAGAGCATATACCATGTAAATGTGTTTTCTTTTCCTTGATAACTAGTTACAGCTTCATTTTTTTCCAGAAAGCTCTCTTTGGTTGAACCCCGCTACCCCCACATCCCCCAGACTGGGCTAGGTTACTCCTTCTTCTGCCCTCTCAAATACTTTCTGCTTCAATCTATCAAAACTGGAAACACAGTGAGTTTAAATTATGTGTTCAAGCACTTCCAGAGGATAGGGTGGGTCCTCTGGGCCATGGAAAGAGTTAATTAAAGGAAAGGAGTCCTGGCAGTTGAGGGTGTCGACTTCCACATGGATCCAGGCCTGACCCCAACCCTCTGCAGTAATGGCCTGCCTGGTTGTCAGAAACAGGTTTGATTCCAGGCAGAGCCCTGCTCAGGGATCAGTGTTGTGGCTGAGCTGGACACAGAGCCTCAGAGTGGAGCCCCATGGTGAGGAGCCTCATTCAGCCCTGAAACTATAATCCTGGTGAACCCAGAAGAGACTGTGGAGTTTAATCAGAAGAACCTGATTATGTGAGCCCCAGTCTCGCTCCTCCTGGGATATCAGTGGGAGGAGGCGGCGTGAGCCATGACAGCTGCTGTATTAACAGTTCACCTGGTTTCAGGCAGCTTTTCTTATTCTGTCTGAATTCGTTTGCTAGGGCTGCCTTAACAACGTACTGCAGACTAGGGAACTTAACTAACAGAAAACCTGCAACTTAATTATCTCATAGTTCTGAAGTCTGGAAATGCAAGAACAAGGTGTTGGCAGGGCTGGTTCCTTCTGAGGGCCATGAGTAGGGCTCTCTCCTTGGCTTATAGATGGCCCTCTCCATCCTGTGTCTTAACATCAATTTCCCTCTGTATGTGTCTGTGTCCAAACTTCTTCTTATAAGAACACTAGTCATATTGGATTAGGGCCCACCCTAATGATCTAATTTTAACTTGATTACCTCTGTAAAAACCCTATCTCCAAATAGGCCACATTCTGAAGTACTAGAACAGTACTTCATCCAGAAGAACAGAAATCCATCCCAACAGATGAATTTTAGGGGGTATTGGGGGAATACAATTCAACTCATAACACTGCCTGAAGTGACAAAAATGTAAAACTCTCATGAAGTTTTGCCCTGTGATGGAAAAAGACAGAAACCTAGAAGTACCTGATGGCCTGGACATGTCCAGCCTGGGATTTGGTCCAGCATAGGCCTCATAGCAAATCAACTAGTTAAAAAATCCTCCATGTTCAAGATGAGCCAATGCCTGATACTGTGAGAATGAGCTGGTCTCTGGTAGCAGAAGCTGAATCCATTAAAACAAGGATTCAAGAAGAATGCACTTAAAAGTATTCTGTACAGGGACACCTGGGTGGCTCAGTGGCTGAGCATCTGCCTTCAGCTAGGGTGTGATCCGGGGGTTCCCAGGATCAAATCCCCCATCAGGTTCCCTGCATGGAGCCTGCTTCTCCCTCTGCCTGTGTCTCTGCCTCTCTCTCTCTCTCTCTCTCTCTCTCTCTGTGTTTCTAGTGAATAAATAAATAAAATCTTTAAAAAAAAAGTATTATGTACAACTGAGAAAGACCAGTGATGTGCAGACAGCACTCTGCCCGTGTGTGGGGTCAGTGCAAGGGTCTGCCGAAACTCACTCATTAGAGATCAGCTTCTCTTGCAGGAAGAGAACAGGGTAGTAAGGTGGAATCAGGGGATGTAGTCTTTGTTCACAACAAGGCATGAAGATCGAGGAGGAAACTGACTCATTCTAAAATCAAGCATGTATCTCACCACCCAGGATGGATAGAAAAATCAATCTACACCCACGTTGTAGAAGAAGAGAACAGCAAAGCACACTTGACAGGTCATCCCAACAAAGCCAGATTGAGCAAGCCTGAATTTTAAGTGTGGTCCAGATCCTCCAGGAGAGGAAATGAAATGATGGGGCACTGTTGTGAAAAAAGAAATGGGGCTTAATGGGTTTATTACCCATGGAGGCAGAGCCAGAGGAGGAAAGGTCTGAAGCAAATAACAAGATGAGCGGTGAATACAAAGAGCTGGAACTCTACAGAAAGAGATTCAAAGACCTTGAGAAGCTGGAGGGACCCTTTCTTCTCCGAACCAGATTCTGTCCCTTGGGAAAAGAGCTCGTGATCCTCGGTTGAGAATAAGGGAGGCTGGACAAAAACTCACCCATTCAGGACGGAAGCTGCAGACCTGAGACAAAGAATATCCGAAAGGGCAACAAAACTCCAGCCACACCAATACAGTGAGAAGGCAGCGTTACCGTCCCCCTTTTACAAGGAGGAAACTAAGGCTTAGGGTTGAGAAGACTGCCCTAGATCACAGAGCCCCCAAGTCGCAGGGTCAGTACTCTAGGCCAGGTCTGACTTGTCCCTACTCTGTTCTAGTGCCTTCTAGACTGGATCCTCCTGCATCCAATGATCTGGATGGAGCATCTGCCCCGTGGTCCCTGGATCCCTGGTGCTGCTTCCTCTGAGACAGGAGGGTCTCACCCTCCCCTCACACCCTCCTCCTGGCTACAGGCTTTCCTCTTCTCTCTCCTTCCTCTTTCCCAATCTGCTGTTTCCAGGGGATCCCAATGTGAGGTTTGTAGAAAGAAAACACCCTCTTCCTTCTCCTTTTCCGGTAGCTCCACCACCATCACCACCACCACCATGCTGGCTCCACTGTCCTTCTTTTTTTTTTTTTTTTTTTTTTTTTAATTTTTATTTATTTATGATAGTCACACAGAGAGAGAGAGAGAGGCAGAGACACAGGCAGAGGGAGAAGCAGGCTCCATGCACCCGGAGCCCGACGTGGGATTCGATCCCGGGTCTCCAAAGACCCTGGGCCAAAGGCAGGCGCCAAACCGCTGCGCCACCCAGGGATCCCCCACTGTCCTTCTAATCCTCCTCTTCATGAGTTGGGTTTTCCCCTAGACATCTCAACCAGAAAACAGAAGACCTCCTGGGTTCACTGAGCTTCCATGTGCCCCCTAATAGTCAGGATCCTGAAACTCCACAAGATTCCTAAATCATGGGCAGCCCGGGTGGCTCAGTGGTTTGGCACCACCCAAGGCCTAGGGCGTGGTCCTGGAGACCTGGGATCAAGTCCCACGTCAGGCTCCTTGCGCCTGTCTCTGTCTGTCTGTCTGTCTGTCTCTCTCGCTCTGTCTCTAATGAAAAAATAAATAAAATCTTTTTAAAAATTCAAAATCATTTCATTTAAAATTTTCCTATATTTTGCTTTTTTTTTTTAGTTTATTCATGAGAGACACACAGAGAAAGAGGCAAACACAGGCAGAGGGAGAAAGCAGGCTCCAAGCAGGAAGCCCAATGCAGGACTCAATCCCAGGACCCTGGGATTATGCTCTGAGCCAAAGGGACGCTCAACCACTGAGCCACCCAGGCATCCCAAGGGCTCAATACATTTTAATTGGCTTTAAAAAATTATGTTTTTACAGACCGGTCTCCCTGAGCATTCTATGATGGGCCAGAAGGTAGGTACGATATCCTACTCTATCTTTGTATCTCTTGTACCTCTCCTTGCTCAGGAACCAGCACATGACAGATACCCAATACTGTTAGGTTTTACTTCCTCATTAAGAGGGCAGCAAGGTATAATGATTAAGACCCTGCACTCTAGAACCAGACTGCCTGTGTTTGAATCACAGCTTCAGGCTTGATTAGCTGAGTGGCCTTGGCAAGTCTTTTAAACTCTCTGGGCCTCAGTCTCCTCATCTGTAAAAGAGAATAATAATAGCACCCACCTGTTAAGATTGGGTGAGAATTAAATTTTACAAACATATGCAAAACTCTTAGGACCTGGACCAGATGAAGTGCCCATCCAAGTACTAGCCAGAATCATTCTTTCCTCAGCAAATACTTATCGACTTAGGTTCTACAGAGTTCATAACAGCGAAGAGTATTGTCAGACCAGCAGAGTGAGCACCTTGGAGCCCAGGACTGGAGGGAGGCAGGCAGTAGAGTCTACACCAACAAGCGTATGGCAGATGCTCTTCCTTCTGGCTAACACAGTCCTCCCCCTGCCCAGATGTCACTAAACCAGGATGTAGCAAACACATCCACCGTTCCAGTCACTGAGATAAGCATTCTACATGCATTACCTTGTTCGATTTTCACACCAGCTTAAGAAGTGGTTATAAAGTCTCCCTGTTTTCAGATGACACACAGGCACCATGTGACTAAGCAATTTGCCCCTGGCCATGCAGGTAATAAGTAGTGGAGGCGTGATTCCTACCCAGGTTGGTCTGATTATAAAATTCATGTCTTCTGACACCCACTAAGCCTGGGTAGGTGCCTTGGGGCCCTTGGTATGTCACCACCATAATGAAATGTAATTGCCACTTATTTGTCTCCCTCTAGAAGGTGGGTCTCACGAGAGCAGACTCTACTCTGCTCACCATTCTATCCCTAGCACCTGGCACATTGCCTGGTAGAGTACGGGGATCAAGAGCATGTGTTTAAAAAAAAAAAAAAAAAAAAAAAGAGCCTGTGTTAATAAATAAGTGCATGGGAGAGCAACTCTTGATCTCAAAGTCATGAGTTGAACCCCACATTGGGAGTAGAGATTACTTCTTTTTTAAGATTTTATTTATTTATTTACTTATTAAGATTTTATTTATTTATTCATGAGAGACACAGAGGGAGAGAGAGAGAGAGAGGCAGAGGCACAGGAAGAGGGAGAAGCAGGCTCCATGCAGGGAGCTGGACGCAGGACTCAATCCTGCATCTCCAGGATCAGGCCCTGGGCTGAAGTGGCGCTAAAGCACTGAGCCAAAAAATAAAAAAAATAAAATAAAAAATAAAGCACTGAGCCACCCAGGCTGCCCTATTTATTTATTTTAGAGAGAAAATTGGGGGCAGAGGGGCGGAGGGGAGAATCCCAAGCAGACTCCTCTTAGGACCCTGAGACCACAACCCCAGACAAAATCAAGAGTTGGATGCTCACCTGACTGAGCCACCCAGGCACCCCAGGACATTTTTTTTAAGTTATAATGAAAAGAATGAATGAACAGGGCTTTCTTTTTTAATGTGTACTGCCACCCTTCTTGTCCCTGCGGCGAAGGAATCCTAGCTGTCATCCTAAAATCAAAATCTGGGATGCCTGGGTGGCTCAGCGGTTGAGCGTCTGCCTTTGGCTCAGGTCATGATCCCAGGATCCAGGATTGAGTCCCGCATCAGGCTCCTTGCAAGGAGCCTGCTTCTCCCTTGGCCTGTGTTTCTCGTGAATGAATGAATAAAATCTTTTAAAAATAAAATAAAGATCTGAGTACAAACCCCAAGTTCATTTCCACCCTCCTGTAATTTGGTCAGACAGAGCAAAGCTCCCGTGGCACTGGACCCAAGCTGCATGGACAGACCCCTTCCTCAAGTGCAGGGCTCCTAGCACCATCCTCACCTTGCACCCTCATCCCCATCAGTATGCAAAATAGTTTTAACACACTTTGAAAAGATGCTTGTAAGATTGGCCCTTGGCTGGAGTCTGAAAACTTGATTTGGAGAAAATTCCCACCACTCCTAGAGCTGATAAGAGTGGCTCACTGCCCCTAAACTGTTTGCACAAACAATGTAATTTACCCTAATACCAGCTTCCCTTCTGGGAACCTGAACTTCTGGTACATGCTCTACAGGGAATGCTGACGTAGCCAAACCTAGACTTTGTTCCGTGTGCCTTTTCCCTTTGCCAATTTTGCTCTGTGTCCATTACTGTAATGGATGCATCACAGTACATGTACTAAGTCTTGTGAGTCCTCTTACAAATCACTGAAACTGGGGGTGGTCCTGGGGACTCCAAGACACCATCTCTGCAAAGGAGCCAAGTTGTAAAATGCTTCCTGTCCAATCCTGTCTGTGAAAGACAGGACTCACACACCCAGGGCCCACAGGAACCAGGCAGGAACGTAAAGATGTGCAACTGGATGAGTGGGATCTGGGACAAATAGATGAGTGTCAAATAGTCTGGGGCTAACTCAGCTCCTGGCCGACCAGCTAGTTCATAGCCACTGACAGTACATCCTCTCTTCTGCCAATGACAGGTACTGGCAAATGATAACACAGAACCCCCTGGGCAGGATTTGGCCTTCTTCCAAAACTCAAAAGAGAAATGCTCTGCATCCTCAGATACAATGAAGATTCCTTTAACATAAAATATAAAATAAAAGGGGATGTTTGTCTGGACTGCAAGAAACCAGCAGAAAAGGTGGAACACAGCTCAGCTTGAGAAGAATAAATAGCCCTGGGTCACCACGTCCTTCTTGGGTTTCTCTTCTGCAGCAAAGCTGACCTTCATGACATGGACTGTCAGCACCCACGCTCTGAATCGGCTTATACCAAGTCACACTAAGGAGACTCGACACGTGGTAGCACAGATCCTAAAGCTATTAAGCTGAGCAGCAAATACATGAAGGGAGGAAAAATAAAATTCAAGATCACTGCCTGCATAAACGAGTCTTGCCTCTGGTTGACATAGCTCACCTTGGTTCTAGGCAGAGTCCGACTGGTAGTGACAGACAAGAAGAGGGCGAGTGGTCAGTCATGACTTCAGGGCTATGGCTGAAGGACTAAAGGGGCCCCTGGTCTTATGAGAAAAGTTCACACTGGACCCTGCAGTCCCCAAGCAGCATATCCCACACCCCAGTAATGTTGGGCTTCCCAAAAGGCATAGAAAGGTCAGGACTGTAGTGCTACAGCACCCACTAGCCCACTAGCCCACTACCCGGTTACAGCCCGATCCCTCCCACCTCTGCAACCAATGCCCCACACATGCCCTCACTCCCCTGTTTACATAGAGTTCATGGGCTCCCGCTGGCCTGGGTCTCCTCATAGCCTTCTGCCCCTTCTTCCCATATCCCAGAGGCTTTTCTTCCTCCAGCATCCAGCCCCTACCCCATCCCTACATTTCAGTTCCCAGCACTTATGTCTGCCTCCCTCAGATGGTATCCACTTCCTAGGCCCCACCAAGCTCCTGTATGCACAGGGCACCCAGCTGACCTCCAGCTCTGTCCCTTCCCCACTCTTGCTCCAGTCTGATGTCTCCAAATGCCTCCAGACCACTGGTTCTCAAAACACAAAGCTCCAGACCAGCAGCAGCAGCATTGCCTGATGACTTGTTAGAGATGCAGATTCTCAAGCCCCACCCCAGACCTACCGAATCCAAAGTTAAAAACTCAAATCTGGGGCTGTAGACAAGCCCTCCAGGCGATTCAGATGCAGCTGACGTTTGAGAACCACTGCACTACACACTTCCACTTGCTTACCCTGTGGCTTTCTCAAACATTTCTCAAATGTTTCTAAATCCAGGTGAATTCCCTCTTTCTCTTACTGCTGCCTATATTTACCAGTAATACAAGATCAAAAGAGCACAACCCAAGTTCGATATGGTAGGCCTCCAAAATGCAAGAGGTATTTTTTAAATTCATAATTATTTTGTGACTGTAGAGCATGAAGGCAATTCTCCACATGACTACAGAGAAAAGCACTGCCTTGCAGCTTGGGAAAGAAAAAACAAAATTAACTAACTCATGCAAAAATGTCTATCCGTGGGGCACCTGGGTGGCTCAGTGGTTGAACGTCTACCTTTGGCTCAGGTTGTGATCCGGGGGTCCTGGGATCAAGTCCTACATCGGGCTCCTCGCAGAGAGCCTCTTCTCCTTCTGCCTGTGTCTCTGCCTCTCTCTGTGTGTCTCTCATGAATAAATAAATAAATAAATCTTTTTAAAAAATTAATCTGGGAATATACTAAAAACCAATGCATATAATTTTAATTTATTTTTAAATAAATTGTTAAAAAAGTATATTTTAATAAGTAGAATGGACAAATATTAACCCACACAATATCAAACAATATTTTCATTCAAGTGTTTAAAATGTCCATCATTAGCACCAATGCATTTTTGTGTGTGTGTGTGTTTGATGTGCACACTTTTGGTGTATTACTAACATTTGAGAGGTGCATGATTCTTACTGTGCATTAAATCAGCATATAGGATAATAGGTCCCTGCCTGCTTATTCCCCTTCATTTCAAAGAAACTATAATATTAATTAATTCTTCACTCAAATCCTTTGGAACATCAGGTACCACATGCACGAAGCCCTATGGCAAATAAAAAGATGAGCCAAAACTGAAATAAATTTCAAAAAGAGCAAAAGGCTCAATTTACGTTTTCACTGTTCTAACCCATGGCAATTAGGGAATCTATTCAAAACTGATTTTCCTTTCTCTGTCTAGTTTCCCTTTATTTTTTTTTTTAAGATTTTATTTATTTATTCATGAGAGAGAGAGAGAGAGAGAGAGAGAGAGAGGCAGAGACACAGGCAGAGGGAGAAGCAGGCTCCATGCAGGGAGCCTGATGTGGGACTCGATCCCTCCCCTGACTCCAGGATCAGGCCCTGAGCTAAAGGCAGATGCTCAACTGCTGAGTCACCCAGGCATCCCTAGTTTCCCTTTAAAAAAGAATAAAAGTAGGGATACCTGGGTGGCTCAGCGGTTGAGCATCTGCCTTCGACTCAGGGTGTGATCCTGGGATCTGGGGACCTGCACTGGGCTTCCAGCAGGGAGCCTGCTTCTTCCTCTGACTGTGTCTCTGCCTCTCTCTGTCTCTCATGAATAAATAAATAAAATCGAAAGAAAGAAAAAGAAAAGAAAAGAAAAAAGAAAAGAAAAGAAAAGAAAAGAAAAGGAAAGAGAAAAGAAGAAAAGAAAAGAAAAGAAAAGAAAGAAAAGAAAAAAGAAAGAAAAGAAAGGAAAGAAAAAGAAAAGAAAAGAAAAGAAAAGAAAAGAAAAGAAAAGAAAAGAAAAGAAAAGAAAAGAAAAGAAAAGAAAAGAAAAGAAAAGAAAAGAAAAGAAAAAAGAAATGTCCTAAGTAGGCAAATCTGTATCAGAAAGTAGATGCGGGCTGTTTAGCCTGGGGAAGGAAAGGGATTGGGAGATGCCAGCTAAGGGGTGGAAAGGGCTCATGGAGGAGTGGTATTCATTTTAGAATACCTGGCAATAAAAATGTCCCGAAATTAGGCAGCCCTGGTGGCGCAGCGGTTTAGCGCCGCCTGCAGCCCTGGGTGTGATCCTGGAGACCCGGGATCGAGTCCCACATCGGGCTCCCTGCATGGAGCTTGCTTCTCCCCCTGCCTGTGTCTTTGCCTCTCTCTCTCTGTGTCTCTATGAATAAATAAATAAATAAATAAATCTTTAAAAAAAATGTCCTGAAATTGATTATGGTAATGGTTGCACAACTCTGGGAATAAAACCAATGCATTGCATACTTTAAATAGGTGAATTGTATGGCAGGTGAATTATATCTCCATAAAATTATTTTTTTTTCTTGAAAAAGAGAGAGAGAGTTAGAGGTGAGGGGCAGATAGAGAGGGGGAGAGAGAATCTTAAACAGGCTCCACCCTCAGTGCAGAGCCAGACACTGGGGCTGACCCTGAGATCATGACCTAAGCCAAAATCAAGCGGCAGACACTTAACCAACTGACCTACCCAGGAGTCCCAATAAAATTATGTTTTTAATGGCCTAAAGCAAGAAAAGAATTACAGATTCAGTTATCTAAAAAGTATTAGAGGGATCCCTGGGTGGCGCAGCAGGTTTGGCGCCTGCCTTTGGCCCAGGGCGCGATCCTGGAGACCCGAGATCGAATCCCACGTCGGGCTCCCGGTGCATGGAGCCTGCTTCTCCCTCTGCCTGTGTCTCTGCCTCTCTCTCTCTCTCTCTCTGTGACTATCATAAATAAATAAAAATTTAAAAAAAATAAAAAAATAAAAAGTATTAGATACCTCAATTATGTAGCTGCTTCTGTCTTTTTTGCATCATAAATTTCTCCCAAATGAAAATAAGAGATAGATTTCTACTCTCATTTTAAAAATCACAAGCACTTGGGATGCCTGGGTGTCTCAAAGGTTGAGCGTCTGCCTTTGGCTCAGGGCATGATCCCGGGGTCCAGAGATTAAGTCCGGCATCAGGCTCCCTGTGAGGAGCCTGCTTCTCCCTCTGCCAGTGTCTCTGCCTCTCTGTGTGTGTCTCTCATGAATAAATAAATATCTTTAAAAAATTTTTTAATAAAATAAAATTCACAAGCACGTTTGCAAATACAGTTCTTTAGAGTTCTTACTATTATCTCAAAGGGAGATAATCATGCCCCTAATTTTATATTTCAGAATGTGCCACTCGGACTATATGAGGTTTATTAAACCCAGTTAACGGGATCCCTGGGTGGCACAGCGGTTTGGCGCCTGCCTTTGGCCCAGGGCACGATCCTGGAGACCCGGGATCGAATCCCACATCGGGCTCCCGGTGCATGGAGCCTGCTTCTCCCTCTGCCTGTGTCTCTGTGCCTTTCTCTCTCTGTGACTATCATAAATAAATAAAAAAATTAAAAAAAAAAAAAAAACCCAGTTAACTGTTGAGGGCAGATGTTCCTCCTGCACCTAAATCCTGCACCCTTTTTTCCATACTCTTTAGCATCTAGGGGTGCCACATAGATACTGACTGGCCGATTTGCAGAGATGGTAAGGCTGACTCATCTCAGTAGGGAGAATTCCCACGTCTTGATTTTTCCGGAAGCTGGACCAGCTACAACAATGCTGCATTCAAGCCAAGTATAATCTGATTCATCACTCATCAGAGATCTTGTGGTCCCATGAAAAGAACCCTTTGCTTTTAAAAATCTTTGCTCTTTGGGAATTTATTTCAGTTTTGCTTCATCTTTTTATTTGCCTAAGGACCTAGTGCATGTAGTACCTGATGTTCCAAAAGATATTAATGAATTCATAGCTTCTTCATTTCGGCTATGTATTTCGGCTTTGAGGTGAAGGGGAATTTGTAGGCAGGCGATTCTACACGAAAGAGCAATAGAGAAGAACCATGGTCTAGAGTAGGAAGACCACCACTAGCTTCAGTTTTTTCATCTGTAAAATGAGGGGAAAAGAAATATTTCTCCCCAGATCATTACATAGATTTAATGAGAATGTATCTGAAAATACCTAATTTGCAATAGGCATGGACTCTAAATCGAGTAGTCCAATACCTTGATCTCTCCTATGGAGACCAGTAGGTTCTTCCAGACATTCAGGCTACTAAACCTCAGATCTTGAGAATGTTGACCAACATTACCCATTTTTACTAAACTCCCCAATGATTCTCCTGGCATCACTGAAAAAACCATTCACTGGACACGTTCTAAGGAATTTTTTTTTCTCATGTGTGGACTACAAAATAGCATTTGTTCACCAAATAAAACTCTGGACTATATTGCTATTTAAGAAGAAAACGCAGTGGAAGAAGGGAAACCTTTACTTACTGCAATTACAAGGAGACAAGAATCTGAATTTCTTCGAATACAACAATCTCCTCAAGAAGGAGAATTTATATCTAATCTTGCCCAGTTAAATTATTTTTCATTCAAAGGAAGCTGTAAGTTCCTTCCTACAAGTAGATAGCCTCGTTCCAATAAAAGCCAAAACACAGGAAAAGTATCTGAGTAAAAGAAAAAAGGATCTGGGAAGAATTTGAAGGATTTCCCACCACTCAGCTATTTAGTAAATCTTCCCAATATCCTTGATCACGTATATATTTGAAACCACATTCTTTTCTCTCTCTTTTTTAAAGATTTTATTTTTAAGTAATGTCTACACGTGGGCTCAAACTCATAACCCCAAGAGTAGTATGCTCTACCAACTGAGCCAGCCAGGCAGCCTGAAACCACATCATTGCTCCATAACAATGACTTTCTTAGCTCATGAATGAAAGCACTTTTATTAGTTTGTCAATTCATATTTGTGTTCTCACTTAAATGTATGTCTTCAAATTGCAAGCTGGACAATTTTAAGCAGATGCAGGTCAATGACTTTCATTATTACAAGACTTTCCTCAATTATACAAACATTTTTACAACTAGAAATAATGTTGTTGGACCATTGGACTCATTTAACATAAAAGCAGAAAAAGGGACACCTGGGTGGCTGTCAATTAAGCATCTGCCTTCAGCTCAGGTCCCTGGGATTGAGCCCCACATCAGGCTTCCTGCTTGTCAGGCAGTCTCCATCTCCCTCTGCCCCTTCCTCTGAGCTCTCTCTCTCTCTCTCAAATAAATCAATAAAACCATTAAAAAAAAGGGGGGGGGGCAGAAACAAAATACATAGTTCGAGGTATTTGGGAAAATTATTTCCAATCTACTTTCTGAAGTTTTGCTGTGACCTTGTATTCCTGTATTTACCAAGCAGCAACTTTTTCCTTAAGGTTTATTCCAACTACTTTCAAAAAAGTACTTGAGTCACTGTTAAAAAAATAATAATAAACCCAGTATAAACAGGATACCTAAAATAAAGCTAGTTAAAGGAAGCGTAGAGATAAACGTCAACAAGCATCTAGATATTAATGTGCATCTAGTTAATCAGTGCAGTTTGAGCCTTGGGTAGCTTCATTCCTTTGCTGCCAAAACAGAAAGGAAACCCTCGTGCATTTCTGGTTGTCTCTATTAAAAGAAAGCATATGCACACTAAGTACCTGAAGCTACCATGCCATGGCCACAAAGACAGTGACCCAGAAATCCCTACATGTTTATACATATTCTGGGAACATGATTTTACTTTTACTTTATTCCCATTCAAACTTTTCTCGACCCTACAAAAAAATACCTTTTAGAGGATCCAGTAGTTCCAGCGCTGGGGAGAGAGAGAAGAATGGGGTATTGTTTAACAGGTAGAGTTTTTGGAACAATGAAAAAGTTCTGGAAATGGAGAGTAGTGATGGTTGCCTTGTCAGTGTACTTAATGGCACTGAACTCTACATGTAAAACTGTTAAAATGGTGAATTTCATGCTATGTATATTTTATCATAATAACAGTTAAAGAATAAAAGTATCCAGAAACAAAAAATTCACAGGCTCGTGTGCTAACCACATGTCCAAATCTCGTTGAGTAGCCTGACACTTAGCAGCTTAGGCGTGTTTTTCCTGCTTTGGCAAAATAAAGGCGTGTTTTTCCTGCTTTGGCAAAATTTTCATCAACTCCACTTCAAATGTGGCAGTTGATGAAAATGTATGGAAGTGAATTATAAATCCCTTCTCCACACGGGACAGTATGTTTCACCCCAAGATACCTTAGGTGGTGCTTTTCAAATGTTATTGTGCAAAAGATCCCCTGGGGATCTTGAATCGGCAGGTCTGGGCTCACTTTTACCAGGCCCCCAGGGGCGCCTGGCTGGCCTCAGTCAATTAAGCATCTGCCTTGGGCTCAGGTCCTGCAAGATTCCAGGGTCCTGGAATCCGGCCCCTGGGGGAGGACTCCCTGCTCGGTGGGAAGTCGGCTTCTCCCTCTCCCTCTGCTGCTCCACCTGCTTGTGCTCTCTCTCTCTCTCAAATAAATAAATAAAATATTAATAAAAAACAAAAACAGGCCCCCAGGTGAAGCAGCTAGTGCCTGGATCTCACTTGGACCCGCTGGGCCTCAGAGCACTTCGGAGTAAAAAGACTATCCCCCTATCAATCTAACCATCTAGAACCACAGTCCCCTCACTAGGAAATGGGGAGGATTAGTCACACCTTTCAAGAGAATTAATTGAGGACGGAAATTACCCACCAACCACCGTTCGTAAAAATGCGTTGAGAAACTTCCACACAGTGCCCGACGCCGGGGGCTTCCCAAGTGTCCCCACCCACCTCTGGGACTAGGAAGATGCCACCGTCGGTAAGGACGGTGGACAGAGAGGCATTTTCGCAGAAAGCCTTCCCGCAAACTTCAAAAACAGTCCCGAGAACACCCTTCTCAAGCTCGAAGAATGCCTGGAATTCAGTGGCCTTTATCCAACATAAAGATCTCCTGCTCGGCTTCGCTGAGTTCCCTATAGAAGAGCCCTGCAGCCTGGAATACGGACGCCGCCCAGCCTGGTAAAGGGAGGGCTCTTCGGCGCTGGGGGCGCAGATCGAGGCCCCGCAGGTGGCCGTGGCCCGCGGGCCCCTTCGGGCTCTCGGCCGCGCGGGGTTCGCCAGCCCCGTAGCTGAGACCCGCGGGGGACCCGACCCGCAACCCCACCTGCCTGCAACTCACCGGCGCCTCCCTCGCCCCAGGGCACGAGCTCCTGCCCTCCCCACCGCCGCCAGCGCCGGCCGCGCCGGCAGAAACCAGAGGCCCTTTTAAAGAGCTCAACAGAAAGTGAAAGAGCCCCTATTCCTTGGGGGAGAAGGCGCCAGGCCAGGTAGGAAAAGGACGGCGGCTCCCACGGGCACCTGTAGCTGCCCCAGGTGCGTGCCCGAACCCTCTTCCAGGCGATCCCCCAAGAGACACCCTGCGATGCGCTGCGGTCCCCCGCGGGGGGCTCCCAGGCAGAGAAGTCCGCCAAGCATCCCCAGAGAGGAAAGATACCAGTGCCCAACAAAGTACACCCCGAAAGCACAGGGAGACGGGGGCGGGGAGCTTCAACCCGCACGTCCTCTCGCGGCCCCCCGCCTCCGCCCGCGCGCAGATCCCGGCGCCAGCGCCGCGCCGCACCCCGCACACCCCTCGCCCGCAGGACCGGGAGCGGTGGGGGGCATCCCGGCGGCGGCTGAGCCCCGGCGGCCGCGGGGCGGGGGCGGGGGAGGGGAGGCGGAGGGGAGGGGAGGGGGTACTCGCCTGCGGACGCGGCCGAGGGCGGCTCCCGGGGGCGCGGGGGCGCGGGGGCGCGCTCGGACGCGGCGCGGCTGCTGGGCGGGTGTCCCTCGCGCGGCCGCGCTGGTCGCTGGCGGCGCCTGGCCGGAGCCGGGGTGCGGGACGCTGCCCAGGGAATGGGCGGGCACCAGTGGCCTCGCTCGCTGCTCCTGTGTATTATTGTGGACTCGAGCTATTTCCTGTTTGGAGGTCTGGGAGAAAGGAAAAAAAAAAAAAAAAAACCCAGGGTGGGGGCAGGGGGAGTGGGCGGCGGAGAGCCAGAGAGCCGCGGCCCGGAGGGGAGGAGGGCGGGCGGCGGCTGTCACCTGCTCCCTCGAGACCCCAAGGGCGCCAGGTTCTAGTCTGGGGCAAGACACGCAGCTTATTGCAGCCCTGCTTTGGGGTGTTGGCAGCGACGGGGGGGGCTCGCAGGCGCCACCCAGCGGTGGGGCAAGGACTGTGGCCGCAGGGACCTCGGGGCCTCCAGCGGGGGCATCCAACCCGCGGCCGCTTCCCTGCTCCGGGGACCCGCGGCTGAGCTTGCTTTGCGCGGGGGCCGAGGGGATTCGCTGTGCTGCCGCCTTCCCGCCCGTCCTCGGCCCGGCTTCCCGGTCCTCTCGGCGCTGTGCGCTAGGAAGCACTTCGCCGCGCTACCCTTCCAAGACCCCGGAGGGATGGTCGTGGGCCGTGACTGCAGGTGCTTGGCGCTGCTGGGATCTCTGCTCTTGCTTGGGGGTGGGTGGGATAAGAAGCGGGTTGGTGATTTTGGTGGCGAGTTAAGTTTTATGATACGCTTCCGCGCCCCTCCCCCACGAACTTCACCCTTAGCCGGGATCACAGGGTCTGAGGCCCCAATCCGGAAATACCGGTTCCTCCCGCTGGGACAATAGGTGAGGGCGGGAGCCTTAACCCCAGGGCCTGCTTAGTCACCGCGGGAACCCCTGCTCGCCGGGAAGGCAGCGGCGTCCTAGTGCCCAAGCCTGCAACTGGCCGGCAGGTGCGCCTTCCATGGAGTCACGTTAAAAATCCTGGGAAGGGAATAGGAAGTTATTGTTTAATGGGTGCAGAATTTCACTTTGGTATGATGACAAAGTTCTGGAGAGGGATAGTGGTGTGGGTTGCACAATAGTGTGAGTATACTTAATGCCACTGAACTGTATGCTTAAAAATGGTTAAAAAGGGAGCACCTGGGTGGCTCAGTGCTTAAGCGTCTGCCTTCGGTTCAAGTCATGGTCTCAGAGTCCTGGGATCCAGCCCCCCACGTCGGGCTTCCTGCTCAGCGGGCAGCCTGCTTCTTCCTCTTCCCCCTACTCCCTCTTTCTCAAATAAATAAATAAGATTTTTTTTATGGTTAAAATGCCTAATTTCGTGTTATGTATATTTTCCTGCACATGCAAAGAAAAACCTCCAAGAAGGCTCATTGAAGACACCTTAGCATATGACTGCCAAACCCTCCTGCCTTCCTTCCCACCCAAACCTCTGCCAGAAGTAATGGAATGAATGAGTGCTTCTAATAAAGCTCAGGTTCATTCAGTTTAGACTTCTGGGCTACCTATCAACAACTTATTTCAAAAAGTGAGTAGATTGAGCCTAATAGACAGTACAATTTTTAAAAAGAGAACAGTAATTTCCCATGGAAGGGGAAAGTATGTGAGGTGAATTTAAAACAATTATTTAACTCCACATTCCTTAGGTATATACTCTAAGGATGGAAAACATGTTTTTTTTTTTTTTTTATCTTATTTATTTATTTATTTATTTGAGAGAGAGAGAGAGCATGCAAGAGCAGGGGGGAACGAGACACAGGCAGAGGGAGTCGCAGGCTCCTTACAGGAAGCCCAATGCAAGACTCCATCCCATGACCCTGGGATCATGACCTGAGCTGAAGGCAGTTCACCAACTGAGCCACCCAGGTGCCCTGGAAAATGTTTTAAAAAAACTAAACAATGGGAAGCCTGGGTGGCTCAGCGGTTGGACGTCTGCCTTTGGCTCAGGGCATGATCCCAGAGTCCCAGGATCGAGTTCCACATTGGGCTCCTTTTACAGAGCCTGCTTCTCCCTCTGCCTGTGTCTCTGCCTCTCTCTCTCACGGTCTGTCATGAATAAATAAATAAAATCTTAAAAAATAAATAAATAAACTAAACTAAACTGCTTTTTGATAATAATAATAATAATGTTAGTAAGAAGTAATTATGTGAATGGCCTTAAGAATCAAGATTTTTTTTTAAGATTTTATTTATTCATGAGACAGAGAGAGAGAGAGAGAGAGAGAGAGAACAGCAGAGACACAGGAAGAGGGAGAAGCAGGCCCCATGCAGGGAGCCCTATGCGGGACTCAGCCCCAGAACCCCAGGATCATGCCCTGAGCCAAAGGCAGACGCTCAACCGCTGAGCCACCCAGGCATCCTAGAATCAAAATTTTTTAGTATGAAAAAATAAATATAACCAAAGCAGTTAAGCAATATTAAATTTGAGTTGGAATTATTATTTAGAACTCATGGCATACTTTTCTTTTTATTTTATTAATTTTTTTTTTCATGGCATACTTTTCTTAAAACATAGATATATATTTCCAGGGTTGCATGAGTGGCTCAGTAGGATAAGCATCAACTCGATTTAGGCTCAGGTCATGAGCTCAGGGTCATGAGATCCAGCCTCAGGTCATCCTCACACTCAGCATGGAGCTTGCTTAAGGTTCTGTCTCTCTTTCTCCCTCTGCCTCTCCCCTCATGCTCTCTTGCTCTCTCTTAAAAAAAAAAAAAAAAAAAAAAAAAATCCAAGTGATGTGGGAATCATAGGCAGAAGAAAAATTATTAAATTTTCTTAACTACTTATAGCTCATTGACAAGTTCTTGAAATAGGCAGAATGACCTTCCTCTGGGAGTTCAGCTGCCTCAATGTTGACACTTTGCTATGACCAAAAGACAATATTAGGGCAGCCCAGGTGGCTCAGTGGTTTAGCTCTGTCGTCAGCCCAGGGCAGGATCCTAGAGACCCAGGGTTCGAGTCCCACATCAAGCTCCCTGCGTGGAGCCTGCTCTTCCCTCTGCCTGTGCCTCTGCCTTTCTCTCTCTCTCTCTCTCTCTCTCAAATAAATAAATAATTAATTAATTAAATCTTTTTTTTTAAGATTTTATTATTTATTCATGATAGACACACAGAGAGAGAAAGGGCTAACAATATTGGCTAACAATAGCCAGCCCCCTCAGGATCCTGGAAATCTTGTTTTCGAAATACCCAAGAGGCTTACGTTATCCCTAACCCCTTCCCAACTTAAAGGTATATAATGGGCCACTGTTTATGACTGAAATACAGCTCTTTTTGCCCATGGGTCTTATCCCTGTGCTCTAATAAAAATCACCTTTTTGCACCAAAGACATCTCAAGAATTTTTTCTTGGCCATTGGCTTTAAACCCTCCTGTTTTTCCTACATCATAAGGTCTATTTATTCAAAATACTCATCTAACATTGACCAATCTGGTAGGAATAAGCATTCCGAGATTTCAGATTGTGGTCTCTCAATACTATATTTCCCTAAGAAGAACTATATCTACTTGGAGAAGTGGTTGATTTTCAATCACAGGCAAGAAATATTAAAAATATGCCTGGAATATGTTGTCAATTTAGGAAACAGGGAAGCTATCAAAAACTAAGGTTGACCTCAAATACAATCTGGAGCTAACTTTTAGAAGCATCCACCAGCCAAACTGGGGTAAATTTTAAGGCTCAAGAAGAAAAATCACTGAAAATAAGGCTCATCTCCTTCCTCCCACCCCAGTGCTTCCCTGTCGTGCCATGATGGGGATGCCCATACATACACTGCCCTGAAGACTGGGTAAGTTAAGGTTTCATTGTCTAAGCTTCCACCAGTGAGGGATAAAAGCTTGTATGTGAATATTCCTTTCTTGTCTACAGCCATACCGCCCTGAACACGCCCAATCTCATATGAATATTCCTTTCTTTTTCCCCACAAAATGAAATATCCTGAGACTCCATATATATTGCTTCTCAGAAATCAAGTCACCCTCATCAAGCAAGCAGGTGCCTGAAGCAGCAGCCTACTGAGTGAGTCTCCCTTCTATTGGCTTTCTCTGCTTCTCCTGTCCCTCACTTTCAGTAAGATCACTTTCCCCAATAAAGCCCCATAACTCAAGGCTCTGCTTCCTGGGAAATCCAGGCTAAGACAAGTACAAACCATGTCTCAGGATAACTAAATAGTTGATGAAGAAACTATTCCAGCCAACAAATGAGGATTGACAATATTTGAATATCAGCATTTTCCAAAACCCTAATAAAAACAGTGGATCAAAGCAACAGTCATCAGTGGTCACTAACATCGTAGAAAAGATCACCAGACGTTATGTGCCATCTGCTGGAAATACACACCACCACAAATCACACACTCTGGCCAGAAAGAGCAAACCTGAGTCTGACCAAGGTTCTAGATCCAACTACCCATTTATAAGAATAACTAGAAGAAAGGAATATGTTGAACACCACTTGACAGGATACATCAACAAAATCCAGAATGTGGGAAACTCAAGAAGTCAAATGATCCAATTTCCTAACAGCCAGCAAGGCATTAGAGATGAAGGGGAAGAAACCTATAAATTAAAAGGCTTAAGTGACATTGAAGAAACACAACATGTATTTCTTGTTTGGGCCCCAGTTCAGAATAGCTAGACACTAAAAAAAGGTTAAGCTATTTGAGGGAAACTTGACATTCTCTAAGTTTTAATATGTTTTAATTACATGCCACTGATTTACTAGTATATGGGGTTGATGTTGCTATTACATGTGTTTGGGTGGCATATTATACACACACACACTAAAATACATGTTTAATTTCTTTCTGTATCTGAACTGAAACAAATATTTCAAAGACTTGGATTTGGGGTTTTCTTTGGATGTGTTCAGGTAGGAAGAAAGGGACTCTGGCTGGCATAGCTGGTAACTGACATTATCTCAGTTTTTACCACCCACTCTATTCATTCTGGGTACATGCTGTATGTATTCCTTTGTGCTTTCCTACAGTCTACAAAAGAGCATTTTCAGCAACTGCTAAGCATTTCCACTCTGAAGATTACACATTTCAAAATCTGCTCAGAGAAATAAAAAGAGAAGCCTCCATGGGCCCCAGGGGCAGTGGCATGAAAAATGGGGCAAGAACTCTGGGTTCTGACTTGGAGCTCAGCAGAGGTTCCCTCCCTGCCCTGGCCCCAAGGCAGCCCCATAGAAACCATCTTGCCTTTCTGGGAGACAAAGCCCTATTCTGCTGCCTCTTGGGACAGGGAGTTCTTGTGTTCTGCATCCTGTTGTTCTGAAACTGATCTGTGCTTCACCTGCAGGCTGGACTGACAGGATGGGGGAGAAGTCAAATCAGTCTGAAGTGGGGCACTTGCTTTGATAAGACAGGTGTTTTCATTACTGGCAACAGGTGCACCACAGAGTCCAGAAAGAGGTTTGTTTCTTTTCTTTTCTTTTTTTTTTTTTTCATCAGGGATGCAGAGAGAGAGGCAGAGACACAGGCAGAGAGAGAAGCAGGCTCCATGCAGGGAGCCAAATGTGGGACTCAATCCTGGATCCCAGGATCACACCTGGGCCGAAGGAAGGCGCCCAACCGCTGAGCCACCCAGGTGTCCCAAGAGCTTTGTTTCTAATCTTGACTTTGTTCCCTGCTGCCTGTGTATGTTTGACATTTTTTGTCCAGTTTTATTGTAAAATAATTGACTTACATCACTGTATAGACTTAAAGTGAACAGCAAGATTGTTTAATTTACATCTGTTGTGAAATGATTGCCACAATAGGATCAACTAACATCCATCACCCCATATAGATACAATACAAAGAGAAAAGGGAAGTGTCTGGCTGGCTTAGTTGGTGGAGGATGCATGAGTTCAAGCCCTATATGTGCTATAGAGTTAACTTAAAATTCAAAAACAAATTTTTTTTAAGAGGAAAAGAAAAAAGAAAAAAAGTATTCTCCTTGTGGGGAGAACTCTTAAAATTTACCCCCTTAACTTTCTCGTATATAACACGGCACTGTTAGCTATAGTCATCATGACGTCTCTTGTATTTATTTATAACTCAAATTTTGTACCTTTTGACCACCTGCTTCCAAGTCCCTCTTCCTGCACCTTGCCCCCCAGTCTTGCATTTAATTGCAGGGTTTTCACCCTTTGACCCAGCAATTCCATTTCCAGGTATCTACCCCATCCTCACAAGTAAGGAAAGAATTATACTCAAGAATGCTTATTCCTGTGTACTAGAATACAAAAAAATTAGAATTAAATGCCATTAAAAGAATGCAGTCCAGGGGGCTCAGTGGTTTGAGCCCCACCTTCAGCCCAGGGCCTGATCCTGGAGACCCAGGATTGAGTCCCACATCAGGCTCCCTACATGGAGCCCGCTTCTCCTTCTGCCTGTGTCTCTGCCCCTCTCTCTCTCTCTCTCTCTCTCTCTGTGTGTGCGTGTGTGTCTCTCATGAATAAATAAATAAAAATCTTAAATAAATAAATAAATAAATAAATAAATAAATAAATGCCATTAAAAGAATGGCTGTGTAAATAGTGCATAACTACATGTTTTATTATTCTATTTTGTAAGTCTAGCCTTTATTTCCCCTTACACAACTTTATTATGTGATATTTGATACATATAAACAATGTACCATCTATATACCCTTGAAAGCATATATAAAACGAATACATGAACACACAGTTAATCAATAGAACATTACCAGTGTTTTTGATGATGCCATGTGCTTTCAAGACCTAACCACCCTCATCCATTTCAAGGGAATCACTATCCTAAATAATGAATTCATTAAGAAAACTTTTTTAGAGACTTCTGGGTGGCTCAGCGGTTGAGCATCTGCCTTTGGCTCAGGATGTGATCCTGGAGTCCTGGGATCAAGTCCCTCATTGGGTTCCCTACATGGAGCCTGCTTCTCCCTCTGCCTGTGTCTCTGCCTCTCTCTCTCTCTCTCTCTCTTTGTCTCTCATGAATAAATAAATAAAATCTTGGGATCCCTGGATGGCGCAGCGGTTTGGCACCTGCCTTTGGCCCAGGGCGCGATCCTGGAGACCCGGGATCGAATCCCACGTCGGGCTCCCGGTGCATGGAGCCTGCTTCTCCCTCTGCCTGTGTCTCTGCCTCTCTCTCTCTCTCTGTGACTATCATTAATTAATTAATTAATTAATTAATTAATAATAAATAAAATCTTTAAAAAAAAACTTTTTTAGAGGTGTCTGGGTGGCACAGTCCGTTAAGCATCCGATTCTTGGTTTCGGCTCAGGTTAGGATCTCAGCATGGGGTCGACTTGAGACTCTCTCTCTCTCTCTCTCTCTCCCCTCTGCTCCCCCTACCACATGCACATGCTTTTTCTCTCTCTCTAAAATAAATAAATAAATAAATAAATATTTAAAACAATTTTCCCCCAAAACATGTACATCTTCCTAAGTAATATGTTGTTTGGATTTGCTTGTTTTGGGAGATTTATAAAAATAGAATCACACTTTTTATGTGGTCTGCAACTGACAATTTTTTTTATATTTTATTTATTTATTCATAAAGACACAGAGAGAGAGAGAGAGAGGCAGAGGGAGAAGCAGGCTCCATGCAGGGAGCCTGATGTGGGACTTGATCCCGGGTCTCCAGCATCACTACCCAGGCTGCAGGCAGCGCTAAACCGCTGCGCCACAGGGGCTGTCCTGCAACTAACAATTTTTACTACAGATTATATTTCTAGGATTTAATTGAGTTGTTGAATATAGCTGTATTTCATCCAATTTTCCTGCTGTATAATATTCCATTTCCATATTTGACTCTAAATTTTCCTTTGGAATCAAAATATGTCCACTCTCTAGGCAGACAATTACTTTCTCGGTGATTTTTAGAGAAAAGATGTCAGATCATTGCAAGACCAGAATTTGTAGATGAGAATTGTTCTTCATTTCACCCACCAAGGAAAACACATATACCACCCTATGCCATTTGGGTTTTGCCTTCAAAGTATGTTTGATATTGCATAGCTAACCAGAAAATGCATCAAGGTACAGCTCACTAAACTTTTTTTTTTTTAAGATTTTATTTATTTATTCCTGAGAGACACAGAAAGAGAAGCAGAGACATAGGCAGAGGGAGAAACATGCTCTATGCAGGGAGCCCGATGTGGGACTCGATCCCAGTACGCTGGGAATCACACCCTGAGCCAAAGGAAGACACTCAACCGCTAAGCCACTCAGGCATCCCTAAACTTCTTTATATTCACACCAGTCACTCCCTAATTTCAAGAATGGATAGCTTTTTGCCCACATCCTTACATTACTAATTCTTCCTTCTATTCATAGAAATCTGCATCTTCCAGGTTAATCGGTTGGGTGGATTTTTTTTTTATTTTTTTTTTAATTTTTATTTATTCATGATAGTTACAGAGAGAGAGAGAGGCAGAGACACAGGCAGAGGGAGAAGCAGGCTCCATGCACCGGGAGCCCGACGTGGGATTCGATCCCGGGTCTCCAGGATCGCGCCCTGGGCCAAAGGCAGGCGCCAAACCGCTGCGCCACCCAGGGATCCCGGTTGGGTGGATTTTTTACTTTCCTTTGACTCTTTGGATTTATAAACATCTTTCCTTTGTAATTCTTAAGACCTGGGCCTTGATAAATCCTGCTTCTTTTTGTATGCTTTTCATTTTACAACCATACAATTCTGTCATGGAATGAAATAACAGCCAACAAGAGTGGTAAGAATTGTTGAATCTAGTGGAGAGTATATGGGTGTTCACTGTACTAGTCTTTCCATTGTTTTGTATTTTTGAAATTTTTCCTATGTAAATGTAGGGAGGATAAATGATCGAATAAGCTGAATTCTGAATGTCTTTCTTGTCTGATTTGGGAGTCACATATTTTTATAGTATATCTACTGACTGATTTTGAGGAATGCTCTCTATCAGGTAAAAACAGGTAGTCTGTATGACTCAATATGCAAAGTTGTCCATGACACATTGTTAAGGAAGAAAGCAAGGTACAGAGCAATACATCTGGCATGAGCCTCTTTATGCAATTAATACACATATGTGTGTACATATATATACATTCAAAATAATAGAAAAAGGGTTAGAAGGATGCTCATTATCTTCTGGCTAATTGAAAAGGTGATTTAGGGGAATAGGAAAATGTTAGAAAAGACAGTTCTGCTTTTTGGGGGTGCTGTTTTGAATTTAATTGAAAAGAAAATAAGGGGCCCCTGGGTGGCTCAGTTGATGAAGCATCTGCCTTTGGCTCAGGTCATGATCTGGGGTCCTGAGATTGAGCCCCACATCAGGCTCTGCTCAGTAGGGAGCCTGCTTGTCCCTCTCCCTCTGCCTGCTTCCCCCCGCTACTTATGCTCTCATGCACGTGCTCTCTCGCTTTCTCTCCCTGTCAAATAAAAAAATGAAATCTTAAAAAAGCAAGTAAAATTAAAGGGTGCGGGGTGGCTCAGTCAGTTAAGTGTCTGCCTTCAGCTTAGGTCATGATCCTAGGGTCCTCGAATTAAGCACCACCACCCACCCACCCCCATTCCCACCTCCACCCATCAGGGGTTCATGCTTGGTGGGGGTTGGGGAGTCTGCTTCTACTTCTCCCTCTGCCCCTCACCACAGCCCCCACCCCAGGTCATGCACTCTCTCTCTCAAAAAAAAAAAAAATTAAGTCTTTTTAAAAAAGCAAAGTAAAATAAACACATGGGATGAACTAGAAGATGTGTCAGTATCTTCTGGCTGATAAAGTAATGATCCTAATGGGAAGGAAGATGTGTGTTTTGATGGGAACTTAGTGAGAGGTAGTGGTCATGGGGCCTGGTGCATAACTGCAGATTGAACAGGACAGCTGCAGCTCTCAGGAACACGCTGGCCACAGTTGCACAGGTCACGTGGCTGCTGAGTGCTCCTCCAACACTCCTTATCCTGGCCTTGCCCCCAGTCACACCTGTCTGGCCTAAGAACAGGATTGCTCCTGGGCCCTGGAGAAACCTGAGGTCCCTCCTCCATGGGGCAAGGGAGACAGCAGCTCCACTTTCTCCCCAAGCAGAGGCAGAAATGGGGCAGATAAATACCTCCCATGTAGCTACCTGTCAGAGTATTGAGAAGAAAGGCAAGAGGAGTAGCCAAAGATCATCCCTTCTCCATGCTCAGAAATCCCTGCATCAGTTATCTTGAGCCCCTTTAACACACATTATAGTCCAGTCTGCTTTGGCATGATACTTTAAGTCCTTCCTAAACCTAAGATAGGTTCTGTGGCCAAAACTTTGGGAAGTTTTTCTAAGAAAACAGCAGTTTAAGTCATTGGCACACTGCCCACTTTATGGCATTCAGTGATGGACTTTGATAAATGGCCCATAAAGAAATAATACTTTCTGTTGATCACTTTTTAACAGTCCAAAGATTAGTATAGTTTTAGTGAAGTCTCTGGTGAATATTAATTTTAAACACACATGAAAAGTATAGTTTTCCTGGAGCTGGGATTGCCTATGAATTTCCAGGGAGAAAGATGTCGATAGAAACATATGTAGATATAGAGATAAATTTCATTGAACAACTTTGTAGAAAACAAGAATATGAGTACTTCTAGGGTCTAATGTAAAAATCATCTTTTTTTATGTGATGCTCAAAATGTTCTAAACAACAAAAAGCTGTAAATAAAATTATAATATATAATTATAACTGCTATTTACATATGTAGGCCAATCATAGAAATTAAAGGTTAAGATACAACTGAATCGCACATGCGTTTTGATACATTGGGAAATAGTGGGAGTATTAGGGACATGGCCAAAATCATGGGCTCACACTTTAATGAATACGTATTTGGCACACCATGCCTGGGATGCTAAAGTGAGGTTACGTAAGCATGCTAATTGACTGAGGGCTTATTACACTGAAATCAATAGCAACAATTTAAAAACACAACACATGAGGATCCCTGGGTGGCTCAGCGGTTTAGCACCTGCCTTTGGCCCAGGGCGCGATCCTAGAGTCCCAGGATCAAGTCCCACATCGGGCTCCCGGCATGGAGCCTGTCTCTGCCTCTCTCTCTCTCTGTCTATCATAAATAAATAAATCTTTTTAAAAAAATAAATAAATAAATAAAAACACAACACAAACTAGGGCAGGTGAGGGTATGAAGAAACTGCTACATTGCCATTGCCATTGTAAACTGCTCCCACCCTTTCTGAAAGCATTTTCAAAAAGCATATCTAGACTCATAAAAATTATATTTTACCCTAGGCTCCTATGTTCAGACAATAGCACAAATACAGAAAAGGCTATATGCACAGAACTTTTCAACAACACATTTTTCATAAGAGCAAAAAATGGAAAACTGAAAATATCCAGTAATTATGGCATATTAAATAAACTAAGACATATCCATTGAAAGGTACATTATGTGGGCATATATATGTTAACTATGAAGAGTATGTAGCAACATTTATTCACTCAACAAATACTTATTGAGCCAGCTTTACTATATCATGCTGAGCTCAGACAATACAATGACGCACAAAAAAAGGACGTTTTGCCCTCATGGAGCTTGTAGATAATACTTACAATGTAATATTCAGTGTAAATGAATATTACAGAATCCAAAATTCCCCACCATGATTACCACTATGCAAAGCTGAAACACAGGGGCAGAAGGACGGGAACAAAACACACCAAAATGCAAACTGTATTTGTCTTATTTGGGGTAGTGACACCACAGATAATTTCCCTCCCCATTTCAGCATTTTACAGATTGCATTTGGCATTTTTGTAATTTAAAATACTGTGGGATATATAAGAACATCAAGAAATACTATTAGTTGAGAGCTGCAGAATAGTAAGTGGGACATACAGAATAGCTGTGGCTCTGCATTCTGATGAACAGGAATTGAAAACAATTGTGCCCAGAGGAAAAGTATGAAAAGCTGTAGGATCTGAGCTAACTCCTTCAATTTTTTAACAAGCGCATGTTAATGAGTTGGTTCAAGGCCTTGTAACAATGTGTGCTTCTATAAAAGACTTGGACCAGTCGTCTCCTCCCCCTCCCCACCCCCATCCTGCACCCTGCCTTTCTGCCAGTCCAAGAACTCTGGAGAGAGGCCCCTGGTACAGGTGGAGAAAGAGCATGGGTTTGGGAGTCCCCAGACCTGGGCATCTGTCCCCATGTGTGCTCACTTTCTAGTTGTGTACTGAGGTAAGCTCCCTAGACCTACTTGAACCTGTTTTCTTTTCTTTTCTTTCTTTCTTTCTTTCTTTCAAGATTTTATTTATTTGAGAGAGAAAGAGAAGAGGGGCAGAGGGAGAAGTAGACTCTCCTGCTGAGCAGAGAGCTTGGTATGGGTCTTGATCCCAGGACCCAGAGATCGTGACCTGAGCAGAAATCAGAGGCTTAACCAACTGAGCCACCCAGGTACCCGTTTCACCTTTTAAAACTGAGGATAATATTATTTGCCTCGTAGGTTGTTGTTAATGCTAGAAATTATATATATGCAGAGATAAAAACTCTAAGATAGTGTATTACAATTATGATCAGCTACAGAGAACAGAATCTCAACCAAAGTGGCCAAACAAGATAGAGGTCTGTTTCATTGTTGTTGTTCTGTTTTTTACATCATAAATATCTGAAGGCAGACAGTCTCATTTTGGTACAGCAGCTCAGAGATTGAAACAGGGGACAAGGATTTTCTGGTCTTTCTACCCTGCTGTGTTTGCCTATGTTTTGACCCTCATAGGTCTGAGATGAGTCCTCCACCTTCAGTCATCTAAGGCATCATGTAGGCAAAAGCCCATGCCAGCTGAGTCTGCCAACAAGCTTTCCTGTAAGCTTTTCTGCTCACACTTTTCTGCTCACGTTAGTCAAAGCTCTGTGTGCCTGGGTGGCTCAGTTGGTTAAGCATCTGGCTTCAACTCAGGTCATTATCCGGGGGTCCTGGGATAAGCCCCATGTTGGGTTCCCTACTCAGTGAGGAGCCTGCTTCTCTCTCTTCCTCTGCTGCTCCCCCCTGCTTGTGCTCTCTGTCAAATAAATAAATAAAATATTTTTAAAAAATTAGTCTAAGTTGCTTCCTATGGCTATTCCTAATTACACATATATCCTACCAGGCTTACTGTAGCCTAGCATCTCCACTCTGCAGACAGGGCTTATATCTGGCACAAAGATACAATAATGTGTGTTGAGCTGAAACATTAAATTCAGTATAGGGAACCACATTCCTCATCAAAGTATGATTCCCTACAAAATAATAAATCAAAAGTAAAATAATAATTTTATGACTTGATATGACTAAATGCTCCTGTCCAGAAAATTCTGTGTGTTCCTTCTATACTGAATACTCACACTGAGGACAAAACAAAGCTACTCACCTGGCTCCCAAGCCATCCTATGAACCACATTATCCAGGTTGTTTTGCCTCACACTTGCCAGTTTGAAACCCAAGAGACAGAAACCAGAGGTAGTCCAATGTGTGGCCTGTTTGGAGAGCATGGTCCATGCTCTCTGTCCTGGACGGAACAGCCACAATTACACGTCAACTCTCCAGGAGAAATACATCCCAAATGCGGGTCTGGCAACTGTTAGGCACCCATGTCTGTGAGAAATTGTATCAAGAGCCGAGGAGTCACTAAAATGAGGAGCTGGGTTAATTATCCTTACCTATGGTTC
The DNA here is from genome assembly GCF_003254725.2 of Canis lupus dingo. Classification (NCBI taxonomy): domain Eukaryota; kingdom Metazoa; phylum Chordata; class Mammalia; order Carnivora; family Canidae; genus Canis; species Canis lupus. The sequence goes on from NC_064243.1 coordinate 88,396,057, forward strand.
CCAAGACAACGGGCAACAACCCTCTTAGGATCCGGGGTAATAAGATCCTTTCAAATTCACTTGGGAGATATCGGTTGTCTGTGGCTTGCACCTGCCTGGATGGATATGATTCATAGGGTTTTGCCTTCTGCTGAGCCAGATGAAAGCACCCCGCAAATGCATTGTGGTTCTTACTTGTCTATTTTCAGATCCCGCTAATATACGCTAAATAGCCCCCCAACAAAGGACCTCCTATTACAGACTTATCCACTTTGTGAGGAAGGAATTGATGCTGAGTAATTCATTCCTACCTAGATCCAGATTCTTGAGTCATAGCATTATAGCCACTCATGAGATTGTACCAAGTGATGGCTTGCTTTTTGCAATCATACAGAGGAAGGTCATGCAGATCCATAATCCCTCAGCCTCAATTCTGAAATTTTAGAGTTTTGTCTCTGAAACCAAATTTTGGTGCTTAACAAAATTTTTATAAGATTTTATTTATTTATTCATGAGAGACACAGAGAGACAGGCAGAGACATAGGCAGAGGAGAAGCAGCCTCCTTGCAGGGAACCTGATGCAGAACTCGATCCCAGGACCCAGAGATCATAACCTGAGCCAAAGGCAGATGCTTAACCACTGAGCCACTCAGGTTCCCCTGGTGCTAAGCAAATTTGGCAGCAAAATCTGACCTGAATTGATTTAAGTCTGTTTATGATCCGTATTTATTCTACTTAGTATAAGTAATCATACATTTCCCTGTGGATATATCCATGGGTTTAATTATGAAGTACTGCCCCAGACCGCTGGATGTATTTTGCAATGCTATGTAGTATATACTTGATAATCCTGAAGAGCTCTGCATTCCAAAACATTTGGCCCAAATATTTCAGATGAAGGATTATGGATAGGAAAAATAAACCGCCAGGAGATAAGCCATTATTGATGAGTTTTCAGCAGGTCATGGTGCACTTATTGCACCTTTATAAATTGTAGAGTCTCTGCTTTCCCGGCTTGGACATGTATTATTTAACCCTAACTATCGTGTGCTTTCTGAGTCTTGTGGAAATTTTTGCAAACTCATACACACCTCAAAATTCTTACCTTATGAATTTTTTTTACCTTATGAATTTTTTAAGAGATTTTATATATATATTTATTTTTTTATTTATTTATTTACTATTTTATTTTATTTTATTTTATTTTATTTTATTTTATTTTATTTTATATATTTATTGATGAGAGACAGAGAAAGAGAGAGGCAGAGACACAGGCAGAGGGAGAAGCAGGCTCCATGCAGGGAGCCCGATGTGGAGCTCGATCGCGGGTCTCCAGGATCACGCGCTGGGCTGAAGGCCCCGCTAAACCGCGGAGCCATCTGGGCTGTCCTTACCTTATAAATTTGCACTGGCTCTGCCTATATTTACAAGGATTGCCCCTCCTCACATGAAAAACAACTCCATTTCCTTGTACTGCTTTTCATATCAATAAGAAAACAAGAGTCCACCTAGAGCAAATATACTCATTTCTCTGCAAGTTTCCAGGGAAAGCAAATTAGAACAAGTCAAAGGAGAACATGTTCAGTTTTTAAGATGTATCCCACTAATTTGTGTGACTGTGGGGTATGATTTGTTTTGTGACTTCCGCATGATATTATCATAGCGAGTTAATCTCAAATATCCAGATAAGTCAGAAATGATTTGGAATGAAGAGAAGCAGAATTTGCCACCCCAGAATATATCTCTTTGGCATATGGATTATTTTAGGACGATGATTTTTTTTTTTGAAAAACGTCAGGCAGGAAAGAAGCCCTGAAAACCAAGTAGAAGTTACTTGGTTTTTTAAGAGCAATTTACATTTGTCTTCCTTTCTGCACCAAGAAGAGAAGGAGGTCTCTAAATCTCTAGAAATTCTTATCAATGAAGAAGACAAAGATTTAAAAAAAAAAAAAAGATTTTATTTGTCTATTCATAGAAATGCAGGGAGAGAGAGAGAGAGAGAGAGAGAGAGAGGCAGAGACACAGGAGAAAGAGGCTCCATGCAGAGAGCCTGACATGGGACTCAATCCAGGGTCTCCAGGATCACGCCCTGGGCTGCAGGCGGCGCTAAACCGCTGCGCCACCAGGGCTGCCCGACAAAGATTTTTTTTAAAGATTTTATTTATTTATTTATTCATGATAGACACACAGAGAGAGGCAAAGACACAGGCAGAGGGAGAAGCAGGCTCCCTGTGGAGGACCTGATGCAGAACTTGATCCCAGGGCCTTAAGCCAAAGGCTTAAGCCAAAGGCAGATGCTCAACTACTGAGCCACCAGGTGTCCTGAAGACAAAGATTTAAATCTGCACATTAACCTTACCCTTGTTTACTGTTCTTTTCCTGGTGCCTCCTCCTCCCCAGCCCTTTCCCCAAAAACATTTGTGTATAACTGGAGATTATTCATGGCTTGGGCCATTTCAGAGCCCAGAAATGACCCACAATTATATGGTCAATTAATCTTTGACAAAGGAGACAAGAATATGCAATGGGGAAAAGACAGTCTATTCAACAAATGGTGTTGGGAAAACTGGACAGCTACATGCAAAAGAATGAAACTAGAACACTTTCTTATATTATACAAAAATAAACTCAAAATGGGTATCTGGGTGGCTCAGTGGATTAAGCATCTGCCTTTGGCTCAGGTCATGATCCCATAGTTCCAGAATCAAGTCTGACATCAGGCTCCCTGCTCAATAGGGAATTTGCTTTTCCCTCTCCCTCAGCTCTTCCCCCCCACTTGTACTCTCTCTCTCTCTCTCTCTCTCTCAAGAAAAAAAAAAAAAAAGTTTAAAAAATAAACTCAAAATGGATGAAAAATCTAATGTAAGACCTGAAACCATAAAAATCCTAGCAGAGAGTACAGGCAATAATTTCTCTGACATGGGCTATAGCAACATTTTTTAGCTATGTGTCCTGAAGCAAGGGAAACAATAAAAAATGAACTATTGGGATTATACCAAAACAAAAAGCTTCATACAACGAAGGATACAACCAACAAAACTAAAAGACAACCTCTGGGATGGGAAAAGATATTTGCAAATGATATGTCTGATAAAGAGTATCCAAAATATATAAAGAACTGATAGAACTCAACACCCGAAAAAAAAATAATCCAATTAAAAAAATGGACAAGGGGAGATCCCTGGGTGGCTCAGCGGCTTGGCGCCTGCCTTTGGCCCAGGGTGTGATCCTGGAGTCCCGGGATCCAGTCCCTTGTTGGGCTCCCTGCATGGAGCCTGCTTCTCTCTCTGCCTGTGTCTCTGCCTCTCTCTCTCTCTCTATGTCTATCATGAATAAACAAATAATAATAAAATAAATAAATAAATTTTTAAAAAATTAAAAAATGGACAGAACACACGAACAGACATTTCTCTCAGACATACAGTCAATAGACACATGAAAAGATGCTTATCATCACTCATCATCAGGAAAATGCAAATAAAAACCACAAGGAGATATCACCTCACACCTGCCAGAATGACTAGAGTCAAAAACGTAAGAAACAACAAGTGTTGGTGAGGATGTGGAGAAAAAGGAACCCTTGTGCACTGTTGGTGGAAATGCAAACTAGTGCAGCCACTGTGGAAAACAGTATGGAGGTTCCTCAAAAAATTAATTACCATATGATCCAGTAATGTCACCACTGACTACTTACCCAAAGGACATGAAAATATTAATTTGAAAAGATATATACACCCCTATGTTTATTTCAATATTATTTATTATAACCAAATGATGGAAGCAGCCCAAGTGTCCATCTATAGATGAATAAATAAAGAAGAGTGGGAAATATATATATATATACACATATGCACATATACACATATATCTATGTATATAAGCTCTCTCTCTATATATATATATATATAATGGAATATTACTCAGCCATAAGAAAGAATGAAATCGGGATCCCTGGGTGGCGCAGCGGTTTGGCGCCTGCCTTTGGCCCAGGGCCCGATCCTGGAGACCCGGGATCGAATCCCACGTCGGGCTCCCGGTGCATGGAGCATGCTTCTCCCTCTGCCTATGTCTCTGCCTCTCTCTCTCTCTCTCTCTCTCTCTGTGTGACTATCATAAATAAATAAAAAAAAAATTAAAAAATTAAAAAAAAAAAAAAAAAAAAGAATGAAATCTTGCTATTTGCAACAATAGGGATGCATCTAGAACAGCCCGGGTGGCTCACCGGTTTAGCACCACCTTCAGCCCAGGGCGTGATCCTGGAGACCCGGGATTGAGTCCCACATCGGGCTCCCTTTATGGAGCCTGCTTCCCTCTGCCTGTGTCTCTGCCCCCCCCCCCCCCCCCGCCTCTCTCTCTCTCTCTCTCTCATGAATAAATAAATAAAATCTTAAAAAAAAATAGGGATGCATCTAGAGGGCATAATGCTAAGTAGATTAAGTCAGAGGCAGAAAAATACCATATGATTGATTTCACTCATATGTGGAATTTAAGAAACAAAAGAAACTAACAAAGAAAAAAAGAGACAAACTAAAAAACAGACTCTTAACTATAGAGAAGAAAGAAGAAAGTGGTGGTTGCCAGAGGGGAGGTAGATGGGGAATGGGTAAAATAGGTGATGGGGGAAAACAAACAAACATAGATCTGATCTTATCATTTCCATACCCGCAAATTCTCCTTGTTTAAAAGAAAAACAAACACTATTTTTTAAGAAGAGAAAAAACTAGTAAGTGCTAATTATAGAATGTTACATAGATCAATTCTGAGAAATAACATCGTAATTTCTCTGCATGCCAAAGTCTCATAAAAGACTTAATAAAGATATTAGGTCATAAGCAAAACTCTGCCACGAATAATAAAATTCCCTGAACTAGCTGTAGCTTTTTACTAACCATGGTAGAAGGTCCAAATTTAATAGATGACATGACATCTTCCTGTTTTTTTTTTTTTTTTAATTTTTATTTATTTATGATAGTTACAGAGAGAGAGAGAGAGGCAGAGACACAGGCAGAGGGAGAAGCAGGCTCCATGCACCGGGAGCCCGATGTGGGATTCGATCCCGGGTCTCCAGGATCGCGCCCTGGGCCAAAGGCAGGCGCCAAACCGCTGCGCCACCCAGGGATCCCACATCTTCCTGTTTTTGATGTAACAGTTGTAGTACAGTGACTAATAAAGCCATATAGTTTTTTTAATTTTTTTAAAATTTATTTATTCATGAGAGACACAGAGGAGAGGCAGAGACACAGGCAGAGGGAGAGGCAGGCTCCATTCAGGGAGCCTGACATGGGACTCGATCCCAGGATTCCAGGATCACACCCCGAGTCGAAGGCAGACACTCAACTGCTGAGCCACCCAGGCGTCCCAGCCATATAGTTTATAAACATGTCTCTTCCTTCCTCCAAATTCTTGCATGGAGCAAGAATACAGGAGCAGGAGCATACTCCAATCCCTTATCTACAGATTCATGGTCCCTAAATCTAGCCCCTTGTCCATCCCCTCTTCACTCATTCATTGCTCCCCAGATTCCAGACTGCTTACTTTATCTGGATTCACATTCTTCCCACCTCTGTTCAAATCTCTCCCCTATCAGAAATGGCCCCATTTGTCCTTCCAGTTGACTCCTTGGCATGGAGTGCCTCCTCTCCTCTCCACTTGCTACAGTTTGTTCATCCTTCAAGGCCTTCTCCTCCAATCTTTCCCTAAATCAGAAACAATTGCCAATTTCCTTGAACTGATATGGTATGTTATATTAAGCCTCTCTTTGAATGCAATTTTGGGTTCTGGATCGAAGGCATTATGCTTCTGCCTTTCTTGCCGACCAGACTGTAGAGTATGAGAAGAGTGTGACAGTGCATACAATAGGTGCTCAAAGCAAGTTGGTCAGAACTGACTTCTTATTCTGGGTACCTCCAGGACATTATACTCTCCACATCTAGACCCTTTATTGAAGGTATTGTTTCTCAGCTTTAAGTGTGAGTGCTAGTGACTGTGCCATGCTAGAACACAATGGTGCCAAGTGTGACTTCACGGCAGCTGCCCATCAGCGGAGAGAAGAGATGGCCCTGTCTTTGTTTACCTAATTGAGCCCTTAGGTCTAGTGGAATTTCTGAGGGAGTTGGCAGGGCAGATGTTTACTGTGTGTCATCACCAGAAGAAAGAAGGCTTTCAATAAGTGAGTCCTGAAACTGAGGAAGGCAGATTTTTGTTGGTATTTGCCTTTGTGTCATTGTGGAGGGAGAAATCAGTGCTGACCCATGGGAAACCCCACTGTCCAGTCCATGTCACACGGACGTCTGTCTCATTGAGAATCCTACTAATGGCCGTGCAAGATTAGGTGGATGGAAAGTGGAGACTCGCCTCAGTGTGCAAGCTGCATCTCATGCACAGCACTTGACTGATTTCTGGATTATGAAGGAGCAACTAAGAGAATAAACCTTTTTTTTAAAAAAGTTAAAAGTTGGGATCCCTGGGTGGCGCAGCGGTTTGGCGCCTGCCTTTGGCCCAGGGCGCAATCCTGGAGACCCGGGATCGAATCCCACATCGGGCTCCCGGTGCATGGAGCCTGCTTCTCCCTCTGCCTGTGTCTCTGCCTCCCTCTCTCTCTCTCTCTCTGTAGCTATCATAAATAAATAAAAAAAAAAAATTAAAAAAAAAAGTTAAAAGTTATTTGAGAATTATCATAGCAAAATAAAACAAAAACCAAACAAACCCGAAACCCGACAACCATCCCAAACAAATATACTTCTATTGCTCCAACTATTGCTGGGCTGTCTACAGTTGCTCTAGCAGAAAAGGGCAAAACCTGGAAGCTATTTTATTTATGCTTCGGATCTGGTGGGCTAAGCGCTGGGCTAGTGTATGATAAATCACTACTGATTTTCCATTATTGTGACGAATGCAATTTATCGTAAGGTTTCAAATCCAGGTGTATAAATCCAAAGGGGGATGTTAAGCACTTGTACTTCTGTGATGGAGCGCTTAGAAAATTTAAGACCCAGGTGGCACGGAAGGGGGTGGAGGGGCTCCGTCAGTTAAGCATCTGCCTTCAGCTCAGGTCATGATCCCGGGGTCTTGGGATGGAGCATAAATAAAGTAGCTTCCAGGTTTGCCCTTTTCTGCTAGAGCAACTCTAGAGAAGTGCAAGAGGGTGAGTGAAATTTCCAGTAGATGGAGCACTGGCCTAGATGCCTCCCACTCCTAACCAGGCACCAAGCCCTGGACAGACTGCCCAAATCCTCTTGCCCACTGCTTGCTTACGGCCATAGCATCTATTTAAAATGCACAACTACTAGGTAGACTATCCTCCAGGGCATATTGTACAGTAAAGAAGCAAAACAAAAAACCAAATCCGAGGGGCGCCTGAGCGTCCACCTTAGGCTCAGGTTGTGATCCTGGGTCCTGGGATCGAGTCCCGCATCGGGCTCCCCGCAGGGAGCCTGTTTTCCCTCTGCCTCTCTATGTCTCTCATAAATAAATAAATAAATAAAATCTTAAAAAAAAAAAGGTGCAAAGCAGTCTGTACAGTGTACCATTGACCCTTGCACAACGCAGGGGTGATGGGCGGGCGCCAACCCTTGCGCGGTTGAAAATCTGAGTACCACCAGTGATTCCCCCAAACTTGGCTACTAATAGTCTGCTGTTGACTGGAAGCCTTACCAGTAACAGAAACAGTGGATTAACATGTATTTTGTATGTTGCATATGTTATACATTCTATTAGTACAATAAAGTGAGATAGACGAAAATGTTAGTAAGAAAATAATTTTTTTAAAGATTTTATTTATTTATTCATGAGAGACACAGAGAGAGAGAGTAAGAGAGAGAGAGAGAGAGAGGCAGAGAGACACAGGCAGAGGGAGAAGCAGGCTCCATGTAGAGAGCCCGATATGGGACTCGGTGCCAGGACCCCAGGATCATGGCCTGAGCCCAAGGCAGATACTTAACCACTGAGCCACCCAGGTGTCCCTAGTAAGAAAATCATAAGGAGGGGTAGGTATGTGGGGCGGGGAGGGGGCGGGGCTCAGTTGGTTAAGCATCTGCCTTCTGCTATGGTCATGATCCCAGGGTCCTGGGATCAAGCCCTGCATGGAGCTCCCTGCTGTGGGGAAGTCTGCCTCCCTTTTCTCTCTATTCCTCCTCCCTGTTGTGTTTTTTTTTTCTCTTTCTCTCACAAATAAATAAATAAAATTAAAAAAAAAGAAAATCATTAGGAAGAGAAAATCCATGAAAGTACATTTACAGTATTGTGCTGTAAAAAACCCACCTGGGGCAGCCCGGGTGGCTCAGCAGTTTAGCGCCACCTTCAACCCAGGGCGTGATCCTGGAGACCTGGGATCAAGTCCCACATCAGGCTCCCTGCGTGGAGCCTACTTCTCCCTCTGCCTCTCTTTGTGTGTCTCTCAGGAATAAATAAATAAAATCTTAAAAAAAAAAAAGTGGACCCCCACAGTTCAAAACTGTGTTGTTCAAGGGTCAACCATCCTACCGTTTATAATTTTAAAAGTATCATACATATGTCTCAGTGAATATGAGGCAGTCTTGATTTACAATTTTCATTGATCAGAACTCTTCCCAATACATTTTATTTGTTTACTTTTCTGTTTGAGGGGAGAGAATGTGTGTTCACCTTGGTGTCCTAGCTCCTGGCTTGGACCAAGTGGGCAATCTATAAAGTCAGTTGAATAAATGAATCTTTGAATAAAGGCAAAAACACTGCTCTTAATAGCGTCCCCCTTCAGCATGTGTAGTGAGCCAGTTTTTTTTTTTTTTTTTAAGGTTTTATTTATTTATTCATGAGAGACACAGAGAGAGAGAGGCAGAGACACAGGCAGAGGGAGAAGCAGGCTCCATGCAGGGAGCCCGATGTGGGACTCAATCCCGGGTCTCTAGGATCACGCCCTGGGCTGAAGGTGGCGCTAAACCGCTGAGCCACCTGGGCTGCTCCAGTATTTTTTTTTTTAAACATAAACACACACAAAAAATAAATAAATAAAAAAATAAACATAAACACAGATCCATCTGATGTGTCATGTCCTACCTCTTTAAAGTTTTTTTTTAATCAGAAAGAGCCAGAGGCAAAAAAAGTGATGAAACCACACACACACACACACACACACACACACACACAGAGGAAAAACATCTATTAGACCAAAACAAAACCAATTTACAAGCTCTGGCTCATCATCTTGATAGCTATGTGCACTAATCCTGTAATTTATGACTGAACACTATTATTTTCCTTCTCTGGGCATTAGGCAACTCAGGAAACCGTTCCAGAAAAATTTCAACACTGCTGACACTCTTGATTATTAATATTATTAATACTGTTTATTTTTTTAATGGCCCATCTTCTAAGCCCATGTATCAGATCTTAGACAAGAATGTATTTATAGGGTTGCAGCCCCAAAGCAGCGCTGAATGCTTTCCACTGGGAATGTCCTGCCTTCCCAACAGTGACCTCACTTCCCAGAGCCCTGGGAATCTCTCCTTCCTTTCAAGCTGCCCCAGGGACGCCTTTTTCTCTGCCATGGGGAGGGTGGGGTGCGAGGAAGGGATGGGGGAGAGACAGGGGTTGTTAGTAATGCCTCTAAAGTTCCAACTTCCTCCCTCCCTTCTCTGTCCCACCAACATCCCTCCACTAGAGGTGGCTCTGATTTTCCTAACAAGACTGTTCATCATCTCTGTGGCCCCTGACTTCTCTCCTGCTCTACAGAGGAATTCCTCTGGGGAGTCAGGAGTTGGTCAAAGACTTCTGCTCTGCCCCTAGAGTTTGTCCAGTGGTTTGTATGGTGAGTGAATTCTCCTTGGGAGCCTGATGATTTTACCTTTATCTATGGCGTGTGCATTTTACCTCGGGCATGAGGTGGACCTGGCAAAATGTTCTTAAACACTGGTGAAAAATCCCAAGAAAAGGAAAAGCAGCCAGACCAGAGGCTGCAGTTTGTTGCTGAATCACACAGTGGTCACAAACCACAAAGATGATCATCAGGATGATCAGGTCGGTTGTGAAAAGCAAACTGAGGCCCACTTATATCCCAGTGTCTGGAAGGATGTTCACCATGATGTTTTCATAGCTTCTTGCAATCTTTTTAACTTTCTCTTAGTTTTTTCTTTTCTTTTAAATTTTTATTTATTTGCTTTAGAGAAAGAGAGAGAAAGCACTTGAGCATGAGCAGGGGTAGGATCAGAGGGGTAGGGAAAGGCACAAGCTGACTGTGTGATAAGCGTGTGAAGCCAGACTCCAAGGTTGATTCCAAGACCCTGAGATCATGACTTGGGCCAAAACCAGGAGTTGGGAGCTTAATCTAATCGAGCGAGCCGCCCAGGTGCTCCTTAAGTTTTTTTCAAAACCCCTGAAAGACCCCACCCATTAGAGCTGGGATTTAAGGACAGTGAGCTTACCAAGGCCGGAAGCCCCTTCTGGAAGCAATGTCAGGGGAGCTAGCAGGTACCCATCCAGACACTGCCAAGTTGGAACAGGAGGTAGGATTCATTTTCTTGCTCCCTGCTTCCGCCTCCCAGAGTTGGGCACATACCTGGCTTAGGATAAAGGAGTCAGGTCCTTGTAAAGTTTCCATTATCTATGGGTAGCTCCACCTGAGGACAGACCAATGTTTCCTCCTCCATCCCCTGTGCCTTTAGGTTTCAAGGGACTAGTACCAGATCTGGAAGAAGCAGGTCTCAGCAGGTGATGCATAAAATTGAATCAAAGAGCCCTTAAAAGAGGCAAAAATGGGCCACAAAGGAAGAAGGTAGGCAATGACAGCATAGGGGATGCTGTCAGAGGCTCTTGGTGGTCTAGAATTGGTCTCAACGTTAATTCTAGAAATTCAGAAAACCTAAGTGGGATTGTGGGATTACTATGAGGAAAGGATGGTGCAGTGGATCCACAAAAACAAACAAACAAACAAACACAAAAACTCAGGACCTCTTTAGAGGCAGAACCCGGGCTTTTTAGGGCAGTGAAAATACTCTGTATGATGCTATTAAAAAGCAAAGTTCAACCGAACATATTTGAAGATCTAATTGGCTTCATTAAGCATCGGGCAGCATCCCATCTGGTAGGGGGGAGCTCCCAGGAGTTGTAGATGTTGGAGGGTTTTTATAGGAAGGAGGGTAGGGCAAGAAAAAAAAGGGACAGTTCCAGGCAAGGTCACTTTCCCCTGGGGGAGAAGTTGGGAGGGAGTGTCTTATCAGGCACATGACCTCATCTTCCCCTGAGGAATGGGGAGGGCCCTTGTGGTAGATCACCTCACCGATGCAAAGCAGAAGATTCTTGACTGACCAGTTAAGACTGCAATTCTGGAAAAAGTTGAAACTACAATTACATTAGGTTATAACCGTGGTTGGTGATTTGGCCCGAGTGATGCCATATTGGGTCTGTGGTTTTCTCTTTAACAATAATATTGTAGGGGAGGAAGGCTTTCCCTCTGGTGTAATAGCTGGGTTTATGGGATAAACTGACAGCAGGTAGATTAACAGGAGAAAATGTATATAAACTTACTAATTGAGATTTGAGTTTATGTAGGATCTTCCTGGGGAAGAAGACAGGGGCTGTAGGTCCCTTAGGGGAAAGTAAATATTTATTAAAAATGATAGATGGGCTCTTGGGGTGCCTGGGTGGCTCAGTGGTTGAGCATCTATTTGCCTTGGGCCCAGGTCATGATTCCAGAGTCCTGGGATGGAGTCCCACATTGGGCTCCCCACAGGGAGCCTGCTTCTCTCCCTGCCTGTGTCTTTGCCTCTCTCTCTGTCTCTCATGAAAAATAAATTAAAAAAAATTTTTTTTGAAAAATAAATAAAATCTTTTTTTTTTTTTAATTTTTATTTATTTATGATAGTCACAGAGAGAGAGAGAGAGAGAGGCAGAGACATAGGCAGAGGGAGAAGCAGGCTCCATGCACCAGGAGCCTGATGTGGGATTCGATCCCGGGTCTCCAGGATCGCGCCCTGGGCCAAAGGCAGGCGCCAAACCGCTGCACCACCCAGGGATCCCGAAAAATAAATAAAATCTTAAAAAAGAAAAAAAAAAAAAAGATGGGCCCTTAAGAAGAATAAATGGGAGATAGGTAGGATAGTGTGTAACAATGTCTGTCTGGGTGTGGTGTCAACATCTAGTCTCCTCTCCTAAGGTAAAGGTCAAACCTCCGGGATGATGAAATTCCTAGGGAGGGGATTTATGACAAGCGAGTTTCTTTTGCCTATGAAAGGAGGTAGATAAGAGGAGGTCAGAGAAAGTCTCTCCCTGTGCTTTCTGTTTTTCGAGAGCCTTCTGACCAAAATAGTATGCTGCAGCCGCATATTTTGAATTGTCCTCACCTCCTTCACTGGAATAATGGGTATGTGTCATTATGCATTTGTCTGAAACCATAGAAGGCATAACAGCAAGACTGAACTCTAAGGTAAACCATCTGTCAATGATTACCAACTGTCAGTGTCGGTCCATCCATCTTAATAAATGAACCACCCTGGTGGGGATTTGATAACAGGGGAGCCTGTCCATGAGCTGGGAGTAGGGGAGGCAAAGGGCATATGGGAAAACCCCTGTACTTTCTGCTCATTTTTGCTGTGAACCTAAAACTGCTCTAAAAATAGTCTTTAAAAAAAAGCTATAGAGAACTCCACAGAGCTTTTGTTTGTGGGTAATCAGAGAGCAAGAGCTCCTGTCCCCTTCAAGGGTCCTTCTAGTTAAACTAAGAAATTGGGGTTGCCTGGGTGGCTTAGGGAAGCATCTGCCTTCAGCTCAGGTCCTGATCTCAGGGTCCTGGGATGGAGCCCCACACTGGGCTCCCTGCTCAGCGAGGAGTCTGCTTTCCCCTCTCCCTCTGCCCCCTTCCTGCTCATACTCCCTCTCAGTCTCTCCCTCTATCTCAAATAAAGAGATAAAATCTTAAGGAAAAAAAAAAAAGCAAACTGACAAGAGATAGGTGAACAGGAGACAATCAAATGTACTGGATATGTACAGGGACTCCACACAGACACAGAGATTACTTTTTGTTGTTTTTTTTTTTAAGATTTTATTTATTTAGGGACGCCTGGGTGGCTCAGTGGTTGAGCACCTGCCTTCTGCCCAGGGTGTGATCCTGAGGTCCCAGGATCGAGTCCCACATCAGGCTCCCCGCATTGGGCCTGCTTCTCCCTCTGCCTGTGTCACTGCCTCTCTCAATCTGTGTGTCTCTCATGTATAAATAAATAAAATCTTAAAAAAAAAAAGGTGGGGTCACCTGGGTGGCTCAGAGCTTCAGCGTCTGCCAGCAACTGAGGTCGTGATCCGGGGTCCTGGGATCGAGTCCTACATTGGGCTCCCTGCGTGGAGACTGCTTCTCCCTCTGCCTATGTCTCTGTCTCTCATGAATAAATAAATAAAATCTTATAAAAAGAAAGAATGGCATTATTTTGTAGTTTTGTAAATCTCTAATGTTTGGCTTAAGTGAAGGGTACCAGAATGTACCACTCCAAAATATGCCTTTTTGGGGTATGAATTATTCTGGACTCAAGGCCAGGGAGAATCAGCCCTAAACAGGAAAAACTCTACAAACTAGATACTGTTTTCCTTTTGTAAAGGGTAATTTACATTTCTTTTTTTTTGTAATTTACATTTCTAAAGGATGTTTCCAACTGTAAAAATACCTCCCTCCCCCTTACCCGGAAGATCTAAGGACTCTTATTGGTGGAGAGGACCTAGATTAAATCTGCATTACAAAGTTTACTAAACAAGTCTGTTTACCATATTTCTCAAGGTCACCGTTCTAAAACTTGCCTATCCTGACTAGAAGGCCAAAAACCTTTTGCCTTTTTTAACCCAAGATGGTACAGAAGCCCAAATTCCAACTACCCCTTTGGATTATTCATCCCTGGGTTCTCCCTTGTGTTCATGTGTTAATGCACATGTTAATAAACTTCTATTTGTCTTTCTTGTTCGTTTTTTTTTTTGTTGTTGTTGTTAGTCTCTCTCTCTCTCTCTTTTTTTAAAAAGATTTTATTTATTCATGAGAGACCGAGAGAGGCAGAGACACAGGCTGAGGGAGAAGGATGCTCCCTGCAGGGAGCCGGATGTAGGACTTGATCCCAGAACCCAGGGATAATGACCTGAGCCAAAGGCAGATACTCAACCACTGAGCCACCCAGGCGCCCCTCCTCTTAAAAGATTTTATTTTTAAGTAATCTATCTCTACATGTGGGGTTCAAACTTACAGCACCGAGATCAAGAGCCACGTACTCCTGTCTTTTGTCAGTCTAATTGACAGGGCCCCAACTTGACGACCTTAAGATGACTCAAGGAAAAGGATTTTTTCTCCTTCCCTACACCCCTCACTGACACCCCCACCCACCCCCACCAGCCTTTTTTTTTCTTTAAGATTTTATTTATTTATTCACGAGAAACACAGGGAGAGAGAGAGAGAGAAGCAGAGGGAGAAGCAGGCTCCATGCAAGGAGCCCGATGTGGTTCTCCTAACGGGGACTCCAGGATCGCGCCCTGGGCTGAAGGCAGGTGCTAAACCGCTGAGCCACCCAGGGATCCCCCCACCAACCATTTTTCTATAAAATTTACATTTCTTATTATCACTTTTAGAACTACATTTATTTGGGCTACCCTGGGAAACCCATAATCATCACACATTCATTTAATATTTATGTGGACCTTTCTGTGTGCAAGGAATTGTGTTCAGTGCTGGCACTACAGCAGTAAATTGGGGATACACGGTTCTGTCCTCATGGAGGGTATAATCCAGCAGAGGCGGCATGTTCTAGACTAGTTAATTCCTGTTGCCATCAGTGCTGGGAAGAAATACCGTGCGCTGAGAGATCATGGGACAATCAGGGGGTCCAGGGTGATGCAGTTTTGTAATGTTGATGAGGTTTGGTGGAGCAAGGTCTGGAGCCGATGACGAAGAAAGAATTCTTTTTTTATTTTTTTAAGAATTCTTTTTAAAAAATATTTTATTTATTTATTCATGAGACACACACCTAGAGAGGCAGAGACCTAGGCAGAGATAGAGGCAGGCTCCCTGCAGGGAGCCCAACATGGTACTGGATCCCGAAACCCCGGGATCACACTCTGGGCCGAAGGCAGATATTCAACTACTGAGCCATCCAGGTGTCCCCAAGAAAGAATTCTTGAGACATCTTTGCTGCAAAGGAGTGGTTTTATTAAAGCACAGGGGTAGGGGTGGTAGAAGGGGAGGAGGGCGGGGGGTGGGAGTCATTCACTGGGGGTTATTCTGTATGTTAGTAAATTGAACACCAATAAAAAATAAATTTAAAAAAAATAAATAAATAAATAAAATAAACCACAGGGGGCAGGACCTGTGGGCAGGAAGAACTGTTGCCCTGGGCTCATGAGAGGTGGTTGATTATATCCTTAGGAGCTGGGGGAGGTTAAAAAAAAGAAAGTTTCAAAAGAATTTTGTATGCTAAAGAGGACCTACAAGATACTGGAGGCCTTTTCACTGTCAGATGAAGGTGGTTTTTCCCCTCCAGTAAAGCATTATCGTTAAGACAGTTGGGAATTTTCTTCCAGAAGTTAGGTTATTAATAAGAATGCTTTTTATCTTGTAAATCACGAAGACATTTTGTAAACTGAGGAAGACTCAGGTCTATAGGACTATAATCTCTATAAATTAACTGTGTTATTCCTTTCCCTTAGCTTTAGGGCAGCCAGGAGTGCCTGAGGAATGTCACAGGCGTGCCACCTGTGGAAGGAGAGGTCATTCATGGGGATGTCAGCTTGTGATTTGTCCTCAGTTAGCCTTCTGTTCCCTCATCACAGGTAGAGAGAGGCCCCATTGAAGGAGGGATCAGCAAGGCTGAGCCAAGAACATTTTTCAGGCACAACAAATGCCCTGAGCAGAAAAGTGGGAAATAAAGGACCAGTGTGGGTTCAAAGCTGGCCAAGTCTCAGAGTCAGGAGAAGCAAACCCTTTAGGGAGCTGGGGATTTGGAACTGTCATAGCTGACATGTTGAGTGAGGGGAGGAAAATGCATCTTACAAAGGTAGGGGATCCCACTTTTGAAAGCTCACTCTGGGTGTGGCATGGAAGATGGGCTGAGAGAAAGGGAGGGAGGGAGAAGCAAGAAATCTCCTGTAATAATGCATGTGAGAAATGATGAGAACCTGATTGTGAGTAGGCATGATGTATAGTTCTGGAGAGGTCCGGAGCCCAGGGCCAAGAAGGAATCCTTGAGACATCTTTGGTGCAAAAAGGCGATTTTATTGAAGCAGGGAGACAGGACCCGTGGGGAGAAAGCAGGGCTGCGCCGGGTCAAGAAGAATGGCTGACTTAAATACTCTGGGCTTGGGGGAGGTAAGGACAAAGGGAGGTGTCTCAAGGGACTTTCATATGCTAAAGAGGACCCTCAGGGTACTGGAGGCCTTGCTATTATCAAACTAAGGTTGTTTTTCCCCTCTAGCAAAGCATTAGCAATAAGATAGTTGGACCATCCTGGAGGAAGGTCACACAAATCCCACCCAGGAGGCGGGGGAGCTCGTCGGGTGTCTGCTAGTGCTTTGTTCTCAGCTTGCCTTTTGCTCCCTCATCAGGTAGAAGGGGGGCAGATTTAGGGAATGTTTGGTGAAACATTTGAGGAGACTTGCTTATGGGCTGGCCAGATGAATTCCAGCACAATCAAGTGATATGCTCTAAACATTTTGCACAGCTCTAGGTGGTACCATTCACATCACATTGTGATTATTGTCATCTCTGTGAATAGAGATGCCTAGATTTATGCAGTGCACAGCCTGGACAGCCTCACATGGCAACTTTGATTTTAAATTCATGTAATTCTATTACTTTTGAGCCTTGGAGATTTTTAAAGTTTACTTTCTCTTCTGGTTTTATTTAAGCCATTTTTTTTTTTTAATCAGTTAGCGTTGAAGGGAGTAAAAGTAACTAGGGAATGGCATTGTCTTATTTTTCCAAATAATCTAGGCACCTTTTCCACTTAACATGGCAGAAATAAGGCTAAAAACTTTGAAGTTAAGATATGGCACTACCAATGCTCCCACAAATCACAGAAACAGAAGTGAAAAGTAGGGGCCTACCTTGCACTAGTATTTATTTATACCTGGACCGAACCTCAAGAGGCCTGACTTGTGAGAGTAGAGGAAAGTCTTTGGGAGCCAATCTTCCTGCTGTGTGCAGGTGCTTTATTCCACAGTTTAATAAATCTTCAATAAACAGCTCAATAAATATGTCCTGGTTTTATTGACTTAAGCCCTTTAGTTCTGTTTTATTATCTTTATAAGAATAGAAACAGTCTATTTCTTTTTTTTTGTCCCTTGGAAATTTGTAACCTTTTACCAACCTGGCCCTTTATTTCCCCCTAAACCTGGCAACCACTTTTCTACTGTTTTGACTTGAAAACAATGTTGAGGGATCCCTGGGTGGCGCAGCGGTTTAGCGCCTGCCTTTGGCCCAGGGCGCGATCCTGGAGACCCGGGATCGAATCCCACGTCGGGCTCCCGGTGCATGGAGCCTGCTTCTCCCTCTGCCTGTGTCTCTGCCTCTCTCTCTCTCTCTCTCTCTCTCTGTGTGTGACTATCATAAGTAAATAAAAATTAAAAAAAAAAAAAAAAGAAAACAATGTTGATTGATTGATGGATTGATTTACAGATTTCACGTGTAAGTACCATGCAGTATTTGTTATCCTCTCGTTTATTTCATTTAGCATGATGCCTTCCAGGATCATCCTTGTTGTAAATGACGGAATTTTCCTCTTTTTTTAAAGGCTAAATAATATTTCATTTTGTATGTGTGTCTGTATGATGAGTATATGTTTACACACATACACACACACATCCATATATATCACATTTTCTTTGTCCATTCCTCTATCAGCAGACACTTAGGTTGTTTCTATAACTTGGCCATTAGGAGTGATGTAATGAACATGGGATGCAGATGTTTCTTTGAGATAATGGATTTGTTTCCTTTGGATCTATACCCATAAATGGATCTATGGATCCTATGGTAGTTCTATTTTTCATTTCTTGAGGAGCCTCCACAGTGGTAGCTCTAATTTACATTCTCACTGGCAGTACACAAGGGTTCCTTTCTCTCCATATCCTCCTGGACACTTGTTATCCCTTGTCTTTTTTTTTTTTTTTTTTAAGATTTTATTTATTTATTCACAAGAAACACACACACATACAGAGGGAGAGGGAGAGAGAGAGAGGCAGACACACAGGCAGAGGGAGAAGCAGGTTCCCTGCAGGGGGCCTGATGTGGGACTTGATCCCAGGACCCCAGGATCACAACCTGAGCCAAAGGCAGACGCTCAACCGCTAAGCCACCCAGGCATCCCTCCCTTTGCCCATTTTTTTTTTTTTTTTTTTTTTTATTTATGATAGGCACACAGTGAGAGAGAGAGAGGCAGAGACACAGGCAGAGGGAGAAGCAGGCTCCATGCACCGGGAGCCCGATGTGGGATTCGATCCCGGGTCTCCAGGATCGCGCCCTGGGCCAAAGGCAGGCGCCAAACCGCTGCGCCACCCAGGGATCCCCCTTTGCCCATTTTTAATTGGGTTATTTATTTTTTGCTATTGAATTTTATGTTTCTTGTGTATTTTGGTTATTAACCCCTTATCAGATATGTGATTTGCAAATATTTCCTTCTATTCTCCAATAGAAGGAAATATTTAAATTCATTTTGTTGATGGTTTCCTTTGCTGTGCAAAAGTTTTTTTATTGTGATGTAGTTCCACTTGTTTACTTTTGCTTTTGTTGCCTTTACTTTTGGTGCCAAAACTGATGTCAAGGAGATAACCTCTGTGTTTTTTTCCTGGCAATTTTATAATTTCAGGTCTTAGGTTCAAGATTTTAATCCATTTTGGGTTGATTTTTGGTTTTGGTGTAAATAGGGGTCCAACTTCACTCTTTTGCATGTGGCTGTCTAGTTTTTCCCCATCATTTATTAAAAGATATCCTTTTCCTATTGTATATTCTTAGCTCCTTTGCTGTAAATTAATTGGCTATATATGTATGAGTTTATTTCTGAGCTCTCTCAATTCTGTGTTTGTTTTATGCCAATACTATGCTGTTTGATTACTATAATTTTACAGCATAGTTTGAACTTATCAAGTGTGATACCTCCTGTTTTGTTCTTTCTTTTTTTTAAAGATTTTATTTATTTATTCATGAGAGACACACACAGAGAGAGAAAGAGGCAGAGACACAGGCAGAGGGAGAAGCAGGCTCCATGCAGGGAGCCTGATGTGGGACTGGATCCCTGGTCTCCAGGATCACACCTTGGGCTGCAGACGCACTAAACCGCTGAGCCACCCGGGCTGCCCTGCTTTGTTCTTTCTTAAGAATGCTTTGCCTATTCGGGGTCTTTTGTGGCTCTATTAAAAATCTTAGGATTGTTTGTTCTGTTTCTGAGAAAAATTGCATTGAAATTTTGATAGGGATCTCACTGAATCTGTAGATCACTTTGTGTAGTTTGGACATTTTAACAATATTAATTCTTCTAATAGTTCTGTTTATATCTTCTTTAATTTCTTTAGTCAAGATCTTCTGGTTTTCAGTGTACAGATCTTCCATTTTTGGTTAAATATATTCCTAAGTTGTTTTTTTTTTTAATTTTTATTTATTTATGATAGTCACAGAGAGAGAGAGAGGCGCAGAGACACAGGCAGAGGGAAAACAGGCTCCATGCACCGGGAGCCCGATGTGGGACTCGATCCCGGGTCTCCAGGATCGCGCCCTGGGCCAAAGGCAGGCGCCAAACCGCTGCGCCACCCAGGGATCCCTATTCCTAAGTATTTAAGGAATATATATATATATTCCTTAAATATATATATATATTTATTTATTTATTATTATTAAAGATTTTATTTATTTGGGCAGCCCGGGTGGCTCAGTGGTTTAGCACCGCCTTCAGCCCAGGGTATGATCCTGGAGTCCCAGGATCGAGTCCCACGTCCAGCTCCCTGCACAGAGGCTGCTTCTCCCTCTGCCTGTGTCTCTGCCTCTCTCTGTGTCTGTCATGGATAAATAAAATCTTAAAAAAAAAAATTATTTATTTATCCATGACAGACACAGAGAGAAAGGGGCAGAGACACAGGCAGAGGAGAAGATGCTCCTTATTAGGAGCCCAATGTGGGACTTGATCCCAAGACCTGGGATCAGGACCTGAGCCAAAGGCAGATGTTCAACCTCTGAGCCACCCAAGCGCCCCAAATATTTAATCCTTTTGAGACTTCTGTAAATGGGACTGTTTTCTTGATTTGTCTTTCTGATACTTCATTGTTGGTATATGAAAGTGCAACTGATTTTTGTACATTGATTTTGTATTCTGCAGGTTTACCAAAACTATTTACGAGCTGTAACGGGTTTTTGTTGGAGTCTTTAAGGTTTTCATGTCATTTGCAAATAGTGACAGCTTTACTTCTTCCTTTCCCTTTTGGATGACTGAAGATAAATATATGCCAAGACTTCAACTGAACATGACCTAAAATTACTTTAATCTTAGAGTATACCTTGGAGGTGTGAAGCCAGCTTTCCTTGGCAGCCTTGCCTAGCCAATCCAGGCAAACTTTTCACATTTATGAACATGGGTCTTTCTTTAGAGGTAGCAATGGGGTTTATTAGAATATGGGGACAGGGGCAGCCTGGGTGGCTCAGCGGTTTAGTGCCTCCTTCAGCCTAGGGTGTGATCCTGGAGACCCGGGATCGAGTCCCACATCGGGCTCCCTGCATGGAGCCTGCTTCTCCCTCTGCCTGTGTCTCTGCCTCTCTCTCTCTCTCTGTGTCTCTCATGAATAAATAAATAAAAAATCTTTTTTTTTTTTTTTTTTAAAGAAAAAGAATATGGGGGTAGGTATAGCTTAAGAAACACACTGTGAATTTACTGGTTAATACAAACTATCAAACTTAAAGTTGGCCAAATTATTTTTAGAACTATGAAGAAGACTGAATAAAATATAAACACTGGAGGTGGCAGGAAAAATTGTTCTGGGAAATCAGGATCTGTCACAAGACAACCAAGAGGAACATTTGGAATAAGTTTGCAGCTGAATAGAAAATGTTGCAAGTAATATTTTGGGGAAAACTCCCAAATGTGAATATGAAATTGTGCTGTGCATGTGCTAATATCTGTCATGTACCTTTGCACAAGTGCTTTGCACGTGGGCCCAGGAGCCATAGGTTAGATACCACCGTTTTACTGGTAAGAGAAGTGAGGCTAGTATCAGCAAATAAGTCGGTAGCAGAGTTTGGAGACATTTTTAAAATCCTGATTTAAAAATTTTTTTAGGGATCCCTGGGTGGCGCAGCGGTTTGGCGCCTGCCTTTGGCCCAGGGCGCGATCCTGGAGACCCGGGATCGAGTCCCACGTCGGGCTCCCGGTGCATGGAGCCTGCTTCTCCCTCTGCCTGTGTCTCTGCCTCTCTCTCTCTATCTGTGTGTGACTATCATAAATAAATAAAAATTAAAAAAAAAAAAAAAAAAAAAAAAAAAAAATAAAAATTTTTTTAAATCTCAGGTTCTCTTTCACACACCCCAGTGCTTCTCTGTATCCTCAGAGTGAAGTAAATTAGTCCTTCTGGGTAGTTATATTTTCCAGTGCCCAGGGATCTATCTACTCAGGAAGCTAAACATAGTAGAAAGCTTTCTGAAATTATACTGTGTATTTTCTCGCCTCCTTTAACATTTAATACTGAAAATTTTCAACGTTTTCCTGGAAATTCATCATTAATGTGGGTGATACCATAAATGTGATGATGCTCCTAGGTCTGGGGTGTGGGAGGCTCCTGGACCCACACTGTTGTGCTTTTCCAGTTTGCTAATCAGAGAATGATTTTTATTCCTCCCTTGGTGACTGTTCTTGTGGTCCTAGTTATTCTACTGTCTTAAGTGGGTATCTCCCAGGGCCTTAGAAAGGAAATAATTAAACCAGTTAGCATTGTATATAAAGTAAAAGTAGGCCTGAAAAGATAGTCCATAAGGGAAGCATTAAGAGCACAGATCCCCTAAGGTACGTTCTCCTCCTACAGAGACCGATTAAATCTTTTTTATGTTGTGTCCCAGATAGGTGAGTGCATCACTTAGCTGAGTTCCAAGGAAGCAAGATAGTGAAACTTTCATTAGAAGAGATAGACACACACACATGCAGTTTTATTTTCTCGCTTGTATTGACTTAACACACTTTAAAAAGTTCCACCCACACTAAAAAATAATTTTATTTTTGAAGAAAGGAAATATTTTTTTTCTAAGAAAGGAAACATTTTAAATACCCATTTAGTGTTTGTTTCTATTGTTCTATTGTTAAGAGTTTTTTTTTCCATAATGCAATGTGCTTTTTGTTCACGGGTTGCAAAAGTGTTTGCTACACATTTGCATAGACTTGTCACTAATAAATCTTTCTTTAGTAGCAACAGAACGGTACAGGAACATAACTCTGGAGGGGTTAGCTGAGCCATGGTTTCTTCTTGTGTAAGATGCAAGTCTGTAGAGTTTAAAATGAGGTCTCAGGGTGTGGCAGGCTTAGTCCATTTGGGCTACTAGAACACAATACTATAGACTTGGATAGCTTAGAAACAACAGAAATTTATTTCCCATAGTTCTGCAGGCTGGGAAGCCCAAGATCAAGGCCCCATCACCTTCCATGTCTCATGTGGTGGGAGGGGTGAGGAGCTCCCTGGGGTCTCTTATATGAGGGCACTAATTCCCTTCATGAGGCTCTGTGCTCATGACCTAATCCCGCCCCCCTTTGGGGGTCCCAAAGGTCCCACCTCTTAACTCCATCACACCAAGGTTGGGGGGGAGGCAGTTAGGATTTAACATAGGAATTTGGGAGGGACACAGACCACAACACTAGCTCAGCAAGGTAAAGACACCATAAGATAGGTATCATTTGAACATGAATTCAGCTGACATTCAAGTAGAACAATACCAATGACCATACGCTTCTTTTTTTTTTTTTTTTTAATTTTTATTTATTTATGATAGTCACACACACACACACAGAGAGGGGCAGAGACACAGGCAGAGGGAGAAGCAGGCCCCATGTACCGGGAGCCCGACGTGGGATTCGATCCCAGGTCTCCAGGATCACGCCCTGGGCCAAAGGTAGGCGCTAAACCACCGCGCCACCCGGGGATCCCTGACCATACGCTTCTGCTGTAGCTTAAGGAAATAATTCATTGTCATCCCTCGTGTATCAGGAGGAATTAAGACCAGCCTGTTAAATTGGCCTGACAGGACCACTGAGTGTCTGGACTGGGAATTATCAACTATATTCTATGAAGTTCCACCTCTCATTTACCACGTGGGGGAAACAGGTCCAGGGAGTTTGTGACACTCACCCAGAGATAGGCAATGGAGATGCTGCATCTCTGCATAGACTTGTCACTGAGAAATCCTTCTTCAGTAAGAAAAGGTTAAACTGAGCTAAGTGAAGGACCAGGGCTCTTTTCATTAACACGAATATCTTTTCATCTATATGGTCTTTCACAATTTGCAAAGCACTCCTCAGCCCGGCCATCTAGTTTATTATACTTATATCCACTAGCTTGTGAAGATGGCCCTTCCCCCTTCTTGCCTTTGGGAGATTTTCTGCACTCTCAGACCTTTGTTGGAGCAGCTGATTCTATGCGGGCCTTTCACTTAAACACACAGACACACAGAACACACACATACCCCTGAAATGAAACATGCGTGTATGGCCCTATACACGTCTCTGTGGAAGAAACAGCATTGCGTCCCCGAGTCTCCCATGCAGGCTGCACCTTAGCAGCCACGAAGTGTAAACAGAGAATGATCTTTAGTTTGAGAATTCCTGAATGTCACTGACACTTTCCTACTAATGGCCTTAGGAATGTTGACATTTTCAAGAGGCGTGGCAACATTTATAGGCAACTCTTTAATGAGTCTTTGGGGACTGAAGAGGGAGGTGGGGCCAGCCGCTCTTCACATGGTTTTAGGCAGTTAAATCCTTTAAAGTAGGAATAGTGAAATCAAGTCATTTTTCCTTCTTATTTTTCTTTGTTGTAAGGTTATATATAAATGTATGCATATATGGGCATGAGAAAAAGAAGAGATATCCTGGGAAGAAAGAAACCAGACAACAAATCCTAAAAACAAAAAAACAAAAACAAAACAAAACAAAACAAAAACACAAAGACCCCCTCCCCCCGAAACTATAGAAATTAAAAATCCAAATTTGGGGGACAGTGGGAGGCAACACACTCTTTTCACAGAGCCGTCACATGCCACAACTGTCCTCAAAAGCAGGAATGGAAAAAAAAACAGATACTCAGCTGCAGGATGAAGCTGGGGTCTTGGCTTTTTAGCTTTTAAGGTCTTTGGAACAAAGCTGGGCCTCAAGTGCCTTTTCCAGAATAGGCCAGAGAAGATAAGTCCAGTTTGATTTTGAAGGCTTTAGTCAGCTCTGTGGCCAGCAGCTCGTGGAGGGACACACCGTCATGGGAGTACACCCAGTTCTTCCCAGTCCAGTCGTAGCGCTTGGGCCCACTGCAAGACACAATAAATATATAGGAGGTCCATGAGGACAGCCCTTTGGAGGAAATGCTGCCATCCAGACACAGACTGGAAGAAAGCTCCAGAAAGTCCATTTCACAAAGCATCCATTTGACTTCTAGTCTCAGGGTCTTTCTATTTAAAAATAAATATACAATTTATCCCCTGCAACAATTCAACAGAACAATTCTTAAGACCTGAAAACATCTGAACCCTATCGATGAGTCTCTGTAAATCACATTCTGATCTTTCGCTTTTCCTAACTCACATATGATACCTGCTAGGTCAGAGCAGTGGTTTTTATGTTTGTTTGTTTTAAGATTTATTTATTTACTCATGAGAGACACAGAGAGAGAGGCAGAGACACAGGCAGAGGGAGAAGCAGGCTCCCTGCGGGGAGCCCAATGTGGGACTCAATCCCAGTACCCTGGGGTCACGACCTGAGCCAAAGGCAGATGCCCAACCACTGAGCCATCCGGGTACCCCCAGAGCAATGTTTTAAAATTATAGCCATTAGTGTACCACTGACAAACTTTCCCTTACCTGTATTATTGTTATTATGATTTTAGTACATTTATAGCATGTGCAACCACTACCTCTATCTACCAAAACACTTCTGCACCTCACCCTCTCCTCTCCCCAGCTCCTGGTGATCACCTATACTATTATATATATATATAAAATATACACATATATAATATATACATATGTGTAAAATATATAATATATACATATATATATGGTATTATGGTGTTTTTGTTCTTTTTTTTTTTTTTTTAAGAGAGAGCATGAGTGGGGCAAGGGGCAGAAGGAGAAGAAGTAGGCTCCCTGTTGAGCAGGCAGTCCAATCCAAGACCCTGA
Source organism: Canis lupus dingo (assembly GCF_003254725.2). Lineage (NCBI taxonomy): Eukaryota > Metazoa > Chordata > Mammalia > Carnivora > Canidae > Canis > Canis lupus. Next base: position 88,421,372 of record NC_064243.1, read on the forward strand.
GATCATGACCTGAACTGAAGACAGACACTTAACTGACTGAGCCACCCAGGCAACTCTCAAAAATATTTTTTATTTTATTTATTTTTTTATAAGATTTTATTTATTTATTCATGAGAGACACCGAGAGAGAGAGGCAGAGACATAGGCAGAGGGAGAAGTAGGCTCCATGCAAGGAGCCTGATGTGGGACTTGATCCCGGGACTCCAGGATCACTCCCTGGGCCAAAGGCAGATGCTCCACCACTGAGCCACTAGGCGTCCCCCCCCCCCCCCCAAATATATTTTAAATCCATGAAACTGAGAGTTTCTCCACCTCAAGCTCGTTCAATGAACAATAGTGTATATCCATTCATGCTGGGAAGAGTTATTTGTGTGGACCTGGATGTAGTAGGGTTTTGACATGTCTGGTCATTCCAGATGTACACAACAGTGCCTGTTAATTCTGCCTCTACTCAGACTAGTGGCAGGCTTGCCAGCAGACAGTGACGATGCACAGGCATGCCTTGATGGAGATGGAGCAGGGAGCCCTGGGAGCTCACAAGAAGGGGCGCCTGGTCCACCTGCATTCTCAGGGAGAGATTTCCCAAAGTCAAGACTGGAAGGAGTTTGCCAGGGAAGAGGGAAGCTTAGAAGGGAAGCATCTTGGCGGACTATACAAAAAGCATCAAAGATTTCTGTATTATCAACCAAATGCTTGGGTTTGACCATGTTCATAATCGTGGAGATAATAGGGACAAACCCCAAGGACTAGGGCCTTTGTTTAATACACACGACCAGTCAAATACAAATGATCCAGGCCATAGAGAAAGAACTGATAGTCTGGACCAAATACAGAGAACATTCCTTGGGCCTTGGACTCAGATTTGCTGCCGAAATGCCAGGGAGAGGGTGAGAAACCTGCAGGCTCCTCCACTGCTCCCAACCAGGTGTCCACCCAGACCTCTGCTTTATCCCACCCTACAACCTACCTCCTCAGGATGGCAAGCTAGCTGGGAGAGACCACTGTTTCCACAGGACCTGAAAAGCTGTCATTTAAAACAAAACAAAATAAAACAAAACAACCACCCAAAATATCAGAAATGCATTCCCATTTAAGATTCTTTTGGACATAAAAAGTTGAGTGGAAAAATAATTTTTTTTCTTAAGGAACACAGTATCTGTGATAGTAAATGTCTGCTTGACAGAATTTCTTTCCATATTTCCATTTTGAATTACAGATCAAACAAGCCTGGGGTAGGATCATATTGCTGGCAGGTGTGTCCAAACATGGTACAGACTTTTTTGGCCTCCAGATACAACACAGAGGGAATTCCTTTCGTGGAGCCATACAGATGGTTCCTGTGCCCTGCCCATATTTATATAGCCACAAATCCCAAAGGTGACAGCTGGGTTTGAACACATCCACTCAGTTTCTCATATGGTTCCTCCAGACGTGAAGGGTAAGAATGTACAGTCCTCATGCATGGTTTTGGTTAGGATTGGGACAACTGTTTGAGGCCAAAGAGAACAGGCTAATTGTCTCACGTAGGATAAAACACCTAATTTCAAGTTAACTGGGTCTAAAAAGCAATACAGGGAGAACTGGGTGGCTCAGTGGTTGAGTGTCTGACTTTGGCTCAGGTTGTGATCCCGGGGTCCTGGGATCGAGTCCCACATCAGGCTCCCTGTAGGGAGCCTGCTTCTCCCTCTATGTCTCTGTCTCTCATAAATAAATACATTTAAAAAATATTTTGAAAAATGAAAAAAAATAGGGCAGCCCGATGGCTCAGTGGTTTAGTGCCACCTTCAGTCCAGGGCATGATCCTGGAGACCCGGGATTGAGTCCCATGTCGGGCTCCCTACATGGAGCCTGCTTCCCCCTCTGCCTGTGTCTGCCTCTCTCTCTCTGTCTCTATGAATAAATAAAGTCTTAAGAAAAAAATGAAAAAATAAAAAGCAATGTAATCTATAAGGGCCTTGCTAGAAATGAGTGATTTCTGGAATTGTTTGTTGAATTATAACATGCTTCCTAGATGAGACTAGGGCAAAGAAGGCATGACACCTTATTTATTTTGAACAAATAATTATATAACATGGCATGATAAAGAGTATGATGTTAACTGCCTAAAAAATGATATGAATGTTGGGACAGGAGAAGAGTTATAATTTTTTTTTTTTTTTTAGATTTATTTATTTGAGAGAGAAAGAGAGAGCCAGGGGAGGAACAGAGGGAGGAGAGAGAGATCTCAAGCAGACTGATATGGGTGGAGCCTACTCAGGGCTCGATCCTACTCCCAAGATCATGACCTGAGCCCAAATCAGTAGTTGGATGCTTAATTGACTGAGCCACCCAGGTGCCCATATAATTTTTTTTTTTTAAATGCAAATACCATTGGGGTGTCAGAGAATTACATGCTGGTTATGTTTGGACCTTTCCCAAAGCACAGTCAGTATGTTGCCTTTGGAAGTGCTAATGACCCAGGAAGGCTGGCCTGAGAGCCCTTATAACCACCCAGATAGATGCAGATGGACAGGGACCCTCTCTCCCTGCACACTCAGGCCTTGAGATGCAGAGCAGGCGGCCTCCGACACAGTCTTTTCTTCCACTACACTGAAAGCACATTGATGGAAAAGGCAGGAGGGATTCAATGCCCTAGAGTCCCAGCTTAAGACACACTCCCACCTCCACAGAGAGAATGCAACCAACCTTTGGCAAGATGCTGAAAACAAGCTAAAGGTCAAACTTTAACCTGCTTTGAAGGCAAAGTGCAGCTCATTCTGAGGCTGCAGCATCAAAAGTGGCTTTTTTATTTTTAAAGATTTTATTTATTTATTCATGAGAGAGAGAGAAAGAAGAGAGGGAGAGAGAGAGAGGCAGAGATATAGGCAGAGGGAGAAGCAGGCTCCCTGTGGGGAGCCCAATGCGGAACTCAATCCCAGAACCCCGGTATCATGCCCTGAGCCAAAGGCAGACACTCAACTGCTGAGCCACCCAGGTGTCCCCAAAAGTGGCTTTTAAAAAGGCAGGGCAATGAATGATTTAATACAAACTATCCAGGGCAGGTTCTGAAAAGTGATAAACTTTTTGTTTCAGATCTTGCCAATATCTCAATACCTGCTTATAGCAGCCAGATCACTGGCTGACTGAAGCTACAGAAGAAGAGTTAAAACTGTCCTGCGAGGATGGGGTGAGCAGGAAGCATCAGGAGAGGTGCACTCACAGACACCCAGCCCCGAGGCCACTCTCCTCTTAGAGAGTCCACAACACCACACCTCACAGGAGCTGAACAACAACGGGTGCCGATGTCCGGACGTACCTGGATGGTGAAGATAACCAGATTTGCTTGTTTGGGGTCTGCTTGTTGATCACGTAGGTTCCTAGATCTCCACCCAGTTTAACTGTTAAAACACCACTCTGGCGGACCAGGTGGCAAAAGCATGAGGAAAATAAAACAAAGCAAAGTTACCACTTTGTCACAATTGCTTCATATCTCGACACCCTGGCAAGTACACAACACACCCGTGAAGACGCGTCTTTCGTGTTCAGGAGGAGCAGATCATGCCAGAAGCACACTGCTTTCAGTCAGACTCTGATTAATCAGGCTGTGCTCTCCCGCATTCCCCGGGGACTCCCAGTGTTCCTGTCTCCAGGTGAGGAAGCAGCAGAGGCCTGCCTGAGGAGGAGCCTCCACATCCTGCCTGCTGCCTTAGTCCCCTCAAAGGCCATCGGAACACACAAAAGGATGCTAAAAAAATGCAGACACCAACTCTACCTGGGTACCACGTCAGCCCGAAGGTGGGACAGGACAAGTTCATTACCCAAACAAGGAAAACAGGCAAAGTCGAGGGAAGGAGTCAAACCACCTGCTTTGCTGGTCTTAGAAGAGCCATAGCACCAGCTCTGCTGGTAGAAGGCCGACACTCCAGACAGTTTTTGTATTCAGATCCTTCCCACGCATCTCACAAGCTGCTCTCAAGGGCCCTGAATTCTTTAAAAGACTGGTTGGTCCATCTTTGCTCAATAAATGCTCATTTAAATTTGAAAACACTCTTTAAACAAAGGAGCCCTTTACTCTTAAGGTCTGAGATTTCTTTAGAATGCTCAGAATATTACAGAAGCAGCCACACTGCCCAGTCCCTTTATTGGAGCTGGTGTGCAAAAGGCAGCCCCTGGCTGTTCCCCACCCCGGGCATAGCCCATGGAGACACACGGCCGCTTTTCTGTGGGCTTCTAAGCCCCTTTCCAATCAAGAGGCCCTGAACATTTCTTAGAACACTTAGTGTTTGGTTTGTGTGATAATAATAACATATAATATATATGATATACATAATGTAACTGATAGGCAAGGGAGGACTCAACTGGGTTACACTTTTTTTTTAAAAGAGATGTTATTTGAGAGAAAGAATAAGAGAGAAAGAGAAAGAGCATGAGGGGAACGGTAGAGGGAGAAGGAGAAACAGGTTCCCCGAGGCCAACACAGGACCCTGGAATCACAACCTGAGCCGAAGGCAGATGCCCAACCGACTGAGTCACTCAAGTGCCCCTGAATTATACTTTTAACAACATTTTTTTCTGATGAAAAATGAAACAAAGAGGAATTATACAGACATCAGAAATACAAGAGTATAAATAAAATGAAATCAATAAAAATATTAACCAGGGACCCCTGGGTGGCGCAGCGGTTTGGCGCCTGCCTTTGGCCCAGGGCCCGATCCTGGAGACCCGGGATCGAATCCCACGTCAGGCTCCCGGTGCATGGGGCCTGCTTCTCCCTCTGCCTGTGTCTCTGCCTCTCTCTCTCTCTCTCTCTCTCTGTGTGACTATCATAAATAATAAATAAAAAAATTTAAAAAAAAATAAAAATAAAAAAAAAATAAAAATATTAACCAATACTGTCCAGTACCTACTTTGTGCCAAGCGCTGTATCTGACACTTTGTGTAAGATTGTATTCCCTGTGACCATAACTATCAGAGGTGGGAATCATTATCCCAGCTTTACAGATGAGGGAAACAGGGACAGAGTAACAAGGAATACTTAGTAACCAGCAGAGCTAATCTTAAATCCAGATCTGTTTGGGTCTAAAAGAAGCTGATGTTGCCATAACCTGAAGAGCTCTCCTGATTCCATTAACCAACGATACAAGCTGTTCCCTCTCAGCTATCAGCTTCCGGTTTTTATTTCTATTTATCTATCTATTTATTTAAATTTTATTTATTTATTAGAGACACGGGGTGGGGAAGGGGAGAGGCAGAGACACAGGCAGAGGGAGAAGCAGGCTCCATGCAGAGAGCCCAACATGGGACTTGATCCTGGGTCTCCAGGATCAGGCCCTGGGCTGAAGGCGGCACTAAACTGCTGAGCCACCCGGGCTGTCCCAGCTTTCAGTTTTGTTTTTGTTTTGTTTTTAATATTTTATTTATTTATTCATGATAGACATAGAGAGAGAAAGAGAGGCAGAGGCACAGGCAGGGGAGAAGCAGGCTCCACGCCAGGAACTCGACGCGGGATTCAATCCCGGGACTCCAGGATCGTGCCCTGGGCCAAAGGCAGGCGCTAAATCGCCGAGCCACCCAGGGATCCCCAAGCTTCCAGTTTTTAAATGCATTTCTGAAAAGGACTAGGATCACAGTGTACATAAGTTCGCTTTTTATTTTTATTTTTAAAGTTTAATTTTTTTAGTATTCTCTACACCCAGGGTGGGACTCAAACTCACCACCTGGAGATCAGAAATCACATGCTCCATTCACTGAGCCAGCTAGTCACCCCATTAAGTTTGCGGAAAAAATTTTTCTTGAAACCCACCTTTTCTATTTTGGTAGGACTACCACCTTTCATTTACTTAAAAGTGTCTTGAGGCACCTGGGGCACTCAGTCGGTTAAGAGTCTGACTTTTTTTGTTGTTGTTGTTTTCAAGATTTATTTATTTATTTATTTATTCATGAGAGACACAGAGAGAGGGGCATAGACAGGCAGAGGGAGAATCAGGCTCCCTGCAGGGAGCCTGACGTGGGACTGGATCCCAGGACCCCAGGATCACGACCTGAGCCGAAGGCAGATGCTCAACCGCTGAGCACCCTGGTGTCCCAAGAGTCTGACTCTTGAATTCATCTCAAGTCATGATCTCAAGGTGGTGGGATAGAGCCTGCTTGCAATTCTCTCTGCCCCTTTTCCTCTGCCCTTCTGCCTGCTTAAAAAAAAGAAAAGAAAAAGTATCTTAAAATTGCATAATTCAACAGTTTTTAGTATTCCACAAAGTGTTTTCACAAAGTGTGCAAATACCACTAATTCTCAACTATTTCCACCACCCCAAAGAGAAACCCCACACCCTTCATCAGCCACTCCCCATTCCTTCCTCCTCCAAATACATACTTTCATAGCTTATTTTTCCATGAGGCAGCAGGCTCAGGGGATCGAGACAGAATTGTTTGCAGTTTGACCTATTTGTGGTCCTTGGGTGCTCCACCACGCCTTGCCCCCCACATTGGGGAGGTGAGGGCGTAGTGGAGAGCACAGAGGGCCACTCTGAGTCTCATCAACCCTGCGGCCTTCCTCGGGACAACATAGAGTCCAGAGACTCAGGGCAGGGATGGAGGGGTGCAGGCGCTCAGGGGTTGTATGCGCTCCTGCTCACTGTCACCCCTTAGAACAGACCAAACCAGGGATGGCACATCCAACTGCTGAAAGCCAAAATCAACTCTTTCCAACTCAAAATCTTCTGGAATGATTCCAGGGGACTGGCCTCTCATTCACAAAGAGCTTATTAATAAAGCAGCCGTGAGGTTTCTCCTAGCCATGCAGACCTCAAGCGGTCTCCTCCACCCGGCTCCTTCTCTGCAGCACCCCTCCCCACCCAAGACCATGACCCCAGCTGAGGCACCCCCGGCACGGTCAGCCTGACACCCGGCAGCTGGGACCAGGGCCTGTGCGTGGCCCCCACGGCCCCTCGACCTTCCTCCCCGCACCTGCATCTGAGCGGCCTGCTTGTTGGCATTGGTTCTTAGTGCAGAATACTGGACGGATGCAAAAATATATTTGTGGAGGAAAGAACAGTGACCAGGGATGCTGATAAACGTGCGAAGTTAAGGGTGCTGTTACACAAGGCAGAAAGTCTCAATCCTCAGCCAACCCCTCTGCTGTTCATTGCGTGTCATTATTTTTTCCCCTGGAGCCAGAGGCTCTTTCCAGAGGAAACTAGCAAGTGGAGGAAGGAGGGGAAGGAAATTAGCTGCCTACTGGTTCACCAGGAGTTCTTGATCCTTTTGGAACTGTCTGTAAGTGGCCCAGATGAAGAGGGCCTTTTGTTCATTAGTATTATTCCATAAGGGACACTCAGATTATTCTGGGCTTGTGGGCAGACTTGAATGCAGAGGAGGGTGGGGACGTGGGGGAGAGTCAAAATACTTAGCAGCTTCTGGTGGGGGTCACTAACCAGTCACAATAGCCCCCCATCTGCAGCTGGTGGAGGCTTATTCCCGCTAGTCAACATCAGCCCTACACACATGGGAGCAAAAGGAGGCATTTCTGTTGTCACTAGCTCATTGTGTGGATATAGACACATAGGAGATGGCAGTGTTGATGTGGGCAATTTCAGGTATATGTGGCTTCCCACACTTCAAAAAAAGATACCCCTCTTAAGGAATAAGAATAATGAATGCAAGGCACTTTTAAAGTTCAATCCTAATGTAAATCCCGTGAAGTAGAGGGATGTCACCCACTTCCCCGCTGAAGAACCTGCCACTCACAGAAGTTAGGATAATTCACTTAGGGGCTCTTGGAAAGAAAATACAAATCCAGGATGGAGAGCTAGATGCTTTGTCTCCATACCCAGAAGAAATGCTGCCTCTGAGCAAGTGTCGGTAAGCTGGCACCCACCCAGAGATGGTCTCCAGGGGTCTGCAAGCTGCCCTGCCCTGAAGCTGAGATTGTACTCACAGGTATATGGGTACGTTTCTCTCGGGAGAAGCTCCAGGAAAGGTCAAGAAACCTCTGCTGTATGGCACTGATATGCCAACAGCTTAGTGAGTAAAGAACATGACACCAAACAAATTCTCATTAAAATGTCAAAGAACCCAGGGCTCCACCAGGGGGAAGAAGGAAGGTGGCTTGGAAGTAACCCCTCCGACAGCATGGTGCTTCTTACAGCCCTGGTCAGATTTTGCTGGTCAAGTGCAGCAGACTTATGGATGCCTAGTGACAGGAGGTGCATTCTGCTGTGGTGGGCAGTCCCCTCTAATGGCAGGGCCAGTGGGGAGTGAGGCCTGGACCCAGACACCCACACCCCAGATGATCTACTCCACTGACAAGAAAACAGGACAGCCAAGATGCTGCTCACATTTCTCACTCCACAGGGAGCAAACAGAACAAATGTGCTCTCGGGTCTCTCTGGATTACTGCTTTCATTTGTCTACTTTGCCAGGAGCAAGTTGCTAAAACGTCTATGATGCTGAGTGGCATCAGGGAAAGTATGTTTTGGAAAAGCACGTGGGCCCATTTCATTTGTGAATGGAATCAACATTAAGTCTCTATCATGTACTTGGCAATGGTTCAGGCATTGGGATACCAAGAATGGACAGTGTCTTGGCTGCCAAGGAACTCAGTCTCACCATGGGAGCTGATATGTAAGTAGAGACAACACAGAGTGATCCGTGCTCTACAGAGTCACCTTCAGGGTGCAGGGCAAGGGAATAAGCGTGGTATCTGCCTGGAGCATCTAGGAGGACTTCCCAGAGGAGACAATGCCCAACTGGACCCTGGGGACAGGGAAAGATTACACCCCAACAGAGCTCAAATAAGAGTGATACAGGTATTCTACTGCCTATAATGTAGTTTCAATAGATTTATATGTGAAATATATGTCGGCTAATACCTGAGAGACTCAAATCAGGAGTTCACACCCCAGGGTAGATAGCATTTCAAAGTTTTCAATCAGAAGTCTCAACAAAAGAGCCAGCTACTGTATACTTTAGTTTCTATGTGTGTACTAGAGAATTTCCTAATTAGTAAATGATTTGTTAGAAATAATTTTTCCCTGGTGAGGAGAACGATACTTAGATATATGGGCTGGCTAGAAAAACACAGGTGTCTCTTCCCTTTGCAGGAATGGGTTACAGAATCTGGAAAGCCCAGCAGCTGGGTCCCTCTTCAGAGAGATACTCTGCAGGTAGGATTCAGGTAGGGTCCTGTGACCTACCACTGGGTAGGGTCTTTTTTTTTTTTTTTTTTTTTTTTTTAAGATTTATTTATTTGTTAGAGAGAGAGAATAGCGGGAGGGGGAGCAGAGACAGAGGGAGAAGCAGACTCCCCGCTGAGCACAGAGCCTGACACTGCTGCTCACTCCCAGGACCCTGAGCTGAAATCAAGAGTCAGCCACTCAACCAACTGAACCACCCAGGCGCCCCTGAGCAGGAGCCTTTGCTCCTTGATTTGGGGAGGTACACAGAATCCAGCTGTTAGAACACTGGCACATTCACTACTAATGAAACATTCATGCAAAATACTTGAGTCACTAAGTATTCTCACTAATCTTAGAAGAATGGGCGGTGTGGCTGCTTTTGTGGCATGTTAATGAATGTTTGCATGTATGGCCGAGTTTAGCCAGGGACCGGGTTTCCCTAGAAGTACAGCCAGCCCCTGGTAGGGAGGCTGGGGGAGAAGAGCCCTGTAACCGCCCCCAGCTCCCTCATCCCACAGTCAACCTGGGGAGGCCAGTTAGTAATGGTCTCCCAGCAGCTTGCCTTCCAAGGCTGTCTGTGTAAGCACTTACAGCACCCTGCCTGGGCGATGCTCACCACAGTCACCTAATCCACCTGGAAGGCAGCCAGTCCTTATTTGCCCCATCGCCTGAATTTGACCTCCAAGTCCCTCACTGTCCTTGCCACTAGTCTGGAAATCCTCCAGATTCTGCTCCCTGCTCCATCGGAGGGAGTCCCTTCTCTGCCCAAGGGCTTCCCCAGTAATAATATCCCACACTGTTCCTATCACGTTAGCCCGACAGCTGGTTGTCCAAAATAATTCCACTTCATAACATTTCTGACTATTAATTAATTGCTCTCGAGAGGATTAACCTCGGTGGGGATTTTCTCCTGCCAGAAAAGGAGCCCTCCCTGCAGCCGGAACAGCATGCTAAAGGCAAAGGTGCACCCCGACTCGGGGCTGCCACCCGGTGGCCAGTCGATGTAGAGCAGCACTCCCTTGGCTTCAGGGATCCGCCTGCCGCCACCTGCGTTTAGGATCATCTGAGGACTGATTATAAAAACTAAAAAACCAAAATAAATACATAAATAAATACATAAATACATAAATACATAAATACATAAATACATAAATACATAAATAAATAAATAAATAAATAAATAAATAAATAATAAATAAATAAAAACTAAAAAACCTCCCCTGCCCTGCCTGGGCCATATTCTCAGACCAACTAAATAAAAATTATCTAGGGGTGGGACCCAGGGTGTATGTTAAAATCCCAGGTGAGCTTTTAGAAAATATGCTTCCTGAGAATATACCCTGACCTGCCAAATCAGAACCCCCCAGAAGAGGAACCCCTGTCTGTGTGCTCTGAGCACACCCGGCTGGAGAAGGAGTGGCCTAGTTCAGAGCTGCCCATGCCTGCAAGAGAGTCCGCTTGCTAGACAAACACATGCCTGGTCCCTCCCTGATTTACCTTCACAGGCACCAAGAGGGAGTTTGAGAACCGGTATTTTTAAGCAGAAACAGGGGCTCATAGAGGCTGTGACTTGCCCAAGGTCATAGGGCGAGAACATAAAACTCCAGTCTCTTGGTCCTATCGGTAACTGCCTGCTGCTGGATGCGTAACTCCACTGGAGGGGGAAATGTATTTCTGCATTTGTTTTATAAGCTAGAATTCTTAGAGAAGAAACAGACATAAGAAAATAAGCAGAGAGGTACCCCAAAAGAGACATCATAGTCTTCCAATGTGTAAGGTTTGTCTGCAAGGTCTTCAAAGAACTCTGCTAAGGAGTCCAGTGTCGTCTCTGCCAGTCGTTCATAAGTGGTCTCATCCAGAGAGCTGCAGGGAAAACACGAAAACCGCCCAAAACACATATTTACCAAACTCCTCCAGTTTATTAATGTCAAAACCCACACATTTATTTATTTACTTAATTTATTTTTAATAAGCACTATGCCCAGTGTGGGGCTTGAACTCACGACCCCAAGATCAAGAGTCGCATGATTCACTGACTGAACCAGCCAGGCACTCCAACACATCCAGTTTTTACTTAAACTTTAAAAAATTCAAGGAAAATAGCTACCATGCACACAGAAATTTTAATCAGCATGAAAGAATTTTACAGAAGAATCCCTTTCTTTTCAAGTAAGCAGCCCGCATGCACAGTCAACTACAAATAAGTCTCTTCTGTATCCATCTGGAATTTTGTATTCTTTTTAATACAGAAATTGAAGCACCTTACAGTTTTTATTTAATGTACCCTGGAAATTGTTCCATATTAGTACATACAGACTTTCATGGTATTTTATTTTATATGATTTATTCAACCTGACTTCTTCAGCTGGACATTATGCTTATTTCCATTGCTTGTGTTTTTATTATTAAAATTTATGTTGGGCCAACAACAATGTGGGAGAAAATGTTTGCATTACATGTATCCGAAAAGGGACTTATTTCCAGAATACATAAAGAACTACAAGTCAATAGGAAAAACAAAACCCAATAGAAAAAGGTAAAATACTAAAACAGATATCATTTCAAATGAGATATCCAGGGACACCTGGGTGGCTCAGTCAGTTAAGTGTCTGCCGTCGGTCATGATCTCAGAATTCTGGGATCAAGCCCCAAGTCAGGCTCCCTGCTCAGTGGGGAGTCTCCTTTCCCTCTGCCCCTCCCCCCAATTTGTGCTCTCTCTCTCAAAAAAAAAAAAAAAAAAAAAACCAAAGAAAATAAAAAGATATTTAAATGGCCAGTGAACACATGACAAGGGGTAGGTATACCTTTGTTAATCTTCAGGATAACACACATTAAAAAATCACAATGAGGGGCACCTTTGGCTTAGGGTGTGATCCAGCGGTCCTGGGATGGAGTTCCATATCTGGCTCCCTGTGAGAGAGCCTGATTCTCCTTCTGCCTATGTCTCTGCCTGTCTCTCTGTGTCTCTCACGAATAAATGAATAAAATTTTAAAAAATTCATAATGAGATACCACCAGAATGATTAAAAAGAGACAGACAATATCTGAAAGAGACAGATAATATCAAGAGTTGGCCAGGAAGTGAAGAACCCCTCTCCATCAGGTGTGTGTGTTTGTGTGTGTGTGTGTGTGCGTGTGTGTATAAGTCAAAGAAGCTACTCCAGAAAGAGGACCTCATGTCACCTGGAAATCTTGGCCTTTGAGGTGGATGAGGGACCATCTGGGCCTGTGGTGGCAGCCTTGGGGTTAGAGGCCAATGTGTGTGTGAGTCTATGTGTGGGAGGAGGGGCCATGCAAACATCGGCGGTGGGGAGCAGACTGTAGCAGACTGGAGCTTTGCACCAAACCCACCACATCCTTCCAGGGCACCCAAGAGGCTAGATTCCCAGCATCCCCTGCAGTTAGCTGGGGTCCTATGACCAAATTCTTCCCACTAAATCTGAGTGAGGGACAAGTGCCACTTTCAGGACTTCCATGCTCCGGTCCCTTTCTGTGGATTGGAACCTGGGCAGGGTCACCGGGCTCCTAGGTGCAGACAACAGTAAGGTACTGACAAGTGATAGGAAGTTGGAAGGACCCCGGCTGCCTAACTCACTGCATAGAGGCATGCCCACCCTGGACTGTTTGACCATGAGGACACGAACCACTCCCAGCCTGAGCCATTACAGTTCTGGGTCTCCTCATTACAGAGGCTTTGCCTACACTAACTGCTAAGTCACCAGAGAGAATAATAATAGAACTCTGGAAACAACCTAAATGTCCAGCAATAGGGGATAGGTTAAATGAACTGTGGTGCATCCATAACTTTTAATAATATTTCATTAAAAATAATGTAGTAGAAGGGCGCCCGCATGGCTTGGTTGGTTAAGTATCTGACTCCTGATTTCAGCTCAGGTGTTGATCTCAGGGTTGTGATTTCAACCCCATGTTGGGCTTCACACTGCGGGTGGAGCTACCTAAAAAGAATAATAAAGCAATGTGGTAGGTAGTTGGTGATATGGAAAGATGCTTATGAGTGCTGCTGCTAAGGGAGAAAACAGGTTTGGGTGCGATGGGCTTTTTTTTTAAACTGGTAAGAGAAAAGGAAAAAAATATTTTATATTACTTATTTTTATTTTTAATTTTTATTTCTTAAAGATTTTATTTATTTATACATGAGAGACACACACACAGAGAGGCAGAGACATAGGCAGAGGGAGAAGCAGGCTCCATGCAGGGAGCCTGATGCAGGATTCAATCCTAGGAACCCGGGATCACACTGTTAAAGGCAGATGCTCAGCCACTAAGCCACTCAGGCGTCCCAGAAAAGGAAAAAAATTAAAAATATAATAGAAGTATGAGCAGCTATGCACACGTTATGTATTGAGGGAGAGAAGGAGGGAGGAGGGGGGAGGGCTCTCTGATGTGGAAGGTGCTTTATCTTACCCAGGGCTGCTCACAGTTCCCACTGTCCTCATATTCATCAAACAGACACTCTGCTTTTTGACATTCACAAGCTGATTGAGGTGGTGGAGGCTCAAATTCTAAAAGCCAAAGTTGAGAAGAACATTATCATTTTTCAGTGTATTACAGTCTGTGAAGAATATTATCATTTTTCAGTGTATTACAGTCTGTAAACGCAAGGTTTAGATTTCACTACTTGTGCATTTGAGAATAAACCAGGCTAAATCGCTCCCCCCCCCCCCCCCCCAGTACTTCTGGAATGTTTTTACCTTGTAATGCATTACCTGGAGTTTGCTCTGGCTCTCTCCAAGCCTGTGCTGTCCAGTGTAATAGCCCAGAGCTACAGGCTACTATTTAAGTTTAAATTTATTGACATGAAATTTAAGAAGTTCTTTCCTGTCACCTCCCGCTAAAATTTGAGTGAGGGGGCAAGTGCCACTTCCAGGACTGTTCTGGAAGGCCATGTTTCTGGAAGGCCATGTTCTGGAAGGCCATGTTTCAAGTGTCCTGTGGCCTCCTGTGGCTAGTGGCATGTAGGACGGTCACCATCACAGGAAGCTCCATGGGCAGCACTGCTCCAGGCTGTTCGAGTTATGTAGTGATCAGCACAAGCAAGGCCAGGGAGCATCAGCAAAGCTCCCGGGATCTGACTAATAGAAGCAACAACATTGGCAGACAGAAGAGAGGATCGGACTGCAGATGGACAGGTCTCATTAACATGATCTGCAGGAGATAATGAATGTGACCTGTTGATTTCTTCCAATACATAACTGCTGAGCATCCAGGCACTCGTCTCTGGGGCCAGCAGCCCTATGGACCAGCTGGTGAGACAGATGCCATAACCAGAGGATGGTGACAAACACCGAGGGGACCCTGGCTGAGGGATCTGCCCCAGTGTGGGAGAGGACAGAGCCTGTAAAAGGAGAGAAAAGTGGTTCATGAGAGTGGAGGTGGCAGGGGAGAGGATGGAGAGATGGCCACAGGGCCTTGTGATGGCACTCAGTTGGACATCAACCTGGGAAGGCATCCGAGAGCTTGAGGTGGTTGGTGGTAAGATTTACCTTCTCTGAAGGTCACTTTGGAGCAGGGCTCAGAGGCCGTACTCTTGAGCTATTGGTGCCCTTGGCAAGCTGAGGAAGGAGAAGGCAGAGGGCAAGGGGCTGAGAAATGAGCAGAAAAGGGAGAAATGGGAGGGGGGGTGCAGAGCACAGAGGCTGTGATTTTATTATTTATTTAAAATATGTTGCTTTAAAAAAATGCAAAAAATAAAAAATAAAAAATGAATAAAAAAATATGTTGCTTTTTTCTTAATTTTATTTATTTATTTATTCATGAGAGACACACAGAGAGAGAGAGAGAGGCAGAGACACAGGCAGAGGGAGAAGCAGGCTTCATGCAGGGAGCCCGACGTGGGACCCGATCCCGGGTCTCTAGGATCATACCCTGGGCTGAAGGCGGCGCTAAACCACTGAGCCACCCGGGCTGCCCCGCAATAGTTTGTTCTATAAGGTCACCATGAACACAAGGTTAGCAAGATGCTGCTAGGGTAGATACAGGCTTAGCTTCCTGCCGGCTTCAGGCTCATGTGACCAGCTGACCCATACATAACCTTGTTAGCATGCATTTTTGTTTAAAGAGCCCTGGTTTGATACATATTGTTGAATCACAAGCACCATGTTTGGGGCCATTTCAAATAGTGAAATCAGGGGTGCCTGGCTGGCTCAGTCGGTGAAGCATCTGCCTTTGGCTGGGTTTGTGGTCTCAGGGTCCTGGGATCCAGCCCCAGTCAGGCTCCCTGCTCGGCGAGGAGCCTGCTTCTGCCTCTCCTCTGCTTGTGTTCTCTCTCTCTCTCTCTTTAATAAATTAAATAAAATCTTAAAACAAAAATAAAAACGAATAGCGAAATAACCAACGAAAACCACAAAAATGCAAACAATGTACCACTATGTAGGTGGTGAAAAGGACACTTGATGACAGTGTGGGCACTGAGGCAAGAAGGCAGAGTGTCATCTTTTTTTTTTTTTTTTTTATTTATTTATGATAGTCACAGAGAGAGAGAGAGAGAGAGTCAGAGACACAGGCAGAGGGAGAAGCAGGCTCCATGCACCAGGAGCCCGACGTGGGATTCGATCCTGGGTCTCCAGGATCGCGCCCTGGGCCAAAGGCAGGTGCCAAACCGCTGCGCCACCTAGGGATCCCCAGAGTGTCATCTTGTTTGACCTCAGTGGGAACAGGCAAGTGTGGGGCCAAGTCTAAGTTTTTGCTGCTCTCTGTGTGTCCCAGAGTGACCACAAAATCCACCCTAGGTAGTGATTTTTGGAGTTACAGATAAATTTTACTGAGCAGGTGAATTCAGAAGTACAGGATCCGTGAAACACAAGGATAGACCATATTTGTATTTTACGGATGAGAAAACTGAGCAAAGTCACACAAGCACACAGATACAAAGTGGAGGAGCCGGGATTTGAACCCACACCATCTGGCTCCAGGGTCTGGGCCACAGTGGAAAGAATCACACAGCTGGGAATCGTACAGGATTGTGGACATGTAAGGGAAGTTCGAGAACTGGGAGCTCAGAGTTTCCCTTTTCTCCAGGAGCCTGGCCTCTCAAATTCTAGCTGTTGCAGTCTGACACCTTTGCTTCAGCCTTTTCCCATTTCATTTTTGGTTTTGACTTTGATATCTTGGATGGCTGTTCTGGGTGCAAAGTTTGCTGTAATGCAAGTTACTCACAGCCAGAAACAGACATTTATATTTGGCTGTTTGTTTTTTTAATTTAATTTATTTATTCATAAGAAACACAGAGAGAGAGAGAGAGAGGTAGAGACACAGGCAGAGGGAGAAGCAGGCTCTGCGGGGAGCCCGATGTGGGACTCAATCCCAGGACCCCAGGATCATGACCTGAGCCGACGGCAGATACTCAACCACTGAGCCATCCAGGCGTCCCTGTATTTGTCTGTTTCTAATCATCAAAGGAACTGCTGCCGAAGACTCCTTGCTGGTCTCTTACCGGTTCTTCCCAAGCTCACATTCCCTGGGTACCTGCTTAACCTTTCAGAACCCCTGAAGGCAGGGATCACAGTACCTGCCATATGGACTGGTGATGAGCATTAGACAGGAGGAGACGAATACCCTAAATACAGGGCTGGAGGGTGATCAGTCAGTTTCGGTGTTGGAGCATGTCAACAAAGGTGTAGAGAGGCAGGAGATCAGAGGCAAAATCCAGCCCCTGCCCACGGGAGAAGCTGCCCCACTCTGCTAGTGGGCGACAGATGGGATTCGCAGTGGGGAGGGCTGTATTATGAGTGCTCCCCCTGAAGCCACGCAGCAGCCACCCCTCCTGCTTCCAAGCCACCCGGGGCTCTTGGATGATCACTCTGTGATGGGTTTGCCCAGCTTGAGTCTTCAGGGTTCAATCAGTCTGGGGGCTCAGCACCGGGCTGGCTCATGGGAGGCATCTGAGGAAATATGAGATGGTTCTAGGCCTACCCTCTCAGGCCCCAGCCTTGGAACTGCATGACTCAACTGAGGTCCACCCTGGGGAGGCCTGGCCTGGGTGGCCAGCAGGGAGGCCAGCCCTCACCCCAAAAGGGGTCGCCTCGGCAAAGCACAACGCTGGAAGTCAGTTCTCACCCGCTTCCAGGGGGGATGAACCAGTACAACCACTCTCGGCATCAAATGAGTTGAGTATTTCCTGGTCCCTTGCCTGGCAATGCCATTCTGAGGATTCAGCCACAAAGGGCCTTTGTCCACGCCCAGGAAGGCCCCACAGCAGCACCACCGTGACAGCAGCACCATGGGCAAATCACATGGATGCCACCAGGACACTGGATAGAGTATGACGTGCTCACCCAATGGGATACTATCCAGCAGAGAAAATGAGTTAAGTGACACACTGCGTCAGTGTCAATGAACCTCAAAAACAATGCTGAACACAAGGAAAAAGTCACAGCAGAATAAATGCAGCATGTTTTGTTTTGTTTTTTTGCATCACAGTGCATGGTTTACGGAGACATATATCGGGGTGCAACTCTAAGGAAAGAGGGGAATGCCTGACAAGTCAGGAGAGCAGATTCCTCTCAGGGAGGCCTGGTCGTAATGAGGAGAGCCCCAGAGCCTTCCGAGGAACAACTAATATTCGGTCTCTTAATCTAGTGGTAAGAATGTGGCAGTTATTAATCTTTAAACAGGACACATATTTTACATACACATATTTATGTATAAATTCATGTACATTGTCTGTGGAAGACAATAAAAATGAATTTAAAGTGAATTAGGTGGGATCCCTGGGTGGCGCAGCGGTTTAGCGCCTGCCTTTGGCCCAGGGCGCGATCCTGGAGACCCGGGATCGAATCCCATGTCGGGCTCCCTGCATGGAGCCTGCTTCTCCCTCTGCCTGTGTCTCTGCCTCTCTCTCTCTCTCTCTCTCTCTGTGTGACTATCATAAATAAATAAAAATTAAAAAAAATTTTTAAAGTGAATTAGGTCATAACCTGCTTGCCAGGCCTGAGGCCAAAAGACCATGGGTCATAGGGATGATCTTGTTCCTCTACAAAAATTCACAGGTGTCTGCAAACATTCCGAGGTGTGCAGACATGGCTGCAGCAGCGGCTCATGGAGTTATGTAACAGATGGCAACATGTGGCAAGCTCTCCTTGGAGCTACCTCCAGTGCACCAGGGAAAGTTTGAGGATCAGTGCCTGATAGAACCAGATGCCTCCCTGGGCCACAGAGTTGCACACTTAGAAGGAAAGCATTTCTGTAGATTCTGGGTTCTACTGAGAACCCAGAATGTTGAGATGATAATATTTTGAAAAACGAGATTACATAAATGTAGTGTTGGAATCTTTTTTTAAAACTAACCTCTAGGCCCAACATGGGGCTTGAACTAATGACCCTGGGATGGAGAGTCATATACTCTATCAACTGAGCCAGCCAGGTGTCCCACTGTGGTATCGAAATTAATTTCACCTGCTTTTTTATATTCTGTCAATGTAATGTAGCTACTAGAAAATTTAGAATTACACACGCACCTCCCATTCTATTTCTTTTGCACGGTGCTGTAGAAGTAGGATAGGGAATAGAGAAAATAAGGATGGGGAAGAGGCCCACCCACTGAACTCAGGTCCTGGTGAGTTCTGGCGCGCAGAGACGTTAGGAGTCAGCCTGAGGACAGTTCAGGCCTTAAAACAAATTAAACAAGGTGATCCCAGTTGCCATTGTCATCCACCCAACTCCGCAAGTATTGGAGATGTGTAAGCGAACTTGTGTTACAGACAAGCTCAACAAACTCAATTAATTTACATGGTAGAGGAGGCCCAGTGGGGTGATTCAGGTTGATTACTATCTCCCAACCTCCCAAGACTCCTAATCCCAATGTGTGTCCAGTGCCCACCCGCTGCGTGGCAGCTCTAAGCTGGGCATGCTTCTGAGTCAACAGCCCTCAACAGCCACTAGGTACCATCCAAGAGACCATGCCATATCTTGTCACTGTCCTAAATTAAAAACTGCTGCCAATCCATGGCCCACAGGGGTCGAAGTGCAAGCCAGGGCAGCTCCAGGTGGGAACAGCACAGAACAGCCCAGGAGAAGGGTAATAAATGTCTGTGTTCTGCACTGGGACATCGTGGAACCAGCATGGTCACAACTGCCTATTTTTCTGGAGAAGCTGCAAGATCCAGTATCAAAGGTCCCAACTTTGAGTGTTGGCAACCAATTCTAACTTTTCTTCACACACGGTCAAATAACAGGGCCGTGGGAAGTTTAAGTCTAAAGTCCCAATTCCAGAGCTCCACAGGCAATTTGGGCTGGACTTCACCTGCCTTCCTCACCACGCAGGGTCCACCCTGCCACTCAGCTACTGTCCACCTGCCTACCCGGCCCAGGCAGGTCCCCCTTTTAGGATGCTGCTCTCTTGCCACCTCCAAGCGCCACCTCCAAGCCGGGTTACACATCCCGTCTACCCCTGTGGAGTGAGTCTTCCTCACTCCACAGCCACTCCTTGGGCTGCCTCCTCTCAGGTCTTGGGATTGCCTGGGTCAGATGCTTCACTGCATCCCCAAGGGAAGGAAAGAGAATTAACTCCCAGAGCTGAAGACTTTATTATCACGTTCAGCCAACTGGATCCTCACCCCAGCTCGGCAGGATGAACGTTCCTCATCCTTTCATCTCTAGACCGAAAAGGAAGCCAGGCCTCTGGGAGGGGTGGTCCCCGGGGTCGCAGAGCTCTGCAGAACCAGGCCGAGGAACCCAGGCCGGGTCCTATTCCAAAAGCTTTGCTGCGCTACCTACTGCGCTCCAGGGCCTTGGTAGTTCCACCTGGCTCCAAGGAAGCTTTTCGTTCATAAAAGCACATTCTTGAACACATTGCTCTAGAGTTATAAACACACACTACTACACACTGCTTTGTTGGTATGTGTGCTGTTTCAGTCTATTTACATATATTTACGCAGATGCTAGGCTCATCTGCCATACACATGTGTGGTGCAGTACCCAGTACCGTATATAGTAGCACTTAAACCTTAGTTCTGGCAGAGGGAGGCGGCGAGCTGGGCGACCACCACGGACCCCCGGGAGCGGGTCCCCCGCCACCTTCCCTCCGTGGGCGGTCGGGCGGGTGCCGGGCCTCCGCGCTGCGTGTCCCCCGCCGTGGCAGTGCACTGCCCTTTCGCACCGGAAAGCAAAGGCCGGTGCAAACGTGACCCCGGGCACCAGGAGGCGGGCTGCGCGGCCGGGCACCCCGCGGAGAGGGCAGCGCGCTCCCCCGCCGCCCGCCGCCCGCAGAGCGCGTCCCCGCCCGAAGAGCGCGTCCCCCGCGGGCAGAGCGCGTCCCGGCCGCA
Organism: Canis lupus dingo; assembly: GCF_003254725.2. NCBI lineage: Eukaryota > Metazoa > Chordata > Mammalia > Carnivora > Canidae > Canis > Canis lupus. Next base: position 88,441,806 of record NC_064243.1, read on the forward strand.
GAGCACATGCCCGGCTGGCAGAGCGCGTCCTCAGCGGCAGAGCGCATGCCCGACCGGCAGAGCGCGTCCCCGGCCGCAGAGCGCATGCCTGACTGGCAGAGCGCGTCCTCAGCGGCAGAGCGCAGTTCCCGACCGCAGAGCGCGTCTCCCGCGGCAGAGCGCATGCCCGACCGGCAGAGCGCATGCCTGACCGGCAGAGCGCATGCCCGGCTGGCAGAGCGCGTGCCCGGCTGGCAGAGCGCGTCTCCCGCGGGCAGAGCGCATGCCCGGCCGGCAGAGCGCGTCCCCGGCCGCAGAGCTCGTCTCTCGCGGGCAGAGCGCGTGCCCGACCGGCAGAGCGCGTCCCCTGCCGCAGAGCGCATGCCCGGCCGGCAGAGCGTGCCCCCGGCCGCAGAGCTCGTCTCCCGCGGGCAGAGCGCATGCCCGGCCGGCAGAGCGCGCCCCCGCCCGCAGAGCGCGTCCCCGGGCCGCGGCGCCGCCGGAGCCCCGTGAGCGCGCGTGCCCGCAGCGTCCCAGCGTGCGCGGCCTCCTCCGCCCGCCTGCGGCCCGGTCGGCTGCGCGGCGCGGTACTCACGGCGTGGCTGGGCCCGCGGGCCGCTCCTGTCCCGACGCGCAGCCCCCGGCCGCCGTGGAGCGGGGCGGCCCTCGTGGGCCCCCGGGTCCCCGCGCCGGCCGCGGCTGAGCCCGGGGGTGCCGAGCGGGGCAGGAGGCCGGCGGCGGCGCGGCGCCCGAGCGTCCACATGCTCCTCGCGGTCTGCGGCCGCTCCGCCCTCCGGCTCCGGGGACGCCGCGGCGACACCTGCTGGCTACGGGCGGCAGGCGGCGCGGTGGGGCTCGGCGCTCCGGCGGGCTGCGGGCTGCGGGCTGCGGGCTGCGGGCTGCGGGCTGCGGGACGGGCCCGGGGTGGACCCGGGAAGCGCTTCCCCGCCTTGCACGGCCTCCGTATTTGACAGAGGGAGAGCGCGCTGCGTGCAAAGCACAGGGCTTGCCCCCGGCAACAGGCGAAGGCGTGACCTCGGTCCTCGGTCCTCGGAGCCTTGGGCCTGGCGACCCACGGCTGCAGGGTTCTAGCCAGGAAGGGTTTGCGAGCTGCAGCCTTGCTGGGACCTGGACGCGGCGCAGGCCTTGAACCCGCTTGGCTGTGCGAGGTTGGAGCCCTTGGGACCTGCACACTGCAGAGGGATTGCCCGGTTTGCGGCCGAACTCTGTACTTGGCAGCTGTGTGACCAGCGGGCGGGTTAATTCACTTCTCCGTGCCTCATCTGGAAAGCGTGGTTTATAAAAAGTTTCTTCTTAGGTTTTTTTTTTTTTTTTTTTTAGATTTTATTTATTCATGATAGACATAGAGAGGCAGAGACACAGGCAGAGGGGGAAGCAGGCTCCATGCCAGGAGCCCGAGGCGGGGCTTGATCCCGGGACCCCAGGATCGTACCCTGGGCCAAAGGCGGGTGTTAAACCGATGAGCCACCCAGGGATCCCCTTCTTAGGGTTGTTTTAAGGATAAAATGAGTTAATCTATGTAAAGTGTTTTTTTTTTTTTTTTTTAGACTCTGCTAAATGCACGCTATTAAGTTGTTAATACATTTTAAGTAAAAGACAGTTTTACTTAGGTTGTATATTGCAAAGGAATGCAAATTGTGGGAATGCAAATTGTGAACATTTATATTTTTATTTATTTTTAAAGATTTGTTTTATTCATGAGAGACGAGAGAGAGAGAGAGAGAGAGAGAGAGAGAGGAGAGAGGGAGAGAGGAGAGAGAGAGGCAGAGACCTAGGCAGAGGGAGAAGTGGGGAGCCATATGTGGGGCTCAATCCTGAGATTCCTGGACCACACCTTGAGCTGAAGGCAGATGCTCAACCATTGAGCTACTCAGGCGTCCCTTTATTTATTTGACACAGAGAAACCACGGAGAAGCAGGTGGAGTGGCAGGAAGAGGCAGAGGGAGAGGGAGAAGCAGGCTCTCTCTGAGCAGGGAGCCCCATGTGAGATTTGATCCCAGGACCCTGGGCCTGTGACCTGAGCAGAAGGCAGACACTTAACCGATTGAGCCACCCTGGGACTCCTTCATATTTTTTTAAAAATATTATTTATTTATTTATTCATGGGAGACATACACACACACACACACACACAGAGGCAGAGACACAGGCAGAGGGAGAAGCAGGCTCCATGCAGGGAGCCTGGTGCGGGACTCGATCCCGGGTCTCCAGGACTACGCCCTGGGCCAAAGGCAGGCACCAAACCGCTGAGCCATCCAGGGATCCCCATTCCTTCATATTTCATATAGGCTTGAGAAAATACCACGTGCATATGAGAGAATATAATTTTATGGGGAAGGTAGTGGGTGTCAAGTTTTTCTAAAGCCACCTTGGTACTTTGTGAATAGTGGAGATAAGACACAGATACAGATGTGTGAGGCACTAAATGACAAGTGTCAAGAACACAAATTATCAGGTATCAGCACCAAGTGGGAGAGTACAACAACTAAGGGTGGGGACAATCAAGGGAGCCCTCACGGAGGAGGTGGCATTTGCACAGGGCCTTGCAAAAATAGGGTAGAGGAGGTGGGACCTAATTGACTGTCAGATAGGTAGTCCCGGGGCATTCTTTTGGATGAAAGACATTCTCTTGCCTTCAGTTAACTCTAAGTCATTTATTGAGCACCTGTTATGCTGGGCATGCAGAAGCCACTTCCCCCTGTAAATTATCTGGAGATACATTTGATAGTTGAAACTAAGTGGGAATGGGAGACGTGTGTGCTACTGGCATATAGTGGGGAGAGCCCAGAGATGCTGTGCAATAGACAGGATGGTCCCCTGCAACACAGAATTATCCAGTACAGAATGGTAATGGTGCCAGGGCTGAGAAGCGCTCACAGAGGCCTCACCAGTAAGCCCTCACTAGAGACAAAGGGAAGTGTTTTGGTTGCCAGCCACAGCTCCAGACCCTGCCATACTAATAGTGAGGCTTTTCTCACAGCCTCAGAACTTTATTATATACTTGGGGAGTTGCACTATTATTAACCAGCATGCTTAGCATGTTCTGGCATAGGGAAGGCCCTGGTACCTGCTCCCAAAGTTTGCTCCCTGCAAAGTGGATATCCCTGCCCCGTCTTTTCGGTCAAGGAAGCAGGCTCAGAGTAGCAGAGCAGAGAACACAAAGGCCTCGCAAGAATCTGTGCTTCTCAGTCAGACTGGGAAAGACATATCTTATGATTTCACTCATATGTGGACTCTAAACAAAGAAACAAAATTCAATGAATAAACAAAACTGAGAATCAGACCTGTAAACACAGAGATCAAACTGATGGTTGTCAGAGGGGCAGCTGGGGGATGGAGGTGGAGAGATGGGCAAATGGGTGAAGGGGGGTGGGAGATGGGCCTCTGGTTATGTGCTGAATGAGTCATGGAATGAAAGTGGGGAATGCAGTCAGTGGTACTGTAGTGATTTGTGGGGACAGGTGGCAGCTACACTTGTGAGCACAGCATGATGTTTGGACTCTTGCAGTCGCTACGTTGTACACCTGGAACTAATGTAACATTGTCAACTACACTCAAAAAAAACAAAAAAAAAACGGCTCTGGACTTACTGGAGGTGATCAAAGGGAATTATGCACACATAGAAGCTTGGGCACTGTGACTTGTGCAGAGATGTTGAAGGGCCCTGTAGGCCCCCAGAGCCTTTCCCCCCTCTCTATTTCTTCAGCCCAAGGGCAGGTGCAGGGATGGTGTTGTGTAGACAATCCTAACGCCTATGTACGTGGTGGTGGAGAGAATTACCCTAGAGCTCACATTCTCGGCTTTTAGAGGACTTTGATGGGACTTATTCTAGGCAATGATTCTCAAGATGTTTGGACCAGCAGCTTTAGCAGCACCTGGGAATCTGTTAGGAGAGCAAATTCTGGGGCACCTGGCTGACTTGGTTGGGCATCTGCCTTCAGCCCATGTCATAGTCCTAGGGTCCTGAGATGGAGCCCTGCCTCAGGCTCTCTGCTCAGCAGGGAGCTGGCTTCCCCCCTCTCCTTCTGCTTGCTGCTCCCGTGCTTGTACTCTTGCTCTGTCTCTCTGTCAAATAAGTAAATAAAATCTGTATTTAAAAAAGAAAAAGAAAAGCAAATTCTCAAGCTCTGTCCACACCTACTGGATCAGAAACTCCAGCAGCAGGGCCCAGGAATCTGTGGTTTAACAAGTCCTCCAGGGAAATTGGATGCTTCCAGAAGTGTGAGAACCACTATAGTAGGGTATGTCTTGGATGAAATTGTGAATTTAGCCAAAGTCACCAGAATGATCTATTTTTTTAAAGACGGTATCTGCTAGAAAAGCAGATTTTATTTTATTATTTTTTAAAAGATTTATTTATTTATTTATTTATTTATTTATTTATTTATTATAGATATATAGAGAGAGGCAGAGACACAGGCAGAGGGAGAAGCAGGCTCCATGCTGGGAGGCTAATGCAGGACTCGATCCCAGGACCCCAGGATCACGCCCTAGGCCAAAGGCAGGTGCCAAACCGCTGAGCCACCCAGGGATCCCTGCAGATTTTATTTTAAAAAATTATTTATATTTATTTTTATATTTTGAAAGATTTTATTTATTCATGAGAGACACACAGAGAGAGGCAGAGACATAGGCAGAGGGAGAAGCAGGCTCCATGCAGGGAGCCCGATGTGGGACTTGATCCCAGGACCCCTGGATCACAACCTGAGCCAAACACAGAAGCTCAACCACTGAGCCACCCAGGTGTCCCCCAAATTATTTATTTTTAATTGAAGTATAGTTGATCTACAATATTATGTTAATTTAATTTCAGGTGTACAATATAGTGATTCAACAATTCTATACATGACACTATCCTCACCATGATAAGCGTAGTTGCGATCTGTCATCATACATTATTACAATATTACCGACCATATTCCCTATGCTGTACTTTTCATCCCCATGGCTTATTTATTTTATAAGTGGAAGTTTGTATCTCTTAATCCCCTTCCCCTATTTTGCTCATCCCCCATCTGCCCCTCCTCTGGCAACTACCAGTTTGTTCTGGGTATTGATCAATCTGGTTTTTTGCTTGTTTACTTGTTTTGTTTCTTAGATTCCACATATAAGTGAAATCATATGGTATTTGTCCTCTTCTGTCTGACTTATTTCACTTTAGTATAATGTCACCTGAGTCTGTCCATGTTGTTGCAAATGGCAAGATTTCTTTCTTCTTCTTCTTTTTTTTTTTAATGACAGTAACATTTTGTTTTGTATATATGCCATATCCATATTCATTCATATCCCCAAGGATATTTAGGTTGCTTCCATATCTTGGCTATTAGAAATAATATAATGAACATGAGGGTGTTTTCCTTTTCTTCAGGTAAATGCCCAGAAGTGGGATTATTGGATCATATAGTACTTCTAATTTTTCTTTTTTTTAAGACTTTTTTTTTTTTAAAGATTTCATTTATTTATCCATGGGAGACATAGAGAGAGACAGAGACACAGGCAGAAGGAGAAGCAGGCTCCATGCAGGGAGCCTGATGTGGGATGCGATCCCGGGTCTCCAGGATCACACCCTGGGCTGAAGGCGGCACTAAGCCACTGAGCCACCCGGGCTGCCCTTTTTTTTAAGACTTTGTAAAAATATTTATTTATTTATGTATTTATTCATTTATAATAATTTTTAATAATTTTTAAAAAATATTTAATTATTTATTTATTATGAATCTTTTTTAAAAAAGATTTTATTTATGACACACACACACACACACACAGAGGCAGAGGGAGAAGCAGGCTCCGCTCAAGGAGCCTGACATGGGACTCTATCCCGGGTCTCCAGGATCACACCCTGGGCTGAAGGCGGCGCTAAACCACTGAGCTACCCAGGCTGCCTTATTTTAAAGATTTTATTTATTTATTCATGAGAGACAGGGAGAGAGGCAGAGACATAGGCAGAGGGAGACACAGGTTCCCTGTGGGGACCGTAATATGGGACTCGATTCCAGGACCCCAGAATCACACCCTGAGCAGAAGGCAGATGCTCAACTGCTGAGCCACCCAGGCATCCCATCATATATTATATTATGTAATATATTACATGATGTAGTATACATATAGATACATTATATATAACTATATAATCACCACATTATAATGATTAATTAGCATTAATTATATGTATAATCAGTAGGCTGTAATTATTTATAACTATGTATATATTTCTTGGAGAAAGAGATCTGACCTCTGTTTCCCCCTTCAGACTTATCCTGTAGAAAAGCATTGCCATGTGCCCTGTTGCCACAGTGACTAGTCCTTCACCTTGCCCTGCCCCGTTGTGCCCTGGGCCTTTGCTCTTGCTGTTCCTCCTGAAACACTCTTCCTCCAGCTGATCACAAAGCTGGGAGTGCTTCTCATCCACAGGCTTCCATCTCCATGTGTCCTCCCAAAACAGCCCTTCTCTGACCACTGTACCTAAAGGAGACCTCTCCTTCCATCCCATTTCCCTCCGACACTTGTATCCACTGATTTTCTCAGCAGTGATGAAGGGTAGTTGGAAGGAAGGAAGGCAGGCTGGGACCTGGGGCCCCCTGCCCTAAGAGGAAACCACCCTTAAAAGGATTTTGTACCACCCTGGAAGTGAGGTAAGAATGAGTTAGGGGCAGATGGGGCTAGGCAGGCAAAGATAAGGGAAAGGCCCCAGAGTCAGGCTCCTATCCATCCCAAAGAAACAGAGATAAGACAGTAAAAAGAAAAAAAAAAAAAAAGAAAAGACAGTAAAAAGAGAAAAAATATACCTGGCTCCCTAGGTATATTTAGGGAGTAACCCCCCTTAATAGGTACTAAAAAATCCCAAGTGTAGAGAAATATTACTGAGGAGATATTAACCAGAGAGAAGGGAACACCTTGTTTGTACTCATGATATTTACAAAGAAACATCTTATTTGTTACAAGTCCACCATGTTTGTTCTAAATATAGACACGATACTTATGACTCCACCCTGATATTGACAAGAAATTTACCAAGTTCCCTGGGCAGGTTCCTATAAAAGACAGACCATAAAAAAAAAAAAAAAAAAAAAGACAGACCATAAAAGTCCTCAGTGGGAACCCTGTTGGGATCCCTCTCCCTTTTGAGAGCTTTCTCTGTATTTCTGCCTAATAAATTTCTTTCTTTTTTTTTTTTTTAATTTTATTTATTTATGATAGTCACAGAGAGAGAGAGGCAGAGACACAGGCAGAGGGAGAAGCAGACTCCATGCACCGGGAGCCCGACGTGGGACTCGATCCCGGGTCTCCAGGATCGCGCCCTGGGCCAAAGGCAGGCGCCAAACCACTGCGCCACCCAGGGATCCCCTGCCTAATAAATTTCTATCACTTTGCTCACTCTCTGTCATCTGCAAGATTCATGCAAGATTCACTCATTCTTTGACTCCGTGAGACAAGAACCAAGTTCTCCCGTATCAGGAGCCCTCCACCCTTTCCCACGTGATAGGTGACAAAAACCTGATTGGATGACAGGCACAGGGAGGGTTGATCAAATTAAAACAGTGCACTGACAAGCCATAAAAACCCCTAGACTTAGAAACTCTGATGGGAACCCACTCGGGTCCCTCCCTCCTCAGGAGCTTTGTACTATCCCTTTGCTATTGCCCAGTAAGCCTTGCTTTGCTGCCCACCACTCTGTGGTCTTCATCCTTCCAAGTAGCGTGACCAAGAACCAAGAGCACTGCCAGAGGAAAGAGTCTTGTAACAAGAGCACATCTCCCAAGTGGCGAATGCATTGTTCGTGTGTGCGTGTGTGTGTGTGTGTGTGTGTGCGTGTGTTACTTGCTAACCAAATGTCTGCCTCACTAGAACATAAGCTCTGCATCTGTTCTGTTCACCACCCCAGCGCTGGGTAAGTAGTAGGTACTCAGTAACTGTTGGCCAGATGAAGGAGTGGATGAATAACCCCGCTTGGTGACCTGCTAGATAAGCTTTACCTGTAGAACAGAGACAGGAGGGGTACCCGCCACACAGTGTGGTGTAAATTAAATGAAATAGTGCACAAACTTGTGGTAATGGTACTTAGCTCATTGTAAGATTTCTTTTTTTTTTTTTTTTAATTTATGATAGTCACAGAGAGAGAGAGAGAGAGAGGCAGAGACACAGGCAGAGGGAGAAGCAGGCTCCATGCACCGGGAGCCTGATGTGGGATTCGATCCCGGGTCTCCAGGATCGCGCCCTGGGCCAAAGGCAGGCGCCAAACTGCTGTGCCACCCAGGGATTCCTCATTGTAAGATTTCAACAGTTACTATTCCCATTCTCTTGTCACTGAGTCCTAGGCTCACCTTTTTTTTTTTTTTTTTTTTTTTGGAGGGAGGGGGATTTATAAAGCTTGTTTAATATCAATGAATTTTTTTTTCCAGAATTAGGATTTGTGAAAGAATAAACAGTGCAGAGTTCTTCCTTATGGACAAAAGCTCCCTGGAACATTAAAGATCCAGCCACACCCACCTCATACAAAACACTATGAAAAAGCAGAATCAACCATTTATTAATTCTTAGCTTTTTCCCATCTTGGAGCATGCAAAGGCAAGATTGTCTTTCTTGACAATATGTATATATCTATGTTTTTTAAAGTTTATTTTTTATTGTAACTCACATTTGAGACTTTAAACAACTATGAAGGAGAAAGGTGGATAGACCACTGACAATGCTTGTTTCTTCTTGGCCACAGGAACAAAGGCAGAGTTCAGACTGGCCTCTGAGGGTAAGGCTCCTGACCCAAACCGACCCCCCCGGCACTGAGGTCCTAATCACAAAAATTAAGCTGTTTTGGTAACAGGTTCCTAGACAGTCTCGTGACCTAGTTCCAGGGACTGCATGGCTTCGTCATGCTCATCACTGCGGTGGAGAGGAAATCACCAGAATGGACATTCTCTCTTTGGAGAGACTTCATGGTTTCCAGGCAGAGCATCATTGTGTCTCCACTTCATTTCCCTCCGGGCTTTGTGGCCAATGCGACTCAGCCTTTTGGCACACTTTCAGAACCAGCGCCTCTCCGTGATTTAAACCTTGCCCTCAGAGTTAGGTTCTTTCAACTGGAGCAGGACCTTGAACTCCTGTTGGAACCCCTAGAGGAGGGCTCTGCTTGGTCCGAAATTTTTTTCCAGCAGATGGGCCTCCAGAGGAAGCACAGACGGCTTCAGAAAGTACTTAAACCTACACCAGTACTGTTGAGTGTGCATATGGAGCCAATTCCTGGAATAAGAATACTCCTTGCTGGCTCCTGGGCTGTGTGATCGGTGCAGGGTCTTCATCATGAAGGGCACCATTGCTGACTGGGAAGGAATCTGCAGGAAGAGGTTGGCTCAACTCTTGACTTGCTGGAGGCAACCTTGGTCTAGTCATTGAACCTCCTGGGCTGTCAGAGTTTACTCCATCAAGTATTTACTGAGTGCATGCACACTGTTCTAATGCTGGAGAAATGGTCATGAACTATTAAAACTCCTTGCTTTCATGGATTATATTCTTTTTAAAAATTATTTATTTGAGAGATACCATGAATGGGGGTGGGAGAGAGGAAGAAGCAGATTCCCCCCTGAGCAGGGAGCCCTATGCAGGGCTCTATCCCAGGACCCTGGGATCATGACCTGAGCCAAAGGCAGATGCTGAACCAGCTGAGCCACCCAGGCGTCCCTGGAACTTATATTCTGAGATCTCCAATGGTCTAGATATTTTCTCTTAGATCCTGTGTCATGCAAGAGCTGGAATGATCTGGCTGAGTTTTGAGCAGATGAAGAACGAGGATAGCCTAGCCTAAGGACTTGGGATGGGATGGGATGGGGAGTCCTCGGCTTAATTTCACTCAGTTCTAGCAGGTTTCTAAAATCATTTGGCAGATTTCCTTGATCTGTCCTTGAGAGTTTGCTTGATATGGTACCACATCTGATGGCGTGCATGCACTCTTCTCTCTGAGAGCACGTCAGAATTTGAGGAGTTGGGACGCCTTCGGCTCAGGGCGTGATCCTGGAGCCCTGGGATCTAGTCCCACATCAGGCTCCCTGCAGGGAGCCTGCTTCTCTCTCTGTCTGTGTCTCTCTGACTTTCTCTCTCTCTCTTCGTGTCTCTCATGAATAAATAAATAAATTCTTAAAAAAAAAAAAAAAGGAATTTGAGAGTTAGAGGACTGCCAGAGGAACCCAGGCCTCCTGCTTTCTGGTTCAATGCTTTTGCTCTACAAGCTCAAACAAATGGAGTTTCCCTGCTTTCTGGAGTTCAATCCCAGGAAGGGGTCTGATTGGCTCTGCTGAGATCCCTCCCTTGTAGCAATCACTGTTGCTGAAGCCATGCGGTGAGCTGGTTGGTCAGGTCAGGGGTCCAGGGCTTATTAGGGGACCAAGTAGGTGGGAAAGTTTGCCAGGGAGCCAAGAAAAGAGTGGTACCTTATTCCACAGGAGATGATTAAAAACTTGTCCTCAACTTCTCACTCACAATATGTGATTACATGTTTTTAAACAACCAGGACAATGTGCAGATATTCTGAATGATCCATTCATTTTGTCTGGTACATGGGGCCACAGACTTTCACCACCTTGTATTACATAGACCAACCTGCTGCTTTTCCATAAGGACCAGAATTTTATTTTATTTTTTTAAGATTTTATTTATTCATGAGAGACACCCAGAGAGAGGCAGAGACATAGGCAGAGGGAGAAGCAGGCTCCCCGATGCAGGACTGGATCCCAGGACTCCGGGATCATGACCTGAGCCAAAGGCAGATGCTGCACCACTGAGCCACCCAGGCGTCCCTCACTCACCCTTGACTGGCCTTGGGCTTCGGCTCTGCGCTCTGACTCAGAGCCTCACATTTAACTTACTGCCAGGAGCTGACTTCAGCTCTGGGGAAAAGCAAGTCCCTTGTATTTACTTGGATTGATTGATAAGAGAAATTGTCCAGGATGTTCCTCTGACAGTTGCCAAGGGCAAATTTTTCTCTAATGAGGGATGAGAAATAGCCGTATGTCTCAGGAGACTGATTATAGCACCAGAATCAGAATCCTAGCTCTGGAATGCAATTTGATACATGACTTTGGAGCTTAAAAGAGATTAACTTCATAAGATATTCAACAAATTAATTGATCCATCATTCCAAAATATTTTTGACAATAAATATGAAACCTGTAAATTAGTTAAAGAATGTGCTAATTATTGAAACTTTCAGTAGCCAGAAAAAAAGGAGGTTTGGATTTCTAATGCTAAGAGAGGCTTCCTGCAGGGTCCCTTGGGGCCATGTGTGATTATGTTTGATCCCGGAGCTGACGGATGAAGAAAGCTTCTGGCAGAGCCTTCTCACTATACAAAAAACTCATAATTGAGACTGATTGAGAGGACCAGAGAAGCATGTGACATATCTGAAGTATCACTTTATTTATTTATTTATTTTTTTTTATAAATTTTTATTTATTTATGATAGTCACAGAGAGAGAGAGAGAGAGAGGCAGAGACACAGGCAGAGGGAGAAGCAGGCTCCATGCACCAGGAGCCCGACGTGGGATTCGATCCCGGGTCTCCAGGATCGCGCCCTGGGCCAAAGGCAGGCGCCAAACCGCTGCGCCACCCAGGGATCCCTGAAGTATCACTTTAGAGGGTCATTCTTGGGATAGTAATTTGGACATTGACTAAATGTTGCCATTCTTATGCCGAGGGTGGTCATTTTAGCCCCCTGCATTTTTATCACACTGATGTAAGGAGGACCCAAGTCCAGTCTGAAAGATAGGGCTCAAATATTATCTAGTGATTTCTGGTAAATAATAAAGCCTCAAAAATGTTTGGTGGATTTGACTGAAAAAGGGCCTACTTTTTCAGGTTAGAAAATGTAGTCGGGGCACCTGGGTGGCTCAGGGTGTGATCCAGGGGTCCTGAGATCCAGTCCCATGGTGGGCTCCCCGCAGGAGCCTGCTTCTCCCTCTGCCTGCATCTCTGACTCTCTCTCTGTGTCTTTTTTTTTTTTAAAGATTTTATTTTTTTATTCATGAAAGACACAGAGAGAGAGAGACAGAGAGGGGATTTACCCCAAAGATACAGATGCAGTGAAACGCCGGGACACCTGCACCCCGATGTTTCTAGCAGCAATGTCCACGATAGCCAAACTGTGGAAGGAGCCTCGGTGTCCATGGAAAGATGAGTGGATAAAGAAGATGTGGTTTATGTATACAATGGAATATTACTCAGCTATTAGAAACGACAAATACCCACCATTTGCTTCGACGTGGATGGAACTGGAGGGTATTATGCTGAGTGAAGTAAGTCAATCGGAGAAGGACAAACATTATATGGTCTCATTCATTTGGGGACTATAAAAAATAGTGACAGGGAATAAAGGGGAAAGGAGAAAAAAATGAGTGGGAAATATCAGTGAGGGAGACAGAACATGAGAGACACCTAATTCTGGGAAATTAACTAGGGGTGTGGGAAGAGGAGGTGGGTGGGGGGTGGGGGCGACTGGGTGACCGGCACTGAGGGGGGCACTTAATGGGATGAGCACTGGGTGTTATTCTATATGTTGGCAAATTGAACACCAATAAAAAATAAATTTACAAAAAAATTAAAAAGTGTCATTCTTGTTGAATTAGTGTTAATATACCAATAGCCCTCAAGGAAGCAGAGTGATGCAGTAGGAACATGTGGATTTTGTGGACTGAGATGTATTGCAAAGCAAATACATTAACATAATTCTTATACGATATATATATACTGAGCATGTGTCAAAGATTAATTAATTAGAGAGGTGTTACGGATGAAATTGTGCTCCTCCAAAATTTGTATGTTGCCCTCCTAACCTCTTATACTTCAGAATGTGACTGTATTTGGAGGTAGAGCTTTCTGAGAGGTAATTAAGATAAAATGAGGTCATAAAGGTGGGGTCCTAATCCAATATAACTGGTTTCTTTATAAGATGAGGAAGAACTATCATGGGTGCAGAAACACAGAGGAGAGAGCAGGTGAAGAGGTGGTACGAGAGTGGCCATTTGCAAGCCAGGAAGAGAGGCCTCAGGAAACCACCTGACATCCCGTGCCAAGGCCTTGATCTTGGGCTTCCAGCCTCCAGAACAGTGAGATACATTTCTGTTGTGTTGGCCACCTATTGTGTGCCTTTAAAAAAAAAGTATTTATTTATTTATTTGAGAGAGAGAGACAGTGAGCATGACCTGGGTGGGGGGAGGGGCAGCGGGAGAGGGAGAAGTAGACTCCCCACTGAGCAGGGAGCCCCCACAAGGGGCTCGATCTCAGGACCCTGGGATCATGATGCTTAACTAACTGAGTCATCCAGGTGCCCCTAAATAAATAAAATATTAGAAAAAAGGAAGCATGTTCCTACACCTGAGGCCCCCAAGGGCAGAAAGCACCCCTGGGACATGGTTGGCAGAGCACAGAGTGTGCCGGAGGGGACTGCAGGATCACTGAGAGGCTGGTCCCTACTGCTGACCTAGGTGCCCCCTGTCACCCCTCGGGCAGGACAGGAGTGGGTGGTCTTGACAATCATTAGGGGAAAAGGAGGGGGGTACCCTTTCTTTACTCTTGGCCATCCAGCCATGCCAGCTCCCGCCCACCATGGCCGTTGTCACCCCACTCCGCTGCTTTCTGAGGGACCTAGGGCCCTCCTCGCGCTCTGTCTCAGCTTTAAGCAACAAGGGGAGCCTGAATGTGCGTACAGGGTCAGATCTTCCAGATGGAAGTCACTGGCATCTTTGTGGCTGTCCTTCTACTTCTGTTTTTCAGAGGTGAACTTGTTGATGAACTGAATTTAATTTATATGTGTATTGTTAAAATATTTTATGCTGAGGTAGGAGTTGAGGGGAAAGGGGGTTTTCTGGTCCCAGCCCCTCTCTGAAGGAGACAAGGGGGGTTACTTAGGACACTAGCCCAGATCCCTCCAGGGGACACCACTGCCCAGCAGGTGGCACCCCTGCCTAGGCCCTGGGACTCCTGGAAGGAGTTATACTGAGTTTTTTTCTTTCTTTTCAGCTGTTAAATTTGTGGGTGGGTATTTATTTATTTATTTATTTGAGAGAGACGGAGTGCATGAACCAGGAGGAGGGGCAGAGGGAGAGAGAATATCTTAAGCAGATTCTACCCTCCTTGTGGGGTCAGACCTGGCTCCATCCCACAACCCTGACATCATGACCTGAGCCAAAACCAAGAGTTGGTTGCTCAACCGAAGGAGCCACCCAGGCGCTCTGGTGGTGATTTGTTTTTAAGGGTTGGGGGGCGGCTAGGAGCTGGTTCAGTCTAAGGTGGGGACTACTGCTCCCCATTCCCTGCTTGTAAAATGCAATTAAGAGACAGCCTGGCCTTTTGGCTCAGGCCAGGACCTCGCTGGAGAAAGAGCGAAAGGAGACTGCCTCTGGATAATGAAGAGTTGCATCAGAGGTTTTTTTTTTTTTTTTTTAAGATTTTATTTATTTATTCATGAAAGAGAGAGACAGAGAGACACAGGCAGAGGGAGAAGCAGGCTCCATGCAGGGAGCCCGATGTGGGACTCAATCCTGGGTCTCCAGAATCAGACTCTGGGCTGAAGGCGGCGCTAAACCACTGAGCCACCCAAGCTGCCCTGCATCAGAGTTTTTTCTGGCATTTTTCCCACAGGCTCCTCAGCTCCCCATTCATTCCAGCAATGCTCTGCTTGCCTGAGTGAAAGCCTTGTGAACTAATGGCAACTATTACTTACGTGAGGCTCCATGAACTACTAGTGAGCTAATCTGTGAGGATTGTGACTTGCCAGTAATGCTCAGCGCTGTGCAGTGTAGCAGGGCAGCTCTGGGGGTGGGGGTGTAAGGGCAGGGGCAGGGCAACCCGCTCCAGCCCCACCTGCCACATCTGCTGACCCTGAGCAAGAAGATCCTTAATCTCCCTGGGTTTCAGTTTCCTCATAAACAAAATGGGGGATGAAAATGCTGCCCTGTGAGAGTCAAGTGCAAGAATATTTTTTGAAAAGATTTTATTTGAGAGAGAGAGAGAGCACAAGCAGAGGGAGAGGAAGGGGGAGCTGGGCAGGGAGCCTGACATGGGGCTCGATTCCAGGACCCCGAGATCATGACCTGAGCTGAAGGCAGAAGCTTCACTGAGCCACCCAGGCACCCCAAGATCCCACTTTCTGATGAGAATCTCCAATTCTTCTATGTCACTCATGCACTCTCTTCCAGTTCCGTGTTTGCCTCATTCATCCCTGCAACTATCCATCTACCCATCCATCCGTCATTATTTATTGCACTGTGGTTGCTGATGATGTAGTGATGACCCAGACTGATAACAAACACATTTCTCATGCAGCTCATGCAGTAGATAATGTTTTTCATGGTGAGAACATTTGACATGAGATCTACCCTCTTGACAAGCTTTAAGTGCACAGTAGTACGGTACTGTTAGCTCTAGGTGCCAGGTTGTACAGCAGGTTGCTAAAACTTATTAATCTTGCATAATTGAAACCATATCCCTTGGGCAGCCCCGGTGGCGCAGCAGTTTAGCCCAGGGTGTGATCCTGGAGACCCGGGATCCAGTCCCACATCGGGCTCCCTGCATGGAGCCTGTTTCTCCCTCTGCCTGTGTCTCTGCCTCTCTCTCTAGCCGTGTCTCTATGAATAAATAAATAAAAAAACCTTAAAAAAAAAAAAAGAAACCATATCTCCATTGAACAGCAACTCCCATTTTAGCCCTCCCCCAGCTCCTGGCAGCCACTGTTGTATTTTCTATTTCCATGAGTTTGATTATTTTAGATACTTCACACACGTGGAATCTTGCACTGTGACTGATTTGTTTCACTTAGCATAATGCCATCTGGGTTCATCCATGTTGTCACATATGGCAGGATCTCTATCCTTGTGAAGGCTGAACAGTAGCCCATTGTTTCTATATACTACATTATCTTTGTCCACTTATTTGTTGATGGATAGTTAGGTTGTTTTCATATCTTGGCAACTGTGGAGTACAGGAATCTCTTCAAGATGCTGATTTCAGGGATCCCTGGGTGGCGCAGCGGTTTGGCGCCTGCCTTTGGCCCAGGTTGCGATCCTGGAGACCTAGGATCGAATCCCACATCAGGCTCCCGGTGCATGGAGCCTGCTTCTCCCTCTGCCTGTGTCTCTGCCTCTCTCTCTCTCTCTCTGTGACTATCATAAATAAATAAAAATTAAAAAAAAAAAAAGATGCTGATTTCAAAAATTTTAAAAGATTTTATTTTATTATTATTATTATTTTTAAAGATTTTGAGACGCCTGGGTGGCTCAGCAGATGAGCATCTGCCTTTGGCTCAGGGCATGATCCTGGAGTCCCGGGATCGAGTCCCACATTGAACATAATTATATGTCTCTGTCCCCCCTTCTCATGAATAAATAAATCAAAACAAAAGAAAACTTAAACAATTTATTTATTTATTCATGAGAGACACAGAAGGAGAGAGAGGCAGAGACACAGGAAGAGGGAGAAGCAGGCTCCATGCAGGGAGCCCAACGTGGGACTCGATCCTGAGTCCCCAGGATCACACCCTGGGCTGAAGGCGGTGCTAAACCACTAAGTCACTAGGGCTGCCCAAAGATTTTATTTTTTTAAAGTAATCTCTGCACCCAATGTGGGGCTCAAACTGACAACCCCAAGATCAAGAGTCGCATGCTCTACCGACAGAGCCATCCAGGCACCCCTCAATTTTTCTTTTTGATATTCATCCAGAAGGGGAATTGCTGGATCATGTGGAAATTCTACTTTTAATTTTTTGAGGAACCTCTATACTGTTTTTCATAGAGACTGCATCAGTTTACATTCTCACCAACAGTGTACAAAGGCTCCCTTTTCTCTTTATTTTCACCAACTCTTACCTTTCAGTTTTTTGATAATAGCCCTCCTAACAGGTGTGAGGTGATATTTAATAGTCTTGGTTTGCATTTTTCCAATTAGTGATGTTGGGCATCTTTTCATATCTCTGTTAGCCATTTGTATATCTTCTTTGAAGAAATGTCTATTCACATCCTCTATCTATTTCTTAATAGAGTTACTTGGGTTTTGTTTGTTTGTTTGTTTAAATATTTTATTTTTAAGTAATCTCTACATCCAATGCTAGGCTCAAACTCACAACCCAGAGATCAAGAGTCTGCATGCTCTCCCAACTGAGCCAGCCAAGTGCCCTTTTTGCTTTGCTTTTGTTTTTGTTTTGTTTTGTTTTGCTATTGAGTTGTACGAGTTTCTCAATAGTTGAGGTATTAACCCCTTAGCAGATGTATGGTTTGCAATATCTTCTCCCATTCTATGGGTTGCCTTTTCACTCTGTTGATGGTTTCCTTTGCTGTGCAGAAGCTTTATAGTGTGATGTAGTCCTATTTATTTATTTTTGCTTTTGTTGCTTATGCTATTTGGTGTCATATGCAAGAATTATCCAGGCAAATGTCATAAAGTTTTTCTCCTATGTTTCTTCTATGAGTTTCAGTTTTAGATCTTAATGTTTAAGTCTTTAATCCATTTTGAGTTGATTTTTGGGAAGGGAGAAAGAATTTAAAAGTATCAACAAATGCCACATAATGCTCTAATAGGGTAATTATAGGATGCTGTAAGAGCACATGGGAGTGTCCCCCCCATCTGTCCCCCCTCCCAGGGTTGGTGAGGGCATGAGTCCTTAAGGCCTGACTCATGAGGAGTTGGCCAGACAGGGGAGGGCAGACTATAGCAGGCTGAGAAGAGAGTGTGTACAGATCCAGAGGCCAAATTAGGAAAGTACCAATGCTGGGCAGATTTTGGGGGGTGGATTCTCAAATAGAATCAAAACTTGGCTGTATTGCCTGCTTCTCCCTCTGCCTGTGTCTCTGCCTCTCTCTCTCTCTCTCTGTCTCTCATGAATAAATAAATAATATCTTAAAAAAAAAACTTGGCTGTATTGGACCCCACCTGCCTTTGGAGCAAATCTGCAATCCACCTCTGAAGTTACAATCTTTCCTTTCCTATTCAGGTGTTAGGTAGGCACTTCTATACCCCACAGGATGGGTTTGGCTCCAGCTCCCTTATAATTTGTATCCCTTATAATGGATACAAATTTCCTCAAACTACTTACACTTCCTTATTTCTCCTGTTCCTTCTCTGGAGCCATGGTGAACCCTATTTTTATTTATTATTATTTTTTAAATATATATTTTTAAGGATTTTATTTATTTATTCATGAGAGACACACAGAGAGAGGCAGAGACGCAGGCAGAGGGAGAAGCAGGCTCCATACAGGGAGCCTGATGTGGGGCTCGATCCCCAGTCTCCAGGATCACGCCCTGGGCTGAAGGCAAGCGCTCAACCGCTGAGCCACCCGGGCGTCCCTATTTTTCTTATTTTAAATGTAGCTTTCTTTTGTTTTAGAGAGCTAATTACTCTCATTTGTGGTGGGATCTGTACCTAGCTCTTTGCTCTGTAGGCTGTGAAGTGTCTTGGTGGTGCTCCCACTGGGGAAACATAAATGCTGGAGGGGCCAGGAAGGTTCCAGAATGGGCGGTAGCCCTTTGGAATGCATGGTCCTCCTGCACTGCCTTTCCGCATCTGCTTCTGCTGGAGACACAGGGATAAGCACTGTTTGGCTTCTGTTAACACTGATACAAGAACACCCACAGCACAAGCAGGACGATAAACAGCAACGTCATTGGCCCTGTGCTGTGGTGACAATGGGGAAGGTGGGGAGGACGGAGGAGTGCTGAGAAAATGCTTATAATAAGGTGTGGCTACAACTCCTCGCAGTTGAATAGCGTCCTGTGGGAATGCAGGCCTGCCGTGGACAGATATTCCAACAGAAGACTGAAATCTGGATGGTTTGGGGTACATGTAACTGACTAATTTTTAATTATTAGAAAAAATTAAATTTAAATATACTGTACAGGCCAGGGTGATACAGATTAAACAAAAGATATTTATGGGCTTATTCAGAGGTCTTAACCTTGGCTGCACATTAGAATCACCTGGGGAGCTTTTTTTTTTTTTTAAGATTCTTATTTATTTGAAAGAGCTCATGCATGAGAGAGCATCAGGGTGGGGGAAGGACAGAGGGAACAGGAGAAGCAGGCATCCACTGACCAGGGAGCCCCACTGGGGCTTGATCCCAGGATCCTGGAATCATGACCTGAGCCAAAAAGGCAGATGCTTAACTGAGCCACCCAGGTACCCCTACCTCTGGCTAATTAAATCAGAATCTTGGGGGGCGGGATGAGTCACCTTTTTTTTAAATGTCCCAGGTGATTCCAATGTACAGTTAAGGCTGAGAACCACAAGGTTTGATGTGTTTGTGGGCTTTCTCACATGTGACCCCTGATTTATATGGCAGATGCTAGGATGAATGCTTTGTACCACCTGGGGCCTTTTCTAGCATTAGTTGGCAGGTGTGCTACGTCACCAGCTATCAAGTGCCCTGGATGGGACCTCTGCAGGAAAACATGAAGTGCTCATCTGTTCTCTTTCTCTTGAGGGCCCCATCTCTTTGTCATGAGATGTACTGACTGTTACCGTGATGGTAGAAGAGGTTTGGTTTTACCTTAAATGGTTGCAAAAGCTTTTTTCATGGTGCACACGTTTTGATCTAGCATCTTGTCCTGGGTAGTCTCTTACTTGTCCTCTTAGCTCCACTGTATGGATGTTATAATGACCAGGCATCAAGCACATGCAGTCACTTTGCAACTATGCAAACAAGGCCCAGTCGATAGGTATACATGAGGAATTACCTTCAAGGTCTGGGAAGGACCGGATGTAGCAAGCCTCATCAACCATGGTGGGCAAGTGGCAGCGTCTGATATGCCTTCCCCCTTCCTCAAAAAGTGGTGTTTCCTGCAGTCCCATCATTGACTCTGTTGTCTTAGATCACATACTTTGGCCGTACTCATACCTCTTGAGTCTTTGCCACCAATTCTATTCTCTGCTGAGTTCCAATTTTATTTTTCCAACAGTCTATTAGATATTTCCACCTGAATGCCCTATAGGAAATATGGACTTAATGTGAACAATCCTGAAACAATAATGTTTTTTTTTTTAAAGATTTTATTTATTCATGAGAGACACACAGAAAGAGGCAGAGGGAGAAGCAGGCTGTGTGCAGGGAACATGATGTGGGACTTGAGGGACTCCAGGATCACGCCCTGGGCTGAAGGCAGACGCCAAACCGCTGAGCCACCCAGGGATCCCCCAACAATAATGTTTCAATAAATTTGTTACTCTCGACCTCCATGAGTTTTTTTTTTTTTTTTTTTTAAGGAATTTACTGGAAGGACACATAAAGGAAGAATTGGAAAACCGGTGCAAAGAAGGACAGGTGCCAAAGAAACTTGCTTAACAGCCCCAGAGGCATGTGGACAGCCTTTTAAGATGCTGTCTTTGGCTGACTTATTTGCAAATGCTTCCAACCCCCATGTGTTTCTGCTCCAGATTCAAATTTCTTTTCTTTTTAATGAAGATATAATTCACACACCATAGCATTCACACTTTTATTATTATTATTTTTAAGGATTTGATTTTTATTTGAGAGAGAGTGAGCAGGATGGAGGGGCAGAGGAAGAAGGAGTCACCCTGCTGAGCAGGGACTCTGAAATGGGGCTTGATCCCAAGATCATGAGATCGTGACCTGAGCTGAAGGCAGACCCTTAACCTACTGAGCCACTCAGGTGCCCCTCCCGATTCAAATTTCTGCGAGAGATAAACTGATTGGCCTGTCTAGGGTCATGTGCCCACCCTTGACTTGACTCAGGGGATGGAGCCTGGGATTGGAAAACCCATCAAAATCAGAAAAGGGGGTGAGATCAGTCCCTCAGAGTGCTGTTACCAGGAGAAAGCAGAGAGCTTCCAAAATGGGGAGGGGGATGTTTTATAAAAATTGTCCCCATTGTGTTGTTTTAAACATTATACGAGTTACACATAAGTAAATGCACTTCTAAAAAAACAAATAAGGAAGAATAGAGAATAACATCTTCTTCATCCTGCTCTCATCCTCAGAGGTAAGTTCTACCAATTTATGGTCTGTTTTTATAGGTCTTTTTTCTGCTTTTAGATGTATATGTAAATATGTATGTAAAATATGTATATATACATTAATAGAGCTGTTCCTTTTCATATTAATATAACTTATTGCCTTCATATACCTTAGTTTTTTCCCATTTCAAACTCATAGTTGCACCTCATTTTTATTTTAGTAAGTTAAGTAATTCTGGCCAACACTAATTTAAGCAGTTCAGAAGTTTGTAAAAAAAAGTGAAAATTTCCCTCCCTCCAATCCACATTTCCCTACACTTCTAGTGCTTTTATTCCCTAGAGATAAGCACTGTTAACATTTTCTTATCAGAAGGAACGCTTTTAGGTAAACAAGTGGGGCTAACTCCAGGTCTGTTTACTTTCCGTATCCTAATATTACAATGCTGATTATCATGTGTGTCAACCCATTTGTATAAATGTAACAAAATCAGTGGTACCAAGGGATGGATGGTCACCAAGATTTTTAAGAAATGTAGTACTTTATTATTTTTTTTAAAGAGAGTGAGTGCATGCCTGGGCGAGGGTCAGAGCTGGGGGCGGGGGGGGGGGGGTGTGTGGAGGAGGGGCAGAGGGAGACAATCCCAAGCAGATTCCCTGCACATGGAGCTCACCTGGGGGCTCCATCTCACAACCCAGAGATCATGACCTGAGCTGAAATCAAGAGTCAGATGCTTAACTGACTGAGCCACCCAGGTGCCCAAGAAATGTAGTACTTTATAAGTAACTGTCCGTAAACTCTCTCTCCACCTTCTAAACTTCCTGACTCCCATAATAGAATTTTCCATCTTTCATATAACAGAGGCCATGCCAGTTTATTTTTTTATTTTTATTCATGAGCGACACAGAAAGGCAGAGACACAGGCAGAGGGAGAACCAGGCTCCATGCAGGGAGCCCGACATGGGACTTGATCCCGGGTCTCCAGGATTATGCCCTGAGCTGAAGGCAGATGCTCAACCACTGAGCTACCCAGGCGTCCCTGCCAGTTTTTTTTTTTTTAAATATTTTATTTATTTATGACAGATACAGAGAGAGAGAGGCAGAGACACAGGCAGAGGGAGAAGCAGGCTCCATGCACCGGGAGCCCGATGTGGGATTCGATCCCGGGTCTCCAGGATCACGCCCTGGGCCAAAGGCAGGCGCCAAACCGCTGCGCCACCCAGGGATCCCTTAAGTCAACATTTTATAGATATTCTTGCTGCTTATACATCTGACATAGAAGCCTGGTGTTCAAAGCTGTTCTACACTATCTCACTCCTAGGAGGCAAATAAACTGGAAGCTGGCTTGTCAAAATCCAGTTATGATAAGCATTTCTTTCTGGACCAGAACATGCAATATTACATAAATCCTGTGTAGATAGACACGTGCATTTCTTGTTTGAATTCTGGGGACATTCTTTCCATTGTTCTCATAAAACATTTTACAGATGGAGACAAAGAATCGAATGATACAAGCCTTCTTGTACTGTTAGCCATTTGGAAACAGCTATATAATTGGCCAAAAGGGGAATCAGCTGGTGTGACTGCCAGGGGAGGATTTTCAGGGAGAGGAGGAACTATCTTGATGGCCTTCTAATGAGCAGACAGGAAGTGAGAGGCTGGCTCTCAGCTGCTAATTGTGCTCTATAGCCAACCATATGTTGTGAACTCACCAGTCCCGCCACTCTAATCTTTTCCAATCAGCAGAAAGGGCTTATGTGGATGCAAAGGGAATCTCCATGCCCTTGGTCATGCTAGGGACTTTCCTGCTTCTCTAGAAGAAGAAAAGCAGAACAGAAAGGAGAGAGAAGTAGAGTATTATTACTCTGCACTAATTCTGGGACAGCTAAATACTGATGTCCTGACCTCTTATTCTAGAGATGTTTCTGGGATGCAGCCCGTGCTCTGTCTAGAACCTGTGTTTTTTCACTTGAACTGCAGTGACTAAGGTCTTATGAATTCTTGGGATGACACATGACTGCTTCACATGAACTGTTCTACATGGGACTTAGGTTTTGAGGGTAATTTAACAGTGATTGCTCTTTGTGTATCTGTTCTATTGAGTAATCTAGAGCTAAATCAGAAATGGGTAGAATTTCTGGTTTAGGGATGCCTGGGTAGGTCAGTGGTTGAGTGTCTGTCTTCAGCTCAGGGTGTGAACCTGGGTCTGAGGATCAAGTCCCGCATCGGGCTCCCTGCATGGAGCCTGCTTCTCCCTCTGCCTATGTCTCTGCCTCTCTCTCTGTCTCTCATGAATAAATAAATAAAAATCTTTAAAAACAGAAACATCCTTGTTTTGGGGTAACTGAGTGATGGGCACTGAGGGGGGCACTTGGCAGGATGAGCACTGGGTGTTATGCGATATGTTGGCAAATTGAACTCTGATAAAAAAAATTAAAAATTAAAAAAAAATTTCTGGTTTACTGTGATGAAAGTGAAAATAAGATCATTCTATGGAGAAGCCTTAGAATTCCCATCTTTCAGGGACGTGCCTTGAGCTAAAAGAGGGACAATTGCCCCTCCTCCTTGCCATGTTGTGTTCTTCTTGAGGGAATATGGGTTTCCCTTTTCTAAATGTTGGGCTTGTTATCTCTTAGTAGATCTTTCCTCCTTCCTTTCTCCCCTCCAATCTGATCCTCTCTGAGTATATAGCTAATCCCCTCTTAATCACTTAATGTGAGACCATAAATTCAAAATTAGGCTTGGCACACAGTAGATAATTGCTTACTTAATTTTTCCTGAATTATAAAAAAAAAATGCTTATAGTAGAAACCTACTTGGAGTCGAGCAAGATTCCTCACCATTTTGTCTGTCTCCAGCCTGTATGGCGGGGGAATGGGTGTTGTATTCCCTTGCTAGCTAGAAGTGATGTAGCCATGGTGAGTAAACAAAACTTTGGGTATGCAGAACTGTCAAGGACAAGATGAAGAGAAAGTGGGAAGAAAAATGTGTATGGCTGTAGCTAGGTGTTTGTGATACAGGCCAATTTGTTGTGGGGAATCAAGTGGTTCAGTCTCTGTTCCAATATGGTGACCTGAGGGAGTAAGGAAAAGCGAATCACACCCTCTGCCTTCCCATACATTCCTGGGTTGTTGTTTTTTTTTTTTCTTTTTCCTTAGTAATTGATAGAACACATAGAAAATCATTAAGAATACAGAAGACCTGAACAATACTATAAATAACAAGGCTAGTTGACATTTATAGAACACTCAATACACATTCTTCTTGAGAGCATATGGAATGTCTACCAAGGTAGACTATATTGGGCCATAAAAACAGGTGCCAACAAATTTAAAAGGATTTAAGTCTTAAAAAGTATATTTTCTGATCACAATGGGATTAAAAGGGAACTCAAGAACAGGAAAATTCTATTTATTTTTCTTTTAAGTGTTCCATTTAGTGAATTCTGAAAACTGTATACAATTGCATAACCAACATCACAAAGAGCATTTGTATCACTACAGGAAGTTTCCTCGTGCTCCTTTTGTAGTGAATGCCCTTGCTTCAGTCCCTGTCAGCCACTAATCTAATTTTGTCCAGGAACAGGAAAATTCTCAGTTATTAAATATTTGCAAACTACATAAAATACTTTTAAATGGCCCATGGAGGCTCAGTGGTTTGGTGCCGCCTTCTGTCCCGGGGTGTGTGTGTGTGTGTGTGTGTGTGTGTGTGTGTGTGTAATCCTGGAGACCTGGGATCGAGTCCCACATCTGGCTCCCTGCATGGAGCCTGCTTCTCCCTCTGCCTGTGTCTCTGGCCCTCTCTGTGTGTCTCTCATTAATTAAAAAAAAAAAAAAAAAGGCCCATGGATCAAAGAAGAAATTTTAAGGGAACTCAGAGGATATTTTGAACAAAAAGAAAATGAAAGCGTAACCTACCAAACTTTGTGGGATGCTGCAAAAATATTTAGGACACTTATTTAAATGTGTGTACTTGAAAAGAAGTTTTTTCCTCAACTTTTCTTTTTTTTTTTTTTTTTTAAGATTTTATTTTTTTTAAGTAGTCTCTATTACCTAATGTTGGGCTCAAACTCCCAACACTGAGACTGAGAGTTGCATGTTCTACCAACTTGAGCCAGCCAGGTACCCCTAGTTTTCTCAGCTTTAAAGTCCCAGTTTCTGGTAATAAGGATGTCTTTATACTTCTTAGTATGTAGGAAGGATATTTTTCACACTGAAGATTAGTTTCCTACCTTGGGGTGGACAGAGGAGTGTCTTCCTATGGGTTATTTCTTAAGTAGCTTTTATTTAAAATAATCAGTATGCTAAAGTGGCACATTTTGGTGCAGCCTGCTCTTGGACTCTATGCGTTCATCTTGGAACTGTTTTTGTTGTGTCCCAAAGATTTTGGAATATTGTCTCCATTTTCATTCATATCAAAGTATTTTTTAAATTTTCTCCTTGATTTCTTAGGTTAACACTGATATATTGTTCGATGACACACTATTTAACCTCCGCGTGTTGTGTTTTACAGTTTTGTTTCCTTTTTTTTTTAATTTTTATTTATTTATGATAGTCACACAGAGAGAGCAAGAGAGAGAGAGGCAGAGACATAGGCAGAGGGAGAAGCAGGCTCCATGCACCGGGAGCCCGAGGTGGGATTCGATCCCGGGTCTCCAGGATCGCACCCTGGGCCAAAGACAGGCGCCAAACCGCTGCGCCACCCAGGGATCCCCAGTTTTGTTTTCTTTTGTAACTCGTTTCCAGTTTTTACACTCTTTGGTTGAGAAGATGTTTGATAGGATCTCAATCTTAAATGTATTGAGACTTGTTTTATGACCTAAGGTGATTTATTCTGGACATTGTTCCATGTGTACTCGAAAGGAATGTATATTGTGCTTCTTTTACATGAAATGTTCTGTGTGTATTTGTGAAGTCCATCTGGGTTCATGTGTTATTCAAAGCCACTGTTTCCTTATTGGTTTTCTGTCTCTATGATCTATCCATTCCTGTAAGCGGGATGTTAAATTTGCCTACTATTCTCACATTACTGCCATTTTCTCCCTTTATGTCTATTAATATTTGCTTTATATATTTAAGTGCTCCTATGTCAGGTACATAGATATTTAACATCATTATATTCTCTTGTTGGACTGATCCTTTTATCATTATATAATTCCCCCTTTAAAAAAATTTAATATTTTTAATTTGTTATTTATTTGAAAGAGAGAGAGTGAGAGAGCATGAGCAGAGGGGAGAGGGAGAAGCAGGCTCCTTGCTGAGCAGGGGACCCAGCGCAAAGCTCCATCTCAGGACTTTGGGACCATGACTGAGCTGAAGGCAGATGCCTAACTGGCTGAGCCACCCCGGCGCCCTGTAATTTCTTCTTCTTCTTTTTTTCTTAAAGATTTATTTATTTATTCATGAGAGACAGAGAGAGGCAGAGGGAGAAGCAGACAGGCTCCCTGCAGGAGCCTGACGTGGGACTCAATCCCGGAACTCCAGGATGCCCTGAGCCAAAGGCAGAAGGCAGACGCTCACCTGCTGAGCCACCCAAGCATCCCATAATTCCCATTTTTAATGGAAGTTTGGTTGACATAATATCACATTAATTTCAAGCATATAGCATAGTGATTCAACACCTGTATATGTTATCTGTGCTTACACAAGTGTAACTACTGTCTGTCATACAATGCTACTACCATACTGCTGACTTTATTTCCTACACTGTACCTTTTATCCCTCTGACTTTATCGTTTCATAATGGGAAGCCTGTATCTCCCACTCTTCTTCACCCATTTTGCTCACCCCCCCCCCCCCCCCGCCTCCTCTCTAGCAATCATCAATTTGTTCTCTGTATTTATGGGTCGGCTTCTGCTTTTTGTTTGTTCACTCATTTGTTTTGTGTTTTAGATTTCACATAAGTGAAATCCTACAGTATTTATCTTTCTCTGACTTACTTCACTTAACATAAACTTTTGACATTTTAATTACTGTGCTGTGGTGTGGACCTCCTTAGATTAATATTGTTTGGAATTCTTTGTGCTTCCTGAAATTGGATGTTTATTTCCTTCCGAGGGTTAGGGAAATTTTCAGTAATGATTTCTTCAAATAAGTTTTCTGCTCCTTTCACTCTCTCTTGTCCTTCTGGGACTTCTATAATTTGAATGTTTGTTTGCTTCTTGGTATCCAGCTGATTTGTTAGCCTATTCTAATTTTTTAAAACTTATTTTTCTTTTTGCTGTCCATAACCCTGTTTTCCAGATTTCTGATCTATTTTGCATCTGCTAATCCACTGATTTCCTTTGGTGTATTTTTCATTTCAGTTATTGTATTCTTCAACTCTGATTGGTCTGTCCTTATATTTTCTCTTTGTTGAAATTCTCCCTGAATTCTTCAACTCTTCTCTCCAATCTGATGAATATCTAAATGATCATTACTTTAAACTATTTATTAGACATATTGTTTGTTTCCTTTTTAAAAAAATTTTTATTTTATTTCTGTTTCATTTAGTTCTTTTGCTGGGGTTTTTTTTTTTTCTTGTTCTTTAATTTGGGGCATATTCCCCTAACTCCCCATTTTGCTTGACTTTCTGTGTTTCTGTGAATTAGGGGGAACTGTTACTTCTTCTAGACTTAAAGGAATGGTCTTGTGTATGGTCATCCCCCTGTGTGAACTGTGTCTGGTTACTTTGGCTGGCTGGAGCTGTGGGTCACAGGGCACTTCCTGCTGGGCTGCCCTGCTGGGAGGGCAGAGCTGAAGTGGGTGCTGCCTGGGATGGTCCTAAGGCTCTCCATGCAGAGGATGCCTTGGCTGAGCAGCTGAAGTGTGTGCAAGCGGGGGTTCCTAGGGCTCTCTGTCCAGAGAAGACCGTGGCAGAACAGTGGAAGCCGAAGCGAGCGTAAGCTATGTAATGCCCTTCTTTGTCTCTTGTTACGACCTTTGTAAGTCTATTTTGTCTGATAAAAGTTCTGCTACCCAAATATCTTCTTCATTTCCATTTGTATGGAATTATCTTTTTCTATCCTTTCTCTTTCAGCCTGTATGAGTATTTAAGTCTGAAGAGTGTATCTTGTAGACAGCATCTGGATGGGTCTTGTTTTTTATCCCTTTAGTCACTGTATTACCTCTGATTGGAACATTTTGTCCATTCACACTTAAAGTAATTATTGATAGGTATATACATACCTATTGTGATTTTGTTCATTGTTCTCTGGTACTTTTTTTTTTTAAGATTTTATTTGAGAGAGCAAGAGCATGAGAACATGAGCTGGGGGAGGGGAAGAGGGAGTGGGAAAAGCAGACTTCCTACTGAGCAGGGGGCCCAATGCCGGACTCCATTTCAGGACCTTGGGATCATGACCTGAGCTAAAAGCAGATGCTTAACAGACAGAACCACCCACATGCCCCTGATTTCTGGTAGTTTTGTGGTTCTTCTCTGTTCCTTTCTTGTTTTCTTCCCTTGTGGATTTGATGTCTTGCTTCTTCTCTTTGAAGTAAGCTCTGTGTTCAGTGTGGGGCTTGAACTCACAACCCCAAGATTGAGAGTTGCATGCTCTACCAACTGAGCCAGCCAGGAGCCTTTGATGTCTTTAGTGTTTCACTTGGATTCTTTTGCCTTTATTTTTTGTGTACCCAACAATAGATTTTTTGATTTGTGGTTGCCATTGTTGTAAAAAAACAAACACTAGGTATATGGCAGTCTATTTTACATTGATGGTCTCTTACAGTTGAACACGTTTTAAAAGTACTATCTGTATGTATATTTTTGAATTTATTTAGGTAATCTCTACACCCAATGTGGAGCCTTGAACTCATGACCCTGAGATCAAGAGTCACATGCTCTTCAGACTGAGCCAGCCAGACGCCCCTAAAAGCACTATATTTTTATTGTGCATACACTTGATTTTACTAGTTTTTTCTTAACATTTTTTTTGTAAGGCTGTTTTAGAGGTGATGGGTTACTTTAACTTTTGTTTGTCTAGGAAAATTTATCTCTTTAACAATTCTGAATGATAACCTTGCCAGGTATAATATTATTGGTTGTAGGTTTTCTTCTTTCAACACTAGTTTTATATCATGTCCTTATCTTCTGGCCTGCAAAATTTCTGCTGAAAAATCAGCTGATAGTTTTTGGGTGTTCCATTGTATGTAGCTTGTAGCTTTCTTCTCGCTGGTTTTATTATTCTTAATTTTATATTTTTGCTACTCCAAGTATTTTGTATATTGATGTGGACCTCTTTGGATTTATCTTAGGGCTCTCTGTAATTCCTGTACCTAGATGTCTGTTTCCTTCCCCAGGTTAGAAAAATTTTCAGCCATTATTTCTTTAAATAAATTTTCTGCCCCCTTTTTTCTCTCTTCTCCTGGAACCACCAAAATGTGGAAGTTAGTATGTTTAATATTGCCCCAGCAGTCGTTTAACCTATTTTCCCTTAAAACATTTTTCTTTTCTGGGCAGCCCAGGTGGCTCAGCGGTTTAGTGCCTGCCTTTGGCCCAGGGCCTAATCCTGGAGACCTGGGATCGAGTCCCACGTTGGGCTCCCTGCATGGAGCCTGCTTCTCCCTCTGCCTATGTCTCTGCCTCTCTCTCCCTCTGTCTCTCATGAATAAATAAATAAAATCTTAAGGAAAAAAAACATTTTTCTTTTCTCTTTGTGTTCATTTTAGAGGATTTCCACTACTATCTCCCATGTCCCTGATCTGTCCTTCTGTATCCTCTAATATGCTGTTGATATTCTTTACTGTATTTTTCATTTCAGTTACTGTATTCTTCAGCTTTCGTTTAAAGATTTTTTTTTTTTTTTGGAAGGGGTGCCTCAGTGGCTCAATCAGTTGAGTGTCTGACTCTTGATCTTAGCTCAGGTCTTGATCTCAGGGTTATGGGCTCAAGCCCCACATTGGTCTCCACACTGGGTGAGAAGCCTACTTAAAAAAAATTTTTTTTGGAGTATAATTGTTATTCAGTGTTAACTTAGTTTTAGGTGCACAACTTAGTGATTTGACAGTTCCTTACATTATGCAATTCTCACCACAATAGGTATAGTTGATTGGCTCTTATCATTTTTATATTGCTTAATTTTAAAGTTTTATTTATTTTTTAAGATTTTAAAACGTTGTTTAAGTAATCTCTGCACCCAACTTGCGCTTGAACTTTGAACTCTCTGAGATCCAGAGTCGTGTGCTCTGTGGACCGAGCCAGCCAGGTGCCTCTATCGTTTAATTTTTAAAATAATTTCTATCTTTTTGTTGAACTCAGTTCATCCACTCTTCTCCCAAGTTTGGTGGGTATTTTTATGATCATTATCTTCAAATTTTTATCAGGTATATTGCTTATCATCATCTTGAGTAGTTCTGCTAAGGTTTAGTCTTATTCTTTCCTTTGCAAGATATTCCACTGTCTCTTCATTTTGCATGATGTTGTGTTACTTTCTATGCTAGGTATTATGTAGGTAGATATATCATCCGGTCTTGACAGTAGTGGTCTTATATAGAAGGCATCATCTGGAGTCTAAAAATCACCTCCAGTCACTTGAACCAGGCACTCTGTGTGTGCTACATGCACCCTCCTTTTGTGACTAGGCTGTGCCTACTATGAGTGTACTGGGGAATGGAGTTAGCACTGGGTGAGGCTGTCTGGGAGTCCCACTTGTGACTATTGCAGACATATAGGTGGCAACCTGGTTCATCCCCTCCCCAGGGAAGGAGTCCCATTGGAGGGTCGCCAGTCTAGCTGAGGCCTCCAGCCATGTATGCTAGGCTGTGAGCTTCTTTGGAGGGGTATCTGCTAGGGTAAATGTGTTGGGTGGGGCAGATACACAGAGGAACACCGGCGCAGAGCAAAGATGCTAGAAAGGTAGATGGAAAATGTCAGAACTGGCATCCACCAGCGTCAAGCCAGCTTGGCTAAAGGAGCACAAGAAAGATGACACTGGCAGCACTTCCACTTCAGAGAAAGTTCATATAGATCTCTACCTCTCCAGCACATGCCCCCAAATTAGTCAGTATATCACCCACGTGTATGGCCCAGGTGCTTTTCGAACTGCTGTGTCTGTACTGAGTGATAGTGTGCTGTCCCTTTTATAAAAAAAGTTTATTTATTTATTCATGAGAGACACAGAGAGAGGCAGAGGAAGAAGCAGGCTCCATGTAGGGAGCCTGATGCGGGACTCGATCCTGGGTCTCCAGGATCATGCCCTGGGCTGAAGGCGGTGCTAAACCGCTGAGCCACCAGAGCTGCCCATGTGCTGTCCCTTTAAGAGTGTAGTCTCAGTTTCCTACAGCTTTTCAGCTCTCCCAGAGCTAGGCTCTGCTGATTTTCAAAGCTAGATGTTATGGGGTTTTATGTGCCCAGTGTGGATCCTCCCAGTGGGTGATGCCTTGTATGGGCTTGGATACCTCACCCCTCAGGGAGGACCTCTAGGCCTATGAGAGTCCTCCTGCTTGTGGGTTGCCCTGTGGGCTTTTGGTTCCCAATAAGAACATGTCTCTTCCCATCCTACCCTTTCTCAGTATGGCTTTTCCTTTGTATTTTTAGCTGTGGAAAAGCTGTTCTGCTATTCTTCAGGTTGATCTCAGAGACTGTTTCTTGGTATGTAGTTGCAGCCCTGGTGTGTCTGTGGGAGAAAGTGCACTCAGGATCTTCCTACTTTGCCACATACATTTCACTCGATGTTCTTTGATTTATTGCTCTCTTACAGTGTTTTCAGAGTAGAGATATTTTAGCTCTGTGGTTAAATTTATCCCTAGGTATTTTATATTTTGATGCTATTGTAAATGGGATCATTTTCTTTTCAGAATAATTTTTTAAAACTTAGAGAGAGAGAGAGAGAGAGAGAGAGAGGCAGAGGCATAGACAGAGGGAGAAGCAGGATCCACCATGTCGGGAGCCTGATATGGGACTTGATCCTGGGTCTCCAGGATCACACCCTGAGCCAAAGGCAGACACTCAACAGCTGAGCCACCCAGGCTCTCCAGAATAATTTGTTGTTACTGCATAGAAATGCTACTGATTTTCATGTTTTTATTTTGTATCCTTCAGCTTTATTAAATTCATTCGTTAGATATAATAATTTTTGGTAGAGTCCTTAGGATTTTCTTTATATAAAATTTTATCTGCAAATAGATGCTTTTACCTCTTCCTTTCCAATTCTGATGTCTTTCTTTTTCTTAACCCGATTGCTCTGGTTAGGACTTCCAGTACTAGGTTGATTAGGAGTGGCGAGAGTGGACACCTTTTCTGTGTGTGTGTGTGTGTGTGTGTGTGTGTGTGTGTTTAGATTTTATTTATTTATTTGACAGAGAGCACACAAGCAGTGGGAGAGGCAGAGGGAGAGGGAGAAGCCGACTCTCCGCTGATCAGGGAGCCCAATGTGGGAGCTCGATCCTAGGACCCTGGGATCATTATCTGAGTCAAAGGCAGACACTTAACTGAGTGAGCCACCCAGGCACCCCCCTTTTATTGTGTTCTTGATCTTAGAAGCATAACTTTCAACCCTTCATTATTGAATATGATGTTAGCTGTAGGCTTGTCATACATGGCCTTTATTATGTTGAGGTACATTCCTTCTGTTATCTAATTTAAGAAATTTTTAGCATGAAAGTATGTAGAATTTTGTCATATGCATTTTCAGTATCTATTTAAATGATCATATGATTTCCTTTCATTCTATTAATATGATCTATAACATTGATTTTTATATATGTTGAACATCCTTATATTCCAGAGAAAATCCAGCTTGATCATGGTGAATGAACCTTTTAATGAACTGCTGAATTCAGTTTGCCATCATTTTCTTGAGAATTTTCATAACTGTATTCATCAGGGATATTGACCTGTAGTTTACTTTTCTGGTAGGGTGATTTCATGACTTTGGTATCAGAGTGATGCTGATCTTAAAATAAAAAAAAAAATTTTTTTAAATATTCCCTTTTTTAAAATTTTATTTTATTTTTTGGTTCGTGGAAGAGTTGGAGTATTGGCATTATTTATCTTGAAATGATTGGTAAAATTCACCAGTGAATCCATCTGGTCCTAGTACTTCTTTGGAAGACTTTTGATTAATGATTGACTCTCCTTACTAATGCTTTGTCTGTTTAGCTTTTCTATTTCTTCTGGATTAAATTTTGGTATGTTGTGGATATAATGGCCTTGGGAAAGTCCTTATCTTTTCATTTCTGAAGGACAGCTCTTCTGGGGATAGAATTCTTTCTTTTTCTTTAAATATTTTGAATTAATTATCCCATTCTCTCCTGGCCTTAAGGTTTTTGTGTTTGTTTTGTTTTTGGTTGTTTTTGTTTGTTTGTTTGTTTGTTTTGTTTTGTTTTTAGAAATTCATTCATGGTCTTATGGGTATTCCCTGGCATGTAACTTCTTTTTTTTTTTTTTTTCTCTTGATGGCTTTCAAAATTCTTTCCTTGTTTTGTCTTCTGACCATTTAATTACAAGTGTTGGTGTAGCCCTATTTGAGCTCAACATCTTTAGGGTTATTTGGATCTCAGGGATCTAGATGTCCTTTCTCTCACCAGGTTTGGGAAGTTTTCAGTCATTATTTATAATTTTTTCAGAAAGTACACTTACTTTCTGTCTCTTTTTTTCTTCTTTTTGAAATTCTTAAAATCACAGATTTTTTTTTTTTTATTGTCTCTTCAGTCCCTAGGCTTTTTTCTTTACCCTTTACTGTTTTTGTTTTGTTTTTTTACTTTTTTTCTTTGGACTACATGCTTTTTAATTTTTTCTTAAAAGATTTTTTTAAAAAGATTTTATTTATTTATGATAGAGAGGCAGAGACACAGGCAGAGGGAAAAGGAGGCTCCACACAGGAGCCTGACGTGGGACTCAACCCCGGGACTCCAGGATTGATCCCTGGGCCGAAGGCAGGTGCCAAACCACTGAGCCACTCAGGGATCCCCAAAAGATTTTTATTTTAATTATTTTTAAAGATTTATTTATCTGAGAGAGAGTGAGCACATGTACGTGCATGTGCATGCAGGCAGGAGACGCAGAGGGAGGGAGAGAAAGAGAGAGAAAGAGTCTTAAGCAGACTCCATGCTGAGCATGGAGCCTGATGTGGGGCTCTATTTCAGACCCTGGGATCATGACCTGAGCCAAAACCAATAGTCAGACACTTAACTGATTGTGCCAAAAGCTTTTGTTTTTAGGTAATCTTTACACCCAATATGGGACTTGAATTTACAACCCAGAAGTCATGAAACACATGTTCTACCAACTGAGCCAGACAGGTGCCCCTGGACTACATACTATAAAATGTCCTGTCTTCTAGGTGATGGTTTCTTTCTTCTGAATGGTGGAATCTGCTTTTGAAGTGCTTGATTTAATTCTTCAATTCATTCATTGTCTTTTTCATTTTCTGGTTTGCTAGTGGTGTGTGTGTGTGTGTGTGTGTGTGTGTGTGTTTGATGGTATCTCTTTTTGAATTTCCAATTTTGTTCACGCATTGTTTTCCTATTAAAAGTTCTGGTAGTTCACTAAAGTTCTGGAGATTTTTTTTTTTTATGAAAGAGAATGTTCTTATTCTTTTTTTTTTTTTTTTTTTAAGATTTATTTATTTATTTATAACAGGCAGAGAGAGAGAGAGGCAGAGTAGCAGACTCCATGCCAGGAGCCCGACGTGGGACTTGTTCCCGGGACTCCAGGATCGTGCCCTGGGCCAAAGGCAGGCGCTAAACCGCTGCGCCACCCAGGGATTCCCAAGTTCTGGAGAATTATTCAAAATTCTTTTTCTGGTAGTTCATAGTTGTCTATTTCTTTAGGGTCAGAGCTTAATTAGTTTCTTTTCATGGTTTTATGTTTACTTGATACTTATTTATTTTTAATTAATTTAGTTTTGGGCTCCTTGATTCCTTACCTTGGTATTTGTGCATTTGAATAAGCAGTCTCTTTAAGACTGTACATGTTCACTCTGGAAAGACTTCACTGTTCAGCTGAGTTTGAGTGTAGATATGTCTGCCTATAACATCTTTGGGCAGGTGGGGCCTGCTATCAGGGTCTATCTTTGGGCAAGGCCACTGCCTGAGCTCTAAGGGGATGCCACCAGCTGAGAACTGTTGGGTAGGACTGCTGGCTTTGTTTCCTGCCCAAGCAAGGCTGTAGGATGAACCCTACAGTTGTCTGGGTTCACTGGTCATACTTACTAGGACTGGTTATCATATTCAACAGCAGGTGGGGCTATGAATTAACGTCCTTATCCTGGCGGGGCAGCAGGGTCTGCATGGCTTATTGGTTGGAGACCCAAATAAGGCAAGACTGTGTACTGAATTCCATGGCCGTACAAGGGCACTGGTTTTGTTTTGCAGACAGGGAAAGCCATGGGCTGTGCTTTCTCTTCAAGTGTCACTGTAAGCAGGTCTGCTGCATGGGCCACACAGCTTCCCATGTGCTCTGATTAGGTTCTCTGATCAGGAAAGCTGAAGGCTGTATTCAGCAATGGGCAGGGTTATGGATTAGTTTCCCTTTCTGAGAAAAGTGGGATAAATACCTTCAAGGTTCTAAGGCTCTTGGTTTGTGGTTTTGACTAAAGCTGACCCAGACCCCAAGATCCCTGGCCGTATAGAATTACTGGCTTTCCTCTGCAGACTATAATTTCTTCCTGACACATTCTGGGCTTCAACCTTACTGGGCTCTGCAGCTCCCAGGTGTACTTGCCAACCTTTTTGGTCAGGCGGACCTGGGAGCTATACTTAGCAATGGACAAGTATTTGACTCAGCTTCCCTGAATGGTCAGAGACAGACCAATCTCTAGGCCTGGGAAAACTCTTTGAGGACCCAAATCAGGCCGACTTGCCCCCTACTGAGTTCTTTGAACTGACAGCATCACCATCTTGATTCTATAAATGAGCATAACTCCTGGTTGGGACTACTTGAGTACCACAGGTAGGAACTCGATCTGCCAAGATCTAAGTGCTGGTTGTTGCAAGCTTCTCCCTCTTTCTCCATCACAATCAGATTGCCAGTGGTCAAGTTCTGCAGATATCCCTGCAATTTTTGTGGAGTGATACTGGAGTTGGGGCTCCCAAGAAGTGACCCATAACTCTGGGGGAGCTGTAAGTCCACCCTGAGCTTTCTTTTTCCCACTGGAGGGACTGTAGGCTTAGGGGACATCTCTTGGCATGCTGCTGCGCTGGCCTGGGGGAGGGGCAATACAGTCAGCAGGTAGGTAACCTCTTACCCTTCGAATGTGGTCTTTCTTGGTCCCTAACAGTGCTTCAGCTTGACTCTCATATTCTGCGGCTGTCTCAGTGATGTCTTGTGTAGTTGTTAGTTCTTCTTGTGAGGGGGAGAGGAGTCAGAGATGCACTTTTCACCAATCTTGGTGACCCGACTCTCCAAAATCTTTCTAATTTCTTATATGCATTCATTGCTGTACACTTCTCTGTTAAAACAGCTTTTGCATCATCCCATAGGTTTTGATATGTTGTGTTTCTATTTTCATTTGTTTTGAGGTGTTTCTTTATTTCCTTTTTAATTTCTTCTTAGACTCATTGGTTATGCAAGTGTGTTTGCATAAAAAGATAGTTGGTGTGATTTTGGTCTTAAACTGGCAGGAACGTGTTTGTGTACTATCATATGATCTATCCTGGCGACTGTTCCATGTGTATTTGAGAAGAATATATATTCTGCTGTAACTTTCATCCTGTGACTTGGTCATTCCATAACTGGAAGCTTGTACCTCTTGTTCTCTTTCACCCATTTTTCTCATCCCTCCATCCTTTCCCTCTGGCAACCACCAGTTCTCAGTTTTTATGGGTCTGCTTCTTTTTGTTTGTTGACTGGTGTTTTTTTTTTTTTTAACCTTTCACATTTAAGTGAAATCATATGGCATTTGTCTTTGATTTACTTCACTTAACATAATACTCTATAGGCCCATCCATGTTGTTGCAAATGGCAAGATCTCATTTTTTTCTCATGGCTGAGTAATATTCCATGATATATAATATACAATATTCCATTATATGTATAATATTTGTTTACCTTTCCTTTATCCATTTATCAGTAGATACTTAGGTTGCTTCCATATTTTGACTATTATAAATAATGCTGTAAAAAACAGTGGTGTTTATATCTTTTCAAATTGTTTTTCATTCTCTTTGGGTAAATATCGAATGGTGGTATTCATATTGGTATTCATATTCATACTGGTATTCATATTTTTTAACTTCTTGACAAACCTCTATAGTGATTTCCAACAGTGAATGTACCAATTTACATTCTTACAGTGGAGGGGGTTCCTTTTTCTCCAAATCCTCACCAACGCATGTTACTTTTTGTCTTTTTGCTTCTAAGCATTCTGACAACTGTTAAGTGATAGCTCACTGTGGTTTTGATCTGCATTTCCATGATGATTAGTGATGTTGAGCATATTTTCCTTTTTTTTTTTTTTTTTAAGATTTTACTTATTTATTCATGAGAAACACACACACATAGGCAGAGGGAGAAGCAGGCTTCACGCAGGGAGCCCGAGTGGGACTCGATCCCGGGTCTCCAGAATTAGTGCTTTTGAGAACAAATGTACTCCTTAATCCCTATCACCTGTTTCACCCTTCCCTCCATGCACCTCCCCTCTAGTAACCATCAGTTTTATCTCTATAGTTAAGAATCTGTTTCTTGGTTTGTCTCATTTTTTCCCCACCCTTTGCGTGTTTCTTACATTCTACACATGAGTGAAATCATATGGATGGTATTTGTTTTTCTCTGACTTTTATCACAGTTCTGTGCTCTCTATC
Organism: Canis lupus dingo; assembly: GCF_003254725.2. Taxonomy (NCBI): domain Eukaryota; kingdom Metazoa; phylum Chordata; class Mammalia; order Carnivora; family Canidae; genus Canis; species Canis lupus. The sequence continues at coordinate 88,479,468 of NC_064243.1, forward strand.
TAGCTCCATCCATGTCATTGTGAATAGCAAGATTTCATTCTTTTTATATGGCTTAATAATATTTGTGTGTGTGTGTACATGTACATAAATACATGCCACATCTTTATTTATCAATCAATGGACATTTGGGCTGCTTCTATATCTTGGCTATTGTATATAATGCTGCTATAAACATAGGGGTGCATCTATTCTTTGGAATTGGTATTTTTGTATTTGGGTAAATACCCAGTAGTGTGATTGATGGATCATAGGGTGGTTTTATTTTTAACTTTTTGAGGAACTTCCATACTATTCTCCATAGTGGCTGCATCAGTTTGCATTCCTACCAACAGTGCAAGAGGGTTCCTTTTTCTCCACATCCTTGCCAACACCTACTGTTTTTTGTTTTAGTCATTCTGACAGATGTGAGGCGATATCTCATTGTAGGTTTATAGTTGTTGCTTTGTTTTTTTGCTTTTGTTTTTAAGAGAGAGACAAAAAATCTTGAGCAGGCTCCATGTGGGGCTTGATCTCATGACCCTGAGATCATGAGGCAAAATCAAGAGTCAGACACTTAACTGAGCCACCTAGGTGCCCCTACTTATTGTAGTTTTCATTTGCATTTCCCTAATAAGTAATGATGAGCATCTTTTCATGTGTGTGTTGCCATCTGTATGCCTTCTTTGGAGAAATGTCTATTCATGTCTTCTGCTCATTTTTTAATTGGATTATTTGTGTTTTGGGTGTTGTATAAGTTTGTGATATATTTTGGATACTAACCCTTTATCAGATATATCATTTGCAAGTATCTTTTCCCATTCTGTAGGTTGCCTTTTAGCTTTGTTGATTGTTTCTTTTGCTGTGCGGAAGTTTTTTTTTTTTTTTGCAATAGTCCCAATAGTTTATTTTTGCTTTTGTACCTCAGTGGACCAATCTAGAAAAAAGTTGTTATAACCAAATGTCAGAGAAATTATTGCCAGTGTTCTCTTCTAGGGCTTTTTTTTTTTTTTTTTATTCTTTCAGGTCTCACATTTATGTCTTTCATCCATTTTGAATTTATTTTTGTATATGGTTTAAAAGAGTGGTCTAGTTTCATTCCTCTGCATGTTGCTATCCAGTTTTCCCAACACCATTTGTTGAAGAGACTGTCCCTTTTCTAGTTGGATATTCTTTCCTACTTTGTCAAGGATCAATTGACCATATAATTGTGGGTTTATTTCTGCATCTTCTATTCTGTTCTATTTGTTTTTATACCAGTACCATACTGTTTTGATGACTACGGCTTTGTCATAACTTTTTGAAGTCTGTAATTGTGATGCTTCCAGCATAGCTTTTCTTTCTCAAGATTGCTTGAAATTGGGTATTCGTGGTTTTTTGGTTCCATAAGAATTTTAAAATTGTTCTAGTTCTGTGAGAAATGTTGGTATTTCGATAGGGATTGCATTAAATATATAGATTACTTTGTGTAGTCTAGACATTTTAACAATATTTGTTTTTCTGGCTCGTGAATATGGAATGTTTTTCTCTTTCTTTTTTTAAGATTTTATTTATTTATTCATGAGAGACACAGAGAGAGAGGCAGAGACAGAGGCAGAGGGAGAAGCAGGCTCCCTGCAGAGAGCCCGACTGGATCCCAGGTCTCCAGGATCAGGCCCTGGGCTAAAGGCGGCGCTATACCGCTGAGCCACCCGGGCTGCCCAGTTTTTCTCTTTCTTTGCATCATCTTTAATTTCTTTCATCAGTATTTTATAGTTTTCAGAGGACAGGTATTTTACTTCTTTGGCTATATTTATTCCTAAGTATTTTATTATTTATGGTATAATTGTAAATGGGATTGTTTTCTTAATTTATCTTTCTGCTGCTTCATTATAGGTGTATAGAAATGCAACAGATTTCTGTACATTGATACTGTATCCTGTGACTTTACTAAATTCATTTATCAGTCTTAGCAGTTTTTTGGTGGAGCTTTCTGTTTTCTTTTTTTTTTAATTTTTTAAAAGAATTTATTTATTCATAGTAGATATATAGAGAGAGGCAGAGACACAGGAGGAGGGAGAAGCAGGCTCATGCGGGAAGCCCGATGTGGGACTCGATCCTAGACTCCAGGATCGCGCCCTGAGCCAAAGGCAGGTGCTAAACCGCTGAGCCACCCAGGGATCCCCAGCTATTGGTGTTTTCTATATATAGTGTCATGTCACCTGTAAATAGTGAAAGTTTGACTTCTTTCTTACATTCTGGATGCCTTTTATTCTTTCTGTTGTCTGACTGCTGTGGCTAGAACTTCCTGCACTATGTTGAATAAAAGTGACAGGAGTGGACTCCCTTCTTTTGTTTCTGACTTTAAGCGAAAGGCTCTCAGTTTTGCCCCATTGAGGATGATGTTATCCGTGGGTTTTTCATATATGACTTTTATTATGTTGAGATATGTTCCCTCTAAACCTACTTTGTTGAGTGTTTTTATCATGAATGGATGTTGTACTTTGTCAAATGATTTTTCTGCATCAGTTGAAAGAATCATATGGTTCTTATCCTTTCTCTTACTGATGTGGTGTATCCCATTGATAAATTTGGGAATACTGAACCACTCTTACCACCCAGGAATAAATCCCACTTGATTATGGTGAATGATTTTTAAAAAAGTATTACTGGATTCAGTTTGCTAGTATTTTGTAGTATTTGTTGAGGATTTTAGCATATGTATTCATCAGAGATATTGGCCTGTAGTTCTCCTGTGTGTGTGTGTGTGTGTGTGTGTGTGTGTGTGTGGTGTCTTTACCTGGTTTTGGGATCAAGGTAATGTTGACCTTATGGAATAAATTTGGAAGTTTTCCTTCCTTTTCTATTTTTTGGAATAGTTTGAGAAGGCACCCTCACTTAGATGTGTTTTTTTTTTTTTTTAAGATTTTATTTATTTATTCATGAGAGACACAGAGAGAGAGGCAGAGATACAGGCGGAGGGAGAAGCAGGCTCCATGCAGGGAGCCTAATGTGGGACTCAATCCCAGGACCCCGGGATCACACCCTGGGCTGAAGGCAGCGCTAAACCGCTGAGCCACCTGGGCTGCCCTAGATCTTTTAAAATTTGTTGAGGAGTGTTTTGTTGGCCTAATATGTGCTCTATTCTGGAGAATGTTTGAGGTGCCCTTGAAAAGTGGGTGTATTTTGCTGTTGTAGGATGGATTGTTCTGAATATTTCTACTAAATCCTTCTGGTCCAGTGTGCCAATCAAATCCATTTTTTCCTTGTTGATTTTCTGCTTAAATGATCTGCCCATTAATGTAAGTGGCAGTTTTAAAGTACTGTACTGTTACTTATTATTATAGTTTACTTATTTTTTTAAAAGATTTTTTTTTAATATATTTTTTTAATTTTTTTTTTAATTTTTATTTATTTATGATAGTCACAGAGAGAGAGAGAGGCGCAGAGACACAGGCAGAGGGAGAAGCAGGCTCCATGCACCGGGAGCCCGATGTGGGATTCGATCCCGGGTCTCCAGGATCGCGCCCTGGGCCAAAGGCAGGCGCCAAACCGCTGCGCCACCCAGGGATCCCCATTTTTTTTAAAAGATTTATTTATTCATGAGAGACAGAGAGAGAGGGGCAGAGACACAGGCAGAGGGAGAAGCAGGCTCCATGCAGGGAGCTGGATGCAGGACTCGATCCTGGGTGTCCAGGATCACGTCCTGGGCCTAAGGCCACACTAAACCGCTGAGCCACCAGGGCTGCCCTTCTTATGTTTGTTATTAGCTGTTTTATGTATTTAGGTGCTCCCATGTTGGATGCATAAAATATTCACAATTGTTATATCTTCTTGTTGGATTGTCCCCTTCATGATTATATAGTGTCCTTCTTTGTCTCTTATTACAGTCTTTGTTTTAAAGTCCATTTTGTCTGATGTAAGTATTGCTACTCTAGCTTTCTTTCAACATTCACTTGCATGATAAATATTTCTCCATTCCCCTCACTTTCAATCTGCAGGTGTCTTTAGGTCTAAAGTGTCTCTTGTAGGCAGCATGTATAGATGGGTCTTTTTTTTTTTTTAATTTTTAAAAATTTTAAGTACTCCCTACAACCCAGCATGGGGCTCAAGCTCACAACCCCCAAATCAAGAGTTGTACACTCTACTGACTGAGGCTCCAGGGACACCTGGGTCTTTTTATTTTAGTCTATCCTGTCACCCTATGTTGTTTGATTGGAACATTCAGTCCATTTCTTTTCAAAGTAATTACTGATACATACTTATTGGCATTTTATTACTTGTTTTGTGGTTGTTACTGAAGATTTTCTCTGATCTTTTGTTGTTTTCCTCTCATGGTTTGCTGATTTTCTTTAGTGATATATTTGGATTTCTTTCCCTTTATTCTTTGTGGTTATCATTATATTTGTATATAAGATCTTCTACATAGAACAGCCTGTATTAAGTTGATGGTTGTTTAAGTTTGAACAGCTTTATTACTCTTCTCCTGATGTTTTAGGTAAATGGTGTCATATTTTACATTTTATTTTGTGAGTACCTTGACTGAATTTTTTTTTTTTTTTTTTTTTGGCAAACAAAAATACTTATTTTCACTGCTTTTGTGTTTCATCCTTATATACTGTTATTTTGGCCTTTCCACTCAAAGAGTCTCCTTAAAGATTTCTTGCAGGGCTAGTTTGATGGTCATGAATTCCTTCAGTTTCTGTTTATCTGGGAAACTCTTTATCTCTCCTGCATAATGGCCTTGCTATATAAAGTATTCTTGGCTGCAAATTTTTCCCATTGAGCACTTTGAATATATCATGCCAATCCCTTCTGTCTTGGAAAGTTCTGCTGAAAAATCCCCAGATAGCTTTAGAGGGCTTCCTTTACATGCAACAGTCTTCTGTTTTGCTGCTTTTAAGATTTTTTTCTTTTCTTTTCTTTTTTAAAAAGATTTTATTTATTCATGAGAGATACTGAGAGAGGCAGAGACACAGGCAGAGGGAGAAGCAGGCTTCCTGTGGGGAGCCTATGTGGGACTCGATCCCAGGACCCTGGGGTCAGGCCCTGGGCCAAAAGCAGATGCTCAATCACGGAGCCACCCAGGTGTCCCAAGATTTTTTTTCTTTAGTACTGTATTTACCATTTTCATTACAATATGTCTTGGTGTGGATTTACTTTTGTAGATTTTGTTGGGAAGGGGGTTCTCTGTACCCCCTGGATCTGGATATCTGTTTCCTTCCCTAGATTAGAGAAGTTTTCAAGTATTACCTCCTCATATTTTCCACTGCCTTTTTCTCTCTCTCCTTCTGGTACTCCTATAATACAGATATTACCACGTTTGATGGAGTCACTGAGTTCTCTAAGTGGGGTTTGTTTTGCCTAATTCTTTTTTTTTCCCCCCTCTTCTGTTCAGCTTGATTACTTTCTGTTACTCTGTCTTCTTCTAGGATATTTGTTCCTCTGCTTCTTCCAGCCTGCTGTTCATTCCATCAAGCGTGTTTCTCATTTCATTACTTGACACTTTATCTCTGCTATGTTATTCCTTATCTCTGTGTTAATGGTCTCACTGATATCTTCCACTCTTTTTCTCAAGTCTAGTGAGTATCCTTATGATCCACTGCTTTAAGTCTCCATCAGGCATGTGACTTCTATCTGTTTTGCCTAGATCTCTGGCTGTGGCCTTGTCCTGTTCTTTAATTTGAGACAAATTCTTCTGTCTTCTCATTTTGTCTGTCTCTGTGCCTGTTCCTGTGTGTTTGGAAAGTCAACTACATCTCCTGTTCCTGAGGATGATGGACTTAGGAAGAAGAGTTCCTATAGTGGCCTGCAGTGTAGTGTCCCCCCTTCCCCAGAGCCCCGTTACCATGGTGCTTCGAGGAATGTCTCTAATGTGTGCAGCCTGAGCTCTGCTCATGTGCCCTGGCTGCTTTATCCTTCAGGCCAGTCATCTGCAGAGGCCTCTTTGCCTGTTGTGGGCAGTGTTTGGTCCCTGGCCTGAATGTGGAGCATTTTAACTAGGTGTGCTCTGGTCTATTTGTGAAATGAGACCTACCACTACTGCTGTAGAACCAAGGCCTTGCACTGGTCTCTGGTCAGGAGATGTGGGGAGAGTGGAGGTTGGGGGCTCATCTTCTGGGGGAGGGGGCCCCCTCCATGCTGGGACTGAGGCAATTAAGACTGGCATGGGTGGTTCCACTGGAGCGCAGGGGCAGGGCTCAGTATAGTCAAGTGAGGTAAGAGCATGTTGGTGCTGATGCTGAGGGGTCGGGGAGTGAAATGGTGCCTGCCGGCCATTTCATGCTCTGAGATGAGTGACCAGTCTCCCCACCCTGTGCCCCTGCTGTGCTTCAGGTCACTGTTCCATGCTATATGTCTGTGGGTTGTTGGCTTGCCTTCTCTTCAAAAGCAGTGCAGTGACCTCTGGACTGTATCCCACCTAAGCCCACTGACCTTTAAACGCCCAGCTTTAAGCTCCTTTGGTTACAAGAATTCCTGTAAAATTCAGGCCATCCCACTTTCCAAGCCACTTGCTATGGGCACTTGTTTTCCCTGTGTGCTCATCTGTCTCTCATCCTTCTTTGCAGCCATGGCTCCCTCCTCACCACAGCAGCTGTGAGCTGTTTCTCTCACAAGCCACATCTCCGCACTTCTTTCCTCCTTTGATGGGGCCTCCTCTTGTGGAGTTTGTTCTGTCAGTCTTCAGGTTGATTTCTGGGGCATTTAGGATGAAATGATAGTTATCTAGCTGTATTTGTAGGGCAAGGTGAGCCCATGGTCCTACTTTGCTATCATCTTCCAGAAGCTTCCAGGGTATGTTTAATTTCAAAATAAACTGAAATTTTTTGTTCAGAGTGGCTGTACCATTATGCATTCCTACCAGCAAAATATGAGTTAGAATTACTTTACATTCTTACCAGCACTTGTCAATGTCAATTAAGAAAAATTTAGCTATTTTAATATATGTGTAGTCGAGTGTCATTATAATTTTAATTTGCATTTCCCTAATGACTAATGATGTTGAGCATCTTGGGCTTATTTGCCATCCATATATTTGCTTTGAAATCTCTATTTAAATTTTTTGACCATTTCTTTTTTCAGTTGTAATACACTTTTCTGGGGAATAAGGCTAGATTTACAGAAAATTTGCAAAGATAGTTTCTGTATACTCTTGACTCAGTTTCTCTGAATGTTAATGTCCTATGTAACTATGGTTCATTTGTCCAAACTAAGAGATTAACCTTCATACAACATTGTTAATTAAATTCCAATAATTAAATAATGTTAATTATTCAGATTTCACCAGTTTTTAAAATGTCCTCCTTTTTTCCCCCCCCCAACTCTAGGATCAGTTCCAGGATACGAAGAGTTAAAATTTTATGTCCTTATTTTACAAATTCTTGGGTAACTTCACTTTTTTGGAGACTCTCTAAGCTTGAGGGGTTTTTAGATCTCCATTGTTGTCATTTTGGGATTTCCCTTTACCTTCATCCTGGGGATTCTTTTCACCTTCCTCTTGGGTTGGATCTCTTATTTTCTAGCTCCTATGTCTGTATTTTTCGTGGCTTTCTCTTTCTTGGTTTACGCTCTCATTCTGGCTAAAACACACCTTTTTGGAGCTTCTGGATAAAGGGCAGATGAAAATTATTTTTGTATAGATTATTCTACTCTTACATATAAGTATTTTTTCAGGATGTGGTTGTTAATTTTATTCATCAACTTGCTTAGGGTAATGTGCCCAGTTACTTAATAAACACTGATGTAGGTATTGCTGAGAAATATTTTGTGGATGTGGTTAAGGGTCCATAATTAGTTGACTTTAAGTAAAGATTACTCTTGATAACATGGGTGAGCTTCATCCAGTCAAGTGATGGCCTTTGAGGAAAAACTGATGTTTTCTAGAAAAGAAGAAATTCTGCCTCAAAACTCTCTGTCGACTTCTGCCTTAGTATCCAGCCTGCTAACTTGCCATTTGAATTTCAGATTGGCCTTCTCCCGCAGTCGCATGAGTCAGTTTCTTAAATCTATTAGCTACGTCTATGTCTCTCCTATTTCTCTGGGGGATCCTAAATAATACACAGGGTGTAGAATTAGAAATTAGAAATAGATTTCTCTCAGAATTTTGAAGGCTTTATTAGTTTCTGACTTCCATAATGCTGTTGAGGACTTTGATTCAGTTCTGCCCCTTGAGATTTATGTAAAATTAATTTTACTTTATGAAAGCCTATGGAATCTCATGATCATCCTTGGTGATTTGAAATTGCATGGTTAGGTTCCTTTTTGTCCATTTTTCTGGGAACTCAGAGTCCCTTTTAATCTGGAAATGCATGTTTTTTAGTTCTGGGAAATTTTCTTACATGGTTTGAAGCTTTTTTTTTCCCTCCCTGGTCTCTCCTATTGAGTATATGATCTGGTGAAATGGTCTTCATTTTTTAAAAAATTCTTTTTCTTCTTTTAAAAATCATTTGGATATTTCCTTAACCTTATCTTTTAACCACTTTCTTAGTCCCTAATTGTTGCCAACATGCTTTTACTTCTCATGCTTTTGCTTTCCATATTCTCTTATGCTTTCTGAATGTTTATTTTTGTAATTGCTTACTGATCTTATTTCATGGATGCCATATAATTTGTAACCTGTAAAGTTATAATGGTAATTTCTGTCTTGAATTTTTAAAAATATTTTATTGTTGTGTAGTGTCTACACCCAACATGGACCCTGAACTCACAACCCGGAGACCAAGAGTCGCATGCTCCACTGACTAGGCCAGCCAGGCGCCTCTAAGTTTGCTTCTTATAGTCCCATTTCCCCCAGTCCCCTATCTTCTCTTGGTGTATCTGTCTCGGAGAATTTCCTGAGAAATTTTGTGATCCTTGGTTGGCTGCTCATGAAGAGTGGGGACTAAATGCTACTAGCACTGGTGGTAGGGGAAGGCTTACAGCTGAAATTCATTGTAGGGTGCCCTGGGTGAGTCAATTACTGGGGAATCTCCAATGTTTTCATCTTTAAACTTTCTCCCTTGGTAAGGTAACTATATTTTAGTGATCTAAAAAGCAACAGTTTTGAGAGTAAAAGAATGTACTGTTGTTAGGCCTGAGTGTAGGCATAAACTCTAAGACTCTCCTAGGTGAATTAGAGGATGGTCATCTACTTCCTGATAATATTTCTTGTGAAAAATTCTTTCATGTCTGGTATAGGTGCTAGAAGCCAAATTTGTCTGCAGGTAGGAGCTGTGTGGAGGAAGGGGTCTAGAAGGTCTCCTCATTCATTATATCCTTAAATTGGAATCTATCCAAATGCTCGTCAGCAGTTGAGCAGAAAACTATGGAATATTTATGCAATGGAATACTACTCAGCAGTGAAAAATAATGAGCTTTTACTACACACAGTGAAATGAATAAATCTTATGTAGTGTTGAACAATAACAAAAAGCTAGATAAAGAGTATGTACTATAGAATTCCACTTATATGAAGTACAAGAACTGGCAAAACTAATCCGTGATGACAGAAATCATAAGTTACTCGTAGGGCACTGATGGAGAGGCATCAATCCCACTAGGGTACATAAAAAAGTCTACTGAGGGGTAGATTTAAAATTGGAAAGAGAAAGAGTGGGATTCCAGCTAGGTAGACCCCTGTGGTGAGAGTATTTGTTAGCATCTATGAATACTAGGGCAAGAGTGGCAAAGAATCCTCGGTAGGCTATTTCATAAGAATTCCCTGTTGAAATTCCAACCCAGGACAGATTGTCAGCACCAACTATATGGGCAAAATTACTACTTACACTGAGTAACCCTGGCTCTAGGTTACATTTACAAAAGTTAATACCATGTTTGCTTATAAGAATCTGCTTGTTTGAACTTGAAGTATTTTACACTGAGCATCTTAATCAGGAATGTCTTTCTGTGGTCTTGGACATATTACTTTCTAATGATTTTCTTTCCTCATTATATGATTAGGCAGCCTTTGAAGCCTTTGCTGTTTGAGACACTAATGAGATTGTGTAGATTTAAGCAGTAACTGATTAAAATATTCACTGCCCCTTTCTGCTGAGTTAATTCCTTGGTGAGAAGTATACTTCCCACTCCTCTGACATCTATCCTGTCAATGTCATTTCCTTTGGCTGGTGAAACATGAGCAGAAGTTCTGTAAGCCACATCTAGGCAGAAGATTTAAGAGTTCGCATTGCCAGTTTCCACTATCATTTTTTTTTTTCCTGCTATACAAAGGGCATGTCCTAGACAAGGGCTGCTCTGGATTCCCTATGAAGAGATTTGGGGATTGTTTGTTACCACAGCATAACATAGCGAAAGCTGACTAATACACCAGGATATTTAGGAAAGTCTCTCAAGTTGAGTAGAATCTGCTACTGCATCTTCTTAGGGTACAGAGAATTTTCTCTCCATCTCTCATGAGAGTCAGTTTATTTAGGATCCCTGAATATCTAAAAATGGAGAAGTATCAAGGTTCTCTTTAATTAATCAAAGAAACGTAAAGACCATTAATTGTGGAATTAATGTACTATCACAATTGAGAACAAAATATTTTATTTCTCTCAATAAAACTATAGTTTACAATAGTATTTACTAAATAAATTATATAATTTCTCTTTTACAAGCAATAAACTAAATCACAAATATTTCAAAGACAATGTATGTACACGACATAAGGCCTTTTATAAATAGCTTTGCTTTTCTCAATTCACTAGTAAACAGTGAAAAAATCTTTATAGAAGCTAGTTTTCTATAAAGTATATGCAGACCTATTACACTGATCTTTATATGAAACCAATTTAAACTTTTAAAGACATGGGCTATGATTATAATTTTGCAAAAAAAGAGCAGAATTTATACTTTATCATTTTTAATGGATGAATTTTTAAAAAATAAGCAGATTACATATGTTGCTTATGTATAATCATTGGATGCATGCAAAACGAAATAATGCAAATGTCAATAGGAAAATAGCATTTCCAAGTCCAAAATGGTGATTGGCAATGGTATAGAAAGCAGCTTAAATATAGCTCATGCAGTTCTTCACAGTTGAGCAAGCAACAGCAAATGATAGAATAGTGTGGTATTTTTCCCATCACATCTGCTGATCAGCCTATGGGCCACGGCTCCCCTGACACCTTGCAAACTCCTAAGTCCAGTTGATTATTACTCTGTGTGCAGTGGGGGTCAGCCAAGTTCCTCTGGGTAATTCTGAAGTGGAGAAACTTCTTATCCACAACTGTATTCATGTTTCATGGTCACCATTTTCACTCACTGGGGAGAGAGGGGAAAAAAAGAAAGAAAGCAGCCGTAAGACTAAGTTTTGGCATTGATTTATAACTGCTCCTCACGAATGGGAACACAGATTCATTACTTCTCCTGATGCCTTGTACCTGGGAAATGTGCACATAGAAGTGGGTGGTGCATCGGGCTTGGGGTTTCTCTGCCATGATTAGCATAGCACTGGCTTCTCTAGTGGACCTACAGCCCGTAATTACACCAAGGTGTATCGAGTTCCTCCACCATCACAGTGCTGCACTAGGGCTCAGAAGGAAGGGATCCCTGGGTGGCGCAGCGGTTTGGCGCCTGCCTTTGGCCCAGGGCGCGATCCTGGAGACCCGGGATCGAGTCCCACGTCCAGCTCCCGGTGCATGGAGCCTGCTTCTCCCTCTGCCTGTGTCTCTGCCTCTCTCTCTCTCTCTGTGACTATCATAAGTAAATAAAAATTAAAAAAAAAAAAAAAAAAGAAGGAAGCAGTGCTGGCTGAGGCACACTCCTGACCTCAAGGGCACAGGGCTTTGGGCATGTGCTGTGGCGTACCAGGCCTGAAGTCAATCAGAACCACCTGAACATCACCTTGAACTTATGAATGTTGTGTTCATTTTCAAACACTGTCCTTGTGACAGGGGAGTAAAACATATATCCAGCCAATATACATTTTTTAAAGATTTATTTTAGAGAGATCACAAGAGCATGAGAGGGAGGAGAGAGAATTCCAATTAGACTCCACGCTGAGTTCGGAGCCAGATGTGGGGCTCGATCCCAGGACCCTGAGATGACTACCTAAGCTGAAACCAAGAGTTGGATGCTCAATCGACTGAGCCACCCAGGCTGCCACTGCAAATATATATATATATTTTAAGTTTATTTACTTATAATCTCTACACTTAATGTGGGGCTTGAACTTATGACCCCGAGATCAAGAGTCACCTGCTTTTCTGACTGAGCCAGCCAGGTGCCCCTGTCCAGCAAATATTTAACCTAAAATGGTAACCATTTAAGGTTAGAGACCGCTAATTCAATTTGTGACCGAACTACATATGGGGAAGGCAGTACGGTGTTCAGTTTTAGAGGCAGACACGATGGACTAAATATTGATTTCCTAATTATTCCAGCTAGAGGATGCTAGGCAAATTACTTAACTTTCTTTATACCTTGTTTTATCTGTAAAATGGGAGTGATGAATGCTACTTTATAGGGCAGTTTTAAGAGATAAACTTTGGGGAAATACAGTGTGTGTGTATATATGTGAGTGTGGGTATACACACATACACTGTATACACAAACTATATATGTATCATTTTGTGCCAGGCAGGTGAAAGTGTCCTTACAATAATAGTTGGGAAGGTTGGAGCTGGAATCATAGAGATTGTGTGGCCCAACACATTCATTTGGAGGCTGAAAAAGTGAATTAAAAAGTTTGAGATGATTGAAAATTATTAAGAGACTATGTCAAAGATTCTATTTAAACATGAGTATTTGGGCAGCCCGGGTGGCTCAGCAGTTTAGTGCCGCCTTCAGCCCAGGGCCTGATCCTGGAGACCTGGGATTGAGTCCCACGTCGGGCTCCCTGCAGGGAGCCTGCTTCTCCCTCTGCCTGTGTCTCTGCCTCTCCCTCTGTGTGTCTCTCATGAATAAATAAATAAAATCTTAAAAATGAGTATTTTATCATGTAATTTAAGCTTAATGAAAGTTGTAATTTTTATTAGTTTCCACTTTGTTTCTTATTAATCTAAGTCAGGAAGCTTTACCTGCTTAAATGTACAATTTCTCAAACTGCCACTCAAATCACCTTTCAGAAATAGCTCAAGTGTTCAGTGTCCTGAGCTGTAGCAGCAAAGCAGAAGCTGCTCACGTTCTCAGGACGGATGTCTGCAAAGTGGACTTGATTCAGGCTCAGTCTGATAACTCTGTGTGGTGCATATCAATCAGAGACATAAAATCCACATAAAGTGATATGGTTCTACCAATCAGCTTTATGAATCCTCCTTGCTTTTTTGTTTTTTAAAAATTTTATTTTAGGGACACCTGGGTGTCTCAGTGGTTGAGCATCTGCCTTCGGCTCAGGGCGTGATCCCAGGGTCCTGGGATCGAGTCCCACATTGGGCTCCCTGCAGGGAGCCTGCTTCTCCCCTCTGCCTGTGTCTCTGCCTCTCTGTGTCACTCATAAATAAATAAATAAAATATTTAAAAAATATTTTAGAAAGTGTGAGCATGGGGTGGGGGTGCCGAGGGGAGGGGGAGAAGAGAGACTTAGGCTGTGCCAAGTGCAGAGCCCCATGTGCGGTTCAATCTCATAACCATGAGATCACAACTTGAGCTGAAACCAAGAGTCAGATACTCAACTGACTGTACCACCCAGGCGGCCTGAATCCTGCTTTCTTAAAAACCAAAACTGAAAGGTGATAGTTCTGTTCTGTTGTCTAGATCACAGGTGGAGGTCTGTGTCTGGGTTCGAATGCTAAACTTGGACAAGACCATGACCCAAGTAGATCCATGCCTGAGGTGACCCACCAGCTTTGGGCTCCAAACCCAAGACCCCATGAAAATGGTTGGAAACCTGGGTGTTTTGGTCTAGAGATGGGGCATAAAAGTTGTCTTCCAATATCTGAAGGCTGGATATGGGGAAGGAAGAGTTGGGTTTAGTCCTAGGACACGTGTCCTCAACAATTATGGCACAGATGGCCATGATTCTGGGGGTGGGATTAGAATATCAGAATGTGTGAAGTCAGAAGAGCAGCAAAAGCTTCACCCCTCCTAGTCTTTTTCCATCAGGCACCCTGAGCCACATGTCCTACTCCAGGCACATGAGTCCAGTTTCTTATCTGCTGAGACCAATGGGTAACATTAAATGGCTCTAAGACAAGAACTGGAACATATACATGAAAGTTCAGCTGCAACCTGAAAGTTTTTGCTTGCTTGCCTCCTTCCTCCTTCTCCCCCACCCCTTTCTTTGATTTTATTTATTTATTAGAGACAGAGAGGCAGAGACATAGGCAGAGGGAGAAGCAGGCTCCCCGCAGAGAGCCTGATGTGGGACTTGATCCCAGGACCCCGGGATCACACCCTGAGCCACCCAGGCACCCCGTGGAAGTGTTTCCCAACCAGAGTAAAGAAAGTAGTCAGTGAAGGAGGGGTGGTTGCTGTCACTGAGGGCTGATGCTGACCAGCTTCTGGATGGAGCTGAGGCAGGAGACCCAGCATCCAGAACATGTACCATATATGGTGGCCAGTTGAGGGGACTTGGGCAGTCATGGTGGGCTGTGTCAGTGTCTATTTCAACCACAGGACTTTATTAAATACCGTTGAAAAATTTATATCCCCAAATAACTCAGAATATTGTAAATACTCTCTATATAAATTATTACAAAAAAAGTAACATTTGGGTGTTTCTCAAGATTGGTTAAATTTATAATTTGGTAAAAAAACCAAAGGAGGCTTTACATAATAAAACATACCCTCCTTAGTATTAAAAATAATGAATCATTTCAATATCTGGTCATAAAAAATCTTTTATATTCACACTTTGTAACTTTTTTTTTTTTTTAACTGAGGATGTTGTAGAAGTTTCTATAAACTTATATTAACATCCACTCTCACCTCCAGGGTACAGGAATGTCTAAGTAGGGTAAGAACTGCCAACACTCTATCCATGTTATAATGTAATCCTGGGATGACATGACTGGTTACATGAAAGTGTCTGTTTTGTGCTAATTTATAACTATGATAAAATGAGGTGGCCTGACAGGTCTTTAAGTCTGTGTGGAATCTGAAAGCACAGTGTCTCCCTGCCTGGCCGCACTGAGAAGTCTGTAGAAAGCAATTTTATTATCCCCTTATTTAGTAGAAGGCTTGCTATAATTTTCCTTCAAATTATAACCCTCAAGTACTGTATCACCCACCACCTGAGAGACCAAAGCACCAGCCGACTCTCCTTCAGGAAACTGATAAGCCCTTGACCCGATTCTTCACAATGTGGCACGCATGCAAGTCCCTCCAACTCCCAACACCAAGATGGACTTCACGGTATTACTGCCCCAAAGAGTAGCAACTTCTGAGGTGACCTGGGATTCAATCACCCCGGCCTTGTGGCTTTAGAAGCAGAAATGGGAACTGGTGCTTTGGCAAGAGAACTCAGCCAGATCTCAGAGAAGGGATGCCGGAGGGTCGTTTGAGCTGTCGCCATCCGAAGTGCTGTGTGTAGGCATGCACACGGTCATCTGTCACGCCAATGCCAGGGTGTCTGCCTGGGCATGTGGTGCTTTGAAAATACACGATATTTTATTTTTAAAATTTTATTCATGAGAGACACACAGAGGGGCAGACACACAGGCAGAGGGAGAAGCAGACCCCTGCAGGGAGCCCAATGCAGGACTCGATCCCAGGACCCCGGGATCACACCCTGGGCCGAAGGCAGGTGCTCAACCGCTGAGCCACCCAGGTGCCCCAATAAATGATACTTTAAATTCTGAGACCTGAAGGTACAGGTGTGATAGTAGCTGGTATGAAAAGTAAAAGACTATTTAGGTACAGACAGCCCCCAACTTAGGATAGTTTCACTTAGGATTTTTCGACTTTGATGGTGTGAAAGTGGTAAGCGTTCCATAGAAGCTCTACTTCAAATTTTGATCTTTCCTTGGGTCAGCACTATGTGGTCTGATCCTCTCTTAGGATGCTGGGCAGTGGCAGGAAGCCACCTTCTGGTTAGCCTCGTGATCACAGTACATGTAAAACCTACAGCTGTTCTGCTTTTCACTTTTAGTACAAATTTTAATAGTATTTGTCCTACTTCTGTGAAAAATGCTGTTGGTGTTTTTATAGGGATTGCACTGAACTTGTAGATTGCTTTGGGTAGTATGAACATTTTAGCAATATTTTTCCAATCCATGAGCATGGACTGTACTTCCATTTGTGTCATCTTCAATTTCTCTTATCAGTGTTATATAGTTTGCAGAGTACAGATCTTTTACTCCTTAAATTTATTCCTAGGTATTTTATTAATTGTGCAATTATAAATAGTTATTAATTTCTCTTTGTGCTTTGTTATTAGTGTCTAGAAACTCAACTGATTTCTATGTGTTAATTTTGTGTCCTGCAACTTCACTGACATCACTTATTAGTTCTCATAGTTCTTTTGGTGGAGTCTTTAGTGTTTTCTGTGTATAGTATCATCTGCAAATAGTGACAGTTTTATTTATTTCTTAACAATTTGGATGCCTTTAATTTCTTGTCTGATTACTGTGGCTACAATCTCCAGTACCATGCTGAATAAAACTGGCCAGAGTGGACTTCCTTGTCCTTTGCTAATGTTAGAGGAAAAGCTCTTGGTTTTTCACTGTCGAGTAGGATGCTGGCTGTGGGTTTCTCCTATATGGCTTTTATTCTGTTGAGGTATGTTCTCTCTAAAATGAATTTTTAATTAAGAATAATGTTGAATTTTGTGAAATGCTTTTTTTTCTGCATCTACTGAGATATGATTTTTATCCTTTGTTAATGTCGTGGATCATGTTGATTTTATAAATCAAACCATCCTTGTATTCCAGGAATAAATCCCACCTGATCATGGTGAATGATCCTTTAATGATCCTTGGATGTGGTTTGTTAATATTTTGTTGAAGATATTTACATGTATGTTAATCACAAATAATGGCCTATAGTTTTCTTTTTTTGTAGTATCTTTCTCGTTTTGTTATCAGGGTAATGCTGGCCATGCAGAATGTATTTAAAAGCTTTCCTTCCTTGTCTTTTTTTTTTTTTTTTTTTTTGAATAGTTTGAGGAGAGTAAGTATTACCTTTTCTTAAAATGTTTGGTAAATTTGCCTATGAAGCCATCTGATCCTGCATTTTTGTTTATTTTATTTTATTTTTTTAATTTGGTTTCATTGCTGGTAATCAGTCTGTTCAGATTTTCTACTACTTTCCTGATTCAGTTTTGCAAGATTGTTTCTAAAAATCTGTTTGTTTCTTCCAGGTTATCCAATTTGTTGGCATATAATTTTTCATCAGTTTTATCTTCTCAAAGAACCAGCTCTTGGATTCATCTTTTCTTTTGTGTTTTTAGTCTCTCATTTATTTCTGCTTTGTTCATTTTTTTCTTCCTTTTAACCTTGGGCTTGGTTTGTTCTTTTTTCTAGTTCCTTTAGGTATAAGGTTAGATTAGTTTTTTAAAACATTTTAATTTTTTTCTTAAGAAAGGTTTGTATCAGTATAAATTTTCCTCTTAAAAATGCTTTAGCTGTGTCCCAAAGATTTTGGACTGTTGTTTAGTTTCTTTTGTTTCCATGTATTTTTCTGATTTCTTTGTTGACCCATTGGTTATTTAGTAGCATGGTGTTTAACCTCCATGTTTGTTTTTTTCCCCATTTCTTCCCCTTTTGATTCATAACTACTTTCATCTTTTTTTTTAACTACTTTCATCTTATTGGAAAAGATGCATGATATGATTTCAGTCTTTTTATTTATTTTATTTTTTATTTTTATTTTTTTAAGATTTTACTTATTTATTCGAAAGAGGCAGAGGCACAGGCAGAGGGAGAAGCAGGCTCCATGCAGGGAGCCTGATGTGGGACTCAATCCCAGGTCTCCAGGATCAGGCCCTGGGCTGAAGGTGGTGCTGAGCCACCCCGGCTGCCCGATTTCAGTCTTTTTAAATTTATTGAGACTGATTTTGTGGCCTACCATGTGATATGTCCTGGAGAATGTTCCATGTGCATTTGAAAAGAATGTGTATTCAGTAGGTTTTATGTGGAAAGTTCCATATATATATTAGGTCCATCTGGTCTAGTATGTGTGGTTTTTAAAAAAGATTTTATTTATTTGAGAGAGAGAGAGAGAGAGAGCAAGCAAGCGTGTGCACAAGCAAGCATGAACCAGGCGAGGGAAAAGCAAATTCCTTGCTGAGCAGGGAGCTTAATGCAGGCTTAACATGCAGCTCGATCTCAGGACACTGAGATCATGACCTGAGCTAAAGGCAGATACTTAATGGACTGAGCTATCCAGAAGCCCCAAAGTCTAATGTGTTGTTTAAAGACACTGTTTTCACACTGATTTTCTGCTTGGGTAATCTATCCATTGATATAAGTGTGTGTGTGGGGGGTGTTAAAGTCCCCTACTATTAATGTATTACTGTAATTTCTCCTATATGTTAATATTTGCTTTATTTATTTATTTTTTTTTTAATTTTTTATTTATTTATGATAGTTACAGAGAGAGAGAGAGGCAGAGACACAGGCAGAGGGAGAAGCAGGCTCCATGCACCGGGAGCCCGATGTGGGATTCGATCCTGGGTCTCCAGGATCGCGCCCTGGGCCAAAGGCAGGCGCCAAACCGCTGCGCCACCCAGGGATCCCAATATTTGCTTTATATACCTAGGTATTCCAATGTTGGGTGCATAGATACTTACAATTGTTACATTATTTTGTCAGATTAATCCATATATATATATATAATTTTTTTTTTTTTTATGATAGTCACAGAGAAAGAGGCAAAGACATAGGCAGAGGGAGAAACAGGCTTCATGCACCAGGAGCCCAATGTGGGACTCGATCCTGGGTCTCCAGGATCGCACTCTGGACCAAAGGCAGGTGCTAAACCGCTGAGCCACCCAGGGATCCCCTAAATTTTTTTTTTTTGAGAGAGCATGTGTGAGCACGGGGAGGGGCAGAAGGAGAGAAGGAATCCAAGCAGACTCCCCACTGAGTGCAGAGCCCGATATGGGACTCGATTTCACCACCCTGAGATCATGACCTAAGCTGAAATCAAGAGTCCAATGCTCAACTGACTGAGCCACCCAGGTGTCCCTACAGTCTTTCTTTTTAAAGTCTATTTTCTTTAAGTATTGCTATCTTGGCTCTCCCCCACCCCCCACTTGCATCTGCATGGAACATAATTTTCCCATCCCTTTGCTTTCAGTCTACATGTATCTTTAGGTCTGAAGTGAGTGTTTTGTGGGCAGCATCTAGATGGGTCTTGATTCTTCATGCATTCTGCTAGATCATGTTTTTTGATTAAATCATCTAAATGCTCCAGAGTAATTATTGATAGGTATGTACTTACTGTTATTTTAAGTGTCTTAACTTACATTTTATTTTTTTAATTTTTTATTTATTTATGATAGTCACACACAGAGAGAGAGGGAGAAGCAGGCTCCATGCACCGGGAGCCCGACGTGGGATTCGATCCCGGGTCTCCAGGATCGCGCCCTGGGCCAAAGGCAGGCGCCAAACTGCTGCGCCACCCAGGGATCCCTTAACTTATATTTTAAAAACGTATTTAGTCAATAAAATTTTGTAAGAGTTGGAATGTGGTGGCCCCATTCTAGGCAGAGCTTCATAACTGTCAGGTTGGTCAATATGAACATTACTCAATAAGTGGTCCATGAAGTCCCCAAGTTCTGTGAGCCCTTGGGGTGATGTGCTTTTTTAACTACATCTACCTTAGGTATAGGCCAGGGGCCCCATGGAAGTAGGATCTTTCCCTGCATGGTATTCAAATGCATCTTCATTTTGGTTTCAGATTGAAATTCTCATCTACTATTCATGAGAGGAAGGCATTGATTTTTCTTTTCTTTCCAGGTTAACATAGATAACAATCTTTCCCTATTCCCTTTTTCTACACTAAGCCCCCATTTCTATCAGCAATTTCTGAATTCTGTTTACCTCAGCCCTGCTCTGTTTCCTTTTATTTCATTCATTCATTCATGAGACACACACACACACACACACAGAGGCAGAGACACAGAGGGAGAAGCAGGCTCAAAGCAGCAGGGAGCCTGATGCAGAACTCAATCCCGGGACTCCAGGATTATGCCCTGGGCTAAAGGCAGGCACTAAACCACTGAGCCACCCAGGGATCCCCTCCTTTTTATTATTTATTCTCCTCCTTCTGGCTGATGGTCCTTCTGTAGCCATGAGAGGACAGCAACTAGTCCTGCCTCATTGTACTCATTGTAGCCCAAACACACAGCATCACTACATACATACCATAAAGGTTTCACCATGCCTCATCCTAACCTCATCTCCTTGACTCTGGAGTCCTCTCCATTTCTCCATCTCTCAATCTGGGTTCACCAGATTGATTTCTCAGAACTCTGAATTTCAAACACAAAACAGCCACAGTAGGACTCTGGGGGAGGTTTGAGTCTTTTTTCTTTTTTAGCTAACGCTCTATATTTACATTTTACTGTATTCCTATCTACCTCATGCTGGGAGTTACATCACAAGGCACAATCACTTGAAGATCGATTGGAGGGGGGATTTTTCTTAGACTAGTAGCTGCAGGAATACAAAAGCTCACCATTTTCTTGGAAGTGAAATGAGTGTTTGGGCTACTGCTACAGAAATGAGGACACAGCACATGAATAGGTCAAATCACACACTGCTATGGCATTTCATAGATAGAAGGAACCTTAGAGAAGCTAGGATCCAAACTGCCTACCTTGACACTTAGGGAAAAAAAAAAATAGAGGTGAAAAACCAGGACTGTAGGTGTTTAACCAAGAACCTGTGAGGCAGTGTGTGAAATCTGGAATGTCCTTGAAGTGTATATCGAGTTTGGATGAGAACTACCATGTTGTGCCCAATCTGGCAGGATGTCTGTTGAAATCTGAGGTGTTGGAAGCCCAGGGAGTGCCAGGCCTCCTGCCAACCATTAAATGCCCTATCAAAGAGTTCCATACCAACCAGCAGATAGATGACAGGCATACTTTGGAGATGTTGTGGGTTGGTTCCAGATTACCACAATGAGGTGAATATTGAAACAGTCAGATGAATGTTCTGGTTTTGCATGCCTATAAAAGTTATGTTTACACTACACTTAGTCTGTTAAGTGTGCAACAGGACTATGTCTAAAGAACAATGAACATACCTTAACTAAAAAATATGCAATTGATGGGATGCCTGGGTGGCTCAGTGGTTTAGTGCCTGTCTTTAGCCCAGGGTATGATCCTGGAGTCCCCGGATTGAGTCCCACATCGGGCTCCCTGCATGGAGCCTGTTTCTCCCTCTGCCTGTGTCTCTGCCTCTCTCTCTGTGTCTCTCTCATGAATAAATAAATAGCATCTTAAAATATATTAAAAAAATACATGATTGCTAAGAAAATGCCAACCATCCATCATCTTAACTTTCTTTTTTATTTATTTATTTATTTATTTATGATAGTCACTCAGAGAGAGAGAGAGAGAGGCAGAGACACAGGCAGAGGGAGAAGCAGGCTCCATGCACCGGGAGCCCGATGTGGGATTCGATCCTGGGTCTCCAGGATCGCGCCCTGGGCCAAAGGCAGGCGCCAAACTGCTGCGCCACCCAGGGATCCCCATCATCTTAACTTTCAGCGAATTGTAATCTCTTTGCTGGTGGAGGGTCTTGCCTTGATGTTGATGGCTGCTGACTGATCAGGCTGGCTGTGGCAATTTCTTAAAACAGGACAACAATAAAGTTTGTTGCACTGATAGGCTCTTCCTTTCACGAATCATTTCTCTGTAGGATGTGGTGCTGCTGGAGAGCATTTTAACCACAGCAGAACTTTCAAAATTGTAGTCAATCCTCCAAAACCCTGCTGCTGCTCTGTCAACTAAGTTTGTGTAATAGTTTAAATTCTTTGCTGTCATCTCAACAATCTTCACAGTATCTTTGCCAGGAATAGAGTCCATCTCAAGAAATCATTTTCTTTTTTTATCTACAAGAAACAACGCTTCATCTGCTCAGGTTATGAGATTGCAGCAATTTGGTCCCATCTTCAGGCTCTACTTCTAGATTTCTTGCTCTTCCCACCACATCTGCAATTACATCCTCCACTGAAGTCTTGAATCTCTCAAAGTCATCCATAAGGATTGGAATCCATTTCTTCCAAATGCCTATTCATGTTGATATTTTGACCTCTTTCCATGAATCATGAATGTTCTTTATGGCATTTAGGAGAGTAAATTGTTTCTAGAACATTTTCAACTTACTCTGCCCGGATCCATCAGAGGAATCACTATGTATGGCAGCTATAGCCTTAAGAAATGTATTTCTTAAGACTTGAAAGTCAACATGACTCCTTGATCCATGGGATCCAGAATGGATATTTTGTTAGCAGACATGAAAACATTAATGTCCTTGTATATCTCCATCAGAGCCGTTGGGTGACTGGGTGCATTGTCAGTGAGCATTACTATTTTGAAAGGAATATTGTTTTCTGAGCAGTAGGTCTCAACAGTGGGCTTGACATACTCAGTAAACCACACTGGAAGCAGATGTGCTGTCATCTAGGTTTTGTTCCATCTGTAGAGCACATGAGGAGGAAGGACTGGCTAATTCTTAGGGGCTCTAGGATTTTTAGAGCACCAGCTTCAATTTAAGTCACATTAGCCCCTAATAAGAGGGTCAGCCTGTCCTTTGAAGCTTTCAAGGCAAGACTGACTTCTTCAGCTAGGTAAGTCCTAGATGGTATCTTCTTCGGATATAAGGCTGTTTTGTCTACAGTGATAATCTGTTGTTTTGTGTAGCCGCCTTCATTAACCTCAACTAGATCTTCTGGATAACTTGTTGCAGCTCCTCCATTAGCACTTGCTGTTTCACCTTGCACTTTAATGTCACGGAGACAGTAAACCTCACTAACCAACTCCTACTAGCTTCAGACTTTTTTTTTTTTTAAATTTTATTCATTTATTCATGAGAGACAGAGAGAGGCAGAGACACACAGAGAGAAGCAGGCTCCATGCAGGGAGCCTGATGTGGGCCTCGATCCCAGGTCTCCAGGATCATGCCCTGGGCTGAAGGCAGGTGTTTAACCGCTGAGCCACCCAGGTGTCCCAGCTTCAGACTTTTCTTTGGCAGCTTCCTTACCTCTCAGACTTCACCGATTTGAGGAGAGTTAAGGCCTTGCTTTGGATTAGGTTTGGCTTAAAGGACTGTTATGGCTGGCTTGGTCTTCTATCCAGACCACTAGAACGTTCTTCCTATGAGCAGCAATAAGGCTGTTTCATTTTATCATTTATGTATTCACTGGAGAAAGACTTTCATCTTTCTTCAAGAGCTTTTCCTCTGCATTCACAACTTGGTTAACTGTTGGGTGCAGAGTTCTAGCTTTTGGTCCATCTCTATTTCCAAAACACTTCATCATTAAGCTTAATCCTTTCTAGCTTTTGATTTAAAGTGAGAGACACAGGACTCTTCCTTTCTCTTGAACACTTAGAGGCCACTCTAGGGTTACTGATCGGCCTAATTTCAATAGTGTTGTGTGCCAGGGAATAGGGAGGCCTGAGGAGAGAGATGGGGAAACAGCTGCACAGTGGGGCAATCAGAACACAGGTTTGGTGAGTTGGCTGTCTTACGTGTGTGGCTTGTAGCTCCCCAAACTACCAGAGATCACTAAAACAAAATGAAGTCTGAAATGTTGTAAAAATTAACCAGAAAGTGACACACAGACACAGAGTGAGCAAATGCTGTTGGAAAAATGGTGCCAAAGGACCAGATCAATGCAGAGTTGCCACCAACCTTGAATTTGTAAACTATACAATGAAAAGAGATATGCCAATCCTGGTGAGAAGAGACTCATGAACAAAGCTGGCACTGTGGGTGTCTCATGGGAATGAATTAAAGATTACGGCCTCTCATTTTTTTAAACTATTAGTGCAGCAGTGATGTTTTAACACAGTTCCCTGCTGTCTTAATTTGTTTTCCAAAAGCCCAAGAGAAGCCCGAGGGCATCCATGATGTACACGGGCTGACAATTCTACAGTGGACTTTCCAGTCAGTGAGTGACTTCTGCTGATTGTAAACCCAAAATCGACTCTGACCCCTGCTTATGCCTCAGTTGGAAAATGCTGGGGGTGGGAATAATATCTCCATTTGAAAAAGAGCACTGCCTTTGGATGATACCCCTGGATTCTTTTCTACCTAGGTAGAAGGAAAGCAGAGAGGCTAGAGGCCCTGGTTTGTTCCTGAGGGTAGGAAATAAAAACTATACCCCCAGAGACTTTCTGTCTCAGCACTTCTCTTGGTACCATTTTTCTTTACAAAAAAGACAGTGAAGGCATTATGGGTTGAATTGCATCTCTCCAAAACTGCTATGTTGAAGTCCTAATCCCCATGACCCTAGAATGTGACACTTTTGGAGGTAGGGTGTTTACAGAGATAATTAGGTTAAAGTAAGCCCTGATCCAATATTATTGATGCCTTTGCCAAAAAAGCAATCTGGACATACACGGGGAAAAGCCCATGTGAAGACACAGGAAGAGGACAGCCATCTATGAGCCAAGGTGAGGGGCCTGGAACACCTCCTTCCCCCTGGCCCTCAGAAAGAACCCACCCTGCCAACACCTTGATCTTTGACTTCTGGCCTCCAGAACTGTGAGGCAATACATTTCCACGGTTTAAGCCACCTAGCTGGTGGTACTTTGTTGTGACGGCCTAGGTAACTAATATAGTAGCCATTACTGGGATTTAGAAAGTGGTTGTTTTTTTTTTTAAGTTAAAAATCTCTATTTAATTTTAAAAATACTTAATCATATTCCTTACTGGGGGTTACTTGCCAATGTACAGCCACCTAGGAGTTGAGAGGCCATTAAGGGATGATCTGTCAAAGATTCAAAGTGAAGAAAAGTATTTGTCCACCTCGTAGTTGTTGATACTTTAAGGTTGCCACTCAAACAGTAAAAAGAGCATTTTCTATGTGGAATCCCCAAACTGCCAAGGGGCCTTTCAAAGAGGCTCAAGTAGGATTGGCCTTGACAGTTGAGGAGGGAATGGTCGAGTCCCGGCAAAGACAAGCACCTGCATTTTTGCACCTGCTTGTAACGAGCGCCTCCGGTCCGACTTGAAAGGTGGCAGGTGCCGGGCCTGGCCGAGGGAGCTGCCCTTGACACCTGAAGGATGTGGCCCTGCCGCATGTGCACGCACAGCATTCAGAGCATGATACAGTCCATGGAGTGGAAACAGTCCACTGAAGGGCACTCGCTCCTAACTTGGTCTCAGTTCAAGGACTTCTCCCCTGTCGGCAGCGGTGCCTTTCTGCCAGTAGGTGGCAGTAGCGTTCGCTGAAAGCAGGAACACCGTCAAAAACCCAGTTCATGCAAGTGCTTGCAGCAGGAGCCTCCTGGGGTTCACCTTAGCTCTGCTTCCCATCACACAAGAAGGGAGGACACACAGAGGCACAGAGGAGAGGGCCACGTGAAGACACAGGCAGAGGTCAGTGCTGCAAGTCAAAGAATGCCAAGGAACACACAGCCACCAGAAGCTGGACGCAGAAAGGAAGGATTCCCTCCCAGTGCTTTCAGATGGGGCATGGCCCTGCCTCGCCTGAATCCTGGACTTCTGGCCTCCACAACTGTGACACAATACATTTCCGTTTCAGCCACCTAGATCCGGGGACTTGGCTTTAGGGCAGCCCTAGGACACTAAGGCAGGTAGAGAAAAAGCAAAGGAAGCCAAGCATCTGAGATCTCCACTCCTGTGTCCTCCTCATACCATCCACCACACTCGGGGGGGGGAGGGGTTATTTTATTTTTTTTTATCAAGTGTCTAGTACTTACAACCTACCATATTTTCCTATTCCTTCTCAGATCCCACAAGAGGCAATAGTATGGCTGAAGACAGCCCTGTTAACCAACGTCCATGGGTAGGATTTAAACTCGCTTTCTTTAAACTTCCCATTTGCTCCTAATGCAGCTCATGCTGAATTTACGATCTGTTTCCTGCAGGCTCAGTGCCTGGTGGCCTCCAAGGTCACGTCTTTAGAGACTGTAGTTCCTCAGACGCTCTTTTCCCAAGAGTTGGAAAGGCTCAGGAGACTAGTAAATATTGGCTCCCGGTGACAAAGAATATGCAAACTGAGAGCTGAGAGAAGAGATAGGGAGATTCTGGAGGGAGAAGGGAGGTGGTGGGAAGCCAGGGCTAGGGGGCAAAGGTGGAGAAAGGATGCCGTCCCCACCCCCCATCATGCAGTAGGAGCCTCAGGCAAGCTCACCTGCAGAGCTGACCTTGAAGACTGTGAGGCCAAGAGTTGCTATAAAGCTAGGACCCAACAGAAAAAAAAAAAAAAATCTGCTACTCTAGTCCTGCTGTCACTCAATTGCTAATTCTGTGCTAATTTAATGGAGAGGCCAGTAGGCCTAGCTCCAATTCCCTTAGCTAATCCTTAAACAGTACTTTAACACCATTGGAAAAAAAAAATCCTATGGGTGACCTCCTATCGCAGATGGGTTGCCTTCTCAATTTGAAAGCCTGTGGTATGGGAATCCTTTGTTGGTGCCGTGGGTCCAGGTGCTGGGATCCATTTTTCCCACCCATCCACATGTCTTAGGACAGTGGTCAGTGACTTAAAAGGGCCAAGCATTTCTGGAGATAAACAAAGGGTCCTATTTTGCTCTGCTGAAATCTCTCCATTTCTTACCAATGTGGTCCTGTGGCAGAAGGAAACCACATTCTGGTTGCCTTACAAGCCAAAGACAGTGGCTTGCTTTTCCTCCTCCTTCTCCTCCTCCGCTCACACTAAAATCTACCACAACCCAAGCAGCCTCTTTGGCTCTCTGCTGAGAAGCAACAGAATTGCCCCTGTTTCAAATCAGCAGCCCCACCAGCAGCCAATCTGGCTCAAATAGGAGTGATTAAAGAACCCGGATACTCTGCATACAAGTCTTTAAGCTCTATGCCACTAGAGTCAAATCCACAAATGCAGTTTCTCCTGGCAGAAAGTTCCGGTGGGTTTTCTAAGACCCCCATGACCTAATTTAAAGTGTTTTTCTTCTTTTTTTCTCAGGCTTTTCTCCTACATAATGCCATGATAAGCTGTTAATTCAATCATTTTCACTTCTCTGCCACCCTTCGTCCTGTGATCAAAGAATATTAGCCACCCTAAAGACACATTAAATAATCAAGCGGTCCACCAGCTACACATCAAAGCATTAATCTCCAATACAGGCATGGCTTAAGGAGTGGCTTAACTGTTTCTTCTTTGCCCACAGCTATTTTTGTACTCCAACAGCTGTCTTGCAGAGACACCTATCTGGATGAAAGTACCTATTAGTGAGAGGCGTTAATAGGGAAAGTGTAAAAAAGAAGAGAGTATATAAACTTGAGAGTAAAAGGAAGTCATTGTTGGTGGCAGCCACCTTTCAAACTTCTGTGTTATGAGACAAGCGATCCCATTATCCCCTACTTACCCATCTGTTCCCAACTAGTCATCCCCATAACATTTCTCAGCTGCATTTTGGTAGTGGCTCCTCTTGCCCTTAATACAAAATTGCATTCTATGTCAGGCAGAGCTGCCTTAGCAAGTAGGATAGTAGTGACAGTGACAGCTTCAGTGCCATAGACTATCTGAGATTGTTCACAAAGTGGAATCTAGCTCTATTATGCAGACTGTGTTATGAAGGCTCAATAGAGCCTGCTCATCTCTCTTGTATTCTTTTAAATACCCCAATCTGTGCCATCAACTCCAAATTCAAAACACATGTCTGGTCACTGGATAAAAATAATCTTCAGAAACACCGCCCCTCGAATGGAGTATGGGCAAATGAATCATCTTGAAAGGCTCCGGAGTGAAGGTGAATGGCCTTTTCAGAGCAGTGCAGGGTGATAGCTAGGAACACGGAACCCAAACCCAGTGCTTTCTTTAGTCAGGGTGATGGAACAGTTAGCTGCCTTTTAAGGTAAACTATGCTTTCGATTTCATGTCAAATCATGGCAGAAAGCAGGACAGCCAGCCTAATTGATACACACATAATGTGGGTGGATCCTGAAAACGAAATAGATGTTATCTGGTGTGCATACATTATTTGGTTTAAATCCTCTATATTTTTAAAGGGATAGAGGCAGTATTATATGTTAGTATACAAATAACAGCACTGGGGGATGAGACTTATATCTACTGATAGAGAAATACTGTATCTTAAAGGAGAAGAAACATTACAAGAGAAACCAGACTATGTCTGGTTACAACTCTGAACATAATGTTCCCACAGAAGCCTCTGATTGCCCTTCATGTGAGGATTTTGTTGTTGTTTTTAAATATTTTATTTATTAGAGAGTGAGAAAGAGCACGCAAGAAGGGTGACAGGCAGAGGGAGAAGCAGACTCCCCACTGAGCAAGGAGCCCGATATGGGGCTCAATCCCAGGACCCTGAGATCATGACCTCAGCCAAAGACAGATGCTTAACCAACTGAGCCACCCAGGCATCCCTAAAGAAGATTCTATTTAGGTCCAGAGGAAGGTGAGCCAAGGTTTTCCCATTCAGTCTTTCAGTGTAGAGGCAAATGGAAATAGTGAAGAAAGGGCAATGAGCCATATCCTTTCAGAACTGGAGGAGTGTGCAACATACAAAATAAAAATCTCCAGCGTGAAAACACATCCTGGAATTACAAATTCATGGTGCAGAACTTTCTAGATGTATTGCCAAAAAATTTAAGTTTAAATACCGTGAAGGTTTAGGACAGAGGATGTGATGACGCAGCAAAATTTGGGAAAACAACTCTAGTTACTCTGGTAAAACTTTCTTACTGTAAGTCTTTATAATTTAGAGTAAGCCACAGCAGGCCAGAACTGGAAGGGGTCTTAGAGGTGATTTAATGATCTATTTTACAGATGAGAAAAGAGAGGCCTTGAATGGGTGATCAATTTAAGGTCAGTGGTTAATGAGAGGCAGAGATCTCCACAGAACCCCTGTGCCTATTTCTGTGTAATTAACTTATGTCCCATTTTGTTCAGCAGGAGAAGGGGGCTAAGTTAAAGCACTAGAACAAGTGGAAGGGAGACCATTTCTGAGGATCTGTCAAGTCTTCGTTGATATGATGAAGATGTCTTTTCATTCCCCTGGCCTCTCTTGGGCATACAGTGTTAGTACAAGGAGTGCCCTATCACAACAGACTAAATCACAACAGACTAACGTGGAAACAAGTGCCTTCTGTTAAGCCAGATACTAGGGACTTTAAAGATATAAAATAATGCTCCTCTTCTCAATTTCCTTTTGTCAGGAAAATACTTTGATAGAAATTTATTTTAATTATTTTGAATGAATTAATGATATTGAATTGAGTAAATATTAAAATTTCTAATTTCTAAAATAAATAATTGATAACTGTAACCTACATACACAGACTCTGTGGGATCCTCAATACTTTTGAAGAGGTACCAGCATCAAAAGATTTAAGAACTGTTGTACTAGAATATCAAGAACTAGAGCCTTACAAACACTGTCCTCCCTCTTTCTTGTCGGGTCTATCTCTCACCTTCATAAGGAACAGGATTCCAGCAACGTGGTTGGCAGACCTGTATGTATAACCAGTGCCAAATCCATGGGGACGGGTGCTTCCTTCATGGGTTGGGTTTAGGGAGAAGAGCAATGGAGCTGGATTTGAATTTCCAGCTGCCATTTATCAGCTCTGAGAACTGGAAGGGAGCTTCTGTTTCCTTATGTGTGTGAATGGAGACCAACAGAACACCTACCTTCCTGGAGCTGCTTGTGTCAGAAAAGCCCCAGGACAGTGGCTGGTGGCACGTGGTATGTGCTCAGTTGGGCCGTTTATTACTGTTCAAAATCCTGTGCTCCAAACTGTTCCCCTTACAGCATTCTTGAATTTTCACATTCCGTATTGAAATGTGAAAAGAACTCATGTTTATTCACCCAAATTTGTCTCTGTATCCTTTTCTCTGTATTTTCTTTTTTTTTTTTTCTTCTTTTTTTCTCTGTATTTTCTTTGCATGTTCTCTTATCTGATTTTTGGGCCACTCATTGGACTTCTCGGAGTCTAATTTCTGTATTGCAAAGGCAGTGTAATTCCTCATCAGGGCAGTGCAGCTCAGTAATTAAGAGTGGGCTTGGGGCTAGGCTCCACTGGTCTGAATCCCAGCTCTGATCAGCTACTCATTGCATAACTCGGGGCGAGTTGATAATCTCCATGTGCTTCCATTTCTTTTCTGTAAAATGGAGCTCCGTCTGCTTCATAGCGGGTTGTGGGGGATTAAATGGCTTAAGACAAAGTATTTAGGACATTTCCAGGCTTGTAGGAAGCACTGAAAAATGTTAAATAGCTTATCGTGAGTAGCTACAAAATAAGATTAGATCAGATCAGCTTTTCTCCAAGCTTGGTGAGAATTTCTACTGCCTTGTTACCATCTCTGCTGCTTGGCCTCCCAGGCTTCTGAAGCACAACCAGCCCTGTGCTGGGAGGGCAAGGGGATGAGCCAGCAGCGGGGTGACCATCACTACTACTCCCTTGAGTTCTAAACTCCCAGATGCCTTCATTTCTAACTGGTGCTCAAGTGCTCTCCACCACCAACAGTTAACACTGCAGCTTTTCCCTATGGCTTCTGGAGGCAAGCATTAACCTTTTTCTCAAAAGTTTTGCTTTTCATTGTCCAAGAAAGACACAGAAGCACAATAAAATTAGACGGTAGTAAAAGCACATAAGCAGTTTTCTTGTAAATGAAATTGAAAACATCAAGGAGGAGCAATTAAAATGACTAATGAGACAAGCTTTCCAGGGAAGGAATAAGGGGAACAGATAAAGGACTGGCCTCAGCAGAGCCATTTAACTACCTCGTGATCTCCTATTCCACTTGGGAGTAACACGTGCCCCCGGTTGGTGCAAATCTGGCTTTTTAAAGATACATACAAGGAGCATGAACTCTTAGCTCATGAAAATAGATTTCACTTGGTTCTCACACTTCACCTGGGACCAGGAAGTTACTGTATTTTTTTTTTTCTATTTATTTCCCTATCATCTTGGTGATACAGAGGAAACCACTCGTCTGTAAGGATTTTAAAATACACCATGACTTGTTTTAAAAAGTGGGGGCAGTGTGAGGAGTGTTGCCCAGTGGAAAAAAAATTGTTAGTGCTACAACCAGGATAGTCAGAGGTTATTTAAAAAAAAAAAGTCCTTCCACAATGGTTGTTGTGGAGAGGGGGCTTTTGTTTTATATAAGAGGTCATGGAAAGTGTATCTGAGATGTTTGGGCTGAGACTGAAGGAAGTGAGGGAGCAAGCTTGGGACAGCTAAGAAAGTGCATTTGGACAGTAATGGCAAAAGCAAAGGTCCTGAGGCAGAGACATGCTTAGTTATGGGAGGAATGCCAAGGCCAGTATGACTGGTAGACAGGGGCAGAGAAAGGAGGACAGAGAGGTGGAATAGATCAGACCATGCAGGGCGTTGAGGACGTTGGATCTTACTCTGGGAGAAGTGGGAAGACACTGGAGGGCTCTGGGATAATGAGTAGCATTTTCGGTGACGGAGGTGCTGCAGAGTATACTCGAGGAAACAGGGCCAGGCTGGGGCATATGGAGAAGTGTAAAATGAGGGAGTGGGTGTGTGTGGCTCAAGGCACATACCAAGTGGAGCCGCTTCCCAACATGGAGCTTGCACACATGTGCTCAGCAAAACTTGAAAGAGTGGAAGACTTGAAATCCACATGTTGTCCCTTCTATGTGATTTTGTGCAGGTATACAGAGATGTGGAGAATGTGTGTGGGATGTGTTTTGTAGGGAAATCACCCCTTCTCTTTATAGTTTAGTCCACCATACTTTTCTAAACCTCATCAAATAATTCACTTAAGCCACTGCTGACAAGTTGGCACTAAAGGGTGTTCACAGACATGATCACTTGATCCTCTAAGTGGCCTGGTGAGGTAAGCATGACTCCCCTCCTTTGGCAAATAAGGAAACACAGGTTCTTGCCTGGGTCATGCAGCTGGCTGGTGACAACTGACAGAGAAGGGCCAAGATTCTCTAGTGCTGACTGAAGGTTCTAAACCACAGCCCTGTTCTGTACCTCTCAGCTACCAATTTACCGAGGCAGTAGTGCAGGATTCAAGAAGATTCACGCACAAGGGGGATACAGTGGAGTCAAAACATTAACATGGAGGAGCCACACCTTGCCTTGTGATCCGGGGATCTGGTGTCTTATCACATAGGGTCACTGAGCTTCTTACCCTCCATATTCTCTCATGGAATGTTCTATATGAACTACATGAAAGCATGGCTTGTGACAAGACACACTGTTGGTAGAAGGGGTGGAGTGCCATTGTTTTGTTTAAAACCCAAGTACGCCTGGGTTTACACAGAACCTGTTCTTGTGTAAGCCGTGGCCTGCATCCATCTGTAAACCAGAAGGGAAGGGGAAGAAATTACAAGTACTTACTAAATAGACATCAAGCACGGAGGCATTATCATCCTGCATTTCCAGAGCGTTTGGCTCAGAAGTCAAGTAGATGGTCCCCTCTTCCAAGGTAAATGTTGAACTGGAAGGTAACCCTTTACTGGAAAAAGAAAGAATGATAATGAGCATGTGGCTTCCAGAGCAAAATCCGTGGATCCCTCCAAAGTTGTGGCTAATGAGGTGGAGTCTGGGAAAGCTTTTTGGGATAAAAAAAAATGATTTAAAAAAATGATTTTCAGAATTCAAAGGCAATACGGTCCTACCTGGAGAGACGCTCCCTTGAGTTTAAATAATTTGGTCAGTTTATTTTCTGTTTACTGCCCTGCACGGGACACTTGTTTGTATTTCTTTCTTTTTTTTTTTTTTTTACTTGTTTGTATTTCTAAGAAGTGATTTGTGGGGTCCCCGGCCTCATGAGGGTGGACAGCTGTAATCTAGAGGCCCCACCGACCAGCTTGGACTTCGAATAGATTGTTCCTGCTGCTTAGGTTCTCCACTTAGAGTACTCCGGCTCTGCTGGTTTATAAAGATAACCTTGTGCCCGATCAGTATTGATTTCTTTCTTTGTACTGTTCTCTTTTCCTTTTTGGCATGAAAGGTCCACTTATAACCTTGATTTTCAAACCTAAATGCACATCAGAATCCCTCACAGGGTTGGTTAAAACCCACTTTCCTAGGCCCTACACCCCCACATGTGATGCAGTTGATCTGCAACAGAGCCTGTTGGTTCTCCTTGTTAATAAGCATCAAGGCCTACACTCTGAGTAACAAGGAATTGTGTGGACCCCGAGCACCGTATCACGGGCTTGTGAGGATAGCCTAGGTGTCATTTTGGTAATAGGACAAGCACCACCAAAGGAATGCAGGTAGACAGTCGTGCCCGAGAGTCCTTAAGAGGGGAAACCACCTTGTCTGGTCACAATACAAGAACCAGTGTCGACTGTTGAAGTAATTGGTCCATTCTGATAGTACTGAGATTAGGAATCCATCTAGGGGCTCAGGGATGCACAGGTTTCCCCCCAATGGAATCAAGGTTATATCTTTAACCTGGGAAATTTTCCAGGGGAAGGTTTTGCAGGAACGTGACATCTGCCAATAGTGGTGGAAGAATGGGTGCCTCAAGAGCTGTGAGAGGGGTCCTGGCCATCAGCCAGGTGGAGCCAAGCTGGTAAGGCTGGGAGCAGGAGCGTAGAAGACTGCTCCCTCTCTCACCCCTGCAGGGCCCAGCTCATCCCTTGTGAGGAGTCTGGTCTGAAGCCATTCTCTGAGCTTCTTGTTGGAGTTTGGTTGCTGCCCAGGAGACTGGTGAGGGCACTGTAACCCACTGCCCTTCCCTAGGCTACACAAACCTCTCTTTCCGTACATATGAACCCATTAGTTGAAGCTCTGTGACATAGAAATCCTGACCTTTTCAATATTAAAAAAAGTATCACCAGAATTGAATGAATCTTAAAAAATCACGTTCATTTGTATTTTTCCTGATCATAAAAGATAATGAAAAAGTTACAAAAATACTAGGCAAGTAAGAAGAAGGGGTGGGAGGAGTCTCCTGGGGGCCTCTTGGCTGGGTCTATGGGAGAACATGGAAATGAAGGGGTACTGAGTACAGAGCCCCTGTACTCTGCCTTAATGGGCTTTCTCTTACATTCTGGACACAGAAAAGAAAAAAAAAATCCTCTTAGTTTTCAAAACCCTAAGCAGGGTTACACAGTGTGGGACACAATCTGTTCTGATGGACTTGAAAGAGCAAGGGGAGCGTGGCCTCTGTCGAGCTGCTGAATGTATACTGTAAACCTTTACAGATTCCTTGGTTTAGTAAACTATCCGCTTTCAAGGGAAGCTGCTCTGAGAAGCACCGTGTGGTAATGATCTTGCTCAAGTTCTTTTCTGGGTCAAAAGTAATGATGATGTGATGGGCTTTAATTGGCCTTTGCTTTTTCAACTGCTACAATGTCACCCACGAAAGATGAATTACTTATCTCCTTAAACATCAGAGCTAGAAACAAGGTGGTCAGGAAATACATAGGTGTGGTATGACTCTGATTTTTATTCCTGTTTTTTTTTGTTCCTATTTTATTTTTATATAATTTTAAATAATAACTAGTGGCTTCTGGGTTATTTTACGATCATAGAATTTATTTGAAGTTCAAAACTAAGCTTCTCCCTTTTTGAGTTTTCAGGTGTGATATTTAAGATTAAGGGTATATAGCCCAGAATATTCTGGAAGTGATTTTTCTTTAAGTTAGTTCTCTGCCCAAAGTGGAGCTTGAATTCATGATCCCAAGATCAAGAGTTGCATACTGTACTGCTCGACTCAGCCAGCACCCTGGAAGTAATTTTTCTTAATACATTTTTATTTTTTAATAGTGCAAAATAGAGCTTAAAGTCATCTTCCTTTTTTTGCCATCCTATTGTATCCAGAGTCACTCCCCTAGAAGTAAACCCATTGATATTTTTCAATTTAATATTAATCTTCTACTTTTGGTAACTATGAGTAAGCTGCCAGCAAAGTTTAGAAAAAATTTAGGGTATTCTTTGGGATTTAATAGGTACATTTATTATTTTAGCTAAAAAATACTATGATTACAGAAAACCAGAAATACCAGATTTCCTCAGTCTTAGTTAAATTTGATAAAATCAAACTTTATTTGTACTGTTTTCACACATATTAGAATATATAGCATATTAGCTAAATAGAATATTAGCATAATCTGAGCATCAGTTGGGGGATGAAAATGAGGCTCATAGGGACTTATTTATAAGTGTTCTTTATATAACCTGCATATAATTATAAAAGGGCAAATCACCCAGTTAAAAAGTAAGTAAAGGATCTGAACAGACATTCCTCCAAAGAAGAACAAATGGCCAATAAGTGTATGAAAAGATGCTAAACATCAATCATGAGGAGAACGCAAGTAAAAACTATGTGAGCTACCCCTTCACACCCACTGAGCTGGCTATAATAAAGACAGGCAACAGCAAGAGCTGGAGAGGATGCAAAGAAACTGAAGCCATCCCACGCTGCTGCTGAGACTGTAGAGAAAGTTGCAGCAGCTTCGGGAAACCACACAACCCAGCCATTCTACTCCTGGATGTAGCTTTGAGAAAAAGGAAGACAGGTGCCCACACCAAAACTTGCATACAAATGCTCCCAGTCGCATTCTTTGGAATAGTCCCAAAGTGTCAATAACCCAAATGCCCACCAGTTGATGAACATTAAATAATTCCCACAATGGAATATTACTTGGCAATAAGAAATAATGAAGTACTGATATGTGCAACAACAGGGGTAAATCTAGAGAGAGGCAGATGAGTGGTCGCCAAGGGTGGGGTGAGGGGGGGAATAGGGGAATGACTGCTATTGGGTGTGGAATTTCTGGGATATTGAAAACATTCTAAAACTAGCTTCTAGTAATATACAACTTTATGAATATACTAAAGGCACAAAACTGTTCCTTTAGATGGAGAAATTTTATAGTAAGTGAAATGTCTTAATAAAGTGAAGAGCTTCACAAGGCACCTAAGGGTCATGATTTTAAAATTGATTGCTCACTGCACAGTACTAGAAATATCAAATCTGATGGAATAGTTTAGGTCACATCAATTTTAGAGCTGTTTTGAGTAAATTCCTGATTAATAAGGCAGTTACTCAAAAACATTTTTTTCCTCAGAGGAAAAAAAAAACTAGTTGACCTGGCAACATGAAAGAACTGGGCTCTGAGATTTCATGCTGTGGGGTGAAGAGACCATGCATGCAGGTCCGTGGAAGCCTGAGGAACCCTCTACAACATTTCAGGACTAACTGATGTGGTGCAGCACCCAGGTAATGGGAGCTCCATCCAGGGCACCCAGCATTCTCTGGCCTCTTCTGTTTACATCATCTCTGACTGACCCCTCCAGTTTTTGTCACCCCAATGCCTCTAACTTCACAGCTGAGGGAACTGAGGACCAGGCAGGGAGGTGCAGGTACTTGGCCAGGGTCACACTGCAATTGAGTTTAGGATCTGAACTTTGTTTTCCAATTAAACACTTTTTCTAGGGCTAGCTCTGCTGAAATTTTAGGAATTTGCCCTTGTTGTCGAAACTGCGGTAGCATAGGTAGACGTGCCTAGGAGCTTGAAAATAATCCTGGGATCCAGCAAAAACAAAGGCAATTTATGGTGTTGGATATGACCCCACAGATCTTTGCTTGAGGAGAGTAAAGATGTCCAGGAAGGTTTGGGGAAAAGTAAGCAAAATATGCTTTATAAATAAACAATTTTTCTTCCTTAAAAAAGTTAAAAATAGAATTACCCTGTGAGCCAACAATTCCATTTCTGGGTATATACCCCCAAAGAACTAAGAACAGAGTCTGAGATATTTGTTTACCCAGTATTATGGGCTAAACGGTGTGTCTCCTCTAAACCCCCATTTATACTTTTTTTCCCCCCCATTTATACTTTGAAGTCCTATCCCCCAGTACTTTACAATGTGTGTCTATTTGGAGATGAGGTAATTAAGGTTAAATAAGATCATTAGTCTCTGATCCAGTATGACTGGTGCCCTTCAAAGAGGAGATTAGGGAGGGGCACCTGGGTGGCTCAGTTGGTTGAGTATCTGACTCTTGGTTTCAGCTCAGGTCATGATCTCAGGGTCCTGAGATTGATCCCTGCACTGGGCTCTGTGCTCGGCATGGAGTCTGATTGATCCTCTCTCTCTGCTCCTCCCTCTCTTATAAATAAATAAAATCTTAAAAAGATTAGGGCACAGGCATGCACAGTGTATGAAGACAGAGGGGAAATGACAGCCATCGACCAGCCAAGGAGAGAGGCCTCCTAAGAGACCAACCCTGTTGCCACCTTGATCTTGGACTTCTAGGCCTCAGAACCATGAGAAAATAAACTTTTCTTGCTCAGGCCACTTGGTCTATGGTATTTTGTTATGGCAGTCCTAGCAAATGAATACACCCATGTTCACAGCACCATTATTCACAGGAGCCAACAGGTGGAAGCAACCCAATTGCCCACTGATGAATGAATGGACAAACAAAATTGATATATACACATAATGCAATATTATTCCCTCTTCAAAAGGAAGCAAATTCTGACATAGTATAATGTCCTACAGATTCATCCATTAACATGAGTGAAATAAAGCAGTTATTAAAAGACAAATACTATGGGGACGCCTGGGTGGTTCAGTGGTTGGGTGTCTGCCTTCAGCCCAGGGCATGATCCTGCGGTCCCCTGTTCAAGTCCCGCATCAGGCCCCCCCCGCATGGAGCCTGCTTCTCCCTCTGCCTGTGTCTCTCATGAATAAATAAATAAAAAAAATCTTAATTCGCCTTCATTTAAAAAAAAAGAAATACTGTGTAATTCCACCTTAATGAGGTACCTAGAGTAGTCAAATGCAGAGGCAGAAAGGGGAATGGTGGTGGGTGGGGGCGGGAGGCGCGGGGAATGAGGAGCCGTTTCATGGGGACAGAGTTTCAATTCTGCCAGAGGAAAAGAGTTCTGGGGGTGGGTTGCACAATAACGGGGGTGTACGTAACACTATTGAACTGAATGCTTAAAAGTGGTTAAGATGGGAAGTTTTAGGTCATGCGTGTGTTACCACAATAAAAAGAGGATAATATTTAACAAGAATACTTAAGCTTCCAACATTTTAATTACTAAAATGACAGATGAAAGAATTCTAAATCCTCAGGCGCGTATACGGTGAAGTCCCAGTAAGTGCACTCAGGATAACCCGACATTAATACCTCTTGGCGGGGACTGAAAGCCACAGAACCAATCCAGGAACCTGTCTTTATGTTTGCCGTGCTCCTGACTCGGTGCGTGCCGAGTGAGATCAGAGTACAGAACTGGCAGGTCCCTCCCCTAAAAGAGAATGCACTTTAGGGAAACAGATACCCGAGCGGATAGAGCATGAACTTTGGAATTCGATGATTTAGCTTTGAATTCTGGCTCTTCTTAGCTCGGTGTGATACTGGCTAACTTTCTTAACCCTCCCGAGCTCTCGTTTCCTACATATAAAAGGAGAAAAACACCAAACATGCAGGAGTGATGAGGGTAATGAACGTACAACACAAACACACACCCATTTATGAATCTTGTGGTCGAGGCACTAGGATATAGCAGGTTCAAATCATCTCCGCCTCCTGGAGTTTACACAGTATCAAGGCAGACAGACCATGGGATAAATTCTTAAAACACAGAGGAGAGACACGAGTGAGTGAGTGGTGTGGATCATCTGTAAACAGCAAACTCTTCCTTGCTCCGCCAGTGGAGTCAGGCAGGAGCCAGACACCAGGGGACACGTGTAGGTCCCCTGTACTCCATGGGGCACCCTCCGGCACTCTGAAGTGTCCCACTGCAGTGCACCCCCACCCCCCTGACAGCTCTCTGCAAAGATCACATGCCAACTGCCTCTGGAATGGATGGTCAGCTACCGGTTGCACAACTGTTTTTTTTTTTTTTTTTTTTAGTCACTTGCTTTGCAAGTCCTGCAGGTTTGTTTTGTTATCTGCTGAAACTGATAATGAAAATTATTCATTTTTTCACATCCTGTGATGTTTTTAGCGAGGCGATGAGGAAAGGTTCTACACACCATGGAGGATAAAGCGGTCTCTTTCCTAATCAAGAAGCGCCTCACATAGAACATAAAAGTATTTGTGATTAAGAGCCTATGTGTATGTGAATGTCCATTGCTACTTAAAAAAATTAATGAAATGTAAATG
The DNA here is from genome assembly GCF_003254725.2 of Canis lupus dingo. Taxonomy (NCBI): domain Eukaryota; kingdom Metazoa; phylum Chordata; class Mammalia; order Carnivora; family Canidae; genus Canis; species Canis lupus. The sequence goes on from NC_064243.1 coordinate 88,518,528, forward strand.
TTAAAGGAATAGGGAGATAATGCAAGAATAAACCATCCAACCCAACTAAATGCATCCATAGCCTGCAGCAAATTCCTCCTTCCTTGAAGATGCCTCAAATAGTAAAGATTGGTTCTAAAAAGGAATTTCACTTAAATGTCTGAGCCACTGATCAATTTCACGTTTGTCTTCCCTTCTGACGTTGGCGGATATTCTTGCTATTTAGCCCTAATTTCTTCCTGTACCGTGGGTTTCTTGGGCACACGCCTATTTGGAATCAATTTCTAATTTGATAGTTTTCCAGATTGCTTTTTAGGGGGTCACTATAAGTGGGAGCATCTCTCTTGGGAGCAATGCCCTCACAACCCAACGGTTGTCAGAGGGCCTGCCATTCCTTAGCCTTGCAGCTTGGGAAGATCCATTTCTAGAAGCAATGTTACGTGACTAGGTTTAAGAGCCTGGCTGCCTGCCTGGGCTCTGCACCATCAACTTTTGCCACGATTCCCTCAATTCAGACTGTCTGAGGGCTAATTGAGCCTAATTTGCAACAAGGCTTTCAGGAAACTGTTAATCCACCCAGTCGTGTTCTTCCCTTGTACAATCAGAGGAGCTGCCAATACTTTGCAGCTGCTCTGGGCTCTGCACACATGGCAAGCTTGTCCTAGGTAAGAGCTGTTCGGCAGGGGGGGCGCGCATTTCAGATCCCTCGCGGTGCTCCCCCCGGGGAGCAGACGTTAATGATTCCCCGATGACACAGAGGCATCTCTGTCACTTATAAAAACGTTCCTTTCCGTTAGTAACACCATTAGTTTGGCTTCATTGGAGAGCATTAGCCTAGCTGGACTGTTGAAAAGTCATCGATGGTTTTATGGCCTGGAACACTCTGATTTCTGTTTGCAGACCTAATGAATGTTTTAGAGCTAATTCCCAAGGGAACATTTGCTCAGGGGACATATGGTACGCTCCACAGTTTTTGCCTTTAAAAGTTATCCTCTCATCGTCTGGATGTTCTTTTATCAAAGTAATAAAAATATATCACATGATGCAATTGACTTATGATGAAAAGCAACAACCTCCTGACCCCCGAGCCCCACTCCAGGGGCAGCTTCTTTAGAGATCTCTCTCTCTTTCTCTCTCTTTTTAAGCATTTCTGGTGGTTCCTTTCATACCTTTTGATGAATCAGGGGATAAAAGGTATTCTCAACCTAAAAGCATCATTTATTGATTCCATCAGAGGACGTGAACCTCTCCTATACCCCGCTTCTCCCCAGCATTTGCTATTTATGTTTAGTTTGTAACTGAATAGTACACCTAACCTTTTTTTATTTCATCTACTAGATATCTTTATTTTCCTGTATTACTTTCTTTGTCCCCCCTGCTTTCCTCTCTCACTTTGCATTAGATACACTTAACCTTTTTTTTTTTAAATCTCTACTTTGTCATGGCTGTTAATATTTATATTCTATCTTGTAGCTACAACCACATTTTTCCTGCCTTGTCCATGGATTGATTCTAAAATTAGAAAACTGATGCACAGAATTTATGACTATGTAAATATTGTTAATGCCTGGCCAACAGGGAGTGAGCATTCTGTTTCCCTCTCTGGATTCAAAGCCATGGTTGCTGGGCCACTCAAAGAAAAATGTTTCCAATGAGATTAAGTGGAATCTTTTTTTTTTTTTTTAGTTTTTTGCTTAAATTCACCACGTGTTAGGCTGCTTCGTGTTAGGGGTTTTTTGCCCTTTAGAAATGGACTGCCATGGGGTTTAAACCCAGAGAGTGTGTAGACTGAGGGTGGAGGAGGCCTAAACATGAGCCCTGTCCTCTGATTATTAGTGACTAGTCTGGGCAAGTCTTGACCCCGAGCTCCTGCTTCCTCCTCTAGAAATAGGAATGACAGGTCCTGCCCTGCCCATCTAGGGCCATCAAGAGACCCAAGTCAGATAACGCACATGACAGTGAATGCCGACAGAGTCATGCTTGTCTGTACCATGACTTTTACCTCTGGGACTCTTGCCTCTCTTGTGGTGGGGTGGGGCTTGGATCACATCTGCTTGCACAGACAGGTTTATCGTAACATTTCACAAAGAATTCCTTTTCCGCTATTTTAAGTTCAGCTACCAGAACGTTACCTGATAAGAAAAGCGGATGGGATAACTCTCCCTGTAGACAAAACCCACCAGGGCAGCCTAGTCTCTCTCAAAGGCTGCAAGTACTTGTCGAGCCCTAGAGATGCAGGCTCATTCCAGCATGGCTCAGATCTGGCTGCAGTGGTGGGAGGGCTGAGGCAGCTACAGGGTGTGGAACTCTGGAGTTTGGGGCTCCTACTTGCAACCCCGATAGCATCTGCATGCAACAAAGCTCACACTTATGCCAGGATGGGGCGTCTCTTTCATGGGGAGCTCAGGGGCTGAGTGCACAGGCAAGTGTGCTGGATGCCCCAGGGGGGCCCCAGTGGAGTGGGAAGCCCTGGGCCATGGTCACTGCCTGACTGCTCCACCACCTACCTTCCTAACCTGCCCTGCCACACGGGGTGGGGGCTTTCAGAGGGATCTGCTGCTTTCTTTCTGCCTTGTGGCTGTTTCTGCTGCTGTCTTGTGCTTTCCACCTTCTGCTAGTTTTACACGAGGAGGCGGCCGGTTCCTACTGGAGGCAGGCGGAGTGGCAGTCCCTCTCCTGGGAATCAGTGGATGGCTGCCCCGGGGGTCTGGTGCTGGCCTGGAGCTTGACGCTCTCCCCTCATAAGTGAACGCCCGAGACATAAAGCCCATGGCAGACACAGCACACAGAGCAGCACTCTGACCCGGCAGGTCAAGACAGAAGCCAACACTGTGCTGCTGGGGGCAGGCATGGTGGGAACAGGAAGCTGAGGTGATGGCTCCCAGAGCAGGGCCAGCTGAGCTCCCAGCACTAGCAACAGGAGCTGCACAGAAGAATGGGGGGAATGAGTGTGTGTGTGTGTGTGTGTAGGGGGGAGGGGGGCTCTGGAGAGAAGCCTCTTCTGCAAAGGAACCCTCCTTCAAGGTCAGGGGCCTTTCCCACCACACATCTCTAGGAGGTTTATTTTCCTTTCCAACGCCCTCCCACACACACGCTTAAAGCTAGCAGTTGTTGTTGAGAGTGATGTTTGTACTGTGATGACTGTACTGCACACATGATTTCATCAAATCAGGAACGATAACCCTGTTAGGTTGGGTCTCTTGCTATCTGTTTGTAATGTGGGGACTAAGGCTAACTGGGCGAACCACCGGGAGTAAATGGTGGCACCTGGATTTAACCCAGGCTGATAACTGGAGCCATGGCCTACACACATTGCCTGCAAATATCCAACTACTGCAGACAATGAGCTCTTTGCTGCATTTCTAAGATCCTCTCCACAACAATGGTTCAATTATGAAAGAAAAGAGATCTATGGATCCATCTCGCAGGGACCAGTCTATTACTCTATGTAAGTCTCGATTGTCTGACTTAAGTGGAGCAGCAGATATAGAAACTGAAGAATAGCCAGAGGAACTCTGATACCCTGTGCACAAAAATTAATTTGAGATGAATCACAGACAACATGGGAAAGCTAAAACTGTTCAGCTTCTGGAAGAAAAGAAAGGAGAAGGTGTCCATGACCTTGGGGGTCCTGACCCCGAGCTTTCTTGTGTTATGGGAATATTCTTTATTGTGATCTGGGTGATGGTACTTGTGTGTACACATCAGTCAAAATTCGTGGAACTACACACTTGAGATTTGTGGATGTGACTGTAAATTATATTTCAATATATAATTATATTTCAATAATGAACTACCAGTATCAAAAATAGTATCTACTTTTTTACTCAGTAAACTATGTCATTCGTCCAAATATATACTGAGTGCCTTACTCAGTAAACTATGTCATTTGTCCAAATGTATACTGAGTGCCTACTGTTTGTAGGTACAAGCAAAACATAAGTTGGTAAATCGTTCATGCATTGCTGGGTCATTGACTTAAAGTCTTTGAAAAATGTAGAAGAAATATAAATGCTACAAAGAAGCAAATAAGTATATATATCGTTACAATATAATATTAAAAAAAATCAAAAACCTTGACAAAATAATTTCTCTTAGACACACAACACTCAATCATACTTAGGATCTCTTGGAAAACATGTCTTCTGTCCATATCAGCAGACCTTAGTATCAGAATTAATTCTCTTCCCAGAGTGCTTATCCATGGAGTTGAGAGAGAATATATTTAAGTAGGTCCCAGAGGTAAGGCTCAGGGGGATAAAACAAATTCTAATATAAGCAGCCCACAAAACAGCCCCAGCTGGGTGGCATGTGCTGAAAGCCAAGGTGATTGTACTCTTAAGCTACAGCAAAGCATCACAAAGGCAATAGGAACTTGGGGTCTGGTCAATCCCAGTGGACCCATGGCCTCCATAGCTGGGAGCAGCAGTGCGGTATGTGCTCTGGATACCGTATGTGGAAGAATGAGCTGGAACAAGAGGCAGGGAGGCTGAGTTCTGGTACCAACTCAGGTGCACTGTTGGGACGCACAGGGGCTAAGGAGCTGGGTGAGCCATTTCACTTCTCTGGGCTCCAGCTTCCTCCCTGTAAATGTCAGAGCTTTGCTTTTGATGAAGTCCTTCCAGCTTCTAAAAGCTTGGATTCTTTCAGAAGCTTGGATTGCTGGCCCTCTCTCAGCTTCCCCAGACAACTGAAGTTTGAGATCAGGGTTAGCATATCGGAAATGCTGAAATCAATAGGTTGACATGGATATGCCTTTTGCTGTGTAAGCTGACAGGACCAAAAAGGGTTTAAGAGAAAATGACCAGGAGATAACTCCTCTCCAACCTCAGCACGATACACTGCCCCTCAGTGATCTCTCTCCCACAGACAGTGGTCGGCAGCCGGATGCTCAGCTACTTTGTGACTTTACTTGCTGTAAGGATTGAGAAAAAAAAATCCAGAAAAGCAAAGCTTTTTTCAGAGGGATGGTGTTAGAGGCTGAATTGTGTTGAACTCCAAACCCCCAGTACCTCTGAACAGAGCCCTACTTGGGAATAGGGTCACTTCAGATGACTTTGCACCACAGCAGGGTGGGCTCTCATCCCGTGTGACTGAGGTCCCGGGGTGCACCCAGGGAACAGCACGTGGGGGTGAAGGCACAGATGGGGGTGATGCTTCTATAAGCTGAGGAATGCCAAAGACCGCAAACCACCAGGCAACAAGATAGATTCTCCCTCACAGGCTTGGGAAGGCGGCAACATGAGCAACACGGTGGGCTCCTGGCCTCCAACGCGGGGGAGACAAGAGGCTTCTGTGCCGGCCACATGAGTGTGTGGTACTTTGGGACAGCAATCCTAGCAAACCTGTGCGGGAGCTATCGGTGCTCCCACGAAAACCTTGCCTTGGCCAATGGGCTGGCTCGCTCGCGCTCACTCTCCCCCACCTTAGCCTGTAACACCAGTCACCTCACCCCAGCATTCAGGAAATTAGTATTCTGCGGACCTGAAAGAAGTACCATTCCTATTCTTTGCTGAATACTACATGTTAAATTTATTTTTTAAAGATTTTATTTATTTATCAATGGGAGACAGAGAGAGAGAGAGAGAGAGAGAGGCAGAGACACAGGCAGAGGGAGAAGCAGGCTCCACGCAGGAAGCCCAATGCAGGACTCGATCCAGGGACCCCAGGACCACACCCTGGGCTGAAGGCAGGCGCTAAACCGCTGACCCACCCAGGGATCCCCTGAATACTACATTTTTTTAAGAAAAGAACTTTATTATTTTTTAAAGATTTTATTTATTCATGAGAGACACACAGAGGCAGAGACACAGGCAGAGGGAGAATCGGGCTCCCTGTGGGGAGCCTGATACGGGACTTGATCCAAAGACCCTGGGATCACGCCCTGAGCTCAAGGCAGATGCTCAACCCCTGAACCACCTAGGCGTCCCTGAACACTACATTTCTAACTTGAAAAAGTAAGGCCCCTTTTCAGTCAAATCCAAAAGGCATTCATTGAGGCTTTATTATTTACCAAAAATCATTAGATAATATTTGAGCCCTATCTTTCAGACTGGACTTGGGTCCTCCTTACACCAGAATGCTAAAAATGCAGAGGGCTTAAATGACCACTGTCAGCATAAGCGTGACATCATTTAGTCAATGTCCAAATTACTATCAAGTCTGCGGAAGCTGTTGGAAAAAAATAACATGAGAACAAATTACAAGGCAGCTTTGCTTTCACAGATGTATTTGTAATTCTAACTGTTCATGGTGATCAGAAACCCATAAGCAGAATTGATTTTCAGTGTGGCTGGTGGCTTCAAGGAGGTTCAGAATGACAAGAAGTTTCTTATATGTGGTGAGGCCAATGCCAAACTAATTATAAGCTCTGATCTGAATAATCGGAAGATGTCACATAAACTACTTGTCTCTGCCGGACAGGTCAACACCCTGTCCTGAGTCATTAAAAACAGAAGCAGAAAAACAAACAAACAAACAAACAAACAAACAAACAAACAAACAAAAAAAACAGAAGCAGTTTAGGGGGAGTCAAATTGAAAAGAACACCAGTGGGGAAAGAATGGGAGGTGCCTGGCTGGGATGCTCTGGGAAGTTTACAGCACTGGCATCTCTGAGAAGAACAAATAGGACTTATTTTGGTTTTCAAATCATGACTTGGCTTTAATCTCAGATAGTGACCTTTTTGTCCAAGACCCTTCCTATGATTTAAAGAACAAATTAGGTGCTTTAAAAACAAGGTCAGCTTACCCACTTGCTTAAACAGTGATTCTCAAGCTTTAATGTACATTAGGATTGCCAACAGACCCAGGGAATGACTTTCTTAAAATAATAATAATAAAAAAAGATTATTTCAGGGCAAGGGCAAGGGGGAGAGAGAGAGAGAGAGAGAGTGAGCGAGCGAGCGCAGACCTCCTGCTTGGCAAGAAGCTCAGTGCAGGGCTTGATCCCAGGACCCTGAGACCACGACCTGAGTTAAAGGCAGATACTTAACCAACTGAACCACCCAGGTGCCCTGGGAGTGACGTTTTGAACAACTTGTTTCTGAAGCAGGTGGTTCTAGAATATAGCTCAAGAAATACTAGCTTACAGACACTGAAAGAAAAATACTTCATGATCTCACTTCTATGTGGAGTATCAAAAAGTCAGATACACAGAAATAGAATGGTGGTTATCAGGGCAGGGGGATGGGATGTGTTGGTCAAAGAATACAAAGTTGCAGTTATGTGGGATGAGTAAGTCTAGAGATCAAGGGTATAGCATGATGACCTCAGTTGATACTACCCTAGTATATACTGGCCATTTGCTCACTACACACACACACACACACACACACACACACACACAGTGGTACAACTTTCCTGCTATAAGATAAACAAGTCCTGAGGATATAACGTATAGTGAACTAGTTAACAATACTGCATTATATAACAACCCCTCCTCCCCAAAACCAAACCAACCAGTCGGAAACAAAGAGACACAAAACACAGTTTCTATCTTCAAGAGTCCATATCTAGTGAAGGAAACATACAAGCTAACATGTAGTAAGAAGAACCAAGCTCTTGGTCTCAAACAAATAAAATTACCATGTGAGGATGGATATTTAGCTAGCTTGATCACAGTAATCATTTTACTATGTAAGTCTATCAAATCAGATTATAGATCTTAAAGATATAATTTTTATTAAATATATATTATAAAAGCAAGAGTTTTATAGGAGGATACTTTGTAATCACACATGCAAAGTAGGAACAAGAAGTAGGATATTAAGTTCCAAATATATTTAGCATGATAAAACTTCAGTGAGTTGCATATGTACTATTTCCCATATAATTTATCTTAAACTATTTTATTTATTTATTCATGAGAGACACAGAGAGAGAGGCAGAGACATAGGCAGAGGGAGAGGCAGGCTCCCTGCGGGGAGCCCGATGTGGGACTCGATCCCAGGACCCCGGGATCACGCCCTGAGCTCAACCACTGAGCTACCCATGTAACTTTCTTGAAAATAGTACTCTGCAGAAATCTGTCATAGGCATTATTCAAAACTGAAGTATTTGGCTGAGATAAAGAAATACTAAAATCTAAAAACAAGAAAAGAAGAAATATTGGCTTAGAAGGATGATAAGGGTTGATGTGCAGCCCAGAAGTGGTGTGGTGTGTTCCTGTGAATGGCTGGGGACCAGAACAATCCAGTTTGGATAGTGTAGTAATGAATTCGGGTGAGGATGCTGGTCACCCCAAAAGCCCTGTCTGTGTCTTTGAGGTTCAGTGCGGGCTGTGCTCTGCAGCTGGTGTGGAGAGCGCCTGGAAGGGCTGGCAGTGTGCCTCTGTAGGCAGGCCCTGCCTGGGGTCTAGGAGCTGAAAATACTGGGGTCAAGACACATAGCCATGCACCATGCATCGCACATGATAAATTCCAGCTTCCAGAAAATGCACGCCCAAGTCAACTAAGAAGTGATTCGGCGCTTTGTTAAGACACCACAAAATACGCTACCTGTTATTTTACCCTGTTCATACAACCTGCCTTTTCATTACACATTCATGCGGCTAGCAGTCTGTCAATACTAATATTCATGTTTCCAAGCTCCTGCTGAAATTATACCCTTCCCTATTTATTCTACCTACACCCAAGAAGTCTAAATTACCCATTTTTGGAGTCTGATTTAAACTCAACTGATTTTGGGGCACCTGGGTGGCTCAGCGGTTGAGCATCTGCCTTCGGCTCAGGGCGTGATCCTGGGATCCAGGATCAAGTCCCGCAATGGACTCTCCGCGGGGAGCCTGCTTCTCCCTCTGCCTGTGTCTCTGCCTCTCTCTGTGTGTCCCTCATGAGTAAATAATAAATCTTAAAAAAAAAACAAAAAAAAAAAACAACTCAACTGAGTTTGGACATTGCCCACCTTTCGTATGTATGTCTAAATTCTGTTTACATGGAACTTCTCAATGGCAATTCATAAGAATGCTCTCAAAGTATGTGTCACTTCGAGTCCTTGAGAGCATTTCCTTGTGTAACACGTGTCAAAATTTCAATCATTTGTCAATGACATGAACTACGTCTGTCCTGAATGGGAAAAGAGTTTTCAAATACTGGAAGACTATTTCCTTGATGTTTTGTGTTATCCACAATGTGATGGCTATAGCTATTGAACCCCTTCAAGTTAAAAAAATTGACAATCAACAGAACTGTACATCTAGCCCCGACTTCAGTGCTTGACACCTGCTGTGGAAGAAGGGCTCTTACTTCAATCTACCAATGTGACGTCCCTGAATGAGAAGCTGGTAAGGAGTGCACAGTAGCACACCAGACATAGGCTTTCTACTACACAGGTACTGTACATCCACGTACCCTCCAGAGCAAATAACAGATATGGAGTAAAGTAACTATGAAGGGATGACTGTTGAGGACTACCTTTATGTTTATTTAAGATTTTTTTAAAAAAAGATTGTTTATTTGAGGGAGAGAGAGAGCATGATCAAGTGCACAAGCAGTGGGGAGGAGCAGACCCCCCACTAAGCAGCGAGCCCAATGCAGGACTCGATCCCAGGACCCCAGGATCATGACCTGAGCTGAAGGCAGATGCTTAACCGACTGAGCCACCCAGGTGCCCTGAGGACTACCTTTAAAAAATATAACTCATGTAACTATAAGTTTCTGTCATTTGATTTCCAGTAATGGCTGTGTTTAACAATTGGCTCACAAAATCTGACAGTTGACTTTGATGAGTCAGAAGAAGCGGGCTCCAGCACACCACTTCACAAAGGCAAGGAAAATATTAGGAGCAATTTTTTTTTTTTTTAGGAGCAATTTTTTTTTTCTTTCTTTTTTTTTATTTTTTTTATTTTTTTTTTTATTATTTATTTATGATAGGCACACAGTGAGAGAGAGAGGCAGAGACACAGGCAGAGGGAGAAGCAGGCTCCATGCACCGGGAGCCCGACGTGGGTTCGATCCCGGGTCTCCAGGATCGCGCCCTGGGCCAAAGGCAGGCGCCAAACCGCTGTGCCACCCAGGGATCCCTAGGAGCAATTTTTTGTATAAAAAAATTTGTATAGGGGATCCCTGGGTGGCTCAGCAGTTTAGCGCCTGCCTTTGGCCCAGGGCACGATCCTGGAGTCCCGGGATCGAGTCCCACGTCAGGCTCCCGGCATGGAGCCTGCTTCTCCCTCCTCCTGTGTCTCTGCCTCTCTTTCTCTATGTCTATCATAAAATAAATAAATAAATCTTTAAAAAAAATTTGTATGAAATTGCTGCTTCCATCACGATCACTCTTGTTTCTGGTAAAATGTTACTCGTCAGTGAACCATAGAGCCTGGTGGGACCTCAGAGTAAGTGCAAGAGGCACTCAAATTCTGATGTCCACATGTAATTTCTTAATTGACACACATTAAAAATACAACTATGTGGGTATTTTGGCTCTGAAGGGTTAGAGCCCATTGTTTTCAGCTCTAAAATGTGACAACTAAGAAAGAGTGTATACTTTTGTGTATGGAAGATAATATATATTAAGGAAATTAAATCCACAACTTTTGGATGAATGTCTTGGTATTAATGCCCTACTTTGTCTTACCAAAGCTTTCCCTCGCATTGTGGGAAAGATGATCTCAGACAATCCTCTCTGTGCAATATTGCTTATGTAGGACAATTTCCCACTAATTGCCAGGGAAAACCAAACACCCACTGGAATCATTAAAGCCGAGGCCAGTCCTGTTACGAGCACATAATGAATAAGCATCTAAAAGACTTGGCACAGTGCCCTACCTTGACAACCTATAATTAACCCTAGCTATAATTCTAGATGGCACAGAGTTTCAATAAAAAACAATTTAAGGAAGAACAAATGATCCTTTAAACAGTTTTAAATTTTCACCAGTCAATGATTTTAGAAAGTCAACATCACCTCTTACAATGTCTGAGATCAACAGAAAGGTTACCAGGTCCAGACTTGAAGGACCTTGGATTCTGACCTTGATTCTGCTGCTACCCATCTACATTTAAGTGATGTTGAGTCAATAATGTCACCACTAAGCACCTTAGTTTCATAATTTGTAAGGTAAAGGTGTTGGGCTAGATAATTGCCAGTTTTTAATTAATTAATTAATCAATCAATTAATTAAAGAGTGACAGAGAGAGTGTGAGAGTGGGGAGGGAAGGGCAGACAGAGAAAGAAAGAGAGAGAGAGAAAGAGAATCCCAATCAGGTTTCACATTTCACACTCAGTGCAAATCCTGACACTGCGCTTGATCTCATGACTCTCAGATTATGATCTTGAGCTGATACAAGAGTTGGATGCTTAACCCACTAAGTCACCCTGGAACCCCAATAGACAGTTTTTATTTTTTAAAAATGAGGATATCAAGCTATATCATTAAGAGAATTCTGTGTCCCATAATGAATTAAAAACTCAACAAATCTATCCTGAATATTATTCTCTTGAGTAGCCACAAAGAGTTTCTTATAGGTTTTCTTTTTGTTCTTTTGAACAAACACTGGGATTCCTCTAGTTTCCAAATGTATACCTGACCTTCTTTCAAATGTGTATTATCAGCCTTCCTTACTGGAGTTTGTTTACTTGAGAGAACTAAGGCTCTTTCTTCCGGGAGATCATAAAGCAATTCCCAGAAAGGGTTAGGGTGGGAGGTGGAGAATGTGCTCGGGTATAGAAGATATCTTATAATGTTGATGTGTTAGTTAAATAGGGTGTGGTGGTCCCAGCCCCTGGGCTGGCGAGTGCTCTTCTTCTACAGTCTGGTAATACAGTTCTTATAAATAGCTAAATTTTATTTTAAAATTCTGAGTCTGGGGGCACCTGGGTGGCTCAGTGGTTCAGACCTTTGGCTCAGGTCATGATCTCGGGGTCCTGGGATCAAGTCCCACATCAGGCTCCTCGCAGGAAGCCTGCTTCTCCCTCTGGCTGTGTCTCTGCTTCTCCCTGTGTGTCTCTCATGAATAAATAAATAAAATCTTAAAAAAAAGTCTTTTTTTAAAAAACACTGTTCAATGAAACAATTCTACAGTTTTAAGCACGCTGTGCCTAAGATCAAACAACAATAATAACCACCACTTCTAATAATAGTATTAACTGCCCCCGACTGAGGCACCAAGCCTGGCATTCTACATACTATCTCACTTGTGATTTACCAACCCATCGAGGTAGGTATTACCATCACAGTTTCATGCAGGAAGCAAATAAGGTCCCAAGAAGCAGAAAGATGCAGGTTTGGCAGGCTGGTAAGTGTAAAACTTAATAACACTGCCTGCCACTGCCAGTAAAACCCCCAGCATGACCCAGGTTAAGACTGATGCTGGTCTTAGCTTTGAATGGAGAAGAGAGCAGTGGACAGCTTGGAGAGATGCACTGCCTGGTGCTCTCACCATTACCACGTCTCATGGACACAAGCTGGAAGCAGGGAGAGGATGCCCATTAGGAAGTGGCCAAAGTGACACTTTGCCAAGCAAAGCTTTAAATACATGCAAAAAAGAATTCAGTGCAGTAAGGACTGTCCAACACAGTAACCCAGTAACGACTTCCATGCTAAGATAAAAACTTTAACAGCAAAATGTACTAAAATATCATTCGTTGGAAAAGCATGCAAAATGGCTATAGATGTCATGTCTATTTCAGAACCATTGGAAATACAATTAATTTTTATTAAGCAGTTATTAATAATTTTTATTAAGCAGTAGTTGAGAACAAGCTCTCAACTACTATTTAACATGATCTGGATCGAAACATCAAACAATTCTGAGATAATGCCAAGCTCTGGCTAGGATGTGATACAACCAGAATCCATATATAGCTGGGGGCAGTGTAAACAGAAAACTCTGATCACACACACACACCTGATAACCCAGTGATTTCACTTCTAGGTATGTACCCCATAGAAATGTATTCATATGACATCGAGGCCATATATGAGAATGTCCTCAGAAGCTTTATAGAGTAACCCTAACACAGAAACAACTCACACGTCCATCATCAAAAAAATGGATAAACAAATACTGGTATACTTCAGAATGGTTCCTATTCAGCAGTGAGAATAAATCCAGCCACACCAACACCATCAATGAAACACGGACATAATATTGAGCAGAGAAGCTAGACACAAGAGAGTATATACTGTACGATTCTGTTTACATAATGTTCACAACCAGGCAACACTAACACACAGTCTTAGACGTCAGGATGGCGGTGACATTCGGAAAGGAGGCAGGGGTTAGGACTTGCAAAGGGCCCTGAATGGGCTTCCGAGAAAAACAACAATAAAACACAATTCTCTGAGACAGGATTATTATTCCCACTTGATAGATAAGGAAAGGTTATGGGAACACATCTAAGGTAATGCTTATTTTTATACAAGTGGCTTTAGCCACCATTCTAGGCCAGATCTGAGTCTTCTCATTCCCTTCCCCACACTAGTGATATTATACACAGTTTCTTCTTGGTCACCCAGCACTTCTTTCCTCTGTTGGTAAGAGCAGCCCACTCAGCACTTGGGGAACTAGGCTTTGCTTGCTGGGAATGCACCCTGCAGCAGGTCACCCTACGAGGGTGAGCTTTTCACCCAATCTGTGCTCACTGGACTCTCTCAAGGAAAGGAATGTGGGGAGTGTGACAAATGATGGATGAAAAGTATAGGAGCTCGGTAATAACACCAGCTGCAGCCAAATGTAAAGCTGTCCATGAGCCTGAGATCCTCTGGAATCAAGCTGAGTGAGAGTAAGGATGTAGCAGAGTCCCTACACTGCAGCATGAGGGCCTAGGGTGACAGGAGCAGTTCCAGAAATTCTGCCTAAGGAATGAATCCTCTGGGCTGCCGTGTTTCATATTCTTTCCTTGGCTTAGCAATTGAGCCCTTTCTTTGTGAACTACTGGTATTTTCCAAGTGATCTCCCCTGCAATGCCAGTTTCTCTTGCTTGCAAGCAAAAAGCCCTATCTTATACCTATTATTTCTACAGAATGTTACATGTTCTACAGTAATCGAGGAGACAGCCTTATTTTCCTACCTCAATGCAATGTACCCATTATTACCACCTAACAGAAGGAAGTTGATAGAAAACTCAAGGGGAGCGTCAAGGAATGATAGCATCGCTTAGGAGAGATAACTGGGCATTAGGACCCCAAGAAATGGACCACCTACAACATGTGGGGAAGTGGTTTATTTCTACACTATACTTGATTCATCCAAAAGTTGGACCAACATGTTTACCTAGGGCTAGTCATGCAAATGAAACCTAATCAAACAGTTTACATGTTCACAGGAAATGTCATATGTCCTCAGGAAGAGATGGGCTGATTGTTTATTAAGATATAAAAATCATTACTGTACACAGAACCAATTTCAGAGAAACCATATGCCTTCCGGCTTTGACTTTCATCTCCTTGAGGGTGGAAGACTGGTATAGACGTAAAAAGAGCACAGTAATGATGATGACAAGTGTTGCCAAGTGAGCTATGAGTTAAGGTTCGTACACCAGCAGTGTCTGGGGCATGGTCTGACATGTATTTTTCCTCAAAAGACAAAGAGCCTGGTTTTCTACATTTGGGACATAAAAAAATTATAGGTGTTTGTATGTCCAATATGGACAGCTAAATATAAGCAAGAAAGTTTTCCTTACCCCTTGGTATGTATGCATGAAAAACTTCTTTGGGGCAGCCCGAGTGGCTCAGCGGTTTAGTGCCGCCTTCAGTCCAGGGCGTGATCCCGGAGACCTGGGATCGAGTCCCACATCGGGCTCCCTGCATGGAGCCTGCTTCTCCCTCTGCCTGTGTCTCTGCCTCTGTGTGTATGTGTGTCTCTCATGAATAAATAAATAAATAAAATCTTAAAAAAAAAACCAAAAAAACAACTTCTTTGATCCAACGCCAAATTCTGGAGACTGGAAGTCTGAGCTATTAGAGCCAAAGTTATCCACATCTAGTCTTATATGGACTGAGATTCCGTGGCGGGTTAAAATATAATCTGCATAATACATTAATCACAGTTAAGCCTAGCTGCAAAAAAAGGGCCCACACTATTAGATTACTGAATTGTCTTTGTGATAAAACTGGTATAGTTAAGTCTGCCTTATTTTAAGAAAAGTCTCAAGAAGTAGTTTTCAAATATAATCCCTCAAAATCACATTAGAACGAAGTGCTCCTATAATGCATGATTATGGTGTCAGTTTTGGTGATGTCACTTTGAGGGAGAAAGCACTAACTCTTATTTTTTTTTAAACTAAACTTCATACTACATTGGGATTTTGTAAGTTTTCGCAAATGTTCTTTTTCTGTTCCAGGGTCCCATCAGGATATCACATTACATTCAGTTGTATCTCCTTGAGTTCCTCCAGATTGTGATGGTTTCTTAGACCTCTCTTGTTTTTGGAGATCTTGATACTTTGGAGGAGTACTTCAAAGGTACATTGTAGAATGTCCCATGATTTGGGTTTGAGTGATGTTTATTTAAAGATTTTAAAAACTGTTTGAGAGAGAAAGAGAGAGAGAGAGAGGGAGAGAGAGAGAGAGAGAGAGAGAGAGAGAGAATGAACAGGGGGAGGGGCAGAGGGAGAGGGAGAAGCAGACCTCCGCTGAGCAGGGAGCCTGCATGGGCCTCGATCTCAGGACCCTGGGATCATGACCTGAGCCAAAGGCAGACAGATGCTTAATAACTGACAGAGCCACCCACATGCCCCTGAGTGGATGTTTCTCATGGTTAGACAAGATTTATAGGTTTTGGGGCAGAAGATCACAGAGGTAAAGTTCATTCTCATCACATCATGTAAGAGTATATACTATTACTGTGACTTAAACTGAGGATATTAACCTTGGTGGCCTGGCCAAGATGGTGTTTATCAGGTTTCTACACAGTAAGATTACCCCTAGCTCTTTCTATGCTACACTCTTTGGATACAAATCACTAAGCGCAGCCCATACTTAAGGTAGGAAGAGGTATGCTTTACCTCTTTGAGGGCACAGTAGCTACATAAGTAATTTGGAATTCTTCTGCATTTGTGATTTATCTCTTCTCCATTTATTCATTCAGCCATACATTAATATCAGCATGGACTCATATTTCTTCACTGGGTTATAATTCAATGCTATGTTATTTTATTGCTCAAACTATCCCAGTGTTAGCCATTGAGAGTTCTTTCAGTTGGCTCCTCTGCCCTCTGACATATCCCCATTGCTTTTTTATTTTTCTTTTTATTTATTTAAATAGGCACACAGTGAGAGAGAGAGAGAGGCAGAGACACAGGCAGAGGGAGAAGCAGGCTCCATGCACCGGGAGCCCGACGTGGGATTCGATCCCGGGTCTCCAGGATCGCGCCCTGGGCCAAAGGCAGGCGCTAAACCGCTGAGCCACCCAGGGATCCCCATATCCCCATTGTTTTGCTTTTTGTACACTAATTCCTCTTTCTTTTTAGTGGAGAAGGATAGATATCCATCTTTTTTTGGTTTGGATGGATTATGTATAGAACTACTGAGGAACTAGGTTGGATCTTTCAATCCTTAGTAAATATGGCACTCTGGAATAATTTTACAGTTAATCCAAAAATTTAAGAGTAATCTCATTTACTTCATCATTCATGTGTTGGACAAACTTTGTATATTTCCTATGTGCCAGGGATTCAGAACCAGATTCGTTTTTAAAAACCATCCCTAGTCTGTGATTGGTATTAATTCAGGCTGAAAGGCCATGTCTCTTAAAACTAGATTGTGCATCCGAGGTGGCAGTGGTGATGTAAACTCTGGTGCCTTTCCAGGGACACCCTCTGTTCCCTTGTACTTCACTTTGAATTTTCAAATGAAATCACAGCTTCAGAGTCACTGGTTGGGACCAGCTTTCCAACTGAAGTTCCAGGGGTAATGAAGGCAGAATGCAAAATTATTCCTCCTTGGGGACGCAGGAGAGTTCTAGGTATCCTCTGATCCTGCTAGTTGCACCCAGTGACTTTTTGTGGTATGTCTACAAAAATGTTTGCAGGGCTATCTTATTAAAAGGTGGATATGTGAGTATATGCTATATTTTAGGCACTGACTGGACAGTCATCACATACATTTTTCCTGTCTTATCCTCACAACTAATCTTGTGAGGTAGATGTCATTACTCTTTTGTTACAGGTGAGGCAATAGAGGCCCGGGAAGTAAAGTCATGTAGCTGGTGGCTGGCAGGAGAGCTTTCTAATTCAAGAGCCTTGATGTCAGCTTACCTGTTCAGACTGGAAAGATGGCTCTATAATCTTACAGTTTCCTTGGAGGAAGTACACTGTGCCAAGTGTGGGCAGTGGTGCAAAGGCTCAGATCTATTTAAGGCCTACACACCTGCTGGTTGGTTTTGCTCTGTTCATAATGAAGGGAAGAGAGGGGTTATATCTGTGTAAGAGGCTTCCTTCTCTTCCCCTGAGGTTCTGTATTTGTTGTCATCAAACACCCCTTTCTTGGGAGTTACCTTAAGACAAACCCAGAATGGCAGGGTTACAAGGAAGCTGAGAGGCATTTTAGCTAAAAACCCACGTGATGCTGCTCTGCCCTTGATAGCACTTCTCCTAGATGGTTGTTCAGCTCCAGTGAGGCTTACATTTTCAGAAGGAGTGTATTTCTTCTTTAATCTTACAATTAAACTCTTCCTTCTAGAGAACAATCATCTCTTTATAACTTCTAGGTTTTTTTTTTTTGTTTTGTTTTTTTTTTTTTTTTTGGTAGGCATGGACTTTTGACTCCCCCCTTGGAGGAAGAGCTCTTAGCCTGTCTTCTCATGCCAGATCCATCAGTTTCCAGGATGGCATGGGAGGCGGGTCAGCTCTGGGTCAGGTCCTGCTTATTCCATGGCAGATCCTGGGGAGCACAGACACAGCACCTTTGCACCCTTCATGGAGGTACCCATTTATTCAGAGCTCAACACAAGGACACACACCCCTCTTCTGAGATTGTGAAGGTGGGACTCTTGATTGTGATGAATAAATGTTAGCTCTTTACCTCTCTGAAGGTCTTCTCTCAATGGCATCAGACCATCCTCCCATAAGCCCTTAAGAGACTTTTCAGTCCATGGTGTCCATATAAAATGCCTCTATGGGTGAGGGTGGAATCACATGCATTTATTTCTAAGCATCTATCAGATGCAAAGTTCAAAATGAGCAAGTCGAAGAAGCCTTGGACAAGGGTAACTCTAAAGGCTGTCTCCAAGAAGAATGATGACTTACTGGCACAAAAGAAGGAAGTTTAAAGACTGCCACTGGGAAGAAAACGGCTATTGATTTCATTTCTTCCTGGTATGAAAAGTAGGTGCTCAGGCACACTGAGCCCAAAAACAAGGTATAGGAGAAAGAAGTAGTTCTACTGACTGCCAGGAGCTGAGAACCAGAGGAGAGATTTGTATTTAAGGTCTCTTTCCCTTGGGGATCTGATCTCAAGTTTTAATTTATTTGGCTCGAAAAATGTGAGCCCCTGAAAGCTACTGTTGCAGCAGGAAGAAAGTACGTGAAAATTACTGTCACCAAACACTGCATGCCCACAGTGGGATGCACACGGTCTCAGGAACTACTGTCTCAAGGGTAAAAGCAGCATGATTTAACTCCAGGATATATGGGGAATGCAGAGTTTCAGGTGAAGATGATAGAATGAAGGTCTCAAACTACTATTTCAGTAAAGAGCTCTTAGCAGGGGAAGTGGAGCCCCTGAATAGCTGAACCAAAGTCAACTATTATTGGAAGAAATACCAAAAGGGTCTGCCCCCCCCCCCCCCCCCCCCCCGGCTGCCTTGGAAATGGTCACGGGGCTGGCTTCACGGACACGTGACCTGTAGATGCCTTTTGCTTGCTTCAATGCTACTGCTATCTTGAAACTGTTAATTTTTGAACAAGGGGCCCCACATTTTAATTTTGCATGGGATCCTGCAAATTATGTAGCCAGTCCCAGATGGCTGTAACATTTGGGAAAGGTCAGGTGATTATGCATAATAATCTAAATCAAATATAAGTTTCTTTTATTAATGCAGTGAAATGAAGGGTTCTTTTTAAGAGTAAAATGAAGGGTGGCATTTTAGGTTAGAAACAGAATCATAAGGTTTTAGAGACTGTGGTAATCTTAGGGATCATGGTTATTTACAAGCAGAATTTGGCCCAAGGTTGAATTCTATTGAAATGTTTATAGTTGGAGGTGGAGGTAATTTAGAATTTTCTCGAAGGTAACAATACATATGACATAATTGTGCTGTTGATTAATTCTCCCTCTCTTAGTTATTTGCTTGATGAGTATGTAAGAAATGATAACTGGATGCCAGGTATAATTCTAGAAATGCAAAGTGGAATTAAATCAGTTCCCAGCTTTAAGGTCAAATATCACAGGATGGTAAGGTTTGCCACTGTGCTCCCCATCATTTGAATACTCAGATTTAGTCTAGATAGGCTGCATGACTCCCTTCAAATGAAAGAACCACATGAGGTGAGTATTTAAGGCAAGTATTAAACATCCAATTTCACCTATGCAAAATGAACAGTACAGTTTATATGATCTTTATGAGGCGGTAGGAATTTAAAAACCTGAGCCACTTGCTAAGGTAAAGAAAGGCTTCATGACTTGAGTAGAAGGTACTTTCATCTATTTCCGTTAAATCAGCTCAGCATAAGCCTTATGGTTCTGAATGTACTTACCTAGCTCTCTGAATTCAGAGATGACTGATTTTTCTCTTTGCATATGAAAACTAATATATTCTCCTTTGGTCACAGAGAAATATCTGCAAATATTTTTTTTTAAAGATTTTATTTATTTATTGAGACACAGACAGAGAGAGAGAGAGAGAGAGAGGCAGAGACACAGGCAGAGGGAGAAGCAGGCTCCATCCAGGGAACCCGACGTGGGACTCAATCCCCGATCTCTAGGATCACACCCTGGGCTGCAGGCGGCACTAAACCGCTGCGCCATCGGGGCTGCCCATCTGCAAATCTTTGAACTGTGCGTAAAACAGGAGTATTTTTGTCCAGAAGCAAATGTTTATTCAATGCTTTATTATTATTATTTTTGCAAATCAGAATTTTAAATGAATAAGTAATCTCAGTCATCTATATCATTACAGCCCTGGATAACTGGAGAAGGCAAAATGTGTATTTGTGTTCAGGTAAAGATGATGTGAACAGATGCTTTCACCTTTGCTTCCTACCCCAAAACTCATAAAATTGAGGAAAAAGCTTGAAACCAATTTCATTCACAGAACCTTAAAAAAATCTCAGGAATTAGAGGTACCAAGTATCTCTAAAAATGTATCTATGTGTATGTATGTGTGAAGTTAGGATAAGTATGTTTGTTTTCAAGTCTGATTAAAAAGCAGGCACATCAGCTCCTCTCTACCGTGGGGCAACTGCACTTTCTCAATCCTGGCCAAAAGTAAATAAATAAATAAATAAAATAAATAAATAAAAAAGAGAGAGATTGTCTACAGTGTTTAGAACAGAGCAGACTGTCTTTGAACTGGAGACCACCAGGTGCTAAGGAATCATAGTGGAAACAAGCAGAGATTTGGTAGGCGTCAGCCTGCTGGATTTATTTATTTATTTATTTTAAAATATTTATTTATTTATTTATGATAGACATAGAAAGAGAGAGAGAGGCAGAGACACAGGAGGAGGGAGAAGCAGGCTCCATGCCAGGAGCCTGACGTGGGACTCGATCCCGGGACGCCAGGACTGCGCCCTGGGCCAAAGGCAGGTGCTAAACCGCTGAGCCACCCAGGGATCCCCAGCCTGCTGGATTTAAAGGCAGCTTTCTTCCCTCCCTCCCACAATAGGGCAGCCAGCCAGCCAGCCTCAGGCGATAGAGTCTTGCCTTGGGGATCTAATCAACTCAAGAAGAAAGTCAAAGATATTGATATCAGAGGTTCCTCCAACAAAATAGCTCAGCCAGATCAGCCTACAGTGGAACCCACAAATGACCAGCTTCAGCCACACATTTTGGGCTTTTAAAACATCTTGGTACTGTCCCACTTTGTCTGAAATGGTTTTACTGAGGTATTATACACACATCACACAACTGGTTCATTTAAACTGTGGGTTTTTTTTTTTTTTTTTATTTATGATAGTCACAGAGAGAGAGAGAGCGGCAGAGACACAGGCAGAGGGAGAAGCAGGCTCCATGCACCGGGAGCCTGATGTGGGATTCGATCCCGGGTCTCCAGGATCGCGCCCTGGGCCAAAGGCAGGCGCCAAACCGCTGCGCCACCCAGGGATCCCCTAAACTGTGGGTTTTAATATGTTTAGAGTTGTGCAACTATCCCCATGACCAACTTTAGACGATTTCATCACCTCCGAAAGAAAATCTTTCTCATGAGCAAGCGCCCTCCATCCCCCCAGCTCCTCCAGTACTCAGTACCCACTAAATCATTTTCCATCTCTACAGAGTAGAGCAGACAAGGGGTTACCAGAAATCTGAGAAAAGTCACTACATAAAAGAGATGGAAAATACAGAAAGCAGCTCACTGGCAGGAAAATGAAATTATGCAGGAGGATGAAAATACCCAAATGCCCACATCCTGATCATCATTTGTATCCTCAGAGAAGTTACTACCACTGTGAAATAATACAATATGCTATCTACAAAAGAAATCATAAAGACAAGAAAGAGGTCTCAGAAAGTAAAAAATATAACTGCAGAAATGACTCAATAAAATGGTGATATACAGGGGCGCTCAGTCAGTTAAGTGTCCAGATGATTCTTGGTTTCAGCTCAGGTCATGATCTTAGGGTCATGAGATGGAGCTCAGTGTCAGGCTCAGTGTCAGGCTCTCAGTGGGGAGTCTGATTAGGACTCCCTCCCTCTCCGTCTGCCCTTCCCTCCACTTGCATGTACACACACACTCTCTCTAAAATAAATAAGTAAAATCTTTAAAAAAAAAAAAAAGAGGGTGCTATGAAAATTTGAGGAAATCTCACAAACACACAAAATAGAGCAGAGACAAAGGGCTAAAGACAGAGAAAAACAATGGAAACATGGAAGGCCAGTCTGGCAGCTACAAATTTCAAACAAGGAGACACAGAAAGAGAGAGAACAGGGAATAAAAAGACAAGGAAATCATCAAGAAAATGTCCTAGATCTATAAACAAAAGACAATAAGGAAAAACAAAAGAAAAAGTATTTCCTAAATGTGAAGGATATAAGCAAACTGAAAAGTTCCATTGAGTATAACTTACAATGGATGAAAATAAGACCTACTGCAACACACCTTATCAGGAAAAACAGAGGATTCTTTTAAACTTTCAGGAAAAGAGGACAAATAGGTCACATGCAAGGGATTAGGAAGCAGAATGGCTTGGAACTTCTCAACATCAACCCAGGGAGCTTAAAGACAAGGGAAGAATACCTTTAAAAACCTAAAGGAGAGATCCCTGGGTGGCGCAGCGGTTTGGCGCCTGCCTTTGGCCCAGGGCGCGATCCTGGAGACCTGGGATCGAATCCCATGTTGGGCTCCCGGTGCATGGAGCCTGCTTCTCCCTCTGCCTGTGTCTCTGCCCCTCTCTCTCTCTCTGTGACTATCATAAATAAGTAAAAATTAACAACAACAACAACAAAAAACCTAAAGGAAAGGGACGCCTGGGTGCCTCAGTGGTTGAGCGTCTGCCTTTGGCTCAGGTCGTGACCCCGGGGTTCTGGGATCGAGTCCCACATCAGGCTCCATGTGGGGAGCCTGCTTCTCCCTCTGTTTATGTTTTGCCTCTCTCTGTGTGTCTCTCATGAATAAATAAATAAAATCTTAAAAAAAAATCCTAAAAGAAAACTATTTCCAAAATAAAATTCGATACCCTGCTAAGCTATCAGTCATAAGGGAGTTTAGCATGAAGACGTTTTCAGACATGCAAGATCTCAAAAAATTCATTTCCCATGAGTCCTTTTCTCAAAAAGATACTGGAGGATGTGCTCCACAAAAGGAAGGGAACAAACCAAGAAGAGGAAGACATAAGGACTAGGAGCAGAGGAGCCAGTACCCACAACAAAGGGAACTCCCAGAGCAAAGGTGAAGGGAGCTCTCAGGATAGCTGTGTGCCAGGCACAGCGAGTAGACTGGGCCAGATCAGAAGGCTCTGGGGAGACAGTCTTCAGGGGTAGGCACGGATGCAATGTCTAATGTCTCTGAACCAGTCAGACATGGTGACAGGCTTGAGATTCAACTGGCGAGAAGTACACAGACAGTTTAGTTGGCAAGGCGGAACAGGACATCATTCATTTGGGGGAAAAATACTAAGAAAAGTAATGACACTTCAAAAGAGGACACAGATGTGAATAGTGTTTATGATGTAATCAGGTCAGTATCAGTCTAATCAAAATTATGATGCATCTCTACTAGGAGGCTAGGGGGACGAGAATGGTGTGGAGGTGGGAGGTGATGAAAGGGAGCTGTATCATCCTCTTCCAAAGTGAGAACAAAACAACAAAACAATCTTCTTCCAAGGTGAGAACAAAACAACCATGAAGCAGCATTTTGTTTAGAGTGATGAGAGAAGTTCCCCAAAAAATCAAATTAAAAAAGTGAAAATGATAGCCTTAGGTAGGAGGAAATGAAGATGGCAGAGAAGGGTTAGTGGTTTTCACGACAGTCCTTGAAGAACTATCTGACACTAAAGTATATCTCTGATAAAATTAAAACCTGGCGGGGGCGGGGGGCGCCTGGGTGGGTCAGTTGGTTAGACGTGTGCTTTGGGCTCAGGTCATGATCCAGGGTCCTGGGATCGAGTCCCGTGTTGGGCTTCCAGCTCAGCAGGGAACCTGCTTCTCCCTCTCCCTCTCTCTCTGCCCCTGCTTGTGCACGTGCTGTCAAATAAATAAAATCTTGAAAAAAAAGAAAGTGGCATTTATACTATGATTACAATCATACAATGAACCATACATACCTTTTTTTTTTTTTTTTGAACCATACATATCTTAAAAGAGCTTGAGTGGGGTTGGTAGAGGCATGAACAACTGTACCAGGTAGCGGGATTAAGAATAACTGCCTTCGGGATGCCTGAGTGGCTCAGTCAGTTAAGTGTCTGACTCTTGGTTTCAGCTCAGCCCAGAGTCTGCCTGAGATTCTCTCTTTCCCTCTGCCTCTCCCCATGCCTCATGCTCTCTCCCTCCTTCTCCCTAAATAAATCTTAAAAAAAAAAAAGAAATAACTGTCTTGTTTTCTGAACCCCTTATACTATAAAGTTCTTACATAACTTTCATAATCAGAAAACAATTTCACAAATCAGAAAGAGTTCCTTATCACAGACCAAAAATTGATTCAGAATTTTTTCTGTTTTTCAAATCCAAGATTTTTTTTTTTTTTTTAGATTTTTCAAGTTATGAAGGAGAGATGCTGGGCCTCTGGACATCTTACTCTTTTTTTCTTCTAACTCAATACTGAAAATATTATGAACCAACCATATAAAAATGATCAAGTAAGCAAAAGTTTTGTTTCTCACCTCAGTGCCGGAATTTCTCATAGAAGGACCAAAACTCTGCTTTGTCAATTCTGAGGAATGAGAAAAAATACCTCCAAATATCAACAGTTAATACTTGAACCAAGTATTGAATAAAGAAAAGGTAATCCTTTAAAATTTGTGGTGTGACACGATGGTATCATGATGACTTTATCAACCAAGTATTGAATAAAGAAAAGGTAATCCTTTAAAATTTGTGGTGTGACACGATGGTATCATGATGACTTTATCTTTTTTTTTTAAAAAAGATTTTATTTATTTATTTATTTGTAAGAGACAAAGAGAGAGAATCAGAGACATAGGCAGAGGGAGAAGTAGGCTTCCTGAAGGGAGCCTTATGTGGGACTCGATCCCAGGACCCTGGTCACGCCCTGAGCCAAAGGCAGATGCTCAACCATTGAGCTACCCAGGCATCCCTCATGATGACTTTCACTTCAGCATTTAAGAAATGAAAGAAAATGAGTTCTGTTGCCCATTTTTTGGGATATGTCACATGACATTCCAAAGAGTCATCAGATTTGAAGAATAATTAAAAATATTAATGCAAATGTAATCCATAATGAAAAAATTAGTCAACTGAACAGGAAAAAAATGTTAAAAAAGTCATACCTAATTCTGTAACTCAAAGCTACCAAATCACAAATGCTGCTCTGCTGTCTTAGAATAAAAATATTGAGAAACCTTATATTTCTTGGACTAAGATCTGCACAAACCTTTCTCTTCTCTGTAGGATGTTCTGTTTCAAACTCACTTCCACAGAGGCTTTTAGTTTTGGGGGTAAATGATCCTGTGGGGGGTATTTTAGTGAAACAGTTTAAATGAGAAGCAGAATATTTGTTTCATTAAAAAAAATCCTGGCGTTTTTCTTACAGGCTGTGTTTGTCAGAATCACTGTTATCTGCACAATTGCCATACCTCCTTATTTTTGCTAACAGAACCCCAAATTTTGAGTTTAGGTAGTAGGTGGAGATCAGTAGTCTGGGGGCAGGTAGGCGTCTTTGCAGGAGAGGGGGTCATGTGGTGCCCTTCTGGCCATGAGCATTAGAGGATCCTGCTGGGTCGCAGCTGGGCAACTCCTTCCCAGGCCCTCAACTTGCTCGATAAAAGATCTGAGCATCTGAAGGGGAGAAACACTTTTTTTTCTTTCCTCTTTCTGCTGGAGTGAGGACATGATGTCTGAGCTATGGCAGCCACTCTGTAACCATGGGGCAACAAATTATGACAAGCAAAAACAAAAAGTGGAGGATGGCAGAGTAGAAGGAGAGCAAATATCTTTATTATATTTTAAACCAGTGCCACCCAATGTTTTTTTTTTTGTTGTTTTTTTTTTTTTTTTGTGTGTGTGTGTCTTGACACTCAGAGGACGTGCTAATTGTTGCATTGTCCTCTGGGAATACTGGAGGAGATTGCTGGCACCTGAGGTGAAGAACGCTAAGGGCTTCAGCTGCCCCAGGTTACCATCACCATCCTGAAGACTTAGGGGATAAATATCTCCGCACACCTTTTTGTGGCTCATGTGTGGGCTTCCCCATATATGTTGGAAAGTTCTAGCTTAAGCTATGCTTACCAACAGGTTTTCTGTTCCTTAGGCTGAAAGCATTTCTAATACCAGGCTCACTTCCGCTTCTCATTGCAAAGTGATGAGATGTCATAAGCTATTATACATTTTCTAGCAACATATAAATATGCAAGAAACACGGATCTAAGCCTGAATTGTATATGATTCCAAGGACTCGACAATTTGCTGTTGTGTTCTTTTTTTTGTTAGTTATGGGGGCCATTTCCTAATTAACTAAGGTCACATTTCATGAGATCTCAAAATAGGAATGCTGTCAAATGATGCATTTGAGAATATATTCATAATGGTTGAAGAATTTAGAGGAAAATTTTTAGGAGAAAAAATTTTTAGAGGAAAATAATTTTATTAGTATCTAGAAGTTCATGTTAGGGGCCAAGTTATTATGTTTTTGATTTGAGTGCACAATGGCCTTGACAATAATTGACTTCTTTTAATAACTATTTTCTTAAATATTCTATTTTTAAGCAATCTCTACATCCAACATGGGGCTTGAACTCAATCCCACGATTAAGAATCGCATGCCCTACTGACTGAGCCAGCCAGTCGCCCTACTAATTAACTTTTCGATGTCCCTGTCATGTATGTTTCTAGTCCCTTTCACTAACTCCATCGGTGTCTACCTGATACGGTTGACAGATGCACTGAATAAAATGATATCTATAAAGTGCATGGCTGACTCCATGGCACAGAGTAGACATTCACAATGTGCTCTCTGGATTGTGATCTTTAACACAAGCTGTAAAAATTGTGAATTAATAAATACCCGTAACTCTTCAGCTTTCCAAAAAAGTCTTCTAAAATGAAAGAGTAAGAGACTTTCTAAATATTATTCAGTAAGTGCTCTAAAAATATAAAGCTCTCACCCTTCCCCGGAATTCAGGTAATTATTTCACTGGTGCTCAGGTGACTCACCTTCTCGTCTTGGCAAAGAGGTGCTGAGCTCTGCTTGCGTCTGAGAGTTGTGTGTTCTTTAACAAAAATCTCCTGCGCCCTAGCTCTCCGGACATCACACTGAGAGTGCTTTCGTGGGAGCCCATTGTGTACTGACAGCTGTTTTTATGTCACCGAGACAAGGACATGAATTTTCAATCTGCCTCAACCCCAGGGTGACACATGGGATGGAGTGACCAGTGAGAGCCAGCTGAGAAACTCTGCTGTCACAGAGTGTCAGGTGACAAGCTCAATGTACCTGCCTGTGCTTGGAAAGTTCAAGGTACTCATTCCTGGTACGAACATGGCTAGAAATATGCGATCAACACACTTTCTCGGAATCAGCCTTTCTAATAAAATAGCATTTCTCTTTTTGGGCACCCTTCTTAGTTCAACCATGCTGAAGCACCCCAAATGGTGCATTTGGGAAATGAAGATACATTTTCTGAGTGTTTCTTATACCAAAGAAATGAGCAGTGCTATGGGGGATGTGCAGCTTTTTGTCTTTAGCTCTTCCCTCCTCGGCTGTGGGCATCACAGCCAGCACTGGGTGCCCCCAGATTCAGTTCTTTGTTTTTTTTTCTCTTTTACCTACTACCTGTCCATGTGCTTCCCAGGCTCCAAAATGCAGATGTAGAGGTTAGCCAACCCCCTATCTTCTACCCCTTTTAAAGGGTTAGGTCTTCTTTTAACCACCCTCTGTTATAGTTTGAGAGGCACTGCAGGTGACTGTACAGTCAGAAGGGATTTGTTTGAGCTGCCTTTGCTTCTTTGTCTGCAAAGGCAGAGTGGCCCCGAGACTCGTGGAGTAAGGATCCAGAGGAGGTAACTAAATGGCAGTACTGGAAGTAGGACCCACACGTCTGGCTCCTTATGCAGGGTGGCCCCTTTCAGGATAGGCAAAACCATCAGTCCATCATGAATCTATTCCTGGCGGGGGGCGAATGTGTTAAAGAAGCTATTCTGCAAAGAGTTCTTTGTATTTTTGCTTTGACTGGTATGTTCTCATGAGATTGGAAACTGGGAACCATCTGGGGTCTGCCCAGCGCCTTTATGTTCCGCACACAAGCACCACGTCAGGGAGGGGCTGATGGAAGGTGCTGGCAAGACAGCAGTGGCTGGACTAAGTTACGTTGTGTTTTTAACTTGTGTGCCTCTTCAGCCTTGCCACCAACATGTGGGAACGAATGGAATTACAGTCAAATGCCTACATTTCATGAGTGTCTGCTCTGCCTGCTGAGGTAGATGCCAAGACCCTCTCAGGGACCCCCCAGATATAGCTGTAGGTCCCCAGAGCCATCTCCTGGGTGTTATCATCAGATCTTACCCACCGAGATTGGTCACTGACCAGCCTCCTTCAGTGGGACCCCATCTGCCCCAGGCTCCCCTGCTGGGTCTGGAGCCCACAGGTGCTGGAGCCCTGTGGCACATGGGGGACTGCAGCCTTGCTGTTAGAGGGGCCCCAGAGCAATACTACTTGGGCTAGATTTTTAGTGAAACAGCTCTACCTGGTCTTTACTTATATTTCTCTTGCCTGCCCTCCCCTGTCTTCCCCTTCTCACCCTCACCCTCCCTCTTCTCTCTCTCTCTGTTTCCCTATTTCTCTCTCCCTCTCACCCTGGTAATCACACCTGAGTCCTTGAAATTTGCTTTCCACATCTAACTAAACATACTCTGATACTGAAGATGTGATTCAGTTCATTTTTTTCCATAGACTTTTCTTTAAAAAAAAAAAAAAGATTTCATTTGTTCATTTGAGAGAGAGAGAGAGAGAACGTACAAGTAGGGCAGTGTGGGTGGGGTGGGATGGGTAAGGGGTTGCAGAGACAGAGGGAGAAGCAGACTCTCCACTGAGCAGGGAGCCTGCTTCTCCCTCTACCTATGTCTTGTCTCTCTCTCTCTGTGTCTCTCATGAATATATAAAATCTTAAAAAAAAAAAAAAAAAAAAGAACTGAATGTGAAGCCACCTGTGAGGAAGCAAAGAGACACATAACCGGGCAGATACAATGCCCCACTGGGGCAAAAGATTAGACCTTTTACTCCCCTCCTCTGATGAAGTTATAGAACAGAGGCTATCTAGACCCAAGGATACCAATGGCAGAGAAAGAGAGCAATGAAATGAATGTGTGCCTATTAGATGCTGAGACACCCAGTCCTCTTCCCTGCCCCAGGTCCCAGCAGGCTGACAGCCAGGCCTTTCCCTTCCGAGCAAGAAACTGGAAGATCTTCCACTGGGGAAGATGACCAGCTCAACAGCAAAGACTGGCAAATACTAATATCGGTGCCACTCTTGGAGAGTCCAGCCAGATTATAAAGCTGGGTTAATGAGCCTGGTTCAGACGTTTAAGCTTCCAGGCAACTCTGCATTCTCCCATTCAAACTCATGGTTGAGCAACAAGCAAGGATTTGTGGAAATCTGAGGAAGACCTCTGACATGAAGGATATGGACCAGAACAGAAGGCGGCACCCCATATAAACTTGAGAACAAAAAGGGAGAAAAGACAAAAATCAGAGCAAAACCCCAAAACCCCACAGTTCTGAGAGCCTCACAGAGAAAAGAAATTACAAGTGTGAAATAAGGAAAGATGGCTACAAAAGGCAACCTCAGCGAACAAAGAATTCTTAGAGAACACGACAGCAGAAAGGAGAATCTCAGTGGGAGGATTAGGAGAAAAATGGAGGAACTCTCTCTGACCATAGGACAGGAAAATAAACAGGTAGAAATGAAGAAAGAAAAGAAAGAAAACAGGAGGACAAATGCAGGAGATCCTATATGCATAAAAGGAGCTTCAAAAATAAGAAAAGAGAGGGGAGGAAATGTAAAAAGAATATTTCCCCAAACTCAAAAGCATGAGTTTGCAGATTAAAAAGTCCCTCTGGGGGCATCTGGGTGGCTCAATTTGTTAAGTGCCTTCAGCTCAGGTCATGATCTCAGGTTCCTGCGATTGAGTCCCACTTTGGGCTCCCTGCTCAGTCGGGAGTCTGCTTCTCCCTCTCCCTCAGCTCCTCCCTCTGCCCCTGCCCTTGCTTGTGCTTTCTCTCTTTGTCTCTGTCAAATAAGTAATATTTAAAAAAAAAAAAAAAGTCTCTGAGTAGTCAACATGATGGCTGAAAACAGACCTCTCCCAAGGCATATGATCATAAAATATCAAGACAAAAGGGGGAACTGAAGAGATTGTAAGCTCCTAGGGAAAAACATAGGCCACATACAGATGATCAGGAATCAGAACTGCACTGGATTTCTCAACAGCAACTGGAAACTAGAAGATAATGGAGCAAAGCCTTTATAATTTGAAAACAGAAACTTACAATATAGAGTTCTAGATCTGCTAACCCATCAAGTGTCAGGGTTAGAATAAAGACTTGCTTAACCGGGGATCCCTGGGTGGCTCAGCGGTTTGGCGCCTGCCTTTGGCCCAGGGCGCGATCCTGGAGCCCCAAGATCAAGTCCCACGTCGGGCTCCCGGCATGGAGCCTGCTTCTCCCTCTGCCTGTGTCTCTGCCGTGCCCCGCCCCCTCTGTGTGTCTATCATAAATAAATAAATCTTTAAAAAACGAAAAACAAAAAAAAGACTTGCTTAACCATGTGGGGCCTGGAATACTCTCCCTCATAAATCCTTTCCTTAGAAAGATACTGGAGGATGTGCTCTCCCCAAATGAGGTGATTAGCAAAAAAAAAAAAAAAAAAAAAGGAAAATGTAGGTAGGATATGAGAAATAGGGGATCTGATATAGACAAGAGGTGGTTAGGATCCTCAGAATGGGGAAATGAAAGACTCCAACATAACATATGTGCCTTAGGCCCTACAGGGCAATTAGTCCAGACTGGAGAAGGTTAAGAAGGTTTTTTGGGGAAACTTCTATAAGACAAGGAAATTAACAGAACCTGATGCAACTGAATAGTTGGAAAAGCAATTAAGACAAATGGTACAGCGTCTGGGCTTCCATTAAGGACAAATACATGGAAAGCTAAGCAAACAGAAGAATGAGGTGGTGTTTATTACAAGGAAAACAAAGAGTCATACAGAGAAGGAAAGCAAACAGTATTCACACAGTCCTACTAGAACATTCAAGATAGATCAAAGCACAAGCATGACGTAACTATACTGGAAATGGGAGTGGGACATGGGGTGGGAAGTGTGTGTGTATGTGGTGGGAAAAAATATTAGCGTGCCATGTAGAGATATGGAATTAAGTGCCAAAGGAATCAGCTAAAAGAGGTGAAGGTGGTTGCATCTAGGGATGGGAAGGTGTAAAGGGAGGTGTATTAGGACTTCCTCTTTTTCCTAAGAAACTTTATCCAACTCTTTGTTCAACTTGGTGCATAGAATTTTGAAACAAAACAATTAAGAATAAAAGGGCTGGATGACGCGGTGCCAAATGGACCCCGAGGTCCCCCAAACTCTTTCTGCGTGCGTTTTGCTGCTACAACTGTTGAAGCTCCGGGAGAGTGGGCAGGGAAAAGGTACACGTTGGCTTGGCCTTGGCACTCCTGTCTTCTCTCCTGTCACAGCTCAGGGATGACAAAAGGAATGAACAGTCACAGCAGTGAGAGTTATTAGGGCACCGACCCAGATGCGCTTGTGTATAAATAAAAGATAAAACAACTCTTCTCAGAGGAAGTGCTTCAATACACAGAAGTACTCTTCCATGGTGCTGAGGAACAATAGAAGAGAAGGAGGAGAAATCCTAGCTGAGCCCGCCAAGAGGCTGCCAGGATGACATTTCCACTTCAGCCAGGGCCTGTGTTGAGAAAACAAGTCTGGCCCTTCGCAAGTTCAAGTCTGGCCCTAAGTAAGTTCTTCTGTGACCCTTCACACACTAATTTTTAATATGGCTGGCCAGAAAAATAATGAGGCCCTTTACATCATTATAGATTTCATCTTTATTACTTTATCCTTGAAAGCAGGCTATTAAATAATTACATTTTAGGTTAATGTTATTCTGACTTGAGATTTTATCACTGCCTCCTAATTCCCTCATTATTACAATTACCTAATCCCCACCCCCTCCCACGCCCACAACCACAATGAGCTAAGAGCGAAGGGCTGGCTGGGTAGATGCATTTAGCACACTCGTGGGGGGTGGGGCCTGTCAGTTTCTCTGAAAATTAGCAAGTGCTCAGGAGCCAGTTTGGGGCTGTGGACTTCCAGGTGGAACTGTTCCCTCGAAGACACCCAAGTCATCTAAATTACAGGGAGACAGAGCTGGCTATTGTGAGCGGAATCCCACAGATCACAGAGGATTGGTCAAAGGACCTGCTCCTCATCCTGCCTTGGCAGAAATTATATTTGTTACACTTTGTGTAGATTTCAGGTATATAGGAGAAGAAATTAAACTTGGGATTCTGGCAGAACCTGGCACCAGAGGACCCATGGGTAGGGGAGGGACGGCTCAGAAGGCAAATGCGAATGCAGAGGGGGAACCTCAAAGATAGACCATGGCAGCTGAAGGCAGCTAAGAGGTGTGGACAAGTCTGTGTGCTGCCCTGTGTGTGGCCACTTGGGCAGGAGGGATAGAGGGTGACAGACCAATGTGCACAAGACTGGCTTCATCAGAGCAGAAGTGGAGTGTGATGGGGACAAATCAGATGGCTGGAGAGGGCAATTTCCAGGGGCTGAGAAGGACCAAAATGACCTCTAGGCAGAGTGAGAGAGTCAGGAAGCCCATAGGATCTTAAAGAGAATGACTTTGCTTGGCTGCTGAGTCAAAGATCACTGTAGACTGAGGGAAGTCAAGAACAGGTGCTGAGCAGAATAAGTTTGGTCTATGGTCAGAGGGGATGAGCTAGGCAGCAGGTTTGCAGAGGCTGGAGAATTCTCCAGAGGTGTTACTGAATAGCTTTGAGGCAAGAGAGCTGTGCTTAAGCTATGTCCAGGGAGGTTGGAGGTGGGAGCAAGAAACTGAGGTCCTGTTCCACTGTAATCGGAACCCCCCCCCCCCCCATTATTGGTATGGTTTTGCATTTTAGGAATTAGTTAGGTTCTCTTAATTCCTTGAATAAGCCTATCTGTGTTTCTGATGAACCACAAAGCAAAGAAATTGCTTTATTCCTTGAGGAAGATGGAGGCAGAGGGGTATCTCCAAAGAACTTTTTTTCTTAAATTCGAGTGTGCATAAGAATTTCAGTTTGGAAGCAAAGCTTCAACGCACCACTAGGTTGCAAGCCGATAATAAAAAAATAAAAAAATAAAAAAATAAAAAAATAATTTTATTTATTTATTCATGAGAGCCACAGAGAGAGAGGCAGAGACATAGGCAGAGGGAGAAGCAGGCACCTTGTGGGGAGCCTGATGTGGGACTTGATCCCAGTACCCCGGGATCACGACCTGACCTGAAGGCAGCTTCTCAACCACTGAGCCACCCAGGTGTCCTGCATAAGAATTTCCTGAAGAGCATGCTGAAGCCTAGATGTAGAGAATGGTCACACATGGACAGGTATCCCTCTAGAGGTTTCATGCAGGAGGGCATGGGCCTGGAAAGGTCATGGAGATGCCTCTACCACTGGCAAATCATTCTCCCAGAGATGTAGCACGAGTGGCTGAAGTCAAGAGAAACAGAGATGTAGTTTTTTGGTGTCAGAATTAAGAGGCAGAAAATGGATAAAAGGTAAGTTAGGATATCCATTGGTTGGCGAACATTCTGCCACTTTTTTTTCAATATGACTTGTCCATAAATTGGATCCATGAAAAATCTTTTTTTTTCCATGAAAAATCTTTATGCACAAAAGTCACCTAGAAATATTACCGTGTACCACTTCATCAAAAAATGTATTAGCCATAAAAAAAATGAAATCCAACACGGATGGACCTTGAGGGTATTATGTCAAAGTGATGAAATAAAGTCAGAAACACAACTGGATGGTCTCATTTGTGTGTGGAATCTAAACAGAAACAAAATGAACTCGGGGTTATGAGGTTATGATCCTGATGTCCTGGGATTGAGCCCTTCATTGGGCTCCCTGCTCGGTGAGGAACCTGCTTTTCCCTCTCCCTCTACTTGTTGCTCCACCTGCTTCTGCTCTCTCATGCTCTCTCTGTGTCAAATAAATAAAATCTTAAAAAAAACCAACAACAAAAGAAAACGAACCCACAAAACTCAAGCAGAGAATACAATGGTGGTTGCTGGGAGGAGTGGAGTTGAGGGGTGGGTGAAATGGGTGACTGAGGTGGAGAGGTTATAAAATGAGTAAGTCACACGAGGGGGAATGTAATGTTACATCATGTTCACAGCATGTCAATAATACTGCGGTGTAAACATGAAAGTTGCCAACAGAGTAAATCTTAAAAGTCCTCACCACACAAAAATATTGGGGGGTACCTTTGTATGGAGAGGGATGGTACCTCAACTTACCGTGCTGACTGTTTTGCAACATGCATAATCATCAGATCATTAGGTTGTACATTTGCAATAAAAAAAATGCTACCTGTGAATTACACCTGAGTAAAAAAAAAACAAACAACAAAAAACTAAATACTCAGCACTTTCCCTTTACTTTTTTAAGATTTTATTTATTTGAGAGAGAGTGTGTGCATGAGCAGCGGGAAGGGGCAAAAGGAGAGGTAGAGAGAGAGAATCTCCAGCAGATTTCTCACAAAGTATGTGGGGCTCTATCCCAAGATCCTGAGACCATGACCTGAGCTGAAACCAAGAGTCAGACACTCAACCGACTGAGCCACGCAGGCACCCAGCACGTCTCCTCTTTAGACTGTGATCTCCTGGGGGAGAGGAATCACATCTGCCCCTAGCACAATGTCTGGCATGTTTGGGGCTCAACAAGTATTTGTCGAATTTATGAATAAATGAATAAAAGATGGAGGGAAAAAATGTGTTCTCTGAATTAATGCTGAATCCTAAATTATTCCTCATAAAATGTCAGATATTTGAGAAATTCACTTCAATTTCCTGCCCATGCCAAAATCTACGTAGGATCATTTGAAAAGCTAATCACTTCAGAAGCAATTCTACAATTTGTCAAAAGGGGAAAAAAAAGGCATCTAGTAAAATCCAGGTGCAGATTATGTGATGTAAATCCTTTTTTTTTCTTTGCTGGGTTTGGGGCGAAGGGGGGAAGCTAAACCAACAGGCATATTATGAAGCTTCTATCAAGCTCCAATTTTCTCTGCAGGTGCTTCAGTCACAACTGGGAAGGGATGTGACACCACTCTTAGGTTCACCTGTCATCCCAGCAGGCCTGAAATGGTCCTAATTCCCAAAAAAGAGATCTTCTCTTGGGAGGCTGGGTAATGAGGCAGATTTTTTGCTTCAGGATCCTGAGGAGTATTCTTCTTCCCCAAACATGTATCATCATTTGCTTGGTGACCTAGTTTCCTGATATTGGGGAGAGGTTAACTAAATCCTTTTCTTTTCTTTTTTTTTTTTTTTTGTGCTAAATCCTTTTCTTTGTTTTGTTTTTTTTTTTTTTTAATAAAAGGTAGGGACACCATATCCACCAGCCCCTCATGCGTGTCTGCTCTGGATCGAGTTATATTCAGTTGATGAGACGGGGCAGGTGGGGTATTGTTGGCAATAAAATAAAAAGGCTTTCTGCCTCCAAAATGTATCTGCTGCTCTGTCAGAGGAGGTCTCACCCAGACTCCCCAGGCTTACTAACCTGCTTGGGGAATTCTTGAGTTGAAGAACCTTTTTATCTATCCCATGTGCCTGCAATTCGTGGAGACCTTTTCTAGGCATGTTTGTAACCAGCATCCACTCCAGTGCAGTACCAGGGAAAATGTTACTGACCATCAGACAGACTTGTGGGTAAATACTAGAGTCTCCAATTATACAGATAATTTTAAAATTTTATTTTTTTTCACATTCACAAGCTATTCATTCTACTATTATTTTGGCACAGTAATAAAGTGGCTCTGTGATTCCTTCTACTGTGTAGAGTCTACATCCACTCCCATTCCAGCACGCACACTCCACCTTTGTCAAGTTTTGATCTCAGCGATCCCTTTTTTTTTTTCCTTTTTTTTTTTAAATAAATTTTTATTTATTTATGATAGTCACACACAGAGGGGGGGGGGGGCAGAGAGAGAAGCAGGTTCCATGCAGGGAGCCCGACGTGGGACTCGATCCCGGGTCTCCAGGATCGCGCCCTGGGCCAAAGGCAGGCGCCAAACCGCTGCGCCACCCAGGGATCCCTGATCCCTTTTTTTTAAGAGGTCTTGCATCTTTCTCGTTTTTGCCCTATGTACTTTGGCTGTTATTTACAACCTGATTCACTTTACCTTGCGATGCTGAGATGGAGTCAGCACACTACGTCCCTCAGGCTGCTCTGGCCAGAGAGGAGGGGGTAGGAGGGGAGAAGCCTTTGGTCCACCTCTTTCTCATTTTTTTTCTTTCTTCTTTCTGAGGGTAGTGTCTCTGAAGGCAGCTGTGTCTCTGCTGCTGGCCCAGCAATTTAGGTGATGTCCTCCTCCGATGTCCCTTCTCATAAGGTGCCAGCAGGTCCTCAGGTGGGGCCTCCTTCATGAGTCTAGGTTCCGTAAGGTGGCAGGGCGAATGCCCAGAGCTGCTGCCCACAGTCATTTACCTGGGTTTCTAGAGCATCGCCTTTTTACGTGTCCAGCTACAGTTGGTAACGAATTCTCTTTACTAAATTCTGTTTGAAATTCCAAGTGTGTTTTCTGTTTCCTTGACTGGATGCTCACTAATAAAACATTCCAGGATGGCGTTTTGAAAAAAACAATGAAGTCCTGCCCCTTATGGTGGAACTTATGGGAAGCTGCAAGGTGTTGAGTATGGAATCGCTGGATTATTTTAACAAATACTTTGATGGTGCTTGCTAGGTACCAGGGAGGTAATATACGTGCTTCCCCATTACTTTCTCAACTAATCTTTGTAACAATCATTTGGAGAAGCAGTAAAACAATCCACATTTCAGGGACGCCTGGGTGGCTCAGTGGTTGAGCGTCTGCCTTTAGGTCAGGTTGTGATCCCTGAGTCCCGGGATGGAGTCCCGGGATGGAGTCCCGCATTGGGGTTCCCGCAGGGAGCCTGCTTGCCTAACAACATTAGAGAGCTAGAAGGGGTGCCCTCACTGGTGGTTTATAATGAACATGCAAGACAAAGGCCTGGCTGGAGGTAATGAATGGTGGTGGTAATGGTCTGTCTGCAAGGTAGAAGTAACCAGACTAAGGACCATAGAAGCACAAAGAGTCTGGAGGAGTCAGATTCAATATCCAGCACTCACAGGAGGGCTCAGAATGATATCCTGCATCAGCAGGCAGCTGCCATGTGCACAGCAGATGCCAGAGGCAGATGCTGTCCCTCCCTTGAGGTTATGAGTAAGGATCTGGAATTACTAGAAAGTTCTGGCCACCCACCTCCTTTCCCCCTCATCTTGTAACAAATGTCCTTTCTTAACCTTACCTTTTCCACGGAAGATATAGGATTGTCTAAATCAAGAAGAAATGTATTTAACAAAAGTCTCTCCTCTATAGTCATGTAAAGATGTGGTGTCTACTTGAACGGCTGGAAATAAAAACTTGAGGAAGGAGCTATTTCAGGTCGCTTGTGGATTTCAGTCAGTATGTCATATTTTTAGTGTTTGAACACTGGGGCTCTAACATCTTGAGAAGCAAAAATCCTCACTTACAATCACATGGAGAAAGAAAAGGCAAAATGGATGAGGGAGAGTAGACCTCATGTGGGTGTTACTGAATTTCCATGAAAAGCATCATCGTCTCAAGGGCACGTGATCTGAAACGGGACAGCATGGGTGAGGGTGGCTGGTGCCTCGTGCTCAGTATCCATGCTATGCATGGAAACCATGGCTCCACTTGGCTGCCACTTGACCTCGGGAAAATGACTTGATGTTGTGAACATGCCTCATCTATAAACTGGAGATAATAAACATGATGACGACCTTACAGGGTGGCTGGGAGAATGAAATCACTTTGATGCATGTAAAGAACTTAACAGGGAACCTTAGTAAGGCCCAAGAATTAGCTATTATTATAGTTAGTAATATTATCAGATGATTTTGATGGTTTGAAGTACAAACACTGCTATGATAAAAGAGTTCCCATAGCCATGATGTTCTTTTATAAAAAGCGATTATTTATTTATTTATTTGAGAAGGAGGGGAGGGGCAGAAGGAGAAGGAGAGAGAGAATTTCAAGCAGACTCCATGCAGAGCGCAGAGCCCAATGTGGGGCTTGATCCCATGATCCTGAGATCATGACCTGAGCTGAAACCAAGAGTTGGATGCTCAACAGAATGCATCGCCAAGGCACCCTGCCATGATGTTCTGAATAAGCAACCTTAGCCAATGACTTTGAAAAAACGTCATGGGCAGGCATTCATATGAACCCACCACTTTGTCTAACAGAAATAATTTAGTTATTAAGCAGCAAAAAAGTCGCTCAGTTATGAGCCATAATTCATGTTAGGAAAACCGGGTCCATCAATCCTGCACAGCGCACACAGCAAGGACAAGACAGAAGGACAAGAGGCTGTTAGTGAAAGGATGTTAACGGTGGAGAGAATGTGAGGCTTGCGCCCCAGAGCGCTGTGTTCCAGTTAAATCCTACTGGTGCACCATGTGACCTTGTGGCAACGTGTCACAGAATGCACGTGTCT
The DNA here is from genome assembly GCF_003254725.2 of Canis lupus dingo. Lineage (NCBI taxonomy): Eukaryota > Metazoa > Chordata > Mammalia > Carnivora > Canidae > Canis > Canis lupus. Next base: position 88,557,039 of record NC_064243.1, read on the forward strand.
TTGCGTTTCCCTTTCCTTGTCTCTTAGACAAGTCTGTAAGGTAACGGGTCATTCCACCTCGGCTCCACCCCTCTCCTGGGTTTATGAGACTCTAACAGCAGGAAGAAAAGTACACAAAACAACAGTCAGATCCCCTGGGTCAGCCTCTGAGATCTATGACGCTGGACTCATCACTCCGGGAGACTTTGCAAGCTATCCCTCTACGTGCAAATGACCAGCAGTGTCTCCTCTGATACAATGGCCTTTCTTAGAACACTCCAAATGCCCCCAGGGTGAGCCACCTATTTGAAACAGTCACCAGTAAAACATGAGACCGGCCAGGGCAGCAATGAAGGTAAAGGCAGGTTTGACAGGGAAGCTCTACGTAAGTTGGGATGCAGTAGGATTCTCGATACTTATGCATGATCAGAGCACCAGCTTTGTGACCAATGGTGCAGGAAATCATGAGGGAAATTAATATTCATGAATGTAGTGGATTTCTGCTTTAGATTCTTCTTAATTTTGAGAAAAAACACACTGGCCATTGCATTTCTTAGAGCTCAATGTATGCCTTCTCTAAAAGAACAGAGCTCTTACAGGGAAAGAAGAATTCAAGGATCAAAAACTCAGAATTTAAATTGTACCATCTGATTGGGAAGGACAGACCCACAACACATTTTCTCCACTCCTACGAGCTGCGTGCTCTAACACTGATCTGCACAGTGGAAGTTCATGAAAACAGGTACGCCTGGTCATCAGGTTAAAAATATACTTTATTTTTTAAAGGATTTTATGTATTTATTTGAGAGAGAGAAAGAAGGAGAAGGGGAAGAGGCAGAGGCAGAGCGAAAAGCAGACCCCTCTGCTGAGCAGGGAGCCCGATGTGGGGCTTGATCCTAGAACCCTGAGATCATGACCTGAACCGAAGGCAGACGCTCAACCATCTGAGCCCCTCAGGCGCCCCAATATACACTTTAAAAATGCTATTTTTTGCTTCTTACTCAATTTTTGGAATATACTAAAAAAATTGAAAAGAACAGATTGCTATCAGAGTCTTTGCAGTGACAAAGAATAATCCCTCAAAAAGGGGAATAATTCAGAGACAGCAGTTTTCCCACTGCAATATATAATTTAGGTATGGAGACATCCCAGCACTAACCGACACCTTTCAGAGTGAAGGATTTTAAAAAGACTGACAGAATGACGACCACTAATGGAAGTATTTATGGCTGATTTAAGGGCAGGGATGTAGAGCTTAGAGTTGGAATGGAAAAAACAGGCCACCCCGCCTTAACAGAACAAAGATTCAAAGACAGAAAAACCTAACATGTGAATTATAACATCAATATTCAACTTATTCTCTTTCCAGGCTATTTGGATTAGGTTTTAAAACATAGTAGGCTGGAAGAGATTTAGAATAATGTTTGTTTATCATCTCCAGAGACTTCACATGGGTCTAGGAAGGCTCTAAAGGGAAAAAAAATGATGGAAAGTATGACAATTTTTTTTTCAGTTTGCTGGTAAGGCTTCCCTGTCGAACAACTAGGGTTGGGCATGGTGGGGCAGGTAGGGATACTGATTCCCAGGAGTTCACAGGCTATTAATTTCTTTTGAGCACCTCTGTGCCTTTTTAGCATCTTTTCCTTATGATTGCCCTAAGGCACTGGGTATGATCAGAGGCATGTCTTTGGCTTCTCTTCTATCTCCAGGCTAAAATCAGAAATGTCCAGGGGGGCAGGTAGGCAACATCTCAGGTGAACAAAGCAGAAGGTGGTGACTCAAAGGGCCTGTGCTTCTCCCCTCCAGCTGGTAAATGCTAAGCTAAGTGGGGCCCAAACTAGTGATTTTTCAAAAGGACCTGGGTATTTTAGTGAAACTGCTTGATTTTTAAATTATAGCTTATTTAAAAAACATTCTGGGGTTGGGACACCTGGGTGGCTCAGAGGTTGAGCGCTTGCCTTCTTGGCTCAGGGTGTGATCCTGCGGTCCTGGGATTGAGTCCTGCATCGGGCTCCCTGTAGGGAGCCTGCTTTTCCTTCTGCCTCTGTCTCTGCCTCTCTCTCTGTGTGTGTCTCTCATGAATAAATAAATAAAATATTAAAAGCAAAACAAAACATTCTGGGGTCACCAAAATGCTTTTTGTTGGCTTGTGGTTCATTGTCAGGGCACCTGCTTGATTGTGGCCAAGGCTGCAGGGCTGCTGGTGGCCAGTTTGGTGGTGTCATCCAGGGGTGATTTCCTGATGTCCAGTCCAGAGTCTTTTCATGGACTCTGTAAGCATCTAATTCCCTGTATTAAATCCCTTTCTTCCTAAGATAGAGCAGTTTCTTGTTCCTGTAACCAATCCCCGACCAGCAGCTGTGACATTCAAATTACAACTTGGAGATATATAATGCCAAGGAAGATTTGCTTTAGACGATTCACTTCAAAAAAAGAAAGGGAAAAATACCGCAGATAACACTAATGTTTTTCCCATCCAAACATATATGATAATTACTATCATCATGAATAAAAGTACCAAGAATTATGCCACAGCCTGGGAGCATGCAGTGCCCACACTGGCCAGGAAGGAGGCAGCTCCAGATGGTGAGGGACCTCATGAATACCCCAAAATTGAGTACTTCTGGCTGAGAGACTGAATATTGACCCACAACCGCTATCATTAAAAAGACCCAAAAAGCCCAAACCAAGCAAAAAATCCTTTTATTCCGGTGTTGAAAATTCTAGTAAATAATTTAACAGCATATCCAATTGTGCGCCCTGGATAATGAGAACAGTAGCAAACAGTAGGAAACCACCATGGCTTCACAAAGAATTGTTTTCGACCTTGTAAGAAACTTCCTATGACTTTCCAGCCGCTATTTATATTGGAGAACAAAACAACGGTGCTTAGCTCTACCACAGAAACAAGAAAGCTGTTGCTTGACTAATTTACATAACAAATTTGAATATTTAAGGTACACATTAATGTAAGGGATAGGTCACTTTAAATTCGATTCACCCAAGGAAGCTAACCAAATTTCTCTTACGGTTCAGATGAGCGGAATAATTTATAATGCAGCCTTATCTGGTGACCCTTCCAGCAGAGCTATCTAAGCAAAGCTCCATGAAGATCCATGGCTCACCCTGCCATCTGTTTCACTTCTCCAGGCCGAGGCTGGCTGCCTCCTCTGCTACGCCCACCCCACTATGTCTCTAGCAGAGAAGGAAGAGAATGGCAACAGAAAATGATTTCTCCAGAAGCCCCAATGACCACACGTTAACTTGCCAAAAGAACAAGCTAGAATCTATAAACATATATGTTACAAATGAGTCTACCATCTTGAGTCCTCTTTCTGCAAGTGAGCCAGGCTGCATCCCTAGGGGTAGAAGATGACTTACGGTGTAAGAAGCACTTTGCCTACACAAATGTGATCTTGATTCTCAAGAGTTGGATTTTTAACAAGAGCTAGTCCATAATTTAATAGATAATTATCAAGAACATATATAGTAGACCCTGCCTGGCAAGTGGGACTAGTTACAGAACTGCACATATGGAAAGAGAAAAAAGTCAAACAGCTAAGCCCACAGACAACATTGTGGTCCTTTTGTAAAGATATCATCTTCTATTATTAAAATCAACGTTTGACAGTGTTTTGTTTAAAAAGCACACATATCTAATAATACATTCTCCATTTAAGAAATTACAGTAGTCCTCATCCAACGCTCAAATCTTAAATCATTAAATGTGTGAGAGTCACTGGATTAGCTGCCTATGGCTGCTGTAAGAAAGGATCATGAACTGACTGGCTGAAAATCACACAACTTATTATCTTGCAGCTCTGGTGGTCAGAGTCCTAAAGTTCAAGGTGTTGGAAGAGCTGGCTTCCTCTGTGAAGGCTCCAAGGGAGCATCTGTTTCCTTGCCTTTTCTGGCTTCTAGAGGCTGCCTGCACTTCTCGGCTCACCACCCTGTCCTCCACCTTCAATGCCAGGCATGTGGCACCTTCCAAGGTATCTCTGTCCTCTGCTTCTGAAATCACTTCTTTTTGTCTGACCCTAATCTTCTGTCTTCCTCTGACCAAAACTCTGTGCATAATCAGATTTTACTGCTTGAGGACAGACTGGCATACTGTTAAGAATTTTTAGGAAGGACACATTTAATGTAAACACTTCTTAGCTTCCCTGTGGGTTTGAATTTGGTGTGACTCCGTGATCTATGAAGGAACATAAGGATAAAGTTATCTACTGCCTGAGTATTAAAAAAACTATATATATATATATTTTTAGACCCTGTGATTTCATTGAGACAACCTAAAAAAATTCAAGACACTTTTCCCATCTCAGGATCTTTAATCACATTGGCAAAGTCTCTCTTGCTATATGAGGTGACACTGTCATGGGTTCCAGGGATTAGGACAAGGGACAACTTTGAGGAACCATCTGCCTACCACAGTTACTAAGGCCATGCAAATAGAAAGAGAATATTCAAAGGTCTTTACAGTTATCTGCAATATTAACCAAGAGTACTTGCCAAAAAAAAATCCATTCCTAAGAAATTATTAAAAGAAATACGATGAAAGGTCTTCTTCCCTAGAACCAAGTATATAATTTCTATAGGACATAATGATTAACTGTGGAGAAAAATAATGAGGGTTTTCCCCTGGATGTGCTTGCTTCTTGCCACAGTAAAAATCAAGCATGTTCTCTCTTTCTCTTACTTATAGGGCAGGTGATAGTCCCATCTTGGTTGCCAGGGACAGCATATTCTAATTCAGAGATACTTGTCTAGCTGTGATGCTGATGTAATAGCCAGATTGGTAATATGATCATGCTAAGTCTCACCTGTTTGAATAGAGCGCAGTCCTGTCATGTGGACAATGTTCATCGACATATAGGGAAGAAGACGAAATGGTGGTTGCCAAGGAAGCAGCTTCAAACAGTGATGGGGTGCTAGGCACCAGGTCTGGCCTGTGTCGGGATCCCAGTGCTGGGTAACAGAAGCACAACACATACTCGTGAATCTCTGCAAAAAATGGTGCTCTAATATGTGTAATAATTTAAATTGACTCCAAAGCATTCATTTTACATTATCAGGTTGCAAATTAAATTATGAATTCACTTCACTCTTCCGAACTGCCGCAGACATGTAAAATAGCTTCTTGCAAACAGGTTAACCAGAAAGGAAATGGCATTAATTTACAAAATGGCTTATGGAAATGACATTATGAATGTTCTTTTAAAACCTAATAAAGTGATTTACTGTTTCAAAAGATGATATAAAATGCTTGTAGGAGCTTAAGGAGATAATTCGACAGAGATTAACAAGATGATTGGCAAATGTAGAGACACACAGGGAACCTGCTTTCCCTCCCTAGGATATGCATGTATCTATCATTCTCAATTTAGATCTAAGTGCTCAGACTTTTTAACAGCCAGGGAACAAATGCTTCCCAGACTAACAGCCAGCTATCTCTTAACCCCTTTTGTGCCCATACACATCTTTGAGCATCATCCACGGCTCCTCTTGGCCTCATATTTTAAGAGCCAAGGCTGCCTTTTTAAAAATGAAAAAACTGGGACGCCTGGGCGGCTCAGTGGCTGAGCCTCTGCCTTCAGCTCAGGGCGTGATCCTGGGGTCCCGGGATCGAGTCCTGCATCAGGCTCCCTGCATGGAGCCTGCATCTCCCTCTGCCTGTGTCTCTGCCTCTCTCTCTCTCTCTCTCTCTCTCTGTGTCTCTCATAAATAAATAAATAAAATCTAAAAAAAAAAATTAAAAAAAAATGAAAAAACTCCCATTTCCTTTATAAAATGTAGGTGCTTGTGAAAGTGTTTACGCAGGGAAGCAGAATAGTCAAGGCTGAACAGGGACCCATGCCTACTCTCTCTGTGTCTGGTGGATTCTTTCTTTCTTTTTTATTCGGAGATCATTTTTAATCATCCCAAACTCAAACGGTGGACAAGTTGGTATCCCTTATTGCCCAGCCTGTCAGAGACAGTGTTTTAATGACAGATCTAGTCACCAAGAACAGAGTTGCTTTAAAAATACACATGCAAGGAGCACCTGGGTGGCTCAGTGGTTGAGCATCTGTCTTCGGCTCAGGTCATGATCCTAGGGTCCTAGAATCAAATCCTGCACTGGGCTCCCTGCAGGGAGCCTGCTTCTCCCTCTGCCTATGTCTCTGCCTCTCTGATAATAAATAAATCTTAAAAAAATACACTTGCAAATCCCCAGTGATAGAACACTGTGGACATAATAGTTGTGGATGAGTCCTGTCCTTCAACTTCTGTAGCTCGGCTCAAACTAATTTTTTTTTTAACCTAGGGAGGTATTTGATTTTTAAATTTTTATGAAGATCTAATTAACATATAACATCATATTAATTCTAGGTGTCCAACATGACAATTTCAAACACATACCGATTGTGAGATGATCATCACAGTTCAGGGAACATCCATCACCACATAGTTACAATGTTTTTTTTCTTGCAATGAGAATTTTTAGCAACTACTCTCTTAGCAACTTTCAAATATACAGTAGACTGCTGTTAACTAGGGATGCCTGGGTGGCTCAGCAGTTAAGCATCTGCCTTTGGCTCAGGGTGTGATCCTGGAGTCCTGGGATGGAGTCTCACAATTGGCTCCTCGCAGGGATCCTGCTTCTCCTTCTGCCTGTGTCTGTCTTTCTCTGGGTCTCTCATGAATAAATAAATAAAATCTTAAAAAAAAAAAGACTGCTGTTAAAGTCACCATGCTGGACTGTGGATTTCTTTAATCATTCCCCTAAACGAAACTAAGACAGATGATAATAAATACAATATAACTTCAAGGCACTTCTAGTATTCCTTTACAGGCTCAAAATTATGTATTTTTAGGAAGTGTATGAATGGAAAACAGTCTTAATGGGCACTATGGCATGAGTATGAGGTTTTGGATTTGGGGTTTGAAGAGGTGTAGATGGAGGGGTGGAACGCGGCATAGAGGGAAAGGGTAAGGACAGAAGGGCTGGACTCTGGACCAGGAGACTGGACACACTTTAAAATGTGTGAGAGGGTGCAGTTCTGCCTTCGATTCAGGTCAAAATAAAGAATTGCCATGATGAACAACAGATGGTAATCATATAAAAACATAAGTCACAAAAGTGCTCTACATGCAAAAATTAGAAAGGCTTCAATGTAATATGACAGCTGGCCAGTGATCTTTAATATACTTGATCCCACCTTCTAATTAAATACAAAGGAAAATATTGAAATGTTATAATACTGAAAAGTGCATCTGAAAAATAACCTCCCATCAGAGTCTAATAAATTGCTAGTCAACATAAGGCAGATGGAGCTAAATTAGAAAGGCTCATGCAGACTCTAGTCTTGACTTCATAAACCAGAGGCTACCTGAGTGATACTATACAGAGATACATGATCTGTCCAGGGACTTGGGCCAGACTGAGGAGCTGACCCCCAATCTTTTAGGAATAGCTCTTTGAAACAGAGAGCTGTTTCCTCAAGCTCCTATATCTTTCGTTTTTTTTGAAAAACAAAAAACAAAAATACCTAGCATGGTAGACAGAACTCTAGGATGATCCCCAGTGACCTGCACACTTGATCATCTCCCTTTGAGTGTGGGTGGAGCCAGTGAATATGACAGGACTTCTGTGATTACTGTATCTTACACGGCAAAAGAAATTTTGCAGATGTAATTAATATTACTAGTTAGTTAACTGTGAGTTGGTCAAAGAGAATACAAGGGGAGCGGCTGGCCTAGTCAACTGAGGCTTTGAAATCTGTGTCTGAAGGTCAGAGATCTGAAGTGGGAGAAAGACTGACTGGTAAGAAAGTCTTTTTTTTTTTTTTTCTGGTAAGAAAGTCTTGAAGATGCAGCAGGCTGCCTGGTAAGGAATGTGGATGGTCTCAGGGGGCTGGACGTAGTGCGCAGCTATCAGACAGGAAGGTATGGGCCCTCCACCCTACAACTACAAGGAAGTGAGTTCTGCAACCACGTGATGACCTTGGAGGAGGCTTCTTCTCCAGCACCTTCAGATGAGAATGCAGCCCAGCTGACACCTCGACCCCAGTTTCTGAGACCTGATGAGCCATGCCCAGAGAACTCAGGTGAGCCTTGCCAGATTTCTGACTTACACACGGTGGACTACTAAATGGAAGTTCTACTAAGCTTCTGACATTCTGGTAATTTGTTACAGGACAACAGAAAATGGATACAATCCAGAGACATGGATGATGACACAGAAGAGAGGATTAAAAACTAGAGGGGAATTAAGGGAATTTGGTGATGATGTGGTGCCTATGTAAAGGGAAGCCCCCAAGTACAGAGCATTCTAAGAAGGCTGAACCTTGTAGCAAACTTTGTACATATAGAGAGCTGTCCAGATAAACTCATTTTATAATAGTATGTTAACATTTTCAAAGAATATGCTCAGTAGGTTTTTCTTTGATCTTCAGATGCTTTTCTGGGTGAAGTACCTTTAAAAATGAAGCAATGGGTGGAATAAGTCATCTGTGAAAAAAAGTACAATATGTGCCCTACTTCCCATGTCTGCAGACTTTCTGGAAGTTATGTAGTGTTTATATTAATACCCTTTCCCTCCCCACAGATGAATGACTGGACTTGCTGCTTTAACTCCAGAAGTTATATGGTGCATATGACCTGTAAGTTTAACTAATACTGTTTAACAATCAGTTAATCCTATTTCCCAGACTACAGACACCTTGCAGTTTTATAGGTGCTCTGAGAAGACCAGGCAGTATGGTAGGGGAGATGCTGGTACAAGGGCAGCTTAGGGCAAGGGGCAGAAACGGCAGCCATCAGCCCCGAGAAAGGAGCAAGTCATTAACTCCTTTGTCAGAATCACTGAATCTGGGTCTTAGCTGGTTTCTTGGAAGATGAGAAAGAAACTAACCCAACGTGGTACACGTGGATAAGCTCTGCAGAAGGGAACACGAAGAACACCTGACTATAATGACTCTGGGGGAAAGGAAAGCTCCAGAAGAAATCTAATCTAATCAAAGTAGAAGAAATTTTCAGGAAATGTTGGGATTCCCAAAAGAATATACTGATTAAAAAAAAAAAAAAGTCTAAAATGTCACTTCCTCTCCTAGGATTAGAAGAGGAAAAAAATAAAAACCCTCATGACCAACTCGACAGACAAGGAAAAGTATGTGATAAAATTCAACACTCATTCTTGATAAAAAAAACTTTTAGCAAACCAGAAATAAAAAGGAACTTCCTTGACCTGATTACAGTGATCAAATACAGTAAACTTCTTTCTCAACAGTGAAACACGAGAGGCATTCCCTTTAAAATCAGGACACGGCAAGATTGCCTGCAATCACCACTTCCATTCATCATTGTTCTAGGAGTCCTAGCTGGCAGGTAAGGAAGAAAGGAAAAAGAAGAGAGGTCTACACAGTAGCAAGAAACAGCCAGAAAACCCAGACCTTAAAAAGACACTATTTGAAGGATGCCTGGGTGGCTCAGCGGTTGAGCGTCTGCCTTTGGCTCAGGTCGTGATCCTGGGGTCTTGGGATCGAGTCCCATATCGGGCACCCAGCGGGGGGTCTGCTTCTCCCTCTGCCTGTGTCTCTGCCTCTCTTTCTCTGTGTCTCTCATGAATAAATAAATAAAATCTTTTAAAAAACCCACTATTGAAAGGATAGAAAATACATGTCTGTGTCTCTCTATCCATTTGAGAACAAATCTAACAAAAGGGAGATGTATATGACAAGCAAAAGGAAAATTATAAAACTTTTATTAAATTCATTAAAGACCTAAATAGATGGATAATTCATTATTACATTGTGTATATATGTGTATATACATATATATACAATGCATATGTGCATTTAAAACATATACACACACACTGTACACATACCAAGAACAAAGTCTATAGTAAAAATACAAAAACGTGCAGATTTGTTACCTCCTGATAGTGGGGTTAGGGTTCTTTATTTCTAAATATCTTAGTACATCTTCCAGCTTTTTTTTTTATTATCAGCCACATATATTATTTATGCATTTAAAAATTTGTACTATGTCATACTGTAAATATCCCTTTGAAGTTAATAGATTTTATTTCTTTTTTATTTTTAAAAGATTTTATTTATTTATTCATGAGAGACATTGAGAGAGAGTCAGAGATATAGGCAGAGAGAGAAGCAGGCTCCTCACAGGGAGCCTGATGTGGAGCTCGATCCCAGCACCCTGGAATCATGCCCTGAGCCAAAGGCAGGTACTCAATCACTGAGCCACCCAGGTGCCCCTCTTTTATCTTTTTTTAAAGTCAGTTCTGTGCCCAAAGTGGGGCTTGAACTCACGACTCTGAGAGCAAGAGCAGCACGCTGTACTGACTGACCAGCCAGGTGCCCCCGTATACCTTGTTTCTTAGAGCAGGTGTGTTCTAATTGTTCTACTCTGAGTCTATATCACCTATAGAAGCAAAATCAGAAGGACTTTTTCTTCTTTTCTCTTTTTAAAAAAGTTACATGTTTTTACCTTCTTCGTCAAGGCTGCTGAAACTCTGCCCCTCAGTCAGCAAGTCACGCTTCTCATCCTTCCATTCCTGGCTAATTGAAGACACGATCTCTTGAGAGGTTGCCTTCAGGGCAGCGATGGAGTTGCAACGCTTTTTAGAAGGTGAGGCCTTCAAGGCTAGACAGGAAGGAAAAAGGAGAGACAAAGACACTTACTGTTAAACCACATTAATTTTTTTTATTCAATTAAGACTTCTTCTTATTAACATAGTTGTCATTATTTGAGCAGAAAGCAAGGCACTTTGTTTTATATATGTGAGGAAAGGGAGACAAAACTGTTTTGGCAATTTTAGTCGTCCACAATGACTTTGACTTCAATGAGAAGATCCTAGAATGTGCGTGAACTGGAATACGCATCCAGAGTTTGAAGTCAAGTCTCACCCACCCGAGGTGAAATTTAAACGTTCTATTGCTGAAGGACACTTTTTTGGCCGCCAAGCAATGTTTTTCTAGGGCTGGGAGGAGGTTGGGTGGGTTGGTAAATGCAGATGGTAAAGCAAGGAGAATTCTCATGACCCTGGTTTTATTAACTTGGGGACTGGGAATTTCTAAACATGCCAATGTTTAATCTGAATCTTATACTCATGAAGCCCAATTTAGCCAAAGTCACTTCTGGTTGCTTTTTGCTTTTAAAGTGACTTTCCACTGAAATTTCCTGCCCTCTGGATCCTTTCTAGGTCACGGCTATGTCAGATGTATAATGTATCATTCAGGCCTGACCTTTGTCCCAACAGCATTCTACAACCTCGGCAGTGCGCTGGGGACCTGGACCATGGCAAATGGACCTCATCGTCAATCCTGCTTGCCAAAGGCTGTGCCTTTACCAATGATGCGTCTGTGGAAGGGGCTCTGGCAGCAGCCAGACTGTCCCTATTCCTATGCAGTCCCTGCTGCAATAATTCTTGGCTTAACACCGTCAGAGAATTTCCTTGGAGGGGAAGGAGTGAGGGAGTCGAGGCTTGTTTGTGCTCTCCCTGAACTTGTTTTTGGCAGTCTCTCTCTGCCTTTGAAGGTGTGCACACTGGGGCCACCTGAGCGCCGATGGACTAGAGTAATCGTGTCTGGCCTTGGGAAGCTCAGAGCTTAGATTGCCAAGCTCATCTGGGGCCTCCCAGATGAGCTCTTGCAAGAGCTCAATTGGACAAGGACTCTGGGACACACAAGCAGGGAAAGAAGAGTGGGCAATCTCTCCACTCAAAGAGAAGGGAAAGTGTATGTGTCCTGTGAGCAGTCTTACTACCATAGTAATATCATCATCATCATAACTAACATCTGGAGAGAGCTTTAGGTTTTGGAGGTCAACATTCAACCACCATGTGGCTATCTGGGGGACGTGGGCCACCCTTCTATAGGTCTAGAAACTGAGACTGGGAAAGTTTTGACTTGCTTGAGATCACAGAGCTAGAACTCATGAAACCCCAGCCATCCTTCTAGAGGATTCCACCTTCCTGGCTGATGCGAGGGGGAGAAGAGAGAAAATCAGAGCTGTTTTTTGACGGGAAAGCATTGTGAATGTTTAAAAATCTATCAAAATGGATTTTTTAAAAAAAGATTTTATTTATTTATTCATAGAGACACACAGAGAGAGAGGCAGAGACACAGACAGAGGGAGAAGCAGGCTCCATGCAGGCAGCTTGATGTGGGACTTGATCCTGGGTCTCCAGGATCACACCCCGGGCTGCAGGCGGTGCTAAACCACTGAGCCACCAGGACTGCCCCCAAAATGGATTTTAATGGAAAGTAAATGGACTAAATAAGTCATATTTTCCTTAACTCCTAATCCTATCAAAACAGTGGTGACACCTGCTTTCCAGGCTTCTGCTTCAACATTGTTTGCTTTTATCTTATTTTTATTTTTTTTTAAAGATTTCATTTATTCATGAGACAGAGAGAGGCAGAGACACAGGCAGAGGAAGAAGCAGGCTCCCTGCGGGGAGCCCGATGTGGGACTCGATCCCAGGGCCCCAGGATCACGCCCTGAGCCAAAGACAGACGCTCAACCATTGAGTCATCCAGGTGCCCCTCTATCTGCTTTTATAAACTCTCACCCTTTGTCTTCCAATATAATATTTTAAAACTTTTAAGTCAGAGGATTTCAAATATGGCTCGGGGACTACTAAAGGCCCCTGAGACCCTTTAGAAGGTCTACGATGTTAAAACTATTTTCAAGGGTGCCTGGCTGGATCCAACTGGTACAGCAAGTGAGGCTCTTGATCTTGGGGTTGTGAGTTCAAGCCCCATGTTGGGGATAGAGCTTACTTTAAAAAAACTGTAAAAAAACTATTTTCATAATATCAAGACATAATTTGCCTTTCTCACTCTTAAGAGTTTTTAGATGCCACATGTCCTCTTGCCATAGACTGAATTCAGGAGCAGATGTGAGAATCTAGATGTCTTCTATGAACCAGCGTTGGGGATTGGAAAAAATGTAAAACGATGCCACTTTCTCACTAAATTGTTTTATTTATTTATTTATTTATTTATTTATTTATTTATTTATTTATTTATTTATTTAATTTTTTTTTTTTACTAAATTGTTTTAGAAAAGTATTACTTGTCACAATTACTTTTTATGTGAATTTTTAACTTTTTGTTGAAAATGGCTTTTTTTAACATGCATATGTTTTTAAAGTTACTACTTTGTGAGAATTAATGAATATTTAACATTTTCCTCAGTGTTAAATTCTAATATGGGAAATATTGCTAGAGAAACAGCCCACATGCCTGCAAGCCTTTTGAGGTCCTCAACCATTATAAAGAGTTAAAGTGGCCGTGAGACCAAAAGTTTGGAGCACTATACAGATCTTCGGTCAATGCGGATTTTCTAAATTGAGAAACAGCTAGGATGAAAAGAATGTTGGCAGCGGCAGGGAAACGTGAACCAGGGGAAGATACTCCGAGAACTGGGTGTCCTTGTGGTTCACAGTAGAGGAAAGGCCAAGAGCTATTAAAAGAAATAGGTCTTTGTTTGCTATCCGCCTCACACAGGAGGAGGAGCAAGGAGGACCAAAATGGAACCCCTGCCAGGGCCACATGGTACCTCAATGGTGAATCTTCCTTAAAGGAATTATCTGACACTCACTCCTGGGATGAGGATTCAATTTTGCAAAAACTGAAGGCCACAGGGACTTCTCTTGATTGGATAACCTCAAAAAATGGTTTGGGTTGCTGGTCACTTTCTTTCATGCTGCAGACACTTCTGGATTTGTTTTTGACTAAACGGTGTCTGGCGATAAGGATCCTGTGTCCATTTTTAGCCCTACATTCTGCCATTTACCTGCCTCTGTATTTTACTGCTTTTTAGCACATCTAGCTGCTATTCCTAGAACCTACCATGTCTATTCCTACCCCTGGGCCTTTGCACATGTTATTTTTGTGACTTCAGATGTCCTTCTTGCTCCTCTTCCTAATGAATGCTAGCTTTTATTTTTAGGACTTACTTTATTCTCACTCTGAAGCTCTCTTGTGGAAGAATTGGTCTTATTTCTCTCTGTGTACTTACAGTAGTGTATATAAAAACTCTACTAACAGTTGCTTCATTAGATTATAAATCTGTTACATGTTCTCATCATTGACCCAAAAATTACTGAGGGAGGAACTAATTAATTATAAAAAATCTTCCTATATTATTCATGCTTAGTATAGTGTTAGGTACATTACAGGTGCTCAACTGTTGGTTGAATGAATGCATTATTTTCTGAAAATCTTACAGCAGTTGATTTTTACCACATGAATGTACTGTTCCTTTCAGGAAGCTAAGTTTCAGTGCTTTAGATACATTATCTGGGTAGAGATTTCAGTGAGGTTTCAACATTATGATGACTAATATTTCTAGAAAAAATTATACGATTTTGCAGACATTATTACATTGCCAGTATGACTCAATTCTGGGGTGGAATGTAAGGATTTAGTAAGACTTAAAAAGGTAATTTGAAAGAAGAAACTTGAAGACTTGGGACTGTTTTCTTGGGGGTAGAAGCAGGGAGGAAAAGTTTTTACCTACAAAGAAAGTACGCTTCTAAGCATTAAGAGCTTTAAAATAATCACAGTTGATAAAACATCTTAAAATTATATATTTTTTTCAGTTTTTAGAATAAAAAATTTATTATTGAAGTATAACTTACATACAATGTTACATTAGTTTCAGATGTATAATATATTAGACAATTCCATACATTACTCAGTGCTCACCACAGGAAGTGTAATCACCACCTGTCACTACATAATATTATTGACTATATTCCCTGTGCTGTACTTTTCATCTCTATGACTTACTTTATATCTTACAATTTGTACCTCTTAATCCCCATTATCTGTCTCGCTCATCCCCCCACCTATGTCCCCTCTGGCAAACAGCAGTTTGTTCTCTGAATTTTAGGGTCTGTTTGTTCATTTGTTTTGAGAACAAAACACTACATATAAAGTGAAATTATATGGTATTTATCTTATTTCACTTAGCATAATATCCTCTAGGTCCATTCATGTTATTGCAGATGGCAAGATTCCATCTTTTTTATAGCTGAATAATGTTCCACTGTATACAAACACCACATCTTTTTTTATGCATTCATCTATAGATGGACACTTGGCTGCTTGTATGTCTTGGCTATTGTAAACAATGCTCCAGTAAATAGAGGTGCAAGTATCTTTCTGAGTGAGTGTTTTCATTTTCTTTGGGTAAATACCCAGTAGTGGAACTACTGGATCATATGGTATTTCCATTTTCAATATTTTGAGGAACTGTTTTACACAGTGGCTGCACCAGTTTGGATTCCACCAACAATGCATGAGGGCTCCCTTTTCTCCACATCCTTGCCAACATTTGTTATTTTTTGTCTTTTTGATGCTAGCCATTCTGACTGGTATGAGGGGATATCTCACGACAGTTTGATTTGCATTTCCCTGATGATTAGTAATGCTGAGCATCTTTTCATATGTCTGCGGGCCATTTACATGCCTTCTTTGGAAAAATGTCCATTCAGGTCCTCTGCCCATTTTTTTTTCTCTGCCCATTTTTATTTATTTATTTATTTATTTTCTCTGCCCATTTTTAAATCAGATTTTCTTATGTGTGTATTGAGTTGTAGAAGTTCTTTATATTTTGGATATAACTCCTTATCAGATGTAAGCAGATCATTTGCAAGCATCTTCTTCCATTTAGTAAGTTTCCTTTGCTGTGTACAACCTTTTTATTTTGGTGTAGTTCCAGGAGTTTATTTTTGCTTTTGTTTCCCTTGCCTGAGGAGAAACATCCATAAATATTTTACCTAGGGTGATATCCAAGATAGTACTGCCTTTATTTTCTTCCAGGAGTTTTAGGAGTTCAGGTGTCACATTTGAGCTTTTAGTCCATTTTGAGTTTATTTTTGTGTATAGCGTAAGAAAGTGACCCAGCTTCCTTTGTGTATAGCTGTCCAGTTTTCCCAACACTACTTGTTGAATAGACCATCTTTCCCCCGTTGTATATTCTTGCCTTCTTTGTCATAGATTAATTGATCATACAAGTGTGGGCTTATTTCTGGTCTCAATCCTGTTCTATTGATCTATGTGTCTATTTTTGTGATGGTACTATCTTGTTTTGATTACTATAGCTTTGTAGTATATCTTGAAATATGGGATAGTGATATCTCTAGCTTTGTTCTTTTTCAAGAGTGTTTTTAGCTATTTGGGGTCTTTTGTGGTTTCATACAAATTTTAGGATTAGCTCTTTTAGTTCTGTGAAATTACTGTTGGTATAATGAGAGGGATGGCATTAAAGCTGTAGATTGTTTTGGGTAGAATGAACAATTTAACATCAGTTCTTGCAATCCATGAGCATGGAATATCTTACTATTTATTTGTGTCATCTTTAATTTCTTTCACTAATGTTTTATAGTTTTCAGAGTACAGGTACTTCACCTCCTAAGTTTATGTCTAGGCTATTTTATTATATTTGGGGTAAGTGTAATTGGCACTTGGTAATTGGTGATTTAAAATATTTTTAAATTTCTCTTTCTGCTACTTCGTTATTATTGTATAGAAATGCAGTGAATTTCTGTGTCTTAATTTTGTATCCTGTGACTTTAATGAATTCATCAATCAGTTCTAGGAGCTTTTTTGTGTAATCTTTGGGGTTTTCTACATATAATAGTATAATGTCATCTGCCAATAGTGAATGTCTGATGTCTTCCTTGCCAATTTGGAAGCCTTTAATTTCTTTTTCTTGTTTGACTGCTGTGGCTATGACTTCCAGCATGACACTGAATAAAAATGGTGAGAATGGACATCTTTGTCTTGTTCCTGATCTTAGAGGAAAAGCTCTCATTTTTCACCATTGAGTATAAGGTTAGCTGTGGGCTTTTAAAATATGACCTTTATTGTGTTGAGGTACGTCCCCTTTAACCCTACTTTGTGGGAAGTTTTTATTACGAATGAATGTTGTACTTTATCCAATGCTTTTTCTGCATGTATTGAGATGATCATATGAATTTTATCCTTTATCCATATATATGTATGAATAAATCTATGTCTATAAAAGATTTTATTTATTGAGTGTGTGTGTGTTTGAGCATGTGAATAGGGAGGAGCAGAAAGGGAGGGAAAGGAGAAGGAGAGAATCCCAAGCAGACTCTGTGCTGAGCATAGAGTTGAGCATGGAGTCTGCTATAGGACCAGATCTCATGATCCTGAGATCATGACCTGAGTTGAAGCCAAGAGTCAGATGCTCAACCAACTGAGGCACCTAGGTGTCTCCTAAATGGACCTTTAATATGATTTTTATTGTATATATTATTCCATTAAATTGTACCATAATATATTTAACCAGTATAATACAGGGTTGGACTTTTAGGCAGTTTCTAATTTTTTCCACCACAAAATAGGACTCTTATGATTATGGCCTCAAATACCCAATGGGATACTTAACTCTAATTACTAAGTCATCACAGATTTGGGGAGATAAGTAGTCCAAACCCTGCTAATAAATATCTTGCAAAGATACACACAATAAGATCAATGAGTAAGTGCTACAAGTTACAAAAATTCCTAAGAATCTTACCTTGAATTTTCTTGAAAACTCTGGAATTCATAAACTTTAGAAATCTGTCAGCATAAAAGCTTGGTCGATGAACTGAAACAGTGTCCTGAAAATACAAATCAAGTGTCACAGGTTTACCTTTCACTTCATTTCAAGCTAAAAGAAAGATCTACCCATTTGGTTCTCTGTTAGCCAATGTCCTTAACCAGAAGGCATGGATGTTGGCAGCCGGAAAAGAGCAACACCCTGTGACCTGTGGTGCCTGGGAATCAGGCTGGGGAAGCAGGCATAAGACAATATGAGCAAAGATCCTAGATATTCATGATAGAAGAGACTATGAAGAGTGGCACGGGACAGCTAACCATGCTTTTTATAAAGCATAACGGCTGATCCTCATTCCACTGGCTGCCATGTGGGGCTTTTAAATGCTTTTTACATACAGGCAACCAGTGTTTCTAGTGTCATCTAAAATGAAGGATAACGCTTTCAGTCGGGGACAAAAATTAGGGACATAAACAAGCAAAAGAACACTAACGTAAGAGTGAAAAAAGTGTGGTTTTGCCTCATAGTAATCAGGTGCACAGACATAGAAGATTCCTTGGGGACAAGGCTGACTGATGAGCTCCGTTATGCTGAATTCTCTACTAATTAGATAGAATTGAACTGAATTGAATTGTTAACTCAATTCTCTCGTGCTTGGCAGGAGTCTTCAGGACTGAAGGGGCATTTTATTACAAACCCAGGAAAGGAGATGGAGGAAGAAGCTAATTCTACATGTTTATTCAGTGATCACGTATTTATTGTTTAAGATAACATTTCTAGAAATAGTAAACGTTCCCTTTTGATGCTAAGATTGTGGACTTAAATAAAAAAAAGTTCTGAAATTTCACTTTTATTATTTTTTAAAAATTGTATTTATTTGACAGAGAAAGAGAGAAGGAGGGAGGGAGAGAACAAGAGTGAGCCTGAGCATAAGCTGGGGGAGCAGCAGGCAGAGGGAGAAGCAGGCGCCCCACTGAGCTGGATGTGGGACTCGATTCCAGGATCCTGGGATCACAACTTGAGCTGAAGGCAGACATTTAACTGACTGAGCCACCCAGAGGCCCTGAAAATTTAAGTTTAGATGGTATAAACCGCCTGCTCTGAGTTTGGAAGAAGCAGCCCACATTGGACCAAAGGTCTGGAGACCTGTTTCTGGTGTTAGTTCTAACTTTAATAAGCAGTGTGATCCAGGAAGAAGACAGTGTCATGGTGTCTCCATCTTTTTTTTTTTTTTTTTTCATCTGTGAAATAGGGTGTTACGGGAGGCATAGGTAATTCTATCATCAGCATGTTATGAAGGACGCTGTATAGAGGAAGCCTCTTTGGCCAAGGTATAAGGGTCTTCTAGACCATCAGAGATGCTGTAGATATGGTGGGAATCTCCTGCTGGTTTGACATGCAGCTCCTGTCTGAAGTGGACACGTACAACAAGCATAGTAGTTTAGAAATATAGTGCAAGACGAGTAAGACTCAGATCTTGCTTTCCCTGAGAAGTTGGACCGTGTTTCTCTTTGATATGAAGAAACATCCATTAAATAAGAGGCATGCTAGCAGACAAACAAAAATGAATTTACTGCTTACCATCCCACAAATAAATGATGCTCTTAAAAAAAGATCCCACCAAAAATGGAAGGTGTGTTTTAACTAGACAAAGGTAGGGGCCTCTGAGCAGCATCTGATCGGTTAAGAACTGGGTCATTCACATCAGAAATCTTAGAGTAACAAGGAATTAGAGTTGTCTCGGAAACAGAAGGGGAAGGGTGTTCACTGTCTCTCTTCTATGCTGAACATATTATGCAGGCTCTACTTTTGTCAGCTGGAAGGGGAAAAAAAATGAACCCACCATCTTGGCCTTGAAATAGAAGGAATCTTTGATCTGAATAATAAGCCTACATTTAATTCTTAGAAACAAATTTGTGGACCTGTTGTTTACAAGTGCATTCTGACAAAGCCCATTCCTTAGCCTGTGGACAAAATGCAGATCTTTCGTGCTGAAAGGTTATTACCAGTCTTCCACAGAACTGAGGAAGTGGGTGTTCTTTCCAATAAAGGAAAAAGAATGGTATCTATAATTTATCTTCTTTCAGAGGAAAGCCTCTGCTAACATCTTTTAAAAAATGTGTGAGCACATCTTTGCCCGATATATTCTTTGAAAGTGTCACTTCGGGTTATTAACTGAGGGAGGCCAAGGCCAGTAAATGTTCTGTCAGCAGCAAAAAGTTCAAATCTAACATCGGGAGAGGAGAGAGCATGTGTGTACGTGTTTTGAAAGAGAGTAGGGAGGGGGAGGGGAGGCTATTGCTTGATCATTGTTTTCCTTTGTTATGTAATTCTGGGTCCAACAGACATCTTCACGCCAGTCTAGTCTCAGTTGTGTATGCATCCATAACAACTCGTAAGTTTTCACTTGTGATGTCTTTATTGTGTTGAACACTAAAGTGCATTGTTTTATTTAATCCCTATGTCAGCCCTTTGGGGCAGGTCCTGGGTGCTATCACTATGTCTCTGGTACAGATGGGAAACCAGGCCAAGAGAGGCCAGATCACAAGTAATGTGTCTAGATCACGTGGTTAGCAGAGTGGTGAAGGCAGGGTTCAATTCAAATCCAGGGCCGTGGACCACTCAAGTCAGGTTCAGACCACCCCACAGTTCGGTCTTGTGAGAAACTCATTTCACCTGTCCTCCTGATTCTCCCAGCACCTACGCAAAGAGTATCCCCCTTTTTCTTAGCATCCTCTCCTCTTATAAGTGGGTCCTTCAGATTTCACACAGATAAAATGCCATCGTTTTGTCTGCTGACATGACTTCCTAGATACACCCTGAACTCTCAGAAATCACAAAAATAGATCGTTTAACAAGGAACAGGGGAATCACATACCCCATCATAGACAAGGGCTTTCCAGGAATGTTCTAGCTTCTTCATTAACCTAAATGTAAATAGATAGAAAAATAAAAATGAAAATGTAAAATCACTCCCATATGATGGAATTTCAGAATCTTTTGTGGATTAATTTTTGAAATCATGAAAGGCTGCTTCCTCAAATTTCTTACCTATAGGACTGCAGAATGTCAATAATGCCCATAAATAAAAGTAATTTCTCTCCCTTATGGCTTTTAGCTGGAATGCCTCCCATTCTGTTGATAGAGCAAGAGAGAAAATATTTTACAATGTATTATAATGGGAAGTTAAAATCGTATCTGATAAATATACTATAAATAAAAATGGACAACTTTAAGAATTCTGGCCCTCCCCCCCTCCTTTTTTTTTTTTTTTGCCTCGGGTAAAGTCTTCCTGGGAATCCAAAATGATATACTTCCCACACAGGAGAATGAAACCATAGCTGTCAACTCAGGACAGCTGGATGGGAAGAATCCAAACAAAAAATTATTCCTATTTTAAAACCACAAGCAAGAATTTTTCAAGTATTTTGAAATACTGCTTTTTAAAAAATGCAACACTTTTATCTGTTTACTGTGAGGTTATATGTATTTTTAAAAGAACCCATTCCTATAATGCAAAGGACCACTATTCGCATTTGGTACACCTTTCCAGCGCAAATATGTGTGTATATGTATTTACTAGTCCATAAAAGCAATTATTTAAGTTAGCATGTTTTAGAACTTGAAGTTTTCATTTGCTAAATGATGTACTTTTCCTCATATTCAATGCTAATGTGTTTTTTAATGGCTGCGTAATAGTTCACCATACTGATATAGAATAATTTATTTAATCGATTATTGGACATTTAGATGGATTTACTGGCAAGGAGTTTTTAAAAGTTTGATATGTATGGATTTCCTTTATAAAAGTGAAATATGCCTGTGATTTAGTCATTGTCAGAGACTCCTAGAAGGCAATCACTTATGGCCAACGAAAATGAGGCCTTTCGTTCAGTCTCCCGTACAGCTGGTAAATGCACGTGACAGTCAACCGTTTCAATCATTTTCTTTGGTTGTAATTATTTCTCTTAGTCAATATGCACTTTATATATGCAAACTAATCATACAGTTACTGAGCACATCTGGCTGAGGCAAGGGATCACATCTGCCAGGGTGTAGGACCTAGAACAACAGAATCTTCTTATGCAGATAAGAAGCTCTGAATTGTGAATGTAATTCCTGTCACGTGTTTGCTTAAATACATGTTTATTCAGATTCAAAGTATATTCTTCCTGTTGTGGTCGACGTTTTGCATATGGAGTAAATGGGGGTAAAAACATTTTCAGCCATTGTTCAGAAATGGAGCCATTTGAAAAAAGAAACCATGTGGGTGAAAGAATGGTAGTAACTCGAAGAACTCCCACTCATCTAGTTATCTGCAGATGAATAGAAATGAAGGCTGCTTAATCCATTTTAGCATCAGGTAGGAATCTGTTCTCAAAGAGCCACCATGAAGGGAACATGATTGCATTTCATTACCCACTCATGTGGGCTGCCATCACCAGGAGGAGGGTGGGCATGTGGGTGGCCACACTTACGTGTCCGGGTTCTCTGTGATGATCCCATCTCCAGATTTCCCTGGACCCTGGATGGATTCCATTGCTGTGGAATAGAGGACCTTCTGCATCCCAGAGCGCTTAGCATCAGGCACATTTTGTGAATTCTCCTCTTCTTTCTCTTTGAGGGTATGGTCTAAGATGTGGATTCCCAGCAAAAGGCTATAGTCCATGATTTTGAAACTTTCCAGCACCTGAGTGAGAAAAAGAACCAGAAGGTTGGTCAACTGGAGCAGCTCAATGTCTCATCTGCAGAGAATCAGAAAGCTCTAGATGTGCAGACGCACAGCTTCTGCATCCCTCCCAGGGGATGGCTGGTAGAGGAGAAATCAAAATAAAAACATTTGGGTTATTATCAGGTCATATTCAGTAAGGATTATAACAAAGGCTCCAGGATGATATTTTTATGCAAATCTAAAGCAAGCACATCTTTTCTTAACCCTCCATGAAATGTTTCACTCATAACATTTATTGAACACTTCCCACATGCCAGGCTCTAAGTAGGTCACTCAGATTCACAACCCTCACAACTCTTTGACTGAGGTACTATTATTGTCTCTATTTTACAGATGAACAAACTGAAACAGAGGGAGATAAAGTACTTTGCTCAATGTCATTATAAGTGGCATTGTTGGGATGTGAACCCGGGCAGTCAACCCCAGAGGCCAGGCTCGTAGACAGAAGAGCACAGACAGCAACAACTATGCACTTGTAACCTCCTCAGCATGAGGAGTCAGCCCAGAATGTTTCTGTCTGGATTCCATTCTCCAAGTCTTAACCTTGCTGGAGTTCAGGGGTCTCCTTTGGAAAGCTTGTCTTTCAGAGTTGCCATTCGGTTCCCTGTATAAGTGTTTCTAAGAAGTTATGATCTCAACAGACAACGGGACTTAATGCTTAGTTACCCACTCAGCGAACAGTGGGGAAGAGAAGGAATTAAAAGTAGCCGGTTGCAGCCAGAGGAAGGAGGGAGAGATGCTCTGACAGGAAAACAGCAGGAGAGGAAGTCAAGGGGGAGAAGCGGTCAACAAGGCTTCGGGGGAGGAGGAGTACTCAGGAGTGCATGAAAATGGGGTGTCATCCTCTACCATAAAGTTCTTCTCTCCAACAGATTTTCTAATGCCTGGCATTTCTCACACAAAGCTGCTTGGGAAATCAAAACAGCCCGGTAATTAAGATGAGCCTGCAATGGCAGAACAGTTGTCTCTAAATCAACATGATAATCTGTCACCATACCCTAGTTAGGAAATGTCTCTGAGGAGCAGAGTCTATAGATAATTGTTTAACCAGGGACTGAATACCCAGACTTCCTTAGGCTTCTCATTCTCTGAGACCAACTGCTTGCTTATTTATTTGTCTTTAAAATTTTTTAAAGATTTTATTTATTTATTCATGAGAGAGTCACAGAGAGAGAGGCAGAGACATAGGCAGAGGGAGAAGTAGGCTCCTTGTGGGGAGCCTGATGCGGACTTGATCCCAGGACTCTGGATCATGACCTGAGCCCAAGGCAGACGTTCAACCACTGAGCCACCCAGGTGTCTCTGTCTTTAAATTTTTAAAATTTAAATTCAATTTAATTAGTAGTGTATTATTACTTTCAGGGGAGTCCAACTGCTTTTTTTTTTTAAGATTTTATTTATTCATGAGAGATACACAGAGAGAAGCAGAGATACAGGCAGAGGGAGAAGCAGGCTCCCTGTGGGGAGCCGGATGTGGGATTCGATCCCAGGACCCGGGATCATGACCTCAGCAGAAGGCAGATGCTCAACTGAGACACCCAGGTGTCCCTCACTGCTTTTTGATCACATATTTATGATATAGCAAACAGAGATTGGGCCTGAGGGTTCACATACCTGTGACTGCCACTTGATGGATACTGTCTGATGGGGGGAAGGGGTTGTGAACTATGGCCTAGGTGGCCTTCCAGAAATATGGTCATCCCTGGGTCTCATGCATCTTTGCCATCAGTGAGGACAAATGGAAGGGGACTGCCCATGAGTATCAATTACTCAGAGTATCAATTGGTCATCTTTCAGTTTACTAAATTAATTACTTGGAGAAAAGAGGCAAGCAAAAGCTGAGAGTAGAATCTGATTACTTGAGAGGATTAGGCCATGGAACTTTCTAACCCAAGAGATCAGAAAGAGGCCTGATAGCAATGTGGACCTAGCTTCCCGAAGCTAAGAAGAAGTGGAGGCAAGACTGAAGTAACAGGGAAGTCTGGCAGGAGAAGCTCCACATCACTGACCCAACACTTGGGCATCAGACCCCACTGGCTGGTTCTCCAGGGAGGTTTGTCAGTGCCTTAGCCTTCTATGAAGCCACAAGGTCCCATGGGAAACAAGCCAGTTTTGCCTCACGGTTGCCAAGGACCCCGACCTCTTCAGGAGAAACACTGACAGACACTGGACATGCTTTGCAGGTAGACACAAGAGTAGAAGGGCCTTGGCCTTTGTAATTCCCAACCATCCTGCAAGGGTAGCTTGGGAACAGTGGCCGCTCAGATGGCATCATGAACCCTGCACCGTGATCATCACCTGAGATGCCAGTTTTCCGAGCTTGTGTGTCCCTTCTTTTTGTAATAAAAAAAAAAAAGATTTTATTTATTCTATAAGAGACAGAGAGAGAGGTAGAGACACAGGCAGAGGGAGATGCAGGCTCCCTGCAGGGAGCCCCGTGGGGGATTCGATTCCAGGACCCTGGGATCACGACCTGAGCCAAAGGCAGACACTTAATCGACTGAGCCACCCAGGCGTTCCCCATTCTTAAAGACGCTCTGGGGTCATGACATAAAGGATAAAGAGCACGGACTCTGTAACCTAGGCAGGATTCATCACCTCCCTGTGCCCATTTCCTCCTCTGCAGAGGGCTGACAATTACATTATATAGCGCATAGGGTGCTTATAAAAATTCAGCATGGCAATGCAGATCTAGTGCCTGGAAAAATTCTCGAGAAAATGCGCAACTCCTTGCTAGCCATCCTCATCCTAATTATAAGTCATGGTGACTCATCGCTCACACTAGCGCGAGAGAGGCTACAGAAGTCGTCTTGAAGTAAACACCCTTGAAGTCATACTTCTGACAACAAAATGCACAAAAAGCCAGAAAAATATGACTGCATTTTCAGCCTGTTTACCAGCACCCTTTTGGGTCCCTTTAAAAGTTTTGGGTTGAGTGTCAACAGGAAAAGGTCAGCTGGCAGCATCACAGTTCTGGTGGATGGGGTATAAAATGAGAGCCTTAAGATCTGGGCAAACAGTCCCATGTTCAATGAGCAAAAAACCCACAGCCTCATGCCCTGCACAGCCCAGTAGTCCCCTCAAAGCAGTAAATTGGCTTCAAAAGAGAATTCTAACCAGACATGGTGACAATACTGTGCATGTTCCTACCAGACATCCAAGGTGGTTTAAAGCGAGATGTGGGGAAAAAAAATGGAAAGGTCCTCCTGACAACATCACCTTTCCTTCTTTCTCCTTTGCAAAAAAGCATCCACAAGTGAGTTGTGCTTGTTAAAACGCTTTCTCCATGAAAAATTTTTCCTTATATTTTCAATGCCCTATTCAACCTGAACCGTTGGGTTTGTACTTACAGTCTCTTCTCTTGCCTAAGGATAGGCCAGAGAGAACATGTGTTATTTTATAAGCGATACAAAGTCAGGCTGGGTCCAATTTTAACTCCCAATGCTATCCCTGATACTTTCAGTGGCCAAATATTTGTCCTGGCTTATTTAGAAAAGCAAGCCTCAAGAGAGAATCGATGATGAAAAAGCTACACATACATTTTTAAAAGAGGATCATTTTCTCTGTACTCGTCAACTGGATTGTCAGAGTCCCTGAAGGATCCTGAGTTGTCTTTAGGAGGCCAGGCTCCTACTTTCAGAGTGAAAAGCTTAAAAAAGATAAATTCTTTTCCCACTGTGTGGGAAGCTGACCATGACAGTCAGATTTTGGGTTAGGTAAAGTCAGTATCCATAAAAAAAATGTTAAAGAAAAAGATAAGTATATAAGCATATATTTTGAGTCAAATTCAAAAACTTCTGTAATGAAAAACTCTGGGAACAGATTCTAATCACGTGCTCTGTAGATCTGCATCAATTAGGAACAAAATAGTTGTTATTCATATCCTCCTGGTTCCTTAATTAAAGGAATCAAATATATCTGCCAAAATCTTAGCACGTGTGAGGCTTGAGAGTGTGCAACATTCTGCAACATGACAGACACCCATCAATCTAGTCTGTCACTTAGGCATGAAAACATTTTCTTCCAGAATGTTTGCCTGACCTGGCTGTTGCTGGTGGATTCTGTTGCTGTGTGTTTGCCATGCAAAATGGAGGTCACGACGCAAATACGTGCTTTTCCATTTAGCTCAGGCCACATTTTACTTTCCCACTTTTAAGTATTTTTTTTTTTAAAGATTTTACTTATTTATTCATGAGAGACACAGAGACAAAAGGCAGAGGGCAGACTCCGTGCGGGGAGCCCGATGTAGGACTTGATCCTGGACCGGGGATCATGACCTGAGTCAAAGGTCGATGCTCAACCACTGAGCCACGCAGGTGCCCCTACTTCCCCACTTGTAAAAAGAAGAAAGCAGGAATGATTCACAGACACGTGTAAGATTGACAGTAAGGTGGCATGCCCCAATGGTATTGTAGCATTTATTGTCAAAGCCAGATTTCTTTTTCCCCCTTCCCTCTCAAGGATGATTTTAAGAGTAATAATACTGGAAGACAGTTTAAGAAAAAAAAGGCAATGTTGGGAGTATCTGGTACGTTATCCTGAGGACATGATCAAAACTATTCTTGAGAAAAGAATCTTATTCAGTTTTTTTTTTTGTTTGTTTATTTGAGAGAGAGCGAGCGAGCAACAGTGAGCACAAGCAGGGGAGGGGGTGGTGGTGTGGAGGGAGGGGCCAAGGGAGAGGGAGAAGCAGACTCCCAGCTGAGCAGGGAGTCTGACTTAAGGCTCCATTCCAGGACCCAGGGATCATGACCTGAGCCAAAGACAGACCCTTAACCTTCTGAGCCAGCCAGGCACCTTGTTTTTGTTTTGTTTTTCCCGCTAGGTTCTTTTGGCCGGTGATATGTTGGGAATGCTCTTATTCACATGGTTTCTATACACCTGGTGACCCAATGTGGGAAATATCCTAACTCAGTATGACAGGCAGTGCTGTCCTCTCTCCATGGTCACAGGTCACCAAGAGTGCCTGGTCCCCCTCCCCTCTTCCTTCTCTTCCACCTTCTGTGTCATACACTCACTGCACCTGGTTTTCTGCCCTGAGGAACAGGAGCAGCTGTGCGGTGGCTGAGGCTCTGCGCTCTGGGGCCTGGTGGTCTGGTTTGACACCTATGTGTCCCTGGGTAAAGTACAGAGCTGTTCTGGACCTTGTTCTCTCATCTGTAAACCAGAGCTAATGGGAACTCTGACCCTGCAGGGTTATCATGCAGACTGTGTTAATCCACATCAAGTCTTAGCATTCAATAAATGCTGGCTACTACTGTTACTGTCACTCTGTCACCTGTAGACTCATCCCTGCTGACTGCACCCCCTGGAATCCCCGCTGCCCTCAGCCCTTGTTCCCTGCCTTCCTATTTGTCTTTCCCTGCCTTTCCTTTGGTGAACATCTTTGCTCTCTCTCAACATTTTCCCCTCCCTACTTTTCAGCAATGACATTCCTTTATTCTTTTTGTGGGAGGAAACAACTGAGCATCTGGTCTGTCCCAGGCACCATGGAAGTTGCTAGAATTTCAGGGGCAAGTAGAATAGACAATATCATCCTCAAAATTATACAAGCCTCGGGGATCCCTGGGTGGCTCGGCGGTTTAGCGCCTGCCTTTGGCCCAGGGCGTGATCCTGGAGTTCCGGGATGGAGACCCACATCGGGCTCCCTGCATGGAGCCTGCTTCTCCCTCCTCCTGTGTCTCCATCCCTCTCTCTCTCTAGGTCTATCATAAATAAATAAATCTTTAAAAAAATTATACAAGCCTCAACTACAGATTGGAATAAGGCTCAGAAGCAGAAAGTCAGGGTGCTGTGCAGAAACTTCACACGAGAGGTAGCTATTTTTGACAGAGAAGTATTTCTATAGTCTGGATAAGAGATAGCACTTAGAGGCTCCATACAAATTTTAGTATTATTTGTTCCAGTTTGTGACCTGCATAGCAAAATCCATCTTGAAAAAGAAGAACAAAGCTGGAAGTATCATAATTCCACATTTCAAGATATACTACAAAGGTATAGTAATCAAAACAGGATGGTACTGGCATGAAAATAGATCAATGGATACAACAGAGCCCAGTGTAAACCCACCCTTATGTGGTCAATTCATCTATGATAAGGGAAACAAGAATTTACAATGGGGGAAAAGACAGTCTCTTCAATAAACTGAAAATGTATCAAAGGCCTAGACATGAGACTGGAAACCATAAAAATCCTAAAGAAAGCACAGGTGGTAATCTCTCTAACATCTTCCACACCAACATTTTTCTAGGTATGTCTCCTAAGGCAAGAGGAGCAAAAGCAAGATTCAACTACTGGGACTGCATCAAAATAAAAAGCTTTTGGGGATGCCTGGGTGGCTCAGTGGTTGAGCCTCTGTTTTCAGCTTGGGTCATGATCCTGGGATCCAGTCATGTATTGAGGTCTCTGTAGGGAGCCTGCTTCTCCCTCTGCCTATGTCTCTGCCTCTCTCTCTCTGCGTCTCTCATGAATAAATAAATAAGATCCTAAAAAAATAAAAATAAAAACTTTTGCACAGCAAGGGAAACCATCAACAAAACAAAAAAGCAACCTACTGAATGGGAGAAGATGTTTATAAGTGACATATCCACTAAGGGGTTAGTATCCAAAATATAGGAACTTATACCACACCAAAAAACTCCACAAAATTCTAACTAAAAAAATGGCCAGAGAACCTGAATAGACTATTTTCCAAAGAAGATATACAATCAACAGACACATGAAAATATGCTCATCATCAGGGAAATGCAAATCAAAACCACAATGAGGTATCATCTCACACCTGTCAGAATGGCTACAGCAAAAAAGACAAGAAATAACAAGTATTTGGGGAGGATGTGGAGAAAAGCAAACCCTCTTGCATTGTTGGTGGGAATGTAAATTGGTGTAGCCACTGAGGACAAAAGTTCCTCAAAACACTAAAAATAGAAATACCTTATGATCCAATAATTCCACTACTGGGTATTTACCAAAAGGAAACAAAAACACTAATTTAAAGAGATATATGGATTCCTATGTTTATTGCAGCATTATTTGTAATAGCCAAGATGTGGAAGCAACTCAAGTGTCCATTAAGAGATGAAGGGATAAGAAAGAGGCATATACATACATACCAAGTAGAATATTATGCAGCCATAATAAAGGATGAGATCATGCCATTTGCAAAAACACAGATGGACCTAGCAAGTATTATGCTAAAATGAATTAAATCAGAGAAAGATACCATATGGTATCATTCATATGTGGAATCTAAAAAAAAAAAAAAGAAGAATAAACAAACAAAAGAGAACTGATGGCTGCTGAAGGGGTGTGGGGATGGGCAAAATGGGTGACAGGGAATGGGAGATAGAGGCTCCCAGTTAAGAGAATGACCAAGTCATGGGGATAAAAGGCACAGCATAGGGAAGAGAGTCAAAGGTTTGTGATAGTGCTGCATGGGGACACATGGTAGCTATGCTTGTGGTGAACATGACAGGATGTTTAAACTCATCTAATCACTAGGTTGTACACCTGAAACTAATTTAACATTGTGTGCCAACTATACTCAAAAATATTTAAAAAAAGAGAGATGATACATGAACGTGGATGGCAGTGGGAGGGAGAAGTGGAAAAAAAAATATGTGAGCATCCTTTAGTGAGTAGATTCCAGCTATTATCTCTCTACAGACAGTTCCTAAATTTTTTTCTTTAGGCTGAACTCATTCCTCAGCTCCAGCCCCGTTGTACTTCCATGGGCTTCTGAACATTCCTAAATTCTATGCAACTGTCATGCTGTAACCCTAAACATTTATTTTCCTCCAAAGCAGTTCTTTTCCCCTTAATCTTTTTTTTTAAAGATTGTAATTATTTATTCATGAGAGCCACAGAGAGAGAGAGAGGCAGAGATGCAGGGAGAGGGAGAAGCAGGCTCCATGCAGGGAGCCCGATGTGGGACTCGATCCTGGGTCTCCAGGGTCACGCCCTGGGCCGAAGGCAGGCGCTAAACCACTGAGCCACCCAGGCTGCCCCTTTTCCCTTTCTTAAAATTCGAAATCAGTCTGATGTGGATTTCAGACTTCCTGACTCCTTTTCCTTCCATTAAGCTGCTTAATCCTGCAGCTTCTATAATTGGAAGATTCTTTCGTGCTAATGCTTTAATTTCCACTTCTCTTTTTCCCACCTTCCCATATATTCTGGATCCCCTTGCTTGACCAGGTTACATCACGCCCCTAGCTCAAAGCCTTCAGCCTCTCAGCACTGCTCAGGTGACACTGAGCAAAGGTCTTTGCTACTGTGACTTCAGACAAGATCTGCCGGTTACTTAACATCTGTCTAAAGACACCTTCCAGGCTGTATATCCCTTAGTTACCTGTAAATGTGTCCCAAAAGTAACTGTCTTTTAAAATCTTTTTAGTTTTTCAAAGCTTATCTCAACTTTTCTATATGAAAACTATACTCATGATCTGCATAAAACATTGAAAATACATCTCCCCTCTGAAAATTGAGGCACAGGATCAGCGTCCCTCTATGGAGTAGGACTGGGTTGTGTCTGTATTTTTCCTATCATACACACCAGAATGTTCTGTGTACCAAAGGCTTGTTACGCTTTGTGTTCCCTGCTGTGCACTCTGATCATAGCAGAAATGTGCATTTTTTTATATTGCTGTCCATGTGCGCAAGCAAATGAAAACCAAAATATTCAGCAGCAAAGAATGTAGAGTGCTACATCTTCTATCTCAAATATAAGAACTCAATGCTGCATTTCAAGATCATAACGCTTGTGAAAAATCTTCAGCACTCAAAGAATTTACTGTGATTACATGCTCTGTATCATCAGAAGAATAAAGATAATAGTGTTTTCAAGCCTACCCACACCAGAGGTATTTATAAAAACCATGTCAAGGGCAAAAAATCAAGCTGTTCTTTACAGAGACTTTTTATTTACTGATTAGTAGGCACACAACTAAATGGTAGATACAGGGTAAGCTTATTTTGCTATATAAACTAGGTTGAACTTAGAGTCTAGTGAGAATATCACTTTTTTAGGATGCCTTTGCAAAGAGAGGGTGTCACAGGTGAGGTCACCTTCAAGGACTATTAAGTCATCTAAGAGCACTTGGCGTTGGCTCTAAGATGGATGCTCTGCTCTGAAACATAGCTCAGGGCCTGCTTAGCTTTCCTGCCTCTCTCTCCACATTTCCAATCTGTAAGGGATGTGAAGTTAAGCTGGTATGAGATTGAGAAAGGATAATACTGGATAAGTCCAAAAGACCTTCTGAAAAACAGCCACATTTAAAAATTGGCACTCAGCACCGAAAGATATTAAGGGTGGCAAAGACAATGCAACTCGGGATGCCTGGGTGGCTCAGTGGTTGAGCATCTGCCGTTGGCTCAGATCATAATCTCAGGGTCATGGGATGGAGCCCCACATTGGGCTCCCCACGGGGACCCTGCTTCTCCCTCTGCCTGTGTCTCTGCCTCTCTGTGTGTCTCTCATGAATAGATAAATCTTTAAAAAAAAAAATCCCTGAGTTTTTTCTGCTGGCCTATAGTGTAGTCCTTGAGTAAAGGATAAAATGACAGGCAAAAACAGTTGTGTTAATTCAACAATAAAAGACAATTCAATCCTGATGCCTTTATGCAGGGAGACATTCCTGAACACACGGGTAAAATGAATCCAAGGGTCTGTCTTTCCACCCAAAGTAGGCTCCTTAGAGTATATATAGCTCCTGAATTACCTGTATGTACAAGTCAGTTAAAGCTGAATACTGCCTTTTAAATTTAATTTAATTTCCTCAATAAAGCTCGGAATGTTCCTTGCTAACATAATAAAAAGAAAAAATAGACTGTGACAAGCCATACAATTTTGGCTGGTAAAGCAGACGGAAATAAATATTCAATTCTTAGCCTGGTTATGGCAATAATGTGTTTTTCACTGTGTCTAATGCAGTGATTTAGAAGGCTAGACTGTGCTGGATTAACCTGTGCCACCACTTTTTGTGCTCACTCAAAAAGTTTGCAGTAATCAAAGTGTATCTTATAGGCATTAGAAATAGCCATCTACTACTTCAACAGATTATATGTGACTATACATATGTAATTATATATATATATGTACAGTCATATATATATATATACACACACACATCAACTTCTATATTGGGGGAGTTTTGGATTTTTTCTTATACTTTTTTTAAAATAAATATTTTATTTATTTGAGAGAGAGGGAGGGAGGGAGAGAGAGAGCGAGAGAGAGCGCACAAGCAGGGGAAGTAGCAGAGGGAGAGGGAGAAGCAGGCTCCCTGCTCAGCAGGGAGCCTGATGTACTCGATCCCAGGACCCCGAGATCATGACCTGAGCTGAAGGCAGATGCTTAAACCATTGAGTCACCCAGGCGCCCCACTTTATAGATAACTTTGTTTCTACCAACAAAGATTTCTTAATAAAAGATTTTGTAAGCACATTTAAAAGTAACGTATTCAGGCGCCTGGGTGGCTCAGTCAGTTAAGTGTCTGCTCGTTAACTAAGTTAACGAGCCCAGGACAAGTGTATCTTGTCTCTATGTGTCACCAAGTGATGGAAACTTTAGCATCTCCAATAGGGTTTACCCAAAAACATGGAGTAGTAAAAGAGAGCCAGTTTACACCAGACAGACATGACAGAGAGTTCAGCTTTGAGTAAGAATATTTAAATTGAGAGGTGACTAAACTAGAAAAGATGGGAATATTTTTAATTTATAAGCCAATATTTGGGGAGGTGGAATCTAGTGAACAAGATTAGTAGAAAATTAAGAAACTCTATTTTCCCCACACATCTTAATGTAGACAAGGAAATCTGCAACCTGGAATCATGGCTTTTGCTGTTCCTTGAAAATTAAGTTCTTGCTATTTTCTCCCCCTGAAATTTCTCATAATCTAGAAAGAAGATGGGTAGCTCTTTCAGAAAGAGGACTGAGGATGTCTAATCTCCACCTCCCAAGGACGCACATCGTCTGAAGCCAGATTAGCAGGTGCTTGAGAGCTCAGCCAGTGTGGTGCTGGCACCCAGCACTATGTGTTTTTGGAACAGCTGGAGCTGGTTGAAGGTAGACAAAGGGGCAGTTTATGAATGAGGTTTTCTTGTGGAGAAATGAAGCGAGGAAGTTAACAAGACATGGACTCTAGGCAGGCTCACATTCAGGTCAGACAAGGATATTTTACATAAAAATCAGGTTTTCACTTCCCTGCATCACTAAGAGCTATGGACAACTGACACATCCAGTGGACAACTTACCCCTTTTTAAATGCTTTCTGTGTGTGTGTGTGCGTGTGTGTGTTTAGAAAAGTGCACAGATGTGTCCCTTTTAAACAAAAAGTTGAAATGTAATACATAAATTCATTAATAACAGATTGTTCTTGGCCATCTTACTCTCCCAGGCTGAAATTTCCCTGGGGTGAACTTGCTACGTCACCATACAGAAGGGCAAAATTTCAAGGGAGAGAAAGTGAGGGGAGAAGAGTTATACTTGCCTGATCAAAGCACTACATTTAAAAATGTCTTTGAAGGAAGAACACTGGTGACATCAAAGGAATATTGACTTGCAGGAGCCCGATAAAAAGTGTTGACTGATACAAGGATGAAGAGCTATTTATGTGAACCAAAGCCTCTCATCTCAGAAGCCAGTGTGTGCTGATCTTTTCGGGAAGAACTAGAACTAGTACGTGGCCCAGGAAGTACCTTGCCTTTCACAGGACGGTCCCGCAGACCCCTTTCCTGCAGCAGCATGGAGACTCAGCACTGGATGTCAGATGAATAAAATAAAGCCCTGTTAAAATCAAACGGGTTTTCCCCTTCAAAAGTGTTTCCAGTTGCCAGAGTTGAAAGCTTCTGGGAGGAAGACAAGATCACGTTTGACAGGTGCACAGCAAGCTGGGAAACCTGCCACAGATTGTTCTGAATAGTTTCCTAAACTTTGTAACATTTTCCCAGAGCCAGGAAACTCTCAAACTCTCAAACTCCTTCAAACTCTGCAACTCAGTTTGTCACCAGATTCCAGAAGTTTCTTTCTCTCTTTTTAAAGATTTTATTTATTCATGAGAGACATAGAGAGGCAGACACAGTTGAAATGTAATACATAATTACATTATGGGAGAAGCAGTGGGGAGAAGCAGGCTCCCTGCGGGGAGCCCGATGTGGGACTTGATCCCAGGACCCCAGGATCATGACCTGAGCCAAAGGCAGACGCTCAGCCACCGAGCTACCCAGGTACCCTAGAAGTTTCTCCTAGGCTATAGAGCCTCAACTCCCTTTCATAAGCTACTAGGGTTTGCTGTCCTGTCTCCTTTGGTTTGGGTGTTGACAAGACTGCTCTATTTCACAGGATCATCCATGTGACTGACACACTGGCATCTACAACTGGATCCCCACTGGCCAAACTCACAGCCTTTCCAGAGCCATCTTCAAAGGCAGAGCTGCCACCATCATACCCTCCTGAGGCCACTTCCCCTTCCTGCTGCAGCTCTCTTCTCTGGTTTCCCAGGACTCCCAGTGGGGAGGAGATAGCCCTTAGGGGACACTTCCTTCTTTCTCCTGCCTCCCCTCAGATATTTTGTAAATCCTTCTGTTTGGGAACCTCCACAGATCTTACCTCTAGATTTCTGGTCAACCACAAAATCAAAGGCAGGTTGGTTCTTTTCACACCAAAGCAGAAAACCCTAATATATCAGACATAGTATCATTCCATTTCATAAGCTCAAGGACTTCAGCTTCCATTAAGTTCAACTGTGGTACATTTCTATGTGTGACAAGCTACTTAAAATGAAAGCTGGTTAGACACAGAACCACCACCACCACACCTCAGGGAATACTTGAGTTGTCTAACTTTAGGTGATCTTTTAGGAGGAAAAGGAAGAGGAGTTTGCCCAGGGCCAAGGAAGACATTTTCAGCCACCCACTTCCATTCTCTATGTAGAAATTCTCTCACAACGTTCCATTTGGTTTGAAGTGAGGGTTAAAACAAATGCTGGTTTGATAATCCTGTCACCTCTGTGGTTGATGAGAATTCTTGAAAGCCGCTCACATAGGAGCCAAGAGCACATCTCGGGCCTCATCTCCCTCCCACAACATGTGAAAAACAATCTTTGAAAAACAGTCAACTCCACCATGACCATCACATTTCTCAGAACATAGTTTTGCTTTTAAGTTGATAGTATTTCACACGTACGCCAGTTGGTAACAGTTGGGAAGTGTTAATGGGCTTGTTTACACTTTTCATTAAACTTTTAAAATTGTTTGGGTTACTGATTTTATTTTGTGTTCCTCAGTCATTGGTACTGTTTTCCTCTCTCTTGCCTCATCCAAATCCAGTTCTCTACTTTGATAGAATCCTTTCTCCTATAGTACCTTCTCTACCAGCTCCTAGTCAGAGTGGGAAAACCAGTCACTGGGCACTTTCAGCCCATTTTGTTTGAATCCGTATTGGTACTTAATGTTTTCATTCCAGCAGATGTTTTTTAATCTAGACTACAGACTACTTACAGAGAACACACTGGTAGGGGAGCCTGCATTTATAGTCAGAGACACCTGATCCAACATGTGAGCTCTGGGGACCTGGGAGTTGTCACCTGTCCCGAGTCTCTGCTTCTTTATCTTGGAAAGGAAATCATGCCACTCACATCACAGGGCCATTCTGAGGATTGATGAATGCCCACCTGTAATGTCAAGCACTGTTCTGGCTCAGAGCAAGTCCACAATAAATGTCAACTGACCCAACATAGAGACACAATGAGCCTTGAGAATGTGTCTTTACTGTCCAGGAAATCATGTGATAAGTATTGTACTGTGTATGTCTATTTTGTGATTATATATTATGTATGATGTGTTCTAAATGCTAAGCTACTTTGGTATTTACAGGTTCTATCTAAGATGGAACCCTGCCTTCACCAGAAACTGGAAAGTCTGGTTTTGCAAAGTACTGAGAGTTACTTGTCTGGCTCAACTTGAAGTATCCCCGAGTTGGTAGAAGGTCAAGAACACAGAAAAATATTTTGACTTCTGTAGCCTCCCTGAAACTCTTGTCCTGACACATTGCCCCTTCTCTTCCTGCTTGCCATCACCCACCTGCACCAGTGCTGAACGGCAGCCACCAGCAAGTGCCTAGACAAACGTCAGCCCCCTTGCAGGATTGATGAACAGCTGAGTCACAGGCTTAAATAGGGACACCAGGCACCATTACACTGTTATTTCTAGAACTTTCCCTAAAGACTAATGTTGACCTAAGTGCTACAGTTCCTATTCTCCTGGGGAGTGGAATTTAGTAGGCTCACAAGGTTAAATGTTAACCACATACCTGAGTAATTAAAAAATAATTTAGAAATATCAATGGCTATAATGTAGACTTAGATGAAGTCCTATGAGCATTCAGTCTCCTAGAAAGGCTTAGGACTAGAAACACATGGCCAAGTCCTGTACCTTAGGCCTCTCCTTCAGAACCCCTATCGATTGCATTAAGTCCTATGAACACATGATCAGTCATTCAACTTAACTCTTAAGTTTTTCTGTTTCATTTGTCACCGAAATCCTATATTCCCCCCAAATCCTTCCCTATTGGGTATATCTTTTGCTTCACTGGAACATATACTCAAGTCATTTTTATTTTTTATTTTTTAAAGATTTTATTTATTTATTCATGATAGACATAGAGAGAGAGAGAGAGAGAGGCAGAGACACAGGCAGAGAGAGAAGCAGGCT
Organism: Canis lupus dingo; assembly: GCF_003254725.2. NCBI lineage: Eukaryota > Metazoa > Chordata > Mammalia > Carnivora > Canidae > Canis > Canis lupus. The sequence goes on from NC_064243.1 coordinate 88,594,039, forward strand.
CCATGCCAGGAGCCCGACGCGGGACTCGATCCCGGGACTCCAGGATCGCGCCCTGGGCCAAGGGCAGGCACTAAACCGCTGAGCCACCCAGGGATCCCCTCAAGTCATTTTTTTTTAATTTTTATTTATTTATGATAGTCACAGAGAGAGAGAGAGAGAGGCAGAGACACAGGCAGAGGGAGAAGCAGGCTCCATGCACCGGGAGCCCGATGTGGGATTCGATCCCGGGTCTCCAGGATCGCACCCTGGGCCAAAGGCAGGCGCCAAACCACTGCGCCACCCAGGGATCCCCCTCAAGTCATTTTTAAACAAGAAACTTAAATACACATCTGTCAGAAGAGCTAAAACAAAAAATACCAACGACAGCAAAAGCCAGTGAGGATGAAAAGAAATTAGATCACTCAACCTGCTGCTGGTGGGAATGTAAAGTTGTACAGCCCCTCTGGAAAAGAGTATGGCAGCTCCTTACGAGACCGAATTTCTACCAAAGAAATGCATTATGCTTACATAAAAACTTGCAGGCAAATGTTCATAGCCTTATTTGTAACAGTCAAACACTAGAGAAAAAAAGCCACATGTTTTCCAGCAGATGAACAGTTCAACAGTGGCATATCTGTACCACGAGATCTCATGCAGCAATAATAAGGGGCAAGTACTGATGTGTTCATTAACTTGGATGGACCACAAGTGCATCATGCAGAGTGAAGAAAACCAATCTCAGAACAAAGCCTGTCTCACTTCATTTATATGGCATTCTTTTTTTAAAAAAAGATTTTATTTATTTATTCATGAGAGACACACACAGAGAGGCAGAGACATAGGCAGAGGGAATAGCAGGCTCCTTTTGTGGAGTCTGATGTGGGACTCAATCCTAGGACCCTGCAATCACGACCTGAGCTCAACCACTGAGCCACCCAGATGTGCCTATATGGCATTCTTGACATGACAAAATTAAAGAGAAAGAATGCAGATTGGTGGTTGCGAGGGTTTGGGGAAGAGCTGGGAGGGGGCAGGCTCTGGTTATATATAAAAGAGTAGCATGAGGGATCTTTGTGAAGCAAACTGCTCCATACTTGATGGTGGTAGTGAAGTCAATATCTATACGTAAAGAACTGCGTAAAACCACAGACATGTATGCCCATGCAGAGACACAAATGAGTGCGCATGAAATTGGCAAAATCTGGAAAAGGTCAGTGGACAGTAACAATGACAGTCTCCTGATTTTGATATTATGCTGAGGTCATACAAGATGTAACCACTGTGGAAACTTGGTGAAGATAAAAGATCTCTCTGTATTATTTTTTCCAACTACATGTGAATGTCTATCTCAAAATAAGAACTTTTGTCAAAGAGGATTTCTAAGTAGACAACTTTTTCAAAGTCCTTGAGAACATGATAGTGTCTTTATTCAAACAAGGAAATCTATTTGGTTAGGCAGAGACATCTATGTCGAAAATTATTTCTCTCAGACTAGAGTGTGGAAAGCACCATTCTACTATTTCCCAGGAACCTTTATGATTCTTTCCAGCTCAAACAATCTTTGATTCTAGGAGCTGGTTTTATTTATGTGTTTACCGACTTTGACTTTGCTGTTTATATTGCCATGGTATCAAAATAATAGTAAGCATACAGAGTGCAAGTCGTAATCTGAAACAATGGAGCAAATGAAATATACCATGGGATTAGAGTGTTTGTAAAACAATTTGAAAGATAGTGAGTTTATCTATGCCTTTTTTGGGTAAGTAATCTTTCTCTCTCTCTCTCTCTCTCTCTCTCTCTTTTTTTTTTAAGATTTACTGTATTTTTAGAGAAAGAGTGCACACACACAAGTGAGGGGAGGGGCAGAAGGAGAGGAGAGAGTGAATTCCTTTTTTTTTTTTTTTTAAAGATTTTATTTATTTATTCATGAGAGACAGACACAGAGAAAGAGACAGACAGAGACACAGGCAGAGGGAGAAGCAGGCTCCATGCAGGGAGCCCGACATGGGACTTGATCCCCAGTCTCCAGGATCAGGCCCTGGGCTGAAGGTGGCGCTAAGCCTCTGAGCCACCCGGGCTGCCCCAGAGAGTGAATTCCAAGCAGACTCCCTGTTGAGCGTGAGGCTCGATCCCAGGACCCTGAGATTATGACCTGAGCTGAAACCAAGAGTTGGAGGCTTAACAGACTGTGTCACCCAGGTGCCCCAGCAAGTAATCTTTCAAGGTAAAGATACAAAGATGTGGAGTCGATATTCCTGCACTTAATAGAAATGCGATCTGAAGCACTGTTTCCTCTTTAATGGTAACTGGGAATGATAACTTATATGCAACCAGTATAAAAAGAAAGAATACAACGGTCTCAACTAAGTGCAAGAAATTAATGTTGAACAAAATTATAGCTAAGGGGTAAGCAGTAGCCAGAATGCTAAATTAAGTAGTACAGAAAATCATCTACTTGGTGCCCCATACAAGAATGCCCAGAGCTGAGAAGAATCTGATCTACACATTTAGAGCTTGCTGTACATAGTTAGAAAGACCCCACTCTGCACATTAAAAAGTCTCAGTATTCTTACGACTGGTTTCATTAAATTCTGAGAACCCATTAATATTTATGGTGACAGACATTTGTGGAAAAAGAAAATTCGTTCCACACTATTTAAAAATTAATAACCTTACTGCGCAACAAAAAAATGATAATAAGTGTAAAATAAGTCATTTGGGTCTTTAATTACCAGGACTGTGCCTGGTAGGACTCCCACTTGAAGGAATAAGAAATATTTGGATTATAAACACAAGTTCTCACTAATCTACTTTGCAGCGATGTCATATCCCCAGAGTTATCAATAAATATTGTAAGATGTAATAATTTATCAAATTAATTAAGTGATTGGGGACCTTTTAAATTTTTCACAGATAAGTTATATCAGAGAAGAAATAATTATAATAAATTAAAAATGAATATCAAAATAGCTCCTAACCATTCTTCCAAAATTAATGCATAAATTTCAATTCAAAAAAAAATTTTTTTTTTTTTTACATAATCTTGTAATATGTACAGAGTATATACAATAAGCCAGGTACTGTACTCGGCAGGGAAGTATAAGGAAGAAGCTTTGGCCTTTGAGATATTTACAGATTTAGCTAGGGAGACAACACAAACATTGAAAGGAGACACAGGTCAGTATTAAGTAAAGTCAAGTCTAATGACTTCTACAGTACTGCTTCTATGGGAAAACAACTGAAAGATAAATATACTTTCATTACACAAATGGCTTAACATGGGGACAATCGGTACTGTTTTTCAAAATAATCCCGAGTGATTCAAAACGGAGATCATCTGCTTTATTACGTTCTCAGTGCCAATCTGGCAGGCAAAGGCAGTGAAAGCAGATACTTCCTCCAAAACGGGCAGAACTCAGAAATCAGCTAGATACACAGAAGTCCCCAAGATAGATTTTTTTCTTGGAGATACAATCTAAACGTGTCTCTCTTTGTCATCAGATGGCTTATGGTGCTTATTCCTTGGTTAAAATACATATTACAATAAACATTTACTAAGCACCAGGCAATGCAGATACAGTGACAGATGAATGTTGGATTCTCAAGCTCAAGGACCTGCATGCGAAAAAATAAAAGAGCGTGCTAAATCCCACAAAGGAGGTAAAGCCAGGGTGTATGAGGAGCCACAGCATGGTGGTCCCAGAGGGATGTGATGCCGGGTGGTTCCCAGAGGAGCAGGTGAGGGCAAGGTGAAGAAGAGAGGGGAAGAACAGCCCAGCAGAGCAAGCCATGCAGGAAAAGGCCGTAGTCAGGGTGCCTGGGTGGCTCAGCAGTTGAGCATCTGTCTTTGGCTCAGGGTGTGATCACTGAGTTCTGGGATAGGGGTCCCCACAGGGAGCCTGCTTCTCCCTCTGCCTCTGTCTCTGCCTCTCTTCTCTGTGTGTCTCATGAATAAATGAATAAAATATATATATATATAAAAAAAGGCCAAAATCTTCACAGGCTGGGCCCAGGCGCTTGGAAAGGCTGGAGAAAGAAGATGCTCTGGACAGAGGCAAGAGAAGGCCGAAAAAGAAGCTGGAGGAGCATCTGGAGAATATCTTCTCCAGGGGCCACAGCAGGAAAGATCTTAGTGTCTCAAGCTAGGAAGAGTAGGCTTGGTTCACAGGCAGTGGGGAGTCTCACTTAGAGGATCTTAAGGACCTGGCGGTCTTCTGATCAGAGGATCACTTTGGTGGAAGCCTTGGGCATAGGTTGGAAGACAATGATATTAAAGATGAGTAAAGAGATTATTGCAGAACCTCCAGTAATGAATCATCAGGGTCTTAAGAAAGGCAGTGGCTGTGCATATGGAGCAGAGCAGAACTCTGATCCGAGGGTTACTTAGGTGGCTGACTGGATGGGGCATGGTAGCTTCCAGAGTATAAAGAATTGCCTCTCAGCTTGTCTGTCACATGGGGATGGTCTGAATAAATCCTCCTTCCTGTTTTTGACAGCAACAAGTAACCGATGAAGTCCTGGCAGGACTCTGATCACGGCTCTTACCCTGGGTCAAGGTCACTTACGGGTGTTAGAAGGCTGCCACGGCAGGCAGAGAGTGAGGCCCAGGGAGCGGAAATGCTTCAGGAAAGGGGACCCTGTTATTTACTTGTTCCCAGACACTGCCAACAGGGAACAGCATCGTGGAGACCAGGGAGAGCCCAGGGTCTGGGTCCCTGCTTTTGGAAAGAGCCTTTGTTTGAATTGTATGGGAAGTAGGCTCAGCAGGTTTGAAAGATGAAGTACATTCCGTTTTCCAGGAGAGTTGCAAGCGGCTACGCTGCTCTGTGGGGGAGTTGGCCCAGGATGGACCATCCCAGGGGGCAGGCTTCTAGATAGACCAGGGCCCCAGCTCAGGCTGGGGAAGCCGGGGAAAGCAGAGCGAGGCTGCCCCAGGGATCCTGGGAGATAATGGCTCACAGATCAGGCCATTTTGGACACAAGAGTCCAGAAGCAGCAGCTGTCAGGGACTGAGGGAAGCAGACTGTTGGGAGCTCGGTGGAATGTCCACCAGCCACACTGGGTCAATGAGCCATGCAGCTGTCTTCCTGCCAGGGGACTGGGATCCTGCGGTCTGAGAAGTCAAGCCCCCAAAATGAAAGGAGTGGAATGGGCAGGAAGCAAGAGGTCAGGAGGCTTATCAGAACTGCCTGGGAACAGAAACATGCCTCTACCGCTTTGCCTGCCTGAAGAACTCTTCTTCAAAACCAAGCCATGATGTCACCCACTCTGATGTGCATACAGCCTTAGAATATTATCATGGCACTTGACACACTGTATGACAACTGATTACACACGGAGGTCATTCACCCCATGTTGGCAGACAGAAGGCCTGCAGCACGTGTCCAATAAGTGAATGAAAGGATGTATCCTAAAACAGGCCTAGTTCACCTTTCTGTGGCCGGGCTGCTGACAGGGTCAAGCGGTCCCCCCTGACTGGTGTGGGTCTAGAGTCTGAGCAGTACCACCTCACTGAGACAGAGGACTGAGAGCCACAAAGGTCCTGATGCTTCGGCACTGGCGCCAGCCCGGAGGTGACCCCACATCCTCCCTACATCTCGACCTCGGCCTGCACTAAAGCACGGTTCTACAAAGTGAGGAAGACATCAGGCCAAGGAGATGCTTCCAGTAAGGCCAACCACATGTCCTGTTCTAGGCATCCAGGGTGCTGGCTCTTTAGAGGATGCTCTGGGGAGAGAGAGTGGATCGCTGCCTGACTCTAGGATGGGGGCCCCGCGCCTGAGATGAGGTGGATGGGGGTGTAATGAGTTCCAAGGGATACAGGAATTGTGGGGTGGATGGGCATTTTCCCGGGGAGACAGTTCGCAGCTCTCATCAGTTTTGCAAAGAGGCCCATGACTGTGAAACACGAAGAACCACCATTCTGAAAATGTGCCTGAGTTCCTCAAGGCAGCTCTGCTTAGAGAACTAGCTGCTGACTCCAGATCACAAAGGCCTTGGTCATGGTCAAGGGATTTGGGCTCCCTCCCACTCCAATGAGGCATTTATGTGCTCCCACACCACCCTGAGAAAAGCCTATTTAAAGATGAATGTTGTGCGTAATTTAAAGAAGTTTCATGGTCTGTATTTGGGTCAAGATCAAATGCAGCGAGTCAGAGGGAGTTAGCTTTAGGACCTCAGTACTGACCTTCCTTAAAAGAAGTCTTCCAAAAAAAAAAAAAAAAAAAAAAAAAGAAAAAAAGAAAAAAAAGAAAAGAAATTCTCCAGGGTCTCATTCCTGACGAAGAGTACATGTTTGACCTTGTTCCATCAATATGGGACTCAGGAAACACTAATAAACAGACAAATCTGGTGCTATAGCTCTTTTACATTTGACTTCCCCCGCCATTTTTTTTTCTGGCACCAGAGCCTGTGTTTTTAAAAGACAGAAAAAAATGACTTTCCATATTAAAGATGCAAGCAGCACACGCACACACACACGCACACACACACACACACACACACACAGACACACAGAGAAACCAAATATAAAACTGGACTGGCTTGTACTAAACTCTGGGGAATCAAGAGTCACTTTTCACCCACATCCTGTAAGGGCAGAAAAAAGCACAGGAAAAGGTTTCTACTAAAATGCGTGTGTGTTTTGTTTTTTCTTTTTTAAAGAAAAACATGAATCATTCATATCCACCCAGATATCTGAATAGCACAGCTGGACATTTTTTTTGTTTGCTTCGTTCCCACTGTTCTTCCCCTGACTTCTGAAAAGATAATTTTAAAAGAAAAAAAAAATCCTTACAGTGAACCTTTACATTGTAATTGTTAAGAGCACGTACTTTGGACCCAAACAGGTGTGAGCTTTGCCACTGACTTGCTAATAAGTAATGCTGGGCAGGTTCCTTCACCTCTTTAAGAGCCTCATTATCCCCCAATTTAAAATGCGAATATGAACAACGCATACTTCAGATGGGTGCTGAGAAAATTAAATGAAATGTACATTAAAAAAAATATATCAGGCTTGCCTGGCATGTGAGATATTAGGAATAGGAGCTGTGAAATAACATCTCTATCAATGCAACAAACCATGCCAATGACACACTTAGTGCATTCTCATGCACACCATAACATGTAGAAAGAAAAGACCCATAAAAAGAACTGTGTTTCGCATCAAGGGTTTGTACCTCCTTCTCATCTACACCAATGCAGGTCAGCTGTCCCGGCCTACTAAGGTCCAGAAAGCCACAGTACATGCTAAAAGCCACATGCCTCATACTTCCCAGGAACCAGGTCCTAACCACCCTGACCAGGTTGGGGCTCAATGTCAGTGAATCTCCACTATGTCCAACCTAGCTGGGAATCTAGATGGTTCTCCCAAGTGCACCTGGGCCACAAAATGCTGTTTCTGAGAATTTGTTCATCACATAATCAGCGTTCTTCAGAAGCCATAGAGCTCCATTTTCATCTTTCTCTCCAAGGAAATCTACTTTCTGTAAACTCACCGTATTGGAAAAATCTTTCCCAGGTTCTGGGTCTTATTATTTGGATACTAAGAATTGCAGGCTGGGGTGGGGGGGTGTCTAGGAATTCCTCCTAACTTGGGACAGCCACTCTGGCTAAGTTTGCATATATTATGGCCTTTGCTTTGTCGAGATCCGATCTGATCTCCCAAAATAGTTTAGGCAAATGTACTGCTTGCCTCTTGCTTCTGCAACCACACTGAGTGTCTGGGGATCTTCTTATCAATTCTTTCAACTTCTCTCCCTTGGCTGGAATCTTAACTTGTGAAAAGGTTTGTATATGGCTTTTCTAGCTAATCACTGCATTAAACCTAAACCTTTCTTTTCCCTCCACTTTAACCACAGGAGAGGATGAGAAGAAAAAAACCCAAATTCTTGTTTCATTTGACCAAAGAAAGCAGACTTAGTTTTTTTAGTAAAATCCACGGGTACCCCAGATAGTTCCCTTATCATCCACCAATTCCTTCAATATTAAGGAAGCTCGGATGGGTTCCGGGACTGTCAACGATGGGATTCCACATGTCCATTCTGGACATTCCTTCTCGAGGTTACAATATCACAGATGCCTTTCCAAAGGCAATGACAGTAATGCCATTTCCTTACCCGGCAGTCTCTCTGAAGTGTTTTCATGAGCGCGTTGTATGTTTCTGTGTCAAAGTATAACCCTTCGTGCATGTCTTGCAGGAAATCTAAGTCCTTAAACGTGGGGTTGGATTTTTCTCTCTCCTTTCGGGATGCTCTTCGCTTATAAGTGGAGCCTTTCAGGTCATAAGTGAAGTGCATTCTCATGGAGCGCGGTAAGACATTGTTCATTACCACAATCCTGATATTAATGCCCCCTGATTGCATGCAATACAGTCCGTAAAATTTTGGCAAAAGGGTCCTTGGATTCTGGTTTAAATTCTAAAAAAGAGAAAAAAGAAACAAACCTGTTAATTCTCCCATTTTCACAAAATAATAGTGTTAAATATGTGTTTTCATCTAATATGATAATTAAAAATGAAGTGTGATTATCTTTATTCATGGCCATTACTAAAGTATCACTCTTTTGGATCTGGTTCTTAAGTTGGCTCATTGGAATAGCACTTTCATTGTTCTAAACCCACAGCATTAAAAGTTGCTGAACTGAAAACAGAGAGTCCCAAGTAAGATTCAACTAACCAGGCAAAGAATTGATTAGTGCCATGCGAGACTCTGATCTAAGGGGACTACAAAGAAAATTAACTGCTGGGGTGAAAGAGATGAGCATTTAAAATTTTAATAGCCTCTGAAAAAGTGTCTTCCAAAATGGGCAGACCAATTTACAATCACACTTTGTAAGATTATGTATTTCTTGTCACCCTTCATCCGTGATGTGTAGTATCGGGCTTTAAGATCTTTGTTAGCATGACTGGTTTAAAAAAAAAAAAAGGAAACTCATTTTTTAAAAAATTGGAATACCACTGATTATTAGAGAAATGTCACATTTTGCATGTATTTTTAGCCATTTCAGAGACAATTCTGTGTTATTATCCTCTGTGTTAATATCCTCTTACAGAAAAACCCTTGTTTTTCTGTAGGCTTTGTTATTGTTGGAATTCTCGATATCCTCTGGATATTTGTCATTTTCCTATTCTCTGTGGGGTATTTTTTTTTCAGTATGTTGTCCTTTTGAATATACAAATAAAAAAATACATGCCTATCTTTGTTTCACTTTAAAAGCAGGAGAGAAGTTAAAAAGTTTGCTGGAGGTAAGTAAGCCTTTAACATTACGAAAAGTTTCTCTACTCTCCACTATCCTCCCGATTTCTGGCTTTTACTACTGTTCCCACTTTTCATCATTCTAGAAGTATTCTATCGGCTTACATTAATTTTGTGACTGGTGTTTTTTCTGTTATACAGATGTTTTTGCCTTTTGATGTAGTCACATTTATGTCCTTTCTGTGCTTTCTTTTTGCTTCCTATTTGGCAAAGCTTTCTATACCCCCAAGGTTATCAATTTCTTCCATTTTTCTTCAAAGTTTTTAACAGTTTTGGTCATTACTCCATATGGAATTATTTTTTGTGTGTGAAAGATCTGAAATACGGTATTGTCTGAATTCACTTATTTGTCTAGCACTGTACTAATTCTTTAATATATTAATATCTTTGTCTTTTAAAATGATTTTATTTATTCATGAGAGACACACAGAGAGAGGCAGAGACACAAGCAGAGGGAGAAGCAGGCTCCATGTGGGGAGCCCGATGAGGGACTCGATCTTAGGACCCCAGGATCACGACCTGAGCTGAAGGCAGATGCTCAACCACTGAGCCACCCAGGGGCCTCTATATTAATATCTTAAATATTAGTATACGTTTATAGATTTTTGGTATATGTTACAGCAGGCTCACCATTTTAATTCTTTATCAGAAATGTTTTGTCTAATTCTACAACTGTTTGTTTTTTTAAACGCTCTTAAAACGATACTTGTTTTCACTTTCTTTTGTTTGTTTTGTTTTCACTTTCAAATGAATCCATTCAGGGAAAAATCCTACCAGGCATTTATTTTATTTATTTTTTAAACACAGACTTAGTTCACGTTAATTTTCTCCTATAAAGTATGTGGTGGCTACAGCAGCCTGGTCCTCTTTACAGACTCTGGTGTGGGTTGTGACAAGATGGTTAGTGAATTCCTGAGAGGGAGATTTGGTGAATAGTCTGTTTCCTGAGGTACGGGGGAGACAGCTGTAGGTCTTGGGAATGGCGTCCAAAGTGGCCTTGGCAAAGCTGCCCAGGGTGGTAGTGTGGTCCCTGGCCGAGGGGGAGCAGTCGCCAATGCATCAACATAGTCTACAAAAACCTCATCCTTCAGAAATGCCCGCAGGAAAAAGCCAATGATCTCAGATTCATGGGTAGGGAGAAGAAATAGATCTCCTCCAGGACTTGATCTTCATGTTCTTCAACAGATGGCCCAGCTCGGTGATGGGGATCCACTCCTTGTCCTCGCAGGACCAGTGTCATCTGACATTTAGTATTTTCTTGGAGAAGAAGCCCTAATAGCATTTTGATTATAGTTAGATCAGATTTATGAAACGATTTGGGAGAACTGGCATCTTTATAATACTGAGTTCAGGAACAATGTGTGTCTCATTATTTCAGAACTTATTTTATGTCCTTCAACAACAATTTGTAGTTTATTTGTTTTTACAGACTCAAGTATTTTAGAGTTCCTATTACAAAAATTCTCTTGGGGTTATTGCTCACACATTATTGTACTTCCTTTTTTTTTTTTTTTTTTTTTAAGATTTTATTTATTTAATCATGAGAGACACACAGAGAGAAAGAGGTAGGGACACAGGCAGAGGGAGAAGCAAGCTCCATGCAGGAAGCCTGATGTGGGACTCGATCCCAGGACTCCAGGATCACGCCCTGGGCCGAAGGCAGTGCTAAACCGCTGAGCCACCCAGCCTGCCCTATTGTACTTCCTATAACTTGCATTCCCTAACAGAATGATAGTAAGTCTTCATTCATTTGTATCTTTATTCTTTTAATAATGTTCAGTGTAAGTTATTGTCATCGCAAATAGGATCTCATTTTCTCCCTTCTATCTCCTACTCTAGATGATCTACAAAATGGAATACCAGGGATCACGTAGATGCATCTCATATCCTGCAAATCTGCTGGACTGTCATTACCTCTAGAAGCTGTTGGTTAATTTTCTTAAAGTTTTGCTCATTTTTAATTGTATCATTCACAAGAGAAGAGTGTTTTTACTTTGCTATTTCTTTTTGTACTCAAGTTATTGGTAGAAATTCTTACAAATACATCAAAAGGACCCTGATTGAGGGGCATCCTTATCTTTTTCTATTATTTCCAACAAAAGGGCTCTTGTTCTCCATGAGGTATTTTGCAATTCTTGGAGACTGATAAATGCATAATATGTGTGTGTTCATGTATTTATTTATGTTAAAACTTCCCTGCCAATTGAAAGAATTTTAAGCAGGAGAAGATGTTGACTTTGAATGCCTTTGTTTCTATTCAACGTTTATTTGGATTACCACACCATGTTCATATTTTTTCTTTTGACTGGATAAATCATATTATTTGTTATACTAGCTTATATGATTGGGATAAACCACTTGTTCAGCTAAGTTTTAAAATTTCATTTAATTTTAATTAATTTCAAATTAATAGCTGCATATAGCTAATGACTACCATATTGGACCATGGAGTTCTAGAACAAGAGACTAATCTATCTAAGCTTAGACGTATACACATTTAAGATTTGCTCATTTAGCAGGTTAGTAAAGTGCAATGACAGTTTGATGTCAATTTTACATTATTTAAAAATGTGTGTATGAATAGAATACATCAGAAAGGACATACACTGAAATTAGTAATATGTATCTCTGGGCAAAGAATTTTATTTGGCTGCATTTTTCTTTGTTTTCTGGGTGTTCTGTTTTCTCAACCATAAAGTAGACAACATGCTCTAAAAAATATTTCTCAGTTTTGTTCAGGATCAAACCTCGTAAATCTGTGCATGCTATCCACTGAGATTTTTATTTAGATTCCTGATTCCTATATTTATATGTGTGACTAATCTCCAGCAGATTTTGGAATTAAATAATATTTTTACAGCTGTGTTTCACATATAGCTTAGCACTCAATGAATGCTAAGAATTCATATCATGACTATGTACCGGGTGCATAAGAGCCTGGTAATGCACTGCTTCCTTTATCTTACACCTCATATTCTTTCTTTATTACAACAACTATTTAAGAAAGGTATTTCTCTGCTTTTAAAGATTGTTCAGACTAAAGCTCAGAGGTTATATTGCTTACTTATGGTCACACAGTTTGCTGATGGCTGAGCTGGGTTTTGAACCCAGAACTGTGTGAGTGAAACATGCTCTACTAACAGTTCTACCTTATGTTGTAAAATCTATTCAACAATGGTCATGGTATAATCCAAATGCAAAACAAAGCTCACCAAAGAGAAAGAAACATGCTGCAGGGTCACTGTAAAAAAGCACAGGGGGGAAAAAACTTACGGAAAGTAATTAAATCTCAAGCAGGAGTTTCAATTATGGATGGTTACTTACCATGTAATAGCCTGGCAGTAGCTTCTGAAGGAATTCAGCTTCTTTATGCTGAACGGTTTTGATGATAAATTCATCATCACTGGTCACAAAAAACAAGGATCCACTGGCTCCAGGGTTAGACAGCTCTATTAGAGGTTCACTGCAGATGGAATACTACAAGAGTAAATAAATTAACAATTAAAAATACACTACTAGGTATTTATCCAAAGGATACAAACATAGTGATTCGAAGGGGCACCTGCACCCCACTGTTTATGACAGCCATGTCCACAGCAGCCAAACTATGGAAAGAGCCTGGATGTCCATCAACAGATGAGTGGATAAAGAAGATATGGTGTATATTTATATATAAAATGGAATACTACCCAGCCATCAAAAAGAATAAAATCTTGCCATCTGCAACAATGTGGATGGAACTAGAGGGTATGATGCAAAGTGAAATAAGTCAATCAGAGAGAGACAAATACCCTATGATTTATTTCACTCATATGTGGAATTTAAGAAACAAAACAGATGAATATAGGGGAAGGAAAAAATAAAGTAAGATGAAGATGGAGAGGGAGGCAAACCATAAGAGATGCTGAACTCTAAGAAACAAACTGAAGGTTGCTGGAGGGGAGGTGGGTTGGGGGGGGATTGGGTGACTGGGTGATATGTGACTGATGAATCACTGAATTCTACCCTGAAATTAATGCACTATATGTTAAACTGAATTTTAAATAAAATTTTTTTTAAAGATTAAAAAAATACATTTACTGTATATGATGCTTCCAAGGAGGAAAAACACAGGATTACACGTTTTGATCATTCTGAAACAGGACGTTCTCTGCCATGAGCTTTCAATGGAGGGTTCACGTACACTAAGAGGGCCCTTTGAGATTTCTAAGAATTTAATTGATCCTTTTAACCTAATATTTTTATGAGAAACAGAAATGCCTTCCCCTTCCATCACCCTCCCTCCCATGTCATATGACAGAACCAATCATCACATCTGTTCAATGAAATAATGCAAACACTGCTGTGATCTATGGCGCTCTGTTTCCAGCAAGTGCCCCTAACATAACCACTGAAGGTATGACTCACACCGTGTATTTGTCATGTCAACACCAATACCTATTCTCTTCTCACTATTTACTTTCCCATAAGATGTCATCCGCGCATGGTTTCAATCAGGAGATGACTCTTAACAGCTGTAGCTCCAGCTCAGATCACTTTCAAAGGCTCCAGACATGTACGCCTGACTTTTAAATAGATATCTCTATCTGGTTACATCACAAGCACTTCACGTGTAACAAGTTCAGAATCAAATTCATTTCAGGGCTATGGTCAGCCCATATGATGCTTTTGCAGTAACTAGAAAGAGTTACTCTTTCTTCTGGCAGATGTAGCTCTGGGTCAGATACAAGGCTGATGAGATGAAGGGCTGGATTCCAGTCTCTACTTCAGTTTAGCCAGGTATTCTTGGGCAGTGCACACCCTGCACAACTATACGTGGTGACTCTAGATCACCTGCTTCCCCTCAATCTCTATCTTCTCCCTCTTTTCCCTATCTTAGAGAATAGAAACGTTATTTCTTTTGTTCCCAAACCAGAAACTCGGGCATCACCCTTGATGCCTCCCATTTCCTCGCCTTTCACATCCAGACTATTGTTATATCTACTCCCTTCATGCCATCTCTTTTGCTCATATGCTAAGTTCACTGATTTCATGTCATGCCTTCATTACTATGGAAGACTCCACCTTGCTTCAACTATCCACTCTTGACTTCTCTCGTGCATTTCCACCAGGAAACGGAAGATTGGTCTTTTCTTTTTTCTCTTTCCTTCTTTTCAAGATTTTATTTATTCATTTGACAGGGAGAGAGAGAGAGAGAGAGAGAGGAGAGCGTACACAACTGCACAAGAGCTAAGGAGAGAGAGAAGCAGACTCCCCGCTGAGCAGGGAGCCCAATGTGGGGCTCGATCCCATGACCCTGGGATCATGACTTGAGCTGAAGGCAGATGCTTAACCAACTGCCACCCAGGTGCCCCTGGAGATCTTTCTAAAACACCAATCTGATCATATCCTCCAATGCCTTCACATATTTCAGTGGTTTCTACCATCTGGTTAGAAGATTAACACCCAGATTTCCTACCAGAGCCATCAAGGCCATGAGTGGCCCAGCCCTGCTCTCCAGCCTTCTCCTTCATCACTTCCCCCCTTAATATCGAGCTCTACTTACAGAAAGCTACTTCCCCTTTTCTCAAATGCGCCAGACTCTCAGTGCCTGGGATTCTACATTTTCCTCTACCGAAAACCACCTCTTCCTTCTTCATCAGGCTGGCTATACCTCATTCACGTATGCATTTAACACTGAGAAAACTTCTCTTGAGCATCTGTAATGTCCCAGGTACTCATGAAAGCTTGGACCCTAGCAGGAGAAAACAGGCAGGAAATAAATTGTACATCGGACCGTGATGAGTGCTATGGAGACGATGGGGCATGGAAAGGGGCTGGAGTGCCAGCAGTGCCTGAGGGCTGGTTTGTGATGAATTTTCAGTAGTGCTGGTCACTGGAAACCACGCTGGGAAGAGGGCATCTGAGCAGAGGCCTGTGGCTGGCTGGGGGAGGAGAGAGCAGATGCGATGGTCTTGAGACCTGGGGAGTTCAAGGCATGGCCAGGGGGCCAGTGGCTGGAGCAGAGTGAGTCAGCAGAGCTGAGAGAATGAGCCAAAAGAGCAGGTGCATAGGGCAGCACAGGCCACT
This sequence comes from Canis lupus dingo, assembly GCF_003254725.2. Lineage (NCBI taxonomy): Eukaryota > Metazoa > Chordata > Mammalia > Carnivora > Canidae > Canis > Canis lupus. The sequence goes on from NC_064243.1 coordinate 88,609,341, forward strand.
GCAGGACTGTGACTTTTTCTCTAAGGGAGCTGAAAGCTGGAGGGAGATCTGGAGTGGAGGACAGCTCCCGTCTGCTATGCCAAGTAGCCACCGTTGCACAGTGGGGAAGTTGCTCTGTGACTTTGGCTTTCAGTGTCTGCTGGGCAGCACTTACTCCGGAAAACTGGTCCCATGAGTCTAGATCATCTGCTTCCTGGCAATGGACGTTCTCATCAGGGAACCTTCGGTGCTGGCTTCTTATTCCGAGTCCCCATCAGACTGCAGAACTCGGTGAGGGCACAGACTACCTGAATCTTACGCCGTGGTACCCTGCACGATCTGTGCCTTGTACACTGTAGGCTTTAAACAATGTTTTGTCTCACAAGTGGCTGGATGCTACCACCAAGTGAAGAAGGGCTATCAATCTCCCCGAAAATGCCCCAAACCCAGCAGCAAAGTCAGTTTTGGGTTATGGAGCTCTGTGTTTATCAACTAACAACCCCCAGCACCGAAAAATATGAAAGGAGGGGAGTAGGAAGTGGGGGGAAAGAGGAAGGAGAAGGGAGAAAGTGGGAGAGAAACAACAAAAAGGCAGTTTCCAGATGTCGACTTTAAATTATCTTGCTTTGGCAGCACACGGATCAGGGAATCAAAATGCTCTGAGCAAAGAAAGAAGCAACTGTGTGCCGCCTTTCTCAAAGTCACGGCAACTTCCGTCTTCCACTTCTCTTTCCTGCTGGCTCGCCTCTCAATGAGCAGCGTCAGAGCCTCAGCCGTTGTGGGTGACTTAGAGGTTAGGAAGCAAAACAAACACTGCCCCGCGGCCGCAAACAGGATGCGTGAGAGCCCGCGGAAGCAGACAGTGCCTTCTCTGCTGTGCGTGCAGGATCTGGGTGGAAAGCTCATCAGTGGGATGGGCACAGGCCTTGGAATCACCTTTTTTTTGTGGTTTTTCAAAAGGTTTATTTATTTGAGAGAGAGAGAGAGAGAGAGAGAAATAGGGGCTGAGGGGCAGAGGGAGAATATCCAGCAGACTCCACGCTGAGCACAGAGCCCGAGGTGGGCCTCGATCCCAGGACCCTGAGATCATGCTCTGAGCTGAGATCAAGAGTCTGACACCTAACCCACTGTACTACCTAGGCACCTCTGGAACCACCTTTTTAAATTTTATTTATTTTTTTTAAAAAGCATGCCTCTACCAGTGCCCACTTACGTGAGTGACCTGGATTAAGTGCCTGGGGATTCCAGAGCCCAAGGAGCCTCATCTCTAAAACAAAGCCAATAACAGCTCCATGAAAGCAGCTGGAAGTTTCTAAAGTGGATACTTTCAAAAAATAAATAAATAAATAAATAAATAAATAAATAAATAAATAAATAAATAAATAAAGTGGATGCTTTCAAAACCTCTGGCAATGGGTGACCACTTAGCGACTGCTGTTCCTCGTCCTCTCTGCGTGACCGTATGTAGGGGAGCGGGGCAGACAGCGTGCAGTACACACCTTTACACCTTTCAGGTGAGGAAGAGCTGGCTGTGCCTTGGGACATACTAAGGGGTTCAGCCCAACTCCAGCGACCGGAGGGCTCCCCAAAGACACACTCGGATGTTGTTAGTGAGTCAAGAAAAAAAGCCACGTCTTTTGTATATTCAGGAATTTGAGACACCAGAAAATAAAGGTGTCAACACCCTAAGGTCTTATGAAGAGGGAAGGCAGGCCCCGCTCAGGCTCTTGTGGAATCCTGATTCTTTCTATTATGGGCTTTGAATTCCTGGCACAGAACCTTCTTACGGATAGGAGTCAATTTTGTGAAAGTCCAACAACAACACAGAATGCAGAAATTAGAGGCTGCAAATAGAGAAATTAGGGGGTGATTCAGGAAGAGCTGTCTAGAGAAAACTGGATTCAGACCTGAACATCTGCTTCCAATTAAAGTCTCAAATTCTTCTATAAGCAGTGACATTATATGGGAAGTATTTCATTGGTTACTTGTCAAAGCGTCCTATATAAATTTATAAATGAACGTGCATGGCAAAAAATTATTTTGACACTTAATAACCCGGTGCGGGGAGGGTCACTGCTGGCAGAGCACCAGTGCGCTGCCAACTGGCGCTACGATACCGACCAGGAACACTACCGTTATTACCTGTAATTTTGCACCCTAGACCTTGGTTACCATGCTCTGTGCTAAGCGACCTTCTCTGAGAAGTTGCTGTGGATGAGCAAATAAAGAGGCGAGATGGGAAAATCTGAATTAGCCTCAATCAACAAAGCCCCCCATGTACACTTGCGTCTTGTGCACCTTCCTGGGGGCCCTGCCTTCCGCACAAGCTGCTGCAATGCATTCGTTCTCTCCCTTCCATTTCCTGCAGGGCCTCCCCACAATCCCCACTGGAAAGGCCTCCAAGTACAACCCAGCTGGGCCCTGCCAAGGCAAATGAACAACGTAAACTTTCTCGGTGCCCTGGAGATCATTCTTCCTGCCATTTCTTCCCCTTGATAGTGTGAAATAGTCACCCCTGTTCTCTCTTGGGGGCTGTGAGTCTAGAAGGATGTCCTATGAATCACCCTGGATTCTGGAACACTTGGGCACCTGGGGCAGAAGGAAGTCAAACCAAAGGCTTGCTGCCCAAGCAGAGATGGGCAAAAATGCTCCGGGTCCCTTGGCCTTCCTTTGGGAGGCGTTTATTTTGGAACAAATAAGGAAGGAGGTGCAGTCATGCCACTGTGCTGCGCATACACAAGCGCCTCACAATCCAAATTATGCATGTTCCAACATGAAATTTGCAATCGGCATGCGGGTGGTGAATCTTAATGGTACCAAGAACATAAACAGAATAATTCAGGCTAAAATTCAGACACAAGAGCACAAGACTAAGTAGAAATGCACACATACCACAGGGATCCAATATTAAACCTCTCTGTGGAGTCACCAATCACTATATAATGTTACCCTCTCCCCCCTTTTAGATCCGTAGATCTTCACAGATTTGGGTTTGATGAGCCCCATTCAGACAGATGCCAGGATGGATGTACTCTTCGTTTTGAATGGTCCTTTTTTTCCTTCACACAGTTTATTTTATTATAATTTATCTATCATCTATCTATCTATCTATCTATCTATCTATCTATCTATCTATCATCTATCTATTTTTTTTAAAGGGAGGTCTTACTTGTTTCTCCTGTGCTTTATTTGGGCTTAACTCTCCTAAAAAATGCTTTGTTAGGGGTGTTTGGCTCCTTGGGCTTAGATGCTTCAGAATGGATCATCACAGCTCATAGTCTGATGGCTGAGGGCGTGTTATGCTGAGATCACATTTAATGAGCAGTCTGAGGCACAGTGGCCAGGAAGTCAGCTGGTGAACAGAATAACACACAGGGGGACAGCTGGGGGGATCCCTGTTCTGGTCTGTGATGGGCTCTGTGCCCATCAATGTGGATAACCTTGGGTACCTCTCTGACCCCAGCTTTAGGCTGCTCATCTACAATGAATGGTTGGGCTAGAAAGTCAGGGTTTTACCTAATTCTGGGAAGCATGTCATGTCAGGTAAAAAACACTTTCCTCATCTGCCACACTTCACATCACTGGCTGGGGTCTTCACATTGAGTGGTTTGGAGATGAACTTCCACTTCTGGGCTGGGGGTGTCTCCAGTGGGTGTCTCAGATGCAGGGCAGGGAGGTGGCAGTAACCACTGGGGACCTGGCAGCCATGTTCAGCTACAGGGCCTTTTTCTGTTTCTTGTAGATCCCAGACACGGGGCCAGTTATAGGGAAATGGAAAATGAAGTCAAACAAAAGCACTCTGACCTACTTGGTCCTATCTTTTTCTCCCTACATCCCCCACTAAGTTTTTATTATGGAAAATTTCAAAACTACATAAAAGTAAACAGAATTGTGTGATTAACATCCATATGTCTCTCTTCCAGCTTCGACAATGATCAACTCCCAGCCAATGTTGTTTCTGCTATAACTCTGCCTGCTTCCCTCAGATTCTTTCCAGGCAAATCCCAGACATCAACTCATTTCACTCATAGATACTTGGGCGTGTGTCTCAAAAAGACAATGACTCCCACTGAACCATAATACCATCCGGCCACCAAAAATCAAATTCCTCAACATAATCAAATATGTAATTGCTCTTTAAATTTCACCAATTTCCTATAATTAAAAACAAAAACAAAAACAAAACACTTGTATAATCTGGCCCTGTCTTTCTAACTTCCTGACCCAAACCTTCCCCTCCTGCCATGTTGGTCCATCCATCCAAAGTACTTCTAAACATGTAATGCATTTGCATCTGTGGTCCCACAGTCCTAAAACCAATCTTCTCCCCTGAATATGCTTCCCTTCTTTTGCACCTCATCAAATCGCTTCTAATTTTTCAGTCACAGTGAAACCATTTCACATCCATAAGAAGCCCCCCTCATCCTCTGTGTAACAGAGAGAGATCCCCTCCCTTCTTCAAAATCCTTGGGCATTTACTGTTGTACTGTAGTCTCTTTATTTACTGCCTGGTAGAGCTGGTGATTCTCCCACACAAACAAATCATCATTCTAAGTTCTCTAAGTGTCATGACTTACAATTTTTGAGCATCCCTCTGATTAGTAGCCAAGTATTTTTGTTACAGTAAGTGTCCAAAGTACCTCATCAATTAATTTACCTTTTGCCAGCTACATGAAGGAAGACTTTTGCTCTGAGAAGCCATCAACTTAGTCTCCTGTGCTCCTTTGTAAATACTCTAATCTCATGACGGAAGTAACTCTTGCCAGTTTAAACTCTCATTAGGAGACTGTATAAGCTGTGTGTGTGGTTGATCAGGAAAAAGCCTTCCCCCAAGAAAGCAATTTTGTGAGACAGAATGAGTGCAAGAGTGGGCTTCTCAGCCTGCAGCTCAATGATCACAGGAGGGTGAAGGGCAGACAGGAAGACGTGTCATCACACTAACTGGATCTGTGTTATGAAGTACAAGTATATGGCATCTTAGTGGCTAAAAACAGCTCAAGGAAATTCAGTAGGAGAATCCACTAATTTCTAATGTGTGGCAGGAGATCAGAGCACAGTATGGTTTTCAATAAAGTATCAAGACCCCACTGAGTTCCCCAAGCACATTTCCCAAATGACAGTGATGCTCAATGATCACAGAATGGTTAGAAACCAAAGAATCTTCTCTAGTACATTTCCATACCCACCCATGTCCCCTCCCCTAGATTTGCAGCTTTGTGTACTGGAGAAGCAGGTGAGGGTAGGTTGGAAGTGCTGGGTAGAGACACCCGACATCTCAGAGGGGCATAAGGCAGAAAGCTACCTGGAGGTACACATTCTAGGGCAGCAGGATGCCAGGGGTTTACTATTCAGTTCCCACTGCTCTGTGCAGATTTGTTAACGTGCTTTGAGGAACCAGTATCATCTCATCGGGCAGAAGTCATAGGAGTTTCTCAGGGCCCAACTAAAGAAGTTAGGGGGGCAGCAAGGGATGGGGAAAATAGGTGATGGGGATTAAGATGTATACCTGTTGTGATGAGCATCAAGTGATGTATTAAACTGCTCATTCACTATATTGTACCCCTAAAACTCACAGAACACTGTATGTTAACTGGAGTTTAAAAAAAACTTAAAAAAAAAAAAAAGAGAAGAGGGTCACACATGGGTTTTCATCAGCACAGAATAGAATCAGCTTTGAATTTTATCATGTACATCTTAACCTAAATTATAAAATGCAGTTTAAATACTCTTTGTTCCAAGTGATAAATGTTGCCTTATTTCCTCTGCAAAGCTTTATTCCAGGATCTGGCTTGAGTCTTATTAAGATCATTCAGAATGGGGGGAACAATAAATATTTGATGGCATCCTTCCTACAGCTTCTTGAAAACCAATTTTGAAGAGCCCCAGGGTGTTAACAGTGATCAAATTACGAAATAAACCATTTTCCTCTTGAAACAAAAAGGAAGTTCCTGGCTCCCTGAACAGGAATAAGGTAACAATCTGAGGTCACATCAGACTACCTCACAAAAGGCTGTTGTGTTCATCCTGCCACGTGCCAGAAAGATGGAGAGAAAAGACAATTCCAAGGATAAAATAGGTCCTTGCACCAAATGAAAAGACATTTAAAGAGAGCTTGCATCAGGAGATGTTGAGAACAAAACTCCCTAGCATCTAGGAAAAGGCATTCAAGCTGTAGGTCAAGGTGAAACTGGCCGTAGGCCAAGGCAGGTTTGAGACAAATGGTATAAATAAGGCAATTAAAATAGGAAGGCTTTCAAATAGAATCCAATCAGCAAAATTCACAGGAGTATTTAGAACTAATTATAATATATCTGTTGGAATAATGATCTAGAGTAGCAACCAATCCCACAATTATTTAAATATCAATTACCATAGCAGATTTTGTAGCTATCAGTAAATGCAGCAGAGCCCAATCACATTTTCTGAAGCTAAATTTATCATCATTATGAAACTTGGACCTTTTACTATGCTCCAGAGCTTTATAAAATAAGAGACACAAGCCACTTGTCACTGTTGCTATGAGACAAATGTTTATATCACACGTTTCTGGAGAAGGAAGGAAAATTTACAGGTTCTTACCAAGTAATCATCAGGCTTGATACCAAAAAGTTCTCTGAAATATCGGAATGCTAGTGGAGCATACGTCTTAAATCTGAAGTCTGGGTAATGATGTGCTGGGGTCAGATTGCTCCCTTCACTGCAGTTAAAAAAATAATAATAAAAATAAAAAAACAGCAAGAGAGAGAGAGAGAGAGAGAGAGAGAGAGAGAGAACATTATTAGCAAAGACAATTTTGACTTCAAATACTAGCTCTATGGGTCCTGAGCCAATTTCCCTGCTAGGAAAACATACCCCAATTGTGGGTCTCTCTGAGCTCATGTCACAAAGGGCAATGGCCATCAGGTAAAACCAGATGCTAACTCAGAGGGGGCCACTCCAAGCAGGCATTCCCTACCAATCACATTCCCTACCAATCACAGTGGGTCTCCAGCCTGAAAACTCTTCATCATCCATCTGCGCCTGTGATTTTCCATCTTTCCCAGTGAACTCACAGTTGTAATACTTTAGGTACAAGATCCAGGGCTTAGTGCATGGAATAATTTGAAAAATGCATATTCTTTTTGGCCATGAATATTGGCTAAACATTTCAAAGTGGAAGTGAAATAATTTTAAAAATATGTCACTAGCAAAATCATCAAACCAGAAAGAGAGGAGTCCTGAATCTGAACTCTTTCTTACATCCATATTTATAGGAAAAGAGACCTTAAATATTTTAGGGATTTTAAAATTGTATTTCCATTCCCAGATACATCATTATCTTTTTCTCTCCCTCTCCCGGGTTCATCTTTAAAAATTTTTGTGCAATATTGATGACACATGAAAAGTATGAAGAAATAAACCAGTGACTACTCATGGAGCCAAAATGCTGCTTATGAAATAAAATATTATCTACTTAGTTGAATTGCCTTCTCCACTTTTTATTGATCATAAAACCCTCTTTCTCCTTAGAGGCATCCTCTAGTCTGAATTTTGATGTTTATTCTTCATTTTATTCTGACTACAACTGTAATACATTTCACATGACATCCGACAAGCCACCTAATTTATCTATACTTAAAGTTTTCATTGTGAAAAGAACAATGCAGTAGATGCATACAATTTTATAGAGAGGCTTAAGTTCTCTTTTTGCCACATTCTAAATGGGACATTAAGACTCTATAACTTTGTCTTGGTCTGATTTTTGTGGATACAAATAACACTGTGCAAATTAAAAGGCTTTTAGCATACAACAAACACTTGGAATCTACTACAGTTGAAGTTTTTTCAAGGCAGTTGGATTTTTGTATCACTACCTGACAGATCATTGACAATAAGCATTTTTTAATTGAAAGGATGGGTTTTCAAGATAATGCTACAACAGTATAGTTGATTCTTACATGAAGCTTAGGCTCAAGTCAAGAAGTAAGGTAAAAAAAATCACTGGTATTTCTCTCTATATCACAATGGAATATTACTCAGCCATAAAAAGAGTGAAATCTTGCCATTTGCAACAACATGAATAGATCTAGACAGTATAATGCTAGGTGACTTAAGTCAGAGAAAGACAAATACCATATGATTTCACCTATATGTGGAATTAACAATAACAACAACGACAAAAAAAAAAAAAAAAACCCAGAAGAGACAAACCAAGAAACACTCTTAACTATAGGGAACAAACAGATGGTGACCAGAAGGGAGGTGATGGTGGTGGGCAATGAGTGAAACAGGTGATGGGGATTAAGGGTACACTTATGATGAGCATTGAGTAATGTATAGAATTACTGAATCGCTACACTGAACACCTGAAATCAATATAACACTGTATGTTAATTACATCAGAATTTTAAAAATCATTTGATTAATTTAAAAAATCACCATAATAAAAAAAATCACTCTTGAGGACCATTTAGAAGGTTATCTATTCAATATATCTACTATAGCCAGTTCTTCCTCCTGCATGGTCACAGATGACTGCTTCTTCTGGTGACTCCCAGAGGAAGTAGTTGGCTTGTGCTGTTAGGGACCAGCAGCAGATAATACATCTTATCTTTAGAGACGAAGCTTGCCCTTTAGGGGAATGGCCCAGGAACTGGGTCTGCCTGGGATGAGAGCAGTCACCTCTTATTGTGTCAGCTCAATGTGCAGAATGGCCCTGAATCACTTGCTTATTTGAATAGTTTCCATTTCCCTAAGCAAGTATAGTTGAATATTCATAATATGTATGCACTGCCCAGGCATTACATCTGAACATTCCCTTATTCTCTATTTTGAGACTTTAAGGGGACATGTATTCAGTTATAGGTCCTCCGGGATTGTCAAAAGGAATAATTCTGGAGCTCATCAGATATGCAGTAGCTTGAAAATGTGGGCTATGCAGAAATAAGGGGTAAAAATCAACAAGGCTCAAAGTGGCCTCTGACATCCTTCCTCACTGTTGCAAGCCAAGTAAAAGTCAGCACGATGCCTTGGGTTTGAAGTGAGCTGCTTTCCAAGGGCTAAGAGTGTTGCCAATTTCTTATTTCTTCCACTCTCTTCTCCCTTTTCTACTTCCCACGATCAAAGTAACTAATTCCTTACAGCGCATTACATTACCTTCAACGTTCAAAGAATAAAACCCAATGGTCTACATCTTTGGGGTTTTTCTTAAGAAAGAAGATTAAAAAAAAATATTTGAGAGAGAGAGAGAGAGTGCATGGGAAGAGGGGGAGAGGCAGAGGGACCAGGTGAGGGAGGGTCTCAAGCAGACTCCTTGCTAAGAGTGGAGCCCAGCATGGGGCTTGATCTCACAACCCTGAGATCACGACCTGAGCCAAAACCAAGAGTCAGACACTTAACCGACTAAGCCACCCAGGCGTCCCTGAAATTTTGTTTTTCTCTCTCTCTTTTTTTTTTTTTTTAAGATTTTATTTATTTATTCCTGAGAGACAGAGACACAGGTAGAGGGAGAAGCAGGCTCCCTCCCTGTGGGGAGCCCCATGCGGGACTTGATCCCAAGACCCTGGGATTACGCCCTGAGCCAAAGGCAGATGCTCAACCACTGAGTCACTCAGGTGCTCCCAGTTTTGTTTTGTTTTTTTTTTAATGGCTTATTCTTATGCATTTGAGGGCCCAAGACTCTATCAGTAAAGATAGAGTATTTATCATTATTTTCATTTGTGGTTACTCTGAGCTTCTTGGGCTGCTCACCTTTCCCTGAAACCATCAACTAAGACACTTTCCCTTGGATTCACATCCCCCTGACTACTTGGTTCACTCAGTCATGGTGCAAAAAGGATAGTGTGATGTTTTCCTGGAGAGCAGACAGCCACGTACACACACAGGATGTATCTGGGATGAGAAAGGGCACATTTACTTCTGTAGGTATCTACACTGACAGCTGGTAGAAAAATCTGCCAAATCATTAAGAATGAAAAAATAATCTAGCTAGGTTGGGATCACAATGAGATACAGACATTGTGTCAATTGCCTGTATGGGACAGTTAATAACATACATTTTCATAAATGGAGAAAATGGAGAGGGAGTAGACATGATACTCATCATAGGCATTACACAGAGTAAAAATTTCTTCATGGCATCATTAACATACATGAACTAATAATTATTTACTGACATTACACAATCTTGAATCTCTCTATTTGCACGGATGGAAGGGAACATTCCCCAAGTAGTGAGTCATAACATATCACCACTCTTTGTTTCTTTCCTAGTAGATTTTATCTTAGGACTTTTACTTTCCTTTGATTAACAGAAGACCAGCTTGCATTCTCTTAAATTATGCTGAATAGCCAGGGTGGTGGTGATGGTGATGATGCTCAGACTCCTTATAGTCAAGAGAGGCCTGGGTCCAAGTTTCACCTCTGCCATTTACAAGCTGTGTTTCCTGAGCCCTGGTACAATGTCAAAGTGAACAGAAATGTGAGTGGCCAGGTGCCTAGAATGTGGAGAACCCTCATATGTTTGGATGATCAAGGCTGTATGATGATGGCAAACAGCCCAGACTTGAATACTTCACATGGAGGAGGAGTTGACCAGGTAGTATTTAAAAAAAAAGAAAAAAAAAAAAAAAGCAATAAAAGAAAATGACAAAATGGGAAAATATTTGCAACTTGTATCACAAAGGGCTGATCCCCTAATATAAAGAGCTCTCATATACAGCAAAGTCGAAGACCAAAAAGTTAATTAAAAAAAAAAAAAAAAAAACAACAGCAGCCAAAGATATGATCAAGCGCTTCACAGAAATGGATGTATAAATAAATGAAACATATGAAAAGATGCTCAAGCTCGTTTATAACATAAAAAATGCAAATTAAATGTCACTGAGACTATACTATCTAGGAGATTGGCAAAAATCCAAAATTTTGGTAAAGCTCAGGGGAATTTGGTGCCCTGGAGCATTATTAGTGGGAAGTAAGGTGGTATCTTTTTATGGAGGACATCTTCACAACTTCTGTCAAAATTACAAATGTACGTAACTCTATGACCCAGCAAATGCATGCCTGTAATTTATAAACTAGCCTATGTACAAAACAACATATGTGTACTGGGTTATTCATTCTAGCATTATTTGTAAGGACAGGTTGGAAGCAAACTAGCTCTGTCTGTCTCTGAAGAGGTAGGTCAGATTATTTATGGTTCAGGCACACATTGGAATACTATCTAGCTACTAAAAAAAAAATGAGGAGGTTTATTACACAGTGACATGGAAGGTCTCTAGGATAAATTAAGTGAAAGAAGCAGGAGGCCGAATACTGTGTATATCATCCACCACTTATATACAAAAAGAAAATAAATTTGGTGGGGTATGGATATGCCTAAAAAATCCTTGAAGGATTAACAGACCACTAGCAACAGTGTTCACTGGAGTTGGACACTGGGTAAAAGGCACAAGGATGAAAGGGACTTTTTACAGTATTTCTTTGAAAAAGCCGTATAAGAATAAACCCTTTTATATGTATTACCATTCACAGTATATTTTTTAAAGGTCTTGGGTTAAAAGCTTTAACCTTACACATACACCCCAGCAGAACGGTTTGCTTCTCTGTGTTAAGGTGCTCCAGTGAGTAACAAATGCCAGCTGGACATGAATGAAGTTTTACTAAAGGAAATGGGATTAATGGGCACCGGAGTTTGCCCAGAGTTACAGTGCATGACAGCAGGACCAAATGGCAGGTGCAGAACAGCTCCGCCAGTAGATAGCAACCAGGGTTTTTAGAGGTCACAGACTGGCAATCTGCTGGCTGTGGGTGTGGGTGTAGGTGCTGGCCTGCAGAATCCAGCACAGGGGCCCTTGGCTCATGTATGACATGCTTAGCTAAAATGCAGATAAACACAGCTGCCATGAACATCAGTCCACTGGCCAGTGGAAGAGTCCCACCAGAAGCCCCTACGGGCTCTCCTTGCCGGAGCCTGGTGGTACCCATCAGGAGACCGTGCCCAGCATCTACACATACTGTGCAAAAATGACCTCTTCACAACTCAAGTTTTATATCATGCTCCTTCAATGCATTTATGTAGTGTCTGAGGGGAAAATAAAGTTCTCCTGTCTTGGCATAAAAACGAGGTTTTGGAAATTTTGGCTGTGAGGTTCTGAGCCATGGTTCCAGATGTTCAGATCCTGTAAAGCTGGTCAAATTTCAATAACAAAAATTTGGAGGCCAACATGGGATTTCCAACTTTCTCTCGTTAAGTAAGCAATTAAGCAAATTACCTAGACAATTAAGCAAATTCAAAGTACTAGACTTATCAAATTATAAGGGAAAGTGTACGTTAACTCCATAAAGGAAAGGAAAACCTTTGGATAAAGAACAGTAGTTTATTTTGCTCCTTTTCTCTTGTTTCACCAGAAAGTTTGATCACGGACCAATTTCTGACATTCTGATATTCACCTCTTCTGAGGAGAGTTCTACTGTTAAGGCCAAAGCCATGGCTCATCTTAAATTTAAAAATATGTGTTTCTTGATGACAACAGATGTTTAGAATTAGACACTGTTGAAGCTTGCAGGATCATTAGCCATCACCTGGCATTTGCCATTTTAGTAGATAAAAAAATCAAAATCCAAGAAGAGAAAGTAAGGCCTAAGCTGGTCAGGAACAAATAAAATTGGGAGATTAGATTCACACGAGACCAGCGGAAGTCTGAAATAGACAGGAATGCCTTAACTTAAACTTGACATTCCTAGGCTAGTCTTCCTTTTCAGGATTCGGTTACAGGCTTCAGGGTACCCCCTGCCCACACACACCAGCTCTTCTCCAGGAGGACCTCCCACTGGAGGGTCAGGTGGGCAGAATTCTACTTACAGAAGCTTGGTTAGCCACATGAGCATTCCCATTTGTATGGACTGTGAACACCTTAGCTTTGTGGTTTCACAGCCTGATAACCTAGCACTATTTGGGGTGCTGCTGGGAGGAGAGATTTGGTGCTAAGTAGTAAGGTGAAACTATTTTTAGCATTTCCAGGACACACAAGGGGTTCAGTTTGGGAGCCGAGAGCCAGAGCTTTGATGATTTCAAGGCAGCACTTTATATTTGGTGAATTCATTGATTTCAAACTGTATCTGTCAGTAGTGGGTTTGGAGCCTGTTGGCAAAAGGAGTTGGCCAGCAACTCCTGGGTGATTAGTGAGGGTGAGAAGTCTCATGACCTGCCGTCTGTAAGCTAGAGGCCCAGAAAAGCTGGTAGTGTAATTCCAGCTCAAATGTAAAGGTCTTAGAACCAGGGGAACCAATGGTGTTAAGTTCTGGTCTGAGTCAGAAGGCCCAAGAGCCAGGAATGCTAGTGTCTGAAGGCAGGAGAAGATGCCTGTCCATCTCAAGCAGGGAGCAAATTTGCTCTTCCTCTACCTTTTGGTTCCATTAAGGCCCTCAACAGATAAAATGATGCCCACAACAAATCGCTGAGGTACTCTTGAGTCAATGTACTGATTTGAATGCAAATTTCCTCTGGAGAAATCATCACAGACACACTCAGAAATAATGTTTTATCAGTTATCAGGCATCCCTTAGGCCGTCATATTGAAATATAAAATTAGCCATCATAGCAAGCATGACGACAAGAAGCAGGGTAACTGGAGGGTGCTTTGTCTAAATGTACCAATGGTGCAAACTTTGAGCAGCAATACAGTGGGACAAGGGACTCTATAGTCCAGTAACAAATTAATGGTGGCACCTACTCTTCAAATTGGACCTTTGTAAGTCAGGGTATGTAGAAGCTGACTTAAGTGTTATTAATTTCCTCTGCCATTTCAGGCAAGTGGAGTCCCTTATGACTCTTGATTTAACCAGTGAAATTTCAATCGGTCCCCTCTCTCTTGCCAAATTAGTGCTCTTGAATGGGAAAACAAAGCAAAACAAAGCCAAAGACACACTCCTTGCTGGTGTCACCCTCCTGCCGAGCACTTCGGGCACACAGAGAGACATGTGCTATCTCGTGCAATGCAAGGCCGCACCATCTTTTGAGGCCAGCTGGCTGACAGCCAGTCTTTAAAAATCAGTAGATGAAAGCAGCTTAAAGTTCAAAATCAAATAATGTATTGTGGGCTGTCATTGACCGGGAACACGTGATATCAATGACTGTCTAAATGCCAAACCTCCCAAGCAGTTGGTACCACCCTGGGAAGTCGTGTTTTGAAGGCAATTTTAGATAAGTTAAAATGTTATGTAATATTCAGTACATGCACTAAACCTTTTATTTTGAACTAAAGGAAGAGGCATGTACCTTTTATTAATAGGAAATCCGTCTCTCCCCATCCCCACTACTTAAATGTTGAACAAATATTTAGAGAGCTTTGACTTGAAGGGACATCATACTCTTTGACTTGTCCAGCATTGGCCACAAATCCTCTTTAAAGCAGGGAGGACTATTCTAGCAGTCTTATGTGTTGTCCACATCTACTTATATAAGGCTTGGCACAGAATATCTGTACTGGCTGGGGTTGTCAATCTTTTTAGAGTCTCTGTTGCAACTACTTAGAGCTCTACTCAGCTCCAGACAACATGTAAATGAATGGATATGGCTGTGTTCCAATTAAACTTTATTAACAAAATGGGACAGGGAGGCATATTTATCCTAGGGGCTGTACTATGCTGACCCATGGTATATAAAGATAGGTTCTCAGATGAGTTAACATCAACATTACTTGAAATGCAGGTAGTTCGCTAACCTATCAAAACCATAATATCTAGCACTGAAATCTGACAACGCTCATATGAACCATTGACCAGTATGTTTGCTTGCCATTTAGAAAAATGTTTCACCCTGACAATAGTTCTGAGTAATTTTCTGCTCAATGACGGTATCCCTTGGCCATTCACATAAATCCCAAAGAGTGCAGACATCAAACTTACGGGCAATTTGTGTTCTGCAATGATCCTTATTGTCAAACTGAACTCCATTTTATAAATGAAGAGATTTTTTTTTTTAAGTGAAGAGATTAAAATGCAGAAGACTTTTAGGAATTCTTTAGGTAGATGATTATTCTTGAATATGGAAAATTATAAACATTTTTAGTGCCAGCTTTCAAGCTGTATTTTCCCTTACAGGGAAGACAGTGATGGGGGCCCTAAAAGTGGAGAAGTATTACAGCTGCTTATTGAGGGCCTGGAGAGACAGCTTTAGGTTGATAATTTTGAGGTCAAAGCTGGATACTTTTTCTGATTCAAAAAAGTAGGAATCCTGTTACTGTGCTTTCTTGCCACAGTGTAAGGAAACGCAAAACTCTGGAGACAGCCACCCTGAGTTCAAATCCTGCCTTTACCATTTATTGGTTGTACAGCTTTGGGTAAAGCCATTTACTGTCTCAGGGCCTTATCTACTTCCTATGTAAAATGGATATTTTTGTTTTTTGGTAAAGATGAAAGGTAAAAACAATAATTTAATATCATGTTATATAAATATTATATCAATAAAACCATGGGTGGCTCATAGTAGGTACTCCTAAGTTTTGCCACCTGAGGTTCATGTTTACAAGGCAAAACATTATGAAACATCCTCTTTCTTCTTCACTTATACATGAAAATTTATAACTAAGTTTCTGATCACAGCAGAGAACCTAGGGTCAAAAGATTAAGATATGGGCAAAGTCCTTTTACTCCTCTACTTTGATTTTGGAAGATCATGCAATTAGATCGTTGAAAGGGATTTTACATTATCCTTCAAATCTCAAGTCCAGAGGCTTTCCATCTACAAAATGAAATCATCTGTAGAACAAATATGTATTATCTAAAAATAACGTTGAGCTACTTTAACATACATACATACATACATACATACATAAATAAATAAATAAATAAATAAATAAATAACAAATGCATTTTGTTGCCAAGGGAAACAGATCCTGCAGCTTCACAATGGTAGTGAATTAGAACATCTCAAGGTACCCTAAGCAATTAGTTTTCTTCATGACCCAGATAGATTCAGTGCATGTTAGAGCCATCAGACACTTCAGAATGCTTAGTTGCTCACAACCAGGGACAGTCCTGCTGCTGCCCCCCTACCCCCCCCGCCCATCTCCAGGCAGGTATAGAAGTACGGGCGGATGGGGAGGGTATTTTATCTAGCAGCTTTATTGTGGTATAACTGACATATAATAAGGTACAGTCTGTTAATTTTCATAGGTGTCTATATCCATGAAACCATCACCATGATCAAGATATTGAATTTACTCATCACTTTGGGGGAGCATTTTGATTGTGAGGGTAATAAGGAGATATTACTGGCATGGCCTTGGGGGGTGACAAAATTCCTGAAGTGTGCAGTCTTACACAAAGAATTGTCTTATCCAAAATAGCCACTGAGAAACGCTGGCTCCAATCGCTTTGTTAAACGAATGAAGAAACAGCCTAGATAAGGAAACTGAGGCAAGGCCCATATATGTTTCTTCTGTCCTTATGTAAATATACCCAGAGTACATCTGTTATTTAAACAAACAATACAGTGTTTGCTAAAAGAAATTCTTGTCTGAATCAAATGCTTCATGTCATATTGACATTTAAAAGCTATACATGTTTCAGGTGCACCTGGGTGGCTCAGTCGGTTGAGTGTCTGCCTTTGGCTCGTGATTTTAGGGTTGTGGGACTGAGTCACTGGGCTCCCTGCTTGGTGTTAGTCTGCCCACCTACCCCCCCAACACTGTGCTCTCTCTCTCTCTCTCTCTCTCAAATAAAAAAATTAAACAGAATCTTCAAAAAAAATAAATAAAAGGTATATATCCTTTAAAATGATATATTTTAGGGATCCCTGGGTGGCGCAGCGGTTTGGCGCCTGCCTTTGGCCCAGGGCGCGATCCTGGAGACCCGGGATCGAATCCCACATCGGGCATCCCGGTGCATGGAACCTGCTTATCCCTCTGCCTATGTCTCTGCCTCTCTCTCTCTCTCTCTATCATAAATAAATGAAAATTGAAAAAAAAAATAAAATGATATATTTTAAATGTGACAGAGAGTTCCTCTAAGTAGGGTCAGTTAGCTAGGTATTCCTCTCCACCCAGTGATGTGTCTGCCATGCAGGGACTGGTGTTGTTACCCTGGCACAGAGAGTAGAGGTCAAAGACACAAATACTGGGTATGGACAATGCTGGCTTTCCTACTCCCGAGGAAAAAGGTGAAAAAAGACCTCATTGTGTCTTAATTATAAGATATAACATGCTTATAATAAATCATCCATGAACAAAAGGATTGATGGCACCATGAAAGTACCTATAGTACATATGAAGACCTACTTATGTGCTCCATATTGTAAAATATCTCACAGAGTGTCATGTATAATTTAGTTGCTAGATAAAATTTTAGGTATTAATTTATAAAGTCATTTGGGGTTTTATTAGTTGCACAAAGCATCTAACAACTCCAAGAATGAAACTTGGTTATCTATCAGAAAGATTATCACTGTAACATGGGAAGTAATGTGCCAGGTCAGTGGTTCTCAAACAATTATGCGCTCAGAATCACCTGGAGGGATTGTTCAACAGATGCTCCGTCTCACTTCCAGAGCTGCTGATTCAGTTGATCTGGGGTGGAGTCCAAGAATATGCATTTTTAAACAAGTTCCAGGTGATGCTGAGGCTGCAGGTCTGGGGAGTGCATGCTTGGCCATGCTTTCCCAGGAGCCCATCCATACTTGGCTCTATTGATTGGACACTACAGGTAGAAGAGACCGGGGGATGGTGCATGCTCTTTATCCACCCATCTGCCACTGTAACTGCTCTCAGTGGCCTGAACTCACTGCCAGTCACCCTACCACAGAAGACCTCGATTTCTCTTATTCTTTGTAGCCAAATTAAAAAGTCAGAATAAAAGATTCAGATAAACCTGTGACTTCCTGAGTTTCTAGAGAAAAAAAAAATGTAGTTAATATATACTTTCTGGGAATGATAAACAGACTGCAAAAACAAACACACAGGGGCACTTGGGTGGCTCAGTTGGTTAAGCATCTGACTTCGGCTCAGGTCATGATGTTAGGGTCCTGGGATCGAGCTCAGGCTCCCTGCTCAGTGGGAAATCTGTTTCTCCCTCTGCCCCTCCCCCACCCCCTGATCACTTGATTGCACCTCTTTTGCTCTCTCTCTTGCTCAAATAAATAAAATCTTAAAAAAATAAATAAAAACAAACACAGGACAATTTCCAACTATGGAAAGATGAACAGTGTCATGAGAAAACAGGATTATATCTTAGGTTTGAGCTGTCTGTCTCCTGTATGGAAACTTCTTCTGGGGGCTGCTAAGGACCCCAGAGAAGCAAATTTTAAAAGTTCTGATAGGGCAGCCCGGGTGGCTCAGCAGTTTAGCGCCACCTTCAGTCCAGGGCGTGATCCTGGAGACCGGGGATCAAATCCCATGTCAGGCTCCCTGCATGGAGCGTGCTTCTCCCTCTGCCTGTGTCTCTGCCTCTCTCTCTCTCTCTCTCTACGAATAAATAAAATACAATAAAATAAAAGTTCTGATAGATCAAC
The DNA here is from genome assembly GCF_003254725.2 of Canis lupus dingo. Taxonomy (NCBI): domain Eukaryota; kingdom Metazoa; phylum Chordata; class Mammalia; order Carnivora; family Canidae; genus Canis; species Canis lupus. Next base: position 88,627,807 of record NC_064243.1, read on the forward strand.
TGTATTCTTCAGCCAAACTAGGCTGTCTGGGTTCATCACCTAATGGTTTGATTTCCAGACAGTTGACAACTGGACATGGAGATATATGTAACTATCATTTCCCTGAAGATTAAGAAAATAATAATAAGGCCATGCAGGTCCTGAGGGTCAAGGGTCACCCCAGCCATTCTCACCCGAGCCCAGGAATAACTATTAACAAAAGTGGCTTAATTGGCAGAGAAATACTTATTTTAAAATATATATGTGTCTTCTAAGTCAACTCATAGCCCCAAAGATAAATTAATTGCCCTAAGCCCCCAAATCAAGTAGCTGTATTTTTATTTTCTAGATCCTTTTCTTTGAAAATCCCTGTCAGTAGTGGTGACATCTCCAATTTAACAATGATTACTTCTTCTCAGCCTAGCACTAGGCTTTAAGAATTTTAATTTATTTACTTTATTTTGGTAAAGACAATATAACATAGGGCTTTCCATTTAAACCATGTGTAAGTGTACAGTTTTGTGCAATTGAGGCCATTCACACTGTTGTGCAACCAAAGCCACCATCCATTTCAGATTTATTTGTTGAATAAATAAATGTACTCACTGCCCACCAAAAAAAAAATATGATAAAGCTGATGGTGGCACGTATGGTTAACTGGGGTGTGCTTGCAAATATGGTGTCAGGATAGCAGGAGTCTCATAAGGTCTCTGGAGGAAAGCTAAGTCAAAGTCATCATGAATGAAGACCTACATGACTGAGCTCAGATATGAAGCTCAGTCGTGAGCCTCCAGCCCATCTTTGAAATTGGAGGAAGCAACAACCTGGCACCAGTTGCTTCTAAAATGCCTTCTTTTGCTAAACCCATGCAGACATTACTCTGTGAGTACTGCACTCTTTCCCACTGAATTTCAAAGTCTGTCTTCACACAGTCTTCTAGGCATTACATAAACTACAAGTAGCTCACAGGACAGAACCTACTTCCTCTCTCCATATAAAAAATGCAAGCCATTGAGGCAACATAAAGTGACAATCATTTGCACTGCTTCTAGGCCTGCTAAAGGTCCAGCGTGAACACGTTTGCATGCACTGGTAGGAAAGTCTTCAATGTGGAGATGCCACCAGGCAGGTTCTTTTGCACAGAAATCCTCACCAACAGAGATGTTCTTACCTGGGCAGGAACACGCTTTCCACCACATAAAAGTCTTGCATGAGGACATCTCTATCTGGCTTGGAAGTGAGATTCCCCACTGTGTATCCTATTCCCAGCTGAATAGCACCTTTGATAGCAGATGATGCAGTCTGCAAAGAAAACAAAGGTCAGGGTTAACCTCCATGGTCAAGGTCTCCTTCAAAGTTCCAAGCAGCGAGTGAGGTCAGATGTTTTTTCTTGTTCCAAAGCAAAGAGGAAGCTGGGTTTGGAGAGATGATAGGATGCTTCTTTTGATGGTGAGTCTATTCTGAACATTAAGGACCCTCCTTGATATGGAATTTTTTAATGATAATCTTTCCTACAAATATTTCTAAGGTCAAGTTATAGTCCCAAATCTCCACCTTTCTTTTAGTAAGAACTCAGAAATTTGGTAGGATACTTTCATTATGTAGCATTATTATTTCTATCAAAAGAGAAAGGCTACAGCCACATTTTTTAAAAATCTGAAGTTCTAGAACATACCTACGGGTGAGGAAGAGTATTTTATCTTCAGAAGAAATGAGAGAACAAAAAGTAACCTGAATCTGGATAAAGTTTAATTTGGAAATTGCTTACTGGTTTCATTTGCCATGGATCCATCAGCAAAATTTCCTACATTGATCTGTGATAAAACCCACAGAACTGGAATACCAATACTTCCAACCGACTACTTTCCCAGGATCATTCCATAATTCAATTCACACAATATTAGGGAATGATGCATCTACACACATGTGTATACTTATGTATACATGCATGCGTGTGAGTGTGTACATAGTTTTAACCAACACAATAGGAGAAAAAGCAGAATAACACCATTTAGGAAAATTAGAAGACAGTCTTCTTGATGTTTGTAAAAGTGTGGCCATTTCAGAAGTCAACTTTTGGGGACTTAGTCCTATGCTAGTGGTGGTTTGTTTGGAGGTGGGGTGGAAAGGCTGCAGATTAGCTTGTTCTATGTGTTCTTTGTTTGTGATCACAGAACAGCATCCAGACAGGTTTAAGGGGTCTGAGAGTTTTATGCAGAGATAATTTTGAGCCTTTAAGAATGAATTAGCTCCATAATTAAGGAAATCTGAGGATTAAGGATCAAATTTGAGGCCACGATCAATCAGTGTACAGCTCAGCCACTTCCACCCACACAGCTGGTAACAACCCTTCTCCCTGTGGAGTCATCATTTGGTGGCTTGCTCACCCCATTGCAAATGTGACATCATCCCTAGTCTGACGACAACTCCCTACTCTCCTCTGTACAGGAGGCAGAAAAATGGCCCGCATGCCTCTTTACTTAAGATCCCAGGGCAGCCGGATGGCAAAAGACTTAGAACTCAAAGCCCCCAGTGCAACTAGTGCTCCGAAAACAAAAAGGTTGCTATTTTAATTCTCCACTCTGAGCTCTGCAATGCCACCAGTTGGCATCAGTGACCTTTTGTACCCAGAGCTCTGACTTCTGAAGGCTGAAATGGAGTTCATTTTAACCTTGCATAAAAATTCAAAAGGCATCCCTTCTCCTATCCATTACTCAGAGCTGTATGGCACAAGGTATGACATCAGCATCTTCCAGAGGATCCGACACCCCGAAGAGTTCTGTTCCAGACCTATCAACATGGTCATGTGCTCTCAAAGTGCCTGTCTCTCTCTGTCCCCTACCCCTGACTGCTTTCTGGAACTATCTGTAGTTCTAACTTAATTCAGTCATCTAGCGCTCCTTGGGCTGGAACACCTGTCACACAGATGTAGTACTCAATTCTCTGTTGACTACCCTCCTCCCTGACCCCCAGCAACAGAAAGTGATCAAATAGTAGGAGTCTCTATCTGGTATTTTCAAACTTTAGAAAGCAGGAAAATCTCTGCGATACTTATTAAAACAGACCAAAGGCAAAACCATGGAGACAGTAAAAAGAGCAGTGGTTGCCAGGGGTTCGGGGAGAGGTGGCCAGGGGTTGGGAGATGAGGGTGGAGTACAGAGGGTGTTCAGGGCAGGGAAAATACTCTGTAGGACACTGTACTGGTGGCTACAGGTCATTATACATTTGTCTAAACCCATAGAAACCCATCAAGAGTGAATCATAATGGAAACCATGGACTTTGGCTGACTATGATGTGTCAATGCAGGTTCATCAATTGTAGCAAATGCACTGTGTTCTAGTGGGGGGTGGTGACAGTGGGGATGCTCTGCATGTGTAGGGGCAGAGAGTACATGGAAAATCTCCACACCTTCTCAATATTTCTGTTACCCTATGACGACTCTAAAAAATGTCCTTAAACAAAAAAGTCAATGGGCATTGCCAACCAAAACCAAAACCAAGAACAGATGGATGGGTTGCATTTCTAGGCTTTCTGGAGGTCTAGGGGGAGGCTCAAGGATTGGCTCTTGCTGTAAGAAGCACTGGAAAAATCTTCCTCCTATGGCAGAAGATTAAATTTTGAGTTCCCCAAAGAATAAGATTGTGGAAGGAGCCCTACTGACGTCTGTTTATATTAAACCCCCAAGCAGACTTGTGATCCTATTACCTTCTTTTTAACTTCTTAAAATTCAAGAGCTCTGATGGGAGAATGTAGCAATTATAATACAAGTTAATATTTTTTGGATCAACTCTTTGTGTCAGACACTAGATATACAACCATCACACAATCACAATCCAGCATAATCATAGCACCTACTTACAGAGCATTTGCTACGTGGCAGGCATTGCTCTAAGTGCTTTTGATTATTCGAACTCTTTGATCCTCACAATGACCCTATGAAGTAGGTATTATTACTATTTCCATTTTACTAACTCAGAAAGGTTTAGTAACGTACATTAGGTCACACAGCTAGGGAAGATGTGGTACTAGGACTCATACCTGGGGAGTCTGGCTCCAGAGTCCAAGTTATAAGCCACTATATACCACAGCATATAACATCTAAATCTCTGAATGCATAGGATCCTTTCAAGGACCCTGAGAAGTAGCAACAATTGCACCCATTTTACAGGTGGGGATTTAAGGCACTACAAGGTTAAGGGACTTGCTCCAGCCATGTTGCTAGCATGTGGTAGAGTCTTGCCGCAAAGCCCACGCTGCTTCCACATCTGTTTTTTCGTTTGTTTTTTTTTTCCAAAATGAGCCCAGAATCCAAGTCAGAAGTTGCCTTTAAAGTCTAGCCGTTTGACCTCAGCAAAGGAAGTAGCTCTGTGGGAGCCATTCCTTTTGATAAAATAGGGATAAAATATTTTATTTGCTTCCAGTCCTACCCAGCCATGAGTAAGCCTAGGAAAAACTGTAAACCACTTGGTAAACCAGTATAAATACTGGTTAATGTCATTTAACGTTAAATGTTTATGTTAGTATCACTACTAATAATGTGGGGAGGTATAAACATAAGGAGGTATTTTGCTGCTGAGGGAGGGATCACGCTTTGAGGTTTCCTCCTTTCCATCTCCCTGTAAAATTAAGTGCTTTAGCCCTGATGCATTTGTGTAGAATTAAAAAGCATTTTGCCTACTTTGTGGAAATTTCTGATGGCATTCACAGAGGCATGTGGTTTCTTGAGTCACCAGCAGTAAAGGCCTCACCATGGGGCCTGGTGATGGGCAGTGCTGTCGCATTTTCTAACACAGCCACTCTTGAGCAAGATGTGCTTTAAAACTGTAAAACTGACGGCACCAGGGTGGCTCAGTAGTTGAGCATCTGCCTTCAGTTCTGGACATGATCCCAGGGTCCTGGGATTGAGTTCCACATCGGGCTCCCTGTGAGGAGCCTGCTTCTCCCTCTGCCTGTGTCTCTGCCTCTCTCTCTGTGTCCCTCATAAATAAAATCTTTTAAAAAACCCTGTAAAATTGAAATGCTACCTGGAGTGTCTATGGTTGGCAGAAGAGTAAACCATGATGATGATGAAGAATCTTCTGTGTGCAGTACCAGTGGTTGGTCTTCTAGAATCAGCAATTCTTTCCCTGCAAACTGTGAACCACAAGCCCTTCTTCCTTCCTTGGGGATACCCTCCAACAGATCAGCGAACCAGTAACAAGTGGACGGCTCACACATACTCAGCCTCTCCAGTTTGCCTGGCAGGACTCTACGTACGTTTTAACAGTGCTGGGACATTACCATTTTCCTGTCGAACTCCAACAGGGACCTTTGACTCCTTTAAAACATATAGTTCAAGATTTCAGAACACAGTGAAACAGTCTATTTTTAGGTCAGTACTTTGCATGGGCTAAGTGGCAGCAACATGTTGCCTGGATACTAGTAAAACCTCTACAGCATTTCATACTCAGAGAGAGAACCAGAGAACATCACAGAAGCAAACCACCAACACTTACTTTCATAACTCCTCTTTCCTAACCCAAACTTGCACAGGGATGATGTTAATAAGAGGAAGATGAAGGTCAGCTTGCATTTGTGTAACAGATCCTATGTTTCAAAGTCCTATCTTTTAATGATCGTATTTGATCCTCATAATTTTTACATAGGTAGGGAGGGTTTACAAAGCCCATTTTATAGGGGCACCTGAGAGGCTCAGTCGGTTAAGCATCCAACTCTTGGTTTCGGCTCATTTCATGATCTCAGGGTCCCAAGATCAAGTCCTATGTTAGGCTCCCTGCTCAGCGGGGGATCTGCTTGTCCCTCTCTCTCTGCCCCTCCCCCTAATGCTTGCTTGCTCTCTCTCTCTCTCTCTCTCTGGAATAAATAAAGTCTTTTAAGAAATTTTTAAAAAATAAAGCTCATTTTATAATAAAGGACTGCAGCTCTGGGAGATTAACTGAATCTAAATCCCTTGGCAGTGCATGGCAGAGCCAGGGGTGAAACTGTGATCACCAAGGCCCCTGGTTCAGTGCTCCACCCTCGACATTGTTGTACGGGCCTGAATTTTTCTGCTGGAGACAGATCTGACTGAAGCCAAAAAGTACTGGCACGATGAGTTAATCATGGTGACAGCAACAATACGACTAAACATCTGTGGAAACCTACTATTACGGGAGCAGTGATCCTGACAACAGTAAGATTTAAATGAAGTGACATGGGTTACAGGAAACTGCTTTCTTCAGCACATTGTCTATGAAATTGGATCACTTAATATGCCATCTGATATCACTGGCCTGAAAAGGAAGTATGAAAACATTTCATGTCAACAGCATTTTCCCCTCCAAGGTGTTCTGATGAACTAATTATGGGATTGCAGCCATTATAGATGATGCCGCAGTGATTTTTATCAGAAGTACAGATCTCATTGTGTCACCACCTAGCTTGAAACCCTCTAATGGGTTCCTGGTGTCCTCACTGCAGGATTAAGCCCAAACCCTTTAGCTTTACATGGAAGCCCATCTGATAGCATTACTCCTTCCTGACATCCATGGATTCTTGCATCCAAATTAAAAAGAGATTCCCCACCCCTCCAACACCCCCCACCATGCACACATATACTCACACACACACACTCATAAAAACACACCCACACCCACACTCTATCCTTTGAGCAAGCTGACATTATAGGTCCATGATACCTAACAACTGCCTATGACATTTCCTGCTTATGTGCATTTTTCCCAAGGAGAGGGCCTGATGTGCTTTCTTTTTTTCAGAATGTCTGTTTTTTCCAAAACCACACACAGATCTAGGAAGTCTAGTTCTAAATTACAAATGGTCACTGCCAAGGTGCCTTAGACTAGGCCATAAACACCTGGCTCAGTAATACCTTTTCATAGCAAGAGGAGGCAGCTCTCGTCTAACAGGAAGAAGCCCACTCTCAGGTATAGGGTAACCCCCAGCCCAGCCCCATCTCTGAACCTATACTCAAGAATGGAGACATAGGCTTCTTGTCCCATGATAGAAATAAGAGAAAAGACAGAGGGACAGATTGCATAGAATGGGTCATAGGACTACAGAAATGGGCAAGTCTGGGGGTGAACAACCTAAGGCCTGCTGAAAGAGAGTTGGGCCACCTCTTGCCTTCAGGTTGTTCAAACCATGTCTCCAGTCCCTCCCCTTCTTATGTCAACTTTCTATTGCTGCAGTAGCAAATAGCATCCAGGAGAATCTCCCCATCCACAGATCACTAACTGGATCACATCTGCAAAGTCCTTTTTCCATTTAAGGTAACATATATACAAAGTCTAGGGATTGGGGCAGAGCCAACCATGAGGGCCCCATAATTCTGCAGATCGTTTTTCTCTACTTCAGGACTGACTCTAGCATTTTCTCTGGGATTTCCTCAGGCAAAGAGAAGAGCTCCCTTCAGAACTCCATTTGGTCAGATGCCCTTCTTTCACTTAACAAAGATCTGCGGATTTTCTGTGAGCCAGGCATCGGGGAAAGAAGGACATGGTTCTTGCTCTTGTGGGAGCTTCTGGTCTAGTAGGTGAATGAGATGTCAAGCAAAGACCCTCAGACATAATGACAACAGCAGTCTGGGACATAAACAAGAGGGTGAAGTGACTGAGGCCCAAAGGGTAGAGGTCCATTCTGGAAAGGTAGAGTTAGGAGAGGTGGCTCTGAGGAACAGTACACAGGCAGAAACCTAGAAGGTAAGAAGGGCCAGTCCGCAGGCTGTCTGGAGGCCCCACATGTGCCAGAGGCTCTTCTATGAATGGGGATACAGAAGTGGCCTGGCCAGAGTCCTGGCCCACCAGGAACCGTGAGTCCCATGAGGAGGTCGGGGGAACAGATTTCCAGGTAGAGACGAGCAGCAGTTCAGGGACCCAAAAACAGACCATCGGGGGTCAACTGCAGTGGGCCACAGAGAAGGTGCCAGAACCGGAGGCCGGAAAGACATAGTGCTCCACCCTCCACAGTGTTCCAGATCCAGGGCTTACAGCCATGCAAAGGGTTTTTGTGTTTTGATAAGGAAACAGCATCCTAATTTGAAAAGGATCATTCTGGCTGCTGGGAGGAAGGAAAGTTAGCAGGCTGTTGTAGTGGTTCCCACAGATGAGAAGATGGACAGAAGACAAGAATGTGAGAGAGATTTTGGAAGGAGTTAGGGCTTGCTGTGAACTAGAAATGAGGGCAAGCAAAGTACCAACAAATCCTGGTGTTTTTCTGGATAAGTTGAGAGGATGGAAGTTCCTCGACTAAGGTAGGAGACTGAGGAGGAACACGTTTTGGAGGGATGATCAAACGTTCCATTTGAGATGCCAATGAGACATCCAGTTAGAGACATAAAGATACAAGTCTGGAGCTTTGAATAGAGGTTTGGGCTGAAAATTTGAATCTGAGTGTTTCTGGCATATAAAGGGTATTGAAAACCAAGGAGCTGGGTGAGTAACACAAGGAGACGGTGGAAAGTTCTAGAAGGGCCCTGGACATGATGAAACATTGAGGGACCAGAAGGAGAATCATTAGCGATGACAGAGGAGTGACTGCAGGAGTAGGAAGAAAATCAGGAAAACATGGCTTTATAGAAACTGAGAAAAGAGAACTTGAAGAAAGGAGTGACCAGAATCTCAACCAAGCGGCTGTTTCATTTGGGAATATGAATGTTACAACTTGCTGGCATAGCAAAAGCTATGGGTTAAATTCTCTATTCTTTGTCTCTCGTATCATTGATTCATAAGTAAGTCCAAGTATGGATCTTGAATACGTGACGAAATTCATCGATAAACTCCAATCAAATCCTGTCATCATTTAAACCATATTTTTCAAATGTGCTTTTAACTTCAAAAAAATAAAATGGTAGTTTACAAAAGCAGGATGCAAAATACATATAATAAAATCTGAAAAAGAAAACTTCACAACCTTATTTATACACATCCACAGAGGAAAATAGGTCAGGAAAGAAATATATCAAACTGTATGATTATTTGTGGGTGGTGGAACAGTAGGTGATCTGTACTTTCAAGCCTTATACTTCTTGAATTTCCCAAATGTTCTGTTATATGTAGGAAAAGAACTGTCCTTCAACCAAGGTACTGCTACTATATCAATTCATTTTGAGGGATGAATATACACATATGTACATGTATATACATGTTTGGGATTTGCTCATTTTTAATTTTAAAATTTTAAAGATTTTATTTATTTATTCTTGAAAGATACAGAGAAAGAGGCAGAGACACAGGCAGAGGGAGAAGCAGGCTCCCTGCGATGAGCCTGATATGGGACTTGATCCCGGGATCCTGGGATCCTGGAATAAGAACCTGAGCTGAAGGCAAATGGTACCCCTTTGCTCTGTTTTTAAATCTCACTTTCTTTCAGGTCAAGGTCCCACTGCTAGAAATCTATGTAACAGCTACACCCTCGTGAAATGTAATTATCATCAACTTTGTCTCCCATTGCTTTTCTAAACTTATTCTGGGGTTAGATCTTCTTTCTCTTGCCCTAGGATAAAATTTAGGGTAGGTCTATGACTCTTCAGGTGACTCCCAGAATTAAAGGTCCTCTGCTCATCTACAGTTATAGATTGTTAAAAATGTATTTGGGAAGTCTAGCAATAAAAACCAATGGGACACCTCCACAGTAATGTATGGGAAGTTTGAGAGTGATGCCAGTGTTTACTCCCTTCTTTGTTCCTATGAGGAATCTGATGTGGACAGGTACATCCTGAAAGTTAGAGCTCCTTTCTTATAGGAATCTCCAGATAACTCCTATTTTGTGTTCTAGAAACTACCACTCTCTTAACCTCTCAGGCCTAAGGGAGGCAACGAGGTATGTACTAGTCTCAAGATACCTTGCTGTTCCCTGTAGTTTCCTTATATTCTCCCCATACCTTTGCCAACAGTGTCCTCTGTAAAGTCTCCTCAAATCACTCAATCTGAATGTGTCATCCATTCACTGTCCAGACCCTCTAGGGAAAGACCCACGTACAGTCCACCAGCAAAGATCAGTTACACTGCCTCACCGGGACTCGAGGAGAGCTGGCTTCCTCTCCTCTAGAAGGGCTAGCTCTCCTCTAGAAGAGGGAACACAGACTCCAGTGGACGGCTTGCTGTCCTGGCCACACCATAGGTCCTACAACCTTAACTAAAACCTAGGCGTGTCCCCATGCCTTCAGTGTCATCCTTCTCCATTCTCCTTTTGGCTTCCCACCTACGCCCTAGGTCCACTTCCACTGTGATTCTCTCCATGCAATCTTTGATCATTGAGCAGCTAGACATCTTGTCTCCCTTCTCCCAGTAGGTGTGGTTTCACAAATGACTTTTGTGGTATTCTGTTACTGTCATAGTTGGAAACTACTTTTCTTATATAATTTCTGCAGCCTTCTACAATTTTGAAAATCAGAATGCTGGAGATAATGAGTAAGAATAATTATGTTCCTACCCTGTGCCTGCGCAGAGCTTCCACATGGAGAAACTGCCTCACAACAAGGTCATTGTGACATACTGGGCACTAAACAACCTTGTAAGATGCCCAAGACAGACTCGCTTTATGTTTAATTTTCTTTTATTACTAAGCAGTCTTTTAACAAAATCTCTGTGTATCCACTTGTTGGAAGGAAGGTTTGAGTCTCTAAATGTGATGGAAAAGGTAGAACAAAGGTAAGGTGTTTCATGGTTTCTTTTAAATGATCTCTACCTTATTTATATGATTGGCAGTGGAATTCTCTCATTGGAATGGAAAAGCATATTAAGCGAATGCTTCTCATTAACAGAAAAACACCATACTCTTTAGGTATTCAGCAGTGGTAAATTATATACTCTTAATTGCCCTTAAAGGAGATATACCATCAAGTGCAGATGAAATTTTTGATTTAGGACAGAACAGCATCATGAATGCTGCCATGTTATCCTTTCAAAATATTACAGCATACACCGAGATATTCATCATCAGTGGGGAACAGTATAATAACCTTAACACTATATACACTAGGGAAGAAAGTTTCATTTGTTTGTACATTCAAATAAAAATATTATTGGGGCACCTGGGTGGCTCTGTCAGTTAAGCAGCTAGCTCTTCGTCTCAACTCAAGTCATGATCTCAGGGTTGTGAGATCCAGCCCTACATCAAGCTCAGCGCTCAGCAGGGAGTCTGCTTGAGATTCCTTCTCCCCCTCGCTTTGCCCCTCCCCTTGCTTGTGTGCTCTCTAAAATAAATTAAAATATTATTTATTTGATACAAGTTTAGATTCAAAAGGTAAAAATAAAAAGGGATTAATTTTTCATCTGTCTAGAATCAACAAAAACCAAGTTTCACCTCGTCTTAAGAGTATTGTTTCCCGTAAGGGAGTTGTTGATTTTAAAGGTAAAATATATTAGTGCTAAGCACTGCTTTGGGGAGGGGACACCACAATGCCAATGGCAGATGATGCTAGTTGTCTGCAGTACCTATTTGCCCTTCTTATTGAGCAGCTATTCTCAACAAGGGTTGATTTTGTCCCACATGGGACACCTGGCAGTGTCTGGAGATAATTCTGGTTGTCATAAATGGGGGTGTGTGTGTGTGCCATTGACATCTTTTGGACAGAGCCCTGGGATGCTGCTAACATACAATGCACAGCAAAGCCCCCTCAACAAAGAATTATCGAGCCCCAGACACAAATAGTACCAATGTTAAGAAACTCTATTAGACAGTAATAGAAATTTTAATTGGGTATTTTGCCTGCTTCTCTTGCCATCAACTATTGTCAGGTGACTGAATTGCAGACCAATGTGTTGTGAGAGGAAATGATGTGTTCAACTCCCAGGTCACACTGTTATCAGGACAGAGTGTGTCCTCTGCAGATGTGATGGCTGGAGATGAAGCAGCCCTCCCTGATCCAACCTGGAAGCTGCCCACAGATGATGGGAGCAGAACAAGATAGAAACCTGTACCCCTGATGACTCTGCAGAGGAAGTAAATCACTTCCATCCTGTCGTGCATGAGAAAAACAAACTTCAACTCCGTGTAAGCCACAGGCATTCCGGTTCTGAGTTTTATACATAATTGAACCTGTATTCCAAGTGCTGGTGACCTGTGAACACAGGAGCAGACGTTCTTTACCTGAAATATGATACAGACCCAAAAAGGTCTCAAACTGAAAGAGGAATGTCTACACAGACAGCACTGCTCAATTAAAACAAACAAACAAAAACAAAAAACAAAAAAACAAAAAACAAACAAAAAACAACCCCACAATGTAACCCATGCTCATTGAGAACAAGTCCAATAACTTAACCACAGAAAGTAGGACAGGGAGCCTGTGACTCTGAGACTGAGTGGCCACCACGGCCAAAGACCTAGCTAGCTCCAATCATCAGGGTGTGGGTGTGCAGGTGGTGAGTGGCAGGTGTTTGCAGAGCTACAAACACCCGCTCAGGGTGGATAGTAAATCCATGGGTGGCTCCTACCTGCAGTCAAGGGTGGTCTTGGAGCACCTTGGAGGAACTCAGAACCCAAGCCCAGGACAACAGAGAGAAAGAGCAGAGAGAAGACCATGGATGCCCAAAGCATGACCACTCAGCTCCTTCTACCACACCCTGCCCACCACCTCTAATGGATACCTTGGTAGTAAATGTCTTTTCTACATTTCTTGAAAAGAAAAAAGGGGAAGTAAAATGTGAACATGATCTTCAGAGCTAACTATTATCACTTCTTTTATGTGTGTCTTTCTATACTTTTTTCTTTACACATCAAAAATACATGTGCACATATATCTATTAAAGAATAAAAATGGCTCTTACTGAATAGTTCTACTGGAGTTTTTAAAAAAGATTTTATTTAAGAGAGAGAGCGAGAGCACGAACAGGGGGAGAGGCAGAGGGAGAAGCAGGCTCCCTGCTGAGCAGGGAACCCAATGTGGGACTCGATCTCAGGACCCCAGGATCATGAACTGAGCTGAAGGCAGACACTCAATGGACTGAGCCTCCCAGCTGCCCCTGCAATTTGTCTTTTTTTTTTTCTACATTATATCCTAACATGTCCATCTACACAAATTCTCATTATTTTTCATGGTTACAGAGTGTTTCATAGTTTGTATGCAACACAACTGTTTTATATCTATTCTTCGACTGATGGCCATTAGGGTTCCTGTTCTTTTATTTTTTTTTATTTTTTATTTTTTAAAGATTTTATTTATTTATTCATGATAGTCACAGAGAGAGAGAGAGAGAGAGAGAGAGAGAGAGAGAGAGGTAGAGACACCGGCAGAGGGAGAAGCAGGCTCCATGCAGGGAGCCCAACGTGGGATTCGATCCTGGGTCTCCAGGATCGCGCCCTGGGCCAAAGGCAGGCACCAAACCGCTGCACCACCCAGGGATCCCTCTTCTCTCTTTTAATAGCAAATAATGCTGCAATGAACACCCTTGCTTGTATATTCTTGCCCATTTATCTCCTGGGTATTTCTGCAGCATAGATGCTTAGAACGCTGAGGGAAAAGATATGTACATTTATACTTTTGGTAGGTACTGCCAAAATGCATTCTAAGACATTTTGTCAATACTGTCACCAACGGAGTAGAAGAACGTGCTTGTCATCAAGCCCTCACCAACACTGCTACCATTAATACTGTTATTTTGTGCTCCTCTTGCTGGTTGGGTTCCCATTTTCCTGATCACCTATAAGGGACACCTCTTTTGTGTGTTTGCTGTATTATCCGCTTTTAAATTAATAATTTCCATTTCTTTATGGTTACACACTAGTAGCCATGCTCAATTATTTTATATCAATTAAAGCTCAACTGCATTTACAAAATAATGCCACTAGAAACTCTGAAGCAGTAAAATTCTATGTCTGCTTTCAGGATTTTTTTTTTTTTAATTTTTGAAATTATAAGCTTTCACAGTGTAGAAAGGGTAGCTATTCTTATCTAAGAAATGGTTCTTCTTTCTTTTTACTATAATACACATTTGCACTTCTCTAGTTGTTAAGATTTGAAATAGTACCTTAGAAGAATTCTAAGATATATCAGATTCACATTTTTTTTTTTGCAAATAGAAATGTGTTCCATAATTGGCTCATTGGGATGAGGGGCTCTTTTGGGGGAAACACGTAACAGCAGCCTGGGAATGAGGGGAGATTGAGAAACACACCTGGGGAGAGATACAGAGAAGTTGTAAAGACACTTCTCTACCTGTCCCTTTAGAGTCTTACACTGTATAGTTAAAAAAGATCTTGTGGGTGGCCTCCTTTGTAGTGGGAAGTGCTCAGCCATCTGTAGCTGGAGTTACTGCACATGGTAGCAATCTCCTGCCCTACCTCTACTTCATTTCTTTCTGGGGAAAGCTGAATGAATGGAGCACACAGGGATCATTTCATTATTCTGCTGGTACTGACATTTCTGGAGTGCCTACTGTGATCTAGATGTTGTACTGAGTGCATGAGAGGTGTTTTCACCTTGATATGTATTATCTTCACAAAACTATTCGAGAAGTAAAACTGTTACTTCTGATTTACCTATGATGAAACTGGCTCAGACAGAGAAGCAAGGGGCGCCTGGGTGGCTCAGTTGGTTAAGTGGCCAACTCTCGATTTCAGCTCAGGTTATGATCTCAGGGTTGTGAGATCAAGCCCCGTTTTGGGCTCCGCCCTCAGTGAGAGGTCTGCTTAAGATTCTCTCCCTCTGCCCCTCCTCACGTCCCCCATTTGCACTTGGGTGCTTGGTCTTTCTCTAAAATAAATACAAGAAATCTTAAAAAGAAAAAGATAGAGAAACTTACCCAAAGCTACATAGTGAGGAAGTGACAAAGCTGGCCCTTATATGCAAGTCCATGTTCCCAACTATCATATTCAACATCATGACGGGACACAGAAATACAGAGATGTCAGGTTTGCCAGTTGATTTAGCACAGGCCCAGCTAAATTCTATGGCTAGTCTAATGACCATAGAATTAACCTGGCTGTGTGGGCCTATTTCCAGGCCCAAACCAGGCCAGCTGCTATTCTTTTTATTTATATTCTCCATTGACCAGCAAATCCATGGTTTGCCCAGAGGTGTGGAGGTGGGGCAGGGCCAAGCCTCACCCTTAGAGTGTCCCCAGGAGACATTTTCACAGAACTCTGTCAGGTCAGGTGCAGGGAAACACGGGCATGAGTTTGAGAGGCATCAAGTTGGTGCCAAAATAGAAAGGTTTCAATGCAATGTTAGCATTTTAAATCTTTACAAAAGGAATGAGAATCTAGGCTCGTCTAGTGGCTCTACATAGCACAGGTGCATGACAACAACCGAGTCCTTCCCACCAAAGGAAACCCTTCAGCAATGTCACTGTCTCCACCATCCTTGATGGCCTTATATTAGTCCCACCTATTAGAGAGGCCACTAACCTCTAGCCTTGCCCCAGGTCTCCTGCCCCGCAAAAGCTCTTGCTGCATATGAAGACAGATGGATGGACAGACAGACACACACACACACACACAGAGCTGCTGTTGTTTTAGGAATTAGATAATTAAAACTCCTTAAAGGGGGCAAAGACTTCTAGAACAACTTACTATACTTCTGCAAACACCAGCAGCAAGTAAGATCTTATTGTTCTTCTATTACCTACACCAAGACATCTCCAATCTTTCCTCTTCATTCCACCAACTGACCTCTTCAGTTATGAAAAGAAGAACGTATTTAGCTAAGGAGGAGAAATAACCCAGTGCCTTGTGCTCTGATAGTGTTGGCAGGTCCATTGGTTACTATTCTGCATTCAATTAATTCAGGATGTATATTTTTTGACTTCATAAAACAGGAGGCCATCCATTTACCCAAATAAAAAGAAGAAAGCCAGAAATGAAACTTCTTTCTGGGGTAGAGATCCCTGGATTTATTTTTCCCATTTGTGCTTAGATTTGTATGAGTCACCTCAATTTATTAAGTAAGTTTCTTGATCTGTAACAAAACATAGATAAAATGAGGAATACAATACAGGACATAGAAGCAGGCCAGAAGGAAGGAAAACTAGTTTTATTTCTCCATTCAAGTTTCCCTCACTTCAATTTTTCTTCTTCTTAGTTTAATTTTCAAGATAGACTCTGTAAGTGGGCCAGAGGGAATTTTATATCTATCTCATAGATATCTTATAATAGACAATCTCATAATTTATGTATAACATATACCCTACATGTGTTATAAGAATAAATAACATCATGAAAAAATATTGACACGTGTGTATACATATTTGTATAGGAATATATAAGATTTATGTAACAGGCAAAGCTCAGGGATCTAAGATTTGAAAGGAAGAAAAGGAGGTAAGGATATGATTGTTACATGTGACAGAACCCTAAAGACAACAAAAATAACTTTTACAAACCAAAACTATAATGATTTTTATAGACTGACAATGAAAAGCATTGTTTCCTATCAATGTGTTGCTTGCCAATCTTTAACTGCTTTTTTTCCATGCAGGTCCTAAACCCTTCTTACAGTCTTGAACCAGCAGGTGGAAGGCCCAAGGGATGAGGGATGATGGTAAGAGGATTTTTTTTAATGGTCCCTCTCTAAATTCCTATGATCAAGCTGTCCTCTCTGAGTGGGAAGTGAAGCCATCCCTCCCTTCACAACTTAATTATTTGAAATGATCATAATAGTAATTGTTAACTTATTACTTCTGCTTGGTAGTTCTGCCTATATTTCTGGAAAGCCATAGAAAAACACCACCAGGGACGCCTGGGTGGCTCAGCGGTTGAGTGTCTGCCACCAACCAGCTTCTTGACCAATGGTAGAAAGGGACAAGAAAAAAAACATTCATAGACAAAGACTCTTACCCTCATTTCAGAAGGCCCGCCATATTAATTTGCAAACATGAACAGACATTTGGTATCAGGAAGGAGGTAGAAAAATCTAAGTTTGGGGCCCCTTCTGCTGTCAGGGGGCTGTGAGAAAGCTACTTTGAGAAAGCTCCAGGACATCGCTGGGTCTCATTTCCTTCCCCTATAAATGAAGGCGTTTGACTAGAAGATTGCCAAGATTTCTTCCACACATAAAATTCTGAAAGTCTGGGTGCCTGGGTGGCTCAGTGGTTGAGTGCCTGCCTTCAGCTCAGGTCGTGGTCCTGGCATCGAGTCCCACATCGGGCTCCCCGCAGAGCACTTGCTTCTCCCTCTGCCTGTGTCTCTGCCTCTCTGTGTCTCTCATGAATAAATAAAATTTAAAAATCAAAATTAAATAATATTCTGAAAGTCAAACTTTCTAATTTATCTTCTCGTATACATGGTCACCAAGCAGAAGTCACTTGCTTTGTAAAGTTTAACCTATTTCATTCCAACATTATATTCCTGTTCGGTTTTTTTTTTTCCAGTTACAGCTGTTCCATTAAAAAATACACCAGGAAGTAACTGCATTTTGCCTACTTTGGATTACAACTCTCAGAGTAAGACTGATACTGAGAAAGGAGAACAGCATAGTCATTTCTCATAAGGGAAGCAAGAGGAAGCAATCTTTTCTTCACCCATGTGCAATTTCCAGAAGTGCCAGCTGGGTAGCAGCCAAGGGCTGCTTATATCTGCCTGGTCCTTTTCTCTTAAACTTTGAGAGAGCATTATTATATAAGTTCATTTTGATGTTGCCTAAGGCCAAAGAGTTGGTTGCAGAGCTATCAACTGATAAACACCTAGTTCAGGATTCTTCCCACCAGAGTTCACCACCAGACTCTGACCCTTTTCTAGACTGTCAGAAGATGTGACTGTTCTTAGCCAGTGTCTTTCAACCTCTGGACTTGACTCCAACAAATGAGTCTTCCAGAGGCCTGGCCTAAAAGGATCCGTGATGGCCCTAGCAAATAAATGGCCTGCGGGATAGCACAAGTGGAAGTGCCTAACCCGCAGTCTATTGCTCAATGGAGGGGTGCTTCCTTCCCCCTTCCCTAGTAACAGTTAGAGGAAACTGTGGTGGGTTCTGTTGTCCTGACCCCACATTCTCCAATGACATAAGTGTGTCTACCAACTAACTGTATACCTTGCTCAGTGCTCAACTTGGTGCTGGCTGAATGATGGAGCAGATGACATTGGATGGGTAGAGCATCTCAACACTAAGATTCTATGAGGCTCTGGATGCATCACCCCTGAGGTAAGGGGTACGCCTTAGGCCCTACAGTAGCCAACTTTCAGGATACACATAACCAAGCAATTCTCTATCTAGAAATTTCTGTACTGTGTTCTCTTACATGTTGAGTCTCTGTACAAAAGGCCTGGCTGATTTTCGACCTTGTCTCTACCTGTTTTCTTTTTTTTTTTTTTTAAGATTTTATTTATTTATTCATGAGAGACACAGAGACAGAGAGAGTCAGAGACACAGGCAGATGGAGAAGCAGGCTCCATGCAGGTGGCCTGATGTGGGACTCGATCCCGGGACTCCAGGATCATGCCCTGGGCTGAAGGCAGGCACTAAACCGCTGAGCCACCCAGGGATCCCCTCTACCTGTTTTCTGACCCACACCTCTACCCTTTGCTCTTTCAGGCCCACTCTGATAGGATCTGTTCCTGGGCACTAGCACTCCACCTCTCTCCCAGCACTAGCATCTGTCAGTGCTTGGCTTTAGGCTACTGGAGGATTGATTAGAAACAGTCTGGCTTGTGAAACGGACGTACCTGGTACAATAAGTATATGGCTTGGGGGAAAAAATCTCTTCAGTCTGCCTGAGTAAATGAACAGTCTGTCCCAAGAGGCAACATCTCACTGTGAATTGAAGTGAGAGAAAGCAGTCCCAGTCTCTTCCATCGACCACCACCAAGCTGGGCGGCCAGACACACAGGTGGTCCCGGCACCAAGCACCACAGCTGCTCATACTTACAGGTTTCTGTGGCGAAGGGGTGTTATTTTCATCGGAGGGAAACCATCTGCCATCAGCCCTACATGAGCATTATTGGAAATACCTATGTCTCTAGACCATGATTTAATTTGTTTGGAATTTAACCACCTGGCAATAGGGAAAAACCCCAAACAATATGGAAATTTTCATTCAAAGATTCAAAAAGGAACAAGGAAATACTAATCATCCTTAATACACTTAGTCCCTAAGTAGAACACAGTACACAGGCAGGGCTCTGGCAGCCCCTAGTCATTTCTTTTTTTTTAGGGTCCCCTCTTCAAGTATTTGTTGCCATAATGGTCTTTGCCACGATCTGACCACATTGAGGTCTACTTCCTCACCTGCCATTGGGTTCCTTGACTGGTCTGTTTTGGTAAAGAATGGATGCATACCTTAGTCTTGACTTTCTTAACCATCTTCTGTAATTCTGGGTTTGGTTATATAAACTATATGGTGACCCCAAACGAAAACAGTACCTCTAAATCCTCGACCACAGAATCCATAGATGTCAAAGGTAGAGGGAAGCTGATTTTTAAATTCCCATCATCAAGAACAGAAGCCTGAGATAGTGAAAGGGGCACTTCTGCCACTGTTGGGAAAAATGATCCCCTTACCCAAATAGACTACAGAAATTTCTCCAGGCCACATACTCTTCTGATACATTTATTCCACAAGCAAAGCCATTTCTAAATCAACTCCCTAAAAAGATGTCTAAACCCAAGTATCAGATAAGTCATAGATTCCCTTAGGCCATAATTTCTCAACCTTGGCACCATTGATATTTTATTTTATTTATTTAGAAAGATTTTATTTGAGAGAGAGGGGTGGGGTGGGGGGGCAGAGGGAGAAGAAGGCCCCCCCCACTGAGTAGGGAGCTCAACATGGGACTCCATCCCAGGACCCCAGGATCATGACCTGAGCTGAAGGCAGATGCTTAACGGACTGAGCACCCAGGTACCCTGCCACTGACATTGTAGACTCGGTAATTCTTTGCTGTGTATGTGCGAGGCTGTCCTGTGCACTATATGATGCCCAGCAGCATCCCTGGCCTTTATCCCTAGATGCCAGCAGCATCACTTCCTCCAAATTCATAATCAAAAGTATGTCCACGCATACTTGCTCCCTACATGCTCTGAATGGAGGAGAGGAAAAATTAGCCCTGGTTGAAAAACCACAACTTCATCGAAGTACAAAACCATCATAATATAAGCCAACATAAATCAGCATTTTCTTTATGGTGAATATACGTTGCTGCTTATGTTGTCTGCGTATATGCTATTTGTGTTCACGGAATGCTGTGTATTTTAGGTTTATCAAGAACTGTGTCTTAAAACTTCACAGTTGTTTTAACTCACATTTTGTTTCATCAAGCCAAATGTAAAACACTAGTACTGAAGTGATTTAAAATGAAAAAAACAAGGGGTGCCTGAGTGGCTCAGTCGGTTAGGCATCTGACTCTTGATTTTGGCTCAGGTCATGGTCTCAGGGTGGCGAAATCGAGTCTTGTGTCAGGCTCCATGCTCAGCACAGAGTCTGCTTGTTCCTCTCCATCTGGTCCTCCTATTCGTGCACGCTCTCTCTCTCTCTCAAATAAAATTTAAAAAATGTAAAACAAAAAATCCAATGATGGATCCTGGTCCTTAAAAAAAAAAGGCAGCTGGCATCATGCATCATGTGTGTACAAACAAGCCTGCCCACCTCCTCAGCCTTCCGCACAGGCATGCACACGTACTCACAAACCCAGGGGCTGCTGTTCCCACAGCAGATGACACTCTGATTCTCAAGGGCAAACCACACAAGGAATGTTTGAGCCATCTGTGCCTGAGAAATGCCCAAGTGAAAATTGATACGAAGGGCATCTCTGGGGCGAGTGGCTTGGTCTGGTCACCCTGAGCAGCTGTCAAAGACACTGCAAAAAAAGTGCAAAGTATGGAGAAGGGCTGAAGACCCAGATACTTGCACCCAGAGCTCCAGCTCTGCTTCTTGCACTCAGCACACTCTTGGCCAACAACTCAAGTATTTGCGCTTCTATTTCCTTATATGTTAATGAACAGTTTTCTCAGAGGCATTTCCAACTCTCACAGTCTAAGTTTCTAAGAATATAATGCAGACAAATGTCACTTCCACCCACCCCACAATCCTTCTCTTTTCTAAATTAATCATTTCTGCTATTTCCACCTTGAGTGACGGTGATGATTTTCATTTCAACAGTAACTGCAAAACTGCAGAGGATATCCACTCGACTTTCAAGAAAACAGATGAATCCTGTCATCGGAGGTGATGATCTTACTCCAATTTTCTGCCCAAGATTAAATCTCTGAGGATAGCTAATGTTCCATTTTCAAAGAAATATTAAAAAGATCCATTCAAGTTTATCCAAACTCCATGCTGGAAAAATACCAGTCCCATGGTACATATGAAGTCACCAGCATATTTCTAGCCCTTGATCCCAATCTAGACATCACTTGACTCTATACCCCATGTAGAGATTTTTCCATCTATCATTTCCCTTTTCTGGACATGCTTCATAAACATGACCTGCTTCTGTAAACACCAAAGAAATAATAGGGCAAATGGTACTGTGGGAGATGCATAATACAGGCAAGGAAGGAGACTACCTCTGGCAGTGAGCTCAGAACTGGATTTTAAAAACTGTGTTCAAAGACTGACTGGTTCATGTTATAGTAGGACCATGAGCCATCCTTGCTTCTCAATCATGAGGAAAGCACCAGAAGTCCTGTTTCATGCTTCCACCTTGTAAAACAATCTCTTATCTATGTAAGTTTATCACAGGGAGATTTAGGTCTTGGAGGTGTCTTTATTACACTTATTGATTCAAAGGAGGGGTTAAATAGAACAGGAAGGGAAAGAGAGGAGGAAGAGGAGGAGGTCGAGGAAGTCCAGATGTGAGACTGTCTCTCCTCTCCACGCCTCAGGAGCTCAATCAGTGTCTGTTCAGAGTCTCAGATTGACAGTACGTGCTACAGGGATGAGAGTGCTCTAGGTGCACAGAGGAGGACACGGTTAAATTCTACTCTAGGACACAGAACGATGGACTCCAAATATGGTCACGTCCTAACAAAACTTGTGAAGCCTAAAAGAGTATGTTACCTTAGAAGGCACAATATTACAAGGTTGTAGGTGCAATTAAGGTTGCTAATCAGCTTGAGACAGGGAGATTGTCCTGGATTACCTGGATGGGCCCAATATAGTAACATGAATCCTTAAAAGTGAAAAAAGAAGAGGTAAAAAAAAAGGGGGGTGAATGAGATACAGTGTGAAAAGATATAACTAACTGCTCCTTGGTGGCTTGGAAATTGAGAAAGGGGCCATGGGCCAAGGAATCTAAGTGGCTTCCAGAAGCAGGGAAAGGCAAGGAAGTAGACCCTCCCCTAGAGCTTCCAGAAAGGAATGCAGCCCCTTTGACATCATGATTTCAGCTTGGTTGAGACATGTATTGGATGTCTATCTTACAGAACTGTAAGATAATAAATTGTGTTGTTTTAGGCCACGAAGATTGCAGTAATTTGTTACAGCAGCAGGAGGAAACAAATACACAAATTTTAAAACACCCAAATGCTTTTAGGTCCTGTCTACACAAAGCAGCCCAACCCTTTCACTCTTTGCTGCACTAATTCCAAAGGAAAGAATCTATCTATAAATAAGATGTTCTACTGGGACTTGTCAGGAGTGGCACAGACTACACTATTGTGCTTTATTACTGCTATTGTTTTAAATACTTTGAGAGAAAGAGAGAGAGAGAGAGAATGAGAACTCAAGTAGGGAGAATGGTAGGCTATTTATAAATAAGATGTTCTGGACTGGGACCTGTCCAGAGTGGTTTGGACAAAACCAGTTTTGTCATTGTTTGTTAAAAAATTTTTTTTATTTACTTGTCAGAGAGAGAGGGAGAAAGAGCGCGCAAGCAGGGGAAGCAGCAAATGGAGAGGGAGAAGCAGGCTTCCTACTGAACAGAGAGCCCCGACTCAGGACTTGATCCCAGGACCCTGGAATCATGACCAAAGCTGAAGGCAGACACTTAACTGACTGAACCACCAAAGCGCCCCTTATTGTTTTTTTTTGTTTTTGTTTTTGTTTTTTTTTTTAAATAAGTAATTTATTTATTCATGAGAGACACACAGAGAGAGGCAGAGACACAGGCAGAGGGAGAAGCAGGCTCCATGCACCTGGAGCCCGACGTGGGATTCGATCCAGGGTCTCCAGGATCGCGCCCCGAGCCAAAGGCAGGCGCCAAACCGCTGCACCACCCAGGGATCCCCTTATTGTTGTTTTTAAGGCAAAGGTCACACATACCTCCCCGAGACAGCTTGTGAAAAGCATTAACTCTTGGGATAATTTCCACACAGATTACTCTGGTATGGGGGAAAGGACAGCAGGCCTATTGGAAGAAATTCTAAACACTGCACCAAATTATAAGCAAACTACAAATACTCTATCCATAGACTGATACCAAATCCAAATTAAATAATATTTTAAGAGAAACACAGTTTTACTATTTTCAAGTACTGAGAGTATCTCAAAAGCTGTTTCCACTGATTGCCTTTCCATGGTCTGTTAAATCAATTATATACAGAAGTCAATACTCAATTAAGATTTTAAAGAACTCTTTTTTAAAAAGATTTTATTTATTTATTCATGAGAGAGAGAGAGAGAGAGAGAGAGAGAGAGAGAGAGAGAGGCAGAGACAGATGCAGGCTCCACGCAGGGATCCTGATATGGGACTCGATCCCGGAACTCTAGGATCATGCCCTGGGCCAAAGGCAGGCACTAAACCACTGAACCACCCAGGGATCCGAAGATTTTAAAGAACTCTTAATAAAACCAGAGTCAGAAAGAAACTTTCTCAATATGGAAAACAGTTCTTGAGTTAAATGACAACACTATACCATTTCCATAGTACCTCCCAAATGTATATGGCCAAGAAAGTTTTACTTAAATAGCTATTAATAACCCATGTGTGCCACAAATTATACTCTGGAGACAGTACAATAGCCATTTGTCTTTTAAAATCATGGACAAGGCAGTCCTGTTATCACTAAGATTCTTTGATACTATTTTGGAAAATCACACTAGTAAAATAAGACAAGAAAACTAAATACAAAATATTGGTTAGAAGGAGAAAAATAATTTACAGATGATATGATTGCCACCTATCATACCCAAGAATCAATCATGGACCTAGGAGAATAGTTTAAAAATAAAGTTGGCAGTTTATAAAGCAAACTCACATAAGTCAAGAACTCACACATTCCCAGCTAGGAAATGTAATGAAAAAAAAAATCTTATTTGTAATAGAGGGAAAAAAAAAACCCCATAACAATAAGAACAAAAAGAAAATCCCACATAAATTACTTAGGAAAATTTTTAATAAAAAATAGGTACAAAGTCTCAGAAGACTATAAGTTACTGAGGAGCATAAAAGACAATAAATATACCATAAAAGACAATAAATATACCGACATTTAACTCTTGGAAGGGAAGACCTAACAGTTAAAGATGCTACTTCTCTCTAAAATCACTAATAAATTTAAACCAATTTCAACAAAGATCGCAATAGCAATCTTTTTAGAAGCAACAATCTTAGAATTCCGAAGCTTAATTAGAGGAATTAATGTAAATATAAATTTTTGAAAATTAAGAATTCTTTGGGAAGTCTTACATTATTATGAATATTATAATTTAAACAAAGCATTTCCAGTATAACATTTAAAAATGAGGGCGAAGACAAAAGCCTTTAGGGAAATATTAACAAATCCAACTTCATAAAAGCCTGGATCAAAAACAAAAAAAAAACAAAAAAAAAAAAAAAAGAGAGAGAGAGAGAGAGAGAGCAAAATTAAAGACTAATTTAAAACAAGAAAAACATAAAATTAAAAAACAACAACAACAAAAAATACGGGCAGCCGGTTGGCTCAGTAGTTTAGCGCCGCCTTCAGCCCAGGGCGTGTCCCGAGATCGAGTCCTGATCCAGCTCCCTGCATGGAGCCTGCTTCTCCCTCTGCCTGTGTCTCTGCTTCTCTCTCTCTGTGTCTCTCATGAATAAATAAAATTTTAAAAAAACATTTGCAATAAAAATGCAAGCCCTTAATATGTAAGTAGCTCTTATAAATGAATGCAAACTGAGGCATTTTCATCTAGCTAGCAGAGATTCTTAAAATGAATAGGGCTCAGTGTCAGAACCTGGGAAAACATGCACTTTCTTAAATCAGCTGGAGGCAGTGTAAATTGAAAACTTTTTGAAAGGTAAGTCAGCAACAGTGCTAAAAAGTCCAGGCCCTGTATAACATGATTCTGTGAGGTCACAGACCAATCCCCTGTATTCAAGGCTATAGCCGTGTTGCCTAATATGTATAGGTACTCAGGTTTATCTACTGAGTGAGAACATGTGGTGGGCAAACAGATATTCTAAGGCCAAAGATGCTGTTTGAGGCCACTGGGTACCCAATGATCTCTGGTCCAGGTGACATTGGGGAGGATGAGTTTGGGCCAATAAGCAGGAAGGCCGTGGATGGTTATAACTGTTTCCTATTCAAGAGTAGGCTGCCAGTTTAAATTCTTCCTTCACAAGGATGGAACCCTATGGATAAAGGGCTGTGGCCTGGTACCCTAGATTCAGCCAGACTCTGCCCTGTGCACCAAGAGATTCTGAGCACCGTGGCTGCCCCTCTGATAGGCACAGCTACTTCTGTTCTGTGGAGCCATCTGGCTCCCAGCAAGACACCCTTTTCCTTGGCTAGGTCAATCATGAGCTATATCATGCTAGGTAGCTTCTTCTCACCCTTCAGGAAACTCATGTGAAATAATTCAGGACTTCCATTTTCCGAAAAAACCCCAAATTTAAAAATTAGCAATATATGTGTCAATGGAGGTATCCCATATGCTAATAAAACTTGCTTAAAAATAAATGTATGAACAAAAAGTATGGAGGTCAGCATCAAAGCAGGCCAACTTGGCATACCTCAAAGTCCAAAAGGAAAGAGAAACTTACTGTTTTTATTACATGGAATACTTCCCTTGGAAAACAGGATTTTGCTTATCAAAGCAGAACCTCAGAAGACTCCATCCTTTCTGATTTTGTTCACAAATGAAACTTCAATGCTTCAAAGGCTCTTTTGTATTTACAACTTTAAGACACCCCTAATTTATAATATCAGTTATATCTAAATTAAGTGTTCCATCAGACATCAGGCGATGAAAAGGCGGAACAGATCTGTCTCTGAGTTTATCATAATTAAGTTAAAAATAAAAAAAAATTCTTAGGGGATGACTGTGCCACTTGTGCTGCTTTGTTTTCTGAGATTTTCTTTAAAACACATGCAACACAAAGTTGGACATGCCCTCCCCACCCCCAACTTCCCCATCCTGTAGTCTTGAGTGGCACAAGCTCACCCCATTTTACTGCATTCTACAGCCTTGGAGAGAACATTTCATTTCCCCCTGGGGAATTCTACTGGCCTAGGAACAGTAGCTACAACACACAAAGGCAAAGAAAGATGAAGAGAAAGGACTCTTAGAGCTTAAAATCAGTTTCGTAAAAATAAACCAGAGAGATGGTTAAGCTACAAGACTTTTAATTTTTACTTAAATAAAATGGAAATCAAGGAAAACATTTTTCCTTGTTTTCCAAGGAAACTTCCTTGTTTTCCATAGGATACTTTTTTTTTTTTGAGGTGTCTTTAATAACCAAAAGTTAGATTTCCTTTGGCCACAGAGTCCTACTGCTCTTTCTAAATAACTTATCACCTCAACACCCAACAGCAAGGACTGCCATCCACAGAGACCAGGGTCCCAAGCCATTTGGAATTCCAAGGTGAACAATGTGGCAGCATGTGAAGGTGAAGTAAAATCTGTTCCTTCACTAAGTATTGAGTTCCAGCTGGTTGGCCAAGTACTTGTTCTTGTGGGGCTTACATTCCATGGGGATCTAGTGACAACAGTACCAATTTAATATCTGTATAGCCAACTATGGTCTTCCGAGTGCCTTTTCATCCATCATCAGATTCACTAGTCAAACCATACTGTGGCATTGCTCTGCTCAGACATTACCTGTCCTGCATGGGACTGAGCTCATAAACAGCAGAGCCAGCCTGGCAACCCAGCCAGGCTCCCTGTCTCAGCTCTGCACTAGTGAGGGACGAAGGCAAAGCAGGAGGGCCGGGGCTCTCATCACCACCGCCTGCCTCTGGGTCCTGACTGCAGGTTTAAAGTCTACTTCATGAGGTTGTAGCTGCTCTGAAAACTGCCAGGCTTTTACTCCCTCTCCTTCCCTTTGAAATAGCAAACCTGAAAAATCATTGGTCCTGTGTCTTTCATGTTACACAGAAAAAGATGTTTGGTATGCTACTGTGTTCGAGAAATGGGCTGCCAACCCCTCCTAAATTCTGATTCTCCCTGACAGTAACTGGCACCCACCTAGGGGCAGCCTTTAACTTAGGAGGGCAGCCCTCCTAAATCCTGATTCTCCCTGACAGTAACTGGCACCCACCAAGCGGCACCCTTTAACTGAGGCAATATCTAGAAAGAATGGAACCTTTAAGTGATGGAGTTGGGAAGAGACGGCCTTTTAAAATTCACTGCTGAAACTCTTCCATACACTCAGAGCGGCCGATTGTAAGGCGTCTGCAGACCATAGACAAGGGGACTTAAGGATGCCAAAAGATTAATAGTCAACTTTTAAAGAGTCATGCAGTGACCGGAGAGAGACATAATCGCTCTCATCTCTGACACATAAAAAGCCAAAAGAACTGAACTGGGCTCTTTCAAAGCGTTCTTTCTCTGATCCGAATACCCAAAGTGCAAATTCCACCCCCTTCTCCCAGCACCCCCTTCTTCCCTCCAGCATATCTCACCTCTAATTGCAGATCTGGAACTGTAGCTCAAGAATATATCTCTCTGGGATGTCTATGACAATTTTAGAATTAAGAAGAAAAAAGTGATACATCTCTTGAACGTTTGGTGCCAGGCACTGTATGGGACCCTACGGATGTCAAGATGACTGGGCAAGGCCCCTGCTCTCTAGCTACTCAAGATGCAGTTGGCAGGATATAACTGCAAGCTATTACTACAACACAAAGTCATTCATGATATAACAGGTCAAGTGCAGGGTGCTGAGGGAGGTCTGGGAACATGTAACCAACAGTCAGTGCCTAGGAGCGTGTAGATGGGCGATGACAGAGCTGTTTCTGGAATGAAGACCTTCTAGAATGATCAGCATGGACCTAAAGGAACAGGGATGCACGTATCCAGTGTGGCAGGAGTTAGGTGTGTGCTGAATAGCAGAAGATGCGAGAAGACAAGCCCACTGTGGACAGACTCTTTATGGATGCCTATGCTGTGCTTCAGAGTATGGATTTTCTCTGTGGGTAATGGAAGGCCGATGGAAGACTACGTGTATGGGAATGAGTCGGCCAGCTTTGTTTATTTCAAGAACATAACTCTATGAAGGAGAGTCTTAAGAGGTTGTATCAAAATGTAAATGTTTCCCAGTCCTGGGGCCTCTCCTCCATCTAACTCACCAGTTCCTCGGGAATCCACAGCTCAACAAATAGGAGGGTAACCTTGAGTTCCAAATCCACCTTTCTCACTATCAACTAGATACTCCCCTTCGATGGCTCAAAATGTCTTGGAACTGACATGTCCAAATTGGAAGACATGATTTTCCTTCCTAAACCCTTCCTTATACCACTCCTCTTCATCTTGATCAATGGCCACGACATCCACCCAGGTGCTTGGGTTAGATTCCAGGGATCATCAAACATTCGGTTCATGCCCTCACTCCCATATGCAACCACAAGCAGTCCAGCCTACTATATCTCTCAGCTCAGGCCACCACCTATTTCTCTAACTCAGGATTTCTCAATTTAGCACTAGATAGTTGGGGCCAGATAGTTCTTTGTGGCGGAGCCCTATCCTGCACATTGTGCAATGTGTAGCAGCATCCCTGGGCTCTGATCTACATGCTGGCCCCACCTGCCCCTGGTCCTCCGCAAGCTGTGACGGCACTGCCTTGCGTTCCCTGGGACATAATGTGGGGCTCAGGTGAGAGCCACTGCTCTCACTGTCCTACTTCTGCTTCTTTGCTCAAGATCCTCCATCACGCTTGGCCTCTCCCTCAATTCCCTGAACCCATGAAGCTCCTTCCTGCTTCCAGGACTTGGCAAATGCTGTTGTCTCTGCCAAAGAAATTCTTACTTCTACTCTTCTGTTGGCTGGCTCCTTCTTGCACTTGCAATCCCAGCCCCCAAGTCACTTTCTTAAAGAGGCTTCCCGAAATCCTTCATCTAAAAGATAGCAACCGGGATCCCTGGGTGGCGCAGCGGTTTAGTGCCTGCCTTTGGCCCAGGGTGCGATCCTCGAGACCCGGGATCGAATCCCACGTCGGGCTCCCGGCGCATGGAGCCTGCTTCTCCCTCTGCCTGTCTCTCTCTCTTTCTCTCTCTCTGTGACTATCATAAATAAATAAAAATTAACAACAACAAAAAAAAGATAGCAACCCTGCTCTTATTTTCTTCACAGCATTTTTTAAATGGAAGGATTATTGACATATAACATTTACGTGAGTTTCAGATGTACAATGTAATGATTTGATATTTGTAAATACTGTAAAGTGACAATAAGTTCAGTTGCCATCAGGCACCATGTAGAGCTACAAAATTTTTTTTCCATGATAAGGACTACCAAAATTAACTCTTAGGAACTTCCAAATATACAATGCAATATTATAGTCAATATAGTAATATATACTGCATATGCAATACATATTATATAATATTATAAAATAATATAGTTGTAACTACCATGCCATACATTATATCCCTGTAACTTATAACTCCCAAGTTTGTACTATGGATCCCCTTCACTCATTTTGACCACCCCAACTTTCCTCTCCCCTCTGGCAACCACCAATCTGTCCTCTGTATCCATGAGTTCTGTTTTGTTTTGAGATTCCATGTGTAAGTGAAATCATACACTATTTGTTTTTGTCTGACTTATTTCACTTAGCATAATACCCTTAAGATCATCCATGTTGTCACAAATGGCAAGATTTCATTCTGTTTTATGGATGAGTGTATTCCATTGTGTGTGTGTGTGTGTGTGTGTGTATGTGTATCACATCTTTTTTATATCCAATGGACATTTAGGCTGTCTGCATATCTTGGCTATTTTAAGCAGTGCTACAATGAACATGGGGGTATATATATCTTTTTGAATAAGTATTTTTGTTTTCTTCAGATAAATAACCAGAAGCTAGATCATACGGTAGCTCTATTTTTCAATTTTTAAAGAACTTTCATAACTGTTTTCCACAGTGGGCTGCACCAATTTACATTTCTACCAACAGTGCACGAGGGTTCCATTTTCTCCACATCCTCACTAATGTTTGTTATTTCTTCTCTTTTTGATAAGCATCATTCCAACAGGCGTGAGGTGTGGGTTTGATTTGCATTTTCCTGATGATGAGTGACACGAAGCATTTTTTCACTTGGTTGGCTATCTCCCACCTTCTTTGGAAAAATGGCAATTCAGATTGTCTGCCTATTTTGTAGTCATCTTGCTTTCTTTTGTCATTGAGTCACATGGGTTTTTATATATTTTGGATATTAACTCCTTATTGGCCATATCATTTGTAATATCTTCTCCCATTCAGTAGGCAGCCTTTTCATTTTGATGGTGGTTTCCTTCACTGTGCAGAAGCTTTCTGGTTTGATGTAATCCTATTTGTTTATTTTTGCTTATGCTGCTCTTGCCTTTGGAGTCAGGTTCAAAATATCACCGGCCAGACCAATGTCAAGGAGCTTAGTGTCTTTATTTTATTCAAGGAGTTTTACGGCTTACATTCAAGTATGCAATTCATTTTAAGTTAATGTTTGCACATGGTATAAGAAAGTGATCCAGTTTCATTTTTTGGCATGTGACTCTCCAGTGTTCCCAGCACCAGTCACTGAAGAGGCTGTCCTTTCCCCACTGTATATTCTTGCTTCCTCTGTCATAAGTTGATTTACCATATATGTGTGGGTTTCTTTCACAGGACTTTAAAAGTTAGTAATTGTTTTATTATGTTTCCTTCTTCTGGTTTGTCTGTACCATAAAAATGAAAGCATTCTTAGGGCAGGGACCACATTTGTCCTGGCGTCTGCTCTCCCCTCAAGGCCCAGCATGGTGTCAAGCTAAGTAAGTATTTGTCAGCTGGATAAATGAATGAATGCACGGACATACAATCAAACGCACATCTTATATCCCAGATATTAACCACATCCTTAAAAAAATGACAAAGTCAGAGCATGAAAAAGTAGCTTGGGAGAAATAGAATGTCACCCGGACAGCCTATATGTCAGCTAGGGGCTCGATAACCTAAAGCTCCCTGATCCATCATGCACAGGATACAGAAGCACATCTTGGATGAGTAAAAAGCACTCCCATCAAAGTAAGCATGGGTGATGATCTCACTGAGAAAACAAGCACAGCCAGACCTAATGAACAGTTAAAAAGTTTCCTTATAACCGAACCCACTTCGTGTCTCTGGGTGTCTGGACATACATATGTATTGGGGGTTAAACAGAAAAGATAAGAGCAGAGCGAGAATCTCAATTTTATAGTCCTCAGAGACCACAGCTATCTTCTTTTGCTTCTCTCCTTGATGATGATGCACTGAAATGTCTCACGGACAGCTTCTGCGCAAAGGGCTGGTCTTATCTGCCTTGTGTGGTACAATAAAAGCCACAGACACAGGATCTACAGACAGCGAACTTGCCAGAAAATACAGGTGTACCATCTGGAGAAACTTGACTCCCACACAGGAAAATAACTTTCAAAGTATTCACCCTCCAACCCAATGCTTTCTTTATCAGATCTTCTGAGCTATGGAAGCAGATTATTAGTGAGTTATTACTCCTCCTGTGACAGCCTGCAGAACAGTGAGGTCTGAAGCGTGTTCTTCTCCTAATATGACAGTTCAAAATATATCACCCCCTCCAAATGGATGTCAATTTTTAGTTTTGGGCTCAAGAATGATTTTTTGAAATCATCACTTTGTCATTTTATTTCCAGAGTTCCACACAATGCCCAAGGATCAGATGGTTTTTCATTTCAAAATTAATATGTAGTTTCTAGTCATACCCCTTTTGAGGGTACAACGCAGATTCTATATTCAGTGGAGAAACACACTCTGGACAAGGCAAGGTGGCTTCTGAACCACTGAATGGAGGAAAGCACGTTTGAAAATTATTCAGTTTTATTTTGGCCCAATTCCAAAGGTGGCTAGTTTCATTTATACCACTGGCCTCCACCATTCTAGTGGATAATTGAGAACGTTCCATTTTAATATCATAGGTGCCACAGGCTTCAGAAAATACTGCAGTGGTTTGGGTCTGACACACCCCAGGGAGAGATAGTTGGGGTTCAAATCTCAGCCTTACTCTGCCACTTACTTGGGTGCCCTGGAACAGCTAACTGAACCTCTTTGTACCTCAGTTTTTCATCTATAAAATAGCAACAAGGTTGTTATCAGATTAAATGAGTTAAGAATTCTTAAGTGCTCAGATAGATGTCTGGCATATGCTAAGCACTCAATAAATGTTGCTCTTATTATTAACAAAGCTTTTAAAATTGCTTCCAATTGAAAATAACTATGCTTTTCTTTGCTGAATTAACAGGTTTCTGGCTAGAACAGCTTGAGTTCAATAAATTAGATTCTCCTAGCGACTAATGATTCTAACCCCATAAAACAGTAAAAATTCTGAATAAGCACAAGGCATATATTTTATTAGTGTTTGTGCAGTAGACAGAAGACTAGAACCTAACTTATGTTGCTGGTCTTCTTTTCTGGAATCCACAATAAAGAATTCTAGAAGTTTTCTTTTCTATGTTCTTAAGCAATTTCTAAGAGACAACTTTAAAAATCTCTGTTAAGTGATTTGGGAAGGGAAATGGGATGGAAGTGATAAAAATGCACAAGGGAAATGGGATGGAAGCGATAAAAATGCACAAGCTGGGGTCCTTGGCTGGCTCAGTCAGGGGAGCATGTGACTCTTGATCTCAGGGTTGTGAGTTCAAGCCCCATGTTGGGTGGAGAGACTATTTACAAATTAAATCTTAAAAAAAAAAAAATGGACAAGCCATAGGCCTTAGGTCAAGAGGCCTGAGGTCCAGATCAGAATCCTGTTGTCCAAACTGTGGAAAGAAGTGTGCAGGTCATCTGGGCATATTAAGCCTTTAAATTTGAAAGCAAAAGCTACATTGTGCTGAGAGCAGGAGCTCCAGCTCAGCTGGCCCAGCATGCTACGGAAAACACCAGCCTCCACACCTGCCATGCACACTAAACCCAACAATGGTGTGGTGGTTGTTGCCCTGAAGAAAGTTGTGCAGCAAGTTTAGGGTGTTGTGGGGACACCAATGCAATGTTTATTAGGATCAGGGACACACACACACAAGAGATGGCAATTCCATAGTTAATCAGAATGCAGTAGTGCGGCAAACCCGGGTGGCTTAACACATAGACATTCCCTCCAATGTGAAGGTCAAAATAGGCCACTTAGAAATGAACAATGCCAGGGAACACCTTGATAGGATGGTTTGGCTTCTCCTCCTACTTGAAGCTGCCTGCTGTTTCTGCTTAATTACCTGAAATGTAGCTGGGAAGTCATAAAAGCAGATCTGTAATCACTTGCTTTAGGACTTAGGAAGAACACAGCAACACAGGTGATACCCTACAGACGCTGCAGGGTTTGGAGGGAAGATCTGCACAGGTGGGTGGATGGTAATGGTATATAATTCCACATGCTTCTAAATCTACTGGGATTATTGAAAAATTTCCCTTCCCTGAGAATGATGTAGCTCATCTGCTTGCTGCTCAATTAAAAAACACAAACACACATACATAATGGCAGTCCACCATCAGGAAGGAGCACATCTTTCTCTTATTCTGAAACCATGGCTGTATGGAATGCCAGAGTCCTGCTCCAGCATGCACTGTCTGTTCTCCCTGCCCAGGCCAGGTGGAACCAGCACCAGGATGCTACTGGACCAGTCTCCTCATGAGCCCAGCAACCAGGATGCTAACTGACCAGTCTCCTCATCAGCCCAGCACTGGGGGAGGCAATCACACCAGCTGCCTTGCTTGGTACTAAGAGAACTAATCTGATTGGAAATCAGAGGCTGAGGGATCTTGCTTTTTCTAATAAAGACAGTGATTTCACACACTGGTATTTTACTTTTTCCAGGATGTGTCTGATCCTCACTCCACAGTGAGGCACTCAGGATACGTATTAATGACATTTC
Organism: Canis lupus dingo; assembly: GCF_003254725.2. Taxonomy (NCBI): domain Eukaryota; kingdom Metazoa; phylum Chordata; class Mammalia; order Carnivora; family Canidae; genus Canis; species Canis lupus. Next base: position 88,661,899 of record NC_064243.1, read on the forward strand.
ATCAATGAGAAAAATGAAGATTCAGATCAATTAGAGAAAAATGCCTAAGATTTTACAACTAATACCTAAAAGAGTGAGACTCACATCTACCCTCTTCTTAAAAGGATAGTTTGGTTTGGGCAAGGTTTTTCAGCCCTGCTGCTACTAACATTTCAGTAATTCTCTGTCGTGGGCACTGTCCTATGTGTTATAGGATATGGTATGGCTGGGCTCTACCTCCTAGATGCCAGTTGCACCAGCGCAGCAACTGTGACCATCAAAAATGTCTACAGACAGACATCACCAAATTTCCCTGGGAGGGCGTGGGGGGAGGGGGGTGGTGGTTGAAAACCATTGGGTTAGAATGTTTTGGATGAAGGTGACTAGGAATAACAATCAGAATGCCCAAGGATCACTCTTCCTAGGGACTACTGTGGTTGCTTTTCATGAGAACTGCTGCCCAATGCACAGAAAAACATGTCTCTGGTTGAGCTGTAGAGTGGAGCTCTACCAGGGCACAAAGCAAGTATCTGGTTTTATGGAGGTGATGGCCCTCTAGCTTGTGAAGGGAAGGACAAGCAGTCAGGGCATGGGACACATGGCAGCCCCTACTCCCATCTTAAAACGTTATTTATTCAATTTCTGAACAGGTAAGACATTCATGTGGTTCAAAATTAAGCAGATCTACAGGTATATACAGACAAGTTTTCCCCAACTCAAAATTTCCACCACCCAGTTCTCCCTGGAGGCAACCAATGTTACCAGTACCTGTATATGTTCCAAGAAATATTTCATAAAAGAGCTTGTATTTAAATAAATGCTCCCACTTAGATCAAAGTATCTCTGAGTCGTTACCTTACCTATGTTTAAAAGATCATAAAAGTCATCTTTTCTTGGCATGATGGGCTGGCATTCTTCCCTCTTAACCTCATCACTGCCTACTTCCCTGATAGGCAAACTGGCTGGACACTGAAATTCATTGACATCTAAGGCCTTGAAACACAGAACACAACAAAATGGAAAAAACCACGGAACCCGGATCAAGGACACTGGGTCCTAGTCTGCTATTCTGAGTGCTGCCATCAAGCGTGCTGGTCATGGTAGAAAATAGGTAGAGAGAGTGATGGGTGGGTCACTGATGCCAAAAGCAGGCAATCCTTCCCCACCCTTGGGCAGCCTGCAGTAGTCATCAAAACCAGAATCCCCAGCAGGTTGGGGGCGCTATTGTGGGCCACCCCAGGATGGAAGGAGAAGTAGAAGGTGGGGAGGGCAAGAAGCCTGGAATGCTCATCTGGGGTGGCATCTTGAGAGAGGAAGAAATGCCAATGGTGGCAGTAACAAGTACCTGGGGCAGTCTGTGCCAGCTGACTGGTGAAACGATGATCAATTCCAATGAACAAGTCACCAAACTGGGACATCGCATGGCCAGAGGTTTTAATCATCTCCCTGACAGAGAACAGCTAGAATCACTGGGATAAGTCAATCACTCTGACGTCTCTTTGTGTTGTAAGAGTGGGGGAGGGGTGGGCAATTTCTTCACATAAAAAACACGGAAAACTGAGATCTCCAACATCAGTATTTTCCCGGGGCTGAGAACTTTCTTAAAGTGAACTGATTTCCAAGCTTCAGTGTCCTTCTAAGTTTCTCACCTTATAAAAAAAAAGTCTTCCTCAAATTTCTGTTTTTCTATCAGTAGTAGCACATTTCTAGTAGTTCTTCTGGAAGCTTTCAGGTCAACCTTCATTGTGATTTGTACTATTATTTCTTCATGTCATTCATCTCCCAACCAACGTCATGGTACCTCACTGCCTGGAAACGCACTGCCCAACATGGTAGCCACTAGCTACGTGTGCTTATCTACATTGAAATTTAACTACAATTAAAAATTCATTCTTCAGACAAACTGGACACAGATCCCAAAGCTCAACAGCCCCATGCAGCTTGTTGCTAGTGTCTCAGCGCAGATTACAGGACATTTTCAAAATTTCAGAAAGTTCTAAGGCAAACTCCATAAACTAGCTCTAGAGGCTACCTGTCACTTAGAGCCAAGCCATCCCCCCAAATTTGCTTGTACTTTCCCTAAACACTGACACTTTGTCCAGGCCAGGCTCTCCTGTCCCTCTACCAAATCACATTCAGCTCTGACTCTCTGTGCTCACAAATGAGTAGGTAAATCAATCCGCAGTCACCGAAGGAGTGGGATTTTCCAACGTGCCAGAAAGCAATGAGGCATCTATAAAATTTGTTTCCCAGCAAAATGCTCTTGCTAATGAACAAGTTCAAAAAAAGGTCTTTTCCTCAGAAGACTGGAATAAGCTTTGGGCTCGTCAGCACTTGCTAGAGGATTACGTGAAATGCCACTTGGTTTGGCATGTAATACCATTTTGAGTCATTATTTAATTTTTTCATGTAGATCTTTTAGTTTTTGTTTTTGTTTTTGTTTTTTTTCCTCTTGAATTAACTGTAAGGTCACAGAGGGCAGGGGACCAGGTCTTGTATGCATTTCTTTTGTATCCTCCTTTCTTCCCACCTCACATCTTTACATAAACAGGGCAAAGGTTGCAGGCTGGCCATCGTGTAAAGGTCAAATGTGATCAGTAGTTTGTTGCTTTACCCAGAGAGGAGTTCTGAAAAATTTTCCATCAGTTTGCCAACCTTTAAAAATTGGGAGGTGTTGCATCAGAGCGCACATTTTGGTTTCTTGAAAATCAGTATGTCTGGCAACCCCGGGGAAGCACTCATTCATGGGCTCTATTAGATGGCGTCAAGTGCCACCTCCCCCTTTAAAAAAAGACACATTCTCCTGTTTATCACTTTCTCCCCCCAATAGTTCACTCCTCTGTTACCTGCTTGGCTGCTGTAGGCTTTTGTGTTTACAACTCTTTCGGAAGACACTCCATAAATGAACTGGAAATGGAAATACTATACTCTGTAAACACACCCAGGCAGCCTTTAATGCTTGTCTGAATGGGCAACCTGTTTGTTTTAAGCAGGTTAAGTCAAAATTCTTATTTCAGCTATTAGCCTCACCCACTGATGTTAGCTATTCTTTGGTTTATCAAGAACTGATAATGAATTAGGAAAATGGGCAACTGAAATAACAAGGAGTAGTCGGCTGCGATAATCATGCAGGTAATCAAGACTCAGAGGACGGCACTGTTCCATGAACACTGAGTGTTCCCTAAACACATGGAAATCCCAGCACTCGTGATGCTGAGTCGTGCTGGCAGCTGTCCAATAAATCTGGGGCTTGACAGAGGAAGCCCAAGCCTCCTTGTTAACTCTAACCCATAATGATTTCTCCTCCATTGAATCCTTTATTATAAACTACCAGGTTCTAAAGTGGTTTTCAGGTCTTGTCCCTCCCACTCAACCCTGAGTTCCTTATAAACTCTTTTGATACCCTTCTCCTGTCCAGCACATTAGGTCAGGGGCTTCTTAACCTGGATTGACTTCTGTCAGAGGCAAAAACCCAATGGGCTGTCAAAGCTCCATATTAAAACGGTGTGTTCCTCATGGTCAGGTCTTTAGGATGGGGAAAGAAAGGTAACTTCCAAGTATTTGTAAAAGGGACAATACCTTTTTTTTTTTTTTAAAGATTTTATTTATTTATTCATGAGAGACACAGAGAGAGAGGTAGAGACATAGGCAGAGGGAGAAGCAGGGTCCCTGCAGGGAGCCCGATGCGGGACTCGATCTTGGGACCCTGGGATCATGCCCTGAGCTAAAGACAAAAATGCTCAACTGCTGAGCCACCCAGGTATCCCAAAAGGGACAATATTTAATGAAATGTACGGTGGCCTTGATGACACTCAGCTAGTCTGCTAATTACCTTCCCAGTTGTTTGTCATTTGCACATTGGCGTAGCACAAATTTCATGTCTTCATTAAGGTCAAGGGTAAAAAGTATTAAGCTAGACAGGGTCAACTCACGTACCATGTTGGCTGAGACAAGGCAACAAGGAAGCAAAACTACCATTCATTGGAAATGTTAGTCCAACCAGGTACAAGCCCAGTAGTCGTAATATCCAGGCAATATTTCTCTACCTTGTCTGAAAGGATACCATGACAATGTTCCTGGCACCATTAAATAAAGATTCATTAAACTTGAGAATCCTCCTTATCTGAGAGTAATTTAATGACTCTCTCGTAATAGAAAATGTAGTTAATTTGACATCAACTATACCTTGATGAACCTCTGCAGGTTTGTAGAAGACGTGTGTTTCCGCTCTAAATGTACATAAGCCATATATTGACTAGTCCATGCTCAAATTATGTGGAGGAGCAGTCCCACATCTGGTTTCCAGAATGTACTTTCTCCTGATTGCTGAAAAGAGGGATGATATTTGTTTCTCTCCTGCTTCTCACTAAAGCCTTCCACTGTCCGGATTTTTCAAAGCTCATACTCGGTGTTTCTCTGTCCTAACTTGAATTTTTTTCACTTGAGAAATGGTTCATCTGGGCCTAGAGACAGACACATTTCCAACAGCTAGTGAGACTCTTATCACCTCTGGTAACTCCACTATTAACACCTCCGGTTTGAAGATCTCTTTGCTTCATGGCAAAGACTTAAATTGAGTAGTTCAGCTGAGCTGTTACCTGTGTAAAAACCACACTTTCTCTGCATAGTCGCTACTTCTTCCTCTGCGTATCAACACCCTATTTATTAAGGGTGATAGACTCAGGCATTATATTGTCTTTTTGGTGCATTTCTCAGAAAAGCTAAAGACCTCTTTCCTCCACTGCTTATCTTCCTCTTAAAATCAGAGAGATCATCCAAAGATTCCACTGCCACTACACGTTAAAAAAAAAGAAAATTGTTGGCCTTTTTCTGTCAAGTTTCTTGTATCTTCTCTTATTTTTTGGAATCATTTGTAATCTTCATATCTGATTTTTAGTTCTTATCACCCTACCAACACCGCTGAGTCAAATATGCTATTAGAGGCATTAATGAGAGAATCAGAGATATCCTATTATTGAAAACTTCCTTTATCAATTTGTGAACAAGACAAACTCAGCAGACTCTAAGATCTCCTGGTCACATTCCTCGTGTTACTTCTGCATCATGGAAGAACTCCTGTGGGTCAGAGGCCAGACAAGAACCACAGCACATCCGGACGGTGACTGAGAAAACCACCCGAAATGGATCTCAAACAGGGATAGGCTGGCAACTTGATCATCTCTCTGCCAGTTCTCATGCTTGACTCAATTTACAAGGAGTCTTGGGTAAGTGAGATGGGATTTGGTTTTCTACCTGTGTCTACAAATAAGTAACAGTGTACCATTGCCTTTGGCCAGATTCACAAATTTTATATAACCAGACACTTTTGAGCTCTTGAATCTTCCCCCTACAGCAGCTCCCTGGTTATAGTTCTATGTTCAACTGAGTAGGAAAGCCAGAAGGAAAGATCTATCAGGAAAAAAGGCATATCTGCCCATATGAAAACAGAATTGGAAATATCATGTTAATTCCATGACCCAAACATGTGGTTGGATCAGATGGTTCATGTACTTTATGACAAAACTTAATGCTAGCGATCCATGAAAGAATAAAAGGCAAATGGAAAAATTAAGATAGATTAAACCTTCAATACACAAACCTCCTACTCCCAAGAGGGAAGGAGGGCAAGGACTTTTAGAAGGAAAATGTACAGTCAATTTAAAAGGCAGGAGCAGTGGTGCCTGAGAACATATACTCCTCCAGTAATGTGTCTGAACATTTGCTTCCTTGCCAGGAGCCATGAATTTATCAAAGTCAAAGAGTTGCAAGGTAAGATACACTGGAAAGACTGGAAGGGGATTTTTGTTGCAACGACCTGAAGACACGGAAACTGAGAGGCTTAGAATGGAATGGGACAGAATTTCATGTTATAATTTTTTTTCCCAAAATACAAAGATAAGAAAATGTATAAAATTTTGGTGGGAAATAGCAAGTCAATTAAAAGATTAACATACTGGGGGTGCCTGAGTGGTTCAGTCGATTAAGCGTCTGCCTTCTGCTCAGGTCATGATCCCAGGGTCCTAGGACTGAGCTTCACTTTGGGCTCCCTGCTCAGTAAGGAGCCTGCTACTCCCTCTCCCCATACCCCTCTCCCTCTGCTGGTGCTCTTGCTCTCTCTCTCAAATAAATAAAATCTTAAAAAGAAAAAAGATTCAAATGCATACACAGAAGGGTCTTCTTAGGAATTAGAAGGGTCTTCAAATAACTCCCTTCTGTCAATGTTCTATAGCACAGTAACTGTAGTAGGGAGAAAAATGCCCCCCACCCATTCATCCCTGCAAAGGTGTCCATGTCCTAATCATTGCAACCCATGAATCTGTTATATGGCAAGGAGGAGTTAAGGATGCAAAAGAAATTAAGGTTGCTAACCAGCTGATTTTAAAACAAAGAGATTATTCTGGATTCTCTAGGAGGGCTCAAAGTCATCACAAGTGCCCTTTAAAGTGTCAGAGAGTTACAGCCTGAGAGAGATTCAGCTGGTCTTTGCTGGCTTTGAAGTTGGAAGGGAATCATGGCAGTCTGGAGAATTTGAACAAGATAAGGGGACAGACTCTTTCCTAGAGCCTTCAGGAAGGAATGCAGTCTTGTAGACATCCGGATGCTGGCCCAGGGAGACCCGTGTCAGCCTTGTGACTACAGGATCATACATCTGTGTTGTCTGAACCCCTGAATGTGTAGTCACTTGTGAGAGCAACAAGAAGCTAAGACAGTAACTTACATACAACTGCTCTAGAGGAAGAAAAGGCCTAGGGTAGATTAACATTCTAAGCAATGAAAATGTTCCTCTTTCTGGGCTAAAGAAAGAAAATGAAACGTCACTCACCTTTTTATAAGTTTTTTCTTCATTCTGTTTTCCAGGTGTGGCATCTCCATTTTCAGCAGCAGACGACATCTACAAGAGCAAAATGGGCCTATTTGAGTTCACAACACTACTGTGAAATGCTATAGGCTAATAATATCGTTAACTGGAGAATCCAGTTTGGTTAATGATGTTTTTGTTGTAATTGCAGTTGTTTCCAAGAAAGGAAGAGAATTCTTAGAATCTAAGGGAAAAAAAAAAAAAAGAATCTGTGTCTCCCAATCTCTCTGAAATCAATCTTGATCTCTAATTCATTTTGATAGCATACTTCACTGGCTCCATATGCTCTCACAATGGTGGTATGGAAATGGTGGACCTGGTCTAAACCCAGATCATGTGTACAAGTTTCTTTCTATAAAGTCTTAAAAAAATTTTTTTTCTGATTAAAGATACTTCCTGTAAAAGTATCTGGAAAGTACCAAAAAATATAAATCAGAACAAAAAAGTACTCAATTCTACTGCCCTCGGGTAACTCTACTCTCACATTTGGGCATATTTGTTTCCACCTTTTGTTCTATGAACTTCTGTACTAAAAATATTAGGATACTGTCTGTACCCAGCAGTTTTCAATGAACATTTATGTAATATGGATTTTCCCATTTGATTATAAATATTCATTGTAAGAATAGTGATTTTTGTCTAGTTGCCAGAGACACCATTGTGTAAACACAACTGTGTGTTAATACATCATTTAATAATGTTAATGGTACAGGATAGGGAGGTGGTCCAAGGGATTCGCTTCTCCAAATGATACAACAGTAATTACTTGGGGCTTCTATTTTTGTCCAATGTCAACACTTTCTTAGATTCCTAGAGCTACAAGGTCATTAAAAAGCATTTTAGTAAATTTCTCCTTAAGAATATACCCATTTATGCTATTATCAATGAGTGGGAGCTCATTTTGTTACACGTTTAGCAGTGACTATTATTTTTAATTATCCTTGTTAATTTCCTAGGTGAAAGAAATCATCTCTTGATATTAATGTGCACTCCTGAAAATTATTGGTGAAGGTTAACATGGTTGGCATATCCTTTTTTAGCTCTCTGTATTTCTTCTGAGTTTTCTATTACTGTGTCCATTTATCTACGGGGCTCTTAGAGTTTTAGTTATTGATTTTTACCTATTATGGTTATTGTTACTAGTGTTTTGCTTATTGATTTTTATGTATCAAGGTTATTAATCTGTCTGCAAGCACATTATTCATGTTCTATGCTGCTTTCATTTTATAATTATGACATAGAGTTCTACATTTTTCGCACTCAATATTATTCCCTTTGTGACTTCTTCCAATGTTTTTAGAGCAAATATATATACTTTTTAATCATTAGGATGTATCAGAGCAAATACATTCCTTTCACTTTTTAATGCTAAGATTTTTGTGTTTAACTTTTAATTCATCCGAATTTTTAAAGCCAGTTGGCTTATATGGTAAACAAGGATAACTCCATAATCAGGGAACCATGACACATAAGGGTTTTATCTTTAAAAAATATTTATTTTTGAGAGAGTGAAAGAGAGAGAGACAGCACAAGCAAAAGGAGAGGGAGAATCTCAAGCAGACTCCGTGTGGAGCCCCATGCAGATCTCGATCCCACAACCCCAAGATCATGACCTGAGCAGAAACCAAGAGTCAGAGACTCAACTGACTGAGCCATCCAAGTGCCCCAGGTTCTTATCTTAAGTAACATGAAGAGCATCCTATACACCAAGGAGGGGTAACATTTCTGACCTTCTTATAAGCCTCTGAAGCACATGTTTTTTTTTTTTTAATTGAGGTATAAATGACATATTAGTTTCAGGTGTACAACATTGTGATTTGACAAGTCTATACATTAGGCTGTGCTCACAAGTGCAACCACCATCTATCATCACATAACACTGTCGCAATAGCAATGACTCTATTCCCTACGCTGTGTCTTTTATATAATGACTTACTCCATCACTGGAAGCCTAGAACTTCCTCCTCCTCTTCATCCATTTTACCCATTCCCCCAACCCTTCCCCTCTGGCAACCAGTAGTTTGTTCTCTGTATTCATGGGTCGGCTTCTGCTTTTATTTATTCATCTGTTTTTTAGATTCCCCATATAGGTGGTATCATTTGGTGTTTGTCTTTCTCTGACTTATTTCACTGAGCAAAATGCCCTCTAGGTCCATCCATGGTGTCACAAATGGCTGAGTAATAGTTCATAGTATCTATCACATCTACTTTATCCAATCATCTATTGATGAAGACTTAGGTTGTTGAAGCACATTTTAAATTTGGGGCTTTTAATAAATACAATGTGTGTTAAAGCTAAGAATTTGCTAGCCATTTGGGGGTGCCTGGGTGCCTCAGTTGGTTAAGCATCTGACTCTAGGTTTTGGCTCAGGTCATGATCTCAGGGTCGTGAGATGGGCTGAGCCCTGAGTTGGGCTCTGAGCTGGCCATAGCATCTGCTTAACATTCTCTCTCAACCTCTCTCTCTGCCCCTCCCCCACTGCTTACATGTGTGTGCCTATACTCTCTCTCTCAAAAAAAAAGAAACCCATAGAATTTGCCAGCCATTTCTCTGCAATGGAACTAAATGGCTGACTTTATTTTTTATTTTTATTTTTTTTAATTTTTATTTATTTGTGATAGTCACAGAGAGAGAGAGAATGAGGCAGAGACACAGGCAGAGGAGAAGCAGGCTCCATGCACCGGGAGCCCGACGTGGGATCCGATCCCGGGTCTCCAGGATCGCGCCCTGGGCCAAAGGCAGGCGCCAGACCGCTGCGCCACCCAGGGATCCCCTAAATGGCTGACTTTAATTTGACAGGACTAAAAACCATTGAAGAAAATTAAAGAATGGATCATGGCAACCTTACCAGACCTATTACTCCCCACCCATCAAAGCATTCCTTTAGATAAATTTACATTTCCATTTGTGTCCAAGTAACTAATTGGACTATAATCTCTCTACTATAATATAGATAGATGTTTCACACACTATAGTTTCCCACATGGTACCTAGTTAATACATTTAAAAAATAACTGATTTTCTAGTTTCTTCCTAACATTTTGGTAAGGTTTGAATAATATATTGGAATTATAAAATCTGAGTGGTTTAATAATAACAGGCTCACTATAAAAAAAACAAACCAAAGCCCTGACTGTGCCCCTGCAAAAGCTCAAATTACATCATTACTTTAAGAATATATAGGTTATTTGGGGCACTGGGTGGTTCAGTCAGTTAAGTATCTGACTCTCGATTTCGGCTCAGGTCATGATCTCAGGATCCTGGGATTGAGCCCTGTGTTGGCCTCTGTGCTAGGCATGGAGACTGCTTGAGGATTCTCTCTCTCCCTCTCCCCGTTCCTCTCCTTGCTCTCTCTCTAAAATAAATAATAAATCTTATTTTAAAAGAATATATAGATATTTATCTGATATTGGATCCCTGAATAGGCAAAGATTTCAATAAGCATGAAAGTTAGAGAAGTAATACAAAAATTTAATTGATTTGACTACTCACAGCTCTCAATGTCTCAATGTCAAAATAGATCATGAACAAATTAAAAGGCAAGTGACAAGGTGGAAATACTGGCGATGAATGTGACAGAAGTTAATGACTCTAAAACATGAAAGCTTATTTAAACTGTGTGGAGCCTGTCATCTAGTCAAGGACATCGCTCCTCCAGGTCTCTCCTTTCTCACGTCAGCTTTAATTGTTTACTCTATTTCATTCCCATGGGAGCTCCTCCATTTCTTCCATCTTCACAAAAAGAAGACTTTTCTTGATTCCACTTCCCCCTCACTTCCTTATTCCTCCTTGTGGCAAAGCTCCTTGAAAAAGATGTTGCTCCTCTCAAGCCCTGATTCCTCTTCACATATTCTCTTTAATGTACTTTAATCAGGGATTTGCTCTCATGACTACCCTGAGAACCACCTCCTCAAGATCACCAATGACCTTCATGTTGCCAATGGCTAATTCTAAGCCCCCATTCTGCCTATCAGATTATCGACTTAGACGATCATTCCCTCTCCCATGACCGATTTTCTTCACTTGGCTTCTAGAGTGCCATACTCTTTTGTTTGTTACTGCCACCCACCCTGTACCTCCTTGGTCCTTCTCAGTCTCTTTAGATGGTTCCTCTTTCTTTCTCTATGACCTCTTAATGCTCGACTGTCCAAGAATGATTGCTTGGTTCTCGTCTCTATCCATACTTGCTTTGGAATCTCCAAATACCATCTAGATGTCTCTTCTGTGCTCCAGATTTGCATATTAAATGGTCATTTTGGTATTTCCACTTAGATACCTAACAGACACCTCAAATTTTGCAAATCTAAAACCCTTTTCCCTCCCAAATTTCCTTCACTTGGACCTTCCTCATCTCAGTTCATGGTATCTTCCACTTCTTGCTTCCCAGGCCCTAAATTTCAGTCTTCCTTCTCTTATACCACGGTCAACAAGCCAGCAAAGCCTTTGAAAAATGTCCAGAATCCAGTCACCTGTCACCACTCCTGCTTTGTGTTCCTGAGCAGAGCCATTATCTTTTCGCACATGTGTTACATCTTCGTGGCCTCCCAACAGGGCTTGCTGATGCCACCCTTGTGCGCCTACAATCTATGCTCAGCCAGAGTGATCCATCTTTAAACCTAATCAGATCATGTCACTTTGCCCTTAAGTGGTTTCCCATTTCACCCAGAGTAAAAGCCAAAGTCCTTACAACAGTTGATGCAGCCCTGTATGATTTATCCATCCTCCTCCCATTCCTCCTCTACCTCGGCACCTTCAAACTCCCCCAACCCCTTCCCCCTGCTTCAGACACTCACTGTTTCTCAAACACACAGGAATGCTGCTACATTAAGGCTTTTTGCTTCAGCTATTCCCACTGCCTGAACAATCTTCCCCAGACACCTGCTTATCTCCTTCAGGCCTTTGCTCAAATGTCAACTTCTATCTGATGCTTTGCTTGACGATCCTATTTTAAAACTACAACCTATTTGGCACCTCCCTGCCCTCATACTCCTGATTCCCCTTGACTCTCCTTAATCTATCTTTCTTCCTCCCTCCCTCCTTCCTTCCTTTCCTTCCTTCCTTTCTTCCTTTTTTGCCCATAGAACTCATCAGTGTCCAACACACTATAGAGTTTCCTTATTTATCACAGTGGGTTTTTGTTTGCCTCAGTCTGTCTCCTCCTGAAGAATTTAAACTCCACAGAGGCAGGGACTCTAGTTTTGTTTTGTTCACTGATAGACCTCAAACACTTACACTACATCTGGCACATAGTAAGTTCTTAGTAAATATATGTAGAATGAATGGGTAAATAACACCCCATTAGATCAATACAGGCAGCATCTGATTCCATCTACTTGGGTATTTTGTGCTTGGGAAGACAGCTGACCCCCCAAAGGAAGGTGATAAAAAACAATGTAAGGACTAACAGCATCAATTACATTATTTGCTGGATTCTTTGGAAGGTTCCAGTGGTGTGGCAACTGTAGATAGTTGGCATGGAATAAATGGCCATGTCATTAACTCCTTATAACTTCCTTCATAAGTGAAAAAGACTTTTATTTATTTATTTTATTTTTTATTTTTTTTTCTATTTCTAATTTTTTTAAATTTATTTTTTATTGTTCAATTTACTAACATACAGAATAACCCCCAGTGCCCGCCACCCATTCACTCCCACCCCCCGCCCTTCTCCCCTTCTACCACCCCTAGTTCGTTTCCCAGAGTTAGCAGTCTTTACGTTCTGTCTCCCTTTCTGATATTTCCCACACATTTCTTCTCCCTTCCCTTATATTCCCTTTCACTATTATTTATATTCCCCAAATGAATGAGAACATATAATGTTTGTCCTTCTCCAACTGACTTACTTCACTCAGCATAATACCCTCCAGTTCCATCCACATTGAAGCAAATGGTGGGTATTTGTCATTTCTAATAGCTGAGTAATATTCCATTGTATACATAAACCACATGAAAAAGACTTTTAGACTGTACATGTTTCAACAGAAATAATCTCCATGGAGGATTTAAACCTTTCTTTAAAAATGTAAAATATGGGGACCCCTGGGTGGCTCAGAGGTTGAGTATCTACCTTCGGCTCAGGGCCGGATCTCAGGGCCCCAGCAGTGGAGTCCTGCATCCAGCTTCTCGTGGGGAGCCTGCCTCCTCCTCTGCCTATCTTTCTGCCTCTCTCTGTGTGTCTCTCATGAATAAATAAATACAAATCTTTAAAAAATTAAATAAAATGTAAAATACTACTGAATATGCCACGTTTTCATTTTCCTGACATAACCAGCTCTCAAAACTCTCTGCAAACTAATTCAGAATTAAGGTGAGTTTCGAAATACACAAGGAAGGCTCCTTGATTTTTTTTAATCAAATGTAAAACCATTATTTTTCAGTCATTTGAAAATTTAAAAGTAATTTTTAAATTTAAAAAAGTAATATTTATTTTCTCCCTAAGTAAAAGCAGGTACTTTATCTGAAAAAAAAAAAAATTATCGAGGATCTCTGGGTTGCTCAGTGGTTTGGTGCCTGCCTTTAGTCCAGGGCACGATCCTGGAGTCCTGGGATTGAGTCCCGCGTCAGGCTCCCAGCATGGAGCCCACTTCTCCCTCTGCCTGTGTCTCTGCCTCTCTATGTCTATCATGAATAAATAAATAAATAAAATATTTTAAAAAAATTATCACCTTTTATACAACTACCCCAAAATAATAATTATTAATATTTGGCTTTCTACTATTTGATCTTTTTCAAATGTGTGTTTTCTTTATTTTGAACAAAACTGGGATCATACATTATACAAATTTGTCTTTGCCCTTTTCACTTTATCTCATAAACATTTTCTGCATCACTAAATATTAGAGAAAATGTCTAATGTCTAAATAATTCTATCATAAAAATACATCAGAGTTTGATATGTATTAATGGACATTCAGGATATTTCCTATTTTTCTGTTACAAGTAAAACTGTACTCTGTGTTCTTATAGTTCCAACAGCAAGTCAACAGCTGCCAGAGATTCTTAGAATAATGTCTACTGGGTAAAATACACCTACTTTAGAACTCTACCAGCAGCAAGTGTTTTCATTTAAAATCAAAACACTTGGCCAATTCTGGGCAAAAATATTATTTTATTTTGCACTTGTATGATTCATGGTAAGGACAGACATCTCTGTCATGTTTCTTTGGTTCTTTGTATCTCTTTGGTGAATTATCTGTATGAAGTTCTAGCCCACTTCTCTAAGGGTACATTTGTGTCTCCAACCTAGTATGTGCTAGTGATAGTAAGAGTTGGATTTTCTTTAACCTTCAACTGTGTACTAGAAGCAGCAGAATGAAGACTTTCCTAGAGAATGCCATGTCAGTCATTTTACTTGTAAGACTTGGCAGCTTTGAAAACCAAACAACTTCAAGAGCAACTCTAAAGAGTGTTTGGAAAAACCACATTAGGAAGGGGTTAGCTAACTAGCACGAATGCTGGACATACGATGAGATTTGTGTGTGTGTGTGTTTACTTTGTAGGGTACCCCTGAATGGACAGTAGGGAAGAGGAGAGAAAGAGGTAAACTTCTATCCTTTAAAAAACAGTTCCCTTTAAGCAGAACAAAACAGACAATAATGATAAAGGGACACCACGAAATGTTGCCTGAATTCAAAGGTATTTCTTAGGACGATGTTTCAGAAAGGTCACATGGACTTATTCATCAGGATGTCTGTGCAGGGGAGGCAAATGAGATGCTGGGATATGTTTTGGTAAACTGCAAATGGCTACTGAAAATGGACACAGTGGTAGTAATTATAATTTGTTCTTAAACTTGCTATGTACCTGTACTAGTTAAGGTACATCGTTTATAACTATGGGAGTTGAGATAAGTAGTTTTAAAAAAGATTATATATAATTATATGTATTTCTACATGTGCATGCAAGGAAGGAGGAAAGAAATTCACAGGACTACTAGTGATTATCTAGGGATGATGAGGTTATGAATGCTTTGGGTTTTCTTTTCTTTTTTTTTTTTTTAAGATTTTATCTATTTATTCATGAGAGGCAGAGAGAGAGAGAAAGATAGGCAGAGGGAGAAGCAGGCTCCATGCAGGGAGCCTGACGTGGGACTTGATCCTGGGCTTCCAGGATCACACCCTGGGCTGCAGATGGCACTAAACCACTCAGTCACCCGGGCTGCCGTGGGTTTTCATTTTAAAATTTTGCTATATCCTCCAAGGATTTTGCAAAGAGCACTCTACATTTAACAATAAGGAAAACACTAATGCTATTTAAAAACTGAACTGCATGCAGTAATCAATAGCAGAAACCAAATCTCCCGGGTTCTATTCTGCCCCCTGAGGCATGTTGACATTCAGAAAATTTCCTGTTTCTATTTGTCATTTGTTTTAAATTTGATAATGACAAAGTTAAAGGTTGTGAACTAGAAGATGATTTAGAATATTTGTAAGTAAATATAAACGAGGTAAGCACTCTATTGTGAGTCTGTTGGAATTAATTAAAAACATAGACTAAAAAAAAAAAAAAACATAGACTATATTTTCTTACCTTTGTGAATGAAATGGCAAGTCATCTGCAGTCGGTCATGGTGGGGGACCTATTCATTGTTGAAAATGTTTTCCTTCCCAAGTTTCTGTTAAAATAGAAATGACTGGTTATTATTTATCCACTTCTCTACCTCAGCTCCCAACAAAGATCAGAGCTGCCTACAGAGATAATACAATGCAATCAGTTTAAGCCAAAATAAAGGAAAGACTTAACGTTAAAAATGGAACTAGAAAGGTATTAGAAGAATATATAGGGGGAACACCTGTATAATTTCAGGTTGGTTGTCTCTTTCCAAGTCAGACAGTAAATCCATAACATAAATCCATAAAGGAACAATGAACAGATTTGACCCTGTAAAAATTTAAAATGTCTACAGCACAAGACACCATAAACAAGGCCAAAAAAAGAATGAGAGTTTGCAACTCATATGACAGGGTTAGTGTCTAATATACTAGGAGATGAAACAAACTGATTATAAAAGAAGACAGACAAGCCACACAGTTTAAAAATAAGGACATGAACTGGAAATATATGTCACCGATCAACCTGTGAGAAGGGTAAGCCCCATTAGTGGTAAGGGAACAGGAATTAAAAGGTCTGAGAAGCTATTATCTGCCCATGAGGTTGGCAAACATTTCAAAGATGGTGGACATCCAGGGCTGATAAGTATGTCAATAAGCAGGTAGGCTTCCTGCACTGTTGGATTGACGCTTCAACCTTTTTATAGAAAGGAATGTAGTAATGGTCCTTCAAATAGTTAACTCACTTAACAAGTCTGGTCCAGAGAAATACAAGTACCACAACTTTAAAGATGTTTGAATAAGGGTGTTTATTCCTGCTTGGGGTATGATACCATGATTATAGTTCTATCATATTCTCCTAGATTTCTTTTTGGTTTTTGCCCTAAAATTTCCATAACAACACTGGCCAGTGTATAATGCATGTAGTACAGTGTTCCTGTGAAATGTATGCTTTATTTTTTAGAAGTACCTTTTCTTCTCCTATTTAATAATTTTAGTTTGGTTCCACTGTGGTTGATGTACACCACTTCTGTTTTCCTTTTATTTGCACATACTTGGCATAGCCTTGCTCATTTCTTTAACTTTTCTGGTTGTCATTTTGTTTTGTCTGTGTTCCTTACAAATAGCTTAAAACCAGGTTTTTCTTTTGTTTTTGCCAATTTAAGAGTCTGTCGTTGGAAAGGGGATTTCAACAAATTCACATCTATTGTGTTATGATTATGTCTGGTTTGCTCTCATTATATTTATTTACTTGTAACTACAATTTATTGTTATTTAGTTTTACCCATTTCTTCTGTGCTGGATTAACCAAATCATAATTCCATTTTTTTTTCCTCCTAGCAATGAAAACATTTCATTCCATGTATATCTGCTTAGTTATCATTCTATTTTTAAATCATTAAGAAAATCTGTGTTCCTATGGCTGTCTCTGTGAAGAACCACCTCACCCAGGCAATGGTGTCCCCGAGGCTGCCCACATCCCATGACTGAATGACGGAGCAGCCCAACCCCAAGTTGGGCTGGCTTCATGGGTCTTGCATGGAAGCCTGGCTTCTACCTCTGCCTGCCCAACTGTGCTCCCTACCTCCTCCATTCACAGGTTGTACTCATCGCCACATGTGTGCCTTGAGACAGCAGAAATTTATTCTCTCACGTTTCTGGAAGCTACAAGTCCAAAGTGAAGGTGTCAGCAGGGCCATACCCTCCAGAGGCTCTGGGTAAAATCCTTCCCAGCCTCTTCCTGCCTCTGGTGGCAGCCATTGACCCTGAGTGTTCCTTGCCTTGTGGTTGCATGGGTCTGTCCTCAGTGTCCTCCCTGTGTGTCTCTGCCTTCACAAAACATTTTCCTCTTCTCATAAGGACATCAGTCACATTGTGTGAGGACCACCCTCATGACATCGTCTCAACTTGGTGACAAAGGCTCTATTTTCAAAAAAGGTCACATTCACAGGTACCAGGGGTTAGGACTTCAACCTGCTTTTTTTGCATAACACAGGTATGGACTTCTAATGAGTATCCTGGACCCCAAACTGTTTCATTGCCTGTTTCTAGAGAAACCAATCTACAACATCTCTTCTCTCTTCCTCATCCACAGGGGGTATTTCAGAGTATTTTAACTTTCTCACTGACTGCTTTACTTTGAACCACTAAACATCTCCTCTTAGCCCACATGGATCTTCTGTCTGAAGAAATCTTAAGTGAAAATTTATAGCTCGTAGTCACATTCTCATCATTTCCTTAGACTTGATGAAAGTTTTACAAGGTTCATTGATCATCATTGTTTCTCTGGCTCTTCATCCTCTACTGTAACACCTTTTTCGAATTCAACTTTATTTGGCTGGAATGCTTTTTAATTTCCTCAGCAGTGGGACACTGATGGCCCACTTTGAGTCACTCCATGTCCAGAAATGTCGCTTTCTTTTGGCCTCATATATGGCTAGATCTCTTGGCTGGTTACAGGATTCTTAGCTCAGTCCTCTTCCTTCAACTTTCTATATATATGGTACTGCTCTGTTCTTGCTACCTGGCTCACAGGTGAGTAATGTCATGCTAGTCTGATGCCCCTCTCTGGCTCACTTAATTGTTTTTCTCTGTCTAGAAACCTGTGCAAGCTTTCTCTCTCTCTCAACAGAAGTGTAATTAACATGCAGTGTTATATTAGTTTCAGTGTTATATTAGTTTCACATAATGATTCAACAATTCGTTGTATTTCTCAGTGCTCATCAAGATAAGTATACTCTTAATCCCCGTATCTATTTCACTCCGTAGCCTCCTCTCTTCACCTTCCCTCTAGTAACCACCAGTTTGTTCTCTATATTTAAGGGTCTATTTTTTTATCTTTTTATTTTTTTTCATTTGTTTTGTTTCTTGAATTCCAAATACAAATGGAATCACAGGGCAATTGTCTTCCTCTGTCTATGTATTTCACTTAGTATTATATCCTCTAGGTTCATCCACGTTGTTGCAGATGACAAGATCTCATTAATTTTTATGGCTGAGTAATACTCCATTGTATGAAGAAACCATATCTTTTTGATCTACTCATCTATCAGTGGATACCTGGATTGATTCCGTATCTTGACAATTGCAAATAACACTGCAATAAACATAGGGGTATTTGAAAAGTATTTGAAAAATACCTTTTCAAATTGGTGTTTTTGTTTTCTTTGGGTAAATATCTAAAAGCAGGATGACTAAATCATATGGTAATTCTTTTTTAAATTTTTTGAAGAATCTCCACAGTGGCTACACCAGTTTGCATTCCCACCAAGAGTGTACAAGGGTTCCTTTTTTCCCACATCCTCACCAAACACTTGTTATTTCTTGTGTTTTGGATTTTAGCCATTCTGACAGGTGTGAGGTGATACCTCATTGTGGTTTTGATTTACATTTCCTTGATGATGAGTGACGTTGAACATCTTTTCACGTGTCGGCCATCTGGATGTCTTTTTTGGAGAAACGTCTATTCAGGTACTCTGCCCATTTTAAAATTGGATTATTTGGGGTCTTTCTGTGTTCAGTTGTATAAGTTTTTTTTAAAAAATATATTTTGGATATTAACCCTTTAGTGTACATATCATTTGCAAATATCTTCTCCCATTCAGGAGTTTACCTTTTTATTTTGTTGATGGTTTGCCTTGCTTTGCAAAAGGTTTTTATTTTGGTGCAGTCCCAACAGTTTTTCTTTTTTTTTTTTCCTTGCCTGTTTAGAAAAATGTTTCTATGGGTGGCATCTAAGAAATTATTGCTTGGGGATCCTAGCGCCTGCCTTTGGCCCAGGGCACGATCCTGGAGACCCGGGATCAAATCCCACATCGGGCTCCCGGTGCAGGGAGCCTGTTTCTCCCTCTGCCTATGTCTCTGCCTCTGTGCGTGTGTGTGTGTGACTATCATAAATACATAAAAATTAAAAAAAAAAGACATTACTGCTTGTATTTTCTTCTAGGAGTTTTATGGTTTTGGGTCTCACATTTAGGTCTTTAACTCATTTTGACTTTCTGCGTATAAAGAAGTGGTCCAGTGTCATTTTTTGGTATGTAGCTGTCCAGTTTTCCCAGCGCCATTTGTTGAAGGGGCTGTCTTTTCCCCATTATATATTCTTGTCTCCTTTGTTGTAGATTAATTGACCTAATAAATGATGATTTCTAGGCTCTCTACTCTGTTCCATTAATCTATGTGTCTATTTTTATACCAGTACCATCTTGTTTTGATTACTATGGCTTTGTAGATCTTAAAGTCTGGGATTGTGATACCTCCAGCTATGTTCTTCTTTCTGAAGGCTGCTTTGGCAATTTGAGGTCTTTTGCAGTTCCATACAAATTTTAGGATTTGTTGTGGTTCTGTGAGAAACGTTGGTACTTTGATAGGGATTGCATTAAATCTGTAGATAGCTTCGGTAGTTTGGGCATTTTAACAACATTGATTCCTCCAAGCCATGAGCACAGAATAGGTTTTCATTTGTTTGTGTTGACTTTAATTTTTTTCACCAATGTTTTATAGTTTCCAGAATACAGGTATTTCATCTTTTTGCTTAAGTTAATGCCTAGGTATTTTATTATTTGTGATGCAACTGTAAATGGAATTGTACTCTTAATTTGAGAGTTTCCTCTTTTAACACAGAGTTCAAAAATTCCATAAGGATAGATGTGTCTTTTTTCACTAATCCTGCCAAGGGAAACTGACAAGAAGCTATTACATTGAGATCTAATGACTTGACTTAAACCATGAATAATATTTAGGCTATCTAAATGAGGAATGAATGGACTGCATATCCTTCAGGCAATCCTCCATGAAAATTATTTCTCATAACCAACCTTTTGATAAGAATTGGACAGTGAAGCACTCAAAGTTATAGTCTCTGGCAAGAACCTGGAATGCAGAAATTCTAGTGGCCAAGTAAGGGCATAATCATAAGGCTCAGGTCTCCTTAGGAAATGTGTTAACATGTAATCTGATACAGACTCCCAGCAAGAACTTATTTTCTTAAATTATTTCTGACATTAAACAGAGCCAACACAGTGTCATATGATTAGAATGTTGAGACACCAGCTCAGATAACCATGATACATACCAAGCAATGAAAAATTTTTTGACTATTTAATTGCTTATCTATCCATTCTGATATTTAGTATCTGGATTCTGTTGGCTTCAGAAATATATAATTTACATGATTTCATAGCTTTCTACATTTCTGTGCTTTCACTTAATTTGAGGGAAGGAGAGACACTATCATTTGTTGAGCAACAACTATGTGTGAGAAGCTGCCCCATATATGATCTCATTTCACACTGCAAATAATCCCTTAGCATGCTCCCATTTAGCCTGTGCTATTGACACGTATACCTGACTGTCCTATAACACCCATAGAAGGTATTCATTTTTAATTTTGCCAACTCAGGCTGTGATCCTGGAATGCAGAAGTGAAGTCCTTAGTGGCTGCACGAACACAGTGACTCCCTCGCCAAGCACCTCCACTTTAGCCTGGCCCCATTGTTTCCTAAACCAGTGCTGGGCATTGCAACCATCCAGGTAGCCTTCTGAAAATTAAGATTCTTGGTCCACACACCACAACAACCAAATCACTACCTCTGTGTGGTGAGTCTGGGGAATCAATACTTTCAGCATGCTTCATAGGCTTAGGATCATCTTAATCACCTTGACTAGGAAAGGCAATAAAGATGTTTTACTACTTCAAAAGAGCTGTCAGGGTCCAGTAGGGAAAACGGAAACCATTCCGGGTGTGTTAAGAGAGGGAACTTAGGGGAGCCTGGGTGGTGTAGTCGGTTAAGCATCTGACTCTTGGTTTAAGCTCAGATCGTGATCTCATGGTTGGGGGACCGAGCCCTATGTCGCGTTCTGCCTTCAGCGTGGAGTCTGCTTGAGATTCTCTCTCTCCCTTGGGCCCTCACACTCATGCTCTCTTTCTCTCTGAAGTAAATAAATTAATTTAAAAACAAGAGAGAGGGAACTCAATACATGGAATTAGGTATAAACTTGACAGGTGAGCCGAAAAGCTAGGCAAAAATGGCGATGAGATGCAGAGATTCACATCAGCAGGAAGCCACTAGGGCTTTAAAGGCTAGAGACACACTGACAGAAAGGGGTGTTAACAAACCTCAAAGGCTGGGGGTCATCTGTTGGGACCAGAACACTGTGGTGAAGGCTGACTGTAGACACTAGAGCCACAGAAGGAGAGGCACATTGGGAGGCATGGGGAAGACAGAGTCACTTATGGAGACACCCCCCTCCCCCAAAGGCAGAAGATGGGGAAAAACATCCTGGATTCTCCTTACCCCCTGTACCCGCCAATCCCTGTCTATGGCTCCCACAGACCAGCCCACTGAAAGCCATCTGATGTGAGGAGCCTGGAAATGCATCCCACAAGGGATGACTGTCTTGTGACACTGAAAAGAAGAATGACATATGCCTTTGAAGACACACAGGCTGATGACAGGCCACAGAATAACATATAAAACATAAAATGAAAGGGGGAAAGCAGATATGAGCTAATGATAATGCATAAGAAACATAACATGATTCTCAAAGGAAATGTGGATTGGGAGGTAGGCCAGGAGCTGGTACAAACATTTCTATTTTTATGACTCCCGGGATCTGCAGAGAGCTTAAATAGAAGATGGCTACAAAGTAGTCAGGCTCTTCGGTGGCCTCTTCATCAAGTGTGGGAGTGAGGCGGTGACTTGGGACAATGTGCCTGGGGTCAAGTCAAGAGGTAGCAGGGCTGAGATCTGATCCGGAGTTGTCTGACTTCAAATCTGTGCTCTCCACAATAACGCACTCTCTCTCTCCTAGTTATCCAACAATCAGAAGATTGTCTAATAAATGGCACACTTCATTTTTCAATTTGTAAATGCAATCAAAACGTTAGCCAACAATATTTATTTACATAATTCTTTTCTGTAAAATTTGTTCTACATCAGTGAGTCTCAACCTAGAGGGCATTTCTGAATTTACAAGGTGGTAGGGAAGTTTTTGAAAACTCTAGAGTTTCTAAAACTTTTAGATCTGTGACACCTGGAGGCCATATTGGAGTTAGTGGTAACACTTCCAACCTCTAGCTAGGGCCAGAGAAGTCCATATTTTTAATTTGTCACAGATCGTGTCTGCTTTCTAATAAGCAAGGCCAAATGAGCAAGGGGAAAACAGCTAATTATCTAATTACCCAACTACATAGGCCAACCTGTAGACAGATGCAAGAGGTGAGGGGCACTACCCACAAGTCCTTACTGGTCTTCTCATAAAAACAGACACTTCATTAAATACTGATGAAGCTAAGCTACAAGGAAGAATGGGCAGGACAGGAGAATAGGCCTCTGAAGGTTTAGGGTTTATGTCCATGTCTGCTGTTAACTCTCTGGGACCTTGGGCTCCTATTTATGTCTCTTCTGCCATGAATTCTGCTGATTGCATTAGTGCCAGTGGTTTGGTGCCACTGCCATTTCTTGGGTAGAGCCTCATCTCAGATCCTCCTTGGAATGAGGAGAAGACTCATTAATTATTTGCTCATTATAAGTGCAACCTGCCCTATGGGAATAGATCTTCCACAAGATAGCCATATTCAAATGTTTTCTTGCCATTCAGACTACATATGGTAACACTATCTAGAACATTTCCCAATAGGGAAAGCAATTAAAAAATATTTGGGGCCTTCGTCATGCCTGCATGTCAATGTTCGTCATTTGTGTTTAAATTATGCTCTTCTGAGTTCATATTCATTACCTGCCAGCAAACTAATTCATGCAATCTTTTTCTTTCTTTTCTTTTCTTTCTTTTCTTTCTTTCTTTCTTTCTTTCTTTCTTTCTTTCTTTCTTTCTTTTCTTTCTTTCCTTTCTTTCTTTCCTTCCTTCCTTCTTTCTTTCCTTCCTTCCCCTTTCCTTCTTTTCCTTCCTTCCTTTTCTTTCTTTCTTTCTTTCTTTCTTTCTTTCTTTCTTTCTTTCTTTCTTTCTCATTCATTCATTCATTCATTCAATTCACTAATTGAACATTACATGTCAGGCAGTGAATGGGGCCTTGAAGCCATAAAGACAAAGATCCTAGTCTTCAAAGAAGTCACATTAGCAGGAGAGACAGACATGGGGACAGCTACAGTATAACGTGGTATGTGTTCTACTTTGGGTTCTCCGAGGAGAAACTATGCAAATCAGCCTACAGGGAGCCTGGAAAGCTCCATTTCTGCAGAATACCGAAAATGGACTTAGAGCAGCACTCATGGGACACAAGGTTGAGAAGCACAAAGTGAGCAAGATGCCAGGCTCCACAGCAGCTTGCTTAGAGAAAGACCCAGCAGCATGAAGGAACATATTTAACATAGTTTCGAGGGTGTGCATAAGATGTTGAATTTGTGTGTGTGTGTGTGTGTGTGTGTGTGTGTGTGTGTGTGTGTGTTTAAAGGAATTTACCCAGAAGCAGCCCAAAGGTTAGAATGTTACTTAAAGGTTTACAAACAGATTTTCAGATCGCTTATTCTACCTATGATCATAAGTCCCTGTTCAATTCTTCGCCTGAATAAAAACACACTTGTGAAAGTTTATATATATTCATGAAAACCTCAAAAGCCATTCTTAGGAAAATGTCAGCCTTGTAAACAACTCTGTTGGGGAGGAGAATATGGCAGTCCTTCCAGGGCATTAAGCAGTTTGATACTTTTTTAATGTGATTTTGGCAATAAATAGCAACAAGTAGGAAGCATCAAGTAGGAAAAATCAAGCCTTAAAAATGGGATGAAGTATTTTTCCAAGGTTTAAATGTTATTTAATACACATATAAAATTAAATATTCAATATAAGTATAACAAAAATACATCAAACTGAAAATAATCCTTGACAGAGTTTGAAGAGTAAAAATGCCTGTATTTTCCAGACCAGAAGAAACTTGTTATATTAAGAAATCATAGGGCCAGATTTATTTCCTTTAGAGTATCTGCAGAAACTGTTGAAGAAATACAGCCAATCTGCATGTGAAGTGGATGCACAAGGGAAGGAGGTCACCTATACACACGTTGTGTTCAGACACAAGGTATGTTGCTCATCTGTAGGCTCTAATGCTATAGAAACAGAACCGTGGGGCTCTTGGACTCAACATAAAGTTCCCCTATCCTTTCTGATGAATATAATTTAAATGAGGCTTCATTTCATGTATCTAATATTTATATAACCAAGGCACTGCCAAAACCAATTCCCAACTACAGCACCTGCTCCCTAGGAATCAAAATGGAGACCAATCAAAACAAATTGCGGGGCTCTTATATTCTCTCATGAAACACATTCACTCTCAGAATGGATCTCACAAAGGGAATAAACAGAATAGCTATAAATGGCAATGACAAAAGGCTCAGCATAAAATGAAACACTCATAATGTGTGTTTTCAACAAAGGTGGTGCTCAAAGAATTCATAAGCCTTTTCAAACCAAGTCCTCTCTGCAAACAGTAGACAGAAGGAAGCAGCCCATGAAAACAACTTTGTGCAATTCATGGCTCTCGGACTGGTGCAACTCACAGCCTTTCAAGAAAACACCATTACTGCACACTTTCCTCCTGCTCCAATTTTCAATTTAAATACACAAAGACATCGAATGGGTGGGTAGGTGTATTTGGTGGTGGTGTTAGAGGGTCAGGAGTCATGACACCTGGGCTTCCCTTTGGCATGTGAGAAAAGAATGTATGAAGATTTGCCAACACTGTTACTTTATCATCTTGTCCCAGAGACATCTGGAATAATCACTAAAGATCTCACACAGCTGGATTTGTTGCCCCTTTATAATGCTTAAATGTCTGCTTCCCCACTTTTTGCTACACATTTGGTATGAGGCCAACTTTGCGATACTGTATTTCTACCATACTGCAAAGTTTCTCATTTTTAAAAATTTACCAGATTATGCTTTCTGTCCACATTTTACTTCTGAACTATTCCCATCTTCCTCCTCCCCAAGATTACATGCCAGGAATTATTTAATTGTTACAATAGCAAGAACAGTGCAAACCCTATGCAAATATAAAGCCAGTTATAACTGGTAGACAATGTTTGGATTCAGAAGTAAAGAACCAAAATCTATTTGGTTTTGCTCTTAGAGCAGTTTGCAAAGCATTTCTGGATCTGTTTCATCTTCTATTGAGAAAGCCAAAGTAACAGATCTCCTGTATGCCCCAAATGCAAAGGACAGCTGGTGGCTTACCCGAAAGAACTTCCTCTGCACCAGGTGCTGGGGGCGGCGGGGGCGGGGTGTGTGTGTGTGTCTGTGGGGAGTCTGGAAGAACATAGAAGGGTGTAAGCA
Source organism: Canis lupus dingo (assembly GCF_003254725.2). Lineage (NCBI taxonomy): Eukaryota > Metazoa > Chordata > Mammalia > Carnivora > Canidae > Canis > Canis lupus. Next base: position 88,687,577 of record NC_064243.1, read on the forward strand.
GGATTGTGGTTGAGCTCATGAAGAATGCTGCTGAAGGCAGAAAGACGTCCAGCAGAGGAAAAATTCTATCCAAAAATATTCTATAGTTCCGGGCTTAATGAACCTGACCATCAAGAAGTCATGAGAGCATTTTCCAACGAGGCACAGATGTAAATGCAGAGAGACAGGGAAACATGAGTAATGAGATGACCACGTCTGACATGCTCCTCACCCAGGAGGGTACTCATCCACTCGGACATTTATTCCGGCATTATTCCTGTATATACCACTTTGGGGGCACATAATGAATACGATGGTCTCTGTTGTCAAGGCACTTAGAAGAGAAGCCAAAACACAGGCACACAGAATAATGAGAAAGTCTTTAACAGGATTAGGAGTTAATTCCTTTTACTTGGCTTTGCTTCTAACAAGTATTCAATTATCACAGTCAGAGGGCTCATCTGGAATGTTCTAAAAAATGCAATAAAGAATTAAAAAGAGGGGAAAAAAAACCCCCAAGGCCAAGAGATCATAAATCAGCTATTAATCACTAGTTATTAAATTTCCCGAGTGTTTGCTATGTGCCTGGTTGTGTTTAAGACACACTGAGCAGAGAGATGCTTTTGATGGACCTGTAGAACCAAGGGTAAGAGGCATCGTTCAGACGACAGGGAGGTGACACAGGTCGAGGTAAGAGGTTGGGGACACGAGTGCAGAAGGAGACGGCTCGTGACAGAGGAAGATGACGCTGACTGAACAGAGGGGAGTTGAGGTGGAGATGGTGATCAGTCCCCGGGCTGCGCGGCCTTGGGAGCCGACCATGGGTATGACAAATTACGGAGCATCTGCTCAAGGCTTTTGAGTAGGAGGCCACAGAGATTTTCAAAAGTGTTATTACCAGATGAGATGACATGGGGAGGGAGGGCCAGAAGGAAGGCATGCACCTGGCATCTGCTGTGGGCATCCCGGTGACAGGAACCTAGAAGGTAAAGGTGGAGCTGGAGTCTGTGGGAGGAGCCCTGCATGGCAATGACAAGGAAAACGTTGCCAGAACCTGGGCACCGACAGGTCTGGAAGCCCAACATGGCCAAGGTTTCAAGCTTCCCTACCTATGGAAGATCACAGCACTTCTCAGAGAGGCTGCCCCTCTGCCCTGGTGCCACCCTCGCCACCCCCGTCCCAGCTGCCCAGGGAACAGGGGAGGGAAGGCACAGATTACCACCATGGAGAACTTTCTACAACGTGGAGACCCAGTGGGTCAAGCGGTGTTGGCCGTGGCCTCGCCAGGTCAGGTCTGGCCTGCACCAGCCAAAGTCACGGCAGAGTAAAACCAAGTACAGGCAATTCAACCAGATGGTAGGCAGACACACAGACTAGGGAGACAGACAGACAGACAGAGATGGTACTACTGCCTCACGGCTGTCCAGCCCTGCGAGTCCTGCCGTGTTCCCCAGCTAGCAGCTGGGTTCTGGAAGGCCCCGGTATCTACCTCCCACATCCACCATTCACTTGAGCTCCCTGCAGGGGTTCTAACCTGAAGATGACAATCAAGGCACTCTCCGTAGGCTGCCACAGGCTTAGCTGAGGTCATGGGCCCGGCCTCCACCTGTCACCCTCTCCGAGGAGCCACACACCGTTGGGACAGATGGTGACGGCGTGGTGGTCACGGGAACAGGCTCTGAGTCACCCTGTCCAGCTCTGACAGCTGTACGGTGCCCATGAGTCACTTAATCTGGCGCCTTAGTTCCCTCCTCTGAGCAATGGGAAGCACCACAGGGCCTTTCTCCTGGGGCAGGTGTGAGGGGTGATGCATCTATAAAGCCCTTTTGGTGACCTTGGCATGGAATACCCGCTCCAAAAACTCACTGTCATCATCCTCACCATCAACCAGCCTCACCAGGTCAGGGTGAGATCCTGTCACTGCCCTGCCTCCTGAGTTCCTGCTCAGGCCGCTCTTCTGCTGGCCTCCCTGCCTCCCTCCTTCAGGGCAGAGAGCCTCTGCATGTACACATGTACACACACACACACACACACACACACACACACACACACACACGGTTGCCTGCACCTCACAAGGCCCTCTCAGGTCTCAAGAGAGCATACCTCTGCCTAGGCCCACACTCTGTTCACCCAGAAGGGGCCTCTCTGTGAACCCAGGTATCGGTCAAGTGTCTTCCCGTCTTGGAGGACTTCCTGATTCTTTTCATTCTAGAATACAGTGCCTCCCATGCTGGGCCCTGCTAACCCTCCGCCAACCACTTACACTCTGGGGTTTCTGGGGCCCCAGGCCGCATTTGCCCTCAGTCCCATCCATGATGATTATTAAAGCTAATCTGTACGGAGCGTGTCTTGTGCCAGGCACGTGTTAAGTGCTGCCTGAGTTCACCCATTCGAGTCGCCCAACACTTCCTGGAAACAGGTTTCTGTTATTATCCACATTTTTCCAGCCGAGGGGGCAGAAGCACAGAGACGTTACATAACATGCCCAGGCTCACACAGCGAGTGAGTAGCAGAACCAGGATTGCAAGCACACAGGCTGCTCACTGCTCACTTCCAAAGCCCGGCTCCTAACCACTTCCATTTATCTCCTTACACCCCCTCCCTGCCATCTGGGCAGCTAGCCTCCTGCTTCCCAGAGGGACAACAGGTCCCTCCACTGGCTGCCTTTCCTACCCGTGAACTCCGGAGCACAGGTGACCCCAGCCTTCTGTCTGGTGCATAGCCACAGTGTGTCCCAGATTTCTTCTAGCATGCCCCTGCCTGGAGCCCCCATTCTCCATCATCCCAGAGTTCACCTTGGCTTTCACCTTGGGGGCAGGAGCATGCTCAATCTCTCCTGGTACCCTCCACGTCCTGACCCTGGCCACAGCCTTGTCTCACTCCCCCTACACTTGGGGTTGAATCCTCCAGAGACAGGTGCGCACTGCCTGCCTTCACTTCTAGAGGCAGAAGTGATCTTTCATGATCTTCATGGACGTCTCCAAAGCCTTGACCTGACAGTGTCCTATATAGTGTCCTATATACAGTGTCCCTGAAATGTCTGTGGAGTGACCGATGACCAGACCTCCTTCACTGAGGGCCCCTATTCTCTTGGCTCCCTTGGCTTGGCCAACACTGCCAGCCACTTACCCTAAGTCCCTTTCCCGACGTTCTTTACTAACATAGCCCAGATTCTGTTTGGGGAGGCAATGTGCCAAGTTAGAGAAACAAGAGAAACTTGAGAGGTCGGGGGATGGTGATGTCCTGGGACATCTGTTAAAGAGGCAGACACAGTAGGCTTGGGCGTTTCTGGCACCTGTCATTTGCCCTTTGCCCTTCTGTCCATGATGGCAGCCCTGAGAGCGAGCATGAGCACGGATTCCACTTTTCCTGGCTTCCCCTACCTGCCCAAATGGATGTCCATCTCTTTGGCAGGCTCCCTCTTAATGATTCATGATCTACAGGGTGTTCTGTATTTTTTCTTCTCATTCCTTCTGAATAATCTCATCCATTCCCAGCGGCTTCAAATGCAACCAACCTATGATGACTCCCAACTAACACTGGATCCCAGATAACCTTCTTGAGCTCCAGATCTGTATTAATTTTCAGTTGCTTGCAGGGGCCCTACAGCATCTTATGGGCTCCATAAATCCCATAAGCTCCAGCTGCAATTTCTCATATCCTGCCTCACTGGGAGAATGCTACTGTCTTCCACCTGGTGATCCAAGCCCCAAATCAACGGGCCACCCCAGTCCTCCTTAACACCCCCCCACCCACCCTAGTCCATCAATCAAGTTCTCTAATCTCCTCAATGGTCATCTTTGGTTCTGATCCTTTCTTGGCATTTTCCCTGCTACCATCTTAATGGAGACCCCAGGGTTCCTTGCACAGATCACTGCCTCAGCCTCATTAGTCAGCCTGGCTGAGGCACAATATGGCTACAGGGACCCTTTCTATGATGCAAAACTGTCTATGCCACGCTCCTTCTTTAAAACGCTGCAGTGGCTTCCCCACTGCTTCGGGGCAGAACTCAAAGTCTTTGGCAGAGCACATGACCTCTCCTGACGGGGTCTCTCATACCTCTCTCCCCACTGCCACCCCCATCCCCCACAGTTGCGGCCATATGGGATGACTTCAGGTGGCCCATATGGGATGACTTCTGGTGGCCAGATGCCTGCCTTTGCATTCATTGTGGTGCCTGACATGCCACTGGCCCTCTCCCTGGCCAGGTGTTCCTCATCCTCAAGATGTAGCTCAAGCACCACTTCCTTCTACAAGCCCACCCTATTCCTCCCAAATCAGGGTTCACTGCTTCTCCTCCATGCTCCTGGGGTGCCCTGAGCCTGCCCCTATCATGACACTGACTCACCAAACTGCCATCACCATCCATTGCTTTCAGGGCAATCACCTTGCCCTATTTACGTGTAAATCCTAAAACATAGCACAGTGCATGGCACACGGACAGACTCGAAAGTTGAATGAACGTGTCTATGAGTCTGTCCACTACACTTCTTAGACCCGCCAGCTGGAGGGCAGACAGGATGTCTTATCATTGGTCCTGACACGTTAAGTCAATGCTTAATAAATGTTTTCTTCCTCTCCCTTTGAGCACTGGATGATAAATCAATGTTCAAGTTGTTGTTTTGTTTTGTTTTAAGAATGATAGAATAAGATGAAAAACAAGGATAGTGATCAACTTGGCATCCCAAATACTTCATACTTCAAGGAGGTATCTTGCTTTTCTCTTTTTGCTTTCTGCCCTTCTCTTCTTGTGTTAGATCCACTTCACACAAGATCTTCTTAGTTTCTTTAAAGTGGATTCTCCTTTGGAATAATTTTCAAAACACGATCCTAAGTACAGTTCACATCTACTGTAGATATATTGGATTGACCCACAAAATCACAAAGAACGTAAAAGTGGCCAATGGTCTCCCCACCCAGAGAGGCCCACCATTCACCTTTTGGAGCATCTTCTTCTCATCTGTTTTTTGAGATGCTGACTGCTCTCTACCTCCTCACTGCCTCTAGAATGGCACAACATATTAAGAGCTCTAATACTCTGGGACAAACATCATTCATTCCATCAGAATTTAATATGGCATGAGTCACAAGGCAAAAATGAAGACCCTGTACAGCAGCTACTCTGAGTAGGAGAGACTTCGAGCTGAAATTGGGCTTCTCTTAGAGTAAGGTGCCTTCATCTGCAAACCTCACCTGGGTGTGCCCACGGCACTCTGGTCTGCAAAAAACAACCTTACTTTTAAGGGAAGACATAATTCAAGACTTTTGCTTATCTGTCCGCTCTGGCAAAGACTTCTTGGTAAGTGGTACATTCAGTTCAGGGGAGTGATTCTTAATCTTATTATTAAACTATTTCAATTCCTATCGTTTTGAAAGTGGGGGGGGGAGCAAAATACCAAATCTTCAGCTTTAGGATATTTCAAATCTCACCTGGCAGGATGCCTCAAGGTTCACTGCTGTGCTGATGCCTCAAAACGAAACATACCCTCTTTTTTCAGTATCCAGGAACAGGATAAACCCCAAGTTCAGCCCAACTAAAAGAGATCCAGGAAGGATGGAGCAATGTTGTGATTATCAGCAATCCAACAGGAAAAATATGTGCCTTTTCCCTAGTGTGAATACAGCTAAATATCCCTGGAGTTCCAGGCACCCTCCTGCCTGGGCTGGCTGTTTCCCCTTGGAGAGCTGCACTTGGAGGATTTTCATCAAAATACACAGGGCTATGTGTTGGCTCAAGAAAAGCACCTGCCCGCCCCCCTGCCCCCCTTTTGCCAAACACAATTTCAATTCACCTTATTGGAAGTCAGACAGAAGGATCTGGGATAAAGTGATGGCTGGGCCTACCTATGGATCCATCTATCTATGTGGTGGCCACATGTGTTGAACGAGACAGGCCTATGAGCACTGGGGATGGGCATGGACACTTGGGACTTGGATGAACAGCTTCCTGTTTGGGACATGGGTGGAGCGGCAAGGAGATACAGGTATGGAGACAATCACTCAATACATTCTGGCACTTGGAATGCTTACAGCTTATGCATCTCATGAACCTGACAGCAATGAAGCGCTTGGGCCTGAGCTGCCCACATTTTCTACCCTGCCAGGACCCTGGAAAGCTTAGGACATTTTCATTTGAATGACAACAAAGCACCCCTTCTGACTTAGCAGAAGCCCACCTCTGTCAAAAATGAGAAAAACATCTCCCCTGGGCAGATTCAGCCAAGAGAAAGGACCCTTTGCACCAGCACATTCCAGGCTTAGCAGCTTTTGTGGGCTACAAAGTACTTTCATTTGCTCTTCAGTTTGCACCTTTGTAGAACCACACATAGTGGATGTAGAGACCTATTCTCAGTACAGGTTGCAGCCCCAGGCAGCTGATCAGGATGGGCCTTGAACACTAGGGTAGCCAGTAAGGAGCAGCAGTGGAGCTCAGCAGGCTCCGGGATGTCCAGTCACCCTGATTCATCACAAGTCAGATAAGCCAGGGAGGACTGGATTATTCCCTCAGAAACACAGAGGTGCTTGTTCAGGGCCTGGGCCAGGTGCTGGAAGGGAGGCAGGGCTCAACACAGGCAGTCTAAGGAGAGGCCTGTCCCACAGGCGCAGGGGCCGGGCCTGCACCTGGTGTGCTGTGAGGTTCCTGTTCACTTACCAGTAAGCTGGGCACCTGCTGCCCACAGGTACCTCCACCCTCACCAGCATCACCACTTTAAATTCCTCTGATGTGAAAAGGGTGGGCTTTAGATTTGGAATTTTCAGGCTCCTTGGCATCTTAGGCCAGAAAGGACTAACCCCTGACCCCTGCCCTGCCACCACCTTCTCTTCTCCACTGTGGTCCTGTCCCACATTTGAAGGGCCCATGTGCACATGTGTAGACAACCCTGCTCCCCATCCTTCAGACCCTGGAGTGTTGTCACTGGGGCATGGCTGTTGTCCCTCAGGAGACCTGGGAAAGAGGCCCTCAGAGTGGGCTCAGCATCATTAGTGCAGAGAATTCTGGAATGTGGGGTCCTGGTTCCCTGGAGCATGGCAGAGAAAGGATCACATGGGCTTCAGCTGGGCACATCTCTGGGCTTCTCAGACTTGCTGTGGAGAAGAGGCACAGCCAGACAAAGGCCAGAGAGAGAAGCCCTTCCAAGTACAAGACCACTGGTAGGTGTTCCAAGGAAGCGCTGCCCCTGAGTACTGCCTGGAGCTGTACTGCTTGAGAACAAGGTTCAAGCGGCAGTCAAAAAACAGTATAATCTGTGCTTGGAAAGGGTGGGTACAGGTTCCTCAGAGGAGCACACGGATGGGGCATGGAGCCTGGACTCTGGGAAGGCTCCTCTGAGGAGGTGTTACCTACCCCTTAGGGTTGTTTTGTAAATGATGCCTTGCAGACAGCAAGGGAGAAAAAGCTGGAAGTGTTCCAGGGCACAGGAGCACCATTTGCAAAGGCATGGAGGTGAGACAACATGGTGCCTTCCAGAAATAATTATTTGTCATCGGGCAAATCTAGGGATACCAGCAGGAATCTGGAAGGTTCTGCAGGAAAGGTCTTGTGTGTCATGCTAAGGCCTCTGGAATAATAGAAGAGTCACCAAAGAGGACTTCATTCTTTTTCACAACTGGCACGTGCCCTCAACTGAATCAAAGAACAGGATATGTACTATATAGAGAGCTTCAGTATTATCGATTATGCTCCAAATGCTTCTTTAAAATCTATTAAAGCAACATATTGATGGAAAGTGTGGTTTTAGCTAGAGCCCAGGCCTTTCTTTAGCTTTGCATGTACACATCTAATGGGCAGCTCCCTTTGGATTTCTCAGAAACATGTTAGACATAACGTGCCCTCAGCAGAACCCAAATGCTCTCTCTTGACCTCCTCATCTCATTCAACAGCCCCTTTTTACTCAAGGCAGAAGACCAGGAGTCATCTTGGATTTCTCTCTCACCCCCCGCCTGCCCACTGCCCTCCTCCAAGTCCTGCTGCTTTCTGAGAACCACCTCTCCTCTCCATCCTCATGGCTATCCTTCAGCCCCAATAACAGCACCTTTGGCCCGGACTCATATGATAGCCTCCTCCCGGTCTCCCTGCCCTCCTTCCCCACAAGGCGAGAATGATCATACAAGAAAATCCATTTGGATCAGTCCCTTGTATAAAATCCTTTAATGCCTTTCTCACTGTATTTGAAATAAAATTCAAACTCCTCATCTTGGCCTATAAGACCTTGTAAGAGCAGCTGCCTACTTGCTTTCCATCCTCAGCTCATGCTGTCTTTTTCCCTTCCCCTATCCCAGGCAGGTGCTTCTCTACCATTTAAATTCTCCACCCCTGGTGTATTTCCTTCCCAATCTTTATTGTAATTGGCAATGATTTCATTATCTGGATGTGCCTTTCTTGCGGGCTGGGGGTGGGGGTCTACCTCCCTTCTCTATAATATATAAACTCCATGAAGCCAGGGAATTAACATGTCTATTCGTAATATTAGTAACGAGATAAAACTGTTAATGAAAGCTCAAGGTCAGGCCCACAGTAGGTGTGCAAGAAATATTTACCCAGTGAACATTACAACCATATCAGAAATTCACCCCACTTATCAATCTCCAGACTTTTTGTTAATTGGGCTTCTCGAATCTAAAAAAAAAAAAAAAAAAAAAAAAAAAAAAAAAAATCCTTGCTTATAAAACAAGCTCAAAATTAATAAAGGAATCATTATACTTGGAAGAAGTTTAATTCAAATCTGGACTCCAAAAGATTATTTGCTTCAAGTATTCGCATTGTTTAGTATGTGAAATTCCATAGAGAAATAAAAAAAATTATGATGGATGCAAATTCATTTATTAAAAAAATTATGGCTATAACATAACAGTACTACATGCCTGCTTTAATGTGGAAAATATTTAAATAAGATCATTATGGTTCTCTTACAACATATCTATTTAGTCTAAACCTCTGGTTCATTTCCACTGTGAATCTATTTTTTTCAAATCTCAGAATGTACAGCCCAAGGCTTTTCCAATGCTGAGACCAACTGATGTACATGGTATTTTGAAGTATTATTAAGAGCACAAAAAATTTAGTCAATAATTTAAACTACAGATTCTTTGTGCAGTCTATCTTTCTCTTTGTGAACAGCCATAATTCTAAGCTATTAAATCCAAGGCAGGAAAAAAAAGTATGTCACTGGGATGGGAAGTAGTGACACGAACATATTATTAAGCCATGTCTATTTCATTTACTTTTTTAAAGATAAAATGATTTAATAATTTTGTAAAAAGGAATAAACAAATAATCAGGTTTTTAAAAAGTCAGCTACAGGAAAATGAGAAAACATTATTTTTAGTAAAGAAAATTTAAAACCTTAACTCAAGAACTGTTTTACATGAGGATTACAATTCTTGTTTGCTGGAAATTCCCAGAATAAAACTGTCTTTTGCAGAATCCATGACACTTTTCGTGGACCCCCTGTCTCTTGTTATACCTCTTCACTTATCAATCTGGTAATGAGTTGCTTCTTTTAAAAACACCTTTGTTTCTCCCTTCCTCTGAACTCCAGTACCATTTTGGAAATATGACTATTATATATCACAAAAAAAAAGTACTACAAAGCACTGTTAGGTTTTTATCTGTATGTATGTGGATCCCATCTAGATAGCTTAAGGCCTTGCTCATCCCTCTTTGTAACTCCAGTCCCTAGCCCAGTGCCAGCTAGCTACATCGTAGGTATTCGTCAGACATTTATTGCAAAATGAACGATCAAGTCATCTCTATTATTCCTTTTCCTAAGACTTAGAAGTTTGGTGACCATATTTTATAATCCTAATACTGACAAACATGATGTAATAAGGATTTTTGTCATCTCTTGGTGCATGAAACAGAACTATGCTAGTTTTAATGTCAAGATTTCTGAGACTTTCAATGGGCAGCTGGAGGTAATATTTGCTATCACGAATAACTTGGAAAATTGGGATCTCAAGTTGCTAGAGGTATGAAAGATGGAAACAGTGGTGATCTTAAGTCTGTGGGGCAGATATCTATTTAACTGGTCTCCTCCTTCATCACCTGCCCTCCATCCCTCACGTTTCAGTCTTTCTTCCACTGAAATAGCAAACTGTAACAACCTACCTACTGGTGACCCTACTAACTCTCAATTAAAGATCATTCTACTTTAGGAGATAAAAACCTCAGGGCAACATTTTCCTGGTGACATTTCATAACTCTCTAGTTTGGATTGAATGAGGAAAAGGCTGTTGCAGATTTATAAAAAAAAAATCTGAAAAACACAATATTTCCAGGGAACTATACTTTTTTCCCCCAGTCACACAAAGGGGCTCCAAATGTTACCACTAAATAAATCACTCAAAATGGACTTGGAAAAGAATGTTTTAAAAGTGGACAAAATTTAATTGAAATGAACATATCTGCTATTTAATATTGGCATGTCCAAGAAAACTCTGGGGGGGGGGTCTTTGAATTTCAAAAGTTGTTCTGACATACATCAAAACACTTAACTGAGAAGAAACCGGAAACGTTCTAAAGAGCCAAAAATAGTTGGTTAACTATAACACAGTACAGCCACAGAGGGTAAAATGATGCAGAAGTATATTTAAAATATTCACTGTATATTACATGAAAAACAGTAGTTTATGGAGCTGACTCTACAGTACAGTGCCATTTTGGGATAAAAGTTATATACACAAATTCTATCACAGACAAAGCCCAGGATGATATACATGGGAGTATAAACAGTGGCATCTCAGTGTACTTTTTTTGCTTGTTAGAATTTTCTAAAGTTTCTCTGCTTTATCACCAGAAAGAGAGAGAGAGAGAGAGAGAGAGAGAGAGAGAGAGAGAGAGAGAGAGTGTGTGTGTGTGTGTGTGTGTGTGTGTGTATTTTAGCCCATTTGGCTATTTCCTCTCATCTTTTTTCACATTATTAAAATACCTGGCTTATGAAAGTTTACTTAAAAGTAAAAGTCATCTAAGCTCCTCTCCTAACTATACAGAATTTGACTGACTGTGTGAAAATCAAAGCAGCTTTCTGTATTCTGGGCTGTGAAATGTCAAGAAGAGGAAGAAACTCAGCAATTTTCATGAGTGTTAGGAAAACTAAAAGGAAAACTTACTGACTTCCTATACCATAAAATTTGTAACATCACTTCCGTAGACTGTGCACTGTAAGAGTCTGAGTCTAGAAGGTTTCCTAAAACCTAACGCACCCACTGATGGGCAGCAACGAAATACACTATGACATGCAGAACATATTTCCATGAGCATGCATCCCCCTACCCCGACCACCATTTCCCAAACACCAACTATCGTCAGTAATAAACACTGAGTTTTCCATAGTTAAAAATTGGTATTAGGAAAGCTACATAAGTCAGTATCCCCTTCTTCCAGGAAATGTGCCATAGAGACAGGTGCTTAGTTCATATATTACACATATTTTTCAGATTCCCGTTTATTTAGGTCACCAGTTTCCTGGTCAGTAATTTTGCATGCCTTGTCCCCTCTAATTTTTACTATTTTTGAGGTAGGAGTTATACCCATTTAACAAGTGAAAAGGCCAAGACACTCAAAGATTAAGACATTGGCCTAAAATCACAGAACTGGGAAGTGGAAAGGCTAGGTCTGAAATGCAGTTTTTACCAGTCTGTGGAGGCTGTGCTTTTTAACCATTATGGTAACACTACCTCCCCAGCCCACCCCTAAACACACACCATCAACAACAAAATAAGGGCTAAAGGCAGTAGGCAGTACAGTGATGCAGAGGAAACCCACACTACCTAGAGCCAGGAGAAGCAGAGGAGGCTCCATGGAATGAGCAGGACTTGATTGGAGTCTTGGAAGACAGAAATGCAGTATCAGGAGAGAGCGGATCCCAGAGCAGGCAACGTTCTCTCCTGGGTACAGATCTGGCTTAGATGTCCGAGTCCTCTTCTAGAAAGGATTGGGACAGGCTGCCCAACCCACAAGAATGAGCTTGACAATATTTTATAATTAGAATGAAATTTGAGCAATTCAACGCAAAGAAGGCATTCTTTCTTCCTTATCATTACTGGTGCCCTCCTCTCCCACCGTTCGACAATAATTTTGAAAAGGAATACGAAAAAAATAATCGGTCCCTAAATAAAACTCTAAGAGGACAATGAACTACTTAAAAAAAAATTCACAGCACTCACTGAAGAGGAAAATGTCTCTGGGTTAAGAAACTGGGCCAAACGTACAGAAGTAATTGTGTCACGGGTGTGGAACTAAATTTCAATTTATAAGTGGAAAAAAGCCATCAAAAATAGATGACAAGGGAATAAAATGAATCAGACGAATTCATGAAGAAGTGAATCAGTAAGCCTTTAGCTTTTATAGTTTACTCATGTTTGGAGTAAAAACATTTACTTATAGATTTTTCCCCTCACAATAATGCAAACAAACAAAAAATCAAAAAGGAAAGAACATTTTATTTTGTCCTGTTTTTCTTGCCCAGACTATAATCACATATATGTAAAAAGATGTTTCTTGGGAAATGCTTATAAACAATTGATCAGTAGGGACGATGACCCTACCTGGGTTCTTCTGTATTCTCAATGATCTGAAATAACTCACTTTCTTCAGCCAGGGGGTGGACTCCACTCGGGGGCCTGTGCCACTCTGATAGGGTTTCCAGCCCAGCGCTCCACAACAAGGACTCTCACCAAGGTGGCCTGTAACACCTGTGTTACTAAGTCAGCGCTCAGTGATCTGTCCTCATTTTACTAGTCAGATCAGGTGCGACTGACACACCTGGTCACTCCGTCTCCTTCCACACAGTCTCTGGGCCACCATATTCTCTTGGTTTTCCTACCTCGTTGGCTGCCCCCTCTCGGTGTCCTCTTACTGTGACAGAGTGCCCCACGGTTCAGTTCTTATCCTATTCTTGACACTCATTCATGTGACCCTTAGTGATTTCAAGTGTTCTCCTGATTCTACAAACCATCCAGTTATTGGTAGATGATTCTCAAGAATGTATTTCCAGTCCAGTCCCTCTCCTGAACTCCAGACTCATAACTAACTGCTCACTTGACATCTCCACTTGAATGTCTAATTAGGATCGTTTACTTAAACATCTAAAACTGAGCTACTAGTGCCTCTAACTCCACAAGCCAAAAACAAAAATCTGACCACACTCATAAATTTCTGCATCTCGGGTGATGGTGGCTCCACTGTGCCAGTTGCTCAGATCCCCAGACCTTGCAATTATCCATTTCTCTCTCTCATGGCCATCTTAAATCTGTTGGCTCTACCTTCAAAATATAGAATATAACCACTTCTTTCCACCTCCACTACTACCACTTGCACCCAAACCACCACCATCTCTTACTTGGATTGCAGGTGGTGGCCCCCTTGCTTCTATACCTGCCCCTTAAAATCTACTATCATCTTTGAAAAAGTCGTCCAACCATCCAACCAACCATCCATCCCTCCCATCTATTTATTAAGACTTTATTTATTTATTTATTTGAGATGGAGAGAGAGAAGGAGGAACAGAGGGAGAAGCAGGCTCCCCACTGAAGAGGGAGCCCAACACAGGACCTGATTCTCAGGATCCTGGGATCATGACCTGAGCTGAAGGCAGACACTCAACCAAATGAGCCACTCAGGTGCCTCAAGAGTGTTCCTTTTAAAACTTATAATGATATGCCACTTCTAGGCTCAAAGCATTGCAATGGCTCTCCATCTCTCATAATCAAAGCCAATATCCTTCCATGGTACACAAGACCCTATGATATCTACACTTGCAACAATCCCTCCTCTGCCCACCTCTCTCAGCCCCTCTGACTACCTTACCCTTCAGTAATTCTGCTCCAGCCACTCTGACCTCCTCATTTCTCCTCACTCTACATGTTATGTAATTATTTATTATATATGTGGTCATCCTTCCTAGTACTGTTAGAATGTAAGCACAACGTGTGCTCTACAAGGGCGTGAGTCTTTGTCTACTGATGTGCCTTAAGAGACTAGCCAGTATGAAGTGCATATAATAGATGCTCAAGTCAAAATTGCTCAAAAAGTGAATTTCTAGTCTCTTTGCACGCTCAGTCACATGACTGGATTCCTTTCTCTTAAAAATAGCCTGTGCCAATTTTTCACCCATTTATCCATTACTCATCTATTCCATGTAAACTCTAGCAATTAGAATGTGCTCTGCACAGATATTAGGGGCAGGAGTAAAAGGCTGAGCCTTTGCTTAAGCACATGGCAAAGAGACAAGAAACCATACAAATATCAGCTGGTAACACACTTAATAGAAGGAAGCACTGGGTTTTAACAGGATCAGAGGAAAGTCATCTAACTGGCTAGGGCTGGAGAGGCAGGGGCCATCAAGAAAGGCTTTCCAGAACATGTACCTCTTGGGTTAAGTTTTGAAGGAGTTAATGAAAGAAGGCTGGTAGAGACTGTAGAAAAAGGAGAGGTGAAGAGCCATTCTCAGTAGAGGACACAGCTTATCAAAACACAGCATATGGGAGCATGAAGCCCTGAGGAACCTCAGGTAGCTCATTAGAGTCCTAGAATTCCCAGGACATGTGGAGGGGGAAAAATCTGGTAGGAAGTAGTGTGGTAAAATGGAGCCCTAACAAAGACCCTACAGATAGGTTTAGAATTTTAATTCAGAGTTAGAAACTTAGCATAAATTGGTACGGTAAAGAACTCCAAGACTTCTAATGCTTGACCCCAAGTAACCTGACAAGGATAATTATTATCATTTACTATCTTTTCAGAAGACTCAAAAGAAGAGAACATTAAAAGAAAGATGCTCAAAGAAATTCATAAACATATCTTGATTTAACTCCAAGTCCCAAAAGAACTGGAAGAAAGAGTACACAAAGGTCCACGAAGAAATGAGCATCAATGTCACGGTTTAGTCAACAAGGAGCTACCAAGAGTCCAAGAGAAGTCTCCCACACCAAAAGAAATACCCAATTTCTCACTTGCCATTCCCTCCTCAACATCTCATATTTTTCCTTTCAGAAGATACCAACACTCACTAGCTACCGGTCTCTCCAGAGCTCCGGTAATCCTCCTGGCATTGCAAGAGTAAAATTGTTCTTTCTCTTTCAATTAAGGGGGAGGGACTGCCTGAATCACAGGAATGGTTACTTCAACCAACCACTTGACTTTCCAAGGGGACAAAAGATCTTTCTCAATTGTCTTCTTTCACAACATGCCTTGCTAGCCAAGCCCTAGATGTTAGTTTGGCTCGGAAGACCACTGTAGGCAATTGGAAAAAAACCAGAACTACCCCTGGCATGGATACAGAACTGAACTTCCATGGGACAATAAAAGCAACAGGCTTTCTGTTTTCCAGTTGCAGTCATACTGCCTTAGAACCTGTTACTGATTTTCACATCTCCCTACATACTTATTCTAGAAGTTCAAAAAAGAGAAGTAGCTTTCAGGCACAAAGAGATCCTAGACACAAACCCATTTCTCTTTTAGGGTAGCACTTGGAATCAGGAGAAAAGGAGAGGAAATCTAGAATGGGAAGAAAGCTCAATTATGACTCCAAGTACACAGATCAAGGCTCATAAAGTAGGTCAGGCGTGTGCGCACGTGAATGTGTGTACGTTTGTGTACCTCAGATTGCATGTGCATGACACTTGAGTATTTGATGTTATCTCTAACCTCTCTCTGTTATAAAATCATTTTCACAAGCTACACAACTAAAAGTCACCTTTGAAGTGATTTTTAAATACCTGCTGAACTTTGAAAATGATAACTAACCCTTTGGAACAAATTGCACCTTTTGATGGGTTTGTTTCAAAATGTCTAACGTAGGAACATGACACCATGAAACTTGAAGTCTAAGCACAAATTCTAAAATGTACTCAAAGCAAAGTTTTCCTCTTTTGGTCCTTTCATTCAACAGTGAAGTCATTTCCTAGGAGGTAAAGTTAAAAAATAATAAAGTTTCTCAGAGATTGCTCAATTGTTCTGAATTTAAATCTCTGCCCTCTGGGGAGAGTTCTTGTAGAAAAAGAAGACAAGCTTGTTATTAGGCAATAAAAGGGTTTGGATCCTTCTTTAAATCCTGCTGTTACTTTCGCTCTAAAAAAAAGATACATTTTCTCCCATTCAGTATAGGTTGCCTTGTCGGTTGATAGTCTCCTTCTGGGTGCAAAAGCTTTTTATTTTGGTATAGTCCTGATAGCTTAATTTTTGTTTTTGTTTCCCGTGCCTGAGGAGACAGAGAAAATTGTTTCTACCGCTGATGTTGAACAGATTACTGTCTATGGTCTTTTTCGGTTTGCAAATGATGTATCTGAGAAGGGGTTAATATCCAAAATATATAAAGAATTTACACAGCTCAACATCAAAATAACATATAATCTGATTTTAAAATAGGCAAGGACCTGAATAGACATTTTCCCAAAGCAGACATACAAATGGACAATAGACACATGAAAAGATGTTCAACATCCAGAATAATGGAAACCAAAATCACAATGAGGCATCACCTTAACACCTGTCAGAGTGGTTAGAATCAAAAAGGCAAGAAATAGTGTTGGCGAAGATGTGGAGAAAAAGGAACCCTCATGTAATCTTGGTGGGAATGTAAATTGGTACAATCACTGTGGAAAGCAGTATGGAGGCTCCTCAAAAATTTACAATTAGAATTATAACCCAGTAATTCCACCACTGGGTATTTACCCAAAGAAAACAAAAACACTAATTTGAAAGGATATATGCACCGCTGTTTATTGCAGTATTGTTTACAAAAACTAGATATGGAAACAACCCAAATATCCATCAATAGAAGAATGGATAAAGAAGACATGGTATGTATAATGGAATAGTACTCAGCCGCAAAAAAGAATGAGATCTTGCATCTGCAATGACATGGATGAGGGTATAATACTAAGTAAAACAAGTCAGAGAAAAATACCACATGATTTCACTCATATGTGGAATTTAAGAAACAAAACACACAAAGAAACAGAAAAAAAAAAAACAAAAAAAACAAAGCTCTTAAATACAGAGAACTGGTGGTTGCCAGAAGGGAGTGGGTGGAGTGATGAGTGAACTGGGTGATAGGGATTAAGAGTACACTTATTTTTTTTTTAAAAGATTTTATTTATCTGACAGAGAGAGCACACAAGTAGGCAGAGTAGTAGACAGAGGGAGAGGGAGACGCAGGCTCCCTGCTGAGCAGGATCCTAGGATCATGACCTGAGCTGAAGGCAGATGCTTAACCAACTGAACCACCCAGGCTCCCCAAAAGTACACTTATCTTGATGAGCACTGAGTAATGTACAGAATTGTTGAATCATACTGTACACCTGAAACTACTTTAACTCTATATTAATTATACTTCAATTAAAAAGAAAGGAAAAAATATGATACATTTTAAACTTACAGGGCTTTTTTTTGGGGGGGGGAGTCAAAATAGTCTTGCTTTTGTTTCCCTTGGAATGACAATCTAAGGGCAATCAAGGATACTGTATAACTGGAATATAACAAATCATATACATATACTTTTAAGAAAATAGTCTAAAATTTGTATTTTGGTATTTATTTCAAATAGCAAATCAGTTTGAAAATATGTAAACCACAATTTATTTCTATACCAATTTAATTTTTCCTACTACTAAAGAAAACAATTCTTCTGAGAGCTTCCTTTAATATGTCTAAAATCATCCTTTTAAATAAACATATCATTTGATTCAACATATAAGTGGCAGCAAGAGTAGGCTGGAAAATAGACTTTATTTCAAATAAGGAAAAAGTCTGTTCATAAGAAAACAACAAAAAGACCTAAATTCAAAAAGAAAAAAAAAAAAAGGAATAGAGACTTGAGAAAGTGTACTTGGTTTTCTCATGTTAAATGGAAATAATCACAGCACCTACCCCACAAAACTGTCCTGAGAATTAAATGAACTCATATGTACAAAGCACTGGAAATAGTGTCTAGGTGTTCAATTTAGTGCTGAAAAAATATTAGTGCTAATTATTACTAATTATTGTTACCGGCAATGGGTCATGTTATCAGGCCATCTTTTGCTTTCCCACTGGGGAAGGCAAGCAGTCTTGAAGGGATCAAATCTTTTAAAAATCTTGGCTATAAAGGATGATAGTCCTATTTCGCAGGGGAAAAACAGTGAAAAAACTGCTCCAGATTTCTCAAAGCCAGCAGCAAAGAGAAGGTAATTACAGAGGATCAGTGTTTCCAATCTGTGAAGGAAGAGTTATCACCTAAGAGAGAGAGGGAGATAAGGCCTGTTCTGCATTTTCCAGAGAGACAGCCTTGAATTCAACAATGGAAGTTACAGATGAACATGTCAGCTGAAAGAAAGACCCTCCAAAGTGGAAAACACTGACCTCATAAAAGGACAGGCTGCCCTGAAGGGTAGACAGCATACTGTCACTGAGCGTCAACGCAAGTTTCCATCAGCCAAGGGGGATCAAGAGAGGCTTCCTTAGCCAGTCCCCACTAGATGACAATCATGACAACCTCCCAGGTGATGACAGCTGACATTTCTGTGGAAACTGCCTGGCACTGCTGGACTTTACGTATACTGACCCACGTAATCCTCTCCACTGCTGGGCTCCACAGCATGTGCTCCTAACTACTACAATACTCTGCCTACCACCCACTTTTAGAAACTTGAGCAAATTACTTATTTAACCTCGCTCTGCCTCCACTCCCTCATTTGTAAAATGACAATAGCATTTATCTCTCAGATGATATTAAGAGTAAGTGAAATTGTTTAGTACCTAGAACGGTGCCTGACACATAACAAGTATTTTATATATAACTTTTTTTTTTTTTTAATAGAAAGGTCATTTCAACTTTTAAGACAATTTTTTACATGGATGGCAAGTTAGGGCAGGCATAAAGAACTGTGCTGGCTACAGGGAGCAATCTAATTTTTTTTTAATCATATAAGCGGAACTCAAGGCTTGCTGATTGAGGATTGATTCTCTAACAAAATCAAATTAGCCATGAAAAATATGGGCAAAACTGAAGCAGGAGTTCTGCATGAGATCCAATTCTCTGTATACTTTGTCACGGCTGATTTTTAGGCCTTGAGAAAGGGGGCCTCGTCCATCACTCACTGCTAACTTGTTACCATCCTCAAGGCCTTGGCCAGTAATTCAGCCACATTTTTAGCAGAATCTTTAATTGCTCCATACACTGGACTCAACCTAGATGTGCTTAACCAATTCTTTTTTTTTAAACTTTATTTATTTATTCATGAGAGACAGAGAGAGAAAGAGAGGCAGAGACACAGGCAGAGGGAGAAGCAGGCTCCCCACAGGGAGCCCAATGTGGAACTCGATCCCAGGACCCTGGGATCACGACCTGAGCCGAACCCAGACGCTCAACCTCTGAGCCACCCAGGTGTTCTTGGCTTGACCAATTCTTAAACCAAGGTCAATCCAAACCACTTCTTTTGTATCTGTCATCCAACTGCAACCTCGCATCCAATGTGGCCTAGTAAACCTGCCTTTTGACCTTGAGTCACTGCTTTACAATTTTCATAAGGCAACATTAACTCTTTCTTTTGCTCAAGCTTTTAAATCTACTCCCGTCCACACTCAAATATCCTAGACTACTCAATAATTGAAAAAATAAGAGTAATCAGAAACAAATCCTTTCCACTTTATATATACCTTCCTCCACACCCATCAACTCCTGCAATAGCAAATCAATTTAACATGTACTGATATCTTTGTTTGGGTCTTTTCACTCTTTCTGTTTTCAAAGAAAAATAAAATGCCTCCAGACCTCCTTTCCCAGGCTCTTTAAGATTTATTTATTCATGAGAGACACGTGGAGAGAGGCAGAGGGAGAAGCAGGCTCCACTGGGGAGCCTGATGTGGAACTTGATCCCAGGACCCCGGGCCATGACCTGAGCCAAAGGCAGACACTCAACCACTGAGCCACCCAGGTGTCCCTTGACTCTTCTATACGCTGATGCTACCCTGGAAATGTAGTTTACATCACCTTCCTTGGTTTGTTGTTCTGGCAATGATTCCCATCTTCCACCTCTCTCTTGGATCTTCAAACTTTTTGTACTCCTCTATAAATGTGGCCGTAAGAAAAAAAAATCTTAGTCCTGTTTCCCCTCATAAGCCTGGTCACTTTCCCCATCTTACTGCCAAATATTTAAGAGTTGTCTCTTCTATAGGTGTATGACCAGCTGACCTAACCTAATAAACCTGAATTACTGGAAGGCATCCTGATACAGGTTATTCTTGATTACAATCAATCTTTTAAGTACACTTAAAGGTTCTGACGTCCAGCAGTCGCAGATTTGGTGACCATTATTTTTTTTCCATTTTCATAGTGTTTATAACAGACAAAATAAAGGAAAATATACCACAGAGGTTTGTTATATAGAACAGACTGTACTTTAACTAAATGTTGATATGTGCACTGGGACTTTCAGCAGAGTTTATAGCTTATCAATACTCATATCTTACAAATGTTTTTTGAAGGATAGTTCTCACGTGACCTAAGCCCTTACAGTCTACAAAGTAATAGACTAAGTTTATGAACAATAATATGACAATGTAAATGGTCTACATAAACTCTTAGAGCCTCATCTGATTTAAAATTTACCACCTATATAGAAAAATAAGCTTATGGATGTGAAGGTTTCCCTGTACCTTCAGAGAAAATGATCTGGTAAGAGGATCTAATATGGGAGAGAAGATGATGTATTTAATGAGAAGGAAGCAAGCCAGTGAGGGTGGGGTACAGAAAACAAGAAGGAGGGGCAAGGGTCAGATCCCCCAGGGCCTCCCGGGCCAGAATTAGTATTTTGGTATACCACAAACATAACAGGAAGCAAATGAAAAGCCTTAAGCTGGGCGATGGAAGATCAGATATGCAATTTTAAGAGGATTACTTTAGCTGCTGTATGGAGAATGAATGGACAGCCTACCAGAGACAGTGTGAGAGGGAGAGATGGGAATTACGCTAGAAGTCTCGGAGGGAAATGAATGGTAGCCTGGGTTGGGGTGGCAACAGAGATGAAAACAAAGTAATAGATTCTGGAAGAGAAAATCACTAAGACTTGGAGAAGATTCGGAGGAAAGAAAAGGAAGAGAGATGTCAAGGGCGTGGTGGTTCCTGAATTTATATACATATATACATGAAAATGAGGGGTAAAACATCTTATACAGTATATCTTGAATTAACAGAAATTAGCAACAGGAAGGGAAGATGAATTTTACATAGTAAAAGGCAGACTTGCAGTTTTTACTATATAGGTATCTGCATTGTTTAAATACTTTTATAATCAGCAGGTATACATTCTTTCATAGTTAAATTAACATGCAATAAAAAAAGAAACAAAGCACTTGCCTGGCTGAAAAGGACAGGAATGGCATTTTAGGGGAAAAGAACAATCCATCCAAAGGCACAACACATGAAAGTACATGGCATATTTAAAGAATATCAAGTAGTCTAGTGTTTGCAGAGTAAGAAGGAAGGATGTGTGTCGGGGTAGGATGAGCAGAGCTGTGAAGCTGTTTTACAATATGCCCGGTTCACGAAGGACAGTATTATATGCCAGGTTACAGAAAGCATTCCCTACACCGTGAGAAATGAGGATGCACATCGAGTTTTCAAGCGGGAGGGGGGAAAATCAAGTTTATATATCAGAAAGATCACTTTAGAGGTGGGGTGAAGACCAGGCCAGAGGGGAGGTGGGAAATCACTTAGGCTGGAACCTAAGCTGAATCAGAGGCAACAGAAGCAGTGTAGCGGAGAGGTCTCAGGTTCACTTCAGTAGACAGAACTGAGTGATCACGCTGGATGTGACAGGGAAAAGGGGAAAGTCAAAAACGCTTTCTATGGTTTCTCGTTTAGAAAATCAGCGAGCACATCAATTTAGGTAACTCAAGAACAGGTTCGATGAAAAGATACTAACTTTTGTTTTGGAGATGCTGAGGTTACAGTACGTCTGGAAGCAGATCAAGGTACCCAACAGGAAGTTGGACATACTGGAGGAACAAGGTCAGGACTGGCACACATGAACTATTACCCAGAACAGAGAATTTTAAGCCTGTGGACACAATCTTACCCTCAACATAGTTTCATTGAACTCTTAAGGCAACTTTCAAAAGTTGACTAGTTCCATTTATTCTCGTAGTTGTAAAAAAAAATTCCACATAATTGTTAAAGTCTCTGTAGGCAGTTACTTAAAGAAAGCCGGAGCTTTTTGTCTTGGTCTCTTTTATTTCTTCCCCTTTTTTTGTCTGCCATTCTTTCTACCTATCTAGTAAAGGAAGATATAGGAAGGTATAATATAAAAACATTTGTTATTAAATATTTTCATATTTTGTCTTAGTTGTAAAAGGCAAAGAAAAGAACATTTCACAATTCTACCTTTAACAAAATCTAAGTTAAATAACGATTTACCTATGTGACTCTCCACTGATTTTTTTTTTTCTCTTGCAAGTCACTGACCCTTAATCAACTGGCATCCCCAAGGCAGTCAAATCCAGCTGTGGCTTTAACTACACAGGTTCCTGCAACAATTCCACAGTTCTGTTGTTGCTCACTGTCGGAAATCCAAGTCACACTGTACCTCTGTCTAACCGATGATGCCCTAGTTTGGTGGGAGGTGGAGAGGAAGGACCTGTTGGCAAGGAAACAGCCGCTTCCTTCCTGAGCCAGGGAAAACCAGGAAGGTAACAGATGGGCAGAGCAGAAAAGCAGCCAAAAGTTGCTCTGGCTCCTTGTTGGCAGGGATTTTCACTGAGGCACAATTGGATATTTTAAAGCATATCAATGATTGAGAGATTTTTATCTGCCTGGGTGCTCTGGTGAAGTTCAACAGGGCTTCCCACATTCTCTACATCTGAGAAACTTTTAAGTTTGCAGTGGTACAAAGGACCTGGTCTCAGCCTATGTACAGTGGGCTAAGACTGCAAGGCACTGTCCCATGTCCCTTCAGGATTATACCCAAGAAAATGCACTTTCTGGTCTAGAAAAAATTTTTAAACTTTTCTGTAGTTATATTGGCATGACTTATTAGAATTACTATTAAAACTTCATTAGAAAATGCGTTTGTTTACTTTTATATAGTTAATTTAAAAAGACTTGTTGCAAACTTTTATATTTTGTTTTTATCATTCCCCCCTCGCAGCCACTTGTGTACCCAGAAAATTAAATATCCGAGGATTCCTGGGTAAAATAGACAACCACTGGATCACTATGTTATAACTAACATATTTTTAAAAACCGCTGTAAGTAACTAGGTTATCCTCCATCAAATAGAAATTAGCGACCACTGGAAAAATAACATCAAAAATTAGTGTGGGCATGAAATATGGAATTTTAAAACATCAGTTTACTATACTGATTAATTCAACATTTATATTTGCATCAGAACTTAATAATCCCATAAATAAATAGAGCTCTCGATTATTTTAAAAAATCAAGGGATAACATATGTATTTAAACATATTAGCAGCATAAAGACGTATGCTTCAACACACTTATTGGAAAACGTCTGAAAATATCACTACACTGAATTCAAGGGCACCCGCAGGAACCTGACATAAAAGTTCTCTAGAGTAACAACATCTCAGGAAATTCCAAAAAAAAAAAAAAAAAAAAGGAAAGGGTCGAATAGGAAATAGCCTCAAATTAATTGACAAAGTTCAGTGCTTGCTCCAACTTGATTTTTCTCTCCATTGCAAAAAAAAACAAAAAAACAAAAACAGAAAACAACGAGTCTCGGGATGGGAGGGTGAATCACTTAGATGAAAGTTCATCTACTGGAATAAATGGAGAGGCCGCTTGGGCAGGCGACACAGGAGAGTCGGTGGTAGTGCTGACTTTCGCTGGTGAGTTACAAGAAGATCCGGCGCTGCTGCTGTTTCCGTCAAGGGTATCAGACGATACGCACACGCCAGGATCTGACAGCTGTGCAACGTCAGAAGAAAGCATGTTGGTGATGCCCTGGAAAAATCTCTTTGGCTGATACTCAGTTTCCATTTCACATTTTCTTTTCAGTGGTCCAAGAACACTTGGTCTAATGCAATTGATGGGACTCTGGCTTCTCCGGGTAGTAAACCGAGTCGTTGGGCTGGGAATAGGGCTCGGAGGCAATCCATTGCTACTCACAAAACTTTGCAAGGATGGTGAAAAGCACTGCTTCCCGATCCCCCGGGTGGGTGACGGCGCTGGTGACACCGGAATGAAATCGATGCGCTTCGGGGAGGCGGACTTCTCCGCGTCGTTGTCACTCAGGCTGAAACTTTCCTCCCAGGAGTGGCTTATCTGCATGGCGTTCTGCACCTCGCGCTCGTGGACGGTCTCTCGGTTGATGAGGTCCATGCCCTCCTCCTGCTTGATCTGGTGCAAGCGGCTGCTGTGCATGCGGACCGGGGAGGCCGGCAGCAGCAGGCCGTGGCGGTTCGGGAACGTCGTGCTGTTCCGCCGGGCGCTCGGCGCCTCGGCCTGGAACACCGGCGAAGTGTCACTGAGGCCGTGGATCAGGGGGGCGCTGTTAGACCTCCGGAGGCCCCCGCCCGCGCCGCTGCCGCCGCCCTCCGCCGGGCTCCCGCCAGCACCCGGAGGCAACTCCAGGTCTAGCTCCATCTTCTCCTGAGCCATGTCGGGGGCAGGGAGGCGGGGGCGGCGCTCAGAGACCTGGGATTCCCATTCCCCGCGGTCCAGGGCCAGGGCTGGGGCCACCGCCGCCGCCGCCGCCGCCGCCGCCGCCAATCTGTCAGCGGGCTCGTCCTCTTGCGCATGCGTGCCCCTCCGCGCAGGCGCCCTGAGATTTCTCTCCGCGCGGCGCCTGCTTAATGCGTCATAGCCCGAGGGGGAGGGGCGCCGAGGGGCCCGGCGGCGGCCGTTCAGCCCTTTTCTTCCGCAATTAGCTACTACTACCGAGCCGCAAGCTCGCGGCGACGCGGCTTCCGAAGGTCACCATAGTCCCCGGAGTCTGGGTGTAGCAAAGCAGAGCTCTGACAGAGAGGCTGGTGGCGATGCGGGGGCCGTACGAAGGGGAGCGGAGCTTGGCCTAAGCAGGGAGGGCTTCCCTGAGGAAGGGGCCGTCTCCTGACCTCCGGAGGACACGGAACGGGAGCGGGCTGCGGGGCGTCCAGGAAGGGGAAGCGCGGTGGGCGGCGGGGGCCGGGGGAGGGGGGGGCTGGCCTGCCGGAGGTGGAGGTGGTGGCCCGGGCCCTGATCCTAAGAACAATGAAAGCTCCGGGGGTGGGGGGGGGTGGGGGGGGGTGGGGGTGGGTGGGGGGGGTGGGGTCAAGGAAAGGGTGTAACCCCCGCAGCGAAGCCTGCAGGCTGCTGTCTGCAGGGAATGGGGTCGTTGGGAGAGGAGAAGCAGCAGGAGGGAGCAGGAGGGAGGCCGGAGGAGAGGCAGTCCTGGAAGCAGGGGTGGGGGGTGAGAGGGGGAGGCTGTTGAGGCCCCGGAGCGAAAGCCAGCCTGTCCCTGGAGCCCTCTTAATTTAGTCCCGTTTCCAGCACGAGCATGTGTGCTCCAAGATCATCTTCATTCCCTACGAGGGTTTAAACGGAGGCAAAAGTAAGAGGGCTTCACGCTCTAAAAACACAACACTCAGCTTAGGCAATTAACATAAATTTTGGTATCATGAAAATCACGGTTTGGGGTTTTTTGTTTGTTTTGTTTTTGCATACCTACTATGCACTAAGCACTGGTAGGAAGGAGGCCCTAATAGGAGGGCATTTCATTTCTACTGCAAGGAAAGAGAGAGATGAATAAATAAAGCTGTTTTCAGATCGTGGTAAACCTTAGGAAAGGGGGAAAAAAAAGATGGTGTGATAGAGCACTACTGATAGAAAGGGGGGGCGGGCAATTAGAAAGGACGGAGATCTAAATTCCAGATGCAAGTCACGCTGACATCTGGGGGATGCATACTCTAAGCACAGAAGACAGCACGTGCTAGTAAAGCCCTAGACATGTCAGTTTGGTGAGCTGGCGCCAAGAGAAGAAAGGGCAGGGGGGAGAGTGGTTGTGAGGGCGCAGAGGAGTCTGGATCTCTCATCCCAAGTACAATGAAAAGCCACTGGGGAGTTTAAAGCAGGAGAGTGGTGTTCTTTTGGTTTAGGTTTTAAAGATGGCTTGGGCTGGGTGGGAATTAGGCTGAAAGTAGGCAAGGGTGGGAGCAGAGAGGCCGATGAGGAACCGACCGCCGAGGCGCAGGCAGAGGACCCGGCTAGGGTTGTAGCCACGGTGACAGGGAGAAGTAGAACCAACAGGACAGGCCTCAGATGGGTTGGATTTAGATGATGAAATGAACAGGCCATTCAAAGGCAACTCCTAGGTTTCCTGCTTCCGCTGGATACACAGCATGGTCACTTACGGAGATAGGGATGGAGTGGGTTTCAACAGGTGGGAATTAAGACTTCTCCCTTGGGCGATGTGAGTTGCAGGTGGCTATCGGACAGCCATGTGGCTGTCTGAACCGAAAGAAAGCTTAGTGATTTTTGTTCATTCTTCTCTTTTTGCAGCTGAAGGAAAAAAAAGTGACGTTCACCATCACACAGCTTGTTTAGTAGTGCGAACCAGTACTAGGATCCAGGTTCCTAGTCTATGCCTCTTTTTCCACTGTTATCTCAGAATAGCTTTTCGTTTGAATTCCCTGTGAAGTACAGGTCCTAATGATATAATAATGTTGATTAGTCATGCTTATAATTATATAGAAACTGATTTAAGCTTGCCAGGTGTCAGACACTATTTAAAGGGCTTCACGTGTAGTACCTTATTACTTACCTCCTCAAAACAGCCCTTTCAAGGAGGTATTATTGTCCTCATTTTGCAGGGGAAAACAGATGCAGAAATTAAGCAATGTCCCCAGGATGAGAGTAAAGGGCAGAATCTGAGCGTTCTGGCTCCAGAAAGCCTGGGCACCATGTTGCCTCCTAAAAGGGCAATGATGTTTTAGAATTGGGAGAAGCCACTTCCAGATTCTTAGCTTTGCAAAGGCAACAGTACTTGAGGCAGGATTTAAAGGATAGGGGGATCCCTGGGTGGCGCAGCGGTTTAGCGCCTGCCTTTGGCCCGGGGCGCGATCCTGGAGACCCGGGATCGAATCCCACATCGGGCTCCCGGTGCATGGAGCCTGCTTCTCCCTCTGCCTATGTCTCTGCCTCTCTCTCTCTCTCTGTGTGACTATCATAAATAAATAAAAATTAAAAAAAAAAAAAAGGATAGGTAGGATTTTTATGGAGCGATGGTCTTTTTCATAGAGATGCGACAGCATGACAAAATAGTGAATTTGCTAATACATGATGTGATGTACGTGGAGAAGAACAATAATGGGGAAAAACTTGGAAATGGAAGTGGGAGTGAGAGAACCGGGGCTCTGAATGCCAGCCAAAAGGACCCAAATTTAACATCTGAGGCAACAGGAAACCGTGGAAACTTTCTGACAAGAGGAATGACGCTATGAGAACTATACTTTAGGACCTGCCAGACAGCTCAATGATGGAGTGAAGTCGAAGAATGGAAGGGGGAAGAACCAACACCCACGACTTGCCAGGCACTTTAAACACTCCACAGTCCCACTGCATCCTCATTGCAATCCTACAAATTAGATATTGTTAATGCTCATTCTATAGCAGGACAGCTGAGGTTAAAAAATGGCAAAAGGAGGGCATCTGGGTGGTGCAGTTGGTTAAGCATCCGAATCTTGGTTTTGGCTCAGGTTGTCATCTTGGTCATGAGACTGAGCCCTGCATACTTAATGTGGAGTCTACTTAAGACTCTCCCTCTCCCTATGCCCCTTTCCCTGTGCTCACTCTTGCTCACTCTCTAAAATAAATATATCTTCTTTAAAAAATTTGCAAAAGGCCCTACAGCTACACAGAAGAACAAAGACCTGAGCCAATCTGAATTAAGGTCCTACTTCAAAACCTGCATTGTTTTTGCTGCCTTTCTCACAGATTAGAGAAGGAGAATCTGATGGCTAAACTGCGAGACAAAAGGAAGGTCTAAGCTCAAGTTGGGAGCGGCAGAAAAAGGAGATGGATTTGAGAGACAGGAAGGTAATGACAGTACCCGACTCCTTGCATTTATAGAGGATGGAGAGAGAGGTGTCACAAATGACAAATTCAAGCATGAGTGGCTGAAAGAATGGTACCTTATTGAATAAAAACAGGAGAGAGATGAGGAAGAGCCTTCAGAAGTAAATTAATATAGGATAAATAGAAAAAAGCATGAATTATGGAACTTTTTAATAGTCACAGCATAATACTAATTTTTGTATTATTAAATTATTACTCGTGGCTCAAAGGTGCCAACATTGTTCATCCACATCTGGATAAGAACAATTATCTTTGGGGCAGCCCTGGTGGCGCAGCAGTTTAGCACCGCCTGCAGCCCGGGGCGTGATCCTGGAGACCGGGGATCGGGTCCCACGTTGGGCTTCCTGCAGGGAGCCTGCTTCTCCCCCTGCCTGTGTCTCTGCCTCTCTCTGAATAAATAAATAAATCTTTAAAAACAATTATCTTTATTAAAAGCACAAAGATGGTGAAAAGTCCACAAAATCAGACATCCGTGCCTTTTGGTTCTTGCCTGAACACACCTATTAGCTGTCTTTACTCATTTGCTTGTTTCTATCCCTATCTCTGTAAGTCAGTTCTCCAGCCAGAGTTGAAGGTAATTCTAAAGGGAAGACTTGAATAGAACCTTTCAGGGGAATTCCCACTCAGAGAAAAAAGTCAGTGTCATTACAGCAGTCATTAGAGCCCTATGGGATCCGGGTCCCTACTGTCCCTCTGACCCCACGTCCAGACACTGTCCCCCTCAATGCCTTCCCTCCAACTTCAAAGGCCCTTTTACTATCCTCAGCCCACTAGGCATGCTCCCTCCTCCACTTGGCTTCCTCTTCTTCCAGTGGACATCCACATGCTCCATCCCTTCAGGTCTTTATACAAATGTCATTGACTAAGAAGCTTTCCCCAACCTTCCCTTATAAAAACCAACAGCAGTTCATGACATCAAACGTACACTCACTCCCATACCCCTTACACTGCCTATATTTTCCTCTAGAGCACCAAATGACATATATGACATAGTTTTCTTGCCTCTTATCCTTGTCAAGAAGGTCGGCTCCACAAAAACAAGGCCTTTGCTTTGTTTCCTGCTATATGCCTAATACCTAAACCAGAGCCTAGGACGTAGGACTCAGTAAGTAGTTGAATCACTGTGCAAATAAATGATTGATGACTGAATGGACTAGCACAGCTTTGTCCAGAAGGGAAGAAAACCCTGTTATCCAGCTTAACAGGCTTTTCTCCACTGATTCTAAGTACTTTGACAAATCCTTTTCTCTTATCAATATTATTATTAAAGTGTCCTCCCAACCACACAGGTCGATCACTTGAATGAACCGTTATGTGAACTATGAAACCAAAGGCCTAAGTTTCCACTCCTTTTCAACCATATGCTGATACACTCTTGATAGAATTAAAATGCTCAGTGCTGAAGATTCTAAGCAGTGTTTAATATATTTAGTTACTGCTTCCTCTCAAAGGAATAAAGGATAAATGAGAGAAAACAGCAGCCATAAAATGCAATTCAGCCTGTTACAAATGAATAATGCCAGAGGCAGGATTCAGGAGATTGTCCCTGAGTCAATTCATCCTTCTGGTTTCACTCTGGGTATGAATTAAATACCACAGACAGTTGATATTCATGCTCACTCCTGAGTCATAAAGGCAGATACCCACTCAATAGTTAAGCTTTATTGTGATTAATATTACATTTTCTTAAGCTAACAAATAGTTTCCTTTTAATTCCTAGGGGCAGTTTTTCCATTATTAAACTCCCAAGCATATGGCAAGGCAAACATCTACCTCTGAATCCATCCATATTGAATGACTGTGAAATAAAAATGTGTGTATATACATATACGCCCTTAGATGGACTGACAAATATCTCAACATCCCATAGTAACAAGCATCACCAACCTAGAATAAAAATATTGCAGAAGGGGATCCCTGGGTGGCGCAGCGGTTTAGCGCCTGCCTTTGGCCCAGGGCGTGATCCTGGAGACCCCGGATCGAATCCCACGTCGGGCTCCCGGTGCATGGAGCCTGCTTCTCCCTCTGCCTATGTCTCTGCCTCTCTCTCTCTCTCTCTCTCTCTCTCTGTGACTATCATAAATAAATAAAAATTTAAAAAAATATTGCAGAGGAAAAGTGGACTTTCATAATATAGGAACTTAGTGGTTATCAACTAGTTCAATCACTTAGGGAAAGTGTTTCGCAGTACCTACAAGAAGAAAATACATGTATGTTCTATGGTTGAGTAAACACACTCCTGGGTATATACCTGAGAGAAATGCATGCTTATATCTGCTAAAAGACATGTCCCAAGAATGTTCCTTGCATTATTATTTGTAATAGCCCCTAATTGGGAACAACCCAAATATCCATAAACAGTTGAATGGGTGAATAAATTATATAATGGCATTATTTATTCAACAACATCAACGAGTTACAGGATAATATTTCAAGAAAGAAATCAAACACAAAAGAGTAGATACTCTGTGACTTCATTTTTATGATATTCAACAACAGTCCAAATCAATCTGTGGTGGTAGAAGTCAAAATATTGGTTACCTTTGGGACAAATGACTGGGGCGGGGGGTGGGCACAAGGTAATAAATATCTCCTAATCTGGGTGTTAGTTACCCAGGTATACACACATGTGGAAATTCACTAAATATTTGAAATTTATACACCATATTATTTAAGGAGCTAGACTTCAAAATGTTATCAATACAGAAAGAGACGATGGGAATTTGAAATATAAATGGAAGACAGAGAGTAAGAATACTTCAACTGAAAGGGAGATATTTTGTTCAAACACTAATCATGAGTCTAAACTGGAATGCTGAGCTTCCAAATCTCTCCAACACACAACGATATCAGTGGGAGAACAGCTAGCTGGCCTTGCCAGTCCAAAGAATGGACACAGAAACACACACACACACTCCTCAAGCTACATTTCCCTGGGGCCGTAAACACCCAACAGACTCCAGCAACCTCCTGTAAGCATTGGATACTTGTCTTAGGCTGCTTATAGATCACCAACAGAACCACCAGCTCTCCTTAGTCCTATCCCCAAAGTGCCCTCAAAATCAAGTTATTTCTAAGAAGACACAAAGGAGGAAACGAAGCTCATTTCAGAGCCTTTGACTTTCTCAACTGTGTATCTGCTAAAAGTCAGCTCTGACATATCCTCCCAGCATCATTCATGAGATGGAACAGTTAAAGTAAACTGAGTCCAGGAACTCGGCAGGGGTTGTTATCACATATGGGAAGAATGAGAACTGTGCTTAAAGACATGAAGTTATTTAATTATCTTAACGAAAGAAAAACAGAAGATGATATCAGAAACTTATCAGCCATTTGCTCTCCAATTATTGAGAGCCCACTAAGTATAGGTCCTCTCTAAGGAATTTGCTTTCAAGGATCTTTTGACCAATCCTTAAAGCTTTAAAGCAACAGCAAAGATTAGAAAATCAGAGCAGAAGTTTATTCTGGGACTTCTGACGCTCCATTGAGATTTTTTTCATGGCCGCTGAAAAAAATGATCTTTTTTTCATCAGCCCACTCACACGGAGCCACACTCATCATACAGACATGGGCCCAATGGTAGAAAGGGCCTCAAAGCCCCACCAGAAGAAGCTCACAGCCTAGGCCTTCAGCAAAATTCAAGTCAACAAATAAATGTGAATTGTAGTTACTCTGTTCAATTTACTCAAAGGAGAGAGTATCAGGGAAGATACTAAAAAGAGCCATTCAGCCCCTACTCTCTACTGCCTTACATCTTTCCATAGAAGAGAAAAATGAGTTGATATCATTTGTTCCTCACTGGTTTTATATATTTTTGGCAGCGTTCCTTTTTTTTTGGTACCTTCACTTTGGCATCGAACTTTTCCTAGGCCATAAACCAAGGCAATCACTGATACCCTTTTCTATGGCTATATACTGCTCTCTCCCTGCCTGCCATCTTGATCCATCCAGCAAGAAGGAAAAAAATAACTCAGGGTTTTATGGATAATGTATAAAGTTAACTCTAAAACATGCAAAGGCTACAAATCTAGTTGGATTTACATATTTGGGCCTTCCAGTTGGGTGTCTCAGAAACCTCTATGAGGGCTCAACAAATTAGTACACAGCACGATCACAGCAAAAAAATAAATAAAGGTGTCAGACCCAGAGTCAGACTATCATACTTCTAGCTTTGCGACCTTGGACTAGTCTGTCAATCTCTTTGGGCTTCATTTAGATCCTTTATGAAGTGGGGACACAACCTCTTTACGAGGATCAAATGGCATGATGTCCATACGAGGCCTTACAAACAGTAAAAGCCAATAGCTCCCTCTGTATTAAAAACTTCAGTGCCACAATCACAAAGTGATCTTTCCCCCTTTTCTACCCCTCTCACCAGAGGGCTTCCTTGTTTTCTTACTTTTAGTTTGATTCTGTGGAAGAAAATTCTTTCTTCATCTTCTTCCCCAAGACCAGAGTAATTTTTAGAGACATGATACATGTTCTATCGTTTAAAAAAGTATGAGTGAAAAGGTTCACATGCGGCTGACAGTGTCTGACGTGGAGAAATAATAAACTTCCTTTCTAAGAATTTTACTGAATCTGAGAAGAGATGGACCCCACAGGGGTGGAAAGGCTGTCAGTAAGTAAAAATGTGGCTGGATCAGTGAATATTATTCCCTACAGCAAGCCATTTGTTCATCCCCAAAGACAGCAGCTACCCTCCCTGGTGGCGCTGAACTTTCAATTGGGACTAATCCCAGGGGCTTATTCTTATTTATTCATTTTAAACCCTGTTTTGAATTACTGCTGTCATGTTGCTTGTACTTCCTGGCATATAATAAACTGCACAGGGACACATATTTGGCTATTCCTGACAAACAAGTTGAACACAGCCTCTTTCAGACAAAGTAAGCAGAGTGGGGGGGGGGGGCGAGCTGGAGAAAGATTCAAGAAGTTTCATTAGTCACTGTTCCCTCAAAATGTGTCTTTCCCTCCAGGTAACTGACACCTGTCAGGATGTTCTGAAGAGTGGGTCCAATGTTCCAAAGGAATTGGAAGCCAGATTTAGACTGGTAAGGAACATGCCTAAGGGAAATTTTTTTGGTTCAGAGGGTAGCCACTGCACAGCTAAGTCTCTCTTACCCTCTCTGATACTTGAAGGTAGCAAGGTTTAATACTGAGACAGAGAGCAGTTCATGATTTGTTCTGCTCTTTTTACCCACTGTCCTTCAAGCTAAATAGGACAAGTAAATGCAACACAAAGAGCAAATATTAAGGGTGGGGGTGCTCTAATTCCTCCTGTATCGCACCTGCTCATTTCTAAAGTGAACATAAGTATAGTTCCATTTGTTAATATGAAGCATATTTTTACCATTCATGTAGTTTAGCCATCTGAAAGTTCCTACTCATTAGGAAGTGATGCCGATTTTTCTTTTTCCCTCTCCGTTTGAAAACCAAAAGTCTTCAACCTTGACAATTAAGACGCTTTCCACCAATCCACCAATGCTTTCATCACTCCTGTCATCATATAATTGTGGCTTATATTGAGTGAAGACATGTGTGCCAAGGACCCCTGTAAGTACTGTGTATCAACTTGTTCAGTCCCCACACCAACTCTAGGATTATTGTCCTCATTTTAGAGAGGTTAAGTTGCCTGAGGTGGCATAACCAGGTAAGTGACAAAGAAACTGGAGCCCAGAGGTGAGCTCTTCATCACCTCACCTACTACCCCTTGGATTCCTCACAGCTGCCACATTCATGGTGCTCCAGGTTATCTTCCAAGAATGTCAGTGGGCTGGACACATACAGGGTAATCATTCTGCTCATCAGAAAGACAGAAAAGGCCTCCATATAACTGCATGGGCTTACAGATACCAGTGAGGTTACAAAATCAGGCAATTAATCAATGCCCTATTGTCCCAAAGTGGACAAGAAAACCAATGCAAAGAGTTAGAATTGCAGAATGTCTGATCAGAAGGCAGCTTTAGAAATGATGCCCACTAGGGGTGCCTGGGTGGCTCAGTTAAATGAGGGTCCAACTCTGGATTTTGGCTCAGGTCCTGATCTCAGAGTCGGGAGATCAAGCCCCATGTCGGGCTCTTTATGGACCATGGAGTCTGCTTGAGGTTCTCTCTCTCCCTCTGTCCCTCCCCCTGCACACTTGCTCTCTCTCAAATCAATCAATCAATCTTTGTGGGAAACAAAAGAAATAACCCACACTAAACTTGACCAGCCAGTACACTGAGGTTCAGAGATTTGAGTTCAATGATTCCTTTGAGTTCAAAAGGACATCCAGGACAGAGGCAGGATACTTTATTAAATTTGTACAGATTGCTCTGTGATGTTTGCTCCATGGTTCTGCTTTCACTTCAAACTCCTTCTCTAAGCAACAACATCTACGTCCATGGTTTTAACTATGCCCCATGTGTTGATGTCTCTCACATTTCTATCCCTAGATACAGCTGACCTATCTTGAGACTGGAATCTGTAGCCACCTATGCGGCACTGCCACTTGATGTTCCACCTGATGTTCCTTCAACCTGGTCAATGAACAAACTCACTTTTCCCTCCCTCAAATCCGCTCTCCCTGAGAATGAACGACACAACAATCTCCCCAGACAACCAAGTCCAAACTCAACATATTCTAGATCACCCCTCTCCTTCCTCTTATCATTGTATGTCCTTAACATCTGGTGCCCTTCCCTTCTGCCTTTGTTACTAAAGCACTGGGCCCCATCCCCCGCTCCTTGACAACTGCCCTAATGCCAATGAGCCTTGACCAGTTAGAATGACTCCAATCCTACCCACTTTGCATAAACACTGCCAGAGTGAATTTTCTGAAATCATCTCATCAAAGTACATACACCCCCTTCCTCTTGCTCAAATTCTTTCATTAATGCTTCTGCAGGGCAAGAGGGCAGGCAGGCAAACTGTGGAGAGAAAGGCAAAGGAAAGAGGGAGGAGAGGGCTAACCCTGGCATCTCCCCAAATTTCTCTAAAGCTTTACTCCCTTTGAGTGAGAACTGCTGTAACATAGTATTTAAGAACCTGACCTCTGAAGTCAGAGAGCTTGGGTTTACATCTTGACTGTACCTTACAACTGCATGACCTTGGGGATTAAGTTATGTACCCTCCTTGAGCCTCTGTTTTCTTTTTTTTTTTTTAAGGTTTTTTTTTTATTTATTTATTCATGATAGTCACAGAGAGAGAGAGAGAGGCAGAGACACAGGCAGAGGGAGAAGCAGGCTCCATGCACCGGGAGCCCGACGTGGGATTCGATCCCGGGTCTCCAGGATCGCGCCCTGGGCCAAAGGCAGGCGCCAAACCGCTGTGCCAACCAGGGATCCCCGAGCCTCTGTTTTCTTACCTAAAAAATGAGAATAAGAGTCGCTCTGTCAACTGATGGTTGTGAACGTTAATTGAGGTAATACATGTGAAGCTCTTAGAATACAGCCACACACAAACGAGTCTTCTCAAAAGAGAGCCTGGAACCACAACCAGTACATCTTATTTAACTAGACTGTGGTCTCTCTTCTCTTCTCTTTCTGGGGCACTAACCACCTCGCCAGGAACTCATCCAGTATTTACTGAGCACGAGAACTGTATGCAGTTCAATCTGAAGACAGAACACACACTGCTAGCAAAGCTTCTCTGCCAGAACCCTGAGATTGCCAATTGCTTTCCCCAAAACACTTCCTCTGAGCCGGTTATGATCAAGGTTCCGTAGAGGGTATTATAAAGATGAAAAAGACCCCAAGGAAGGTGAGAGTCCAGGAAGGGGGGGGGGCTGCAAATTATTAACTATAATATAGGCTAGATCTTGGGTCCTTAGCCTGCAGTGAGCACCAGAATCATCCATGGAATTTTGAAAACAAATGCAACAGAGCCCCAGTCTTGAGAATCCTATTCAATGGGGCCTGGGACAGGGTAGTCTAATTTTTATTAAAAAAAAAAAAAAAGTACTAATAGCTTTGAAGATGAGGGGATTGCTTTCAGCTAGCTGAGAGGAAGATCAGACAGTCTATGAGGAAACTTGGGGGAAAGTCTGGTTGGACTTGCTGAACTTGGAAGCGTGAGAAGCCATCTTACAATAGTACCAGTTGAGTAAGATCTTTGAGAATTTTTGTTTTTTTATTCCCTGGATTCCTTCCTTTCCCTGTTTTGACCCAGAGAGGTGAGAAGCGCAGGGAGATGGTCAAAGGCAGGAGAGAGAACCCCACCCTCCTCAGGAGCTGAGCAGCAGACTCCCACCCCCCAAGGGAGGGGAGTGGCTGATGTGAAGGTGCAGCCTTTGCCCACTGCAAGACACCCAACATCTGACATTCCAGCTGCAGTGTCTTAAAGTGACAGGAGGACATTTTATTGCCTAAGAGTGAGCAGAAAGCTTCCTGAGTTTTACACTCAGAAGAGTAGACCTTTCCCCATTGAATAAATTTACAGGGAGAGGCAAAAATAAAGAGTTCCTCTCACAAATGCCACTTGTTACACATGGGACATCTGACACCTATCACACGTGGCAGAAATGCTCAAGAATATAATAAGGATTGTGGAGGGAGTTTCTTGTGTCTGGGAGACACCTGGTGACCTTGGCGAGAGGACTCAGGTAGAGCCAGAGAGAGAGTGCAGGAAAAAAAAAAAGATCAGATGGAAGGAGCAAGGCCTGGGGGAGGTAGTAACAGACAGGGTGGGGGGCAGTCACATAGAGTAAGCTTTGGAAAACTTGGCTGATTCAGACTGAGAGAACATTTTTCAAGTTCTGACTGGGTGCCCGGTGCTTTCATTTAGACAATGAAGAAAACAAGCAACAAAATGTCACCAGTGACAGGTCATGGGCAGGGTCTTAAGGATGGGACTTTCTTAAACTTTTTTTCTCCTCCTGAGAAAAGATGAGTAGCAAGAAAGATGTAGATGGTACAAAAAAAGATACTTAAGATGAAAAGCCCTAAAGTGGATGAAGAGGTGGAATTGAGGGCACCAGAAATATTTTTTTAAGCATAAAAAAATAACCTTTAGCTTTAGATCAGCCCCGATCTGCGGAAATTACATCCTTCTTCATAAAAGAGGAGCCAAGATTTCAGAGTGCTACTTACATTTAACTGGCTCCATGACTGACAACATAAAAACTTCCACCTTTCTTCAGAAAAAAAATGTAGGCAAAATGCAATTAATCCTCTTGCTTCTAGAATACTTCACTGATCCCGACACAGAACATACGCTGGAAAAAGCTCCACAACATAAGTGGTGGTGAAAGCCTGTCCCATTTTTCCCACTTAATTTGCTTTAGGAATGTGTAAAATCTAAAGGCTCAATTAATCTAATGATGTGTCAAAGAAGAGAAAGATCACCCTGGCCAAAAAGGAATTCTGCACATGTTGCAGAGCCCAGAAGGAAGAATGTTGAGGAAGAGGTGGACGATGGCCAGTTCCCCACAAAGATCAACCCTCCAACTGGTATTTTAAATAAAAACAATTTTTTAATTTTTAAAACTATGATGGGGGACTTAGGGATTATTGGGTGTATAAAATAAATATTTTGTAATTTGTTTAAATGTTCCTTCCATCACACTAACCAACACAGTGACAAGTCAGCTCCTAGAGACACTGCTTTACCACTTAAGAACCTAGTTGGTCCCGTATCTCTCTTTAGTGTATTACCAACACCAGGAGACCCAACTGAAATGCTTCCAAGGGCAGGCACATAGATGGAGTGATAGCACTAAGATAAAGAGCATTGCCCTCAGCAGACTGGAGAGCCCTCACACATCTAAAGGGGAGAGGCAGCCACTGCTCTGTTCCCGCTAATGCTGTTTCTGCTGAGAAGGGTGCTGGGACCTCGAGAGAGGTTGAAAAATCCAGATCTCTAAGAATGTGAATTCTCACACTGTACAGATGTTCAATTTCTTAAAGATTAAAGAGTTAATGCTTTTTAACAGTTATCAAAAAAAAATTAAATGCTAACACTAATACTGATCAAAAGGTAGAAAGGCTGACCTTAGGCTTGGCCCTTGTGACCCAGGAATGTCATTCCTCTTACTCTTTTCATAACATCCTTTGTCTTTTTTTTTGATGCTCAACCCATCTCTGGCCACATGCTCTCTAGGAGAGGACAACAGTCATGTCTTCCAGGTGGAAGAATGCCCTGCAGTGCTTGGCAGGGGCCGGGTATGTGGCACTGCCTATGAATGATGGTGGGCGATACCCTGAAACCTGTCCTAGTGGATAATGTATGCATCCACTTTTTCCTTTTTTCTTCCCACTGCTCTCCCCACTAGCACCAGTTAGAACTAGCCACCCAGCCTACTGGCCTCTCTTGTTGTTCGTAATCATTTTTCAGTTGATTCTCTACTTTCCAAGTGTGCACTTCAAATACCTACATATAACAGGAGGTTTGCCAACTTCCACTCCAATGTTTATATATATATATATATATATTTTTTTTTTCTTATCTTCTGGCTGGTACTTTCTAGTTAGTTTTATAATTTCAGCAAAAGTGAGCATTCTTACCACACATCTGATTTAAATGGGAATGCTTCTTGTGTTTCACAAAATATGATGCTGGTTTGGCATAAGACTATGTATTTAAAATAAAGCAAAAAAAAAAAAAAAGTAACAAATTCTACTACTTCTAATTGCACCAAGTTAATTTTTTTTCCCTTTTAAATCAGGAATGTGTATTCCTTTTGTTATTGTTGTTACCATAAACGATTTGATTTATTCTTCTAAAAGTTAAGTTTGGGGCAGCCCCAGTGGCCCAGCGGTTTAGCACTGCCTTCAGCCCAGGGCGATCCTGGAGACCCGGGATCGAGTCCCACCGTCAGGCTCCCTGCATGGAGCCTGCTTCTCCTTCTGCCTGTGTCTCTGCCTCTCTCTCTCTGTGTCTCATGAATAAATAAATAAATAATTTTTTTTTAAAAAGTTAAGTTTGGCAAAATTTACATGAAATAAAATTCACTCTTAAAGAATATAGTTCAAGGAGTTTTGACGAATGTGTACAGTCATGTAACCACTGCCACAATCAACGTATCACGAGATGTTGAATTTTAGCAAAGCATTTTTGGCATTGATTAAGATAAGCACATGGATTTTTCTTTTTTGACCTAATGTGGAGCCAAGCTCACATTCCTGTTATGTACCACTAGCTCTAGTATTTATTTAATGTACTGCTAAATTCTATTTGGTGGTATTTTATTGCAGTGTTTTACATCAATATTCATAAGCAAGACTGATCTCCAGTATATGTGAGTGTACATATGCACATGTGCACACACACCACCTTTGCAAAGTTCTGGTTATAAAGATCATTTTTACATCTTAAACTTGGAAGTTTGACTTTTTGTGGTATACTTAGAAAATGTTGAAACTATAATGTGAACACTCATCCAGGTTTACATAGGACAATCTGGTTTACACCAAATTTCCCAATTAAAGCCCCATTTTAACAAATTATAATTTCACCCTTGTTAATAATATCCTTAAATGCTGGAAGAATTTACTCAGGCCATCTGGGGCTTACACTTTGAATTCTGAGAGCACTTTTTTTTTTTAAGATTTTATTCATTTATTCATGAGAGACAGAGACACTGGCAGAGGGGAGAAGCAGGCTCCCCATGGGGAGCCTGATGTGGTACTTGATCCCAGGACCTGGGGATCACAACCTGAGCTGAACGCAGATGCTCAATCATTGAGCCACCCAGGTGCCCTGAGAGCACTTTTCGATAACTTTTTCATTTCTTACATGGTTACTGACTTAGGATCTCTCTGCTGGGAGCTACTTTGATAAAATAATTTTTTCTAGAAATACCACATACTTCGTGTATCTCCACAGAATTTCACATAGTATCCTACAGAATTTTTTGATAATTTTTCTTTGTCTCTAATTTTGTTGATTTTTACTTTCTCTAGTAATCAAAGAGGTATTTGTTCATTGTAACAAAATTGAAAAAATAAAGACACACAGGAAAAGTTGAAAGTTACCCATGATCCCATCATCCAGAAATAATTACTAGTGAAATTATCATGTAAAATACTCCAGACTTTTATCTGTCTACATTCCTACCCTCCTACCTACCTACAATGTTTATTAGCCTTTTTATTTTTTATATGATGTATACATCTCTTCTATATCAATAAATACAGATTTACATCTTCAATTTCAATGGCTATGAAGCATCCTTATACCCTGACTTCCTTAAATTCCTGACAATAGGGGATAGGTAGATAGGTTAATTTTTTTTCAACTGTTAACAATACTGTGTTGATTTAACATCTTTGTATACTCATCCAATTATACATGTTGAACTGCTAGTCAAAGATATATTTTAAAAAACTTTTTCTTGTAAAAAAGTTTCTACTTACATAAAAAATAAGCAAAGAACAAAACTGAGCCAAGAATAAAGGTTTCCTGCAATCTATTGTCCAGCGATAGCTTCTGTTTATTTTGTCAGATGCATCCACAAAGTCTGACAAACATGCTTTTTCTTTAACCATAAATGAGACCAAATTACATCCACTAGATTGTAATTTACTACATATGCCATCTTTTCCTGCACAGCATCATTCCATACAGCTCTAAGGCATCCCATGGATAAAAGAACCATAATTTCATTTTCTACTGATGGAAACTGGTAACGTTTGTAATTTTTGCTTTTACAAACAATGCTACAAAGAATAGCAGTGCTTTATTTTTTTCCACTATTGTTCAATTATTTCCTTACACTAAATTCCCAGAGGTAGAAATGCAATATAGGAAGATAAATACTTCAAGGCTGATGAACACATTGCCCTAAAGAAAATGTACATCAATTGACATTCCCAACAGAATCTGAGTGCTTATTCTCCCCCCATCCACTCTAACCTTGGTATTATCACTCTTCTCAAACTCAGGCTTAGGGAACAAAATGTAGCACTTTCTTTTGGCATTTAAAAAAATTACTAACCGATTGGACATTTTCTTTCATGTGCTCTTTGGTCCTTTACAGTAACTTAAGAAATCACTTTATATTATCTGATATCTATCTATAAACGAAACAGCCACAGTAAATTATATTGATTTCTTAAAATCATAGGTCCTGCTTTAGTGGAGAATTAAAACAGTAAGAAGAAAAACATGCCTTGCATTTTAACAGCTCTGATACTGTTGCTGGAATTTTACTTTTAGTTTATTCCAAATAAGGGAGAACCACCATTTTCTCTATGCTGTATTAACATAAATATGTACCTGAACATTTTTGCTAGAGCATAGAAGTCATTGTAGCACAAGCCCACACCCAAATTTTCAGCACAGTATAAGCATTTTAATAAACATTTCATTATAATACATTTTTATCTCTAACAGCTCCACAGAACAGGCCACTAAAATAATACTGGAGGCAAGTTCTTGTTTCATCAAAATGTCAACATCTGTAATGTCTGAAACATTAAAAATTATGAGTACAGTCTTTCTCAGAGTTTCCATTTTTATTTTTTTCCAGAGTTTTCAGTTTTAAAGAAGCACCCATTATGAACAATTGTGACTGATTTCCTTTGGAGCAAGAACATTTACTTTTTTTTTTAACAGTTAAGAACAAATGACCTGCAAGTGAATTCAAGATAATGAGCAGTGACTGTAGCATTCCATCAAAGCATTTTTGTTTCAGTGTTTAAAAATGATATTCAGAATACATATTCCATAAGGCAGTGAATTTACATGGGCTTTCTCCACTTTTTTTTTTTTAAACCCGGTTTTGTTTAAAAATGCACACAAATGTGTAAAATGCTTCCATGTTTCTAATAACTATTAAAGAAACCAGCATAATTACAGTTTGAAACATAAGATCAATTTTTTTGGATACACTGATATTTATGATTAAGAGATCACATAATAGAGGTGAGGGCAAGAAAAGGTTTACTTCATCAAGTGTCACTAGAATAATTCTGTCTTAACATTATTACTTTCTGTTTGGATAAAGTATTACTTAATCAGCCTGACCTTGCGATCAAGGCCTGGTGGAATGTATAGAGTAACACTATA
The DNA here is from genome assembly GCF_003254725.2 of Canis lupus dingo. Lineage (NCBI taxonomy): Eukaryota > Metazoa > Chordata > Mammalia > Carnivora > Canidae > Canis > Canis lupus. The sequence continues at coordinate 88,729,594 of NC_064243.1, forward strand.
GCTTAAAAGACAGGATGAAAATCCAGTAAAAGAAATGTTTTTATATTCTTTTTAAAAGATTTATTTATTTATTCATGAGAGATATAGAGAAAGAGAGAGAGAGACAGGCAGAGACAAGCAGAGGGAGAAGCAGGCTCCTCGCAGGGACTCAATACTGAATCCCGGGATCACGACCCGAGCCTAAGGTAGACACTCAACCGCAGAGCCACCCAAGTGTCCCTATTTTTATATTCCTAAAGCATTCAGTAAAATATCTTAAAATATTTCTAAAGTCCTGCAACAGTACTGTGATAAGAGTATGTTTATTCTGATACAAATACTACAACTTTAAGACACAAGTGTTATCCTACCTATTCATTCATTATACCAGAGGTTCCCAAACATCATGGATTTCACAATTTAGGGGAAGAGATGACCAGAACAATGAATTAGGGGACTATGAGGACACTAAGAAATGGAAAGCCATTCTACACATCATTAGTAGCACTGTAAATTCAGCTTCCGTGGACGATGGGCTCAAATGAATACATATTCCCAGAAATAACCCACCACCTAATTCCTGCATGAAATGAGAAAATGACCATTATGAAGACTGTCTATTGTTGAGATTAAGTACACCCCCAAATCTCATCAAAGAGCAGCCAACCTTAAAGAGAATCAAGAGAACTGGAAAACTATGACATCTTCTACAAGTAGACTGAAGCAAAGGTAAAGACAAAAAAAAAAAAAAAAAAGCAAGGGGATGAGTGTGTCCACAAAAGGGGATATGTACCAAAGGATAGAAAAGATAAGTGTCTCCAGCATCTCCAGAGAAGATGGTGCCCTGAACCAAATGCTCTGAGAATCCTTATCTGTACAACAGACATATAGTTTGTGACCAAGACGGATCCAATGGGTTGGCATCATCTGCTGAAACCAGCCTTTTCAGTCATTCATCTCCATTTGTTCTGACTCTCATCCTCACTTACAGACCATGTAAGTGTGATGTTAACCCAGGAGCTCAAGCAAGTTTACCAATTCATGGGAAGAAAATATAGCACTTCACTGACATACTCATCACAGCATGCCAAGTGTTTTCCATCCATTCTGCCAGTAAATTGATAAGGTGGCCTTTTTCATCATATCTGATGATTTTGGGTGGTATGAATCAATTCACCAGGGTCTAATTAGCCTTATAGAATGACAACACTGAGTTTATGAATCTACAAAGCTGTGAATCATGTTTACTTTAAAAAAAAAAAACCTTTAATAATTTCCCCATGCCAGCACTATGATATTGAAATTGCTTAGCCCTGCAGACCTTGCCTACTTTTTTAACCTCATGTGACATGATTGTCATCACCTTCATCAACAGTTGACATCTGTTAAGTGCTTTTTTTTCTATGGAAGCCCCTTCCTAATAAGCATTTCACTTACGGTGTATTTCATTTAACATGCACAAAACCCCCAAAGGTGGCTAACATTATATTCTTCGTTTTACTAAATGAGGAACTAACTAAAGGCACAGAAAGGCTAAATGCTTTGCCTCATCATGTTGCTACATGAATCTCACACTTTAGTCATACTGAAATATTTGCAGGTCTTGCAAATGCCATATGCTTCTGCACACCACTGATGTGGCCCAGAAACTGTCCAGCTTTTTCTTATCTGACCACCTCCTAGTCATTCTTCAAGACTCAGTTGAGGTAGGACCTCCTCTGCAAAACCTTTCCAAATACCCTAACTTTTCCAGAAAAAGTCAGATACTACCATGTAGATGCCCCCATACATGTAATGTTGAAAATTGAGAGTCTCAATGTAAATCTGTTCCTCACTAGGCTATGGACTCCCTCACTGACAATGTCCTTCATGGGCAATGTCAAGGTCATTTCAGAAGGCCTCCAAGTCTTTCACTGCACAACTCCAGGGGGTGCCATTCACGGAGACTACAGAGTGACACAAATGGGGAATCTTGCAACTGTACAGTATGGCAGCTCCAAGGACAGTAATTCCACTGCCTTCCAAAAAATAAGGCACAGAGGATGCACTCATAAGCATTTCTGAGTGAGTGGCCCAGACAGAGGTTATAATACATATGAAATGGAGCTTAACCACTGAGATCTCCCAACAGGTTATTACCCTCCAAACCAACATTTCAGAGGGCAAAATCTAAATAACACTGTCGACCTAAAGATAAGTGCTACTTTTGTTACTCAGTACTAGGACACTCAAAAATCTCTACCTTACCTTCTCTATATCAGCTTCTCATCCATTTTTTCTAAATGCTAATGGTGAATTCAGAAGATTTCCTTCGGAGCCTTTGATAATAGCATAATTCATCTGGAAATGAATGTAACATTTTCACCAGAGATGCAAATAATTATAGTGAGAGGCAGATATAAAGATCTACCCAAAAGAATGGACTGAAATGCAAATTAATACAGTCCAATTTTTTTCTTTCTTAATGAGCACGTTCACAGGGACATTATGATTCTGTATTTAGGAGAACATCATCGCACAACTTTTGACCACCTGCTCAGCAGAGAGAAAATCTGCATGCTGAACTCTGGCAAACATTTATGGCTCTTCTGTTGAAAGGTAAAGAGGAGAAAATAAACTTAGGTAATGCATCCCTATTCTCTTGAGAAGGACAGAGCCTCTCTCATTCCATGGCTGGGAACATGGTCCCAAATAAGAGAAACTTCAACACCTAATTAGCTTTTACAAACAGGTGGAGATTGAGGTAGGCTTCACTGAAGAGAAATATTTTAGTCATTTGAGGTCACTGCTTAGCCTGAATTCTTCCAGTTGATTCCTGCCTTCTGTTATCTGACTGTTCCCTATCTCAGACAAGGAAAAGGGAGCAGAGAAACAAAAATGACTAGCTCTAAAAGTACTAGCAAAAACTATGAAATGTCAGGGATTGGCAACGTGGTAGGCAGAAAAATGGTCCCTCCAAAATGGTCACGTCCTAATCCCCAGAATCTGTGACTATGTTGTGACCATACGGGTGTCACAGGATGAGGGGATTAAGGATGCAGGTGAAATTAAGGTTGCTAATCAGTTGACCTTAAAGTAGGATTATCTTGCATTATCTGGTGGGCCCAATGTAATCGGAGGGGTCCTGCAAATGCAAAAGGGAGGCAGGAAAGCTCATGTCTGAATGACAGGATGGGAGAAAGACTCTGCTAGCTATTGCTGGCTTTGAAGATGGAAAGAGGCCATCAGCCAAGGAATGCTGCTGGCCTCTTGAATCTCAAAGAGGCAAAATGACAGATTCTCCCCCAGAGCCTCCAGAAAAAAAAAGTAGCCCTGCTGACACTTCCATGTTAGCCTCCTGAGCCCAATTTTAGGCTTCTGGCTCTCGGAACTATAAAGATAAATTTGTATTGTTTTAAACCACTAAATCTGTGGGAATTTGTTAAGCAGCAATAGGAAATAAATATAGGCAATTTCATGAAAAAGAGATATATTAGTTCTATAATTTCTACAGCATGTGAACATTTATTCCCCCAAAGGAGAGCCAAGAGCTCCTGTGGATACCATATCTGATGTGGCTATTCCCTTCTCTATCCTCATACCTAAGCTATGTATCATGAAACATAACACTTAACAGCTATTTATTTTACAGAAATGGTCTGAAACACCTTCAAACTGGTGTGGCATTTTGAGGCTTTCTACATCCAAGATTCATAATATTTAATGAGCATCAAAGGGAACTCTGTGAAGAACATATGGTCCATTCCCTACAACTAATTTATAAATGAAGATTTCGAGGCCAACAGTACTATATTCCAGGTCACACAGCTAATCACAGAGCCAACAGGAGTCTTCTCTTTCTCAAGCCAGTTCTCTTCCAATTCCCTATGCTACTAATAACTAGGATTAAATGCTACGCATAAAACTAAAATGGCTCTTGAAATATATATATAATGGAGGTGAATTTTTAATTGTATTTAATTTTAACTTAAAAAGGTATTAAAACTCTGCTTGTTTCTGACACAGGGAAACTTCTACATATGTTTGGAACATCTGGGAATGTGAGTCTACTTTTTCAACTGAAAGCTTATGAAATCTAAATCAAGACCCAGTATTTCTGATGAAAATCCAGTGTCTGAATAAGTGTAAAATACACATAGATTTAGAAGATTTAGCCTGAAGAAAAAATATAAAATGTATCATTAAATTTTCATGGGACTGTTGAAATATTTTTGATAGAGTAGGTAAAATGTGACTACTATAAAATTTAAAATGACGTAAGTGCCTCTCACTGTATTTCTAGCAGACAGTGCTGTTCTAAAGGAATAGATTGAGACTTGTGTATTTCAACCTGAAATTCTAGAAAATGGAAACACAGGCAAAAAATATATCCCTTGACATAAAGAAATTATAGAGGGAACGTGTGGCAGAAGTCTCTATGTATACATCATCAGAATCTCCAAACTTTATAAAAATATCCAAGATAAAAGAAAATTTTTTCTAATTTTATTTTTAATTATTGGAATACTAAGATGACTGGAAAAAAACAATGTTATAAAATTACTTTCTTAAAACTTCCCTTGTTTGTTGGTTGGCTCTTAATTTACAGATGACCTTGTGAAACCACCATAAAGTAAGAACAAATACGTAGACTGCAGAGCAGCCATTATACATTTTTAGAAATCTATTTCTTACACAAATGTGTCACGCTGACAAAATGAGAATACCAGCAATTCACAAATTCTTCGCATTAAATTTCTAATTCAGGCTCTCCCACCACCCCCTTTTTTTGGCTTTGGTAATGGATCAGCTATAAGTTTTTAGAACTAATATTATACCACAGCGGGAGATATGCTGATCTGTCAAACAGGGTTCTTAAAAAATATTTATGTACAATATCACGTGGCCAAAGTCCCTTAAAAAAAAATCCCTGCAATCTGGCCTTAAGATTCAGACACCTCTGTCTCCAAGCTATTCTTTCTGCACAACAGGGGAGAGTCTACACTGGTAATATCGCCATGTGTGTCAGATGCCTGATCAAAGGTGTCCAAGCAAAATCTACACCGTGGCTCAGAAAAAAAGGAGTATTTTGTTCAGGTGACCCTAAGCCTCCCAGAGGTCATGCAGGATAATCTCAGCTTTGCTTCTCAGGCTCTCTGAGGACACCTGGCTCAGTCATTGTCTCAGGATGGTGGTGGACTGTGCAGAGGTCATGCCCTGGGATGACTCCTCAGGACGCTGGCCATCTGTAAGGCTGCACGGATCATTACTCCCTCCAGATTCCCACAGCCCAACCATCCTGTTTGTTTACTCATTTATTTTATTTATTTTTTTTTTTAATTTTTATTTATTTATAATAGTCACAGAGAGAAAGAGAGAGAGAGAGAGAGAGAGAGAGGCAGAGACATAGGCAGAGGGAGAAGCAGGCTCCATGCACCGGGAGCCCAACGTGGGATTCGATCCCGGGTCTCCAGGATCGCGCCCTGGGCCAAAGGCAGGCACCAAACCGCTGCGCCACCCAGGGATCCCTACTCATTTATTTTAAAATTTTATTTATTTATTTATTCATGAGAGACACAGAGAAAGGCAGAGACAGAGGCAGAGGGAGAAGCAGGCTCCCTGTGGGGAGCCCGATGTGGGACTCGAACTCGGGATCCAGGGATCACACCCTGAGAGGAAGGCAGTTGCGCAACCACTGAGCCACCCAGGTGCCCCTTGTTTTCTTGATTAAATGCTCTACATGGAAAAACAAGCAAGGAAAAACACATGTGATTACAACCTCTAGATGAAAGGACCTGTATTTACAGTATGATAGCAATTACACAGACGAAGGAAAAACTATTGTAAATGCCAACAATGCTTATCTCTCTTAGTAGGATTAAATTCCTTACGCTTTTCAATATTTTTCACATTTTTCAGGGAGAAACTTGAATTACTTATACAGGCCACTTTTCCTTTTTTGTGTTTTTGTGTGTTTAAAAATAAAAGGGGTCCATATTACTAAGGTACTTGAATATATTTTGAATTAGCATGCTCCTTTGACATCAGCATATAGTACATTTTGCAAACTGCTGGTGACATCATTAAACAGATGTATACTCCCAAAAGTGCTTTCAAAAATCCCACTACAAATCCAAAAAATAAGATCCATATGAAAACCAAAAATAGTATCTTTAGAAAAGCAGTCTCTAAAGACACCATAAAACTAACATTTGTGTTTTTTTTAATTTGTTTCTTTGAAGTAGGAGTGAAACTCATCTGTTGAATGACACTGTGCTTATAAGGTCTTAATAATCCTGCATAAAAAAATGAAGGCTTTATGTTACATGAATTTTTGACCTGCCTTTTTTTTTTTAATTTCATTTATTTATTCATAAGACACACAGGGAGGCAGAGACACAGGCAGAGGGAGAAGCAGGCTCCCTGTAGGGAGCCTGATGTGGGATTCGATTCCAGGACCCCGGGATCACACCCTGAGCCAAAGGCAGATGCTTAACCACTGAGCTACCCAGGAGCCCTTGACCTGCCCTTCTAATTTGAGTAGAAGATACTCCAAATTATGTCTTACAGATTTTTAACAGTTCAGAAGTGCATAGAGTACAAGTACAAATCACTTAGAATCTAAAATAAAAGGTATTTACATATAAGACTGATATGTCGCCATTTAGTCACAGAACTCCAGGGAAATATAGTTACCATTTCCAGAGTTTAACTGTTATACATTGAGAAGGCCACACACCAATAACTTATTAACTGTACCTTATTTGGAGAATAAAGAGCCCAGAATTGCCAAGGTACTGTATGTAGGAGGAAAACCACAAATCATGTGTGATGGCAAAACACTAGTGATACTCCCTTTCAAGTCAGAAACTAGACAAGCATGCCTATCGCCTCTGTTATCTAAATATTTTTCTACAAGTATCAGCCAAAGTAGTACAAAATTATAAATAATGGAAACTAGAACATACAATTAACATTATTTGGAAATAAGATAATCAACCCACTTAAATCCAGTAGTATCACCAGAAGAAAAAAATCACAGCCAAAACATAAAAAAATCAATAGTTTCCTTAATTTGTAGAAATAACCAGCTAGAAATATAATGGGAGCAAAATTCACATTTATAAAGGAAAAAAAGATACCAAACAAACAGGAAGACATTTAAAAAGAAGTATAGAGAACCAGCTAAAGAAACCCATGTAACTTTACTGTGGGAAACAAATGAAGAATTATGGAAGATCACAATTTCCCCAAATTAATTCAGAGATGTAATCCAGAGGTGCCTGAGTGGCTCAGTAGTTGAGCATCTGCCTTCAGTTTGGGTCGTAATCCCAGGGTCCTGGGATCTAGTTCTGCATCTGGCTCCCCATAGGGAGCCTGCTTCTCCCTCTGCCTGTGTCTCTGGCTCTCTCTGGCTCTCAAGGATAAATAAAATCTTTTTAAAAATGTAATTCAGTTACAATTACTACTTCATTGGAAGTTTTCTTTCTGGTAAGATTACTCTAAATTTCCTTTAGAAGACTGTCAAGAATACTCAGTAAATTGGGAGCAAAGAGGATGAGAAACTAGAAATTGCACTACTAGATATATTGCCAGAATGTGTTCTAAAGCTACAGGAACTAAAACTTGTTCTGTTTTTAGCAGTAAAGTGTTTAAGGTTAGTCTAGAATTCAGCACATAATTAATACATTTCAAACAAACACAAACAAGATGAATTATTAAAATCAGGTTGGTCAACTGGCTACTCATTTTGCAAAGGATAAAGTTTGGTCCCCATCTCTCACCTGACCCAGAAATAAATTTCAGATGCAGTAAAATTTAAGTGCGAAAAACGAAACCACCAAAGTACTAGAAGAAAATTACAGTAATATTTATATAATAATGGGGTGGAAAAGACCTGTCTAAGCATGACAGAAGCCAAACTCCCACAGAAAAATGTTAATCAAATTGACAGCATAAAATGTAAATCTTTGAGTCAAGTAAAGCTACTAAAGACCAAACCAAAAGGCAAATTATTTGCAACATATGGCAGAAAGGGAGTTTACAATCTTAACCGATAAAGAGTTCTAGAGAATTAAAAATTCTGCTTTCAAAAACAGGCAAGTGACATAAGACAATTTGGGGGGAAAAATCACACAAATGGCCAAAAATATTCAAACATACCTAAAATCAAATATATGCACATGAATACATGATACATTGTTTCTGATACCAATGTGCCAATAATTTTATAAAGTGAAAATGTCAAATGTTTTCAAATAAGCAGGGAACTAGCCAATCCCACTGCTGGTCTAAATCTAGGTAAATATTAGTTTCCCAGAGAAAAATTTGGCCATGTACATTAAAAAACACTATCATTTCATGAGCCCCCGCTGATCCAGTAATTGCATTTCCAGGAATTTATCCCACAGAAATGACCGGAGATGTTTAAAGCATATTTATAGTACTTATAACAGTTAATGATTAAAATACGTTTCTAAAACTAGTAATCTGTACATATGCTAGGTTTATTAAAAATGTTACAGAAAACTAGTTAGTGACAGAAGTATATACATGCCATCTCAAGTTTTTAAAAAAAAATATTTTAACTTCTATTTTATATATTTATAAATATTTTATATTTACATAAATATTTCTATTTTAGAGATCTTTATAAATTTTTAGATATTTATATAACATATAACATATATTATATATGTAACATATATATAAATATTTTTAAGTAAACTCTAAACCCAACATGTGGATTGAACTCACAATCCCAAGATCAAGTCCCATACTCCATCAACTAAGCCAGCCTGGTGCCACCCATCTTGTTTTTAAGAAGTAGATTCTAAAGCAGTTTGTTCCTTATGACTCTTTAAGAAGATGTGCAAGTGAACGCAAATGAGAAGACTGAAGGATATATACCAAAATTATTAAAATTAGTTATTCTGAATTGTGAGACTGATTTTTACCTTATGTACATTTTCTAAATTTTCTACATAAGTGATGTATTCCTTTTCTACTAATAAGTTTATAGTTTTTAGGCAAAGCAGATTTATGGCCGATTTTCCTGGGAGAAGACTTAATGAAGAGATAAGAGGAACCAGCAGATTGGAAGTTTCATTATGGCATTACATTAACCATTATGCTCAGACGCTGGATTTTATTTTTATTGAATCTTTACTGCCTATATTTTCTCCTGCTGCCTGCTCTCCTTGGGTAGTTTCTGTTTTTTAAAAATTGTTTTTTTTTTTCCTTTGTTTTCACTACAACAAAATAAAACAAAACCAAAAAACCTACCTTGTTTACTTTGGACACCATTGGTATCCTCATTTTTATGGTCCCTTGCTCAAGATCCTGCTTCTTACAATGCCCCTTTCAAACCTTCTAGTGTCAACCAATCATACTTTGTTATACTGAGAACCTAAAGGATAGTAGAATCAGAATCCTTGTCCAAACTCCAGATCTGACCCTTTCCCACTCTTTCCATGGCCATATTCATTCCTTCTGTATCCTTTCTCAACCATGGTCATAAAAACAGTAGGAGGAGTAGTTCGGATTTATACCCAGAACCTGCAATACCCCCTCACCTTTAAACCAGCTCAGAACCAACTCACCAGTTGATCACTGAGTAAGCAGGGGGAATCAAAAAGAGCCTCAGAAGGACACCTAGTCCAATCTCTGGCCCCTACACAAAGTACTACTCCTCCCAATTGATAGGTGAGCTAGCAGAAACTCCGAGAGCCAGCTGAAACACATGGTGAAACAGTAGCAAAAAAAGAGGAAGGGAACATGGGTTTTATGGTCCTAGAAAGAGGATTTTCTACAAACATCAGGTTGCCAGAATCTTGAGAGAGAGAGAGGAGAAAAAAAGGAAACCAAATCATATCCCAATGGCAATGATAGAATGAATTACCTACAGATGTTTTCATAAATATGAAGTTGAGACACTACACCCAGGAGCAGAGGGATTGCAAATCGGTGCTGCAACTTTGGAAAACAGTATGGAAGTTCTTCAAAATATTAAAAATAATTGCAGTAAGATTTAGTAATTCAACCTCTGGGAATATACCTGAAGGAAATGAAAACAGTATGTCCAAGAGGCATCTGCACCCCATGTTCACAGCAACATTATTTACAACAGCCAAGTGTGGAAACAATCTAAGTGTCCATCAACGAATCAGTGGACAAAGATGCAGTACATACACACACACACACACACACACAGAGTTCCATTCTGCCATAAAAAGAAGAAATTCTGCCATTTAAGATAATACAGGTGGACCTTGAGGCATTATACTAAGTGCAATAAGTCAAATACTGTATGATCTCATTTATATGTGGAATCTAGAAAGAGAAAAACCAAAATCACAGAAAAAGAGATCTGATCTGTGTTTACCAGAGGTGGGATGTGGGGGAAGGAGAACTGGATGCAGGTGGTCCAATGGTACACACACTTCTTGATACAAGATAAATACTGGGGAGGTAATGCAACACGTGATGACTATAGCTAACACTGCCAAATGGTATATTTGAAAGTTGTTAAGAGAGTATTTACTAAGTAAATACTAAATATTTACTAAGTATTACAAGAAAAAGACCATTTCTTTTTGGAAAAGCCAATTTTTTTCTTTTGTCTGTATCTGTATGAGATGATGAATATTAACCAAACTTATTGCTGTAATCATTTCACGATATACATAAGTTAAATAATTACACTGCACACCTTAAACTTGTACAAGCTGCTGTATGTCAACTGGATCTCAATAAGACTAGGGAAGAAAAACACAATACCCTGGTCTGGCCACTAACTATATGAGTGACCCAACCTCCCTGGGTCCAGGTTACTCAACTTAGAGCAAGCTGAACTTCAAGATCACTATGATGGCACAGCTCAACTCCACTTCCACTAACACGTTACATTCTCAAGTTGCAGCAACACAGAAAAAAAAAATCATACATTCAATTCAATCCCCATTTATTGAGCAGCTACTACGGGTGAGATACTATGATGGATACTGTGGGGATGCAGCTTTGGCTTCTAGCTATATAACCAGTACAGCAGGACTGAATTTTATAAACAAGCAAACAGGCACCACACATTGCATATCTGAAACATTAAACTTTTAATACATTTATAAAGCTAAAGAGAAGTTAGTCCATATGAACTGCCCTATTTTTTTATTATTTAAAGATTTCATTTTTTTTGAGAGAGAGAGAGCGCACAAGAGAGGGATAGTGGAAGAGAATCCTCAGGCAGACTCCCAGCTGAGCTCAGAGCCAGACGTGGGGCTTGATCCCACAACCCTGAGATCATGACTGGAGCTGAAACCAAAAATGGGATGCTTAACTAACTGAGCCACCTGGGTGCCACCTAGGCCCTATTCTTTTGCAACTGTTTTCAAGAGTAGACAAGGAGATGGGGGATCTGGGCTTCAGTTCTTGCACGGTCAGAAATGCATTTTTATTAATTTTTAAAATATTTTATTTATTTAGCTATTGAGAGAGAGAGAGCACATGAGTGGGGAGGGAGCAGAGGGAGAGAGAGAGGCAATCTCAAGCAGACTCTGCACTGAGCACAGAGACCCATTCAGGGCTTGATCCCATAACCTTGAGATCACAACCTGAGTGGAATCAAGAGTTAGATGCTCAACTGACTGAACCACCCAGGCGTCCCCCAGAAATTCATTTTTTAAAAAACTGATTAAGGTGAAATTTACATAACATAAAACCAATCATTTTAAAGCGAATAATTCAGTGGCACTTAGTACCTTCACAGTGTGGTGGTCACCACCTCCATGACCTCTAGGGTTTTTTTTTTTTTTTTTTTTGGCAGTGCAGCAGTGCATCCCAGGTATGTTCTATTCCTGGTCCTTATTATTTCCCAAACCTTTGAGTCCCTGAGGACCACCGAAGTTATTCAGCATCACTGGGCAACTAGTTCTACTCCATCATCTAATAAATGCCTCTCCAAGCATCTACCAGTGAGGTGAATAGCCATACTATTACCCACAAAAGTCAATCAAAGGAACCATCCATGGTAACTAATTCATCACATTTTTAATAGCTGGACTTTTATTACCTGAATTATATACTGCCTCTACTCAATTCAATCTCCCTTTATGAAAGTTTGCACAGAGTATTCAGTATGTCCAGCTCACAGGCTCTCTACGTAGATTCACCTTTTGCAAACAGGATTTATTAAAGCAATGTTTGCACATATCTAAAGCAGACAATTACAATTACCATGAATACGTATATACTACATTAGAAATTTTCTACACTGCAATCGGAAAATTGGACTACCAGTATTTCTGAGGATTTACTATACTCCAGACACAAATCTAAGTGCTTTGATGCGTTATTTCATTTAATCTCTACAAAGGTCATAAGGAGGGTGGGGCTTGGAGACATTAAGTGACTTGCTCGAAGTCATCCACTATATACGTAGAGAGCCAGAATTAAAAAGATAATCTATTTGACGTAAGTAACAGTGCTCTGAGGTGCTAGGCACACTCTTTCCCCAAGACTGCACTGACAGTAATTATCCCTGAACCATTCCCATGAAGAATTCCCACGGCAGTTGGGATAAACCAAAGCCACAGGGCTTAACCCTCTGAGACACTCCCAGACAATACCATGGAGAAGGAGCAGAGGTTTAGGGCTCTCGAGAGACTCAGGTATTCAAATCGTACATCATAAGCAGAGATGCATTAGCAAACAATGGTTTCAATCCACAAAGGCATTTTCATCCATCCCTATGAAAATATTAAAAAGTGTTCCCACCCTATTCAAGATTGCATCTTGTCCCCAGTGCCAATCCAGCGCTCCCAACCCCCCCCCACCCTAGGCTACTTCTTTGCCTAAGTTCTTACCACTCTCCAATACGCTATACCATTTACTTACTCATCATGCATATTATTATTATTCTGGGCTAGAATGCAAGCTCATTGAGAACAGGGAATCTTTGTTTTATTCACTGCCATGCCTGCAGTGCTTAGACACACAATGGCTCAAACCACAGTTGGAGCACATTCCTCTTCCTTACAAAAGTAGATGATGGTATCTATTCAGAACGCTTTCTAACATTTCACCAAAAACTGCTAAACGCTGCTAAATATTTCACACATGTGAATAGAGACATTGACACATCTATAAGTGAATTCTGCAGCTACGTCACTGAGGAGAAAGCTGTAATTACAGAATAATAGAACGATCACTGACAGATGGAAGGGGGTTTTCTTGTTATTACAGCTCATCGAGGGGATTATATGAAGAGTTCAGTGAGTTAGCACGGCTGACAGGCAGTCCAAGCATGCAAGCCGAGCCATGATTCCTCAATTTTTAGGCACAGTGTTGGGAAGCAGTGGGGCGGAAAGGGCAGGTAACGAAAGAAGGGTGTTTAATTTCAAATACTGAGTTTCATCATACAAGGTAGGATATGGAAAAAGTTTTAAAACCCCATTATTTCTATAATGGAACTACTAAAAAGGATGTGATAAATTAGTACAGTAGAACATGGGATAATGATGGTTTTCATGTATTCAACACTTTCCTAGGTACGAGGCACTATTTTGAGGTCTTTGTGTATATTATATGGTGTGAATATCTTCGCAACCACCCTGTGATGTAGGGATTATTATTATTTCAGAGATAATGAGACTGAGGCTCAGAGGTTGTTCAATGTACTTGGGAACACAGAGCCTTGCAGTGATATTGCTGGGATCAAACCTAGGTTAGTGGTTCTCAGCAGAGCGTTATTTTGTTCCCTAGGTGGTATCTGGCAATGTCTAGAGACTTTGATTTTTTGTTATCCCAACTGGAGGGAAGGTGCTACTGGCATCTAGTTGGGTAGGCATGCTTCAAAACATCCTACAGTACAAAGGACAGCCTCCACAACAAAGAAGTATCTGGCCCAGGATGTCAACCATGATGAGGCTGAGATGTAGCTCTAGAGCTATAACTTCTAATTGCTGTATGCAAAGTTTGAGAAACACCATCTTTGACCCAAGGACAGAAGGAAGGATACCTAAGTACAACATGCCAGTTAAATATAGCTATAAGTAAGCTGATAAAAGAAGTACATTTTTTAAAGATTTTATTTATTTATTTTTGAGAGACAAAGAGAGACAGAGAGAGACAGGCAGAGACATAGGCAGAGGGGGAATCAGGCTCCATGCAGGGAGCCCGACATGGGACTCGATCCCAGCTCTCCAGGATCATGCCCTGGGCGAAGGCAGGCACCAAACCGCTGAGCCACCCAGGGATCCCCAAGAAGTACATTCGTTTCCTGAGAATACTGCAACACATCACAGCACATTTGGTGGGGTCAAACTACACAAATGTATTCCTTCATACCTCTGGACTCCAGAAATCCAAAACCAGTAATACTGTGCTGAAATCAAAGTGTCAGCTGGGCCATACTCCCTCCGAGGGGTAGAGCTCTATAGGAGAATCCATCCCTTGCTTCTTTCAGTTTCTGGTTACTTCCAGCACTGACACTCCTTGGCTGGTGGCCGCATCATTTCACTCTCTACTTCCATCTTCACATGACCTTTTCCTCTTTGTGTCTATGTACCATCTGTGCTGTGTCTCTATGTGTAATCTCCCCTGCCTCTCATATTAGGAACATTGTGATGCTATGTAGGGCCCATATGGATAGCCCAGGAGAATCTGCTTGTCTCAAAATCCTTCAATGAGTCACCTCTGCAAAGACTCTTTTATTCAAATAAGGTAACACAGGTTCCAAGGATTAGGACATGGATATTTTTGGAGAGCGATTTTTCAGCTCACCACAAGCAGATAACATCACTTCCATGTACCCAAGAGGGAATTTCAAGTCATGTGCCCAAGGACAAATGGCTAACAAGTGGTGGAGGCAGGATCTGAACCCAGCTGTGTTCACCTAGAAGCCCATTCTCTTTGTATCACGTCACCTACAAAAGCTGAAGAACAGGTCTTAAACCAGCAGGTCCCAACCTCTGAGTCGGGACCAATGTGAGGAAACTAAAAATCCGCATGTGTTTTAAGCAGTGCCAGAAGTTTCTGGAAAGCACAAATTTCCATGCTGTGAGAGTCTTGTGAATATTTGCATCCATTTATTTTCTTGACATAATCTCATGAAC
The DNA here is from genome assembly GCF_003254725.2 of Canis lupus dingo. Taxonomy (NCBI): domain Eukaryota; kingdom Metazoa; phylum Chordata; class Mammalia; order Carnivora; family Canidae; genus Canis; species Canis lupus. The sequence continues at coordinate 88,744,662 of NC_064243.1, forward strand.
ATTTCTTGTCCCCAAGGAGGTATCTTATTATCTGAAGAATTACTTATAGCCCTTGAATAAAATGGCCTATGTAACATAATATAGAAGTAATATGCAACAGATTACAGCTTTAACTGCACACAAATTTTTCGGATTTGTACATTATGGACCAAAGTTCCAAGCGTACTGAGAAAGGAAGGTATTGCCAAGGAAGAGAAGGATATGGTAGGTCTATGGGTGGGGTCAGGGCCAGACTTTTCAAAACCCCAGGAATTTCTGACATTAAAAATACTGAGTATGCAGCCATAAAAAGAAAGGAAGTACTGACACCTGCTACCACATGGATAAGCCTTGACAACATAAGCTAAGCAAAAGAAGCCTGACACCGAAGGACACATATTGTGTGATTCCATTTCTATGAAATATCCAGAGCAGTTAAATCCATAGAAACAAAAAGCAGATTAGTTGCCTAGGGCTACGGGGAGTAGGTACCAGGGAGTGAGTATTTAGTGACAGGTGGTTTCATTTTGGGGAGATGGAAATGCTTCCGAACTAGATGGTGGTGGTTGCCTCTCTTTTTTCACTTTGAAACGGTGAATCTGAAGTCATGTGAATTTCACTTCAATAAAAATAAGAATAAATAAATGGAGGCCTCCATGCTAAGCAAACTCCAGAGTGGACAACCCACTGTTTGACAATGTAATAATATTAAATCATATTCTGGTTTGCACCCTAGAGTAGTAGTTACCTGGCCGAGAAACCAGGATTTATTTTTATTTATTATTTTTTTAATTTCAAGAATTTTTTATTTTATTTCATTTTAGGATTTATTTCATTCAACCCTGGTTCTACTCCTCTACTTGTTGGACTTTGACAAAGGAGGCTTCAAGAACTGGAATCTAAGCATGCCAAATTCCCTTTATAATTTTTGTTATTCAACTACGAAATACTTGCTGTTAAAAAAAAAAAAGAAGTTACCATCAGGCCAACATTTACAGTCAAGTGATACCCTGAGTGAAAATGTCAGGGATCCCTGGGTGGCTCAGCAGTTTAGCGTCTGCCTTCGGCCCAGGCCTGATCCTGGAGTCCCGGAATCGAGTTCCACATCGGCCTCCCTGCACAGAGTCTGCTTCTCCCTCTGCCTATGTCTCTGCCTCTCTCTCTGTGTCTCTCATGAATAAATAAAAACAAATATTAAAAAAAAAAAAAAACTTCATCTCCCACTCTCCTAAAATAAGGAGCCAGTTGCATTTTCCTATAAAAGAGCCCAATGAGCTAATAAAACCAAAGTGCTCAGTTAACTCTGGAGCACGTTTCAAATGTGAGGCATCACTCTTAATATAAAGTGATAACCATCAGGAAGCCAGCATAAAGTGCTCCATTGCACGGTGTACTGTGAAGACACAGCAATAATCGATAACCAATGAGAGTAGTGGTCTATTACTGTATAATCAACACATGGTAATTACATAACCAACTGTCAACAGCTGCAGTTTCAATTTGATAATAACTAGATAGGACACACCAGAAGAATGTGCACACAAGAGATAAGGTTCTCCCCTCCTGAAGCAAGTCTCTGTGTATGTCGGGGAGGCTGGACTGCCCCGATGGGTCTTGCAGGGAGTAAATAACGCTTGTCAAAGGAAGAATGTTAGGTTCCTGGGACTTGGGGCTGGGGTAAGGACACTCTGTCAAGTAACGGGGGCAAAAAGGAGAGCTAAGGCAACTGCTGAGCCTAGTTCAAGCCCAACACCTTCCTTCAAAACCCAGCCTCTACTTCTCCCCTGGGAAGGAAGATCTTCTCATTGGGGCTGAAATTCCAGCTGTGTAGGCCAAGGACTGCAATGGACTGCTTGCTTAGCTGCTGCATCTGCAAGAAAAATGCTCTTGCTCTGCACCATGCAAGATGGGTTCTGGGCTTTTCATTACAAACCAAGGCGGAGCTGCTGTGGCCTCTACACAATTCGGAAGCGGCGCATCAGGCCAGAGTCCTGCTCTGAGGCCAGAGAACAGCTGTGACAACAGGGACAGCAGGGGAGACCGAAGAGGACAAGCTTGCCCTGGCAGCACTGAGCTCTGGGCCATGCTTGCCATTAACTCCTTCAGGGAGCCCACACCTAACTACTTCCCCTTGCATGCTTATCTGTAAAATGGGGTGATGGTCCCACTGTGCTGATCTCAAAAACAAAGATCATGCTGGAAGATGGTGAGGATGAATGAAAGTGAAGGGGATGGGTAATGATGACCAGAAAAGTATACAGTGGAAGTGAAGGCTCCTATCCACACTGCCTAAACTGTGCTGAGCGTCCCATGCAACCATGCCCCCAGACGCTGAGAGTTAACATGAAAGAAGAGACATGTTTGGGAAATCAGAGCTTAAACAAAGCTGATTTTTTTTAGGGTTCATTTATTCATGAGAGACACAGAAAGAGGCAGAGACGCTGACAGAGGGAGAAGCAGGTTCCCTCCAGGGAGCCTGATGTGGGACTTGATCCCAGGACCCTGGGATCATGCCCTGAGCTAAAGGCAGATGCTCAACCACTGAGCCACCCAGGTGTCCCCAAAGCTGACTTTTTAATTCATGCCTTTATTCATTTATTCAACAAACACTGGGAGGGTATGAATAAGGTATGCATTGCTGAATATAGCAGACATGGACTTTTCCGCCATGGGGCTTACAACTGAATGGGACAGAAAGATACTTAATAGTTTGTCTGATTTGTATTTTGAAAAGATATCTTCTTTAATATGTGCTATGAAGGAAATAAAGAGGAGAGGATGCAGTGGCAGAGACTTAAGGGGTAATCTACTTTGATGGGGAAGAGGTAAGAAAGGGCAGCAACATTTAAGAATCCCGAAGGCTCAGGGGGAGCCAACATGGCAAAGAAGCCACAAGGAGCTGGCAGCGAGCTTCCAGCAGGGAGAGATGGTGTGAGCACAGGCCCTGCAGCAGGAAGGTCAGGTGAGGAAGAGGTGAGAGCAAAGCGGGCAGGAGGCCTGGAAGCCTTTTTTATGCCGTGTAGCTTGTGAACCTCCCAGAGGATAAGCATTGCTTCCCAAAAAAGTATTCTAGGATGTTAATATGGACGTTGTCAACTAAGCCACTAAGATAAGATTAGATATCTGATTCCAAGATGAAGTGCCAGGCCTAGATACAGTTCCTCAAGAACATAGCTCAAAACCAAGTGCACTGATCTTGACCTCACTCACAGTGAGAATGCAAATGTATGAGGCTTCTGGTGGCTAAAAGGAGGGATGATTAAACCAAGTCATCTGCAGTCTGGCCCTAGAAGGGAGGATTAGGGAAGAGGTGGGAGTCCCTGCCTTCCCCTCTCCAGCCCAGTGAGGAGTTTCAGGGGGAACTAGATGGAGAGCTGGAGATTCCTATGATATGGGAGACACCACCTTGCTGGTGTCTGCCTGAGAAATCTAAAGCTGGAGGTGGCTGGCTGAATGCTGAGGGACAAGCCAGAGTATGCAACACCTACACTGGGATTACCTGCAATTCCCCCAAGTTTGTGGAGACAAAGGTTGCCATGGCCCAGACATGGATCATGCCAAGAGCATATATATGGGGCTCTATCTGGCTCTGCCAACCAAGGGCCAAGTGGACAGCAGTGGAACCCAGCAGACAGGAGAACAAATGGACCAGTGAGCTTTCCAGAGACTAAGAAAGGAGTAGCAACAAGACTAGAGAAAGAGTGTACAGTAGCCAAACCAAGGTGACTGCAGGTAAGAGGGCCCCAGAGACAGGGTGAGCAGATCTCTCTGAAGAACCCATGAAAGGGCTCCCTAAGAGCAAGATCCAATTCTAAAAACCCACAACACAAAAACAGCTCTACTTTGATCCTGCCTGCCAATAAAAATGTTCCTAGGCTCCATCCTGTCCTTCCCACCCCTCCTTAACCCAGAAGCAACAGCTACTGAGCAAGCAAGAGAGAGGATGTCCAGCCATAGACCCTCCTCCCTGTAAGAGCCTGGGGGGGGGGGGCAGTTATAAATGTAAATGAAGTTGGGAACTTCAAATATTACATGGTACTAGACATTTTAAGTATTTGGCAAATTAAAATGAGACTCTTTGTAATATAAGAGCAATCAGAAGAGTAACATGATAGGTTTTCATCCAGAAACAAGGAAAATGCCTTCTGGCCAAATAACTCTTCATGGGAGAGTAGGTGATGAGCTCAGGTTGTGTTCTGATAGCATCCTAGAAAGTCTATTTGTCTGAAGCAGATGACACATAAAACTTCCTCATGGTAGCACATTTCATGGAAAATACAGTAAAAATGAGGTCCATCATGCCTGGGCTGGAACACTGACACCACCACGGTTCCCAGGTTCACCTCCATTCCTCATCGAGCCAAGCAGAGCCTTCAGCATCTGTAGTAACTGAGACTACTGACCTCCTGCCCACACCAAACATTCTCATCTCCTGTACCCTCCCCTCCTCTTCTAGAAACACAAACGTGGTGGTTCAGGAAGGGATCCCCACCAGGATCCACCACCACGCTCAGCTCTGATCCTCATGAACCAGGCCCCAACAGAGTTTCCAATTTCAAGTCTCATGAGTGTTGTCCTCAGGTGTCATCCTAATAGGATTCCTTCCATGGGGATCCAGCTGAGAAGCCCAGAGCCTCAACTCACACCCAGCAGGGAACCCCAGGACACCAAGCACAAGATGAGGCCTAAGTCCCTGCATTCATGCCCCTTTTGCCATATCATGAAAAGCACATCTTAGAGTGCAGAGCAGTCAAACCCAAGACAGAACTCCTCCTCGGTCAACTGGCATTGTGGTAGAGCCAATGTGCAAAAGTCAACAACTGTTGCAGTGTTATATTTCTGTGGGTTTTTGCCAATCAACGCATACTGGCTGAGTCTTTACGTTATTGGAAATAATGCTCACCAACATCTCTACCAGGAGAAAACAGATTTTTCTTCACATCTAAGACTTACTCTTATGAGCACACATTTAAAGCCTAGATCGTTCTAAAAGATGTTTCTGGGCCTCTGTCTATTAAGGTTTTAAGTTCCCCAAAGGCAAGGGACTATCTCATCTACTTCTGTGCTCCCTGCAGCCTGGCATGGAATCTGGTATAGGAGGGTTCAAAAGTCCCATGGCTAGTAAGTAAATGAACAAATGAATGGATATCCTGGCCCATGTTTTAAGCTAGACTCATGTGAATACTGTAGTATATTGTTTATTTTTAAAAGAGAGGCCTGCTATTCATCATTGTTGACTACACCATTCTATTCCCTACAGATGATTAATAGTAGGTTTTTTAAAATCTTCTAACTGAATACTTCGGTGTCATTTTATATAAAGGTTTTTTTCCTCAGGATATTCTTTGATAGTCTGAGACCATGTCAATGGCCTACTCACTCCCCGCTCAGAAAGATTGAAAAGCTCCATTGTGCCACATGATTCCACGTACAACAATCAATGTTTCAAGTCTCTCAAAGCAAGTAACATAGATATGTTTAAAAGAACTTTCAGGACAGCCCGGGTGGCTCAGTGGTTTAGCGCTACCTTCAGCCCAGGGCGTGATCCTTGAGTCCCGGGATCAGGTCCCACATCGGGCTCCCTGCATGGGGCCTGCTTCTCCCTCTGCCTGTGTCTCTGCCTCTCTCTCTCTCTCTCTCTCTCTCTCTCCTTCCCTCTCTGTGTGTCTCTCATGAATAAATACAATCTTTAAAAAATAAAAAAAAAAAATAAAAGAACTTTCACCTCTCTTGTGGAAGGACCTTTGGGGGTGAAGCAGAGAGAAGGCAGGTTAGCTAGCACAGGGTTGGGAGGCATCAGGCACCAAAGAAGAGAGGTCACAAGATTTGGAGCTGGACGGGTCTGCAGTCATGTGTTGGCTCTGCTGGGCTTCTTCATCTGTAAAATGGAGGGGATGATACCTATCTCAAACAATCATTGTGAGGAGGACCAGGGAACATGTGGAGGCTCTGAGCAAAGGACCTGCCACATAAGGGTGGCAGTTTCACTCAACAGTACTTTTCTTACTGTTGTCTACACATAAAACAAGTGACATACACCTACCTGCATATATAAGGATGAGTTCATATACGGGTGGTTCAACAACTCAAAAGGAGTAGAGATCCACGGGCTCAACTCTTTGGAACTTGGAATGCCTCTTCCCATAGAAACAATGCTACAAATCACAGAATTTTAGAACTGGAAGGAGCCTCTTAGGGCATCTGTGAAAGTTCCCACTCAATGGACTATTTCCTACTATGACACTGCCCGGTGTACACAAGCCAGCCAAAACCATATAACCCGTAACATCGCTGAAACACTACATGCAAACAAAAAAACAGAAAGTGATTTTAAAATAGTCACCATTCATCTTCACAAGTCCTTTTAACCTGAACTAGATGATCTTCCAGCTTTGAAATTCACTAATGTAGGAAATGGGGAGACATACATTTCTGACTTCTTATAACCTACCCTGCCCTTCCTCACACCCAGCAACTGCCACATAACACTTCCAGTTACTACACGATAAGAGCTTTATCTGCAGCATGAGCAAAATGCCACAGGCCCACGGAGGACGGGGAGATACATGGGGGATGGGAGGAGGGGTCAGAGGCAGCAAGAGGCCAGGTGGTACAGGGCAGAAAAAGGCGAGGCTTGATTATCCAGTTTCCCTCTATCAACCCTTTGCCCAGCATCAGCCCTGCTGAACCTGGCTGTGCACAAACAAAATTATCTGTGAAAGTCATGTGAGACACTGCTGGATCACAAGCACTGTCACCACCACTCGGACCCCTGGCTATGTCCACCTGCATCCCTTTGCAGTGGACAGCAAGAAGGCACAAGGTGCCCTGGCGTCTTCCTCACGCTTAATTCTTTGGAATGGCAAAGGCTGGCTATTTGTACTCACACAGGATGTTCACAAACCCAGGGTGTTTAGCTTGGAGAGTGCCTATAATGCGGTCTCCAATATAGAAAATTCAAGAGAAACTGCAGAATGACCCAGGCAATCTAGTTGTACATAAAAGCTCACAGCACTGCTTAGACAACATGAGATAATATTTGTGGTATGACAGTAAAAGGAACAAAAATCACTTTACGCAAATGTACATATGGTATGATCCCACATCTCTGTGATGTGCATGGACACACGATGTTTTACCCATTCTTACATATATATCTGGCTTTTTAAAAAATTTTTATTTATTTATGATAGTCACACAGAGAGAGAGAGAGAGGCAGAGACATAGGCAGAGGGAGAAGCAGGCTCCATGCACTGGGAGCCCGACATGGGATTCGATCCCGGGTCTCCAGGATCACGCCCTGGGCCAAAGGCAGGCGCCAAACCGCTGCGCCACCCAGGGATCCCTATATCTGGCTTTTTAAAGAAGTTTATATTTATTTATTTGAGGGAAAGAGAGACAGAGCACAAGATGGTGGGGGAGGGTGTGCAGAGAGGGAGAGGGAGAAGCAGACTGCTTGCTGAGCAAGGAGCCCAACATGGGGCTCTATCCCAGGACCCTGAGATCATGACCTGAGGCAAAATCAGACACTCAATCGACTGAGCCACCCAGGTGCCCCTCTTACATATGTCTGTTTAGGATAAAGACTGGAAGGAAATACTTTAACATATGAATAAAGATTTTGTCTATGTGATGGAAATACAGGCTATATATTTTTTCTTTTTAAGTCTGGTGAAATGGGCAAGTAATTGTAATAATGAGAGGTGAAATGGAATTTAGGAATACTGATTAGATATTGTAAAGATACTGTCTTTAGAAATGGCCTAATTTCATATTTTTCCTAGTTCCTCCCAATTACGTAGGTAAAACACCTCTGGACCCTCGGATGACTTCCGAACCTAAAGGCTTACAACTAGTAGACAACTTAGCCAAACCATGGCTTGAACTCAGACCTGGCAACATTTATGGCCTGTGCCACTCCTGTGATATCACAGTGCCCTAGAGTCAGGACAAATGAACTTCACAAGGAAATACTCCATAAGGAAAGAGCAAGTCTTACTGCGCACACTTACACTTCTTACTAAATAAATATTTGCCTGTCATTATATCATAGTTTTATGACATGCAAAAAAGTCCGTTGCTAAAGGAGCTCCAGTGACTTTGTCACAGCTACTGAACCTGCGTCCAGGTTACAAAGTTTTACACCTGCATTACGCAGAAGCCCAACTCCAGAGATTGTCAGGGTGAAACTTGCCTGGGTGGCTCAGTGGTTAAATGTCTGCCTTTGGCTTGGGTTGCGATCCCAGGGTCCTGAGATTGAGTCCCGCATCGGGCTCCCCAGAGGGAGCCTGCTTCTCCCTCTGTCTGTGTCTCTGCCTCTCTCTTTCTCTCTGTGTCTCTTATGAATAAATAAAATCTTAAAAAAAAAGAAGGGATCTCCAACTGTAAGCTAGGCATCTCTGTGGCTAAAGAGAAGAAATGGGCTATTCTGTCTTCTACTGTTGCTATCTCCACACATTAACAGCCATTTAACTTCCATTCCATGGCATCACGCTAGATGAGAGCTATTTAACATTTACCCAGCCCCAAAACATGTATACAAAGTAGACAGACTGCCAACCGTCCTTAGAAGCACAAATACCATAAAGGCTTTAAGTAGTCCCCTATTTGTAAACATGGAACTTGTTAGGGGGGAAAAAAAGCCATCATCTCAATCTGACAAAAGGATCAGTTCCAAAATCTCTCACTTCTTAAGGAAGGAAATTCAGACATTTGATGCATACAGGTGCACGGAGCAGCCTCCGGCCACACAGGAGTGGCTTCCTGTTTCACTCTGCTTATCTCAGGCTGGCTGGGCTTGAAGAGCTTTCTAGGCAAGGGGTGAGGAGGCGGCCTCCAAGGACACAGGAGCAGGGAGGGACTGGCCACAGGTGGCAAGTTAAAGACGTTTTTTTCAGATAAGCACAGAGACTCCCCTGGATCACAGCCATAAGCAGGGAGCTCATTTCCCGCCCCTGGGCTAACATGGAGCATAATACACGAAACCAAGATATACTTAGAGCAGGTGGACAGAGAGCGAGCAGGAGCCTGGACAATGCATCGGTCGCCCTGCCACCCGGGCTCAGCAGTAATTAGCTGAGACTTAGAACCTGAAGTTAGCTGCAAAGCCCGGAGCATGCATAGGCAGGGCAGGGCTGGGAGTGTCTGAGATGAGCTGCGAAAATGCAAAACTGCTGACCCCAGGAAGAACTCAAGGCAGATGAAGCCCAAAGGAGAAATTTAGGCAAGAGCTGGCTGACAAGTACAGCAACCAGAGAGATCCTCAGATGGTACAACAGTCCTCCCACCAAAACGATTTTGGGATTGAGGGAAGCCGTAGGAGGCGGCTGAAAAGTACAGGTTTACATGTAAGTAAGTGCGGAATTCCACGACATTTTAAGGGTTTCAGGGAAGAAGGTAATGTGCTAAAGTGGCCTCTCTCCTTGGCTTTTTCAGTCAAAAGTTGCCCAAGATGAAACAAAGAACCATATCCACGCAGCCTTCCATCACGGACCTCAACTCTGAGAATTTAATCTAAGTAAATAAGATGAGGGGTGCCTGGGTGGCTCAGATGGTTGAGTGTCTCTCTTCAGTTCAGGTCACCATCCTGGGGTCCTGAGATCGAGTCCTGCCTTGGGTTCCCTGCTCAGCACGGGAACCAGCTTCTCCCTCTCTCTCTTCCTCTCCCATCTGCTCATGCTTGCTCTCTCATTCTCTCTTAAATAAATAAATAAAATCTTAAAAAAAATAGTAAATAAGATCCAAGAAGCAGAACACTAGGTTGTATGAAGTTGTACATTATATTCCATAAAAGCAAAAACACAAATACTAGATCCTGTCTGATGACTAACAATAGGGAAAAATTTGACAAGGCAAGGGTAAGTTAAGGCACATGAAATATGCTCAGCCCTTTTTGAATGGATAACATGAAGATATAAATAGGGAAAATAAAATGTGAAGTTTAAAGTTCAAAATTAAGTGTTCACTATGGATACAACTAGATTAAAATGGCGGTGCCTGGGATAGAGCTGAGGAAGAGTCAGTGATCAAGAGCCAATGTTGACCAGGATGGTCCAGGGTAGCATGATGGAGGATGCAGGGGCTGACAGCAAGGCCCCCTTTGGTAAAACCAGGGAGAACTTTCTGGACTGGTCATAAAGAGGCTCCATCTCATTCTGAAATCCGAAGGGGTGGGCTGGAACCCTAAGCAAGAACAGGTGTTGGTCTTGGTTGGCTGATCACAAGGGGCTCAAGTGCACGGCTTAATTAACCTTGGATTAAAGGGAAAATAAGTGGTCTAAGAGGACCCTGAAGGGAGCAGTTCTGAAAGAACCTGCAGATTAAAAGAAATTCGCCAAGGGCCTGAAATGGTCTGTTTAACCCAGAAAAATCTAGAAGGCTCTATTTCATCTAGAAATGTGGCCAACTAACTGAGGAGCAGGAGGACAAACTTGTAAGTGCCTGATGAGAACATGAGAGCGGGCAATGGGGCAGTGATTAACTCCATGACTTTCTGTCCCCAACTTTCAGATAAGAAAACTCACACCCAGAACGGCGATGCCAACTGCTTGCCTAGGATGACAACCAGTTAGCTCATGGCAGTGCCAGAGGTATCACCCAGATCTTTTCCTTTCATTTTAGCAATTTTTACATTATTCCATGCTCTCACGTCGACCATATGTAGCACCTGGCATTCTCCCACCATACAGGAATTAAACCTGAAATAACTATTCTCACTAGATAAATATTATTGCTTTTATTTTTAACTGGGGGAAAGCAACCTTAGTTTTTAAACATTCTCATTTTTTCTGTTAAACGTATGGTTTGGGCTCATTTTCATAGCTGGCAAATATTTACTTCATCACGTGAATATTTATTCTATAGGTTTGGCTAGCCTGTGGAACTTGGTGTCATCAACCACATAAAATATAGGATTTTTAAGATTTCCATCCAAATCCTATGGGACTGTCTTATATGGAGACCAGACTAAACTCTGAAGCCTTGCCACTGGGAACTTCTTTCCAAGCTGTCACTCAATCATGAACTGCACTATAGCACATGAAAAGACTCAGCTGTGAATGTCCTGGATTGTTCTCCCATCCTCCAACTGCTATTATGTGCATAAGGAGACATGTGAGAGGTCTTTGTCGAATGCTTCTAGGTCTCTAGCTCTCTCTTCCTCTACCAATCTAGGACGCTTATCTAAAAAGGCAATGTGATGAATGGGTGACTAGACATTAGGAAATTTATGCTGGTTTCTAGGGATTGATGCAATCTCTTCTATGGGTTTTAAATCACTTACATGATGGGAATTTGGAATTTTTGCAAGGGAACATTGCATATACTGAAGTGTCAGGAGTTCAACTCTTTCAAAGGTTGAACAGAACAACATTTGTATGTGTCTGGTCTTCTGGAACCTCTCTCCCTCTCCAAGATTTATTCAACGGTCACTGGCAGTGCCTCAAAGGTGGTATCTGCTAATTCCTTCAACACCCTTAGATAGGGCCAAGAATGTCCTAGAGATGTGAACTCCTTCAAGTTACATACATGTTCTTTCCTTGTCTTCTACATCCCTCTTAATCCTTTTTCATTTTTTAAAAAAGATTTTATTTATTTATTCATGAGACATGGAGAGACAGAGGCAGAGGAAGAAACAGGCTCCCTGTGGGGAGCCCAATGTGGGACTTGATCTCAGGACCCCAGGTTCACAACCTGGTCCAAAGGCAGGCACTCAACCACAGAGCCACCTAGATGCCCCAATCTCTTTTCTTTTTGAAGATGACTGTACTCTTTGCTGGAGAACTGAAAGGAAAATAGTTCTGTAAATGTCACGTATTAATGTCAGTCTTATGCTCTTATGCAATACTCTGTCTCTGTCTCCATTCCTCTGGCTCCAGAAACAGCTGAAAAGCAAAACAAACTAAAACACTACTTTCAAAATACAAAAAACATACCACGCACTGTACACACTCAAACATGCACATGCCATGCACCAAAAAGGTTCCTAGCCAGTAAAGAAATGAATGCAACCATGAAATGTCATCTTGAAGCAAACCATGAAAACATACCTTTAAAAAGCAGGCTGGTGAATCTGTAGGAAATGGACATACCCAATGGACTTATGATAATGTAACTGTGTTATGGGCAAGTACATAATTTGTTTTGCCCTTTGGAAACCAGGAAATCTCCAGCTAAATGCTTATCTTAAGGGACACATTCTGAAATAAACCTGAAAATATAAAAAGGTTCACGTATATAAATATGTCTTTGGGGAATATCATAATAGCTCCAAACTGGATACAATTTAAATATCCGATGACGGGAATCATTAGAGGAACCATAAAACACCAACTGTGGTAGGCCAAATAATGCCCCCTCCCAAAGATGTCCATGTCCTAATACCCAGAACCTGCAAATATGCTGCTTTACGTGGTAAAAGGAACTTCATAGACATGGTTAAGGATTTTGAGATGAGGAGATTATCCTGGATTATCCAAGTGGGTCTAATGTGTTCAAGGTCTATGTAAGAGAAAGCGCAGGAAGGACTCAGCTAGAGAAATGACACACAACAGAAGGAGAGGTTAGAGACTGTGGGATGAGATTTGAGGTTGCCATGCTACTGGCTTTAAAGACAGGGGATGAGTCCTATGTCAAAGTACATAGAAGCTCTAGAAGCTGGAAAAGATAAGCAAACATTCTTTCCTAGAGCCTTCAGAAGGGAAACAGCCCTGCCAACATCTAAATTGTAGGAATTCTGACTTCCATAAATGTAAGATAATAAATTTGTGTCCTTTTAAGCCACTAAATTTACAGTAAATGTTTAGAGCAGCAATAGGGAATTGATACACTACTAGGAAACCACTACAGATGATAAAAACAGAGGACTATAGAGCAACAGGAGAATACAAACATGTGTAGATGGAAAAATAGTATGAACAACAATTACTACTCTACAAAATATACATATAAATAGATCAAGATGCATAGAAACAGATGAAAATATATCAATAGATTAAAACACCTTGTAACTGGTCCCCCTGCTTCTGACCTCAAGCTCCTCGCACCCAGAGCAGCCCAAGGGGTTCTTTTCAAATATGAAATCAGATTACCTTACTCCTCTGCTCAAAACCCTACAAAACCCTTTTTCCTGTCATCTCAAAGAAAAAGCTGAAGTCTCAAAAAGGATTTACAAAGCCCAGGTCCAGAGCAGTGCATGGCTCCGGGGAGAGGCACTCACATGTACTGTATGTGACTGGCATCCCCACAAGCATGCAGTACCCCTCACCCAGGCATGCGCCTGCTCCTACTCACTCCATCTCTCTGGCCTTCCCATCTGCTGCTCTGTCTTGCTGACTCCACTCTGGCCTCACTGGCCAACTTGCTATTCCTGGAACATAGGAAGCACCCTCCTTCACACTTTCTACACTCAATGTCCCCTCTGCCTGAAGTACCATAACCAGGGTAGGTCTCCTGGAAAAAAGGGCACAGTCATGTATTTGCTCTCCAAATACGTAGTTACATTATCTGTACATAGGCATGTCTATTTCCCTACAACCTCACAGCATTGCCTTTTATCACTTCAAGGTACATCTGTCACAAAGTGACATTTCAGTTTTGTATTAACTTCCAGGTTGAACCTTTTGTGAGTATGCATGTATTACTAAAAATAACATACCACATATGCTACATACTTAGACACCTTTCTGGTGTCTATGTGTATAAGTGTATAGTGTGTGGGGGATGTCATCTGTATTTTGCAGCCTCTTTACCTCGCTTCCATTCTCTGCTCAAATGTCACCACCTTATGAACCAGGCTCTCCTTGACTGATTTTTATTTTTTTAATTTAAAAAAAATTTAAATCTTAAGATTTTATTTGAGAAAGCAAGAGAGAAAGAGAAAGCAAGCACGAGTGGGGGTGGGGGAGAGGAAGAGGGAGAAGCAGGCTTCCTGCTGAGTGAGGAGCCTGATGTAGGACTCCATCCCAGGACCTCAGGATCCTGAGCAGAAGGCAGATGCTTAACAGACTGAGCCACCCACGTGCCCTTTGATCACTTTGTCTTAAATAACAATCCCAGCCCCTCACCTCCAAACTCCCCAATCCCCTCATACTGCTTTATTTTTCTCTATAGCATGCATTACCATCTGTCATTCTAAAAAATACCTAGTTGCTACCCATCTCCCCAAACTAGAATGAAAACTCCTTAAGAACTCAGACATTGTGGGTTGGCTTACTGATGCATTTCCAGAGCCTAAGTGAATTCACACAGTGAGTGTTCCATAAATATTCGTTAAATGAATCAAATAAGATGAGAGACGGTTTCAAAGAAGTCAAAAGACGTAACTGGTTTAAAGGTAAACTGTATCAGTTCCATTAAGTGTTGCCGCTATGCTGTTTTCACAAACCAGCAGCTAACTTTTGGTGATGCTCTTGATGGAAACTGTCCATTCAATCAGGAAGGAGTCTTCTGCGCATGCCTTTTTAAAATCAAGTCAATCACTGAATGTCCTCCGAAGCCACACTGGTTCCTTCAGATGTGGTCTCCCATCTCTGCCATCAAGTTTCATACTATTTGTGCAATCAGAGTCCCGCTTTCCAGAAACTCTCAGGCCTTTTGGGTCACATATCCCTTAAAAGCCATGAGATCCAATGTATTTCCATTGAATGTTTTAAGCTCTGCCCTCCTAAAGCTCTAGTTGCATGTCATATGACCAGAGTTTTTTCCCCTATTTATAAATTCCAAGAGATCCAAGACAGGAAATACACCAGATGAGCCAGGAGCATTTGTAGTGTCAGGAGGAAGTAAGGAGGTGTAAAAACAGGCAAACAACACTCTACAGGGACAGGGGGTATGAAGGGATACAGGAGTGAATGGAAAGAGGAAACAATGAAAGATGCCAAAGCTAGATGAGTCTGAGCAAGAAAGTCAAGCAATATTGGATTATAACTCCAAGTATAACACAAAAGGGTCCACAGTGACATAAATGATTGAATAAACAAATGGAGGAAGAAGAGACAAATCTCCCATGTAGAAGAATTCTACATAATTCTGTGGGTTTTTTAAGATCTTACATAATCTCTACACCTAATGTGGGGCTTGAAGTCTGAACCCTGAGATCAAGAGTCATATGCTCCACCAACTGAGCCAGCCAAGTGCCCCAGACTTCCACATAATTCTTACAGATACTCTTCCTTCAAGGGAGAGGACCATAACTCCTCACTTTTTAAGTGTGGGCTGCACACAGTGACTTCCTTCCAAAGAGTACAGTCTGGAAAGTGGGAGGAGAGAAAGGGTAACTCTACAGTGAAGACATCCAACAAACATTACTTCACCCATCAAGATCAACATCAGCAATGATGTCATATTAACAGCATATGTAATCTTGATACGGTGTGATAAGAATGGCACAGTATTTCCCTGAAACACATTATCCCAATCTAATCACGAGAAAACATCCAACAAACCCCAGCTGAGGGACTCTCTATAACACACCGGACACTAATTCTCAGAACTGTCAAGGTCATCAATAACAAAGAAAACCTGAGAAA
Organism: Canis lupus dingo; assembly: GCF_003254725.2. Taxonomy (NCBI): domain Eukaryota; kingdom Metazoa; phylum Chordata; class Mammalia; order Carnivora; family Canidae; genus Canis; species Canis lupus. The sequence goes on from NC_064243.1 coordinate 88,760,168, forward strand.
CTGACACCATTATTAGGAACCTAGGGAGGCATGACAAATAAATGTAATGTGGTATCCCAGATGGGATCCTGGAACAAAAAAGGGTAGTAGGGAAACACAGCAAATGTGAATTAAGTATGGACTTCAGTCAATAATAATGTATAGATGTTGGTTCAGGAGTAGGGATGAAAGATAATGATAAAGGAAAATGAGCGTTTGCCACTCTGTACTGTATTCTTGAGAATTCTCTAAATCTAAGAAAGTTCTAAAATGTTTGTTAAAAATAATTCCAAACAGATCATCAACACTCTCTTCAAAGGTTCCAGCAACTTCCCTATGATATAGTAATTCTTCCTGAGTGGTCAGCAATAAGTCCAATACTTCCTCGGTTGTATTCTGTGAAGTGACCCAAAAGAGCCAAAAGGTATTGGACTTAATTTTTTTTTAAGATTTTATTTATTTATTTATTCATGAGAAACAGAGAGAGAGAGGCAGAGACAGGCAGAGGGAGAAGCAGGCTCCACGCAGGGAGCCCGACATGACACTCGATCCTGGGTCTCCAGGATCACACCTTGGGCTGAAGGCAGGGCTAAACCGCTGAGCCACCCGGGCTGCCCTGGACTTAATTTTTAGACCACTCAGTCACCCACCAGAAGCTGAGACAGTCATCTCCTGTTGCTTCTTCCAGGTATGCGGTTGTGAAGTACAGGCTTAGCCTCCATCTGGTTAGAAGGTTCCTACAACAATCGAACTAATGTGCCTTCCCCACTTCCCCTTTTAACCTCACCAGATGCTCTGTAGAATGGTTTCTCCATCAGATTACAGCTCGTAGATAAGTATCTTCTTCCTTGTTTATCAATGTTTCTTCACTTGCCTTCCATCAACTACACAGACATTCCCATCCCTTTGTCTCAGGGCATTTGAACCAAGCCATAGAAGATAATGCTGGGTGTCGCTCTTAGACTTTGCTTCTGTTGTCCTTCCCTCCCATCTAGAACATCTCCCCATTCTCTTGTTTATTCTAAGCTGCAGTAATCCTGTGTGCCTCACACACAGGAGTGATCTTTCCCCTCCTCCAAACTCTCAGAAACCCCATCTTATTTTGCATTCCTAGCCCTGCTGGTTGTGTTTCATGAGCTTATCTCCCCAACTCCACTCTAATGGGATGAACTCATCTACTGTTCTATATAACCTTTGTACACTGATGATTCTAACTGTCCATTAAACACCAGCAAATATTTGAGTACCTCCCACAGAAGCTTCCCATAGCATCCCATCTTACAACAACTCAATGAGGTAGGCACATAATTACCCCCATCTTATAGCTGAGAACACTGAAGAATAAAGCAGTTGAGCGGCTCTCCCGAGGTCACATGGAAGGGACAGAGACAGAATATGAACCGAAATTCACACTCTTAATCACCACAGCACATCCCACAGCCTCCTTACCAGTTAAATGATCCCTTATAGAGTCTAGGTATTTTAATAAGTGGTGATCTCAGAAGGAAAATTAAAAATACTTGGTCTAAGGGCCTCCAAACTGAGAAAGTTTTTATTCAATTGTTTCCCCCAAAGCCTAAACATCACACTGCATTTGCATACAGCATAGACAACAGGACTCAAGGAAGACAGCGTTTTATAAAAATTTCTTTAGCAAGCACTGTGGTTAGCCATCATTTTTCACACGTTGACCAGTTAGAAGGGCTGATGGACACAGGCAGAACAAATGGAGAAAAAGAAAATAGGCAAGTGTGTACAGTTTAAAGATTGTGATGCCAGTGTAGTGGGCAGGGGCAAGGCATCGTGCCAGAAGAGTAACCAGCACCCAGTCCCATCCTGTGTAAGTGCATACAACATGTAGCAAAGTTCTCTTCAGCCATCTGCTTCTCATTTCCCACTGGTAATTTTGTGGTTGGATGATCAGCTTCTTAGATGATTTCTAAACATAAGCTGGCACCAATTTAATTACACAAGTACACGAGTATTTACAGTCACTTTGTGGCCTACACCTAAATTAAACACCTTTCCTTTCTATTGCAAGGAAGAAGGCACTGACCTCCCCAGCAGGTGCAAAGCATCAAAACTGGTGCAAGGCTCCAATTTCTTCAACATCATCACCAGCAGCATCAACAGACGCTGGGCGTAAAGAATACCTGCACCCCTGTGCCAGCAATTGCTTGTAAAGTCCGCTCCACACAACCAAGAGTGACCAAGGGCTTGGCCAAAGGGGCAGGCAAATGTCTCTACTTCGCTGTGTTCTTGACGTCTCTATCCATGCCAACTGCTACTTAACTCTGAACTCTCTCAGAGCCTTCCTACCTCTGTTAGATGTGTTGATGCTTATCTTTAGACCCCCCACTCTCTTCTGTCTACCAGACCCAATTGCCTGGTTTAGCTCTCAGACTTGAAACCAGTACCTCCTATGGAGGTGGTCATCGTTCTGAGTTTCTGAAGGAATATGAATGAAAAATGAGACATAGCGATGCTGATCCCCAAGCAGACTGAAGGGAATATGCCAGTAGAGCCTAAGTTAGAAACGGTAGGGAATGAGTCTCCTTTGAATCCCAAATACGACAAAACCCAAATGATTAGCTGCAGACACCCGTGAACGGCACTGTCCAACACATACACAAAAGTGATCCACCTAATTCAATCAGCATGATTTTGGAGTAAAGAGCAATGCTGTGGACAAAGGTTTATTTACTATAAAATGAACAAGAGACCCTTTTTCCTTCAAGGAACTTACAATCCAGCAGGGCAGATAAGACACTCCTGCAAATAACTGAAATACACACTGAGGAGTGGTAAGTCCTAAGAGAAATATAAATAAAACGTTATCTCCTCCACCTCCACTATTTATTCCAGTGTCATGGGAAAGATTTCAAGAGCTTCTAGAAGCAACTATCCCTTGGGCGGGTTCACAGAAGCTGTGGTGGAAGCAGAAGGGCCCTGGAAGCAGAGGATGAGCTGGAAGTTGCTGGAAAACAGCTCTCTCCTTTCCTAGTCTCCTTAAATCTGCGTTATAAAAAGGGTTGCAATCTGGTTATTACAAAATACTTCCTGAAATACTGCGAAGAGGCCATTTTCAAAAGCAAAGAGCATAATTCTAACACGTTGACACTTTTTGAAGTGTAGTTCTCTCAGGGAGCAATTTCACAGCATGTGTAAGCCCTTTGCACCAGCCCATCTTCAGATCTGGAGAGAACCAGCAGCAGTCCTGCAACCTCCAAGGCTGACTTTGGGGCCCTGACTCAGGCTGGCTTCAACCCCCACCCTGCTCAGCATTATTGCCACCATTCTTCCAACTGCATTATCTTCTCCTAATTAAGTGCCTGGCTCCCCTAATCTATTGTAATTCCTTGAGGGCAAAGCCCACTCATTCCTTTTGCAATTCCCTCCCCACCCCACTCTAAATGTTAACCCCTTTGCCCTCAGCACCTTACAGAAAGCTTATGATCTGCTAGAGAGACCCCTGGGTGGCTCAGAGGTTGAACATCTGCTTTTGGCACAGGTCATGATCCTGGGGTCCTAGGATCGAGTCCTGCATCAGGATCCCCATGGGGAGCCTGCTTCTCCCTCTGCCTATGTCTCTGCCTCTCTCTGTCTTTCAGAGATCCATACATATATATATATATATATGTGGATCTGTTCTAAAAGCACAGGAAAAGTGAAACGAAGTAGTATTTACCCAGTTCCTATTACCCATATTCCTTTATTTCAGCTCATCCTCTCCATAACCCATTGAAATATCAACATTAGCCTCATTTTAGAGACTGTTCTTCACTGGGAAGACAAAGGAGTTGGCTCATCTTGGATCCCTGTCCATTGTCCACAATGCAATGTCAGGTATGCCTCTCCTCACTTCCCCCTGCAAAACAGACACATTCCATCCAGGCATGAGAAGTATCAGAAATCCTGCAGGTGGAACTGATACTCATAAACTGATGCTGAACTGAAACACTGCAACTTTCAGACATCAAGAAGTAGTCTAGAACAGCCTCAAAGATTCTAAAGCAGCGCTAAAACTTAACACATGACCCTTGAAACTGAACTATCACACATATTTAAAAGGGTCCATAGACTTGGGCTAAAGGTAACCTTCCTTAACAGTGATGGCCATAGAGGTAATATCTGTTCACCTGTTAATGATTGAAGGATAAATAAGGAGGGGTAGCCTCTAAGACTGTAAAGGGAGTGGCCAGGTTTCAAAGCCTCTTAGCAATAATTCCCATGAACAAAGGAGATATACTGGAGCAACACTGTAAATACCAGATAATTAGGAAATCCACGATCCCTTTCTTGTTTCCATTCTAGCCAATCTGTATTTATACTTACTGTATATATAAAATGGGTAGGACCCATTTTAAGCACCCACTAAAATCCTTGGAATTTATTGTCAGTTCCAATACACCTGATGTGACAGGCTCAAGAGTTTTATTTCTCAACAGAGTCCAGGTCAAATTCCATTCCAATGACTCATTGTGGGCTTCCTGAAATTCTCCACTTTCCTCAAGTTTAGTTGTGTATCACTGCACTTAGGAGTGCGACATTGGTTAAAAATTGAGAAATTTGGGGGTGCCTGGGTGGCTCAGTGCTTGAGCATCTGTCTTTAGCTCAGGGCATCATCCTGGGGTCCTGAGATCGAGTCCCGCATCGGGCTCCCCACAGGGAGCCTGCTTCTCCCTCTGCCTATGTCTCTGCCCCTCTCTGTCTCTCTCATGAATAAATAAATAAAATCTTCAAAAAAAAAAAAAGAATTAATAGGTTTATGTATAGAATTTTAAAATGTAATTGGGTATGGCTTATTATAATAGATCTGAAACCTTCTTTTAAGAAATTTTTAAATTCATAGATAAATTTAATCTGCTGATATGGGTTACATTTTAGGAACTGATACTAGTCCCAACTAGTCTTGTAGGATATTTCATCAATTGTCTTATACTCCCCTTTATGGAAAGCAGAGAAGGGATGGTCCCTGGAGTTCTAGTTCCTCGCTGTTGGTACCAGGTGCTCCAAATCCTATTGACCCCACATATTATTTTCTCCATCTTATGACACCCTATGAATTATATCCTCATAGTCCTCAGATCGTATTCACATGCAACCAAATACACACAATAAAACAGTAAACAAAATCATCAAAGCAAATTGTATGAAAGTGCTCTATGCTTTCTCATGCTTATCAGTGTACCTGATTATACACCATCTTTTACAGTATTATATTCTTTTTTGTAGCTATTTTCCATAGGCTTTGCCATAGTATATTATCTGTAAATAATAATGTATTGTTATGAGCTATTAGTTCATCTAATCCTTTCCCCAAATGTTAGATAACGAAGTTATTTGTAGTCTTTCATGATTAAAAGTAATATTGTTCTAACAAGATTTGTTTTTCCTACTTTTTTCTCCTGCCAAAAGAAATTACTGAATCAAAGGGTACATTCATTTTAATGGCTTTTGTTAAATAATTTTGGCACCCCTTCAGGAAATATGTACTAATCTGAATGCTACCAATCATGTGCAATTATTTCCAATTCTACACAGCCACAAGAAGATTGTAACTTACTATTTTAATTATTTTTTTAGATCTCAGTTTACCTCATGTTGTTGTTCTTTCATTATTATCATGTTTGGTTCTTTTTGCACACATTGGTCTCTCTCACATGTGAAAACAGTAATATTTAACCTGTAGCAATTTATCCAAATAAAGACTAGTTGTAACATAAGTCTATCTGTGCCTTATATATTATGGACACTAACTCTGTGTGAGAGTGTGTGTGTAGATATATTTTCCCTATTTCATGGGTATCTTAAAAATCTTAATTTTATTGGTTCTAACATAATTTTTTTAAAGATTTTATTTATTTATGATAGACACAGAGAGAGAGAGACAGAGACAGAGACACAGGAGGAGGGAGAAGCAGGCTCCATGCCAGGAGCCTGATGTGGGACTTGATCCCGGGACTCTAGGATCGCGCCCTGGGCCAAAGGCAGGCGCTAAACCACTGAGCCACCCAGGGATCCCCCTAATATAATTTTTATAAACAATTGAATATGTTAAGATTTTATCTTCCTTTTATGTTTTGGAAGATAAATTAGGCTGGAGATTTTAATATCTCCCAGAAATAAGCCAAAATCTACTTTGTTCCAGTTGAGAGAAATTAAGGATTTACTCTTTCTCTTCAAAAACATTTAAAAAATCAGAAATGAAATAGATGCTACTACTGATAACAGAAATACAAGATATCCAAAGAGACTATGAAAAACAATTTTATGCTGACAAACTGGACAACCTAAAAAAATTAAACTACAAGCCAATATTATTGATGAACACAGATGCAAAAATCTTCAAAAGATATTAGCAAACCCATTTCAACAATACATTAAGAAGATTATATGCCATGATCAAGTGGGATTCATTCCAGGGATACAAGGATGGTTCAACACCCAGAAATCAGTCACTGTGATATACCACATAAACAAAATGAAAGATAAAAATATAATCATCTTAATAGATGCGGAAATCAGAAAAAGCATTTGACAAAACTGAGCATCCATTTATGATAAAAACTTTCAAAGTGGGTTTAGAGGGAATATACCTCCATATCATAAAGGCCATATATGACAAGCCCACCAACTAACATCATAGTCAACAATGAAAAGCTGAAAGATTTTCCTCTAAGATCAGGAACAAAGACAAGGATACAGACTCCCACCACTTTTATTCTTCATAGTATTGGAAGCTCTAACTACAGCAAGTTGGAAGGAAAAAGAAACAAAAGATATTCAAACTGGAAATCAAGAAGTAAAGCTGTCGCTCTTTGCAGGTAACATAGGATGATATAAAGAAAACTCTGAAGACTCCATCAAAAAACCATTAGAGCTAACAAATGGATTAAACTGCAAAATACAAAGTCAATACACAAAATCAAGATGCAATTTATGTATACTTATTATGAACTATAAGAAAGAGATCAAGAAAACAATCCCATTTACAATTGTATATAAAAAAAAAAAACCCAACTAGGAATAAATGTAACCAAGTATAAGAGCAGCATAGAGTGCCCAGAAATAAACCCAGGCATACAGGCATATATGGTCAATGAATTTACAACAAAGGATCCAAGAATATACAGGGAAGAAAGGAGAGTATGCTCAATAAATGGTGCTGGGAAAACTGGACCGCTATATGCAGAAGAATGAAACTGGAGCTCTATCTTAGATTATACACAAAAATTAACTCAAAATGGATTAAATACTTGAATGTAAGGCCTAAAACCATAAAACTCCCAGGAGTAAACAAAGGCAGTAAGCTCCTTGATACACATCTTGGCAATGATTTTTCTTTTAGATTTATTTAATCATGAGAGACAGAGAGAAAGAGGCAGAGACACAGGCAGAGGGAGAAGCAGGCTCCTCGCAGAGTGCCTGATGCGGAACTCGATTCCAGGACCCCAGGATCACGCCCTGAGCCAAAAGCAGATGCTCAAGCACTAAGCTACCCAGGTACCCCTTGGCAATAATTTTTTGGATTTGACACCAAAAGCAACAGAAGCAAAAACAAACAAGTGGGGCCACCTCAAGCTGAAAAGCTTCTCCACAGTACTGGAAACTATCAACAAAATAAAAAGGAAGCCTATTAAATGGGAGAGGTAATTGCAAATCATATAGCAAATAAGGGGTTAACAATAAAAATATATGAAGAACTACACAACCCAACAGCAATAATAATAATAATCCAGTTAAAAAATGGACAGAAGATCTGAAGGACATTTTTCCAGACATAGCCAATAGGTATATGGAAAGACACTCAACATCACTCATCATCATGGAAAGGCAAATCATGAGCTATATCCCCTCACACCCATCCAAATGGCCAGTATTAAAAGGCAAGAAGTAGGGGCACCTGAGTGGCTCAGTGGTTGAATGTCTACTCTCCGTTCAGGTTATGGTCCTGGGGTCCTGGGACTGAGTCCCGCATTGGGCTTCCTGCAGGGAGCTAGCCTTTTTCTTTGCCTATGTCTCTGCCTCTCTCATGAATAAATAAGTAAAATCTTTTTTTTTTTTTTTTTAAAGGCAAGAAGTAACACAGATTGGTGAGGATGTGGAGAAAAGGGAACCCTCCAGCACTGGTGGTAGGAATATAAATTGGCACAATTACTACTGAAAACGGTATGGCGTTTTCTCAAAAAATTAAAAACAGAACTACTATATGATCCAGCAATTCCACTTCTGAACATTTATCTGAAGAAAACAAAAATACTAATTCAAACAGTGTATGCACCTCCACGTTCACTGTAGCATTATTTACAATACCCGAGATATGGAAGCAACCTCAGCATCTATGAAGGAATGAATGAATGGATAAAGAAACCAAGATACACACAGACACTGGAATATTATTCAGCCACAGAAAAGAATGCAATGTCGCCATGTGTGACAACATGGGTGAACGTTGAGGGCATTGTGCCAAGTGAAGTCAGACAAAGACAAACACCATACGATTTCATTTGTATGTGAAATCTAAAATATCCAAACCAAAATAGACGCATAAATACATAGAACTGATGGTTGTCAGAGAGGAAGGGGGTGTGAATAGGCAAAGTAAATGAAGGGGATCAAGAGGTATAAATTTCCAGTTATAAACCAAGTAAGTCAGGGGGATATAAAGTAGAGCATAAGGAATACAGTCAATAATATTGTCACAACTCCGTATGGTATCAGATGGTACCTAGACTCATCATGGAGATCGTTTTGTAATGTATCCAAATGTCGAATCACTAGGTTATACACCTAAAACTAATACAATATTGTATGCCAACTATACTTCAATAAAAATAAGTAAATAAAAAATAGAGCAAGGCAAAGCAAAGAAATGATTCAGCATTAATGAATATTGATTACAGATAGGAAGTATGTTAATTGAGTGTGCTGTAAGTTGGTTGCTAAGGTAATATCTTTTTTTAATAATAAATTTATTTTTTATTGGTGTTCAATTTGCCAACATACAGAATAACACCCAGTGCTCATCCCGTCAAGTGCCCCTCTCAGTGCCCGTCACCCATTCACCCCCACCCCCCGCCCTCCTCCCCTTCCACCACCCCTAGTTCGTTTCCCAGAGTTAGGAGTCTTTATGTTCTGTCTCCCTTTCTGATATTTCCTACCCATTTCTTCTCCCTTCCCTTCTATTCCCTTTCACTACTATTTATATTCTCCAAATGAATGAGAACATATAATGTTTGTCCTTCTCCGATTGACTCATTTCACTCAGCATAATACCCTCCAGTTCCATCCACGTTGAAGCAAATGGTGGGCATTCGTCGTTTCTAATGGCTGAGTAATATTCCATTGTATACATAAACCACATCTTCTTTATCCATTTGTCTTTCGATGGACACCGAGGCTCCTTCCACAGTTTGGCTATTGTGGACATTGCTGCTAGAAACATTGGGGTGCAGGTGTCCCGGCATTTCATTGCATCTGGATCTTTGGGGTAAATCCCCAGCAGTGCAATTGCTGGGTCATAGGGCAGGTCTATTTTTAACTCTTTGAGGAACCTCCACACAGCTTTCCAGAGTGGCTGCACCAGTTCACATTCCCACCAACAGTGCAAGAGGGTTCCCTGTTCTCCGCATCCTCTCCAACATTTATGGTTTCCTGTCTTGTTAATTTTCCCCATTCTCACTGGTGGGAGGTGGTATCTCATTGTGGTTTTGATTTGTATTTCGCTAAGGTGATATCTCAATTGGAATAAAATCATCACCACAGAGAGTGCCAACTGTGTGTGATAAGGACCAGAGGTGCAGTGGGCTCTTTCCTGTTGTGGAGCAAAAATACGAAACATTGAAATGCTGGGAAGTACTAGAGAAGGGAAGTTTAAAGTCTTTCCTTCAACCAAGGCTAATTCCTTTTTAGCAAGAGGGTATTTGCACTTGAGCTTGGACACAAAAGCTCTCTCTTCTGTGGACCTTACTGGATGCAAGATGCAGGAGGGACACCTTGGGCACTTCTCTGTGACAGGTGGGCATGTTATCATCTTCTGAGAGGAAGGAACTCATTTCTGGAGATTTCAAAGAAAAGCCAAGGTTTACTTGCATAGAAGTTGGTAATAGCTGAGCTTTGGAGAAAGGTGAGAGTTGATGCCTACGGTTTATATTTCTTTACATTTTGTTCTATACTTTCAGCACATTAAATGCTGAAGATGAGCTACTGGAAAGTTTGGGGCAAAACTGATTATCCCATTCTAGCAAATATTCAGTACATTGAGGTACCAGCTTCCCCTCCCCTCCCTCTCCTATCACCAGCTTCCCCTCCCCCTTGACTCTATTTTCATATACAATTTGGTCAGCCACCTCAAATTCTTTTTGAAATGAGATGCATATAAATAAATAAAATCTGGAAGGTATTGTAATGCTAACAGGTAAACAGTTTTTAAAGGAAATTAAATTAGAATGAAGAGGAAATATATTCTCTATTTATGGGTTAGAATACTCATTATCATTAATATGGCAATGCTTCCCAAACTGATCTACAGGTTCATTGCAGTCCCGGTCAAAATCCCTGGTGGCCCCTTTGCGGAAATGGACAACATGCTTTTAAATTTCATACGGAAATTCAAGGGACTCAGAAGAACCAAAATAATCTTGGAAAAGAATATAGTTGGGAGACTCACATTTTCCAACTTAAAATTTATGACAAAGTTACAGTAAATACAGTTGGTACTTGCATTAAGAAGTGACATTACAGATCAATGGAACAGAGTCCAGAAATAAACCCTTATACTTATGGTGCATCGATTTTGGACAAAGGTGCCAAGACAACTCAATGGGGGAAAGAATAGTCTTTTCAACGAAAATTAGTGGGACAAATGGATATCTACATGTGAAAGAATGAAGCTGGACCCCTACTCCATACCATGTACAAAAATTAATTCAAAGCAGACCAAAGAGCAACATCTAAGAGCTAAAACCATAGAACAATTAGAAGAAAATACAGACATAAATCTTTGTGACCTTGTATTTGACAAAGATTTCTTAGGTATGACACCAAAAACACAAGCAACCAAAGAAAAAGCAAATTAGACTAATTGCAACTAAAAACTTGAAGGCTTCAAAGGACGTCATGAAAAAGTAAAAAAGGCAATATAAAGAGAGAATATTTTTGCAAATCACATATCTGATAAAGGACATATCTAGAATATCTAAAGAACTATTAAAACTTCATAATAAAAAGACAACCCAATTAAAAATAGGCAAAGGATCTGAATAGACACTTCACTAAAGAAGATCTATAAAGATATATAAAGAAGTCTGATAAGCAGGAAAATGCAAATTAAAACCACAGATCGATGAGATTACCCCTCACACCCACTGGGATGGTCATAATAAAAAAGAGGTAATACGTATTGGTGAGGATGCAAAAAGAATGGCTGCTAAATTCTTTTCACATTTCATTGAAAAAAATGTATTTGGATATCCAGTATTTCCATTTATGCAAATATTTTAAATTCAAGTTAAACCTTTCCTTCAAAATTTCTTACTTCTCCTTAAGCACCCCACACACCTGAGTATATCCTTGCAATTATAGCCAAGAAACACAATTTTTTAATGGTGTTTAAGCACATGTACTTTACTCAACATAGGAAGTAATCAGTATCAGTACCATGAATTATCATCTCTATGTAGCCACACTGAACTAGTGTCCCAGCCAATAAATCACCTTCTTTAAAAAAGATTAATTTGAGAGAGAGAAAACACACACTCAAGCAAGAAGACTGGCAGAGAGAATCTCAAGTGGACTCCATGAGGAGCGTGGAGCCCAACATGGGGCTAGATTCCACAACTCTGAGATCATGTCCTGAGCCAAAATCAAGAGTCAGACACTTAACCAACTGAGATACCCAGATGCCCCCCAATAAGTCACTTTTAAGGCACATGGTAGTGTGGTGCAGGCCAAAATTTTCCCTTGTCCACAGAGGACTGGACTTCCCAGCAGTTTCACTCATTCATTCAAACTTGCACTGTCCAGCAAAACACCATCAGTTTGGAAAGATATTGCCTCTTCATGAGCTACAATGCAGAACATTCTCACTGATATCCTCTTCCTTTTCTCAACCCTCTAAGGGCTTCCCATCACACCAAAAATAAAACCCAAAGTCACTATCAGATTTATAAGACTCGCCATGGCCCCAAATTCTCCCCTCCAGTCCCTTAGCTCTGGCCATACTGGTTTCCATGTAGTACGTCGGGGCTTTGCATTTTCTATTCCTTCTGCCTGGAATGCTTTTCTCCAAGTCTGTATAGTGTGCCCATCCATTTCATGTAGAACGATGTTTGCTAGGGACTGAATGTTTGTGCCCTTCCCCCAAAATTTAAAGGTTGAAATTCTAACTAATGTGATGGTATTAGGTGGTAGGACCTTGGGGCAACTGGGTGGTTCAGTGGCTGAGAGTCTGCCTTTGGTTCAGGTCATGATCCCGGGAGGTCCTGAGATTGAGTCCCACATCGGGTGAGGCTCCCCGCAGGGAGCCTGCTTCTCCCTCTGCCTATGTCTCTGCCTCTCTCTCTGGGTGTCTCATGAATAAACAAATAAAATCTTTAAAAAAAATAAAAAAGGCTAGGACCTTTAGGTAATAAGGCCATGAGGGTGGAGCTCTGGTGAATGGGATTAGTGCCCTTATAAAAAGGTGGAGGGCTGCTTCCTCTCTCTCTCTAACATGTGAGGATACAATGAGAAGATGGCCACCTACAAACTAGAAAGTGACCTTCTCAGCAGACACTGCATCTGCCAGCACCCCATCTTGGACTTCCACAACTATAAGCGATAATGTTTGCTGTTTAGGCCACCCAGCCAGTGGTCCACTTGTTATAGCAGCCCCCAAATAAGACATTTCTCATATGTATTTCCCTCACAGAGAACTTTCCTGCCCTCCCTTGGAGAAGAACATGCCCTTACTACTGCTTCCATCACTCCACCCCTTCTCCTGTTCTATTTTTTTCCCCACAGCACTTTGTATTAAGTTTACACATACAAATATCTCATATTACATGTATATAAAATACACTAATATACCTATTAAATTTGTATATTAAATTATATACCATATGTAAATTACAAATTATACACTGGCCTCGCTCACTAAAAAGGAATAATCCTAATATCTAGAACTGTGTTAGCAGGCACAGAAATATCTGGTGAATTATGAATGAACTAAACTTAGAAACCGCTTTAGAAGACAGCCTCAGAGAATAAGTCATTTTAAGATCAAGGATCATGCATTGCAGGGAGCCCGATGCAGGACTCGATCCCAGGACCCCAGGATCACTCCCCAAGCCCAAGGAGACACTCAACCTCTGAGCCACCCAGGTGTCCCAAGGATCACGCATTCTATGCACGTACGGTATCATATCCATTGTCCTCCATGAAATATAATATGGTGTGGTGGCCAATAGAGGAGGTTCTGGAGCTCGACCACCTGGCTCTGAAATCTGGCTGTGTATATTTGACTACTGTGTTTAAAATCCCTGCGTCATAGTTTCTTCATTTATTTAAAAAAAAAATTTTTTTAAGATTTTATCTATTTATTTGAGAGAGATGAGCCTGCATGCATATGAGGAGGGGGGAGGGGCAGAGAGAGTGAAAGCAGCAGATTCCCCATTGAGCAGGGAGCCCAACACCAATATACCCGTGATTTATCAAAGACAAGCATGTGCAAGGTAATGTATCAAATGATAACAGAAAACTTCAGGAGAATGACCCCATCTTGATTTCCCTATTGCTGCTTCTATTCTTCCAAGACAACCATTCTCCAAATTTTCTGTTTTGGTTTCCTGGTGGTCATCTCTATAACCTGATAACATGCTTAAATTTCTTATTCTTGACTCATCACAGGGATTTTCCTCCTAACATTTTAATTCTTCTGTTCATTACCTTCTTATTGTAAGTAGTCTTCATTTGTGTTTCTACCCTTTTTTTTCTTGGTTAAAGCCAAACGGCCTTTCTTCACAGACAACATGATTGCCTATATATATATATATCTATATATATATAAATCTATGCATGTCACCAAAAAGTCACTAAAATTAATACATGAGTTCAGTACCTTACCTAAGAACATAGAAGGATGGCAAATAAACACACTAGTAGATGCTCAACATCATTAGCCATTAAGGAAATATGATTCAAAAGCACACTGAGTTCCTACTCTGCCCCTATTAGAGTATCAAAAATGCAAAAGACTGAGCATGCCAAGTGGTTTTTTTTTTTTTTTTTTCATGCCAAGTGTTGATGAAGATATGAAGCAACTGGAATGCTCCCGTACCACAGGTGGGAAGGCAAGATGGTGCAACAACTCTGGAATTCCACCAACTTTTTTTTTTTTTTTTTTAAGATTTACTTATTTATTTGAAGTGGGGAGAGGCAGAGGGAGAGAGCATGGAGCCCAATGAGGGGCTGGATCCCACGACCCTGAGATCATAACCTGTGCCGAAACCAAGAGCTGGATGCTTAACTGACTGAGCCACCCAGATGCCCCTCCACCAACTTTTAACATAATCATATCTTACTCCTCCATGTTAGGAGATGAGGACATTACCACATGCACTCTCTCCTCTCTCTGCTTTGACATCATCCCAGCTTCTGTCAGTCATGCTCTTACTCTCTGGTGACTTTGCTACCATTTGCCATCTAGCCTGCATACATAACCAAGTCCACCAGGCTTACTTAGTGAGGCCACAGTCTGACTCCAGGGGCAGAAAACCAAGAAAGTGCACCTGTCTGATTATGATTATGCCATTATGCCAACTGCCAGGCTAAGTAAGGAATTAAAATTTTGGTCTCTGACCCAAAGTCATGACTAGAGATCCCCAGTCATAACCCCTATTCCAACAATATTAAACTGCATGAGTTCCCTTCAGTTTTGGTCTGGTATCACTCACATCAGTAACTCTAGCCAACCCCCCCTGCTATCTGATATAGGTCATTAGACTATAAATTTTGCTATCATTAAGTTTTTATTTCATTTCTCATTTAAGGAATTGGGTCCAATTAGCCTCAAACAACCTTAAAGATTCCACACATATTCAAAGTGCCTTCTGGAGGACTTCTAGGATCTTCTATTCCACATAAATAGGCATTAACTGAAATGCTGACCACCTTTGTATGTGAGGCATGGCGTTAGGTGCTCTGTAAGGTATGACAATGACAGCCATACACCATACAATCTGAACTGAGTAAGCAAGGAACTTGCTTCATACATTGAACACATATCCTTCTTTGGAGTTTTCATATGAATTATCTGTTGCCTACCAGCATTCTGTTTCTTTAAGAAGTAAATATGAGTTTTGCTTTCTTCAACAAACCTCCATATCCAACACTCATCTCTTTTTATTTTTTAAAGATTTATTTGTTCATTCATTTATTCATCAGAGACACAGGCAGAAGGAGAAGCAGGCTTCCTGAAAGGAGCCCGATGTGGGACTCCATCCCAGGACTCGGGATCAGACCCGAGCTGAAGGCAGATGCTCAACCACTGAGCCACCCAGGTGCCTCATCATCTCTTTTTAAAGATAAAGGTTTGTTGCTCTCCTCACCCACGTTGAGGATGTGTTTCAATTCTGGAACTTGGATCAGACTTTAGCCAAGCGTCCCACTTCTCACCCTTGGCCCCTGGGAATAAGGAAGGAGAATTCTTCTTTTATGGGAATGCAAGCACACCAGATGCTACACCCTCTGCTTCAGATCTGCTTACCCATAGGCTATAAATGTGGCTGTCCGAAGCCTGACCTGTAATTCTTACGAAATAATGTGCATGAGGCTTTTGTTCTAAGAACCTCAAAGGCCTTCATTTCATTTGGCCTCACAACATGCCTTTGAATTAGCCAGGAGCCAGTGTATCGATTCTCATTCAACAGATGGGAGGGAGGGTGAGAATGCCACAAAAGAGGTCAAGCTACTTGACCAAAGGTCACCCAAATGTCAGGAGAAGGGCAGGATGAACCAGAATCTCTGCTTCTCAGACCAGAGCTTGCTGCATCCAGATTCAGCCTGTGCAAATGTATGCAAAATGTTGTCGAAAAACACAGGAAGCATGACCCAGTGAAATCAGGAGATAAACTCTGCTTCAACTACGAAATACTAGGTGCAGGGGAGAGGCCAAAAGATACCTTCCCTTCCTCTCGAAGTTTCAAATAGTGAGAATAACAAATTACAAGAGTTCTGCACTGGTTTTGTGGACCATTTTATAAATTAAATTTCTTTTTTTTTTTTCAGGGAGAAATAGAACATTTCAGCTACATACACATTATAAGCAGGCCCCTTGCCTGGTAGCTCAGGGTACACAAATTGATATAAATCCTTATAGAACTCTGAGTTACTTGCCTTTCTACTTCATTCTTCTAAAGGAGAATAAAGGTCAAGAACAAGCAGTAGGAGTGGCTAGTCCGTAGAAGACACTGGAGCCATCAGACTGGGTGGGAAACCCAAAGCAAGAGAAGACATGGTCCCTGCTGTCAGGGCTCCAAGTCTGCTTGGAAAGATAAGCTGAGAACAAATGCGAAGTCAGCCTGTAGGGAAAGTTCTTGAAGATTCAGAAAAGCCAAGACAGCCAGAGGGAATGTGTGCCTGAGAAATCACTTCAGGCCAACTGAGTATGGAAATTAGTGGGGTCAAAGCAGCTTTCCCCAACAGTGAGACATAAGTAGAGTCATGAAAATCTGATGCCATTTCCTTAAACGGAGAAGAAAATGTAAGATTCAATAAGAACAAATGTAATAAGCCAAGGTATACAGAAATAAATTGTAAAGGAAGAGGAGGGAATGATGCTGGTTCTCAGACATTTTCTTTTCTTTGTCTATTAACCCTTCTTGTAAAGTCTCATTTCATCCCATGGCTTTAGACACTGGTGAGACATCGTAACCCTGTCTCTATACTGGGGCTCTCTCCTTACAGCCACATTTGTATAGCTTCCTTGTAGGCCCTCTGCCTGGGTGTTCTACTCAATCTCAGTGTCATCCATTCCCATCACCTGAATCACTGCCCATAGCCAAGGACCATCACGGCCATTATTTCCATCATAGACCTCTCTCCTGACAGCCACCCTCCACCCTGACATCCCACAGGTATCTCAAATACATGTTCAATACCAGGTTCATCATCACAGCCCTCCTGCCACAGCCTCCGCATAGATGCGGCCTCTTCTCAGTACTCTGTTGACCATCACTCCCCCATCTCTGCAGTCATTCAAGCCAAAAGCCAGAGACAACCATCTTCCACTACTCCTGTTCCCTCAAAATTCACACACAAGTGGTCGCCCAGTCCTGTAAATTCTCCCTCCTAAATGTCCAATCTGTTCACTCTGGCCCATCCTCACTACCTTAATCAGGTCCTCATCTCTCCTGTAACTAACCACGCCCACCCTCTAATCCCCATCTCCAATCCCTTCCCCACACTCATCTCTCAAACTATAGCCCAATGTTGCTGATATAACGTAAAACAGGAGCTCAACACCTGTCCATGAAAATCTAGTAGTTGTTGCCTCATTGCTTATAAAAGAAAAGTTCATGCTCCTTAGCAAGTCAGACAAGATGTCCATGGTCTGGCCCCAGCAACCCCCTGGAGCCCTACCTCCTTCCACCTGCACCTACCCTACTCATCATGTGATCACACAGCTCCAAAATGCACTGCAAATCTTCATGACTTCATGTCTTCTGTGCTGTGCCTGGTACAGAGTACACATTTAAGAAATGGACCTGGTGTCACGTTATACTTCTACAAGGACAACTGTGACAAGAATGACAATGAATGGTCTGCGAGGGTCAGGCTATGGATGGTTTTGTGGACCAAACCAAAACATCAAGATTTCAGGCACAGTAAAGCATCTAAGCATCTGGGGGCCTGATGGTGACAAAATTATAATCTTTGACAGCAGGCACTGTGAATGATTAAAGGCAGGGGTAAGTATGGAAGCCACTTGGGAAGCTGTTACAGTAGGCCAGGTAAGAGGCATTCGTATAGGAAATATAAATGAGAATAGATAAGAACATGTTTAAGTCCTCAGGACTTGAAAGCTACACAGAAACAAGGATGAGCATAATAAAAATCTGCTAAAATTCTGAAAGGAGGCAAAAAGAATGAGGGTACCTTTGATGCAAATTGAGTATTTGGGAAGGGAGACATTCAGTTTCTTAAAAGGTACCAACTCAAGTATATTTAATATGATCTATAATGCCAACCTAGAATATACTCTATGATCTCTCATACAATCTATAATAATGTAAGAATCATGGATGTACTTTTTACAGAGTTAAGAGCTGGGATCCCAAGAGCAGATGAGTGGCCAGGACCAAGTGAGGCCTGAGGTACTCAAATGCTCTGAAAGCTACAGGCCAAGAAACGAGGAATGCAAAAAAGAGAAAAAAAAAAAAAAAAAAAACACGGAGGAAAATCTGGCCTTGAACAAAGCTGCTGGTTGGGAAAAGAACACGGAGCAATGGAAAGGCTAGAGGCTAGAATGCTGACATTATAAAAAGGAAGGTTAGCTGGGAAGTTTTGAAGGAAAGACTGTTCTGGCTTAAGAAAATCATGTATTTGTCCATCCAACCAATGTTAATTGAGAACCCTCTTTGCACTGGACAACCTCGTAGGTGCTGGGAATACAGTGGTGGCCAGAACACAGTCCCTCCCCCTGGGGAAACCACTTTCTCAGGAAGGAGGCAAAGAAGAAACCAGTAAAAATGTAACCATTGAGGCTGTTAATCATCATCTCTGAAGCTGAGAGGTGTACCTGTAAGGCCACTTGACACTCCGTTCTAAAACGTTTCTAGAAGTCGTCTCATTTACAAGGAAAGTGACTTTTTCTCATATAAAGCTTGCACAAAATGAAATGACGCACCATGTTTATGTTTATAAACTGCCACTTTGAAGAGGGAGTTTCTGAGAAATTGCAAAACTAAATAATGGAGCCCAACTGTACATGAACCTTAAAAGCTGCATTTCCATTGTTTTCTATAAACATAAACAAAAGCCATGTTTCTCTCTTATCCCTTAGCATGAGAGACTTGCCACTTACTCCATTTCCTGCAAACCGCTACTGTCTGGACCATGTGTCTTGGAAAAAATAGTAAAAGGACATCATTTAAAAACAGCTCGCTAAAGCAACAATGCTTGATTTTTTGTTTCCAAGTAATGCATTCACAAGCCTAAGAACAGTGTGGCTCACATCACTCCTTCAAAAGGTTACATTTCCGGGGATCCCTGGGTGGCGCAGTGGTTTGGTGCCTGCCTTTTTGGCCCAGGGCGCGATCCTGGAGACCCAGGATCGAAATCCCACGTCGGGCTCCCGGAGCATGGAGCCTGCTTCTCCCTCTGCCTATGTCTTTGCCTCTCTCTCTCTCTCTGTGTGACTATCATAAATAAAATTAAAAAATAAAATATAAAATAAAATAAAATAGGTTACATTTCTCAAAAAAAAAATAAAGTTAAATTTCCCATATTCACCTTACTTGTTTCATTGCAGGAATTAAAGTGCATTTTCTAATGGAAGATGGACATCGGGAAACTTGGGGGAACTTTTAATGCCATTTCTCCAATGGGAAGAGAAATATGTTTGCCACCTCCCACCTTCAAAGGCATCAAACATTAAAAACCAAACTGTCACCAACACACTCATAAATTACACTTCTATTTAAATTAAATGAAACAGTCTATGAAAGTGTGCTTTATGCCATAATGCAGTAAACACATATTTTATAAAAAGAAAAAAGAAATCGTGACTATCCCAGGCTAAAAAGGTAGCAATTTATTTATCTGAACCACCTCGAAACATGACCTAAGAAAAATATTTTATTGGCCAATAAACGGAGTGAATGAGAAATGACTAAAGCTTGCTTGCTTTACAAATAGAACTCTTAAGGCCCTCCCTGAAAAACTTTTTTTTAAAAAGCAATTTCAATGCATAATATGAATTTATTTGGGAAACAATTTAGACAGCTACTAGGGTGTTATCTGGTCCCCAAGATCACAACAGCTTCTCAATAACAAACAATGAATGAAGGAGCTACCACTGCTGAAAGTCACAGAAATAGGGCTAACAGAAAAAAAAAAAAAAAAAAAATCAAGAGAAGACAAATGCAATTTTCAAAGTTAGTAAAGAGGGGCCAGTTGGTACAGGGGTAAAGAGTTTTGCATCCCTGAGTAGACCCAAAAGCTATCACTTTCTTAGAGCATAAAAGACACATTCTGTTCTATATAATCTTTCCAAGAATTGGGTGGGGAAGGGTGTGACAACTTTTCAGGAACTTTTCTATGCAAAAGCAGCTTTAATAAATGATGACTCTTAAAGGAGTAAGTAAACCCTTAGCAATCAGGCAAATTACTCCAGAAGTAAAACAGCCTGCCCCAAAAGTTCTGAGTAGCCAGGAGTCTCTGAGTGCAAGTCCTCTGCATTTTGGGTTTGAACAGCCAATGCAAATGGGCAACCTCCAGGTCTCAGTGAATTTCAGGCAGGAAAAAAAAAAAAAAGGCGAATTGCTCTTAACATTTATTAAAGATTTTATTTATTTATTTATTTATTTATTTATTTATTTATTTGAGATAGAGAGTGAGCAAGCATAAGCGAGGAATGAGGGGCAGAGGCAGAGGGAGAAGCAGACTTTCAGCTGAGCAGGAAGCCCAACTTGGGGCTCGATCCAAGGACCCCGGGATCATGACCTGGGCCAAAGGCAGACACTCAACCCACGGAGCCACCTAGGTGCCCCCTAACATAGTTTTAAAGTAGAGTTCATTTTTTCTCACAATATTTAGATTCTTGCTAAAATAAGTGAGTATGAACTTTAGGGTGAGCATCATATGAAAAAAATATAGACATACCCCAGTTTAAAGGATGTGTTTCACCACTGTAACTTATTTATCCCTACAGGGCTGCCTCCTTATTACAATTCCCCCAACTCTGGGCTGGATCACATGTTTACTCTGAAAGTTTAACCATGATTTCTTTTTCTTTTTTTAAATATTTTATTTATTTATTCATGAGAGACACAGAAAGAGAGAGAGAGAGAGAGGCAGAGACACAGGCAGAGGGAGAAGCAGGCTCCATGCAGGGAGCCCAATGTGGGACTCGATCCTGGGTCTCCAGGATCACACCCTGAGCTGAAGGCCGATGCTCAACCACTGAGCCACCCAGGCGTCCCTTTACCATGATTTCTTGACAGAAATGAAAATACAGCAGAGGGGGAGGGTTTTAAGGGATTGTCCAATTCACAGCCCTCCATGCACCCAGAGGAGAAGAAAAAGCCCTGGCTGAGGAGTCATGGTCAGCTGGCCAATAAATGCAGGTCTCTGGTCTGAGTTCCTACATAGGCAGCACGGGAGCAGGACAGATAAGATATGTGCTTTCCAAATCGTGCAGGTCCCGGACCCTCCCATGGGGAGCATAATCAATTTGGTGGATCATGACCAGTGTTCGCTAGAGGCTGTAATTGGGAAGGAACATATCTGAAAATACCAAAGCGCATCTCAATGTAGTATAGTGAAAGTATTCTTTCGTGCAACTTTTCTTTTGAATCTATTTGTTATTTGTAAGTCTCTGTGTACTGGCTTTCTCTGTGTACAGAATGCAGTTCTTAAATAGGGCACTGAGAAAGCCATAAAGGGCTGTGCAATGCTCTGAATGCTTAAGCTCCCCAATATTCATAAGTGGAAATCCTAACCCCCAATGCGATGGTATTAAGAGGTGGGGCCTTTGGAAAGAGATGAGATATTGACAGCAGGACGCTTATGAACAGGATTTGTGCCCTTAGAAAAAAGGGAGCTCGGAGGGCCTCCTCATCCTCCTTCCACCATGTGGGGATACCATGAGAAGTCAGCAGTCTGGAGCCAGCAAAGGGCCTCCATGAAAACCCGAGGGTGCTGGTGCCCTGACCCCAGACTGCAGCCTCCAGGACTGTTAGAAATATACTGCTGTTGCTTAGAAGCCATCCAGTCCATGGTACTTTGTTACAGCAGGCTGAAGGAAGGCCGACTGATACTTCTCCTTTACTTACAGCTCAAATGTGACTGAGTATCTGAAAAAGCCATGTACAAAGACTGGTTTGGAAGAGCAGGTCCTCAGAGGCCATGCTGTTCACAAGGCCACCAGCCTTGAAAGCTGCAGGGGCCAGGGTACATCTGCTTCCATGAGGGCTTGGATGCATGTGGGTGGGAAGGATCCGGCCAGCAGGGTCTAGGGTCCTCTCCGGCCACCTCCACTGCCCCTGGCTGCAGGTGACAGATGAGGGGAGGGCCAGAGGGGACTCAGGATCCCGGGAAGGCTGTGGCTAGAATCCAGCAGAGGATTGAGAAGCTAGATTAGGAAGCAATCAATAGAAATAATGAGAAGCAGACAGATGGGGGGATGTTCAGAAAGCAAAAAGCAACAGAAATGCAGGATGGATGAGATGCCGTGGGCTCAAGGATGATCCCTGAGTTTCTGTCTCATGTGGCCTGGTGGTTAGTGGTGCCCACCAGAGAGCAAGGGAACCCTGCAAGAGGACCAGGTATGCAGAGGAAAAAAAACCATCTTCTGATCTTAGACATGTCAATTGTGAGTTGCCTCTGAATACCCAAGTACAAGCACAATGGCAATAATACAACCTAGAGCTCACAGAGAGGCCCAGGTCAGAGAAACAAAGTTTAGATTCACTTATGTCTTCCCTTCTAAATCTCTTCTTCCCAAACTACATTTCGTGGTGCAAAGACATGAAGCAGTGAAAAGAACGTGGGTTTTAAAATCAGAAAAACCATGACTAGAATCTCAGGCACCACCTCTTATAGGCTGCGTTCATGAGCATGTTAGAATCTGAACAGGTTTCCATTTCCTCTACCGTCAGGAGCATGGTGAAGATGAATGAACAGCACTTCCGAAGTGCCTGGAATACAGCAAGTTCTCAACCAAGTCAAGCCAGATCACATTTAGACCTTCGTACATACCCCACAGCTCCTGGTAGGGTCCTAGCCAAGCGGTCCATCAGTATCTAGCAGGTTGAACTGACCTGAAATACTCTGAAAACTGCCAGGACATCACAGTCTCCTCTGCCTAGACAACCATCAGCTCATAAAATCATTCCTGTACTCAGTATCCTGTGGGAGCAACACCCAAACAGAAGTTATGCAAAGAGTCTTACCCTTCATCACCTACACACCCAGGTCTACCTCAGTCCTGGGAGGACCTATCGCTTAGCAGGACGATGACCATCAAGAGCTTTGGTGGATCACCTCAAGTCCGAGATACCCAATCCAGTCAATGAGTTTGTTCTCTTATGATCCATACGGCTTTAAGAGAAGCCAGGACTGGTTTTATTTCTCCCTTAGAATTTCTGGAGAAGCAGGAAGATGGCACCCTTCCCACACACCCGGGAATCACCTGGAAATGCTGAGTGTTTCCAGAGGTTTTATACTTTGAGCAACAGAATCAACACTTCCTGCCAATATTGAGGCGACAGGAGTATCATCTAGAAACCAACACTCAGATTACTGAACTCCCCCTGAATCTGATTCAGCTGGCCTAGGGTACTGGATGCTAGTTTAATAAGTTCTCAGGTGATGCTGTTCAGGGGCCACACCTGAGAACCACTGTCCTGGCCTCCTCCCTGGGGTCGGGCTAGTGATGTAGCCTACACTTAAAGAAAAGTCAGCTGAGACAAGGAACTTTCTACCTGAAGCATCCTACGATGTCACCACAACCTGTCTTTAATTATGAACTACGAATGTTTATAACTTAGGTCATTTTAGGTTCCATTTTAACAGTTGTGGAATGTTCTGCTTCATGCTTGATAAGTTCTACTTATTAGTTTGCTACCACTCATTTTTGAATAAACAAAAAGGAATGGCTCTCCAAATAGAGACTCTGCTTCATACTCATGACACATACTCACCTAAGCAAGCACTGTTTCCTCCTCCTGCAGGACTCAGATGTCATTCTCACAGAGCTACCACAGCTAGCCTAGAAGAACTATTTTTTTTTAATATATATTTTATTTATTTATTCATGAGAGACACAGAGAGAGAGGCAGAGACATAGACAGAGGGAGAAGTAGAACCCCCACAAGAAGCCTGATGCAGGACTCGATCCCAGGACGCGGGGATCATGCCTTGAGCTTGAAGGCAGATGCTCAACCACTGAGCCACCCAGGTGCCCCCAGAAGAACTGTCTTCATAGCTGAACCTGTTTGACTTGAGTGAAACAACGGGGGCCCAGTTTGTCTTGACAGGATGGAGGGGACTCATTCATTCATTCCAACATTTACGGGGCACCTACTATGTGCCAAACGCTTGAAAAACAGTGTGAAAGAACCATGACCTCTGCCCTCAAGGAATTTCTAGAGCTGAATGTGAGTTGGGAGAGGGGTGACAGAAAAACAAGGGAAATACATACAGGTATAAGTATCCACTGTGATAAGTACAGAAAACATATGAAGAAGATTCCCTTCAGGTTAGATGATCAGAGAAGGCCAAGGTCCCCAGAGGAGGCGACATTTAAACTGAGTAACTTAGGGAAGCTTAAAGTCCATTCTTGTCTGTGTACTCGAGGTAAACTCACTACTAAGCCACTCCAGGTGCTTTAAAAATATGTTTATCTGAAACTTACAAATAATAAAAGGCATGACACATTTTATATTCAGATTATTATTTCTGTTAAGAAGAAATTTTTAAAAAATAATTCATAGGCATGTTAAAAGAAGGTTGGAGGTCTGGTGAATGAACCCTATTTATGGTGAGAGATGAAGGACCATTAACGAGTATTAAAACTACTGGTGTTTCTGGGACACCTCGGTGGCTCAGTGGTTGAGCATCTTCCTTTGGCTCAGGTCGTGATCCTGGGGTCCCAGGATCGAGTCTTGCATCGGGTTCCCTGTATAGAGCCTGCTTCTCCCTCTGCCTGTGTCTCTGCCTCTCTCTGTGTCTCTCTCATGAATAAATAAATAAAATCTTTAAAAACAAAAAAATACTGGTGTTTCTAAACTGGTCTGAAAAATAATAAAATCATTAGAATAATTACAAAATGTCCCAGAGTTTTGAAGAGTGAGTGCTATTTGTTTGAATGCATAAATTGCCCAGTACACATTTATTAAATCCCTACCATGTGCCAGCCATAAAGCTAAGTTCCAAGAATATAAAGATAAATAAAACAGGATGCCTAACCTTTCCCATTGGCAAATATTAGCTAACCACCTATGTTTACTGCTCCCTCAAGTGGGTCACAGTATTGTTTGTTTTTTTTTTGTTTTTTGTTTTTTTCTAAAAAAAGCTTTTACTTACATGAGAGAGAGAGTGAGGACCAGCAGGCGGGAGGGGCAGAGGGAGAAGCAGACTCGTCACTGAGCAGGGGCCGGATGCAGGACTGGATCCCAGGACCCTGGGATCATGACCTGAGCTGAAGGCAAATGCTTAGCCTACTGAGCCACCCAGGCACCCTCACAGCATTGTTTTTTGTTTTGTTTTGTTTTGCTTTGTTTTTGCTGCTCTTGTTTCCTTACTTGATCAATAAATGTTATGACCAAAGATCCAGAGATCAGGATTCGTGGGTGTGGTTGAAAAAGGAAAAGAAAGAAGAAAGTCTGTATTAGATGTTGAAAACCCACTACCCAATATATTGACCCTACTGGATCACTTGTGCCAGTCTGTCAAGCTAAGAAATAGATTTTTCTGGCTCTAACTATATCTGCCTCCTAAATCCCTTTGCTCAGCATCCCAGGATGCCAAGGCTTAAGTACCACCTCTTTCTTACAAAAAAATTTTTTTACAGTTCTGTCTTTCATCCCATGACTTTAGTTCCAATTCAAGGTAATTACACTTTCCAGGCTTCCGGTACTTGCAAGTCCAACTGAAGAACCACTTGAAAAATACACACACCCGGATTTAGTGGAGCAATACGTCCACTCAATGCTTTACAGTTCATCACAATTTTACAAGTGACTTTCTAAAACCCTTAGAGAAAACAAGTCTCAAGAACTCACACACCCAAGAACTCCCCAAAACATACTGCACATCTGCTGTTTATGCAGTCCCACTAACAACACAGAGGACTTTCTATAGGAGGAACACACACTTCAGGCAGTTGCCCATTCAAGGACAGGTTTTAACTTAAAAATAATGCCCACGCGCTCACCACTGAGTAAACATGGTACCATGTCCTAATTATTACCCATATTTGAAATCCACATTACCCAAGAGTAACCCAGTCTGAGTAGGGTTCTTGTGTTTTCCTATATCACCATCTCCTTGATATATCTCTGGTGAAACTAGAGAGAAATAGATATAATTGATATATAATAGATATAATTGAGCCTCATCTTTTATACAGGAACAGAACCTGGCTGCACAAAGTACTTCATCAATGGCAGCCAGCTGTTTACACTATTTCAAAAATTTCATCATGTTTAGTTTAGAGGGTTTTTTTTTTTTTTTTAAGAAAAATATTAAAACAGAAGGCTAGGTTTGCTCCCTCTCTGACTCGCCTGACATTTAGCATAGCCATAAAGAAGTCCACAAATGAACAGATGAGCTACATAATGTACAATTCTAACTGGGCAGTTTCTTAAAGAAAAGAGTCCTTCCAACTCCAGTTAATATATTCGATACAAAGAACACATTCCTGCAACAAATACATTTAGGACTTGATGTTTTACAGTGTAGCTAATGAAGGTTCTAGCCATAGTAAAAAAAAAAAAAAAAAAAAAAAAAAAATGTATTTTTTTCCAGGATACCAAATGTTCTGACTCACCATTTAACTAAAGTACAAGCAAAATGAAAATGCAAATGAAATTTATACATATTTATGACTTTACCGGATGTATGGCAATGCCACCTTTGGCTTCTGGCTTTATTTACCAGGAAAAGAACCTTGGAAAACCACCATACATTTGTATTTCTATTCAAATGGTTCCCTTTCTCCACACACTGGTTGGAACAAAATATTAATTCTGAGTCTGGTGATACATGTAAGTCAAAATAATCAAAGTGGATAGAGGAAAACAGGAATTTTCCCTTTAATGGTATCTGCCTGGATAAGAAAATGCAAAAATATAAATACTAACTCATCTAAAATTATGATGTTTCACTAATACTTATCAGTAAACAGGAGTTTTCCGTTAACCTCTATGATTACTAAAAGTCAAAATGTACCTTCACCATGAGCTCCGGGCACAACCTTCTTAAGAATTCCACATTAGCCCTACTCTTCCTGCGA
The DNA here is from genome assembly GCF_003254725.2 of Canis lupus dingo. Lineage (NCBI taxonomy): Eukaryota > Metazoa > Chordata > Mammalia > Carnivora > Canidae > Canis > Canis lupus. Next base: position 88,787,367 of record NC_064243.1, read on the forward strand.
AACTTCTGTGTGACCCCGAGCAACCCAATTCACCTCTCGATGCCTTAGCTGTGTTACCCATAAAAGGGGCACAGGTCTCTGAACTATTTCATATTTAATGTCTTTATCTCAAAGACAAACTTCGACCCCAATGGCTGGATCTGTTAATAATATTTAAGAACCATTATAATTTTTCATCATCCCTCTTCTGAAAATAAAAACATAACTTTTGTGTCTATGGGAAGGAGGGATGGAAAGAGGACCCTTAATGGGGAACAGAAACTAGGTCGGTTTCGTTAATTAGGTTTCCTCTCTGAAACCACCAGCCAGTATTAGCAGTTGCTTGAAATTCATTCAAGGGGGGGGGGGGGGGAAGAGGTTGGTTTCTCCATCTCAAGACTCTTTCCTAAAAGGGCACAAGTTAATTTCTAGGAATGTTACTGTCTACATGGAGAAAAACTCTTCTTTATATGATGCGTTCAGGAAGGCGTGCAACAACAGGCATCTGTACCTGCCAGATTCAGGAGGGGCACCTCTTGTAGGTAAATCACCTTATGGGTGAGCAGGTGCTGGGAATTTACATGATGAGATGCTTTGTTTTACAGCCTGTGTTTTCCTTAAGAGTGACTTCATTCATCTCCTTCCTTCAACAGCAATTTATTGAGTATTACTATTTACAAACTCCAAATCTAAAAAAAAAAAAAAAATTAAAGCTATGAGTTGGCTGGGATATTTAAGTGAATCTTGACATGTATTTTGGAGTAGATCAGCCCATCAGGAGATTTCCAAGTCAAATAATAATGCTGAACAATACAAATGCTAAGCTAAAGTGCTCTGCAAATGTTTTCCCTTCACTACGGGGGGCCGGGGGGGGGGGAATTGACTAGGGGAAGGGGGAATAAATTACAAGTGGAATAGATAATCAGTTAAACAGAATGCTGAAACTAGAAAGTGGAAGATAATTGATTATGAGTCTCTTGTTTTATATATGGGACACCTGAGGCTCAAAGTTGATATGATGTGGCCCGGGGGTCATACAGTCAAACAGGGTGCCAGAACTAGAACTCCCGTCACCAGCAGGCATGCTTAACAGTCCCTAGGGTGTTGCAAGACCCAGCACATCTCCTCATTGCCATCAGAAGCAAGACAACAGCATAATCTGCAAAGCCATGGACTGGACGTCAAGAGCTCTGAGTTCTAGTCTTGTAACCTCCACTAGCTTAGACAGGATACCAAGGAAAACTCTCATCCCTGTCTAAACCTCAGTTTGCTCGTCTGTGAAATGAGAACAGTGATCCACAGTGAGACACAGCAGACCACAATAAATGCAGAAACAGTGTGGCCATTGTGAAACCTTCCACAAGTACAAAACAGCACTGGGCGGTGCCGGGGGGTTGGTGGGGGTATTTCAGAGAAGCTGCCTGCTGACTCTAATTCCAGCCACTTACTACCCTGACAAGTAGTCCCTGAATCTGGGAGCCGCGTGTTCCTCCTCTGAGTATGTGGTTAATAATCTTTGCCCTGCCTCCCTCGGAAATGGTCAGAATTTAATGAGAGCGTTGAAAAGCATTCACAAATAACAAGGCATTGATTCAAGTGCAAGGTATTATTATGAGATCCCTCTAGTCTCCTTAATTTGGGCAAAAATATAGTGTGGTTTTACCATTCAGTCCTTAACAGTTTTCTTTCTCAACTGAGATGCTATTATTATTCAAGAGTCTCAGATTTCACAGCTTTCTCCTGGGTGCTGCTGTCTCCACTCCCATCATTGTACCTGGAATGCACCATTCCCCTCAGCTCAGAGTCCATGCATGATGCTTACTCAACGTGCCACTGGCATGGACTTGGCTGAGAAAGATTTTTTTTTCCCAGGGCCTCCTTTCAGCTGGAAATGTTCTGACTAAAGCTTCCATGAGCACTATTTTACTTCATCACATTAGAGGGGTAATGAAACCAACGCTCGGGCTTTTCTCCAACAACTGCAGAACACTTCAGCCTTTCCACAGAACAACAGAAAAGTCTGGATGGATGATTTTCACCCGAAGGGCAAGAGAGGTTCCCCCAAAGCCACGCTCAAGAGTGCAAATGGGGAGATGGCTTCTTTTTTTTTCTTTGCAGGAGACTAACATATCCTCAGGCCCAACCAAGCAAGGGTCATTCGCCTTAAAGCCAGGGCCTCTGGGAGGCTGAAAAGGTCCTGCAAAGACTGGGGAGGGGATGGTTGGGCATTTGGGGTCTGCAACACTCTGCCTTTCAAAAAGCATCCGAGTGACTAGCATTTTCTTGTTAAGAGCCCAGATTTCGGTAGATCAGATGAAAGAATTCATCAGCCTATCCAAACAACTTCTCCGGAACAGGTTTCTACCCAGCCACGCCGGGCGGGCACCAGAGACAAGTGAGCTTGGGGGATGAGGAACACAACAGGCTCATCTGCATAGACGAGAGATAAGCCGACATTTGTTGTCTTCTGTTTGGGCGACTCCGGGCTCCGGCCTGGCGAGTGGAACCCCGGCATTCTCATGCCCCTTGCCCCCGCCCCCGCCGCCGAAGCGTCACGCGGACCCGGCTCGGGGAGAGAACCAGGGGAAACGCAGAAGTCGGCTGCTGCATTTGGGTTGCAACCGTAGCGCACCTGTGCAATCCGGCTTCGGCGCCAGAAACGACCAGAACGCCGACTCGCCAGCCCCTCTCGAGATCCCAGGGGCGCCTCGCAAGTTCGCCTCAGTTTACTGCCGGGGGAGGGTGGTGGGAGAGCTCTCCCTCCGGCAGCTGCAAAACTCAGCTGGCTCCCCTGGAAAGGGGAGGGAGCTCCCGCCTAAGTGACCCAGAGGGGTCCCCGGGGGTCACGCGGCCGCGGCGGGGGCTGGGGGTGCTCGCGGCCCCCGCGGATGGAGGTCCCACTTCGGTGGCCACACGCGACCCCCCCGCCCGGCCCCAGCACCCACGCGGACGCAGCGCGAGGGTGGGGAGACGTCCGGGGCTCCCCAGGACGCGGAGCCCCCGAGCCCCCGAGCCCCCGCGGGGTGGGGGGCAGGGTCCCGGGGGAGGGGCCGGGGACGCGCAGGAAACTTACCTCACCCGGGCAGCATTCGGGCGCCTCCGCCGTCGAGACCAGTTGCGCCACAGTCTGCAAGTTCTCTGGATGTAGTTGCCTCCCCGCGGCGCCGGGAGCTCGGTGCGGGCGAGGCGGGAGGGGTCGGGGGGCGGCGGGCGGGGGCGGGGCGCGGCGCGGCGGGGGAGCCGGCAGGTGCCGGGCCGGAGCCGCGGGGCCAAACTCGCCCGGGACGCGCCTCGGCGGGGGCGCGCGGCTGCGAGTGTGCAATGCGCGCGCCGCGGCGAGTGTGTGTGTGTGCGCGCGCGTGTCCCCGCTTTCCCCTTCCCTCCCCGCCAGTCCTCCGTCCGCAGCGAGCAGCGAACGGCGGCCGGAGCCCCGGGGCGGGAGGAGCAGCGGCGCCCCCCGGGCTGGGGCTGGGGCTGGGGCTGGGTCCGGGTCCGGGTCCGGGTCCGGGTCCGGGTCCCCGGCTGGGTCCCCGCGCCGTGCGCGCCGGAGTCGGAGCGAGGCGCGGAGAGAGCAGTCTGCACGGCGGCGGCCGCGGCGCGGGGAGGCTGCAGGCCCCGCCCGCCCGCCGCCCAGGCTCTTCCCCTTTTCTCTCCACCCCCTTGCTCCATCCCCGCACGCCCTGCAGGGAAGCCAGACCGGTTTGCAGCGGCGGCGGCGGCGGCGGCGGGGTCCGCCGCAGTCGGTGCCTCGGGGAGCCGGGGCTCGGGCGGGTTCTCCACGGTTCCAGGGCTGGCCGGGGCCTCGCGGCGCTTCCAAAGTCCTGCAGCCCCGCTGCGCAGAGCGGTGCTTGGGGTAGGGCATCCTCCCTCCCCCGGGCCCCTGGACTCTGCAGCGCCTGGTCGCCTGCCCGCTGGACTCTGCTTGCCGCGAAGCCCGCATTTAAGGACAGGGGGGCCCCGCCACTAGGAAGGGACAGCTAAGCTGCCCAGGCGACGCTGTGCCCCCCTGTGATGACAGCGGGAGTTCCCAGGAAGTAAGTCCTACCCAACAGGTAGGGTAGGTTGGCGAGGGGGTCGCGGGGGACAGAGCAGGCTGGAGGGACGTCGGGGGGTCCAGAGCGAATGGGGGGTGACGGGAGAGGGAGCCAAATCTCGGCGGCGCCCAGTGGGCGCCGGGGCGATCTCACTAGATGCTGGGGGAGAGGAGTGAGAAGGGAGGCAGGTCGAAGGGCTCCCTTGGAAAAAAAGCTGTCTAGCAAGCGATCGCTGAATTTACTTAGTAGGAACCGAAAAGGTTCCTCTCCCAGATGAATGGAATCAAGTGGCATTTCTCACCCTCATCATTTCCTTCCTTATCCTTGTTTAAAAAAAAAAAAAAAGCAAACCCCCTGATGCAAAGCGTGGTATACATTCTGCTGGAGGAAGAGCAGCGCTTGATGGTCCTTATACTCAGATATCCCTGGCCTGGAGAGTCACGGTGAATTTCTGATTGAAAGGATGCTTCCCCCCCCCCCCCAAAAAAAAAAAAGAAAGAAAGAAGAAAAAGAAAAGAAAGGATACTCCCTAAGTTCTCAGTAAAGGAACCCCTCTTTTTGGTTTTGAAATCTTTATGTACCTCCCACCCCCCACCTTGGCTAAGCTTGTTATGGTTTACTAACCGCTGGGAACCAAGTACAGTCATTCCTTGGTAATGCAAATGTCTGTTATTTCTTGGACTGTTATTCCAGCCTACTTCTTCTAGATGTGTCTGGCCATTACTGGGAGTTTTAGGGTATCGTGTTTTTAGAACCCTGTGACTTCGTTCTGGTTTTATCTTGGCATCCTAGACTCTTCAAAGCTCAGAACAGGAACACACATCTAGTCTAGCTTCCCTTTACAGAAGAGAGAACTAAGATCCAAAGACATTAAGTGGCCCAAGAGCCAGAACACAGGTTCCTTGACTCCCAATTCCTGAATAATAACAGAAACACGGGACTAACAAAGTACAATTTGGGGTAGATAGAGAGGGTGGCAGAGAAAGAACAGATCCAAGAACACTTCATCTGCCTGCAGTGCATCGCTTTGTAGGGGGCAGCACTGCACCACTGTAAATAGGCTGGCTGAGATCTGGGAATGCTAATCCCAGTCTCCCCTTCTCTGCTCCTCACCCCTCTGGTCCATCTGAAATCCAGGGAGTGGAAAACAAATCTGCTTCCCAGAGAGGTAAGTGTAAATGCAAAGCCAATTTTCAATATTTCCTGGCAATGCAGGGGAAGCAAAAACAGGTAAAAGCAAACTTAAAGTGGTTGGGGTGAAGGGGGTGTCACACACACGTTACATACAGATGCATGCATACATGGGTACACACAGCCCTCCTTTCTCATAAAGAGACTGATGGACTCCCATCTGTAAAGCACAAGGCGCCAACAGCCTTAGGTTTCCAGAGAATTCACAAAGCAGACTGCCCACTGGCTAGTTAGAGAGCTAACTCCTACGAAACAGGATTCTAAGGAACTCTACCAAAAGCCTTAAGAAGATCATTTCTGTGAATTAATTCCTGGAACAAGGGACCACACAGTTATTGGTCCTGTATGAGACCTGTTATTTCTTCCCAATTATGTCTCTACGTATACATCAACAGGAATTTGGGAAAGTCACCCTCTAATGTGGAAATAAAAGATCAATATCGCTGGCGATAGTCACTTGGCAGAAAATTTGGACACATTTAAAAATTAGAAAGTGCAGGTCTCATATGTAAGTGATGAATCACCGAATTCTACTCCTGAAATCAATGTTGTACTATATGTTAACTAAAAATGTCAATAAAAATAAAAAGTAGAAATTAGAGGAAGTGCTCATCTAATTGTTTTACTTAATTTCAAATGTGATCTCTCTGATTCTATATTTCATCTATTTATTTTTAAAGATTTTATATATTTATGGGAGACACAGAGAGAGAGAGAGAGGCAGAGACACAGGCAGAGGGAGAAGCAGGCTCCATGCAGAGAGCCCAACGTGGGACTCGATCCCGGGACTCCAGGATCACACCCTGGGCCAAAGGCAGGTGCTAAACTACTAAGCCACCCAGGCATCCCTGATTCTAGATTTTAATCCAAAATCTTAATAATGCTATTTATACTCCCCTATGAGAAACATGTATAGATTCCTTATAGTAGATTTGATAGCATTAATGGCCCTGATTAGTGACCACCCTTTATCCAGGTCTTTTGTCTCTAATTTTGTATTCCCACCTATATGATTAACTTTGGCCAGTGGAATGTCAGTAGCCTTTTTTTTTTTTTGCTTGAGCACAAACACAGGGAGAAGCAAATTCTTTGCTGAGCAGGAAGCCTGATTGGGGGCTGGATCCCAGGACCCTGGGATCATGACTGAAACCAAAGGCAACCACCCAACTAAGCCACCCAGGAACCCCTCAGTAGACTTGATGTAAATGAAGACTTGAAAAAATGTTGTGCGACATACCTATTTCCAAAATCCAGAGATGCCTGGGTGGCTCAGTGGTTGAGCGTCTGTCTGCCTTTGGCCCAGGGCATGATCCTGGAGTCCCAGGATCAAGTCCCACATCCGGTTGCCTGCATGGAGCCTGCTTCTCCCTCTGCCTGTGTCTGCCTCTCTATCTCTCTCATGAATAAATAAATTAAATTAAAAAAACAAAAAGAATTTCCAAAATCCAGGACACGGACAATACCAAATACTGGTGAGGATGTAAAGCAACAGGAACTCTCATTCATTGCTGGTGGGAAAGCAAAACAGTACAGCTACTTTGAAATACAATTGACTGTTTCCTACAAAATGAAACATGACCTCTCTCCTTAGGATCCAGCAATGATGTTCCTTGACATTTACCAAAAGGAGCTGGAAATGTAGTTCCATACAAAAACCTTATACACAGAGTTTTTAACAGCTTTATTCATGATTTGGACAAAATTTGGAAATAACCAATGTGTTCTTTAGTAGGTGAACTGGGACGTCCAGACATTGGAATGTTATTTAATGGGAAAAAGAAATAAGCTCTCAAGGTATGAGGAGACCTAGAGGAAACTTAAATGCATATGGCTGAGTGAAAGATGCCAGTCTGCAAAGGCTACATATTGATTCCAATTATATGGCATTCTAGAAAAGGCAAACCTATGGAAACAGTAGAAAGATCAGTAGAAACAGTAGAAAGATCAGTGGTTGCCAGGGGTTGGGGGTGGGGAGGTTTGAATTGGTAGAGCATGGAGGACTTGTAGGGCAGTGAAACTACTCTGTATGTTATTACAGTGGTAGGTACTTGTCATTACACATCTGTCCCAAAGCATAAAATGTACAACACCAATTTTTAATGTAAATTATGGTTTTTGGCTTATAATGATGTGTCAAAATAGGTCCACTGATTGTAGCAAGAGTACCACTCTGGTGGGGGATGTTGATAAGTGGAGGAGGCTGTGCATGTGGGGGACAGGGAGGATAAGGGAAATCTCCGTATCTTCCCCTCCATCTTCTTGTGAATCTAAAACCGTTCTAAAAAAAGTTTATTTTTTTTTGAAGTTTGTGCACTTTGCTTTTGTTCTTAGAATTCTACCAAGGAGGACAAGCCCACTAAAGGATGAAAAATCCTGAGGGTACCCTCAGTGGCTCAGTTGGTCAAGGGCCCAACTCATGATTTTGGCTTAGGTCGTGATTTCAGGGTCTTGAGATCAAGCTCCGCATTGGGTTCCACACTCAGCAAGCAGTCTGCTTGAGATTCTCTCCCTCTCCCTCTGCCCCTCCTCCCATTCTCTCTCTCTCTCTCAAATAAATAATTAAATCTTAAAAAAGAAATAAAAAACAAAGATGAAAGACCCTGTACTACAGAGATGAGTTATCACAGCTGAGGCCATTCCTGAGCAGTAAGCCCTGAGGAGACCGCAGAGGCACAAGCAGGTCCAAATGAGATTGGCCAGGCTTGGTCCAAATCCACAGAGCCACCCCCAACTCACATTCATGAGAAATAATGCACGGTGGCTGTTTGAAGCCACTGCTTCCATCCTCCATTGCTGCATAACAAAGCACCTCAAAACCAATCACCAGGGACCCCCTGGGTGGCTCAGCGGTTTAGAGCCTGCCTTCAGCCCAGGGCATGATCCTGGAGTCCTGGGATCAAGTCCCACATTGGGATCCCTGCATGGAGCCTGCTTCTCCTTCTGCCTGTGTCTCTGCCTCTCTCTGTGTGTGTCTCTCATGTACTTAAAAAAAAAAAAAATCTTAAAAAAAAAAAAAAAACAATTAAAAAACAGCCACCATTTACTATTTCTCATGATTCTATGAGTCAGCTGGGCATTGGCTGGTGTCACTCCCTTGGCTGCAGTCAGCTAGCTGCATTGGCAGCTGGGCTGAATTGGAAGGTCCAAGAAGGCCCCACTCACACATCAGGCACTTCCATCTGCCTCCACGTGGTCTCTCTCTTCCCACGTGCCTAGCTTGGGCTTCTGTAGCATGTAGTCTACTGAGGGAGGTGGGCGGGGGGGCGGGGGGGGGCAGGCTTCGTACCTGGTAGCTGGCTTCCAAGAGGAAGGGACTGGAAATTTAGGACTGAGCTTGGAAGTTCTAGAATGCTACTTCTGCTTCATTCTATTGATTAGTCACAAGACCAACCAGATTCAAGCTCTACATTTTTATTTGGGGGGCAGTATGTATGAACAGGAGTAAAGGGGCTCTCCTGCCCACTAAGTTTTAGGGTGGTTGTTATACCACATCAGATGCATTCTTCTAAGCTATGGGACTTTGGGCTAGTTGCAAATCATTTTTGGACCTTTCCATGAATTGAAGGAGTTTGTGTTTCTCTAGGTGGCTAATGTATATTTAACTTTTTCTTTAGTGACATCTCAAGGGAAAATGATCCAGAAAGGAGTTGCCAAAGGGAATCTGTGAAGCACCAGTCAGCCATGGCTATGTCTAGCAGTTCATCCACCATTAACTCCTCAACTTGAAAAATCCTTCAGGAATCCACATGAAAGGTATGCATGGCCTCCATGGACAGCAGACAGTAGAAAAGCAGAGAGGCTTCATTCTTCACAACCTCTGAAAGATCGTCTTACATCACCATGCCTTCTCTTTCTAGAAACTTCATTTCTAAGCAGATGAAAGAGGCCAAATGCTTAGCTGATTCCCCTGTACAACCTGAGGTGTTCATTTCAGAGGACCAGTTGACCGTAGGGTCAACTCTGTTCTCTAATTTTGAGTTTGCTCTTCAGGTTAGCAAAGGCTTGAACACCCCACCCCCAATTCCCTTCCTTCTTCTCTGATACCATCTTCCCTTTCCTCTAGTTTTTGCTCTCTTTTCCTCTTGCATCTCTGCTGCCTTAATCCCATCCATCTCCTGTTCCTCTTTCCTCTCGGGCTTGAGAAGAACGTTAACTACAAGTCCTGCTTTCTCATCGTGACCCTGTCCCTACAACAGTGAGGTCTGCATCATCTCTCGGATTGAGATTCCTGGTCTGTATTATGGCAGTGTCAGACAGGAGGCTCAGAAAGGTCACTTGTAAGGCTAACAGTCTCTGATCATTAGACACTTGCACTGGGATAGAGAAGCTGGGTAGGTTTTGTGGTTTTTCTTGGTGGAGTCATTTCCTCTTTCAAAACCACTCAGGGCTCTGCATGTAACACCTCCTTATTTTTGTATCATGTTTTATATTTCACAGATATTATCACCTATGTCCCTCCTCTGTGACATTGCAGGACATCAAGTGTCAAGGCATACAGCAAGGTGAATATTCAGGACTCAGAACCCTGAGTAGAAAGTACATATGTATCTCAAGCAATTCCCATTGCCTTCATATTTTTTCTGTAACTTTTTTTTTAGTTAGACTATTTGCCATTCTACCAGCTGCAAGCCCGATTTAACTCATTATTCTTTGCCTTGAGGTTGGCATCCTCCTAGCTCTCCTCAAGACTAGCTGATGTTTGCATTCTTCCCGGAGAAACGTGATGCAAAGGGGAGGCCCAGTGTTAGCAGGCATATAGGGCTGACCCTAAAAACACCAGGTCACTCAACTAAGAAATATGAAAAAGAGCCAAGAAATATTTCCCTAACAAATTCATACCAAAATATAAAGTCATATGCATTGAGATTGTAATCATGCAAAAAATACATTCACATGAATCACTTCTAAAAGAGACCAATTACAAATTAAAGTTTTGTGCTAGGGTGAGATAATCCTAAGATTAAAAATTTTTTTTGATGTTTCATTGCTTTTACATTTTAAAAAAATGCATGTGCCATTAAAACCTCCAGTCGAACTCCCACCAGCCTATAGGATCTCTTTTCTGTGGAGTTCAGTTACTCCTTTTCTCTTTGCCATCTTTTTCTTATTACAAACAGTCTCATGTGTAGCTTTTCTAGGTGAATTTTCACTTTGTCCAGAAGTTATAAAAATAATATAACTGTGTTTGATTTGAAGGATGACCAGGAAATCTGAGAATATCAGGAGGGAGGGGGGGAAAGAAGGTAAAAGAGAAATGAAAGAGCAGCAGAGACTCAAGCTGCATTTCAGAAAGCAGCATAAAGGCATGTAAAATGTGTACACACATTTGGTATGTCAAGTCTGAGCTTAGATATTATGGAAATTGAAAGCCAAGTCTTCCTAAGACAATAAGAAACCTTCTTTTGGTTGGAGGGGCTGGTTCAAAACCTTGAAGTAGGGAAAAGAGGCTGAAATACACCAGCAGAGTTACTCAAAACTTCTCAAAATCTATTGCAATGATTAATCCTGAGAAATGGTATGTCACAAAAGTCACAAAATCCAGCTGTGGAACCAAGAATGAAACCCAGGACTGCCATCTCATCCCATTCTCAAACAAATATAGGGGCTTCGCTGATTTGGAACCATTTGGGCAGAACCTTCCTGGCTTAGCCTCATCTCTTGGTGATTTTTGAATCTGAAAGCTTTGTTAGCAAAATGGAACTCTTCTTCTGATGTCTCTTTAGAGACACTGACCACAAGCTGTCCCAGCAACCTGGAATATTTTGCTGGGATGAGGGATAGGAAATATTTTGCTAGGATGAGGGATAGCAATATATTAATGAGGGTATGAAAACTGCTGTAAGATACAGTTAACGTGGATTAGTACAATAAAGGTCCATTTCTTGTTCATGCCTCTGTTCAACATGGTTTGGTGGTAGGGTTGGTTTCATGTAGTCAGTCATTCAGGGCCCCTGGGTCTTTCCATCTTGTGGCACCTTTATGTTCAACAAGTGGCTTCCCAAATCCCTGCTGTACTAGAAGAGAGACCAAAGGATTTAAGATGCCTGTGATACACATCACATCCACCCACATTCCACTGGCCAGAACCTGGTCCATGGTCCCACCTACCAGCAAGAAGCTGGAAAAATATGTTTAAGTGCTGTGCTGGGGAAGACGGGGACAATACTACATTGTCTCCCCAATGTGCTGAAATAAAGACAAATCATTCATCTTAAGCTTATTCTCACACAGCCATGACTGGAAACTTAGGAGGGAGAGTCTCTAGCAGTCAGATTTATTCTTCTGTGCTTATATGTTGGTATTTTCCCTGAATGTTTAGATTGGAAGCAGCCTACTGTATGCGTGTTTTGGATGGTATTGCTGTCTTGGCAGTGTTTGTGGATATAGATGGGAACATAAAGAGTCAACAGCCTGCATTGTTACAGAGAATTGAACACTTGAAGTAAGTGTAAAAGTGTCTTCTGGAGCGCTTGCCATGAGCAGAGTGCTATTGATTCCATTATCAGGGGAGAAAATGGAATCTGCAATCAGCTTCTGAAGCTGCTACAATTGGAAACTCTGGAGCCTTTGGGAAGAAAAAAAAAGTGAAAAGAAACATAGCTGTATCTGCAGTCAGCCTGTCCTGATGGTACAGGTGACTTCAGGGGAAAGAGGATGGGGCAAGCAAGCAAGCAAGAATGTAGTTCTTTCCAGCACAAATATCCCTTCAGGAAAAATATGAGGGTTCATAGTACTGTGAGGATTTACAAGGAGTTTATTTTTATTTATTTATTTTTTTTGTTGGGTACAAGGAGTTTAAATTAAAAAGCAAAGCCATGCCATGAAGATACAAGTTAGAAAATTTTGGACAGCTGCCCAGCCTCCTCAGTCTGTCCTTCTCATGTGAAGTAGGGAGGGAGCATCAGATTGCAGCCAAGGACCAAGCTACATCCTCCCCAAGTTCTGCTGGGTTTGTAGTTTCCATAGGTTGGGGGATAGTGTGTGTATTTGGGTGACTTAATAACTTTCCCTTAACTTTAAAGTAATGAGTATAAGAAGTCCTCTCTAATGAGCATTCTGCACACCAAGAAATATAGAGGCATTTTCTTCTAGAGACTTTCAGAAGACATGGTTAAAGAAGTTTACTTAGGGATGCCTGGGTGGCTCAGTGGTTGAGCATCTGCCTCCAGCTCAGAGTGTGATCCCAGGGACTTAGGATTGAGTCTGCATCGGGCTCCCCGCAGGGAACCTGCTTCTCCCTCTACCTGTGTCTCTGCTTCTCTCTCTGTGTCTCTCATGAATAGATAAATAAAATATTTTTTAAAAAAAAGTTTACTTAATCTACAAGGGCTCATTTATTATATCATGATTAGAATAAAAGGCATGATTTGAACTTGCACATTCGCTACAGCTTCATAAAAGTACAGAAAGTCAAGAAAAATATCCTGGAGGAAAATCTGCTAAAATGTTAGCTATTGTTGCTGCCTTCAGGTTAATATTGTGTATACTTAAAAAAATATATTGTGCTACTTTTTTCAAATCAGAAGAAGATAAAGGACGGGGGAAATATTAATATTTGACAATGACAAAAAGTTATGTATGGTTTCAAACCCAGAGTCTACCCTCTCCAACATTTACTATTTGCTCATTGTGCTTTAAAACATTTTATACTGTATTTTTAGGCTAAGATAACATGTGCACAAGGCAAAGCATCTGCATAGACATTTTCTTCGAAGAAGTTATACAAGTGACTAGTAAGCACATGAAAAGATACTCAACATTATTCGCCATTAAGACGATGTAAATCAAACACAGACACACACACACACACACACACACACACACACAAACCCACAATGAGCTACTACTTCATACCCACCAGGATGGCTAGAATTAGAAAACATAATAACAAGTGTTGAGAAGGATTTGGGGGACCTGGAACCCATCTACTTTGCTGGTAGCAATATAAAAGGTCACAAAGTTTGGGAAAAAAAGTCTGACAGTTCCTCAAAAGGTTAAACACAGAGTTGCAATAGAACCCAGCAATTTTACTGTTAGGTATTTAAGAGAAATGAACATCCACGTGAAAGCTTGTACCTGAATTCTCATAGGAGCCTTATTCAAAAAAGTGAAAACACTCCAAATCTCTGTCAACTGACAGATGGATCAACAAAACGTAATACATTCATATAATGGAATATTATTCAGCAGTAAAAGGAATGAAGTACCGATGTGTGCTACGACAATGATGAGCCTTGTCTTGAACACATTATGTGAACTGAAAAAAGCCAGGTACAAAAGGCTGTGTTGTTTGATTCCATTTATAGGAAATGTTTGGAAGGGGCAAGTCTATAAAGAAAGAAAATAGGGCAGCCTGGGTGGCTCAGCGGTTTAGCACCCACTTTGGCCCAGGGCATGATCTTGGAGGCCCAGGATCGAGTCCCACGTTGGGCTCCCTGCATGGAGCCTGCTTCTCCCTCTGCCTGTGTCTCTACCTCTCTTTCTCTCTCTCTGTTTCTCATGAATAAATAAATAAATCTTTAAAAAAAAAAAAAAGAAAAAGAAAGGAAAGAAAATAGGTTAGTGGTTGCCTGGGGCTGGAGAGAAGTGGACTTGGTAGGGAAATGGGGAATTGCTAATGGATGCTAGAATTTAGGGGAGGAGGATGAAAATGTTCTGAAATTGATAGCAATGACAGGTGTCAAACTCTATGATTATCCTGAACACCAAAGAATTGTTCGTTTTAAATGGGTCCTTTGAATGGTATATAAGTTCATCTCAATCAAGCAAGTTTTTTGAAAAAAAAAAACAAAAGGGGGAAAATGACACATTTAAAAATATTAAAGCAATTATAAGAGGCTAGTGCAACTGAGGAAGTAAATTTTAAATTTTATTTAATTGTACTTAAATAGTCACATGTGACTCCTGGATTGGACTGCACAGCTCTGAATAATCCCCGTTACAGAATTTAATTCACTGCTCATCTTTCACAAGGATATATATGCTCCATCATGAAATTCGCTTTGACTGTGATGATCATCGCTGTATCCCCAGCACCTAGCATGGGGCCTGGTACACAGTAAGATCTCAGCATGGCAGCTCTCATCATCTTCAGCATCATCTTGTCCATCTTGGTTTCCCACAGTTCAGCCCAGCACACGCTACAGATGCTCAGTAACTGCTGCTAATTGAGTTAATTGATTTCTAGGCTTACGAGCCAGCCAGTTAGCTGTTCCTGGAGAACGTGCAACCAAAGGGAGTTGCATTCGTGTCTTTCTGATGCATTTCTCTGTGTGCAGGATAGAGGTTAAAAGCATCTGCTTGGATTCAAACCCTGGCATCATGAGCTCTGGAATGGAACCTTTCTGTGCCTCAGTTCATTCCTCCATAATATGGAGCCATGAATTAATAGCCCTGCCTTGTTTAGTTGTTGTAAGGATCACACATATTGAGGTTTACAACTTTATAGGAAATATAGAGAACAGAGGGCTGTTTTAAGTCACATCATGAGGATTCAATTGGCAAAACCCAGACTGTAGCCAATTCTAGTTGGGAAACAGAGGCAGCCATCCTACAGTCATTAGAGAGCAAATGTAAGGCCCAAGACAATACTCTGAGACTGGCGATCTGGCTACAAAGGAGGGTTGAAAGAAAAAAATATCCGGCCATGACTGTTTACAAGAAGGGGCAGGCTCTCAGGTAGGAAGAAATTCTGGCCAACTGCTTCTATGTAGCAACCAATAATGCATGCTCTGCAGACTCTGGTAAAGCCCCACTTGCAGCTGCCTTCAACTTCCATGGATTGAAGAGCAAGCAGAGTGTTAGCAAAGAGGGTCCTCAACCTTCAGACTGTCTGTAGGATGTTGGTGAGTCAGGCACAGATGTGTCAAGGAACGGTCTCCATCCCTCCTTGAGTAGCAGCTTTAACAAAAGCTGGCCTTTACTCAAAGAGACATGAGACCGTGAAAGTAGGGAGTAGAATGGGGAGGGAATAGAAGAGCCAGAGAAACTTGTCTGGTTCTGCTGCTCTCAAAAGTCCCTTGGAGCTACCCACGAAGACAGTCCTGGGGTCACCCTGCCCCATCTTCCTGGGATGTATCATTCTTAGGCTTTCCTGCTCGTTCACCAGTGTGGCATCCTGAATTGTGGCTGATTATGTTTCAAAGTTCTGTTTTCAAAGAAATTTCAAGTCCTTTTTATTTTTATAAAATTAGGCAAAAATGTTATTCAGAGAACTCTCAAAACACTACCACCTTATCAAAATCCTGACTCTCTCCACTCCTATCCATCTGCTCCATCATCACCCTTACCACAGGAACCGTTTGATTGGTCTCCTTGCTTTGGCTCTTGCCTTCTTCAAATCCGTTTGCCAAACATGGTGCTGTGTGATCCCGAAAGCCAGAAATATCAGGTCTTGTCACTCTGCTACTCAAAATCTTCTGAAGGCTTTCTGAAATCTTAGAATAAAAGTGAAACCCTTTCCTGTGGACTTCAAAAACTTGCATGGTCTGATCACAAGATACGCAGCTGTGGTGTCACTGCAGACAACTCTGCCTCTCGCTTCCCAAAATTCTAGCCAGACTTGTCTTCTGCTTTCTGGTTCACAAACGTGCTATTTTGTCCTCAGGGAATTTAAACTTCTTGTTCTCTCTACTGGAAGGCTCCTAAACTGGATCTTCCCCAGGCTGTCAACTTGCATTCAGGGACACCTTGACCCCTCTGTCATCTCCAAGAGAACTTTCCTGATCATTGTACTGAAAGATCTACAGTAACTACTTTCCCTCTAGAGTGCCTGCACACATGCACACACATGCACATAAATTTTACTCAATGTAGTAATATGTATGAGGTAAAGGGCTTTCGACAGCACATTATAAATCTTCAGTGTTGTCAGCAGTGATTCTTTCCCCCTTACACCACATATTATCTAAATTTCTCCTATATTAATGCATTTACTTGTCTGTGGTTGGCCTACCCCTCCTCAGTCTCAGCTCCTTAAGAACAGGGACTGTGATTGTTTTGTTCATTGATATAGCTCTAGCACCCAGAAGAAAGCCTATCACACAGTAGGTGCTCAATAATCATCATCCAAAGGATGACTTAACTGTAGGAAAACATACATACATATGACAAAGGGAAAGAAAAGATTACCAATAACACGGAGTATCAAGATATTCTTGGGAGACTTTTTTTTCCCCCTGCTTTTCAGATATTCTAAATATTTTGCAAAGACATGCATTCTTTTTAATCACTAAAGAGTTAACTTGCAAAAAGACTTAATGTTGGTGTGCCATATGAAGCGTCAGTCAATCCATTTATGCAGGCATGTGGCAGGTTGCATTCTTTGGGTCTGTGTATAAAACCACTTACGAAATCAGAAGTCATCTGACTTTTGTCAGGAAGAAGCCTCAGCACCATGTGCCTTAGTGTGTGAACACAGAGGCAGGCCCTGGTGAAAGCCCCCTGGGAGGTCTGACAAGTCTCATTCCATCAGTGGCTGTGTGCCATGTGACCAGCCACCTGCTTCTTTATCTCTAGCTCCTTAAGTCAGGAGTTCTGTTTGGCTACAGACCTTGACACTGTGGAGGTCAGCCAAGGTCAGGGCTCCCTTAAGAATGACTCACGCTGCTCTGTGTTCTCCGCTGGGCATAGGCTAGAGCATGGTAAACACTGTGATTTTCCAGGCTTGGCTCCCAGGAGGTAAGGCTCATTCCCTGAAACACTGATCCATTAAAAAAAAAAAAAAAAATCCCCAAAGCAGCCACCAAAAGCAGATTTGGCATTTAGGGGGAAAAAAGAAGCTTCTAACTCTCTGATCCTATCCAGCATGATTCTAACTCAAACCCGACTACCCAATGTCATTGTGCTTTTTAGGCTTGTCTGAAGAAGGGCAATAATTCTGATTTAAAAGAAAAATTGTTGTGAAAGATTGTAAACATACATACAAGTATTAGCAGTAATACAATAAACAATTGGAATAGCGGGGTCAAACTTAGTAAGATTTTTACATGCCTTACTTGGTTTGGAGTCTCTTGCCTTAAAAAACAATCCCAGATACAATATACCTGGTCCCCAATTCCATTCCTTTCCCCCACCCAGTGGCAATCAGAATCAAAAATAGCTGTTTATCATTGCTCCACAGTTTTTTATCCACCCATGTATCCATCAACTTTGTCTACTTGTTTCCTTGTTTTAAGCTTTTATGTAAAGGGTACCTGTACCTCACATATTATGTTGTGACATTTTGTTGTCATTGTTTAGCATTCTATTCATAAGATTTGTCTTTGTTGATATATGTGATGGTTACTTTCATGTGTCACCTTGGCTAGGCTACAATTCCTAGTTAATCAGTGAAACACTAATCTAGGTGTTGCTCCGTGGATATTTTATAGATGTGATTAAAGTCCATAATCAGTTGTCTTTCAGTAAAGGAGACTACCCTAGATAATTTGGATGGACCTGATGCAATCAGTTCCTCACTCTGAGATCACTACCGGAGCTGAGACCAAGAGTTGGACACTTAACCAACTGAGCCACCCAGGTGCCCCTGAGGCTTCTCTGAAGAGGAAGAAGTTCTGTCTGTGGACAGGAGCTTGAATTCATGCGTGCATGGCAGTTCCAGTCTGCCTTTCCGGATGACCTGCCCTATGGATTTCAGCCTTGCATAGCCAGGTCCACAGTCACGTGAGCCACTTTCTTGCAATAAACTTTTTACTATATGTCTCCCACTGGTTCCCACTGGTTCTGTTTGAGTGAACCCTGGCTGATACAGTACATCTACCTCTGATTCATCTCTTCGCATTGCTGTATGACAAGCGTCAGCAAACTTTTTTTATAAAAGCCAGATAGTCAATAATTTAGGCTTTGGGGCATACAGTCTTTACTGCAACTGCTTCACAATGCCATCGTAGTATGAAAGCAGCCATAGACAATACATTAAGAAATGGGGGTGGCTGGGTTCCTATAAAGGTTTATTTACACACACAGGCATTGGGCTGGATTTGACCCAAGGGCTATAGTTTGCTAATTCCTGCAATATGATGTTGCCACTGTTTTTAAATTTTTTTTAAAGATTTATTTATTTATTCATGAGAGACACCCAAAGAAAGAGACAGAGACACAGGCAGAGGGAGAAGCAGGCTCCACGCAGGGAGCCCGATGAGGGACTCGATCCTGGAATCCTGGGATCACACCCTGAGCTGAAGGCAGATGGTATCCCTGATGTTGCTATTGTGCAAGCAAACCACAATTTATATATTCTCCTGTTCGATATTTCTCTACATTTCCCCCCATTCCTACACAATGCTGTAGCTAACATACTTGTACACCTTTCTTGCATACAAGTTCAAGTGTTTATCTCAATCTGTTTAAGAGCAGAAATGATGAGTCCTGGGGTATATGAATCTTCAACCTAATTGTGCCACATTGCAAGCTATAGACATTGTTCTAATCCATACTCCTACCAATATTTGCCTCGTCTTCCATACCATTTGGAGTTTTCATACTTACATTTACAATCTGATTAATATAAAATTGTCTTTCATTGTAGTTTTAATTTATATTTCTGTAACAAGTAATGGTGAGAAGTATCTTTTCATGTGACTATTCTCCATCTGTATATCCTCTTTTTTAAATAGCAATTATTTTGGGGATGCCTGGGTAGCTCAGTGGTTGAGTGTCTGCCTTTGGCTCAGGTTGTAATCCTGGGGTCCTGGGATCGAGTCTCGCATCAGGCTCCTTCCTCTCAGGGCCCCTGCTTCTCCCTCTGCCTATGTCTCTGCCTCTCTCTCTCTGTGTCTCTCATGAATAAATAAATAAAATCTCTTAAAAAAAAGCAATTATTTTTTCCAAATTAAAAAATATTTAATTGAAATATAGGTGACATACAATGTCATGTTAGGTTCAGGTGTACCACATAGTGATTTGACAATTATATCCATTATAAAATGTTCACCATGGTATGTGTGGTTACCATCTGTTGCAATACATATATACTCTTTGATAAAGTAATCTGTTCAAATCATTTGGCTATTTTAAAAATTGGGTTTTATTTTCTTATTGAATTTTATGAGCTCTTTACATACCAGGGATATAAGTCCTGTGTTGAATATATGATTTGCAAATGTTTTCTCCCAGTCTATAGATTGCCTTTTCATTCTCTGGAGTATCTTTTGTGGAGCAGAAATTTTAGTTTTTTTAAAAGATTTTATTATTTGAGAGAGAGAGGGAGTGAGAGAGAGCCAGAACACAAGTGGGGTGGGGGCAAAAGGAGAAGTAGACTCTCTGCCTAGCAGGGAGCCTAACTCAGGGATCCCCCAGAAGTTTTTAAATTGATGATATTCAAATTCATCAGTTCTTTTGTGGATCGTGTTTCTGGTAATATAAGAAATCTTCGTAGAACCCAAAGTCATAAGGATTTTTTTCGTATGTTATCTTCTACAAGTTTTATGTTTTTAAGGTTTATAGTTAGGCCTATGATGTATTTTTAATTAATGTTCATATATAATGTAGGATATGGGTTAAAGTTCACTTGTTTATATATGGATATCCAGTTGAAGCACTGTTTATTGAAGAGGCTATCTTCCTCTGTTGCCTTAGCATCTTTGTCAAAAGTCAGTTGATCAGAGGCAACTGGGTGGCTCAGTTGAGCATCTGTCTTCGGCTCAGGTTCTGATCCCAGGATCCTGGGATAGAGCCCCATGTGGAGCTCCCTGCTGAGGCGGGAGTCTGCTTCTCCCTCTCTCTCTCCCCCCTGCTCATGCTCTCTCTCTTTATCTCTCTCTCATAAATAAATAAATAAATAAATAAATAAATAAATAAATAAATAAATAAATTCTTTAGAAAAATCAGTTAATCAATAATGTAGGGTAAGTCTGGGAACTGTGCTCTGTTTCTCTCATCTATAATGTCTATTCTTTTGCCAATACCACAGTGTCTTGATTACTGGCTCTTTCTATTGAATCTGGTGGCACTACTCCTCAAATTTGTTCCTCCTTTTCAGAATCAAATCGACTGTTCTATTCCTTTGCCTTCTCATATCATTTTTAGATTCAGTTTGTTGGTATCTATAAGAACATCCTGCCGAAATTTTGTTAAGAATTATGTTGAATGTGTAGATCAACTTAGGGAGAACTGATATTTTAACAACGAACAGGGTATGTGTCTTTTAATCTATTTAGCTCTATATTTCTTTTGTCAGTATTTTCCAGTTTGCATTACACAGATCCTGCATATATATTTTTAGATTTATAACTAAATACTTTTTTGAGGGGTGTAGTTTGTAAGTGGTACTTTTTTTTTAAGTTGCCTTCCAATTATTCATTGCTGGTGTATAGAAATACAATTGATTTTTGTATATTGACCTTGAATTCTGCAACCTTGCTAAACCCATTGGTTCTAAAAGTTTTTCCTTTGCCAATTTATATATTGGTTTTGGGTTTTTAAAGTTGATTTGCAAGAGCAATTTATATGTTCTGTATATTCATTCATTGGACAAATACTTTTACTGAGTGCCTGCTATGTGTCAGGTATGATATTAGCATACTAATCTTGAGTCAATTTTGTTCGTTGCAACATTCTTTGGGAAGCAGTTATTCATCTCAATTATAGAGACACTTATAGAATACCTGTCCACTAATTATTCAAAAAATGTATTGAGTACCCACTGTATGCTAGACAATAGCTTAGTTAATGGAGATACAGAAGAAATGATAATGACAAAAACTAGAGGTCCCTCCACAAATGAAGGAGACAGCAAATAAAAAGTAAATTCATAATATAATTACAAGTAATGAAAATGCTTTGGAGAAAGTAAATCAAGATAATAGGGCAGAGGGCAGAGGGGACCAGTGGGAAGACAGAGAAAGGTGCTCTTAAATACGGTGGTGGTGGCAGACCTCTGCCAGTAGACGGTGTGTAAGCTGAGTGACAAGAACAGGCCGAGGCAAGGGCCCTCCAGGAAGAGTCAACAGCAAGTGCAAAGGTCCTGGGCAAAAATGAGCCTCATATGACTGAAGGACCAGAGAGGGGCCGGGTTGTCTGGAGTGTATTGAGCAAGGGACAGTGGTATGAGAAGAGCCTAGAGAGATGGAGAGGGGCCAGAGATAGGCAGTGGCCATGACAAAGGGGGCAACACTTGATTCTCAGTCCCTGGGAAACAGCAGAGCATGGGCTAAGCATCTCTGACACAAAGATGAGTAAGACCAAGCCCTGCCCTCAGGAGCCCATGATCTTGTGGGAGAGACAAACACATGAATAAATGCACAACAGTGTGAAAAGCACACGAGAGGTATGGAGGTAGGAAGCAAGAGTGATCTTTTATTTCTAGTCTGAAAGACAGAATTTCTACAGCCTCCTCTTTAAACCCTGAAGTCTAAAATTCCCCTTAAAAATCACATATATCAAATATATGGCACTTCATTTTCAAATTGTAGAGATCCCTTCTCTATGGCCCCCATTGCACCTGCTGCTTTCCCCCACCTTTCTCCCATAGAGCCTACATTTACTTGCCTCTGTCTCACCAGTCACTAAGGTCCACGAGGGCAGTAGCTGAGCCCTCCTCCCCACTATCCGTATCCCATTTGACAGATGAGCAAACTGATGATCAGAGAGAGCAAGTGACCTGCCCTCTGAAGCACAGCTATGGTGGTAGATAGAGCAGAATGTTAGGATGCTGGGGGCTCTTCCTTTTCCTAGGTTAGGGGTTTTCTCTTTACACCCCCGCATCCCATGGTGACTTGTAGGAGGAACATGTCACAGAACACAGGTGTCAACATGGTGGGCTTGGGGATCCCTGGTGGCTCAGTGGTTAAGCGCCTGCCTTCGGCCCAAGTCATGATCCTGGAGACCTGGGATTGAATCCCACGTCAGGCTCCTTGCATGGAGCCTGCTTCTCCCTCTGCCTGTGTCTCTGCCTCTCTCTCTCTCTCTCTGTCTCTCATGAATAAATAAAATCTTTAAAAAAAAATGGTTGGCTTGCTGATATGTCTTCTAAATACTGAAATATCACCTGAATATTAGAATGCATTCAAATTTTTAAATTGTAAAATGTATCATGCATCCAGAAGAGTATAAAATGGTATAGTTTGAAGGAGTACCTGGGTGGCTCAGTCAGTTGAGCATCTGCCTTCAGCTCAGGTCATGGTCCTGCTTCTCCCCCTCCCTCTAACTGCCCCCCTCCACTTGTGTGCTATTTCTCTCTCTCAAATACAAAAATAAAATCTTTTCTTAAAATATTTTATTTATTTATTTATTTTACATATATTTTTTAAATTGGAGTTCAATTTGCCAACATATAGCATAACACCCAGTGCTCATCCCATCAAGTGCCCCACCCCCAGCACCACCTCACACCAGTGAGAATGAGGAAAATTAACAAGGCAGGAAACCACAAATGTTGGAGAGGATGCGGAGAAAAGAGAACCCTCTTACACTGTTGGTGGGAATGTGAACTGGTGCAGCCACTCTGGAAAACTGTGTGAAGGTTCCTCAAAGAGTTAAAAATAGACCTGCCCTACGACCCAGCAACTGCACTGTTGGGGATTTACCCCAAAGATACAGATGCAGTGAAACACCGGGACACCTGCACCCCGATGTTTCTAGCAGCAATGACCACAATAGCCAAACTGTGGAAGGAGCCTCGGTGTCCATCGAAAGATGAATGGATAAAGCAGCTGTGGTCTATGCATACAATGGAATATTACTCAGCCATTAGAAATGACAAATACCCACCATTTGCTTCGACGTGGATGGAACTGGAGGGTATTATGCTGAATGAAATAAGTCAATCGGAGAAGGACAAACATTACATGGTCTCATTCATTTGGGGAATATAAAAAAAGTGAAAGGGAATAAAGGGGAAAGGAGAAAAAATGAGTGGGAAATATTAGAAAGGGAGACAGAACATGAGAGACTCCTAACTCTGGGAAAAGAACAAGGGGTGGTGGAAAGGGAGGAGGGCGGGGGGTGGGGGTGACTGGGTGATGGGCAAAAATAAAATCTTTTTAAAAAATTGTACAGTTTGAAAACCAGTAAAGCCCAGGTTCACATTATCCTGGATAAGAAGGAGATCTTTAGGGACGCCTGGGTGGCTCAGTGGTTGAGCGTCTGCCTTTGGCTCAGGATGTGATCCCAGGGTCTTGGGATCGAGTCCTGCATTGGGATCCCCGCAGGGAGCCTGCTTTTCCTCTGCCTATGTCTCTACCTCTTTCTCTGTGTCTCTCAGGAATAAAGAAAGAAAATCTTAAAAAAAAAAAAAAGGAAATAGATCTTTAGCAGAATTTTAGAAACCTCCTGTGTATCCCTCCATAATCATATCCCCTCCCTCCCACCTTGGCATAAACATTTACCTTACTTTGGGTTAATCAGTCCCTTGCTGTTCTTTACAGATTTCACACTTTTACGTATGTATCTAAACAAAATATGTTTTAGTTTTAAAATGCTGAGTAGCAAGCAGAAGTCTAGCTGTGTCAAGGACAGGGCGATCTCACCTCTCTGAGATGAAAGTCTGGAAAAGGGTCCGCTCTGGAGTCCTAGAGACAGAGTCCATGGGCAGGTTCCCTGGGCGTGCATGGAAGTGACTACAGGGGAAGGCAGTGCTCAAGGTCATATCTGAGTCATGGGGACGAAGTGGGAGAAAAATAATTAACACAGGCCTGTAACACACTCCTTCCCTGCTGGGGGTGCCTCCACCAGACCTCCCTATAATCCCAGCAATGACATCTAGAGGGAGAAAGATATGGGGCAGGTCTACATTTAAAATACTTTCAATAGGAATTACCTGCTTACTTGACATTGAGTGATGTAAGTAAATGTGGAATTTTTGGATTAAGAGGCATGGCTGACACCAGGGTGTCTCAGTGGGTTAAGCATCTGTCTTCCTTCAGCTCAGGTCATGATCCCAGGATCCCGAGATTGAGCCTCACATCAAGCTCCCTGCTCAGTGGGGGTCTGCTTCTTTCTCTCCCTCTGTTGCTCCTCTGCTTGTGCTCTCTTACTCTTTCTCTCTCTGTCAAATAAATAAATACAATCTTTAAAATAAGTGAGGGGGCATGGTTGGCTGGGCAATGGGGAGTAGTCAGGTAAGCTTTCCCTATCTATATATAATAAATTATAAAACCAAGAGGCTTCAAACAGATGCAGCTGCCTTTGAGTGCAGTCCCATACATGGTTTAAACCTAATCTGTTGATCAGATATCAGAATGTGTTCTAATGCAGGAGAAGGGACACCTTTTGGCAACTGGTGGTTTTAGGACTTTCTGGGGGGAAAATATTCTGTTTGTGCCTATAGCTTGCTTGTATCCTTCAGTCATTACTAAAACTTGGTGTTAAGTGTGATCTAGGATTCTCATAGTCCCACTTGACAAATGGACATTTTGTGCAAATTCAACCCAGATCACCACAGGCAGGGTATCTGGCAGTGTTGTAGAATGGCCCAGACACTAATTGTCTACTGAAATGTGGTCAAAGACTGGGATCTCTAATATCTTCTGAAGTCACCATGGATTCCCCTAACTCTCACGAACAGGGTAAACCATGATGAGATGCCACCTCACAACCATTAGGATGGCTACTGTCAGAAAGCCAGGAAATGAAAAGCATTGACAAGGCTGTGGAGAAGTTGAAACCCTTGCTCATTGTTGGTGGGGATGCAAATTGGTGCAGCTGCTGCGGAAAACAGTATGAAGGTTCGTCAAAAAATTAAAAACAGAAATATCACATGATCCAGCTGTTCCAATCTGGCTACTTAGCCAAAGGAAATGCAATTAGGACCTGGAAGAGATATCTCCACTCCTATGTTTATTCACTAATCACAAGAGCCAAGATATGGAAGGAACCTAAGTGCCTGTAAAGAGATGACTGGATAAAGAAGACGTCACACACACACACACACACACACACACACACACACACACACACAATGGAATGTTAGTCAGCCAGGAGAAAGAAGGACATCCTGCCTTTTGCAATAACATGGATGGGCCTCAGGGGCATTATGGTAAGTGAAATAAGTCAGACAAAGAAAGATAAGTAAGTGGTGTCACTTGTGTGTGAATCTGGAGAAGCTAAACTCCTAGAAATCTGGACTAGAGCAGGGGTTGTTAGGGGCTGACGGCGGAGGGGGGGTTGTTGGTCAAAGGGTTCAAATGCCCAGTTACAGGATGAATAAGTTCTGGGGACCTAAAATACAGCACACTGATTGTACTCAATAATATTGTATTTCGTACTTGAAAATTGCTAGGAGAGTAGATCTTCAATATTCTCACCACAAAAAAAAAAAAAAAGAAAGAAAAGAAATGGTATTATGTGATGTGATGCAGGTGTGAGCCAACATTATGTAGTCATCATTCTGCATTCTGATACATATACATGTATCAGATCAGTACCTTTTATAGTTCAAACTTACATGATGTCATGTGTCAACTGTATCTCACTCTATCATGGGAGAGAAATAGCATTACCTTAGGATCCAACGACCCCGCTTCTAGGCATATATTCCGTAGAATTGAAAGCAGGTCTCAGAGAGATATTTGGGTGCCTGTGTTCCCAGCAGCATTGTTCACCATGCTGAGTGGCGAAAGCAACTTTAGCATTCATCAGTGAGTGATTGAAGAAACAAATGTGTTTATATACAGTAGAATATTACTCAGCTTTTAAGAAAGAAGGAAGATTGTAACACACAGAATGGTTGACCCCTAAAGACATTATATTCAGTGAAATAATACAGTCATAAAAGACAAATATCATAGGGATGCCTTGTGGCTCCATTGGTTGAGAGTCTGACTCTTGATTTGGGCTCAGGTCATGATCTCAGGGTCATTAGATCGAGCCCCGGGTCAGGCTTCCCACTCAGCATGGAGTCTGCTTGGATATTCTCTCCCTTTGCCTCTCCCCTCTGCTACCCCGCTCATGCATGCTCTTTCTCGCTCTCTCAGATAGATGAATAAATACAAATATTGTATAATTCCACTTTTATGAGGTATGTTGTCAAATTCATAGAGATGGAAAGTAGAAGGATGGCTCCAGGGGCTGGGGAGGAGGGATGGGAAGTTGTTGAATGGGCATAGAGTTTCAGTTTTGCAAAATGAAAACAGCTTTTGAGATTGGTTGCACAGCACTATGGGTGGACATAACACCTACTAAACTGTAGATAACTTAAAGATAGTTAAATTTTTAATAATTAAATAGGTAAACCTCATGGGTGTTTCATCACAATTGAAAGAAAAAGAATTGGGCAAAGCAGATCACACATCACATCTGTGGGGTGTGTGTGTGTGATGGATGTCCCTGCTGATCCAGGGAGCAGGGTGTGGAGGGGAGACAGGCCAAGCGCAGATAAGGTAGGCCAATTTCACCTAGACATGTCGCCTTTAGTTAAAGACCAGACAGGGGTAGCGAGCGTCATGCTAATGACACTGTTCTCTTCCTGCCACAATGCTCTGTCTGCACTGGCTGCCCCTGCCTCTGCTGCAGAGCTGTCTCCCTGAGCTCCCCCTCTGCTGTGTTCGGGGGGGCACTTTCCCTTCTTTGCTCTGTTGGACCTTCTGTTTTCTGCATCTCACTTTTTTCTGTACTTCTCTGGTGTCCTCCCTCTTTTGGTGGGGACATGCGTGGAAAGCAAATTTCTTGAGATCATGTATTCCAGGAAGCATTTTTTTTTTAGCATCTTTTTTTAAAAGAAAGATTTTATTTATTTATTTGACAGAGAGAGCAAGAGAGCACGAGCAGGGGTAGAAGCAGGCTCCTCGCTGAGCAGGGAGCCTGACTCGGGGCTCAATCCCAGGACCCTGGGATCATGACCTGAGCCGAAGGCAGACACTAAACCGACTGAGCCCCCCAGGCACCCCCAGAAAGCATCTTTCGTCTACCCTCATACACAAGATATTTTGGCTGAGAGTGTGATCTCAGTGCACATTTTTTCCAGAATTTTGTAGGTATGGCTGCATATCTTCTTGATTCCAGTATTGCTATCGAGAGTCTCAACTTGTTCTGACTGCTGCTTCCCTGTGGCTGACCCATCATCTTTCCTCTCTGGATGCTTTTGAGGTTCTAAGTTTGTCTCCAGTGTCCCTGGAAACTGACAATGATGTGCAATGGTGTGGGTTTGTTCTCACTCGTTCTGCTGTGAGTCCTTTGATCTGGCAACCCATCCTTTTTGGGTCTGGAAATGTTTTTGGTTTTTTTTATAATTATTACAATTTTTAAAAATATTTTATTTATTTATTAATGATAGACACAGAGAGAGACAGAGAGACAGAGACACAGGCAGAGGGAGAAGCAGGCTCCATGCAGGGAGCCCGACGTGGGACTCGATCCCGGGACTCCAGGATCACGCCCTGGGCCGAAAGCAGGCGCTTAAACCACTGAGCCACTGCATTATTTCATCAATGAACCCATCCCCCCCACCCCCGTGTATCTTCTACCACAAAGTCCCCTATCACATAGGTATTGAATATTCTGGACTGTTCCTCTATTATCTTTCTCTCTTTGTCATTTTGCTTTACTCTCTGGAAGATTTTCTCAGCTTTATCTTCTAATCCCTCCTTCAAATTATCTTCATTTCCACTGTTAAAAGCTTTTTTTTTTTTTTTTCAAAAGCTCTTTTTGTTTTCTAGATTTCCCTTTATTAGGGATGCATTATCTCCTATCTCTGTGGATATTTATTATAGTTTACAGAGATAAACTTTTCTTCTCCCTGAATAGCCTGTGTTTTCCCTGTTACGTTTTTTTTTTTTTTTTTTTTTTTTCCCTGTTACGTTTTTGTTTGTTCATCTGATTGTTGGAGGCTTTCCTAAGCTGTCTGGTAATCTTGGCTATTTGCTCATGATGAGGAATAGGGGAGCTAAAATGCTGACCAGAATCTCCGAGGGCGTGGGTACAGGGCTTGATAACTCTGAGCATCCCTCCAGGGCTGTGTCGCTAGGCTCTCTGGGGAGATTGATGCTAGTATTTTAGAGTCACTCCCCCTGGGCTGGCCAGACTCCCCCTCAAGAAATGGTTCAAATCTCCTACCTATAGGGTAGATGGCCTACAATGTTCTGGAAGACCAGTGGGAGAAGAGGGCTTGAGGTCTCAAGTACTCACTGCACATCCTGACACTTAATTTCCCTGTTATTGGCATGGTTCCCAATTTCCATTTTAAAGAAAAAAGGAGTTCATTTACTGGATGAGTTACAAATTTTTCTCCACAAAAAGGCAACACATGCAGAATCACTTCTGTAGAGCTCCAGGGGTACTGAGATAGAGAACAGAGAGGGCTTCCCGCTTACACTGCTCGCTGGTAGACCCCTTTCCTGGACCACCTCCCTGCAACTTCATTCATAAGCTTAGTAATCCATTGGGAGAAGTTTCCTATTTGATTAAGATCTTTAGTTTTTACAAACTGTAAGTGCATTTCTTAGGCTCATAAAGCCTTACACCTATTTGCTTATTGTGAGCAGGTGTAGTGCAGGGATCATGATGTAGATTATCTGCTATCTCCCACATGGAATATTCTTTCCCACTGTAACTCTGGGCTCTAAAACACAGCTTTATTAGGAAGGAGCTGAAAAATAACAAAAGCTAACCTGAGTGTACGCGGAGTCACTAACCATGAAAGTATCTTCAGTAATGAGAAGCTTCCAGTAGCCCCTTTGGTAAATAGGATGGAAAATCCTTGTTTTCAATCAAGACTCACATTTTGGGCCTCACAAATGTCACCTGGTCTTGAAATATAAGAGGGTGGAGGAAGAAGGAAAGAGTGTTCTAGACGGGGGGAAAAAATTCCAAGTAATTTGGCTTATTTAGAGGAATGGCAAGGAAGCCGGAAGGTCTAAAGGATAAGAGTGTGTTTGTGCGCTGCAGTGGAGGGTAAGCAGGGATTGGCAAGATATGAGGGACACAACCCAGCCAGAAGATGACCAGCTGGCAACAAGAGGGGGCAGGGCAAAACCCCATTTGCGTGATTTAGAAGATGGATGAGAGCCAAAGGCACCAAGTGAGGAGCCTGGGATGATGATAATAAAAATAGCAACCAAATTACCAATGGCAATTAGCATAGCAGATGCTTCAATACATCATCTCCAATCTTCATCCAGCCTCCCAGAGAGGCATCATCATCCCTGCACTACAGATGCAGAAGCAGAGGGTCCCAGAAACCCAGAGTGGCAAGGTCTGGCTGCCTTTAGAGTCAAGCTGACTTCCATTACACCAAGCTGTGTCCCAATTCATGCCAGGTCTGTTCCCTCATTCAGCCATTCAGGCCACTAGTACCAACTAACTGCTAAGCTAGATGCTGAAAATAACAAGAATGTTTGTCCCTGTGTGTCAGAGAACCCTGCATTCTTTTAAAAACTTATTAATTTGAGTTATTAATTTTTATTTGAGTATGGTTGAAACACAATGTTACATTAGTTTCAGGTGTACAGCCTAGTGATTTAACAAGTTTAGATGTTACACGATGCTCCCCACAAGCGTAGCTACCATCTGCCTCCATGCATTGCTATTACAATATCCTTGACTGTATTCCCTATGCTGTACCTTCTGTTCCTGGACTTATTCACTCCATAACTGGAAGCCTACATTTCCCACTTCCCTAAACCCATCTTTTTCCATCTCCCCATCTCCCTCCCCACTGGCAACCATCAGTTTGCGCTCTGTGTTTACAGGCCTGATCCTGCTTTTTTTTTTAAGACTTTATTTATTCATGAGAGACACAGAGAGAGAGGCAGAGACATAGGCAGAGGGAGAAGCAGGCTCTCTGCAGGGGGCCTCATGCGGGACTCGATTCCAGGATCTCAGGATCATGACCTGAGTTGAAGGCAGATTCTCAACCACTGAGCCACCCAGGTGCCCCTGATTCTGCTTATTGTTTGCTTTTTTGTTTTGTTTGTTTTAGATTCCATATATGAGTGAAGTCATTTGGTCTTTGCCTTTTTCAGTCTGACTTATTTCACTTACCATAATACCCTCTAGATCCATCCATGTTATTACAAATGGCACAATCTCACCCTTTTTTTATGACTGTGTAGAATCCCGTGTGCACGTGTGTGTGTGTGTGTGTGTGTGTGTGTGTGTGTGTGTGTGTGACATTTTCCTTGTCCATTTGTCTATAGATAGACTCAGGTTGTTTCCATCTTTTGGTTATTGTAAATAATGCTGCAATACACATAAAGGTGCATATATCCTTTGAAATTAGTGTTTATTTCACTGGAATTTCAGTGGAATTATTGAATCACGTGGTAATTCTATCTTTAATTTTTTGAGGAACCTCCATAGTATTTTCCACAGTGGCTGCACCAATTTACATTCCCACCAACAGTATATAAGGATTCTCTTTTCTTCATACCCTCATCAGTATTTGTTCTTTCTTGCCCTGATTTTAGCCATTTTGAGAGGTGTAAGGTGATATCTCATTGTGCTTTTGATTTGCAATTGCTTGATGATGAGTGATGTTGAGCATCTTCTCACCTGTGTGTTGCCTAACTGTGTGTCTTTGGAAAATGTCCATTTATGTCCTCAGCCCATGTTTATATTAGATTACTTGTTTTGTTTTGGTGTTGAGTTGTGTAAGTTCTTTATATATTTTGGATATTAACCCCCTATCAGATATATCATTTGCAGGGACGCCTAGGTGGCTCAGTGGTTGAGCATCTGCCTTTGGCTCAGGGCATGATCCCAGGGTCCTGGGATCAAGTCCTGCATCGAGTTCCCTGTAGGGAGGCTGCTTCTCCCTTTGCCTATGTCTCTGCCTCTCTCTCTGTGTCTCTCATGAATAAATAAAGAAAATCTTTTTTTAAAAAGATATATTACTTGCAAATATCTTTTCCCATTCAGTAGGTTGCCTTTTTGTTTTGTTGATGGTTTCCATCATTGTGCAGAAGCTTTTCATTTTGGTGTAGCCTCAATAATTTAATTTTACCTTTGTTTCCCTCAGCTTAGAAGACATATCTAGAAAAATGTTGCTGTAGTGATGTCAGAGAAATAACTGCCTGTTTTCTTTTCTAGGAGTTTTATGGTTTCAGTCTCATGTTTAGGTCTTTAATCCACTTTGAGTTTATTTTTGTGTATGGTGTTAGAAAATGGTCCAGTTTTCTCAGCACCATTTGTTGGAGAAACCATCTTTTCCCCATTGCATATTCTTGCCTCCTTTGTCATAGATTAATTGACCATAGGTATAGGTTTATTTCTAAATTTTCTTTTATTATTTATGATAGTCACACAGAGAGAGAGAGAGAGAGAGAGGCAGAGACACAGGCAGAGGGAGAAGCAGGCTCCATGCACCGGGAGCCCAACGTGGGATTCGATCTCGGGTCTCCAGGATCGCGCCCTGGGCCAAAGGCAGGTGCTAAACCGCTGCGCCACCCAGGGATCCCTATAGGTTTATTTCTGAGCTCTCTATTCTCTTCCATTGAACTATCTGTCTATTTTTTTGTGCCAATACCATACTGTTTCTATTACTACATCTCTGTAGTGTATCTTGAAATCTGGAATTGTGATACTTTCATCTGTGTTTTGTTGTTGCTGTTGTTGTTGTTGTTGGTTGTTGTTGAAGACTGTTTTAGCTATTCAAGGTCTTTTGTGGTTCCACACAAATTTTAGGATTATTTGTTCTAGTTATGTGAAAATTGCTGCTGGTATTTTTATAGGGATTGCATTGAATCTGTAGATTGCTCTAGGTAATATAGACATTTTAACAACATTAATTATTCCAATTCATGAGCATGGTATATATATCTTTCCACTTGTTTGTGTCATCCTCAATTGCTTTCATCAATATTTTACAGTTTTAGAATATAAGGCTTTTATGTTTTTGCTTAAGTTTATTCCTGGGTATTTTATTCTTTTTGGTGTAATTGTAAATGGAACCATTTTCTAAAATTTCTCTTTGTGCTGCCTTGTTATTAATGTATAGCAATGCTATTGATGTCTGGGTATTAATTTTATATCCTGAAAACTTACTCATTTATTACTTCTATGGTTTTGTGATGGAGTCTTAAAGATTTTCTATGTGTAATATCATGTCATCTGCAAATAATGACAGTTTAATTTCTTCTTTACTATTATGGATGCCTCTAATTTCTTTTTCTGGTCTCATTACTGTGGGTAGAACTTCCAGTACTATGTTGAATAAAAGTGGCGAGAGTGGATTTCCTTGTCTTGTTCTTAATCTCAGAGGAAAAGCTTTCAGGTTTTTCCATTGAGTAAAATGTTCTCTGTGTGTTTTCCATATATGGTCTTTATTATGGTGAGATATGTTCCCTCTAAACCCATTTTGTTGAGAAATTTTATCATGAATGAATGCTGAATTTTGTCAAATGCTCTTCTGCATCTACTGAGATGATTATATGATTTTTATCCTTCATTTTGTTGATGTGGTGTATCACATTGATTGATTTGCAAATACTGAAACACCCTCGCATCCCTGGAATAAATCCTACTTGATTATGGTGAATGATTCTTTTAATGTTTTGCAGAATGTGGTTTGCTAAGATTTTATTGAGGATTTTTACCTCCATGTTCATCAGGGATATTGACCTTTAGTTCTCTCTCTCTCTCTCTTTTTATGGGTCTTTGTCTGATTTTGGTATCATCCATACTGGCTGGATGAAATCTTCTGTACAATTTATTTGAAAGCTTTTCTTCCTCTTCTAATTTTTGGAATAGTTTGAGGAAAATAAGTATTAACTCATCTTTAAATGTTTGGTAAAATTCACTTGTGAAGCCATCCAGTCCTGGACTTCTATTTTTTAGTAGTTTTTTGATTACTGATTCAGTTTCATTAATAGTAATCAGTTTGTTCAAATTTTCTACTTCTCCCTGACTCATTTTTGGAAGACAGCATGCTTCTAGGAATTTATCCATTTCTTCTAGGTTGTCCATTTTGTTGGCATATAAGTTTTTGTAGTACTCTGTTAAAATGTTTTGTATTTCTGTGGTATCAGTTATTACTTCTCTCTTATTTCTGATTTTATTTGGGTTCTTTCTCTTTTTACCTTGATGAGTCTGGCTAGAGAATCCTACATTCCTTTTTTTTTTTTTAAGATTTAAGATTCTATATTTGAGAGAGAGGGGGAGAGAGAGAGAGAGAGAGAGAGAGAGAAAGAGAGAGCATGAGTGGGGTGAGGGACAGAGAGAGAGGGAGAAGCAGCCTACCCCCTGAGCAGGGAGCCTGACACAGGGCTCCATCCCAGGACCCTGGGATCTTGACCTGAGCAGAAGGCAGATGCTTAACGGACTGATCCACCTAGGAGCCCCTAGAGAATCCTGAATTCCTTGGAAATCCATTTACTTTCCCCAAATCTTGTTTATAAGACTGGTAGTATCCCTTCAGTTCTTTGATGCTCCTTTTGAATGTGAATCTATCTTATGTGGGTTTACAGAGGCCCAGTCTTCCTGACTTAAACATCACTTCACCAGTGAGATCAAGTAAGCTCTCCTTCACAGCTAATGGAATCTGCAACCCAAGCCTGTCAAGAGCAGGAGTAAACATCCCCCCAACATAGGTATAAACTGTTCCATGGTTCCAAAGGAGTGCTTAGTGCCCTTACCTGCTATTTAGATTCATAACTATGTGTGCCAATGTGGGAAATGCCAAGAAAGAATCTTGTCCCCTATAATGGCAGCCTGCATCATTTTGCCCGGGTCCTGGGTGAAACTTCTTTAACATTAAGAAGTTAAGCTGGACACATCAGCCCCATTCCTTCTTTTAAAAAAAATTTTTTTTATTTATTCATGAGAGAGAGAGAGAGAGAGAGGCAGAGACACAGGCAGAGGGAGAAGCAGGCTCCATGCAGGGAGCCCAATGTGGGACTCAAACCCGGGACTCCAGGATCAGGCCCTGGGTTGAAGGCGGCAGTAAACTGCTGAGCCACCCGGCTGGATGAGCCATCCAGCCACTCTTTCTTGAATTTCTTTTTTTTTTTTTTTTTTTTTTTTCTTTCTTGAATTTCTAAGCAGGCTTTTACATGTGGGTTATTATCACTTCCTAGAATGCTTTCCCCTCATTCTTTTCAGGCTATCTCCTTCTTACCTGTAAGCCCCATGCTCAGCCCTTTCTTTTCATCACAGCACTTATTACAGATTAAGATAATTTTGGTTTATTTTTCTGTTTATTGTTAAGTTGACGTCCTTGCATTACTGTGAACCCCATGAAAGCATGGGGGGTATTTGCCTTGAGTGCTACTGTATGCCCTGTACTCTGCAGAGAGCCAGGCAAAGACAGTTGTTCAATACATAGATGATGGATAAAGGAGAGTAAAAATTACACAGGTTCACATTGCGTAGCCTATCATTGAATCGGGATTTCTTAAAATCTTAAAATTTCTAGGTGGAGGATGTTTTATCCTACCTTCTATTAGACCCTCATTCAGTAGGATAATTTTTAATTATAAGAATTCTATGACATCATGCTCACTGATTTTCTCATGAGCAAGTATCCCCTACTGATAATTTTTAAAATATATGACAGGTTAAATGGTACCAATGAACCATATTAGGGAATTTCTTCTAAATTTCTGAGTTACCAAAAATGTGAACCAAAAAATCACATGACTCTCTCCCCATCACTTATATAATTGCCCTATCAAAGATTTAATCCTTGTAGGTGTTTTATCTCTTGATTTAACAAATAATAAGTGTTTGTTAGAAAACTGAGCTATGTACAGCCTGATTCCTGAAATGGAAAATTGAAGTACTGCAGCTACAGTATCATCATTTTGCTTTGCTTCTGGGATACAAACTATTTATGCAAATTAGTTTAAATCTGAAGCTTCAAAGATTGGAAGCTGGACTCAACAAAACAGAATGCTGACAAATAATTTTCATAAGATTTGGAATTTGGAGACATTGCTCCAGTACAGTATATCATCAGGCACCGAATGTTCATGACATTGCTAAGTAACAGGTGACTTTATCTATTCTTTAATTTATTCTCTATGATTCTCTTCTTGCTCCTCTATTTCATGTTGCTCAGCCTTCTTCTCTGGGACCTTCACCTCTAGCTACTGCTTCAGTGTCAATGTACCCTAGAGCTCTGCCTTCAACCCCCTTCTTGATCTGTACTGTCTCCATTTGGTCACACAATTTTCTGGCTTCAGTTCCTACCTAGATGGTGACAGGTCCAAATCTTCATCTTTAGCCTAGGGGTGTTCCCCCAGGACTCCACATTCATATTCCCAACAGTCTGTTAAATAAGCCCATCTGAATGTGAGGCAAGAAACTCAGATTCAACATTTACAAAATCAAACCCTAACCTCTTAAAAAATTCCTGTTTTTCCTTCTCTGAAAGGCACCACCACTCAGGCCAGGAAACCCCCTCTGAAAGCCACCACCCAGTTGCTCAGGCCAGAAGCCTGGGAATCATCCTGGAGTTACCCATTTCTTTACCTTTATATACTATTGTAATCCAAATGCTTTCAATTTTACTTGCTAAGTATTTTTTGGACTTGATTCCTCCATTCTATGTTCTTTTTGGTTCATAGAATTAGCACATTGTATTAATGTCTGTTTAATCTTGATGGGTATCTCATTGGTGTTATTACAAGCCCAATTTTCCATTGAAGACACTGAGGCACAGAGTAACTTGAAGCAACATCCCAATAGAGCCTGGATGTGAAGGCAGGGGTCTTCAGGTGTAACCACTAGGATATGGTGCTTCCATAATCTCTAGCCTGCAACACTGCAATAGTGTCCTAACTAGTCTTGCTGCTGTTTCTTCTGCTTCTAAAAATCTCCATAGAGCTATCCATATGATACCTCATTAATACAAATTGGATTAAACTTGTTTAAAATTGTTCAGTGATTCC
Organism: Canis lupus dingo; assembly: GCF_003254725.2. NCBI lineage: Eukaryota > Metazoa > Chordata > Mammalia > Carnivora > Canidae > Canis > Canis lupus. Next base: position 88,823,332 of record NC_064243.1, read on the forward strand.
CAATCTCCTGGAAGTCAAAGTCTGAATTTCTTGGCACAATGGACATTTCCCTTCACAATTTTGCCCAGCTGAGCCCTCCACCTTTCATCCCCAGAATTTGGTCAAACACCTAAGGTTAGGACTGATCTTTCCCCCTGTAACTTACTCATACCCGAACTTTCATCATCCTAGTAAATACCAACCCAGTCTTCAAGATTCAAATATCACCTCTTCCTTATTTTGGTCTCCGAAAAATAAGGTGTTTCTTTGACTTTCTATATAACCTGTATTAATAACAAACATATCATTGCAATATAATTAGTTGTTATTAGCCATGTCTCTAACCTGGACTGTGAAATACTTGCAGGAGAGATAATGCCATAGGCAACTTTACAACCTAGATATCCTTGATGCTCTGTGACATTTCTGACACATAGTGGATGCTCATCACACACTTAGCTATGGTTTGAGGGATAAGGAACTTGGACCTGAGAGTATGGAAAGTGATTCCTCAAATAGTAGAGTAGAATTTGTCAAGGGAATTTTATATTAATAATTTCTAGACATTTCCAACTATTAAGTCCAATCACCCATCTATTACTTGATTCTCTTTTACCAAACTCACTCATTTAGTGGACATTTCTTGATGCCTATTATGGGCCAGTACCGTGCTAAGATGTAAGCAACATAAAGAAGAACAAAGCACAATGTCTATTTCTGATAAGATCAAGGGGCTTAGTCAAAGTGTGGGGGAATCCAGTAAGAACAGGCAGTCCCTATGCAGGATGGCAGGAACTGTGGGACAGGAAGACACAGCGGGTGGTGAGAACACAGAGAAGAGGCAGCAAACCCAGTGTGATGAGTGAAAGAAAGTTTCTCAGAGGTGGTGAGTCCTCCAAGTAAAGAAGACTAGAGCACCTACATTTTCAGAGAACAAAGAAAGCACTGACTTTTCTGAGTTCCAAAGTACATTGATTTTGCCAAATAGATTAGCAAGAGATGGAAGACAAAGTGTGTTGCATGCCATGCTAAGGCACTTTGGTCTTATCCTAAAAGTTGTGGGGAACTGTGAAACATTTCAGACCAAGCAATAATATAACTGACACGTGTCTTTAGAAAAAAATCACCTGGCAGTGGGAAGCGGGGAGACAAGAAGTAGTTCAGTACTTTAGGCAACAGATAATGAAATTTTGGCTGAAGGTTCCACAGTAGAGAATGGGCAGTACGCAGATATGTGATAAAGTACAGGCAGTGGGGTGGGGAGTATGATCAACACAGCCTGGTGACTGAACATGGAGAATGAGATAAACAGGAGGGAGGAATAAAGAGTGACTTCCAGCTCCATGGGATGACAGAGCCATTCACTGAGATACAAAGTACAAGAGGAAGACCAAACTGGTTGGAGGGACAGTGAGTTCACATTTGGAAATGTTTGAGATTGCGGTGCTAGCATTGCATCTAAGAGTAGATACTCCATTTAATCTATTCCAAGTTCAAAGGGGAAAGTTTTGAGTTGGTGACAAAGCATGAAAAGTTAGCAACATATGAATGTTAAGGAAGAGGAGGGAAGAACTAAGGGACAGACCCCTAAGGAATATCCATGCAAGACATAAGAAGAAATGCTAGTGAAGTGACCATACAAATACCCAGATGTCCATATTCACAGAAAAGAAGGCACAAAGCCACAGTGTTCTTAGATACATAGGTACTGGTGATAACCTTTAGGGAGGCAGGGTATGCTAAGGCCACTAAAGAGCAGGAGTGCTGTGTATGAGCTATACATCCACCAGCAGACCCAAGGCTTCTCAATGAATGGTTTTAATGAATGAATAACATGATTTTTTAAAAATCTCCTATATAAAGTCAAGGATATTAAATGTAGTCAAGGGATGGTATGAATGCACATATGAATAGCAATCATTATCCCTTGCATCAAACTGTTTTGAATATTTTTCTCAATGTGCTAGTATTTATATATTTGATTTCATCTAGCTTTTGGCATGTATATTTCCAGATTCTCATTTTGGGGAACACTGCTATACTCCATAAAACTCATTAATAATGTACAAGTCCAAGCATTTCAATTGTCCTGGAATTTCATTATATTTCCTAAAAGAGAGAGAATATGCAAGCAAGAGAATTTAAGCCTTTTCTAAAGACTTACTTTGCAGCTTTCTGCAGCTATTCTTTGGTCTTCATGGCTGGGGAATGTTTATCTATGTATTTATGTAATATGCAGTCCCACAGTATCCAAGCACCTGGAAAATCTAATTAGCTTGGTCTTGATTGACTGTGTGCAGGATAATGCCATAGTCCTCAGTCTGTTCTTCGTCTCCTACAGTGTGCTCACTGATATGAAAATGAAGACACAGTAAGAGTTTCCATGAACAGCTGCCCAACGGGCTTCTTATGGTATCTTGTCCGCACAGAATAATTGCCCATAAATAAGGAGATCTCTCCACCAATCAGGGGCTGGGAAGTAGACTGCACCCGAGGAGAAATCACAGCAGCAGGTTTTATGACTATAACCCAGTTACACCATTAGAGGCAGATCATTTTTCAGCCCTTGCTGGGGTGAGCCCACCAGCAAACCTCATTGCCTCGTTAGAGACTACAGCAAAAGCACCAGAAAAAGGAAATTTGAGGCATGTTTTGTTTTGTTTTCTTATCATTTAGCAAAACGCTGCCACCACTTTTGGCACTGGCTTGGAACGTTTATAAAATCTATCCTACAAAAAATGGTCTAAAGTGCCATTTGTACAAGTTGGGAGAATTTGATTGAGACAGTGACTCATGTACCTGAACAGAGGTAGGTTTACCACGAAGCTGACAAAGCTGAAGCTTTCTGGCCCCTTGCTAGAAAAGACCTCTTCCAAGGTCCTGTATTCATAATGTTGTGGTTATCAGTTTGCATTCTGTAACTAGAAGAGGGCTCCAAGAGTTGTATAAGCTTTAGGTCCTGTGAAATCTAGATCTCCCCCTGGGCTTGGGCCAAAAGTTGGTTCTTGCGGCCAAGCCCACTTGTTGTCTAGACTGCCCATCTAGTGACTATATTTTCCAGCCTCGTTAGAAGCCAGGAGAGGGCCATGGGATTAGGATTTTGTCAGTGGGATGTGAGCAGAAGTAATATGAGTAACTGCTGGGTTTTCCCTTTTCTAAGGATGCATACTCTCCTTTTTGTCATTCCCCTCTTTCTGCTGGCTGGAAAAAGACATTAAGAGGAGCAGCCATCTTGGGACCCAAAGAAGGAAGCCACATGCTATTGGTAGCAGGTAAGGATAGACCACTTACTTCTGGACCGTTACTGGACCATTACTTGGAAGAGATATAAAATCATATTTATTGAAGCCTCTGAACTTTTGAGGTCTCTTTGTTGCAGCAGCTTAGCCTGTACCCCTTCACTGCCAACAGGCCCCACTGGGTCAGGACTCAATTCCAAGGCAATATGAAACAGAGTTGGCACAATAAACCTGAGTCAAAGCCTTTGAGGGTTCTTGTAGAGTCAGAAGGCAATACAAATACAAGTGGCCAGGCATGGACTCACAATTAAGAGAGGACTCAGAGTCAAGAACCTGGTAGACACAGGATAAGAGTGAGAAGCAAGTTAGGGAGGTCCTGGAGAATTGCTTCTTGGTGTCCATGGCTTGAAACTGGGGCTTAGGGAGGTCAGAGAGAGGAATCTGTGTGAGCAAAGTTAGGCAATCAGGCTTTGTACCACTTGGCCCCCATCCACCAGCCTCAGCTGATAGAACCAAAGATGAGAAACTGATCCTAAGCCATAATTTATAGGCTCACTGGTAGTCCTGCAATGGTTCTTCACACAGATGTGTTTTACTCTTAGCAGGACTGACTATCCTAATCACACTCTCATATGGAGTGTAACGGAAAGAACTAGAAAGGGTTAGCAGTTGGCAGTGGGAGTAGAAGCCAAAAGACACTTAGGAAGAAGATAGTAAGAAAACGGTAAGACAAAGCCACCCCTCTTAGGTTCCCTGACCTTTGGAAGGAGGATCAGAACTACTACCGTATCCCGTACTTTGCTAGTTCTTCATGAGATTGTCTGCTTTGCATCTCTGAGAAGATATCTTGCCATCCTTACCTCCCTGTGTAACCTTCCAATAAGCCCCTTTAAATGAAATAAACTAACTGATTTAAAGGTACAAAGCTGAGATAGCCGGAAAAATCTGCATTGTATCGCCTATGGGTTTTCAATTTTGATCTCAATCTGGATTCACTAGCTTCATGACAGATCTACCAAATAAGAGTAAAAATAAAACCAGAGTCATTATCTTTTGGTCACAAGTATCCATCCCCTTCTTTTTTTTTTTTTTTTTTATCCATCCCCTTCTTCGTGATTTATCCAGATGAACCCCACAGCAGAATGACACTGGGTCATTGTTTGCGTTCACTGCAGATATAAATTTGCAATAGTTTGTGTGTATTTAGTCTCACTGCTGGAAGAGCTGATGGAACGTTTCATGCTATTCTGGCTCCCTCTTGAGAACATCAACTCTGCTGGAGGGAGGGGGAGAGGTTTTACAAGGTGTTCCGAAGATGGCTACTTTAAGAAGCTATTTTCCTGAAAAGGAAAGATGATCGCCTCAGTAACACCTGGCAGGCGTCTATGAAGCTCACAGTCATTTTACCTTATCTGATTTGTCTCTTTGGAGAGAAAAATGAGTGAGCCGAAGAAGCATTCTTTCAATTTCAGAAAATGAGGTCCTCTAGCATTCCTGCCTTATCTATCACTTTTCTTCTGGCCTCATTCTCATCTTCTGCTCAATCAGCCTGTTCAACATCCTTGTTTGTGCTCTGGGGCTATGTGCTTTGGTGTCATGATCTCTCTGTCTGAACATCCATCCTCTGTCAGCCAAGACTCAGCTTCACTGCAGGTTCTATTAGAGTTGAAAGGGAGTGGTGCAGTGGATACTCTTTCTTTGGCCGCTAGAAAATGCTGGCATGTACCACCACATTGCCCCCACAAGACATCTGCAGAGGTAACATGTTCCCAGCCAGGCGTTAAGTGCCTGGAGCAGGGGTCAGCAGACTTTGACCTGGTGGAGAAAATCTAACCTAATGCCTATTTTTGTAAGTCATGTTTTGTTGGAATACAGCCATACCTACTTGTTTCCATTTATGAATGCTCTTGTGGTTCAAAAGCAGAGTTGCGTGGTTGTTTGCAAAGCCTAAATTATGTACTCTCTGGTCTTTTCAACAAGTGTGCTGATCCCTGACAGAGAGGAAAGGGATCATGCCCAATCTAGCATCCAGCACAGTGGAAACACCCAGGAAATTCTTACAGAAGGAAGGATGGAAGGAGGCACAAAGGAGCTACAGTGAATTGCCCTCAAATCACATTTTGCATAATGAGATGTGAGGAAGAATGGGATTCAAATCAGAATATACTCAGGATTGGCAATCTCAGGTAAAGAGCCTGGCAATAAAGGGACTGGGATAAAAGGGGTTATTCTAGTTACTATTGCTGGGTTACAAACTATCCCCAAACCTAATGGCTTAAAATAACCATTTTATTGTATCTCACAATTTTATGGGTGGAAATTTGGACAGGGTTTGGCTAGGTGATCCTTCTGTTCCAGGTAGCATCAATAGAGGTCACTCTGGGTACGAGGCCTGGCAGTTGGGCTGGTTGGAAGGGGCCAATTCAGTGTTACTACTTGCCTGGTACCTTGGTGGGAGTGATCATAAGGCTGGGCTCAGCTGTGGTTGTCCACCAGAGCATCTACATGTGGGCTTTCCAGCACAGCAACCTCAGTGTGGTCAGGCTTCTTATGTGGTAGCTCAGGCCTCTGAGAGCAGGTGTTCTAGTGAATAAGCAAAATGCTGCATCATCTTTTATGACCACAGACGTCACATAATGACACTTCCACCCTATTCTATTGGTTGAAGTGGTCACAAGCCTGCCCAGATTCCAGGAAAGGGGACATAGACCCCACTTCTCAATGGAAAGAGTGTCAAAGAATTTGCAGCTATGGCTTAAAACCAGCCTGGGAGGGGAGAGGATGGAGTAGCTGGGGGCAGGTAACCAACATTTACTAAAGGCTTTCCACAGTCATTTCACCACAACCTTGTGAGAAAGGTATTATATTCTCATTTGACAGTTAAAAAACCCCTCCAAGACTAAATGATTTATAATTAACTTGCACAAAATCACTGAGCTATAGAATTGGGATTTCAACCCAGATTCATCTAATTCCAACTCTGGAACTTTTTCCATTATACCATGATGTCCATCATAAGAAGTAAAGGAGAGTTGATGATGGCAGTCAAGACAATGGTGAGGTTAAAGGCGGGGAAAAAACCCATGGTCACTGTTGACAGAAGGGGCCTGAGTGTCCTCCTCAGGAGATAGAACCCATAACGATACTCTTGCAACCCCCGTCCCAGAGGTGCCAGATGTCCCTATCTCTTCTCCAATTCCTGATCAGCTATGCCAGGCAGTCTCTGCCTAAGGTCACACACCTTTGATAGTTAAAGAGGGTGATGTTGATGGAACACATCTCCTGTGTAATAGCCAACTCTCACATCGCTGTCTTCAGTGCCAGCTTCTCACAAAGGCAGCTAAGGCCACCTCCACTTTGATGTTCCCCCTCCCACACACTTTCTTTTTTTTTTTTTTTTTAAGATTTTATTTATTTATTTATTCATGAAAGACAGAGAGATAGAGAGAAAGAGAGAGAGAGAGAGAGAGAGAGAGGCGGACACAGGCAGAGGCAGAAGCAGGCTCCATGCCAGGAGCCCAACATGGGACTCAATCCCGGGACTCCAGGATCAGGCCCTGGGTTGAAGGCGGCAGTAAACTGCTGAGCCACCCGGCTGGATGAGCCATCCAGCCACTCTTTCTTGAATTTCTTTTTTTTTTTTTTTTTTTTTTTCTTTCTTGAATTTCTAAGCAGGCTTTTACATGTGGGTTATTATCACTTCCTAGAGCCCAACATGGGACTCAATCCCGGGACTCCAGGATCACGCCCCGGGCCAAAGGCAGGCGCTAAACCACTGAGCCACCCAGGGATCCCCTCCCACACATTTTCTTAGAGCAAGCTTCCACCCCTCCTGCCCTCCTCAGATCCCATACCAGCAAGGAAGACTTCCAGTTTCCAACTCTGCCTGTCAAGAGCTTGGAAGCCACTACTCTGTTACTTTGTCCAACAAGTAAACCACTGAACAGATTGAAAAATCCACAACTATTCTTAGATCCTTGGAAGACACAGGGCAAACTTCTTCCCCCAGGGCTGGAGACACAAGGGTGTAGAGGGAGTCATGGTTTTCCAAAGCTGAGACTCACCCGTGGACAATGCCACAGAAACTGGTGCTGGGGAGGAGAACCTGAACTGTCATTGGAGTTGCTGCAGATTCACTGTGGACAAATCTGAGATTCAAAAACTCCAGAGGGGCCCTGCTTGGGGTCTCCACAATATTGTGAAATCGACCTCCAGGAGCTCAAATAGGTTCTCACAGTAAATATTGAGAAAAATCCCCCTGGGCTTCCAGCAGGAGGCAGTGAAAAGGAGTAATTTTGAAATAAACCAGAGCACTCTGGTGTGCCCTCAGGAGCCAGACCTGCCAGGGTATTATCAAAGCCTAACTCATCTAAGGGGGAAATACCCAACTCCAGGCCAGTCCAGCCATTCTGTCCCATCTAAAAGAGCAAAAAACTTCATGAGGTTCACAGTCCAGCAGCCCAGGTTCACTGAAAGACTGAGACCTAATCACAGGTCTGTAGAATGGTTCCCCTCCCCGACACTCAACACCACATTATGAAATGCCTATTTACAGCAGCAGTTCCTTTTACCTGGTACATCATGTCTGGCTATCAGGAAAAAATTACAAGGCATACTGAAAGGCAAAACAAAACAAAACAAAACACCCCCCCCCCCACAATATCAAGAGACAGAGCAAGCATCAGAATCAGACATGGCAGGGTTGTTGGAAATTCCAGACCAGCAAATCCTCACTATTTCCCTTCTTCTTCTCATGGTGAGAAGACGGTGTAGCATGATAGGTGAGCACCTGGGCTTTGGTACCGTGCTGCCTGAGTTTGAGTCATTTGGCTTTTTTCTTAGTTATTTGATTTTAGGCACATTAATTTTATCTCAGTGAGTGTTAGCTTTCTCAACTGTAAGATGGCAACAATAATAGTATCTTCTTATAGTGTTTTTAGGAGAATTGAGTGAATTGAATTAAAGTGCTTAGAATAGCACTTGGCACATAAGAGGCATGCAACAAATGATAACTCTCACTATGTCCAGTCAATCTCAGTTCTGGTAGTTTTTTTTTTTTATTATTCAAGGTCCTTTCTGTTACCACCATCACCATCTTAGCCTGGGTCCTAATGACCTTATCCTTATATAACTGTTATAACTTCAAAACAAAGGATGATTGTGTTCTCATTTCTATATTCTGAACATAGCTAGCTGAGAATCTGCACCATTTACTGACTGTACATACTGCACAGCACTAAGCATTTTAGAGACATCATCTATTACCTTTATGATACCTCTCTAAGCTGACTATTATCCCCCTTTTACAGATGGAAATATTAGACTCAGAGAAGTAACTTACACAAGGTCACACATCTGGTAAGTGGCAGAGTCAAGTGATACTTTATTACACCATACTTTACTCTTAATTACAGCATGAGACTTTGACATTCATTATGTCATCTCCCTGCTTCAGTAAATAAATGAACAAACAAACCAATCACTCAGAGGAAAGAGAGCTAGAAACCTTTCAAAGTTTTCTATTACATATAGGGCTTATTTTTTATTTTATTTTTTTAAATATTTTATTTATTTATTCATAAGAGACACAGAGAAAGGCAGAGACACAGGCAGAGGGAGAAGCAGTCTTCCTGCAGGGAGCCTGATGTGGGACTTGATCCCAGGACCCCAGGATCATGACGTGAGCCAAAGGCAGATGCTCAACCACTGAGCCACCCAGGTGTCCCCAAGATTTCTTTTAACCTAACATTTAAACACATGATAATTTAGCCCCTGAATAATTTTCAATCTAAGTTTTGGTACTTAGCCCGAACCCTCTATTATAGGCTAATCCTATTCACTACCTTACCACAGACCACAACCAATTTCCATTCCAAATATTTGTGACAATTATCCAAATGGAATGTCAGCTTCACATCCATTTAGCCAAATTGTATCCATCATTCAGATCATACGTCATGATGTGGTCAGCTTAACTGTCTAGAACCTCAGAAGGGTCTGAGATTTTTGCCTTACTTGAAAGCTAACAATTCAGCTAGCTACAGTTTCATGGATATGTCAGGAGACATAGAACTCTTGGGTCAGAGACAAAGGATAGTTCTTTTACTCATAACAATAGTAGCAGCTAGAATATAAACCTTTTTGTTCTAGTTCCTCAAGTGTCAATATCCTTAGGGCAATGTGAAGAGGACCAGTATACACAGTATACTGCATACACAGTAGAAGAACACAGAGGTTAAGAAACATGAATCATTTATAATGGACAGTAAACATGCCTCCCTTTTATTCTCTTATCTTCCAACATTGTAAGCAAATCTACACTTTGCTTCAGAGAGACGTTGTCTCTCTGCCAATGCTGCTCACTCTACAAATAACCTTGAAGAGATAGTCCTGTACAAAGGTAGTGAATGTGTCTTCTCACAAGAGGCGCAGAAGCATGAGTCTCATGGAGAACAGTCTCAACACTGATAGCCTAGTCTACATTGGTATGGCCCTCCTCTTCAGCTCTAATGTGGTAATTCCCTAGGCTGAGTAATATGCAAAGCTCTTCTGAAAGGACGAAGTCTCATAGACTTCCCAGGGTTCACTTGAGCACTTTCACTGTAACATTAAGTACAAGTAAACCTAGGCATAGTCTCATTGTGCCCATAGCTCTTACACACTAGACAAAGGTGGAAAAATGTGCAAGTTGAATGTAAACCAAAATAAGAAAGCCAATCAATTTTCTATTTGTAATATTAAATTAACAATATAGAAATTACTGTTTGGCTAAAACTAAATTGTTGAGGTAGGCTTTAGTAGCAAAAAGACAACCAACTTTCAGTTCTACCCCCCAGGCCCCAGGGAGGGGAGAAGGGTTAGAGGTTGAATCAATTACTAATGGCCTGATTTAATCAAGCATGCCTATGTAATGAGGCCTCCTCAAAAACCCAAGAGAATGCAGTTTGAAGAGCTTCCAGGTTGGTGAATGAATCTACACTTTGGGAGGGTGGTGCATCCCAGTTCCATGGGGACAGATGTGCCTGGCTTTGGGACCCTTCCAAACCTTGCCCTAAGTATCCCTTTATCTGGTGGTTCTTCTGTATCCTTTATAATGTTCTTACAATAAACTGGTAAACACACAAAAAAGTCCAGATATACATTAATCTGGCTCTTGATTTCTGTATCAGCAATACCAACGTGAATAATGTCTATTTGCAAAGTTTTTTTGCATAAAATCATATTAACAACAATGTTTTGTTTCATTAATTGAGGTTAATAATATATTTAATCAAAATTAAAAGGCAATTGCAATATTGCATTTCTTTATAAACTCTAAAAAGTTATCATACTCACTTAAAATTTGTTAGCTCTACCTGAATTACCAAAATCTGGACCAAATGCATTTCTCTAATTATTGGTGGCATCAATAGAAGAAAATAATATCTCAAGTATTTTTACCCAGCAGAGGCCAAAAACAAATTTCTGGTTTTATTAAAGAGTTAACTACCAGAGTGTTGACATAATCTGGTAAATATGAGAAATAGAATGTTTTAAAAACAATTTGATCTCAAGTCAAGTTTTCTTTATATCACAACCTCTATGATTTCAACCTAGGATGTTCAAACTCCTGTGAAACCTTCACTCGCACAGAGGAGTCACATGTCCTCCTCTGCTGATTCCTTAGCTCCAAAACCTTACTTACATTTTACACCTACTGGCAGCAATCACAATAGTACATTATTGCAAATCCTCAGTATTGTCATGATGGCCAACTTAAATCTCAATTAATGAAATAACAGAGGGACTAAAATCTTATCCTGGAGAAAGGTTTCCAATGACAAATTATGACCACCCAGGACTTTGACATGAGGACAGTGGCAGACACAGCACTATAACTGACCCACCTAACAGTGGCCAGACACTAAAAGTCAATAAAATTCAAATTCTCTAACTCGAGAATCGCTTAGCAATTACATACCCACAAATGCCATATTATGCAGAATGTACTTAAATCATTTACTGGGTTATCATATTAAGAAAAAAATAATATCTAAATATCCTTATTGAGCACTGAGAACCAAGAATCTGTCCACACATCTCTAGGGGTTCAAGGACTACGGTGAGAGACCAATTGCTCCAAAGCATCTTTGCCAGTAGCTTTCGCTGTCTGGTCTTTCCTTATCTTCACTTCCTTCTTGGCTATTTCCAATCTCCAGTTTCTGTTTCCTTTCTGCTTCTGCAGTGCTCACTGACCTTTCTCCTTCCTCTTTTTCACTTTTATCATTCCTGGTGGAGAACTTCTCAGTCTAATCTGGCCCTCTTCCTCCTGAGTAGATGTTCCCTTGGCAATTACCCGAGATGCTTCACAACAGCGAGTGATTTCCTTGACTTATGAGAAATGTTGGCAAAGAGACATCAAGGGATTTGCTTGAAGTCACTCCTAGGCCAGGGACCAATGCCACCCCTCTCACCTCTTTTTCCATATCCCGCCCCCCATAGACTTTGCTGAGTCCCTGAAGTCCTTACCACACAACATGGTGAGCACCAGTCTCTGAAAAGACCTAGTGCCAAAAAAAAAAAAAAAAAAAAAAGACCTAGTGCCAATATGGGGGGGGCGGGGGTGGTGTACAGGTAATCACAGTACTTTTTTGGGTTGTTGTTTGTTGCGATGAGGGGCATTTAGACATTTTTTTGACAATTGTGGTAAGATATACGTAACCTAAAATTGATCATTTTAACCATTTTTAAGTGTATAACTCAATAGCAGTAAGAACATTCACATTGTTGAGCAACCATTCTCCAGAACTTCCATCTTGCAAAACTGAAATTCTATACCCATTGAACAACTCCCCTCGATTCTCAACTCCCCCCAACCCCTAGCAACCACTATCCTACATTTTGTCTTTATGAATTTGACTGCTTTAGGTATTTTATACAAATGGAATCATACAGTTTGTATCTTTTTGTGACTGGCCCTTCTCCCTTTAACATAAAATAACTCCCATTCCCACTCCACATACACACACCAGATTAGCCTTAGACAATCACCAGTCTTGGAAACATCACTTGAGGGCTGTATGTAAGATCTTTCCTGTTCTGAACTCCCACACATCCTGGTTCCCATCATGCCGATCTGTCAACAAGTTGAAATACTGACTCCATTCCCTTTGGTTTCCCAGGCTGAAAGAGATTTGATTAAACTTGAAGGAAATAACTCTTTTTATCCATAAAATGATGAACAATGTTTTTTACCCTTATTTGGGTTTTGGGTAAGAACTTTTGAGAACCTGATGAAAACTATATACCATTCCCAGAAAAATACACAGGCACACATACTTTTGCATAGAGTTTCCTGGGCTTGTATGCCCTGATTTATTTATTTTAAATATTTTATTTATTTATTCATGAGAGATACAGAGAGAGAGGGGCAGAGACACAGGCAGAGGGAGAAGCAGTCTCCCTGCGGGGAGCCTGATGCGGAACTCGATCCCAGGACCCTGGGATCATAACGTGAGCCAAAGGCAGAACCACTGAGCCATCCAGTTGTCCCTATGTGCTGTGATTTAAGTTTAGTCCCCTCAAGAGCAGACCCTAAGATAAGGATTTGGGTACAAGTAGTTTATTTGGGAGGTAATTTCAGGAAACATGAGGAAGTGAACCAGAGAAGGAAAGAAACCCAATAAAGGATGAGTTTGTTAATTAGCAGACACCACCGTGGCTAACAGAGGCTCAGTTTTACTGGAGACCCTCTGAGATGATGTGTAAAACATACCTTGGAATTGTGGAGTTAACCTTCCAGCTATCCCAGCCTGCTGTGCCCTTGAGTAAGCATGGTCCTCCAGCCACAGAAAGCCCTAAGGCAGAAGAGACAGGTGCTTGAGAAGGCTTCGGGGTATATGAAATTGTTCACTGAAGCTGAAGGTAACCTTTGGAAGATCCCAGGGCATGTGGGTGGGGTATTAACACTGACATACATCCTGGAAAGCTCATCCGTGCATACTACTTCAGAGTCTTTGGAAAAGGTTTACTAATATGCCTTCCCGCTGCAACAGCCTGCTTTTCTGGTCAAGCAGTGGATAGCTTGCCTGCACTCTCAGGCCTAATTTTTTGAGCAGACATTCAAGTGAGCCTGCTTCCCAGCAGCCTATAATAGACATCCATCCTGAGATTGTACTCAGCCTGCACAGCTGAACACAGATTCATCTGCCCATGGGATCCAGCTATCATTAGGTCCATTTCAACAATAGTGAGCAACAAGGCCCTACCCAGTGGGTTCATTGCTTAATTCCACAGTTTACGAGAATGATGTGCATGGTGGGGATCTGCAAAAAGCTAAATGGAAATGGCCTCATTGCCATGTCAGATTGTATTTTCTGTTATTCATTTCCTCTGCCTTAAAGTTAAAGCAGGTGGTCAGTTTCATTAAGGAATGGACCAGCAACAACATGGGGACCTTAAAGATAAAATGCAAGTAAAAAAAAAAACCAAAACTCCCAGGCATGAACATAAGGACTTTTTTGGTGGTGGTTTTCTGGACTGTCACCTTGTAGGAGGTGGAAGAGAGCAGAAAACTTAGACAAGAGCTGAGATCTTGGGTTCTGTTGAGGGTTGCACTGTATCCCTCCAAAAGATTTTGAAGTCCTAATCACAGTATCCCTGAATGTGACCTTATTTGGAAATAATCTTTGCAGATAGCCAAGTTAATGAGGTCATTAGGGTGGGCCCCAATGTAATATGATGGGATCCTTATAAAGAAAAAGAATTTAGACCTAGAGACAAACACATGGAAGGAAAGCAATGTGAAGACGCAGGGATAATGCCACCTACAAGCCAAAGAACACCTGAGAACAGATTCTCCATCACAGCCCTCGGAAAGAAGTAGCCCTGTTGATACTTTGATCCCATACTTCTGCCTCTGGACTGTCAGACAGTAAATCTCCGTTATTTAAGCCACTGTTTGTGGTGCTTTGCTACAGCAGCTCTAGGAAATTAACAAAGGCTCAAATAAGAAAATTCAAGGTTAAGTCTAGGGAGAGAGATGGGGCCGTGAGAAGAGTAAAGAAGATAACATAATATGGTTAAAGAACACAACAGGAAGTGGTGTTGGGAGTCTGAACCATCACACCATGTATCTCAGAGTCACCAGGGGTCAGGGACCAGACTCAAGAAAGTTAAGACTAGGTATTGGCAGTCAGAGAAGGATATGCTATCCACAAATGGGGGTCTTGTTCTCCTTTCCTGGGAACGCCCTCTACCTTTCTCCACCACTTTATGGAGCTGACCTCTTGAAGAGTTCTGCATCCTCTCTCCCCCTTGCCCTGACTGTGCTTAAGGGCCTTCCATGAACCCATTATCCCACCAGAGTGTCCCTCTGCATTGTAATTGCCTCCCCAGTGGTTTCCCAATTAGGCTGTTCATCTCTTTGAGATGAAGGACTGGGTCTTTTCCATTATTGCATCCCCAGCATCAGATACTATACCTGATGCATTATAGGGAGATTCCATAAATATTTGTTGAATAACTGGATGGATGGATGGATGGATGGATGGATGGATGGATGATGGATGGATGGGTGGGTGGATGAAGGCATGAAAGGCATGGACTTGATATTTTTTCCCATTTTAAAGTTTTATTTAAATTCAATTTGTCAACATATAATACCCATGGCTCATCTCATCGTTCACCCTTCTTAATGCCCATCACCCAGTTACCATATCTCCCCATCCACATCCCCTTCTGCAACCCTTTGTTTCCCAGAGTTAGGAGTCTCTCATGGTTTGTCTTCCTCTCTAGTTTTTCCAACTCAGTTTCCCCCTCTTAGCTTATGGTCCTTTTCACTATTTCTTACATTCCACATATGAGTGAAACCATATGATAATTGTCTTTCTCTGATTGACTTATTTCACTCAGCATCATACCCTCCAGTTCCATCCACATCAATGTAAATGGTAGGTACTCATCTTTTCTGATGGCTGAGTAATATTCCATTGTATATATATACCACATCTTTTTTTATCCATTCATCTGTTGAAGGACATCATGGCTCCTTCCACAGTTTGGCTATTGTGGACATTGCTACTATGAACATGGGGGTGCAGGTGTCTCATTATTTCACTCCATCAGTATCTTTGGGGAAATAACTCAGTAGTGCAATTGCTGGTTCATAGGGTAGCTCTATTACTTCCAAAGGGAGGAACTAGATAGGATTGGCTACACAATTCTGCTTAAATGTGAAATAAGGTAGTCATATGGTATAACTGTATTTCTTCCTAATGTTAATCAGAAAATGACTGTATTTTATAGAGAGTCTGAAAAGTAAAAACAAAACAAAACAAAAAACTGGCTTCTACTTCTGGCAGAATGATCCATTAGTGTTCTGAAATACCTTTTATACAAAATTCTCAGATGCTGAGTAAATTGCAAAAAGCATGGCAATTAATGCATTCCTAAGCTTAAAGTAACAGAAATCTCTGCAGTCAAAAAAATGAAAAGCAGGTATATGATATATAAATATTTTCTGCCATTCTGTGGCTTGTCTACATGCATTCTCTTAATGCTGCCTTTTGGATGAACTGATTTTTTTTTTTTTACAAAGCCCAACTTAATAATTTTTTTGTTTTATTGTTTGTGCTTTTTGTATTCTGGGCACAGACTTGATATTAAGACAAAAATTAGCTTGCATCTTGGGGCCGTTTAGATATCTTCTGGGCTTGAGATAGGATGGAGCTTCCTAGGTAAGAATTTGGTCAGCAGGACCAACAGTTGGGAATAGCTGACAGGTTGAACATTGCAATATTATGACTAGAGTCGTGTAGCATTCATTCATTTACCCATTCCTGCTCAAACATAGTTGGAACACTATAGTTTTCTAGACACTAGGGATATGAAGATGGGGACAGCAAAATTCCCTTTACATATTGCTGGAGGGAGAGATTTGTAAGTAAGGAAAGGGAAAGGATGTATTCCCAAAGATGTGTGTCTCATCATTTATATATAATATCTGAAAGTTGGAGTAAACCTCAGTGCCCATCCACAGAGATAAATGGTTAATTATAATGCGGTATATTAATCTGATGAAATATCATGCAGCAAATAAAAAGGGAAAAAGAAAATCTTCAGGTAATATTTCAATTAAAACTAATTTAGGCTATGACTAACAGAAAATTTGACATTAGGGTGGCTGTGACTGATATAAAACCAGAAATTAGAATAGTCTAAACAAATATATTTCTTTTCATGTAAACAAAGCCAGAGGTAAGCGGCTTGATAGGGTGGCTCAACCATCATCAACCTAGCTCCTTCTCTTGCTATTCCTCTATCCATAGAATGTGACTCCTCCTTCATGGCCCAAGAACTGCTGCTAGAGCCCCAGCTATCACCTCTGCATTCCAGGCACTAGGAAGAAGAAATGGATAAAGAAGGCAAAGTCTCTTTTATAGATACTTTCAAGAAGTTGCACGTGATGTTTCTTATTTCATCTGTATCAGAGTTCAGGTAGAAAGATGAATTGTTACAAGTGTTATGGGATAAAGGATCTATTATGGATAAATAGACTTTACACTGTATGGGAAGAGTTGTAGAGAGTTGGAGGGTCAGAGAAGCTGTCACCAACTGGTCATTTTGAAAAGCCAAGCATATCAAGCTACTGGAAGGGGGCTGAGAATGGGGAGTTCATGTAAAGGTCTGTAGGAAGCTGCTACCCCCTCTGGAGGATCCTAATTAAGCACCTGGAGGGGAACCAGTGGCTCTTGTTGGTCAGTAGGGCCAGAAGTTCAGAAGAGGAGCTGGACATACAATGGAAGAGAGTGAGTTACAGCTGGAAACTGTTGGACACCTCTGCATCCATCTGTCACCATATTGGAAAACAAAGAACAAAATGACGATTACAGACTAATGACCACTGCCTTACTTCTGCCTCCTAAATTTCATTCAAGATCCTTTTTTGGCCAACTACAACCTGGAACCACACACAAAATGTAATTCTGGGAACCAGCTCCTAGTTTAACCAAGGTGGTGCAGTACAAACCACCACGATTCCCTCTACATCACCCTGGCATGCATATACAAGTCTCTGTCTCTCTCTTCTTAAACCACATTTAATTTTTAAGTAGAGACGATGGTGCAATCATGCTTCCATATAACCCGATGCAGCTATCCCTCATACAGCTGGAAAATGTAAACCCTTCCCCCAAAAGAGGATACACAGAAGTTCATGTGTCACTTGTGTCCATCACTTGGATAATAGTCCAACCTCTGCTCACTCAGTTACACTTTGCCTTAAGCCCTTAACTTCAACACTGAGTTATAAAGTTAAATGCTATTAACACATCCTATGTTAAAAAGTAGGAGAATTAGAAAAGATTACAGTATGTAATGTTTATTATGAACACGTTCATATTAAAGCAAGGAGCACTCATAAAGACCCACAGTCCTCGTTTCTACAACTGGTCACATAGTCATAGCTGGTACTTAATACTTTTCTCTTTCATGACATAGTCTATATTTTCTCTTCCCTCAGCAAGCAGTGCAGCTGGTCATAATCTTGCATGATACAGTGAATCAAGCCTTCATTCCAGAAGGGTCTGGGCCATGAGCAATCCTAGTTGTATTGGATTTTGTAGTTTTCCATTAACATTTATCATAGGAGATAGGATGGCTACCAGGTAGCCTAAAAGATCTCCTATGTTTCAGACATACTCTTTCCCTGACCCCACCTTGATAGTCTCCTTGATGGTCATGATCAATCAATCACCCAAGCCAGTAAATACTGAGACTTTTTTTGTTGTTGTTGTTGTTAATTTGTTCTTTGGCATGAGTTGCCTAAAATGATCAGTAGAGCATGTCAGTTTCCGGTTAAAAACCCACTGCTGTGTTTCCTGATGGAAACATTATTGCCTTGGGATTTTTTTTTTCTAAACCAAGAGATCCCAAAGTTTTGGTGACAAAATCAAACATTTTACTAATGGATTATTAGGGATAGAAGAGAAAGGACCCACTCCCATTTCTATCCCTTAGACTTGCCTATAAGAGAAACATTGCCATATACTGGTTGGTAATTTAGAGCATATATTGCATTCTGGTGGATGTTACCCTGACTTTGAAAAGTGTCACCACATAGCTGACACCATAACTGAATCTTTTTTTTCAATCTGAGATATAGTTGACAATTAAAAATTATATATATATAAGGTATACAACTTGATGATTTAATATATGTATACTCTGTAAAATATTTATTACAATCAAGCTAATTAACATATGTATCAGGGATCCCTTGATGACTCAGCTGTTTAGTGCCTGCCTTCGGCCCAGGGCGTGATCCTAGAGTCTCGGGATCAAGTCTCACATCAGGCTCCCTGCATGGAGCCTGCTTCTCCCTCTGCCTGTGTCTTTGTCTCTCTCTCTCTCTGTCTCTCATGAATAAATAAATAAAATCTTTAAAAAATATGTATCACCTCACAGGGTTATAATTATTAAGTGCACGGTGAGAACAGTTGAGATCTACCCTCTTAGCAAATTTCAATTATATGATGCAATACTGTTAATTATATAGCCACATTGTTGTGCATTAGATCTCCAGAATTTGTCTGACATAACTGAAACTTTGTACTCCTGAGCCAACATCTCCCCATAATCTCCTTCCCTTGGCCTCTGGTAACCACCATCTTCTGTTTCTGAGTCTGACATTTTTCAGTTCTGCATATAAGCAAGATCTGCAGTATTTGTCTTTTTGTGTCTGGTTTATTTCACATAGTGTATGTCCTCCAGGTTCATCCATGCTGCAAATGGCAGAATTTCCTTCTTTTTCAAGGGTGAATAATATTCCAATTATACTTACGTATATATGCATATAACATTTTCCCTCCATATATCTATCATATGAAATATACATATTTCTCCACATTTTCTTTATCCATGGACGCTTAGCTTGTTTTCATATTTTAGCTATTGTAAATAATGCTTACATCAACATGGAAGTGTAGATACCTCTTCAAGATAATGCTTTCATTTCCTTTAAATAAATATCCATAAGTTGGGTTGCCAGATCATATGATAGTCCTATTTTTAATTTTTGGAGCAGCCTCTTTTTTTCTTTCTTTTTTTTTTTTTAAAGATTGATTGATTGATTGATTGATTGATTGATTTATGATAGACACAGAGAGAAAGAGAGAGGCAGAGACACAGGCAGAGGGAGAAGCAGGCTCCTTGCACCGGGAGCCTGATGCGGAACTCGATCCCGGGACTCCAGGATCTCACCCCGGGCCAAAGACAGGCGCCAAACCGCCAAGCCACCCAGGGATCCCCCTCAAAATTATTTTCCATAATAACTACGCCAATTTGCATTCCCACCAATGGCATACAAGAATTTCCTTTTTTCCACATCCCTACCAGTACCTGTTGTCTTTTGGTTTGTTTGTTTGATGACATAGTCTGGCAAGTATGCGGTAATATCTTATTGTGGCTTTGATCTGCATTTCCCTGACAATTAGAGATGTTCAACACCTCATCACATACCAGTTGGTCATTTTATGATTTTCTTTTGAGGAATGTACACTCAGTCCTTTGCCAATTTTTAAATGGGTTTTTTTTTTCTTGCCATTGAGTTGTATCCTTATAAATTTTGGATATTAACTCCTTATCCAAAATATATTGTTTGCAAGCATTTTCTCCCATTTCACAGGCTGTCTTCTGATTCTGTTGATGGTTTCCTTTGCTGTACAGAAGCTTTTTCGTTTGATGCTACTTCATTTGCTACTTTTGTTTTAGTTGCCTGTACTTTAGTTGTATTCAAAAAGCCATTGCCCAGACCTATATCCAAAAGCTTTTCTCCATTTTTCTTCTGGAAGTTTTATGGTTTCATGTCTTATGTGTAAGTCCTTAATCCATTTAGAATTGATTTTTATATGTGGTATAAGGTAAGGATCCAATTTCATTCTTCTCCACGTGGATATCCAGTGTGCCTAACATTGTTTATCAAAGAGACTACTCTTTATTGTGTGCTCTTGGTACTTTTGTCAAAGATCAGATGACCATATATATATATATATATATATATATATATATATATATATATATACATGGCTTTATTTCTGGGTATTCTATTCTGTTCCATTGGTGTGTGTGTGTGTGTGTGTGTATTAATGCCACTTCCACATTATTTTGATTGCTTTAGTTTTATAATATATTTTGAAATCACGGAGTATGATGCCTCCAGCTATGTTCTTGATGAAGATTGCTTTGACTACTCAGGATCTTTGGTGATTTTATATGAATGTTAGGATTATTTTTTTTCTATTTCTATAAAGAATGCCTGTGGGATTTTAGTAGGGATTGCCTTGAATCTGTAGATCACTTTGGGTACTATGGACATTTTAATAATATGAATTCTTCAATATATGAACATGGAATGTCTTTCTATTTATCTGTGTCTTTAATTTTCTTCATCAATGTTTAATTATTTTCAGGGTTTAAACCACTTTGGTAAAGTTTGCACCTAAGTATTTTATTCTCTTTTTTCTATTATGAATGAGACTGATTTCTTGATTTCTTTTTGATAGTTCATTGTTTTTATATAGAAATGCAACTGACTTTTGAATATTGATTTTGTATCCTTCAACTTCATTGAATATATTTATTAATTCTAATTTTTTGGTTGAATTTTTAGGCTTTTCTATGTATATGATCATATCATGTGCAAAGACAGATAGCTTTACTTCTTTCTTTCTGATTTAGATGCCTTTTATCTTTTCTTGTCTAATTGCCCTGACAAGAACTTCTAGTACTCTGTTGAAAAAAGTGGCCAGGGTGAGCATCTTTTTTTTTTTAAATAATGATGTTCATGAGGGAGGCACTATTTTTAAAAAATTTTATTTATTTATTCATGATAGAAAGAGAGAGAGAAGGGCAGAGGCACAGGCAGAGGAAGAAGCAGGCTCCATGCAGGGAACCCGACGCGGGACTCAATCCTGGGTCTCCAGGATCACACCCTGGGCCAAAAGCAGGTGCTAAACTGCTGAGCCACCCAGGGATCCCAAGGATGGGCATCTTTGCTTTGGATCTTAAAGGGAAATTTTTCAGTTTTCAGGCAGGTTGGCAATGCAGAACTAATGTCTATAGAGGTAGCTGGCTTAGAACTGGACTCCTTGGCTTTTCTTGGTTGAAGGGGCAACAAACTTTTCCTCCTATTTATTCCATGAACTTTGCTTCAGATAAGTTCTCAAATGAATTGACCTTAAGTATAGGTACATGGTCTCTTCTTTTTTTTTTTTTTTTTTTTTTATTTATGATAGTCACAGAGAGAGAGAGAGAGAGAGAGGCAGAGACATAGGCAGAGGGAGAAGCAGGCTCCATGCACCGGGAGCCCGATGTGGGACTCGATCCTGGGTCTCCAGGATCGCGCCCTGGGCCAAAGGCAGGAGCCAAACCGCTGCGCCACCCAGGGATCCCTGGTCTCTTCTTCTTAAAAATTTAAGAGATTATTTTTTAGACCACTTTTAGGTACACGGCAAAATCAAGCAGAAAGTACACATATGCCCCCATATATGTGTAGTCTCCCCCATTGCCATATCCTTCATCAAAGATACATTTGTTACTGTTGATGAATCTACAATGACACATCATTATCACCTAAAGCCCATACTTTACTATGCTCCCTCATGAGAACCTCTGGCAACCACTGATCATTTTACCATCCCCAGAATTTTGCCTTTTTCAGAACGTTAGTTAATTGTATAATATATATATATAGTATTTTCAGATTGGCTTCTTTCACTTAGGAATATGCATTTAGGTTTCCTTCATGTCTCTTCATGGCTTGATACTTCACTTTTTTTTTAGTGCTGAATAACACTCCTTCGTCTGGATGGACCATGGTATATTTATAATCTATTTACCTACTAAAAGACATCTTGCTTGCTTCAAAGTTTTGGGAATTATGAATAAAGCTGCTATAGATATCCATGTGCAGTTTTCTGTGTAAAAATAAGTTTTCAACTACTTTGGGTAAATACCAGGGTACATTATTATTCAATAAGGGTATGTTTCATTTCCTAAGAAACCAGTAAACTATCTTCCAAAGTGGCCACACCATTTTACATTCCCACCAGCAATGAACGAGGATTCCTATCATTCTACATTGTGTCCCTAACATTGTTTATTAAAGAGACTACTCTTTGATAGTTGTTAGCATTCTGAATTTGGTGTTGTTAACGTTCTGAATTCTGGCCATTCTAACAGGTGCATAGTTGTCTCCCCCAACACACACACCCTCTTTAAATTAATATTGACTATTTCCCTTGTTATGGGCTATACGTAAACTCTCCTATTTCACATTGACCATTTTTCTATGAATGAAGGAATAATATTTTTATAACCCTGTTCCCCTCCCTCTGAATGTTTTATGAAAAGAAAGTAAACATTACTAAAGAAAATTCAAGAAGTGAAAGGAAAATTGAATTTTCCTTCCTCAGAGAAGAAGTTTAAATCAATCATCCTTGAGAAAAATCTAAATGGTCCAAATTATCTGGAGCCATTTTTTGTAAGATTGGATTTGCCAGTTCCAATAATTGGTAAAACTCATTAGTAAAATTATTTGGATCCAGTTATGGTTCTTTGCTTTTTATTTCTCATTCTCTATCTTCTTCCCCTTCTTCTCCTTTTTGACATGGGGTGGGGGATGTTGGGTAGATTCTTAATACAGATTGAATTTCTCTAATGATTCTAAGTTCATTTGTGTTTCTATTTTTTTCTGAATCAATTCTACAAAATTATTTTTTCCTGGGAAATCCATTTTGTCTAAACTTTTAAATTTGTTTAAAGTTCACATTTTCCTTTATTTTAATATCTGTTTTATTCCCTGTTCCATCTTAATATACATATTTGTGCTCTACCTCTATTGAGAATCCATTGTTGGGACTCATTTCTTGATTGAGTGAATGTTCACCCTCAAAAATCTTAAACACCGGAATCCCTGGGTGGCGCAGCGGTTTGGCGCCTGCCTTTGGCCCAGGGCACGATCCTGGAGACCCGGAATCGAATCCCACATTGGGCTCCCGGTGCATGGAGCCTGCTTCTCCCTCTGCCTATGTCTCTGCCTCTCTCTCTCTCTCTCTCTCTGTGACTATCATAAATAAATAAAAATTAAAAAAAAAATCTTAAACACCAGGAAGTGAATCTCTTTCTACTCTCCAAACCATTGTAATATAACAATCCTAGGTGAGTGCATCTGGTTCTCTCTAGCATGTACTTCCAAGTTCTACAAATGGAGGCTGGACAGAGAGTACCAGTAGACTCATTTGGCTCTCACACTAAGTCATACCTTCTACGTAGTTTATTATTATTATTATTTTTTTAATTTTTTTATTTATTTACGATAGTTACAGAGAGAAAGAGAGGCAGACACACAGGCAGAGGGAGAAGCAGGCTCCATGCACCGGGAGCCCGATGTGGGATTCAATCCCGGGTCTCCAGGATCGCGCCCTGGGCCAAAGGCAGGCGCCAAACCGCTGCGCCACCCAGGGATCCCCGTAGTTTATTATTAATAAAGGACATAATTTGATCTTCATATCTGTGACTTTTTGTTGATCTCTCAATGGATTCAGTAAGAGAGAACACTAAAGTCATTTATAGCTTTCTTAAACTTCATCATTTCTGTTTTTAATTTCATTAATTCGTGTTCTTTTGTATAATGTGCTCCCTTCTTTCTTTGGATTATTTCATATACAGTAGTCAGTGAAATTAAAACTCTAGTCTTTCATGTTTTTATTTAAATTCCAGCTAGTTAACATACAGTGTAACATTAGTTTCAGGTGTAGAATGTAGTGATTCATCACTTACATACAATACCCAGTGCTCATCACAACCAGTGCTCTCCTTAATAGTCATCACCCATTTAACCACTCCCCACCTCCCTTCCAATAACCCTGTTTGTTCTCTATAGTTAAGAAGAAATGGGAAATGGGAGAACATTCCATAGTCATGAACTGGAAGAACAAATATTATTAAAATTTCTATATAATCCAAAGCAATCTACATATGTAATGCAATCCCTATCAAAATACCACCAGCTCTTTTCACAGAGCTAGAACAAACAATCCTAAAATTTGTATGGCAGTGCAAAAGACCCTGAATAGCCAAAGCAATATGGAAAAAGAAAAAAGAAAGCTGGAGGCATCATAATTCCAGACTTTAAGTTATATTACAAAGCTCTTGTGATGAAGACAGTATGGTACTGACACAAAAACAGACAGAGATCAGTGGAAGAGAAGAGAAAGCCCAGAAATGGACCCAACAATGATATGGTTAACTAATCTTTGACAAAGCAGTAAAGAATATTAAATGGGAAAAAGTCTCTTTAACAAATGGTGTTGCGAAAACTAGACAGCAACATGAAGAATGAAACTGGGCCACTTTCTTACAGCATACGCAAAAATAAATTCAACACAGATGAAAGACCTAAATATGAGACAGGAAACCATCAAAATCCTAGAGAACACAGGCAGTAACCTTTTTGGCCTAAGTCATATCAACTTCTTACTAGATACATTTTCGGAGGGAAGGGAAACAAAAGCAAACATGAACTATTGGGATTTCATCAAGATAAAAAGCTTCTGAACAGTGAAGGAGAAATAAACAAAACCAAAAAGCAACTTTTAGAATGGTAGAAGGTATTTGCAAATGACTAATGTTTCATTTCAAATAATTCTGATTTCCATTATAAGTTCCTCTTTGACCATGAATAAAAACATGTTCTTTAAAAATTATTTTTAAATTTTATTTATGAACAATGGCATATCATAAGGATGTGCTTTTTGGTAACTATAGAAAACACTTCAATTCAAAAAGGAAAATGCTCTTTATAAGACAGGAATATTTAAGGAAAAATCAAGAAAATAATCTTAAAATATGGCTGTTAATGTATCAACCTAAGATAATTTAAAGAGATGATATTAATATTTTTCTAACTCTGAGTCCTTTCCTTTTGGTACCATAATTTCTGCATTTGCATGTACTTTCTTGAATACTTTTTATTTATTTTTAAATTTTTAAAATTAGTTTCAGAGGTTGAATTTAGTGATTCACTAGTTGCATGTGACACCCAATGTTGGATCAAGTGCCCATGTTAATGCCCATCATTCAATTATATCCTCCCCCACCCAACTCCCCTGTAGCAACCCTCAGTTTGTTTCCTAGAGTTCAGTGTCTCTTACGGTTTGCCTCTCTCTCAATTTTCATCTTATTTTTCCTTCCCTTCTCCTATGTTCATCTGCTTTGTTTTTCATATTCCACATATGAGTAAAATCATATGGTATTTGTTTTTCTTTAACTAGCTTATTTCACTTAGCACAATACTCTCTAGCTCCATCCACATTGTTGGAAATGGCAAGACTTCATTCTTTTTGATGGCTGAATAATATTCCATTGCATATATCAATCACATCTTCTTTATCCATTCATCTGTTGATGTCCACACACGCACAAATTTTTTTTAAGTAAGCTCTAGGCCCAATGTGGGGCTTGAACTCACAACTCTGAGATCAAGAGTCACATGCTCTACCAACTGAGCCAGCCAGGCACCCATGTTTGAATGCTTTTTAAATGGTATTTCCCCCATCATGATATCTCAAATGTAATATTTTAAATCATTCTAGTTTCTTAGTTAGCATTTTATACGAGGTTGAAAATGAAACAGATCAAAAGAGGATACTTTGCTGTAGGTTTGAAAACATAATTCGTATTCTTTTTTTCCCATGGCAAAAGATTCATTTAGCTTCAGAGGCTTATGATCATGCCTTCAAAGCTCTCCTGATCATGATTTGAAAGGATGTCAAGTTGAATGACACTTTCTTAATATGGGCTATCATTTTTTAAAAGCATCATTGTAATAAAACCCACTTAAAGTGTATTTTGATAAGTTTAAGAGATCTGTTCTAAATAATGATTTCTCCCCAGTAATCATGTTCCCAAGTAGTATAGAAAGCAGCTCCTCATTGCTGTTCCTAAACATGAGAATAGTTACTTTCACTGGTCATTATATGTTGCTCTGCTTAATTAATACATGTCATTCCCACTGCCTTCTGGGTTTCCTAAGTGTCTTTGATGTTTTTAACTAACAAGACAACAAAATATTTTATTTTAAGTACTGTGTGTGTGTGTGTGTGTGTGTGTGTGTGTATAACTTACCATGATAAATTAAGACACTAAAGTTAATAATAATCCCTTGATCTTGATATCACTAGACAGCCTGTGTTCACATTTTTCTGACTGTATATGTTTGTTGTTGTTGTGGGGTTTTTTGACACTTTGTATAAGGAATCAAATAACTTATAGCTATTGGTTCATAGGTCTTCTAAATTTCTTTTAATCTATAGATCCCTCCTCCTTTTGTCCCCCCCCCCGCCCCCGCCGGAAACTTTTTTTTTTTCCTGGAAACTTTTTTATTGGAGAACCTGGCTTGTTTATTCTGTACAAGGATGTGCTTTGACAATGTGAAGGTATCAAGAATTTCCCTTCTCCTTCATATTTCTTGTATATTGGTAGTTAATCTAGAGGCTTGCCTAGATTTGTGTTTTTATTTTGTTTTGTGTTTCGCAAGACTCTTCCTCCTTGGTGTTGTGTGTTTACAGAAGGAGGTATATAACGTCTAGTTGTCGGTCTTTTTGTGAAATCAGCAGTTTTGGGTGAGCATTATCTAAATACATTATTTCCTTAAAGTATGTTAACTGATAATAGTCAAAGTATGTCTTTAAAGTGACAATTATTAGTTAACATACTTTTAAATCATTTGATAAATTTACTAATGATAAAGAAATTTTATCACTTCTTTTTCATTATTAGTTAAACTCCTCTATACATTCTTCTCTAAATACTTCTTGTTACCCTGAGTTTCAGTTCATGTAGCAGAGTTAGGATAAATGATGGGCTCTTTGTTTTTGTTCACCAGTTTTCAAAATAATGTGGTTGATACATATGCCTATCATCTTACCCTGGCACCTCCAGGGTGATCACTGAGGTATTTTGCAGTATTAGTATGAAATCACAGATTTTAACAAGTTTGACTTATTTTAACTATAATAATTTTAATTAATAGCCTTATTCTTGCTCAAATTGTCCTTTCTTGGACAATGGAAAAATATTCAGGTTGGCACTGAAGTCATACTGACATGATAATATTCTCTGGTCTCTATGAAAGTTATTCCAGGTTCGTTGTGAATATTTCCTGGAGAGATCTGGAGTTAGCTAAGTCTACAAAGAATCATGATTTATTTTGGTGCAAAGTGATATTTTTGCATTAAAAAAAAAACAAAACAAAAAGATGCTAGTTGCTTGATGGAATTTCATCATTGTTTCTTGGCACTTTTGGTCAACAATGTATTTCTGGTTTCTTTATTTTTGCCTTTGTTATTTTACAGTTACACTGTGGTGTGTCCCAGGGTCCTGCTTTGAATACGACCTTCCTATTTTGTCCTTCTGAAGCACCAATGACATGCATGTTAGACTTTCTCACTCTTTAAATGCTATTCTTACCCCCAAGTTTCATACTTTTAATTTCTTTCTCTATACTCTTTTCTAAATAATTTATTCTGATCTGTATTCCAATTTGTTCATGTTCTTTTTATCTGCATTTAACTTGTATTGTTCCCTTAAGTTTTAAAAAAATTTTATTGACTACATTTACATTTTTAGAAATTCTTTTTTGTCAATTTTTCAGTTCAGCTTATTCATTTTCATAGTTTTTCTTTTCATATATTTTTTTTCTTTCAAGTTTTAATTTTTTTAGAAACTGAGAGGCACTAACAGAGAATTCCATTATCTAAAACCCTGGGAGTCTCCTCTTGCTATGTGTCCCCCTAAAGAGGGTGTGAATGTACATTTACCAGTCACTAGAGAGGTATATGACTCACCAGAAACCACTTTGATTTTTATTTTTCAGCTGAAGGCTTCCTAAGTCATGTAGGTCATATGAATTTGAAATTCTAACTCATGCCTAACCATATGAGGACATCCTTGTGATTATAAATTTTTAGGTGTGATTTTTTTTCTCCCCCACTGGGACCTAGACTGAAACCAAGAAGTTTCCTGGTTGTTGCCTTATGCTACCAGGCAAGGTTAAAGCTCTTTAGAGATCTTGGCTTTATGCAGAAATTTCATTTTCAATTCTTCACTTTGCAGGGACACAAAGCCATTAAAAAACAAGACCCTAAGTAACTGAAACCCTTCTTCCCCAAGCTCCCAGTATCAATTTCCTTATCCCTCTGGTTGTCAATTTCCTGTTTACTTTTGGCCACTGATAATTTCCTTGATTTTTAAAAATTTACTTACTACTTTTTTATGTGTGTGTGTGAGAACTATCCAGTTAAGAGAATGTTTTTATAGTTTAACTAAAATTTCTATGTGTTCTGTATTAAAAGAGTTTTCTGTCTACATCACTTGGGAAAATGCCAGGCATAGAAATCCACAGTCTAATTCTACTTTTTCCAGTAACCTCATCTGAATCCCTACTCTTGTAAATGTCTAAATTCACAAGCTAGTCAAAACACTCAGCCTCGGGATCCCTGGGTGGCGCAGCGGTTTGGCGCCTGCCTTTGGCCCAGGGCGCGATCCTGGAGACCCGGGATCTAATCCCATGTCGGGCTCCCGGTGCATGGAGCCTGCTTCTCCCTCTGCCTGTGTCTCTGCCTCTCTCTCTCTCTCTCTCTCTGTCTCTCTGTGAGACTATCATAAATAAATAAAAGTTTATAAAAAAAAAAAAACAAAAAACACTCAGCCTCTGACTGGAAAAATACTGGTGTGTCATGTGGATCAGATATTCTGATGGATGGTTGATAACATCATTAAACATTATGATTCCTCTGGAGAAAATAATTACAGGGATTCTTGATGAAAATGGTGGTTCTCAAAACATTTATATGATTAATGGTACATCAGTACCCGACTTCAACAGACACAGGTCCCAAAATGACATCTTTGTAACCACCTTTGTTCCTAGTTTGGTGGTTCTCATATGTTATTCCCAGAGAACACTAGTTCTCAGTGGCCAGAACCAAAATATTCTACCACCAATATATGATAATGGACCTCTAATTTTCAGAAACCTCTTTAGGTAATGATGATCAATTTTCTCAATCAAAAAAAATTTCCCCACAGTGGATTTCTAATTTTTGTGTACCCAGAATTACTTTTTGGCTATTACTTAAAAATGGATGAGGGCAGCCCAGGTGGCTCAGCGGTTTAGCACCTGCCTTCAGCCCAGTGTGTGATCCTGGAGACCCAGGATCGAGTCCCACATCGGGCTCCCTGCATGGAGCCTGCTTCTCCCTCTGCCTGTGTCTCTGCCTCTCTCTCTGTCTCTGTGTCTCTCATGAATAAATAAATAAAATCTTTAAAAAATAAAATAAATAACAATGAATAAAATAAAAATGGATGAATTAGTAGGAGATTTAGAGTAGCCGAACACCCCATAAGCTTAATTTCTTAAAGATATTGTAAATGCTCTTATCAATGAAGATGCAGAGACTTGCAAAGAATTTATGTAATCAAGTCTTCATTGCTGGAAGTAAACTTTCCTATGAACCTGAGTGTTTCCATCTTTTTAAGGCTCTTTCCAGCTCTCAAATTCCATTAATCTATTTTCAGCTCACCTGATAACTTTGCTAAAGTTATTCTATGAGAAAATTAGACCTATCAATATTTCATGGCATTCTGCAAAGGGCAGTGTTATTTCTATGTGTTCTGACCCTTAAGAAAGGTAAGAAACAGTATCCCAGAACAAAGTTTCAAAATTTGTTGTCACCAATTATATGATATTGCAAACAATCACATTTGAAATATACCCCCATCCTATTTACAAGTTGTTCATCCATGTCATCTAGTTTCAAAGCATTCTCTCAATTAAGGAAGCCCAGACTGGCATCCAAAAAAGCCATTCAAAAAATAACTCAAGATATTTACTTGTCTTTTGAGAACACATTAGAATGCATAGCTCTCAAAATTCCTCTTTTATCTCGCACCCACTTTCGACATATACTGCAGCAACACCCACGCCTCTTTCCTCAATGCTCCTTGGACTACTCTCACACCCTAATGCAAGTCCCTTTCTCCCTCCGTCCATCTTACCCATTTTGCAGCACAGAAGTCTAACATATTGGACCACCTGGCCAGTTGAGAACTACCTCAGTGGTTGAAAGAAGAAATGAAGCAGATAGAACCAGAATCCTCTTCATTGTAAGATCTGGAACATGTACACACTTTATCTTTTTCTTCTGACACACATGTGTGAACAGGGCTGAAAAGTGCTATACATGTTTATAGTAAGAACCATGTGAAGTTTCGTGTGCTACTTAAACTCTCTGGGTATCTGTTTCCTTATCTGATGAAACTAGTATCTATTTCCTAATGTAGTCTTGAGGTTAAATGAGGTCATAGTTGCAAAGCATTTATGAATAATGCCTGGTACATGGTAAGCACTCAAAGTGTTAGTGGTTATTATTACTTGATGGTGGTAATAATCCTACATGTAGCAGATAGTAATGTCGTAAAGACACAACTTATACTGCTTTATAGGGGTGATCTACAGTACACCTTAAACAAAGCCTGGGGTAATCACATAACTAAATGTTAGAATGATAATGTTGGTAATGGGAGATGTAACAAAATTTTATACTTTCCTCTTTAGGTACTTTTAAATTCAAATTGTGATAAAGCCATGATAGTTTTGCCTATCAGTTGAAACATTGGTATTATTATCTTCCTACCTAGTTTGGTAACAACCAGCTTGTACCGAGTGTTTATGGTATACTGGCACTCTAGTAAAAATATGTATTACTTAATTTAACTACTAACAACTGCATAAGATAAGGGTTATTATTACCTTCATCTTCCAGGTGGGAAATGGACCTTTTAGAGAAGTTCCTTAAGGGTGCTGAAGATATTTATCTTTCTTGGTGTGTCTATTGCCTATCCTGGTATATCCCATAGCCTGGAACTTAATAAAGATTTGTTGGATGGATGAAAGAAATAGTTGAAATGAAGTAGACTTCATTTTGGTCCTGGACCTTATATCCAAAATCAGTTTTCAAAATCAGTTATAAAAGTAGACACAACCATACTTTGGAAATTGGAACAAACCAATTTCCCCCAGACTATGTTAGGAAGGAAATGGAGGATGAAAATGTGAAACAAGGTGAGCATGTTGATTGAAGAAACTGTAAAATATGCAGATATTAGGATTGCCAAGGTTTTCAGGGGTTTTATGGCAGATGGCTAGGATCGCAGAGGAAACAGTTCCAATTTATGACCACCAGTAGAGTTACAATCTAAGATGCCATCCTGCTTGCTTCTTGCCATTTGTATTTCAAGGACCAGTACTTGTTAAGTGGCCTGGGCTCACAGAGTTGCTGAAATAGAAGCTGAAGTGCAGGCTGCCCATTAGCATGCAGAGTTACTGCAGTAATCTAAGGACCACAGTCTTGGGAGAAGGGTAGGTTCAGGAAACTGGGCAAGCTACCCACCCACTAGGGATTTCCCAGTGCAGGTTGATGGTGTCTCTTCCTCATTACCCATAGGGTGATATGCAACAGCTCAGTGGTTCTCAGGATTGTCATGACACTACTGTTTTGTTCTTGGTGAGCTAGAAATTATACCTAACTTGACATGTTCTGCAGGCTGCTGTAATATGCAGAGCAGCAAATCATCCACTGCCAGATTCCTTTACAGAAATGCATCCTCTTTCCTTGAGGAGCCTCTATAACAGTGGTTCTCAAAGCATACCTGAAGCACCAGCATCAGCATCACCTGGGATCTGAGGTCAAGGGAATTGAATTGGACAAGAAAGCCATATTTGGATGGGAGGCAGGGAGAGGGGGTATGTTGTGAAGAGTTTATTGCCTAACTCGTCTTTTTTCAGTTTGAGTATATACATGGATGGCCCTAGACCAGTAGAAAAATTCTCAAAATTGCAATTTATTGCTGAGGTTCCAGATTTAAATGAGAGGGAATGAGGTCACAAACTTGGGTGACCCTTTAAACAGATCAGTAATAACTGATTTTACATTGAAAGGCTTGATAGGAAAAGATCTGCTACTCTCTAAGTATCTTACAGGGCTGTTGGAGAGACTGAAAATGAGATGATTTGTATGAAGGTATTCTGAAGCCATGAAACACTATGAAAGTGTTAGTGCAAGGTGATTGAAAATTTTAGCAAGAAACTGGTTAAGGCAAAAGAGAATTAGGAGTCCTGATACAGATTATGAAAAATGGACTAGAGATCTTCATTGATTTCTTCATTTCACAGTATTTATTAGGTGCCAAATACATACGCGCACACACACACACACACACATACACGCATGCACACACACCCAAGGACTGTGCCAGAAGCTGGAAATAAAATGTCAGACAAAAACAGACTTAGCCCTTGCTTTCATGAAGTTCAAATCTAACAGGGGAAATATTT
Organism: Canis lupus dingo; assembly: GCF_003254725.2. Lineage (NCBI taxonomy): Eukaryota > Metazoa > Chordata > Mammalia > Carnivora > Canidae > Canis > Canis lupus. Next base: position 88,855,984 of record NC_064243.1, read on the forward strand.
ATCAAATAATTACATAGGTGAATGACTAATTACTAAAGCTAAGAATAGTATTCTGAAGCAAAATATAGTTCTGTGACCGCACCTAACACAGAATCTATCCTAGATTGATAGAATGAGGGAGTGAAGAGGAAAAGAGTTTTAGGGAGGACTCTCCTAAGAAAGTTCTGCACCAACTGCGACCTGAAGGATGATTAGACATAAATTAGGTGGGAGGACAAAGGGTCATGAAGGAAAGTCCTATGGACAGAGGGGAAAGTATAGAAAGGCCCTGGTCAGGAAAGCCCTGACCTGATGTATATGAAGAACTGAACTCAGGCCAGTGTGTATTGAAGAACATAAGGGTAAGTAAGAGTGGGGCGAAGGAAGCTGATAAGGTAAACACCAGCCACACAGGATGTTGTAAAGCCTGTGGCTATCAAGGAGACTGAGTTCAACTGCTAGAGCCAGAAATCCAGCAATAGTGAGTTTAATCCACTGAGGATTTTGTTCTCTCACATAGAAGCCCAGAAGTAGACCATCAAGTCTTACATGGTATGGTGGCTCTACAAAGTCACCAGGACACAAGCTTCCTTCACCTTACCATTCCTAATTCTAGCATCTATCCTCAAGGTCTCAAAATGGTTGCTGGAGCTTAAGCCATCATATCCACATTTCAGGCATGAAGATTTACAAGTCCTTTTAAAGGACTTTCCTAGCCACTCCATTTAACAGCTTCTGCTTACATCTTTATAGGTTATATTCCTCTTTCTATAGGAGGTTAAAAGTATCTTGTGTGTGTGTGAGAGAAAGATACAATGCCATCCCAACATTATCAGATCTTTGTAAAGGGGGGGAAATGGATACTATGGAAAAGTAGTCTTTGCCATACTATATCAGGATTTTGGTTACTTTCTTGGGATCAATAGGAAGTCATTGACACATTTTCTCAAAGAACATGACATGATTGGCTGCAGTGGCAAAAGGAACTGGGCTGGGTTAGCAGAACAAATGGGGAAGAAGTCCAGGAAAACATATCATGATGGCAGCATAGGAATGGGATTGTTTTGAGAGATATTTCTGAAATGGAAGAGAAAGTAGGTCTTGGTGATAAATTAGCTATGGTGAATGAGGGAGAGGAAGACATAGGGGATAATACACACAGGATGGATTATGGTACCATTCCTTGAGCAGCATATAAAGGAAGAGGAGCAGATTGCTGGGAAAGATCATGAACTTGGTCTTAGACATTTTCATGAGGAATGCCTTCCAAATGGAGATGTAATAGGTAGTTGGGCATGTAGGTCTGGATGACAGAGGAGCAGTCTGTTATGGGACATATAAGTGGGTTTCCACTGACATGGAGAGGATAATTGAAACCATAACTGATAATAATTTCAGAAGAAAATTCCACAGTTAATGAAAGGGGGAGGAGAATGATCTGGAAACAGACAAAATAGGAGCAGTCAGAGAGGTGAGAGGGAAACCAAGATGCGAGATCCCAGAGCCAAGGAAGTCCAAAAAGAGAGGCCGCCACATCCAATGCTGGTGAGATGTCAATGAGATGAAACTGAAAACGTCTTTTGGATTTACAACATGGAGAGCGTGAGTGGTTTGAGGACTCCTGGAAGATTGGGCTGGAAATCAGATTATAATGCACAGAGGAGTGAATTGGGTCTGAAAAATGGCAGCAATGAATGCATAATTTGTTAAAAGGCTGATTCTGAAAGGAGGGGGAAAGTGGAGTAGGGACCAGAGTGGGGACGTGGCCAAGGGAGGTTACTTTCTAACATGGAGGCACTGAGAGGGGGTCAGATACTGGATTGGAAGGACCTAGTTGAGAGCAGAGAAGGGATCATTGATATATCTAAGGTTTCTTCCCAAGGAAGGTGGGAGAGTATGGGATCCAAAGTAGAGGTCATGTGGTGATCCTAATGAGGTTGAAGAGAAGGTGTGGTAAAAAGTGGAAGATGGATAGGGATTTGGGTGAGAAAGTAGGGTGCTGCAGCTCAGGATGGACTACATCTTGTCCTCATCCACCTCAAGGTAGATCACCTTGCAGGACGGGAAGTCATGAAAGCATTATAATTTTTAGGAAAAGTGCAGATCACGTTAAAGATGTCATAAGAGGGGATTCCCAGGTGGCTCAGCAGTTTAGTACCTGCCTTTGGCTCAAGGCGTGATCCTGGAGTCCTGGGATCGAGTCCCACATCGGGCTCCCTGCATGGAGCCTGCTTCTCCCTCTGCCTCTCTCTATCTCTCATGAATAAATAAATAATAAAAAAATTCTTTAAAAAAAAGATGTCATACTATGTTAAGCACATCTACTTCAATCTTCTGGGTCAGGTGTTTAGGTAAATGAGGCCTCAATAAACTACCACACTTGGACTTAGGGTTTATTGAAACTTTATAATATCTTGTAATCCTTAGAACATCCCTGCGAGGTGGATGCTACCGTCATCCCAACTTCAGAGACCAGGAAGCTGAGGTTTCCAGGGGTTAAGAGATGAAATGCTCGCTGGTAAGGACAGGATTCAAGGTGTCACCTGCCCCCCCATGTGGTCCTAACTGCCACACTGGGCTCCAAGCCTCCCCAGAGAAGGTGCTGACTGACACATCAGCTCAGAGCCAGTCTGAGCAGGCAGGCGGGTGTCCTCCCCCTTAAGATGAACTCCTGCCTTTGTGGCCAGAAGGTGATCATGACATCATCCCCTAGGGAAAGGTTTTCTGCTCCCAAAGTGTCACAGAGGGAATGGGAATGATTATGAAATGTAAGGGGGAGAGAAATCAAGAGAAATGAAACAAGAAATGCCACCCAAAAAGAGAACAAGTTTATTTAAAGTTAATCTACACAAACAGAAGGACAAGTGTTGATACGAGCATAAAAATGCTCAGGCGAATGTGTAGCACGCGGGACTGCCAAGCTGCTGCTCTGGGATTTCCAGGCTTCTGCTGAGTCGCCTGAGGGCAAATATCTGCTGGGCCTGAAAGGCAATGTCTCCTTCTGCTTCACACACAAAGCACTTGCCTTCCTTCTGCCCAGTGCTCTCTTCCAGAGAGGTCTGCTGGTGTCAAGGCAATGCCACAAGCAACCAAGACACATCAGGAACTCTGTGCATTGGACTCGGGCAGCCTCCTTGACACAAAATGGCTGCTCAGGTTTTTTGAATTTTTTTTTTACCAAGAGAAGAGTCTTTGGTCATTTTTAACAGACTGAGTGACATTGGTCCTGTGGCTTCAGGTTATCAGGATGTACGCTTGAATTCACTTACTTCCTCTTCTTTAACCTCCAGTGACTCTGGCCAGCAAAATGGAGGGTGGGATCACTACCATCTGTCTGCTTGGGGCTAGGCCCCAGGCTCTCCTGGGAAACACCAGGAGTGTTGTTTTTCTTGAGAGAAAGGAAGCCTCGAGGGTGGGGAGTGTCCGTCACTACTTCTGGAAATCTGAGACTTGCTTTTTAGCTTTTCTTCTTCCCTCCTTCCTCTCCATTCGAAAAGAAAAACCTCCCCCAACCCTATAAATCCTGAAGACAGGTAATGACATTTGTGTTAACGTTCCTTTTGGAGGCTGAATCAGGAAGACTTGTGACTATTCAGTGTCCTTTTGTGAGGGGGATGCCGGGGGGCATGACTTTGGGATTAGGAAAGCCTAGAAATTGAAGGCAATTAATAGTAAATGACACTGACTGCCTTACCCCACCTCCAAAAGCTCTTTCTGGGACTCTCAACCAAAGGGATACACAATATAATATTCCTTCAATGTCACTGAGGCATAATCTTGTAAAGCAGATTATCTCTGCCTTAATTGGGGTTCTTAATTTGGATTATTGGGGGAAAAGCTGGATCCAGGGAAGGTGATGCTTCTGATTCTTTCCTTACAACTTTTTAGTGACTTTCAGTTCATTGATTTCACTAACCTTTACCAAGGGCCTTAAAATCTCTGTCTAGGATATTGAACTTTAATGGAAATGGGTGAGGTTGATAGAAGAAGATCAGGAATACGTAGTAGCCATAACTGTAAATGTAATAATAATATTCCTCATAGCCTATAATTCTTTCCCAGCTCCTGGGCTCAACACTTTATAGGAATTACCTCATTTAAATATTTTCAATAACTGGGCACTTGGGTGGCTCAGTGGTTGAGCTTCTGCCTTTGGCTCAGGTCATGATCCTGGGGTCCTGGGATCGAGTCCCACATCTGGCTCCCCGCACGGAGCCCGCTTCTCCCTCTGCCTGTGTCTCTGCCTCTCTCTGTGTCTCATGAATGAATAAATAAAATATTTAAAAATAAATAATTTCAATAACCTTTTAAGGTGGATGCTATTATCTTTTCTTTCTGCTCAGATATGGTTTTAGAGTTGGTGAAGAACTCTGTTGTAGGAAGAACTCCCAATCGGGACCCTGAGTCCTGACCACTAGGCTTTCCTGCTCCTGGGGAGATGTCACTCCCGAGGTGCGGAAGCCAGCGGATCTTACAGGGAGAAACAATGGCAAGGCTACTGCCCCTGAATCAGAGCTGGACAGAATTTTGGATCCCATCCTTCACCCCTCCAGCCTTCAAACATATAATTATGATCTGCCCTGAAATGAGAACTCAGCAGTTTAAGGCTTCTAGAATCCAGAAGGCTGTGTGGCTTCATTTGCCCTTCTCCTCTATGGGGTCATCCCCAAGCACTCCATCCTCTGTAATATCCCCTCCTGCTTCCTGCAGTATTTCCAAGGAATAAAGCTCAATGAAGACATTTCTTACAGTGTTTTTACAGCGTGTTTATATAATCACTTTGATCTGCACAGAGCCTTGTCAAGTGGACCAGGGCATATGTTATATTTTCATTTTTTTATTATTCCTTTCCTGTAAACTAGGAAATTGGGTCCCCAAAGGGTGAGCTGTCTTACCCAGGGCACTGAGCTAGTGTGGTGTGGAGCTGGGACCCCAGCTCAGGACCGTAAGCCGCAAGCCCTGCTTTATTCTAGGACACCCAGCCCCTCCCTGCAGCATCAGGAGATGTTTCTCCAGAGCCTTCTAGGTACAGGCTGTTGGGCAGGGCACTCCGGATAGGGAGCAGATAGGGTATCCTCCCCAGGAAGGATTACGGTTCCCTTTGGGAGATGGCCCTTATTCTCATCCAATCAGTGACCACGCAAAGAACTCATTGTTTTTTGAGAACTTTCAGAGCTACGTTACAGGCACACTTGGTTCGATTTTACCATGCCCCCTGCCCGGGGGTCTGTGCGCTGCCCACAGCAGGTGTGCAATATGTGTTGGTGTCAGCGAAGCCAGTGTTAGGGACTCACAGGGCTGGTATGGTGGAAGGAGCAGACTCTGAAATCAGACCGGTCTGCATTCAAGTCCTGCCTCTGAACTTTCTGGTCCAAGTAACTCTCTGGGCAGGTGTCTGACTTAGCACCTAGGGCAGCTGCAAATGAGTGGAAGATCATAGTCCCTACGTCCCAGGGGGAGGAGGAGAACCAAGGTCACGCAGGTATGGTCCTGATCGCAGGGCACAGAGGGAGGAAGCTCTCTATACCGTTCTTGTTCGTTGGGCGTCTACCCTCTCACCTTCCTAGCTGTCAGCCCCTCTGCCATGAGCCTGCCAAGCTTCCCCTGTGTATTTCAACACGCTTCTGCCGAATCTGTCCTTGTAGGCGGTTCTCTTTTATCTTCATTCAGGCGAGGAGCACGATCACATCCAAAACCATAGTTCAACCAAGTGCAACTTAGCACTGCAACTTCCCCAGCTGTGGGGATGCATATCAATAGGATCCACCTGAGACCCTCTAGGCAGGTGTCCACCCCACCCCCCACCAAGTTCACCAAAAACACAGGTTAAATTTGGAACGGGAGCTTCTGAACCAGAACCCCCTTTTAGCTATTTGTGCCCTCACGGGAAGTGCAGTTGCTGGGGAGCTTCATTTTGTTGTTATAGGTGCTTCCAACAGGACCAGCAACCACCAGAAACCAAATCATTATGATTCAAAGGACTCCCAGACCCCCCTTGGGGGAGACCAAAGGCATTCCCCCCCCCCCAAGAGCTGGTTTCCCCCTTCCTGTGTGCCACTGTTGGACACGACTGCTCCCAGAGCCAGGCAGCTGTGCCACAAGATGCCTCCAAAGCCAGATGATTCCAGCTCAAATCATCAAGTCTGCCTGCTTGTTGTCCTCAAAGCAGTCCTTAGAAAAAGGAAATGCTATCTATGTTAAAACAGGGCCTCTGCAAAAATAAGAGAAAAATGGAAAGGGAGGCAAACCATAAGAGACTCTTAACTCTAGGGAGAAACTAAGGGTTGCCGGAGGGGTGGGGAGTAGGAGTTGGGGTACCCGGATGATGGGCATTAAGGACAACACAGATGTCATGAGCACTGATGTCATAATATGCAACTGATAAACCACTGAATCCCACCCCTGAATGTATAATATATGGTACATTAATAAAATTGAATCTAAACAAATTTATTTATTTATTTATTTATTTATTATTTTTTAATGGGGACTCTGTTGAAGAAAAGCAAACAGTTCCACTGTAGCTCAGTGAACTCCGCCACTCCTGCACTCATAATGGAATGTGCAGCAAGCAATTCTTCCAGGCTCATGACCTGGGACTCTGTTGTTTTATGTGTCACAATAAATGGCCATGACTTACAGAGGCACCTCCCATCTGCATCTTCCCAGACCCAGAAGTGAGCTCCCTTCCAATTCTTTAGCATTATTTCCCTCTCTCTGCTCCACTGCACAGAAATGGCATGGGCAGAAGTGTCTATTCCTACTGTGAGGTACATACTTAGCACAAAATGCCTTAAAAATAATTACACAGCAGCATGAGCTGTACCTGGAACATGTCCAGGTAAGCCTCTTGAGTGTTTATTGTTTTACCTTGGCCTATTACTTTTCTCATTTCTAAACCTACCTATAGCCAACTTTGAACTCTTAGTATATGCCAAGCTCTGCACCGAGGTTGACTTGCATTATCTTGTTTAAGCCCAAAAAAGATCCTATAAAGTAGTTACCACTATTATGTACATTTGAATGTTAAGAAAAGCAAGGGAAATTAACTAGAACTCATGCTGCTCAGCCCTTTGACACAGTGTCTTCCAGTTATGAGATGCTGTGAGCTTTGTTCTCTTTAGAGGTGAATGTTCCTTGAGGATGGGGGCCAAGTCTTAAATTCTGTGCCAAGTTCATAGTTCAGTCCACACTGCCAGGTGAGTGTTTCACAAAGGCGGAAACCAGTCCACTTCTCAACAAGAATTTATACAAAGCACGCCTCTATTTAGAGCCTCATGGCTTTTCAACTTAGTATCAAACCCTATGGAATAGACAAAGGAAGTACACAATCTATTTGAGGGAGTTTAGTTCATATGAAACAGAAAAATCAATTAAGTGTTAAACTAAAAATAAATGTATTGGCATCCAGAGAGAGGGGAGGTCTGGAAATCGTGGAGAGGTGATAGAATTTGGACTGGCTCTTAAAGAATGAGGTGATGTCAAAAGGTAGAAAAGGGAGAGAGAAAGGGTGAATGTGTGTGAGAAAAGTCTTGGGGAGGCGGGAAATGGGGAGTCCACCTGTACCAATAAAATATGTACATTGTAATTCCTCTTCATCATCAAGGCTGAGAATTCTAGAAGCCTTACAGAGTCTCTTCTTTTGTTAAAAACAAATATTTCTTAGCTCATCAAACAGATTTTTCTCTAATGCCTGGGATGGAAGTCAAAGGCCCCATGTAGGGTGTGTTCCGGAGATAGGAGGACTGTTTCTTTGCACTTCTCGTGTTCTCCCTATCCATCCTCTATGACCTCTGATTTTCTCCGAACTTGGTTTTAGAAAACTGGAGGAATGAAAGAATGAGAATACAACCACCCAAGGTATCTTGACTCTGCTGCCCCCCAGTTGTGCACGGTCATTGCAGATGGTGATGACACCCCATGATTCACCACGCCTCCTATGACAGGTGATGTGCCGGGTATCTTACAGGTATGAACTAGTTGAATCTTCACAGGAAGGGTAGTTCATTATCACCTCCCTTTTACAGAAGGCAAAATGGAGGTTCAGCGAGACAAGGGCTTTGTCCAAAATCACGCTTGCTGGTCATTAGCGGAGCTGGAGCTCCAACCTCAGGGGTTGTCCATGGGATCTCTCAGTCTATGTTCGCAGACTGCTAAGAACTAGTTCCCAAGTCACTGATCTTCCAGGGGTCTCAGTTTCCTCACTTGTAGAGTATTCATGGCGACAGTGATGGTGAAGAGTAGGAAGGAGTAACAGGGAATGCGAGTGGACCACCTAGCTGATGCGTGGACCTTGTGTGCACTCCTAGTTCTACCAGTGTCATCCCCGGAGACACTTGTCTTCAGTGCAAGTAAAATGATTAATTTTACCCCCTTAGTTTTTGCCACTCAAAAACCATTCATGTTTACATTAGCTTGTCTCATAATGTGACTTTACACTTCTCTTAGGGTTTCATAAGCGGTCAGGAAGTAGGGTGGGTGGTGGACTCTTACATAGTCTCCTGTCTTTCTCAATCTCTATGATATCACCTACAGAAATGGACCTTACCTTCTATTTTAGCTTCTCTCTCCTTCTCTTTTTCTCTTTTGCGTAGCTTTATAGGTCTCTTTGAAGGTGAAACTAGGAAAATACTTCCCCCAGAGGTGAGTCTATAGGTGATGAAATGTGTAACAAGGCTCTATTGTCCTTGGTGGCGGTGGGGAAGCCCACATGCCCTTAGCTCAGGCATTAAGTACTGTTCTACCAAATGCTCGCACACTGGGCAGGTGTTTGAGCAGGTGGGGTGGCCCCGGGGCAGTTGCCGAACAGGGTACACAAAAGGTTAGTGAATATAATTACACTTTCATAAAAATGAATGTTGGACTTTCTCCCCTGCTGCGTCTTAGCTACGGGGGCTAAAATAAATATTTTAATTAGTTTCAGCTTCCAAAAGTGTCTCAGCAGGCCAGACTTCCGAATCTGCCTCCCACAGGGAAAACACTTTCAAATCCCACCAGTTGGCAACAAATCCCTCCGAAACAAAACCCCAAAACCAAAAAACCACATTTCTAACTAAACAAGTAAGTACTTCTTAGATAGCTTCATTGTGCACTTGGCAGCTTGGAGTGACACAATCTTGAGCAAAAGCAGAACCTCCAGCTCTTTTGTCATTTACCATGAGCTGGAGAATGTCAACACTAAAGCACAACAGAGGTCCTGTAGCCCACCACCCCTTCATTTGATGCTTTTAGAAAAAACAGGTGCAACCCACAGAGTCCAGGTTACATAAGTAGATAAATAGTTCATAGTGGATCCAAGGTGAGGTTTTCTTTCCTTTTTCTACCCTCCCCCCCTTTTCTAAAGTGTTCACATGTTGTAATACTCATGCATGGCCATGTCAGCTTATGAGAGAGGCGCCAGTATTCCTCTTTTGCACAGGAGGGATGGGGGCTGAGACCGGACTACGGGACTTGCTCAGTGTCACGATGGGCAGGTGCTGGATCTGGAACCAAATGGTCTGACCAGCTGACTTCTAATTTCTGTGAAATGCCCCCAGGGCCACTTGAGAACAATCGAAGACAAAATGTAGCACAGACCTAAAGAAGAAAATGTTCTTAGAAAAAAACCTCTACAGTCTCTTAATGTAATGTCCTTTATTTTATTTTCATTCAGGGCCACTACCTCTGGGGGGAGAAGGGGCTACGTTTAGGAGGATAGTTGAAAATGATGGATGGACTGGAACGCACAGGGTAAAGAAAAGGGAAAAAGAGAGGTTAATGCCCTTCCACCCCCACCCTGCAGGGAAACCTGGCAGATCGTTTAGGTCAATTATGCTTTTGGGAACTAACCCTCTACATTGTAAAGCGCCTCTAGGCCTCTTCGCTTTTTCAAAGACCTTTCCACTCTACCCTCCTGTTGACATAAGTGATCGCAGGGAGTTTATCAAGGCCAGTTTTAGAAAAGAGTAAGTTCATGGATTTCTGGGATAAAGAAAGAATTTTTATTTTCTTCTGTTGCTTCAGGTAGCATTCGTTGTACAAATACTCCTCTTTCTCAAATCCCAGTAAAGCTTAACTAAACTTTCAAAACAGATTGGGGTATGCTGTTTTAATTATAAAAGGTATCCTCACAAAATTGTTCAAAGCGGTGGACTTTTTCTTGGTATTCACTTATTTGTGTGAACCTATTTTGAGCACCACGCCAGACACTACGCTCCTGCTAGGTGTCCGGCGGGGAAGCGGCAGGCTCTGGAGGAAACCCCTATGAGATAAACAGATACGGTTCCCCACGGTTGTACCCGGAATGAGCGAGCGTAGCAGCGGGGAGAAGACAGGGGCTTGATTTGGGGCAGTCAGGGAAAGCCCCTCCCAGGAAAGGACATTTATGGTGAGACCCGTTTGATACACGGGGGCCAGCTAGGTAAAGCCCGGGGAAACGGGGCAGCATGAGAGGGCGCACAGCCCTGGAACCGGGGGCAGGGTCTGCAGAGCCTGGGAGGTGGGGGAACGTCTGGCAAGCTTTCGTTGTTGTTTTTAAGATTTATTTATTTATTTTAGAGAAGAAGAGAGTGAGCGTGAGCGGGAGGGGCAGAGGGAGGGGGAGAGGGAATCCCAAGCAGACTCCCCCAAATGTTGAGCAAGGATCTGCCCCAGGGCTCGATCCCAAGACCCTGAGATCACAGCCCGGGCAGACGCCAAGAGTCAGATGCCCACCCGGACTGCACTAAGGCACCCTCCTTTGGCACATTTTTAAAAATTATTTAAAAAAAGATTTTATTTATTCACAAGAGACAGAGAGAGAGAGAGAGAGGCAGAGACATAGGCAGAGGGAGCAGCAGGCTCCCCGCAGATGGGGACTCGATCCCAGGAGCCCATCATAATGACCTGAGCTGAAGGCAGACGCTGGGCCACTGAGGCGCCCCTCCTTTGGCAAGTCTGAGAAATAAGCAGGATGACCAGAGTGTCCGAGCCGGTGGGGAGGGGTCAAAGACGACAGGAGACGAAGACTGCATTTGAATGACCATTTCCTAAGTCAGTCAGGGAAGGACAAACATTATATGGTCTCATTCATTTGGGGAATATAAAAAATAGTGAAAGGGAATAAAGGGGAAAGGAGAAAAAATGGGTGGGAAATATCAGAAAGGGAGACAGAACATGAGAGTCTCCTAACTATGGGAAACGGACAAGGGGTGGTAGAAGGGGAGGAGGGCGGGGCGGGGGGGTGACTGGGTGACGGGCACTGAGGGGGGCACTTGATGGGATGAGCACTGGGTGTTATGCTATATGTTGGCAAATTGAACTCCAATAAAAAAAAAAGATTAAATAAATAAATAAATAACTGACCATTTCCTTAGAGAGAGACAAACGCTTGGCAGGGAAGGCAGGAAGGAAGGGAAGCTATCACGTTGGGAGCCTCTGCTCACACAAGGGCTATCAGAGATGCAATTATTTTCTCCCTGAAATTGTAAAATCAGTCAGTGAAGAACCGATTTGATTCCCATACATTCATTTTATCACCCAACGCGGTAGAAGGTAGGACTCTTGCATCTGCAGAAGTGAAGAACTTGCTGGGTGGCTGACTTCCTAGCAACTTTTTTTTTCAATTTTTGGGACTCATGTGCGGGTGAGAACTTCCAAACTGGTGAGCAGCAAACCGACTGTGGCCCCCAGACACGGTTTCTTTCTTTTTTATTTTATTTTATTTTATTTATGATAGTCAGAGAGAGAGAGAGAGAGAGAGAGAGAGAGAGAGAGAGAGAGGCAGACTCCACGCACCAGGAGCCCGATATGGGATTCGATCCCGGGTCTCCAGGATCGCGCCCTAGGCCAAAGGCAGGCGCTAAACCGCTGCGCCACCCAGGGATCCCCAGACATGGTTTCTTTAGCCTGGAACGTGCTTTGCTGAATCTTAAGCCGCCGAGAAAGATGCTTCCTGTGTAATGGCGCGGCGCTGCGGTGCTTTTCCCAGCTCCCCCCGCGGGGAGCAGGGGCCACGTGACTGAGTCCTGCCAATGGGAGCTGGGCTTCTAGGTGTCGTCACTGAAAATCCTTCTCCCAGCATTCCAGGCGCCGCCTCTCCATCTGGAGCTGAATGCGTGCAGAGAAACTCGCATGCAAGATGGAGATCCGCGTGTGGAAAAGAGCCTTTGTCCCTGAAGGATCTGACGGAGTCCCCACCACGATAGGAGGGCACATCAGAACGTCACCGAGTCCACCGCCGAGATGCTGAGTTTGTGTGTTACAGCTGCGTCTTTGTTCAGGTCCCTCCGGAATCGGGTGCCGAGATACCAGGTGCAAGTCGTTTATTTGAAGGCGATCCCTGGAAATAATAGCTGAGATACAATGTCGTGTGCAAGTAATTTATTTGAAGATGATCCCTGGAGACACCCCCCTTTATCTGAAGGGGACTGTGGACTGGGAGGGGGTAGGGGTGGAAACCCGTGAATGATGCCCTGTCTCCCAGTCTCTGCTGTGGGCAGCTGGTGCCCCGTCACACAGGGGAACTGTGGGGGGGAAACCCTGAAGAGCCCTCGGAGCTGTCTCAACGGAGAGGTGAGGGGACTGGGGTATTGATGCACTCCCTCCCCCTGCATCTGTCATTGGTGGAATGCAGCTTTCCAGAGCACAAATTCATCAACCTTCCAGGAGTGCCCTGCACAAACGCCAAGTGTGCACACGATGTCTTCAGCGAGAGATAAAGGTGTGTTCAGGAGGCAGCCTGGCGTGCAGGGACAAGTGAGCAGACACGAGGAGGGCACCAGTAGGGTCTGCTGAAAACATTTAGCTCATGCTGACTGGTACAGGTGCCAACATTCAAAACTAGGGGACAACATAAAAATCTGAATTTCTGACTTCTCTCAAAAAATAAGACAGTCACCATCACTGAGTCTGCATTTCTGTATGGCATTAACTGGCTGGAGCGGACTAGTAGACCAGTGACCAATGCTTTAGATAAGGTAGTGTCTCTAATTTCCCCTAGTCCCCACTGCACCCTACTGTTTCTTACCACTAACTTATTTCCCTTCCTTACATGACTTCCATGGTCCTTGCACTAGGTATTTAAATCTTAAACCTCTGGTGTTTGACTAGGACGAAGCTTTTGCTTTTCTTCTTTATTCATTCCAATTGCATTTTCTTCCTTCCCTATTCTACTTTGAAGCTGCTCAAAATATGTCTTAATGAAACCTTCCCTGATGACCCACACTATGATAGTCACCACACTTCTATGGCCAGTTGGAGCTGTAGCATCTGATATGGCAGTCACTGGCCACATGTAGCTATTTATGTTTAAATTTTAACTAATTAAAATTAACTGATTAACATTCATGAAAATTAAATTAAATATTTAGTCCCCTCTCCTACACTAGCTACATTTCAAGGGCTCAACAGCCATACCAGGTCAGTGGCTATTGTATTGGATGCCACAGATAGAATATATTTCCATAATCACAGAAAGTTCTTTTGCATAGTACTGATAGAATGAGCTGTAATTCTTAGCCTTGGCTTTTCTTGTAGGTGCTCTTCTGTTTCCCATAATTATTCACCCTTTAAGAAGAAATCCACTTCAGAAGTGAGAGAGCTTGCTCAGCATATCATACATTCTTTCTCACTCTCAGGTACCTACACAATTGTCTGCAGCAAAATCACAAATGTTTCTCAAGTTCCTGAGTGAGGTTCTGTACCAGGGTCCCCTGTGTCTCATTCAGAGAGACTTTTATTCTCCTGTCCCCTCAGGCTTTTGTGGAAAACTAGGGAAGTTGCTTAGGGTGGAAAGACAGGGAAGATCAGGTATGATTTCAACATTACACCCTTGTGGGATTGGAGAGAGGCTCATTAAGACCATTTATTGCTTTCTACTTTAAAAAAAAAAAGTATAAGTTCCATACTTTGATGATTTAGGTTTTTTTTTTTTTTTCTTTTAAAAAAAATCCCCTAGTGACTGAGGCAGTGTAGCATCAAGTTAAAGCATTGTGACTTGTGGTAAAGTCTGACAAAATGGGGTTGAAATCCCAGCTCTGAAACTTGTTGCCTGCGGGCCCTTGCAACATAGTCTTGCCTTCCCTAAGCCTTGGGGAAATACTTCCTCCTGGAGGTTCTATGAGAATTCAGTGAGCAAAATCCCATGGGAAATGTTATAAATACTAGCTATTATTATTATTATTATTATTATTATTATTATTATTACCAGAAAAAAATCAGATGCAAAAGAAAAGGACTCAAGATAAGAGTACACTTTCAGTTATATCTCATGTTGGAAAGGGCCTAAGCAGGTAATGCATTCAGGAAACCCCTTCCAAGAGAAGAATGTGCTGAGTTATAGGAGATGCATTTGACAAACACTCATTTTTTTTTGGGGGGAGGGGATATTAATATAGTTCCATTAGTGTAAAGACTCAGATTATCAGACAAGCCTTGCATTCTCCCCCTGTCACTTTGCAGCTATGATTTGGTGGCGGAAAAAAAAGAAGGAGAAGAAAGAAGGAAGAAGGAGAAGAAAGAAGGAAGAAGGAGAAGAAAGAAGGAAGAAGGAGAAGAAAGAAGGAAGAAGGAGAAGAAAGAAGGAAGGAGGAGAAAGAAGGAAGGAGGAGAAAGAAGGAAGAAGGAGGAGAAGGAGAAGGAGAAGAAGAAGAGAAGAAGAGGAGGAAGAGGAGGAAGAGGAGGAGGAGGAGGAAGAGGAGGAAGAGGAGGAAGAAGAAAGAAGAAGAAAGAAGAAGAAGAAAGAAGAAGAAGAAGAAGAAGAAAGATGATGTTGGAAATAGGATGACCAGAAAGAAAAGAACTGGAAAACTTTAATCACTCAGATTCTTTTTCAGAAAATAAAGTCACTATAGGAAATACCTCTTTTTCTGTCTTCTCCATCCCTGTCTTATCCTTTTGAAGAGAATGGAACACTTTGAATAAAAATTACTGCCTTATTTTTCCAAAGAGGTAAACAATGGCTGGAAATGTTAATGTTCCCTTAAGCACCTCTGAGGCATGACTGTGTCCTTCTCTTGGACATCAAACTGTGAAAAATCATTGTACTGTCCAATAATCTCACCAAACAAAGGCATTTCCTGCTGAACAGGTCAAGCTAGGCCTATCTAAGAACAGCATTTTGGCTAATGGGCATAATGTCATGATGGAAAAGGATTTGGGCAGAGGCTCAGAAGTGCCGTTTAGTAGATTTGCCTTGTTTACTAGGCCCAATTTATTGCTAGGGAAAGGTGCTCAAAATCAGTTGCTTAGGGAAATAGGTAGGCAAAAGAGGATATAGAGTATGATCATATTCCGGTAAAAGAATAGAAAGTGTCCATTTGAGTTATTTGTTTATAGCCACAGAAATTCACTCTGGCTCACAAGAGAAAGAATTTATTGGACAGATGTGGAAGTTCATGGAAGTATCAGTTAGCTATTGCTACATAACAAACCACCCCAAATGCAGTGGCTTAAAAAAATCAATTTATTCATCTCAGTAGTATAGACTGTTCCACACCATATATCATATATCTCAGGGCAGCCAGTTGACTGAGGCCTTGGGCTCTCCTCCAAATGTTTTATTATCCTCCAGCAGCATAGGCCCTTCTTGTCCTTATAGGGGAGTCAGGGTTCTGGGAGAGAGAGTGAAAGAGCGCACAAGGTCCCTGGAAACCTAAGCTCTGAGTTGGCACACTCGCCTCCCCTGCATTCAAGCCAAATCAAATCACAAGGCATCCCAGATCTGAGGGGTGTGGAACTAGATTCCCCCTCTTCATAGGATTCCACCTCTGGAATGGGCATGAGTAAGAAGGCCACCAATTGGGACCATCAATGCAATCAATTTACCATAAGAGAATTGAGGGCAAAGCTGAAGATTAGTTCTCAGAAGGCCCAGGACCCAGGGATGTACTATATGTTTGAGTGATGGGAACTAATGGGTGATCTCTTCACTGTTCTCCTTTCAGGAGGAAGGAAGGTGAGTATTTTCAGTCTGTGAGGCTCATTTAGTTGGAGATGGAAATATCACCCTAGCCACCTGCCTACTGCTTAGTCAGCAGAGGTCATGACATCCAGATTGGCAAGGCCACTAGAAATGATAGTCTATTGATTGAGGGGCCATCCGCGGAGCAAAATATGGTGTGTCTCCCTAAAGAAGGCAGAATGAAGGCTGGGCCATCCGTACCAATATGTTCTCTTCATACACTAAAATAGTAACAATAGTAATCCATGTGTGTGGGGTTTATAGAAGAGAGTTTTCTTTTTGTTTGCATGTATTTCTGAAATTTCTCCAAGGAATATGTATTAGTTACATAATATTTTAATTTTTTTTTAAGTTTAAGCTGCACAATGTGTTTATTTGATGTGATGACCACCATTAGCTTACACTCCAACCACTTAATTTTTCATTTATTTATTTTTTATTGGAGTTCAATTTGCCAACATCTAGCATATCACCCAGTGCTCATCCCATCAAGTGCCCCCCTCAGTGCCCATCATCCAGTCACCCCAACCCCCTGCCCAGCTCCCTTTCCACTACCCATTGTTCGTTGCTCAGACTCCAACCACTTAGTTACCATTTCTTTTTGTGTGGTGAGAACACTGAAGATCTACTCTCTTGGCAACTTTCAAGTGTATAATACAGTATTGTTAACTATAATCACAATATTGTACATTGGATCCCTAGAACTTATTCATCTTCTAACTGGAAGTTTGTACTCTTTGATGAACATCTCATCTTCTGTACCCCAAAGACCATGTAACCACCACTCTACTTCTGTGAATTTAGCTTTTTCAGATTCCACATAGGAACGATATCATATGATATTTGCCTTCCTCTAACATATTTCACTTAGCATAATGCCTTCAAGGTGTAGCCATGTTGTTACAAGTGGGAAGATTTCATTTTTTAGTTACATAGTAGTTTTAAAGTTATAGAAAAGCTATAGAAATGCACAAACTTGTAGCAGGACAGGTGCAGCAGGAAGGTATTTAGACGTCAGGTAGTTTTGCCTCAATTCTCCTCCTCTTCCTCTCCCTCCTCCTCCTTCTCTTCCCTGTTCTGCAACTCCTCCTTCTTCTCCTCTTCTCTTTCCTCCTCCTCCTCCTCTCCTGCCTTGTTCCACTACCACTCCTACCACTACACACATGCATATACACACATAGACACACACCCCTTCCATCTCATTCCAGAAAGGAATGTTCTTTGAGTCTCTGTCTTCTCATCTGTAACATGGCAGGAGAGGAGATGGCCTCCAAAATCATTTCCATTTGTGACTAATGAATACATACACAATTCTAATGTATCAGATAAATTGTTTTATATCTTGGTTGGTACTTTTTCTTTGTTCTAAAATACTGTATTTTATTTTAAAGATCCTATCTATCTATCTATCTATCTATCTATATATCTATCTATCTGAGAGAGAGAGAGGGAGAGAGAGCGCACAAGCAGGGGAAACAGCAGAGGGAGAAGGAGAAGCAGGCTCCCGGCAGGGCAGGGAGCCTGACATGGGACTCCATCCCCTTACCCCAGGATCATGACCTGAGCTGAAGACAGATGCTTAACCTCCTGAGCCCCAGTATACTATATTTTAACTCTAAAACCTCAAACTTGCCCTAAAAGCACATGAGAGAAGATTTTTCTTCTGCTTCCCCTTCTTTGGTCCCCGTCACTAGATGCAAATATGACAGTCAGCTGAAGATAATAGAGCTCTAACAGATGCTACTTCATCCCTGGGGAATTTCAAGACTCAGGCCTCATGCATCAGGAATCAATCCCTGTGGGAAATACCTCCCCTCATCCTCTCTGCAATATCTAGACACTAATAAGGCGGGTGGCTGAAAGGGGACAAGGAAAAGTGTGTGGGAGCACTGGCGTGCTCTGTATGTGCTTACTGGGGCCACTGATGCATGGCTTTGACCTTGAGGGTTGGAATTAGGGTAGCCCCAAAACCCAAAACCGAAATAAAACCAGAGCATGCTGTTAAATCTGAGTTTCAGATGAACAAGAAGTCATGTGTCGGCACAGGTCTGTCCCGTGTTACAGATAGTACCGATCTGAATGGCACAGACATATACTAAAAATGTATTCATTTTTACCTGAGATTCAAATCCTCTTTGCTGAATCTGGCAACGGTAGGTAGTACAGATGTCTAATGTCATTTGTTCCTCTACACCGTCTCAGCCTCAGGCGCAGACAGAGTATATGACCCGAGCCAGACTTTGGCCAAAGAATGACCTAAAACTTCTGACTGTTTTTGAAGCATCTGAAAGAAATCAGGAGGGGAAGCGTTTTATGGAAGGATATTCCTCATTTCCTTGCGGTCATGACAGTCTGGAATAGGAATTAGAGTCTGGTTCTAAATTCAGAGCAAAAGGAGTGGTTTTTTTTTTTTCTTGTTTTGTTTTCCTTCATAAAAATACCATATATATATATGTATATATTTAAAAGAAGCAAAATCTATAATCAGTCACAGACAGTAGTACGTGGAGGCCAAGTGAGATGTCTCCTTAGTACCTAAAAAAAGACACAAGGTCGACTCTTTAAGTGTTGAATTAATGAAATTGACTCATAATATCCTTGAAACTTCCCAGAACAGCCATATGACTAGGAAAATGTACAATATTAGCTCATGCATGAAGGGAAGGTAGGATAAGAAAGGGAGTAAATTAACTACTGGGCTTGAGAAAGCTGGCTTGAAGAGGAAGGTTGGGGCCATGCTGGCTTGTACTGCCAGGTGGTGGGGGGTCCAGCTATGGAAAGGAACAGCAAGAGAATGGGAGGAGCACTCAGACTCAGAAAAGATCCCATTCAAGAATAATTTATATATTGTTGATAAGGTCCAACATATTGAGAACTCCAGCTCTCTGAAACATCCCATCTGCCTCGTGCACAAACATTGATGATACATCACGGGAGAGAATGGCAAAGAAGTGTGTTCCCCTTGTGTGTCTCAGATAAACCTACTGACGCTTCATGTAAATGAAGCAATGTCAACAACTAGGCCTAGCTAGTGTTTCTTCCTGTGACATTGTGTCTTTGAACAGGATACAGTGTAGCAACCATTTAATTGTTTGTGTCCTCCCCGCAGTAATGAGGATGGCCTATTTTAGCCTCTATTGACATGGAGGAAATGGCAGGCAGGCAGGTGTCCAGAGCACTAATCTATAAAAGGACAATTTCCTCCATGTTTGCAATGGGTGGGAAGCTTCAGCTGATAAAACTCTATTCTTTGGTTATGTTTCCTAAACAGAGCCCAGTTGGATTCTCAAATTTCCCAAGCAGATCCACTCAGATAGTTCTTGTTTATATTCTTTTCTCTGACCATTCTAGTCTGAAATCATGTAGTGAAGGTCAAGTTATTCTATTTATCATTTGCCTAATGCTTATGTAGCACACGTTATGCATCAGGCACTGTTTTAAAATAATAACAAATCAAAACTACAATGAGCTATCACCTCACACCTGTCAGAATGGCTAAAATTAACAACACAAGAAACAGCAGGTGTTGGCGAGGATGCAGGAAAAGGGGAACCCTCTTCACGCTGTTGGTGGAACTGCAAACTGGTGCAGCTATTCTGGAAAACAGTAGGGAGGTTCCTCAAAGAGTTAAAAATAGAACTATCCTAAGATCCAGCAATTACACTGCTAGTTATTTACCCAAAGGACACAAAAATACTAATTCAAAGTGATACATGCCCCCTGATGTTCATAGCAGCATTATTAACGATAGCCAAATTATGGAAAGAGACCAAAAGTCCATCTAGTGATGCATAGATAAAGAAGATGTGGTATTTATACACAATGGGATATTACTCAGCCATAGAAAGGAATGAAATCATGCTGTTTGCAATGATAGGGATGGAAACAGAAAGCTAGAAAGTATTATCCTAAGCAAAATATGTCAGAGAAAGACAAATACCATATGATTTCACTCATATGTAGACTTTAAGAAACAAATGAACATAGGGGGGAAAGAAAGAAGAGAGAGGCAAACCATCAAAGACTCTCCATCAACAAACTGATGGTTACCAGAGGGGAGGTGGGGGGGGGGAATGCATGAAATAGGTGATAGGGATTAAGGAGAGAGCACTGGTTGTGATGAACACCGGGTGTTGTAAGTAATGAATCACTAAATTCTACACCTGAAACTAATATTGTACTGCATATTAACTAGCCAGAATTTAAATAAAAACTTGAAAGACAAAAAAAACCCACCTCATTTAAACCTCCTGCCAGCTGTATGAAGTAGGGCCACTGTCAACCTCATTTTACAGATGGTGAAGCTAAGGCACAGAGTAGTTAAGAAACCTGCCCGAGTTAAGTGGCCGAGTCCATGCTCTGGATCGCTCTGTTACGTGCTCTTGTCTTAGGTGTAGGCTGGCGTCACGTGCATCTCTTGGCTATACCACTGTTAATGCTCCTGATTCCAGGGGGAATACATTTTCCTGGGTGGAGAGGTGGGGATGGAGCATCAAGCAAATGCTTCTTGCTAAGTGGGCTGGGAAAGCTAACCAGGTAAAATCAGTTATCTCATGGAATCTAGTTCTTGGCTCCCCAGAATAAAGTTGGGGGGAGAGAGGGACCATTTCAAAGGTGGTTATGTAACCTCAAAGAGGAAAAGCCATGCTAGCAGCCATCTCATTTCCTGTAATTTGGCACCTATGAATCTGAAAGGTTTGCAAATGCATTGGATGTTGTTGCTGAAGCCAGGGAGAAATTTCTTCTTTAATGTTAAGAACACTTCTCTATGTGAAGGAGGTGTTATTACTATGATACGTGGTAAGTGGGGTGACCATATATCTCCTCATCCAAACCATAGGCCTTTTAAGAGTAAGGAGGACAGGGACACCTGGGTGACTCAAACGGTTGAGTGCCTGCCTTCGGCCCAGGGCATGATCCCGGGGTCCTGGGATCCAGTCCCACATCGGGCTCCCTGCAGGGAGCCTTCTTCTCCCTCTGCCTGTGTCTCTGCCTCTCTCTCTCTCTCTCTGTCTCATGAATACATAAAACCTTAAAAAAAAAAAAAAGAGTAAAGAGGACATTATCAATCATATGCAAGGATGAATCGGCATTAAGCCAGGACTCAACTGGGCAACAGAAGGCGTGGTCACTGCAATGATAAATGAACACAGAGCTAGCAGCTTCAGGCTCTGACACAGGTTTCATTCTGGATAAGTGAGACCAGGATATCATGTGACACCTCTGTTGTTCTTGTCCTGGCTTTGCATTGATAAGTCAGCCAGGTTTTATAAGTGCTGTAGGAGCTTGGGGTGGTATTGATAACAGGGGCCCGGCTTTTGTCCATCACTGATGCATCTCTCAATAGAGCACTGAGACCCCACAAAGTTAGGCCAAGTTAGTGGATGAACGCAGGGAACCACAGGCTTGCTAACTTTCAACAGATGACCAACTGCCATTTGACTTCCGAATGAATTTCTCTCTGTGCCCACTTGATCTGCTTTAGCTCAGTGGAGGGTGACAGGATGTCAGGGAGACTTGAAACCTTGTCAACTGCACAACAGCCGAAGGAAATGGGAATACACAGTTTGGAGAAGAGAAACATGAGGTCCCCAAGGGGTGGCATCACATAGCTGACTTGCTGCCATGTGCAAGAAGGAAAAGGCTTATTTTGAGTTGCCCAAAGTGTGGTACAAAAATGCAAACTCCAGGCAATCAGATTTTAGCTCAATGTAAGCGATTTCTCTTTTGTGTTGTCTTTTAAAAATTTGAGAAACGTGTTATAATGATAAAAATAGCACATGCTCCTTGTTAAAAAATATTTAAACAATAACAAAACATATAAGGTGGAAAGTAAAAGCTTTCCTTTCTCCTTTGCCCATGCCCACTCCCCTGGAATGCCCTACTTATCCTCCCCACATCTTACCTCTGCACGTGCAAACATGCTATCTGAACACATACATATGCATATGCGTATGGTATGTGTACATATAATTTTGTTTTGCCTGTGTTTTATTAAAAAATACACTCATAAAATGGACATGTCTCAGAAGGTGACGAAAAAGCACCGATACATAAATTTCTCTTATTTCTGAATGATGTTAATCAGAGATGCCTCGCTGAAGGATCTGAAATACACAGTCACCAGGACTTGAATTATTGACTATAAGTCAATTTTAGTTAACCTGTTTTGACATTTTTTTTTCATTAAAAATTGTTTACTAGGTGCCTTGACAGATTGAAGTAGACATTTTGTCCTGATGCTTCTTTTTAAGACAAATGATGTTCTAGTGACTTAAGCTTTTTGAAAATGGAGGGGCTGTCTGGGGATTTCAGCCCACTGGCTATGACTGTGCTTGGTAGATCGCTTGGTTGGGATGCTGTAGAGGAGATTGAAGCCACAGATGGGCAGGAGGGAGATGGCCTGGGTGCCTTCCAAGATGCATTTCAGAGCTCTGATTCCCTAACTTCCTGCACCAGCTCACCTGAGCAGCGAGAAAGATCCAGGAAAAGACCCCACCACCCCTACCTCCATCCCACCCCCACCATCCCACCAGCTCCCAGCAGGAACAGCCGGTGCTGCACAGCCTGCCTGGTTCCAGAGCCTGCCGTGGCCACGTGACTGGTGGACACGGATGCCTGCTGGCAGCAGCAGCACATGCTCCAGCTGCTCTTTGGACCTTGGGAGCTCTCAGTTGAGGTGCCTTGATTTAAAAGAAAACAAATTCCTCTCTAAACACTGCAGGTTCTAAATTGACAGCAAATACTGTACATTCTTAAGAGCCTGGCAGTGCAGGAAATTACTCCTTCACCTGTTTTCTATTTTGACATTTCATCAAGATGGAATTTGGTGGCTATAAAAGATAATATTATTTTGTATTTGACTTTAAAAAAAGACACACTGGTTAGATTTCTGTGTTTGGAATCCCCTCTACTTGTGTATGGGTTGGATAGATGTATTTCCTTTTTATCTTGAAAAAAAAGTAAGCCATAGAAACATTGCAAAAAGAGTACATGGAACATTATATACTCTTAATTCAACAGTTATTAATATTTTACCATTCTTGGTTTATCTCTCTATATACATTTGTTGTTGTTGTTATTATTATTATTAATATTATATGTATTTATTTGAGACAGAGCAAGAGAACACAAGGCAGGGAAGAGCAGAGGGGCAGGCAGAAGCAGACTCTGCACTGAGCAGGGAGCCCAACATGGGGCTCAATCATGGGACCCTGAGATTATGACCTGAGCCGAAGGCATAAGCTTAACCAACTGAGCCACCCAGGGGTCCCGCATATTAATATTGTCAGAGACTGCTGCATATTAATATTGTCAGAGGCTGAATATTTGTGCCCCACTCCCCAATTTATATGTTGAAATTTGAACCTCTAGTGGGATGTTCTGAGGAGGTGAGGCCTTTGTGAAGTATTAGGTGATGAAGACAGATGATGATGAGGGGTAGTTCCTTTATGAAAGAGACCCCCAGAGAACTCCCCAGCCCTTCCGCCACATAAGAATGTAAGAAGTCTGCTCCCTGGAAGAGGGACCTCACCCAACCATGTTGGCACAATGATCCTGGACTTCCACCCTCTAGAACTATGAGAAACAAATTTCTATTGTTTATAAGTCACCCCTGATCTATGGTATTTTGTTACAGTAGCCTGCATGGATTGAGACAGGAGATGTTTGAGGTAAATTGCAGACACCCTGACCCTTTCCATGTAAACTTGTGGACAAGCGTCTCCTAAGAACAAATGCACACTATAATGATCCGAGTGAGGACATTCGACATTAATGTAATACTATTACTAAACACAACCATATTCAAATTTCACCAGTCTGATATTTTCCTTTATAACATGTTTTCCCAATCTAGAAATACTTATTTACACTTTGCTGTCATGTTTCTTTAGTCTCTTTTATTCCAGAAAAGTTTCTCAACCTTTGTTTTTCATCGTACTGATATTCTTGAAGAGTATAGACCTGTGGTTTTCTAGCATGTCTGTTGAATTTGGTTTATGTGGTATTTCCTTTGGACAGGTTCAAATTATGCATCTGCCAGGTCCTTCTCAGCACA
The DNA here is from genome assembly GCF_003254725.2 of Canis lupus dingo. NCBI lineage: Eukaryota > Metazoa > Chordata > Mammalia > Carnivora > Canidae > Canis > Canis lupus. The sequence continues at coordinate 88,879,941 of NC_064243.1, forward strand.
TCACATTGGGAGGGACCTGTTGTCAGTTTGTCCTACTATTGATGACATTAACTTTGATCATGGGCTTAAAGTAGTATCCAGATGATTTACTTGTGAGAAATCCTTCCCTTTTTATAATTAATAATAATCTGTGGATGGACATTGGTGGTGTCAGTAGGTTTCTTCACTCTAAAGGTAACTATTTCCTGTTGTCATAATAAATCTATATAGAGATACTTTTAGACTGTGTAGATAATTTGTTTACAAACTGGTTTTAGCATCCATTGATGACTCTTGCCTGAGTTCATTACAGTATTACAACAGTGGATGCTTTTGGAAAAAAGAATATTGAAATATTGAGGTTTCCTCCTTGCACTCCTTCTCCATTATTCCTTCTCTAAGACCAAAAGGGATACCCAGGACAAATCATTTGGGCCAATAGGACTAAAAATCCTTGACAGCACCTTCTTCCCACCATTCCAGAGTTTGATCTCTGTCTGGAGGATGAGGCAGCCAAGCACAGCACAAAGAGCTTGGATCTAGAGTCAGATGAATAGGCGACCTGGCATTCCCTACCTGGCTATTCTATTGGTTCCTCTATAAGAACATGTCCTAAATTGAACTCTGAGGTGGTCCCTGCCTGAAATCTGGATCTCCCCCAGAGTTCTAATTTCATTGAATACTGCCACCATCTACCCACATGCCCAAGGCAAAAATCTGGGCAGCATTCTCTACTCCTGACTCTTTCTTACTCTCTACATATAATTAAGAGCCAAGTCTTTCATGATGCTACCTTCCAAACATCTCCAGGAATTCATCCTCTCCTCTTCAGCCCTGTTACACCACCTGGCCCAGACTATAATAATCTCAAACCCGCCCTTCTGCAATTTTTTCCCAAATGTCCTCTGGCCTCCAAGATTTTGTGCACTACTATCCATTCTTCTCACTTCAGCCAGAGCGACCTTTCTGCAGTATAAATTTGATCATGCCCCTTCCTCCTTCCCATTCATTAAACCTTTCAGTATCTCCTCATTGTCATAAGGATCATTTGATTAAAGTGTTATGTCTCAACTCCCTATCATGGTATACAAAGCCTCCACAGCCCACTTTGCCAGGGATATTTGTCATATGGTGCCACTTCTTACTTACTGGCTGCACTTCTGACCAGACAGATCAAGACAGGTACAAGGTGACATATATATGAAAGTGAAATGAATGTTGTTGAAAAACACTACTACTACTACTACTACTACTACTACTACTACTACTACTACTACTCATCAATGCACCCACAAGGCTATCTTCCCTTAGAAAATCATGGAAACAGATTTGACCGAGCCATTTTCAGGACTTTGACTATAGAAAGCAGCTCCCAAACTATAGATACTCCTTCTTTGTTGAAGAGAAAAGTACTCACCAGGAGGTAGTTCCTTCAAGTTTGCTCATCTGGGCGGGCAAAGCCATTGAAAAACCATTGAAAAGATGGACCACCAGAGGGCGCAACATGACCCCACAACAAGCTTGAGGAGAGCTGGGTTCCACGTTTACCTTGAAGATATTGGAAACATATCAGATGTATTTATTTATGCTTTCTGACTACCACATGCATCTCAAATCCCAGGGCAGCCACATTCTTTTATTTTTATTCTGTATCCATGGTTTCAGGACAAACAGGCTAAGAAAAACCTTTCCCATCACTGAATGAAAAAGGAAATATGAAAGCTCGGGTCTTTTTTTTTTTTTCCTCCAGAAAGACAACATTTTAAATAGTCTCCCCTTAGGCAAGAACTCTAGATTCATTGAAGAAATTTCTAAATCTTCATATGGCATATTACTCATAAATATTTGAAAATTCTCAAGAATTTTGAGGATTAGGCAAAAATGATAATAAAATATGATAAATAGCTCTCACTGAGCATTTACAATGTTCCAAATGCTGTACCAAGAGTTCGATGTATTATAAGTACGTAAGTATATTTTTCTTACATTATACACTTTGAGATTAAGATTTGTTCCTATTTCTCAAACAAGAGAACCAAGACTCCAAGCATTTCAGCAATTTGATAAGACCACAGATTTAGGATTTGAATTCAGGACTATGAGATGTCGAAATCCACGGTCCTACTCAGTCTGCTATGTGTCTTGGCACCCTCTCATCTTTCTCTCAGGAGCCCAGGGGCTCTATTTCAGAACTTTCCCCCTTTCATCCCTTTGTCTCAGGAATACTTTTAGTGCTAACTGGGACGCCACCAGCCATCCTCCATACTCTCCATTCCAACTGCCCTGTCATTCTCTTGACTTTACCTTCTACTCCCCATCAAAAGGTGGGTATCCTATGTGTCATTCCTTCAGAACCACTGTTTTCTTGCTAGAGCACCTTTTAGTGCCTGGTAATTAGGCAGTCAACAAATACTGATTGGACATCTCTGTGCTAGACCAGTATGATTCCTGCACACAAGGGGTTCAATAAATTATTATTGATGAATGAATAATGAATGAATGAATATTAATACCTAGTAACAATGGAGGAAATTTCAGGTAGAGGACAAAATATGAGTCTGGAATAAGAAAGATTTTGATCCTAACTCCAACATTTGGGTGGTACCTAGTACTATTTACTAAATATTTCTGAGTATGGTCATTTCAGGCTCTCAGTAGTTCTATCTCCCACTGCTTAGTACTTCCAGATTCCTAAGAGGCATCAGTCTTTGAGATTTGGGAATAAAAAATGGGAATTCCCAGGAATTCTGAAATCATAAATTATTCTGTATTTTTCATGACATTTAATTAATAATGTGCAACTATAATGGCCACCAGGTCATTCTTCTGTAATAGGAGCAAACTGCTGGAGGTTTTCACTAAAAAATAATAATAAATGCATGATTCATTATTATTATGAATAATTTTCTAATGATAAGATTATATATATTTCAATAACATGTAAAAACAGTCTTTCCTTAGATAGACATTTGACAATAGAACATATTAAAAGAAAGGAAAAGAGACATAGGATAAACGTCAAATGAAAATTGTTATAAAAATGGAATGTAGTGCAACAAATATTTCTATAAGGTATTATTATTAAAATGAAAATTTAAAACTCACAAGGCATTAACTGCCTGACCAATTTCCTTTTTTGCCTTGACATTTGGTCAACTGTTAGGAGTGCATCCAAAAGCACCTTTGAGTTGAGCTTTAGAGTACATATGGCTTCATATACATTTATTTCCTTTTTTAATGATGAATATTAAAAATATTTATTTTTCTTGTCTTCTTGCCCTGGCTTTGATTTTGCTGTTGAAAATGATACTGCTTTTACTCATTTAGATTTTTGTTCAGTTTCTAATTTCCCGTCAGAGTATTCCACAATATTTACATCATCTGCTCTTTGCATTTCTTCCATTAAATGTTTACAAAGACCTGTGGCCTGGAGGGAACATTCAAACACTGGGAAACACCAGTGAATGTTAGTGAGTTGTGTTCCAGTAACATAACATTCAGATCTCCTACCAAAGTTAACAGCACTAAATAGAAGCATGTGTTGAAATTGCCAATTTAAGGGTATATTTTGTTTCCAAAACTGATTTCTTCAAACATAACTCATAGGACTTGCATGAAGTATATTATGCATAGCTTACTGATATTCATTTTATTTCTTTTTTTTTTTCTGATATTCATTTTATTTCTAAGAATGACTCACTTAACAGACAGGGCCATGAAAACACATAACACAGCCAAAGCAGCTAGTAGGACTCATGCTCTTGGCTTCTGGGGTGGGTGGCCCTGTTCTGGTTCCTGGAAAAGTCACTTTAACCTTGATTCTGTGCATTAGCATTTCTTGGTCTTGCTTTCAACTTCTGAACTAGTGATTTCTCTGAACTAGTAACATCTCTATGTTGCTTCTTCCATTTTAAATCTTGCAGAAGAATCACAACTTTTTCCCATTTTTCCAATTTCTTGGCTAACTATTACTGGGACTTGGGATTTGGGGGGGAAAAAAAGTGCACTTCTGGAAAAATGCCAGGAAGGAATTCTCCCATGGAAATACTTCCACTGCCTTTGAAAGTAAGGTATAGCATGTGACAGCCTTTGGCCAATGGAACATGTTACTTCTAGGCAGAAACTGTGAGAACCATTATGAGATTTGTCATTTCCCTTCCTGTAGTGCAATTGATCCTGCAAGCACATATTTAGTTAGAGCTTCTGGAGCTGGGGTCCATGAGTGACCGTGAGAAGCAGAGCCCACTGACAATCATGTAGGACACGTGATAGAGACAGAAGAAATTTCTTTGAGATTTTGCAGTTGGCACTACAGCATAGGTTACTATGATAGGCTCCATGTTTTGGGTAATTCACTTACCTTCTCTGAGTCTCAGTTACCTTATTTGAAAAGAGAAAAAGTAATTTCTATTTCAGGTTTGGTTGTTTATCTTTGGTGAGGACTGAACAAGGTTAGTGCATGTAAAGCTTCTAATAAAATGTCCAATCTCTAGTAGATGCTCAATATGTTCTTCCCCTGCAAAGGGATAAGGAGAACATCCCTAGAAATAGGTTGTATAAAAAAAATTAGAAGGCCAGGGTGGCATCAGATTTTCCCAATGTGAACCTGGGAAGACAGATGACAAAGGAGCAGTGCCTTCACGATTCTCAAGGAAAACCCTATACCCAGCCAAACTATCAACTAAGTATGAGGGTAGAATGCAGCCATTTTCACAAAAATTTTTACCTCTTATACACTGCTTCTCTGAAAGTACTCCACCAAAATGACTAAGTTATTCATCCAGGAAAAATACATGGGGTTAGGAAACAGGGGACCCCAATACAAGACAGAGGATTTCCTGTGAAGGGCAGTGCCAGCTTGATGTCTGGGCAGAGCCTAAGGAGCTCCTGGCTACCTGGGAGCAGGAAGATGGGGCTCCAGGCAAGATCCGGCCAGGAATAAGATTTAACTGGAAGGAAACATGATGTGTGTGGGAAATAGGGCTGGTGGGAAAGTGCAGAATTCACGACAGTACCAGGATAAATAAGGAAATTTTAAAATATAAGGTGCTGGGATGCCTGGATGGCTCAGTGGTTGAGCATCTGCCTTTAGCTCAAGACATGATCCAGGGGTCCTGGGATTAAGTCCCGTATCTGGCTCCTAGCATGCAGCCTGCTTCTCCCTCTGCCTCTCTCTGTGTGTCTCTCATGAATAAATAAATAAAATCTTTTAAAAAAATACATAAAGTGACAATTAGCTCTAAGAACAAGAAAAGTTGGAAATAGAAAGGAAATAAAATCATGTTACTTGACTCAGCAGGAAAAAATATTCACATGATTGTAATGATTTACTTGCTGATTCTCAGTTTAATCAGAAATTTTATTTTTTAAAAGATTTTATTTATTTATTCTTGAGAGATACAGAGAGAGAGGCAGAGACATAGACAGAGGGAGAAGCAGGCTCCCTGTGAGGAGCCTGATGCGGGACTTAATCCCAGGATCCCAGGATCACACCCTGAGCCACCCGGGCGTCCCTAATCAGAAATTTAAAAATAAATGCCAAATATAGGTGGGATGGGATGAGGGGGTAGAAGTGCTAAACCTTCATCTTGCAAATTCAGAAATCAGTAGATTATGCCTTCAGTTGGTAACTCAAGAAATTTGGTGTTAGGGGTACATGGAGTGGTTCAGTCAGTTGAGCATCCAACTCTTGACTTCTGTTCAGGTCATGGTCTCAGGGCAATGGGATCAAGCCCTGCTTGGGGCTCCATGCTCAGCGGGGAGTCTGCTTGAGATTCTCTCCCTCTGCCCCTCCCTCTGCTCATACACTCAATCTATATAAGTAAATAACTTATTTTTTAAAAAAGAAATGTGACATTAGCAGATTATTTTTAAACATGGAGACACAAATCAGAGGAAGCAGGTGACAGGTTAGGAGGTAGCTCTTTCTGAGGAGCTGCATTCAAAGATTAGGGACCACTGTTTCCAGTTGTATATTGGGTAGTGCTACTGGGATCTTTAAAGTATGGACATGTATTATCATGAAATAAAGATTAGTTACTATTGGGGGGGGGCAGGGGAGAAGATATTTGCAAATAACATATCTAATAAAGAAATTCTTTTTCTTATGATCTAGTATAAACTAGTCAATGCACACATAAATCCATCAATATTTGCATACAACCCTGGGCTCCAGTCCTGGGTCAACCACCAGCAACTTTTGTGACCCTGGATAAACGCTTTCACCTCTGAGTCTCAGTTCCCAGGTACGTTTAAAATCACTAGCTGTATGATCTCTGAAATCTCAAATGCACTATTATCAAAATGCAAATGTGGAAAATATATTTATTTTACAAATATACTCTTTTTCTTAGATGAAATACAGAAACACAGCAAAACATTTTAGGTGAAAAAAAGGAAGGGAGTCCACAGGCTCTGACTTTTGTCATGGAGTGTTTTTTGGTAGGCTGGTGAACTCTGTTGTAGGAGACCCACTTTCACTTCATGCAATGTGGGTAAATAAACATGACATTGAGAGTTCTCATCTTCACATGTCCCATGTTACCCTCCCCCCAATTCAGGACAATTTCAATGGCTATTGAACCAGAATTCATGTCCAAATAGGCAACCAAGACTACTCTACCCACAGAAGAGATCCCCTTATTTCTACTGCAGGACTGACGGGGTCTTATGTAGACTGAGTGAAGCACTTTGATAGTCCAGAAATGTTCATTGGAGAGAATTTATTCTCCACCTCACCTCAAGCTCCTATGAGCTGTTCCCTCACCCTGGGAAGAGCAAAGAATTCAATGTTTCCAAAGCTGCAGCTTCTCCTAGACAGAGGAATCCCTCCAGTGTCTGGCTCTGGTTGCTTTCTCTTTCTTCTCTTGTCCTATCTATCCCTCCCACTGCCCACAGAATCCTTCTGAATGGCAGTGCCCTTCAACTTACTTTCTTCTTTCATCCCCTGGGGCACAATTTGTCTTCCCCCAGAGCCAGAGCTCACTTCCCTGGCAGTAGGTGGTCCAGCTGTGAGCAGGTGAAGTTAGCTGGGTATAATTGTCAAAGAACCTTTTTTTTTTTTTTTTTTTTTGGCAAGAGCAAGCCCTTGCAATCTGCCTCTATTAAAACCTCGATTCAGAAAAGTGACTCTGATGGCTCCAGAGCACTTAATTAATCTGGGTGCTCAGAGCCCAAGGTGAAGAGGGACCCTTCTGGTATTGTCACTCAGGAAGAGCCGACGTTTGCCCCACCTTGCATGAGCTAGCTCATTCAATGTCTTAAGTAGCCTTATCCCCATTTTACAAGTGAAGAAACAGGCACTAGGAGGTGGGAGAGCATGCCCAAAATTTCAAAGCTAGGAGTTGGCGGAGTCAATAGGTACTGAGATCTGGGTTACTCTAGAGCTGGTGGGTTTGGTTTCCATTGGAGTCACTTCTCTCATCTCCCCCAGTGTTGGGATGGATGCAGAAGGCCAGAATTGGTTGGGTTTGAGAGAGAAGCTCAGAGGTCTGGTGACTAAATGTATATTGTCAGAGTATATCTTGGCTGTTGAATGCCTTTTCTCCAGTATTGGCCAACTCTGGCCATTCTGGGTCTCCTTCATCCCTCTGAGTCCCAGGTATGGACTGAGAAGTGACCACACGTGATGCATGAGGTACAGCAGGATACAACTCCAGCCTGACATGGCCACGACATGTTATATGCTTCTGTGCCAAGTTACTACAAGGGTGCTGTGGGGGCACAGAGTGACCTTGATGCTTTTTATCTTTTTTTTCATGCCTTCCATTTCCATTCTTCCAGCCCTATCTTTTTGCTTGTGGTGTAGCCAGGGGTCCCTGGGTAACCCCTTTTCCTAGTCTGGTCTACAGTAATTCCTCTGTCTGCAAACTCTGAGAACAGGCTTAGAATCTGGTTTGTGCTGCCCTGACCTCTTTCTCTTCCCTTTGAGAAGAGAACTGATGGGTCACAGTCTTCTAAGTAGCAGGGGTAGCCTCCTCAGGTAGACCTGCTGGCATCACTGTGGGGCCCCTGGGTCCTCGTGATGCATGTGGGTGCAAGAGGCCCCAGCCTTGGAGGCTGCACCAGATTCCATCCTCACCTGAATGCCCTTGGTTTAAACTTCCATAAGAGTAAAACATTTTTGCTCTTAGTATTTACTTTTCAAAAAGCCCTGGTAAGAGCTGTAAATATTTTAAGATAACATTTCTTGAGGGTTTTTGTTCTTGTTCAAATTCATTACATATTCATCACAGAAAATTTGAGGGACAAAAGGAAAAACAGATATAAGAAAAACAAATACTCTCTGTAATTCTGCCAACTGGAGATAACATTTAAAAATGTATAGCATTTCACTCTTTCTTCTGGAGCCTATCTACATTCACTTTTATTTCTAAAAATGGAATTATATCACATTGACTGTTTGTGTTAGCTGGCGTTAGCCTAGCTAATAGCCATTTCTCTCCTTTTTGCTTTGCCAGCCAACCCTGATTTTTTATTCAGATATAGGCCAGCCTTGTGCCGGAGGGAAGGCTGGGATTTTCTCCAGCCTCAGGGAATAAAACTTAATTGGTCTAAGCCATTCCAGATAATTCCCCTGGTCTTGTCAGTGATTCGCTTGGGAATAAGCATGTGACATTATTTTGGCCAAAGAGACCTGAGGGAAGTCTGTCAGAAGCTTCTGGAAAATGTTCTTGTGTTCTTAAAAACAAAAACCAAAAACCTGACCTGCAAAAAGAAGCTTCTTCTCACGCAGGAGGTGTCGGAAACGAGGGCAGCCATTTTGCAGGCTGGCGAGGCGAAGGAGCGAGCCTGAGAGGATCAGCCAGTAAAGGAAAGATTGGCAGAACCAGCACTGCTTTTCCTTGCCAAGCTTCTGAGTGCACCAACCTCGCAACCATCCCTAAACTGGGCATCTTGTCACATGGTAAGATAAAAAGCTTTGCAATTCCTGCTGTTCAAAATCTCCTGCTACTTGTAACCAAAAGCATCCTATCTGACAGACTTTTTCTTGTCATTAGGTATTCTTCCACAGCATTATTTGAACCAGACCTACTCTATTCTGACTGGCATCCCATAACCCATGTGACTACTTCCCTCTAGACACTGAGTTCATTCAGTGTTTTGCTATTTCTAGCTCTGTGGCAATGGCACCCCTGAGCCCATTTCCTATTTCCTTAGTTTAAATTCCGAGTTGAGTGTTATCAACAGTTTTAAGGTTCTTAATACATATTGTAAATTGCCCCGGAGTCATTATTAATGTGTTTTGTACCAATCTTTAAAAATTCTTCATGGAAGGTTGAGCTATCAGAAGAATCATTAGCAAAAAATATTATTCCTGCAAGTACAAATTTATTTTCCAGAATGAGTTCCATTTAAGCAAAGTACATCTTCTAATGAACTTTAATACTTTATATTCTTTAGCTATGTTACGCTGGACTCAAGTTATTAGGAACAAAGGATATTAGATCCCAGGGCTAACTAAGGTCATATGTTTGGGCTGACGACTCTCAACTCCTCTACCCATATTCTTGGAATCACCTAGGGACCTTAAATAAAACCCCACCTAACCTTTACTGAGGTATAATTGATGTACAATAAATTGCATATGAGAAAAATGAACAATTTGGTGAGTTTTACTATATATATACATCCATGGAGCCATCACCAAAATTAAGATAATAAATACTTTATCACCCTCCAATTGCAGGGATAACCATCCTTGGTTGCCTGATGGCCAATGACATGAAACCTATTATATCATGTATTTTGTCTGTTTTTTTAGCTGTCTTAGGTGGGAAGGAAAAACCCACTCCCCGTTACTCCATCTTGGAGAGAAGCAGATACTCCCCATGTGAAGAGCTTTTATAAAACAATCACTGTGCTCCATCATGGAACAAATGAACTGTAATATTTTGGGGAAGGACTTGTATACCATAGTTATTTTTTGAGGAAGGTATAATTTACATGCAATAAAATTCATCCTTTTCTGTGTACAATTTTGTGGGTTTGGGCCAATGAATACAATCATGAAACTATCACCATACTCATGATACAGAATAATTCCATTCCCTCTTCCAAATTTTCTTCTGCTCCACCCCTTTGTAGTCAACCCCCACCTCCACTTCTAGCAACCCCTAGCTCCTGGCAACCACTGATTCCCCCCCACTCCCCATAGTGTTAGGGTACATGGACCAGAGTAGATGTTTGAGCAAGGGAGATTGGCAGATGGAGGGTCTAGAGTCAAAAACACGCATTTGCTCCCTTGAAGAAACACAGGAGCAAGTACACTTGGCCAAAGCTGTAGTTTATCCCTTAGCCTGATGAACAGCTCTGATCTTCATCTATATTTCTTGGGCACAGAACATATAGGGCCAGAAGGACCATCATCACTGGGGTTAATTTAAGGCCTCAAGAATACTGATTCTATCATGATTAGTAGATGTCTCTTGGTCCTTGTATTTTTCTCTATGTTCAGCATTCACCTGCTCTATATACTCTATTGTGTCCCTAGGTGACCAACTTATGTAGCCATACATCCCATTTGTTTTTGTCTTCTAACACAGGATTGATTTTTCTCTAATAATATACAAATACACATTATGTTGTAGTATGCATAAATGCCATCTTTCAGGTGTAGACACAGGAAGGTGAGGAGAGACATCACTCACAGGATTTGAGAGAAAGGGATTGGATCAGTGAAGGCAAATGTACAGCAACATCATAATTGTATGAAATCATAACAGTTATTTAAAGTTCCCTTGTCTGGGTCTCATAAAAGCCCTACAAATGGGATACTCTTATTTCCATCTTCCAGATGAGGACATAAGCACGTAGAAGGTAGTCTGGAACAAAGATTTCAAAGTAACAACCTGGTTCAGACTTATGGAGTTTTCAGCCATAGACCTGCATGGGGGATTGCATAGAAGCTTCTATCCACTTTGGAGTTCAGCCTCCTTCATTCTCTTCTCCTCTGTGTGTGTGTTGCACCTGTAAGTGGAGTCATTAGTTCTCTAAGTGTGGTCCCTGGACCAGCTGTCTCACTATCACCTAGGAAATTTTAAAAATTGAGCTAAAATTCACATCACTTCCAAGTGGCCATGTTAATGGTAAATGGTACAATTCATTCTCACTTAGTTATACTGTTGAGTGTTGTGCAACTGTCTCCTCTATCTGGCTGCTAACCATTTTCGTCACCGAAAGGAAATCCTGTACCCACTGAGCAGTCGCTCCTCATCCCCCACTCCCCCCGCCTCCCCCCTGCACCAGCCCCTGGCAACCACAGATCTTCTGTCTCTACAGAATCATACAATATATGGCCATTTGTGTCTGGCTCCTTTCACATACCATACTGTTTTTGAGGCTCACCCAAGCTGTAACAAGTATCAGGACTTCATTCCTGCCTATTATTCTAGGAACTTTTTAGAAATGTCAATACCTTGCCTCATTTGGACCAAGTGAATCAGAAACTCTGAATGTGGGGTCCAGCCATTTGTGTCCTTCTGGTTATTCGGATGCGTGCCAGAGTCTAAGAGCCACTGATTTAGGAGATGTCAGCCTATGCTGTTTAACCCAGAACGAAGATGTTGGGTTCCTAAATTCAGAATTGTGATATTCTGCCAAAAAGCCACAGTCGGTATAGATGTTTTAAAAACTAAATGTTTTTTGCCTTTTTCTTGAGTGGTAGCAGAGGGCTGTCAGGATCTGCCAGATTCATTTCTTGTCTTAGAAAACATATTGAAAAACTAGAGCATGGTCTTTCAAAATAATCCCAGACTATTTTTAATATCTCTCTGTTAACTTCAACCTTTTCCATTTCATTTCCATTCTATTTCTAGAATGTCTAATTGCTTCTCAAACATCTCCAGATGTGCCTTCCATTACCCAGGCTTTGTAGGTGGCTGCAAACAGGACCATCCCAGCAGACTCTTTTCTTCCTTCCCCTGTGGTACAGTACAGATTTGTCCTGTACACACGCACACCTAAACTCAAGAGCCTGCTTGGAAGGCCGTCAGCTGCAATGAACCTAAAGGAATTTCTGTAATTTGACACCCCAATCCCGTATTTCTTCTCTGGTATTTCCCCCTCGCGGTGGCTTGGACAACCCACCTGACCCTCTGCTAGTAGTTTGTAGACTTAGGAAGAATTGTCTAGGATGGAATGGGAACCTGTAGTAGTCCCTATAAGCAACCAGCTGTCAAATAATTTGGGTTCAAGTGCTGACTTGATTCATGCTCGTTTGTTCAACAAATACAGTATTCATTGAAAACCATATAAACTATCTATAGGGTGAGGAGACAGCAGTGAACAAGAAAGACACTGCCCCCCCCCATCCCCATTCTGGGGGGCTTAAAGTCTAGAGGGAGGTCAAAATAAGGAAAGAGGTGGTTTTAGCACTGTGTGAGGATGTCACAGGGGGAAGTTGCTATAAAATAGCAATGTATACTGGAGAGGCACATATTCCCGCAGAGATGGAGGTGGGGATGACAACTCTGAGGAGAAAGAGATGGGTAAATTTAGACATGAAGGATGAATAGAATTAGTTATCAAAATTTAGAGTTGGGTGGGGTGGGTGTGTTTTTATTGAGGAAAGCATTCCAAAAAGGAAATGGCATGGGCAGAGGTTGAGGGGAGAGAAGAGGCATGTATGATACTAGGAACGAAAAGGATCTCCAGCAATTGCACTACTAGGTATTTATCCTAAGTATATAAAAAAGTTGATTTGAAGGGTCACATGTACCCCAATGCTTATAGCAGCACTATCAACAATAGTCAAATTATGGAAAGAACGCAAATGTCTGTTGACTGATGAATGGATAAAGATGTGATACAGGGGCACCTGGTGGCTCAGTCAGTTGGGCATCTGCCTTTGGCTCAGGTCATGATCCCAGGGTCCTGGGATCAAGCCCCACATCAGGCTCCCTGCTCAGCAGGGAGTCTGCTTCTCCCTCTGCCCCTGCCCCCACTCATGCTTTCTCGATCACTCTCTCAAACAAATAAAATCTTTTTTTAAAAAAGGAAGATGTGTATATACAATGGAATATTATTACTCAGTGATCAAAATCAAGAAATTCAGGAATAAAATCTTGCCATTTGCAACAATGTGGATGGAACTAAACTGCATTATATTAAGCAAAATAAGTCAGAAAAAGAGAAATATATGATTTTACTCATATATGGAATTTAAGAAACAAGACAAATGGACATAGGGGAAGGGAAGGAAAAATAAGAGAAAAACAGAGAGGAGGCAAACCATAAGAGACTTTAAACTATAGAGAACAGGGATCCCTGGGTGGTGCAGCGGTTTGGCGCCTGCCTTTGGCCCAGGGCGCGATCCTGGAGACCTAGGATCGAATCCCACGTCGGGCTCCCGGTGCATGGAGCCTGCTTCTCCCTCTGCCTGTGTCTCGGCCTCTCTCTCTCTCTCTGTGAGACTATCATAAATAAATAAAAATTAAAAAAAAAACTATAGAGAACAAACAGGGTTGCTGGGTGTGGGGGAAGGGGATGGGGTAACTGGGTGATGGGCATTAAGGAGGGTACTTGAGCACTGAGTGTTGTATATAAATGATGAATCACTAAATTCTACTCCTGAAACCAATAATATCCTATATGTTAACTAACTTGCATTTAAATAAATTAATTAAAATAAAATAAAAGGATCATTGAAGTTGCTGGATTGTAACATGGTGGTGGTGGTGGTGGATCCGATATGACATAGGGCTAACAAGAGAACTAAGAGCCAGGTAAGCCATGTGATCTTGTCAGGAAGCACAACTGAAATCCACCGAACGGTTTTGAGTGGAGCTGTGACTTGATCTATACTGTGTTTTAGGGGTCACTTGGACTATGTAGAGGAGTGAGTTGGAGGGATTCAGAGAGGAGATTGGGAGCCCAGTTAAGGCTTTCTTGCATTGGGACCTCTCACATGCTACTAGTGAGGCTGTGAGTCAGATAAATGCTTTGGATACCAATTTGGGAATATCTAGTAAGTGGAAGTTGTGTATGCTCTGGGATCCAGAAAGTCTGTTCACAAGAAAGAACAAGATGCTCATAACTGTATTTTTTGAAATAAAAAAACTGGACGCAATCTAAATTTCCCATCAATTGGAGATTGGGTAACAGGGACACATAGAACTTGCCTTATATATACAAGCGAATTTTATATAGCAGTTACGGTGAATGAATGGGGGATACATTTATCAGATTAAAAAATTTCAGAAACATAATGTTGAGCAAACAAGCATGGTTAGCAGAAATATAGGTGCAACGGGACACCCTGTACCTAAAGTTGATAAGATATACCATTATTTTGTGTACCGTTAAGACAAAAAATGCTGAGAATTAAACTGGAAAATGCCTTCTTGTCTCATAATTTGATAAGGTTATATCTGAGTAGAGGGTTTTTTTTAAACCATCTATTATTTTGCGTATGCAATAAAAAAGGAAAATGTAAGTGGAATAAATCAGTTAAGGAATTCCTCATTTAATTTCCACATTTAAACTCTTCTCTGGGCAGCCCGGGTGGCTCAGCAGTTTAGCGCTGCCTTCAGCCCAGGGTGTGATCCTGGAGACCGGGGATTGAGTCCCACGTCGGGTTCCCTGCGTGGAGCCTGCTTCTCCCTCTGCCTGTGTCTCTGCCTCTCTCTCTCTCTCTCTGTCTCTGATGAATAAATAAACAAAATCTTTAAAAAAAATAAACTCTTATCTCAGTCTTTTGACTTAATGTCACTGATACCTGTGTTTTCCCATCCTTCATCCAACCAGAGGATTGGTGATAATATTTCTGAAAACAAAACAAAACAAAACAAAACATAAAAGAACTAACAGTCATTGGCACTGAGTTCTTAAACTATTTTTGCAACTAGGTATAACTAATTTTTAGATTATCCTGGAACATTGCTAAACATTTCTGATTTACCACTTCGCCCACTCTCTCCTCACAACCATTTTGTTCCTAAGGGTAAACCAAGTGCCCTCCTACTGTCTCCGCAATTTTCTGCAAGCATTTTCCTGACACCTTTGATGTTAGTGGATGTGCAGGCAGTATGGCTCTGACACAGCTGCCACCTGGCTGACAGCTGTTATAAGACTTCATTAATTATAAAAGCATCCTGATTTCAGAGATACTGAAATGTGAAAAAAAAAGTGCCTTAGAAACAATAAAAAATGGTAGATACTATTTCTGAATAAAAATATATTTATAGGGGCACCTGAGTGGCTCAGTGGTTGAGCATCTGCCTTTGGGTCAGGTCGTGATCCTGGGGTCCTGGGATCGAGTCCCACATCAGACTCTCCACAGGGAGCCTGCTTCTTCTTCTGCCTATGTCTCTGCCTCTCTGTCTCTCATGAATAAATACATAAAATTTTAAGTATATACATATATATTCATAAAATGGGAGAAGTATGCACAGGAATGATAAACACCAAATTTGAGATGAACATTATTCCAGACAGACCATGGTTATGTAGAAATGAGGGGTACAGGGCTGGGCTGTGAGGCAAAGGGGGCTTAGGAGGAATGTCTAACATTCCAGTCTTCAAACTAGGTAGTAGTCACATGGGTTGGTGTTTCTATTATTCTCCATGCTTTTTGTGGGACAAATATTTCATAATAAAAAGAGGCAACAGTCCTAATAGTGCAATTCTGTTAATAACTGGTTGTGAGTCAGGAGAACCTGTATAACTGCAGCTTTCTAGTCTATGCTATGAAGATGATAATTCTTCTCCTTCTTGCGTCAGAGGAATTTTGCATTGCTGTGAACATCAAAACAGCAAATGGTCTTGAATACTTTTGTTGGACTATAAAGCACAACAGAGAGAGGTTATCGAGACTGTCATCTCACAAGTTCACCAAACCTCTTACTAGGGCTGTGAGTTCAACAGCCTACTGGCCTCCAATGGATCGGGCCTCCCTATGTCTACACTTTTTTGGCAATATGGCTGTGCCACTCCCCCTATCAAGTGGTGGGGTCTAATTCCCCACTCCTTGGATCTGGACTGGTCTTATGATCTTTAGAATATGACGAAAGTGATACTGGAAGTTGCAAAGCCTAGACCTTGAGGGTGATATAGCTTTGACTAACTCTCTTAGATACCCTGCCTGACTTAGTTGGGGGGGGGGGGGTGCAAAGCCATGTACAGAAGAACCAAGAAGCTTAGCCAGCAGCCAGCACCAACCAATAGGCTAGAATGAGGCCATCTTGGACCTTCAAGCCTCACTGACCCTCCAACTGAATTCTGTAGACCAACAGAATTCCCCAGTCAAACCACACAACCATGAGAAATAATGAATCATTATTTTTAGGCCACCATGTATTAGGGTAGGGTTTTGTAGCAAGGTCTAACTGAAACAGGATACCTTTGAAAGTGACACACACTGACCCATAGCTCGCAGATTGGTATAATCTATTGGCAGACCACAAGACCCTGCTTTTGCCAATTTGTATTCTATGTCAAGCAGTAAGTAATTAATAACCCTCGACTGTGTGTACGTTACTGGCTGGGTGCTATGAAGACTACAAAAAGGCACAGGAGGTAGGTAGCTCAACCATAGCACCTAAAGTAATGCCAACAAGAAGACATTGACTGTAGAAAGTTAAACTAAAATATATGAAATTGAAAAATGTGTGCTATCCAGAGAAAAATGAACATTTATAAAGCTCTTAATATGTAGCAGGAACTAAGATCTAATTCATTTCATCCTTACTACCATCTGATGAGTTAGGTATGACAGGCTGTTCCCATTTTGTAGATGAAGACACTGAGGAAGCTGCTGTCAAGTCCATGACTCAGAGTCACGGAGCCTGCAGGTGGTCAAGCCACCCCCAGGACCAAGCAGCCTGGCTGTCAAGCCTGGGTGCTTACACACACGGTGTGCCAGGCAACATGAACCCTAGTGAGAGCCAATGCTGTGCCATGGATGCTCTGGCAGTGGGAATGGTCGAGAAGAGCCCTAGGGGAGGGAGATCTTAGCTGGCCTTGAAGGATGGACAGGAGTTGGAATGGTATTAAGGTAGGGGGCTCCAGGCAGGGGTCATGGCATGTAAACTGGTGGAAAGACGGCACAGCAGGTGAAGTATTGGAGGAGGTGTGAGCAGCTAACCTCAGCTGGAGCAGAAGCTGCCTCCCTCCAACCCGGAATGTTGGGGACTGTTCTTACTGACCACTTCCATCCTAGAGAGACCCCCCCACACTGCCCGACTGAGGGGAGGCCCTAGAGAGGTAGGCTGGGATGAGCTGGGAAAATGAAGCCAGTGGTATTACTACTGGTCAGGCTGTGGGATAGAGCCAGAAAACAAGGATGGGAAGTCCCCCGGGGCCAGGGCCACTTGAACTTCTGTCGGTTGGTCTGGGGAGTCTGCAGGGACCTGGCTTCCAAATGCCCCATAGAGACCCATGTCCATGGGCCAGGACAGCAGCAGGCCAGGTGTGTGTTCCATCATGGGCCTGGAGGGTGGAGCTGCTCAATCATGGCCCTGCGTGTGACAGTGCCCAGACCATCTTGTCCCACTGTCCTACATTGGCAGCGATGACCATCTTTCCTTCTCCATAAATATACTCGTTGGCCTCCTTTAAGACGGCTGTTTATTATTTCATGTTGAAGAACGTCTTGAACCTTCTCCAATCTCCCACTGCTATTTGTATAAAACCCTTAAGTGTATCCATTCAAGCGATGTGTTCTTAGCCACATGTACAAAGAGGGCACTTGAAAAATAAATCCCAGAGTAATCATTATTGTCATTATGTTAATAACCACAGAGCCCTTTTCAATGCACACCCCAATGGAACATTCTGCAGTCTTCCAAAGGAGTCTTTAGGTGGTGCTATTAGTTGGTACACTTCCTTCAGAACATAGGTGACTCACGGGCGAGCGTGTGGGCAATTTCTGTTCATACCTGCCCCCTCTTGGTGCCTCTATTCTGGGTTCATACAATTCCCTCAAAACGGAAATGACAAGTATCAGGTATTTTGCAGTTGTTTGTGATCAACACGAATTCCTGAACTGGGGCAAACTTTAATGGATTTAATATAGCCCGCAAATGCTCCAGACGGACGGAGCAGAAGAAAATGCCTTTTCTACCTGGGGCCTCCAGCAAAGTTACCTGCTGATATCAGACCAGGCCTGTTGAGCTGGAAATGAGGTGTCCTGATGGTTCGCAGAGCACGGTTTTCTTTGGCACCATCCACTCACGATCAAGTGTATCTCTTGGATGAAAGTGTCTTTAAAATGATGGCCTTAAAACCAACACAAATTTGAATCCCCCAGAAACATGAAGCATAAGGGCCTCCCTGCTTCCCTCTAGTGGTCACGTCCTGTCTTATCCTGTCGCCCTGGGTGCTGGTTGAGACCTGTCCTGGGAAACCCAGCGCTCTCTTGTGGAGGGCAGGAGGCAGAGATTGAGCTGTAGGGAAGAATCTAGGACAAAGGCAAAGGTGACCTGAAGGAGCGATAAAAACTGAGTCACGTCCACCAGAGTTTGTGGGATTTATCCCCCTCAGAGATTGCTTCTGTGCATAATCGAATTATTTCTCATTCTTTTGGAATGATGGAATTTTACATCCTTTTGATGTAACTTTTATTACTGTTCTATTTATCCTGTTAGGAACATCCTCTAGAAATTAGCTGGTTTAAGAAACAATGTTGCCCCATTTTTCAGACATGGTCTGTGGCTAGAGGGACCGCTCCAGAGGGCTGATGGTGTAACTCCTGAGCCACTAACCCGTTTGTGGGGCTCTGCATGCAGAGGACAGTGATCACAGGCATGGGCTATGACCAGACAGAGCTGGTTCCAGGCCTGGTTGTGCCACATGCCAACAGTGTGGCAGATGGGCACTGGACTTAGCCCCTCAAAGCCTCACTTTCCTCCTCTGTAAAATGAGGATGATCATAGTTTGGACTTCGCAGAGTTATCCCAATGGTTAAAGGAGAATATGAAAGTTACATTAGCATAGTCTCAGCCTCACACTACTTAGCAAATGTTCACTATTACTATCTAACCAGGAGGATAAACATTTTAAAAAGGTGCATTACACTCTTTACTGCCACCTTAGAGTACAATGACTTACATTAACAGTTTGCTTTGGGATTCCCATTTTTCCCTGAAAAAATCAGATCTGTGACCATAAATATGAGCAATCAAGTGCTGGGAAGCAGCCGAAATCTGAGTACAGTTCTCCTACTTTTTCTCCACGACAGAACCGGTGGTCTATGTGTGAGCTGCCTGCAGCCTGCAACCTTCCTGAGATCTTTCTATTCTCATTTCACCTGTTGGCTCACTATTTCACTGCCCATCCCTACCGCCACTGCTCCTACCCACCTTCTTTCTCATCTGCTGTGGAATCAGAAATGAGGTAACACAGCTTGTTAGAATTCGGGGGGGGGGGGGGGGGGTTAGAATTCTGCTTTATGCAAGCAATTAAATTCCATTCAAACTCCTGAACTATTCCCCTTTGCCAAACACCTAATCTCTCTAAACACTTGCATTCCTTTTGGTGCCTTATAATCCCTACCCAGTGGGTGGGAATGAGTTAAAAGAAAGGAAGTGTTAAAGGACTTTTCTTGGGGTGGGCAGCTGATCAAGTGAGGCTGGAGCTTTGGAAGCAGCCCTGGTTTCATTCTTGCCTTCTTGGGGTGGGGGGTGGGGTTGCTGGATTCTGCTCCCTGGGTGAGAAACACTGCTCCCTGCCAGTGGGGAGGGCAAAGTCCTGCTTATGGTGGTGGTTTCCCAGGAAAAGGCTCCCCAAAGTGAAAAAGGAGAGTACACTGGATAATACCTAGAACAACACAACTAGAGGAGAATGGGAACCGGAGACAAGGTGGGGGCACAGACCACAGAGAGGAGAGGCAAGGTAGGTCTATCATCTAGACTACAAATAACAGGGTGAGAAGTGTTCATAGGTTCAATACCAGTGATTCAGGATGAAGGCAGCAGATGCTTGCTATAGCAGTCTTAGTTGATGCAGGGTTTCTTGCATCAAAGAGAATAGACCCTATGACTTCAATATCTTGGACAGAGGCAGTGGGAAGTAGGATATTTGAAACAGGGAAATTCCACAGGCAAGAAGATGCTGTGTTTCTTAAGGGATTATTTTCAAATAGCGCTCACATCTAGTGCTTCCCCAACAGCATCTACAAGCCACCAGTGTTCCATGAGTTGTCATCCGGTGATCCATAAAAATGGTTTCCTATGTTCAAATCATTCTTGACAATGACACATCATTAAGCACTGAAAAGCTTATTCATTTACAACCAGGCCCCCTACTTGCCTCTTTTCCCTGGACTCGCTCGTATGTGGTCCCAGGGACTGGCTCTGTCTCTTGACCAATGGCCACAGTTCCCGTCAGGCAGCCTTTTGTCCCTGGAGGGAGTAATGCTAGCTGCTATTACCTGCTCTGGGACAGTGTGTTGTTCCTTGTCATATCCCTACACCCTGTCCATGCTTTATCAGCAGTCCTTTTATACAACTGTCATTAAATTACTCAAATTGGGTATATCATCTCTTTCCTTCTAGAACCCTGACTGGCACACCGTTTATTTTAGTAGAGATCCAGGATGCCCAATAATATCCAAAAACCTATTTATCTTATTTGTTAATTTCTTCACTGTGGTCATTTCCATGAGAATCTAATCATAGTGTCTGGCACCAAAAAAAAAAAAAAAAAAAAAAAAGTCACACATGGGGCTTTCTTAGAAGCAGACCCTGAATCAAAAATGTAAATGCACATGATTTATTAAGGATCAGTTCCTGGAAGAAATTGCCCAGAAAGTAGGGAGTCCAGAGAAAACAAAGAAACCATGATGCCCGGAGAAAGTTTCAGTCATCCCTGGGTCCACTGGGGGAGCAAGAGAGCATAAACTGCTCAGCAGAGTTTGTTCTTGAGGGAAAGCAGTTGGTATTTTCAATCGTCCCTCCCACAGCCATCAGTCAGTCACTGGGTAGCAGAGGTCAGGGAGGGGACAGTAGGTCATCAGCTCCCAGGCGCTTCAAAGCTCTAGATGGGCAATGTAACGTCAGCGGTCACGGTCTAAGCTCAGAGAAGGAGCCACACTGGTAATGACAGGCAGGCAGCGAAGCACACAGTCTGGGCGATGGCACACAGAGCCCAGGGCCTGTGGGGATCCGGGGAGGTTATCAGTGGTGCCCCCTGGAGTTCTCATCAAATATGTGGCAAATCCGTCCATCTGTGAATGAGTGAAGCTCCCCCTGCCCCCGCGAAGTCCCTCTGTACAGACATGCAGAGCATCATTTTTTTTAATTAAATGTATTTATATTTCAATTACCTAGTGTTCTGTGGATTCGATTTTGCAAAGAAACATGGCTCAGTGAGAGAGCTGTTTTTCTTTATGCAGGACAATGGGGTTAGGGCAATAGAGCTCCTCAGGGCTGAGACAGCAGGACGGAGTCCTGTGCCGGGGTCAGCCCTTCTAAAGGACTGGAATAACCAGTACATGGCAAATGTAACTGGAGAAAAAAGTGTGACCAATGAAGTCATGAACATAGCATCAAAATAGACAGGATGGGGGATGTCTGGGTGGCTCAGTGGTTGAGCATCTGCCTTTGGCTCAGGTTGTGATCCCAGGGTCCTGGGATCGAGTCCCACATCTGGCACCCAGTGGAGGGTCTGCTTCTCCCTCTGCCTGTGTCTCTGCCTCTCTCTGTGTGTCTCTCATGAATAAATAAATAAAATCTTTAAAAAAATGGACGGGATGGAGTCTAAGATGACCCTGGGCATGTCACTAATTAGGTAGGTGACCAAAGAGAAAATGGGATGCTGGAAATCATACAAAGGGCAGCATGAGAAGGTGTTATCAGGTCATCATGGAGAGAGAGAGAGAAAGATCGATAAAAATATCCTGTGGAGGAGCAGGCACGTCAGCAGCAGTAATAAAAATAATCTTTATGGCAATAATTTTATGAAATCATTTTTAATGGCAATAAGTCTCTTGCATGATGATGAAGAGAACATATGGACATAGGAAAACCCCCAAACCCAAAATAAGATGGCGGCTCATGAACAGAGAGAGAGAGAGAGAGAGACATCATTACCTCCTACGCCACAGGAAGGAATAAAGATTAAAGCCAGAATGATTCCACATTCTTGATCTTTATTTTTGTTGAAATGTCTAAAGTTATTTAGTAGAAATTTTATGTTTGCCTATAGTGAGGTGGTTATGTTCAAATAAAGATACTCTTCTTTCTTATGTCCCTTCAAGGACCCCCCACACCCCACCCCCCCACACCCGGCGGCAGGGTGGCAGGCGTATGTGAATTGGAGGGATGAGCACATATAGCTCCTGTGTCGTCCAGTCCAGAAGACTGGCATAAATTGCTGTAGCTCTCATCCCCCCAATAAGATCCTTGTTACTCAAGTCTTGTGTGTTTTAGGGCCTTACAACAAACAAGGAAACAGAAAATAGTACATCCTGCTTCTAGCTAAGTTCCCAGGAGCTGAGGGTACAAGATAGTGGCTCTGGAAGCATGAGGAGCTACGGTGTTTGAAGGTCCAGCAGGAAACCCAGGCCATTTGCCTTCCACCATATTTGAAGGTGTCTGTGTCACGTGCTCTTTCAATGTGGACAGGTACATACCCATTTACAGGATTAAGACAAGAGCTGGTCTCACCCTTGTAATGCCCTTGAAAGGAAGCAGAAACAGAAGGGCTGACCGCAAACCCGAGCTGGCTTTTGCAGTTTGAAAAGGGACAGCCAATCCACACAACTCTTACTTCTCAGCTTTAATTCAGAGGTAATGTGCTATCACCAAGGGAACTTTGAGATTTTGTGGCCCTACCTGTAAGTAAAAAGAACAGAACTGAAAGTGACCCAGGCCCATCAACCACTCCTTGCCGCCCCCAGCATCCCTGCTCTGCATCTGGGAGGGCGCTGCTGGAGCAGGGGTGGCAGGCTCTGCTCCCAGGTGAATTAAGGCAAGGATCTGTGGTAGAAACGCTGGGTTAAAAATGAATTAGTACCATTCTCTGTGTTGAGAGTTTATGATAAAAGGTGTTAGTAGGTTCCCAGAAAGAGATTATCTACATATTCAGAAATACTGCAGTGGGTAGGAAAACCACAAACACCGGAGTCCACCCACACCTTCTGATTTTCTGCAAGGAAGTGAAGGCCCTGCCCCTGACCTTGGGAAATAGTTCTCATTGCCAACAAAGGCTGCTGGAGGAGGCCGGAAGCAACAACATTTTTGAGATCGTTGCTCAGACCCAACTCAGCGTACCAACCAGGGTCCAAAGACAGGTTTCCTTGGGGCGAGTTCCTCCTGTCTATCATCACCTAGCACCCTGGCCCTATGAGTGTTTTTAAAATTGATCCATCCTATGAGAACTCCTCCCCCTTGGGAATGGCCTGTCATGGAGTTGGGGCTGGAGCCCTACTCTAGTCACAAAAATGTGGCAATAAGGTAGAAACGCAGAGGAACGAGGAGTCATATTTTCAAATAGATTATCTGCACATTTTTTTTTAAATTTTTATTTATTCATGATAGGCACACAGTGAGAGAGAGAGAGGCAGAGACACAGGCAGAGGGAGAAGCAGGCTCCATGCACCGGGAGCCCGACGTGGGATTCGATCCCGGATCTCCAGGATCGCGCCCTGGGCCAAAGGCAGGCGCCAAACCGCTGCACCACCCAGGGATCCCTATCTGCACATTTCTGATCCTCCTCTTGCCATCCTCCATCTCAAACCTCCTCACCTTTACACCCACGTCTTCACTCTCCCAACCCACCATTATTCCCACTGCTCTTCTCTATACTGGTCTCAGGAGACCAGAAGCTGCCAAACCAAATACCTACACAAGTCATACAAGCAACAAAAATCATAAAGGCCTGCTGTCAGGCCTCCTGAAAAGGCATTCAAATTTACGGCCTTTGTTTGTTTGCTTGCTTTTTGTTTTAACATTGTGTTTGCCAAGCAAAATACATCTGCAGTCCAAATTCTAACCACAGGCCACCAGGATACACCCTGGGATGCAGATTAGCCTTTTTTTTTTTTGTGGACAGCTTTTAAAGTAAATATGTACTGTTGAGGTCCTAACGGAGTGATTCTCAATCTTAGTTGTACAGTTTAATCACCTGGGGAGTTTCAAAAATGTACCCATAAATTAGTTCCCAATTTTCCCTATGGACTGATTCTTCTAGAACCTCTGGGGCTAGGGACTGGGCATCAGTATTTTTCAACAGTTTCCCTAAAGAGTCTACTGTTCAGTGGGGTGGAGGATCACCAGGCTGCTTACTGCTGCTCTTCTGAACCCAAAGAAGTAGAGGCAGCCCTGAGAAACAAGCCTATAGGAAGTTCCCTCAAATATGCTTTGTGGGAGGCCCAATTTGGAGAAGGTACATCCATGGGTGTTACTGGTAGGCCTTTAGATTTCTCCAAACCTGCCTCCTTTCCTGGGACCCGGCTGGTGCCAATCTTAGACACTGCCTTGAGAACTCCATCTAGACATTTCTTTGTAACCTTTTGCCTCATTGAACTACCCACCTTCCAACAGTTCTATCTACCACCAAACCCAAATGATAAGAATTAGACCTTGACCTCCAGCAAGGCAGGACTCCAGCCCCCTCCGGACTCCAGGAGATGTGGTGGTTAAATAGAGCAAACAAAGGATTAGAGCCAGAAGAAATGACATATAAGGAAAGAGTAGAAGGATGAGAAGCCTGGCTAAGTGGCAGCTAAGGCCCTGGCCCAGCCACAACTCCCACTCAGACCTTAAAAGTACCACATGTTCATGCCCAAACATGGTCACAATGAACTGTGTATGACTGTCAAATTATTAATGCCACTTTATCAAAATAGAACATACTATCAGCTTAAGCCTCAAGTGAGTTACTTCTTAAAATGGTATATCCAGGGATCCCTGGGTGGCGCAGTGGTTTGGCACCTGCCTTTGGCCCAGGGCGCGATCCTGGAGACCCGAGATCGAATCCCACATCGCGCTCCCGGTGCATGGAGCCTGCTTCTCCCTCTGCCTGTGTCTCTGCCTCTCTCTCTCTCTCTCTGTGACTATCATGAATAAATAAATAAAAAAATCTTTTAAAAAAATGGTATATCCAGGGTCCTTTTTGTACCAGACTGTACAAGATGTAACTCAGATATGAATCTGCGATAGAAAAAAATACTCTGCATCTTATGTAGAAAAAGTACTCCCCACACTTAAAATTTGAATGTAAAGCTGAGAGGAAGAATAACCCAACTTCCGTTTTTCAAATATGAAGAAGCTGGGGTCTAGGAAGGTGAAATGACTTGTTCAAGGTCATAAAACTACCTCGTGGCAAAGCTAGAAGTGGTATCAAGGTCCACAAGCAACATGCACAGCTTATCAATCAAGACATTCATGTTTGCCAGTTCTTGACACAGCTGTGGAATCCTGCACGGTGGAGATTTCTGTAAAGCCAGCTAGTCTACAGATCAGAGTCGGTACCTGAAACCTGTTTTCATCTCTGCTCTAGGGTATACATTGATGAGAAAGGGTGACCCTAAAATATACATTCTACTATACCCCATATCTGCACACGTAGAGTCCATGAGAGCATTCCTGTCATTGCTTAGACTATGTGGGTGGCTCAGAGTACTCTCTTGGGGGAGGAGTCTGGACACTAAATATCTGGAAGACAATGGCAAATTTCACTCATCCAAAATTTTAAATGTAGACAAATAACTGTATAATTGACTTAATAGCAACAACAAAAATGATCCACAATTGAATACTCTATCCACCAACTGCTGTAATTAAAGGATAAAAACCATTCTCATCCCAGCTCATCATTAACAATCAAGATAAAAAAGTAGAAGGCATTTTAATTCCCTCCTCCTATTTCTGGACACTCAGTCCCAATCCCTAACCTGTTTATTGTCCTTCTAGAGGTTTAACTCTCCACCAAATGCTTCTGTCTCTCTCTTTCTCTCTCTCTCACACACACTCTCTCAAGCTTGGACACCACATTGTTCCTTAGGCTTTGTAGTGGTTTTTTTCCTTTTGTTCTCCTATAGATTCTCTTTGGCCCAAGTGAAATAGAAAATCGAGAAGCCGTAGATAGGATCTCGGTCCCAGGAGAATATTCTCTGCTCCTTCCTGCTATTCCCAATCTTTGCTTGGCTAATCCGAGCAACACCACTGCCTTGATGAGTCCCTCACTGCTCTATCCCCTCTCGTTGGGTCAATCCCTCATTTTCTCAGAATCATCTTTTCCCCCCCTCAAATAGGTTTCTCTACCGCATATTTTAGTAATTATTTATCCATCTGTCTTACCGAGCCAAATATGTACTTCCTGAGGACAGATTCGATGCTTCTGTCATTTTGTACTTTCTGGCATCCAGTAAGTGGTGTGGTCCATGAGTCATTACACAGATGGATGAAAGAAGGAAATAAAAGCAAAAATGGGAAAAAAAAAACCAGCTTTACTATCTTTGTTTATGTGGATAATTCTTTCCCTAAGGGAACTAGATGTTTTGTCCAACTGGGTATATAAAAGCACAATTAGAAAAGAAACATTTCAAAACATGGTTTTTCCAGGGTTTCTTCTTGCTGCTTATGCTCTAAACAAGAGCCTAAAGAACCTAAAGTTAACAATGATTTTAGATAGCATTTGACTGTTGGAGGTAGAATTAATTCACTGAGACTTGGCCCTAATGAGAATAGTGGTAAAAGAAAGTGCAAAATGCCCCAAATATCTCCTCTGCTGCTTTATTGCAGAGCCCTAAAGCTGCTGGCATCAGGAGACATTCTTTAAATTTTAGAAAACATTGATAATACAACAATCATACATTAAATACCTAGGAGTCATTAGATCTGGGCATTTTCCCCAGGATGTTTCTCACTTACGGACATAGAACATGGACTGGTTGATTCAGCAGCATGGAGTTGTTTACTTCATTAAGCAAAAGGAAACCCTCATCTCTTGGCAAAGATCAGGGGTCTTGGGGAAACAGGCAGGTGAGTTTTACTGGCCAGTGTCTTTCAGTTGGAAGCATTTACTTTGACACTGTCTTTTTTAGGTGATGCCTTCTATTGTCAGAGAAGATTTGCACAAGATTTTCACTTTCTTTAAGTGAATGGTACATTTTCGTAACAGAACAAGTCAGCCTTGTCATGTGCTGCTTAGCGAGTAAATATCCTGAACCATGGTGGTTGGTATTTCTGCATGTCTGTTAGGACTCTTGGGAAGGTGATACCATCTACACATTCCTCGAGGGGCATCTCTCATAGGATATCAAATAAGCATTTGCAACTCATTAAATAACTACTTGGATTTTTAAAAAGCTTAGTACAGAGAGTACATTTTTCTCATTCTCCCTAGATAGTATATGGCTAGGCTATATAACTTCTACTTTTCCCACTATGGAATCTTTGACTTCTTCTCAAACTCCAGAAGAGCCTTATGAAAAATCCCTTACCTTCTGATTCTATTACCAGAACATTTATCCTTAAGCAAGTTACATATTTCTACCCTGCCAAGTTTCTCACTCTAAAATGATTGTGGATTCTGGCTCTACTTTCTAAACAATCTCTAAGTAATATATGTACATAAAAATACATATCCATAATCAAACTCACATCGGAAGGGGCTTTATTCTATTAATAAGTTATAAATACAGACTCAATTCTCTTTGATCTAAAATCCAAGTAGGGATCCCTGGGTGGCGCAGCGGTTTGGCGCCTGCCTTTGGCCCAGGGCGCGATCCGGGTCTCCAGGATCGAGTCCCACGTCGGGCCCCCGGGGAATGGAGCCTGCTTCTCCCTCTGCCTAGGTCTCTGCCTCTCTTTCTCTCTCTCTCTCTGTGTGACTATCATAAATTTAAAAAAATAAAATAAAATCCAAGTAGTTTGTTTGTTTGTTTATTTATTTATTTATTTATTTATTTATTTATTTAAATCCAAGTAGTTTAAATGACAGATTTGGCACTTTAAGCCCATGTAATAACAAGAAATTATTTACCTTCTCTGAAATTCATTGCTCTATCTATAAAATGGAAAGAAAACCAAAACGCCTTACACAGTCATTGTAAAGATAACATTAGATGACCCATAAAAACACACTTGGCATACGTTCTGGTACACTGAGTTTTTAAAATATTGGTTTTCTTTTTAAGTCCTGTTTATTATTTTTAAAAAATTTATATTTGTAGCTGTTGGGACATAATGTGAAAAAGGTATCATAAAACATAAAACTTACCAACATTGAATCAGGAAGATATAGGAAATATGAACAGGACAATTACTAATACAGAGATTGAATCAGACATTAAGAATTTACCACCAGGGGATCCCTGGGTGGCTCAGCAGTTTAGCGCCTGCCTTAGGCCCAGGGCATGATCCTGGAGTCCCAGGATCAGGTCCACATCGGGCTCCCTGCATGGGGCCTGCTTCTCCCTCTGCCTGTGTATCTGCCTCTCTCTCTCTCTCTCTCTCTCTCTGTCTCTCTCTCTGTCTCTCATGAATAAATAAAGAAAATCTTTAAAAAAAAAATCTACCACCAAAGAAAAGCTCTGGATGAAATGGTTTTACAGGTGAATTTTACAAAACATTTAAATAACAATTAATGTCAATAATTACCAGATTCTTACTCAAAAAATTAGAAGAGTAGGGAACACTCTCAAATTCATTTTAAGATGCTAGCACTTCCCTAATACCAAAGCCAAGTAAGGTGACTACCAGAAAAGACAACCACAGGACAATATCGCTGATGTAGATTTTTACATCTACATACTATATGTTGTCAAATTGAATTTAAATTAAAAAAATTTTTATATCTACAAACTATCAAATCAAATATAGCAGCACAATACAAGATCATTTACCATGACCTAGCGGGATTTATCCCTAGGATGCAAGGATGGTTCAATATACACAAATATATCTGCTACATCACATTCATAGAATAAAAGAAAATAATTATATAATCATCTTAATAGATGCAGAAAAAGTGTTTGACAAAATTCCACTTCTGTTCATGATAAGAACTCTTAACAAATTAGGTACAGAACAGATGTACCTCAATATAGTAAAGGCCATATACAGTAAGCCCACAGCTAGCATCATTCTCAATGGTGAAAGTTTGAAAGCTTTTCCTCTAAGATCAAAACAAGACAAGGGCACCTACTTTCACACTCCTATGCTACATAGTTCTAGAAGTTCTAGCTAGAACAACCAGGCAAGAAATAAAAGGCATCAGAACTTAAAAAAAGAAATAAAATGGTCTCTATTAGCAGATGACATGAATATCTATCCAACCATCTATCTATATATCTACATAGACCTGAGGGCTATCAAAAAAGTGTTAGACCTAATCAAATTCAGCAAAGTTGCAGAATATAAAATTAACATGCAAAACTCGGTATCAATTCTTCACACTAACAATGAATTATTTGAAAAATAAAGAAAATTATATCACTTATGATAGCATCAAAAACAATAAAATACTTAGGAATAAATTTAACCAAGGGGGTGAAAGATATCTACACTGAAAACTGTAAGATAACAATCAAAGAAATCTAAGAAGACATAAGAAGATGGAAAGGTATTCCATATTAATGTATAGGAAGAATTAATAGTTTAAATGTCCACATTACCCAAAGCTATCTATAGCTTCAACGCAATTCCTATCAAAATTCCAGTTTCATTTATTACAGAAGTAAAAAAAGGTCCTAAGATTTATATGGAATTACCAAAGACCCCAAATAGCTAAAGCAATCCTGAGAAGGAACAACAAAGCAGGAGGTATCAACTTACAGACTTCAAGCTGTATTATCCAACTATAGTCATCAAAACAATATGGCACTGGCATAAAAATAGATACACAGACCAACAGAACAGAATCAAGAGCCCAGAAATAAACCCATGCATAGACATTCAACTAATATTTAACAAGGGAACCAAGGATACTCAGTAGGGAAAAGATGAACTCTTCAGCAAACGATGCTGGGAAAACGGGATATTCATATGCAAAAGATTGGGACTAGTCCACTCTCTCACAGGACTCACGAAAATTAACTTGAAATGGATTAAAGGTTTAAATGCAAGACAGGACTGGAAACCACAAAACTCCTAGAAGGAAGCAAAGGAAGAAAGTTCCTTGATATGGTCTTGGCAATGACTTTTTGGATAGGACACATAAAGCACACCAACAAAATAAAAAATAAACAAATAGGACCAGATCAAACTAAAAAGCTTCTGCACAGCAAAAGGAGTGATCAACAAAGTGGAAAGCAACCTATGGAATGGGAAAAAATATTTGCTAACCATATATCCAAAAAGGGGTTAACATACAAAAAATACAAAGAACATGGGACATCTGGGTGGCTCAGTGGTTGAGTGTCTGCCTTCAGCCTCGGGTGTGATCCTGGGGTCCCAGGATCTGGTCCCAGATTGGGCTCCCTGTGTGGAGCCTGCTTCTCCGCCTCTCTCTCTCTGTGTCTCTCATGAATAAAAAAAAATCTAAAAAAAAAAATAAAGAACTCCTAGAACTCAGTAACAGAAAAACTCCAATAATCCAATCTAGAAAATGGGCAAAGGACCTGAATAGACATTTTTCCAAAGAAGATATATGAATGGCCAACAGATACATGAAAAGGTACTCTACATCACTAATTATTAGATCAAAATCACAATGAGGTATTATTCAACACTTGTTAGAATGACCATCATCAAAAAGACAAGAGATAGGGGCACTTCACTGACTCAGTCGGTTAAGCATCTGCCTTTGGCTTAGGTCATGATCCCAGGGTCCTGGGATCGAGCCCCTCACTGGGCTCCCTGCTCAGCGGGGATCCTGCTTCTCCCTCTCACTCTGCCTTTCCCCAACCGTGCTCTCTTTGTCAAAAATAAATAAATAAACAAACAAACAAACAAACCTTAAAAGATGAGAGAACAATTGCTGGTGAGGATGTGGAGACAAGGGAACTGTTGTGCACTGTTGGTGGGAATGTAAACTTATATAGCTACTTGGAGAACAGTATGGAGGCTCTTCAAAATAATTAATACTATTATATGGTCTGACAATTCCACTTCTGGGAATATAACCAAACGAAATGAAAACACTGTGTCAAAGAGATTTCTGTACCTCTATGCTCTTAGTAGCATGATCTACAAAAACCACATCAGGGAAACAACCTAAGTGTCCAACAACGATGAATGGATAAAGAAGTTGTGGTAAATGTATACAATGGATTATTATTTAGCCACAAAAAGAAGAATTCCTGCCACTTGTGACAACAAGAATGGACCTTGAGGGCATTATGGTAAGTGAAGTAAATCAGAGAAAGACAAATATTGTCTCATCACACTTATATGTGGAATCTTAAGAAAAAAAGAAATCAAATTCATAGGAAAGCGGATCAAACTTGTTCCTGGAGGCAGAGGGTGGAGCAAGGGAGTCGGAGGAAGGTAGTAAAAAGGCACCAACTTCCAGTTATAACATAAGTAAGTCCTAAGGAGATAGTATACAACATGATGACTTAGAGCTGGCATTGCTGTATAGTATATTTGAAAATTGTTAAAAGAGTGGATACTAAGAATTTTTTATCACAAAGAAAGAAAACATTTTTCTCTTTGTATCTATATGGGACAATAGATGTTAACAAAACTTATTGTATTAACCATTTCACAATACAGATGAGTCATTATATTTTCCTCCTTAGACTTATGCAGTGTTATATCTCAATTAAACCAGGGAAAAAAGTATCTTAGAAGTTGGGTGGTCAAGGGTATTTCCTAGGCCACCTACTCCAACCACCTCATTTTACAAATGAGGACAATGAGTGTTAGCATGAACCCAAGGTTACAAACTCATTAGTAGCCAAACTCAAACTCAGTTTACTGGATCCCAAGTTCAGAGCTCTTGTGATTATATTGCCATAAAAGCTATATTGATAAATTCTCATGCCTCACTTATCAGAAATGTGTCATTTCTGGGCTCCGTATCATAAAACAGGATGTGCAACAGTACTTCACATGCTGGATTTGGGACCTAAAGTTACGGAGAAAGGAGTTGCTAAATGTCAAAGTCAATTCTAAGGGGAGAGAGCTGCAGGGGTGGATAGTACAAGGAGGGGGCCTGCAAAACTTTACCTATAACTGATGGCTGGGATTGTTGGGAGGAGACGACATGGGGTCAACATTACAAGGGGAGTTTTGAGAATGGTCAGTTTCCCAAAAGATTATCTTGCCTGTAGGGGAGGAATAAAATCCCAAAATATATTAGGTTGTGTCCTTTGTTCATTTGTTGTCTCCTTTTTGCTGAGGTGTTGTGAGACAGAGATTTTTGACGTTTATGAATAAACATACATAAATACCATCTAAATTCCATAGCCTGTAAATCCCAGGAAATGATTATTAAACTTCCTTCTCCCTCCCTACACACAAATTCTAAATACAGGTCAGATTTTGTTTTAAAACACTGAGAAACTGCCCCAAATTCTGCCTTTTACAGCTCTTCCCCCCCAACCTCCTCCTCTTTTTTTTACAGACTTTTAAAAAATATATATTTTATTTATTTATTCATGAGAGACAGAGAGAGAGGCAGAGACACAGGCAGAGGGAGAAGCAGGCTTCCTGCAGGGAGCCCGATGCAGAACTCGATCCTGGATCCTGGGATCACACCCTGGGCTGAAGGTGGAAGCTCAACCGCTGAGCCACCGAGGCATCCCTCTTTACAGACTTCTGTCTGAAATAAATGGATCATCTAGGCTTTATAATTTCAGCTATTTATTATGACTTAATGTCATATTAACTAAGAAGAAACCTCCCTAAAAGGACTACTTCACAGAGATATACGCAGACTTTAATAGCCCAAAGAGATGTTTTCCAGGGTTCCTTCTATGGAAGTTTATCCCTTGCTCTATGTACATAGTCATGGGCAGCCTGTTTTACGATGGCTGGTAACTGACCCTGACTACAGAAATAATTGTTGGTAACCACGAAACCTATTGCAAGACTAAGGCTCCACTTGCAAGCAAACACACACACACATGCTTTGAAGCTGGGAATACTGCACTTTGCAGTTTGTAAACCCTGAATCACTTACTTAAAGGGAGAAATGTGAATTTTACATGGTTGATGTTTTCATCTGTCACTTCAAAGTTTAACAGTCTTATTCAACTGCTTTCTAGAAAGGGGAGATTCAACTCAAACTCTCATCCTCTCAAAATTCTAATAAACCACTTTGGTGACCATAATTTATACAATAATTAAGCTTCTCTATAATGATTTATGTGTATTTCCGTAAGATCTCTTTTATATGAGTATGAGCAGAAAAATTAGAACAGCTTCAGAGGGATTAAGTACACAGAAATGAATACATTCCAGGCAACAATTTGGAAAGTTCTATTTGAATCTTTATGAAAACACGAAGTCCTAGAACTTATGTTAGCCTATAGAGTCCCTTCATATGAACCAATTCAGTGGGCTGCTGAAAAACTCAACAATGATTTTTTTATGTCATGATCAACCCTAGAAACCCTGAGCTACACCTTCCAAGTTTTCCCAAGTTCTCTCCTTTTATGAGAAAAAGAGCAAGTACTTAAAACAATTCCCTATCAAGTGGTCTCCCACAGGACAGTGGTTCTCAAACTTGGGTGAATCCCAGAAATACCCTGGCAGGCTGTTAAGGTTGCCACCCCAGGATTTCTGGTTTAGCAATTCTGGGGTAAATTCCAGGAATTTGCATGTCTAACTAGTACTCATCAGGTGATTTTGGTTCCCGGGAACCACACTTTAAGGATAACTAACATGTGTACATGTATAATTATATATGTGTATATGTGAGATTGTAAACAGGGAATGTGTGTGAGCACATGTGGCAAAGTGTGAATAATTGTTGAATCTGATAACGAGTGGTGGGGAATTATTTACTCTCAACACAACTTTTCTCTAAGTTTGAAATTACTTCAAACTAAGAATAAAAAAAAATTATACCATGAAACTAAAATTATTTTATATCTGGGGGAAAACAAGAAACCCAGAATGAATAAAGTCTCCTTGGGAACTTGTCTCGGGTTTGCGTCACACCCACCACTTAATAGCCAACTTCCTTCCTTCTTGACTCATAATTATCAACAAATTATCAACAATTATCAATACAAGACTCAGAGTCTGAACACATGTATGAATTTCTGAAGCAGATGCTTGCATAAGCGATTAGACCATGGGCTTTGGATCCTGATAGTCCTGGTGTGATTCCTGAATCTGCCATCTACCAGCTTTGTGAGGCTGGGAGTCACCAACCACAGAAGGTAGAGTGAATGACCTTCCATGCAGCTGTGCGAACCTGGGGCTCTGATTCAACCACTGTGAATCTTAATTTCCATACCTGAAGCATGGGGGAATAAAGATACCCAGAGGGATCATGGAGATTAAATGGCAGTGCTGGTAAAGAGCTTAGACCAGTTGCTGGGTCCATAGTAAGTGCTCAAGATGTGGCAGCAGCACTGAAGATGGTGAAGAAGATGATGATGACTGAAATTGGAAACCATAGATTCTCCTGAAGGAGAAATCATCTCCACGGTCTCTTCGAGTACCAATGCTATCACCTGGAGCCTGTTCCATTTAACAAAGACAACATAGGCCTTTCTCCATTATTTTTTCTCCTGGAAGATCTGATGAATTTAGTTATTTAACTTCTGTCAGAGAGAGGGTTTATGATTGACATATGATTATGTCCCATTCCATGAACAAAAAGTGCTTTCTTTGAAGTGGATCACACGGAGTACCATTTTTTGGAGATATCAAGACCTAGAACCTTGCTAGTATGCTTCTGCGGCTTTATTTGTCCCAGAAGCATACATATGCACTGGGAATTTTCAGGAAATAAACACGATTTATCTGCCTGAAGAGCAATGAGGATATTGTTGGAAAAATCTTTACTAGGCAGCAAATGCCACTGGCCAGATGAAAATAAAATCAGAGAAGACATTAGTAGACAAAAGAATGGATTTCAGGAAGGGGACTGAGAAAATATTTCAGAACTCTAAGTGGCAGATGTGCATTAACGTATTTCCAGCCTAAAAGATCAACGAGAGAGGATTAGGTTGGGGATTCCGAGAACTGTTCTACTCTTGGCCACACCTGAGTATCTCCTGAGCTCTTAGCAAATCACTTACTTACCTTTCTGGCTTTCTATGTCCTCAAGTCTAAAATGAGGTAGCTGGACTATATCAGGAGTTTCTTGGATTATTTGTTAAAACCAATTTTTATGAGAATCCTCAGGTAACAACCAAATAAATATAGGGGTGTTCTGGGAAAGTGGGGCAGGTGGGTCTTGGGATGATTACACTCACCTCTTCCCTCTGGCAGCTCCAGAGGGAAATCAGAGGGAATCCAGGGGTTCCTTGGAGCACAGATTGAAATGCATCAACCTGAATGAAGTACCTTCCAATGCATACACTTCAGCCTCTAGCTTTGCTCTATCTCCTCTGAGGAGTGACCATATTTGACAGTTACATAAAGTTTTATTTCTCAAAGTCCTTCATCGGCTCCTTTATCTTCTGACAGCTCTGTGTTATTAGCTAGCTTTGTTCATGGGAAATGTTACAGCAATTAGGCCAAGGCTTTTGAGGGAGAGGAGGTCAAGGCCAAGATTTAAAAGCAGCTAACCCTGACTCCAGTACACAGACTGAAATAATGTGCACATCTGTGCCAATTCTTAGTACTGTAATTTGTGTTGATTTTCTTTCATAGTTTTTCCTGCCCTTCCAAATAACTAGGTTTCTAGAGCTAGTAGCCATATATGGTGAATCAACCATGAAAAATTTTGTACGATTTATTAGCTTCAGAGAAGTTGCTGGAAAGCCTAGAGGGGCAGCAGATGGTTTAAAAATATACATTTTCCTGGTGAATTTGGGGCTCTTTCCTATGAGAAATTACAAATTATTTTCCTTGCTATACATTTAGTCAAACAGATGGCACAAGACGGAGAACAAGGATTCTAGAGAGTTTCCATGGCAATGGCTGAAGAGTCTTGGCCAATTTGTAATGACGCGTAGCACAGTATGGGGGGTGGAGGTGAAATTGCAAGGACTTGCTCTGCGACACCCACTGATTTTAAGCTATTTAAATGGCATTTATTGAGCCCGCATTGTATAAAAAGCAACTTCTTCATTATTGGGGGCAAAGGAGAGGGATGTTAGTGACAACAAATAATTGGCTTTTCCTTCTAGAAGTTTACAGTATTGAGGGAATATGTATGGATTCCCCTTGCACTAATGAAACCAGAGAATGTGTTATTAATATAGGGTTTCCTTAAAACATGTCCTGAAGCAGTGGCAAGAATACAACCCTTGTACACTGGGTT
Organism: Canis lupus dingo; assembly: GCF_003254725.2. NCBI lineage: Eukaryota > Metazoa > Chordata > Mammalia > Carnivora > Canidae > Canis > Canis lupus. The sequence goes on from NC_064243.1 coordinate 88,916,196, forward strand.
CATCATCAGCTCTTTTATTTGTATACCGTGTAAGAGGCATCGTAGCCCTGTGGCTAAGTGTACACAAAGCCTGGGTTCTGAGCCACAAAGCCCGGGTTCAAGTTCAAGCATCACTATTTCTTAGTGGGTTGAATTTGAATCAGTTAAGTGTGCTGCTACTCAGCTTCTTCATCTACAAAAATGGGAATAACAATGGTATTTAGCTCACAGAGGGGGTAAGAGGATGCTATGAGTTAATGCATAAAAAAAGACAAGAGACATACCTTGAGACAAGGTAGGTGTTAAATATTAGCAAGAGGTATGAGTCCTTGATGCAACATTGTACACTAATTTTCTTTTTTTTTTTTTTTTTTTTAAGATTTTGAGAGAGAGAGAGAGAGAGAGAATCCTCAAGCAGATCCCCCATTGATTGTGGAGCCCAGGACCCTGAGATCATGACCTGAGCTAAAACCAAGAGTTAGATGCTTAAGCCACCCAGGTGCCCCTATACACTAATTCTCAAAAGGCAAAACTCATCTGACCTGAAGTAGGACAAGAGTAGACTGGTTAAGACCCAGTTATCTGGTTCTATAACCTCTAGCAAGCAGTTTCATCTCTGAGGCTCCACATTCTCATCTGCAAAACAGAGAGTGGTATATCCACCCCTTACCCAAAATTCGGTTTGGATATTGAGACTGATGATGCCACACAGATGCCCTGAGGCTCTAAAAAGGTTTATTAGTCACAGAACTTCTGGGGCTTTCTGGAGAGTGTAAGGGCGGGGGGTGGGGGGGTGGGTAGCCAAGCAAGTATAAGAACATTTTAGGGGAACAGAGAAAGGACAGTGGTTTGAGTTTGGTGGGGGGGATTTCCCCTTGCAACTGGAGTTTACCTGATTTAAACTTCCAACCAGAGCCAAAGGAGGGAACACCCAAGGTTTTTGTTTGTTTTGTTTTTTATAAGCTTGTCAAGATAGGAGGCAGAAGGGTGGACCTTCAAAGCTGTCAGCAGCTAAGCATCATAAATGGGCTCAGATTCTTTATTATGCATCTCAGAGGGTTATTGCGAAGACTGAGATTAAACACATACAGATTTAATTCAGTGGCCAATGAACAGTAAATAATGTCACCTTTTGAAATAAACATTGTTTCACAAAAAAAAAAAAAATCACTTGATTAAAAAAAAAACCTCATCCCAAAATACAAGCAACATCTGCTTTTTCCTTGTTCTATTTGTTTATTCTAAATGCAATTTTTAAAAAACTTCAGTGTAATCTCTACATGTGAAGAAACAGTTACCAGCAGTTTTGCAGCAATGGAAAGGCTGGGATCTAAATATTCTTGAAATCCGTTGTCACTCGGAATACTTTTTCCCATAGAGATAATGTTATAAATAGAGTTAAGTTCCCAGAGGAATGCTCCAATTCTTCAACTGTAGTACAGCTGAGACAGTCCTTGATAGACCAGGGAATTCTGAGCCCTAGAAGAGCCCCTGGACCTGTTGGACCCCAGGTGAGACTGGCCTAAGAGTTTGGGAATCTTTGTTGAGAAACAGCTGGCTAAATAGCTGAAGGGTCTCCGGTCACGTGGAAAACGCTGGGACCAAGTCATGAGCCTACGTGGAAACCAACCCTAAGCCGGTATGCACCTGTGTGGGAGCGGGAAGGCCCCCTCTGTATGCTCTCTCCCTGGTCTATGCCTCTATGTGGAATGCCAGGGCTCAGCTCTCCTGGGCTACGGGTGAAGGGGGGCAGCGGGGAGATGCTCAGGGACACAAGGTGGTGGCCCTCAGCGCAGAAGAACAGTGTGAGGCTGCTGAGGGAGCAAAGGAAGCAAAGCCGGGCTGATGTGCAGGACAGAGCACAGTTAGTCCCTACACAGCACCTCCTGTGCATTAGAGACCACGCTCAGCACTTTATTAGCACACTCAAACCTCCCACCACCCTCTGATGCACTGTTACTAGGCCCCCCTCCCTTTACAGGTGGGGAAAATGAGGCATGCACAGGTAACTGGCTCAACACTAGACAGCTAGGAAGCAGCAGAGCCAGAAACTGAACCCGAGCAGCTTAGCTACGAAGCCCGGGCCCCTAACCACGACCAACCACTAGAGAACTTTGTTCTCACCCACACGCAAGCCCCAGCACAGCCCCAGCAATACGTGGAAAGGGGAACACAGCGAGAGGCCGGATCTCCTGCTAGGAAGCAGAATGGGGGGCCAATTCTGAGTCCAAGTGCCTTTAAGTTCTTGTGTGATGAGAACATCCTGACTTCATGCACTTATTCCTTCAGTACAGGTGCATCAGAGGTTACGGTGGATGCCTGAGATAAAGAAACGGGATTTGGTCCTGCCCTCAAGATGTCCTCAGTCTTGTAAGGGAAACGAAGAAGCAACCAAAAGAGCCATTAGGCAGGGTCTGCGCAGCCAGAAACCCAGGGCACATCTTTGACTCCCCGTGGACTCAAAAACATCTCTCAGTGGGCTCTGTGCCTCCCAGCCACTCTCTTCCTCTCTGCCTGGTGGACACAGAACGTCCACCATCTGGGACTCACTCAAAGCCCCCCTTCTTCTCAGAGCCATCCTGGACTCCCCTGACTCCGTGAAAGTCCGTGACAGGCTCATGAATTTCCTTCCCTCTTGTCACAACTCTGAATACTTGAGATTTACGTGTCCGGGATCGGTCTTCCCACTGGACAATTAACTGCCCTGTCTCTTGTTTGCTGCTGTGTCCCCAGCACCCGGGACAGTACAGATGCCGTATAATCATCTGCCAACTTAATGGAGAACTGAAATTAGTTTAGCATAGCAAACTCTAGATGTAGAAGGTATGAGAAACAGTAAGAACCCCTGGAGAAAGCTGAAACTTTCTCAAAAACTTGACATTTATGAGTACTGTTGTGATACAGGCACAGTTGGCTGGAATATCTATCTATATGTATATTTTTAATCTCTTTATGGAAATTTTTACAGAAGAATATGTATGTATGTTTAGCTGTAAGGTGTTCTTTGGTAATCACCATCTGGCTGGAATTTTCAACTAAACTCATGTCAATTGGGTAGTCTTGTTTTTTTTATTAAGTCATTTTTGAGAATTTATAGTATTTTCACTGTTAATATTCTCCTGACAACACACCATGAAACATCTGATGTTTCTTCTAAGATCATTTTTTTAAACTTATTTTTCATATAAACAGCACCAAAAACTATTATTCCATTAAGTACAATAGGTAGCCAGCTCTAAGTGGGGAGGTGACTTGCCTACACATTAGTAGCCATGCTGAAATGCAACATCCCAGGCCACGAGTTCTGCCTTTGCTCACTCCCAAGGCCTGTACCCTGAAAAGTCGAGGTCTTAAGAATGACCCTGGGAAAAATGAGAGCTGGTCTAAGAACAGAAGCTCACCAACTACTTCCTTGGTGAAGTCTAAGTGAGCTGATGGTGACACAGCCTGGCAGGTGGTAATCAATCATTAATTGATATCCTTTTTCTTTTACTGTATTGTTATCATCATTCTTTTTAGCAGCTTTTATGTCCAGCATGGAACCCAATGCAGGGCTTGAACTCGTGACCCTAAGGATCAAGACTGGAGCAGAGATCAAGAGCTGGACACTCAACCAAATGAGCCACCCAGACACCCCCAACTGATATTAGATCATTAAGTAGCTATTACTAATATTCCCTCTGGAGCCAGTTGCTATCTGCTCCATGTGGATAGGGATTTCTGTCTACTGTAAAATCACAAGTGTCCCCAAATAGTACCTGGCACATAATTGGAACTTAATACTTATTGAATATTAGTTTTTTTTTTAAGATTTATTTATTTATGATAGAGAGAGAGAAGCAGACTCCATGCCAGGAGCCCAATGTGGGACTCGATCCCGGGACTCCAGGATCACACCCTGGGCCAAAGGCAACACTAAACCGCCGAGCCACCCGGGGATCCCCTTGAATATTAGTTAACATAACTTTAAACCACCCTAATTTGCTTATATATAATTTATGGACTCTTGGACTCTCCTTACTCATTTTCTTCCCTTTCCTTTCTTACATGATCCCATGTAAGTTCGGTTCTGCCCAACTCCTGACCCCTGACTGCCAAACTTTTTTCCACACTTACCTAGATTTCCTTGGATAAACCAAGATGCTGTACAGGGAGTGTCAGCCTCTGGCTCTTTCCCACCTCATTGTCTAAAGGGGAAACATCCTGCCCTACCTTTCACTTTTTTAATACACTCTACCACCAGCCCCACTGATACTTTCAAGTATTTATCACCTCTGAGGTAGGTAGTATTCCAGGCCTGAAGACACCATGGTGAGGAAGAAAGGCAGGCTCCCTTTCCTTTGTGGGATTAAGCTAAAATCACCATGGTATCTGTTCTCTTAATGGATTGAGACCCAGAGATGAGAAGAGACAGACTAAATTTTATCCCATGAATTTTAGATCTTTTTAGCAGAGCCATAAAGATCTAAAACCATGGCTAAGCTGAGTAGGCACCCAGCCCTGGGCTCTTTGGAACACCCTTGTGAAAGCAAGGGAACCCCCGCGACACATTTCACCCTACCCCCACCAGCAACACATAGACACTCTCTGCTTCCCTTCTAGCGTGTCCCCCCTTGCCCATGCCAGGGTCTAGCTCTGTCTAGGAGATAATCAAGGAGCACCATTTTCTGAGGTAATCCTCTTCTGTGTCAGATCCTACATCTTAAGTTGCTAAAATAACAATCACAATGTTCTTATTCTTTACTTTCTGTGAGTCAAGCCCTGGGTTCTAGAACACTGTGGTTGCCCTAGAGAATTCAGTCAGGGTGGCAAAGTTGTCCTCTTCTAGTCTAGAAGAGGATTGTATTTATTTTCTTCAGCATGCAAAGGGAAGAGGTAAGGAGGAACTACTGCTCATTCTGTGTGTACTTATGTCTACGGTCAGCATGTGGCAGATTTTCAGACAGATGTGAGGTGTAAAATGGAAACTGCCTTTCCTTTGAACTGGTGGTTCCATTGACATTAGAGTATGCATCAGAATCACTTAGAAGGCTTGTTAAAACATAAGCTGGACCTTGTGTGGGACTTTGCTGGGACCTCTCCCCTGAGGTCCTGATTCAGTTGTTCTGGGGTGGGGCCTGGCAACCTGTCTTCCTGGGGAATGTGACTATGCTGGTCAGGAGACCATGCTGTCCTAAGTAATTCTACTGTTTCCAATTATTCCCTAATAGAAACACCAAGCCAACTGACTCTGTATGCTGGTCTTTTTGGAAAGCTGATACCATAAGTACCATGGAGTATGCTCCTTTACTTTTTAGGCTGAGGATCTAACTGTTGCTCTGACTATCAAGTATTCACACCTGAGCACCCAGGTAAGCTTCATTTCATTCTCCCACGACCATCACCCCACAGGCTTTCACCTCTGAAATTACAGGCCACTTGTTGAAATTTCTGCTGAAATTCCATGATAACACTAAAATAGGTCCCAGGAGCTCTTTTTGTTTTTTTAAAAGATTTTATTTATTTATTCATGAGAGACACACACACACACAGAGGCAGAGACACAGGCAGAGGGAAAAGCAGGCTCCATGCAGGGAACCCGATGTAGAACTCGATCCCGGGACCCCAGGATCACGCCCTGGGCTGAAGGCAGGCGCTAAACCACTGAGCCACCCAGGGATCCCCCAGGAGCTCTTTTTAAAAGGTTCACCCCTACACATAAATTCCAGTTTGTATTTCCAGATGTTTGCGTGTTCTAGAAGACACCAAAGTTTTACCACACGTCATCATGCCCCATGTGAATAAAATACGTGCCCTACAAGTCCCTGGACTTTTCTTAATAAGCTTTCTGCTTGGTAAATGATTACTGAAGCAGGCTCCAACATTTGACTGCTATTCTCAATGTCCTGTGGGTGTGTGGAGGAGGAGGCAGCAGGGGATGCATGTTAAAAATAAAGTACTTCAAAGGCTCTAAGCTCCTTATAGTAATAAACACAATTTGAATATTAAAGAAGAAAAATTGCATGGTAATAAGCAAAACTACAGTAAAATTTCCCCCCAAACTCTGCGATTTTACAGAGCAGTGGGAAACGAGGCACAGCTTTTTCCCCCAGTAAGTGTGCATTTGAAAGTTAGATGTGCCTGGTTGTCATGACTTGCCCAGCATGCCTCTCCTCAGGAGACCCACAGGAAGCAAATGACAATCTGCTCTACATGTCATGCATCTGCATCACAAGGATGCTGTCTAAATGTTCAGAAAGGTTATCTAAGGTCATACCCTCAGGATATTTGCTACAACCAAGTACCACCTCAGTGATGAGGTACTCAAGTTTTGTTTTTGTTTTTGTTTTTTTTTTTTTAAACCTGATGCAGGGTTTTGTTATTGTTGCTTTTGGTTTTAAGTAGGCTCCATGCCCAGTGTGGAGCTTGGGTGCAAGACTGAAATCAAGACCAGAGCTGAGGTCAAGAGTCAGACGCTTAAAAATGGGGCCCCTTATGCAGCTTTTAAAGTTTATTTTATAAGGAAACCATGTCTCTAACTGTAAATGGAAAATCTGTACATAGGAGGTAACTATGAAAACGTATACAGCAAAGGCAAAATGATGTCACTAATTTCCTGCATGATTCTCTTGCCTGCCAAAGTCAAAGATTTGCTCTCTCTCTGTGAAGAGGAAGTGGGAAGGGAAGAGAAGCAGGTATTATAGAGGTGTTAAAAAGTTACGTCAAAACCAGCATACAAAGACAAAACAAAGAACAAAAATAAAATATGCAATAGTGCCAGAGTGAGACTTCCTCAACATAATCCTGATGAATGAAAAGATTTTCAATATCATTTTCTTATGATGTGTTTTTTTTTAAGATTTTATTTAAAAAAATAAAGATTTCATTTATTTATGAGAGAGAGAGAGGCAGAGACACAGGCAGAGGGAGAAGCAGGCTCCATGCAGGGAGCCTGACGTGGGTCTCGATCCCGGGTCTCCAGGATCACACCCTGGGCTGAAGGCGGCGCTAAACCGCTGCGCCACCCAGGCTGCCCTTATGCTGTGCTTTGGATTCCAAATCCCACTTTGTCCCTTTCTTGCCCTGGGTCATCCGAGGGCCGTGAGGCTCGGTTTTGTATCTCAAAATGAGAACCAACCTCCAAGATTTAGTTAGAATGTACAGGAAGCCTGGCGCACAGTGGGTACTCAAGTCATTATGGTCAATGGTCACTTCTTGGGAGCAGAAAAAAGTCACACCTTGATATACCTTAGTTCTGTGCCTGATGTAAAGCACACATAGAGGCTCTCCCGTGTTCTTGCTTCAGCCGAGGACAGGCTGGGCGTCGGGTGACAAATCCTACGCAGCAGTGACAAGGTAAAGACACTTGGAGGGCTGATAGGAGGAAACTGCTCATCCATTAGGGGTCCTAAGTAGGTGGTAAGAAGAGAAGGAAACCTCAGATTTGAATATCTGAAGACTGTAGGAAAATAAGAGATCATAGAATCCATTGCCCCTTCGGTAGTGCCAGGTCAGAACTCTGAGCCTCGGGTGGCAGGACCCTGGCCATGGCCCACAAGCAGGGACGGGCAGCCCAACCCAGGCCCCTGCAGCCACACTGTGCTCTTCCCACCCCGTGCCCTCAGCCTCCTCCTCTACCAGCCAACCCAGGCCCTCAAGGTTGCAAGGCATGGACAACCTAGGACCCTTAGCTCCCTTCTCTGGGCTCCAGGATCTAATTTCCAAAATAAGTATTGGCTTCAGTGTTCTCTACTAATTTGTTAGGACAGTTGTGGCCTTTCTTAAAGGCCACAAAAATTTGACTTGTTTTGCCAAACCCCGATTACATCAATTCTCCCTCCCCCCATGCGCACCTCCCCCCAAATCCATATCAAGGGAAAATAGCCCCACTTAGTGCTTTGGTCTATCTCAGGGAATCAAAATTCCCTTGAGACAGCACTTGCTGGGCTGCCTGTGATGGAAAACAGCCTGACCTTCGCAGCCCCCTCCGCGTAGGAGAAAGAGGGGAACAAAACAGGAGCATGAGTGACAGGTTAGAATCCCAGGGCAGAGTGGTGCACGTAAATTCCAGAAAAATCAGGACTGGAAAACCCTCACACGTCTCTCATCAAGAGGGGCCTGGTGAGGGTGCCTGTGGACTGGGCGGGGAGACAGAGGAGAAATTTCGTTCCAGGCCAACAACACGAGGTGGTACTGGAGCCAATTAAAGTTTTCAGCATTAAATCTCATGCTCATTTCAGGATCAGTCTCAAAAAAGAAGCTAAATGAAGGAGACACTGGCCAGGTGGGGATCGGGGTCATGGAAGGCACCTGTCCTTTTTTTAAAAAGGTGGTGGAGGTGCGTCTCCTTGGTTGGTACTGTTCCCACCTGTGGATGCCATTGCCAGATGTGCCCCTTATTAAGACCTTATCTCCGCTTCTGGTGTTGCTCGGTGGTGTTGGGCGGGTCTCCTCTGTACCACCTTCCTGTTGGGTTCTGCCAGGAGGGGGCACCAGAGGGCACAGGGTGGCAGGAGGTGGGGCTCACGGCCTCCACTGGCTCCTTGGAACCACCAGCCTCACCCCAACAGACCCCTTCACCCCAGCGGCAACAGCTGACATCAAATCTCAGCTCCCCTGTCCCCTGCAGACCCAGCCTGGCTGCCCCTGCAAAAGTGCCAACAGCTCCCAGGGCCGCCTTCTCAGGGGCTCCTGCTCCACAGACCCCATCTTTGAGCCTCTGGGTTTTGATAACCAGCTCCCCCTACTAGTCCCTCATGGGGGACCATCCAGCTCGGCCTGCAGGGTTGTCCAGATCCAGGGCTCCCTGCAGGCTTGGCTGAGGCCTCTGGGTAGAGAAGAGACAAGCCCTCGTGGGTCAGCTTCTCCCCCCGCCACTGCCGCCACCTGCGCTTCCCTCCAGGATACTCCTGAGACCTGCTCTGTGCAGCTTTCCATCTGAGTCTGTTCTTAGGGACCCCAACGTAAATAAGCCAAGGCCACTCTAGTTTGATATATAGAGCCCGGTGCTCCTACAGGCAGCATGTGAAGAAATAGAAATGCTATCCCACCAAAAAATACAGGAACAAGGGAGGAGAGACAGGAGAGCCGAAGAGTAAGGACCAAATAAAGAGAGGGAGAGTAAGTGAGGAAACCATGTGAAATACTAAGTGGAGGAAAGTAAATAGCACCCAGATGCAAAGTGGTCCTTAAGAGCTAGAGGATTTCCCTGGGAAGCAGGGCAAGGATGACCCGGCAGCCGCCTCAGGCTTTTGTTTCCCCAAAACTTACATGCACAGAGCAAGGACAATACCGCTGGGCACTTGATTGGAATACAATTTGAACTTGCTTTACCAAGAGGTCCCCCCATGGCCTCATTCAGGACTGAGGCTTTATTTTGCATTTACCTCCGGCAGGAGGTGGAATAAGAGCACAAGGGCCTGTGCTCCCTCTTTTTGAGCTGGGGCTTCAGGTTCAGAGATGCTTACAGAGTCTCAGCTCATGGTGGGGGGTGGTGAGGGGATGCCGGACTTCACCCCGTTCTTACACCTTGACAAAGTCTCAGCTCATGGTGGGAATGGGGAGTGAAAGGATGCCAGACGACCTCACCCCTTCCTGACACCCTGACAGCCTAGTTAGGAAGGAACCTTCACGGGACCAAGTCCATACCAGCCCTGATTACTGCATTGGCTGGAGAAGAGACCATGGGCCCTCAGGAGGTCTGGCCTTTGTAGTTTCTACAGGATGTAGTAGGTGAACCTCCAGCACCTGTCCCAAGCATTTGGGAACACAAAACTGCTTTTTTAATTAAAGTATAACATGTCCCCTTTCCTGCTACCTCCTCCTGCAGCTGGGCCACGTTTGTCGGGTCAGTAGGCCGGTCAGCACAAGGCAGATCACGTCAAAGGGGAGATGTAGGGGGGACAGGGGTCAACCTAACTGTAATATTTAACTATATTACTTAAAAGCAACTGGAGAAAACTCATTTTAACTTTCAACTTCAAAGAAAGGCCAAGGCGGTCATTGTGGCATCCCCTGGAGACCCAGTGAGGTATTGCATGTTGGACGGCATGACTAAGTGAAGCCTCGCTTATCAGAAGTCAGGAGCCTGACTTGTGTGCAGGCTTGGCACTGATGGCAGGGGGATGGGGGGGCAGAAGGGACAGGAAAAATGACAAATGGCCATGTAAGCGAGAAAGAATCACACTACTCCAGAGGTCACTAAGTCACATCTTTGAATGAGCTCAGGCTAATAAAGATAGGTCAACTTGAGAGTGAACCATTGTAGGAATTGGATTAGCCTGGACCTTTTGGTCAGATAAGTAACAAAGACTCCCTATAAATATATATGCTTCTGTGAGATACGGGACCTTCAGTAGGGGGTGGACAGCCCCTATTCGGAACATTCAACAGGTCCAAACCTCCCAGAGCATTTCAATTGTTAACATCCCACTCTCAGGCAATCAGTTCTTTAAAAAAAATGGAACATCACAAGTGGTCCTCATGATTAATCAGAGAAGTGTCTTAAACACCTCTTTCATCTATTTGAACAACAAACTACTGTTGTATGCCAGCCCCTGGGTTTGGTGCTGTGGTTCCAGGGTAAGGAGACAAAGCAGATGCGGTCCTTGCTTGAATGAAGCTTATAGCCTCAGGGTGGAAAAGACCTTAGAACAAGTAAATAATTCTATTATGGTGTGCTTTATGCTGGAAGGACCTAACCTTACCCAGGAGCCAAGGAAGTCCTTGCTAAGGAGTTAATAGCCTTCTGAGACTTCAATAGGGGAGGTTTGATGAATTAAGAGATGAGGGGAGAAGAGAGTTCTGGAAGAACAAGGAACTCCAGGGTCCCAAATATGAGGCAATACTGTATGTATAAAAGGTTGAGGGCAGGGATCCCTGGGTGGCGCAGCGGTTTGGCGCCTGCCTTTGGCCCAGGGCGCGATCCTGAAGACCCAGGATCGAATCCCACATTGGGCTCCCGGTGCATGGAGCCTGCTTCTCCCTTTGCCTGTGTCTCTGCCTCTCTTTCTCTATCATAAATAAATAAAAATTTAAAAAAAAAAAAAAAAGGTTGAGGGCAGACCCAAATGGGAAGTATGAGGACCAGGCAGGAGAGATGGTTAGGGACCAGTTCTGGAGTTCCTTCCAGCCAGGCTATTGATTACTGGCTCCAACCTTCAATTTAATAGGAAAATGACATGGTTAATAGGTTCCTCTGGCTGCAGAGAATGGATTAGAAAGGGCTAAAACGAGGCACCTGGGTGGCTTAGTGGTTGAGCGTCTGCCTTTGGCTCAGGGCATAATCCCGGGATCAAGTCCCACATCAGGCTCCCCGCAGGGAGCCTGCCTATGTCTGTCTCTCTCATGAATAAGTATTTTTTTAAAAGGGCGGGGCTAAGAGAAGCTGTGGAGAGGCGGTTAGGTAGGGAGAGGACAGTGCTTTGGATCAGAACGGTAGCACTAACGGGGGAGTAGAAAAGGTACTTAAAAGATGCCTGTTTGTAAGAGACATAGGAGTGAAATAAGCTAAGTTCAAAGACAAAGTTGGGTGTGAAGGGCCAAGAATGATTCCCAAGGTTCAGTCGGCCTATGCAGGGGTGGGAGTGATAGTGCCCTTTCCCAACGCAAGAAACGAGGAGGAAGAGGCGGCTTGGAGTGGGTGGTGGGTGAGCATGGGGCAGGCTCAGAAAGCATGACGGCAAGTGTGGCTTTAATTGTGGAGTGCTGAGCTTTCAGAGTGCCCATGTTGAGTAGGCAGGGAAAGGTAGAGCTTTAAAACCGATAAAGATCTGCAGGTAGAGGTGGAGAAGTTTGAGAATCACAGAAAAAAATGAGAGTACAGAACCCTGTGGCTCTCAAACTTCACTGGTGAGGACCTACAATGAGAAATACATCTTATAGCACACATACCCCTGACCATTACTTCTGCCACGTGACGTTCAGACACTCTTGCCAGCGCAGCTCACAGCCTTCTGTGTGACTTAATGACCTGACAGTGCGTTCCCGCCCACAGTTTGAAAGCCATAGTTAAGAGAATGCCTGATGAGAAAAAAAGAGGATCCCAAACAGAGCCCGCTAAGATTCTAACAGTTCAAGGCTGAACTAGAGTAGGTGATGCCTACAAAAAAGATAGGATCCTATGGAGAGGTAGGTGGAAGGGGCCAGAGAGATCCCTTGCTACGCTTAGAAGATGAATACAGCAGCTCCAAGAACCCCATCCTCACCAGGTAATCTCCCAAGCCAGGAAGGGGCAAATTTCCACCTTGGATTGCTCTACCAGAGCAGGAAAACCCCATCTGAACATTTCTTCCCCTGACCCGCAGCCTTCTCTTTTATCTCATTGACCAGGGTGGGTCACATGACTCACCCCAAGCCAATCACTCACTGGCTTAGGGAGCACAATTACCATCATGGACTTAGGGCTGATTAACGCGCTCCTGTTCAAGCCATGAGGCTGGGGAGGGGTTACTCTCCCTGAACACAGATGGGGAAACACCTGACCTTTAAGGATCTACCAAGGTGAAGGCTAGGTGAAGCAGTTGCCCAGACTCCTTGCTACTTAAAGTGTGGTTCAGGGACCAGCAACATTAGCATCACCTGGGAGCCTGCAGAGCTACTGAGTTGCAAGCGCCACCCCAGACCCGATGAACCAGAATCTGCATGTTCTCGAGATTCTCAAGTGACTCGCATGGACTGGCCCTTTGAGAAGCACCGGCTGGGGCATCAGTAGGCCCTCAGCATCTACCATATTGCCTGCTGTTGTCCCGTTCTCTGTCCATTCCTTCTCTCACTCATTCTGCTGTCACGAGTCCCAGACCGCCACATATGCTTTGCAAGGTTTTGCTTCATTGACTCAACAGATCCTCTTTTTATTTTCTGCATAAGGAAGCAGAGCAGCATTTTAGCATAAACACAGAAAGCTTCCAGCTGTGACCCACTCAAGCCATTAACATTACTCCTCAGGTCACCCTGTTCTGTTCCCATGAGGTGTAAAATCCTAGCCCAGGGCTGACATGTCACTTGGCTGCTGGAGAGTTCTGTATTGTTTTACAGCCTTAGGCAGGTTGAGGGTTTTGTTGCTTTTTAAATTTGGTCTGTTTCCTAGTATAGCATCTTTTACCAAATCTACAGGATTGCGGGCTTGAGATGAAAACTCCTACACACAGGCAGTGAGTGTAACCCAGCAGATCTGAAGTGCTGGGGGACGTTCTCAGTGAGTACTGTCCAGAATTGGAGGCTCTGAGAAAAGACAATTTTGGTTAAAGAACTGGAGGACTGAACCTAAAAGGAAATGTTAGAAGAATTAATGTACCATAGGCTGGAGAAAGGTAGACAGAGAAGGCATTAAAGACGTAGAAGTGAATGACACTTTACTAAGGTTTCAAGTGAGCAGCTCTCTTCAGGAACTTTTATTTCTTGGTTAAAAAAATTAGGTGTCAGGATGCCTGGGTGGCTCAATTAGTTGAGCGTCTGACTCTTGATCTCAGGGTCATGAGTTCCAGAGCCCCTCACCTAGTAGAGCCTACTTAAAAAAAATCGATATGGATCCTCAAAATTTGATTATCAAAGGATTAATGTATAACACCTTTATCAAATTTCTTTCTATTCATTCATTCCTCCATTTTTATCGATTGCCTTTTTTGTGTCAGGTACTCTGCTCTGACAGTGTTATTTTACTCTATATATATTATATATATAATATATATTTATGCTAAGTGGCATGAATTTATATATTTTATAAATATAAAGATGTATTTTATATATACATATATTTTTATACATGTGTCAAGATGGTGATTCATTTGTGACAATATTGATTTATCTGAGAGTCTCCAAGACAGTTCTGATAATATGTAGCAACCTCAATATAAAGGCAGATTTCCTTGTGTGGTGCAGACACTTCAACCATCTGCCTCCAAGTGGCTTTCCTGTCTCTGATTCCATTGCTCATCTTACCCACCTGCCTCTCCTTTCCCACCACTATACCCATGTCTGCTTGAATGTGTTAACCCCTTTCACACAGTTCCCTTAATAGGAATAGCTTTCTCCCTAAAATATTTTTCGATGCTGTGAAATTCTTTGAGCTTTTAAAGCTCATCTGTATTCTCTGCAGAGGCTTCTTGCCATTTAAAATTAACAGTGAATCAAATCAATTAAAAATTAACTCTTTCCTCTGTATTCCTCTCACATGATGCTTATATTAGTCTGGCACTTATTCTTCTTTGAATCAAGGTTGCTTTTTTTTCCTGTCTCAACAGTAAGCTTTCTAAGAACAAAGGCCATGTCTTTTCTTTGTATTCCTCCCAGCACCTAGCTGGATACGTGTTTATAAAGTTAGTGCTGCTCACCAAATATTTCTATTACAGTCTTCTAGGCATAGTAGGTTTGCACTTCTTGGACTCCTGTGGTTGGTTAGGGACATGTGGTCCATAATCATCAATCAGTTGTATGTAAAGTGGTGCATGACACCTTGGGCCAAAATTCTAATCAGCAACGTAAGATCCTTCAGCGTCGTCTTTTCTCTTAGCTCCTGTGACTATAAATGTTCTGGAGAGTAGCTCCTCTCTCAGCTGAGATAATGTCAACTTATAGCAGAGCCCCAGCTGACCCATGATAAACATGTTGAGTGAACAAGAAATAAACTTTTGTTATTTAAACTCCCTGATATCTAGGGTTGTTTGCAAAGCCTAGCTCATCCTGAGTGATATAAATGGTAGGTGATCAAAAAATAATAATAAAATAAAATAAAATAAAAAATAAAAAATAAATGGTAGGTGATCAATAAATACTGCAAGTCCATAATTTAAAAAAAAAATCCATTAGAGATAGCGATTAATAATTTTATCAATTGTAACCTAACAAGTAAAATTACCAGCCTTAAAGTCAGCTGTCAAGAGAGGCGTTGTAAGGTAAGATGAAGAGTGTAGGATATGCAGCCAGGTAGCTGTTGGTTTGCAGACTGGCTCTAAATGACCTTGGTTGCTGGTCCTCTGCAGAATCGGCATCCTCCAAACCCAGTTGGAGCTTAGATTTATCTTGCAATGTTGTGAGAATTAAAGAGAGTAAATGAATGGTACCTGGCCCATGGTGGGACTCAATACATTACAATGACAATTGTTTTAGATATAGATATATTTTTCATGTCCAGCCATGTGAAAAGTGAGAGATATGAGAAACTAAGCATATTTCAATTTAAGCGAAGTTATTCCCTTCCTGTAGATCAGTGGCACATTGTCTCTTCCAGCCTTCTTTCACTCATCTTTCAAAAAATAAACAAATTTGGGCCCTTATTGATTTTTTTGAAAAGTGTAGGAGGCTACTGTATGAGTTGAGATAGTAATTTGTGACTAAATCTCAGTTTCTCATTGAAAAAATAGAGCTGTTTTTAATGAATTATTCATTTTTTCCCTTTGTACTAGACACTGGTGACTCAAATAAATAGATGTATTGAAAAAAAAAAAAAAGAGAAAAAATAAGACCCTGGATTTGTTTTTCAGTTTTTGTGGATAGAAAATGGGAATCATTTGCTTCTGAATCTCAGTTATATTTATAAAATTTGAAAAATTATCCTGGGTTTGATGATAAATCTGCCCTGTGAATACAGTGTTGTCTTTTGCCTTTTTGTCTGGATTTCCAACACGTGCTCAAATGTACTGAACTCTTCATCCCAATACACCTAAACAAAGGCTTCTAACACTTCCTGTCATAATCCCATGAGAGCTTACAGTTACTGTCCTGGCATTTTCACAACTTGATTACACTCCCGGCTGTGAGCAGATATAACTTCAATCCCTCAGTGTAAACAGAGAATGACTCATCCTTCTGAGGCAGTAAATAGCAACTTGGGTAGATGAACACCATCTTTAGACTTGTTAATACACCTGTAAAGTAGAAACACATCTCCTCCGAAATACTTTATACATACTTTGATATGTGCTGAAAGAAACATTGTATTCTAAAGATAGGTTCCAATTTCTAGGGCTTTAATAAGAGGAAGGAAAATCTGAATATCCTTATTTTCCAACCCAACTAAGGACTGACTTCTGTGATTGCACCAAAAAGTAGGAGAGGGAAAATCAAGCCAGAAGATAGGAATGCCTGTATTAGTCTTCTCTGCTCCCAAACTAACCTTCTTTCCTGTGACTCCCTTCATCTCCTATCCCCAGTCTCTGCCTTGGTTCTGACCTATTCAAATGAAAGAAAAAAAAATCAAATTGAGTCAGGAGCACTTACAGATCTACTACATGGCAGACATTTCAGTTAGTCTTTAGGATAACATTTTTCTCTGTCTCCAAGGACCTAATTATTCAGTGCTGAAGAAATAAAAGAAAATTAATTATACTCCAGCCTGATGAACTGTGAAGGCTCATTCAAAACATGTAATCATGATGGGGCACCTGGGTGGTTCAGTTGGTTAAACATCCAACTCTTGATTTCGGTTCAGGTCATGATCTCAGAGTTGTGGGATCTAGCCCAGTGTCAGGCTCTGCACTCAGCGTGTAATGTGCTTGTGATTCTCTCTCTCTCTCATTCTTTCTCTGCTCCTTTCCCTGCTCAAGAACTCTTGCACTCTCTAAATAAATAAATAAAATCTTTAAAAAACAAAACAAAAACATGCAACATAAAAACACATGTTGTTCTAATGAAAAAAGTAAAATACACAGTTACATATATAGTCCGGTCCTAATTTTGTAAATAATATCCACTCACATCCTTAAACACTCAGAAAAAAATTGGGGATCAGATTGGCAGACTGAGCACACCCATCTACTTTTCCTCCCTCCCTGAATTCCACTGAAATGCCAAACAAGAAAATTTACAACTAAAGATCAGAAAATTTGAAAATTTCCTGAAAAATGGAACAAAGAGAATTGGATTGATAGAGCAATAAAAGTTTTCTTTTTTTTTAAAAGCCAGAAAAAGGATATTGCCAAGTAAGAGTTATTTGTACACTAACTAGAGGGACTTCAAGCTCAGGGTTAACCAGTACATTGCAGGGAGGGGCCTTGTCAATCATTATCTGGTCCATAAATTAAAAGACTGCATTATGAACTCCTGAGCTGGTCATGATCTTCCCATGCCCTTCATAGCAGAAGTTCTGGCGACAGTGGTGTTTGCTTCCATATTAAAGCCTCATAACTGTTTTAGACAGTGAACCGAGGGGCTGTTCTATCAGAAGGGCTGACTCTGGACAGAGAAGTAGAGCTAAATTTGATAACTCAAGGAATCAGGGTGTGAAGAGGTGACAAGAAAAAGAAACCAAGAGATGCTTCTGATATGAGTTTCCCAGATCTCATATGCTGGGGAGAGAAATCTCCCAAACCAAGATTATCTACCTGTACACCTGCAAGATTCTACTCAACACACCTGAAAAGTTGGCTCCTATTATCAGAACTTTCATTTGCTGGGACGATTATTGCAGCCATAAAACAGAAAAGCAGCCATCTGAAAGAAACACTCAGGCTTCTAGATTATTAAAAATATAATCACCATTCCTTAAAAATTGAGCTGAATAACAAAATGGGCAGAGATGAATATTAAATTAATGAGCTGGAACATTTGGCTAAGGGACTTTCCCAAAACACAGTGCAGAGATAAAGAAATTTCCAGAAGCTTTCACTTCCATCTAAAAAGTTGATAAAGGAGGGAACAAAGGGAATATATAGAAGGACGTTTTAAAAATTGGAGATGACTATTCTTTCGTGCTGAAGAGATATTATGCAAAAAATGAAGAGATATTATGGACTTGTGGATTTTTATGTATTTTATTTGTTTAAATTTATTTCAGTATCTGAACTTTTGGTGCTTAGGTTGTCCCATCTTGGGCTACTGCAGTGGTCCTCAACCAAGGGCAATTTTGATCCCCAGGAGACATCTAGAAATGTCAATAGACATTATTGATTTCCATGAGTAGGTAGCTAGTAGGTAGATGGAAGCCAGGGTTGCTACTCAACACTGCACAATGCACAAGACAGTCCCTATTGCACAGGATTATTTGGCTCAAAATGTGAATAGTGCTGAGGATAAGAAACCCTGGAGACCCCTTCAGGGTGGCTCCTCCACCTCTTAGGCATAGCTCCTGGAATGTTCGTTCACTTCCTTGCTTTCCAGTTCAACATTACATCTCTCAGGTCTTCTGCTTGAGCCCTAGAATCAGCCACTTCCACAAAGATATTTGGGTTTTTCAGTGGGATGGTAGATAGAGACGATAATTCTAGCACCACAGATGCTCATTGCTGCTGAGTTGTCATCGTTCTCAGAAGAAGTTCAATATTAAATAGAATTTCATGAGGTGGGACACAGAATCCATATCATATTTACAAGTCATTGACCACCATGCCAACTAGTGTAAAAGCAGGTCATCAGATTCTGCTCTGCCTTAAGCTTCTGCTCTGATCCGAAGTGGCTCTGGTCTCTTTTCAGCTTTCCAGAGATCTGCCAAGAAATGAAATATTTTCTGGCTTATTTGTGGATTAAGTTGGAAGCAGAGCTCCAAGAATTTGTCTTCTTGCTTGGTCCACAGACATGACTCAATTTCCTCAGCAAAACTTCCCTTATAGAAACAGGTGGCCAGCCCATGAGCCATAGTTTGCCAATGTGATTTTCTAAAACATATTGTTCAAAAATATGATTTATTTTGATTACTAAGTGTTTTGGCACCCCATAAGTTTTACACTCAGAGTACCTCACAGGCCTCACCAGTCCTAGCCTTGCGTGGCTTTCTCTTTCCTAGAAACACACTACGTTCTTTCCAAGGTGAGTATGAGCCTTGTGTGCTGGTCTAATATCACTTCACCACGTCATGCCACTCCTTTCCTGAGAAGCTGTTTATTCTCTGCCAACCTTAAAATGCCTTCGTGTAAATCTTCCTGAGTGAGTGAGGGGAAAAAGAGAGGTGGGGGGAAAAGTTCAAAAGCAAAGAAAACAAGGAGAAGGAAGTGACCAGTGCTCAGTGAACCCACACGTGTGAAAGGCTAATCCAGAAATCACTCAGTAATCACCACGAGGGTGACATGGCTGGCTACGCATATGCTCACCTTCCCCACCTCCCACAAGGCCTCACTTCCTAAACCAAAGTAACCTTCTGAAATCTGACCGCTCTCCCTCAACTCTTGACCTCTCCTATGCAACTGCTTCTACACACCATTAGCTTCCTTCCAAAGTCCCCATTGACTTCTCATCCAAAGCAATACGATGTTCCTGTTTTTAAGAGAAGGGTACTGGCCCATTTGCCCAGTAAACAAAGGCTGGAGTGCAGTTAGAAGCTTCAAGGCGTATTACGCAGAAGAGTCCAAAAGGAGGGTGAGGTGTCGGGGGGCTCTGACGTGAAACCAAAACAGTGCTTGGAACTGGCTGCACTCAATGTTCAGAAGTGCTCATGGGTCAGTCATGCTCAAAGGAACAGTGTTGAAAGAATGATTATGTTTTAAAATAGTTTGGCTGTTAACCAAATAACATGCTACTACTGCTTGTTGCCAGGTCAGGCACTTTTGCTGATTGGTGAATTTTTAAGAATTATAATAATGACTAAATAAACTGGTTTAAAAGCAAGACATTTCCCAGGTGGATATCTTGATGGGGAATTGGGACAAGGACTATGGCTTGGCTTCTACTGGGTCCCAGAACGTATCTCTATTGAAGGTGGGCCTCTGTCCATACTCCTCCAGGACATTCTCTTTCCCATCAGTCCCAAGATGTTTGTATGAACTTAGGTGACTCAGAAATCCCTCTCGCAGTTAGTTACTCCACCTTTAAATGAAGTCAATATAATTGGCCCCCCTCATTCTCACACTCAGTGCTGGGAGTGGTGAGGTGGACAGGAATAGGAACATTGGCCTGGGGGTTAAGGCAAATCTAGAAGGCAGGGCAGAGCTTAAGGAAGCCCAGCCAAAGGCTCAAAGCTCACTTGAAACTAACTCTTTAAGGTGAGGTTTTGGTGTGGGACTGGCTTTTTATTGGATTCTTTTCATTTTTCCCCAAACCTGAGGAGTTGACCTGCTTTTCTCTTCTGTTGTTACAACTGCCCTCTGCTTGGGGTTCTGTTCCTTCCAGACTGATGAAGTCCAGGGTGCTTTCTCTCCATGTTTGTTCTATGTCACTATCACCATATTTGAGGCATCAAAGGGGAATAATGTTCAGGGAGGCATAATGCATGTGCTTCAGGACGGAAGCAGAGTCACAGTAAAACATACGTAATTATTTAGTAATTTAAATATTTCATAATAATAAGCACAAACAGGCAAAAATAACTTCGACATTAATTTTTCATTAGGATGTCTCAACCATCATGAAGAAGACATGTGATTCCAAGCAATATTTCATATTTCCATACTGATTCTTTTCCTTTCTCATCCACTTTCTTCATAAACTACAGATCCTCCTGTACTTTCTCCCCAATGCCAAACCCCACCCCAGATAAACATCTCCACTGTTCTGAGCCCAGGATCTTGCTCTTTATTTTATATAAAGTATTGAAATCCTTCTATCTTCCTGTTATCTCCTGGATCTTGCTCTTTCCTACCCAATGTCTCACCAAAACAAACAAAAACCCACCACCAATAACAAATACACTGCTCTGAAACAACAGGGGACTCCATAAAAGGTACTGGAGGGGGAGAACCTACCTAACAAACTGTATGGCACTAGTTACCCTTCACTGGAATTGGAGGAGGGAAAGAACAGGGATACTTACTTCCTCAAACACTTGTGTGATCACAGGAAGTAGACCTGACCTGTCATAATGCCCAGTCTAGTTCATCTTTCAGTTTTGGTTTAAAACAAAGAAGCCCAACCCTATGGGTGGGCAGTCCTCCTCAAGAGTGCTACCCTCCTTACTCTACTATGTAGGGGTCGCTCTGGGGCTCCACCACTTACCTGCTCTTGGGACTCAACTCCCAAGAGTTTCCGACCTTTCAGTTGGAAATGCTGGTCTTTCTCAGCTCTTTGGAACTACAGCATTAATGACAATAACAATAATGGTGGGCATGACTATAGCTAACCTTCATAGGGCGAGTTCTATGGGCTAGATACTAGGCAAACACCTAACCTTGATTGTCCCCTTTGGATTCCAAGTCCCAAGGAGCTGTTTTAGTTATCTCTCACTGCCTAAAAATTGCCACAAAACATAGCAACTTAGAACAACACACACCCGCCTCTCAAAGTTTTTGTGGGGCAGGAATCTGGGTATGATATAGCTAGGTCCTTGACTTTGAGGTCTCTCAAGCAAGGTGTTGCTTAGGGTATAGTCATCCCAAGGCTCAACTGAGCGAGCATTTGATTTCAGGTTCCCATGATCATTGGCAGGATGTAGTTTCTCACTGGCTGATGGACTAAGGTCCTCAGTTCTTCACGGACTGTTGGGCACAAGCCACACTCAGTTCCTTGTCATATGGGCCTCTCCAACGTGGCAGCTTCCTTCTTCAAAGGTATAAGCCATCAATAGAAAGGACAATAGAAAGAGTGCTAGCAAGACAAAGTTACAATCTTTTGCAACCTAATCACAGAAGTGACATCCCACAATATTCTATTGGTTCGAATCAAGTCACTGTGTCCAGCCTACACTATGTCCAGCTCACATTCTGGGGGATACAGATACCAGAAGGCAAAAATCATCAGGGGCATCTTAGAAATCTGAAAACCTCACGACCAGTTGGAAAAGGAGGGAGAAAGGGTTGTTTTCAGATTGCAGGGATAGTATCAAGAGGAGAAGATGAAAGTAGATCAGGGTAAGTATTGAAGCTAATAAAGGTAGAGGTTAGGAGGTGAAATAGGGAAGTACCTTATATTATTTTTGATCCAGTGTCTTTGTCTCACTCTGACCCCATAACATGAGTTGGTAGGGATAAGGCTAAAGGGTGTACATAGCACCACTGGGGCACTACACAAAGAATTCCTTTTTCCACCGGGAAAGTAAATGGAATAAAAGTAATGGAGTAGTGGGGTAGAGGAGTGGCAAAGGACTGAAGATAATCTCCCTGCACAAAAGTGACCCAGAATCCCTGTGGGCAGGAGAATTTTGGCAGGGACATGCCCAAAGATCACATAAAAAAGGAAGGAATCAGGGCATGAATCAGATCTAGAATAGGGTGTCTATAACCAAAGACAGTCAAGATGGAGGAAACAAATTCCAGACAGGAAACAGAAGGCTGGTTCTGTAAAGATTTTTTGAGGCAATGCTACAGGGAAGCAGATGGTGCAGGGGAGAGGACAGGGAACATTTTTTTTAGCAGCATCTACCAAAACAAATTTTACTTCATATGTGTTTTATGAGGGGAAAAAGACTGTAGGACTTTTCAGAGTTTTTAATATACTAGTGTGCCTAGTGAAACTCTAAGCTGTGTGTATTAGGGAGGGTGGGGATTGAACAGGCAGCACTTTGCACATGTGTTTATTTTGCTTGGAGGTGGAAACATGCTACACATTTTAGGGAACACTCTTTTATTAAATACCTGTGGCTTTTCTTGAGAGTAGGAAAGGTAAGCCAAGAATGCTTGCCAGCAGTTGAGTAACAAGCAAAAATTTTTATCAAACACCTATGTGTTAGCCAGAAATGACCCCAGGACCCCAACATTTGGGCCCAACAATGGGAAAGATATAAAACCAGTATCAGGGACACCTGGGTGGCTCAGTGGTTGAGCGTCTGCCTTTGGCTCAGGGTGTGATCCCGGGGTCCTGGGATGGAGCCCCACATCGGGCTCCCCACAGACAGCCTGCATCTCCCTCTGCCTGTGTCTCTGCCTCTCTCTCTGTGTCTTTCATGAATACATAAATAAAATCTTAAAAAAAAAAAAAACAGGATAGAGAAGTCACCAGATCATCACCTCTTCTTTTTTAAAGAAGATTTTTACCTATTTATTTGAGGTAGAGAGAGCACAGGCTGGAAGGAGGGGCAGGGAGAGAAACAGACTCCCCGCTGAGCAGGGAGCCCAATGGGAAGGAGGGGCAGGGAGAGAAACAGACTCCCCGCTGAGCAGGGAGCCCAATGGGGGACTCAATCCCAGGATCCCGAGATCATGACCTGAGCCAAAGGCAGATGCGTAACTGAGCCTTCCAGGTGCCCCCAGATCATCGCCTTTTACGACCATCCCCAGAAACTTTTCCCCCAAATTCCCAAAGTGCTATTACAACCCTTCTCTCCAGAATTCTCTTTCCTTCTCCTGTGGATGCTCATTTTCTTAACAGAGAAGGGAGTTAACACCATGGGTATTTCTCTTGGGATTTTTCCAGTAGCATAGGGTGAAGGCCATAAAGGAAGTTTCATTGAGAAAAGAAAGATGAACTTAAGAGTTTAAAAATGTCTTCTTAGTACAGAGAAAGAAGAAATCAAGAAAGGATCCCCTGCCAAAGCACAAAGAAAATAGTTCATCAAAAAACAAACGTTAATTTCTCTAGCATTAGCAGGGAATTACCCACCATGGGGATTAATCAAAAGATGAGAGACTTCCCCTCAAATACCCGAGGTTGGCTAAGGGTCCTACCCAGCTCAGAAGAGCAAGCCAGCAAAGAGAAGCCACTCCTCCCTGCCTTACACAATGCTGTGTTTTTAGGTTAATCCTCCAAGGATATTACGGTAACTTTCAGTGGTTAATGAATAGCTTCTAAGTGCCTGCTTCACTTAATTGTCCAAAGGCCAGTTGGTCCCAGAGCATATAAAGCTCCAAGCTGGCTAATGAGAGCATTGTCTCTGAGCAAGGAAGCAGGGGAGTGGAAACGTTCCAAAGGAGCTGGGATGCAAAACAGAATGGGTTTAGTTTTCTGTGCCTTTGCCCTCTTGATGGGCTTCCTGATGATCTGCCTGGGGGCCTTCTTCATTTCCTCAGGATCAATATTCAACTGTCGAGGGAACCTGATCCTGGCCTATATGCTTCTGCCACTGGGGTTTGTGATCCTCCTGAGTGGAATTTTCTGGAGCACCTACCGCCAGGCAAGTAAAAGCAAAGGAGTGTTCACCCATGTGCTCAGAAGACATCTTTCTCATGGGGCACTGCCCCTGGCCACTGTCGACAGGTATGTGCTGAGAGGCCAGAGGATGGAGGAGGGTTGCAATGGGACTGAATTCTGGAAAAGCAGAATGAACCTAACCCCACTGTGGAGCAAGATGTGGAGCAATATGTGGAGCACGTCCTGCAGGGGGCTGTAGGTCTAGAACTGAAGCTTTCCTGTCGGGAAATTACTCTGGAGTTAGTCCTTAGGAAGAATGGTGCTGGGGAAAACCATGAACTGAGAGGGGATTTCTACCTGAAAAACAACATCTCCCTCCATTGAAAACCTACCTAAGCCAATAGAAGAGGCCCAACTCAGGTTCTCTTGTTGTATCGTGGAAGCTGTCTTTAGAAGCAGGTGGTGGCAAGTTATTTCCCATAACCCGGCTACCAGGTTATATGGAAAGCAAGTTCCAGACCAGGTTCTGGCCCACAACAAATGAACAAGCAGGTATTGCATTAGTCCTGCAATCTCTCCATGAACTCAGTGAGGTCCCAGCTTACCACCTTTCTAGCTGTTCTCATCACACCTTGCCTGAGAGATTTATTTAACGCAAGACAAGTCATATTCCAGAGGTAATTCAGTTAACCTGACCACCTCATACCCATTATGATGGCTCTTACTTAAAAAAAAAACAACCCCACAGAAACAGCAAGTGTTAGCAAGAATACACAAAATCCAAAACCTTGTGCGCTGCTGGTGAGAATGGAAAATAGTGCAATCATTTTATGGAAAATGGTATGGAGGTTAAATATAGAATTGCCATTTGATCTAGCAATTCTACTCCTGGGTAAGTGGACAAAAGAATTAAAAGTAGGAACTTATACAGATCTTTGTACACCAGTGTTCATAGCAATATTCTTCATGATAGCCAAAAGGTGTAAACAACCCATGGGTCGTCCAGTGGATGAATGGATAAACAAAGTGTGGTCTACCCATATGATGAAATATTATTTGGCCATGAGAAGGAAGGACATTCTGACACATGCTACAGCATGGGTGACCCCTGAAAACATTATACTGAGCAAAAGAAGCCAGACACAAAAAGACAAATACTGCATGATTCCACTTATATGAGATAGCTAGAGTAGTGAAATTCAGAGCCAGAAAGCAAACCAGTTATTGGGGGCAGTGGGGAGGAGAGAATGGGAACTTATTGTTTACTGAGAGTTTCAATTTGGGGTAATGGAAAAGTTTTGGAGAGGGAGAATGGTGAAGGTTGCTTATCAGTGTGGATGTACTGAATGCTACTGATCTGTACCTTTAAAATGGCTACAGCAGTAAATCTAATGTCACACATATTTCATTACAATAAAACAAAATTCAGTTCACCTTATGGTCAGTATCAGACAACTGAAACCCTCCTAATTCTTGGCTGACCCAAGACATTTAGGGATAAAACTTCAGGCATCATCTTCCAGGTACAGGCTGCAGGACTCCTAAATTCTTTTGCCCTCTTCATCTAAAATATCTTAGCTACTCCATGTATCTTGAATGTAAATAATTTTACCCATGACAGTTGATTTTTGACATTATTATGCTCATTAATAAGATACTAATTACAATAACTAAACCCCATTTCCAATACTTACTATACTAACTAGCAAGATCTTTGGGTTTGATAAAAGATTAAGATGACTAAGGTGATTATGGATGATGCTTCTTGAGTGATTATTTTTTTTTCTTAAATGTTAAGATGATTGCCTTTAGAGTGTGAATTCCTGCTAAGAGTAGCTGATTGCCTCCTATAGGAGGAAGTTATTAAATTTACTAACACATGCATAGCCTCACACCGTGCTGAATTATTTCAAAGGGATCTGTGATATGGACATCTTCCTGCTGCATCTAGTAGATGCCTGGCCTACACAGAATGACCAGGAAGTCAGTTAGGGAAGAGTTGCATTTCTCAGAAACATTTGCATTCAAGATGGGAACCCACATTGAGGTATCAGAGCCAATGAGTCTGCAATGGTGGAACTCGGGCACTGAGAATATGAACTGGCATGTGCCAATGGGACTGGGAGAGCTGGATGGGATTTAGGGGCAGGCGGCAGTCACCCTGGAGCCTCTCAAGTCGCTCCAGGGAACAGCTCACCTTTCTGTCTTTAATGTCTTTACATGTGTGTCCCATGACACTGTCTTAGCTATTCTGAGGGAAGGCTGAGATTTATGCCGTACAGTAGACGGTTCCTTCAGCTATCTGGCTTTGCGCCTGGTAATATTTGGGATGGAGCTGTGGCTACAAGTGGCAGGCTCTGTTCTGTTGTGGTTACACACCACAAACACTCCCTGCGGGCACTAAGGAATTCACTCTATAAATACACAACTCCATCAAGCTCACCCTCTTTCTTCCTCATCTCACACCACCCCTGTCCCATTCATGACGGAGAGGCCAGAAGGATTTAGCAATTAGCAACATGGGGCAAGATGACCAGTGAATACATCACCTTTGGCACGAATGGCTCCTTTCATCATTGGCCTATTGGCCTGCAAAGAGCTGCAAGTGAAATCTATGTGAAGTTGTTGGTTGAAATGGTTTGAGAAATGAGTATGTTTTTTTGGAAACCAGTTGCTGAGACTTGAAAGAGTGAGAAGAAAGAGAGAAGCAGCTGATACATTTGAGGAGATAGCCCAGAGCTGGATTTTTGAGTAAATGTTTTATCGGTGTAGCTGACGCACAACATACATTAGGCTCAGGTATACACAGTGATTTTGACAAGCTTATACATTGGTTTTCATTCATTATTTTATTGGCTTGGAGGATATGAGACAGCACAACTGAGTCGAAAATGAGGTGCGTGTGAATGGGGTCATGGATGCGAATGGACTAACTGGGTGGAAGGAGGTTGCACAGCCTAGGCGCCCCCCGTGTCTCTCCCCCTGATAACGATCTCATGCTGAAAGTCCCTGGTTCCCATGAGTGAGAGAGAGGCAAGAGCTTGGAATAACCCACTGGGAAAAATAGGACGAGAGAGGCACATATCCAATGGCTGATAAGGAAGGTTTTGCTGGAAGAGCAGCACATTTAAAAAAAAAAAAAAAACTGGTGATGCCAGGGAAGAAGTACATCTGTTTCAAAATCAATGTTTCTTAACAGTTTCACTTCACACAATGTGATTTGAGAGAGGCAGGCATATGCCTCTTTGGCATTAACCACTTAAATAACACATGTATGTTTGTGGCATTTTGATCTCCAGGCCAGATTTCTACCCTCCTGCATATGAAGAGAGTCTTGATGCTGAGAAGCAACCCTGTCCTACAGAGGGAGAAGTCTCAGATATTCCTCCACCACTGTACACAGAGCCGGGCCTGGAATTTGAGGACGCAGCTGATGCCCACCCAGAGGCTCCCCCTTCCTATGAGGAGTCTGTAGCAGGTGGGGTGCCGGCAGCCACACCATTACAGGATGCTGAGAGGCAAAGCCGAGGATGCTGAAGCAGGGGACACTTCCTTGCGCTCGTGATGCACCCTCATGGGTTAGACTTGATAATAATAAATGCAGGCACCAGACTATGGGAGGGAAAGTGTCTTCCATGACCCCCAGGAGCACTTGCCGAGGAGATGCTGTGGATGTCATGCAGTTCCACAGATGTGCTAGGCCCATGGGGACCCCAGAAGGAGCCGGCGGCAGCCAACAACATTTCAACGGATTTGCGCTAATCCCAGCCCAGGTGGGCTTCGGGGACCAATTTTGTAGCTCTGCTCCAAGAGGCCTTTGACTTTCAACCCCCTCCCATCACCTCAGCCCCCATTGGGGAGGAACAGGTGCTGCTCTTGAGGCAGCCAGCCGTGCGTCTTCAGGTACCACATCACCCAACAATCACAAACGGAGAGTGTGCTGGAAACGAAGGATCAGTGTGGTTTAATTTGCAGCTTTTGTTGGCTGGTTTCATAGTTCTCTCCAGATTTACCAGAGTGACACTGTAGTTCGCGTTGTGGGAGATGTGCTCTTGGAAGCCATGAATATTACTTGTATTACTTTTTAAGTTATGTGTATTTTATTTCTATGTGGAAAACAACTGTAATATTTCCTTTCAAAATGGCTCGAACACAAAGTTTTCAATGAATATCTTAAAAACGGGATGGTTGTACAAGCAGAGATGATGAGATTTCTTAGAGACTCCAGTTGAACAGATAGAATACTTAAAAATTCATAAAAACACAGAATTTAGGGAGGGAAACTGTACTAGCCATAGGTGGCATTAATATAGATTTTGACATAAATCTTGAAAGACATTAAAATATATATGAAATGTATATTTCAAAAAATCCCCCACTGCAGATCTTTAGAAAGGAGACTGTATTGTAGTACTTTGATCCTTAACAGAAAATTCTTTGTGTCTCAAGATACAGACCCACACATTTGTAGACTTGGGACATTTATCTTAAGACCCACTGACTCTTCAGCTTTGTTATACTTTATTACATGTTTTAACACGAGAGGACATGTCAGGTAGAAACGTGGTGGGAAGAGATGCATTAGAGCTTGGACAAAAATCTTCACCTCTCTGAGCCTCAGTTTCTTCCTCAATCAAGTGAGGAATTTGTGCTGGGATTATTATTTAATAGCTATGGAATGTCTCTTATATGATGGGTTCTGTGCCATGAACCTTTTATGCTTTTTATTTAGCCCTCATCATACCCTTCAGAAATAAGTGCAATGGTTATTCCCCTTTTACAGATGTATAAACTGACACTTTGAGGTGTTAAGAAGAAACTTTGCCCATAGCATATGGTTGTTGCCAGTAGGGTGAAGCAGCATCTACAGAAGGGCATGAGAGGATGTATTTACTTCAAACATTTGTGCTAGATTAACCCTGTCTTCCCTCCCTTCTCCCACGGAGCAGTTTGGTCTTCTCTCCAGCTTCAGAAAGTGGACCCTAACAGGAAGAGGAGCCCCAGCACTGTGCAATACCTTACAGCCCTTGGGGAAGCCAGAGATCTTCCTTTAAGATTCTCTTTTTATTTTTTCTTAATATAAAAAAAGGTTTTAAACTTTTTCATTAAGGTATAGTTGACATAGAATAGGGTTCTCTTTTAAAATGTAAATACTCCCTCCATGTTTTCTGCCTAGGAGCTTGGCCCTCACCTCTCTGCGGTTTCATTCTCTCTGATCATTCCATCTAAGATGAAAGGTGGCTCCTATTGGTAACAGGCAGCCCTCAGGGAAGGGGCAGAGGGGGGTTTGGACAGTGATGGCAAGGATGAAGAGCTTTCAGGGAGGAAGAAAGTTGTCGAGATGGAATGAGACCTCCATGGCCTCCTCTTCCCATTTTTGCTGAGCACACAGATTACTCATATCCTGGCAAATACACAGGAAGCCACACAAAAGGAAGTCCTGGTCCCTTTATATGAAACATACATTTGGGCACCCATGATTTGAATCCTTGACATCAAAGGTATAATTGGATATGAAGGTCACTCATGGTTGTCCAATGGGAAGGTGATCATTTATTAGCAGTGCAATATATTATTTCTCTCTTGAACTCTCTTTCTATCCCTCTACCAAGACTGTTATCCTGAGATCTCTGGGGTCTCAGCACATCCACGGGCCAGAACAAATTCTGTCATTGGGCTTTCATCCAGAGTTTGCATTTGTAATAGGTGGTTTTTCCAACTTCTGGTAGTCATATAAGACATGTTAATTTTGGTTTACATACGAAAATTGTTTTGATCTTTTTACGGCAATAAATTTTGTACATAAACTTTCTTCTCTTTCATCTCTGTTTTGTATCAGAAAAAAAAATCAATAGGGGAACATAAGTCAAGGTTTGATTCTCCATGTGGAACTAACACAGCATCCAGATGAGTTAATCTTTTTGAAAACCCAAACATTACTGAGCATCAACTATTGATTCAGAAGATAAGCCAGGTGCTTTTTGAAAAGAAGTACTACTCCCAGACAGCTATTGCTTTTTAAAAAAACAGATGTACCCTGAAGCAAGCATCAAGGACGGGAGTGTCACTCCAAACAAATCCTACTTTTGAGAGGCCTAGCAATTAAAACCCGCTGGGCAAGTCAGAACAAAAGCATTCTGCTGTGCTTAATTCATTGGTCAGCCCTAGGGGACTTACTCCAGGAGGTAGACGTTGTATCCCATCTTCCTCCTTAAATTTATGGTAAAATTAGGGGTGAGGGACAGAGAACCATGATTCCCTGAATGGCAAGGAGAACACATCAATTACAAGTGAGTGGAGAAGAGGCAAACATTCACTACAGTCCTTGCTCATTCCCTTTTCTCAAATGGGATTGGTAGGCTCACCTGTCAATGATGAAGGGAAATTCTCAGAGATGATGGCCCTCCAGGATTTTAATCTTATAACATCTCTCTGACAGGCAGCTTTAAGTACTCCTTCCAACCCCCAGAAGGTGAGCAGGACAAGGTTAGTTATAAAATACATAATGCTGCATCCTTTGCATATCCAAGATGTAGCATGTGTATTTTTTACCTCTCTGCTCCGAAACTCACAAGTATTTTTTCTGGCAACTCTACTCATCCCTCAAGATCCTACTTAAACGCACAGTCTTTGATGAGGAATCTCCCCAGCTCACCTATATTGCAGGTCACGTACTAGGTGCTAAAAGACATGAAAAGATGATAAAGACTTGAGTTTATAATGCATATCTTCACCAGGTTCTATAATTTTCCATGACAGGTCAGACTGATTCACATACCAAATGGGCTGTCAACTGCATGAGCCATTTCCACCGATAAGGACTCCAGCTGGTTGGAGTGGAACAGGCATCTGCTAAGCTCTGCTGCCTCTGATAATCTCTTGCTGTTTGTAACCGTTGAAAGGCCAAACACTGATTTACTGGCAGTTACATCATTTCAAAAGGTACACGATTTCTCAGGCCCTTCTGCACTCAAGAAAGGACATTCCTCAAGGCAGGTGTCTGGGATGTCAGTGTGCACATGTTTCAAGAGTACCCAGTGCGTGATCAAGCAATAAAATGGAGTCACCTGTTATGTCACTATCAGTTCCCATAGGTGCTTTACAAATTCCCTCACACCGGCCATGGCTAGTGGATATTACTGCCGAAGTAAATCCCATGCCTTGCAATGACCCACAGCTGACCAATCAGAAGTCACCACACCACCATCCCTATCATTGACTGTATGATCTGCAGAGAACACAGGTTCAGCACAGCCAACTGTCAGCCCAATGTGCCACCGTGGGGCTGGTCATCAATCTGAGGTTTCCTGTGTGGAAAGCCTTCGGGTCATGTCCAAGCCCTTCAGTCTGAGATGCCACACAAAAACTATTTGTTCTGTAAATACTGTGGATATAGGCTGCACCTTGGATTAGTAAGACCTGATAAATGATCTCATTTTAATAATGGCTGCCTGCCATTTTCAAGTCAGTTAATAAACCCAAGAATCATGAATGAGCAAAACAATTTTTCATTCTAAGGGACTGGCTCACCTGGTAGGATATTTAGAATCCGTGGTCCCCTCCCTTAAATGCCTCTCTGGCATGTATACACACACATTTCTGAACACCCCCTGGGTGGGTAGAGGTGCTGCGCTGGTTAGAACCACTGGCCTATACATACTGTTGCTTGTCACCATCCTGGGGGCACATGGTATAGCGAATGAACCCTTCAATACTAGTCGATCACAAAAGTGGCTCTGACGATTGCCACATTCCATCCACGGTCTCCTCTATGATTGTCTCCTGTGGTCCCCACAAAATTCTCAGATCGTTCCAGTCATTTAAGAAACTCTGGTGGCTGGAGCTTCATCTTTAAGACATAAAGACCATTACATGCAGAAGAGTGACTTCCTGTCTTTCAACTCTCTTGAGAAGGCCAGAGGACATGCATGTATAGCTCAGCAAGAGAAGCTTGGATTTTACATAAAGCAGAAATAATACCTTGGCAATGTGCATTTGAG
This sequence comes from Canis lupus dingo, assembly GCF_003254725.2. Lineage (NCBI taxonomy): Eukaryota > Metazoa > Chordata > Mammalia > Carnivora > Canidae > Canis > Canis lupus. Next base: position 88,948,016 of record NC_064243.1, read on the forward strand.
CAGGTTCCAGAGAGAAAGGCTGGATTCTAGAGCCACAACAGGACCTTCCCCTTGGCAACCTCGCTGAGAAAAAGCTCTGTAAAAATAGGTGGCCGTGCAGCTGCTTCTTTCCATAGCTGGACCCAAACATGTGCTCTGCTTGATATTTATAACACTGTGGCTTCTCCAACCTCTCATCCATGCCACCCTCTCACTAGACCCAGTGCAAGCCTCATCTCCAGCCATCCTACCTCTCAATTCCTAGTCTTTGGTCTGGCTACATTGACCCCTGGTAAAATAATGTAAATGATTACAAGTCCCAGGAAACTCCACTTGTTGGGAAACCCATCAAGTGCCTAGTGTCCTGCCATCTCAGAGTCAATACCTCTGTGTGTTCCCATAATATGTTGTTCATGCCTCTACAGTAACATTCATGTCCTCCTGCTTCTTTGAGTATGTTATAGTCTCCTGTTCCCAAATTACAAACTCCTAGGAGCAGGAATAGTGTTTTATACATCTCCTCGCTACACCAAAAACAGCACTCTGCATAGAGTAGTTGTTAAATCAGTGTTTGTTAAATGCATGCATGCATGCATGCATGAATGAATGAATGAAGGTATACTCGGGCTGCTGGATGCACATGTTGGAAATAAAAAACAGAGTTTTTAAATGAGGATTACCTTATATTTGACCTTTGAAGTTAGAGGTGATTAAAAGTTCAGCAATTTAAGAAAAAAAATTCATATTTTCTGACTGAGAGCTAAGCCTGATAACGCATCCAGCTGTGTGGACCCACATAGAACCGAGTAGTGAAGGGATGGCTATCACAGACCACCACTTAAAGGTGTTGAGAACCAAAGCTTTAAGGAAAATTACATTCGTTGCTGATAAATTCCATGACTTTAGAATCTCTGCTCAAAGCCACCCTCTATGATTAGGAAACAAAGATACTTACGATCAAAGACCAGATGCCAATTTAGTTTCTGCTGACTCCCAAAGGCAGTTGTGAGTAATCTGCCTTTTCTGGTTCCATTTATATAATAAATTCCCAGGTCCTAACAACGAAAGCCAGCCCTTGCAAGTGTTCTGAAAGACAGACTTATCAAAATGTGACCACTAATGGCAAAACAATCAAACAAAAATCCACAGTCCATGCGTAGGGTTGAAATCAGGAATTTCTTTTTTATTGGCTACTACATATCCTAGTAAGTTTCTGACAGAAGCAGAGATAGAGAGTGGACACAGATTCCTTCCTGGGAACATCTCCCTGCTTGCGCTCATCCTGACTACAGCAGTACCACCTTGCTTCACAAAGAGCACCACGTCATCTGTGCTAACAACAGGGTAAGTGAGAGTGTCGTTCCCAAGGAAGCAAAACATACACAAACAGGTCCCACACCGAGTGTCCCGGCTGAGTGCAGATAAAGGCTGCTAGAGCTGCAGTATCCTTCTCCTGGGCAAAGAAAGCCAGTTGTGACCTTCTAGTTTCTCACAGGGGTCCCACCCTCCCTTCCCTCTTATCAAGCCCTTAACTACCACCAATAAGGTCTTCTTCCAACAAGTACTCTATTTTTCCAGCATTTCATCATCTCCTTCTACAGCCACTGCTATTAAGATCTGAACTGTGTCCAAATGATTACTTTAAACTTGGCCCTTACTGGGAGATAAGAGAGTGGAGAGAAAGTCAGAGAGACAGCAGATATGGTGGTATTTTGTCTTCGAGGGAGGAATTAATATAAACCCCTGTATCACCCTCCATGATGTCGTCAAGGGAGGGCTGCTGAAATGGGAGGCATTCATCTGCAGAGTCCTGCCAAGAAACTGCTTCCCACCTGTGCCCTGAATGGCTGAATCTGAAGGAATGCAGCCAGCTTAAGAGCTAAAATAATATTATTTACAAAATAAGAGAGGAAAACACCCTTTGATATGTTTCATTGAAAGTGTGCCATGGTGATCTGCAGAATGCTTCCAAAGATGTGAGGGAAGGTGGCACAGGGACTCCCAAGAGGTCAGAAGGTGGGGGAGTGGGCCCTCCAGTGGCTAGCAGCCATGAGGTGCGCCCTTAGGAGTTGCACAGCCTTCCCCCCCGGGACACCTGACCCAGGATGAAAAGCTAGGTCCTCCACCATGCCGAGGAGGACAGTCTTCCTTGGTCTGCCCAGCAGCACCCGTGGCTTGGGGTAAGCTTAATTCTGGTGCTGCGCTCTGTGCGTGAGTTCAGAACCTTTCTCACCTAATGCCAGCGATGCGCAGATGCCATGATGGACATGTTCCTGGCCTACTTACTCTTTCTCAAAAGGTGAGGTTCCATTGTGTGATAGAATATAGATACCAAATGATAGTGCAGCTTTAACAGGCAACTGAACACCCTGTTGCATTTGGAGGAATTGACCCAAACCTAAGAAAACAGATTTTTTTGTTCTCTTCCCTCCCCCCACCCACCACCAGCAAATCATCGTGTGTGTGTGTGTCTGTGTGTGTGTGTGTGTGTGTGTGTGTGTGTGTTTCAAAGTCATAAAAGGCACAAAAAGGTAGCAAGAAGGCATGGGTGAAGTGTCTCCCGCCAAGCGCTCTCTTTTGGCCCTGGTGACTGATCTTTCCTCCATTCAAGTGATGACGGTGGGGCCCCTCCGGCCAGTTCTCTCATGAATCTGGGATATTTTCAGCGCGATGGCAATAAGAGGACTCAGCACAGCCTGGAAAAGGAAGGGAAAAGTCTGTGAACAACTCACATCAGTCACAGGAGGGCCACTGGGATTGGTTTCTGTTGCAGTCATCTGGATTCAACTCCAATTTGCAGCTGAAAGGCAGAGTTACTGCTGGTGAGACACCTGTTCCCTAGACCCTGGTTCCTCATCCATAAAAGGAGAGAGAAATGGGTAGGGTGGGGTGGGGGGTGGTTAGGGGAGGAGATGGTCTCTGGAGGTTGTCCAGCAACCCCAAAACACTGATCTCAGATAGGAATCTAGCAACCCCGGCTGCCAGAGCATCGGGGCATTTCATGAACAAAGCTTTATGAACTAAGGAAGTCCAGAGAACCCCACAGGCTTCCTCTGCTACTCTACCCCCACAGTATGTACACCCCACCCACACATGTATATGCACAAGAACTTAAGGAAACACACTCATTCTCCAGCCTAGGACCAGAGGCCTGCAGAACCTACTATCTTGACTTTCAGAGAAAACAGACCAACCCATTGGCTAATGCTCAGAAATATCTACTCATTTCTTCCCATCAAATAACATTAGTGTTCCCCAGAAGGAGGGCAGTTTAGAGGCCTAAGGAGTAGATTCTCAAAAAAGCAAAGGACATGGAAAGAATAATTTCTTGCCCTCCAGTTGCTTCTCATTTCATGAGAGTAAAGCATTGTTTTTCAAAGTGTGGAACACATACACATACAAATTAATGATACAGGAGATTATTTTAGATGGTTCATGGACCTGGCATTACCTACAAAAGAATGAGAACGTCACCCCATTTTCCATTCTTCTTTCACCCTCCTAATTTCATCAAGGAGAAACTCTGTTGGTGGCCAATCTTTAACACATGAACCGGGGATCCCTGGGTGGCGCAGCGGTTTAGCGCCTGCCTTTGGCCCAGGGCGCGATCCTGGAGACCCGGGATTGAATCCCACGTCGGGCTCCCGGTGCATGGAGCCTGCTTCTCCCTCTGCCTATGTCTCTGCCTCTCTCTCTCTCTGTGACTATCATAAATAAATAAAAATTAAAAAAAAAAATAACACATGAACCAACACAGAGCATGCCACAGGCAAGCATCACCTAGCTAGAAGGTAATATCATTGTATATCTTATTGAATTCATTTTTTGTCGTGAGCTTTTATTTATCAAGGGATATCACGGTTTTTTTTTTTCATGTACGTGCAGGCTTTCTATAATAAATAAATAGATTTAAGTGAAAACAATGTAAGTCCATTTAAAGACAAGGATACTGATGGAAGAGAAGTTTGGGAAATATAGCATAAGGGAAGAAACAAAGATATCATGTTGAGGAAAAGAAAGCCTGTTATTTTTGGAAGGGAGGGCGGGAGTGGAGTGTAGATACACGGCAGTCCTGAGTAATAAGTGAGCAAGCCTTGTCTGGAGAGATAGAAATGCCAGTGCAAAGCGTAAGGATTTAACTCATTAGGCAAGGAGAGATGCTGGAGTTTTCAGAGTTAAAAGGTGACACTGTGAGACCTGTGCTTTGGATAGATTGTTCTAGAGGCAAGCCCAGTAGTTTCACACATTAATGGCTAAATGTATGAAATCATCTTACTCTATGAAGATGACTAGATGGAGGAACTTGAATATAATCTTGGAAGCTAGAAGGGAGATGAGAATCTTGAGCCATTTCATTACAAGTGCACAAGCAAACTGTATTTCCCTCTGGTTCTGCATCCATGAACAGTATATACAGAAACAGAAAGTTTTATTTTCTTTTAATAACCCTCCTGGTGCCCAGAAAAATTTCCTATACACATTTTGCAAGGCCATATTCCATGTGATGCCTACATAGGGGCATCTGGATTCTTTAGGAGCCAAGCACTCATTGGGTGTGGAAATCAGATTATTGGCTTTCGTTCCCCATCCTCTCTTCTCTTCACCACCCCTGCCCCAGCTTTTGGGGGAGCTATATAACTCTTCATTAACATCTATAAAAGAGGTTAAATGAGGATGGAGAATGAGAATGAAGTTAAAAACCAATCACTTTAACTGAAGTTCTGGAGGGCAAATAAAAAGATGAACTTTATCCCATCTATTTAAGAAAATGCAATGAAATCGAACTTGAAACTTCAAGAACTGAAAATTAAGACACAATTTGTTTCACATCATTGTGTGTTTCAAGATCAAAGACTTTAAGTGGCGGTATCCATTGGCAAGAGGGTAAGGAAGCACAGTTTTTTGTTTTTTTTTTAAAGATTTTATTTATTTATTTATGAGAGAGAGAGAGAGAGAGAGAGAGAGAGGCAGAGACACAGGCAGAGGGAGAAGCAGGCTCCATGCCAGGAGCCTAATGCGGGACTCAATCCCAGGACTTCAGAATCATGCCCTGGGCCAAAGGCAGGTGCTAAACCGCTGAGCCACCCAGGGATCCCCCTGGAAGCACAGTTAGTTAGTTAGTTAGTTAATTATTTACTTACTTACTTACTTACTTACTTACTTACTTATTTATTTATTTATTTATTTATTTATTTATTTATTTATTTATTTATTTATTTATATTTTTTGGAAGCACAGTTTTAAACAATGTTGTAAACCCTGCAGAAGTTCTCTTAAAGGATTTCCACTGAACTTGGTAGATAAACCTCTGCTTTTCATTTCTTCTGTAAAACATCCTGATTGATGTCCACAGCACAGGAGCTGTCTGTGAACCAGTACATCACTTTCTAATACGCTCACCTACTTTTGCCTCCAGCAGTTATGTGCTTTCCAGGAGTCAGTTAAGTTTGTGCCTAAATATGTTAACACCTGTTACACTAGTTATTCAGAATATGTAATTAAATGATACATAAACCAATGAGATGTGAGTATACATAGGAAGAGTTCTTTCTATGGAAATTAAGTCGAATGTTCTGAAAAGAATCTAGATAATGGCAATTAGCTAATCCTGTGAAATTAATGTGAGATACAGTGAAATATTGAGGAGGAATAAAAAAATGTCTAGAAAATTCTTTCTTCAGATGACTTCCCAAATGTCTTTAAATTACCCCTCACTATAAAGACATTAAAGGTGAACATGACTGATGAAATATGAGTGGGAATCTATTCAAGAAAGACAATCACAATACCAAATAGTGTGCTCATATTCAAAGAAAAGGTCTTGGGTCAACATTAAAAGACTGACAAATAAGTATACATTTATATATGTTTTGTGCTGAAAATACAATGATCAAAATAGGCACTTAGTTACCTCTTTTAACTCTTTCTGGATTCATGAATCAAGCACTTGTCCTTTGCCCTGATCATGTCAGAGAAAAAGGTTTGGGTGGGACTTACGTCCATATGAGAAAGACTGAACATGGAACTTCTACTCTGAGCACAGAGCTCCAGGCCAACACAGCACAGAAGCTGTGGTGCCATCTGCCCTCCAGGGACCATGAGGGATTGAGAAGAAGGACATCATTGATGATCACCATGGAATGAACACTAGTGAGGTCTTTTCACCATTATCCAGCAACCCAGAAAGTCTTCAGATATTTGTTTGACCCTAAGGAGTTCTGGGACAGGTCCCTAAAAATGCCCAAGATTAAAATTTTCATCAGCCTTGTGGAATGGAAACTTCGAGTTAGAATTAAGTTAAGGATCATTAATCAATGTCTTTTTTTTTTCTTGCCTGAGTATATAAAGTAAATACTAGAATATTTGCAAATGTATATAAATGCTAGAATAAGTGGTTATGCCACCAGGGCAGGAATTTTGTTTAATTCAGGCCTTAGAAAGGTGCCTGCTACTTAGGAGGTATTCAATGGATATTGGTTGAATAAATGAATGCTATTTCAGCTTGGTAAAAAGAAGCTGAGGAGGCAGACAGAGACTTCTGTGACCATGCATGCAGGGTGTGCTGGGCAAGTGGAAGGGTCACTGGATTTTTGCTGTCCTGTTTTTCTTTAGAAATCACAGCTTTGGCGATCCCTGGGTGGCGCAGTGGTTTGGCGCCTGCCTTTGGCCCAGGGCGCGATCCTGGAGACCCGGGATCGAATCCCACGTCGGGCTCCCGGTGCATGGAGCCTACTTCTCCCTCTGCCTGTGTCTCTGCCTCTCTCTCTCTCTCTCTGTGTGTGACTATCATAAATAAATAATATAAAAAAAATAAAATCTTAAAAAAAAAAAAGAAATCACAGCTTTGGGGGCACCTGGGTGGTTCAGTGGTTGAGCATCTGCCTTTGGCTCAGGTCATGATCCCAGGGTCCTGGGACTGAGTCCCACATTGGGCTCCCAGCAGGGAGCCTGCTTCTCCCTCTGCCTATGTCTCTACCTCTCTCTCTGTGTGTCTCTCATGAATAAATAAATAAAATCTTAAAAAAAGAAATCACAGCTTTGAGTACACGTGAATCCCAGATGCTCCTTTCCTATCATTCACTACGCACCATGGAAAAAAGTGAGAGGAGATTAATTTCCCTGAAACAACTGGAAAGGCCCTCAGAATCCGGAGTGAGATGAGGAGCTAAAAATTAGAAACCCGTGGAAGTGAGCTTTCTGAGGTGGAACCGGAAGCACAGATCTTGAGAAGCAGAGAGGAACATGGGATGATCTAGTTTTGAGTTCTTCTTGTCACAGATGAGGAAACCAAAGCACCAAGAGTCATGATGAGCCCAGGACCACACGTCTGCTTGGCAGCTGAGCTCAGAACACACTATTACCTCCTCTACTGCTCTTTCCATCCCACAATCCTGAACTCGAGGAATGTCCGGACAAACAGAGTGGATAAAAGGAGCCAAGGAGGAGAAATGACAGAACAGTGGGATTGTCACCTGGGACACCAGGCAGGTCCCACCTCAGACAAGGGGTTAGACAGGACTGATTAAGAACAGAAGGACAGGAGGAAGGAGTGCATTCCTGGTTATGTGAATGTATTAGAAGTCCCAAGATGATTCTTCACAAATTAGGAGAATACACTAATAGAGACTTTAATCAATTAGGAATATAGCATCTTTTTTCTAGGAAGTACTTGACCTAGTTTTTCTACACTCAAGAGTAGGAAACAGTGAGCACCCCTCTTGGGGCAAACTGAGTTGGCAACGTATCCATCTGGCACTGTGCCTCTGATGTCCTTCCTCTGTCTTGGAGAGTCGGGTGGATATTTATTGTCATTTCAACTTAACAAGCCTAGCAGTCTGAATGAAGAGGGAATTGGAGCCTGCCTCTGTTTAAAATTTGGATACTTTGTTTATCATAGCTTTTAATTGTATGGATTTTGATTTTGATTTTATTTTAGTTTTTAAAGATTCTATTCATTCGAGAGAGAGAGAGAGAGAGAGAGAGAGAGAGAGAGGCAGAGACACAGGCAGAGGGAGAAGCAGGCTCCATGCAGGGAGCCCGATGTGGGACTCGATCCCGGGACTCCAGGATCACGCCCTGGGCCGAAGGCGACACTAAACCGCTGAACCACCCAGGCATCCCTGGATTTTGATTTTTTAATGGCAATACTTGTTTTGATTGCTGAGATTTTTTTTTGGTGCCTCATTAAATTTTGTACCTAGCTGACCTCACCCTAAGCTCTGTCCTGTATTAGGTTTTAACCTGTTCCTGCTCCCTGGAAGGACAGAAAGAGTTCTTCCTTTCACTTTTTCTCCCATCTCCTCATACTTTATGTTGCTGTGGTGGTGGTTTTGATGCATGTGCATGTAAATTAGGGCCATAAAAACAAACTCCTAACCAACTGAACTTCTTCCCCTAATGGGCAATAGACAAGAGAGGTGTAAATGATCTGAATGTCACAAGACTCAAAGTCAATAGTTAACTGATTTTTTTTTTTTTTTTGAGAAAAACAAAACCCTAACTGGAAACACAAAACACAATCACTTATTAAGCCAGATTTGTCAGAATTCGTGGAGGGAGCCCAGGGCTGGGCTGGTCTTGAGGAAGGATGACCATTTGGACAATCAAGGAAGTAAGGGTGTGGGGAGGCGGGCATGGGGATAACAGCACTTATCCCAGTTCCTTGTTTGGGGTAGGTAATACAAGCGAAGAGAATGCAGATCATTCACCAATAGAAGACATGAATCTCCTAGTATCAATAAAATAGGAATTTATAACAAATGCCACTTTCTTTAGATTCTTAGGGGCAGCTGGCATCAACACCCTTACAGAATGGGCTGACCTCCTCTAATGATTTCACTCCAACATTTGGTTTTAGTCCCTGTGCTATTTGCTTAGTTTAAGGCAATGGTTCTTGAACTTGAATGTGCATCAGAATCATTGGAAGGTCTGTGAAAACCCAGACTGCTGGTCCCCTCCTCAAGTTCCTGATCCAAGAGGTCTGAGGTCGGGGCCCCAAAATGTGCATTTCTAACAAGTTGCAGGTGATGCTGTGTTGGGGGTATTGGGAATACACTTCGCAAACCCTGCTCTAAGGTGTGCTGATTCTTGTACCTGTCAAGCCCTTTGCTCCAGCTCAAGGCTTGGTTTTCTTGCTTGCATCACACACCCCCTTGCCCCTGCTGACTGGACCAGAAGTGGGTTCCTGACCTTCAGGCAGCCATCAAAGTCTGGCCAGCAACCTGCCAGACAGCCTGGGACAAAACCTGAACCAGCTGATCAGATTCTTTCCCTCAGGGATTAAACTGATAGGTAATGAAAGAACGAGCCAGTTAGCAGTGGGAAATTAACCACAAGGTTATAATTAATTAACCATGAGGGTATAAGGGGCCACGGTAATCCAGGGGTTGTAAGAAAGATCACAAAAAGTTACAAGAAACTATGAAAAATAAAAAATAAAGAGACCAGAGGGAAATAATAAAGAGTTGGTAGAGAGAAAAGAATGATGTGAATCCCAATAATCTCTCAAGTAACTATTCACTCACTCCTGCCAGGGGGGCCTGAATCTATAACTCTGCTCAAGGTCTGGTCTCTAGGACCTGGCCCTAAGACAGGACCCTCCCTTGGATTTCTTGAGCTAACCCCAGTCTCTTTGTGCTCTAAAATAAATCAAAATTTTAAAACAAATCAAGACAAAATTACATTAATCCAATAAACTTAGCCCAAATGATGTTTTTCTTGGACCATTTTGAGGGACTATGGCTCAGCTTTTACCACCAGTGAGAAAAAGCATCTTTCCTTATAAAACAAAACTTCTTGTGAACTAAAATTAATTTCCTCACCAACTCAGCTCACAGCTGCACCAGCACATCCTACTAATCTCTCCAATGGCTGGGCCAGAAGTGCTCTTCGGTGAGTCTTTCTGTCTCTCCCCCACATTCAAGCAGTGGCCAAACCCATCGGTCATATTTCCACAGTGGCTCCCCATCCATTCACTGCTCCTCTTCTCGTTGCTCCCTCCTTAACACAGTCACCTGCCATCTCTGACTAGCAGGAGACTCCTACCTGTTCCCAGTCTCACTACACTAAGCTTTTCAGACCAGACTCATTCATCTGGTGCCCTGATGTAAAAGTCTCAGAAGATTGTGATGCCTGGGTTGCTTGGTGGTTGAGTGTCTGCCTTTGGCTCAGCGCATGATCCTGGGGTCCGGATATCGAGTCCCACATCGGGCTCCCTGCATGGAACCTGCTTCTCCCTCTGCCTGTGTCTCTGCCTTTCTCTGTGTGTCTCTCATGAATAAATAAAATCTTAAAAAAAAAAAAAGTCCCAGAAGATCCCTCCAAGGCTATTCTCAGGCCCTCTTGGCATGGCTGTCAGACTCTTGATGGTTGGGTCTCCCTCTCTGTGGTGGGCAAAATAACAGCCCCCCAAGATGTCAGGCCTTAGTTCCTGGAGTCTATACATGTGACCTTTGAGGGAAAAGAAAAGGTTCTTTGCAGATGTGATTAAGTTAAAGATCTTGAGATGAGATTTTCCTGGATTCTCCAGCTGGACCCTAAGTGCAATCACAGCTGTCCTCTTAAGAGAGTGCAAGATCACATACCCACACACAAGAGGATCAGAGAGAAGAGGAGCCAGAGGTGGGAGTAACACAACCACAAACCAGACAGTGTCAGCAGCTGCCAGAAGATGGAAGAGGCAAGAAGGTGTTCTCTCCTAGGGCCTTCAGAGGGAGTGTGGGTTGCCAGCACCGGGATTTCAGAACGCTAGCCCCCCAAACCAAGAGAGAGCCGTTGCTACTGTTGGAAGCCACCTGGTGTGTGGGACTGTTAGAGAAGCCACAGGAAATGATGACACCCTTCCCTCCCTCCTGAATCTGCTCTCTGCTCCTGTCTCACACTGCTGCACCCCTGAAACTGTGACGCCTTGGCCTGAGGCAGCCCACCTACCTCTCTTCTCCACTTGCACATGTGTTGTTCTATCAGTTTAGAACCATGTTGCAATCTCACCCATCTCTTGAGGCTTCCTTCCTGAGATCTTCTGACCATCCCACCTGCCCAGGTAGGCTCTTTCCAGTCTCCAGACACTCACTTGCTTCTTTGATGATTCCTTTTATCTTGATTTACAGGAATTTGTAGACTTTATTTCCCCCTCTCTCTTTCTCTCCACACTTCCACTAAACTCTAAGCTCTTTACAAGAAGGCAAAGCTTTTCTTACATATGTCTGTTTCCTCCACAATATGTATTTTGCTCATAAGAGTTGCTGAAGAAAATAGCAGGTTTGGGAAATTAGGTAGTCAGGTGAGTTGTCCAGTGTTTAATGCAGTGAGTGATTACTGAGAAACCACCTCATGCTTTGTGTCCCCTTCATTAGGAAGATTCACCAGGAAGAAATGAGACTGTCCATCTATCCCCCCACCTGCCTCCTCCTCAACCCAAAGAAGAGTCCAGGCTTCATGTTTCTTAGGCTGGGAACCCCTCCCCATTTGGGAAGGGTTACTAGGTTCTTGGGGGATTCTAATTAGCACTAAGTACTAATGTAGAGCAAGGGCTGGGGTGACGGCATCATCATCCAGAGTTGAAAGGAAAGGAAAGCTGTCCAATCCAGGGAATGGCCTCTGTATTCTGAAAATGGTGGGAACCTAAATCTTGGATGCAGCAATGCTGAGGAGGGAGGGAGGCCTGTGGGCAGTGGCAAGGACCATCAAGGAAAAGAACCTGTGCCCCTGACCAGAGCAGTGCCCCAGATAGATGGCAGGAACAACACACAGACATGGTGCACAGAGCAGCAGAGGTACGGCCAACCACACAAATCTGCATTCCCCCCAGGATAGCATGCACCTCTCCATGCCTCTGTCCCTCCTGTGTGGTCTTTGATGCTCAGGAAAAGGGAGGGAGCTCCAAATAGGCACTATGGAGCTTTCTGGGAACTCAGGCTGAGATGACCAACTTAAAGATAGCCTGATCCATGCAATACAGAAATGCAACATTTCTTATGCATCCCAGGAGTCATAGAGCAACCCATACCTGTCAGGATTATAAACTCAGAGTCATCCTCTGACTTTGTTTCCAATATGTCTGGGCATTGGAGACAGTATCTGATTACAGTGCCCTTCAAATCCTGAACATGCACACAATGAACAGAGAGAGTTAAGTCAAGGACAAGGACCTGTCGCCCTCAAGCCCACTTTATAAGGGCTCCTGCCCAAAGCGGTGAGGGGAGTGGAAACCCATTCCAAGCCCATCTCAGAAGATGGCAAGGGGTGGCATCTTCCTAGAAGAAGGGGTGCCTGGTCTTCCCACAAAGATGCCGTCCACCAGCCTCATCATCCTGCCCATTCCCCAGATACTTTTTCCAGTTCTCACAAGGGTGCCCTATAGGCTAGATGCCACTCTGGTTACCATAAGCCACATTTTAGGTAAGAAGGATGACTGACTATTTTAAACGCATTTGGGAAGCATCTAGAATAGGAATTATTACTGAAAACAAAGTCAAATACTTTTTTGCTAATAAAAATTAAGTGAAAATGCTAAACGTTGCAGGATTCTACTCTTTATTACAATCCATACAACCACAGCCTTGACTTTTAAGTCCCTTTTCATGTGACACATATACCTGTCTTGACCTACAATATAACTAAAATTAGACAAAATGGAGACTATGAAAAATGACCACATAAATCTGAATTTTGAGCCCGCACTGAGGGAACCATCCATCTTGTCACTATCAGAAGCCCGGCCTCCAGAAAAGCTCTCTTCTGAGGGGTGGAGAGCCATCCCAATATATAAGCTGATGAAACGCTTCCAAAGAAGCTCAATCAAAACAAAAACTACACCCAAAAACTTTGGGATGACAGCGACAAGCCTATTAAAAACCACACTGACCAGACAGGCCAGGCCCAGTTCTCCACCACCCTCCCCACTCCTGCCATTGACCAGGGACTTTAGGAGGTGAAAGGTAGTCCCTAGATTGCAAGTGCAAGATAGAACAGAAGTGTCATGAAGCCAATTTTCCTATTTGTTCAAATGTGAGCTCCTTTTGGGTCCACACTCAAAAATATCCTGGAAAGATGGGGAAGGGGACAGAGCAACTCCACTGGCCAGCACCTGCGGGCACCACTGATGGGCATCGGGCAGAGTCCCAGTGCCCTGTCATTGTCCTGTGGTGCAAACACAGACCAACCTGCAAGATGTGACAGCTTACTTTCATAGAACTGCCCCCTGGTCACTCTTTCCCTCCTCCTCTTCCCTCTCCTGTTCCTTTCTGGCCTTCCTTCTGTTGTCAAAAACATTGTAACAGGATGGGCAATGACTAGCTGGGTTCAGATCACCATAATTTCCGCCCACCCTCCTCAAATGTCCCTACTGTGTCTTCCACATTTCTCTTCATGGGTAGATTCACAGCAAACTTCAGAAGTTTCCTTGATGTGGAACACATCTGCCAATTCAGAGGGAAAGTATGGTCACCCACCCCGCTACCACCACTCGCAGAATTGTTAGCAGAAATACAACTGCACAATTGAAAGCAGAGGCTACAAAAAAGGACCACTGTCCAGGTGGTGTGGCTCAAAGGACTCTCCTTGAAAACATTGACCTCCTCTCTTTTTCCCTCTGTTCCAACCACTTCCAAAAGCCATGGTCTAGGGAATCAGTTACTTTTTAAAAACATGTTTCCTAGAGTTGGAACAATAATGAGATTCAGTTTGGCTTTCTGCATGTGGATCCCAGGAAACCTTGCTTCTTAAAAACAGGTTAAAAGCTTCAAAAGAACAATAGCCAAAACTGTGGAAGGAGCTTTGGTGTCCATCGAAAGATGAATGGATAAAGAAGATGTGGTTTATGTATACAATGGAATATTACTCAGCCATTAGAAACGACAAATACCCACCATTTGCTTCAACGTGGATGGAACTGGAGGGTATTATGCTGAGTGAAGTAAGTCAATCGGAGAAGGACAAACATTATATGTTCTCATTCATTTGGGGAATATAAATAATAGTGAAAGGGAATAGAAGGGAAGGGAGAAGAAATGTGTGGGAAATATCAGAAAGGGAGACAGAACGTAAAGACTGCTAACTCTGGGAAACGAACTAGGGGTGGTGGAAGGGGAGGAGGGCGGGGGGTGGGGGTGAATGGGTGACGGGCACTGAGGGGGGCACTTGACGGGATGAGCACTGGGTGGTATTCTGTATGTTGGCAAATTGAACACCAATAAAAAATAAATTTATTATTAAAAAAATAATAAGATTTGAAAAAAAAAAAAAAGCTCCAAAAGAAATTTCCGAAAGGGTGGTCAGAAGACTGCTACCCTAAGGTTGAGGGAAGAATCGGAAGGATGTGACTGCAGGCTCCTGTCATGGTGATGCCGTTTCGGTGAATCTGGGGGAGCAGTCAGGGAGGGGATAGCCCTGACAAGCTCCCAGAGTGATTCTGATCCAGTTCAGGTATGAGAATCACACTTGCAAAGTACCATGCTACTTATTCTAGAAGCAGTGGTTCTAGAAGAGTAGTTACAAGCTTGGACTCTGAAGCTAAACTGCCAGGCCCTGTCCCTTGTGAGCTGTGTAAGCTTGGGTAAGCCACCTACCCTCCATGAGCCTTAATGCTCCCTACACAAAATAGGGGGACCTGACCTCATAGAGCCCCTGTGAGGATGAAATGAACTAACGAACAGGAAACATTCACAACATGCATGGCACACAGTGGGGGTGGGGGTGTGCAAGCACAGCTGTCATCCTACAAACCAGGAACTGAATGGAATTAACACTGAAGCACCTTCAATGCCTCTCACAAGGCTATATTGGGGTATGCAAAGTGGAGATCCATGGCCACCCAATCTACTCTGTCATCGCCTATTTTTGCTGGCACAGAATTTATTTATGTATTTTAAGGATTTTATGTATTTATTCATGAGAGACACAGAGAGAGAGAGAGGCACAGACATAGGTAGAGGGAGAAGCAGGTTCCATGCAGGGAGCCCGACATGGGACTTGATCCAGGGTCTCCAGGATCACACCCTGGGCTGAAGGCGGAGCTAAACCACTGAGCCACTGGGGCTGCCCACTGGCACAGAATTTAGATAGATAGATAGATAGATAGATAGATAGATAGATAGATAGAATAGATAATTTTATTAAAAAAATATGAATTGAATGCCTTTAGATGGCACATCAGTTCTAATCAACAACTTCTGTTTTTGTTTTTATTTTTTAAGATTTTATTTGAGAGAGAGACAGAGACAGAGAAAGCACAAGCAGGGGGAGGGACAGAGGGAGATAGAGAAGGAGACTTCCTGCTGAGCAGGGAGTCTGATGTGGGGTTCAATCCCAAGACCCTGAGATCATGACCTGAACTGAAGGCAGACACTTTGAGCTATCCAGGTGCCCCAACTTCCCTCTGTTTTATGACTGGCTGTCCATTCACCTTGGTGAATGATTTGCCTGTCATTTGAATTTCTGACTCCAGGGTTCTTCTTTGCCATGGGGTGCATGCTCTGCAGTCATCTATGTTTTGTCACAGGAAGCTGGCTGCTATAAGTGATGTGGTGGGTGGTTGGTAGGTGTGTAGGTGTGAGGGTGAGGCACACCCACAAGGCTGCTTCTGAGCCTGGCTTTTGTTCCAGAGTGTGTCTTTACATGGAGAAGAGACCTATGGGTGCAAAAAAATTTACTTTTTTTGCAGAAAGCTTCCAACTGTGCTTCAAGGTACACTCCACCCAGATCTTATACCCTCTCCACCCTGCGTTTTATGGCTATACAACCTAAGGCCCAATATGGAACCTCTACCAGGACTATGAGAGTCTCCCTGAAAACCAGTGATTTCCTAGGGAAAGGCAGTCATGGGTTTTTCCTCAAGGTGCACTTTAGGATCATGAAAACCCAGCCAGCTGGGAACCCCACCTGGCCTCCCCACATCTCTTCAAATGTGTGGTGTTCGGTGGACTTTCAAATTTGGTTTATATAATAGAATCTGAACACATTCACATACTGGTTCATATTCATCCAAACTAGCTCACATTTATATGCTTCAAAAAGATTAGTTAACAAATATTTGGTTTCAAAGTCTTCACAGGTCTAGGCTCAGAAAAATTATTCAAAATAACAAATGTAAGCTCTTTTTCTTTCATGGCATTAATCAGACTTTGGTAGCCATTAATGCCACACACTAGTTCCTAGCATTCTTCTCCTCCCTGACCAGAAGGCTGAGCTTCCAGGTCCTTCTATGGCCAGGTGGGGCCTTTTGACAATTTCCAGTCATTGGGTTAAAAGTGGAGAAGATGTGGTCACTTTCAGCCAAAGCTCTTCTGATTGGAGTAACCAGCAATGTTCCAGATGCCTGGACACTAGAGGACAAGCAACATGGAGGAGAGCACCCAGCCAAGGTGTGGCACATATATAATGTGAATAAGAAATGAACCTTAGGGTTTTAAGACACTGAGATTTTCAAGTTACTGGTTATCATGACATTATCTAGCCCATTCTGACTGATAAAAACACTAGTCACTAATACGAAGTGGGGAATGCATTTCAAAAACAATTTCCAAATTAGAAGGTAGGAAGAAGCTGAGTGAAGTAAGTCAATCGGAGAAGGACAAACATTATATGTTCTCATTCATTTGGGGAATATAAATAATAGTGAAAGGGAATAGAAGGGAAGGGAGAAGAAATGTGTGGGAAATATCAGAAAGGGAGACAGAACGTAAAGACTGCTAACTCTGGGAAATGAACTAGGGGTGGTAGAAGGGGAGGAGGGCGGGGGGTGGGAGTGAATGGGTGACGGGCACTGGGGGTTATTCTGTATGTTGGTAAATTGAATACCAATAAAAATAAATTAAAAAAAAAAGAGTGAGTGCTGAAGAATAAAAAAAAAAAAAGAAGGTAGGAAGAAAAATAATATGCCTTGGAAACTCTATGCTGCTGAACCATCTTTAGCTTTTAGGTGTGAGGCCATCTTCATTATATCTGATATCCTGAAGCCAATTAGGGTAAGAATGAGGTAGTGGTTTTAAACTATGACTGCAAATCCTTTGAAATTCTCTCCATTAATAGGTGGCAGGGTGGGGGCAGGGGGTCTAGTCCCTCTTCCCTTGAAACTTTGGCAGCCTTGTTCAGCCAATAGAATTTGCAGAAGGGCTAGTATGTGACTTCTGTGCGTGGATCACAGAAAGCCCTGCAGCTTTCCCGTACTGCCAGGAGTAACCCTATGTACAAGAAGTCTGACTCTTGTGGCCAAAAGGTGAAGAGGCCTCTAAAAGATTCCAGATCCCAGATATCTGTGTTCCTCTCAATCCTTCTAGCCTTCCCACGGAAGACCCCAGACATCACGGAGCAGGGGTAAGCATCCCACTATGCCATGTCCAAATTGCTGACCTATAGGGACTGTGAATGGGCTGAAATCAGTGTTGTAGGGTGCTGCTAAGTTTGGAGGTCATTTGTTTTTTTTTGTTTTTTTAATTTTTATTTACTTATGATAGTCACACACAGAGAGAGAGAGGCAGAGACACAGGCAGAGGGAGAAGCAGGCTCCATGCACCGGGAGCCCGATGTGGGATTTGATCCCAGGTCTCCAGGATCGCGCCCTGGGCCAAAGGCAGGCGCTAAACCGCTGCGCCACCCAGGGATCCCTGGAGGTCATTTGTTAAGCAATAACAGGTGACCAGAGCAAAAAGGGAACAGCCTAAACAGTGCTTCAGGCTGATTCGTTGCTTGACTATTCATTAAGTGGGGAAAGAAGCTCAGGTGTAAGTGAAAGGAGGCCCCACACAGCATGTGGGTTGGATGCATGAATATCAGGCTTGGGTTTAGTCCATTTCTGGCACTTACTAGACAAGGTTCTTTGTCTCTCTGTGCCTCCTGTTGGACATTGAGATGCTAATACCAATTCCTGATCCACAGGGTTGTAAGTAACCATGGAAGAGGATACCACACGGCCCTCGGCAGCATCCTCAGCCCTGCCTTCACAGCTCTGTCACCAAGGGTGGCCATGAGACCTCGCCTGCAAAGTACGCAGCTTGTACATGGGAACATCAAATCCATGCCTGCTCTTGCTTCAGCAGTCTTGGAAGCCAGAAAATCTTATGTTTCCCAGCTGGGTTTAGGTCACAGGCAATAGAATTGGCTGGACAGCCAGATGGAGAATTGAGTCAGTGGCTTTGCCTAAATCTTGGGAAGAGGAAATGTCTCCTTTTGCCTGCATCTATCTATAGTTTGTGTCTTGGGTTCTAAAGTTTTGATTCTTCTTCAGCAATTTTTTTTTTTTTTTTTTTTTTGGTAAGTAGGCTTCATGCCCAGCCTGGAGCCCCACACGGGGCTGAGGACCCTGAGATCATGACCTGAGCTGAGATCAAGAGTTGGACATTTAGCCAACTGAGCCATCAAGGCACCCCTAAGAGATTTTTCATAGCTGGCACTGAGTACCCACTACGTGCCGACCACGACTCCAATTCATGTTTTGAGTTAATTTTCTTTAAAGTCTATGAGGTAAGTGGTATGATCCCCATTTTACAGATGAGGAAACAGAGGCTCAGAGGCATTACATAATGTGCTCAAAGTCACAGAGCAGACAAGGGGCAGAGCTGAGATCTGAACCAAGTCAGTGCCTTGATTTTAACTGCAAAGGTGTGCTGTATCTCACTACCCTAGACTGAGCTTCTCATTTTCAAAACAATTTGTCTTTATGCCTTTAAAGTTTTCTCTTTACAGGTACACTATCTGAAAACTGCCTTTCTAAATCTTTGTTTTTTTTTTTTTAAGATTTTATTTATTTATTCATGAGAGACACACACAGAGAGAGGCAGAGACACAGGCAGAGGGAGAAGCAGGCTCCATGCAGGGAGCCTGATGTAGGATTCAATCCTGATCCCGACCTAAGCCAAAGGCAGATGCTCAACCACTGAGCCACCTTGGTGTCCCTGGAAACGGCCTTTTTAAAGAACAATGAAACATAACAGTCACAGGGAAGCACACACACAAATTATATGTAAAGCTAATGCTTGTATTTCTGGTGCCACAGCCTCTCTGAGCTCTAAGTGAATTCATCAAATTCACCATGCTTAGCGCACCTCCAAGATTTTTCTTTAGTTAAAGGACTCTCTCTGGATTCCTCTCTGCAAAATTTTTATCATGAATAGATGATTTAAAAGTGCATACTACCAAATGCCTTCTGCTATTTTAATTTTTTCCTGCTTTCTCATTTTAATTGCCCTTGTGATAGCACTCTGTATTATTTCATTCCTAGGCATATAGCTAATTTTTAGATGTGTTCTGCGGCATGCAAAAAATGTATGTGGTGATGCTGTTTGGTGTAGTATCTACATATGCCCATTAAGTTTGTAAACTATGCTGTCCAAATAGTCTATAGTTTTACCAATTTTTTTTAACCTACTTGTTCAGTAATGGCTAAGAGGAGTGTTAAAAATATTCCAGAGTGATTGTAGATTTCTCTATTTCTTCTTATGGTTTTGTTAATTTTTTGCTTTGGATTTTAAGATTGTAAGGTCTAACTGGGAGAATTAAATCTGGGTCATTATAACGAGTCCTTCTTTATCTTTATTTATTTATTTTTTTACGTTCTTTATCTTTAGCAATACTTTTGACCTTTATCAGGAACAAACAAAGCTAAGTTTTTGGTTATCATGCGTATATGCCTTATATTAAAGCACGGGGACAGGACCCATGGGCAGAAAGAGCTGCCCATTTGTATGTATCTTTTAACATGTTTTTGAACTTTCAAATTTTCTATTTTTTTAAGATGCATCTCTTATAATGAGCTTTTAGTTGTCTTTTTAAAAAATCCACACCCCATTTTTTTCCCTTGGGCATTTATTTCCTCTACATTTAAAGAAATAATTAATATAAAATCATTTAAATCTACCATCTTACATGCCTTTTGGGCCACCTGGTTTTCTTTCTTCTCTTGGACTGATTTTTTTTTACTGTTTTTTTTTTTGTGATTTCCTCTCTTAGGTTGGAAGTTAAGCCCTTCTCTTTTTATATTTTATGGATGGTTACCTAGAAATTGCAAGATGAATCCTTGACTTATCAAAGTCTAATGATCATCTGTGCCTTCACTTCCTCCCAGATAAGCAAATCCTCAACCAGGATTACTTCCATGATGCTTATAGCTATTCTGGTTCTATATTTTACTTCTCTATAATAGAACATGATAAATATTTTCAGCACCAGAAGGCATTATTATTAATGTTTTCTACAGCCAATGTTTATACAAATCAACCCGTCTATACAAATCAATTCAATCTTTTAAGATTGAATATTTGGACAACCCTATATGAACCCTTCTTTTGTATAAATCCTGTTTATACAATCAGCCTCTCTTTGCTTTTCACTCTTCCAACTGAAGGGTGTCCTTGAGAACTTGCTTTTGTGTGGGCCCGCTGGCAATTTTCTCAATTTTTCTTTGTCTGAGTGTCTTTATTTTGCTCTCACGTTAGAAAGACCATTTCTAATTGTCAGCTCTTTCTATCTTCTGATTTTCAGTGTTGCTGTTGAAAAATTAGTTGTCATACAACTGTGTCTTTGATTTTTCTACAGTTTTAGTCTGACATGTCTAGATGTGAATTGACATCTATTCATCCAGCTTGGGCTTCTAGAACCAGTGGGTTGATTTCTTTAACTGGTTCTGGAAATCTTTAGCCATGATCTTTTCCAGTTTTACCAACATCCCAGTCTCTCCTCTCTTTTTGAGCTTCCTTACCACATCCTTCAGGTGGCTTACCCTCTCTTCTGAATTTTCTATTGATTCTAGCACACATCACTTTGTCTCTTCAAGTGCCTAGTTGTCTGGCCATTTTGTTCAAACAATTACTTCTAGAAATAACGTGAAACTTAGAATAGCTTCCTTCATCTTCTGAGGGAGGTAGTAGTTCAGAGTTGTGGATTTATAACCCTCTGGACTGTGGTCTGCACGCTATGTACGGTTTTGGAATGATTCCTTTTGAGTTTGCAATGTAAAACAGGGCTTGGTGTGCTGGGATCTCTGCCATTGGTGAGTTTTTAACACTAACCATTTTTCCTTTAGCCACATGAATCTGCCACACGGGTGTGCCTCTTAGCTGGTTAAGTCCTTTGTGCAGAAGAGGCAGGTGGCAATAGACCAGGTTTTCCACCCGAACCTGAGGCCTGTCACCCACACCTTATCTAATTTGCCAAAAGCAGCTGTTCTTAGCACTTCTCCTAGATAGACAAATACCTTAGCATAGAAAGTGCTCTGGCTCATTTCCCAGAGCTCCAACCTCTTCTCTGTTCGTCTTACTAATTTATTAGGTCATTGGTCACTGATGCTTTTCACAAAATGCTTTTATCTATTTCTTTCAGCATCTTTTTTTTCTACCCCAGAGGGAGGGTAAGATTGAATCACCTAGCTCACAAGTACTAGGAGCCCTTCACACAGGGTTTTTTGTTTTGTAATCATTTTCCTGCCAGTACTTAAAAGTCAAATTTCATCTGAAAACCCAGACTTCTAAAAATCCAGAAAATCTGGCCACCCCAGACTTATATATTAATAAGGCAATACCCAGAGAGAGCAGAGCATCATCAAAGTTCCTACTGTGCTCTGAGGTCTTAAACTAGCCCTAAACTAAGATTTGCTGCCTATTCTGGTAGCATCTGAATTTGCTACCCCTGAACAAGCAATAATGGAGCAGAAGCAGTGAAACTATTTTGATATCCATGAGTATACGTTTTACCTGGATAGTTACATATCCAGGAATCTAGAACATTCTAATTTAAATTTTCTCTTTTTCTGAAATAGAGATTCTCATGGTGAGGAGCTTGAAGATGGTGAGGGAAGGCTGGCAGATTTGCACGAGAAGCCCAGGAAACTTATGGGGAGTGAAGGGGCTGAGGTCCCCTCACCACCACTCCTCCTTACTCCTTGAGACTAGGTTATTCAAATTCTCAGCATGGACTGTACTGATCAGGGCTAAGATGAAGGAACTGTCTATAATCTAGGAACTGTCTCCTCTCAAGCCAGTCCTCACAGGCTACCCCAGGGCCTGGCAAAGCAGCCGTGTGAAGGAAGCTACAGAGCAGAGCCGCTGAGACGCCAGGCTGATTTGGGCAGGAAGAACTCCCAGATGAGGGAGCCTGGAAAGGATGAGTTCTTGTCCTCTCCCTGCTGGGGAGCCGCCATGGCCTAGGAAGCTAGATGGTGGAGCCCAGTGCCACCCCAACTTCCAGGCCCACCCATGCCCACAGTGAGGCCCACCCTGAGGTGATGATACTGTTTCTCCTGGGAAAAGTGAAAGTCTCTCTGCACTTTCCATAGCTGCCACTGCACACCCCACTGGATGAAACTGGTTCCAGGTATTCCTTAGCTTCTAGAAGGTAAGCCTTCTAAGAGAGGACTAGCCCCTTGGAAAGGATTTGGGGACATTATACGGGATAGGAAGTCGGAAAGAGAGACCAGACTTCCCACTACTCTGGAGCTGTGAGACTCAAGGATTGCATTTGAGAACTCTCAGAGGACACACTGGGCCGGGGGGTGGGGTGGGGTGGGCAGGGACATTGAGGGTATGCCAGACCAAGGATGGGTGCCCTGGTTACTCTATTTTACATAGATGGGTGTGCATCCCCAAAGTTTTGGACAGCACATAGTATAGCACCCCAGTGAAGACTGTGGTCTCGGGGGACAGAGTCTAGGTTCAAATACCAGCCATACTCCTTAGAAATAGTAGGTTATTCAAATTCTCGGGGCTAAAGTCTTCTCATTTGTAAGACATGGATGAATGAGTACCCATCACATTGGATTATGGTGAGAATAAGACATCAGATACACCAATACATACCTTTCTACCTAACCTTTGTATGTGATACACGGGATACATATAATGAGTGCTATTATTATTTCTGAAGCAGGAAGCCTGGCTTGCTAGAACAAGATGGAAGTGAGTGAGTGGACCAGCATCTAGCCCCAACAGGTTGACCTCTGGTAGGAAGACAATCATCTCTCTGACTTCTGCTTCCTTGCCCATAAAATGAAATTCATATTATCTTTCCTGATGGAAGATCAGATTAAAAACAAAGGATTAAGAATATCAGAAGTGTCCTCAGCTCTTTGAAAGAAAGGCACCCAAAGTCACTCCAGTCAGAAGTAATATTTCTCTGCCTTAGGGAGCCAGCCCAGCCCCAGGAAAGCTTGCCTTGCCTGTGTTTGTGTCCTCCATGGCCCCATCTATGCAGCCAGGGGGAAGGCAATCAGCCTGCAGTTGGACAAGATGATGCTGAAAGCAGAAGGAACAGACGTCACTGTGCTTGGAACATACTCCTCAAGGGTGTATTGGTTTCCAAAGCAGCTAGTTTGCAAGGACTGCCACACTGAGCGTGAACAGCAGAAGTAAAGTGGAAAGAAAATTTCTATGAGGCTGCCTGAGTCATATAGTAGAGGCAGTATAGAAGAAAAACCAATGCCAAGCACTAAAAAACTAGGAATGACCCTCTAGAGACACCTGGGTGGCTCAGTGGGTTAAGCGTCTGTCTTTAGCTCAGGTCATGATCACAAGGTCCTGGTATCGAGCCCCACATCAGGCTCCCTGCTCAGCAGGGAACCTACTTCTCTCTCTGCCCCTCCCCCTGTTCATGCTCTCTCTCTTGCTCTCAAATAACTAAATAAAATCATTAAAAAAAAAGACCCACTAACTTAAGATTCTTTTTCGTGTTATAAAGACTTCTCAGTGGAATTTATGGACAGCTAATATACATTTTATGAGCTCAGTGACTGAGCATTTCTTCTACTTTTGACAAAAGAACATGTTCTTTTGGACTTTGCCTGCAAGACATAGCTGCCATATAACCCTTAAGTATTTTAAGTACATTATTGACCTTTACCTAGTAATTGAAATGGTGCTAGACTGTCTACCCACACTTTTAGCAAGTCTCCCTATCTTGGTAAAATCAAATTAGAACTTTCTTTAGTTCAGCCCTGGGTTATTTTGAATCGTTCAGTTCCACTGGTATAACTGTGTGAAGAAAACATAGTCTAACACTGTGGAGTTGATACTGAGGCAGTGTTTCTATGGAGATGCAAAGCGAAACTGATTTTCTTAGTTCTCTTTTTTGTTAATTATCTGAGGAGCAGAAACAGGTCTTCAAAGGTCTTGGGATATTTATCTGAGTTCTATTCTGTACTTTTTGTAACTTTCTAGAAGGAGGAGAGAAAAGCAGAGGTGAGTCACTCTGCTTCCTAGTAGTTCGGCATGAGGGATCTTTCTGCTCTAGCAGAGGTGGAAATAAGCATCATGAAGGTCTTCCTAGCAGGACTTCTAAAACTTGACTGTGCACCGGATTACCTGGGAAGCTTGTTAAAATGCAGAACCAGATTCAGCAGGTGTGGCGGAGGGTAGAGGGTGGGCAGTGAGTCTGCATTTTAAGAAGCAACCAAGTGATACTGATGCGGCTGGTCCTTTGGGTAGCAAGAGTTTGAAATGCTGATAGAAACAGTCTACATTATAGCTGCTTTTAAGCTTTTTATCAAATCTTGTCCATTAAAAGGATGATGACTGCAAATTCTGAGCAATATCGGAATGAAACATACCATGTGACTGTAAGTCGAAATTGGGGGTTTGGATTCACCAATATCAAAATGCCCACATGGCTAAACATAGTATAAAATATACAGTTGGAAAATCGTAGTAAATCATCCAAGCATCTTAAGTTTTGTTGAACACCCATACCTGCCATCCTAAATGTAATTTCTAGAGATGTAACTAACAGCAAACAAAGAATAAAAAGTAACAATAGACTGGTTGCTTCCTATGGGATGTGGGACTTCTTTGGAGAGTGGATTGGAGGATCACTGATAAAGCACCTCAAGTGCAAGAGCACCTCTGACCAACTCCTGGAAGCCCGTTCAGCCCCAGGATACAAAGTCCAAGCTCTCCTGGCTTTGTGCACCTGTGGAAATGCTTCTCGTATGTTCCAGCTATTCACCAGGGCTCTCTCTTGTGCTTTTCTTTTTTATCCCATTTCTCCACAAGTTCTTCCTTTATATTTTTCCTTTTTCTTCCAAAATATAATGCTGCTCATCTGAAAATCATTTGTAAGCAACTGCTTTTAATAGGAAAAAGAAACTTCCTTCAAAAAAATCAAAATCCTAAAAAAAAGGAATTTAATTTCATGAACACAAACATGTTCTAAGTAAGACATTTTCCTCTCATGTTTCACTGCAACCAAAAGCCAGGGAGTTCAATCTCAGTACGTCAAATTGGGGGATTTCCAGAGATACTTGATACTTTTTCTGAAAACTTGAAAATTCATCTCCACATATAAGCAAACACACACAGGAATATAAATGTAACTTTACTTTTTACAACATGTATTGTTTAGCCAAACTCATTTTGATGTATGCTTCACTGAATGTAATCAGAAATCATGCGTAATGTTTTAAAACCTCTAAGGCAAGGGTCAGCAAACTATCGTCCTTGTCTGGCCCATGACCTGTTTTTTTTCAGCCTGTGAACATGAATGGTTTTTGTGTTTTTAAACAGTTGGAAAATATCAGAATATTTTGTGACATGTGAAAGTTACATGAAATTCAAATTTCAGTTTATGAATAAATTTACTAAATGATTTACACATCGTCTAGGCTGCTTTTGTGCTACAATGGCAGTTGAGAAATTGCAACACCGACTAATATATTATGACTAATGTTATGAGTTTGTGACCCCCTCTCAAAATTCATATGTTGGAGTCCTGAATCCCCCAGTCCCTCAGTAAGTGATCTTCTTTGGAGATAGGGTCTTTACAAAGGCAATCAGGTTAAAATAAGGTCATCGGTGTGCACCCTAATCCAATATGACTGGTGTCCTTCTAAGAAGGAATAGTTCGGACACAGACATGTATGGAGGGAAGATGATGTGAAGAGATAGAGTAGATGGCCATCCACAAACCAAGAAGCAAAGTCACAGATCTTTCTCTCTCAGCTCGCAGAAGGAATCAACTCTGCTCACACCTGGTTCTTGGACTTCTAGCCTCCAGAACTGGAAGAGAGTCACTTTCTATTGATTAAGCCACCCAGTCTTTGATACTTTGTAATGTCAGCCCTAGCAAACACATAAAACGGGGAAACTTAAAAGTACTTACTACCTAGCCTCTGATAGAAAAAAGCTTGTTAACACCTCTTCCATAGGACTAATGTTTCTCATTTAATACCTTGAAGCCAATAAGCACCTCATAACCAGCAACAGAGATTCCAGAATCTTCTCTCCAATAAGCCTACACTTTGTCTCACACTTGTTCTTGTCTTTAAATCATTTCTCTCTGGAAAATGAGCTGGGAACAGCCAGCCAGTTGTATACCATCTTGGATAAAATAGGATTAATAAATAACTCCAACTCAGTATCTTGTTTCAAACCAGGAGGACAGCAAATTTTTTCCATGAGCCCCATCAGGGTAGGGATTCTAAAGAATGGGAGGAGTAAGAGGAGGGATTAGAAAGACAGGTAGAGAATCTCAACTTCATTTTTTAACCTTTCTAGAAAGTATGGCATATCTAAAATACCATGTCATAAGGGCCTGGGAACCCTCTTATAAGACCAAGTCTTTAGAAGCTGACATTTCTCTTAAGACATCATCTCCCAGCAATACAGGTGGCCTTCAGAGAATTTAATGGGAAAAGATAGGACAAGACAGGTTAATTCCATTATAAAACAAGTTACTAATTAGTCTGAGACTTTTTGATCCTCAGGTGATTAGAAAATTGGTCTACACTGCGAGTAATAAAAATAATGACAAGAACAATGGTATTAATAACAACTAACATTGAGCACTTTGTATGTGCCAGGCGTTGTCCAAAACACTTTGTATGAATGATCTCATTTAATCATCACAACGATTCTATGAAATAAAAAGTATTTTGATCTCCATATAATTGGAGAGTAACTGAAACTTACAGAAGTTGTCCAAGATCACAGAATACCTAGGGCCCAAGACCAAGGATGTAGGATACCAAAGCCTAACCTTTGAACAATTGGACATCGTGCCAAAATCTTGGAGCAATTTTATCCACCTGAGAAAGTGACTACAGTTTTCTTTTTTCCTCTCCATATTATGTATGTCTTTTATTGTGATGCTTTGACATCTTAGGGCCTTGCTGATACTGCAAGGAACTGCCCTGTCCAGAGTTAGCTAATTTCTAGAGATAGCAAATAAGTACCCTAGGAACATGCCTTTCATGTGCAGACCAACCAATCCAAAGTCCAATCTCCAACCATCTCCCCATGGGGCCCTCACATTCTAGGCCACTCTCCACCATCCCTAATCACTCATGGGCCAGGTATCAGATAACCAGGGACAGCCTCTCTGCCCCAGAGCCTGCTGAAATTATTCAAACTAATTAATCCTAAACCTAATTACACTGTCTCATGTGTTCCTCTCTATATAAACCACAATAAAATCTCTTGCCCACATTTCCCCCCACTCTTCCAGCCTCAAAACTAATCACAGTGTTTCCCATGTGGCCCTGCATAGAGTGGCATGCCTCTCCTCTTGGGAACAGTGACTAACAAGCTATCCTTTCAAGCCCAATCGTCTCCTGTTCTGTTGGCCTCACCATACCTGAATAATAACAAAACCTACGTATTAAAATACTCCCATGGCCTCCTTACGTCCCATACCGCTATGATTAAGTCTAGAAACACAGGCCCCAACCAACAAATATCTCACATGATGATTTCTTTCTTTTTTCATTTTAAGATTTTATTTATTTGAGACAGAGAGACAAAACAGGAGAAGAGAGAACACAGAGGGAGAGGCAGACTCCCTGCTGAGCCGGGAGTCAGACATGCGGCTCAATCCCAGGATCCTGGAATCATGACCTGAGCCAAAGGCAGACAGACACCTAATAAACTTAGCCACCCAGGTGCCCCTCAATATGATGATTTATATGAACCAAAATGTTTGGAAATAAAACCCAAGGCAAAAACAAACAAACAAAAACCCATAAAGCAATTTCATAAAATCTTTCACTGTTTTTTCTCCTGCCTAAGATCTAAGCATTCTGTACTGAAATGCTGCCCTTCTGGAGGTTGCCATACCTCCTAGCTTTCCTGGAAGGCAAAAAACAAAGGAACGGGGAACTCCCTCACCTGCGTCTGAAACAGGGTTTCTCTTCCTGGGATCAGGAAGTCAAACTTAGGGACACCTGGGTGGCTCAGCAGTTGAGTGTCTGTCTTTAGCTCAGGGCATGGTCTAAGAGTCCTGGGATCGAGTCCCACATGGGACTCCCCTTGAGGAGCCTGCTTCTCCCTCTGCCTGTGTCTCTGCCTCTCTCTCCATGTCTCTCAAGAATAAATAAAATCTTTTTTTTAAAAAAGGGATGTCAAAATTATCCAAGAACAGACAGGAAAGCTAAAACAGCCACATTCCTTCCCTCAACCACCCAGATCGTATGTTCCCCAGGAAAAATGCATGAACCATGGTGGCCAGCCTAGGCAGTGTCTCCTCCTGATGCTGCTTGAGTGCATGGTCTAGTCTAGAGCCTTCTCCTGAAGGTCACAGCCAGTCTCCATCTTCACCATCAGTATTCATTTACCAAGATACACTCTTATTTATGAGCAAAGGAAATGATTTACTCTCCACCAGAGAAGGGCACTGCTTCAAAGGAAGCCTGAATCACCGCCAGCTGATGAGCTTTGAGGAGCTTTCTGCTGAAGGGCATGGAAACGTGGTCGGGCTGTGTTTCTGGGGTGGAACAAAGAGGATGCTGGGAAAGCCAGACTGTGCTTGCCACAGTTGTCAAACCCATTCATCTGGTGAGAGGAGTTATGGCCAGTGACCCTCTGTACTTGTGTGACCAAGGCAAATTCATTCATGCTCCCTTTTCAGGCTGAGTAAACAAGATCCAGCAAGACTCTGTGATTTGTGGACATAAACAGTGCCAGGTTAACCAGTAGCTGGTTAGGCATGTGCTTTGGGCACAGCAAAATAAACAGCATCATAAGGAAAAAAACAAGAATTGTGTTGGATTTCTTTACCTTTATTAACAAAGTTAATTTTGTTTTTTTGGGGGGCACCTGGGTGGCTCAGTCGGTTGAGCTGTCTGCCTTCAGCTGGGGTCATGATCCCTGGTCCTGGGATTGAGTCCCATGAGGCTCCCTGCTCAGTGGGGAGCCTGCTTCTCTGTCTCCCTCTGCTGTTCCCCAGCTTGTGTTCTCTGTGTGTGTTGTGTGTGTGAAATAAATAAAATCTTTTTTAAGTTTTTGTTTATATTTTTAATTATGTATAGGGAAGTAGGGAGGGGAAATATACATTTTTTCAGAGTTTGGGGTCTCTAAACCTTAATTTAAAATTTACTCAAAGCCAGGATCAAGGCACAACTTTTAGTTCTTCTGCTTCTTAGGGCCACCAGGTTCTTGGGATAAATTGGTAATGTCAGATAGCCTTAAAATATTTGGAGTAAGGGTCTCTTTTGTGCTTACTGCCAAAAAGAGGGATTTGAACTAAACTCTATGGGTTCAACATGAGTGGTTTATAGCAGCAGTCAGATCTCATCAGGCACACACTTTCCCACAAATGCTAGAACACCCACTCAGGACCGTGAAGGGAGTTCTGATCCCAGCAGAGGCAGGGAAAGGCCCATTGTCATCAAAACCCTAATCATCCCTGTACCATGACAGACACTAGCCCCTGCGAAACACCTGCCAAACTTCCAGTCCAAGGGAGTTTTTTCACACACCAACAGATGATCATCCCCAGTTCTCAGTTCCAAGGAAAACAATCCATAGTAATAGACCGTGAGTCCAGATTGCAATAGCTAAGGGAGAAAAAGAAGAATTGTTCTGCTCACCCTTTTTAGGAGGCTAGTCACCTAGGTGAGCAGAAATAAAGAAAATCCCTACATCTTTGCTTCTTTCTCAAGTTTCATCCCGCTCCAAGTGACACTGATTTGTGAACACACAGCTGTACTAAATTCCTTTCTACGCCACTAGAGGGAAATCTAACCCACCTGACCAGACCTGTTCTGTTTGCACAGAACCCAATTTTAAGATTCTAGAAAATGTTGAGACATTACCTTGTTCCATTCTTTCCATGCCTGCCTATATTTAAAAATTATTTGAATCTATGTGATCATAGAGACTTGTAGAAAAGCACAGACCAGCCATCTTAATTGGGCAGGCGCCCTCACAGTTGAGAAATTGTCCTAACAGTCAATCTGAATCCCTTCCAGTTCAGCTTGAGTTTATTTCATCAAATTACATATTCATTAGTTATGGAGAACAGCTGGTCATCTTTCTCAGCATATTATTCTTTAAATTCCTCAAGACCTCCAGGTCATGCCTCTCTTACAAGCAAAATGAGCCAGCTCTTTAACTTGTCCAGAGAGTGTACATCCCAACCTTTTAACCACGTGTTTCTTTTCTAAATTCTCTCTACATCACTCCACCCTCCGCCATGTTTTAAAATTACAGCAAATACAGACTAAACTCTGAGGCGAAAAAAAATGAACTATTTCCTCATCTTTTTCTTTGTGTATGGCTATTAATAAAATCTCTGTGCAGATTTTCTTTTTAAATAACAGCATAATGTTTTATATATATATTTAGTATGAATCCAAAATCATGTGTGTATATACATATGTGTGTATATACAGACACATGTACATATGTAAGTATATGTAAGTATATATATATACATATATACATTTTCATCTGGTCATGAGAATTGAATACCTGAGTATCCAGTTATGTGTCATTTTTGAATTCCATTATTTCTAGCTCTTCTCCATTACATATATGATTTCAATTTCTAATTTTATTCTCCTAGTTAACTACTAACTTTAGAATCCCTGTTGAGTATAAATCCTAATAAGTATGTATTTAGAAAATTGTTTTTAAAATAACTTTTAAAACCCATTCACTGTTAAGGGAGAGAGAAATAGTTATTTTCAA
Source organism: Canis lupus dingo (assembly GCF_003254725.2). Classification (NCBI taxonomy): domain Eukaryota; kingdom Metazoa; phylum Chordata; class Mammalia; order Carnivora; family Canidae; genus Canis; species Canis lupus. The sequence goes on from NC_064243.1 coordinate 88,978,876, forward strand.
AGCACTCACATGTATCTACATCCGTAAGTGTGCTCTAAAAAAACCTATATATTTTTGGTCTTTCTGTCTGGTTCCAGGCACAGAGCTCCCCAAATCCTTTGAACTTCCTAAGTGATAGGAGTGGATTCATTCATCATAAGTCCCTTTCAACCACACCTGATTTTATGCTGATGAGGTGACTCTTGTGAACCTCTAGTGGCTTCAAAATGAGGGCTGTAGCCTGAGGAACCAATCAGGGGATTGGAGGGCTGGAAATCCCCACTTCCCAGGAAGGGAGAAGGTCTGGAGGTTGGGTTCAATCACCAATGCCCAGTGATTGAATCAATCATAGCTATGCGCTGAAACCTCAAAAGAAAACTCCTAAATGGGGTTCAGAGAGCTTCTGAGTTGGTGAAGACTTTAACATGCTGGAAGGGTGGCTGGCATGCCAGGAGAAGCCATGGGAGCCCTGAGCGCTCTTCCCTCTATACTTTGTGCTATGAATCTCTTCCATTTGGCCATTCTTGAATAGTATCTTTTATAATAAACTACCAATAATAAGGAAAGTACTTTCCTGGGTTCTTTAAGTCATTCCAGCTAATTACCAAACCTGAGGAGATCATGGGAACCCCTACATTTGTATTCTAATGGGTAGAAATGTGGGGAGCCTGGACGCTCCATCTTCCACTGGTATCTTCTTTATTTTAAGATTTTTAAAAATTTATTTATTCATGAGACACAGAGAGAGAGAGAGAGAGAGAGAGGCAGAGACACAGGTGGAGGGAGAAGCAGGCTCCTGCAGGGAGCCCGACATGGGACTCGATCCTGGGTCTCCAGGATCAGTGCCTGGGCTGAAGGCGGCGCTAAACCACTGAGCCACCCGGGCTGCCCCTTTTTTTATTTTCTTTATTTTTAATTCCACTAGTATCTTAGGTGGGAGTAGTCTTGTGGGACTGAGCCCTTCATCTGTGGGGCCTGTGCTAACGCCAGGTAGTTAGTGTCAGAACCGAATTTAACTGTTTGTTATCCAGTGGTATATAGAATGAGGAAGTTGGTTGATGTGAGAAAATATATATCTCAATAAGTAAACACTGAACTAAGGCTCCAGGGTTCAAGCACAGGTAAGAGGAAATCCTCTCTCCTTGGACCTCAAGGATTAGCAGGTTTTATTAAGACCTAATTTGACTCTCCAATCTAGAAATTACCTGCTCTCTGAGTATTAATGGCTCCCCAAATCAGTTTACTCACCTGCCAAAGCAGGATGGTAAACCTACTGGATGGGGGGTGGTATTAGAATGATAAGCACAATAATGATGCATCAAAAAGAATCTAGAATGGTGCCTGGCACAGAACCTTACAAATGACAACAGATTTTATTCAAACTCTCAAGCATAGGAGAAAACCCAATAGTAACCAAGGTTCATACTGAGTACAGAATATTTCAGTCTCCCATGTGATATAATCAGTCTGAGATATTCCAAAGTAATTAACACTGAATATTTTACTCATTTGGCAAAATTATATTGGGCATTTACCATCTGCCAGGTAGTACTGTATGTACTAGGGATACAGTGAAAAATACTAAGAAAATCCTAGCCTCCTGGTGTTTACATTCTACTGGGAGAGACACAATAAAACAAGTAAATATATGTGTGAGGCAGGGATAAGCACTATGGGGAAAGTAAACCTGGGTGAGAAAGATAAGTGCTACTTGAGTGTCAGGGTTATTTTATGCAGGGTGAAAAGGGGAGTCCTCACTGAGAAGTGGGAGGGCAAGCCATGCAGATATTGCAGGGAAAGGCATTCCGGGCAGGGGAAATAGACATTGTAAGTGTCCTGAGGCAGAGTGTTCTTGGCACATACACAGAACAATGGCTGAAGCACAGAAATAGGACAAGAGATAGGAGATGTGGTCAGAAAGAGAAGGGGGCCATTTCCAGTTGGGGGCTTGATACCACGGTAAGAGTTCTGGCTCTTCTCTGAGTGAGCTGGGGAGCCACTAAAGGATTTTAGCAGAGCAATGAAGGGAATCTATCTTTTTTTAAAAAAAAGAATCATTCCGGTTGCTGTGCTAAGACTAGGGTATGGGCAGGGAGTGGGCAAGGGTGGAAGGAGAGAAACCAGGTAGGACACCAAGGCAATAATCTGGAGGCCAGAACACTAGCTTGGCCCTGGATAAAAACAGTAGGGGTGGCAAGGTGGGGCCAGGCTCTGGTCGTGCTTTGAAGGTCATGTTGGTAGGCTTTGCGGTTGGGGGTGGGATGTGAGATAAGGGAAAAAAAAAAAAAGAATAATGATGATTCTTAGCTTTTCAGCCACTTACTGAGTTGAGGATGCTGAAAGAGGCAGGGGTCTTCTGGAGGGAGTAGGAACAAGGGGGAGGCTGACAGGCGATCACTTTTACACAAGTCAAGTTGGGTGAGCTACCAGAGAGAGATCCAGAGGATAGAGGCCCATGCACGCAAGGGCTCTAAATACAGGTGTTGCTTTTACAATTTTAGATTAATTCAATGACGTGTCATTAGGGGTTAGCAATTCATCTAACTCTTTGCTATTCCAAGTATGGCTCCAAGGAGTCTATTAGAAATGCAGACTCCTCTGGCCTTCCCCAGTCATAATCTGCATTTTTTAGCAAGATCCCCAGGCAAAGTAAATAAACACTAAAGTTTATGAGCACTCACCTAATTAGAATCATCTGGGAAGCTGTTCAAAAATGCAGTCCCTACCCCAGAATAATTAAGGTAGACTCTGGGAGTGAGGCCCAGGCCCAGATATCTTTACCAAAGCCCCCAAGTGGTCCTGGTATGTAGCCTGGGTTAGAACCACAGATCCAACTCTTCATTCCTGGCATTCCCTCTGTACTACTAGACTTATACTACTAGTGCTCTCGGAAGCCCATCTCTAAAGAAATGGGAAGATCTAGCATAGCATGAGGTATGTAAGTAGAATAACCCAATGTTCTGGTTTACTGGGGACAGTCTCAACATAATTATTATTGGTGCCCCCCTTTCACTCTCAGATGTATCCTGGTTTAGGTGAGAAATTATGTTCTCCCAGCATAACACAAAATGGCTCTGTACTTAACATTTCTGGATTATAAAGTCATAATAAGAACAAGTAGAGCAAGATGGCCACCAGCCCTTGGTTGGATAGATGAATTCCATATATGACTCTCGGTGCTGAGATATTGGTCCTTAAAGTATTCTATATACAGCTTATCAGAAATACATAAATTCCCTCAACTGTAAGGAGGGTTGGGGAAAACTGGTCTCCTTCCAAAGCTTGGGGTGAGATAGGGTGTGGCTTTATTCTGCAATTAAAGTACCAAAGCCAACTGTTGATTAGCCATGAGCTGATTATCAGGCTGTGATTATCCAGCCCTTAACAAAACTTCTCCTTCCTTTTCCTTTTGGATCTTTTATTGTTCATTAGCTACTCCACCCTCAGGTTCAAAAGGAAAAGGAGACAAGGTAAATAAAAAGTTAATTGAGCAGTCCTGCTAATAAGCTTGGTGGGAAAGAAAGTTGAAAACAAATAGACTATTTCTGGTCACCGGTGAACTTAAATCCTTTGGCTCATCCCTTTTTCCAAATTATTACCAGCTGGTTTGAGGGCTGTTGAAGGAAGGCCTACTGATTGCCAGTAAAATTAAAGTAATCTTGTATTTTCAAAACTATGTGATCCTCCTGAAACAGGCCTTGAAGGCTTTCCTTCCTGATTAACCAAGGACCAGAGCAAGGGCAAGGCAAGTACCTTCTCCCCTGTCTAGGGCCCCCATCTTCTTCCTCCCCTCACCACCCAGTCCTAGGTCTAGATGGATAGAATTCTTAAAAAACATTTTTGATGTAATTAAGAAATTATTTTACATCATTTAAAACAAATAGCATAGTAAATATTGTAAAAATGGACTCAAATCCACAGGCAGGAGCAGGGATTTTTATGGATATGGATTATACTACAGGTTTTCCTAGGTACATCCCTAGGATGGTTACAAATGCTTTTACAAAGCTACCACAGTATTAATGCTTAAAATATGTTCACATATCTTTAAAATGTCTGGACAAGGGATGCCTGGGTAGCTAAGCGGTTGAGCGGCTGCCTTTGGCTCAGGTTGTGATCTCAGGTCTGGGGGATCAAGTCCCACATCGGGCTTCCTGCATGGAGCCTGCTTCTCCCTCTGCCTACGTCTCTGCCTCCCTCTTCCTGTGTATCTCATGAATAAATAAATAAAACATTTTTAAAATGTTAGGACAAAAGTGTCCATCAATTGATGAATGGATAAAGAAGATGTGGTGTATATATAGACACACCGAACACTACTCAGCCATCAAAAATAATGAAATCTTGCCATTTGCAATGACTGGATGGAGCTAGTGAGTATCATGCTAAGTGAAATAAGTCAGGGAAAGACAAATACCGTATGATTTCACTCATATGAATTTAAGAAATAAAGCAGCAAAGGGATAAAAGAAAGAGAGAGGAGAGGCGAACCAAGAAACAGGCTCTTAACTATAAATAACAAATTGATGATCACCAGAAGAGAGAGAGGGGGGAGGGGGGGAGGGGGGAATAGGTGATGGGGATTAAGGGGAGGACTTGGATGAACCCCAGGTGATGTATGGATTTGTTGAATCACTATATTGCTTAATCACTATATATTTGTTGAATCACTAATATAACACTCCATGTTAACTAACTAGAACTTAAATAAAAACTTTTAAAAAGATATATAGACAAGGAACTACCCATCCAAAGTAAAATAGCCAGATGCTGAGAAGCCAGTTGAAGAGAACTCTCTACTCCTCTTGCTATTAACTGGAATGCAGTGGGTCTCAAGTTAAGGCAAGTTAAACATTAATATCTGTTGAATTGGATAAATTTATCAATGGAATCTCTAGACATTCGAGAAGTACTTGACTGGGTGTCTGAGTGTGTGGGGTCGGGGGAGATGGGTATTTGTTCTGCTTTCTGGGCTGCAAATCAGAACAAGCTAGAATGGAGGAAGAGGTCTCTGCAGCTGAGGAAGCAACATAGCTGGTCTTTTGCCATCAGGCCCCGGATTATTAATACCCTGAGGAGCAAGCATGCCTTATCTTTGATCTCTGTTAACAGTTGGCCAAAGGCTTTTTCTTCCAGAGCTCTTCAAAGGCAGAAGCTGGGGTCCTGGGAAGCAAGGCAATAAGGAGGCCCCAACAGTCAAACTTAAGTTCCTAGGAATGATTCAGCAGTATTGAGACAGGTGAGCCTGCTGAGCATCTTCTTCTTCCTTAGGGGTATAGATGTCTTTTAAAACCTCATTCTAAATGATACCTTGACTTAAATGTATTATGCAATAGGCTGTCAGTTGGTGAGTCAATGATACAAGCTATTTCAATGAAGAGTTCTATTTTAATGTAACATTATGAGCTGGATCATGAGCTAAATATGGCAAGGCCCACCCAGCCAGGTTTGGGAAGACCCTCGCTCATGATTAAAAATGGAGGGCCAATTACTGATCAGAAGAACAAGATCAATGAAAGGATTCCCCAACCATTCAAAATGGCAAATTCTTTAAGCCAACAGGATGGAAAATACCCCGTATGGGCCGCTGAAACAAGCATTACTTATGTTTTCTTCACCCACAGATTGAAGTATATACTTAACACACAATCCTCTAGCAGGAGGCCTATGGAGGTTTTCAGCTTCAAAGGAAGCTTTGGGGGAAAAAAAAAGTGGTACCACTTGGCTTTTGCGGAACATAGATCGTTTTCATACGTGTCTAAAGGCCTGGACATCATATGCCTGCAGTCAGTGTGGAAGGTAAATAAAAATAAGCAAATAATCATAACCACTTACCCTGTGCAAATAGGGAAAAGAATGTTGAGAAAAAATAGCCTCAAGTCAGAGTGAGTCAGAGTTGGTGAGGCCAGGAATATCATTCCTCACCCTGTATGTAGCTCTGGACTTTTAGGCTCTTGCTTCAATCTGGTTTCCCAACATGAGAAGTAGAAGGGTTTTTATATGGAAAGAGAGGGTAAGCCTCCAATTCTTACATGATTTGGTACTATCTTGGGTGAAATGTACTCACTGACAAATTATGTTGGCAGAGCATGGCCCGTCCTTGCATGGAAAGCCTGTGATTCTGATGGGGAAGGGCTGAGGACTTTATACTAGCCTCATGCTCTGCTGCTTCATGCTCTTGGTGACACTGACAATAGCTCTCAGCCTCCCAGGCCTCTCCTTCTGCATCTAAGATGATGTGACTTCAAATGGATCTTCTGGTTACAGCATCAGCTGTAAGGATCAATGGCACCCTATCTGTCAAGTTCTTTGCGATGCTCCCAAGAAAGATACCATTTTAAGAAAAACACACTAAACCACTGACAAAGAAAACCCTTACTTATATCATTCTAGGGCACAAGGATGGCAGATTATTATTGGAACTCTAAAATGAGCAGCAGCGAGTTTTTCTTTGCTTCTCTACTTCTCCACAAAAGAAGCATTGCATATAGAACTACTGGTTTCACCTCAAGAAATCACTTCATCAAGGACTGTGCTTCAAACCCCAGGGTGAAGTAGAGACCAGGGGGCCAGGGTCAGCCAGCAGTGTAGTTTGGTGGGTCCTTTCTGCTATTAATTAACGTTGCCTGCAGCTTTAATGAATGTGAGAGTGGGGATGCTTACGGTTGAGCTATTTATAATTTTTTTCTGAGTTCTTAATTAGCTCTATTGTTGACAACATAAGGGGCTTTGCCAAACACAAGGCAGCCCGGCCTTGGCTGGTCTACCTCAGCCTCCCTTAAATTTAAATACAGACCAGCCGTCGCCCCTCAAGAGAAGCTGGGCTCTGCAGTGATCTCAGACAGGAGGCCCATCCACGTTCACACCTCAAGGTCATGATCCAACTCAGAGTCTGCCAAACACCTGGAGATTCATTATCTACAAGCGCAGAGTCAAGGCTCTGAGGAATTGGACCAGCTTGGCTCTCACCAGAAATTTCTTTATCTGTACAAGGTGCTTTTTCTTGATGTCACCCCGATTAACAAACTGCAAAACCATCAAGAAGGGAAAGTCATTTGGGAAATGCTGGTCTACACTCATCAAAGAATCCAGAGCCGAACTTTTCTGTTCCAAACACTGTAATGAATGAATGAATACAATCTGCCTGGAGTTACTGCAAGCTTGTCCTTCAGCTGGATCTATCAGTACAGAACTTACTTTCCAGAACTTAACTACGAGCTCACAAGAGCTCCCTAAATTTTCCAGAAGTGATAGGACACACAGGGCTGAAGATACCTGGGGCTCCTGGTCATGACCGCTGGGGTCCCTCTCATAGCTCTCTGCATACAGTCTGATGGTGGCCCGCATGCCGCTGGAGGAGCTGAGCCGGAAGATGAGCCGTGATGCGTCCGAGAAAATGATCCTCAGGCCCTGGAACACCCAGAATGGATCAGTGAGCCAATGAACACATAGGGAGTCACAATGAATACCTACTTGTGGTTAATGCTGGGGGAGACCTAGGGGCCAAACTATGAGCAGGTGCTCAAGTTTCTTTGGTCTGGAGATGTGGGAGCCAGAAAGAGGTGGAGGGACAAGGAGGAGATGATATTTAATAAATGTCCCTTAGAAGCCTACTGGATGCAATGGGAGTAGGCAGTTTCTCTATTACAGTAAAGCAAATTACCTGTGATAAGCTTACCCCCATGTGACCTTAGGCTTAGCAAAGTTAAGTTCATCTGTTCTGATTCACCTGACGCCCACATTCAACTGAAGCCTACAATGAAAGGCTCAGGTCTGGAGCCTCAGCTGGGTTCTGGGGTTCCTGGGTACAACCTCATCCCCTTGGCTCTGTCCTTCCTTCTTGCTCTATGACCTGGCCACCAGGGTGGCATGGGGGCAGAGCTGTGGCAGCATTAATTTGCTTTTGGCTCACAGTATCTCCATTCTCTACGGATCTGTTTTCATCAGTGGTGGGGATATTTGAAAAATAAAACGACCATAAGATCATATTGTAACATTTGTTGAAGGAAATGTGTTTTCTTAAGTCAACTGATAAAGCCCTTGTTATAAATAAGCATACTGGCAGGGGCCAGAGGAAAGAAGAGGAGGAAACAAAATAATTAAGCCTGGCCACTTATTTCTGAAAAAGGAGAAGTCTCAGGCAGCTCTGACATCAGACATTTTCCCTAAGAAATTTGCCCTTGAAACTTGTCTGGCCTTAAATCTTGGTTGTTAAGAATAAGCCATGATTAAAAATATACCTGCCATATAAATCTGACTGCCAGTCCCTTACCCTACTCCCATATCTGCTGGGGTGGGGTGGGGGCCACTGTGATTCTATCTGAATGGTTTTCTGCTTTTTACATCTTGTAGACATATTTTGTTCCAATCCCAAAACAATAGCCTTAGTCTCTTTTGGAGTGATTCAATGTCTGCCATGATTTGTGTAACAAAAAAAGGAGCCAGCTCCCTTCCTGGCAGCTCCTCTCTCTAGGATACTAGCTTTGCAAACAGGATGATACTGACCAGGATTCATTCACTGGGCAAACATTTTAGAGCAGCCCCTGGGGATTGGGTCCTGGGTTAAGCCCTGGGGATAGGGAGATAAAGACACAGTCCTTGCTCTCCATAAGCCTGGACTAGTCATTGCAATATATTACAAGCAGCAACCATTTTCCTAACCACTTCCTGCTGCTGGAGGAGTGAACAGTTAGGAAATTCCAAATGGAGTAAATGCCCCAATTCCCTACTACTCAGGAAGGGTTCTAGACCAAATTATGTTCAGACGACGAGGTCCCAAAGGTTCCACAACTATACCCACAGTCATGTTTTTGCAAACTCTTTCGAAGCTGTGTCTTCTTAATAAGCTTCCACTCACCTTGTCACCATATATGGGACACATGAGTAGGTAATTGGTCGCTCAGGACTATGGTTTATGCATAAGTTGGTTAAAGCAATATTGAAGGCTAAAGTCCTGAGCCACCTGTTCTTGTAGATTCCAAACCACTTGAGGCCCCCTTTTTCTGATGACCTCTCAAACTCAACCCTTTCCTGTAGCTCCCATGACACTATTAATGTAATTAACCAAGAATTAATTAATAATCCCAGATTTGTATACACCCAGTGGGAGGTATTCCAGAATTCAGGCCATAACAAACTGTCAACATGTATTATTAGGGACACCTGGGTGGCTCAGTCATTAAAGGGTCTGCCTTTGGCTCAGGTCATGATCCCAGGGTCCTGGGATTGAGCCCCACATTGGGCTCCCTGTTCTACTTTTCCCTCTTCCTCTGTTACTCCCTCTGCTTGTGCTCTCCCTCTGGTGTGCACTCTCTCTCAAATAAATAAACAATATGTATTATAAGCTCACAACTAAGCTTTTTTATACAGCAAAATCATGTTATTTTTTTCCCTTGTGGGTCACCATATCTTTGGCTGTACTTCTAGAAGACTAGTTGGAATCTACATGTAGTAGCCTGGAACAGATTTTGCGCTTGAACAGCCGATAAAGGCACACACGAGGTGCTGCTGATAATTCCACCTCTCCCCTTCTTAAGAAACCACCCCTAAGATCTTACCAGAGAAATCCTGTTGCTTTGTGAGACCTCCACGTGAGAACCACCCCATGTCTCCTCCACATGAGAGGACAAAAGTTCTAGACTCAGTTCTGTGCTGCAGAACTGTGCCCCAGATCCATGCCTGTTGAGTGTCACTCTGATGTATGAAGTTGTATTGGATTGCTTTGGCATCTGCATGTTTCTTCAATGAATTTAATGAACTTCAATGAACTACAATTAATACGTACCCTGAAAGGGAGCCATATTCTTGCCAGCGTGCATAATCACCTACTTTCAATTAAATTACGAGGTCAGAGTCACCACTGGCCAAGACCTGCCAAGTTTCTCAATGTTCTGTGATTCCAACAAAAGCATCCCAAGAATCCATTTTGCTTTTTTTTAGTTTTCAGGTTAAATCAGGGGTTGGCAATATAGTTTGTCAGCCAAATTTGACCTGCCACCTATTTTTATAAATCAGGTGTTACCAGAACCCAGCCAGCCCTGTTCACTTATGTTTTCTCCACGTCTGCTTTTGTGTTATAACCGAAGAGCTGAATCATTAGGACAAAGACAGTCTGGCTCATAGGGGCTAAAATATTTACTATTTATTATCTTTTATGGGAAATGTTAGCTAACCCCTGTAATAAACCATTACATTATCCACAACACAAAATACTTACCCTTCAACTCTACCCCAGGAAAATATTTTATCTATGTGACTTACCAAAATCCCAATTAGAGAAAAATAATGAAGAGTATCCAATCCATGCACTTCTCTGGGTATTTTAGCCATAGATTCATCTGGACCTATATGTGACCTGATTCAACTTACTTCTGACCAACCACTCATGACAAAAAATAGATTTATTAAATTGCATTTTCATTTCACATCCTCCCTTTCCTTGTAGGGCCTACAAGGTACTGCCTTATAAAACCTGTTTTTGCAGTCACTGTAGGAATATTATTGGAGATTGTATAAAATTCCACATGAGACATTTCCTTAAGAGCCAAGTGTTAGGAAAGCCTTTCCTTCCCTGAGGAGCTGGCATTTTTTGTCTTTCTGACAATAATAATTAACCATAGTTCCCCTTCCAATATGGCTGCCAGAACACTTAATGCCAAATTTGAGGTTCAGCCCAAGCGGATCCTTATGATTTGCATAACTATGAATTTTTCTTCTGTTCTTGACTTTCTACTCTTATTTATATTTTCTCTAGTCTTGATTTCTGTTTCTTATTTACATCCTAACAACTTCATTATGTGTGTTTTTGCTGCCACAAATCCTCCTCAAGAAACAAGGCCCAGTTAAAAATGAATAAAATAAGTTCCCATCTCAGCCTTAACCCTAAAGTGTTGGAATTGCTGAAATATGTCTTTGGGTCCTTCATTAGCTGATAAGCTCTGGTAGGGCAAAGCCTTCTGTTCCTTGTTCACCATTTATCCCCACAGCCCAGGAAAATGCCTGGCACACAATAGGCCCCCTGCAAACACTTGAGTGAATGTCACTGTGTGTTTACAACTGGAGTGAGCATTCACTGGAATGAATGCCTCCTTCCACATTTAAGGAGGGGCCACAGGCCAAATGAAAACATACTTATGTTCTCTGTCTGTGAACTGGGGTAAACATATTACCCTGAAGTGTAGTCATGAATGATGCTGTATCTACTCATCCTTCATTTTTAAGGCAAGGGTTAGTTTTGGCTAAAAACAATGGAGTTTAACCATTGTAGGTTCCTGTCCCCACTTGTGTGATGTTAGATAAATCATAAGCCCATTAGTTGCAAAAGGTGCAATGCACTGGAATCAGCTGGGGTCTTTAAAAAATATTGCTATCTGACTCTTAGCCCCAACACTGTAATTTAATTTGAATAGGTTATGACTTGGGCACTGGGATCGTAAAAGCTCTCCAGGTGATTCTACTGTGTAGCCATATGTGGACACCCTAGTAGTAGCCACTTTTGTCTGGGTCATCTGCCTCATGTATCAAGTGACTGACTATAGTACATGTCAGTCTTAAGGAAGATCCCTTTGAGATTTAAGGTTTCACCCATATACTCCCAATGGACTGGAACCTCAGGAGAGCCATAACACAGTGAGGGGGTGCCAATAAAACACCTTGCTGCTGTGTCCTGAAAGCCTCCTCCTACCACCTTGCCAATAGCAGAACTATTACAAGAATCTCCTCTTGAACCATTTGACACTAAGAACCTTTAGCACAGTCTCCTAGGGAATTCCTAAAGCAACTGTAAAGGAATCCATGGCACCTCTGTAGTCACTGCAGCAAGAGTGGCCTGAATGTCCAGGATGACACAACAGCCACAAACCCAAAGAAGGGCTTCGAAGAGATGCCCTCTTCTGTGCTAAGATAATGTTAATCACAGAGTAGGGTATCAAAGGGGCACTTTCAGTTCCAGCCTAGCATTTTCTTCCCATTGGGTGCCTGTTGTTGTATGCCTCAAAGATAAGAGCTCTGTTTTGCTCACCCTAGCCTCGTCCCAGTGCTGTTAAAAGGCCACATTTTTTGCAGGTATCTCCACCCCAAAATCCACCAATGTGCTTCCATTTATCACTAGATCTTTTCTTTTTATCCCCACATTTGCCCCTCTTTGCTTTGGACATGATAAAAGGATAACAACTGGAGAACCCCGGGCTGGCGTTCTGGCTCAACTAATCAGGAGGGGTCTTGAGCAAGTCACTTTGAGCTCTATAAGTCTTAGTTTCCTAAAAAGGGATGAAAAACAATGCAGCCTGGCTTACTTGGTTGTTGTGAGCATCAGATCAGAGAATATATGTGAAAAGTGCTTTGAAAATAATAAATCAGGGCAGCCCCCGTGGCGCAGCGGTTTAGCACCACCTGCAGCGCAGGGTGTGATCCTGGAGACCCTGGATCAAGTCCCACATCAGGCTCTCTGTATGATGTCTGCTTCTCCCTCTGCCTGTGTCTCTGCCTCTCTCTCTCTGTCTCTATGAATAAATAAATAAAATCTTAAAAAAAAAGAAAATCATAAATCAGTCTATAAATACTATTCGTATGTTAAGCTTTTAATGAAAATGGTACTATGCTCTAAGGCATCCAGCCTTCCAGATTTTTCAGAAGACTGCCAAAGAAAGCCTAAATGGTGATGGTTTATGGCATATTTATTTTTAAATTAGGTGGAATTAAGATTAACTTTATTTTAAGGACTATGCCACGTTCTCTGAAATCACTACTAAACTCACAGATCTGTTACCATTTATCTTCTCCACGACTCCCACTGAACTGGCTTCTTTGACCATGAAATGTCCCTTCTAATTTGGTCTATTTAGACCATTAGGTCCTGAATGAAGGACCTCAGAGTCATCCTGGCCACTTTCTCCCTTTGCTGGAAAGAAAGGGAAGAGTTAAAAACCACTTAAGGTAATAGCTGGTCACAAGAGGAGCCAGAACTTTAGGTCTTCTGACCCCAGGTTTGTAATTTTAGGTTCAACCATATGAGACTGCTGATTGTCACACACTGCTTCTCATGAACTCTTTAAACAATATCTCATATGCCTTGTATGGTGCCCCAAATGGGTACAGGGCCTTTTGTACAGCAGGTATTTGATAAATGTTGGATAAATACATGTTGGGTTATTTTTTTAAGCCCTTGTGTAAATCGATGCAGGGAAATCTGCAAGTTGCTAAATACACACAGAGCTGCCAGATGTTCATTTGGAGATTATAGGACATGTTGCAGCCAGGCGGGGAAGGAGGAACTGTACATTACCAACAGTTATTTGGCAGCACCCAATCCAGTCAAATAAGAACTTAGGATGAATTCCAGGGGGAAAACGGCATGTGGCCCCAAAATCTAGTAGAATGTCACATATACAGTCAGTTGGCCACACCAGGTATGTGAACCTAGAGACAAGATAGGCACGGAAGAGAGAGACTCGAAGCCTAACTCACAACTTATCTCCCATAGGAGATCCCAATGATTTATGGAAAGCTTCAAGGTGAAAATACTGCTGTGTAACATCTGAACCATATTTTGTGGAAGAAAGCATGCAGCATATAAAGCAGAGGATTTGGATTGGACAGACATCTCTCTCCATAAAAAAAAATTAACTAGAATTACCCATTTTTCTTTGTTTAAGTCATAGAGTTAGCTGCAAGCATGAGTTCAAAAGAGGTTGAGCAGGGCAGCAGCTAACTAGTCCATACTGTGCCCTTATAGAGATTACGAGCAGGAAGACAAATTAGAGAAAAGTATCTTTTCTCTTGGCTAGCCTGGACTTGAGTTTCTCCTCCCCCATTAGGCCGGGTGCCTTTGTGCAGTGCACTGACTGCACAGCCACGACTGCCTTACTTTGGGGAGCAAATTCTCGTCTAGTCTTTTTCACAACCAACCCAGCTCGCTTGGAGACCAATAACTGCAAATAATTATTTGGGGGGAATCAAGATCCAATGGCTTCCTAAGTGCTCTTTTAAAAACACATATCCAGCAAAAGCCACATTAGGTGTTGAGAGCGCTGCTTAGAGAGTGAAGGCTTAAAAATTATCCGGATTCCAACTATCAAATTTGGAACAATGGAACTAGGTCACACATGTTCCATTTTCCCTCATCTTTGGCCAAAATGGCTGTTGATCCCCATTCACTCAACACCAGCCCCAGTTCTGGGATATTTTGGAATCAGACACACTTTACCCAGACAACAGGGGTGGCTTCCTCCCTCAGTTCCTGTGATAGTCCACAGTTTTTTCCTTTAATATTTATTTTTCCTGGTGACGGTCACCCTCCTGACTATACACAGACATTAGTAGTTCAGTAGGAAGTACCTGTGATGTCATTCATTCCAGAATGCTTAGATTCTTATCACACATCTTAGCAGGATTCAACTACCAGCATTTTAGAAAATAGTCCCAAAGCCTTCATATGATGCCTCCAGAAACAAGGGCTAAGGATACTTCTATCTGTTGACCAGGAGTTAGTAGCACTGCAGTATATATTAAAGCATTAATTTCAAGATTGCCAATTTACTTGCTTCATTATTTCTGAATACTGAAATTAAAAAGGTCAGACACCTTCCTATATATTAAAACAACAACTCCAAAAGCTAATTGACTTTGCAATCAGTCTTCAAAGTGTGCTTTTTCTCTGAACTAATTTCAAATGGTTCTTTTTTCCAGGTTGAGGACAACATCAAAATGTTTCCACACAGCCTGCATAACTTGAAGAGGTATTAATAAGCTCAGAGTTAGCCTGACATAATCAAATTGGATTTGGTTTTCCACATCAGCTAACTGGTATGCTTTTATTTACATCAGGTTTTTTAATATCAGCTGAACTGTTACTGGCAAATGACTTCAGCACTGGTGGAATTTCACGATTTTTTATCCTGTTAAATAGAAATACAGGCATGGGACGAATCATGAGGAGAGACTCAGTTCCTTAAATTTTGCTCCTGGTGTCAAGATTTCATTCATTTGAGAAATATAAAAAATAGTGAAAGGGAATAAAGGGGAAAGGAGAAAAAATGAGTGGGAAATATCAGAAAGGGAGACAGAATGTGAGAGACTCCTAACTCTGGGAAACAAACAAGTGGTGGTAGAAAGGGAGGTGGGTGGGGCATGGGGGTGACTGGGCGATGGGCACTGAGGGGGGCACTTGGTGGGATGAGCACTGGGTGTTATTCTATATGTTGGCAAATTGAACACCAATAAAAAATAAATTTAAAAAAAAGAAAGCTAATTTTCAAAATACAAGTCATGGTTCTGGATCGATGCCCATCCTAGTGGCAATATGCCATCCCTTGATGCTGGTACCATCTGTCATATCATCCTTCTTTCACACCACCAGGATTGGAGTATTCCTTCTATCAGAGCTGGGAGAGTCTCATAATCAAGGTGTACTGACTCCAGGAGATTTGGGCTACAAGGAGATGGGGACGATAATGCTAAGGGGTAATCTGGTGCTGATGATGTTCCTTGGGATGCTAATGGTTAAGGAAGAGACAGAGCACCTTGCACCATGGAAAATCTTCATGTTTGTACAAGGAACTCGTCCTTGAGAAAGAGTGGTCCACCAAGTGAAGCCTTAAGGAACTGCCTACCTTTCCCTCATCTTTCCCATATCCTTGCAAGGCATAAAGTGAGAACATCTTAAATTAGTCAGCAACTGGATCAAACTGCTTCCTACTCTCAGAGGAGCTACTGGCTTATTTTTCCCACTCATATTTGAAGAAGCCATCATCATTCATTCATGTGACTAGACTTTTACCTGAAAATAACAGTGACATACCCTCATGGGACAAGGATGAGAGGATGAACTGCAATTGTTGAACTGTGCCTCACTAAATTGGTATTTCTAAATCAGAGTTTCTCTTAGGTCCTGTTTAACAGAAGACACACATCAACTTTTCTCTTGGTACCTGACACCACAAAAGTATCAGCCACTTGGAGGCAGCCACAGTAAATTCCATGAGACCTGGACAGGCATGGGAAGGCCAGTGAGGTCCTTGGGAATTCACGTCAGGGACTGAATACTTCAGGGTCCTTAAATGACCTTCACAGGGTCTCACAGGCAGGACCGACTTTGCTGAACACTTCCACAGCCGTGAAGGGGATGGGGGTGGGGTTTATCACCAGAATAGGATTTTAATTTCATTTTGGATGGACGAGCATTTCTTCTTTATCTCTAGAGATATATGTGAAACTGCTTTTTTTTTTTTTTCCAGTCTGTTTCCTGACTCTGACCCCAAATCAAGGACAAAAAAGGAGATGGAGTTGCCTTAAAAAACCTTTTCCTTTCTGAAGCAAAGTGGGATGGAAGAGATGGGGGAGGAGGAGACTTAGGGAAGGCAGAGAAATGTGACTTTGAATCAACTCAGGAACTGAAGAGGCCTTCCTGTGTCTCCACATGACACCCTGCAAAGTTGTATGCCATTCAGCATTGTGTTCCTTGCTTTTCTCATCATATAGAGTTCGTTAAATGTCAAAATCCTTCTTTCCAAAGGATGCTCTTTTAACATAACTTCTTTTAGCTAACCATTTATTAGTGGTTATTACATGTCAGGATTTTATGTGTAAGTGAATTCTCCCAATAGCTGTATGAGGTTGCCACAATGATTATTCCTATTTTCACAGATAAGGAAAGCCACAGGGAAGTTGAGTAACTTCCTAAGATCACCCATCAATGAGAGAGTAATGCTGATTCAAACCCAAGACTTTCTGGTCTCAAGCCTGTACACTTGAACACCACTCACACTGTTTCCTCAAACTGATATGCAGTCAGGTTGAGGATTCTGGTAAGGGAGAAACAACCGATATTTCTTGAATATCAGATGGATACCAGCCATTGTGCCTGACACTTTATAGGACTTTCTCCTCAAACCTCTGTAACCCTACATGATGATTATTACCAACATGCCACCTGCCTGACCCAACAAGTTGAGAAAAGAGGAGTTAAGTAATATGCCCAAAGTCACAAATCTAGGCAGTGACAAAGCCAGCCTTCAAATCTATGTCTGCTTGACTCCAACATAATACAACACTTAAGAGGCCATAGCAATCTGCTTCCCACAGCAAACAGAGACGTTGCCTTGTTATGTTTCCTTTGGGTTTTGCTAGGCAAGGCGTACTTTGTTTGTCCTTATAGATCAAATCTCTTCCATCTTAATTTTAAAATGACACATAATTTAGTAGATTATTTTAAATTACAGTGTTCTCTAACCAAAAAGACAGATAATAACAAAGGTTGGCAAAAGTGTGCAGAAATTGGAACCCTCCTACACTGCCGGTGGGAATGCAAAACAGTGCAATTGCTTTTGAAGACCATGTGGCCATTTCTTTAAAGATTAAACCTAGAGTTACCATTTGACCTAGCAACCCCTCGCCTAGCTATACACCCAAGATAACTGGAAATCTATGTCTGTAAAAGAAAACTTTATGTGAATATGCACAGCAGCGCTGTTCATAATAATCAAAGACTGGAAACAGCATGAGGCTCCTGGGTGGCCTCAGTTGGCCAGAGGCTCCTCAGTTGGTTAATTGGCCAACTCTTGATTTCTGCTCAGGTCATGATCTCAGGGTCCTGTGATGGAGCCCTGCATCAGGCTCCCTGCTCAGTGGAGAGGTCTACTTTAGGATTCTCTCTCTCCCTTTCCCTCTGCCCTTCCCCCTACTCATGCACACTCTCTTTCTCTAAAGATATATATATATCTTTTTTTTTTTAAGTAGAAACAGTGCAAATGTCCACCAACTGAAGAATGGATAAACAAAATGTGGTCTAGCCACTGATGAGACATTATTCATCAGTAAGAAAGAAAGAAATATCGATATGTGGTATCACATGGATGAACTCTAAAAACACTCTGCTTAGTGAAAGAAGCCAGTCACAAAAGACAACATAGTGTATGGTTCCATTTATGTGAAATACCCAGAATAGGCAAATCCTGTGAAATACCCAGAATAGGCAAATCCAGAGAAACAGAAAGTAGGTCAGGGATTGCTGGGAAATGGAGATTATAGCTAACAAGTACAAGTTGCTTTTGGGGGGTGACAAAAATGTTTTGCAATTGATTGTGGTAATGATGGCACAACTTTATAAATATACTACAAACCATTGAATTGTACACTTGACATGGTGAATTATATGGTGTGTGAATGATATCTTGGTAAAGCTGTTATACATTTATATTTGAAAACTGTTCCAGGGCACCTGGGTGGCTCAATCAGTTAATTTCAGCTCAGGTTGTGATCTCAGGGTCATGAGATCGAGCCCCATGTCGGGCCCATGCTGGGAATGGAGACTGCTTAAGATTCTCTCCCTCAGCCCCTGACCCCCCTTCTCCCTCTCAAAAAAACAAACAAAACTTCATGACAAAAACCAATTACACATTTGGCATGCTCTTCAGAAATATCTGTTGAGGGACATCTGGGTGGCTCAGTGGTTGAGCTTCTGCCTTTGGCTCAGGTTGTGATCCCGGGATCCTGGGATTGAGTACTGTACCAGGCTCCTCACAGGGAGCCCACTTCTCCTTCTGCCTATGTCTCTGTCTCTCTCTCTCTCTCTGTGTCTTTCATGAATAAATAAGTAAAAATCTTTAAAAAAGAAATATCTATTGAATGAAGTGCCAAAGTACTTTATGGCTATTTAAAAATAATACATGTTCATTTAAATTCAAATATATCTTTCAGGAGTAGATGGTGCTTGCTTTGCAACAGTATCACATGAAATGTGCCCAGACTCAACCATCCCTGGAACAGAATGCTGATGACTACTGACTTCATAGGAGTGCTGAGATGTGGGCCTCGGTGGTGGAAGTTTACCAGCAGCCCCACGATGCAGGAACTCCCTACTCTGCACTGACAGGGCCAATGGTGGTACAAAAACCATCCATGACTCGCTGACAATGTGGATGCCACTGAATGTCAACTGTCTCCCCAAACCCTCAGTGAGCCAAACCGAGTGTATGGAAAAGTTCTGGGGTGACTCAGGACCACCAGCTAATAAACTGTCACTTGGGTCCTGGGATCTGGGAAGATGAATGACAACCTTCCTTTCTTTCTAGAGAAGCTCCCCAGAACAGCTTCTGGCAGCATTTACTATTTATGGCCACATTGGAGCTAATATGAAAGAATATGGAAAGAAAAAAATAATAAGTTCCAGAGTAAAAATGGAAACCAATATTCAGGGTTGCAGGGGAGTGGACATGGAATAAATAGATGTCTGAACTTGAGATCTAGCTGAGGAATTAGCGTGATGTGAACTATTAAAAGAGCCAAGAAAAAGGGATACAAATGGTGAATGCTTTGGGGAAGAAACAAGGTAAGGTATTAGTGGATTTAACAGCAAAACAAATTAGCTCAACAGACAAGCTTCTTTTGAGCAAATAAAGTCCAGAACCTAGCATCGACTAGATAATCTTTTCAGGGAATGGTTTTCAAGCCTTCCCCACCAGGGAACAAAAACCTCCCAAGAATAATTTAGAAAGCACATATTTTATGAGACTTGGATTTGCAAAATGTTTGTTCTGCGGTTCCTTTGCAAAATGGAAGTAGGAATATGGGACACAATTGGAAAAGATTCATCTAAGGCCCTGAGGCTCTAAGATGCCATGTGCTGAGCTACCGACTTCATATCTCCGGAGATCACTAGTGTAATTTTGGAAAGGATTCAATCTCATCTACCAAGAAAAAAAAAAAAAAAAAAATTCCTCATGTGAAACAAAACACAACTACCAAAAACGTAGTGTATACTCTCTGTGTAAAGGATAGCTGGGCTTCTGTATCTTTTATTTCATTGCCTTTCTAAAACAGTTCTGTGAAAAAAATTAAAAATAAAAATAAATAAAACAGTTCTGTGAGATTTTTACAAACAAGGAAGAAATCAGGCAACTTTCCTGAAGTCATATAACTGGCAAGTGGGACAGGGAGAGGATTTGATTCTGGGTCTTCAAAATTATTTTTAACTTTTAAAAAAAAATATTTATTTGGGAGAGAGAAAGCATGAGCAGGGGGAAGGGGAGAGGCAGAGGGAGAAGAAGAATCTCTGCTGAGCAGGGAGCCCAACATGGGCCTCGATCCCAGGACCCCAAGATCATGACCTGAGCTGAAGGCAGACCCTTCACTGACTGAGCTACCCAGACACCCTTGCATCTTTATTTTTTTTTAATTTTTTTTTTTACCCTTGCATCTTTAAACTTCTTAACCACTCTTATCTCCAGTACCCCACATCTTCCCAAAGTAAAACAGTAATCAATTTGTCCAGCCATAGAAGGCCTTCTATAATGAAAGAATAATGACATTTTGACAGAGATTCCAGATCACCATGAAACTCAGCAGACAAGGAGAATACTAAGAAAATAATAGGGCTTCAGGCTTTGGAACATCTGCAAGTCAGGGACCCTAGGATAAGGACAGTGTGTGAAATATTAGTCAAAATAAAAATATCAGTAACTACCACTATATCTAGTCTACCAAACCCTATAGCTTATGATTTATTTTGTTGTCTGTTCTTGGTGAAGAATGTCTATGAAGGGGGATCCCTGGGTGGCGCGGCAGTTTGGCGCCTGCCTTTGGCCCAGGGCGCAATCCTGGAGACCCGGGATCGAATCCCACGTTGGGCTCCCAGTGCATGGAGCCTGTTTCTCCCTCTGCCTATGTCTCTGCCTCTCTCTCTCTCTCTGTGACTATCATAAACAAATAAAAAATTTTTAAAAATGTGTATGAAGATAAGAATTTGGGTATTTTAGAATGGAACTTTTCTTAATATTACTCAGTGTCTTATTTGAACTATAAATGTTGAATTGTGCTCCTAGAGTGGTCAATTTTTGCCATAGTCAATAAATATACAAAATCAAAAAGATAAATGAATGTAATAGGTTCCAACCTCTCTTGCACAATTCACAAAGATGAGACTGTGATAGAAATTGTTAAACTTGTCACTTACCTTTTGTAATAATTCTCAACCATAAATCTTCCTTTTGGGTTTTGTGGGACATATTTCTAACTGTTTTTTCCCCCATAACCCATCTGGTTAAGCTCCTATCATTCTCAATTACATAAGGTAAGAAAAGGTGAAACATGCCTGCACCTGAGGGGGGTGCCAAGGAAAAGGGATATTTTGCCCTTGGAACCTTTTCTGAATCTGTAATGACCACCATGCAGAGGGCCTGCAGGTTGCAAACATTTCAGAAGGAAATACTGGTTTATATGTAGTATTGGCCTGTCAGTTACAAGTATAAAGAATGCTGGACAGACAGTCAGGGCCCTGTGTTCAAATGCATCCTCTACCATTAGTTAACTAGGTAGGCAACCTTCACCAAGGGCTTTCTTCTCTCCTGGCTGCAAGGCTCTCATCTGTATGATGAAGCCCTCAGAGTAGATCATCCCTAAAGACCTCTCCAACTGCTGGATACTTCAGCCCCTGGCTTTGCCTGTTCTGGTGATTTCCTAGCCAAGTACCTGTTTCTTGGTCACTGTGCCATCCACAGGGTCCACATACTCAAAGCAGTCTGTCTTTGCCACACTGTAGACATGGTTTCCCACGGCGAACTGCTGGCCGATGAAGGACTTGTCTGTAACCAGGGCCTCCAGGTCCCTCATGATGTAATATGTTGTCTTGGGCTCTAGTCCTTCGTAGTCAAACCTGGGGAGGGAAGGCAGGACACAGGGTGAAGACAAACCTAATCAGAGAGCCAGTAACTGGGTGCCCCCTCAAGATCATCGAATCATCGGTTTGGTTTTCATGGAAGAACTGCACAGAAAAGCACTGGTCCCTACTCTCTCCTACCTGGCCCATATAAGCCAGGTCCTGCACAGGAGCCAGAGTGAACTTGTAAAAATCGTATCAAATCATATACTTTCTTTTAAATCCCTCCCCAAGGGCCCATCACATTGAGAACAAGACTCTAGACCCAGGCCATAAGGCACCATGGGATCTGGCCCCACCCACCCCTTCAACTTTGTCCCTCTCTCACCCTTATTCCCTATGCTCCAGCCACATGGGCCTCCTGTCCAGTCCTCAAAGACAGTTTGCCCTGTCCTGCCTTTGAGCCTTTGGCATTGCTGTCTCTACCCTCAACCTGGGATACTCTTCCCTCTGACTACTCAATACCTGGCACAGTCTCTTCCATCACCTTTCAAACTTAGTGTCACCTCCAGAAAGTGCTCTTCTCTGACCATCCATTCAAGATACTTCCCTCTGTCTGCCCCTCTCTCACACCACTCTTAATATTTTGTTTGTGTATTTGTTTACTTATTTCTTATCTGCCTTTGTCCACAAGAACCATGAGCTCCAGGAGGGCAGAGACCTTATCTGTTTTGTTCTCTGCTGCTTCTAGTAAGTGATTTCTAAGCAGAGGGATGAAAGATGGGAGGAAGGAAGGAGAGAGAGGAATCAAGGGAGGTGAAGAGAGAAGGAGGAAGGGAACTCAGTGTATCATAAATCTCTCTTGGAAACTTGGAAGAAATACCACCATTGTTCCATTTTAAAAAGGTCCTTCCAGCCAAGATCATCAAATGTAACAATGGGGCTGGGAGGTGATTAGAAAAAAAAAGACTAAAAATAACACCTATCTCATTTGTTGTTGTAGGGTTAAAACACCATAATGCATATCAAGTAGTCAGTCCAGTTCCAGACACCGTTGCTTAAACCTATTAATTGATTTTATTCTTAGTCACAACCACAAAGAAATTGTAGAGTCTTTCCCAATGTCAGAGAGTCTTGACCAAGACCTAATAGCACACTTGGGCAGGGTGGGGTGCTCCTCGAGAAGGAAGTCCTCAAGGGGTATCTGTGCCCAAATGGCTACAGTGGGATCTCACACTGGGCTCCATGTAACCCAAGGACAAGATGTGGGTTCCCAGCAAACTGGAAGAAGGAAGACTTGCATCATTGTTACTACTTTCTCTTCACCCAAGATCTCTTAAGACTTTTAGTAAACATCAGGGTGTTAGCCAAAATGGGAAACATGGAATGATGCCATTTCTAGCAGTGGGTCCCCTGTCTCTGTATCGTTTAACCTCTCCCTCCTACCCAGATGTGCCCTCTTCAGCCTCAGGAACAAAATAACCAAGAATTCTCTCAGAACATTCTCCGTAGTGGATGTGTTCTGAGCCTAAATTCTCTTTAACACTAGTCTTTTGGGGGAAGATAAAGACCCAACCAAGCCAAGAGGGGGAGGAGGCTAGGATAAGAGGATTTATTAGGATACAGAGAGGTCCTGAAAGAGAACAAGAAGTTGAGGAAATCCACTAACGTGACAGATCACATTTGGTCTCTGGCTGATGGTCATCAGACCAGCCTGCCCAAATGCTCATCTTCATATACAAGCAGACTCGGGCATTTCTACCCCTTTCCTACCATGAACCACATCCCCTGACCCACCACCACAATACACTTTCAAGAAATCTTTCAATGGAGAGTTCCTTCTGGGGTCCACTCATACAAGGAAAATCATCTGGGTTCCCAGCTATGACTTTAGGCTCAGAAATAGTTAAACCAAAACTGTTTTATTATCTCTTCCTCCCCACCCCCAAAAAAACTGGATAGGAGGCATTTTATTTCACAAGGATCTCTCAACTTGTATCTGCTGGAGACTGAAAAAAAGTATTTACCTTTCATTCTACCTATTCCCTCCTCCCTTTTTATCTCTGTGATCTTTTTGGACAGAAATCTGAAACATTAGTCAATGTTCTACAAGAATTTAAATCTCCATTGCATTATATTCTCTAATATGGTATTTGTTATGAACAAAGTAATTATCATGTAAGCTCTTGGCCACAAAAAAAATGAACTATATTATAAATACACTTATCATAACACCATGTCTTCAAAACACTGGCAGAAAGCTAGATAATCATTGCACACATTATGAGGAACACATCCCTAACTCAAAGTGATCTCACTAAGCCAGAGATTGGCAATCATAACATATTTTATCAGGTTGGACTTTTTTGGAACTGCTTTGTGCAATAGAAAGGTTTGTTGTGCCAATTAGTTCCCTGGTATGCCAAAAAGGCCCACAAGAATCAGGATTTTTTTGGCACTTGTTAGAAATACTAGTACGTAAAACAAATTCCCACCTGCCTTGAGAGTATTTTATGATACAAGGAATAAGTTGAGGTGGTTTTCAGGCTATTACAACCTTTGTCTTCTTGACAAATGAGGAGCAAAGAACATGATGGCACTGTCAGCATTTCCTAGAGTACTGCAAACTGTTTTGAGCCCTATCACAGGCTTTCTTATTCTCTGATATTTATCTAAGTAAATGAGTTTTTTTAAGAGAAGAAACAATCACCTTATAAGGGAAGTCTAAAACATTCTTTCTGTGTCTTAAGCTCTTGAAATATAACCAAACATCCAAAGTAGTTAGCTGTTCATAAACAAAAGGAGGCACAATTTCTGTTTTCAATATGTAGAGAGTCTCTGAGAATACTCAAGAATTCCTTTGTCCCATAGCTATTTTCTCTACAGTTGACATCCTTTCCTACTATTGCTTCCCTCACAATCGTGGCTTGGTACTAGGAACACAAACCTAGCATATCTAGGTATATGTTTCTAGCAGGCAACCATGCCCCCCTCCCTTACTTCAAAAACAGGAAAGTGATATAAACCCCCAACGTTGAGCTCTTAGCCAATAAGCTTTTCCCTTCCTCCCTCCCAGGATAACAATTCCTTATTCTAGTCTCCTTTCACAGGGACAAATCTTTAGCAAAATCTGGGGCTCTTGAACCATGTGGCCCCTTCAGAGGGCACCTTAGACATTGCTGGGCCATTAGTGGGAAAGTAAAACAGAGGTAAGGAGAGGATGACAAAAGCAGACTGACCTGTCACAGCTTTGTCTCTGCCTCTCTTCCTTGATAATTATGGGTGCAGAACTAATAAGCAAAGCCTCTGGTTGGACTATACAACTCTCAGGGGCACCAAAGGGCTTTTAAGGTTCTTCAGTTCAGATTCCCTCTTGGAATGGCTGCCCACCTTACAGTCACTGATGAAAATATTACAGAGGAATGTCGCTAGGGGAGGGGAAATTGATGCCTTCTGGTTTGGACGTCCTTCACAGGACCCCCAACCACATCTCAGGGGTTCCAGCCTCTCTGTTCCTCAGATCGTTCTGAATGATGCCTCCTTCTGAAGGTTCTAGTCTGCCAGTTTTCTCTAAGAGCAGTTCCCCAGGGTCCTCACCCTTCTCACCTGCAATAATAGTGGCGGCCAAATTTGGCCCAGTGATCTCGGACGATTTCCTCCACACTCTGCTTCCGGGCAGCCAGAATGGAAAGCCAGACCAAGACAGCCCAGAGGCCATCTTTTTCACGAAGGTGATCAGAGCCTAAGAAAGAAAAAAATATTCTTGTATTCTTCTGAGGATCTGTTTTCTGGGTGAAAAGTAAAAGCTAAATGAACTATGAAGACCAGTTAGCAATTGAATGTTGAAATGGTTGGATATATTTATCCGTTGTGATAAATATATGTCCCATAATATGCTTGCATTTCCAAAAATTTCCAACTAAAATTCAAATAACACAAAATTACATCAAAAAATAAAATCCTGGAGGTTGTTGAAAGTACCAAAGAGCCAAGCTGACATCACATTTGCCCAGTGGTATCATTCATTCAGTCAGTATTTGGGGATCCTTAAAATATTCCAAGTGTTGGTCTAGGTGCTAGGAATACAGCACAGTGAACAAGAGAGCTCTTTATTTGTAAAGCTTGAATGCAAGTAGGTAGGGATAGGCAACAGAAAAGTACACAAGAGGAAAAGATGCATTAAATAATAACAAAGGCTGTGAAAAAAAATAAACTAGGTGATAGTGTCACAGAGTATGACAGCAGCAAAAACTATTACCTAGAGTAGTGTAGTTTATCTACAGCAGGGCTGGTGGTGGCTTTCCCAAAAGACATGTTCACCCACAACCTGTGAATGTGACCTTTTTTGGAGAAATAGTCTTGTAGATATAATTAAGGATCTTGAGATGAGATCATCCTGGATTATCAAGGTGGACCTTAAATCCAATGACAAGTGTTCCCCAAAGGATAAGAGAAGACACAGAGAAGAGAAATACAAAGGATTGGCTTATGTAAAGACAGAGATGAAGATTGGAATTATGCTGCCACTAGCCAGGGAACGTATGCAGCCACCAGAAGTTGAAAGAGGCAAGTAGGTCTTCTCCCCTAGAGTTTTTAGAGGAAGAATGACCCCACCAACACCTTACTTTTGGATTTCTAGCCTCTAGAACTATGGGAGAATAAATTTCTGTTGTTTTAAGCCACCCAGTTTATGGTAATTTGCTATGGTAGCCTTAGGAAATGAATACAGGTAGTCGTGGTCAGCTCCACTGTGATGATGACATCTGAGCTGACAAGTGAGAGTCAGCCATGCTGAGATGTAGGGACAAAGCATTCCAAGCCAAGGAACAGCAACTGCAAAGTCCTTGATGCAGGTAAAATTGGGAAACTTAATCCTATAGCTACTCTATAGAAAGAGAGGCAGTTTATATTGTGACATTCAAACGAATGATGAGTGCCAGCTGGACAGGTAGGTTTCTGTGCAAAAAGAACCAGAAGAAAGTATGGGAGGCCCACTTAAGCACCTGTCTGTTGGCCAACTCTAAGCTCTCTTAGAAGTGAAGAAGGCCCTGAATACAAGGCACTTGCAGCAGTGTGGGGAATATGGTGCAATGGGAAAGCATGGGAAGGCTTTGGAACGAGGGTTTGAAACCAAGCTCTGCTACTTCCCACCTGTGTGAGAAGTTGTTGCAAAGTTATTAACCTTTCTGAGCCTCGACTTCTCATCTGTAAAATGAGGATATGATCAACAATCTTGTGGAGTTGTCCTACCAATTTAACCCAGTTCAGAGGGCAGGCTCGTGAGTCAGTTTGCTTATGTTCAAGTTCTAGCTCAACTACTTCCCTTTGTGTGACTTTTGCCATTCTCATTAGCAACACAGAGACGATGATGGCTCCTACCCCACAGAGTCACTGTCTGGATGAAGAGATAAAACATGATTATGTATTTAGAACACTGACTGGGTTGTCACGAGTGGTTGTTGTTGCTGTTAATCTTCTCTTTGGTAATTCACACAATAGGCCAACATGGTGCTGATTCCTTAATGCACACTGTAAAGCAGATTATTCTCCGTTATTCATATAATTTTATCCTGTGACACTAGCAATAACCATTAACATGAGAAAGGGGACTGGGACCAGGCGGTGGACCATCTCTTCTTGCAATAGAGCAATGAGAATGGACAAGAGCACTCTTCAGCTTCGGGTCTATGAAACACATATAGAAAATCAAAACGGGAGATGTGATGTCACAAAGCTGTTTAAACCTTGGAAATGGGATGAAATAACACATTCGTTAAGTTAAACATTTTTGACAACCACTCAGTGAAGCTATGAACCACTTACTCCTCTTGTAACATTGACAGTATTAAATGTTAAATGCTTTTCCTTGAAAACGAAAACACATACAACCTTGACAGGGCAGTGAAGATATTTAAAAGGAAAAATGATCAGTTTTTGGTTCTTCCTATATGCTGATCAATGATCTGCTGACGACACTTTTAGATGTCTGGTTGCAGCTGCCTCTAGGTTGAGAGGACCCTAGGCATTAATCATCACACCATGGGGTGACTCTCATCTTATCCAGCGAACTTTTCACACTGCTACAAAAATGGAAGAAGTTTGGAAGATGCTAGGTTGGCTCCATGGCTAAGTGCCAAAAAAACAAGTCTAGGAAACCCTGCCCAGTGGGATAATTTCAAAACCTTTTGTCCTTTTATAGCTAAAAAATCACTTTTATTTACTGGCTAGAGAAAAATACTCTTTTGTTTCAAAACATGGGCTTCACATACCTTGCATTTCCAGCTGGATTACATTACCTGGAGATAGAACCATTAGGTGCTATTAACTCTGTGAGATAAGATGTCATAATTCAGTGGTAGAAGAGACATAAAGTTCTTTTAGCAGGATTTAAAAAAATCTCAACCATTTGTAGCCAACTTCATAGTAGATTTGTGAGTTGGCTTGGATATACTTGCCTACAAGTTAAACATTTGCCAAAATTCATAAGGACCAATGGTCTAATAAAATGAATTGTGAAAAAGAAAAAGAAAAATAAATAAAATGAATTGTGCTCTTCACAGCTCTTGGAGGTAAGGATAGAAACACTGAGGATATAGCATTTAGATACATTTCCATCAGATGCTTATAGTATGTTGTAGAGAGAGTTTGGAGGATACAACCTTCCTTTCAATAATTCTTTAAAGCAAATGAACTATAATGCTATATCAGTGACAGGTAAATTAAATAAGAAATGCAGAAAACACAAAGGTATCAAATGAATAAACCTCACCATAAACAGAGTAAAAACAGAGGGGAGAGATGTTCACATTATATATTACAGGCTAATATATTTCATATTTACAAATATTTTATGAGCCAATAAGAAAAAGAGACACCCCCACAGAAAATCGTGGAAGGGCACAAATGGATAATTTTCAAGAGAAAAATATTAATAATTAAAAACATGAACAAATCTTCAGTCTGTGGTCAAAATTCATAAAATGGGGTAATATTTAGAGACTGCCAAATTAGCAAAGATCAGTTAGGAGAAGGGGAATACCTAGTACCAGTAAAGTATTAGTATAATTGTGTAGAATTTGATAACATAATCTGGCAGTAATAATCAATAGTCTTTAAAATGCCACTCAGCTTTGGTCCGAGCTCTTCTATTTTTTTAACCTTTTAGCCATAAAGACTGAAGTAGCTAAGGGAAGAGAGGAAAATTGGAAAAATAAAGGCTAATCGTTAAACATCAGGATAATTGTGGAAAATCCATCCAAAATCTTGTTTAGATGCTCATCCAATTTTCACAAATGGAATAAATCAGTTTTCCAAGGAGGAATTTTCAGTATGTTTTTGTAGCAAAATATATGTAGGTATGTCTATCTGTATGTGCACAGGTGAACAAGAGGAGGACCACCTAACCACTACCAATAGTTATCTCTGAAATGATAGAATCACAGGAGTTTTCTTCTTCTTTTGATCTATTTCCAGAAGACACATGTATTTTTTCACTATAAGACAAAAAGTTGGAGATCCTTGGGTGGCTCAGCGGTTTAGTACCTGCCTTCAGCCCAGAGTGTGATCCTGGAGACCTGGGATCGAGTCCTGCATCGGGCTCCCTGCATGGAGCCTGCTTCTCCCTCTGCCTGTGTCTCTGCCTCTCTCTCTCTCTTTCTCTCTTTGTCTCTCTCTCTCTCTCTGTCTCTCATGAATAAATAAATAAAATCTTTAAAAAAAAGACAAAAAGTTTTCAGTGGTGGGTAGAAGTTCCCATTTGAGGCCATTCAATTCCATTTATCAAAGAGCTAGTTGGGATATTAAAAGGATCGCTACCACTTATAAACAGGTGATGAACTTTGAATCTATCAATCATCTCATTTCTTCCACTGAGTAATAGCTTTTTAGAGCATAGAGACTGAATATGACCCCCATCCTTGTGGGTCTCACAGGACTTGCGATTAGGATCAGGAATGTCCTGTAAGGTTTTAGTAACTAACAAAAGGTGAGAAAAGGAAGAAGATGTGCAGCTGAACTGTCAACTTTGGCCTTGGGGGAAGCTTATTTTGTAGCCTACCTTTAGCTTCACAGCAAAATGGAATGAAAAGTATGGGGAGTCCCTGATACTCCGTGTCGTCACACAAATACAACTTCCCCCACCATCAACATTCCCCACTGGAGTGGGACATTTGTTATAACTGCTGAACCTACACTGACGCATGATTAATTCCTGAAGTCCATAGTTTATGCTAGGGTTCGCTCTTGGTGTACATGCAATGATTTTGACAAACATGACAAACTACTCTACTTTTTCCATCTTCATAGTTATGCCTTTTCCAAATTATTATATAGTTGGACTCACACAGTATGGAGCCTTTGCAGTCTGGCATCTTTCACTTAGTAATACGCATTCGAGTTTCTTCCATGAATTTTCATGGCTTGATAGCTTATTTATTTTTAGCACTGAGTAATACCAGTACAATTTTTGAAGCTTGTTCCTCTGGAAACCTGGCCACCTGGTTGAGGACCTCGCCAGGAGCTTTTAGCCATATTCCCAAAGCTCAGAAGTACCACTCTCCTTGCCTTCCTCCATCCAGGCCAGCCCAGCCCAAAGATTGGAGAAGTTGCCATCCCCACCCAGATACTAGAAAGAGGGCACTCAGGTCTATTTTTTTCTCATCAGAAATATCCCTATCCTCTCCTCCACTCCACTCAAATTCAACTTTGAATTTTCTCATTTTAAAACCATACTGCTACTTTCAGGTAGGCAGACACCAGTAAGACTAGTGGCTTCATGAAAGACAAGGGGGAACTAAAGAGCATACTCAGTCTTAAAGGGATTGTCTGAATGGAAATCCCAGCATAGGCAAATCAACTCAATAAAACGTCACACAAGTTCCTAACAGATTAAGTCATCTCAGCTGAGACTCAGATCAGGAACGTCCGAACTTGTCAATTAGGAAAATAGATATCATTTGCAATTTGCTGCAGGCCCCAAGCTAAAACGGCTGTTATGATTCTTAATCCAGGCTGCAAATTAGAATCACCTAACGAACTTAAAAAAAAAAAAAAAAACCAAGTACCAATGCACAGGCGTCGTTCCTGACCACTAAAATGAGAATTTTTGGCAATGGGACCCAGGCATCAGTATTTTTTTTAAAGTTCCTCAAGTGATTCTCATGGGTGGCTGGGATTGAGAGCCACTATTTTAGGAGAAGAATAGTCAAAATAGGACCATGTTAGGGGCAGATTGCTTAGGGGTAGTGGATTAGGCCTCTTCCTCTATTTGTTCAAATTTGGTCCTAAATGAAAGTGACCACTGGTCTGTAGTTTGGCGGGTACCACAGGCCTTGCTCGGGTGGGTGGCTCTTGCTGAAGCATGTCAGGGATTTTCGTTTCTCCCTGCCCTTTTTGTCTGGAAAACATGTGAGGGTTTTGCCAATTTTGGGGTAACCAACTCGTCCCAGTTTGCCCAAGATCTTTTATAGCAGTAAATGTCCCACTCCCCAGAAAACCTCTCAGTCCCAGGCACGCCAGGATGGGTGGTCATCTCCTAAGAAGGGCCACTCACTTAAATAGGTCCCTGATGGTTTTTAGGATTTGTGCAGGTTCAGTACATGCACCGTTCCCGGAATCATAAATGACAGGAGGTATATGCCCTTGCTCTTGAAGGAGGATTATGAAGCACGATAAATTCCAAAATGGAATAGCAGCAAGGCACCAGACACTACTAAGTATCTCACACATCTATCATCCAATTTTCACAACTGCATAACTCCTTTTATACAAATAAGAGATGGTAGTTAGACCATTTGTATGAGGTCACACAGCAACTAGTGGCCAACCCTGTGCAGTTTGACTCTGACACCGATGGACTTCGCTACAATCAGCAAGCCCAGGTACGATGGTGGTTCTCAGGGCTGCAGTACGCCAGAGAAAACACCCCATGTGGCCAAACTCAGGCAACCATCCTGAGGATGTGGGTCATGAATGTGCACTTCCTCCTTCTCACACAGTCAGGAAAAGTTGCCAATTTCCCTTTGCTTCTTTTCTCAGATCAATTCATCCTTCCCATTTACAAACAAAGTTTCCACTAGTTTGCCATGAAATTCTTCCCATCCTCTTTTCAGCCACTCAAGACAAGGATTTGTCTTTTTTTTTTTTTTAAATAGTGGAGTTATAAGGGAAAATTGGGAGACACTGCCTAAAGGTGAATCTGAGATTTGAAAACCTGCTGTTGAATTGTGATGGGTTGGTTTTGGGGTTTTGCTTTTCTTCATGTCTCAAATCGCTTACTTTCAGCTTTTTAAATCTTGCCCAAAAGCAAGTCTCATGGAAAAATATCACTTTCCAATGCTTAAAAAATAAATGCTTTCAAAAAACAAATGCTCTAAAATTTTCACCAGGTGGAGAACAAAATAATTCTGTATATAAGCAGGCCAGGATATGTATATCCAGTAACAGGCCAGCTGTCTGCTCAAAAATGTAGGATGGCAGTAACTGACAAGTATAGCTCATCTTGTGCTGTGGCCAACATAGATCCCAATGACTAATACTATGTGGCAATAAATTGGATGATGATGATGATGGTGGTGGTGGTGGTGATGACAACAATGACAGTCTTTGACACAAATATACTGCAGGGCATTTGACTAATACCCTAACCATGGCAATACTCAATAAGCTCCATGAGGGAAAAGACTGTGTCTGAAATTATTCATCATTCTCTCCCTTGCCCTGGCTCATAGAAGGCATCCGATAAATATCCGCTGAATGAACAAATCAATGACTGAGTGAAACTCTAGTATGTAGCTAGATCTAATTCATCAGATTCACTTCTCACTAAAAGTAGCTAGCTAACTAGAAGCAACCTGGAAGGTTATATTGGGAAAAAAAAGTGACAGATCATCTGACTGAACACTCATGTTATAAATGAGGAAACTGAGGTCCAGAAAAGTTAAACAATCTAAGGTGGCTCAACCACATATAGAGGGGGTCAAGGTTGGAGCTAGGCTTGTCAAGTCCTAGGATTGTGCTGTTCACATGACACCATTCTCCCAAGTTCCTCGGTATTCATCCCATTCCCATCTAAAAGAATAACCTCAGGGGAGTAAATGATCCCTCTGCCTGTCTTCAAACAGGGGTAGCAGGGTCTGTGGAGCCAGTGAGATTGGGCTTGAATCCTGACTTTGTTACCTTGATCATTGGCTTGATCTTCTTCCCTAAGCCTCAGTAAGCTTTTCTGGAAAATGAAAGACCATAATGGTCCTTACTTCACTGTTGAGAAGTCTCCATGGAATAATATATAGGAGGGGTATCTATCACTTGGGAGGTGCTCAATAAATCATACATACCAGCAATATTTCATTAACATGTGCCCCCAGGGCAATCAAGCCATTCATCCGGACAAGGTGAAAGTGTAAACAATATGGTGGCCAGCCAGCTGACACAACTCCCTCACATGAGCACACCAGCACTGGAAGGTAAGGGACAATGGGACCTCCTAACTCATACATCCCACCTGTTTTTTTGTCACCGGCGCTGATGAAAACAACATGACTCCCTGAGAACTGCTCCTTGACAGGTCATAAGTTGAACCAGAAATCTCTCCAGTGGATTTAAGGTTGGC
Organism: Canis lupus dingo; assembly: GCF_003254725.2. Classification (NCBI taxonomy): domain Eukaryota; kingdom Metazoa; phylum Chordata; class Mammalia; order Carnivora; family Canidae; genus Canis; species Canis lupus. The sequence goes on from NC_064243.1 coordinate 89,012,052, forward strand.
ACCATATCACTCCAGGTGAGTGAGGACCTGTCACTCCAGAGTCATTACACTTTGTTTCCGTGGGGTTACCTAGTAACTAGGAGATAGCAGTTGGGGAAGCCTCCAAACACAAGTCTAAGAATTGCATCTTAAATGCCAACGGATGGGCCCCCTTGTAAGAAGTCCTTTGTAGACCTTGTGGACAAAGAAACTTGGAGTCTGTCTGTGATCCTTCATCTGTGGCTAAGTACCAGGATTTCCGAGGATTCTCGGTCTCAAAGTGCCCTCGTTTAAGCATGCACACAGCCTCCGAGGCCCACTCTGCAGACTCAGGCATTACACGCACCCTCTCTCACCACTTTTCAACAGCTTGGAGGATGAATTGAAGGGTCAGTGCAACTAAAACTGAGGAGGCCCCAAGAAAAGGATTTTATGTGCTGGAGACATTCTTCCCACTCCAGGTGGAGCTCTGTTTTTCCAGCACAGGGATAAGATAGTTTGTGGAGGGCCCAGAAGGGAATCTCAGTTTTCAGACTTTATGAGGAGGCTCTTGGGGATGCCAATCATGGCACCTCTGCACTCTGGCCTAGCCTAGATTGAATTGCACATGTGCACATAGCCTGTCTCAACTAGCTGGGCAGAGAAACTGCTCTCCCAGCACTGATAATGCTGTCACCACAGCCTTCTCACATCACATCTGCTACCCAGACAAATTTACACAAATTGGCCATGAATAGGAGAAAGAAATGTGATAGAACCTCAATAATCTGCAATTCACATGTCCATGGGCCTCTTTCTCTGCCCTAGAGAACAAATGTAGAGTTAGTGATCATCTAGATAGGGAATTGGCTAAAGTTTTCCTTTATTTCATCTTTTTAAAAATATACAATATTTAGTGAAATCATTATATAAAAAAGGGACAGTTAAATCTATTCAATATTTGCTCAACAGCAGTCCTGTGAACCCAATCTTGAGTTAGGAGGTACGTGGGTCACATGTAAAATATAAACAAAGGAAAAAGCATGGCTGTGAAAAATGTTATAAATTATATAACTATTAGGGGAAATAAAATGTCCTTTCATAAAGCAACTGGAGAATAAGTCAATAATATAAAACATAAGACTATACAGCAGAGAATGCCTATGTTGAAGGCTGTACGAATTTAGTACACACAAAAGATCCCTAAAGCTAGAATCTGGCCCACTATTGAACATGTGGCTCTTTACAGGTAATTGTCAGAAACTACACACACAGGAAATGAACAGGTAAATAAAACAAATTACAAATCCTTAACAGTACTTAAAATTTAAAATCTGCTCATTAACACAGACTTTGGGAAGGAATCTTCCTAGAAGCACTTTGTTAGCTATTTTTTAAATATTTTATCTATTTATTCATGAGAGATACACAGAGAGACAGGCAGAGACACAGGCAGAGGGAGAAGCAGGCCTCCTGTGGGGAGCCTGATGCGGGACTGGATCCCAGGACCCCAGGATTGTGACCTGAGCCAAAGTCAGATGCTCAACCACTGAACCACTCAGGTGCCCCAACTTTGTCAGCTATTAATTTTTTTTTGTTAGCTATTAGTTTGAGCTAGTAACTGCATGATGACTGAAAATATTAAAACTTTAGTTTAAATTTTATGTAACTCTGATTTTACTATAATTCATAACATCCCTCCTCACTCCCTTCCAATTGGTCTATATTTGTGTGGGTGGGTTTGTCTTTATAAATCCTCCCAAATCCTGGGATAGAAATATCCAGATCTCCAGAAATATATCGACTCAAAAATGCCAAAAATATAACTACTAATAATGCAAAGAAGAAATAGCAAAATGGAAATTCTTTGTTTCTTCCTTACTTTCCTTCTATCCATCCACTTTCCATCCATCTTTCCAGCCTTCCTTCATTTCCTCTTCTACCTTAACTTACCTCCATTCTACCATCCCTCCCTCTCTCCTTCCATCTATCCAGCAAATAGTTACTCAAGACCTGCCATATATCAAAGAAACAAAGCTGAACAAAATAGTCATGGCCCTTGTCCTCAGGGCATTGATGATTTCTGCACAGCAAGCAGAAAGATCTAACCAATCTCAAAAATTTGAAATTTCTTGTGACATGGAATGCATGCATACACTTGGTCTCTCCCTTTTGTACTAGAGACTGGGCAGATGTAAAAATAGCCAGCTTCAAGAGTACCAGGCTGTGCTCCAAAGTTGACAGTGGAAAAAGTTGGTGTGACAATGATGGACAAGTCATGTTGGTGCCAGGAGACGTGGATTCAATTCCAAATCTTCAGAGAGAGATGGACATATACAGAAGGTTTAGCAATGCCCTGGCACATACTAAGTACTCATTCAAAGAGATTATTATTGTGAAAAACTCAGCAGGGAGTACTTTCTTGTCATGTTGCTTGATTTTATTCAACACATTTGTATGGCTATTAACATGAGCTTTTTAAGAATACGTGATAAAAGTAATAGTAATACTCAAGGTGATGGTCAAGCTTAGAGTTCATCCAGGCTTTCACAAACACACCAATTCTTCAGTGTTGCCTGTAAAGGAAGACTCTTTGGGCTGTGACAATTCATACAGTCCCAAAATGGTATGACTTAGAAAACTGATGTCAATGATGGAAACCAGAAGAGCGTCATCCACCAATGTCAAACTGCCTCCCCCCCACCCCCCCAAAAAAAGGAACTTCAACATTTTTGGTTTATAGATCTAAGGTTTAGCTGTTTCATATATCCTCTTTTGTGTATGGGAACAAGTCCAGATCCCTTCAAATTTGGAACCTTAGAAAAGTAGCCAGAATGCCATTTAGATGACCAGTTTTCTTCTTTTTATATCTGAGAATTTATAAAACCTTCTTCTTTCTCTCTGTAAGGTAGTTTTCCAAGGCTCTTCCCAGGAAGTAGGTGAATACCTGGTCCTAGCACAAAAGATGATCTGGCTTCTTAAGTGATTTTGGTTCTTTGACAGAACCATAAATACAGGTTTCCTATTGTTCAGGATCTGAACCTTTCCTAGGAGAGAAGTCTGAACTCTGATCCTATAACTGGCTTATTACCTTGGAAAGTTCTAGGAGCTCAAGAAGCTGGCAAGGGAAACTTCCACTCAGGATATATCTTGCCTGTCTTGGAAAAAAAGCTTGACGTTTTTAGGCCTGAGTCAGATCCATATTTTCAAGCTTTCTTGGCACTCAACAATGCATTCCTAGTTGGTACACAGCTTCATGCCCTAGGGATGCGGGAAAAGGCCTCCACTCAAGAAAGCTTGGGTACATTTTAGGAGCACTTCCCCAGTTTCAGATCTAAAACCTTCCTATCTGTCCTTTCCACTTTCTCTTCCCTTAGTGAGCTCACTTCCCTCTGAAAATCATATTTCAAGATAGATAGGGAGCTCCTATAATCAGCTGACTTTTACAGATTGGAACTGGGGGTCACAGAGGTCATGAGGCTTGACCTTGAAGCTGGCAGTTAAGAATTTTGTACATACTCATCAGCCTCACGTTTCTAGGCCTCTGGACTTCCCATACCATATCCCATGGCACCTCAAGGATACTCTCTTTACCACTTTCTTTTTTTTTTTATTTCTTAAAGATTTTATCTATTTATTCATGAGAGACACACAGAGAGAGGCAGAGACACGGACAGATGGAGAAGAAGGCTCCCTGCAGGGAGCCCAATGTGGGACTTGATCCCAGGACCCCAGGATCACACCCTGAGCCAAAGGCAGACACTCAACCACTGAGCCCAGGTGCCCCTCTCTACCACTCTCAATGAAAAAAAAAAAAATACCTGGTTTTCACCAGAGCAATATTTCCTACTTCTGAATGCACATCAAAATCACACAGGGGGACCCTGGGTAGCACAATCGGTTGAGTGTCTGAATCTTGGTTTTGGCTTGGGTTGTGATCTGAGTCATGAGATCAAGCCCTGCATGGGGCTCCAAGCTCAGTGAGGAGTCTGCTAAAGTTTCTCTCTCCCTCTCCCTCTGCCCCTTTTTGTGCTTGCTCACACTTTCTCTCAAATAAATAAATAAATAAATAAATAAATAAATAAATAAATAAATTTTTTTAAAAAAAAAATCACACAATCCTTATATAAAATGCAGATTTTTCAGGCTGGGCTCTTCCAGAGATTCCAAGTAAGGATAGGATAGAAAACATGTATATTTTTAGCAAGTTTCCCAGGCGATTCTGACACACCAGCTCAGCACTACTCAGGAACTGGCACTAAAGCCCAGAATAAGAGCAAAATGAAGCTACTTTTCTCTTTGCAAGACTGAGTGGTCCAGCTTTGCTGGCCTTCTAACAGTCCCTTACTATTGAATGTCTGAAAGATGGAGTTAATCACTTCTTTCATTGGAAAAGACTGATGATCAGCATGGTGGAAAAACAGCACACAGTGTAAGGCAGGAGACCAGTCTTTAAGTTCAATGGTAAGGTAATTCAAGTGGGGACCTTTGCTAAGCCGTGAGGCCCTGCGTGAGTCACTCAACTACTTCTTGGGCTCAGGAGCTTCATCTGTCAAATCAGGCTAATAAAGCAAATGTTACCTGAACCAGAAGAACAGTGAAAGACATTACCTGGTACTCCTTTAAAGGAAAATGATAAACAAGTAAAAATGGTGAGACTTAAAATTTCCACCTAGGCCAACCTACAAGTTGCCATTAGCATCACTGTCTGAGAGCAAAGTTTGCTGAAAGGTGTTTGCGAGCAGACCTCCCTCCAGTGCAGACTATGGTCCCCTAGGTCCCCGTGAATCATATACCCATGTCAAAGCTAGACAGGTGAAGGGCTTCACAAACTGTCCCCTGCTCACTTATATCTCTGGCACTGCTTCTTGATAATCCCTCCTCTAACTTACCCTATATGTTAGTAAACTTTGGCCCATGGACCAAATTTGGACTTAGGTTTATTTTTGTAAATAAATTTTTATTGAGGGACTCCTGGGTGGCTCCGTGGTTAAGCATCTGCCTTTGGCTCAGGTCATAATCCCAGGGTCCTGGGATTGAGTCCCACATCAGGCTCCCATCTGGGAGCCTGCTCCTCCCTATGCCCATGTCTCTGCCTCTCTGTGTGTGTGTCTCTCATATATCAATTAAACAATCAATATTTTTAAAAATAAAAATAAATTTTTATTCAAACACTGCCATTCTCATTCACTGACATATTATCTATGGCTGCATTTGTGCTACAGTGGCAGAGCTGAGTGTGAAGGAGACAGTACGTATTCTCTTGGTCTGCAAAACCCAAAGTATTTATTATCCAACCCTTTACAGAAAAAGTTTGCTGACCTCTGTCTGCTTTTTCAGACATTTTTGGCCATCACCCACAATAAACACACTTGACAATGAGACCTAGTACACACATAGATACTTGTGTGCACATTTATATGTACATATTTCTCAGAAACATTACCTTTACTAAACACAATGCATTCTAAGAGGTTTCCGGTCTAATCAATTTGTTTTTCAAAAGTTGCTCATGACATTTAATTAATCTCATGACTCCAGAGGAGTCTTGATTTAGAAAATACTGCTTTAGACAAACTGAACAACTGGCTACTTGCAACACATGTCCCCTGCTCTCCAACCTCTATTTCTTTCTTGGCATTGTTCCCTCCATCTGGCATGGTCCAGTCCTTTCATCTCTTATGAGATGTTTTATGTTTATGTGTCATAAAACACATAAACATTTTTTTCTTTTCTTTTCTTTATGTTTCTGTGTCATAAAACAGTCATCTATGCATCTTTCTAATGATGTATCCAGAGATCTTGAGTTCCTTAAGAGTACATCATAGCATTTTGTATTCTAAGTATCATGCAGTATAATATCCTGTACTCTGTAAATACTGAATAAGTGTTTATTAAATTGAAGTAAGCAAATATTTGTTACTAATGGTATAATATGGTTTATGCATGTAATATTTTATCCTGCAATGTTAAAGCCTATAAATATATGACATATTGTAATGCTCAATAAATGCTTCTAAAGACAAAGAGAGAGGGAGGGATAACCTGAGCTCACCACTTTCCATTCCACTTGCTAGATCTGTGTTATTTTAATAACCAGAAGAAGAATTACTAAAATTAAATATAATCCCTGATTTTTTGAGTCACAGTCACTGGTTTAGACATGTAGAATACCAAAAAGGCAAGAGCCTGTTGTATGTGTTAGGGCCTCAACAGGAAGAAGGTATCACACTGGACTGACTCTGGACTGACCTTAGCACAACTACCAGCCATACATTCTGAGTCTAAACAGTAGCACTTGAGAGAGCTTGATATGGTCTCTCCTTTCCCAAGGAAACAAAAATACACACCATCTACCCACTAGAGGGAGTAAGGAAGAAAATTCTCCAGAATGAAATTTCTTCAGGAATCCTGAAATATCTCGAAATGCTATCTTATAACCAGTTAAAGTGGTTTTACTACATTCTGTTTAAGCATAGCCAAACAGGACTCATTTTCAGGAATTCAAGGATGGTTTGATATCAGCAAATCAATCATATTTCATTACATTCATAATAAAAGAGAAAAAAAGACTACCATATCACCTGATTCTGAAAGGACACCTGATAAATCCAGCAACAGTTTCTAACAAGGTTCTGAGTGAAATGAAAATAGGAAAAAAATACATAGACCTGATAAAGATTTCACCAACATTAAAAAGCAATCACCGGGGCGCCTGGTTAGCTCAGTGGGTTGAGTGTCTGTCTGACTCTTTCTCAATTTCTCTCAGGTCATGATCGCAGTGTCATGAGATCAAGCCCAGGATAGGGCTCCTTATTCATCATGGAATCTGCTTGAAATTCCCTCTCCTTTTACCCCTCTCCCTCCCAAATGAATAAAATATTTTTAAAATTTTTTGAAAAGCAATCACCAAAACAGACAGTAAAATATTAAGTCCATTTCCATTAAAATCATGAATTATAACAATTATTGTTATACCTAATGCAATAAGAATATGACATAAAGGGTGTAAATATTAGAAAAGGAAACATAAAAAATCTTTTAGTCACAAATCATATGACCATTTACCTTTTAAAAATCACAAGAGATTATAATTTTTAAAAAAGAAAATGCTGTAATTAATACTAGAATGTGCTAAGGTGGTTGCAAAGAAGAGAAAAGGCATATTAATCAATAGCTTCACCTGATGTAAGCACCAAATATTTTAGAAAGAAAAATGGAAATATCAACATTAAAATCAAAGCTTTATAGGACATATGACCCAATTTCCTTAGTTAATAAATTAGAAAAAGAACATGTAAAAGGGAGATTTGCAGGTAAAAAGATACTTAGGAGACATCAACCAGTTATAAAGTAAAATCTTTTGGATCCCAAATGGAAAAAAACTATCAAGGAAGGAGTGAGAATAGGAGAAATTATTTAAAAATTACTCTTGGAATTCTACTTCTGCATTTCTCTTTAGGGTATGGAAATCTATAAGAGAATACCATTCCTTTCCCAGTAATAAGCAAAGGCCAGGAAACTTACAAAATCATAGCTTTTCTTGAACTCATTAGAAATATGAAGTCATAAGGCAATAAAGTAAGTAAATTCCAAAAAGTGACAGGCCTCTTCAAGGAGAAACAGGACACAAAACCATCTCCCCTTTGGTAGATCAGAGAAAAAGAGGATGCTTCCATACAAGTAAAAAATAAGTTGCTTAAAAGTTTCAAAAATTGTTAAAGGCCAAGTATAGCTTATCATATTAGTCTAAAATTGCTTAGAGTCCTGAATATAAGGAACACATTTCCAAGTTATTTCCCACAAACCTTCACTGGGTGCTTATAGAAAAGATCGGAAAACAGAGAAGGAGACTTTCTGGTGCTGGCATGCAGGCAATGATCAGTTGCTGAAAGACAAGCATGAAGCCCTTCCAGCTCCCCAAATCCTTCTTTGATAGAAAACAAAAGGCTTAAACTTTTGGATGTATGACTTGCAAACTTTCTCATCCTAAGAGCCCATGCAAAAATCCATTGCTAATGAAATAGGGATTGAAGTAAAAACCCTCTGCCCTTGGAAATAGCATAGGTAGCAAACACCAATACTAAGCAGATGTCTGCTGCCATTGGAGAAGGGTCAAGCACCTGACCATAGAGGTCTATCTTGTATCACAGACATGCAGTAACTTTGAAAGCTGCAGATGAAACAGACACACTGAAAAATCTCTTCTAGCACCCTTTGCTTTTGGCACACAGTAAAAATATACCACTTCTGGAAGAATTTGAACCCTATGCAACACTAAAAATTATAATAGAAACAATAAAATCCAAGCCCAGTTCAACTCCTAACTACATTAATTTAACCTTGCACAGTAGTGGCCTGATAAAAGAGGTGTGCCCATTTCTGTGTATAAATATTGCTTACCTGAGTCTCTACTATTCTTATATACATACTGTCCAGCATTCAATGAAAAATCGTGAGATGCACAAAAAGCAAGAAAGAGTAAGCCACTGCTTTATCAAGAAATAAAACAATCAAGAGAACCAGAATCAGAGATAAACCAGATTTTAGAAATAACAGGGAGGGAGTTTGGAATAACTATGTTTGAATGTTAAAATGATCCAATAGAAAAGATAAGCAACATATATAAACATATGGAGAATTTTTTCACCAAGATAAAAATTATAGGAAGAGTTAAAGAGAAATGCTAGAAATAAAAAAGAATATCAGAGATGAAGAATTCCTTCATTAGGCTCACCAGAAGATTGAACATAGCTAAGGAAAGAATGATTTAAAGACAATGACAATAGACACTATCTAAACTGAAACACAAAAGAAAAAGGAAAACAAAACAAACAGAACGTGTAAAGAGCTCTGAGACAGCCTATGGTCACAAATCAACTAACGTGTATAATCAAAACCCCAGAAGAAGAGAGAGACAATGGGGAAGGAGAAATATTTAAAAAGGTAATGGTTGAGAATTTTCTAAAATTAATGAAAGACAATAAGCAATATATCCAAGAATCCCTAAAACCCCAAGCAAGGTTAAAAAAAAAAAACTAGATATATTATCATTAAACTGTTGAAAACAAAACATAAAAAGAAAATATTGAAGGCAGCCGGAGGTAGAGGTTGGGAAGAGTTTAAACATAGAGGAACAAGGACATGAACTGAAGCATCCTTCTTGGAAAATATGCAAGCCAGAAGACAATGAAATAACATCTTTAAAATACTGAAAAAAGAATAATTCTTAACATCTTAGGTGTGACAATGGTAATGTGGTATTATATATTTTTTTCTCAATAGCTTGTATACTTAATGATTCACACTAGGGCTTGTTTCACACACTAGAGAGGGGCACTCACCTTGCAGATGAAGGTAAAGATAAAGTAAGACTGATCATGAGTTGATGAAGATTGAAACTAGGTGATAGGCCCATGGGAATTCAATATGATATAGTCTCTACTATCATGACATTTTTTTAAGGGGCACCTGTGTGGTTCAGTGGTTGAGCGTCTGTCTTCAACTCAGGGCATTATCCTGGGGTCCTGGGATCGAGTCCTGCATTGGGCTCCCTGCACAGAGCCTTCTTCTCCCTCTGCCTATGCCTCTGCCTCTCTCGTTGTATCTCTCATAAATAAATACCTCTCTCGTTGTATCTCTCATAAATAAATAAATAAAATCTTAGAAGAAAAAAATTTTTAATTGCCATAATAGATAATTTTGTAAAGAAATGGAAACTTTAAAATATTTTTTATTTGAGTACAGTTGACACACAATGTTACATTAGTTGCAGGTATACAACATAGTGATTCAACTTCTCTATACATAATGTAATGCTCACCACAAGTGTAGCTACTATCTGTCACCATATAACACTAGCACATTACCTTTGACTATATTCCCTGTGCTGTGCCTTTCATTCCCATGACTTATTCATTCCGTAACTAGAAACTTGGATCTCCTACTCCTCTTCACTTATTTTGCCTATCTCTCCCCCGACCCCCATTGGCAACCATCAGTTTTTTTCTTTGTATTTAAGAGCCGATTTTTGTTTGTCTCTTTTTTCTTTGTTCATTTTGTTGTTGTTGTTCCTTAAATTCCACATATGAGTGAAATCATATATTACCTGTTCTTCTCTACTGATCTATTTGACTTAATGCTCTACCCTCTGGGTCCATCCATATTGCTGCAAATGGCGAGATCTCATTTTTATTATGGCTGAGTAATATTCCACTGTGTATATATACCACATTTTCTTTAATTTTAAAAAATTTTTTATTGGAGTTCAATTTGCCAACATATAGCATAACACCCATTGCTCATCCCGCCAAGTGCTCCCCTCAGTGCCAATCACCCAGTGACCCCCACCCCCCACCCACCTCCCTTTCCACTACCTCTTGTTCGTTTCCCAGAGTTAGGTATCTCTCGTGTTTTGTCACCCTCACTGATATTTTCACTCATTTCCCCTTTATTCCCTTTCACTAATTCTTATATTCCCCAAATGAATGAGACCATATAATGTTTGTCCTTCTCCGATTGACTTATTTCACTCAGCATAATACCCTCCAGTTCCATCCACGTTGAAGCAAATCGTGGGTATTTGTCGTTTCTAACTGCTGAGTAATATTCCATTGTATACATAGACCACATCTTCTTTATCCATTCATCTTTCGATGGACACCGAGGCTCCTTCCACAGTTTGGCTATTGTGGACATTGCTGCTAGAAACATCGGGGTGCAGGTATCCCGGTGTTTCACTGCATCTGTATCTTTGGGGTAAATCCCCAGCAGTGCAATTGCTGGGTCATAGAGAAGTTCTATTTTTAACTCTTTGAGGAACCTCCACACCATTTTCCAGAGTGGCTGCACCAGTTCACATTCCCACCACCAACAGCGCAAGAGGGTTCCCCTTTCTCCACACCCTCCACACCTTTATTGAAGAGACTGTGGATAGTCTTTCCTGCTTTGTCTAATATTAGTTGACCATAAAGTTGAGGGTCCATTTCTGGATTCTCTATTCTGTTCCATTGATCTATGTGTCTGTTTTTGTGCCAGTACCACACTGTCTTGATGACCACAACTTTGTAGTACAACCTGAAATCTGGCATTGTGATGCCCCCGGCTCTGGTTTTCTTCTTTAATATTCCCTTGGCTATTTGGGGTCTTTTCTGATTCCACACAAATCTTAAGATGATTTGTTCCAACTCTCTGAAGAAAATCCATGGTATTTTGATAGGGATTGCATGAAATGTGTAAATTGCCCTGGGTAGCATTGATATTTCACAATATTAATTCTTTCAGTCCATAAGCATGGAGTATTTTTCCATCTCTTTGTGTCTTCCTCTATTTCTTTCAGAAGTGTTCTGTAGTTTTTAGAGTATAGGTCCTTTACCTCTTTGGTTAGGTTTATTCCTAGGTATCATATGCTTTTGGGTGCAATTGTAAATGGGATTAACTCCTTAATTTCTCTTTCTTCAGTCTCATTGTTAGTGTATAGAAATGCCACTGATTTCTGGGCATTGATTTTGTATCCTGCCACACTGCCGAATTGCTGTGTGAGTTCTAGCAATCTTGGGGTGGAGTTTTTTGGGTTTTCTATGTACAGTATCATGTCATCTGGGAAGAGGGAGAGTTTGACTTCTTCTTCGCCAGTTTGAATGCCTTTTATTTCTTTTTGTTGCCTGATTGCTAAGGCTAGGACTCTAAGGACCTCTAGTACTATGTTGAATAGCAGTGTATACCACATTTTCTTTATCCATTCATCTATGGATAGATGTTTGGGTGATTTTGCTTTTTGTCTATTCATTTGTTTTTTATATTCTACATATGAATTAAATCATATTTATTTATGTTTCTCAGTCTGACATTTCACTTAGCATAATGCTCTTTAATTCTGTCCATGTTGTTGCACATAGAATAATTTCATCCTTTTTATGGCTGTGTAATATTCCAACACACACACACACACACACACACACACACACACACCTGATATCTTCCTTATCCATTCATCTGTCAATGGTCACTTAGTTGCTTCCATATCTTAGCTATTGTAAATAATGCTGCAATGAACATAGAGGTGCATATATCTTTTCAAATTAGCATTTTCATCTTCTTAGGGTAAATACCCACCATGGACAAAAATAAACTTCAAATGGATTAAAGAACTGAAACCATAAAAATGTGACATTGGCTACAGCAACATTTTTCTAGATATGTCTCCTAATGCAAGGGAAACAAACACAAAAATAAGCTATTGAGGCTACATAAAAATAAAAAGTGTTTGCACAGGAAAGGAAATCATGAACAAAATGAAAAAGGCAACCTACTGAATGGGAGAAGATATTTGCAAATAATATGTCTAATAAGGGGTTAATATCCAAAATATATAAAGAACTTACGCAACTCAACACCAAAAAACCCCCAAACAATCTGATTTTAAAATGGGCAGAGGACCTAAATAGACATTTTCCAAAGAAGTACAGATGGCCAACAGACACATGAAAGAATACTCAACATCACCAATCATCAGGGAAATGCAAATCAAAACCACAATGAGATACCACCTCACACCAGTCAGAATGACTAAAATCAACAACATTCAAAAAAACAGGTGTTGGTGAAGATGTGGAGAAAGGGGAACCCTTGTGCAATGTTGGTAGAAATGTAAACTGGTAGAGTCATTATGGAAAATAGTGTAGAGGTTCAACAAAAAATTCAAAACAGAATTACCATATGATCCAAAACTGGAATTTTTTTTAAAAAAAGAAAAAAATGGACATAAGAGATAAATGTATGATAGCACATATCCCACCAGGTTTCTCTGATTTTTCCTCTAATTATCTCTTCCTGTAGCCTTTGATTCACGGTGGGGTCATAGGCCTCCAAACTGGGGCCACTCAGTGCTGCAGCCACAGCCACCCTCTCCAGTGACATCACCCCAGCAAAACCTACCAGTGCCAAAACTCTCTTCTCCACACAGAGAGCATCGTCCCGAGTCCATCAGATTTGAGAAAAATCTCCATCCCGCTGGGGTCTCATATACAGGGACCTTCATTGATTTGGCCACTCTGAAAAATTAAATTCAAAGCAACAGTCAACTCATGTATCTCTTTTCCTTTCTTTTATCAGCACAGAAGGAAATCTTTAGAACTTAATAACTCCATAACTAGATTTCAGAACATTCTGGACAGTGTTGACATTTTTCAGGATGTTAAGCCATAGGCAGAAAATGGTATATAGTCTATTCCAGTGGTTCTTAATTTTGCTCTCCCCATAATATAGAAAATATTAAGTTAATATATAGGATATTCTCACATATCTGTTTCCCTTCTATTAATGTTCCTTTATCTTCATGGTAAGATCCTACTTGGGGATCTCAGAATCTTTTTTTTTTTAAGATTTTATTTATTTATTCATGAGAGACACACAGAGAGTGAGAGAGAGAGAGAGAGAGAGAGAGAGAGAGAGGCAGAGACACAGGCAGAGGGAGAAGCAGGCCCCATGCAGGGAGCCTGACGCAGGACTTGATCCTGGGACTCCAGGATCACTCCCTGGGCCGAGAGCAGGTGCTAAACCACTGAGCCACCCAGAGATCCCCTCTCAGAATCTAAATTAAGAGGGAGTTTGGGTACAAACGCTTTGGAATATTGTTTGACAATATCTATTAAAGATGAATATGCACATATCTCATGAATCAGCAATTCACCTCCTAGAAATTACTATTAACATGTAGTAGACACTGAGGTGCACATCTCTGCTTCACTGTCAACACGCACACACACAGTAGGACTTTTAGGATTGGAATACTCATTCTACCAGTTCCTAGAAATGTTGATGGCTAACAGTTCACAGATGTGGCCTGCACTCTCTGCCAAAGAGAGATGTCACACTCAAAATCATGCTTTCTTTCCTGGGTCAATCCACATCCAATGACTGGTAAATGAAGGGTGTATAAAGGTCTAGCTTCCTTGCCCCTATTTGGCACAACTCTGTGGGACCATTTCAGCTCTAAAGCTCCCTACAGGTTGGCTGAGTCCTTTGCTGTGACTGGACTGCAGTTCAATTTCTCTCTGTGTGTCCAATTCCTCCTTTGCGTCCATATAGGTGCTGCTCTTGAGGACAACTTCGGCCTTGATGGCAAAAAAGGAACAAATTTCTTGCAAACAAAATCTCTCTGACGGCTGATACCTGGGAACCCAGTGTGTGACATTACTCAACAGAGAATGTACACAAGATTTTACAAAAATGATCATAGCATCACAATTCATAAGAACTGAACAAAGCAAACATCCACTGAGTAGAAAAGACAGATGATTTGTGACATACAATGCACTCTCATAAATTTTATTGAACAAACTATTGCTACATGCAACAACTTGGATGAATCTCACAAACATTATAGCAAGTAAAAGAAAGTGGGAACAAGAAAATATACACTGTAGGGGCACCTGGATGGTTCAGCTGGTTAAACATCTGCCTTTGGCAGGTCATGATCCCAGAGTCCTGGGACAGAGCCCCACATCAGGCTCCCTGCTCAGTGGGGAGTCTGCTTCTCCCTCTCCATCTGCCTCTTCCCCACTCATGCTTTCTCTTTCTCTCTCTCTGTCTCTCTCAAATAAATAAATAAATAAAATCTTAAAGAAAATAAATACTGCATTGTGCCACTGAGATAAACTTCAGGAACAGCTAAAACTAATCAGTGCTGTCTCCTTTCAGGCTCAGAGGATCAGAGAGGTCAAGTGTTCCGTTTACGGTTTCACAGAGGTAAGAGGCAAAGCTAGAATTTGGACACAAATCTGCTTAATTGCTGCTCATGTTCCACTCCACTATACCATGTTGTCTCCCCAAACGTTGTAAGAGGTATGTAGATCTCAGGGAGTATGTTGGGGAACAATCTAGTACTGTACCATTGACCTAAAGAGCTTCCTCTTCTCCACATGCAAGCAGCCAAAACGCAAAACACCAAATGCCTGCCACCAGCAAAATTTAGTTTTTCCAAGGCTGTAAGTGCAGCTGATGGCCAGGGAGAGGAACCAATGAGGGTATCTTGGTGAAGAAGAGGAAAAAAAGTATACAGAGGACAAAGGACACAATGAAATAATGATTTCTTTAGGTTTGCTTTGTGGCCAGCTAGAGAAAAAAAAAATACCAAGAAACTCTTGCCACAGGAAAGCGAACACCTTCCTTTCCATAATATCCAAATATAGCCAATGTGTTCAGGACTTTGAAAAATTATATACTAAATCTCTTTCAAGTTTGCTTTGAAAAGAAGCACTTTTTAGATATTCGGATATTATATCAAAGGCTTTGTTGTTGTTGTTGTTTAATGGTCTAAGAAATATATGCAATCATACTTATATCCTGGTAGGAACAATGAAAGAAATTCTTCCCAAATTTTAGATCAAAGGTGCATTTTCATAGCCATCAATTTCATACTCAGAAGCTGAGGGAAAGAGGATTAATTCACACAGAAACTTCCAGAGTCAGCAGATAGTGAAGCCTAGGTCAAAACTAATTTAGCAAATATGAATGCATATTATTAGAATGTGCAACATGGAGCAGATGTAAGGGTAAGAAAAAGGGTAGAGAGTGTGGGGACACATATTTTCTGGCTAAAACATTCTTGTAGGTTCAAAGCCAAGTTGGCAGATCTGAAGGGAGGGGAAAGGATTTCCCTCGCTCCCACCCTTCTCCATTAATCACTGTCAGGAGGTCACTGGGCTGAGGGTTGAGGCTGGATTTTAAAGGACCGGATACTTCTATAACTATAAGCCACAGTTGCAGCTATGCAAGCTAAGAAAACAATGTGGGTAATTAAGTTCAGGGATCCTGAGCATGAGTCGATTGTGCCCTAGAGTCAGAAAGGAATTCCCCTCCCTCCTCCCTCTACTGAACTTGGGATCCATCCCAAACACAGCACTCAGCAGATACCATGCTCTAGACTGGTTTTTGGCAGGAGATCCCCTGGAGAGTTTCTGAAAGCTTAAAATGAAGCTGCTCATGCTGAGGGTCTTCACCTCTCTTAACCACTGCCACCATGTGCTGGAGACAAACAGAAACTCACTTTCTAGGGAAGACTAGAGTATAAAGAAAAAGAAAGAAAACAAGTCTCAACAACCATTTTCCAGCAAGTGGGGGGTTGAGATCTGGAGTTAAAAAAAGAAAAAAGAACAGGGATGCCTGGACAGTACCCTCATTAAGTCTCCAAATTTTGGTTTCAGCTTAGGTGTCAGGGTCTGCACACAGCATGGAGTCTGCTTAAGACTCTCCCTTGGCAGGATCCCTGGGTGGTGCAGCGGTTTGGCGCCTGCCTTTGGCCCAGGGTGCGATCCTGGAGACCCGGGATCGAATCCCACATCGGGCTCCCGGTGCATGGAGCCTGCTTCTCCCTCTGCCTATGTCTCTGCCTCTCTCTCTCTGTGACTATCATAAATAAATAAAAATTTGAAAAAAAAAAAAAAGACTCTCCCTTGGCCCCTCTCCTTATGTGCACATGCACATGCACACTCTCTCTCACACATAAACAAATCTTTAAAAAAGAAACAAAAAAACCCCATAGTGGATGTAAGCTTCTCAGTTTGATTTTTAAAACCTCTAAAAATGTGCTTCAGGTTGGAAACAGCCTCAACCTATCTTTCCAACAATTTCTCTCATGAAAGTCACTATAAGTTCCTAATATCTGGACCATCTCTTATTTTCCAAATTTGCTCTTTCATTTTTGCTGTTGTTGACTGCTCCTGAGTCCTTCTTCATGCTTTTCATTTTACCTGGATTAATCCTTTCCAATCTCTGTCAAAATACTTCATGTTGTTTCAAGACCTTTCTTTCTTTCTTCTTTCTTTCTTTCTTTTTTCTTTTGTTTTCTTTTGTTTTCTTTTCTTTCCTTCCTTCCTTCCTTTCTTTCTTTTAGATTTTATTTATTTATTTGAGAGAGAGAGACTGTGTGTGTGTGTGTGTGTGTATGTGTGTGTGTGTGTATGAGAGAGAGAGAGAGAAAGAGAGCACAAGCACGGGGAGGGGCAGAGGAAGAGGGAGAAGCAGGCTCCCTGGGGAGCATGGAGCCTGACATGGGGCTCAATCCCAGGACCCTGGGATCATGACCTGAGCCAAAGACAGATGCTTAACTGACTGAGCTGCCCAGGAGCCCTGTTTAGACCTATCTCAAATGCCCTGCCACCATGAAGCCTGTGGCAAAGGCTGCTAGGTGACCAACAAATCCATCTCTTCTCCTGGACACACGGTGGACTACACTTCCCACCCTCCCTCCCAGTCAGCTATGGCCACATGGTGGAGTTCCAGCCAGTGGAACTTGAGTGGAAATGACATATACCCTTTTTAGATCTGGCTATGAAAACTTCCCATCCCCCATGTTCTTTCTTCTTCTGCCAGCTTCAAGTGGACAAGCCCAGCAAACCTGGAAGCTATACACTGAAGACAGCAGACTCACAATGTGGAAGAATCTAGGTCTCTAAATTGCCAGTTGGAGCAGAATCAACCATCAATCAGGAACACCTATTTTTAACTTTTGATGACTAAGAATATTGTATTGTAGTAGCAGCTCTATTTTCTTAATCAATATGACCCTTCCTCATTATTACAATCAAACCAAAGCAACCCTTCCTGCTATTATGTTTCCTTTCACTTAGCATAGGTCTTTATCTTCATGTTGTCATTGATGTTGTCACATCCTTAACACTTTTCTTCTACACACAGATGCACACTACCATCACTACCAATGTATTAGACGTTCTTTGATGCAGAAACTAAATCTTACATACTTTTATAGCTCTTCAGTGTTTAAAATAATATAACAGCTTATCAGATCTGCCCTTAATAAATTCTGTATGATTTCAGTTGACTAATTCCTATTATTTAATGGCTGTTATTGGATAGCAGGGAATAAAGTATCTCTATTTTATGGTCTTTTTATCTTGTAGTTTCCTAAAAATAAAAATATAAAAAAATGTCATTTCTGCATGTTTCATTTATTTTAAAAGATTATTTATTTATTTATTTATTTATTTATTTATTTATTTTTCAGAGAGAGTGTGAGAAGGGGAAGGGGCAGAGAGAGAGGGAGAGAGAATTCCAAGCAGACTCTGTGCTGAGTGCAGAGCCCCACGTGAGGCTCAATCTCATAACCCTGAGATCATGACCTGAACCAAAATCAAGAGTCAGAGACTCACCAACTGAGCCACTCTAGGTGCCCCATTGCATGTTTTATTTAAAGTAATCATTTTAAGAAAGAGAATTTCACAAGATATTAATTAGTAGGGTTATCAAGATGAGACAAAGGCATTTCTTAGAAATAAAGATCTCATATAATTAAGGCAGTGACTGACTGAAAACCAAAGGTTTGAGGATCAGGAGAATATCTTTTTCTATTTCATCTGGTCATCACCCTACCCACATATGATCAAACAAGATAACAGATACAAAAGCATCCTAACAGTGCCCTACAAGCTCACCAAATTAAGTGGTGCTGACATATCCATCTTTGTGTCTCCAACACAGTGCATGGCCAGAGTAGTTATTCAAATATCTATTAACTCAATTATACAGTATTACATCATTATGTGTGATATACTCTACTGGAATATCAATGATTAATGACTCCCTTTTAGCACGTGAGAGAACAGCCAAATAAACAATGATTGATTATATCAAGCATATGAAGCATATTCAGCTGCTCTTAGAATTCTACTTCAAGAAAGCTACAGTAGACTTAAAGAGAACAAGATCCAGATTCCTCTTCCTTCGATTTCCCTTCAAATGTTCACTTTCTTGAGCGCCTAGTAGGGCTCATGATCCTATTTTCTACACTCTGAATTCTCAGCTCCCTTTTTAAAAGCCCCCAACAGCATGGAGTAGAAGATATTTGCCTTCCATATATCCAACAAAAGGCTTACATGCAGTTTACATTTTATTTTATTATTTTTATTTTTTAAATATTTTATTTATTTATCCACAAGAGACACAGAGAGAGGCAGAGACATAGACAGAGGGAGGAGAAGCAGGCTTCATGCAGGGAGCCCAATGTGGGACTTGATCCCTTGACTCCAGGATCAGGCGATGTTCAGTCACTCTGCCACCTAGGCATCCCTGCAGTTTACATTTTAAAACTCTAAACCAAAATGAGATACCACCTCACACCAGTGAGAATGGGGGAAAATTAACAAGGCAGGAAACCACAATTGTTGGAGAGGATGCGGAGAAAAGGGAACCCTCTTACACTGTTGGTGGGAATGTGAACTGGTGCAGCCACTCTGGAAAACTGTGTGGAGGTTCCTCAAAGAGTTAAAAATAGAACTGCCTTACAACCCAGCAGTTGCACTGCTGGGGATTTACCCCAAAGATACAGATGCAATGAAACGCCGGGACACCTGCACCCCAATGTTTCTAGCAGCAATGTCCACAATAGCCAAACTGTGGAAGGAGCCTCGGTGTCCATCGAAAGATGAATGGATAAAGAAGCTGTGGTCTATGTATACAATGGAATATTACTCAGCCATTAGAAACGACAAATACCCACCATTTGCTTCAACATGGATGGAACTGGAGGGTATTATGCTGAGTGAAATAAGTCAATCGGAGAAGGACAAACATTATATGGTCTCATTCATTTAGGGAATATAAAAATTAGTGAAAGGGAATAAAGGGGAAAGGAGAAAAAAATAAGTGGGAAATATCAGAAAGGGAGACAGAACATGAAAGACTCCTAACTCTGGGAAACGAACTAGGGGTGGTGGAAGGGGAGGTGGGCAGGGGTGGGGGGGTGACTGGGTGGCGGGCACTGAGGTGGGCACTTGATGGGATGAGCACTGGGTGTTATTCTACATGTTGACAAATTGAACACCAATAAAAAATAAATTTATTTAAAAAAAACTCATACAAAAAAAAAACTCATACATCAGTTAAAAAGGCAGATAACCTTTTTAAAAGTCTTGAGCAAAAATTTTGAACAAGCACTTTATAAAAAAGGATATCCAATTGACCAATTAGCATATGAAAGGATGTTCAGGATCAGTAGAGATGTTTAACTGCAAATTAAAAACACAATGAGATAATACTACACACCCATAAGATTAGCTGAAAAGAGTGGTATTGCCAAGTGCTGGTGAAGATAGGGAATTCATGTATTGCTAAAGGAATGCAAATCAGTACTGACAATGGTATATTTATTTATGTGACATATTTCCACAAAACAGAAGCATAGAAAAGAGAAAATGAACAAACTATCACTACACAGAAAAATATGAATGCATCACATAAATATAACATTGAGTTAAAAAAGTCAGCATAGATGAATATATACTGTATGATTCAATTTTACATGTAGTTCAAAATAGACAAAACTAACCATTGATATTGGTCTAGGCAATTTTTTTAATATAACACTAAAAGTACAGGCAACAAAACCCAAAATAAACAAGTGGGACTACATAAACCAAAGAGTTACTGCACAGCAAAGGAAACTACCAACAAAATGAAAAGACAACCTCAGAACAGGAGAAAATATTCACACACCCTATATCCAATGAAGGATTAATATTCAAAATACATAAGGAACTCTTACAACTCAACAACCAGAAAACAAACAATCCAATAAAAAAAAATATGTGAAGGATCTAAATAGACATTTTTCTGAAGAACACATACAAATGGCCAACAGATATACTGAAAGATACTCAATATTACTAATTATCTGGGAAATGCAAATGAAAACCACAATGAGATATCACCTCACATCTGTTAGAATGGCTATTATTAAAAAAGACAATAGACACTGGGGGTTATTCTGTATGTTAGTAAATTGAACACCAATAAAAAATAAATTAAAAAAAAAAAGACAATAGATAAGAGCTGGCAAGGAGGTAGAGAGAAGGGAATCCTTGTGCACTGTTGATGGGAATGTAAATTGGTACAGCCCCCATGGAAAATAGTATGAAAGTTCCTCAAAAAATTAAAAAATAGTTAACTACCATATGATCTATCAATCTGACTTCTGGGTATATACCCAAAAGCAATGAAAATAGGATCTCAAAAAGATATCTGCATGTCCATGTTCATTACACGATTGTTTACAACAGTCAAAATATGGAAACAACCTACATGTCTGTCAATGGATAAACGGATAAAGAAGATGCAGTATATATGAATATGTATATATACAATGAATATTATTCGGCCACAAATAAAAGGAAATCCTGCCATTTGTGACAACATACATGAACCTAGAGGGCATTCTGCTAAGTGAAATAAGCCAGGCAGAAAACAAAAACTCCCTTATACATGGAGTCTAAAAAAAAAGCAGACTGATAGAGAATAGATTAGTGGTTGCCAGGGCCTAGGGGATGGGGATAATGGGAAGACATTGGCCAAAGGGCACAAATTTTCAGTCAAGATGAGTAAGTTCTGAGGATCTAAGGTACAGCACGGTGATTATAGTTAGGAATACATACGGTATACTGGAAATCTGCTGACAGTAGCATTCTCATAAAAATAAAAAGCAATTATGTGCTGTGGTGAATGAGTTAATTAACTATGGTAATGTTTGTGATCATCATGGGTGACAGAAGTCAGGATAGCAGTTGTCTCTGGGGAGGGAGGGAGGAAGTAGTACTTGACACAGAAAACAGGCTTCAGGAGGGCTGCTCGGCTACTTGATCTAGATATGAGTTACGTGGGAATGTTCCCTTTGTGAAAAGTCCTTGGGTGACTTAAAAGCTGTCCTTTTCTTTATATACATTTATACTTCAACAAACATTTATTTAAAAGAAAAAGCCCGCTGTAGTAGTTATGACTAAATACATGTTTGAGTCAGCCATGTTTACACAATCCCAAGAAATAAACTACTGAAGATGGAGTTTAATAGCATTCTGGATACCTTGGGTAACGTCTAGCAGACATTTAACAAAACTGCCCTAGAATTAGCCCTTTAGTATTTTCACATCGATGAGTTCACTCCCAGATCCCTTCTTTGATGTCTGGCACTGCTGGCTGGAGCTGCTCTGAGGTAAAAAGCTTATGTGAATTTGCATTTTAAAAGCATTTCTATTTCATGATTGGACAAACAATCCAATCATGAAATGGGCAAAAGACATGAACAGAAATCTCACAGAGAAAGACATAGACATGGCCAACATGCACATGAGAAAATGCTCCACATCATTTGCCTTCAGGGAAATACACATCAAAACCACAATGAGATATCACCTCACACCAGTGAGAATGGGGAAAATTAACAAGGCAGGAAACAACAAATGCTGGAGAGGATGTGGAGAAAGGGGAACCCTCTTGCACTGTTGGTGGGAATGTGAACTGGTGCAGCCACTCTGGAAAACTGTGTGGAGGTTCCTCAAAGAGTTAAAAATAGATCTGCCCTATGACCCAGCAATTGCACTGCTGAGGATTTACCCCAAAGATACAGATGCAATGAAATGCCGAGACACCTGCACCCCAATGTTTCTAGCAGCAATGTCCACAATAGCCAAACTGTGGAAGGAGCCTCGGTGTCCATCGAAAGATGAATGGATAAAGAAGATGTGGTTTATGTATACGATGGAATATTACTCAGCCATTAGAAACGACAAATACCCACCATTTGCTTCAACATGGATGGAACTGGAGGGTATTATGCTGAGTGAAATAAGTCAATCGGAGAAGGACAAACATTATATGGTCTCATTCATTTAGGGAATATAAAAATTAGTGAAAGGGAATAAAGGGGAGAGGAGGAAAAAAATGAGTGGGAAATATCAGAAAGGGAGACAGAACATGAAAGACTCCTAACTCTGGGAAACGAACAAGAGGTGGTGGAAAGGGAGGTGGGCGGGGGGTGGGGGTGACTGGGTGATGGGCACTGAGGGGGGCACTTGATGGGATGAGCAATGGGTGTTATGCTATATGTTGGCAAATTGAACTCCAATTAAAAAAATATGTTTAAAAAAAAGGCATTTCTAAGGCAGCCTACTCAACTCACAAATACGAATTAGTCAGAATTCAGCTAGGCCTGGTTTTCTAATAACCATCTTAAAGTCTACACTTTTTTTTTGTTGTCTGTTTAGTAAATCTTGATTGATTGTTCTTAAGCTACTATGCCAAGCCCTAGGGACAGAGTGATAAGTCAAACACGCGTGGCCCCTGCCTTATGTGGCTTATGGTCAAAGACTAACCAATGTATATAAAGTTGTTATTGGAATGTTCTATGAAGGAAAGGCTCTCACCAAGTGAAATGGAAGGAGAACTTTCCATAGTTAGGAATTCCTAAGAAGTGACATTTGACCTGAGATCTAGAGAATGAGGACTAGCAGTCTAGGTGTCTTAGATGGGAATTCCTTAGAGGCGGCTCTGAGACACAGATTCCTCTACTAGAGATTTAACAAGGAGAGATGGGTAAGGGCTAGGAGGGTAGCATGGAGAAGGGGAGGAAGCCAAGCCATGGTGTGATCTCAGGCTCCACTGTGCAGACAGTAGTTGCAGCCAGACCCTTCCCTGGGACTTTGGATTATAATCCTTGCCTCAGAGTTGTCCTGATCTATGACAAGTTTGCTGGTCTTTCAAATTCTCACTTAGAGCTATTGGTTAAAAGCCCCTGTGGGAGAAGAGCTGAAACTCATGGGCATTAAAGTCTACTCTTAAACTCATCTTTTGGATGGAGCAACTCACACTTTCAGGTAAAATAAATATTAAGTGGGAGGCTGTCATAGTAAGAGGACCATAAAAAGGTTTCCGACTATATATAAACTTGAGCAAAATGCTGCTTGTCCCTGAGCCCTGCAATTTCTCAGCCTGGTCTAAACCCCAAAACTCACTTATTAAATAACACCTTTCTTGCTTATCCTATGAGGGAGGTTGTAAAGATCAAATAAGATGGTCAATGATGAAAAGAAGGGGCTCTAACAACCAAAAAATGCCCTACAGAGCTACCACATGATCACTGTTCTTCATATGGGATCTTTCATTTAATTCAAAGGGAAATGGACGTTTCATTTAAAGAATATTTATAGGGAAAAAAACCCAAAAGATATCTACATGTCTCATGTTCCCTTTAAACTTCTAGATTTTGGCCAACTATAAAACAAACAAAGGTGGAACCCAAACCCAAGGGCCTTTGCTGCTTTATCTAGAAGCTTCTGCACTTTGATTTTAGGTTAAATGTTACAGTGGAAGAATAGACTCTTAATTAGATTTTAAATTTTGTTAAGAAACATAAGGCAGGCATATTTCTGAGGATCTTGACATCGTTTAAAAGAAAAAATTTTGGCTTTGAGAAATTGACCAAAGATCCAAGAGAAAAATATGTAAAACTGAAAAAATCACAGGTTCACTCTCCTAAGCTAGGAAATTATCTGGAACCCTATGTCTGGGAATTAACAAGTGTCTGTTTACAATCTTGATGCTTGAGCACTTTGATGTAAACTGCTTCTGGTTCTAATTATTTTCAAAGAAGAAAAATTGTTGAAAGGCAAGGGCTGGTGAATTTTAAGCCCCAAGAGTTCCAGCTAAGCTGAGGGATAAAGAGACAATTGTCAGCAGTCCTTCAGATTCCCATGAGATTGTTCCCCGAACACCAAAAAGTGAATTATCTCGTCTTTTTGTTTTGCTTTGAATTTTTGGTTATGTAGACACCTTCCTGAAGCGTTTTAAAATGTCTATATAATACACTTGGAAGATTTAGAATCAATCCACTCACTCCTATAGATAAACAGTAATAAGAAATGATGTGACAGCTCAAACGCAGGAGATAACATATCTCAGTAAACAAAACTTGTTCTCTTTCTCAAAGCCTTTTCTTTCTTTTCTCTTCTGGATTCAACTAGTATCTTTTCCTGGAGGATATTATACAAATCTTATCGATCCCATGTCATAAAACAGGAGAGAAGAGATATCTGGATTTTGGACATTAAATAAATACACAGTGACTGTAAATGGATAGTCATTCCAAAGGGAGACCAAAACCTAGAGTAAACTAGTATTTGTACAATGCTGCATCACCATTCTGTGGATAATGCCATGAGCACAGGTAAACACTGAAATAGGAAGGCATTATCAGTTTTCTCAAAGCAAACAACCTATTCCTTGCTCTGGTATTTCATGCTGGATTCACTTTCAGCAACACCACTGGGACCTCAGTGCTTGTCCCCAGTGTCCTATGAGCCTATTTTGACCCTAAGATGGTTAATTTAAACCTTTTCAGTCTAACTTTGACAGAAGAGTTTTGGCAATCTATCCCCATAGGTAATATCCCCATTCTTCATAAGAATGAGCAGAATATTCCATGTGTTGGGGCTAAATACAAGGAAAAGATTAATAAACTTAATTGCATTAAAATCCATAAAAATTTCTATTAGTCAAGGACACCAAAAAAAGGAGGCAAGCCTTAGACTGAGATAAGATATTCGCAATACATAACACTGAAAGATCAGTAGCCAACCTAAATAAAGAAGTCGTGTAAACCAATATGAAAAACTCAACTGACCTAAGCCATTCACAGAAAAGGAAGATTAATTGGCCAGTATGAAAATATACAGTAGGTACGCCTGGGTGGCTCCACGGTTGAGCATCTGCCTTTGGCTTAGGGTGTGATCCCGGGGTCCTAAGATCGAGTCTCGCATCAGGTTCCCTGCAGAGGATCCTGCTTCTCCCTCTGCCTATGTCTCTGCCTCTCTCTTTCTGTGTTTCTAACGAATGAATAAATAAAACCTTTTAAAAGAAAGAAAATACACAGCAGGGAAATGAAAATTTTAAAACAGCCAGACATAAAATCAAGCTCATTGTGTAAAAAAAGAAAAAGATCTTATAATACCAAGTGTTGGTGGGAATGTTACAGGAAAATGGAAACCTACACATTGATGGCAGAATTATAAATTAGTACACTCACTTTATAGGGGAATTGAGATATCCTAGTGGGAGTTAATCATACTCCAAGACCCAGCAAGCCCATCTCTTGGTATCTATTTTAGAGAAACTGGTATAAGTACGCACAAGGAGACATGGTTCAAGGATGTCTATCACAGCACTGTTGGTGAGAGAGAAAAAGAGCAAAACCGGAAGCTACTCAGTGGTCCATCAGTAGGGGACTTGACAAGCTGTGGCTTGTTTATACAGCAGCAAATAAACAGCTGTGATTCAAGGGTCCCAATGCATAGGTTGCAAAAACATCACAAAGTAGGAATTAAATGTGTATTTCTGCCTTGCAATATTATCTTGGATCCCTAGTATTCCAATTACTATTTCTCCCTCACTAGTTCTAATTGAAAACCTAATGGGATAGCATTCCTACTTCTAATAATAGGTTTCAGATATTTGTAACCAGGAAGAATGAATGGAACTGAATTACTAAATGAAGAGCCCCTACATCATCGGGTTCAGAGAATCATCCAGAACCTGCCAATGCTACCAGAGCACGGCATAACTAGGAAGATCTTCCTTGACCCATAACTATGCCTCTGAAGGCAGAGAGCAAGTCCACATACACCAGCAGCAGCCTGCCATAATTAAGTGGCTTGCACATTTCCCAAGATTCTTATTCAGAGCTTTCCACTTGCGTGGATAGAACACAGAACCAAGCCAACTTCCTTTCTCCCTCCTTTTTTTTCTTCCTTTTTAATTAAGAGATGGGGCTTATATTCTGTGTAGTATAAGCATTTCCCCCTCCCTTTTCGCTTGCTAACCCATCCATCAACATCACAGAGAAGATTCTACTGGTTCTGCATGTGTTTCTTAATAGAGATTGCCATTTTCAGCTCCCTGTAGGGACTTAGTTCTTGGTTCTTTGACAGAAGGAAGACAAAGAACCTTCTGGACCACAGCACTCAAAGTTCCAAGAGGCAATGCCTGCTCTGAAACACAAAGACCTTTAGATTTGGTGGGTTTCCCTTTGGGAATGTGAGCTGCAGCTGCCCATGCTGGTTTTAAAATATAATAGACCACACAAGACATTCCTCTGGTGTGTTAGCCCATGGGGAACTCTGACCTGTGGATAATGGATGACCCAGGTTGAAGTTTCCTGGGAAGCCAGAACAAGTCATGGGACAGCCCTCTCTAAATGGGCTCTGAGAAAATAAGCACTCATCAAAGGACACCTAGGCAGCCACCCACCTAACGAGTACCCCGTATTGGAGACTGTGCTTATCCTTCCAGCATTTCCATCCTTTCCTCAGGACTGAGTTTAATTTTGCCAATAAGTATAAGGCAAGTCCATGCCATGTTCATTCTGCTCTAACACTAATTTGTCCTTAAAAATGTTTTTGGCTTAATGAGAAATGGTCATGAGGAAAGAAATGACTGAAAAAGTTCCTTTTGTGGGAAATAAGTTTCATGGCATGGGGTAAAACTGAGTAGACATGAAAGGTAGGCAAACACGTGCTGCCTATGTGATCAAGTCCAAACACCTTCCCAGGGATGAGAGGTGGGCTCTGAGTTGTGACTGCCTGGGTCCCCACCCAGCTCCATCCTTCTTGGCCCTGTGACCATGGCCAACTTACCATAATTCCACAAGCCCAGCTCTTTCACCTATGAAATGGAGTAACAGTAAAACTCCTTACTTAGAGAGGCCTGAATGGGGTGATGTTTGGGAAGCCCCAAACATCCAAAGGAGTGCATGGACATCAGCAACAGCTTCTAGCCTTGTAAGCTCTACAGCTGCTGCTTCTCCCTCCCCCCTCATCTTCCTGCCATACCAAACTAGTATTCTGCTAGTGCCTCCCAAAAATACCTTGCAGCTTTGGATCCTTGCATACACCCCTCACTTGGGTGCAGATACTCTTTGTATCAGTCAGAGTCCCAACAGGAACAGATGACCCACTCACGTGGCATACAGGAACTATTTACACAGGTGTGGGAAGTGGAGAGGGGGAACATAATGAACAGTACAGCACCCCCAGGGCAAGTAACACAGCATTGCCCCACCCTCAGATCCATTCCTGGAATCCAGACCCAGAGACAGAGCTGGATGGACAGGACTGCTTGACAGGAGCCATGACCTTCAGAAGAGGCACGTTGCCAGCACACAGACTCCTTGTGCACTCTCTTACTCTCTCTCTCTCTCTCTCTGTCAAACAAATAATAAATTTTTAAGAAGGTTCGGGATAAGATTAAGTCATAGTGGATGAATTTCCAAAGGGAATTGCATATGGAGGGTTGGCTGAAAAGACTGATTATCTTACTTCTAATCAAATGTCTGTTAGTTTAGCAAGTCCAAAGCTCTAAGTGTACTGTGAACAGGTAGGAGATTATAGTAAAAGTGGCCAGTCTTTCCTTTTGTGGGATTTCTCAGAACTAAAGCCTTATTTTACTGTGACACTTCAAAGAGGGAGTAGGATACCCATTTCTCATGTTTACAAGGAGCACCTCATGGGGCTGATGTCTCATTTAGCATCTGTTGGAAAACACTAGTTGAGATGAACCAAGAAATGTATTCCTTACATGATGGTCACAGGGCTGTCTTTCAAAAGCATATACTCCCACTGAACACTTTTGAAGAGCAAAGGAGAAGGAACATGTCAAACGGCCTTGAGTCATGTCAAGGATCCGCAGCAAGATGCCTTTCCCAAAGAAGCCTGAGAGATGAGAAGTTGGAGAGGCATCCAGGGAAGCAGAGACACTGGTTCTCTAGGTCTTGGATTACAAAAAGCTTGGAGCTGGGCAGAGAGAGGTAGCCCAGGGGCATGGCTAGTGCATGTGGTTGACAGCAGGGATCATGGGGATCTCAGGGAGTCCTGGGCTCATCCCCTGAGCAGTCAGTCCCAGGGAGCCAGTGGGGGAAGAGGAAGGAGGAAGGAAAAGCAGCTGTTAGCATTCAGGGTGTCCCATGCAGTGCCGGCTGTAGCTGAGATGAACTCTCCCCTCAGAGAGTTGTCTCTAGGGGGCAGAGACCAAAATAGGTTGGCGAGAACACACAGTTCCTGAAATTAATTGGAAAAGCAGAGACTACCCCAGGGAAACAAGGAGGCCAGTCAACTTCTCCCGAAGGGGGGCCTTGTCCCCGCCACTTCTCTGAGTTCAAGTCGCGGGCATATTTACTGTTGATGTGTGTGGATCCGTTCTGTATGAAGGCCCCTGCTGGGCCTATCTGGGGGCTTCGAAACTTCATCACAGAGGAAGGGCAGGGTCAAGAGAAGACAGGATGGCTTCTGGGCACTGAAACCACTGCAGGGGCACAATCTTGTGGGAGAGGAACAGTTCTCTTCGGGTCAAGATCCCACAACCTACGGCAAAGGGATGACAAAGATGAATGGAGCAGTAGGAGCACCACTCTCTGTGTCAGCCCAGAGCCATAGCCCAAGAAGTGCCCTTGTGCTAAAAACACACCCCCTTAAAAATACAATCATTTCCAGCTGTCAAAAGTGTTGTAGTACACTGCTTTTCTTAGAAAAGAGCACTTTAGGGATCCCTGGGTGGCGCAGCGGTTTGGCGCCTGCCTTTGGCCCAGGGCGTGATCCTGGAGACCCGGGATCGAATCCCACGTCGGGCTCCCGGTGCGTGGAGCCTGCTTCTCCCTCTGCCTGTGTCTCTGCCTCTCTCTCTCTCTCTCTCTCTCTCTCTCTCTCTCTCTGTGCAAATATCATAAATAAATAAAAATTTAAAAAAAAGAGCACTTTAATGCCATCTGCTGAAACATTGTCATAACATATATTCAAAAGGAGGTATCCTCAATATGAACACTGCTGCCTCGGACTGTGGAGTCCTTACACAGTGCACATCTTGTGCAACTGTATGCAGCAGCTGTCCATCAACCTCACCTGAATTTAGGCAGAGTAGAAGCAACTGTTATTAAGTCCCTTAAACCACGTTCCTGGTGTAGCAGGAGGGCGAGGAGTACATCATACCCTGATCAATGGTCATATGACTGGGAGTAGACCTAAAAGCCTTTCACAGTCTTGGCATAGTTGAAGACACAGCTTTGAATGGCACATTTTATTTGTCTCCAACCATATGGCCTGCCCAATAGCATTTGATGTGAGGAACTCTGGGAATGTATATGTGTGTATGAGGCCTCACTCCATATAATACCAAACATATTAACATACACCCACATCTCATATAAAAATCTTTTTGCTCCGAAAGAATCTTGAAAGGATTTTTCTAATTCTGTTTTTGAAATGATGAGGCAACAAGTCACTCATTTAATTAGCTATTGACAATCCTTTCTCATTGATCATGCACATTCAGGAATCCTTTCAAAAGGAGAAGATACACTCTACAAATGATTCTTCAAGCATTAGGATGATTTCTTGGATACTGAGTTTGATGACAAAGTGACAATATGTCGCATTTTCTACACGTTACACTAGGCAGTTAATCATGTTGATGCAGCAGTTTTCTTGATTTTGGAGCTAATAATTGCTTTCAGGTCTGTAACTTTAGGCTCACAAAGGCTGAAGGCCTGAGGACTGGGACTGGGACTGAGAATGCTGGGACTAAGAATGCTGAAGAGGGATGACATGACCCTGGGGTACGTGGGCATGTGTGTGTATGTGAGCGTGTATAGGCATGTATACTGTGTGTATGTGTGCAAGTGTGTATGAGTGTGTGTATGCATACATGTGCGTATGTGTGTATGCATGTGTGTGTGTGTGTATGTGTGTGTGTTAGGAGTAAGGGATCTGGAAAACTGTGTGGAGGTTCCTCAAAGAGTTAAAAATAGATCTGCCCTATGACCCAGCAGTTGCACTGCTGGGGATTTACCCCAAAGATACAGATGCAGTGAAACACCGGGACACCTGCACCCCGATGTTTCTAGCAGCAATGTCCACAATAGCCAAACTGTGGAAGGAGCCTCGGTGTCCATCAAAAGATGAATGGATAAAGAAGATGTGGTTTATGTATACAATGGAATATTACTCAGCCATTAGAAACGACAAATACCCACCATCTGCTTTGACGTGGATGGAACTGGAGGGTATTATGCTGAGTAAAATAAGTCAATCAGACTTATTACAATTATATGGTCTCATTCATTTGGGGAATATAAAAAGTAGTGAAAGGGAATAAAGGGGAAAAGATAAAAAATGAGTGGGAAATAGAGAGGGAGACAGAACATGAGAGACTTCTAACTCTGGGAAATGAACTAGGGGTGGTGGAAGGGGAGGTGGGTGGGGGGTTGGGTGACTGGGTGATGGGCACTGAGGGGAGCACTTGATGAGCACTGGGTGTTATTCTATATGTTGGAAAATTGAACACCAATAAAAAATAAATGTATAAAAAAAA
The DNA here is from genome assembly GCF_003254725.2 of Canis lupus dingo. Lineage (NCBI taxonomy): Eukaryota > Metazoa > Chordata > Mammalia > Carnivora > Canidae > Canis > Canis lupus. Next base: position 89,043,207 of record NC_064243.1, read on the forward strand.
GAATAAAAAAATAGGAGTAAGGGAGGGCACTGTAACTTATCAGAACCATAGGTAGTTTCCTGCATAATAAGGTTTCAAGAACAATCCTTCATCTTGTCTTCCACTCAACCCCTACAACAGTCTGTAACCCCAAGGGTCCCAGCCAGTTGCCTCCTAATTGTCCTTCAAGTCTCAGCTCCTGGGAAACACCTGCATGGCCCCTGGAGGAGGAAAGTCCCCTCCTGAGGCTCCTTAAGGGCAGCATGAGCACCCACCATGGAAGTCCTCTTGTGCTCTCCCATCCTGCCAGGTAACCCCTCCCTCACACCCCTCTCCAGAAAGTGGTCTGTGTCTGTTTCCTCCATGGACAAGGGCTGTGTCTTTCTCTGAATTTCGACTCCTAGCATAAGACCACATATGATTATCAGAAACCAGGGGAACCTGGGTGGCTCAGTGGTTGAGTATCTGCCTTTGCCTCAGGTCATGATCCTGGGGTCCTGGGATGGAGTTCCACATCAGACTCCCCAGAGGAAACCTGCTTCTCCCTCTGCCTATGACTCTGCCTCTCTCTCTCTGTGTCTCTCATGAATAAATAAATAAAATCTTTTTTTAAAAAAGGAAACTCCGAAGTGGGGAGATTCTAATATGCAGACCCCCACCTGCTTTGAGAATCCCTGCAGGTAGCAGCAGATGTTCCTCATGGAGAGGGCTATGCCTATGAACAGGAAAACACTTTGAGAACCCATGACCTTACCAAGACAAAGAGGGAAGTCCCAACCGACACAGGTGTCTTAATGAAATCACTGGGAGGCTCCTGGGTGCCAGGTGGAAACCGTGAGTGAGACCAGGGCTCTACCTGAAGGTGTGGGGACCTGGAGGAAGGTCACATACAAACTTCCCTAAGGGTCTCCCCCAAGTCTTCTTGGCCTAGAGGATTCAGCAGCACGGCTGCTGCTGGACCTGCCAGAACAGAAGGACAGGACTCATTCTGACCTGTCGTGCAGGACTTTTGTCTTGTTCACTGGGAAATAAAGCTCAAGAAGGTGGAATTCAAAGAAGGGAGTGAGTGTAGGATAAGAAGTCACCAGAGGAGACAACCTCCATACCTATAGGGAGAAGCCCCTTCACCCTTCGAAGCCTTTCCTTTTCCCTCTTCCCCAGCTCAGCTGTCCCTCTCCCTTTGGATTTTAACCCAGAATTGACAACAATGCTCTCTTTCTGCTCCCCCTTTCTGGTGCTATAGCTCTAGGAGGGGATATTCACTCTCAAGGAAGGGAGAAGAGAAGGAACATGACTCAGGTTTGGTGAGCATCTACCTAGTGCCAGGCACGGGCTGGGTGTGTTCCCACATTGATGCATGCATGGACACGTCCCGGCCAGGCCCCCAGGTCAGCTTTACTATAATCCTCCTGGGGCTCTATTCCTGTTGCCCAGCCCAGGGAAGTACCCCTGCCCAGAGGCCCCACGACAGGGAAGGACCTGAAGGCTAGATGGGGGTGTCCTCCAGGGAAACTGAGCCATACCAGACCTGAGAGAGCACAAGGGCTGCTATGTCACTCATGGATGGCACTGAGCAGCCTTAGAACCACAGGTCATGTCCATGGACCCTCTACAGGTTTGCAATAAATAAACCCTTTGTTTGCCTTTGCTCTAACGTGATTCATTTCCACCCCTGGCAACCAAAATGCCTGGTTTTACTTTATTTTGTTAATATTTAATTTATTTGAGAGAGAGAGAGAGAGCACAAGTAGGCAGAATGGCAGACAGAGGAAGAGGGAGAAGCAGACTCCCCACTGAGCAGGGAGCCTGACATAGGGCTCGATTCCAGGATCCTGAGATCATGACCTGAGCCGAAGGCAGACGCTGAACGAACTGAGCCACCCAAAATGCCTGGTTTTAAACAGCCATTATCACCAGACTACAGACTACAAAACTGAGGTACCAACAGATTAAGCAGTTCATCCAAAATGCCGTAAACTGATAAGTGGCCAGTCAGGGATTCAGGCCCCGACTTGCCTGATTCCAGAACCCATTCTCTATACAATGAATTGTGCCAAGACATTCTTCAGGGCCTTCTGGATGTGTTTTGCCTATTGAAGAAAATCTGTTCATAAAGCCTACTGGATTCAGAGCAGCGGGAATCATTGAAATGCCGCAAAGAGCAAAAGTATAGCGCTCTTCTGACAGTAACAGTAATGATCGCAACAGCTAACATTTAGTAAGTGTTTACTATGTGCCAAGTACTGTGCTAAACACTTTAAGGTGGATTTGATCCCACTGATGTTGCCTGTTTTTGGATGAAGACATTGGGGCTCTGAGAGGCTATGTCACTTGTCCAAGATCTCAAAGCTAGGAAGAGAAAGCCCTGTGGTTCCAAGCCAGCTCTCTCCAGACTCGAGACCTCCCACAGTACCAAGCCAAATGCTACAGCCAGACAAGACTCATCTGAAAACTTCAGGAGGCCGTGGTCACCTCGCTGCAGCCATCGTAAGTATTTATAACCAGGAGGGGGGCTAGGCAGGTGAACACCAAGGTGCTTTAGTGGTGAAGTTCTCATTATAAGTCTGCAGGCCAAGCTGTGAGATGGGCTTTTAGGGAAAACAAAGATGCCAACAGCTCTAGGCAGCAAGCATGGTCGTCTGAGGCTTCCTCCCTCAAGCTCGGTGCCAGCAACCCCCTGTGATTTATGCTTCCCAGTGACACGCAGCTTGCAGGCACCGAGTCTGCAGTAGCAGAGAAAATGGATGGGCTGCCTGGGGATGTTTTCACTGCACGCACCATGTTCCCTTAAAAGGCCTGGAGTGTATATACAGTTCTGATATGCGGGCAAAACCACATAACGGCGGGGCCTCTCTTCCCCTTATATGGTCAAGTATTACAATGGCACCCTCCCTGCTAATTTATGAAGCACAAGAGTGGAGGAATGTCGATCAGGAGATGTGGGGATGTTTCAGCAGGGAGTAAAATCTAAAGCTCATCTCACTGGCAAAAGACTTACAAGAGCAAGTGGAATAGAATGCATACTTGCTGAGGGTTTTTTGTTTTTTGTTTTTTAACTCTGAAGAATAAACATTTTTGTTCCTCTCTCAAATATCAACACGTTTTGAAGCCAAGAGTATGCAGAGCCCTACCGCCCCCCCTCCAAGTATTGGAGAAAGAGAAAAAGAAAGCAAGAATAAAAACATGTAGAATTTATCCTTCATACATTTGCCCTCTCTCCTGGCCTAGGCTTTGTTTCCCCAGTACACACACACACACACACACACACACACACATACACCCATACTGCATATACACAACCAGTTGAGCATCTGAGAAGAAAGGACAATTTCGTTTGAAATATAATGTAGAAATAGGACAGAGGACCAGTCAGCTATGATGAGTTCCTATCTCCTATCTATAAAAGGACTTAGCCATGTTGTTAGAAGCCACAGATCAGTTTTTCCCATCAGGCCTCTGTCCTGAGCCTGGAACCAGCAAGGACAAGAGGGTGTATCAGATTAGAATGTACAGGAAAATGCTTTGTACATTATAAATCATACGTTTACAGTTAAACACTATGGTAATGTCCTCTTAGACTGGTTGTTTTTAAGTTACATTTTTTAATTTATTTATTACACGGGTAAGTTTCTTGGATATATCCAAGTATAAGTTATATCACTACTTAAACTATGTTCACCCTTGCTATAATTCACTTCATTGGGTCAGGACTGTGAATTTATCCAAAGTGCATGCTGGTCCAAATGACCGAATTCCTCTATCCAGCCTCAGAATGCCAAGGAATGCTTGAGTGGCCACTATGGTTTTTATTTTTTTTTATTTTTAAAGATTTATTTATTTATGATAGACAGAGAGAGAGAGAGAAGCAGAGACACAGGAGGAGGGAGAAGCAGGCTCCATGTCGGGAGCCTGACGTGGGACTCGATCCCGGGACTCCAGGATCACGCCCTGGGCCAAAGGCAGGCGCCAAACCGCCAAGCCACCCAGAGATCCCCACCACTATGGTTTTTAATGGCACATTATACAAGCTAGTAGAGAAAGATTCAGGCTCATCATGCAAGCACGTAGACCTTCACGATTTACAAAATGCACATGTGCATGGAGATCCCTGAGTGAAACCAAATACTTTAAAAAAGCAGTAAGATGAATCAGGAAGGGAAACAAACCATAGGAGACTCTTAACTCCAGAAAACACTGAGGGTTGCTAGAGGGGACAGGGGTGGGGAAATGGGGTAACTGAGTGATGGGCATTAAGGAGGGACATGATGTGATGAGCACTGGGTGTTGTATGCAACTGATGAATCACTGAACTCTACTTCTGAAACTAATAATACACTGTATGTTAATAAATTGAATTTAAGCTTTGCGCAGTGGCAGTATCGTAGCCAATGAGGTTTATCCGAGGCACGATTATTGCTAATAAATTGAATTTAAATTAAAAAAAGAAAAACACTTGGAGATCCCAGACAGAAAGTGCAGTACAAATAACACTCCAGAAAACAGTGGACCACACTTCCTTCAACATAACTCCCCAGATGAGATGTATTTAATGTGAAAGTGTAGCCCAGAGGTTCAACTTCTTGAAACCAGAAATTTAGAAACCACACCCTACTGATACCAAGTATGTGTACTCACCTGAAAAGGTTCTATTTAAGATCCTCATGTAGCTCACATAATAAAGGAAAGCTGTCAAGGTACACATGGCAGTCTCTCTACCCCACAGCTTTGTCACATGGCCACATTTGAGGCAGAAAGAGTAAGCAGAGATGAGGAGAAAATGCAAGAGTCCTGGGGTGTTGTGTCTTTTTTTGTGTGTGTGTGTGTCTTAATACATGGGCAAACAAGCACCTGGCTACCATAGCGTCCAGTGTCTCCCTAGCATCTCCACATTGCCTATGGGGCTGAAGCGGGAGCTTTTAGAAGCATGCGGATTACCCAACTTTACACATTTCTAAGTACCTGTGGCTTCCACTGAAGAAGTTCCCTTCAGAGATTGAGAACCAAACAGGTAAGCAAGTCTGTAGGCTTGACCACCTGCAGCAGAATTACCTGGCCATTTTGTTTGAAATGCAGATTCTTGGGCTCCCTTTAGCCTAACTAAATCCAAATCTGGGGATGATGCCATGGAATCTGCATTTTAACAAGGACCTCTCTACCCACCCAACCCCCATAAGATTCCTATGCACATTTGAGAACCAATGCTATAAAAACTCAAAAAATAAAATAAAATAAAATCCTGATGTCCTGAACACTACCTTATACCCAAGTAAAAAATATAATCCCAAAGTATACTTCTCCTAACGTTTGTAACAAAAGGGGATCTTAGGCAACAGTTAGTACAACTTCATTCTTTAAAAAAAGCAAGCAGAGCTCCTGGAAGAGTAACTGACTTGCCCTGGGGTCTCAATACCAGCTGATGGCAGGGCCCTCAGGGACCTCCTGTCCAGGCTCTGCCGTCACACCCAACATCTTTCTCCACCTCTCCCTGCATCACACCCATACCCACCCACACATTCTCCAGGGGTGATCTGGAAACTGCTGTTTCTACCCGTCCAATATCCAGCCCCTTTTCAAGGAAACAGAACTTTGCTTTTGCAGAACCACCCCCTTCTCCACTGCATGGTCACTCAAGGTGATAGATCCCCACTTCCCTGGCCAAAGAGCAAGCATGTGACTGAACAAAGAATGAGCACAGGCTGAATCTTACTAATGTGAAAATGGGGACAATGGATTGAGTTTCTTCCTTAATCCAGAGAGAAATTCTCTGAAAGAGATTGCCCATACATAATTCCCACCACCCAGGTTCCTATTATTTTTAAGACTAGTTCTTCCTCGGATTCTGATAATTACCCCTTATCCTTCCAGGGCATTCTTTTTCAGTAACCTAAAATTGGTTTTTTTACTTATATGCCAAGAACCCTTCTTGACCTCTGCTTCCTTAACCCCAAACCTTGCATGTGTAAGCATTTGATTCAATTTGATAGAAAGGGAAGCTGGGGTTAAGTATCTCCTTTTCGGGAGCAGAGAATTTGTTTGACTTTGCAGTTGGATGCGTGGGGATACGTTTCCAAAAACCCGGTCTCCATCAATACCCACCACTCTACTCGTTCCAAAAAGCCAAGTATTTTGCTTTTGATCCCCAAACACCTCATCCCCAAACTAAAAGGCTTAAGATACTATCTGTGCAGCTGAAAACAGAAATAGTCATGAACCCACAACAGCAAAGTAATCCAAACGACGCTTCTAAGTAGTGTACGCAATCTCAAGATCCAGTGCCAAGAAGTTATTGGGCTCACCCCCTCTGCACAAGTAGACAGATTCGCCTCCTTGTCAGTCTGGGTTTTATCTTTAATGTCCTCTCCCCTAGGCAGCACTGTGGTCCCTGACATGCAGTACATCTGTGTGCAATTTCCACATAATAGAAGCAAGGCTCAGTTATTTTAAAGCCACAAGTGCCATTAAGAGGTCTTTCTGCCAAAACACATATGGCTCTTTTGTTACAAAGCTATACAAATATTTGTGTTTTCTATTTGACTTGGCAGCCATGCAACATTTAAGACCCTTTACTTCTCTTGCTTTGAAACCATTGCCTATCTCCTGCTGCAAGTTATTTACTCCTTATTGTGATTCTTCAAAATAAGTTCTTTTTGGAGGGGTGTTCCAGAACTCTGTTCCTTAAGAGGCCTACCATTGGGTAGTTGCTGCAGAGATGTGGTATGCAGCCCAGACAGCACCTTAATGGTAAGGGTGAAATTTTAAAATGTGTTTTAATGTTCTAAAAACTTACAGTAAAATGGGACGTTTTTGGTATGTTCTGTTCTATGAATTTTAATTTATGTATAAATTCATGTAAACTAGCTTCACAATCAGGAGACAAACATTTCCATCACTCTCAAGAAACTCACACAGACACACTTAATACACGGGCAAATCAGCACCTGGCCACCGAGGCATCCACGTAGTCCCCCACTCCCAGCCCTGAGTAGCCACTGCTCTGGTTTCATCTCTAGACTTTTGTCTTTTTGAGTACCGTATAAATGGAGTCACACAGTTATATGACATTTTGAGGCAGGCACCTTTCACTCAGAATAATCCCTTGAGATTCATGCAAGTTGTGTATAGTAGGGGTTCCATTTTATTGTCAAGTAGTATTTCATTGTAGAGGTATATCACACTTTGTTTATCCATTCACCTGTTGAAGGACTTTGGGGTGTTTCCTGTTTGGTCAATATTATGAATAGAGCTGCTATAAATATCTGTGTCCAGGTTTTTGTGTGAACCTAAGGTTTCATTCTCTAGGGTAAATACATAGCAGTGGGATTATAGAATCATATGCTAATAATCTCTTTAATAAGCAACTTACAAACTGTTTTCCAGAGTGGCAGTACGTCCCATTTTGCATTCCCACCAGCAGTATATGAGATGCTGCTCCAAATGATGTACATCTTCATCAGCACTTGGTATTTGCAGTATGTTTTATTTTAGCCATTCATTCAAATTATTATGTAGTTATAGCTCATTCTGGTTTCAGTTGGCAGCTCCGAAAAGCTAATGATGTTGAATATCATTTCATGTCCTTATCTGACATCCATATATCCTCTTTGGATCCAATTTTTAATTGTATTCACAGTTCCGACTCTTCTAATACATTGAAAATATTATTGTTTCTCCTAGGAGTTACTCAGCACTTTGGTCAAAAATCAACTGGTCATATTTATTCAGTTCTATTTCTGGACTCTCTATTCTGTTTCATTCATCTATATGTCTATCCCTTTGCCAATACCTACTGCTTTCTGCTAATCAAAAAATGTGACTCCTCCTGCTTTATCTTCTTTTTCAAAATTGTTTTACTTGCTCTAGTTCCTTTGCCTTTCCATATAAATTCTAGACTTCATCTGTCTGCATCTACCAAAATCTTATGGGAATGTTTATTGGAATTGCATTACATCTGTGGATCAACCATAATCAGAAGATGACACTTTTGCTACATTGAGTCTTCCAAACCATGGACATGGTATATCCCTTCATTTTGGTGTTTTGTTTTGTTTTTTTAACAATGTTTAGTAGTTTTCAGAATATAGATCCTATGTTTAGTTAGGTTTATAGCCAAGCTTTTCACTTTCTTTGAGCAATTGTAAATAGTATTGCTTTTTCTCATTTCAGGTCTCATTTCAACTAAATATTGATAGCATACAGAAATACAATTGGTGGGGTGCTTAGGTAGCTCAGTCAGTTATATGTCTGCCTTCAGCTCAGGTCATGATCTGAGTCCTGGGATCGAGCCCTGCATAAGGCTCCCTGCTTAGCGGGGTGTCATCTTCACTCCTCAACCCCTATCCCCATTCTGTGTTCTCTCTCTCAAATAACAACAAAAAAAAAAACCTTATCCTTAAAAAAATAAAAAAAGAAGTATAATTGGCTTTTGAGTGTTCACTTTGTATCTTCTGATTTTCCTTTACTAGTTTTAGGACTTTTTGGGGGATTCCTCAGGATTTTCTATGTAGACAATCATATCAACTGTGAATAAAAATTGCCTTATTTCTTCCTTTCCACTCTGTATATGCCTTTTAACTCCTTTTCATGCCTTGTCATATTGGCTGTTACTTCCAGTATAATGTTAGATAGTAGTGATGAGAGTGGACAAACTTCTTTTGTTCCTGATCATAAGGGGGAAGCATTGAGTGTTTCACCATGAAAAATAATTTTAGCTGTACGGTTTTTTTGTAAATGCCCTTTAGTAGATTGAAGAACTAGTTGAAATGATTTTGTCTCAATTCATATATGAGTGTGTGGTTTTTCTTCTTTAAATTGCTAAGATAGTGGATTGCCTTGGTTGGTTTGTGAATATTAAACCAGTCTCATATTCTTAGATAAACCCCAGATTTTTTATTTTATATATTGCTGGATTTGTTAATATTTTGTTAAGGATTTTTACACATGTTTATAAAGGATATTGATCTATATATTTCTCTTCTTATACCATATTTGTCTGCTTTTAGTGTCAGAATAATGCTGGCTTCATGAAAGAAGTTTGGAGTATTTCACCCTTTTCTGTTTTCTGGAAGAGATTGTGTAGAATTTATTTTAATATTTGGAAAATTCACCAGTGTATCTGTCTGCACTTACAAGTTTATTTTGGGGGAGGTTTTAAATTATAGATTCAATTTATTTAGTGGCCATAAAAATGTCCAAATTATCTACTTCATTTTGGATATTGACAATGTGTATTTTTTGAGAAATCAGTCATTTCATCTAAGTTGTTGAATTTATTTACGAAGAGTAATTTGTAGCACTTCCTTTTCATCCTTTAATGTCTAAAATCTCTGTAGTGATTTTTCTTCCTGATACTCATAATTTGTATATTCTCTTTTTCTCTTTGTCAATCTTGCTGTATTATCAATTTTATTCATCTTTTCATATAACTAACTTTGGGGTTATTTAATTTTTCTTATTGTTTTACTGTTTTCAATATCATTGATTTCTGCTGTGATCTTTTTACCCCTTACCTTTGTATTTATTTTGCTGTCTTTTTTCTAGTGGAAAAATGTGGAAGTATAGATTACCGATTTAAAAATTGTCTTCTTGAAATGGGTAGGAAGTATCAGAAAGGGAGACAGAACATGAAGACTCCTAACTCTGGGAAACAAACTAGGGGTGGTGGAAGGGGAGGAGGGCGGGGGGTGGGGGTGAATGGGTGACGGGCACTGAGGGGGGCACTTGGGATGAGCACTGGGTGTTATTCTGTATGTTGGCAAATTGAACACCAGTAAAAAATAAATTTATTATTAAAAAATAATAATAATAAATAAATAAATGCAAATAAAATAAAATAAAAATTGTCTTCTTTTTCAATGTAAACATTTGTTGCTATAATTTCCCCCCCTCAGTACTGCTATATCTGCATCCCACAAATTTTTATGAGTTGTATTTTCACTCTCATTTAGTCCAAAATATTTTCTAATTTTCCTTGAAAGTTTCTTTTTGACTCACAGATTGCTGAGAAGCATGTTGTTTAATTTCCACATGTTTAGAGATTTTTGTTATTTTTCTCATCAATATTTAGTCTAATTCCTTTACAGTATGGGAACATATTTTGCATGACTTCAGTTCTTTTACATTTTGTTATTTTTGTTTGTTTTAATGACCAACTCGGGATATGATTTACCTTGGTAAATGTTCCATGCACTTGAAAAGAATACATATTCTGCTGATGATTAGAGTGTTCTATAAATGTCGATTAGATCCAGTTGATAATGTTGTTCAGTATTTCCATACCCTTGCTGATTTTCTATCTAACATATCTGTCTTTGTCTGTTTTATAGGTTTCTGAGAGATCACTAATATCTCCAACTATAATTCTAGATTCTCTATTTCTTCCTCCTGTTCTCTCCATTGTTGCTTCATGTACTTTGAAGTTCTGTTATTAGGAGCATATACATTTAGGAATGTTATATCTTCTTAGTAAATTAACCCAATATAATTTTGGTTTTCAAAGACTTTACAGTAGAGTTCTCAAAGTCTATATATACAATTTAGGGTCAGATCCATGCATGCTCAGCTAAGGAATAAGCCCAGTAGTTCATAAATAACTTTCATAATTTCCCCTGATTCCACCCTCTCTTTTGATACTTTCCAGCTTCCCTGGGGTTCTTTTTGGTTCTCTGACATGAAAGTTGGGGCTTTATTTGCTCTATTCTGTCATACACTTCCCATACCTGCCCCTTTCTGTGAGGATGGAGAGTCAAGTAGTGGGAAGACGGGGGAGCGTGGGGGGAAGCAATGATGTTTTTCCCGACTGTCTCACAGCCACTTCAAGTTTGGGGTTCCTGCCAGCCATCTTACCCCTACTGCTACTACTACCCCAGGACTGCTTGAGATCTATGGCACAACAGATGGAAAAAAAGAAAGGGGAAAAAATGGGAAATCTCCTGACATATTCTCTCTAGGAACTACAGAACTTCTCCTGGAGTTCTATCCATGCTGGTGTTGACTTTTAGGTTTCAGATCACACTGACGTCAAGCTGGAAGATGGCAGACACACATATAAGGTGAACTCACCACTAGTTTGATGGTACTTTAAGTCCTGGATTTCTTCCCCTATCTGCTACTATTTGTTCTTCAAAATCTCAAAATCCTCAAACAGCTACTCCATGTGTCCTGTCCAGGTTTTATAGCTGCATTCAGCAGAAAGCAGAGGGGATGAGGTGGGCTTTTTCCATCTTACTCAAAACCAAGGGGAACCAAGAGGGTTGTTTTTTAAACATTCAGATTCCCTGGCTCCACACCAGACTTACTGGATCTACCCCCAGTTGGGGAGCTGGGAAGTAGGAGACCAAATGTAGATTTGGGGGAAGCACCCCAGGAGATATTAGATGCACATCTGCAGTTGGGAGAAATTTCTCAGAATAAAATCAAGCAGCTGAAGATTACCCGCAGCTGCTCAGATTCTATCCTAGATCACTCTGATAATGGCCAACACTGAAGAACTCTGGGTTCTTATAAATCAAAACCACAACGAGATAACACCTCATCCCAGTGAGAATGGTGAAAATTAACAAGACAGGAAACAAATGTTGCAGAGGATGTGGAGAAAGGGGAGCCCTCTTACACTGTTGGTGGGAACGCAAACTGGTGCAGCCACTCTGGAAAACTGTGTGGAGGTTCCTCAGGAAGTTAAAAATAGACCTACTCTACAACCCAGCAATTGCACTACTGGGTATTTTACCCCAAAGATACTGATGTAGTGAAACACCACGATACCTGCACCCCAATGTTCGTAGCAGCAATGTCCACAATAGCTAAACTGTGAAAGGAGCCATGATGTCCTTTGATAGATTAATGGATAAGGAAGATGGGGTATGTAGATACTATGGAATATTATTCAACCATCACAAGAGATGAATACCCACCATTTGCTTCAACGTGGATGGAACTGGAGGGTATTATGCTGAGTGAAATAAGTCAATCGAAGGACAATCATCATATAGTTTCACTCATACATGGAATATAAGAAATAGTGAAAGGGGTTATAAGGGAGAGGAGGGGAACTGACTAGGAAATATTAGAGAGGAAGACAAACCATGAGAGACTCTTAACTCTGGGAAACAAACTGAGGGTTGCTGAAGGGGAGGGAGGGGATAAGCAACTGGGAGTGTTACACTATATGATGGCAAATTGAATTTAAATTTTAAAAATGTAAAAAAGAAAAAAAAGAAGTCTGGGTTCTTAATCAGAGATTACAAACTCAAATGCCTCCACTGGCCACATATGTAATGTATATGTTAAGCATCAGTTGGACCTATGACACCAGGAAATGATGGGGACAGTGGTGAGCTAGAGAGTCTATGTTTGTTGGAGGCAGCCTCCACTATGCTCCAAACAACTATTCCTATAGGAGAATACAAGCCCAGTAGCGCCAGATGGCAATTTTTCAATAAAACATTAACAATATCTTTTTTAATATAAAGTCTCTCAATTTCTAAATGTCAGAAAAATAATTCAAAAATAAAACTGCAGGACACCATTTTGCTATTTTTGGTCTGGAGAAAAACTGGTAGCCCTTCTAGAATTTGGTTGTGCACATATAGTATACACATTCATGTGTAGAAAAGCCTCTTCTTTCAACAAGAACCAGAGTAAATGAAACAAGAGAAGGAAATTAGTAAAAGAGAGATAAATCTCAAAATTTATGATTAATTTCTGTTGCCAAGAATTTTTAACTTGCAAGTTACTGAAGAGTATGTGACATGTCTCATTTGATTTTAATTTCAAAGTGATCTGACCTCATGGGGATAATGAAATGAATGCTGTAAACATTTCATATACAAACCAGTTCTTAATTATTATCAATAATAGGAAATCATAAGTTAGTTATGCATATATACAATACCATATTTTAATTTTAGTGAAGAAATTCATTAATACAGATGGAATATCATTTAATTTACACTTAGTTCCAAAGTAGTTCACTTAACTGGTGAGAGCGTATTGCTGTCAAAGTTAAACACCTGAATGTGTCTGAAAATATATCATGTATGCCACAGAGTTAAAAAGTTTGGGCCTTTGAGTCATATAAACACAGACTTGAATTCCAGCCCCTTAAGCAACTAGAATATGACCTTAAGCCTTGGTTTCTTCACAGTTAATAATGTAAGTTTTTAACTTAGCTTTTCCAGTTGCAAGGAACAAAGTCTTGACTCAAGTTACCTCAAATAATAAGGTAGGATTTTGCAGGATGAAGTAGCTTGTAAGAATACACTTGAGAATGAGAACACAGAAATTTCAACCATGAGGCCAAGGCCTAACAGAAATCTAGGGAAATACTGACCACCTAGACTTCAGGAACTTGTGTTGTTCAGAATCCAAGGAGGGTATACAGCTAGTCATGACTCGTCACCACCCTAACCCAGCCTCTCCTTCTCACTGACTTCCTCATCTTCTATTCTATATGCATATTTAAATTTTACCTTTGTAGGTTCTGTTTTCTCATTATTCTGGCTTACTTGCAACTTCCACTCACTTATGACCATCATTACTCCACTAGATTCCTTCTATCTCAGAACCTACAAACTGTTCCTGCTCAAGGAAGATTCTTATCTGGTTCTCACATATTGAAATGACGAAACTCAAGATCATTAAAAAAAAATCTGATAGTGTTGGTAATTCCCTGCTTGCGAAGAGCTTTTTGCTCTATTTCGAAGGATAATGACTAGTCTGTGAATAGGCCACATTGAACTGGTTGTCCATCCTTTAGCTAATCTATTAGGCCTCAAGTTCATTTATAAAAATCAAATTACTACCACTCTTTGGCACAGAAGTAGTAATAACTTATTTGTGATGCGTACTCACCCTGATTAGGATGTGATATCACAGAGGGATCAAAATATAACACCAGGTTTTGTACATTGGCTAATAGCACAAATTATTTATATAATCTTTTGTATAGTTGACCTAAAAGTAATCTGCCAATGCATATTCTAAACCATTCTTGTATTGGTTTGAATAGATTTCAGATTTGCACTTTGATATTTACTGTATTGAACCAGGATTGTTTTCTTAAGAGACTCTTAAGAGCTGGTAAATACTATATTTTACAGAGAATGGTTCCAGACATCTACAGACCTGTTCAGCTACGCAAGTAAATAGTAAAATCCCTATTGCTCTATGTTTCTCCTTTTGAGTAAGCAGAGGTTGAAAGAAACCAAAACAAGTTCTTTCCCAATCTCTTCATTTTATTTATATATTTGATTTTCCCAAGGTTCAGTAAGGAAAACGTAGACTTTAAATGAAAGAGCACTATCACATGAATGCTATATCTTACTTGGAACCTGATTAAACCAAATCTGTTAATTGGCCAACAGGTCAAATGTACCCTATCCAAATACTGGGGAATGTTTAAGTGCACACGTAAACATGCAGCCATCAAATTGATGTGAACTGGACACATAAACAAAATCTGGTCAAATTGAAGTTTGTTCAGTAGTGTCTTTCAGCTTTCAAAAAATCCTACAAGAAAATTTTATAGGGGGTGTCTATGTGGCTCCATTGGTTAAGTGGCTGCCTTTGGCTCAGGTCATGATCTTGGGGTCTTGAGATTGAGCCCCACCTCTGGCTCTCTGCTCCGTGGGGAGTCTGCTTCTGCCTCCCTCTCTGTCTCCCCCCGCCCCTCCCCCTGCTCAAATGTGCATGTGCTCTCTCCCTCTCTCTCAAATAAATAAATACAATCGTTAAAAAAAGGAAAAAAAAGAAAAGAAATTACAGCTTAAATGTCTCAAAAGAATCTTCCATGGGTCAATGGATTGTCCATTAATCAAACTCAATCAGGACAACTTAAATCAGTTTGTTGCTAGTAATCTTTTGAAGAGCAGATTTTTATATTGGTTTGGAACAGCCCTAAATCTCTGAAACTGGGCAACATCAATTTGTCAATGTAAGATTCATGGTCCATTGGAACTCAGAAATCATCATCTGTTCCACTTTCCTCACTTCACAGGGTATTCACTGCACCATTATTTGTAAAATGAAAAGTTGGAAGTAACCTACATATCCAACAATAGGGGAATTATTGAGTACAAGATTCTACAATCATGCAATGAAATAAACAGTTGTTAAAAGGAATTCAGTATACTTAAATATTCTGACATGGATATTCACGACAACTATAAAATGAAAGCAAAGAAATTTTCAAGTCTAAGAGTGGGTATGATCTCATTTTTTGTTTGTTTAAAACACAAATTAAACCTCTGTGTATGTTTGAAAGGCCACAGACCACTCTTAATAGTGCTTATATAGAGAGAAAGGGATTTTTAAAAACAAAAGCATCACAACAAAAAGACTCCCTCAAGGATAATAAAATAACCCATGCAGTATGCCAATAACCTGAGGCACAATGCATGCAAGAAAGGTTCTTGGGCTGCAAACAGCTCATACATGAGCAATGGGAGTTCCCAGGGGTGCACTAGATGGGGAGGCTCTGGCGTTCTGTGGACCTCCAGCAGCCACCACCACCCCTCTACTCTTTGATGTGGAAAATGTTTTTCTCTCCATCTTCCATAAAGTGCTGTTCAAACCCAATTTTCATTCTCCCTAGCACTTCCTTTCCAACCAGCTGCCTCTTTTAGCTATTCCTAGAGGGAAATTCTGGAAAACCACAGCAACATCCTGGAAAATCCACTCTCCTCATGAAGTAGAATAGACTCAGACTCTTCATTGTGCATTTTGTCCCTATATCTGTTATAATTGTAGAAGAATATTCTAAGTGTATTATCTGAGTTTTCTCCAAGCTCACATTCCAATGCCATGGGCTTGAGAACTATGGACAGGTTGCCTCCTTTGAAAAGCTTACACTAAGTTAAATAAAGCAAAAAAGAACTTTAACAACTGCATTAAACTGTCATGTTCTTTTTTAAAATGCTTTTGAGATACATGCAAAATGTATTATTATTTGAGTATTTTTAGTCTCACTTGAACACTTGAGGTCTCTGCTCCCCAATAAAAATAATATTGGCCCTGCCTGCTTGGTGTCTCCTCTTTGCCCCCCCTCCAAGGGATCTTTTTTCTCTTGCCAAATTAATTGCTGGGTTCCTATGATGCAGAATCAAGACTAGAAGGACTGAACCCAACAGGTGAAAAAGGAATGGAGAACAGTGGGAAGTAGTGGAAGAGAGAAAGTGGAGAAGAAAAGCTCCTTATTCCCCAGCAATAAGGAAGTAGTAGGGCAATAAGAATCTTACGCAAGATGGCTACGATCTGTTTACTGATCCCTTTTAATGTGTTCTGAGAACTGCAAGCAAAATTTAGAACCCCCACTTTTCATTTGCTTTTTGTTATTTCTTTGAATGTCACACTGCCCTAACACTTGGTCATATAAGGACAAAATTTATTCAGGCTCTAATACATTCTAGGAGAATAGGCAGGTATGATACTCACAAAACTGTCTTTAAAAGAGCCAAGGTAAGGATCAGTATGAAAACAGCACATTTGAACACAACTGTAGACCAAATGGACCTCACAGATATATATAGAACATCTGATCTAACAGCAGTAGAATACATAGTCTTTTAAAGCACACACAGAACACTTTCTAGGACAGATCGTGTTAGGCCACAAAACAAGTCACAATAAATTTAAGAAGATAGAAATCATATCAAGTATATTTTCCACAGTCACATGGAATTCTAATGAATAAAATAAGGAAAGCTGGAAAATCCATAAATACAAGGAAATTAAACATACTTTTGAACAACCACTAGATCAAAGAATAAATCAAAAGAAAAACTTAAAAATGTCTTGAGACAAACAAAAATAGAAACAACACATAACAAAATTTATGGGAAGCAAAAAGAGCATTTCTAAGAGGTAAGTTTATAGTTATAAATGTACACAACTAAGGAAGAAGAAAGCTCTCAAATAAAAAACTTAACATTATGCCTCAAGGAACTAGAAAAAGAAGAGCAAAGAAGCCCAAAGTTAGCAGAAGGAAGGAAATAATAAAAATTAAAGCAGAAATACCTGAAATAGAGAATAGGAAAACAATGGAGAAGATGAACAAAACTAAGAGTTGCTTCTTTGAAAAGATAAACAAAATTGACAAACCTTTAGCTAGACTCACTAAGAAAACAAGAAAGAGGACTCAAAGTCCGAAATGAAAGAAGTGTGGGAAATTGAGTGGGAAATATCAGAGAGGGTGACAGAACACGAGAGACTCCTAACTCTGGGAAATGAACAAGGGGTAGTGGAAAGGGAGGTAGGTGGGGGGATTCGGTAACTGGGTGACGGGCACTGAGGGGGGCACTTGACGGGATGAGCACTGGGTGTTATACTATATGTTGGCAAATCAAACTCCAATAAAAAAAAATTTTAATACCAAAAAAATGAAATGAAAAGAGAGACATAACACCTGATACCATAGAAATACAAAGGATCCTAAAAGACTACTGTGAATAATTTTTTTTAAGATTTTGTTTATTTATTCATTAGAGGCACACACAGAGAGAGAGGCAGAGACACAGGCAGAGACACAGGCAGAGAGAGAAGCAGGCCCCATGCAGGGAGCCTGATGTGGGACTCGATCCTGGGTCTCCAGGATCAGGTCCTGGGCTGAAGGCAGGTGTTTAACCGCTGAGCCACCCAGGCTGCCCTACTGTGAATAATTTTATGCCAGCAAATTGGACCACTTAGAAGAAACTCCTAGAAACATACAACCTACTGAGACTGATCCATGAAGTCATAAAAAAATGTGAACAGACCAACAAGTAAGGAGATTGACTCAGTAATCAAAAGCCTTCCAACAAAGAAAGCCTAGGATCAGATGATTTCACTGGTGAATTCCATCAAACATTTAAAGAAGAATTAATACTAATCCTTCTTAAAGTCTTCCAAAAAACTAAAGAAATGGGAATACTTCCAAATTCATTTTATGACGCAAGCAGTGCCCTGATGCCAAAGATGGAAAAGGACACTACGAGAAATAAAACCTCAAAGAGCCCCTATTAAAACAGATATAAAAATTTTCAACAAAATGTTAGCAACCCAAAATCAACAGCACATTGAAAGGATCTACACCTTGATCAACTGGGATTCATCCCTGGGATGCAAATGCAAATCAATCAATATGATACATCACACTTAAATAACGAAAGATAAAAAATAATGTGAACGTCTCAATAGATACAGAAAAAGCATTTGGCAAAATTCAACATCCTTTCATGATAAAAAAAACTCTTAACAAGTTGAGTATAGAAGAAATATAGTTCAACATAATACAAATAAAAAAGGAAGAAATAACATTGTCTCTACAAATAACATGATCTTATATATCTAGGAAACTCTGAAGAGTCAAAAAACTATTAATCAAAAAAACTACTAGAACTAATCAATGAGTTCCGTAGAACTGCAAGATACAAGATTAACATGCAAAACTCAGTTGTGTTTCTACATATTAACAACAAATTATCTGAAAAATAAAGAAAACAATTTGTTTATAATAGCATCAAAAGGAATAAAATTCTTAGAAACAAAATTTTAACCCGGCAAGTAAAAACTATAAACGAGTACACTGAAAACTATTAAACAATGATGAAAAAATTGAAGAAGATACAAAAAGAAAGATATTCCATGATCATAGATCTGGAGAATTAGTATTGTTAAAATATCCATACAACCCAAAGCCATCTGTCGACTCAGTGAAATCCCTGTCAAAATTCCAATAGAATTTTTCAAAGGAATAGAAAAAACAATCATAAAATTCTTTAAAAAAAAAAAAAAACACACACACAAAATACCCTGAGGAGCCAAATAATCTTGAGGGGGGAAAAAATCCACAAAGATGGATGCAGCACACTTTTTGATTTCAAACTATATTACAAAGCTATAGTAATCAAAACAGTATGGTCCTGGCATAAAAACAGACACATTAGATCAAAGGAACAGAAGCAAGAGCCTAGAAGCCCAGAAATAAACCCATGCATATATGGCCAACTAATATTGGACAAGAGAGCCAAAAATACTCAATGTGAAAAAGACAATCCCTTCAATAAAAGTACTGGGAAAATTAGAAATTTACATGCAAAAGAATGAAACTGGACACCTATTGTAAAACACTCACAAAAATACACTTGAAATAGAAGACATGAAACCAAAAGGGAGACAGAACATGGAAGACTCCTAACTCTGGGAACGAACTAGGGGTGGTGGGAGGGGCGGGGGGTGGGGGTGACTGGGTGGCACGCACTGAGGTGGGCACTTGACGGGATGAGCACTGGGTGTTATTCTGTATGTTGGCAAATTGAACACCAATAAAAAATAAATTTATTAAAAAAAAGAATAAAAAAGAAGACATGAAACCATAAAATTCCTAGAATAAAACACAAGGAAAATGTTCCTTTACATTGGTCTTGGCAATGATTTTTTTTTTTAACTATGACACCAAGAGCATAAACAACACAAGCAAAAATAAACAAATGAGAATACAGCAAATCAAACCATTTCTGCACAGCAAAAAACAAACAAAAAACCCATGAACAAACTGGAAAGGGAACCTATGGAATAAAAGAAAATGCTTGCAAACTATGTATCTGATACTGTGTTAATATCCAAAATATGTAAGGCTCTCATAAACTTTGATAGCAAGAGAGAAAATAGCCCCATTAAAAACTGGGTAGAGGCGCTGAATAGACATTTTTCCCAAGAAGATATACAAATGCCAACAGGTACATGAAAAGTTGCTTGACAGATACCACTAATCATCAAGAAAATGCAAATCAAAACTACAGTGAGATATTACCTCATACTTGGTAGAACTGCTGTTATCAAAAAGACCATAGATAACAGGTGCTGGGAAGAATGTGGAGAAAAGGGAACCCCTGTACTCTACTGGTGGGAAGGTTAACTGGTATGTCTACTATGGAAAACAGAATGGAGTTTCCTCAAAAAAATAAAAATAGAAATACCATCTGATCTAGCAATTCCACTTCTGGGTATTAATTGGAAGGAAATGGAATCACTATCTTGAAGAGATATCTGCACTCCTATGTTCATGGCAGCACAACACATGGGAACAATCTAAGGGTCTAATGACAGATACATGGATCGAGAAAATACACACACATGCAATGGAATATTATTCAATCATAAAAAAGTAGGAAACCCTGCCAGTTGCAGTAAGATGTATAAAACTTGAGGATGTTATGCTGAGTGAAGTAAGTCAGAGAAAGATAAATATTGTATGATCTGACTTATACGTGGAATCTAAAAAAACTGATCTCATAGAAACAGAGATAGATTGGTAATTGCCAGGGGTGGGAGGGGTGAGGAGGTGGGATGGGTGAAGGTGGTCAAAGGGTACAAACATTCCAGTTATAAGATGCATAAGAGGGATCCCTGGGTGGCGCAGCGGTTTGGCGCCTGCCTTTGGCCCAGGGCGCGATCCTGGAGACCCGGGATCGAATCCCACATCGGGCTCCCTGCATGGAGCCTGCTTCTCCCTCTGCCTGTGTCTCTGCCTCTCTCTCTCTGTGTGTGTGACTATCATGAATAAATAAATAAAATCTTTAAAAAAAAAAAAGATGCATAAGATCTGAGGATATAATGTACAGCGTGGTGACAATGGTTACCAATACTCTGTTATATATTTGAAAGTTGCTAAGTGAACAGATCTTAAAAGTTCTCACCACATACACAAAAAGTGGAAAGTATGTGAGGTCATAGATGTGTTAACCTTATTGTGGTCATCATTTCTCTATATATATGGATATCAAATCATCACTCTGTATACCTTAAGCTTACACAATATTACATGTCAATTATATCCCTATAAAACTGGAGGAAAAAAAGAGCCACTGTATAAAATTTATTGCAAAAAAACAATATAATGAGCAGGTTTAAATTTTTGATGCATACATGCAAATTAAGGTTGACTACTCTAATTTCAATTAGCAATAATCATGCCTCAAATAAACCTCATTGGGGCAGCCCAGGTGGCTCAGCGGTTTAGCGCTGCCTTCAGCCCAGGGCCTAATCCTGGAGACCCGGGATCAAGTCCCACGGCAGGCTTCCTGCATGGAGTCTGCTTCTCCCTCTGCCTGTGTCTCTGTCTCTCTTTCTCTCTCTGTGTCTTTCATGAATAAATAAATAAAAATGTTCTTTAAAAAATAAAAATAAACCTCATTGGTTATGATGCTACCTCTGTGCCAAGCTGAATACTCTTAAGTTCAAAAGACAAATTCAAAGAAAAAATTAAGTGAGAAAGTAATCTTCTGATTAGAAATTGCCTAAAAGTTTTCAAACTTTCTGGCTGTCTTTGCTTCTGATCATAAAGAAGAACCCAAGTACATACACTTCTAGATATAGGAAAGGAAATCTGAGAATTCCTTTATAAAAAGAAAATTGGGGCACCAAACTGGGTGGCTCAGTTGGTTAAGCATCTGACTCTTGATTTTGGCTCAGGTCATGATCTCAGGATAATGAGATGGAACCATATCAGGCTCTGCACTGGGCATGAAGCCTGTTTAAGATTCTCTCTCTCTCCCTCTCCCTCTGCTTCTCCTCCCTTTCTCTCTCTTTCTCTCTCTCTCTCTCTCTCCCCCTAACTAAAAAAAAGAGAGAGAGAGATAATAACAGAAGTTTTTCAGTTGGGTTTTGTCTTTCAAGTAAAGCCCAAAGGTATTAGGAGAATAAAACCAACAATAACCAACCCAGATACTGTTCATCCTCCCAGCAACACAAATACTGAGTGGCAGTCTAGATCACTGGCATTCTTTGTGTGACAGGATTATGAGGTTCACGTCCATACTGGGCTCTTATCCATAGGATGAGTGGAAAATAGGATAAAAGGAAACTGTCTTAAATTGCAACAACACAGATTATCTGTAAGAAAGATTTTAAGCAGGGACAGCTATTAAACTCTGGGAGAAAAAAATAAAAAAATAAACTCTGGGAGAGAGGCCTGAAAAAAACTGTGGCCTGTTCTTCTCCAGATGTAGGGACAACCAGAATGAGTGCTCTTTAATATAAGACAGTGTAACTCATAGGAACCAATGAAAATTGTACATGGAGGCCATTTTTCACCACATTGTATATTATTCATTCCAAGATACACTTGTTTCTTTTAACTTTAAAAAATACTATCAAAAACCGTTGTCAGGGATCCCTGGGTGGCGCAGCGGTTTGGCGCCTGCCTTTGGCCCAGGGCGCGATCCTGGGGACCCGGGATCGAATCCCACGTCGGGCTCCCTGCATGGAGCCTGCTTCTCCCTCTGCCTGTGTCTCTGCCTCTCTCTCTCTCTCTCTCTGTGTGTGACTATCATAAATAATAAATAAAAATTTAAAAAAAAAACCGTTGTCAGGCACTGAGTTTTGCCTTTTGTGGGATATAAGAGCAACAGATACTTCTTCAAGAGAGAATATTAACTGGAAGTTTGGATCAACTCCCTGAAATAAGTTTGTGTTTTATGAATTTTGTGTTTGCTTTAGAACCTGAATTGATATTTTGGTTGGTTGATTGGTTATTTGATTGGTTGGCTGTTTTTGACATGCAATTGTATTTACTGCTCTAGAAATGAAAACAAAACAAAACTTCACACAGTGGGCATGCATTTAGCTTAATTAGAGCTCAGTCTCCTATCAGAGGCAGAGAATTAATATTTTCTTGAGATTCTTAAGGTAATAATGGTAAATAATGCACATTAGAAGCTTGCTATGTGCAAGGAACTGTTCAAAAAGCTTTAGAGTATTAACTTCACAAAAAACTTATAACAAGGCTGCTATAATCCTTATAATAGTACAATTACTAGAGCAGACACTGAAATATTGCACCCATATGCCCTTGGATCACTGGAAGAACTGAAACCAAGACAATTTTCATCCTCATTTTACATATGAGGAAAGCAAAAGACAGAAAGGTTAGATTTGCCCAAGATCACCCAACCAGTATTTAACAGAGTTGGCATCTGAACCCAGCCCTGTACCATGGACGCCACCTTCCCAGTAATGCAGCAATGATTTTATGGGGAGCACTCCCCAAAACACAAAGACTCATAGAAATTCCATAAGTTTCAATGGATGCATGTGCATATGAGATTGTAGAAGGTGAAAAGATAGAGAAAGCAACTTCCAGAGGAACCTGGGTCTCTTGCAGTTGATTTGAATGAACATTAAGAGCCAACATTTAAACATGAGAAGCATGGAGCAGAGTTTCCTCTCTCAGGCGCTCTTAGAAATCCTGATTCTGTGCAGAATCACAAACTCCAGATATATATTTCCATACTCCTGACAGGTTATTAGCTTGCAGCTGAAACAGAAGACATGATCTTGGCTCAGGGGAAATGGGAATTAGCGTGCCTGCCTAAAAGCCAGTCGACAGAGGCAAAGTAAAAATTACACCCAGGCACTTTTTAAAGAGGAGCTGAAATGGAAAAATTTGAAAGAATTTGGTCTTCAATATAAATTTGGGATAATGAAACCAGCTATGGGTGGCCAAAAATAAATCAAACACTTACCAAAACTCTAACTATATGTGCGCATGTGGAATTATGACCAATAACCCATGCAACACAACTGTGCTAGATCCATCTCCTGGTTGACATTTAAAACTTGTGGATCATTCACACTGTGTCTGAAATAGAAAAATTCCTTAGTCCCCGAGATGATTCACTGGTCAAGTGGCCATGGTGGGCAGATAATATTTTTATGATCAAATAAGAACAATTAGGGCAGCCCGGGTGGCTCAGCGGCTTAGCGCCGCCTTCAGCCCGGAGTGGGGGTGGGGGTTGTGATCCTGGAGACCTGGGATCTAGTCCCACATCAGGCTCCCTGCATGGAAGCCTGCTTCTCCCTCTGCCTGTGTCTGTACCTCTCTCTGTGTCTTTCATGAATACATAAATAAAATCTTTAAAAAAAATAAGAACAATTAATAAATGCTAACAAATTGAGTTTCATCTCTTGGTAGGTTCAAGTGCATTTATTTTTACTAAACTATGCAGATAGGTTCAAGTCCATTTATTTTTACTGCAATGCACACCAAAAAGTGTGTAGATTTTTAGCCAAATGTGGGGAACTCTTTAACAAACCATTGTAAAAGGAAAGCCACAGCGTTCTAACTCATAGAGCAAACTCCAAGTCATTGCTCAATAGCGCAATGGCCAACATAAAACAATCTGGGATCTGAAAAACTTGTCAGGGTTCTCTGAGAATTTCTACAGAAAACAACAGTAATTAGAATTTTGGATCAGAGCTGCCCTATTTGACAATCTCTTCTCTCAGACTTCAAGCTTAGCCAACACTACAAGAGGCTTCATAGTAGAACCAAGATTGGCTTTCAGTCAACCTTCAATAAATTACATAGACTCCCAAGGAATCAGTTGCAAAACAACCCAGAGTTTGAGGCCAAGGAAAACTTTTCAGAACTATTTGCTCAGTTTCTGTTCCCCTTATCAAAGTTGTGCAGCAAGAGGCAAGGAGGATACATAGAGTGTTTAGACATGGATTCATTCATATGCAAGTCAAAACCTCAGAACTCAGATCTTTCCTGAATTGGCCAGTGGCCCCTAGCATCCATGCCCACAGCAGGTGGCCTCATGATGCTCAATAGGATCAAACAGGGATTTTCTGCTCCAGAGGGGATTTGGAAACCCTCCCTACCCCTGTTGTGTCAAGGAACTCTGTTTTCACATCCTGGCTCTTACAACACAGTCTGGAGTTTTTTGACATGGGATATAGTTATCCAACAACATAGCAGAGACCCCTTCTGTCATCCCAGCCTCTGTTACATGATCTTGGTTACAGAATGACAGATATTCCAGGGTGGATGATAAAAATATTTGACCAAAGGGAGAGCCTTCCCTGAAATCACATTACATGAGTCAAGCCAGCTCCACCCTTTAACTCCAGATTGAAGACCAAATTGAAGAGCAAAGTCTTGTACTCCCACTGGGGACTCAGCTCTTAGGGCAATGAGACCACCTATGCTCCATCTGCCTCTTTGTCTCCAGTTTCTAAGACCAGGGCCTAGCATGTTTAATAACTCTTTGATGAATGAAGGTTTCAGTGAGTCAGGTGACTATAAGGAGACTATCCTGTACTAGCCATCTGTTCAGATTATCTGCACTGAACAACCACTCATTGAGATCTTATGACAGGCCAGACCACAGGAAGATGCAAAGGTGACTGGTAGTCTTGACCCAGAGGACCATGCAGTCTAAAGGGAGGCCTCGTGGTTTGTTAGAGCTTGAAGATGGAAATATGGCCACCAAATGCAGATGCTGAATCTTGCTGGATGCCTTCAAGAAGGCATTTAAGCATTCTGTGACAGTCTAGGAAAGTTACCAAAGGGAAGGGTTTTTGGATGAAGGGGAAAGCTCAAAAACCAGGATAGATAAAAAATGTTCATTCACTTTGACTGCATAATCTCTCTTCTGGAACTCGTCCCAGAGAAATTGGTCCAAAAAAAAAACAAAGGCCTAAATGTACAAAGACATTTTTCAATGTATTATTATAATAGGGAACAACTGTAAACCATTTAAATGTCCATCAATAGGGGGAAGGCTGGTAAATTATAGCATAGCCATAATGTCAGATGGAAAAAGTAGAACACAAATTTGAATGAGGTACTGTGATTGGAACCATATATATGTGAACAAAGATCAGAAAGGAGCGAAAAATAATTGCATGTATGTGTAAGGAATCTGAAGGTTATGAGTTTCTTTCACATATTTTCTTACTGGATACTTATAACCACCCTGGGAAATAAGTATGATAGTATGACAGTGAAGGCACATTTTTTTTTATACATGAGGAATGGAGATTCAGGAGAATAAGTGACTTGTTCAAGGGCAGTAGAAAATGTAAACCCAAGAAAGACATTTGATCTCAAATTCTTTCTTTCCATCATACTACTCTGCTTCTGGAGAATGAAAATAGTTTGGGGCTAGTGCAGATGAAACTTTTCCTGTTTTTTGAGTTTTTAAAAAATATTTTATGTATTTATTTGACAGAGAGAAAGAGCACAAGCAAGGGCAACAGAAAGCAGAGGGAGAGGAAGAAGCAGGCTCCCCACCAACAAAGGAGACCGACTTGGGGCTCAATTCCAGAACCCTGGGATTATGACCTGAGCCAAAGGTAAACACTTAATCGACTGAGCCACCCAGGTGCCCCACGTTTCCTAGTTTTTAAACATCAATATGCTTCTTTAAATATTTTAAAATGCTTTCACCAATTTTTTTAAAATATAGCTTGAGTAGGACAGAGAGGTTTACACAGCAAACATAAAAATAACCTTTGCTGCGAACCAAGTGTTATTTTTTGTTTGTGTGTATGTTTATCTAAAACAGAAAATCAAGAAAATGTGAATCTTAGTCTGTTTGCAATGCAAATTCATTTTGATCTCAGCTATAGAAAGCCTATTAGACATCCCTTGTCACTTTTTGTGAACTAATTTTACTCACAGAAGTCAAAACTTTTAGTTTATTAATCAAAAAGGTGTTATCGTACTGCTTGACCTTTGAACACAATTGCTTCAAGATGGTTTGCCTCGTACATGCCAAGCAAACAAGCATTTAATCAGAATGTTCAGCACTGAGCTGTTCCAGATTAAAGATACTGCTAAAATTTAGGTATCATAACTCCAAAATAGGACCATGCTTAGGACAGTATTTGATCCAACCCCAACATTCCCTGAGAGTTCTCTCTTGATTTGCTTTCTCTCCACGATGCATATTAAGAAATACAATAGCAAACGTATATTTGCAAAATGCCAAGGTTACTTCCTCCAAGATAGCTAAACAACAGAAAGCCGCCACAACTCTCCATTTATCAGTAATAAAACCCTGAAATCTCCATTACTCTAAAATGTACCCCTCTCTCCCCTTTTCATAGTGGATTGGACTGTTACATTCTCACCAACCAGATGGGACACTTTGGCCATGAGCCTTGCTGGCCATTATTTGAAAACAATTCTGCTACTTGGGTGTCAGCAGGCAGGGGTTGGGGGGAGTGCCTCCTTTGCCTTCTTCTTGTTCTCTTTTTTTCCCACTACTATGGAAGTTTTGATAATTCCTGCTTGTTACTGAACCTGTCGTTTTGCCTGCCAAAGGACAGAAAACAAGGCTGAGGTTACTTACACTAGAAGGCGCATAAAGAAAAATTCTCAGGAAAGATCCATTATAATTCTTAAATTATTTCTTTTGAATAAGAAACTTCACTTTTTTAATGAACAGCAAATGAATAGCTAGAGACTTATATAAAATTGGCCTTGCTAGAAATGTATTTAATCACATAATTATATTAATTTCAGATAAGAGGGAAGAAAGTCAATTTTGAACATCATAAGACAGGTCTGAGCAGGGATTGTAACTCGAAATAATATCAGATTTGGAAGAGATCTTTAAAATCAAATAACTTCAACCTCCTTCCTAATATAAAATCCCTTCTGTAAAATCTATAACAATGGAGCTGACTGGCTTCTCTGGGCTTCTGAGCTTCCTTTTCAAGGATGCCCATTTAATCCCTTTGCAGAGCAGCATTAATAGTTAAAGTTTCTCTTATATTGAATCAAATTTTCTCTCTCTGTCTCTGTCTCTCTCTCTCTCTCAAACTTCTACCAGCATGCACCCTCTAATTAAATACAGAATAAACCCATTGTTTTTCTGTTTGATGGCTTAGGTTAAGATTTGGTTCCCAAGGAACCCTAGTGCTCTAGGAGATGTTAGGAGGTGCACCTGGGTTGGGGTTCTTTGTTCATGCAAGTATGAGAAAGACTTCATTCAATAGCCCTCAACTGGAGAATCACAGTTCAAGGTTGTGAAAAGTTTTAAAGGAAAACGATCTTTATTTCATCCCTCTTCAAATGTATTTTGTCTATGGGACCCCTGTGCCTTGTTTTAGAACATATTAACATTTCTTTTTTAAAAGATTTTTATTTATTTGTTTGTTTATTTATTTATTCATGAGAGACACAGAGAGAGAGGCAGAGACACAGGCAGAGGGAGAAGCAGGCTTCCAATAGGGAGGACTTGATCCCAGGACCCCAGGATCATGCTCTGAGTCCAAGGTAGATGCTCAACCACTAAGCCACCCAGGTGTCCCATCCATTAACAGTTCTCAACAACAGCATTCTGAGAAACACTTTGTGGGAAATGCAACACTGATTTTTTTTTTCTAGCCTCAACCTCTCAGGTATTGTCAACAGCTCTGCACAGGAAAAATTTTCAGGCACTTCCCCATCCCTGTTCATCATGAGGTCAGGAGTGGCTGAAGGGTGAGCCTGGGAGAGCAGACAGGAGAAGAAGAGCTCTGAAATGAAGTGAGAAGAAAATGGCCACAGATTGTGTCTGCTTCTTATTTTGTCAAGGGACATGACATCTGCATGGGTTCGAAAGGAAAGCTCAGCTCCTGAAATTCAGCCAAGGCTTCTCCTTCGAGGCTAATTCTGGGTCCCTAAGGCTATCCTGTTTCCCTACTGGGTCCCTGTTTCTCCCATGCCCGGGGAGAAGAAGGAGAAGAAGGAGTGATGTATATGCACCTGCACTCCTCCCACTCAGACTGTGAGGTGGTATTGCAGGCTGTCTCTTCGTTTTCATGGAATGCTCAGGAGTCTTTAAGGACCTCAGCCTCCAAAGAGCAGAGAGAGAGAAGTGGCCCGCCTGAAACTGCTGTCATTTCCCTGACTGTCCCCACTACAAACAGAGACTGTGCAGAGCTTCTGGATCCTGTGCCTTCCAGCTGTCTCCCTTCACGGCGGCTCCTCCAGCCTAGGACGTTTACTCTTTGAAATTCAGATTACTGTGTGCTCTTCTATATTTTTGCCTTTGCAAAATGCTTTTATCCTGCTATTTATTTTCCTGTGAGTGTGCCAATTTATTTTATTTCCCTTCATTATCTCATCTACATGTTTGCTTTTCTCTTCTTTTCTAAATGGGACAGAGGGAGCATGGGGAGAACCTTGAGGATCAGTGGTGTAACCAAGAGGAAGGAGGTGGAGGCCTGTAGCCCCACTCATCACCGGCTTCAATCTCTCCCCACAAACTGAACCAAACATAGAAACTGAGTCCCTGCTACACAAACACGGTTTCAAGACAATTCCTCTAGACCACCTCCAAAAAGATTATGATGCCTAAAACCCCCCTAACAAAAACACTTTGGAACCAATTAATGTTATTAAATATCTCATCAAATCCTCAAATCATTATTTTATTGTTGTTGGGGATTTTTCCTCTTACTTGCTCTGTCAAAAGTTAGGAGAATTGCAGTAAGTTCTTTCAATACTATAGAGTTTCTTTTAAAAAAATGAATTATTTCTTTATATATTTTGATACTGTTATTTGATACAGAAATATCCATGAGTTATAAGAATTAATTAAGATTATCTTCCTGGATTTATCTGACATTTTCTCACCTTGATTTTGCTTTTTTATTTTTGCTCGTAAGTTTTCTGTTTCCTTGCCTGATTTTTTTTTATATTTATTTATTTATGATAGACATAGAGAGAGAAAGAGGCAGAGATACAGGAGGAGGAAGAAGCAGGTTCCATGCCAGGAGCCCAACGTGGGACTCGATCCCAGGACTCCAGGATCGTGCCCTGGGCCAAAGGCAGACGCTAAACTGCTGAGCCACCCAGGGATCCCCTCCCCCTTTTTTTTTTTACTTTTAATCATTTAAACTCCATTCTGAGAGCCTTTGCTTTTACTGAAATATTTTAATTCATTTATGTTTTTAATATATGAACACAAATCAGGGACTTTTTTCTGTCATTTTACTCTGTACTTCCTGTACTTTATACTTCCTTGCTAATTCTGCCTCTTGCTATAGTGTCTTAGTTTTATTGTTTTTATTTTCTTCGGTGACTTAGAACAAATGCATACAATTCTTATTCTACTTATGGTTCATTCATTCAGTACATATTTGTTTAGTGCTTAGCAAATGCAGGTATTGGACAACTCACTTTGAACTCCAAACAAATTATCAGAGTGTGATGTTTTATATACCGCTAAGAATAATTTTGCTTACACACTAACATTTTAAAAGGTTGGTGTTTTGCTCACTTAATCAACGGCCTTTTATTGTTTGTTTCCATCCTTAATATAGATAGTGCAAACTAAGTTAAAGCTCATCACTTGACTCTCATACTCATTCTGAACCTCAATACAGATGTTTCTAAGTCTTTCCACAGATGTAACGGAAATGTTAAGATCTGATGGACAAATAGGCAAATGGAACTTTGACATCTCCAATCCTTTGACTAACTTTCTAAGATCCAAAGAATTCTTAACATGAAATTACAACTGCCTTTTGGAACTGGAAAGCCCTTTGTTTACCTAATACAATGCAGTCATTTAAAATCACCCCTGACCTTCCATGATTGAGAATTTAGGAAATTATATCCTACCCTTAATTTTATCAAGACAAACAATGACTCAAATAAGATAACACACATAGGAGAACTCAGAATTAATCACATGGAAATGTAATAGCAATGAACCCAGATTTAGATTCCAGCCTCTCTCCATATGCTTTCTGTAAAAGCAAGCTTGCGTTTCTTTCATTCATGTTTATTGCATGATGATAATGATCTTATCCCATTTTATATGCCAGGACCTGGCAAACTCAGACACTATAAAACATCTGGTTGGTTACTCTAAGATTTAAAAAAGGATTTTAGGAAGAAAAAGCTTTTGTTAAACAAACTTTTTAAAAATTTTCCTTCAGAATATTAGATCTCAAACTTTACTGAACTGCTTATTTTTTTTTAAGATTTATTTATTTAAAAAAAGATTTATTTATTTATCCGAGAGAGAGAGAGAGAGAGAGAGACCAAGCATATGTGAACAGGGTGAGGGGGTGGGGGCGAGGGGAAGGGCAGAGAGAGAGGAAGAGAAGCAGACTCCCTACTGAGACCAGAACCTCACATGGGACTCAATCTGATGAATCTGAGATCATGCCCTGAGCTGAAATTAAGAGTCAGATGCTTAAATGACTGAGCCACCCTTGCACTGCTCATTTTAAGTGCTCAAGTAGATTCAGTGTACACTCAAAATATAGCTACTTTGTTTTAAAATAAAGTAACCAAATTTACAGGCCTTTAAGTTTGCTCAACATTTGTTTAAAATTCTCTATCATCTGGCAGCCCAGGTGGCTCAGCAGTTTAGCGCCACCTTCAGCTCAGGGCCTGATCCTGGAGACCGGGGATCAAGTCCCACGTCAGGCTCCCTGAATAGAGCCTGCTCTCCCTCTGCCTATGTCTCTGCGTCTCTCTGTCTCTGTCTCTCTCTCTCTCTCATGAATAAATAAAAATCTTTTTAAAAAAATTCTCTATCATCTTTTATCTCTATAAATTGCTGGTAGCCATGTCTCCATCTAATACCTACCTATGAAGTAAACATCTTGTATCAGCCTGGGTCCAGTGAAGAAAGCAGGATCAATTCTAGGTATTTCAAACAGAAGGAATTTAATGCAGAATTTAACGTAGAATCAGTTCTCCAGGAGACAGAAGAGTAAGCAGCCAAACAGAAGAGGTGAGACCACAAAGAGATTTGCAAAGTCAGGAAATGGTCAGAACCTCCAGAGCTGCAGGGACAAGAGAAGCCCAGATGCCTGTACCATCTGATGGAAAGTAGTTCCACATCTCTGGGGTAAGTGACAAAGCTGGCAGGAGACAGGGACGTGGGAGGGGGTGATGCTCTCTGAGACAAAGGGCAGGGAAAAAGTAAGGCAGAGACAATCTAAATGCAAAAGAAAATGACCATAACACATCTAACATCACACATGTCACACTATGCACCCCAACGTGGGCACTGGTGCTCCCACCTGAGCACATTGTTCATTCAGCTACCTTTCCTTACCCTCGCCTTCCAGAGAAGAAGCTACCTGTGACCAAAGCATGGATCCCAAGTTCATATTACTTCTTTCAGAATGTTTATGTCATCATCATACCTTATGCTTTTATAACAGTGTACTGTTTCACAGCACATTCAAAACCATTCATGCATTTTTATGTTAGTGTCACAACCACCACACAGAGGGAATCCATGTATGAGTGTCCTCGTTTTACAAATAAGGACATTCAGAGAGATTGAGGCACCCAATGCATGTATCACAGAGTCAGGTCCAAAGTTTCAAAGACTCTTCAGGCACCAAGACCAGACCTGTTCTGTCCTGCCTACTGGCGAATGCCTGAAGGTCACAGCTGTGCAGACTAATCCCTCAAGGCTTTAAGTCGCCACATCTGGCCATAGACTAATAAATGAGGCAACACTAAATTAATCACGGGCAATAGTCTCTCAATCAGCTTTGTGGCTTCAAGTTACCCATTTAAAAAACAATTCATCACAGCAATAATGCGTATAGTGCATGATGGCTTACAAAGTGCCTCCCTTCCCCCCATTTGATCTAATTATATTCCTGAAATACATCATAATAACAACCAGGTATCCAACTTAACCGCACTGTGAGTGACTAAGCTCAAGGTCAGTGGGGTCCCTTTTTCATTCCTCATCGATAATATGAACCTGGAGGCCCGTGGCATGAGTTCAAAGGAGTCTGTTACCCTCATTTGTGTTCAGGATCACAACTGGAGGACTCTTCTCCAAATGTGACCTATTTCTCTTTGCCCAACCACAAAATCACAGACAGCAAAGTAGCTCTGACTCTACATTTGGAGCATGGCACACTTCAGAGGTTTGCTGCTGAGAATCACACAGTTCCAGGGCTCCTAGAGTTCTGAGCTATGCCTGCCCCCAGTACAGAGGGAACAGCCAATTCCTATTAAATAGCTGGGATTCCTCTAGGGGTACTTTTGCATAAAGAGCTTGATGGTCACTTGATTTGGCCTGCAAGTAGTGACAGCTCCAAACGCTGGGG
This sequence comes from Canis lupus dingo, assembly GCF_003254725.2. Classification (NCBI taxonomy): domain Eukaryota; kingdom Metazoa; phylum Chordata; class Mammalia; order Carnivora; family Canidae; genus Canis; species Canis lupus. The sequence goes on from NC_064243.1 coordinate 89,076,033, forward strand.
TCAAGGCACTTTCCCCACATTTGGCAACTGTCTTTAACTGGGACTACAGATCAAAGACAGCCAGGCCCTTCAGGATGGAGCATCACAGCCTAACTGGAATTTGACTGCAACCATCATCCAGCAGAGATGGTGCTCAGAAGAATGAATAGGATTTCTCAACAATGACAGGCGTTCACAGAATTCTCACGAGGGGGGAAAGGCATCTCCAAAGAGACATAAAGCCTGCCCTAGGAGTGACACTAAAAATGCTCTCCTTTCTACCACGAGAATGTTTCTGTTTTGGCTCAGAGAATATGCATATGGGTGATGACCTCTCTAGACTGGGAACATTTAAATGGGAATTTCGAAAACCAATAGAGACTAGTTCCCATGAAATGCTTCTAAGGAAAGCTAAGTGTGCAGGAGAAGGATGTGCAGAAGAGCTTAGGGACATTGTCTCTGGTCCCACCCTCATCCCCTCACATACAGCTTTTCTTCCCCCACAGCTTCAAAATGCCCAGCTGCATCCGAAGCAACAGCCCCCTCTGGCCACGGCCAGGTCTCCCCAGGAGCATCTGTGCCTACCACCTGCTCTTCCCAAACAGGATCCCCTTCTCTTTCTAGACATCTGGCTGGTGGTGGAAAGGGAGAAAAAGGAGCAAACAGGTCTTGGAGCTAATCATTAAGCCTATTTGTATTTGCTGTTTTGTCTATAAAATGTCCAGTAATGGGCACTCTATGAATTTACTGAAAATTACCAGCAACCACATAAATTTAAAACTTAGAAAAAAAAACCTCACAGGGGCACCTGTGAGTCTGCCTTCAGCTCAGGGTATGATCCCAGAGTCCTGGGATGGAGTCCTGCATCACGTTCCCCGCAGGGAGCCTGCTTCTCCCTCTGCCTATGTCTCTGCCTCTCTCTGTGTGTCTCTCAGGAATAAATAAAAATAAAATCTTAAAAAAAAAAACTTAAAAAAACACAAAACTCAAAACATATTACCTTCTATTTACCTTCTCCCTCAGACAACTGAATGTTCATGCCCCAGCATCTGTATCTCCCACTTAATGCAATAATAATAATAAGCTATGGGATTGAGATCCATGGTGTTTTATTAAATCAAATTGATTTCATAAGACTTCTTTAATCTGACTTTTCCATCAAAATTCCAAAGTGCAAGGTCATTCCTACACATACATAGGGGTGGAGGAGGAACTTGGAAAAGTATTAAAAGCAGAAGTTACAACCATATAAAAGAGGCCACCTGTTCCTTACCATGTTCTCTTTTTTTCGATTGACCCTAAAGCTCCCATAAGCCTGGTTCCCCACACAGTATTGATTTCCCCCCTGAACTTTATCCCAACACCTCCTTCCTCCCTTCCATGCTGACACCCAAGCACAGATGCTCTGGGGCCGTAGGAGGAGTTCAGATGGGTGCCAGCAGGAGGGTGCTGGGGGAGCAGCGGGGGACCTGCCAGGGTGCAGGGTCATATCAGAGGCCCAGGCTCATATCAACTCCCAGGGCTCAGCAGGGGTTAGTGAGGTGCCAGCAAAGGCGCAGGCCCTCACGGGCTAGGTGAGGCATCTGGACAGAGTGGAGGCAAGGTGAGAACACAGAAGCCTGCCACAAGAACCCAGGGCCTGAGTTTTCTTCTTTCCTGGATACAAAGCATCCTTTCTCCTCTTGTCCTTTTGGTCTAGGATGAGCTATCAGTGACGGGGTCTGATTTCCAAAGAGCTTCTCTCTCACACCCTCAATGCGGCAGGATGTGAGCGGAAAGGTCTGCAAGCTAAAAATAACAGCGCTTGTGTGTACTTGGGCAGAGTCAGGTGCAGGATGCCTCTGCGTGAGCCCCAGCACAGAGGGAGGCGACAGAGAGCCCCCCCTGACCTCGGGCAAATTCTCAGGGGACTCCTTCCTGCCAGTTCACAGAGGTAAATACAAAAGCATTCCAATTCTTTGGCCCAGGGAAATAGGGGCACTTGGACTGAGCAGACGCCTTTGGTCAAACCCAATAAACGAAATACAGGATCCTACAAGCAGGAGAGTGTGAGAAAACTGTAACATGGGGATATAAGGGGAAAAGGACAACGTGGACAGAAAGGCCCTCGGTGACCCCCTAGAAGAGCTCTGGCTCTTGTCAGGATACAAACAGCAAAAAGGAGACTGAAGGCAGGAAAATGAAGTTGCCTGCTCCCTGGTGGTACCAGATGGGGCTGTGGCAACCGTGTGTCCCAAGTGACGTGTGAGCCAGGCAGGGACAGCTACTGCCAGAGGCTTCCAAAACACAAACATGAAACTGAAGTATCCCAAGAGGCCAGCAACAGGGAAGAGACCTGGTCCAACTGAGGCAGAGCTAAGAGGCTTTTCTTGGCTTCCTCCCAGGTCTGGAGCGGGCCACTGAGCCAGGGAAGATGTGGGCGGCCACACAGTAGAAAAGTCTTTCCTGACAGCCAGGAAAGGTAAAGAGTCTGAGGTGAATAGGTTTTGAAGACAGGTGTTGGCCCAAAATCTGGCAGCCTTTACATGCTGTCTGGCTTCTTCCTGCTTGACCAGGTGTAAAATGTTCTTCTTTCCAGCATTAATTTCTCTTCCTCATACAATTGTGTGCTCAAAGAGGTCTGTCGTATAGTTTGGATATTGTCATGAATGATGGAACTGAGAGGACGTGTCTCTCAGTGTCCCATGAAATGGATCACGCAGGGCACGTGAGCCAACGTTTTCACAAGTGGAGACACAGCACAAGCATTTCACTCTGTCCTCAGGGCTCCCTGTTCTCTGACTCTCAATACTGCTCTCTGAAGGTCCCTTGGGTTTGGCAAGGGTCTAGGGGAGAGAGAAGAGGAGTTTCATGGGGCCTTACCACTTGTGCTTCTCAGCATGATTCGTCTAAAAGCTGAAAGCACAAACCACTTTCAATCAAGGAACCGCCAAATAGAATCCTGTCACTATCTCTCACTTTTTATTTTGGCCAAGAAAACTGTATTGCATGGGACCTTCTGCTAGCCCTAATTTAATGAAGCTGAACCTCCATCAGCCAGCTTTGCTGCAGACACTCTAAAGATACCCAGCAGACCCGTATCCATCAAGAGGGTGGCTGCCTTATCAGGCTGAAGAACTTAGCAAAGGAATGGTGTCCTCATTGGATCTGAGCTTGCCTGGTCTTCACACTTCCTGCTGGTATTTGCTCTTGGCTTTCCAGCCAATCTGCTAAACCCCACGAGGACAGAAAGAATCTGTCAACATTCAGAGCTGAGGAGGAAACAGCATTTTTGAGATAAAATTCCCTTTGTGGCAGATGTTTACTTAGCCTTATCAAGTGTCTTGCCCCAACAGGGTTGCACTGCAGATTTCATAAAATAACAAAATCACACATAATCGTGAAAGCTAGAAACACCTCCTTTCAGATTTCCTGCTTAGAGGGGCCCAAGATAATGCCGTAAAGCTGGACACATTTTTGGACACGCATGTAAAGTTTCTCTGCGTGCCTTAATTTTCTTATTACCTACTTTTCATAAGCCAGGCACAAATAATTGGATCTGCATGTTACGGGGAAATTGTTGGGGCCTTAAAATATATCCACACCAAATGAGAAGAAAGAGAATAAATGTACTGGATGGCTTAGTTTGGTTTCCCTAAAAACAGACAGAATCTGCTTGACAAGGAGTCAGGTGCACATGGTTGGGTCTGTGGGGAAAAGAAGGAAGAGGAAGGAGCCTAAGTAGGGGAGAAAGAAAGGAAGACAAGGTAGGGGAGAAAGCTAATAAAGGCCAAGCTCTCAAGCCAGTTACCACTGTAGGTGACTGAAACTTAATCCTGCACAGATACTGGGAGACTGTGAAAACACATGCCCTCAGGATCCTACGGAGATGCAAGGGAGCTGGGGTACTTATGCAACACTTCTCCTCAGGCACTCACGTAGGAATCCCAATAGAGTTATCCATAACTCCTTGGGACTCAAAGCATTTCACCTAATATTTCATTTTCTTTTATTATTTCAGGGTTTTTTTGCATGTGTGATAGGAGGGCATCACTGGTTAGCCAGTAATCAGATAGGCAGAGCATTTGTGAAAGGAATTCTCCAGATCCTGCATCTCCCCATAAGCATGGACAATTTACTTCTGCTCTGATAGCAGTTCCACTCACTTTGGGTGTGGACACCATTCAATGCACACCAGCCCACATCTGCATCTGCCAATGCTATGACCTGAATGTTTGTGTCTACTCCAAACTTATATACTGAAATCTCAATGCCCAAAGTGATGGTATTAGGAATTGGGGCCTTTGAGAGGTGCATCAGTCATGAGGGTGGAACCTTCATGAATGGGATTATTGCTCTTATAAGAGACCCAGTGAGCTCCTTAGCCCTTTTCCCCAGGCGAGGACACAGTGAGAAGTCCACACTCTGGAAGGGGGCCCTCACCTGACCATGCTAGCACCCTGCTCTCAGACTTCCAGCCTCCAGAACTGTGAGAAATAAATTTCTGTTGCTCAGGGTGCCTGGATGGCTCAGTTAGTTAATTGTTCGCCTTCAGCTCAGGTCATGATCCTGGGGTCCAGGGATCGAGTCCCGCATCATCGGGCTCCCTGCTCAGCGAGGAGTCTGCTTCTCCCTATCCCTCTGCCTGCAGCTCCCCCTGCTTGTGCTCTCTCTGTGTCAAATAAATAAATAAATAAATAAATAAATAAATAAATAAATAAATAAAATCTTTAAAACAAATTTTGTTGTTCATAAGCCACCCAGTGTGTATATTTTGTTATAGCAGACTGAATGGAATAAGGCAATCAGTCATTTTAAGGTCTTAGCAACAATACTGACTTCTTCTGTAATCACTTCTAGGTACCAGAAAACACAATTTCTATTCAGAAAGATGAGGGGGCAACAAAAGTGTATCTATGTATTTATGTATTCTCTGTCCAAAATACTATTTAAAGCATAATAGAAATAAAGTTGAAAAAAACATATTCCCTGACTTAACAAATTTATAATCAAGAGTTGACTCAGAAATGTACAGAAATACTGTGAAACAAGGCATGACAAAATTACTTCAACGCATAAATAGAGGGGCACCTTGGTGGCTCAGTTAAGAATCTGCCTTCAGCTTAGGTCGTGATCTCAGGGTTCTCGGACTGAGCCCCATATTGGGCTTCCTGCTTAGTGGGAAGCCTGTTTCTCTCTCTTTCCCTCTGCCCCTCCTCCCTGCTTGTTCTCTCTCTCAAATAAATAAATAATGTCTTTAAAAAAAAAAAAAAAGCACAAATAGAATGTTCTATACCACCAAGGAGGAAGCAATAAATTCCAACTGGGTGGAAATGAAGGAAATGTTCTGGAAAAATTAATATGAGTCATGTGTAAGCCAAGTTGTTTCCTGCATCTAACAACGACCTCTCTGCCTGTGGTCTAGGGCATGGCCTCAGAGGCCCACATTCATGTGGCTCAGAGGATTCCTCCAGGTTCTAGACTGTGCTCTGAATGCCCCAACTCTGGCCAAGTGAGTCTAGTTCCAATCCTAAAGCTCTTACCTGAATTCCCTTGAAGGACTTTATCCAGTTGGATACCTACCTGCTAGTCTTTGGGTTCAGTGTCTCGCTTACCACTACCTCTTGGAACAAGCACCTCAGTTGCTCTCCCTGAGGGCTGTCACACATCCCACACTTCCCAGAGGTCAGCCTGGGTCCCTAGGTCTTCACATTTGATTTGGCCCATGGTTTTCCATTCAGGCCCCAGGTTTTGCATGTGAGGAGTAACTGGATACTAGACAGTGGTAGGTCTTGAATAACCAGCAAATAAGTGGACAAGAAGCCAGACAGACTTCATAAGGAACATAAGAAGGTCCAGAGAACTGTTTCTCCACTACAGAATGAGGCCCCAGCACACAAGATAGTGGCCTTTCCTTATCCAGACCTTTGGCTACATTTCCAGCATTATTCTTTACCATTGGTTTATTTCTGCATACCTCCCTGAGTCCTGCAACAAATGCTCCAGAAACATCGTGCTTATCAGTCTCCTCATGTGTCTTGATTATTTATGCCTCACACCCTTTTACTGATTGCTGTCCACTGTCTGGAATGTCCTTCCAATTCTCCTTCCTTCCTGTCCACCAGACAAACTCCTGTTCTCCAAACCTTCTATTCAACCTTCAAAACACTCTCCAAGCACCTCTGCCTCTCTGAAGACCTCTTCCCAGCATCCTCCAGTCTCAAGCAAAGTTGATTCATCACTTCTTTGTGTCATCAATGTGCCTTGTACCGCTCATTTCCATGATTATTAGTTTAGTCATCTGTATCTCCTCTCAGGCTTTGCGATTCTTTAAGGCAGAGAATGTGTCTTATCATTTCCTTGGGGACTTCCCCTCCATGCTATACACAGTACCTGACACAGAGCAGTGCAGACACCGGCCTGGCCAGGGAATAAGATGCTGGAAAGAGAAAGGAAGTGAATCCGTCCACATGGGATGGGACCAACATCTGGAATACATATACCATCAGATCATCAGGTAGAAAATAGGAGAGAGATAGAAGAGAAAGTAACCAACCACAGATCTTTTCATTGACCTTCATTTGGGCCCACTGCCAGAGTCAACAAAAAAGAACTTGGAAGCTCCTGGATTTATTACAACTGGTGGTGTGAGTGGGCTCTAGCAATATCTTTGATTAATCAACACCAGAATGGGTATAAAAGGACCTTGATTATATCTGAATGTAACTGAGGCTTTGTTGTTATTGTTGTTGTCGTTGTTGTTGTTGTTACAAAGATTATCAACACTAATGTTCCTTTATTAGTTGTTCACAATGCCTAGGACTTTATGGCAGTAGAATTTTAAAAATAATCATGGAGAAAATGTGGGCTCAGCTCTATGAATCCACACTCCACATCTTATTACCAGTGCAATAATTTTTTGAGTATTAGTATTACAGCTGCACTGATACAAGAAGTGTACTTTGAATTCCCTGAATTCTCCAGAGGCAAATTTTAGGTGTCAGGTACCACCTTTACTCTTTCAAAAAATGAAAAATGAGGGGCACCTAGGTGGTCCAGTCAGTTAAGCATCTGACTCTTGATTTCAGCTCAGGTCATGATCTTGGGGTCATGGGGTTGAGCCCCGAGCTCTGGAGTCAGAGTCAGGCTCCATGCTCAGCAGGGAGTCTGCTAGAGATTCTCTCTCCCTCTGCCCCTCCCCACACGTGCATGCACTCTCTCAAATAAGTAAAATAAATCTAAAAAATGAAAGAAAGAAAAGAAAAATGAGGCAGGTTTCTCTACAAACCAATTCTATAATGCTAATGTAACAGAATCTTTCATTAATTCTAGGTAGTGACTCTGGAGGTAGGGAGAGGAGGAAGATAGGCCTTCAGGATTAGATGACAATCTCTAAGGTTTTGTGAGTGTGAGTGTGTGAGAATCTGCATGTTTGCACACTTGTTTCCCAGATATTCTGATACCCGTGGGGAGAATCATCCTCCACAGGAAGCTATTCTCACTCATGGGAGAGGATGCAGTGATAGAGTTAAGGTTGAGAAGTGTTCACTCATAATTGAAATCCAGAATGGAAATGTGCCAAGAGAGAGAAAACATAAAGGAAAAGAGATAGAGAGACAGGTTTGGAAGGAAAATAATTCCCTCTATATAGAGAAATAGCCCCAGGATACTCTCAAATAATGCTGCCTGTTATGTCCATATTTTGACAAATGGGACCATATTGTGTTGCCTGTCCAAACAGCCCTGATCTCAGGCACAGCTCTGGCTGGAGAAATGGAACCCACACAGTAACAACAGGCTTCCTACCACATCGATCGTGTTGATGTTGGAGCAAATTAAAGCAGATGTTTCCTGTCTGAATCTCTCCCCAAAGAACACATCAGCATCCTCAATCTCTTCAAGCCACACATAAGACCAGGGGCCTCCATGAGACTGGATTTCTCCCTAACCTCACAGTTCCATTTGTTAGGTCAGTTATCCCAAAATAACTTCACGTGCTCTGGAATATTGTGTTCTTCTCATAAATGGAACATGGCATATAGTTTTATAAAAGGAAGAAACTATTAAGAAAATGGTCCCTCAAGCCAATTAGAGGAAATATCACCTCTGACATGCGGCTGCTATGACTGTCAGGATACCTCACATCACTTGTTGAAGGGAGACTCCAGAATGCGAGCCCTGAGAAGACCTAGAAGTTCCCATGTATGCGGGTCCCATCAACACAGGGTGACTCATCAATTAAGGAAAACCCAGCCAGCCACTTGTAAAGAAAATTTGGCAACGCTTCAACAGTGCACCCTTTCCTATTTTAGGAAGTAGAGAACACAGAGTAAACGGAATGTAGGAAATACTAACATGTGAGATTCGTCAGAATCAGACTATAAATGTCTGTTAACTCTAAGATTCTCAACCAAGACACCATGAAGTATCATCTGTGTGAGGTTCACTTTGAGTTGCCAGAGACTCTGTGACTTAGAGAAAGCACTTTCTTCAACAAACAACTTCATAAAATTGAAGTTTAGGGGCGCCTGGGTGGCTCAGTCTGTTAAGTGTCCAACTTTTGGTTTTGGCTTAGGTCACCCTTTCAGGGTCCTGGGATCAAACCCTGCACTGGGCTCCATACTCAGTGAGAAGCCTGCTTGTGCCTCTCCCTCTGCTCCACCCCCCCCCCCCAGCTCTCTCTCTCTCTCAAATAAAATATTTTTTAAAATTTGAAGATTGAGAAAAGGGAGGGGAAAATTAGGTAGACTATAAAATAGCTAATATCCATTGAATGCTTATTCTGTGCTGATCGCTTGACCAGTTGCATGACAACCTGATGAGGTTAAGAACTCTAATTTTCATTTAACAGATGAGAAAACAGACACAGAGAGGTTAGATAACTTCCCTACATTTGCACAGCTACATAACAGCAGATCTCACACTTGAACTCAGGTCTTTGTGAATCCAAAACTCACGGTCTTTTCCACCACACTGGAGCACTTTCTTGCACACAATGGGTAGTTTTTCCAGAATGTTTTCTCTTTTCCTGACCTGACTCATCCTCCTTACCACACTGAACCACTGTGATTAAGCATTATATTCAGTTTAAAACAACAGAGGTATGGGCAGCCTGGGTGGCTCAGTGGTTTAGCACCGCCTTTGGCCCAGGGCCTGATCCTGGAGACCTGGGATAGAGTCCCACGTTGGGCTCCCTGCATGGAGCCTGCTTCTCCCTCTTCCTGTGTCTCTGCCTCTCTCTCTCTATGTGTCTCTCATGAATAAATAAATAAAATCTTTTTAAAAAAAATAACAACAACAGAGGTAAAGAATAAAAGGTGCCCCTGTTCTCAAGGAGCTCATTCAAAGGCTTCCCATGAGCAACACTTATAACCCAAAAGAATAAAAATTCTATTAAAGCCACAAGTCCTGATCCCAATCCAGATCAATGTAAATGCTTCCCTCTCAGCACCTTCATGGCCCCTATTACTGCATTCCTCACACTGTATCATAAGTGTAGCTCAGGATATTGGTCTTTCTCACTAAACCATAAAATTTTTTTGAGGGTAAGCATGAACTGTATTCCATAAATGTTTGTTGATGAGTAAGAGAAAAACTCACTGACGTCAAAGACAATGGCATCTTCAGGGAAACATCCATAATTCTAGAATGTTCTTTAATGGTGGGCAATAATTTAGGGAACCCTGGGTGGCGCAGCGGTTTGGCGCCTGCCTTTGGCCCAGGGCACGATCCTGGAGACCCGGGATCGAGTCCCACATCGGGCTCCCTGCATGGAGCCTGCTTCTCCCTCTGCCTGTGTCTCTGCCTCTCTCTCTCTCTCTCTCTCTGTGTGTGACTATCATGAATAAATAAAAATTTTTAAAAAATGGTGGGCAATAATTTAAATGAATTAGCAGGTACTGACAGTTGCCCACTCGAAGTCATTCACACTGATTTCCTCATTAACAGAACCATGACTTCATTACTCATCATCAGTGAAGGTGAACTTGAGTATTGTACTGGACAGCTTCACAGAAAAGATTTTTTTTTACCTCAAAAAGGCACATAAATAAAAGACTCCCTTTTTTGCAGTTTTGTCTTGCAGTTAGGCATATAATTTAAGTTCTGGCCAGTAGGATATAAGCAAAAGTATCAGGTGTCTGCTTCATGAACCTCTTTCAAAGATAGAGGGTATATCTATCTTTGCTCTTCTCTTTACCCTTCTTCTATATCCTTTGCTCCAGTAGCTGCCTAACATGTAAACACGGTGGCTGGAGCTCTTACTATCCTAAAACATGAAGGCAAGGGCTATCCCCAAAGGAGGCACAACAATGACCTAGGAGGAATGTGGGCCCCTGAAAGCTCTGTGGGGATGAGCCACTATCCCAGCCCTGACCATTTCCTTTCTAGATGGGGCAAGCCAGGCTTTGAAAAGTAACAAGACTCATGGGTAAAGTCAGATGTACCAGACCCTCAGACATTTACATTTCCTTTTTTGTTCTTTTTCTTCCATGAGCTATCTCTCTCTAGTCAGCCACACCCTGGCTCAATGTCAAGCTGACCCAGAGCCACAACCCAGTCTGCCTCTGAAAGTGGTCCTCAGATGGAAGTTTCCTCTACAAATCCAATGACCTTGTCCAAATCAACTCTCATTCTAAAATTTCTCCTGGCAGCTATCAGCTTTGGTAAAATTCATGTAAACAAACCTCATTTGGGGAAGAATATCTGCCCTTCCTCCTCCTAAGTCTCTCCCTAGATACCAGAGAAATTAGTGGCTTTGCAAATAAAGGGACTACAGAGGAGTTAATGATTTTTTAAAAATGATTTTACCTATTTATTTGCAAGAGAAAGAGTGAAAGCATGCATTGGAGAGAGAGCATGAGCCAGGGAGAGGAGAGGGCAGAGAGAGAGGGAGAAGCAGCCTCCCCACTGAGCAGGGAGCCCAAGTCGGGGCTCAGGACTTGACCCCAAACTCTGGGATCATTACCTGAACTGAAGTCAGATGCTTAACCAACTGAGCCACCCAGAAGTCCTAGAGCTTATGACTTTTTAAAAAGTCACTATAAAAGCTTGAAAAGACCATGACAACAGTAAATCAGGATTGAATACTATTTGAAAAGGAAATGGCTGATGTTACATTAATTTTAAAATAGCCATTTTTTGTGAATCTCTCTTCTGTCCTCTCATCCCCATGCATGGGTATATCACAGGACAATTCATTTGGTAATGGTGGCTTTTTTTATTTTACCTTTTTAGCTTTTGGCTGAACTACTGAATAGATTATGGAATGGACAAGCACTTACAATATGCACAGAAATCACATTATATGCTTTAATGGGATGTGTATACAATGCAAAGTCAAAATCCTATCATCAGAATTAGTGGCAGAGAAAAAAACTTGAGCTGTGTATGGGGATTTAATGGTTTGGGCCAGGATACAGAGTCACAGGTGTGTTTTCAAAGAAGAAAAAGAAACTCTATGTTTTCCCAAAAGGACAATTTTTCTAAAGAAATAAGGCTTCTGGGGGATCCCTGGGTGGCTTAGCGGTTTAGCACCTGCCTTCAGCCCAGGGCATGATCCTGGAGTCCCAGGATCGAGTCCCACATCGGGCTCCCTGCATGGAGCCTGCTTCTCTCTGCCTGTGTCTCTGCCTCTCTCTCTCTCTCTCTTCCTCTCTCTCTGTCTCTGATGAATAAATAAATAAAATCTTAAAAAAAAAAAAAAAAGAAAGAAGGCTTCTAGGGTCCAATATGTATTCTAGAGAAGCACTTGAGAGCGTGAACAAAGATCTTCCAATTTTTAACAGCTTTAAAGGATCTTAATAAGCTGCCTATAAGAGACTCACTTTAGACCTGAAAACACACACAAACTGAAAGTGAAAGGATGGAAAAAGGATATTCCATGCCAAAAGAAGTGGACAAAGGCCACAGCTGCAATATTTACATCAGACAATATTGACTTTAAAATAAAGACTGGGGGGCAGCCCTGGTGGCGCAGCGGTTTGGCGCCGCCTGCGGCCTGGGGTGTGATCCTGGAGACCTGGGATCAAGTCCCACATCAGGCTCCCTATGTGGAGCCTGCTTCTCCCTCTGCCTGTGTCTCTGCCTCTCTCTCTCTGTGTCTATGAATAAATAAATAAAATATTTTTAAAATAAAATAAAATAAAATAAAATAAAATAAAAAATAAAATAAAATAAATAAAATAAAATAAAATAAAATAAAATAAAATAAAATAAAGACTGGGGCAGCCTGGGTGGCTCAGCAGTTTAATGCCGCCTTCAGCCCAGGGCATGATCCTGGCGACCTGGGATCGAGTCCCAAGTCAGGCTCCCTGCATGGAGCCTGCTTCCCTCTGCCTGTGTCTCTGCCTCTCTTTCTCTCTGTGTCTCTCATTAATAAATAAATAAAATCTTTAAAAAATAAAATAAAATAAAATAAAATAAAATAAAGACTGTCAGAAGAGACAAAGAAGGGCACTGCATTATGATAAAAGAGTCAATCCAACAAGAGTATATAACAATTGTAAATACCTATGCACTCAACATTAGGCCACCTAAATAAATACATAAAGCAAATATCAACAGACACAGAGGGAGAAATTGAGAGTAAGACAATAATATTAGGAGACCTTAACACCTTATTTACAACAATAGATAGATCTATGCAGAAAATCAATAACAAAACCATATCTTTGAATAACACATTAGACCAGATGGACTTAACTAATATATATATATATATATATATACATATATATATATATATATGCAGAATATTCCATCCAAAAACAACAGAACACACACATTTTTTTCAAGTGCACATGGAAAATTCTCCAGGATAGATCACATGATAAGCCACAAAACAAATTTCAATAAGTTTAAGAAAACTGAAATCATAATGGTATTTCATCTTTTAAGACCACAATGTTGGGCAGCCCCGGTGGCTCAGCAGTTTAGCGCCTGCCTTTGGCCCAGGGCCTGATCCTGGAGACCCAGGATCGAGTCCCGCATCGGGCTCCCTGCGTGGAGCCTGCTTCTCTCTCTGCCTGTGTCTCTGCCTCTCTCTCTCTCTCTCTCTCTCTCTGTCTCTCATGAATAAATAAATAAATAAATCTTTAAAGAAAATAAGACCACAATGATATGAAACTAGAAATCAATCATAAGAAAAAACTGGAAAAATACAAACAAATGGAGGCTAAACAACATGCTACTAAACAGCCAGTGGGTCAGTGAAGAAATCAAAGAGGAAATAAAGGATGCTAATACAAAGGCAAAAAATCAAAAGCAATGGGTCTAATCCTGGATACCTACTTAAAAGTTTCCATATACACATAAGAAAGACCTAAAGAAAGTTAACAATCATTAGGGGCACCTGCTGGCTCAGTTGGTGGAGCATGAGACTGTTGATTTCAGGATTATAAATTCAAGCCCCATGTTGGGTGCAGAGATTACTTAAAATCTTTCTTAGAAAAAGAAAATTAACAACCATTACTTAGAAAATATTCTGAAAAACACCAAATACACATACTTAAAGCTCATAGAGCAGTCTTCTAAAAGCTTTGTTGTACTGGGAAATGTGAGGTACCCACAACAAGGAGCACCACCTAATCACTGTTACTTGATGAGTCAGATAGGATCTAAGTGTAGCCACTGATTAAGTCCTACCCTCTTAGTAGAAGAACTGGAGACTGATCATTAGAATCCACTGTTCATTCTTGAGTTTGTTATCTATAAAACTCCACCATTGTGTTAATAATAGCTAACATTCATTGAGCTCCTACTGTAGACTGGCACTGCTCTAAGCACTACCCATATATTATCTCATTTAATCCTTAATAAGAGAGATGTTCTTATATTCTCATTTAGTGATGAGACCCTGATCAGGGAACCAGCCCAAGGTCACAGCCAGAGTAAAGGAGTCAGAATTCAAAGTTGGATAAGTCTGAACATAGAGGCCAATCAAAGTCAGAAAGTACCATGTTCCATTTTGTGCATGAGCTCATTTAAGTATGCTGGCAGGCATACATGTTTGCACTCCTTAACTTATGTTCTCTCTCTCCTTCCTACTCCAAAATATAGGTAGTAGAATCTATGTAAGGCAATCTGCAGGATATGTCATCATCAATTATTTAAAGACTCTCCAAATCTACCATAACATCAGATTAAAGTCATGAATTTCTCTAAATCCAGCAGAATACTTTACACGGAGAATTTTTATAAATTTTGTTGACAATGAAGTTTGACAGAAAAAGAATGGAGGCAGAAGAGAAGGTGAACTCCATTAGTTATATCCAGAACCCAGCAGTGTGCCTGGCATACAGCCGGTACTAAAAAATGTTGTTTGAAAAATGGCAAAATAGAAGGCAGGTGAAGAGAAAGGGAGGGGCAGTCAGAAATAAAAGAAAGAGGGAGAGGTCAAAAGAAATGGAGAAAAGAAGGGAGGAAGAGGGAGAGAAGAAGAGGAGAAAGAAGGAAGGAAGGAAGGAAGGAAAGAAGGAAGGAAGGAGGAAGGGAGGGAGGGAGGGAGGATGGATGGGAGAGAAGGGCAGATGAATCCATGAGTATATTATACAAGGATCATAGGCAAGCACTGCCGTTCTAATTCCAATACCATTGTCAGTTACTGGCAGGGGATTGGCAGGGGCATGAGGGATAACAAGAAGGGCACCTTGAGTTCTTAGCTGGGTCCTGAGTTCTCCTTCCAGAACTGTACCCCAATGCCCTCACCTAGCTTCCATCATTCTGTATCATGAATGGGGTCCCAAATGGCTGCATTTACTACCCCCTTTTGGAAGGAGAAAAGAAACATCCTGCTTTTGAGAACAACTACATCCATTCTTGGTCATTTGGTTTGGGAAAGAATGACGGTCCTCCCAGCTCCACCTGATAAGGAGGAAGGGGCTTAAGACCGTCAGCCTATCCTACCAGTCATGGGCTGGTGAGTCAATGGGTCAGAGGTAGTACAAATCCCAAACAAAGTCAAGACTCCAGGAGATGTTTTTGGTTGTTTCTTTCTCAAAAAGCTTTGTCTCCTGGACAGGAAAGAAAAGAAACAAAGAAAGAAAAAGAAATAGAGAGAGAGAGTGGGAGAGAGAGGAGGGGAGAGGAAAGAAGGAAATCCTTCTCCTCATAGACAAGATTGTATAAGAGTGAGAAGTCTAGAATCCTGCAGGTATTTGCTCCCCAATAGGGAAAGCCTGGAGAGCCAGAGGCAGGGAGCCTGAGGATGAGAGTGATACCTTCTCTCTCTGACAGTTAACAGCGATATCCAGGTCAAGTGGAGGTATCATTTGAGCTGCTGGAGAGAGGTTCACCTGTGGCCACCTCTACTTATGTGGGCCAACACATTCCCTTTATTATTTAGGCCCTACTTCAGCTAGTTTTCTCTCATTTGCAGCACAAAGATCCTGACTGATAGAATCTCTCTGTGAGTCCTGGATAGAGATCTTGCATTCTTAAACACAAGCAACAGCTCACCAAAGAGTTTTCCTGCATGCTAGAATATAAAACCACTGATGCAACTGAGAACTCTAAGAGAATTTCGAATTCCAAATGACAACTTTAAACCTCATGCAGAAACCTGATCAGAGGCAAGATGAACAGATACTCAGATCTAGATTCCACCCTCACCTGTATAGGGCACACAGGGGCTGACAAGATTTCTTGTCTTGTTTTTTCTTCTAAGCACTGACATCATATACCCAACCCCTGACACATTATTTACTAAAAGAACCCATTTTACCTAGTTGGTATATTTTATGTCTCTGGTCATCGGTGTTTTCTGTCTGAGATCAAAAACTCTTAGAGAATTGTTATCTGCTTAACCCACTTTATCGAGAATGTGATAGAGGAAAGCTGTTGAAACCTGATAAATGTTTTTTCATGTAGCCACTGCTGATCTTACTACTTCAAGCAGATCCTGAGGCTATAAAATTCAAACCTTACTTTGAATGCCAGTCAACATTTTCCTGGAAGTCTTAAGTTAAAGCCAGGGACTGCTTCTTCCAGAGCTTTCCTAAACAGTAGTGATGTTCAAGGTTAAAATCAAGAGACAACTTGGGGTTGACATTAATTATGCTTATCTGATGTCATCTACCACTTTTTGAGCAACAAAGATTCTCTCACACACACCCCAACCTGCACAAATGATTTTCACTCAAGATACAATCAGAATGGGGCACCTGGGTGACTCAGCAGTTGAGCATCTGCCTTCAGCTCAGATTGTGATCCTGGGGTCCTGGGATCGAGTCCCGCACTGGGCTCCCTGCAGGGAGCCTGCTTCTCCCTCTGCTTATGTCTCTGCCTCTCTATGTGGGTCTCTCATGAATAAATAAATAAAATCTATTTTTTTTAAAGATACAATCAGAACACCTTCCTGTTCTCAACAATTAGGATTAGTAAAAAATGATTAGATTTAGAATTAGACAATCTGGTACCAGTATTCACTGCTTCTTTCTTGATGGGTGACCTTGGGCAAATTGCTTAACCTTTCAATGTGATACCTCCCTCAAAAATAAAATGTCAATAATAGCACCTGACAAATACTTCTGAGGATTTGGCAAAAATTGAACAAGATATTTTAATAAATTACATTGTAAATAAAAATGCATTTATCCTTTTACTCTATGCTGAGCTGGCAAAACTTTTGAGTAGCTTCTTGATTCACCCTGTGCATCTTTCTTAGATACTATTGTTCCTTTAGCTCAATGGGTAAAGTAAAATTGGTGATATTTAACAATCCATGTAAGCAGTATTCCAACAGGGCCAGCTTAACACTACCCTATGAGGTTGGGGTTTAAAATCCATTTTAAAACTTTTTGGCTTTTTTGGTTAGAGCTCAAAATCTATTTCAAAATATAAAGCACATAAAAAAGTACACAGCTTTTTCCTTCAACAGAATCTTCAGGTCTAGGACAATTGATCATTATGCCCCTTCATTTAAAATCATTGTTAAGTGCCAAACCTCTCTGACAGCTTGGCAAAGCATATGGCTCAGAATTATGGTGGGCTATCCTATCTTTCTTATACCTTTTATGTCAATAAATTTGACCAATGACCTTGAAATCTAAGAACCTCCAACTCCAAATATAAGTTGAGTCTTTTCCAAAGCAGACAACAATTGCGGGTAGTATATTGACATTCTGGCTTGCCAGAGAAAAGAGCAATGGGCAGAGATTCCAAAGGCCACTTGAGTCACCTGAATCTGGCCAATCTATGAAATGCCAGCCTCAATGCTGAGAGCAAGAGTTGATTTCTGACCCCAATGGTAAGTAAAGACCCAAGAGAGGTGCTTTGTTTTGTTTTTTTAAATAAATAGGGTTTGATTATTTTTATCAATTTTATCAGGTATAATTTACATAAAATAAAATTTATCAATTGTACAGATCCAAGAGTCTCGACATATACATAGTGTTTAATGATGTATGTATAACTACCACCATAATTAAGATATAGAGTCACCTCATGCCTCTCTGTAGAAATGAATGGGACAAGGGGCACTTGGGTGTCTCAGTCGTTAAGCATTTGACTCCTGATTTCGGCTCAGGTCATGATCGCAGGATTCTGGGACTGAGCTCTGTGTTAGACTCCACACTCAGCAGGGAGTCTGCTTGAGTCTTCTCTCTCCTTCTTCCTTTGCCCCTCCCCCGGCTCATGCTTTATTTCAAAATAAATAAATAAATATTTTTTTAAAAAAGAAATGAATGGGACTGATTTTAAAATCATATTAATATTTTAAGTCACAAAGGAGAAAAATGGAAGGAGGTTATTTAACCACACAAGCCCTCCAAAACCAAAACTGAGATTATAAATAAAGGCAGGCCATGAAGTCAATGTTCCCATTGCAAAGCAACTGCATGCCACTTAGTTACATGCTCCAGACCAGATGGAATTGAAATCCCTGCTTAAAATGGTCTTTAATCCCCAAATACCCAGGGTGGTGTTAAGGGGCTTCTTTCAGTACTGGATGGGTCCACCAGTGGTCAAAGTGACTAGCCAAAGGCCAAAGAGGGCCAAGAAGTGGAAGGGCTGAGGATAAGATGCTGGACACCCTTGGCAATGACCATGCCTTTCTAGAGATGATGCCAAAGAATGGCAAAGAGTCCTTGCAAATGTAGCAGGCAAGAGAGAGCCGACTTCTAAATATGGCTTGTCTTCCAGTTCACAAGGGAGGGTAATGATGACTATATATTTTGGAACTCAGGTCACTTAATGCTTATCCAAAATTGTTTTTCTGACCAACTCTAACAGCAAAAACTAAAGATGGCTCTGAACAACTGAACAAAAGATAGTTTATCCAACATCTCCAAAGCTCTTGCAGCTTCTAGTCTTAAAATGTTAACAATTTATTCCTTTCTCCTTAGCCAATTAATTCATAAATGCCCTTTACTAAATGTACATGTTATTGTGTGTTTATCAGGCATTAACACTTAGAAACACAAAAATGGGCTTGAATCATTGTCTGCCTCCTTTCCAGTAAGTGAACACAAAAACCATACAGGGGGGTAATACTAGGCATCTTCTAAATTCCTAGGGGAAAAAAAATCCATTCCTCATCCTACTCACTAGGGCAAGAAATAAATAAATAATACTGAGCTTTTGTTCAGGCTGTAGTGAGTTTTTAATTATTGAGTAGGAAATAACTACTACGTGATTGCTTCCTTTTTTTTTTTTAATTTTTATTTATTTATGATAGTCACAGAGAGAGAGAGGCAGAGACACAGGCAGAGGGAGAAGCAGGCTCCATGCACCGGGAGCCCGACGTGGGATTCGATCCCGGGTCTCCAGGATCGCGCCCTGGGCCAAAGGCAGGCGCTAAACCGCTGCGCCACCCAGGGATCCCTGATTGCTTCCTTTTATCTCACCTTGATGAAGTTGTAATCAATACCTCTGTATCATTATTAAAAATCTGACTCACTACAAATTTACCTAGATGCAAATGAAAACCATAAATCAGGCACAGTTTTATTATACTCAAAGACCTCTGTGTAATTATACATCATTTATTTGCTCCTTATCATTCAGATACACTTCCTCATGCCACCAGGTGATAGCATCAACAAGCTTACGTTGTACAAAAGTCAAAAGAAATGTGTTGGTAGTTCAGTCCTTAACTTTGAGAACTCTGTGATTAGATCTGTGGAGTTCTAGTTATTTTTTTTTCTTTCAAACAAAAGGTATCAAGGGAAAAAAATCCCATTCATTTAAGAAGTGTTTATTAAGAACTATTCTGTGCCAGGCACTGGATAAAAACGTTGCCCCTCAGGGGGCTCATTGGACATTAGGAAACAGACAAGTATATGTTTTCAATGCCTGTGACATTTGTGATAAAGCGATCTATGAAGAACAAGTTCCATACGCTGCTTCGGGGTGGCAAGAACACAACACCAAAGGAGGACTTATCAAGGAGGTGATACTTGACTTAAGCCTTAAAAAATAAGGAAGGATGGGGTGGAACAAAGGGAACATGTAAAAACATGGATTCAAGGAAAGACAGTAGCATGTGCAAAGATCCAGCAGTGTAAGAGGCCACTGAATTTGGGGGATTGTAAGCAACAGGACATACCTAGGAGGCAGAGTAAAAAATGGAGGCAGGAGCAAAATATTCATAATCAGGAAATTATGCACACTTTAGAATCCAGAAATGAGATATCATTGGGCAGGCATTTGATGCTAACAACAGATTTTAAGCAAGGCAGGGAGAAGCATGGCTTTCTTCATGGGGTGGTCCAGAATATGAATGTAGAAGAAGAGGTCTGGAGGCAGGGAGACCAGTTCATCTACTGAACTATTGCAATAGTTCAAGCAAAAGATTATGGGAACCTGAACTAGGAAAGTAAAAGCAAGTATGGAGAAGAAAGAATAGTTCAGGAGACATTTAAGTACCTTTTCTGACAGAACTCTGTTCTGACAGAACTCAGTGACTAATGGTACCTTGGGAATAAGGAGGAAGTAGAAGTCTAGGATTATTCCAAGATGTATAATTTGGGTGATAGATGATTCACACAGATAGTATCCATAAAAAAAAACAAGAGCAATTTTCAGGGAAAATCAGAAAAGTTGCTATTGATACATATGAAATTTGAGTTGTCCACATAGAGCTGTTTATTAACAGCAAATCTGGGTATAGAGCTCAGTAGTATAATTTTCTGTGAAGGAAAAAAAGTGAAAATTAGAAGTGCTTAAAGTTGACAAGGGTCTAATATCTCAATATGTAATGATCTCCTATAAATCCATAAAAAAAGAGGAACCCAAAATATAAAGATGAGCAAAGGACAGGAATGGGCAATTAATAAAAATACCCCCCAAATCTCTTAAGCATTTGAAGAAATGCTCAAATTCATTGCTAATATGAGATATGAAAAATTAAAACACCAGTAGGATATTTGACTATACAGTGGAAGGGGCAAACCAACAATAACCAGCATAACCAGTACACTGGCCAGTCATTTTAGTAATCTCTACTTGCTTAAATACCAGTCTCATCCTCTCCCCTCTTTCTATGCCTCAACTGAGGCATAGAGTTGAATTAATCATATTCACCCTCGAAATATCTTTTAAAAATTTGTCCACTGGAAGACCCATTTCATTCCATGGCGATCTTTGCCCTACTCTCTTCCTGTGGAGGCTAAACATCACAGATTTGCACTCCTGCTTCCAGTTGGGTTTCATCAAGAGGAATCATCAGCAGGAGATAGGAGGGAGAAAAAAGAGAGAAGTTGGGGTATTATACCTACGTGACAGGTTCAGTTCCTGTCCAACAGCCCACCTTCCACAACTCCAGATCTCATAAGAGGCTTATGGTTACTTAATCCCTCCCCCTTTGACACTTCAGTCCTGGAGGAACTAACAACTTTCTATTATTCTGAGTCATGGGTACTTCTCCATCTCTTCATTGTTTTGCTTTCCTTAACTTTGTCCATAATTTTGTATTAAGTTACTATTATTAAGTTCTCTTTAGTAAATCTCTTTTGAGGGTGCCATCCCTTTTCTGCCTTAACTCTGACTAAATCAGCTATGGAGAGTTTCAGGGAATAACTCCTATGATAAAGAGCTTGCCCCCCCTCCCCATTTTTTCCTTTAATTTTAATACAGGATGCACTTGAATATATTTATCTGCTGAAGCAAAATAATTCCCATTATTCTGTAGCAGAAACAATGTATGGGAGACTGAGTAATTAGACACTAGCTCAGATCACTATCTCTCCCACTACTCTGATCCATCATGACTGATCTTAGAGATAAAAGAGCACAGATCCAAAGGATGCAGTAAAAACCAATGTCATTGTAGATCAGTAGATACTTGCATACTTATAGGATTAACACTGTCTGGATTCCAACAAGCAGCTGAATATGTTCAAGATAAAGCTACAGTCCATATTTCAGATTGGGGATTGGCAACAAATAGCTATGGACTACATTCTGAAAAATAAGCATTTTCACATGTATCATGGGTCATTTCTAATCCTAGCATCATAGCCAGGTCCAGCTGAATGTTTCTGATCTTTGGTCCTACCCATAACCTCCTCGGGGAGTCCTTGCCTGGCTATACCATCTAAGCAGCATGCTCCATACCCACCAATTATTACTGAGCCAAGTTCATTTCCCATGAGCATGTGCTACAATTTGTATTTCTATTTTTCCCTTTACTTCCTGTTGTTTGTTTTCTCCATGAGATTGAAGTTCCCTCAGGGCAAGGGACCCTGTCTAGGACACAAAAGGCCCTTAATAAATATTCTTGAGTAAGTAAATAGTGAACAACAGGGGTGGCACAAATAGCCCATAGAAGGTAGAAAAGGATTGATTCCCTTCCCTACCACATTTATGGGTGGTGCGCCTCACATGGCCTCCCTTGTAGTCAAAACATACTTTTCAGATCTGGATCCCTTGCAGTGCACTCAAGGATGCTGCTAGCATTGGGTGAGGCTGTAAATATCTCTAACGAGAAGGGCTCAAGTCTGCGTGTGTTTGCCTTCTTTTGCACAGCACTCGGCACACTCCCAAGTGCAGATGGGCTCTTCATAAATATTATTAAAGGATGATGACACAGAGGATTATTTAATACTTCTGCATGGGGTGGAGACAGACCTCGGGCCACAAATCTACTTTGAATGTGCTTTACTTCTCAAATCATTTGAACTAAAATGATTTCAGCAACACCGACTTCTCTGCAACTACAAATCAGGCACATTCAGAGTGACAAAGCTTAAAAAGAATGCCATTTTCAAGGCTGAAACTGTATTATTCTGAAGTAAATGGAATCCTTGTTTCAGTGACACTGTAAGAGTAGAAATTAAAGAAACTGAAAGTCTTCCCTCAGGGAGCAATGATTATCTGCAAACAATGAAATTTTGCCTGAATAATTCATCAGTTTCAAGGGTGCAGGCCCCTCACACCCACCTCTGATTCGGAATCCCAAGAGTTTACGCAAGTGCACCATTTAATGCATCTCAACTACTGAGTTGTCATTCTTCTGGGTCCTGGCACTAAAGGGCACATTCCAATAATTTTTTTCATAAAAAAAATAAAACTTATATGGCAAACCATGGTTAAGATAAAAGTTTGAAGCTGTATTTATTTTACCAAAGAAAAAAGAAGCTCATAAAGTGTCCATCATGAGAATCCACCTGGGAACTACACAACAGATCAAATACCCAAAACAAATCACCACGTCAGAGCCCCACAGGATTCTGGATCCCAACCAGCAAGCATGAATAATCCTTTTAAATGGTCACTTACATATCAGAACAAGCTCTTTGTGAAATTTCTAAGCAAGGACTCCGGTTTCCGACTGAAACAGAGTTTTATTGGGAGGGAGGGGACAAAGTGAAATCAAGAACCACCAGGAAATGTCCGGGAGAAAAGAGGACAAATGGTTTTTGTTGTCAGAATGAAACCTGCCTCTCCTGGCCAGCGTTTGGAAAGTTGCTGGCTATCCCCCAGGAGAGTTGGGCAATATTCTCCACTAGTTTCTCAGGGATCATCTTGATCTAGTGGTAGTTACTGGGCAGATGCAATTGTAAACTAGAAGACCTAGTTTCAAATCCTGGGTCACTTTCTGATTAGCTGTATAACTTTGTACAAGTCACTTAGCCTCTCTGATACTTGATTCAATATCTTTAAGATGGTGAGAATAAAAAATTAAAAAAAAAGATGATGAGAATAATGCCTCCCCAATTACCCACTAAATTCGTGCAAAGATCAAGTGAAATCAGATGTACCCAACTTCTTTCTACATTTTAATATCCTGTGTAAGTAAGGGAAAAGTATTATTAAATACATTCCCATAATATTAAGTAGCCTACATAGTAATCAGGTTTCTGTATGACCCTGAGTCCTCAATGTCTAAAGATGGCTCAATTTTGCACTGTTCACAGTTTTACTGAATCCTTTTTTTTTCTTTTTTTTTAAGGAAGGTTATGAGCAAAGGCAAATGGAAAAAAATTTCATTTTTTCAATGTGGGATTGAGTCCCATGTTGGGCTCCCTGCATGGAGCCTGTTTCTCCCTCCGCCTGTGTCTCTGCCTCTCTGTGTGTGTGTGTGTGTGTGTGTGTGTGTGTGTGTGTGTGTCTCATGAATAAATAAATAAAATCTTAAAAAAAGAAAAGAAAATTCTTTTCAATGAACAAGGTTGGAACAATTAGATTTAGGAAGAGGTAAACCTTTCTCCCTGCTTTCACCATATACAAAAATTAATTGCAATAATATACCCTACTCTTTGGTGCTGCCCTGCACTGAGGTTGGATCATCACCATAAGCCTAAGGGAGAGAAGTAAAGTGGGGTCATCCAAAAGACTCTTCCTGGTCGAAGAATCCAAGGTCAAGTTACAGAAACCAGTTGTATTTTCAACTGTTAGCAGCACACAACTGGAAATTAAACTTATAAAACTATTCCATTTATCATAGCATCAGAAACATAAAAAATACTCAGAAATAAATTCAATAAAAAATGTGTGCGACCTCTACAGCAAACCACAAAATATACATAAGAGAAATTATACTACAAAGTATGTAAGGGAAACTGAAGAAAACTAAAATGAAGAGATAAACCACATTCATGAACTGGAGAGCTCAGTATTATTGAAATGCAATTCTTCTCAAATTATTCTATAATTCCACCCAATTCCAATCAAAACTGTAACAACTGGTAGATATTGACAAGCTGATTTGAAATGTGTATAGAAATACAAAAGACCAAGGATGTATCATCTTTTTAAATTTGGCCAAGAAGAAAAAAACACTTGGGGGATCTGATTTCAGTACGACTTTAAAAGTTTAATAATCAAGTCAGTGTAATATTGGCATAAGGATAGGAAAAAAGATCAATGAAAGAAAATAGAGAATCCTGAAATAGACCCAAACACATACGGCCAACTTATTTTTAACAAAGGTACCAAGGGGAAAGAAAAGTCTTCTCATGGGCAGCCCGGGTGGCTCAGCAGTTTAGCACCGCCTTCAGCCCAGGGCATGATCCTGGGGACCTAGGATCGAGTCCCACATCAGACTCCCTGCATGGAGCCTGCTTCTCCCTCTGCCTGTGTCTCTGCCTCTCTCTGTGTGTGTGTGTGTGTGTGTGTGTGTGTCTCATGAATAAATAAATAAAATCTTAAAAAAAAAAAAGAAAAGAAAATTCTTTTCAATGAACAAGGTTGGAACAATTGGATTTAGGAAGAAGTAAACCTTTCTCTCTGCCTTTCACCATACACAAAAATTAATTCAAAATCATCATAGACTGAAATGTGAAAATTAAAATTATAACAATTCTAGGGAACACATGTTTCTGACTTTTGGGTAAGCAGAGACTTCTTGCAGAGAACAAAAAGTACACACTAACTATACAAGAAAATATTAATAAACTAAACTTCATCAAAATGTAAAACATCTGGTCATCAAAAGGCACCACTAACAATATGAAAAGACAAGCAAGAAGCCAGGAGAAAATATTCGCAATACATATATCAGACAAAAGACATTATCCAGAATATATAAAGAACTTCTATAAGTCAATAACAAAAGACAACCTAATTTTTTAATTGAGCAAATGCATTATGAATAGCTATATAACAAAAAAAGTTACACAAATGGAGAATAAGCATATGAAAATGAGTTCAACATCACTAGCTATTACAATGATGCAAATCTCAGCCAAAAGAAAAGAGAAAATTTCAACACAAGTTTCGCTTGGCAGGAGCCTCCCAAGATATGTGTGCATTTGGGGTGTTTGTTTTAAGGACTACAGTATCTTTTTTACTTTTGAGGCCTGTGCAAAGCGCTTTTCCCCTTACCTTCATCAAAATGGAACCACAAACAGCCAGCCACTGCTTAGAGTGGATATCAAAGACTCAAGGAATCTCAGAGTGAGGTTCAAGAGATGCCTCTCCAGCCCATCCCATCAGATTTTGCATTATTTCCCTCTTCCGAAAGGTCTCCTTCTCAACAAGCTGCTGACACCCAGGGTCTTAACACACTGGCTGCATTCAGAGTCAAAGTGTACAAAGATTGCCAGGATATAAGCAATACGGGACTGGTTTCTCTAGATGATCCTGAACCACAGAGTGATTAGACTGTGTCCACAATGCCCCTTCAACTCAGCTAGTGTCAACACCCAAATGCCACTTGCATTATAGAGAGAGGCCAGCAAAAGCATGTAAATGTCAAATTGATACCAAGGGAATTTGAGTATAAGCATGCCAAAGGATGGGCTCTACTTGTTAAAAATGGGTAAGAAGCTTGAAGTGGAGCTCCAGTTTCAGCCTTAATCCCTGAGAATCTTTAGGAGAAAGATGAAGTTCCACTAAAAAAAAAAAAAAAAAAAAATCAAGATCGATTAAATCTATATGAGGTGGCGAGAGAAACCTGTACATCACAACACCTCCTAGGAGGAGCAGCACCCCTAGTCACAGAAGCCAAAGGTTGAGGAGCAGGCCTGGGAAGCCCTGGAGAGCTCCTGAGGACTCCTGAGGTGTTGGCTGAGAACAGAGGTTCTCAGAGGGCAACAGACAAGTGCACACCCTTTATTCAACTGCCTGAAGCATCTGCCCCAACTTCTCTGGCTCCTCCTGTCTGGACAACCTCATGCTCCTCTTTTGTCTTCTCTCCTGAGGCCTGGAGCAGAATGGCCTAGAGCCCATGCCCTGCTCCACTGCCTGAGAAGCTTCATTTGCACTCCACCCCCAGGGGAAGGCTTGGCCAGTGGTCAGCCCACTAGCCCACAGGCAGGCAAAAAGAGGAATGGATCCCTTGTCCTGCCTTCTCATTCTTCCCATGAAGGCTCCACTTCCTGGTGTGGAGACTGTGCTGTGGGCCCCTCTACTCATCCTTGTCCAGTCTCATCTCCTCCCTCCTGAAGATGGGACCAAGGACAACATGAAACAAGAGGGAGGACTTGAGGTTTGAGGGCTTGGCCAGCATAGGCTCCCCCAGCCTATGCAGGAGCTGTCACCTGGAGACCTGGGCAGCTGGGGTGCCACAGCTGAGAGAAAAAGGAACCCTCACACACTGCTGATAGGAATGGAGATCGATGCAGCCACTGTGGAAAACAGTATGGAGGTTCCTCAAAAAAATTGAAAATGCAATTGCCATATGATCCAGTAATTCCACTATTGTGTGTTTACTCCAAGAAAATGAAAACACTAATTTGAAAAGATACATGCACCTATTTATTTATTTAGAAGATTTTATTTATTTATTCATGAGAGACACACACAGAGAGAGAGGCAGAGACACAGGCAGAGGGATAAGCAGGCTCCATGCAGGGAGCCCGACATGGAACTTGATTCTGGGTCCCCAGGATCATGCCCTAGGCTGAAGGTAGCACCAAACCGCTGAACTACCAGGGCTGCCCAACACCTCTATATTTATTGTAGCATTATTTATAAGAGCCAAGATATGGAAGCAACCCAAGTGTCCATCCACAAATGAGTGGATAAAGAAGAAGTGGTATACATATAAATGGAGTGTTACTCAGCTATTAAATATAATACGATATAATGCCAAGTGAAGTAAGTCGATCAAAGAAAATCAAGTGCCATATGATTTCACTCATATGTGGAATTTAAGAAATAAAACAAGAAAATCATCACTTTTGCCCTTACTTATATTACTATAATAAATTATAATAATGGGTTTCTTAATATTGAATTATTTTTGTATTACTAGAGTAAATCTCATTTGAGCACATGTTTTGGATTCTGTTTGCTTTTATTAAGGATTTTTGCATTAAAATTCCTAAGTAAGAAAAAAAAAGAAATACTGGAAATATATATAGCAAAATTGATTACCACTGCATATTATAACTTGTTTTCTACTTTTTGTTTATCTGTGATTTCTAATTTTAATAATGCATATATATTTTTACCATTTAATGAAAAATGTTAAGAAACTACTGATATGCTTCGATTGAATTAAATAATCATTTTAGATTGTTTTTAGAAAGAAAGAAAGAAAGAAAGAAAGAAAGAAAGAAAGAAAGAAAGAAAGAAAGAAAGAAAAAGAAAACAAACAAGAGACAAACAGAAAGCCGACTCTTAAAAGCAGAGAACAAAGTGATGGTTACCAGAGGGAAGGTTGGTGGGGTGATGGGTGGGAAAGGTGAAGGGGGCAGCCCAGGTGGCTCAGTGGTTTAGCACTGCCTTCACCCCAGGGTGTGACCCTGAAGACCCAGGATTGAGTCCCAAGTCAGGCTCCCTGCATGGATCCTGCTTCTCCCTCTGCCTGTGTCTCTGCTTCTCTCTGTCTCTGCGTAGCTTGTGACATAAAATGAAAGAAAGAAAGAAGAAAGAAAGAAAGAAAGAAAGAAAGAAAGAAAGAAAGAAAGAAAGAAAGAAAGAAAGAAAGAAAGAGAGAGAGAGAAAGAAAGAGAGAAAGAAAGAAAGGGTGAAGGGAATCAAAAAGCACACTCATCATGATGAGCACCGAGTAATGTACAGATGTTGAAATCACATTGTACACCTGACACTAACAGAACACTATATGTTAATGACACTTCCATTTTTTAAAAAGGAAATAATATTTTGCACACACTAGCATTGCTAAAATTAAAAAGACTGGCAAAAAAAGAATGAGGCTCAGAGATCAAATAAGTCTCTCGAGTTCCCACAGCTAAGAGGCAGAACCAAGAATGGAGTTCAGGCCGCCAGATTCTCCATGCTCCATACCAAGTGCACTATACATGCCTCTAAGTTCTCATACTTCCAACCATTCCCACCGGAGGAGGGGAGAATGAGCTACAGCTAATGACAAAGGAGACACTGATGTCAGAAACCTACCACACAGTTTTTCACGGTGATATCATTGCTTACCTGTCCAGGGCCATGCTGGTGGGCATACTCCTCCCAAACCCTCGGACCCCCATCTGACGGAAATATGGAATGCAAGGGAGGTTGGCAGCAATGATGGCCAGGGAGTCGGAAGGGCTCACAAAGAAGCCATTTCGGCCTAGGATCATATAACGGTCCTGTCAGAAGGAAAGCGTGAAAATGATCGGACAGAGGCATGTGCTGCTGGCAATGCCATTCCCATAATCATCACAAGCTACTTTACTGCCATTCTGTATTTCAACAATCTAAAACAACTTGAATGAAGCCAAAGAGGACATGGGAAGCCTTATTTTAAATTCCTGAGTATAGTGGTGCTCAGCAGTTGTTGGCTCAGTTGGTTAAGCGTCTGCTTTCGGCTCAGGTCATGATCCCAGTCCTAGGATCGAGTCCTACATCGGGCTCTCTGCTCAGTAGGGAGCCTGCTTCTCCCTCTCCCCCAGCCTGCCACTCCACCTACTTGTATTTGCTCTCTCTTTCTCTCAATCAAATAAACAAAATCTTTTTTTTAACTAACTAAATAAATAAGTTCATTCCTGAGTACTGTAGGGCCCAGGACCTTGACACTGTTAAGAATGTATCCCACCTGTTGAAAGGTGGATGACTACCTCAGGCTTCAGTAGTCTCCATATACTTATCTCATACTTTCCCCAAAATATAATAGAGAACAAGAATTATTGTTGAACTACCTACCTAACCTAGCTCCTTAATGCAGTTTTAACAAAACCAACTATAAATAAAGATTTATTGCATGAGTATTTTTTAAAAGAAATAACCTTTTAATAACATAATGCACTCTGGAACTAAGAAACATAAAGGCTGTTTAATTGCAGTACAGGAGAGCCAGTAAAAAGAAGAGCAGATGCGGAGCCAATTAGGGTTCAAATGCTGCATACATGTCAGCCAGCCCCATGAATTCTCTGGCTTCCAATGCTTGGCTTATGATATGGTAAAAGGGTTAGAAGGCAGGAAACATTCCTACTTACCCCATCAGCATCAAATGCAGCTCCAAATCCATATTCTCCTCCTTTCATTGCTTCCAGAAGGGTTGTTGCATATGTCAGGTTTGGGTCAGGATGCTGCCCTCCAAAATCTTCCAGGGGGACACAGTTTATTGCAGAATTGGCTGGAGCTCCCAGCTCATCACACAAGACTTTTCTCACGTAGGGTCCCATAACTGAAAAGAAATATGCAGCAATATGAAATCTTTGCAGAAACCCACAAGTGTGTTCTGTTCTGGTTAGAACAAGAAAGGCCATTTAATAGCAGAGAGAAAAAAAATTCTACAAGCCCTTTCAAGACACAACACAGAGTAACACTTACTTCAACTACTATCCATTGAGTATCTAGCATGCCTGACAGGCAAAATCAAAAGATGTTCACTGTTTGAGGGTTGTGTTGTATCAGTGAAAATTAAATGGAAAGCGATGCTTTACATATATTTCAGCCAACAGGATTACATAGTGGTCCCTAAATGTGCTGTAAGTTCTACCTCAGGCTCCATTCCCTTGTCTATAATGTCCTTTCCATTTGGGTGGCATCTCTACTCCCCATCTCTATCTAATTTATATTCTTTCTAAGAAATGCAGATCCTCCAGAAATGCTACCTCCTTCTTGAAACTTTACCTGTGGTAGTTTCTTCTTGTAAGCCATTGGACCTAATTATTTCATAAATATACATTACATAGCACCAGTCTTACCATCACTCACTCACTCACTCACCTATAGATTTGACTCATGCTGCTATTGTATTAAGAGCCCAATAATGCAGAAACTATGTGCTTTGCATCCCTTGATTATGATGTTTTTGTTCCTAACATATGATGATTCTGTTCCTAACACAGGAATTTATTTAGGCGCTCCATAAATGTGTGTTGAACTGGAAAATACCACTCCTTAGCACTTATTTTGTAAAACATGCTTAGTTTTATATACTTCAGTGGTTTACAGCATCTAATTATATAGTTGGTAGAGTTAAAATGATTGCAGACACAAAGAACATTGCTGTCCAGCACTTATTTCCCCTTCCTCTAGTAGCAATACTTTGGGTTTCCTCTAGAGAATAAATTCCTTCCCCATCTTAGTTCTTATCAGGTGGATATGGCTAAATCCCACTTGCCCCAAGGCTGAGAAGGTGACCTAAGTCTGCCCAATCAACATCTTCCATCCCTCAGCCAGAGTGATTGATTGGAGGATGGATATACAGTACAAACAAGGCAGTGAGGCTCAAAACCAGATATACTGCTCAAACTGTTAAAAAAGAGAAGCTGTCTTCCCTCTAGGCCAGATAATGCTAGGGCAAGAACCTGAAAGATCCTTTTCTGGGGAATATGATTGGGGCAATAAGAAAGAACAAAACTGCCCAACCAGATGACCTTAGAGTAAAGCCATGGAGGATGAGTGCTACACATGGGCTCA
Source organism: Canis lupus dingo (assembly GCF_003254725.2). Lineage (NCBI taxonomy): Eukaryota > Metazoa > Chordata > Mammalia > Carnivora > Canidae > Canis > Canis lupus. Next base: position 89,106,702 of record NC_064243.1, read on the forward strand.
GACCTCCTAACAAAATTTTCAGTGCCCCATTCTCAAACATGCCAGACAGCCAAGGATTGCCAAACTTTTGAAAAATTCAGTCAATGTGAGACCAAAACAAAAAGAATAAAGAGCAACCTGGAAGAAACAGAAACTATACAGGGAGGGGACACCTGGGTGGCTCAGCGGTTGAACATCTGCCTTTGGCTCAGGGCATGATCCCGGGATCTGGGATCGAGTCCCGCATCAGGGTCCCCATACAGAGCCCGCTTTTCCCTCTGCCTGTGTCTCTGCCTCTCTCTGTGTGTCTCTTATGAATAAATACATAAATCTTAAAAAAAAAAAAACCATATAGGGTGAAGAAAACTTTTAAAATATACATTAATAGGGGCACCTCGGTGGCTCAGTCAGTTAAGCATCTCCTTCAGCTCAGGTCAGGATCCCAGGGTCCCCGGATCGAGTCCCTCATTGAGCTCCCTGCTCAGTGGAGAGCCTGCTTCTCCCTCTCTCTCTGCTCCTTCCCCAACTTGTGCATGCTCTCTCTCTCAAATAAATAAAATCTTTAAAAAAATAAAATATACATCGGTAATATTTTAATAGAAATCAACAAGATATGGTAGAATGGCTAAAATTAAAAAGACTGACAATGCCAAGTGTTGGTGAGGACATGGAAAAACTGAAGCCCTCATACACTATTAGCAGTGCAAATGGTACAGCCAATTTGGACAAGAGCTTGGCAGTTTCTTTTAAAGTGAAATGTGGACTTGACCTATGGTTCAGCAATCCCAGTCCTAGGTATTTATCTAAGACAAACAAAATCATGTAGCCTATAAAGACTTATTCACAAATGTTTATGACAACTTTGTTTGTAGTAGTCAAACCCTAGAAATAACCATAATTATTTCAACTGATGAATAGATAAACAACTGTAGTACATCCATTCCATGAAATACTCAGTGGTAACAAGAAATCACTATTGATATGGTCAACACCATGAACCCATCTCTAAAACTTTATGTGAGTGAAAGTAGCCTGAAGAAGAGGGCTACATATTTATGCTTTGATTTAGGTAGTTTTACAGAAAATGGCAAAATTATGCAGGCAAAAGCAGAAGAGTGATTGCCAGGAGCTAGGGGTTAAGATGTGGGGTATGATTACAAAGGGCCACAAGGAACTTGAAAGAGAGCAATATTCTATATCTACATTGTCAATAGTCATTACATGTATATATATGCTTATCAAACCTCATCAAACTGCATGCCTAAAAGATGTCAGTTTTACTGCATATAAATTATATCTCAGTAAACCTGACTTATTTTTTAAAATATGGCATTCATGAAACATGAATATTTTAAAAAGTGATTATTTGGGGGTGCCTAGGTAGTTCAATCAGTTAAACATCCAACTTTTTATTTCAGCTCAGGTTATGATCTCAGGATCCTGTGATTGATTTCCATGTCAGGCTCCAGCTGGCCATGGAGCCTGCTTAAGATTCTCTCTCTCCCTCTCCCACCACCCCTCTCCCCAACTCCCATGCATGCTTGTATAACCTCTAAAAAAGAGAGAGAGAGATTATTTGGAAAAGAAAAAAGTTTTAGGAAATTAGAAATATGATATGGAACTGAAAAACATAATGGAAGGACCTGGAGATAAAGTTGAGGAAATCTCAGAACACAGCACAAAACAAAGAAAAGGAAAATGGGTGGTGAGGGCAGAGGAGAGAATAGGGATAACTAAGGAATTAATCCAGTACGTTCAATACTTAAGCAATAACCATTCTGGAAAGAAAAAGAGACAATAAAAAAAAAAAAAGGAAAAGAGACAATAATAGAGGAAATAACTCAAGAAGTAATACAAGAAAATTTCCCAGGATTTAAGGATGCAAGTTTCCAGATTAAGAGGATCCCCCAAGTTCCCAGCATAATAGAGGAAAATAGCCCCACAGTAAGACTCATCTTTCCAAAAGGAAGAAACACTGATAATAAACCAAAGGCCCTAAAGTCTCCAGAGAAGAAAAAAGAAAGATTTCATACCATGGACTAAAATCAGAATAGCATCAGACTTCTCAAGTTCAATATGATGGCTATAAGGCAATGTGGCAATGCCCTCAAACTTCTAAAGAAAAATAATATTCATCTTAGATTTCTGTATCCAGATAAATATCAGTTAAGAGCAAGGAGAAAAAAAAGGCATTTTCAGATATGCAATAACTAAACACATTTACTTCCCATCAATTTTCTCTCAGAGCTCCTGGAGAATGGGTTCCTCCAAAACACAGGAGTAAATCACAAAAATGGAAGACAAAGGATCCAGAAATAAGGATAGCCAACACCAGAAATTGTACAGAGAATATCTAGAATGATGATAAGAGCAACTCAGAGAACAACCAGTGCAGAGCAGAACAGAGCAGATCAGAGATTTCCAGGAACACAAGGCAGGAGGACTTAGACCCCTAGAGAGTATGGGGGCTAATACTGGTAAATCCATCTAATGAAAACTAAGCAATGAGAAAACAAGATGAAGAAAATTAAAATTTTCTGTGAGAAAATATAACTATAGTATGTTGCACGGCTTAGCAGGGATCTGATAATATAGACACTGCATACTGATCTCACCAAAATCAGAATATAATTAGTTGAGAGAAGTGTGCTTGGATTTAGTGAATGGAGAGGGTGAAAAAAAGCTATGACCTCATCTTCCATCGTCAAGTCAGTAAGACCCAAACTGAAACTCAGTACATTCATAGTATTTAGTAATAGGGAGATATATACTTCCCCCCAAAAAAGTTAAAACTGTTATTTAAAAAAAAGTTCCCTTTGTAGAAAATTGGGGGGAACAGAGGGGTAGACTTTTTTATAATGAACTTTTAACTACTTGACTATTTAAATTATATGCATGTACACTGATCAAAATATACTTTTTTATCAAAATAGATTTTTTTAGTTTTCTTTTTATTTTAATTTTTTTTAACTTACTTATGATAGTCACAGAGAGAGAGAGAGAGAGGCAGAGACATAGGCAGAGGGAGAAGCAGGCTCCATGTACCGGGAGCCTGACGTGGTATTCGATCCCGGGTCTCCAGGATCGCGCCCTAGGCCAAAGGCAGGCGCCAAACCGCTGCGCCACCCAGGGATCCCAAAATAGATTTTTTTAAATGATTACAGTTAACTATCCTTCCCAAATAGGCTCCAACTCATTTGTTCACCACTATTTTCATTTGCATCAAGAGAGAAAGTGCCAGAGGGAGAGGGATCAAGGGGATGGGCAAAATGGAGGAAGGAGAGTGGGAGATCCAGGATTCCAGTTACAGATGAACAAGTAATGGGGACGAAAGATACAGGATAGGAAATAGAGTCAATAGTATTATAATAGCATTGTATGGTGACAGATGGTAGCTACTAGACTCATGGTGCACAGAGCATAACATGTAGAGCTGTCAAATCACTATGTTGCACACCTTAAATTATTATAACATTGCATGTCAACTACACTTCAATTAAAAAATGATATACATTTTTTTAAAAAACTAAGTAAGAAAAAAAGAGAGAAGAACTCTGAAATTTTCCAGAACATTCCAAATATCTGAACATCCACACATTGTGTGAATATCTATGAATCCAATCTTCCTCATAATCCAGAAACCCACCATGGGTAGAGCTCTCCTTAATATTTCTTTTTTTTTTTAAGATTTTATTTATTTATTCATGAAAGACCAGATTAAGAGAGAGGCAGAAACACAGGCAGAGGGAGAAGCAGGCTCTATGCAGAGAGTCTGACATGGGACTTGATCCCAGATCTCCAGGATCATGCCCTGGGCTGAAGGCAGTGCTAAATCGCTGAGCCACCCAGGCTGCCCTCCTTAACATTTCCTGTCCACCAACTGGGAGAAGACCACAAACTTACCTCCGTGCATCGCGTCAACCCGGATCTTCAGTTGGCCAGGCCCTGTCAGCAAACTCTTGATGGCATTAAAGTCAAAGATGGTCCGAAGAAGGTTGAGATAGATATCTACTGGGTCCACTATCTCCACTAAGGATATGAAAGCAAAAGGAAACATCATTGACCATATCCATGAAGTCTATCTGGAAGTATAAAATGAATCACCACCCTCATAGGGTGACGTTCTGTTCACAATCCCATCATAACCCTACACATCATGCAGGAAGCCAAGTATCCATTTGTAGGCTAAGTCACAAATTAAGGCACAATCAAGATCCCACAGACTTTTCCAGTCATCTGTAGGTGTACTTAATACAAGTTATACATTCCTCTTAGCAAATGAAGAATCAACCACAGAATAAAGGTGTTAAAACTGTACCCTTTTATCCCACCTTTCTTCCACCACCTCTCTCCCAAAAAATGCACACACCTCAATGTCAAGAGGCATCTTGACACACTCATTCACTGTGGGGGTTAGACAAAGAACCACTCAGTGAGCTTGAAACAAATCAAGGAGTGACCTCAGTAGTGACCCTTATTTTCTAAACACCATTGGGGTCCACCAAATCTAGGGTTAGAATTGGTGATGAAGAATATAATCCTGAGTTTGTATGAAGTCTCTGGTGTGCCCAATCCAGTACAGATTTCAGGGTGAATGCCAGATATTTACAAATCTTCATTAAACACAAATGTTCTTCAGTGTCTGGCACCACCCAGTGACCAGGAATCCAAAACTAGTCTTTTCCAGTTATCTGACATACACAAAACCCAAAAGACATTACATTTTTTAAACTTCACCATCAGCATATAATACTAAGAAAGTATTTTCCTAGAATAGTAAATATTTGACTCTTTAGACACTAAAATTTGTTCATAAGCCCTGCTTTTAAATTCATAGTTAAGTTTCGAAGCATATGTATGTTGTTTTTCAAATTTTTCAAATACCTACTACTTGGGAATTCTGAAATACTTAAACCTGCACTAAAGATATTACCAATCCACCTTTAATAATTTTCAGTAAATCCAGGTATAATAGTTAACAGATGGAATTTTAATATGTTATATGAAACTATCCCTTTGGTCAAATACACATCTAAAAATATTCTTCTTTACACCTAAATCAGTGTAGTATGTGTACTCATTCAAATATAATGCAACTATTTTTTGATGAACACAAATCATTTTTAATCCTTTGGCTTAAAAAAAAATCCTTTGGCCTGAGGGAGATATTGATTTATACAATAAATTAGGAATTAATCTACATGAAATGTATACCTAAAAATGGTTAAAATGTTCAATTTTATGTTATATACATTATACCACAGTAAAAAATAACCTATAAAATAAAAGATTATATCCTGAATATGTTAGAAGACTTACTCACTCTACAATATAGGATAATTTTGGCAATTTCATTCTGGTTCTTCAGCCCTTGAACCATTTGCCTAAATGTACTTAGTATTCATAGAAGATAATACATAGTAAACAGAAATGTAAAAAACAAGGAAGCAAGTAGAATTCAGTGAAAATTGAAAGTTCACATCAAATAGTTCATGGTCTTGACCCTGTAAAGTGAAATGCCAAGGAATGATGTGTGTCCAGTTAACTCAAACCTTGCTCAACATTTAAAACAGCAAGAACATAGAATATAAACTATCCCCAGTGATTATTTCCAAATTCTTCTTAGGAACCAGGGAATTCTTCTAGCCGCTTCCTGGTATCCATAGCATTTTAGAAAACTCATCAAACTAGCAATGTGCCTGCAGAAAGAGCCTTAATCTGAACTCACCAAAGATGTGGGTCTCTTAGACAAGTATAAAAATTGTGAAAATGACCAAAAGTAAATAAGGCACTCATAACTTCTTCCTCATAGTAATGCCTAATTTTTCCCAGTCATCTTATTGTCCAATTTTTCCAAAATATGTAAATAAGCATATTTAAATACATTTGTTTCGTATAATATATCCCTTGTTTATAGTTGTCAAACCACTGTGTGTACATGTGTGCGCATGCTTGCAACTAGATTAATAAAAGGAGGCACCATCGTTTCCAGTATCACATGGCTTTCAATTAGTTTCTGCTGATTAAACAAGCAATTGACTCAAAATTCTTCAAGAAAATGGTAGTAGTGTTGGCTTCATAGTGTGACCCCTCAACAATCCATTTCAGGCTCTTCCCTGTCCCTCAAATAGCATGTGGCTGTGAGCCTGGTACTTAATCTTTTTAGCTAAATTCATTGTCAAATAAGGATAACATCTTAACACCAATTGTATTTAAGCTAATAGGGAACTAACAGAGTAAAAAGTTGGTTTATGGCTAATTGTATACATTCTAGGAAAAAGCAATAAGACAAAAGAGAGGGGGAAATAACATGCATGATATTAATGATGTTATATGGTTCAATATTAATCTGTAAAGTTAAAGGTTATAATCTGAGTACTTTAAAGTTTCAGTCACTCTATAGTAAAGGCTAGTTGGGGGCAATTTCATTCTGTTCTTTGCCTAAATCCATTTGGTATGTACTGGAATCCTAGGAAAATCTCCTAACATAGTGCTTGGTATAGAAGAGGTGATCATTGGCACACTGAATCAAGTTGAACAGCGCTTTAGTGGCTTGGGAAAAAAAATGCCTACATTCCATGGGAAATTTTAATGATTCCATTATCTTGTTGGTTCTCTTCTTAATTGTATAAGATATTCCAGCTTTTTCACCTTAGTTAATTAAAAAAGTGAAGACATATCCTGGCGATTCACAATCTATTCTTGGAATGGAGTCAGCTATGACATTTTTCCTATGTTGAAAATGATCCTGGGCTTGGGAAGTCATTTTTGAAAGTTGCCAGTTCTGAGTATCTTGGCTTCTCTCACCTTCCTTTGCACTACAGTCATACTACATCTGTTTATGAAGTCACTCCCAAAATAGATAATCCAATCACTTTAATGTGCGCTCTCCCCTGCGGAAAGCAGTCGCTCCCACCCACGGAGTTATTCCAACTTCTTCAAAATATAATCTATTACCTCTAAATGGTTTGAATTTGTTCTCCAGGTCAAATTCTTGTCTTCCAAGCCGAGATAGGTCGATTCGAAGATCAGGGCATATGGCGTATTCCTCGATTGTTTTGCTGATCTGATAGATTTTGTCTGAGACCACATCTGGTGCAGGACCTGCATTTGGAAGTAGCATACCACCAAAAATAAGTTTTTTAAAAAGTGCCTGCAACTTCAATCAAGGGAATGTTACCTCCTTCACCACCAAGCAAAAGAATGATTCATTCGTCTTCCAAACAATGGACAACAGTTGACAGTTCAATTAGCTTCCATTTTCCTTGTGCTGTATTCATCCAGTATGGAAGAAATTTGGTCAGCCTCACCTGTTTTATGTAGGCTAATAACCCACATGTTTGTTTGTCTGAATCCACTTCTGAGCAATGATACATCTTCCCTAAAAATAGTTTCACACCTGCTGGGGAGACCCGATTATGTAATCAGCTTTATTCAGGATATGAGACACCAACAGGATATGCACTTGACAGAAGTAAGGGATTCCAGATTTAAACTGCAGCCTCCCAAGTGCACCTAGAGAAAGAAAATACAACTTCTACTCCCTGATCGGCTGCCTTGTGGAGGCAGGAGCTTACCAGGGTAAACTATTTTCCCCAACTCACTCTCTCGAGTGACTTCCAAGGTTTTAAAATGAGGTTTAGCCAAAAATATTTGATGTGTTCTCTCACAAGGTCAAGAGGATAATTGTGCTGAGAGAGACTTTAAATGAACATAAAATCAACAGTTGTCCTCCTTTCACTTTCTTTTTAATTTTTATATCTTACTGCAAATCACTTTTGATTTTTTGCAACAAGTTTGGGAATCAAATGAATACACTGAAAGATCTGAAATATAAATGTTAGCCAATAGGTGGGTTTTGTATGAATTATACTCACCAACTCTATTGTAACTTTCAACTAAAAAGAAATCAAGAAATAATTTCTTTTCTATCCCAATCCTTCAAGTTCCCTATAGCCAGTACAGTAGTCATTGGCTATATGCAGCTATTGAGCACTTGATATTGGCTAGTGAAATTGAGAAGTATTGTAATTGCAAAATATACATCAAATTTTGAACAGTTCCTAGAAAAAAAAACATAATAGATTGTACTTAATTTTTACAGTAACATGCGGAAATGATAGTATTTTCAGTATACTAGGTTCAAAATGGCATTGTTCATTTCATCTTTTTTTTTTTTTTACTTTTTCATGTAGCTACTAGAAAGTTGAAAATCATCTCCAACTCACAATATATTTCTATTAGACCTGTGCCTTGAAGCACAGCATGGTTTTTGTATCCCAATAAATGCTCATGGAATGTATAAAAAAAGGAACAGCACCCAAACACATTAAACTGCACATATTAAATATGTGCAGATCTTTTGTATATAAATTAAACCTCAAGAAAGCTATTTTAAAAATAAAGGAATAGCAATAGCCCCACTCTAGTGCATAAGAAAGAAGCCTAGTAGATTTTACCCATATTTCCTTGTCCTATAGGAAAACCAAAGACCGAAAAAAAAAATGACCCTCCTCCTCCACTCCTTAACATTTTTTGAACTTTTGCAAAACTTAAAGCAGTAAGTAGTCTTGTTCATGTCCGATTAGAGAATGCATGACTATCTCCCTGCTCCCTTACGGGCCACCCTACGTTCTTTGGCTGTGTCCCTCACTTTTAAAAAGTCTGATTTCATGACCACATACACTGATTTCTAAATGTTAAACAACTTTAGCATGGTAGTTTTCTAGGATGCCACTCAACCACTCATGTTGTTAACTTCACAGTTCATCAACAGCCTCTGCATCCATTGACAACTTCTAAGTTCTTTGACATCTTCCACTCCCATGACTTTCCTCTCCATTTTAGTCAGGGGCTGGTAGAGTCATATCTTAAGTATTACTGTCTCTTGCAATCCTTTCAAAAATGTCAAATTTGAGTGCCTTCAACCCACAAATTCCTTACCTGCCAGCTACCCTCTTTCATACCTCTGCTGAACCTGCTCATTCCTAGACTGATGCTCATCATCACTTGATTAATCCCAGGCTATCAGCCTATTCTAGTTTCACTGGTCTCCTATCCCAGGCAGGACGCTATGGTCCACCATTTGAGCCATTCCCTTGTTAGCATCATCACATGAGCCTATAATTATTGAAATTTACATATACCACATTTCACACTTTACTTGGTGTTCAACACTCACAAAAAGCAGATGAAGTAGGAATTAATATTACCCTCATTTTCCAAATGGGGAAACTGAAATTTGAGGAGGTGGAGATCCTTAACCAAAGTCCCCTCACTGGTGACAGACAGAGGCTGGATTCTGAATCCTAACTGTCTGAAGTCAGTCCAGACACCCAAAAAAAGCACAAGCCTCCTTGAGGCTGTGCCATGCCCACCCTGGGACATTGCCATCATCAGCCCCCATTGCTGCCATTTCTAGACTCCATCATATTGCTGGAGATAGTCACAAAATTACACCCCTTGGCTCCCCCTAAGAATGAATCTGCTTATTAGCTTTACAATGTGTTAGGCATGAATCCTCAACACATTTCCCAGTGTACCTCTTACAAAACATGTCCCAAGTCCCTCCTCTATCCTTGTCAAATTATCTCAGCAGACAACCTATCTTTTTACTTTCTTTTTGAACAGACACAGCAACTATTTCCCCAAACTTTCAATCCGCACCCCTTAGAGTTTCTTCTTTCCCCATCTTCACCTTCTTATTCAGAAGTTCTGCCCTCTTGCCAGAATCTGGGCTCTAATTTAGCTTCCACAGCTTACTCATTCTGCAACACTGGTCAAATTTTCTAAACCAAAAAAAAAAAAAAAAAAAAAAAAAAAAAACCAAATTTTCTAAACCATTTTATTCCTCAGTGACTTCATCAGATTGGGATAAGGATTAAATGAGATAATACATGTAAAGTTCTGAGTATAGTGCAAGCACATTGTAAGATTCTGGAAAATCCAGTATTTTTATTATGAATTCCATGTCCCCTCTAGCATCTTCCCCTCTACTTAAAAAACATGCTCAGAATGGTCCTGTCCTCTAAATCCCTTTTAAAAACAACATAGTTCCAGATATGTTCCATATCCCTGAATGTGCCTACTAATTCTGTAGACACTTAGCCTTTTGCTTTTTTTTTTAAAGATTTATTTATTTGAGAGAGAAAGCATGAGTGGGGTGAGGGGCAGAGGAAGAGAGAGAGAGAGAGAAAGAGGTAAAACCCTCTGCTGAGTGCAGAGCCTGATGTGGGGTTGACGTGGGGCTCAATCCCATGACCCCAAGATCACAAGCTGAGCTGAAATCAAGAGTTTGATGCCCAAACGACTGAGTCACCCAGGCACCCCAAGATACTTGGCCTTTTAATTCATTACAAAATGTATCTATATGACACACAATAAAAGAGAGGAATACCTCTTCAGGAAAAGAAATTATGATAAAGATTTATTCTACTTTCAGTAGGAAGAAACCAAGTGAATCTTTCTAGGCTATTAAGAATGTTAGCTTCATGAAGAATGCTGAGACATGCAAATATGAAGAATTAAGCACAAGAAAGGGACTTTCAAAACAGTTAAAGGCCAAATGATAAATTCAATGCCCCACTCTATGGCTGAATAGGTCTCATTTCCTCCTTTAATTTGGTCTACAAAATGGGTATTTAAATAATATCTTCTCTCCTTATGCTTCACAGGATATCATAGAGATGACTGAGATGTTCTCATAAGATATGAAATCAAATATAAATTCCAAATGCTTACTTGAAATCCATTGTTTAACTTGGCAACTTTTATATCCCATTTCTCTACAAATTCCCATTTTCTGAGCCCATTCGGTTTCTTGTGTTAACAGCATATAGAATACCTGAATATTGCCAATTTTTTCCTAAAATCCTCAGTAGCAAGACTAGACATGGGTCCTAAGTGTGCTTTTTAATGAAGCAGAACATCTCTAAGTATGGGACACTTCATAAGGTGTTTTTCTTTTTTAAACAGTTGACATGAGTGAAGTTCATTTGTTTGGATAGTGTCCAAAATGACTGCAAGGAGAAGGAAATAATGAATATTCTGGCCCAGGCCAGAAATAATTCATAAAGGTAACTGTTAATGGTTAAAATTTGCTCCTACCCACATATAAATGCAGACTCAGTGTTCTAGATTAAGATTAAGATTAAGAGAATTAACAACCAAATGTAATGCATAGTTCTGGGATGAATCCTGGTTTAAATAAAACATTTATAAATAACATGTTGGAGGCAACTGGAAAAATCTGAGTATGGATTAGGTTTTAGATGATATTAGAGAATTAGGTGTGATAATGTAGTTATGTTGGAATATGTCTTCCTTTTTAAGAGATGTATTCAGAAAGATTTGTGTAAAATGTCTTCATGCTGTAATTTATCTTAAAATCCTTTAGGAAAATAAAGTGCAAAATGGAAAACCAAGATGATGGACACAGGCTACCCATTTATTTTCCCCCTTAACTTTATGTAGGTTTAAAAATTTGTTCATTTCACCCCTATACACATCTCCCACCCCACAAAGACCTCCAAACTATACATTTCTGTAACTGTAAGGAAAAGTGAAATAATTCTAAGCATGTCAGTGAGAGAAAGTCAACACTATAGGAAAGAGGGATGTCTACAAGTTATGCTAAAAAATCATCTGTCTGGCCTTGGGCAGCCATGTGAACTTGAGCAAATAACAGCCTCTTGGGGATTTGATTTCTTCATCTATACAATGACAGGAAGGGTCTAAATATTTTAGGGGGCATGTTCCAACTTTAAAATCCAAAGTCTTTCCAGGTCAGAGAAGCATCAATTATTCAACTATTTCACTGTGCTAAGGAGGGAAGAGGACCAAGAGACCAAATGGTTTCAAGATCCCATCAGGCCACTCCTTTGTCATGTCACCTCAAGGGTTGTGATGGTTAATTTTATATGTCAACCTGACCGGGCCACGGGGTGCCCAGACATTTGGTGAAACCTTATTCCCATGTGTCTGTAGGGCTGTTTCTGGATAAGATTAGCATTTGAATCAGTAGACTGAGTGAAGGAGAGTGTTCTCTCCAGTGTGATAGCCTCATCCAACCCACTGAAAGCCTGGACAGAATAAGGGGCTGAATAAAGGAGAATTCACACTCTCTGCATGGCTTCAAACTAAGACACTGGTCCTCTCCTGCCTTCAAAGCTGGACTCACAGTGGAACTTACACCACCAGCTCTGCTGTTTCTCAGGCCTTGGGACTCAGAACAGAAATCTGCCATCAACTTTCCTGGGTCTATAGGTCTCAGGACTTTTCAGCCTCCATCATCACCCAAGCCAACTCCCTCTCTGGGCCCCAGTGCAGACAAGGAGGCTGTGTGTGGGCCCTTTAAAAGCCATCCCTCAGATCACCACAGCCCTGTGGGTCAAGGGTATGAACCAGTTGGTCTTCAAAGCAAATGTTTTGGGGGCTCACATCTCAGATGCCAGTCTTAAAAGCTGGAGTACTCAATGTAGAAGACGAACCCTCTCTTCCTCGGAGAGTAGCTCAGGGTTTTTACATTCTCTCCAAATAGTGAATTATTTCACCAGCAGTGAGGTTTATGGTAAGGTTGTATCCCAGCCTCTCCTACCCACTTGGACATTTTCCTCTCATGTGCCCTTTCTCTGTGTAAAGGGGCTGCTCTGCTAGTTTCTAGAGTTTTTTCAGAGGAAATTAATCCATATATCTGTAGATTCGGTGTGCCCATGAGGAGGTGAGTTCTGATATTCCTACATCACCATCTGGAACCAGAACCCAGCCAATTCCTTATTTTTTTTTTTCAGCCAATTCCTTATTTTAAAAATCTCTTTGTAAGCCTACTGGCTCTGTTCCTCTGAAGAAACCTGTCTAATACAGCACCTCACTGGAACTTTCTGAGCCATTTCCCCTCCACTTTGCTTGTCTATATATCGGAGGATCATTGTAAGACTATAATAATAGGGCCACATGGGTGGCACAGTCAGTTAAGTGTCAGACTCTTGGTTTCGGCTCAGATCGTGATCTCAGGGTCATGAGATGGAGCCCCACATCAGGCTCCATGCTCAACCCAAGTCTGTTCAAGATTCTCCCTCTCCTCCCTCTGCCCCTTCTCTTGCTCTTGTGTTCTTGCTTCTCTCTCTCTCTCTCTCTCTAAATATTTTTTAAAAAAAAGACTATGATAACATAAGAGAACAGAAATTATTATGATTAAGGTATATTCTAAGCTACATACCTCCATTGGCAACATTGAACTTCACTCCAAATTCTCCCCCTGGTCCTCCAGGGCAGTGGCTGGCTGTTAGGATGATCCCACCAGCTGCCTTGATCTTCCTGATAATGCAGGAAACAGCAGGTGTTGACAAGATGCCATTCTGTCCAATTATCAGGCGTCCAATCTAGATTGGCCAAGGAAAAAAAAAATCAATCCAGTCACATGGGATCGAAGCCTCTGTTAATACAAGTAAATCACTTGGCAAAAGGAACTGAGTGGGCTTTGGCTTAGGGGGTAAAGGAGAGCTCTGGCATTGTCTCTCCTGTCCTGTATCTCCAACACCATTGGGGCACCCACATCTAGCAGTCAATTATCAAGTTGTAAATTGGATCTGCTTCACTGATTTTTAGTCATTTGAAACATCCATGTTTGATGACCAAAGGGGTAGCTTGAACTACACAAGAAGTTCTTAATTTGTTACTGGCTTAGAAACTCTACACTCGAACATGCTAGAAATTATAAGAAAAAAGAAATGGAGGCTTCTTTGTTTCACCCACTTCTCTCTTCCTCAGCACGAGCTCATACAGGAGGGACATGGCTTACTGAGCCTCAGCAGCAGCAGGTGTATTTAACCACACTCGGAATGACCACTCTTAAAAGGCAAGAATTTTATTTCTGCCACTGGTAACATGTGTTGGGGATACAGGGAAAACCATCCAGCCATGGTAAGCAGAGACCTGGAAGTCATCCATGGGTGTGGCCAGAGTCTTTCTATAGCTACAAAACTGACTTTTAAAAAAGAAAGCCACATAGCCCTGCAGAGTATTACCCAGGATGCTTTATCTTAAAATAGAGACCAATGTCATCCAGTCCAATGGTTCTCGAATGTTACTACAATTCAGAATCCTAATGAAGCCTTAAAATTACCAATATTCAGACTAATTATACTGGAATATCTCGGGGTAAAATCAAGGCTTTGTGGTCTTTAAAGCCCTATGGGTGATTTCAAATTTGGTGATCAAATCTCCTTGTTTCACAAAGAATTACAGCAGCATGGGCATCACTAAAGAGCATGGCAGAAATGCAGAACCTCAAGGTCCACTCAGGACCCACTGAGGAAGAATCAGTAAGTACCTTAACAAGACCCTCTCCCCCCCTTCCAGCTAATTCATTTATCCATTAAAATTTGAGAAGTACTGCTGTAGCCCATAAGCCAAGGCGAGCTCTAGCATCCAGCCCAAACAAAAATTACCCTGGCACCAACTAGAGCATTGCTAGAAGTAGGTAACTGACCAAACATGACAATGAGGGAACATACAGGAAAAAATGTACAAAAAGCAAACACAAGAGCTCCAAGAATAAAGCCGTCCTGGGATGATTTAGTATGGAAAGACCCAGAACATCCCCAGAGTATACATTTTCAAGTGATGGAGGCAGACTATAAACAAATAAGCCTAATAATAATATTTACTAGTTAGATACATATTAGGAAGGAGATGAGCAGGGTTCTGTGAAATAGAATAATGAAGTGTCAATTTTAATAATAAAACAAACAATAATAATAATAACAAAGCAAGCTTGGATTTTATCCTAAACACAATGGGAATTCATGGAAGAGCTTGAAGTAGTGGAAATGACCGGAGAGCATTTACATTCTAAAAGATCACAGAATGAGCAGTCCAAATGATCTGTTCAGAAAGCAAGTCATATCACATCAGCAAAATATATGTCAACAACAAAGCCAAAGTAAAGCCAAAGTCATCATTGTCCTAATCTACAAGGCCCCAACATGACCTAACCCCATGACCTGACATCTTCCACATCCCTCCTTCCTCTGCTCCAGCTGCACTGGTTGGTTTACTGTTCCTCAAACCTGTCAAGCATGATGAGGGACCTTTGCATTTTCTCTTTCCTCTGCTTCAGATACATTTACCCAGATATTTATATGCCTGCCTCCTCCTATCCTTTGGGTTTCTGTCCCAAAGTCAACTAATCAGAGAGAGCACCACTGACTGACCTGTATAACACAGCACCCACACATCCCTAGGAATAGGAAGTTTCCTATTTCCTGTTTTAATCATCCCTACTATACATATTACCATCTAACATTTTCCATATTTGTTTATTTCCCAACTATGTAGAAGCTCTAACGGCTTTGTTTTATCAACCACTATATTTCAAGAACCTAGAACAAACCTGGTACATGGTAAGACCACAGTATTGAACTGATTCATTGAGAAAAATGAATCAGTGGTTAGTTTGTGAGAAATGTGTTAGAGAGACAAGAGCCAAAAGAGGAAGATCAGATGGAAGGCTAGCAGAGCTGAGTGTGGACGGTGTCTTGGATGAGGCTAGAGACAAGAGAAATGAAGAGAAGGGATTCTATTTGGGGTGGTTTTTTTTTTTTTTTTTTTGAAGGAGAATGAAAAGAATACATAGTTAGAATGAAATGTGGAAGAAAGAAACTCTGGTAGCCTGCCTTCAAGATGGCCCCCGATGATCCTTGCCTTCTGGCATTTGTGCATTCCCGCCGTTCCCACCCACACTGAACAAGGCAGGACGAGGTGATTAGTAGAACACTGTACAACAGAGAGGGTGTCACTTCCAAGGTGAAGCCATAAGTGACACTGTTGCTTCTGCATTGCTGTCCTGGATGGTTGACTCTGAAGGAGACCAAGCCACTCTGTCAGGAAAACACACAAGGAGCCCTACGTAGGTACCCAAAGGGAGAGGAACTGAGGCCTCCAACAGCCCACAGCAACTTTTTAGCTGTGTGAGTGGGCCATCTCCTGATGGATCCTCCAGCCCCCACCAAACCTTCATATGACAAAGCCCCCACCAACCCGCGACTGTGACCTCATGAGAGTCTCCAGGTCAGAACAACCTATCCCCTTGAGTAAAACAAATTTTTGTTGTCATGTTTGGCCATAAGTTTTGTCTTAATTTCCTGCACAGTAATGAACAACTAATACAAGGGCAGTGAGGAAAAGAATCTACTCCCAGATTTCCACCTTTAATATCTTAATGGATGATGGTGTCATTTATCAAGATGGGAAAGGCATAGGACAATAATTACACTCATATTGTTTTCCATAGCCATAATAAATTATGTTTCACATGCTCTTGTTAAAATTTATTTACTCATTCAACTCATTTTATTGAGTATTACCATGAAACAGGTATGTCAAAGACCCTGCAGATATAGTAATGAAGATGGTTTAGTCAATGCCCTCAGAGAATAGGTTTGTAGGTTCATGAATCTGAAAAAAATATTTGTAACTTTCAGTGATATTTTTCTGTATTTCCCATTTTTTACAATTGCTTGTAGAGAAACAGGCACCTAGGTGGCTCATCCACCTAGGCATCCAGCTCTTGGTTTTGGCTCAGGTCATGATCCCAGTGTCCCGGGATCAAACCTCACATCGGGCTTGTCCCTCTCCCTCTGCTCCTTCCCTCTCTTTCTCTCTCTCTGGAATAAATAAATAAAACCTTTAAAAAAAATAAAGGGGGAAGAGGTATGTGTGTGTAGATCATTCCTACAGCAGTATTCATTAAAAGTGAAAAATCCAAAGCAATCTTTATAAATAAGGAACAATAATAGAAAGACCTGTTACATGGAGTGTGATGTACCAACTTATAGAATACTCCTCAGCCATTTTATTTTTTAAAAAATGTTATTTGTTTATTCATGATAGAGAGAGAGAGAGGCAGAGACACAGGCAGAGGGAGAAGCAGGCTCCATGCTGGGAGCCTGACATGGGACTCGATCCCGGGACTCCAGGATCATGCCCTGGGCCGAAGGCAGGCACTGAGCCGCTGAGCCACCCAGGGATCCCTCCTCAGTCATTTTAAAGGATACTTAAGAAAATGATTTGGGGACCTGGATCCAGTCCCACATCGGGCTCCCTGCATGGAGCTTGCTTCTCCCTCTGCCTGTGTCTCTGCTTCTCTCTGTGTCTCTCATGAATAAATAAATAAATAAAATCTCTAAAAAAAAAAAAAAGAAAAAGAAAAGAATGCACCTGTGGCACACTTGGTTCAAAGTCCACAAAGAGCACTGATCCCCCCCCCCTTCCAAGTGCAGACTTCTCATTGAGGAGCAACCTCTAGCCCCCAACCAGAGGCCACATTTCCCAGCCCACCCTTGCATCTAGTGGGGCCGCATGACTAATTTCACAACAGATGATGAACGTGAGAATGCGGACAGAAATACTGCATGTAAGAAGCAGATGTGCCTCCTCTACACTGTGTATTTCCTCTTCCACAAACTCAGTACAGGGCAAATCACTTCACTTTTCTGAGACTTTGTGTCTTCATTGGCAAAGCCAAGAATCTTAAGACGAGATCCCATAAATAAAAACCCTTTGTGAAATTAAGCATGACATAAGTTATGTTACTGCTCCCCAAATTCCATCACTCTCCTCAAACATTTGAAATTCATTTTTTAAAAAGATTTATTTCTCTATTTTGAGAAAGATAGAGCAAGCATCTGGGGGGTGAGCAGGAGGAGGGGTGGGGGAGAGGGAGAGAGAATCTCAAGCAGACTCCCCACTAAATGCAGATCCTGGAGTGGTGCTCCATCTGATGACCCTGAGATCACAACCTGAGCCAAAATCAAGAGTCAAACGCTTAACTGCGTCACCCAGATTCCCCTAAATTCCCTTTTTAGACAATAGTTTATCCCTTAAACTACCATTTCACTCTCCGAAAAAGTCTCAGAAGTACTACCCCTTGCCTATGTAGCAGACTGCTACCTTGCAAGGAGAAGATGGTCTACTTGCACAATCAGTGTGGGTCTTGGTTAGGGCATTGCAGCAGGCAGCCTCTGCCTTTCATTCCTGAGTGAACCCCAGGCTGAGACCCAGGGGGGCCCAGGGCAAGGCACCCTGTGACCTCCTCCCTGACCCTCCCACGGGGCCACCAGAGGAATTGCCGTTCCTTTCCCATTCAGTCCGGCTTTGGCTGTTGGAAGGGGAAACAGGGTGGCCTTCACCACCACTGAGGAACATTGTCATTCCGTTCCCACTCGTGGAGAGGGGTTAGGTGGCCCCTAGTGCCCTGTTACTACACACACAGTAGGTGGTATACAAGTACGGATCCACAGGTAGCCACATAAAAACTATCACACAGGCACCTGCAGACACCCGCAAGGCCGACACTTTCCCAGACCCACAGATACGCCGACAGACCCAGCTTGAGCTTGTTCTTCCCTGGTCAGCACTTGTACACACTTGGGAAAGAGTGGACATAGCAGGGGCCAGTGTGCAATTAGGCACATTTTGCAGGGTGCCATCACTTAATCGATCCTCTGTGTCTGGTCTAATTTGATGTTGGTACCTCCCATCGACTCTTAAACCTCACCTGGATTGCATCATTACTGCTTGACCCCTAAATGGGCATAGCAGGTGCGAGGGAATCAGTGTGCCCCTCCACATGCCACACACCAGTGTCCTGAGAAGAGAACATTTTATTTCGTAAAGCTTTCTCCCAGCCCTGCCATTTCTTTACATTGCGTACCAATAAAGCTAATTTTTAAAATGATTTTCTTTCTCAGGGCACGGGGGTGGCTCAGTCTGACTCTTGATTTTGGCTGACTCTTGATTTTGCATCTGACTCTTGATTTTGGCTCAGGTCATGATCTCAGGATCTTGAGATTGAGCCCCACATTGGGCTTTGTGTTCAGTGGAGAATCTTCTTGAGATTCTCTCTCTCTTTCTCCCTCTGCTCCCCCCTCAAAATAAATAAATAAAATTTTTAAAAAGTAATAATTTGGGCAGCTTGGGTGGCTCAGTGGTTTAGTGCCACCTTCAGCCCAGGGCCTGGTCCTGGAGTTCAGGGATCAAGTCCCACGTCGGGCTCCATGCATGGGGCCTGCTTCTCCCTCTGCCTGTGTCTCTGCCTCTCTCTCTCTCTCTGTCTCTCATGAATAAATAAAATCTTTTTTTTTAAGTAATAATTTTCTTTTTCATGGCTCCCTCTCTTCAGAACACTAACAACTATTCTTCTAAATTAGATTTAGCAGTGAGTTCGGTTTCTAACTAGCTCAAAGCCCTACAGACCAGTGACGTGCAGTTTAAACCCCCAGGCTAGGGTCTCAGAGGAGAGGCAGATATTTTACTCCAACTGAGTTCTTCCCAGTAACATAACACTAATGAACCAGGATTGTTTTCATCTGTGAACTCCCTTAAATATGACTCCCCCTCCCCCACCCCCACCGATGATTTCCTTTTGGCTTTAAATAAGTCTTTTTTTTTTTTTTAAAGAGTCCCAAAGAGCTAGAAAAAGTAAGCCTGGCATTCCCCAATATCCTCCACTCACTGTATCCTATCCCTGTAATTCCCAAAGTGGATCAGAAAGAAAAGAGAGCAATAAACAGAAGCTTCCTTGATCGTTCCCAGAAAGAGTGTTCTGCAGGACCACACAGCCACCACCATGGCCATCTCCAAAGTGCACAGAAAGCCATATACACAAAGATGCCTGTTTCCTGTCTTCTCAATTAAACAAAAACCCAAACCCACAAGGAAATCCCAAAGCCAAGCTGCCATGATGGAAGGGACTCAATCTCTCAGCCCCCACTGTCAGGGAGACATCCCAGGCTTTGCACATTGCGGCTCATGAGTAAGCAGGAGATGGCTAAGTGGAATTTTGAGAAATCACAAACTCAAGTCATGGATGTGGTTATCCAAACATCAAGGGACTTCTCCATTTGCACATAGATAATGATGAGATTGGTTATAGGCTTTGTTATGTGGAGACCAGATGGGAGCAAGTGAGCCCATCCTCAGCTTCATGTCCCCCTGGAAGTCTCTGTGCACACATTTCGGGGCTGGAAGGAGAGATGGGAGTGCACTAGAATCCAACCAGGATGGATTTCACATTCAGTCCCTGATGTCTGAGCAGGTGCAGAAACGTCACAGGCATGCAGAAGTTTGGCCTAAGTTCTATTCCTCAACCAGCTCACCAATTCTCAAGATCTCATTGAGAATCAGGCAGTCTAGCTCTCCTCGAGTACAAAATGGGAGTGGTGATATTAGAACCGTGTCCCTCCTGGTAATTAGGTAATTCAGCACTTGGAAAATCCTGAAATCTTTGAGGTTCAGAACTTGGCACACTGAAACAAGAAAGGGCCTGTCTGCTGCTATTTTATGAGGTGCTCAACCCAACTGAAGACGCTAATAGGAAACACTGGATCTACCTGGGTCAAGAAAGCAGTTGAGTGCCCTGAGATAAAAGCTGAAATTCCAGGGATGGCTGGGTGGCTCAGTGGTTGAGTGTTTGCCCTTGGCTCAGGTTGAGATCTTGGGGTCCTGAGATTGAGTCCCACATCAGTCTCCCCACAGGGAGCCTGCTTCTCCCTCTGCCTATGTCTCTGCCTCTCTCTCTGTGTCTCTCATGAGTAAATAAATAAAATCTTAATTTAAAAAAAAAGCTGATATTCTGGTATCTAATGGGCAAGGATATAGAAACTGACTTTGCCACCTACTGGCTATGTGACTTCAGGCAAGATCCCTCTGTGTCTCAGTTTTGTTATCTAAAAGATGGAAGGTAAGAGGAGGTAATGTAAGCAAGCTGTAGTTCAGTGTCTGGCACCAAATAAATACTCAAGGAGCTTCCTTTGCCTTTCTTCCTCTTCCCCCAGGCCATTTCTTAATTCTTAAATATGAGTTCCATAATTCATAGTAATTGAATGAATCTTTTGTTGTTTGCTAACCTACAGTGGTTTTTCTATCTACAAATATATATATGTGTGTGTGTGTGTTCCTCTTTTGAATATTTAGGGAGTACACATAAACAAGAAGAAAATAAGAGTCATCTCTAAAACTGAAAATGAGCACTGTTCACATTACTGTGTGTAAACTTTGTGTCTTGGTATCTCTGTTTCTCTGTCTCTGTCACTCATTTACATACGTCCATATTTTTACAAAAGGGATTGTTGTGTCACCTATGTCTTTCACTTAATATATCCAGGCCTTCCCTGGTGTCTACATTTCTATGTCACTGAATATCCTTCCACAACATGATTCTAGTATGTGTATAGTCTTCCCTTATTTAAATGTACCATCATTCACTGATCAATATAAAAGAGTTCTTTTGGGGAACTTGGGTGGTACAGTCAATTGAGTGTCAGACTCTTAATTTTGGCTCAGGTCATGATCTCAGGGTCATGAGATTGAGCCTGCATCTGGCTCTGTGCTTACCACAGAGTCTGCTTGCGAGTCTCTCTCTCTCTCC
The DNA here is from genome assembly GCF_003254725.2 of Canis lupus dingo. Classification (NCBI taxonomy): domain Eukaryota; kingdom Metazoa; phylum Chordata; class Mammalia; order Carnivora; family Canidae; genus Canis; species Canis lupus. The sequence continues at coordinate 89,128,108 of NC_064243.1, forward strand.
TCCCTGCCTGCCCCCATTTGCATACATACATTCATGCTCTCTTTCTCTCACTCTCTCTCTTTAAAATAAATAAATTTTTTTAAAGTGTCCTTTTACTCAAAGTGAAACTAAAAACTGAGGACTAAACACAAGCTATCAAATAAATTAAACTGAATATAGTTTGGCAGCAATGAAATAGCAAATTGGTTTTAACATGCCTACATAAAAACAATGTCTTCTTCCTTCTTTAACCAAGCCTGTTCACTGAGAACCACTGAAGTCCATGGTAAGGAGTGACAGGATCACATCTGTACCCTCGTCTTGACCTGGATCATTTCATTTTCATATCCATGCCTCTGATCTGTACTATCTGTTGGTATGTGCTATGCCGACCTGCTGACTTACCCATGTTGTTGAGCTCACTGCAGAGAGCTGTCCTTGCAAGACAGACTCCTGCCTAGAACAGTATGATTTCTTCTACTTATATTTCTTAATATCAGCCCATCCAACTCCAACACAATTCTATTTATTACCATAGAAACATAGGTCACTGGGGAACATTTAGCCACCTCCTTTGGTTCTACGTAGCCTTCAAACATTTCTGACATCTGGTCTACTCTTCTTTTGACTATGTCCAGGAAGAAGATATATATTTGGGGGAGGGAGTATCCTGTGCATATGTGTGCATAAATATGTTACTTGATAAACTCTCTAAATGCTTAAAAACACTTTCCATCTGGCACCTTTATAGGTAGACAGAAAAAAAAAGTTATATATAAAAATATATACACACACACATAAACAAAGCTATATATATATATAAACTCAGTATCTTTGGAATCTTTATAGATAGAATATATATATATAGCAGCCCGGTTTAGTGCCGCCTTCGGCCCAGGGCCTGATCCTGGAGATCTGGGATTGAGTCCCGCGTCAGGCTCCCTGCATGGAGCCTGCTTCTCCCTCTGCCTGTGTCTCTGCCTCTCTGTGTCTCTCATGAGTCAATAAATAAAATCTTAAAAAAAAAAAAAAAAAACAGGGCAGGCCCAGTGGCTCAGCGGTTTAGCACTGCCTTCAGCCCAGGGCGTGATCCTGGAGATCTGGGATCGAGTCCCACGTCAGGCTCCCTGCATGGAGCCTGCTTCTCCCTCTGCCTGCCTGTCTCTCTCTCTCTCTAATAAATAAATAAAATCTTAAAAAATATATATATACTTATACACACGTATTTATGTGTATGCCTATATATTCCCCCCAAAAAAAACTCAGTCTCTACAGCCATGTGTTTTTTCCTGAGTAGTTGTCGCAATCAATTAAAATGCATTTACGTGGCTTTTTAAATAAATTCCATTAGGCCCATTCCTGTCTGGTGGGGAAATAATCACTGCCCATTTGCAAAGTGCCCCCACTCCTTAGACTGTGTTCCACTGAACTAAAGACCTCTGGCAATAATAGATTTACAACTCAGCAAGATTAAACAATTTACCATTATTTATGACAGTAAGGCTGGGTCTTCTGTATTATATTCCACATTAGCATCTGTCACTTTACATTTGGGAGATCCTGTCCAAAAAAAGATTATGCCTCCGAACCAAACATTCAGCAAGGCTGCAGGAACAGGCACCCTGACAAACATCCTGACAAAATACTTTAATGCATTTCCAGTGCTTGCAGCTGTGCATTTTCAGACGACTCAGCAGATTAGTGTGGAGTCTCTTAGCCTCTGCTGGTCTGTTCCTCCCAGTAATCTCTCACATGGCCCAGTCCATTAGGCTTGAAAATCCTCGTGAAATGAGCAGATTAAGATCTGGCTTCAGAAGGTGGGGGGGAGCTGCTTAGACAGCCGGAGCTGCAGAAAGGTTTAAGGTGGAAAAGCATGGCATTGACTCAGCTCATTCGTACCAGGGAATAATGCATAGACCGTGCAGAAAAGTCCTTTGAGTTAAAGTGTATGTCAGAACAGCTGTTGCCCCTCAAGTACCATGGCAGGGTGTGTGCGCATGAGTGAGAGTGTGTGTGCGTGTGTGTGTGCCTGTGGAAATGACAAGACAAACCTCAGAAAGCCAGGTGACGACTCCATGCTCACACATGTTGCAAATGGTAGAATCATAATTCACATCCAGAGCTTGGATCCTGGTGTGCTTAATCATCAAAGCAATGTGTATGTGTGTATGAATATTTAATAAAGAGAAGTATATGAAGTAGAAAGGGAAAGGATTCTCCTTCCCCACCATACATACAACAGACGTATTCACTGTTGACTAGAGTATGTTCTTCCAACACTATGGCTACATTATAGATTTGTTTAATGTGTCCAGAGGCCCAGAGGACATTTTTAACTAAGCTGCTTTATTAAATCTTGTGATACAGCACAACAATGTTTACAGAAAAGACAGACACACATCAGCAACATTATGTGTGAAACCTGCCCTAAGAATTTTCTATAAAACATCTGTTCCCTTTGAGCCCTTCATGAACTCTGGAAGTTTGATCGTTTCTCTTCAGACTTGAGGGATAGAAATTGGAACCATATTCTTATTCTATTAATTGCTTTGTTTCACTGAACAACCTATCATTCACATCTTTTTCATGTACCATATAGATCCACCTCCTCTGTTTATGGGTTTTGATGCATCGGCGGTATGGTTGTGTCATAAGTTAGGTACCCGTTCACCACTGAACATATACACTATTTCAACATTTTTCTTTTGCAAATGCTGTGGCAAGTATTCTTGTACACAGACGTTTCCACATTTGTCTTAGGAAATTTACAAGACAGATTCTTGGATTAAGGGATTCCTGGATTATTGGACAGGTACTTCATTAACTTCAATACACACTGCCGAACTGCCTGGACAAAAGGTTATATCAATTTAACTTCCAATAACATGACAATTTTCAAACATTCACACCAACTCTGAGTACTTTAGAGTTTTTTCAAACTGATGGATTTTGTTTATATTTCTTCAGTTATTACTGAGGATGATCTCCAGTTCATGTGTTTGTTATTGTAATTGACAATATTTCTTTTTAATTTTTTACTAATTTGGAAAAGGTTTTCATATATTGCAGATATTAACTATTCGTTATAAAACTCTTCCCTGTATTCCATGGCATCTTTTGTCAAATAGAATAAACTCTGGTCTTCTGGTTTCAACTTCTTTTCTCTTTCTGTTAGAAAGCCCTGAATACGAAACTAGATACCCCTAGCTACAAAAGAGGACTCTTATCAGAGGAAAACAAAACAAAACAAAAGGCAATAGTTAAATGTAACATTAAAAACACCTAGAAGTAGCAACTTGGAAAGGGAAAGAAAAATTTCTGTGACTTGGTGTCAAGAAGAATTTCTTTGAATCTCCTGAACATTTTCTCTTCATACAAATACAATGCAACCCTCCAAAATATGACGTCACTAAAAATATAGGAGATGAAAGATAAAGATTCAGAAAATGTGGATTTTAACAAGTCTTGTGTATATGCTAGATATCCTCTTATTCATAACTAATGAGAGTCAAGTCAGATGAAAGGACCTAAAATTTCTCTCTTGGCTCCCCCAGTATAAACATTAAGGGCATACTGGCCAAATCTCAAGTGTTTGCAAGTAACTGTCAAAGCTGTAGGCTAACAAGAGACATTGAGTTTTCTACCTTCAACTTAAAAATCGTGGGAAATTCAGACCTTCCTCTCTACCCCACCTATTATTTTTAAATAATCCCATCCAAAACCTATCACAGTATTTGTTTACATTACTCTTGTCTAACATAAGAGTGGTTAGAGCCCAAAACATGAAGGTTAAGGTCAGCGAAGCCATTACCTATGCTTAGATTCCTCAAAAATAGGTTCCAACTTCTACCCCTCAAGTCTGTACAGAAACGATCAAACTTCCAGAGTTCACAAAGGACTCAAAGGGAACAGATGTTTTATAGAAAATTCTTAGGGCAAGTTTCACATATAACGTTGCTGATGTGTGTCTGTCTTTTCCATAAACATCGTTATGCTTTATCACAAGATTTAATAAAGCAGCTTAGTTAAAAATGTCATCTGGGTCTCTGGACACATTAAACAAAGCTTAAAATAACCCACCCCAGCAACTGGGAGGGCCCAGCTGTTCCTAAAACCTCTCCCATTCCTTTTCCTTCCCCATAAAAACAGTGAATGACAACGTGAGGCTAAAAGTTTCAAGAATGAACTGACCGGACAGAGAGACAGAACCACGGGGAACCTAAACTTTGCTGTTGCTCATGTAATGGATTTCCCATTTCCACAGTTCAGGGATGGGGATTTGTGAAGGGAAGCAAGACAAAGTTATGGCAGGCTCTCTAGGGCTTTTTTGTGTATTACAAACGTGCCCTTCCTAATGTCTGGGCCATAGAACTCATTCCATTCACCTATTCTGTAGTGAACACCAGTAGAAAATACAGAACAATCACCACCCAGTTCTTTTTCCCTTTTAGAGATGAGACCTGAAGTCAGCCAATCCCAGACTTCCAGATCCATCCCAGAAAAGAAGCCTTATGTGTTCAAACACAGGCTAGCCTCCTTCTTCTTCCCTATGTTCCACACCCCACCATATCCCACTCTGCCTCCCTTCCAAACCTGTTCCTTCTCTTTGGGATCACATCAAAATTTGATCCCCAGATAGCTCTAGTAAATGTCAAGCCAAGTGCACTCCCATTCTTTGGAACAACCACCTCTGCATGGCCCATTGGAATCAGACAAAACTGGTACAAGCATCCGTCTGGAAGGCGCACCCAAGTCCCTTGCTGACTCAGCCTTCTTCATACCATTGCCCTTTGACCTCTATCTCCAGAAGACTTCATAAGGCATTGAGGAGTTCTTGTAAGCTGAACTGATTCTGTAAGCTGAACTGTATGTTAATAATATTATTACCACTGCTGATCATCATATGGCCAGTAGAGTGTGTGGCTCATCAGCAAATGGATTTTCTCTTGGCTAAAACTTGCAACAGAGTTATAAGTTGTTTTATTCAATACATGCAGCCAAATAATTATTTTATGATACATAATCAGTTGACCATAATAATATTCCTTTACATTTCTTAATGGTATGGATGTTACATAATGCTTTCATCTGATTGCCAGGATAATTCAGCCATGCTGTCATACCCAATTTATAGGTGAGGAAACAAGTGGTTTTTAGGTATTTCAAGAGGCGAAGCATTTGCTCTGTGGCTTATGTGGCAGAGCTAGGAAAAGAAAGCAAGCCTTCCAGCTGCTGAGAGATGCAGTGCTTTTTCTACCATACCTCACTGTCTCTTGGGCTGAAGTCAAAAGAGAGTGTGGTTATCACATGAAGAAATCTGGTTTGCCTTTGCCAAATATGCATTTGTAGTGTTTGGTGATTTACTTTTATTTAACTTATAATTGCTTTTGGTTGAACAATCTGGCCCCATAAAAAAAAAAATTCTACTTTTTAAATGCTAAATTATAGAGCTGTGTTATCCAGTATGGTAGCTATTAATCACTTGTAACTATTTAAATGTAAATTTTAATTAATTAAAATTAAATAAAATATAGGATTCAGTTCTTCAGTCACATTTTGTACATTTCAAGAACGTTTCAGGAGTTTGATAATCACATGTGGCTAGTGGCCAGGGTAGATTACAGAACCTTTCCATCATCTCAAAAAGTTCTATTGGACACTGATAGTATATAGTGTCATCTCCAGAGATAAAAAAGACTTTGGAAAAAGTCAACTTCAGGCAGACACAGTGCTGCCATCTGCCCAATATTAAAGGTATTTTAGGAAAAAATAAAAACAAAAAAGACTAGAACAAAGAGGAGTAAGAGAGAGATACCCTTAGTCACAGATAGATCCACCCAGAAGAAAGCAAAGGCATTTTTTCATAATGTAGCCATTATTTGCATTGAGACCCTGAAATCTTTAAGAGATTAAAATAAATGTATACGTAGAGAATCTAAACCTCTGGAAAGGATCTGAAGCAGATGTGGAAAAAACAGGATAAAAAATCACTTAGTTACAAACTAAGTTTAAATTAGTAACAAATCACATTTCACAATTCATTTAAACCATGCTATTTACTCTCCTACTTAGTAGTTTTCTTTTGCTCTATATGGGATGATACAGTTTGTATCTTTAAAGAAGCATTAAAATACTTCTGGGGACTTTTTAGATAAGTTCACACAGCTATATAAACATCACAAAAACAGGTAAAAATATCTTCTCATTTATTTATGAATCCACTCAAACTTATTATATAAATATTCAAGATTCCACAGTGATACACAAAAGAGCATAAGCAAAGCAAAACAAAACTCATGTGTCAGCGGTGGACGTGGCTATTTCACCAAATCCTTACTTTGAAAATTGATAATTTAAAAAGAGAGAAATAAACATATTTTCTTCTATATTCTGCTAATATAGAAGAAACTATACTCCAAGATAGCCCAATAGTGAGGGAAATGCCCAATCTTTAGAAAAATGCTAGCTGAAGCATGTAGATGGAACTAAAGAATCCAAAAATCATCTGAAACCCCTAACGAAATAATCCATTCAAGCCAGGATCACTAATGGATGCTAAAACAACTGAAGAAAGGTTGACAGGAACTGAATATTCACATGGTACAAAGCTCACCCCACAGGCTACTGACCAGTTCCAAGGGAGAAAATACTGGAAGACAGAGGCAATCACCACAACAGCCCTATAATCCTCTCAGCATCACGAACAATGGATCACCCAGAGATTGTTCTCTAACATGATACAACATGAATATACACCATCACCTGTGAAATAGTCTTGCAAAAATAAAAAATAAATAAATAAGTTGAGCCTGAATCTGATTAAGCCTCTAGAACTAATTCCTAGTACATACATATATACACAGAAAATTTAGCGAAAAGTTAAATGACACCATAAAAAGAAAATCAGAAAATTTCAGAAAGGCAAGTAGAGGGGGAGCATTCATTCTATAGGACAGCCAATCAACCTAGTCTCTTCAACGAGTCGATTTCATTAACAAAAAATAAAAATAAAGAGGAAGAGATTTTCTAGGTTAAAGGAGACTTAAGACAACCAAATCCAATGTGTGCTCCTTGATCAGAAGAAACTGGTTTGAAAAAACAGCTATAAAAGACATTTCAGAATAACTGAGGAAATCTGAATGTGGACTGGGTAATAGATGTATGAAGAAATCCTTTTTTATTTTGTTTGGGATGATAATGATATAACTATCAAGAAAGTTGTTCTTAGTTTTTAGAGATCCATACTGAATTTAGGGATAAAATGTCACTTTTAATATATTTCAAAATACTTTAGAACTCAAAGAGGAAACAAATACAGAAAAAAATGTTAAGTCTAAAGTACGGGCACATGGATGCCATTTATCTATTCTCTCCACTTTTTTGGAAGTTTGAAATTTTCATAATTTTACAATAAAAAAATTTTTTGCCCAAATTGTACAGGTATATATCTGAGAATCTATTTCAAACTCTATGACATATTAGAACATAAGTAGCGCAGTTCATCATTTTGGAAATTCCAAACTTCTGTTCTCCTCCAGCAATTATATAATCAAAGAGCAGCTACAGTTTTCTTTTATATTAAACTGCTTAGTAAAATCAACTTTTTCTATCACAACACAACCAAGATTTTTCAGATATAGAGATGCAGCCCACCCAGATTCAAGTCAGTTTGAAGAGCATAATTCTATTTTTCTCCCATTTTTCTAGCCTGTTTATGAATATCCAGTGGGAAGTCAAAAGAGGCAAAGTTTTTGGAATAAAGCAGTTTCTCACTCCTGAGTATAACTCCACAGGTTAAGTGAGAAGAAAAGTGCATTCCTATCAATTTACCATCATTCAAGACCAATTTTGCTCATGGTAAAACCACCTGTCTCCTGAAGCCAGCCTTCTGATTATCCATGTGCTTTAGCAAAAGCCCTCAAGAAGGCAAATGAAATGAGGAAAATATTGGTTAAAATTGGCTGCCTGAAACTTTGGTAGATGTTGACCATTCCCTTCACCCATACCCACCCATTTTAGAAATAATACTTTCAGATTATTTAAGAGATGGTGCCTCCCTGTGGATTGTAACTTGTCATTCTGTCTCTTGCAACAACTGTGAGGTTAAGCGTGATTCTACTTTAACCATTTGTTAACATATGCTATTTCCCAAAATAAAGTCCACCCTTAAAGTTAATAAAATGTGTTTATCAAAGAAGATCCACTGAAGTAAGAAGTTGATGGTAACGGGTGCCAAGAAATAAGTAAACATAATAATACCTTGACCATGCAAATCGACAACTGGAGCTTCAAAAATATCCTCACCCACAAAAAAATAAGTGGATGTTTCTCTCACTCCCTGGAAAAACTGGCCCAGGAAGGAGTACGAGAGCTGCCATAGCCTCCCAAGGCCCATTATTCTCCATCAGTCCATGGGAACAGCTTTGTCAGACAAGAGTAAAAGACCATTTGTCAACCTCTCTCCAACTCTCCAATTCAAGCCAGTTTTTATCAATCTCAAATAAGGAGCCAGAGAGAAACACAAGTCTTGTATCTCCAGCAGCATTGTCTGCAGGGGTTGGAAATCACAGCTCCACCACCACCAAAGTCAGCCCTCGGCTCTTTTTTCCCAATTGCTTTTGGGTTATTTTATTTGGGGGGAAAAAAAAAACAAAAAACAAAAAAAAAATATCCACTTTCCCCATCCCTAAAACACTGAGAGAGGGGAATCAGAATACACAATTATAGAGCATGGACAACTCTAAAGATTAAAAAAAAAAAAAAAAAAAGGAAGGAAGGGAGAAAATTAAAAGAAGGGGATTGGGAAGGAGAAAGGGAATCCGTATGCCAGACAGTTGATCAGTTTCACTTTTTTTAAATGTTCACACTTATTTACACATATGCAGAGATTTTGCTTAAATGTGCTACATGTGTGAATCTGACTGTCCGCACAAGGCTGAAATGACTCTTTTAGACGCTTCCCACCAAGACCACTGAGGTGAGGTGTCCTGCTTGCAGAAGTCCTTGAGAGGCTGGGGGATTTGGGAAGGAGGGCCCTGGGGTACAGGGTGATGCCAGAAGGGGTTTCTAGTTGTAGGACAGAAACAAAAGAGGTAGAAAGAGGAAAAACCCAAAGTCTGGGTAGAAAGAGGAAAAACCCAAAGTCTGAGGAAATGAGGATGAAAAGTGAAAGGGAGAAGAGGCACAAAATGCTGTCAACCACCAGCCTCCTGCAGAGAAGTTAGGAATTGCTTTAAGAAAGGCATGGCAAGGGGGATCCCTGGGTGGCTCAGCGATTTAGCACCTGCCTTTGGCCCAGGGCGCCATCCTGGGGTCCTGGGATCGAGTCCCACATCAGGCTGGAGCCTGCTTCTCCCTCTGCCTGTGTCTCTGCCCACCCCCCTCTCTCTATGTCTAACATGAATAAATAAAATCTTAAAAAAAAAAAAAAAAAGAGGAAAGGCATGGCAAGTCTCATTCCAGATCATGGAGGGATAACCCCTCCAGGGCCCCCCACAAGGAGACCCCAGGCTGTGTGGCATCAGATTGATCTCCACCCCACCCCTACCTGAATCAAATTAATAGTAAAGTAATTCCACTGGGTTAAGGAATCACCTTATATTAAAAATCTTTAGGGGCCACTTTGCCAAACGTGCCAAGGATCAACAGCGGAGCCTCGTGTGTGTGTGTGTGTGTGTGTGTGTGTGTGTGTGTGTGTACAGGGTGGGATGCACGCCCTTGCTGGAGACAACACTACCGTTAAGTCTGGCCAAGCCCAAATCTAGGGGGGGAAGAAGAGGAGTACAAGTAGGACACGGGAGAAAAGGGGGGGGCCCCACGATGTTGGTAGCCTAGGAAAGAAGGGTGGGGGGCAGTGAACGGGGTCAGGACAGACGGTTCTGAGGGCTGGGGAGGAGAAGGCCCGGAAGGAAGGCGGGCAGGTGCGGCCGGGGAGCTGGGGAGCGCTCGGGGCGCCGGGGCGGGCTCCCGGGAGGGGGCGGCCCCCGGGGGCGGGGGCGGGGGCGGGGGTGGGGGCGGGGGCGGCCCCCGGGGGCGGCAGGCCCGAGGCGCCCGGGCGGGGGCGGCGGGGGCGGCGGGGGCGGCGGGCACTCACCCCGTTGGCCGCGGCCATCTGCACCACGATCTCGGTGGCCGTCCTGCTGAAGTACCTGCCGTCGCTGCCCACCACCATGGTGCAGCCCTGGCGGTCGCGCAGGTCGATGGACGACAGCACGCTCTGGATGAAGTTGGGCAGGTAGTTGCGCTGGCCCTCGAAGAGCCCGGTGGGCCGCCGCAGCCCCCCGCCGCCGGCCGGCCGCTGGTCCTCGTAGGGCACCGTGGGCACCGTCAGCACCGGGATGGGGCTCCCCTCCATGGCGCCTGCTGGCCGGTCCTGCGCGGCTCCCGCGAGCCCAGGGGATCCGCGGCCGCCGGGCCCCCTCCCCGCCCCCCCGCCCCGCCCCGGCCCCCGGCGCCCTGCGCCCGCCCCGCCCCGCCCCGCCCCGCGCCGCCGCCGCCCGCCCGAGCCCGGCCTCTACCTTCCCAGAAACTTAGCTCCGCCCGACTCCCTCCGCCGCGCGACCGCCCGAGGCGCCGGCAGTCCCGCGCCCCAGCTGGGCTCCCTCGGGGTGAGCCCCGAACCCCGCTCCCGCGGCCGGGAGCCCGACCCCGGCCACCCCGGCGCCCCCCGCGCGCGCCCGCCCGAGCCTCCCCCGCGCCCGCGGCGCCCCGGAGCGCACCCTCGGCTCCGAACCAGACCCCCGAGTCCCCGGCCCTCCCGCCGCAGCCCCGCGCCCCGCGCCCCGCAAGTGAGCGCTTTAGGAGCCCGAGTTTCTCTTCTGGAGGAGGAGGAGGAGGAGGGGGGACGGGGCTGAACCCTTGGCCGCCGGCGAACAGCCCCGGCCAAAAATAACCCTGGAGCGGCGAACTGCGAATCGTCCCCCCCGCGGGGCCGCCACTGGAGGCCGAGCGTCGCCTGCGCCCGCCCGCGCCCCCGCCCCCACCCCCCCACCCCCACCCCCACCCCCACCGCTTGCTGCCCCGAGTCACGCGCCGCCCGGCCCTCCCGCGGCCGCCCCCGCCCCCGCCCCCGCCCCCGCCCCCGCCCCCGCCCGGCCCCGCGCAGCGCCGAGAGGTCCTTTCCCCTGGTCTTGCAACAACAGCAACGTAGACGACGCGTGTTTCTTTATCCTTCCTCCTCCTCTCCTCCCCCAAGCCCAGTCCATGCTTCCGACGGGCTGGTCCCACACGGTGTTTGTCCACACTGCTGAGCTCCTACTCGGGTTGATCACTTTCAGAGGAGAAGGGCAGAGCCCTCTCCAATATCCCACCAGGAATGAATGAATGAATGAATGAATGAACGAACGAACGAACCCAAACAAGAGCAGGGTACCAGGACCCGTTCTGGGTCCTTTCCCTGCAACTTCTCGTTCTGCCCTGTGTCTCGATAAAGCCCATCTAAAATCCCAAACCAAGAAATCCCCCCCCCCCCCATAGAAAACAGAACTGAAGAGACAATGGACCAAAAGGATAAAACCCAAAGAAAAAAGGGACTATTTTTTTTTTCATCTATCACCTTTCACCTTCCAAGCATTTTTTAACACCCTCTAAGGCTCCTGGCCTGAAATCTCCTCCTCCGTCTTCTCCTCCCCCAAATACCGTCCACTTGCTGGGACTGAGTTTGACCTCCTGCAGGGTTTTAAAGTGTTTGATCCCAGTAAGAGGACTGTGAAACGGACTCACAACTTGCATGCTGTTCTGCAGTTGACAAAAGGCTTTGCATCTGTTTTCTCTGTGGAGGCTCAAAACGAAAGAAGGAGGAACGACATTCATATCATTCTGATTTTACAGATGAGGAAAGGGAAGCTTTCTGTGAGATTCAAGAATGGCTAAGGTGGCATTTGCAGTAGGTCTGAATTCTTGTATGGCCCCTCCTGTTTTTATTAATATCACTGAAGTGTGATGGGGAAACCACTGAAGCCATCAACTGAATCCTGTTGGACATTTTAGTTATTCTCTTAAACACCAAAGTTAGGTTATTGTTGTATCTTTTTAAAAATAGTTCTGTCTTTGTTTCTCCTTGGGCCCCCAAGAGCCCATTCCCCTGTAGCACCCAACAGACAGAACCTCAACACATCTAAGGATCTGTGTATATCCCCATAGTGTAGGTTTTTTAAATCACTGTCTAGGCTTCCTTTCCAACTAGGGTCCAGCAGAATGGCTCCCGCAAAGAAGGGTGGCGAGAAGAAGAAGGGCCGTTCTGCCATCAACGAGGTAGTGACCAGAGAATACACCATCAACATTCACAAATGTATCCATGGAGTGGGTTTCCAGAAGCGTGCCCCTCGGGCACTCAAAGAGATCCGGAAATTTGCCATGAAGGAGATGGGAACTCCAGATGTGCGCATGGACACCAGGCTCAACAAAGCTGTCTGGGCCAAAGGAATAAGGAATGTTCCATACCGTATCCGTGTGCGGTTGTCCAGAAAACACAACGAGGATGAAGATTCACCAAACAAGCTCTACATGCTGGTTACCTACGTACCTGTCACCACTTTCAAAAATCTACAGACTGTTAATGTGGATGAGAACTAATCGCTGATTGTCAAATAAAGATATAAAACTGAAAAAAAAAATCACTGTCTAGTAACTTTTCTTTTTTTTTTTTTTTGCAAGGAAGAACAGTGTCATTCCCAGAAGAAGAGAGGGTAGTAAATTCTCTGCCCCAATAAAGAGGAGGACTCAGCCTCCAAGCCTCAGAGTTAACCAGAAGATCTACTACTCCATCTCTCCACCTCCAACACCGATTCTCCTACCAAAGCCTAGCTCTTCCGCAGGGCTGCGGAAAAGGCATGAACATCTCAGAAAAGCTTCTACAGTTTTACCAGCCAAGGGGAAAAACCTCTTCCCTTGCTTCTTCTTCTTTTTTTTTTTTTTTAAGATTTTATCTATTTATTCATGAGAGACAGAGACAGACAGACAGAGACACGGGCAGAGGGAGAAGCAGGCTCCATGCAGGGAGCCCGACGTGGGACTCGATCCCAGGTCTCCAGGATCAGGCCCTGGGCCGAAGGCGGCGCTAAACCGCTGAGCCACCCGGTGGCCCTCTTCCCTTGCTTCTAATCGCCAAATTCCCAAAGACTCCAACTGGTCCAGCTTAACGCAATGTGCCCACCCACGGAGCCAGACCCCACAGTGAAACGCAAAAGAGTTCCTCCAAAGGAAGGGGGTGTTGTTCCCCAGAGGGAAGAGAGACCGGTGACCAACCATAATTGTCCACCACATAATTGATCAAGTCTTTCAAAACTTATTTTTCTTTTCACTAAATTCATACAGCACTTTGCATCACTCATAAGGAATGCTTCATGTGCTGCTACAACTTTCTATGTACATCTTCTCTCCTCCAGCTGTGTATGACCTTGGAATAATTCCTTAACCTCTCCTCACCTGGTTATCCTCAGCGCAAAATAAGAATTATTATAATCCTCACCTCATCAATTGTTGGGAGGATTAAAATACCTGGTATAGTGCCTGACAAACAGAAAGGCCTTCGATAAATGTTAGGTGTTCATGGTATCACCATCAATATCGTATTTATCATGATTATCGATGTCCTCTTTGGCAAGAACTATTTTATATCTTTGTAGACCACCACTCTACATAAAGGGTCTTTGGACATAGGTGATATTCCATATATGTTGTTGGTTGAATTCATCTGCGTTTTTTGACAATGGAAATTCAAGATATATATAGAGAGATTTCCCCTTGAACAAAAAAAGCAAAAAAAAAAAAGTTTATGAACTAAAGAAATCTCTCCAAAGCTGCCCTCAAAGTTGGTCAAGTTAGTTCCAATAAATGTGTTACAGTGATGGAGAAAGAAACCCGAGAGGGCCCCACAAGAAATGCCTTGTCCTTAGCTGCTCACTGGTAAAATGAGAAGGTTGGATTAGATCAGTGTTTCCCAAAGGGCTTTCCTCAGAACATGAGTGCCTCCCACATGCCACACAAAGCAAGAGCTGCATGGTCAAGCAACTTTAAAAATCCTGCACACGCTACCTCATTCTTGGAGCTTTATGGTGCACATTTTCGTATGAAAAGCTCTGAGAGCTTTCAAACTGGTGCTTCTCAACCTAAACTCAGGTGCCCAGTTTGTCTAGGGAAAGACTCAGATCAGCTTTGTGACTGTAGCCTGGAGACAGCCCCCTTCCACCTTTATATGTCCCCCGTGGGCTGGGTCAGAGATAAAGACGCTCTCCTGATTTTAAGAGGCTGGTCACCCCTTTGTGCTGGGTTCACACTTCTCTGCGGTGTGGCTCACAGTGAAGGGGAGGAGCCCCATTTGCCGGGGTGTCTTTCAGCTTTCACTGAGAATTCCTGCCCTGTAACAGGAACACCCCATCTATCCTTCCTTTACCTTGGGACTTCCTTGCCCTCAAAAAGGTGTCCACTACCATCTTCATAGATTGCAAGAGCTGCCTCAGCTAGACCTGCATTTCCCACAAAAGGAATTTGGGGTGGGGGGGTCAAATGAGTGTTGAAACACTTTACACTCTATCTTGTAGATTCACAAAGCACGTTACCATATTAAAGACCATAGAGGTCCACAGGAAAGAAACCTATTTAACTTTAAATTTCCAAATTTTGCCTGACCACGGTAAAGTAAGGTCTTTTGCAAGGACATGAAGAGCCCACGAAGCACTTTAGATCTCTGGGGTCCCTTCCAGCTACATCATTCTATAATTTGCATTTTTGCTTGTGAGGCATTAAAAGATTAATTTCTATCAGGCTTCTATGTTTGGACTTATCAGAATATGCAAAGGGGAACAGGTAAAATTGCCCAATTAAAAAAACATACCCTTGAGTGATTTTGAGACTTAAAATGAATTAAATATACTCATAGATAATTTTATTTTATATGTCCTATTCCTCTATATGCCCCCCCACACACACACATCCACATACCACCACCCCTGCCCCTGACCCCTGCTGGCAGGAAAAACTGGCACACATCTTTGACCCCTGGTAATTACACACTCCTGTTCAGTCAGAGGACTTCTGGCACATAGGGAGTGCTAAAAACATGCCGTTGGCTCACTAACGCTAAGAGTAGAAGAAATACCAATAGTACAAGACAAGAGGCAGAAAAGCAGGTAGAAAATCTCATGAGTGGACATCTCAGAAGCATGAATACTCTTTTTCATCTGACCAAAAAGCTCTGGTCATGGGGAAGTCAATTATATATTTCTCCTAAAACACACCACCTTCCACTGAGCCTTCTGTCCCCCAGCAAATGAAATCACACAGAATAATTCCAACAGAACTTGCTGCTTCTCCACATCTTTCACTAGAAGGCCACTAAGTGAGTGTTCAAGTGATGGAAAGGTGAAAGGTACTTGTAGCACGTGTGTCTTGCAAATGTTTGTGCGCAGCAGATCTCTATGTACTTGTATCTCAGGTTTCAAAACTGTTTCCTACCTTCATGGATGACTGCCTGTATGGCCTTGGACAAGTTGCTTACCCTCTTTAAAGCTCAGTTTCTGCATCTATAAAATGGGCATAATGCTACCACCTACCTCCCAGGGTTGATGATCATATTCAGAGAGCAAATATGTACAAATTGCTTAGCACGGCAATTTTTTCGTATTATGTAATTATTATTATTAAATTATTATAAGTAATTATTACTAATTATTAAAATGGTATTAACATAATTCCTATTACTATAATAATAATGATTCTGAATCTTCAGCCAGTATTATCCTTGATGGCAGCAATTATGTCTAATTAACCTTTTCAGCACAATATCCAGCATGACATCACTTGCAAATTAGTGAACTCGTATTAAGGGTGAAAAAAAATTAATTTTTTGTCCTAAATTTTTATCTTATTTTAAGTTCATTTAATTCACATATAGTGTATCATTAGTTTCCAATGAAGAGTTCAGTTATTATTCATCAATTGCATATAACGCCTAGTGCTCATAACATCAAGTGCCCTCCTTATTGTCCATCACAATCTACCCCATACGCTACCTACCTGCCCTCCAGCAACCCTCCCTTTCCTAAAGTTAAGAGTCTCTTATCCTTTGCCTCCCTCTCTGATTATGTCTTATTGTAACCCTTAAATACTTTGTAAACAATTGTGCAAAAAGAGCCATCAGCCTAATACATGAAAGCTCCAGTTCCACTGGAGTTTGTTTGTTGTTTTGGGTTTTTTTTCAAAGACTTTATTTATTTATTCATGAGAAACACAGAGAGAGGCAGAGACATAGGCAGAGGGAAAAGCAGACTCCCTGATATGGGACTTGATCCCAGGACCCCAGATCATGACCTCAGCCAAAGGCAGGCCTTCAACCACTGAGCCACTCAGGTGCCCCTGGGGTTTGCTTTTGGTGGTAGCCACGGGAAGCTTCGAAGCTTCGGAATACTGAAGTGCTATTAGGAATCCCCTGAGGCCAGCAGGAGAAGTTGATGGAAAACTCTTGCAGGTGTGGTTTCCTGACTACTGCAGTGCTCTGGCCCCAACTCTGAGAAGTATTTAATGTTAATTGACTAACTTGTAAAAATTGTGGTTCTGGGAAAGCAAAAGGTTTCATCTTAATTCAGTTTTATGTAAAAATAATAGGCCACTGATCTGCCAAAAATGAATATTCCATTTCCAGGAGTCCCCCACAGCATCTAGAAGCATCAATGATACACCAATAACAGAATATTGACAGGCTTATAAGCAATCTTATAAAAGTCCTTTATTTCATAAAATGCAAAAGGTTGTAAAGCTATCTCTACACTTTTTTAATAGTTGAAATTTGTTTTTAAGGCTTCAAAAAGAAACACAATCTAAGTCTTTATTATAAAGGAAATGTATTTTCCATATTTCATTAAACTTACATTTGCAATCATAGCCTACATGGAATTTTTCTTGGGTGGTTTTTATGTCTTGGGTTTTAGGATCCCCTTCCCCCAATATATGGCCAATCTCTGAATAAATATTTAGCATTTCTATGTAATGTCATTTTTTTAAAGCTATTTATATCCATCTACATCATGGAGCTAAATACCAAGTATGTCATACTAGCAAGTATTCCTGCCTTATGAGTGGATTTTTTTAGCCATAAAGGCTGGGTCAATTTGCATGACTCATAGTGAAATACTGTCTTACAATAGCCAAGATATGGAAACAATGAAATGTCCATCACTGGATGAATGGACAAAGAAGATGTGATATATATGGATATATCCATATATATATATATATCACCTATATATTGCAATACACACACACACACACACACACACACACGAGAATATTATTCAGCCATAAAAATGACATCTCACTATTTGTGACAACATGGATGATCTAAACAGTATAATGCTAAGTGAAATAAGTCAGCCAGATATATATGATTTCAACCATATGTGGAATAAATAAAACAAAGAAAAAAAGAGACAAACAAACAAAAAACAGACTCTTAAAAAGAGAGAACAAACCAGTGGTTACTAGAAGGGGGATGGTTGAGATAAAGAAGATTAAAAGTACACTGAGCAATGAACAGAATTGTTGAAACATTAGATCCTACACCTGAAACTAATATAACACTCTATGTTAATTATACTTAAATTAAAAAAAAAATGCTAAGGCCCCAGGGTGTCTCAGTCAGTTGAGGGGCCAACTCTTGATTTCAGCTCACATCTTAGGATCCTGGGATCAAGCCCGAATCCAGCTCCACACTCAGCAGGGAGTCTGCTTGCAGATTCTCCCTCTCCCTCTGTCCCTTCCCCTGCTCATTCTCTCTCTCTCTCAATAAATGAGTAAACCTTTAAAAAAAAAAAAAAAAAGGAAGAATAAATACTATGTCATCAGGACCAATCCCTTCTAGGTCTGGGAGCCGATGACATTGTCAGCCCCTCTAGGCCAGCCCAGGCCCAGCTCAGCTCTTACTTGTACATGTGTCAGGAACCACTGTCCCCAACAATTCTACATGCCTTGCCCATGCAGATGAGTTTCTCCCCAAGATTCCCTCTCGATTATTCCCTGGGAGCACGCCTACAAAGGGCGCACTGATTTGAAAATTAACTCAAGCAAATAGAGAAACAATACACACAACTGCCTTCTAACCTGGGGTTTTCTGAACACAATGTTTTAACCCCAAAGTGATGCTGATGATCAGGGTTTCTCGGTTAATTAAAATATAGCCATCAACTTCAACAGGAAGCCTATGGGCACCTTCATTGGTTAGCATTTTTCTCCTTCTTTGTTTCTAATGTTTCCTTGGAAGCCAGAAAAAGGTCATCTCATTTCTCATGGAATTGATTTTTCCAAGTTTCAGCAGGAGCTGAAATCAACCAGGTTTTTACCCAGTAGCAGTTGTCTCCATGTATCTTAGTGCCCCAAGGAGTGGGGACATCATTAGTGAGAGCAGCTCAGAGATAAATAACCTGCCACCATTAACCCTGCCAGGTATCCAATATAGGATGCTAGTCCCTTACGCTGCATCCAAACTTTTGATGGATATTAATAATAGTACTCAAGAATGAGGAAATGGAATTTCTGAGAATTCTCAGGGATTCCAGAATTCATGTTATTCCACAGGTTTCATAACACTTTATTTAGATGCTTTTGAAAAATAAGTAGTCACAGAGCGCCTGAGTGGCTCGGTCAGTTAAGGAGCTGACTCTTGATTTTGGCTCAGGTCATGATCTCAGGGTCATGAGATCAAGCCCTGCATCTGGCTCCATGCTCAGCCAGGAGTCTGCTTGGGATTCTCTTTCTCCCTCTCCCTCTGCCCCTGCCCCCACTTGTATATATGCAGTCTCTCTCAAATAAATAAATCTTAAAAAGAATAATAATAATAATAAGCAGAGAACTATTTTTTCTATAGTAGGATTATATGAAAAGTTTCTGTGGTCCTCTTTTTATTTTTTTTTAAAGATTTATTTATTTATTCATTCAGAGAGAATGAATAGCGCTGCAGGCGGCGCTAAACTGCTACACCACCAGGGCTGCCCTCTGTGGTCCTCTTTTTAAAAAAAGATATAATAGCAAATGCATGGCTTATTATTATGAACCTATATGTTATGACAAGATTATAAAACCCAGTAATATAAAAATGGTCTCTACCTAATACAGATGCAGGATAATAGAAAACATTCAAAAGAAATGAACATTCACACAAAATAAATGCTAAATAAAAACTGTTTAAAAATTGGAAAGTAGGGATACCTGGGTGGCTCAGTGGTTGAGCATCTGCCTTCGGCTCAGGGTGTGATCCCAGGGTCCTGGGATCAAGTCCCACATTGGGCTCCCCGCAGGGAGCCTGCTTCTCCCTCTGCCTATGTCTCTGCCTCTCTCTGTCTCTCATGAATAAATAAATAACATCTTTTTTAAAAATTGGAAAGTGATACCAAAATAGTTCAATGTTATCCTTTTCTTTAAATGAAATTTTTAGCACCACAAAGCATCAACTGTTCTCTCCAGTAGAATTCAAATAATTTAATATTCTGGATCTTCTGGTAAGGTTAAGAGCACTTCAGAGAGGCAAATGTCAGAATAGTTGACTTAAGGACATATTCTGCTTCCAAAAGCTGGTGTTTCTTAGCACAACATGCATGTAAAAAGTACTAGCCCATGAACTTATTAATGTTTATCTCTAAGACTGACTCACTATCAGCAAAGCCCTGAATGTCCACTTAGAGCAACAGATACAAGAAAGTCTCACTGATGCTTCTCTTCTACGGCTCCTGTCCTCAGCCCCAGAAATGTCAACCTTGACCTTTGATTCCATGCATCAATGTTTTCTGCTTTTGCTTTCAACTTGAGGTCAGTGGATTTCTTCAAACCAGTAAGGTCTCTATATGGACTATTAAGCTTTCATTCTCTCAGGAGAATTATAACACTTGTTCCAATTTTCCTGACTTCTCAATTGACTTTTCTCAGAATCCAGAATTCGAGAGTCCATGTAAATTTCCCAAGGAGTTCCAGGAAGGAATTCCCAAATGGAAACCCTTTCTTTGTTCTTTTTCAGAAGAAATCATCAACACAGAGCTTTCCTTCTCATCTCCACATTTTCTCTGCTCACTTATGATTATCACCTCTCTAGGTGCCCAGCTCACAATTTCCCCTCTGCAGGGAATAGCCCCAGCACTGTGGGATGGGTTCTCTGTGGTTATGGACTTACTACATAATCCTGCATTCCTGACCAAATATAGGGGGTTGGCCCAGGGAGGGCTATCTAGCCCAACTGGATTCTCTCACTGTCTCTGGAATTTGACTCCTGGAATCCAGACAGAGAGAGATTGGGGGTCACTGTGACTTGGCCATGTTGATAATGTGTGAGGGAAGGATTGAACCCATCGCTACCTGGTGCTCATGTCCCAAAGAGCTGCCCTGAACCTCCTGTTTTCCAGTCATGGATAGATAATTAAGATGCCTCAATATTCATCATTAAATCCTCCTCTGGTTTAAGCTAGCTAGAAGTAGTTTCTGTTGCTTTCCATCAAAAGAACCTTAGCTAATACATCATCATTCCCTGGTCAAGTTCCTTCAATTTTCCAGGAACAAGAGGGGAAAAAAATGCCTTACTGATTTAGGGATTTCATTTAAGTAACATTTAGAAACACATAATGGAATACTCTGTACAGTTTATGACATACACCCATGGAGTCCACGCACAGATCATGAACAGGTGTACATTTACATCAAGATGGTGGCTCCCTTGAGGGGCACGGGTAACATGGACCAGGAAGAAAGGCCCAAGTGGGGACTTCAACAGTCATGGTAACACTTAATTTCCAACTGACCCTCCAACCTAGTTTACCTGGGGCTGTTGAGTTTACATTTGCTACTCCAGCGTGATCCTCACCAGTATCCCAGTTTGGATAATAAATTCTATAGCCACCCCTAAGAGCATTTTATTTTATTTTTTTTTCCTAAGAGCATTTTAAATAATTATAGACAAAGACTTTTATTTTCTCATATGTTTGAAATGCTGTGTAACAAAAACGCTTTTTAAAGTTACTACATAGGAAAAAAAATTAAAAATAAAAAATTAAGTTATTACATAGGGATGCCTGGGTGGCTCAATGGTTGAATGTCTGCCTTTGGCTCAGGGTGTGATTCTGGAGTCATGGAATCGAGTCCCCCAACGGACTCCCCGCAGGGAGCCTGCTTCTCTCTCTGCCTATATCATTGCCTCTCTCTGTGTGTCTCTTATGAATAAATAAGATCTTAAAAAATAATAAAAACAAAGTTATTACATATATATAAGATAGCTGCCAAACCATCACAGTCTGATATCCCAACTATGAATCTCTCCAGAGCATCTTCTTCACATTAATACTCATCAGGATCAAGTGAAGTAAGTTCTAAAAAGCACTCATCAGTGGCCTGCACTGAGTACAAGAGAGCCGCTAGCAAAGTGACATGTCTTTATGTGAACCAAATTCCTAGTAAGTTATTTAGGAATGTTTTAATTTTAATATTTTATGTGCCTTACACATTTGTGTGGTCCAAAATTCCAAAAATAGGGAAGAGAATAACAATGAAAAGTTTTCCATCCCTATGCCTGTTTAACTCCCTGGAGGCAATCAAATGTTTCCAGATTTTTTTATTATCTTTAAAGAATATCCTATGTACATAAGAACAAGGGGATTGTGTGTGTGTGTGTGTGTGTGTGTGTGTGTTACCCATTTGAAGCTCACAAAAACTCTTTCAAAAGACTCTGAAAAGGGGCACCTGGGTGATTCAGTCAGCTAGGAGCAAGCTCTGATTTTGGCTCAGGTCATGATCTCAGGGTCCTGGGATGGAGTCCCCCATTGGCTCCAAGCTCAGCAGGGAGTCTGTTAGAGGATTCTCTCTCTCTCCTTCTGCCCCACTCCTTCCACTCGCACACATGTGTATGCTCTCTCTCTAAAAAACTAAATCTTAAAAAAAAGACTCTTTGAAAAGATATCATTATTACTTCTATTTTACAGAATGAAATTGAGGTTTGGAGAGATTAAATGACTTGCCCAAGGTCACACAGCTAGTAAACAGCAAAACTCTGATTCCATTCTAACCACTACATATCTTGTTCCAGATACTGGAGAAAGTGGGAGAAGAATTAATCCAGTAAACTGAAAGCATATTTGAAGCACTGAAGAAGTGGTCATTCACATGTCAGGCTCACTTGGAAAGCTAAGTTGCCCAAAACTATCTCTCCCTGTCATATGAAATTCCACCATTTCAAATTTTTGACTTAGGATCTTAGAATGGTCTGCTCTTACTGAAGAACTCCCTAATTAAAATAAAAACAGAACTCTTGGAAGGTTAAGCATATGCCAACAACCAAGAAACTTGCCAGCCACCCCTCTTCCTAAAGGCAAGGCACTGAAATAGAGGGTCAGAGTGAGCAGGGCCACCCTTGAACCATGGGGACAAGAAACCGAAAGGCCAGACAGGATGTGACAAAGAAAACCTACCTGGTGCCTTTCCCTTGAACCTCCCTAACTTTGTTCCACTAGGTTCAGCCACTGATTGGCCATCAGAAGACCAGTCCATCAAACTTCAATTAAAAAATAAATAAATAAATAAATAAATAAATAAATAAATAAATAAATAAATAAATATAAAATAAAATAAGAAGATCAACCCATCTGTTTTTAATATGATGATGACTATTGATTTGGTTTCTTCATCCAACATGCGTCTAGCCCTTCTTTGGACACACATTGCCAGTCAGATGGTGGGTGGTTTTTTTCTCCCACGTGGGAACCTGAAAGTTCTGAGTTTCCCAGGATCAACCCACATTAACACCTGCCAGCTTGTATCCCAAGTCCTGGGCAGTCCTGCCCTGCCCCCCATGCCTCCAGCTCTTGGTATAACCCAGCCCTTAATACAACAACATCCAAGAAAGTCCCCAGTATCAGTATCCACAGGCAAGAAAACCCATGTGTGAACCCAGAAACAATGAGCCAAACTGTGTTTCCTGTCTAAAAAGGGTGTGAAGAACCTTGTTCAGGTTATATCAGAGCCAATCCACAGAACCAACAGGAAGTGGATTCCAACAAACAGAAATTACAAATGAATGGAGGGAAAAGAAAGGTCAGGCCTTACTTTGGAAAGGGCTGGTGATTGGCTCAATATGGTATAAAATATTTGTTTCAGAGACAAATATTTGCCTGATAATTTGGATATTGCCTGGACAACCAGAAAAATCAGTTATCAGTCAGGCGGGGAGAAATGCATTGCTGTGTGAGACTCAGCACGAAGCCATCTATAATTGCAAGGGAAGGCAACATTTTCATCCAGAGCGAGTGCCTTTGTCTTGGCTGGTTATAATAAAACAAACAGCTTTTAATAAAGTGGTGAGGTCCATAACCACCTCTTTCTGCATCTTTCCCATCCTCCCATAGGGTTTCCACTGCACAAAATCCACCATTAACAACCCTTTCTGCTAAAACCTGCCTCCCTGATGGAGAATATCCAGAAAGAGAAGACCCAGCTCAGGGAGGCTTTTCCTACTAAAAGTGCTTTAACTTGAAAAAGCTCACAACCAGCTCCTAATGAAAAACATCTGAACCCCCAGGTCTTCCCACAAGCAAGACAATGCTTACGCTCCCTGCTCGCTCCATTCTGCATGCAACCCACAGCTCACTTGCAAGAAACAGAGCCCGCCAGGAGAGCAACATTCCACCAGACCCCCAATTTAGCAAGACATTTCCATATCATACCCCCAGCCAGCTGGAAATCCTCCACTGCTTTTGTGCAAAGATCTAACTCATCTCGCTCAAGTTCCTGATTTAAAAGTCTAATTCATTTCACCAAAAGTGCGACAGAAGGAAACCAAGTGTACCAGCCCTCTCCTGCCAGACTGCCCCAGATCAAAACTCCTGCATTTTCATTCCGTTTTAAAAAAAAGGTACCGATGATACATTATGCAGGAGGTGCCAGTCCAGTGGTCACCCCCTTCCTAGGCCCACAGAACGTCTACTGATGGCACAAAGGAAAAACAACCTTATCAGTTACATCCACCACTGAGCTCCCTCCTCTTCGGAAAAAATAAAATAACAAGTCTAATGTCTCATGGTCTCATGAAATAAGTGCCACAGAATACTAAGTTTAAAAACGTGACACACACACAAAAAAAAAAAATTAAAAAAAAAAAAAACCGTGACACACTTTCTCTAAGAGGCGAGCTACTTAGAGATCCAATGTTTACATGGCATAACCCTCCCTGAGCCAGGGTCATGAAGCTCAGCTGTCCTCTGGCATTCTGGAAAGAGGGAGAAGGTAACTAGGGCTGCCAGGGGTCAGTGACTTGGGGAAGGAGCCGCTGAGAGAGAAGGAAGTAAATCCATTTGCTGATTATAAAAGTAATACATACCTGCAGCTATTCTAAAATACGTGCATACCTACAAATGTTTTTTAAGTAAAAAAGCTTTAAAAATTGGACACATGGACTCAGCCCATAATGGTCTCTCTGGCTCATCATCAAAGCAAATCTTTTTTCCTTTTCGTGCACTTTTCTGGGCTCCATCCCTTTATCCCCCCTCTTTTTCTTACTTCTTTTTTTTTTACATTTTTTATTCAAATTCAATTTGCCAACATATAATATCCAGAGCTCATCCCATCAAGTGCCCTCCTCATTGCCCGTCACCCTCTTACTTCTTTTATATAAAAATGATCATTCACTTTTTGCCATGTGTGATCCCCTCCCACACTTCTACACTGTCTGGTTACATCACCGGCTGCCGCTGCTGCCAGGGAAGCCTCAAAACCTTCCACTACCCTCTCAGTTTCCACTAGACAGGCATGTCCAGAAGGCACCACTACATCACCCAACCTGCTTTATTTAATTTTTTTAATCACAACAGGGTTGCAAGCTAAGAGGAGTCAGAGCTGCCTCCACGTAGGCTCAAAGTATCATAGGAAGAAAGTTCCTTTTAGTCATGAAGACTAGGCCTTTTGATAGCAAATCAGACTCTGAAGGCGGTGAGGGTACCGATGGCAAGTGCACACGAGGAAGGTGGTCCAACAGCTCCACTTACAGTGGAGAGATGTTAAGTGCAACGGAGCCCGTCTGCGTTAGCAGAGAAATGCAAGCTGGGGACCCGGCTCATTGGAAAGACTGACTCCTCCCTTCCCCCTGTCACCCTCCACCCCATCTCTGCAGGAAGATTGTGCTGGTGACAGGAAGCCAGTGCAATTAGTTTGTCATCACTTGAAGGGAACGCACGGATGCCAGCAAATCCTGGGGAGGAAATGGTAATATCAGGTTCTGCCCAACATGGAAAGACTCCTAATTGAGACGACTGATTCTCATCAAGAGGTTCCTGGTGCCTGGAAAGACGGAGCAGGGACCCCTGCATTCCATCTGGCATATATAAATAAAGCATTTCTTCTTTTCTAATCAAGGCCCTCCCCAAAACGCAAACAAATCCAGACCTGAGGAACTGCCTCTTCCAGCTTGTGACTGAACTGCTTTCAGGGTTTCCAGGTCAGAAAGAAATATAGCACAAAGACACTTTCCCCTTCGGGATCAGACACAAATTCACCCCGTCTGTTTCTCCTCCACACGGAGCAACAGAGCCAGCAGACTTCCAGCCTCCCTTTGGCTCCTCCTTGGTGCAAGTGAGATAAATCTCAGACCCCTGTCTCCAGATGGCAGGTTAGAGACGCGGGAGGCTTGGCAAGGGAGGCTGGCCTGACAGGGTCCTCTCCCTGCCTCTGGGTCTGAGCAAGCCACAATCGAGGGGCGAGAGGCGAGAGGCGCAAGCAAGGATGGCTGCATTCCAGTTCCCCAATCCCTACAATTAAAAATGGAGAATTTTTCTCCGTCCCTTTCTACACATATGTTGATGAAAGGGAGGGGGCTTATGTCACTCTTTTTATTGGCTACTTATTTAAACTCATCAGGTGGGGATCCCTGGGTGGCTGAGCGGTTTAGCGCCTGCCTTCAACCCAGGGTATGATCCTGGAGACCCGGGATCAAGTCCCACCTCAGCTCCCTGCATGGAGCCTGCTCCTCCCTCTGCCTGTGTCTCTGCCTCTCTCTCTCTCTCTCTCTCTCTCATAAATAAATAAAATCTTAAGAAAAAAAAACTCATCAGGCATTGACTCCACCTTCACTTTCCCTAGATAGACCCAATTCAGGGCATGTTTTCAAAGCTTTCACACCCTCAGATTAAAGAGAAAAATCAGCATTATGAAGAAGTTCAAATAAAGTTGAGTTTTACCTCATTTTTATTTATTTTTGTAATCAATGGTTTTAGGAGATTAGCTTTTTAAAAAAATGTTATTTATTTATTCATGAGAGACACACAGAGAGAGGCAGAGACACAGGCAGAGGGAGAAGCAGGCTCCCTGCGGGGAGGGAGGGAGCCTGATCAGGGAGCCTGATGTGGGGCTCTATCCCAGGGCCCTGGAATCACAACCTGAGCCAAAGGAAGACGCTCAACCCTGAGTCACCCAGGTGCCCCCTCATTTTTATTTTTAACACACTCATTCCTCCAGGCACTATAATCAGGTAGGATCAGAAACCAGGGATCCCTGGGTGGCTCAGCGGTTTGGTGCCTGCCTTTGGCCCGGGCGCAATCCTGGAGTCTCAGGATCGAGTCCTGCATCGGGCTCCCTGCATGGGGCCTGCTTCTCCTTCTGCCTGTGTCTTTGCCTCTGTCTCTCTCTATGTCTATCATGAATAAATAAATAAATAAATAAATAAATAAATAAATAAATCTTAAAAAAAAAAAAGAAACCTCGATTGGACAAAGACATTATTAGAAAATGCTATTCTTACAATTCATCGTCTAACTAAACCTTTCATAAGCCCTTGACTCCTCCCCTGTGTATTCTCCATTAGATATCCCTCCTCAAATGTAAAATCATAGATACCAAAATGTTATGTCTAAAGAGAACCTGGTGACTGTCCAATCCTGTCATTTCATGGGTGAGGACATTGAAACCCAGAGGAGGTTAAGTCATTTGTTCCCAAAGTGTTAAACAAATAAAACAGGAAATGACCTGTGGAAAATCCCCACACATGCTCAGGGGCAGAGGCCAAGGACCACAGGTATGGGTCAAATCATACTAGATTCCTTCCTGCCTCCTTATTTAGGAATCTTAGAAATTCTTATTTTGAGTCAGAGCCAGTGACTAGATTCATGGAGCTCTGTCCTCATGGGCTGTCACAAGGCATCCTTATAACATAACTACACAAAGACCATTGAGTTAGTTCAAGAAATCAGCCTGGCTCCTTTCCCTACATCTGGTAAACATGGCCAATCCATTAGAATTTGTCAGAATTAAAAAAAAAAAAAAGAATTTGTCAGAATTGAGACTTTTGACTTTTCCTGATTTTGATTTGTACATGAATGAATTATTATGTTAGGGCAACTTTCCTAGCTGTTAGTGAGCAAGACTTTTTTTTTTTCATATGAAATATTAAATTAAAAAGAACATATTGGTTTATTTCATGACCTCTTATCCTCCTATAATTTCCTTGTAGACAGAGATGATTTGTTGTCTCTCTCCCCAGTGACCAAAAGAGTGAGTATCCAGTGCAAAGCAAGCACTCAATAAATATTTTTTGAATAATGAGTCCATCACCCCTGAGTGCAACATGAGTGTTGCAGAATGCCTATTCCATAAATGATCTAACATATAATCAAAATCAAGAGTTTTTTTGTTTTTTAGCTCTCATAGTTCTATATCTGCTTTCTCAGCATTTCCCAAACTTGACTCATTCCCATCCTGTCTTTATTTTGCTCTGTCAATGACCTCTACTATTATTTATTTAAATGGCCACACTTTCTAAGGGCAGATACATGTCTTTTAAAAGGTAGTTTTAGGGCCACTATATACTGAAGGCCATTATCACTGGTAAAGTGATAAGTAAAGTACTCTAAGTACTAATACTTTAGTACTCTAAGTACTCATAACAATAAACTCACAACTATTAAAAAATATTAAATGTTTCTCCACACACTCTCTAAATTC
The DNA here is from genome assembly GCF_003254725.2 of Canis lupus dingo. Classification (NCBI taxonomy): domain Eukaryota; kingdom Metazoa; phylum Chordata; class Mammalia; order Carnivora; family Canidae; genus Canis; species Canis lupus. The sequence goes on from NC_064243.1 coordinate 89,156,035, forward strand.
ATGGGATACGTGCACACACTTGGGAAACAATTCTGTGTTAGTCATTCAGTGTTCTCAACATCCCTATGAGATAGATAAGGAAGACAAACGTTGGCCCAGAGAACTGAAGTGGCAGTCCAAGCTGGATGACAGCCAGATAAAAGTAAACATGACCAGGAAGCCAGGTATAGGAGTGTCGACAGTATCAACCCCATCTTTGGCCTGCCGTCTTGGTTATGTGCTCTCTCGGAGCTACTTGTTCTGGGCCCCTTAGTGATAAATATATGTATCTTAGAAATGCCCACCAAGGGCAGCCCGGGTGGCTCAGGGTTTAGCACCGCCTTCAGCCCAGGGCCTGATCCTGGAGACCAGGGATCGAGTCCCACATCAGGCTCCCTGTATGGAGCCTGCCTCTCTCTCTGCCTATGTCTCTGCCTCTCTGCCTCTCTCTTTCTCTCTCTCTCTGTCTCTCATGAATAAATAAACAAAACCTTTAAAAAGAAAGAAAGAAAGAAAGAAATGCCCACCAAGGCTGGGATTGGGGGAGTCTCGCTTTGGCCTGCTATAAATTTGTTTAAAATGACATGGTGTTTCTTCTTCTTGACACAGAGACTGTGCCACAAGATCTAATGAAAGATTAACTGTCAATTAGGTGCACGTGAACCCTTTGATCTCACTACAACACCCTTCTGCATGTCCCATTGCTCTATAACATCTGTGGACTAAGGTTCAGACTTTTTGAGAATAGCTGCATAGCTCTGGGTTGTCGCCCACATGATTCCCTCATCAGTAACTTACTCATTCAGTAAGTTATCCTGAATAAAACTACTCTACATATCCTGTAGGGAGTCGTCAGCTTTGTTTTCTGGTCTCAAAGTGCCTTCTCATTGAGAAGACTATCCCTCCTCTCCCACCTCCTAACACCAGATCTACTAACCCTCAGTTAATTCTCTTTCCTCTGCACACCAGATCCTTGTTTCTCCAAATGTGGTTGGCAATCCAGAAGTGGTGGTGTGCCCTGGAGACTTGTAAAAAATGCAGTAGCTCAGACCCCATCCCAGGCCTACCCACTCACAACTTGTAACATGACTTCCGTTGATTCAAATGGACAGTAAGGTTTGAGAAGGCCTGGTCCAGATCATTGGTTCTCTAACTTGGCAGCACATTAGAACCATCTGGAGAAATAAAAAATACTGATGTCTGGGCCCTACCTCCTAGATTCCAATGTAGTCCAATGCGGGACTTGATCCCAGGACCCCGGGATCACACCTTAACCACTGAAAAGGCAGATGCTCAACTGCTGAGCCATCCAGGCATCCTGGCCTGGGAGTTTTTAAAAACCCCTCAAGCTTATAAAAAGCTGGCAGGTTACTATGAGGAAAGTCTATACAGCCAAGTTTAAGACTTAGGGATCTAGATCAATGGTTCTAATGCTTTAACTGCCTCAGAACCACCTGGAGGGCTAGTGAAACCACAGGTGGTCTGGCCCCATCCCCAGAGTCTGTGGTTAAAGACATCCCCAAGGGGCCTTGGAATTTGCATTTCTAACAAGTTCCATGCTGGTGCTCCGAGGTCCAGGGACTGCATATTGAGAATCCCTGCTAGCAAGATGGACCATACAAGATCACACTTGATCTTAGCCAAAAGGCCGAGAAGCGATGACCATACAAGATCAAAGCTCAAACTCATTCCAAGAACTCTTCTAGGCCAATATACATGCTGAAGCTGAAGCAAGCAGACTAAGAGTGGGGGGAAAAAAGTCATAAAATATTTAAGGTATTCCATCTGTGCTCTCCTATATTCCTATTTCTCTCAATGTAAAAATGCCACGACGTAGTTCCCAGCTTGCTTGTTTTCATCCTTATCATTTCCACCAGAGCAGGGTCTAAGGGAAAGTTGTAAAGATATCCTGGGAGACAGCCCCCGAAAAAGCAGTAGGACCCAGGATTGCAGCCCAGGTGGGCCGGGGGCAGCCGTGTCCGCCCGTGTGAGGAGCGCCCCCTGGAGGCCAGACGCAGGTGGTGCCCTGCTTCTGACACTTGGCTGAAACCGAAGTTCTTTGGTTTTACCCTCTGGAAGCCAACCCAACACGATCTCAGGAATCCCTTGAACCCCTTGAACCCCGTCACCCTTAGGACAGCATGTTTGCCTGAAATTTCTTTGCCTTTGCATCAGACTGACTATACAGCCAGAAGGAGAAGACCAATGGCTACAAGATTTCCATTTTTTTTTTTTTTTAATCACAGTTAAGGGGCACCTGGGGATTCAGTTGGTTAAGCATCTGCCTTTCGGCTCAGGTGATGATCCCAGCGTCCTGGCATCAAGCCCCAGGTCAGGCTCTCTGCTCAGTGGGGGGTCTGCTTCTCCTTTTCCCCCTGCTTGTGCTCTCTGTCAAATAAAATCTTCAAAAAACTAAAATCATAGTTAGTTCATGGCTCTTTATAATTATCAATCTGTGCAAAGCCCTTCTCTTATTTTTTTCTTCCCCTCTTAACTCTGATCCTCACATACCTCTCCCCTACCTCTTAGGCAACCTCTCCAATATGTCAGATACATGTCCTTAAATGCATGCATCTCTGTAGAAGTTGGTAGGGCTATTGTCTATGCACATGTGGCTTTAAATTACATAATAGCATTAAATCAAGTCTTTTTTTTAATACCATTGCACTCACCATCATGTTTTTAAGACCTACTGATGTGCTTTATGTCCACCTAAGATGCACCCAACACACTTTGCTTATTGAGAAGTCATCTTCACACATCCATTTCTAACGCTGAAATCAGCGTGCTTTTGAGTTGGAGCATTTGGGACGAAGCAAGTCTGTTTGCTAGAGTTAATCTGACACCAGATGCATTTATCCCTCTTTTAGGGCTGTAACTAATCCCTTTCCGCCCCATGTGGCCGTGCTCACTGGCTGGCGTCACAGGTGTCTTCTTTAAAAAGAAAAAGATTTTGTCCCTTGGTTTCCTGACCATACCCCCACCCCACCTCCATTTTTTAGCTCTTTTTTTTTAAATGAAGTTTGCTCAAAAAAGCATAGCAATGGAGTACTTCAAGAGAAAAGTCTATCATCTGTGATTTACCCTTGCTTAAACATCATTCCAGCCTACCAAAAGAGTTTTCTTTTAATAAATAAAAATAGTTACCCCAATCTTGAATTACAGATCAAAATGAAAAACAAAACAAAACAAAACAAAAAACACCAAGCAGGGAATCCCTGGGTGACTCAGCAGTTTAGCACCTGCCTTTGGCCCAGGGTGTGATCCTGGAGACCCGGGATCGAGTCCCGCGTCGGGCTCCCTGCATGGAGCCTGCTTCTTCCTCTGCCTGTGTCTCTGCCTCTCTCTCTCTGTCTCTGTCTCTTGTGAATAAATAAATAAAATATTAAAAAAAAAACACCAAGCAGCCAAATTGCTTATCAGAGTGTCCTGTTCTTGCTCTTCCTTACTCCTTTTGCAGATGTAAGTAATAAGTCCAAAACCAAATTCTCCCTCCCGAAAGGGAAACTCCCACCAACACCCATGAGGATGGAAGTTGGCTCATATAATAGCACTTAATTAAAATGTATAATTTCCACATGTACATGAGAGATTAAAAAAAATAATGCTTCTCTGGGCCTGTTTCCAGACCAATCTTTCAAAATATGTGAAATCTTATTTATTTATTTATCAACTTTACCCCCATAAAGTATTAACTATAAGATACCAAGATTTAAAATGTAAGCAATATTTTCCTCAAAATTCTGGAATGAGTCCTTCACAAATCTGTAGCGATAAAATATTTAAAATAACTACCACGTGTTATGTGTTTATAATGTTCCAGGCATCGTACTAAGCATTATTTGTGCATTTTACCCATTTAATCCTCATAAACCTATGACAAATTCTTTCTAATCCCTGCTTTAAAGATGATAAGAAGGAAGCCTCAGAGATGAAAGCAAAAGAAAACTTTAATCCCATTATGCAAGATTAGCTCATTCCCCCAAACCAAACAAGACTCCCTCCTAAAGACATACTCTGACTTGTCTCCCCTTCCAGGGTCCAGCCTCCCTCTCCTCCCAGACTCTGGCCAACATCTGGAATTATCCTCTGTGCCCACCGGCTCCACGTTGTCTCCTCCCCTTCTTGTCCCTGCTCTGCAGCCGTGACCATCACCAACTCAAACTCTGGGGGGATCCCTGGGTGGCTCAGCGGTAAAGTGCCTGCCTTTGGCCCAGGGCTAGTCCTAGGATCAAGTCCCACGTTGGGCTCCCTGCATGGAGCCTGCTTCTCTGCCTGTGTCTCTGCCTCTCTCTCTCTCTCTCTGTCTCTCATGAATAAATAAATAAAATAAAATCTTTAAAAAAAAAAAAACTCTGAAACTCCTTGAGCCCCCCTTTAAATCCTCTCCTGCCTTGGCTTCTCTGGCACCAGATGCTCTCACCCTCTACTGTCTCTTTTCTCACCTTCCTGGCTGCTCTGCTAATTCCTCTTCCTTTGTCACCTTCACACATCCAGGCAGAGCACAGCTCCTGCCTCAGTTTCTTTCCTTCATTCCAGTGGGTATCCCATGAGCTCCCTGGCCCCCAGACTGGAGCCTGTGTCCGGGGTAGTTCCCTTCCCCATCCATAGATCCCTAGCTCCTGCCACCAGTGGTTATCACAGGTGCCTGCCCGGTCCTCAGATCTGTCCCTCACATGATTTCCCAACATTGGCCATTTGTTACCTGTGTGAACCTGAGCTTCAGTTTCCTCCTGTATAAAGCCAGGAGCATGAACCAGATTTCTCTCTAGGGTCGCCTCCAGGTGTGCCATGCTTGTGCTTAGAAACCTTTCCCCTCCCATTGCACGTGAGTGCTCTATCACAGCACTTGTGATGGTCTTCGGAGTGGCAGGGTCTGGTGGGTGTGTGCGTGCCCAGGCCACTTACCTGGGACACACTGAAGGCACTCACCTTTCAGAACATGTCATCTTTCAGCCACTGTAGCCTGGTCCAGATGTTCCTGAAGTCAAGAACACAATCCCATGCAAGCCTGTGACACTGGCATATCTGCTGAGAGAGAAACACACAAATAATTAGAGTCAGAGCAGGACCAGGAGAGACTCCTAAGGCCTATGGAAAACCGTAGAAGATTGAACACAGCTCTTTGTGTCAACTTTGTTCCAAAACCATGAAGGGGAGATTTGATTTGATTTTTGTATTGTTTTATTTTATTTTATTTTATTTTATTAAGATTTTATTTGGGCAGCCCAGGTGGCTCAGCGGTTTAGCATCGCCTTCAGCCCAGGGCCTGATCCTGGAGACCCTGGATCGAGTCCCAGGTAGGGCTCCCTGCATGGAGCCTGCTTCTCCCTCTGCCTGTGTCTCTGTCTCTGTCTCTCTCTCTCTCTCTCTGTGTTCTACCGAATGTCTTGAGGTCATCAAGACATCTGACTGTCGTCTTCTGATTCCGTATCTCACAGTGGTGGTATTCCAGGATGTCTGAGGTACTCTAGACCCTCATAACCTCCAGGGACCTGCTCCCAAAGTCACCCCAAATAAATACATGAAGGGGGTGAAAATGGTGCACCTGCTACACAGACACAGCTCTGAGACTACTCCCCAACCCTCCAGCCCTCCACACGAAATCACAGCTGTAAGCCCCTCTCCCTCCTGCATAAAGTCTGAAGTGACCACTGGGGTCACAGCTACTGATTCTTACTCCTTATTATTCTGCCTCAAGTTAGAATGAGAGCATCCTTCCCTTCTTTGAAAATCATTCTCATGCCCACTCTGAGGAATCATGCCCCTCGACGTTGTTAAAAGCTATCCCTCAGGCCCCCTGTCTCAGCCCTTCGTGGTACTTGCCATGGGAAGAGTACCTGGTGATACCATTTAAGGCCTCCTCTCGATTCAAGTGGAGGGCATCATTGTTAACATTTATTCTTGGGAAGGCTTTTCTAGAGTTGTATCTGACGTAACTTCATCAGAGATATGCCTTCTGAGGCTGTTGCAGCCTAGTCGGGGCTTAGGGAAACTGGAAGCCTAGAAGGTTAATACATCTATCAGACTGTCTCTCTCAGAAGTGTGGTGGCCGAGGGCTTGATTGCCGTCAGAGGGCCCCAAATGCTCCCGGAAGTGCTGCTGAGTAAATAGGAAGCCATGAACATTGTGCTAGGAAATGCAAACCTCAGAACTTAGATTTTGGTGGGAAAGTTTTGACTCCAAATTGTGCTAAGTTGCAGTGAGCTTATGCTGCATGATATGATAAAAAGAGCAAGAATTTTTTAAAATTTCTGGATAGGTCTTTGAAGCCCAAGTCTGCAAATTACAACCTGTGTGATTTGCTTAGCCTTCCCGGATTATAGTTTCCTTGGCTGCAAAGCCACAGGCAATAAAAGTACCAGCCTTGCAAGCTTGTGCCAAGAGTCAAGAGTTAAGGGGCGCCTGGGTGGCCCAGTCAATTGGGGGGCCAACACTTGGTTTCCGCTCAGGTCATGATCTCAGGGTCATTAGATCAAGCCCCACATTGGGCTCCATGCTTAGCAGGGAGGCTGCTTGAGATTCTCACTCCTTCTCCTTCTGCCCCTCCTAATATTAGTGCGCACACACTCATGCTCTCTTTCTCTCTAAATAAGTTCTTTAAAAAAAGAATCAATGGGGTGCCTGGGTGGCTCAGTCGGTTAGGTGTCTGCCTTCAGCTCAGGTCATGATCCCAGAGTCCTGGGATTGGGCCCCATGTCGGCCTCTTTGCTCAGCAGAGAGTCTGCTTCTTCCTCTCCCTCTGCTGTTCCCTCTCCTTGTGCTCTCTCTCACTCTCTCTCTCTCTGTGTCAAATAAATACATAAAATCTTTTAAAAAAAGAATCAAAAGTTATCATCATAAGAAAAAAATGCTAACTATGTATGGTGGTGGCTGTTAACAGGACATATTGTGGTGATCATCTCACAGTATATACAAATTGAATCATTACACTGTATACCTGAAACTAATGCAATGCTATTGTATTACCTTGACATGACATTTTTAATAAGTTAAAAATAGAAAATATATATGGGTCTTAGGAAAATAAATTTCCAGATTTAATAGCAAGGTAAAAACAAAACAAAACAAAAAAAAAACCCAAAAAAACAAAAAAACAAAAACAAAAACAAAAACCTTTCTCCTACTTTATATAAACTTCCAAATGAATTATCACACTGATAATGGATGAAGACTGGATTGAAAAAAAAAAAAAAAAAGAATGTTAGGTACGCCTAGGTGGCTCAGTGGTTTAGCACCTGCTTTCAGCCCAGGGCGTGATCCTAGGGTCCTGGGATTGAGTCCCATACCAGGCTCCCTGCATGGAGCCTGCTTCTCCCTCTGCCTGTGTCTCTGCCTCTCTCTGTGTGTGTCTCTCATGAAAAAAATAAATAAATAAAATCTTTAAAAAATAAAGTTTTAAAAAAGAATGTTAAATATTATATGCAAAAGTGTTCAGTCCAATATGCATTGCACAGTAACTGCTCAGTGATGGTTTTTGTTTGTTTGTTTGTTTAGGGAACAGGGAGAGAGAATGTCAATCAGGCTCCATACCCAGCCCAGAGCCCAATGCGGGGCTCCATCTCACTACCCTGAGATCATGACCTGAGCCAAAAATTAAGAATCAGATGCTTAATCGACTGAGCCATCCAGGTACCCCACTACTGTTTTTATGCTCACTTGGCAAGTAAGCTTCAAGAGCACTTCCAGCAAAGTCAAAATTTTCACCAAAAAAATAGCTTAAAATCTTCTCATGCAGTTGAATGAATTTTGTTTCTACTGAGGTCCCTATAGTTCTAGTTCATAGCACAGAGAAAGGCAAAAAGTTAAAGGATCAAGAGTAGTCATCACTTGCCTTATCAAAACAGAGTCTCTGATTTCTTTCTTTCTTTTTTTTTTTTTAAGATTTTATTTATTCATGAGAGACAGAGAGGGAGAAGCAGACTCCCTTCAGGGAGCCTGATGCGGGACTCAATCCCAGGACTCCAGGATCACGCCCTAGGTCGAAGGCAGGTGCTGAACCACTGAGCCACCCAGGGATCTCCGAGTCTCCAATTTCTAAGGAGACTGATACCAACCAGGATGAGTTCTGTGCAAATGACTTTCAATCTTGGCTGCACCTAGAAAATACAAACAATTAATTTAGTATCGCTTGAAATGGAACCCAGCATCAGAGTACTTTTAAGAGCTCTTCTGTGACTCTAGTGCAGCCAGGATAGAATCCCACCAATCTTTTATTTTTTTTTTAAAGATTTTGTTTATTTATTCATGAGAGAGAGAGAGAGAGAGGCAGAGAAGCAGGCTCCATGCCAGGAGCCTGACACGGGACCTGATCCCAGGACTCCAGGATCACGCCCTGGGCCAAAGGCAGGCGCTGAACCGCTGAGCCACCCAGGGATCCCCCCCACCAATCTTTAAAAAAAAAAATGACCTACGATGAAAACTAAGAATTTACTCCTCTAGGGGCACCTGGATGGCTCAGCTGGTTAAGTGTCTGCCTTTGGCTCAGGTCATGGTCCCAGGGTCCTGGGATGGAGTTCCACATCAGGCTCCCTGCAGAGTCTGCTTCTCCCTCTCCTTCTGCCCCTCCCTCCTGCTCATTCTCTCTCTTTCTCTCTCTCTCTCTCTCCAATAAATAAATAAAATCTTTAAAAAAAAGAATTTACTCCTTTAAATATTTGAAATTTCCTCCAAATCACCTGAGTCTCAGAGTATTTGCCGTTAAATCACTTTCTGAAAAGTGGCCAACAACCTGGAACCAACAAACTCGTCCTTCAGTTGGGTGAGTGGATAAACTTCAGTCCATCCAGGCAATGGAATATGATTCAGCACTATAAAGAAACAAGCTGCCAAGCCATGAAAAGACAAGGAAGCACTCTAGATGCATATTACTGTGCTCACTTTGGCCCCACATATTCTAGATGCATATTACTAAGTGGAAGAAGCCCACATGAAAAGGCTGTATACTGGATGATTCCAATGTTCCAATGTCATACTATATGACATTCTTTAAAAAGGCAAAACTATGGAAGCAATACAAAGACCAGTTGTCACCAGGGGCCGGGGCAGGGAGAGGTAAATAGAGCACAGAGGATTTTCAGGGCAGTGAAACTATTCTGTGATACTATAAAGGTGGATACATATCCTTACATATTTGCCAAAACAATCTATAACACCAAGAGTGGACCCTCCTGTAATCTATGAACTTTGGGTGATGATGATGTGTCAGGGGAGGTTCACTGGAACAGAGGTCGACAGAAAAATCTGGAAGTAGAGCAGAGGCCAGTCTGACAGCAAGGCCTGAAGAGGGCGAGTAAGGAGGCCCAGCTGATGCCCCTGCTGCTCAGCATCAGCGGCCCGAGCACTGCGGCCCGAGCACTGCCGCGGAGCAGACGACACCATGAACTTTAGTTTTAACTGCTAAGTGGTGGTTGTCTCTCTCCCAGGCACACAACAAACATGCACTTCCTTGCTTCCTCTGAAATGAGGCATGGGCGTGTGATTTGATTGGGCCGATAAACCATGGATGAGAGTGATGTGGCCACTTCCAACAGAAGCTTTCAAAGCCATCACATGCTTCACCACCCTGGGCCGCCAATGATGCCCCATGTTGAGAGCAAAAACTAAACTTGTTGTGACATCACAGGTCTCCAGATGCTTTATTACTGTGGCACAACTGGTATCTGCTGACTAATATGCTACAGCTTGAGACTAGACCTCTTTGGTCTCAGGGTTTCCCAAGCTCAGGACGAGTGACACCTGGGGTTGGGTGACACTGTGTGGTGGGAGTTGTTCTGTGCGTTGTAGGAGGTTGAGGGGCACCCTTGGCCCGCACGCCCTGGGGGCCCGCAGCACCCCCTCCCCAGCTGTGACTGTCATCACACAGTGTGTTCACTTGTGTGAGGGGCCTAGAGAAGTCCAATTCACAGAGGCACAGAAAGAAGAATGCGGGTTCCCAGAGGCTGGAGGGAGGAAAGAACGGAGAGTTACCTCTGATCATGTAGAGTTTCAGTTTTATGAAGATGTAAAGGGGTCTGGAGATGGACAGCGGTGATGGATGCACCACAGTGTGAATGCTCTTAGGCCACAGAGCCAACCACCAAAATGCGGTCAGAACGCTAAATTTTATATTATCTGTCGTCTGCCATGATTTTCAAAAATAGAAGGGGTGAAATATTCTCTGGACATTGCCAAATGTCCCTTGGGGGGACAGCATTTGCCCCTGATTGGGAATCATGGTTCTAGCTGTAGAGGCAGCTTGTTGAAATCCATGTGTGAAAACACAGGGCCAGGGCTCAGCTGCTTTACACCACCAAGGATTAGGACTTCAACTCCCCTAAAATGGTTTTCATCTGCTCAGATTTAAGGCCAGAGTTTCCACAACAATTAAAGAGCATGATCCAGAAAAGGCTCCTTCCTATGGACCCAAAACTTGATGCAGTGGGAATAAGCTCTGTGAAAACCCTTACACTGTTTCCAATTTTTCCCTGCACTTGATAAACACAACACATTTGGGATTTCCTTCGGAATAATTATTCCTCAAGCCTCCTGGCTCCTCTCACAGACTCTGAGATGAAGGAGCCAAGGGGGGTGGGGGTTGAAGCAAAAGAGAGATTGCAGGGCTCCCAGGTGTGGGATGCTGGCCTGTGACAGGTGTTCGTGAATTTCACGTCCGGAGCTGGTCCTAGGGACTGTCCCCTAAGGCTGCTGGTGGCTCTGCTCTCCGGGAACTGAAGGCCAGGCTGTCCTGGGGGCTGCACACAGCCTGTCCCACCGCTGCCAGCCCCTCCCGACCTGAGCTGTCTCACATCCCAGCCCTGGGGCTCCGCCCCGCCCCCCCCCCCATTCTTTGCCATAAGGACACCTCCAGATTGCCAAACCCGGGAGGGACCTTTAGGACGGGGAAGGCAGCAAGAGCAGGGGGTGGAGACTTGTCTTCGAGCCCCGGGCTGGCACCTCGATGGCAGGGCCTCTCCCCTCCCGCGTCCACGCACATTTTCCCAGTTGACGCCAAAGCTGTTCCCCTAAACCTGTGTAATAGGCACGAACAGACTCCCCTCCTCTTCTGGGTTCCCATGGCCAGAATCCTTAACTAATCCTCTCCCCACAGAGTAGGCCCAGTTTCTCAAGCTGTTGTTTCAGCTGCTCGCTTCAACATCTGCTCTTGATTTGCTGAACGAAGCCACCCCAACAGGCCGCGTGGTCACGCTGCACCCGCCCCGCTGGGTCCTCTCGGCCCCAAACGTGTCCCCATCTGGCTGCGGCACCTCGCCCCCCTTCTGCCCCTGCCTGCCCACCCTGGACTTACCTCCTGGGCTCCAGCCCCAGCCCCAGGGCCTTGCATCACCCATGACTTGCTCTCAGCTGCGAATCCTTGACCTCCCATCCTCAGGCTCCTTCGGTTATTCAACACAGTAGCATGTTGAAGACTCTCCTTTTGGGGAAAGAAAAGAATAATCTTCCCCTTATTCCTGTCTTTCTCCAACTTTTTTTTTTAAGATCTTATTTATATATTAATGAGAGACACGCAGAGAGGCAGAGACACAGGCAGAGGGAGAAGCAGGCTCATGCAGGGAGCCCGAGGTGGGACTCGATCCCGGGTCTCCAGGATCACGCCCTGGGCTGAAGGCGGCGCTAAACCGCTGAGGCACCCAGGCTGCCCTCTCTCCAACTTCTTGAAGCAAAGTCCACACTCTTTTCCTTGATACTTGAAGATCAAGGAACTGCTCCAACTCCCCCAACACACAGTTTATGTTTTTCCCAGGAACCTCAGAGCGTGACCTTATTTGAAAATAGGGTTTTGCAGATATAATTAGTTAAGTTAGTAAATTAATGAAGACACTGGTCCAACATGACCAGTGTCTTTTTTTTTTTTTAAGATTTGATTTATTTATTCATGAGAGACACAGAGAGAGGCAGAGACCTAGGCAGAGAAGCAGGCTCCCCGTGGGAAGCCCGGTGCGGGACTCCATCTCACCACCCCGGGATCAGGCTCTGAGGTGAAGGCAGACGCTCCACCACTGAGCCACCCAGGCATCCCAGACCAGTGTCTGTCTTTCTTTCTTTCTTTCTCTTTCTTCCTTCCTTCCTTCCTTCCTTCCTTTCTTTCTTTTTCTTTCTTTCTTTCTTTCTTTCTCTTTCTTTCTTTCTTTCTTTCTTTCTTTCTTTCTCTTTCTTTCTTTCTTTCTTTCTATCCCTCTTACATTTTTTAAAATTTAAATTCAATTTGCCAACATATAGTATAACACCCAGTGCTCATCCTGTCAAGTGCCCTCCTCAGTGCCTGTCACCCAGTCACCCTATCCCCCCACCCCCCTCCCCTTCCACAACCCTTTGTTTCCCAGAGTTCGGGATCTCTCCTGGTTTGTCTCCCTCTCTAATTGTTCCCCAGTCAGACCAGTGTCTTTCTAAGAAGAGGGCAGGAGTCGCACACAGCACTCAGGGAGAATGTCTCATGACGATGAAGGCATAGATTGGGACATGGTGTCCACAAACCAAGGAACCCCAAGGATTGCTGGCAGCACCAGAAACTAAAACAAAGGCATGGAAGAGACCTTTCTTAGAGCATTAAGAGGCCCTTTGGGCACCTTGACTTCAGACTTCTAGCCTCCGGGACTCAGAGAGAGGAAATGGCTTTGGTTTTAAGCCACCTGGCTTGAGGTGCTTTGTGGTGGCAGCCCCAAGAAACTGAGACACCCTATATGTCACGCTTATCTTCCTCTGGCTCCGAGAGTCTTCTGCATGTGACCTGCTAGTGCCAAATCCAGTGAACAGACTTCAAGACTTGGCTCCTGGGGATGCCTGGGTGGCTCCATGGTTGGGCATCTGCCTTTGGCTCAAGTTGTGATCCCGGGGTCCTGGGATCCAGTCCCATATCGGGCTCCCCGCACGTAGCCTGCTTCTCCCTCTGCCTGTGTCTCTGCCTCTCTCTGTGTGCCTCTCATGAATAAATAAATAAAATCTTAAAAAATAATAATAATAAACCTGTAAACCACCATGGAAGTGACAGCCACAGATGCAGACCATGGCAGGAGGTGTTACACCATGAATTTTTATTCAAATACCATACGTGGTTTTTTTTCTGGGGTGGGACTGTCTGGTATATTTCGGGATGTTCACTAACCCTAAATATCACCCAGGGGCACCTGGGTGGATCAGTCATTTAAGCATCTGACTCCTGATTTTGGCTCAGGTGAGGATCTCAGTGTTGTGAGATGGAGCCCTGCATTAGGCTTGGTGCTGGATGTGAAGCCTGCTTGAGATTCTCTCTCTCCCCCCGTCTCTGCCCCTCCCCACTCATGCTCTCTCTCTCTCTCAAAAAAAAAAAAAGAAGACCTAAATATCACCTCCCAAAATTTTAGTAATGCCTCCCAATCACTGTGCCCAAAAAACAAAAATCACTCCATGAGTGAGGTTCCACTTCTTTGATAACCATTGGTCTGGAAAAGACCAGGGGCAGCAAACTCTATGGTCTGCCGTGGGTTGCCTTGGTATAGCCTATGAGCCAAGAATGGCTTCCCCTTTTAAAAGGGTTGTGAAGAGGTGGAGAAGAAAGAGGAGGGAGAGGAAGAGGAGAGGAGAGGAGAGGAGAGGAGAGGAGAGGAGAGGAGAGGAGAGGAGAGGGGAGGAGAAGAGAAGAGAAGAGAAAAGAGAAGAGAAGGAAAAGTGGCAGATTACACATGACCCACGATGCTGAAGACAGGATTTTGCTGACCCCTGGTCTAGGCTCCAGAGGAGAAATGATGCCATATGGTCCATTTCCACCAGCAGTTTATAACCTAATGGGGAGTGCATCGCCTGGATTCAGAGAAGCAGAACCCCTGTAAGGGATTTATGATAGTGGCCAGGCCTTATACAATTATGAGAGCTGGTGACGAAGTCCACAGTAGGCAGATGCCTTAGCGTCTGGTGGTGGCTGGAAGTTCCTGCAGGGTGACGAGCCATCAGTCAGGGAGCAAAGCTGCACCTGAAGCGTGGGGTGGGGGGTGCAGAATGGAACCCACCAGAACCAACTGGACCTGATGAAGATAAACCAGAACCCATGTCTCTCACCACCTCCAATCTCAGCGGGGAGAGTGACCTGCGCCCTCTGCCACAGGGCTGCACACATGCCCTCAACCCGTCTCCGTGTTCTCACAATACCCAGCATAGCATGGTCACCTGTGTCCTGGTCTGTGACCTCGGCCGGACACAGAGGCCCGAGGCTTCATCTGTCTTGCTCATCCCCGCATCCCGTGCTCCAAGCAAAACACTTCACACAGTCACTGCTCAATCAATATTTGAGGAATTATTGGGGAAAAAAATCCAGGAAAATATTGGGAAAAAAAATCTTCCTATGCAGTGCCAGTGAGTCTGGGCAGAAATGAGGCAGGTGATTCACTCAAGAGAAGGATGCCTCTGTCACTTCACGTGTGCTAATTCTAATTCTAGAGGTTGTGTGCTTCACGTGACCATGCCAGGCTTGAGTGGTAGACAGGAGCAACTCCCTAGGCCAACAGGGAGAGCCCGCCCAAGGGGTGTCCTGGACTCTGCTCTCCTCGGGAAGTGGTGGTACACATGCTGGGTCCTCACACAGGAAGGCTGACCTCACCTGGCAGGAGCCTTGCGCTGGGCACCTTCTGGAAGGGAAGTAACAGGTGCACCACCCCTGTACGGCTGCAAATAAAGGATGCCCGCCCATGTGAAGAGTGACCGGCACACAAAGAAAACGTCAGGCAAAATTCCACCAGGACTTTGCGACACATCATAGTTATTATCATCACTAAAGAACAGCTGACTTTTCTAGAGCATTTTATGCACCACTCTGCTAAGTGCTCCAGGTGCATTATTTCAGGTAAGCCTCGCAATGAAATCTACAATTATCACCACTGTACAGATGGGGACATTGAGGCTTTGAGAGGTTAGGTTGTTTGCCCAAGATCATAGAGCTAGAAGGAGGTAGAGCTGGAATGCAAACCAACGTATGCTTCGTCCAGAGACTGCAGACCTGGCTGCCACCTAGCCTCAGTCGCTGAGAAAACAGGAGCCTGGTGTTTTGGGGTTTTGTTTTTTGTTTTTAAGAAATAAAAACTGTTTTCTTGCAGTGGGTATGTAAACAGTTTTAGTAAACATTGGAAATGTATTCCAGGATTAAAGTTCCAAAGCTACTAAATATACACATCTAATATACACAAATATACACATCTAATAAACACATACACGTATATAATATACATATATTATATCATATCATATTAAGTGACAAATGCAGTGAATCAGGAAATTCAAGCAAACAAAAAATACCCAACCACATCATATAGAGCATCAACTGCTTACCAAACAGATATTGAATGGTCTGGAAATGTGACTTATTAGTTAAGGTCTTATACAGATCCAGCCTTATCTAAAATCCCTATCTGGGGATCCCTGGGTGGCGCAGCGGTTTGGCGCCTGCCTTTGGCCCAGGGCGCGATCCTGGGGACCCGGGATCGAGTCCCACATCGGGCCCCCCGGGCATGGAGCCTGCTTCTCCCTCTGCCTATGTCTCTGCCTCTCTCTCTCTCTGTGACTATCATAAATAAAAATAAAATAAATTTAAAAAAATAAATAAAATCCCTATCTGTTCTGGATGAATAATAATTTTCAAACACTGTTGGTAATTTGAATATTTAGATCCACCTAAGCTCAAATCAGAGCCCAATACTTCTGAACACTTATCAATATTATAGATACAACTGATTTAGATTAATTTAACATGTGTTTTTGACAATGTGCTGGGAATTGTTTGAAATATAAAGATCAATAAGACTCATAGGGATTTCAGAGAATGTATAACATAGAAACATCTGCAAAGAACTGCAGAATGAGACAAATGGGTAATAGAAGTCCAATACCCAATATCTTCTTCTTTTCCAGAAGAATGGAAATGGAAATTTTATTTAGTGTGTATACCTGTGAAAGTAAAAGAAACTCCCAAAAAGTTGGTTAGGTTCCTTTTTTTATGGATTTATTTACTTATTTGTAAGAGAGAGTGGGGGGAGGGGCAGAGGGAGAGAGAGAGAGAGAGAGGATCTCAAGCAGACTCCCCACTGAGTGCAGGGGTGGGGGTTCGAACCAAGGACCCTGAGATCATGACCTGAGCCCAAACCAAGAGTCAGAAATTCAACCAACTATGCCTTTCAGGCGCCCAGTTATTTTCCATTTTTATTAAACTTTTTATTCATTTTTTCCTGTCCAATCTAATTTCTTTCACACCCTGAGTCCCTTCAATTTAGAATTATCCTAAAATGAATTTTCTTCTCATGAGCACAAAATTTATGTTCCATAGTATCCTACCTGGGGCCTCATTGATTGTTACTACTTCTCATTCTAAAATACAAAACAATATAAAACAAAGTTTTGACACAAAGTGTCTTTGGGACTTGAAGGCATAAAGAGATTCATTCATGCCAGAAGAAGACCTGATTCTAATTTATTAGGTTAAAATTTTAGATTTAGAAATATTTGATTGGTAATTTTATATTTCTGTAAGTACATGGGAAATAATCTCTCTTATTTAACACTTTTAAAAGATTTTATTTATGAAAGAGACAGCACACACACGCATGTGTATGTGTGCACACGTGCACGGGTGAGTGGGGGCAGAGGGAGAGGAAGGACAAGTAGATCCCCACTGAGCCATTGAGCTTGGAACCCAACCCACGGCTGGATCCCAGGACACTTAGATCATGACCTGAGCCACCCAGGTGCCCCTGGGTTTTACTTATTTTTTATTTTTTAATTTTTATTTATTTTTATTTTTTAGTGATCTCCAAGACTTTATTTTTATTTATTTTTAAGTAATCTCTAAGATTTTATTTTTTAAGTAATCTCTATATCCAATGTGGGATTTGAACTCACAGCCCCAAGATCAAGAATCCTATGATCTATCGACCCAGCCAGCTAGACATCCTGGAATATAATCTCTTTTTAAAAATTATACATTTGGGAAAATTTAATATAAGCCGCCCCAGACCCATGCTTCCCCTAACAAAAATGTATTCTCTCAACAGCTGACTCTTCGAGGTATCTTGACGACTCCCTGCCCCTCTACAAACAGTACTATTATCTGCAAATATTCAAAAGTCTAAATAAATAACCTTGTACTTGAGAATATCTTACCAGAAACACATTGCCTGTAACCACAAGATCCAGAATGTCAAATTCTTTAGGAGAAACAGTCCGGTTTCTGCAACAATGAAAATGCAGCACAATATAGGGGATGGAAGCCTCCTCACCGACACAGAAGAGATGGTATCAACCATGTATATGCAGCCCTTGTGTGTGTCCTAATCCAAACCAACCAACTATACAAAAAGTTTTGAGATGATTCAGAATATGTAAATACTGCCTGGAGAAGTCGACACCATTAGTGAGTTACTCAGGTGTGCTAATGGTATCCCGGTTACATGCCACCATATGGAATTCTTATCTTTTTGAGAAATGTTCAAAAATATTTATGGATGAAATGACAGGATATCCAGGATTTGATTTAAAATAATCCAGTGGGGCAGAGAACTGTCAGAGGGTAAAGATGAAACCTGGTTAGCCTTGGGGAGGGGCGCGTGCAGGTTAATTATACTAATCTCCCTAACTTTGTGGATGTTTGAAAGTTTCCATTATATATATTTCAAAAAGACTTGAAATTTAAGGGAAAAATAGTCAGTGCTTGAAATATGGCACAATATCTTATAAAAGATGTTTCAGATCACACAGTACTAGTCATGCTAATTTTAAAAACTGTTGGTCAGGGGATCCCCGGGTTGCTCAGCGGTTTAGTGCCGCTTTCAGCCCAGGGCGTGATCCTGGAGACTCGGGATCCAGTCCCACATCGGGCTCCCTGCATGGAGCCTGCTTCTCCCTCTGCCTGTGTCTCTGCCTCTCTCTGTCTTTCATGAGTAAATAAATAAAATTTAAAAAATAAATAAAAACTGTTGGTCATAAATTTGACTTTAAATATAGACATAGCTATTCATAGCAAAATTATCTGGGAAAAAAAAGGATATCTCTTATGCTTAATTTAATCTCATTATTCTCTTTGCCTGTATTTTGGGAATAGAAACCCCTTCACTGGCTAAATAAGGTATAACTATCCCAAAATGTTCTTGACTACTGGTTTCAATAAACATACTCCTGCATCCCAAGAACAGATAATAAAATGAGGTCTATCTCCAGATACTTCTTTTATAAGCACCCATTTTGACATATAAACCTTGATTATGTTAAAGTAGTTGAGCAACAGGGAACTGATGTTGAACCGAATTTCAGGCAGGATTCTCAAACCCTTTTGCTTCTCCTACACCTATTTCTACGTGGTGGTTTTTTCTTGGGGGGGTGGTGGTGGTGGCAGATTTGGACATTACTAACTATCATCTATTGAAGTTCTTCGAATGGTGCATATGGAATCAATGGATCCATGAAACACACTTAAATTATTTCAGTGCTGATAATCAGGACAAAACAGCCATCAAGCCTAACCCATTTTTGTAGGAATTACAGGTAGTCTGGGTAAGATTACATACAGTTCGGGCTCGAGTCAGAGGTTCCTGGGGAAGACGTTCTGCTTTCTTCCTAAACGCTGGGGGGAAGGAGAGCCGAGGCCCCCCACCCCCCACCCCAGGCTTTCAGTGAAATGTGGAGGATCGGGGCAAAATCTCAAAGGATGAAATTCGCGTCGTCTCGTTCCCAGTCGTGTTCTTTTTTTTTTTTTTTTTTTTTTTTCGTGTTAGTTCTTATTCCCGTTTTGCCCATATTCGCTTTCTCTCTTACTCGTTTCTGCTGTTTCTCTAGATTTTCTGTGCTCGTGGCTTCCACGGCCCAGGGACGGAGCAGGGGCGTCTGGTTCAGGCGACTGGAGACGACAGGCTCCTGACTCGCCATCCGTTCCCCCCGACGTTTCTGCGACCTTGGGCGCCCCAAGCATGCGGGAGCAGGACGCGAGCACCGGCACCCCGCCCCCAGCACCTGCCCGGGGTCCCCCGACGCCCCGCTCCGGGCCCGCGGGGGCTCCCACCCCACCGCCGCGCCGGGGCCCGCGCCTTCCGACCGCAGGGCGGGTTGAGCGCCCGCAGTCCCAGCGCGGCCTCGCAGCCCTCCCGGCTCCCCCCCGCGGGCGCCCGGCTCCCCCGACCCGCCGCGAACCCAGAGCCCCGCGCGGGTCCAGATTCCCGGGGCTGCGGCCCAGGGCGCTGCAGGCACCGGGCGGCGCGCGCAGGTGCACCGGGCTGCCTGGGTGCTCGGGCTCACCCGAGAGGGAGGACGGGGACCCCAGTGCCGAGCGGAACGCACTCTCCGACTGCTCTGCGTCCCCGCTGCCCAAGGACGGACCCTCGGGCGTAGCCGGGTGAGGCCCCAGCGCACACGCGGGGGGCGCACGGCCCGGCGCACACGCGGGGGGCGCACGGCCCCGGCACACGCGCGGGGGGCGCACGGCCCCGGCACACACACGGGGGGGGGCGCACGGCCCGGCACACACACGGGGGGCGCACGGCCCCGGCACACACGCGGGGAGCGCACGGCCCAGCACACACGCGGGGGGCGCACGGCCCCAGCACACGCACCGGGGGCGCACGGCCCCAGCACACACGCGGGGGGCTCACGGCCCCGGCACACACGCGGGGGGCGCACGGCCCCGGCACACACGCGGGGGGCGCACGGCCCCAGCACACACGCGGGGGGCGCACGGCCCCGGCACACACGCGGGGGGCGCACGGCCCGGCACACGCACCGGGGGCGCACGGCGCGGGGACAGATGCGCTTTCCCGCACGCCCGGCCTGGGGCAGGGGGCAGGGGGCCGGGGGCCGGGGCCGGGGCTTGGGGAACCCGCTCGGTCTCCGCCACCCACCCGGGGCCCAGGCAGGAGAAGGTCGCGGGCGTCCTTAGGGTTAGTGGAAACCAAATGGGGCCCCGAGGCCACAGCCTAAGAGTCTCGGGGCGAGCGTCTCGCTTTCCCTAAGTCGCAAACTCCTAATCTGTGCGACGGGGATTCCAGGGTGTCTTCCCCCTGGGTGCTGGAGGGTGCTAAACCTGGCACACAGGGGGCAGTGGAGGACGGGGAGCCACTGTGGTTACTGTCATGGGACCCGACGGTGGAGTCGCTTTCCCCGGCCTCCGTCGCCCCAGCCGCCCTGCAAGCGTCCAGGGGGCCCGGCCTCAGAGGACGAGCGGGAGGAGGAGGCGACCCCGTCTCTCCGTGGCTCTGCCCACCTGGCAAGCGCTGTGCCCTGCGCGCCGGTGTGGCCCTGTCGGCAGCGGGGACCCGGGGGGGGGGCGCAGGACCCCCGATCCCCCTGACGCCCCCGTCACCACCACCGCCCACCCCTACCCCGCGCGCCCCACCGCGGGCTGGGAGGGCCTGGCCAGGGCCAGTCCTGGGCCGGGAGGGGCACCCCGCGAGCCCCATGTGAGGCCAGACCTGTCCCGCTGCAGCCAAGTTCGACTGGAGCCCAAGGTTTAATGTACCCTTCCACCCAATGGAGGCCTTTCTTGAAAATTCACGTTCGTATGGTTTCACTCATACGTGAAATATAAGAAACAGTGAAAGGGACTATAAGGGAAAGGAGGGGAACTGAGCAGGAACAATTAGGGAGACAAACCATGAGAGACCCTAACTCTGGGAAACAAACCAAGGGTTGTGGAAGGGGAGGTGGGGGGGGGTCGGGGTTGGGGTAACTGGGTGATGGGCACGGAGGTTGATGGGTTGAGCACTTGAGGTTATACTATATGTTGGCAAATTGAATTGAAATAAAAAATGAATTAAGAAGAAGAAAAAATTCATGTTGGGTATGGTTTCATCAGTAGGAGCAGGGCGGGTGGCTCGGGCCAGTTTCTGCCCCTCAGACACCCGAACGGGGGAGCTGGGGGTTCTGGACCCTAAAAGGGATTGTACTTGGCAGGAAACAAGCTCTCTTTATTAAGGCTTGTAGCCAAACAAAGGTAGCCCCAGATCTGCAGAACATGCTACATGGATCTGGATCTTAAAGCTGGGTGCGGAGGGTCTGGCAAAGTGAGAAGGGAAGGTGGCTGGATGGGGGGGTGGTGGGAGGGTAGAGGGGCTTTTGGGTCTCCCACAGTCAGAGCACAGGGGCCCTTGCAGGAAACTGGAGGAGGGAGAATGTAAGTTCAGTCTAGGTGGCCGTCGAGGGTTGGGCTTGAAAACTTTCCAGAAGGTCCTCAGAACTGCACTACTGCAAGCCTGGAGAAGGTGAGGATTGCAGCCAGGACTTGGGAAGAAGTTGCTTTTTTTTTTTTTTTTTTTTTTTTTTTAAGATTTTACTTATTTATTCATGAGAGACACACAGAGAGAGGCAGAGACACAGGCAGAGGGAGAGGCAGGCTCCCTGCGGGGAGCCCAATGCGGAACTCGATCTCAGGACCTACAGTGGGATGATGCCCTGAGCCAAAGGCAGACGCTCAACAGCTGAGCCACCCAGGTGCCCTTGGGAAGCTCTAAGTGATGGGGAGGAGGGGAGACACGGGGGTAAAGGTGGACCAAATAAACAGCTATAAAAATGTGTTTGTCTTCTGTCCCGCCTGTAACTAGAAATGCACAGCTGGAACAGCTGTGGATGAAGGGGAAGGACCTTCTCACACTTACCAAGTGACTTTTCCTAAAGTGGCAGGGATGCAATTCTTTTGAAACACAATCCAGAGTATGGCAGAGTCTCTAGAAACTTGCTTTCTCTTGGGAGTATTTCCTGTTGGGCATCTTCCTCTGGTTTCCTTCCCATCTGGTCACCTGAAGCCCAATGACAGTGAAACTTTTCTGATTGCAAAGTTCTTTCAGAAATTCTTTTTGAGGGGTCCCTGGGTGGCGCAGCGGTTTGGCGCCTGCCTTTGGCCCAGGGCGCGATCCTGGAGACCCGGGATCGAATCCCACGTCGGGCTCCCGGTGCATGGAGCCTGCTTCTCCCTCTGCCTATGTCTCTGCCTCTCTCTCTTTCTCTCTCTGTGACTATCATAAATAAATAAAAATTAAAAAAAAATTAAAAAAAAAAAGAAATTCTTTTTGAAATAACAACAGCGAAGTTCTTTCTGTTCTAAACAAAGGGACAATAAGCCCTTAGATGGCAACCATCTGGGGATAAAACTGATTTAATTGTAAATGTCCAGAACACAAATGCTTCATTTGATGCTTCCTTTTTAACCTGGCTTTTAAAATTCTAATGCTTTTTAAAAATTGCCTTTTATTTTCTCCTAGTAAATGTTGCCCACTACATTCTAAATTGATCTCAAATGATGCTCCACTTTATTCATATGAAAAACCAACGTATTTAGAAAAGTGAAGAACAGGGGATCCCTGGGTGGCTCAGTAGTTTAGCGCCTGCCTCCGGCCCAGGAGTCCTGGAGTCCCTGGATGGAGTCCTGCATAGGGCTCCCGGCATGGAGCCTGCTTCTCCTGCCTGTGTCTCTGCCTCTGTCTCTCTATGTCTATCATGAATAAATAAATAAAAGCTTTAAAAAAAATGAAGAACAAATGGAGAATATATTTACGTTCCCCGCCAATTCTTTTTCTTCTGTAGGTTTCATTAAATACTGAATCTCATGTTTTAAAACCCAGGACTTTTTCAACTTCAACTATTTGGAAGGGTCCCCCCCCCCCCCCAACTATCTGGAAGTTTGAAAGCCATTTTGAACAGTTTCTGATACCTTTAAAGAACATGAACTGTAAAACTACATTATTTAACTGGGAGGAAAGAACTATGTTTTAAAAGAAGTTCCATTTTGACACCTGGGTGGCTCAGTGGTTGAGCATCTGCCTTCAGCTCAAGGGTGTGAGTATTGAGTCCCATATTGGGCTCCCTGGAGGAGCCTGCTTCTCCCTCTGCCTAGGTCTCTGCCTCTCTCTCTCTCTCTCTCTTTTACATTTATATACAGACTTTATTAGAGATCTAATGCATCACTGAGGCATTGCATCGACACCAGATTCATATTAAGCCGGATATAGAAAATAAGTTAATGCCAGATTAAGACCACCTAGCAGGGCAACTTGCAATTGCCATAAATGTTACAGCAAGTTTATAGCACTCTAGTCAATTAGTATTTAGTCCAAAATACAGGCTTTGCATTCTGTTTGCAAAGCCAGGTTATATTCAGTAATAAATAAGCTTTCTTAAAACTCTAGAAATTGAACAAGTTACAAAAGAATGTCCTGATAATGTTGTAGTTCATAGATCTGGGGGAACCAGAGGGGAGAGGGTGGGGTGTGGGGAGGGGACCGGCAAGGAGGAGAAGGAATAAAGAAATAAATCTTTAAAAATAAATAAAAGAAGTTCTATTTAGAGAGAAATCGAGAAGTGATATGAAACAATGTTACCGTAGTGATCTAGCATTTTATTTAGTCTATATAGCTAGCTTTAATTTTAACATCTTTCCACGGAAGATGGCACATCAAACACACAGATGGGAAACAAATGTCTTGCAATTAAAGTTCTATATTACACGCCGATTTCAGGAAAACATAAAGAACGTGAGTATTTTGCACTTGACTTGGGACCAGTATTTACGATTGCTAGGGAGCCAACAAGGGGAAACAAGTTGTGCATCATCGGACATTGTCTATGTGTTTTTGACCAGAACGAAATGCCCCACTCACGTTCCTCAGCCTCTGGACCCTGTCCCGGGAAAGGTGCTGGAAGCCACACCCGGAGGCTGGCAAAGAAAGGGCGAGAGTGGGCGCGATCCGGGGTGCACGTTCCGGTGGTCCGAGCCCGCTCCAGCTGCAGCCTTGTAGATACTTCGCGGCGACCCAAACGGCGGTTGGGGTAGTGGCGGTTCCGAGGGTTCCGCGTCGCCGCGTCCGCGCAGGGCCCCTGGGGACTCCCCGCCCGTCTGCGCTGCGGCTTGGCCGGTCACGCCCGGCGCAGGTGCGCTCCTCAGGATGAGGCTGGCAAGGTGCGGTCCCCGCCGGCAAGGCTGGCCGCGGCGGGGGCTCCGGGCTGGCACCCCAGCAGCGCCGCGGGGCCGGGCAGGTGTTGGCCCAGCACAGCGCGGGTGCCGTCCCGGGGCGGCGGGGGCGGCTGCTCTAACCGCGTCCGGGCGGCGGCGGCGGCGGCGGCGGCGGACACCTGCAGCAGGTGGCAGTAGCCCCACGGGGGCGGGGGCGGGGGCGGGGGCGGGGGCGGGCTCTGCGCGGCCCCGGGGGCCCCTCCGCGGACGCCGTGCATGATGCTGTCGATGCTGAAGGGGCTGCGTGGGTCTCCCGGCCCCCGGCCCTCCTGGCGAGGCCGGGCGCGCAGAGGGGGCTGCAGCTGGACGGCCGGCGCTGTCCGGGGCGCCTCGGCGGCGGCCGGGGCCGACAGCAGCAGGTAGCGCAGCGGGAGCGGGTGCAGCAGCGGCCCCGGGACGGGCTGCGGCGGGGCCGGGGGCCCGAGCAGCAGGCCGGGGAGCGCGCCGTGCAGGGCGGCGGGCGCGGCGGGCGCGGCGGGCGGCGGGAGCGCGGCGTGCAGGGGCGCCCCCGGGGGCGGCGGGGGGCGCTTGAAGCGCTTCCTGCGCCGGAGGAAGCTGCCGTTGTCAAACATGTCCTGGGAGGCGGGGTCCAGGCTCCAGTAGTTGCCCTTGCCCGGGTGGCCCGGCTCGCGGGGGATCTTGACGAAGCAGTCGTTGAGCGACAGGTTGTGGCGGATGCTGTTCTGCCAGGCGGGGAACTTGCGGCGGTAGTAGGGGAAGCGGCCGCGGATGAAGGCGCAGATGCCGCTGAGCGTGAGGCGCTTGTGCGGGCTCTGCAGGATGGCCATGGTGATGAGCGCGATGTACGAGTAGGGCGGCTTGGCGGGCGGCGGGGCCCCCGAGGCCGGCGCGGCCCCGAGCCTGGGGAGCCGCGGGCCCCCCTCCTCCCCCGGGGCGTCGGCCCGGCCGCCTCCGGGGTCCGCGCGCCCGAGGGCGTCGGGCTGGGGCAAGTTCATGGAGGCCCCGCTGCTCCTCTCTGCCGGCGCCTCGGCGTCCAACAGTGTCCAGCGAAGATGCGCGTCGCCTGTTACCGCGGCTTCCTCGCGCCCTCCTCCCCTTTATACCCCTTCTCCCCTACCTCCAGACTCCCACTTCCCCCCGACGCAGTCCAATGAAGAGGGTCCTCGGCGCGTTCCCGACAGGGCCAGAACCTTCCGCCGCCTCCTCCTCCTCCTCCTCCTCCTCCTCCTCCTCCTCACGCCCACCCGCCCCCAGGGAAGATGCGCCCCTAAAGCGCTTCGAAAACGTGCGAAGGAAGAAGAGGTAGGAAGATACGGGACCCAACCACCTGCGGCCACCTTGACACCCAGGCCTCCCCCCTGGAGGATAGAAATGGGGGAGGGGGGTCCTATAATCTACGGTGTTTGACTCTGAAAGAATGTTTAAATGCTTTAGTGTGTCATAGCTGGTGATTCACTCATTTTCACTGGTGGATTCCATCCTCATCCGGAATGAATGAAATATTCTTAATGTTCTTGGGGGTGGGGGGTGGGAGCGAGGCTGGCATGGTCCCATCTACTCCCTACCTTAGCTCCCCCAAATGTTCTCCTGCTCAGCTTTTCAGAAAAGGACGAAATGTCCTTGGCGTGAAGTTATGGAAGTTCAGGGTGAAAGGAAAGCAGGAGAGCTAAGGAGAAGTCCCCTTGCATCACTGATTCTCCAACTTCTTTGAACATTTGACATTAAATGTAGGATGTATATTTTACATCACTATTTTAGATAGACTTTGGTAACTAAAATAGATTTCATAAAACAAGTGACCACTGTTTTGCTTTTTTATTTTTAATATCCACAACCAACTACACTGATTTTGCCACATCCTAACCAGTACAGAGCCAGTGTGAAAAATCCTGTTTTCAGAAAAATAGCCTCCCAACACCAAGGGATGCACCAGTCTGACGGTCAATCTCTCACACATGTATTCTCTCCCTCCTCCTCCCTCCCTTTTCAAAATCCAACATTAAGCACTTTTACTATAATAATAAATACTAAAGTTGAAACCTTAAATAAGGCAAAGGGGAGGTGCGGTTCTGGAGGAGTGACAGGGCAGACAAAGCTGTTTAACTCATCTGATGTCCTTGAAAGTCAAGGATTTTTAAATGGGGTTCATTTAAATCTGCTCAGAGACTAGAGTGGTGGGACATAGTATGTGTTATCTAAGGGGATCTTATGGTGAAATGCTGAGCAACAGCGCATATTCATAATTTAATATCCACCCACTAGTGAAAAGAATTTGAGAAGGCATCTAATAAAAACACAGTGTGAGGTGGAAGGGGAGAAGGGCGGGGGGTGGGAGTGAATGGGTGACGGGCACTGGGGGTTATTCTGTATGTTAGTAAATTGAACACCAATAAAAAATAAATTAAAAAAAAACACAGTGTGAAAATATTGTATCATGCCACTGATTGTCACTGAGTGAATCTTTCATTTGTGCTTGTAAATGATAATGAATTTTCAGCAAGAAATCAGAGGTCAGCTAAAAGGGCAAAATATGACAAAAAAAAAAAAAAAGTAGCTCGAAGTAGCTAGTCCTTTCAGGATAAAATTTTGAAAACCGCTTCCTCTCGTGTCTTTTAAAAGCTTATCCTGTACTCCTGAGGTTCTCACCCTCAGGCCTCTCAGTCAAATGTAGCCTAACCTGGGACAAATGACCCAAGCTTCTGAGCCTAACAGATTTGTGTTTGAATCCCAGATTCACCAATTACTACTAGTGTGATCTACTAAACTAAGCTCCAGGAGGGCTGACAGGTGTTGCATTCAAATTCAGACTCCCAGCTGCCTCCCCGTCAACCCCCTGCAGGTAAGGCACAGTTTGGCCAGCAGCAGAGGAATCTGAAGACCTGGAAAGGGAGTATTGTTAGTTTTCCTAGAGTCAACTTCTGTGGGGATTTGCGTTATTTAAAAATGAAAGGAGGAAAGGAAAGACAGGCAAAAACAAAACAACTGAAACCACCCCCATTGGTGGAGGTGTGTCAAAGGGGGCACAGGAGACAAAGAGCCCGTCCCCCACCCCAACCTCCGTGGCCCCAGCTTGGACAATTTGAGGAAGGAGTATTAGATTATAACTCAAAGTATAAGGTAAATATTCATGTGTCCATACTGATAAAAATGAAATGATCAAGTAAATTAATAAATGGGGGAAAGAGGGATACCTGGGTGGCTCAGCCAGTAGAGCATGTGACTCTTGATCTCAGGGTCCTGAGTTCAAGACCCACACTGGGCACTGGGCATAGAGCTCATTTAAACAAAACAACCCCCCCCCCCCAAAAAAAATAAATTAACAAAACAAAACCCAAAAAAATAAGCAGAGGAAAAGAAGCAAATCGCCCATGAAGAAGAATTCCAAATAATGTAGATACTCCTCAGGGAGGAAGAGCATATTTCCTTACTCCTTTACTGTGGTGGGCAGTGCTGAGTGGCTTCCTTCCAAAGAGTACAGTCTGGGGCAGGGGAGGGAAGGGGAATAATCTTACAAGTGGAGAAACTGGACAAACACTTCAGCCAGGTCATCAGGTGACCACTGTTAACATTAATAGTCATAAACCATGTTAATAGCATCTTGAGATGTGATAAAAATAGCACCCTGTGATCTCGCTCCCCAAAACCCATCTAAATCAGGAGAAAAACAGACAAATTCCAATAGAGGAGCATCTTATGTACCTAAGCAAAACCATTCTCAAACTATCAAGGTAACCAAAACAAGGGAAGTCTAAGAAACTGTCATAGCCAAGAAGAGTCTACAAAGACATGACAACTAACTTGTCTATCCAATTATCTTGCATGGCATTCTGGAAAAGATAAAGGAAACTATGTAAAAATTAAGGATATCTGAATAAACTATGGACTTTGGTTAATAATGTATCAATATTGGTTCACTAATTTTAACAAATGTGCCATACTATTTAACACCTTAAGTGTGTGTGTGTTGTGGGGGGGTGGTAGGTGATATGGGAACTTGTACCATCTGTACTTGTATCTTGTACGATCTGCTCAATTTTCCTGTAAATCTAAAACTGTTCTGAAAATTACATTCTATTAGTTTAAAAAATTAAACATGAGAAAAAAGGCCCGATAGCCAAAAAGTAGAAACTCAAAATGTCCATCGGCTGATGAACGAACAAAATGTGGTATATAGATTTTTGTTCAGGAACAAAAAGATACGAAGGGTTGATACATACATACTACACCACAAGGATGAATCTTGAAAACATTATGGTGGTGAAAGAGTCCGAGTAGACCAGTTATAGAAACAGAAAGTAGATCAGCAGTTGCTGGGGGCTAGGAGCAGGGACTAACTGCTGATCTGATGGATGGATAGTTTCTTTGCGGAGTGAGGAAAATGTTCTGGAATGAGATAGCGGTGCTAGTACTTGCTGCTACCTGTGGATATACTAAAGCCATGAATTGTACACTTTAAGAAGGTTAAGTTTAGGGATGCTTGGGTGTCTGCCTTTGGCTCAGGTCCTGATCCCAGGGTCACAAGGATAGAGCCCCGCATTGGGCTCCCTGCTCACGGGGAGGAGGGGTCAGCTTCTCCCTCTCCCTCTGCCATTCCCACCCTTCACTTGTGCTCTCTCAAATAATTAAAGTCTAAAAAAATAAAAATAAAAATAACATAAAATATAGTACAAAATATAAATTAAAACAGTGAGATGCCATTCCACCCAGACCGGCAAAGATGAAGTGTGTTAACTAGGTTTGGAAAAATGGGTACTTTCATACCCTGCTGTATAAATGCAAAAAGTTGCAGCCATTTGGAAGAGCAGTTTATCAGTTCTATTAAGCATTTCACATGTGCACATGCCGGAAGCTAGTGATTCCGCCTGAACCTTTTTTTTTTTTTTTTTTTAAGATTTTTATTTATTTATTCATGAGAGTCACACACAGAGAGAGGCAGAGACACAGGCAGAGGGAGAAGCAGGTTCCATGCAGGGAGCCCGATGAGGGACTCGATCCCCAGACTCCAGGATCATGGCCTGGGCCAAAGGCAGGCGCTAAAACACTGAGCCACCCAGGGATCCCTGAATCTCTGTATTCTAGAGAAACATTACATTCTCACCTGACAACAGAGAGACACGCTAGACAATGATGTTCACTGCAGCACTGTTTGTAGTTTTGAAGGCAGGAAAGGACTGGTTCATCTGTCACAAGATCACAAACCACAGGACTTCTCCAGCTACAACCCTTCAGCCACTTCCCAGGGCATTCAGAATAAAGCACATGTTGGCTGCTCCACAGGGAGCAATGAGGCTGGCCCTAGCTCACAAGTCCAACTGCACCTCATACCCTGGCTTTCCACCCTCTATGGCCCTGGCCTCCCGCCTGGTCTTGCATGGCGCTGCGTGGACTCCCACCTCAGAGGCTGTTCTACTGCTTGCTCTCTCTGTGTGGAACCTTCTTCCCTTCCAATGTACATCTCCTTTCAGCTCCATTCTCAACTCAGAAACCATCTCTTCTCTGGGAAGCTTTTCAACCACGCCCAGTCCTTTTATCAGCCTACTTATTTTCCTCATATTTTCTAATTTATTTATATCCTTCCACCAAAATGTAAACAGTGTAAGAACCTGGCCCTCATCTGTCCTGTGCAGCATCAGTCTAGCACTCACATGTGGGTGACTGGAAGCCTCAATAAATGATTTTTTAAATGAATGTATTCTATGCTATACAATTAATTTCTGTGCAGCAATTACAGAATAAGACATATTATATGCACTGCCATAGAAAAATCTAACACTAATAATTGAGTTTAGAAAAAGAAAAAAAAAAAAGAAAAGCCAAGCTGCAGGGGTGCTTGGTGGCTCAGCTGGTTGAGTGGCTGGCTCTTGATTTCAGCTCAGGTCATGACATCATGGTCCAGGGATCAAACCCTGCGTAAGGCTCTGCCCTGAGTTTGGAGTCTGCTTCTCCCTCTCCCTCTGTTCCTCCCCTCTCTCCCAGGTGCACATGCACTCACACTCTCACTCTCTCCGTAAAATAAATAAAAATTTTAAAAGCAAACTGCATTATAATATATAAAGAATGATATTTTATCTAAAACACACACATTATAAAAATAAGACCCTTCCTTGAGGATATATTTATGGCAAGCTCCTCAATCTCCTGAAGCAGCAGCTTAAATTATGACTCTAATCACTGAAAATAATTCACTTTGGACGATAGTATAAGCCATGTGTGTGTAAGTGAAAAGAAACACCTAAAAGGGCAGACATGAAGCTGACAACATTGCTTACCCCCAAGGAGTGACAGTGACAGAAGGAGAAAGGTCAGGGGAGACTTCATCTGCAACATTTGCATTTTTACAACACAAATGTATTCAGTCAATACTTACATAATAAAAAATATTTAAAGATTAATACATTTTAAAGAAAAGACAAGTATTTGTGAGTTTGATAAAGACAGACAGTTTGATAAAGAGTATAGATTAATATTACTTCAGGCTTTTCTCCCACAACAAGACAAATAAAGTAAGCTTTTTTCATGGCCTAGAACAGATGAATCTAGATTCTTATTATTTGCCAAAGAACATTATGGAGTATTAGTGTAGCAACATTAACTATAAACAAATCAATTTAAATTGTTAGAAATAAGAAAAAATTTATTCAGGCTCTGCTGTGTGCCAGGGGCTGAGCTGGGTGTGTTAGAAACCTATTCAATCCTCACAACAACCTTGAATGATTGATATTATCACCGCCCACCTTATAAATACAGAAACCAATCTCAAGAAAACACTTTGCCCAAGATTACTCAGCCAAGAAGCAAAAGAACTGCAATTAAAAGCCCAGATCAGACTCAAAAATCAGCTGAGTTTCTATTGGGCAATCTGCTGCCACCTTAAGTAAGCTTATTCTCTCAACCATGAATTTAAGAGAATGGATTCAGGAGGCAAATGGATAAATATAGAGAACTTTTATAAAAAAGGGACAGAGTGCAGGGAAAGAGACAGATAATCTTTTTATTTTTAAAGATTATATTTATTCATTGAGAGAGAGAGAGGGAGAGAGCATGAGTGGGAGGAGCAGAGGGGGAGAGAGAAGCAGACTCCCCACTGAGCATAGAGCCCAACATGGGCCTCCATCCCAGGACCCTGGGGTCATGACCTGAGCCAAAGGCAGAGGCTAAACCACTGAGCCACCCAGGTGCCCTGAAAGACAAATAATCTAATCAGTCGGCCTGTCTCCAAACAATGGAACCATTCAAGGTACAGAGATAGAACTCTTAAAATTCTGGGGAAAAAATATTCCAAAACATTTCGATAGCCTGATATTTAATGATCATTAGTTTGGGAAAGTTCTTCTTTAAATCCCATCTCATGCTTTTCTCTTACAATCTGAATACAGTTACAGTGACCTGAGCTTTAGCAGGAATAGGAAGTAAGTAAGCCACACTTATACACCAACGACTGATACAAAGATGGTTAAATATTCCTAAATTATTTGCAGTTATATCTGAAATTTTGCACCTCATCTTTTTGCTTATGTTGAAAATTAAAAGTTCAAAGAAATCAAGATGAATATGTTATCAACAGCAAATTCTACTTAACGTTAAAAGCTCTCAAATTGGAATCATCTAAATATATTACCAAGTAAATGGCTGATGTTCCATTAATCTACCAGCTTAGAATTGACTAAGAATAAGAGATAGCTTTAATTTTTTAACTCAGATTTCTTTCACTTTTAAGTCTCTAGCCACAAGACTTCAAATTCATTTAACAAAAAGAGTGATGGTATTTGTTTTTAAATAGTTTTTGTTGGGCAGCCCTGGTGACTCAGCGGTTTAGCGCCTGCCTTCAGCCCAGGGTGTGATCCTGGAGACCCGGGATCGAGTCCCACATCGGGCTCCCTGCATGGAGCCTGCTTCTCCCTCTGCCTGTGTTTCTGCCTCTCTGTCTCTCTCTGTGTCTCTAATAGATAAATAAGTAAAATCTTAAAAAAAAAAAGTTTTTGTTAATAACAGTAAAAAAATCATACCTATATCATCAGTGTAAGTGTTGTTCTAAGGGAAAAAGTTACAGTGTGAAAGTAAGTTTTATCATCAAGATTATAGGGATGCCTGGGTGGCTCAGTGGTTGAGCATCTGCCTTTAGCTCAGGGCCTAATCCTGGAGTCCCAGGATTGAGTCCCACATCAGGCTCTCTGCATAGAGCCTGCTTCTCCTCTGCCTACGTCTCTGTCTCTCTCTTTCTGTGTCTCTCATGAATAAATAAATAAAAATGTTAAAAAAAAAAAAAGATTATAAATAACTTCCATGGGTGAAAAGTTTAGCATATGGAAGTCCCAAAGTAATTCTGACAAATATTTTGTGAAATATCTATTAAAAAAAACAAAAACAAAAACAAAACTCTGGGTGTCTGGGGTGGCTCAGTGGGTTGAGTGTCTGTCTCTTGATTCTGGCTCAGGTCATGATCTCAGGGTTGTGGGATCAAGCCCTAGGTCAGGCTCTGTGTGAAGCATGGAGCCTGCTTAGGATTCTCTCCTTCCCCCACATGCACACCTCCCACATACTCTCAAACAAACAAACAAACAAACAACAACAACAACAAAAAACAAAATAAAAAGCAATTCAGAAGACATTAATTTTATTGTATGAATGTCAAATGTTTGAAGTACTTACTACATCTTATGTGTTCCATAAAATAAACACTATTTTAAAGTACACTGGAATCCACAGCAGAAGAAATACATAGAAGAAATGCTTGAAATACACTCAGTAGGAAACTTACTCCTGATTTATCACCTAATTTCTGTGATGCTTCTAATGTTATAGGCAAACTTGATCTTCTTTGAAATGTGTTGTCCACCGCTTCTCTGCTTCAGTCACAGTAGCTACAAACAGTTGCCTTAGGATCTCCTTATCTAAATTCCTGCCTGCAAACAGAATAAAACATGGTGTGATTATATTATGCTTATTAAAGATGACAGTTTGCCTATCAATTCCAAATCATTAACGGCTTGATAATCTTCAGAAATTTACACAAGCTAAATAATTAGTGATTCTTTCCCTTAACTTCCTACTTCTAGGTAAGTCCCTAGAACCAAATTGGCATTTTAATTACTTTCCTAAATTTGAAGAAGAACAAAACCTCTAACAAGTTCTTATGAATATTATCACATCATGAAGACAAATACATTCACCACAGGCTTAGTTAGGTTGACAAAGGGGTTGAGATTGGTTAATACTGGTTAAGTAGCATATTATATCACTTTCAAATATACATTTTACTTTCCTTTAGAAATTTAACTGTCACTTACCAATAAGAACCAATCGATTTGTTCTCTCGGTGTCATCTTTCCAGCTCAGTGGAGTCTCCTCCAGATCATAGAGCTCATGGACACCCTGGACAATCACCTGCTTTGCTTTGTCTTTGATCGACACCAGCCCCTGCTCAGAGGAGAGGGATCAATCAGCCTCAGTTCAAATTTAAAGCAGAAACTGAGCATCAGTGTTATGGATTATTCCTATTCCATTTTAAAGACAAACCCATGAAGATGCTGTTAAAATTACTTGAATCCAGTTATTTGTGCATTATAGAAAGAGTTTCTTAAAGCTTCTAACTTTTATTTTTTATTGATTTATCTGAGAAAGTGAGAGGGAGTGAGAGAAAGAGCATGAGCAGGGGGAGCAGCAGAGGGAGGGGGAGAAGCAGACTCCCCACCAACCAGGGAGCCCAATGCAGGGCTCCATCCCAGGACCCTGAGATCATGACCTGAGCTGGAGGCAGCCGCTTAACAAACTCAGCCACCCAGGTGCTCCTAAAACCTCCAATTTTGTAAAAAAAAAAAAAAAAAAAAAAAAAAAAGTGTGCAAAAGTCCCTTTTTCTAATGATAAAATTAATATGTTAGGCTGTCCTTTCAGCATTACAATAAAAAAACTGAAACAACCAAATGATAAAATATGCATTTAATTCCTTTTTTTTTTTAAAGATTTTATTTATTTATTCATGAGAGACATAGAGAGAGAGAAAGAGAGAGAGGCAGAGACACAGGCAGAGGGAGAAGCAGGCTCCTTATAGGGAGCACCACATGGGACTCGATCCCAGGTCTCCAGGATCACGCCCTGGGCTGAAAGCAGCGCTAAACCGCTGAGCCACCAGGGGTGCCCAAATATGAATCTAATTCTATTGATGTTTCTAAGGATTTTATCCTTGTTTCACAGTTTTAGTGGGAAAATTTGAGGTATTAAAGAAAGGACTCCGGTGATAATTTTGACTGGGTTGCAATGAGCAGTGCAGGGAATGACGGTATAAAGGAAAGGAAACAATCTGGATAAAGTTCATTTTTTTAATTGATATGCCAAAATGAGAAATGA
This sequence comes from Canis lupus dingo, assembly GCF_003254725.2. Classification (NCBI taxonomy): domain Eukaryota; kingdom Metazoa; phylum Chordata; class Mammalia; order Carnivora; family Canidae; genus Canis; species Canis lupus. The sequence continues at coordinate 89,190,264 of NC_064243.1, forward strand.
ATTATCTCATAAACTGGTCCCTCAGAGGAGAAAATTTCTCTAAAATAATGTTTATCATATTTGTTATAACAAATATAATATAATATATATAGAGGGAATATAATATATATAGACGGAATATAATATATATAGAGGGAATAATATAGAGGGAATCCCTGGGTGGCTCAGCGGTTTGGCGCCTGCCTTCAGCCCAGGGTGTGATCCTAGAGTCCCAGGATTGAGTCACGCATCGGGCTCCCTGCTTCTTCCACTGCCTGTGTCTCTGCCTCTCTCCCTGTGTCTGTCCTGAATAAATAAATAAATAAAATTAAAAAAAATTAATATAGACATTGCAAAAACAATAAGAGACAAATGACTCATAGTCACGCCTGCACATAACCATGTATTTTAGGTATATGTTCTTCCTGTTTTCCTTTGCCCACTTCTGTTTTCTTTTTTTTTTCTAGTTTTACTGATAAAATTGACATACAGCATTGTATTAGAGTGTACAGTATGATTTGATTTCTGCTTTTAAAATCTGAATATGTAATAACTCCTCAGAAAGAATGATCTAAACATCAATTTTCTATTACTTGTATAAAGACTTGGAAGTGTTAGCTATTACCTGAGTGAACATTTTAAACATGTTTATCATTAGCACACTAACATTTTGTAGCCAGAAAAGAAGGAAGTCTATGAAGGTGAAGGCTGTGTTGCCCCAGATCTCCCAGTGTTGTTGTGATAGAGGAAGGCCAAGGGAAGAACCAAGGAGGACAGACGACTGCAGACAAACTGTCACGCTGGGATGGTGCAGGAGGAACCACTGAACTCTGTGTGGAGGACTTCGTGGTAGCATTCATATAAATGCCCAATGGGCTGCTTTTGTACTGAGTACCCCATTCAATAGCAGGAGATAAAAGCAGTTACAGAATGAAATACAATCTCTCAGTTTAGGATCATGGGATATGGATGGTGCTCCAGTCATTAAAGCAGCAGTAGGATCACGCTTAGTTCCTCTGGGTGGGAATGACCTGTGAACAGACTGAGTGTCACCCACGTTGCTCTGAACAGGATCCCAGGCAGAGCCAGCACAGGAAGTAAAGAAATCTAAACCTGGATGGCTTCTCGACAGTCACTTTGTCATTCTATGACCCCCGTGAGTTAGCTAACTGGAAAATCCCGTTACTAATAGTAATAACAACAAATAGTAAGAATAAAAACTTCATGCATACTTCTGGAAACGAGAGTAGACAAATGACTACTGATCGGTTAAGCACACAACTAGAACCATTGCCCCCTCAGAAAAACTTTCCGTGACATAAATACCCAAACACCAAGTAACACGAGTGGGTTTCCAAACACAGAGCAAGAATTCCAGTCTTCTCTAACTCTTTATAGTATGATAACTGTTTAGTGTCTGCTAAATGCACCAAGCAACACAGATTTAGCTGCAGCAAGATTTCTGATGTTATTTCTCTGTTAATGAAGCTCTCTTGGAAAATTAAATGAAAAAAATATTCAAAGGGCGCCTGGGTGGCTCAGTTGGTTAAGTGTCTGACTCTTGATTTCAGCTCAGGTCATGATCTCAGGGTCGTGAGACTGAGCCCCACATGGGGCTCACACTGGGGACAGAACCTGCTTAAAATTCTGTCTCCTTCCCAATCTCTCCCTCCCCACTGTTCCCTAACAACAACAACAAAGATGTTCATTCAGTTTTCTCTAACTGACCATGCTACGTGCCAAGGAAAGGAGTTCCAGCAAGTCAAGCTCATCAGCCACATAGCTGCTCAGAACACTTGGGAGGAGAAAACAGGAGGTGATGTTTCAAAGCACACAGGTTGTTTTAGCTGCAACACTAAATGAAGCTATGCAAATAAACCACGCTTTACACAGTGATTTTCAAAGCTTCTTTTCAGCAATGGAAATAAGAAAAATGAAAACAAACAAAAGTTATTTGTTCTAAAACCAGTGCTTGTGTTTAAATACAGTTTAACAGTCAGGAAAGGAAAGGGCCTTTGTCCAAAAGTATAAAGGTAGAGACTGAACACTGTACCTTTAGCCGTATGACCTCCATGCAGTCATCATCCTTGTTTCTTATATTCTTCTCCCACAGAAGATTCTGCATCAAGTGACATATTTTAATAAGACTAACCATTGCTGCCAGCAACCACCATGTAACACAACAGGTGGCAAATCATTATCAGTTAAATACTGCATTCACCTGAATAAATACATTCAGACTTTCTTCCTTTGCATTTCCTGGTACTTCAAATGTCACCGTAATAATGCTCTAGAAATCAAGAGATAATCAATCATGTTTTTTTTTAATAGTAATGTTGACATATTTTATAGCAATGTTGGTACATTTTAAGACAAAAGTAAGGAATACATTCATGAACATGTATGCTGCCTAACAACTATAGTGGGTCTATCTTTTTCACTATCTCGCTGAGTTCTAGTGGCAGTAATTCCATTTTTAGTATTCTGCAGAGGTGATCAGTGGGTTCATATTTAAACAGAAACTTTTATGAAAGGATATTCATGGTTTAATTCATTCCTTCCAGGACTCTCAGCACTAAGTGGGAAGGTAGTATCTACAGTGTACTTGACTATCTACCAAGCCAGGTACTATTGCCTGGGTCACTTCATCTTTTCATTTACTCTGTGACAACAATCCTATGGAATAAAGAGAATTACTTTCCTTTTATAAATTGGGGGGGAATAAGGCTTAGAAAAATTAAACTACTTAGAGCTGGGAAACTCAAAAACAAAAGTATAATTCTGTTCTCTGGAAAAAATACAAAGGAAAAATTCAGCTTATCTCTGACCAAGCATGTGCCAAAGGGAAAAAGAGTATCTGGAGATGAGAATAAGAGTAGAATGTCACCTTTGGTTTGAGAAGGTTGACATCATTTAGAATGTTAACGCTGAGATTTATTTTTCCTCCTGCTCCTGATAAATATCTCACTGTCCACTCTAAGGAACCAGAAGCTCAAAATTTTCTGTAGCTGGTCACATAACTAAAATCCAAAGCTCCATTTGTTCCTGTAACCAAAATTTCAACTTAATGATGAAAATACACAAGGGCTAAACATAAGATGATGATAACAGAACCCCCCCCCCTTGAATAATTAGGATAAGATGCTCAAGCCAAGCTTTAGAACAGGAAGGAGAAACATAGTAAAGCACGGCTTTCAATAATTTCTTAAAACTTCATATATTAACGGCAATTTTATTCACAAACAGAAAAGCACAAGGCTTTTTTTTTTTTTTTTTTTTTTAAGATTTCATTTATTTATTCATGAGAGACACACAGAGAGAGGCAGAGACATAGGCAGAGGGAGAAGCAGGCTCCCTGCAGGGAGCCTGATGCAGGACTCAATCCCAGGACCCTGGGCTCATGCCCTGAGCCAAAGGCAGATGCTCAACTGCTGAGCCACTCAGGTGCCCCAGCAGACAGGCTTATAGCAGAGAATATGAAAAGACCAAGTTGTTTTTTATCCAAACATATAGGACTGCAAAACGTCAGTACTAAAGACCAATCTAAGGACAAAATATACTGACATTTAGTCTCCACTGTTGCTAGCAACAGGAAAAGCAGAAAGCACTTTCTTGTGAGACATGAAAGCCAACTAAAATCGACTTTAAAATGTCAGCTTTTTTTTTGGGATCCCTGGGTGGCGCAGCGGTTTGGCACCTGCCTTTGGCCCAGGGCGCGATCCTGGAGACCCGGGATCGAATCCCACGTCGGGCTCCCGGTGCATGGAGCCTGCTTCTCCCTCTGCCTATGTCTCTGCCTCTCTCTCTCTCTGTGACTATCATAAATAAATAAAAATTAAAATAAATAAATAAATAAATAAAATGTCAGCTTTTTAAAAGTACTTATTTTGTCACCATAGCCAAGAGATGGAAACAGTATAACACTAACAGACGGATAAAGACAATGTAGTATAATAGTTTGGTACTAACATGTGGCATATTAGTGAACCATTATTCATCTTAAAGAAAAGGAAATTCTGCCCATGTGCTACAAACATGGATGAGCCTTGAGGACACCATGCTAAGTGATGTAAGCCAGTCACAGAAGGACAAATACTGCATGATTCCACTTAAGCGAGGTATCTACATGGTCAAACTTACAGAAGTAAAAAGTAGAAGGGTGGTTGCCAGGGTTAGGTGGTGAGGGAAATGGGGAGCTGCTGTCCAATGAACACAGTTTCAGTCATGCAAGATGAAAAAGTCCTAGAGATCTGCTGTACAAGACTACGCAGAGAGTATCAGCTAATGATACCGTACTTAAACATTTATCAAGAGCAGGGATCCCGGGCAGCCCAGGTGGCTCAGCGGTTTAGCGCTGCCTTCAGTCCAGGGCATGATCCTGGAGACCCGGGATCGAGTCCCACGTCGGGCTCCCTGCACGGAGCCTACTTCTCCCTCTGCCTGTGTCTCTGCTTCTCTCTCTCTCTCTCTGTATGTGTCTCTCATGAATAAATAAAATCTTAAAAAAAAAATTTATCAAGAGGGTAGGTCACATGTGTTTGCCATAATCTTTTTTTTTTTTTTGCCATAATCTTTTTTTAAAAGATTTATTTATTAGAGACAGAGAGAGAGAGAGAGAGGCAGAGACACAGGCAGAGGGAGAAGCAGGCTCCGTGCAGGAAGCCCGACGTGGGACTCGATCCCAGGTCTCCAGGATCACGCCCTGGGCTGAAGGTGGCACTAAACCACTAAGCCACGGGGGCTGGCCGCCATAATTTTTTTAAAGCACTTATTTTTAAATCTAAATAAACACACTCTGCTTTTAAACTATTTGTTTTATAAGTTTAATAGTATGCATTTAAATAGTTTTCTTTCCCTCTTAAAACAATCACTACAAATACCTAAAAGTCCACATCAAAATGTACAGCAATTATATAACATATCAAAATATATAGTAAAACACCCATAATTTGTCATTTTCAAAAGACCGTAGCAATTCAACCTTTCAAACTGCTTAAAATGGGCAACCTAGGTGGCTTAGTGGTTTAGCGACACCTTCGGCCTGGGGCGTGATCCTGGGGACCTGGGATCGAGTCCCATGTCAGGCTCCCTGCATGGGGCCTGCTTCTCCCTCTGCCTGTGTCTGTGCCTCTCTCTGTGTGTCTCTCATGAATAAAAAAATAAAACCTTAAAAAAAAACTGCTTAAAATGTATTTTATTCAGTTGGATAACTTGGGTTTTAATATTGGAAAGGTCTCAACATGGAACTCAATACTGCTTTATCCTAGCTTAAAGAATTCTTACTGGGAATGACATTGCTTTTGGCAGGTTAGAGATATGACAATATTTCTAAGGGGTACAATTAACTCCAGTATGAGATTAAATGGGTTTTAAAAATTATGACAATGTATCAGGGGGCTCAAGGAGTGAGATACACATTTTAGAACTAGATGTTTTTCTGCACCAATACACTCTTCACACAGTAGACAAACCTTAAAGATGAAATCTGCAAACTCCCAGTGCAGAAGATGAGGGTCACAACTCATAATTCTTAATTTAATAAACTATGCACAGACTGCCATTTGAGTTTTTTCACCTTCTCACCCTACAACCCTGGGTCCTCCTTATAGGGAGGAAAACAAGGAGTCCATGAAAGCTAGAGAGCTGCATTACAGAGGATTCAGGAATAAAACCTTAATAACATACGTACTATATCTTAGGTATTACCCATATCAGACTTTTTCCCAGTTGTTTTTTTTTTTTTTCTTTTTTTCCCAGTTGTTTTGAATCTAAAATTAACTCTCCTTTCCCCAGACACAGGAAGAAGCAAAATACCAAAGCAATCAGTCAGAAAAAAATAAAAATAAAATAAGGTACTACCCCTAAAATAAAATTTAGGAATAACTCCAAACTTTTAGTTTTCTTGTCTGTTTTTTTTTTTTTTTTAATCTCCCAGGATATTTCCCTTGGTGTCCTACTCTTTGGCAAACAATATCTAACATGCAACAACTTCTGCCTATTTTCTTTCTCTGGAAGTAACATGTTCAACCCCAAATGTGAAACTCTACATGGGTCATTTCTACTGTGATACTCTGCCACCAAGTATGAAGCTGAAAGTCTGGTATCCTTCTCCAAATCAATGTGCCTTCCAGGTTTCTCTAGGCCTCAGCCTCTCCAGCCAAGCAGGCTTGTTTCCCAGCACTTCTCCCATCTTTCTGCCCCAGCATCAGTCAGTAAGGCTATTCAGGCAAGTCTACCTGTGAATCAGCCCTCGATTTATCCCATTTCTATTCCCCCTGTGACCCACACAGTGCAGGCTCTTGTCACAGGGCATCCTCCTGCTTGGTCTCCTGATGTCAGCTCCAATCCTGCTTACCTGACGCTGTGGGACAGCACAGCATGAATTCTGCTTGCCCCGCACATCAGCACATCAAAGACCAACACCTGAGTTCAGGATTCAAATACTAAACATCCACCAAGATTTCTACACAAGGGTCCTCTTCTAGAGTATTCTCACTTTTCCAATTTCAAAAATTTGGATTTCTCTTTCCTTTCTTCCAAACAAAAACCTCCTGGTCTAAGGCTATGTTTTGATGTTTTACTCAGAATAGCAGTTGCATCTTTGCAAAGAGTGCTGCTAATTGGAAAGAGACACAAGAGAACTCCCTTAACAATTGTGGAAATCTGTATCTCCATCTAAGAGGGAATTACAGAGATAGGTGTTCATGTGTGCAGATGAACCGATACACAGGCACAAATATATGTAAAGACACGCTGACTTGTATGCTAAAAACTTGTAAGCTTTACTGTACTTTAAAAATAAATAAATAAAACCAACTATCTTTCATAAAGTCTCAGACCCACTAAACCAAAGAAGACCATCATTCCCCTGAAACCCACAGTCCTTTGTCTGCAGTATTATATTCCACACTTTCTTATTGATCTAAAGCAGGTGAGTGCATCGGAATCTCCTGCAGAGTCTTTAAAAAAAAAAAAAAAAAAAAAAAAGACATGCCCTACTTACTGGTGAAATAACACACTGTCTGGGGTTTGTTTTAATACACTCCAGCAAGGGCAAGAGCACTTGCAGTTTTATTATACTATTCTACTTTTATGTATATTTGAAATTTTCTGTTTAAAAAATACTCCACCAGAAGAAATGTGGAGCAGAGGAAATAAAATCAGCAAAAAGCCGACAGCCACCGCAACTAGGTTCCTTTTGCTATTCTCTGTACTTTTGTATATCTTTGGAAATTTCTGTAATAAAATGTTAAAAATGTACATACATTTTAATTTGCACATACCCAGGCCCCACTCCAGCATATATGACAGGTGGGGACTACTGAGAGCATCCAATATATATTTTTTTAAAGTTCCACAAGTGACTCTGATGTTCCCCATTTGAGAATCACAGCTTTTCATTCTTAGAACAAATATTCACTGAGCAGCACCACACACCATGCCCTGTGCTAAGCACTGAGGAATCCACATTTAAGGAGTACACAGATTACTACAAGGAAAAAAGCATTTCAACCCAAACTACAAGGCATTATCAATGCCATGACAGGGTATGTGCAAGATACCACAGATATGGACACTAGCAGTTATAAAGATTCTTGAAAGAGACTACTACATTCTTCATCTTTTACACCTATGACTCCTAGTGTGATGTCCCTCACCTGGAAAGTCCATAAGAATACGTTTCTGGTTCATCTTTAGGACTACTGCTGAGTAAACAGTTGGTTTTTCCCAAAAATTCTACCACCAGAGAATTGTATTTCTCTCATTCACTCATTTTAAGAATTCCAAAGATGAATATTTTATTAAGTTTCTGAGAGGAAGAGTGGCACAAACACGGTAGTATAGGTCCTTATAAATACGAGCCAGAATGAAGACAAACAAAAAAGTGGCCCCATCATAAAAAGTAATCCTTCAAAGACTGAGTGGTGGTTTCCAGAGGAGGGAAGACCAGACACCACTCACTCACAGGCCCCCTTGCTCTCACCATGTTTAAATAGAACAAAGAAAGTACCTGAAACCTCCACCGTCTATGACTTGCTTAAAAGAAAGACGAGTACAGTGAAAACATGTTTTTTTTTGTTTGTTCCTAGTAGCTTCAATATTTACCTCAGGGAGTACAGTTTGAGAGCTCCTAAATAAAGGACACCTGAGGGAGTCAGGTTTTCAGCGCTAGCTGCAGGTGAAACTCAAAGTCAATTTTTATTTAAGCAGTAGATGCTTTTACCAGACTTTCCCTTAATCTGTTAGTTCAACATAGTTAAAAATAGGCTGCATATAGAACTCCCAGACTGCTTTTAAGTGGTGATTTCTCACAAGAACTGATTAACTCTGCTGAATGACCTGTTGAATGGAGAAGCTAGCAAGGATGATTTCTTAAGATTCTAAAAAACTCTGGTTTGATGAATTCCTGTTAGACTTTAAGAAGCTAAATGAGATTACCTCAAAAGCACTCATATTCTAAAAATTAGAACACAGTTCAAAAATATTTTTTAGCAAGTCTCAAATAAAACAATGCTAAAAGAACCAATTTATTTTTTTAAATGCTTAAAATTCTTTAAAGATGTTTTTTACCTGATCAAGGTGAGGCTGTGTTGTTGGCACATGCTGAAGTTTTTTCTGCAAACTAAAAACAACTGATTATAAATTCAGAGATCAATATACTTCCGATTTAACCTTCTACGTTACTTAGAATACAGAACTACATAAAAGAAGAGAGTTTCCACAACTCAATTATACAGTTCCAATTTTACATACTGTTTAACGTATTCTATAGCAAAAAACTAGCAGATTGTTTAAAGATTTTTCCTGATGATGTGTACACATTTAACAAACACGCAAGAATATTGGTGGTTGCCAGAGGGGAGGGGAATGGGGCACGGGAGAAGTGAAGGGGACTAAGATGTACAAACTTCCAGTTACAAAATAAATAATTCAAAGGTGAAAAGCAGAAAATATAGTCAATAATAGTGTAGTAACATTGTATGGTGACCACATTTACGAAAGTGAGCACTAAGTAAGATACAGAATTCTCAATTCACTATTTTGTACATCTGAAAATAAAACATTGTTTGTTACACTTCAATAAAAAATGTACATAAGTTCACATGCATAATATACGCACAATACAGAAAAAACTAATCTTCAGCAACATGATTTTGTGTGGTTAAATATGTCAGCACATTTCTTTTCAATTCCAACAGATCTATTACTGGTCTAGAAAAATACACATACAAATTTCCTCAACATGCCCCCTGCTTCCTAATGTGAAAATAATGCTAGTACCCAAAGAAAGTTAGAAGAGTGTATTTTTTCCTTTATCGATGTTTTCCCTTAAACATATCTACTTATTAGGAAATAAGTAGTATCCACAAATATAAGTTTCGGGTCAGGTGCCAGTGAGCGAAAACAAAAAGAATCTTAAAAATGTACTGTTTTGATATGAAAAAGAACAAGAAGATCAATATGGCACAAGTTATACCCTTAACAACTGTAGCACACATTTGGACACTGATGGTGGTAAAGGCTGAGAGGAGGAAAAGGACTTAAAACCTTGCAGATGTTTTGCTTTGCAGAACAGTGAGGGGTAAATTAGTAACAGGGAGTTTAGAAAAGAGAAGAGGATTGTAGGAACTGCTGGAGGGAAATGAGCCTCACTGGAGGGGGTCTTAGTAGAGAAAGTGTCAAATTAAATCCTTCCCAGCTGGTTGCTCAGGAAAGGAGTCTCCATTTTAGCAACTGAGCACAATGAAAAGTTATGCACAGGCCTGAGCCAGAGAGGGCATCACATAAGTAGATACTTCTTTAAGTGTCACCAATGCATTACCACTGTTTTTAAGCAAGTGTGGGATGAGATTATCTTAGAAAATGTTTGAAAAATCACACACTCTCTCATGTTCAATATTTAATGTTGTTAAAAATAACTGCCAACAACTTGTGCAAGGAAGGAAAAGTTTTCTTCAACCCTCTTAGATGCCTGGCTGGGTGTGAAAATTAGAACGATTAACAGGAGAAAAGTGTACAAGTTTATTAATTTAAGTTTTTTAAAAAATATATTATTTTAGAGAGAGAAAGAGAGAACGTGCAGGGGAGAGGAGCAAAGGGAGAGGGAGAGAGAATCCCAAGTGGACTCTCGGCTGAGTGCCAAGCATGGAGCCCAACACAGGGCTGAATCCCAGGACCCTGAGGTCATGATCTGGGCCAAAACAAGAGTCAGACACTTAACCGACTGAGGCAGTCAGATACCCCTATTAATGTAAATTTTATGTCACAAAGAAGCCTTCATAAAGAAATGAAAAACCAAAGAAATGGTTAAACCTGAGTGTTTTTATGCTACATTTGATGAAGAGTGGAAGGCTGAGGAAAGATGCAAGGGGGCAGAGTATGAAACAAGTGTTAAACTGGGGGATATTCAGAGAGACCAGTATTTTCAGATTCCTCCGTGAGTACTTTAGTCTTTAGAGGTAAGGATGTTCCTTTCCTCTGGGCATAGTGAGGGTACTCTCACGTGAGGCTTTTGTGTCAACTACTTCAGAAGAAATGGGAGAAAATATTTCCAAATCACATATCTGGTAAGGTGTAATACCTAGAATATATATATATATAAAACTCCTCCAGCTCGGCCCAAAACAACAAACCACCTGATTAAAAAATGGATACAGTATTTGCATAGACATTTCTCCAAAGATGATGATCTACAAATGGCCACTAAGCATATGAAAAGATGTTCGTGATCTCTAACCATTAGAAAAATGCAAAGCATAACCACAATGAGCTGCCACCTCACACTCAGGAGGATGGCTACTACCAAAACCAACTGGAGTGTTGGCCAGGCCGTGGAAAAACTGGAATCCTGTACGCTGCTGGTGGCAAGTTCAAATGGTGCAGCTGTTGTGAATAATAGTATGGCATGCTTCAAATATTAAAAATACATGAAAGCAGAAATCTCAAAGAGACATTTGCACACCCACGTCACAGCAACATTGTTCACAACAGCCAAGAGGTGGAAGCAACCCAAATGTTCACCAACGGATGGATGGATAAAGAAAATGTGGTACGTACATACGATGGGATATTATTTAGCATTAAAGGAAAGAAATCCTGTCACATGCTCCAACATGAACCTTGAGGATTAAGTGAAATAAGCCAGTTACAATATAACAAATGCCATAACTTTCACTGGTATAAGGAATCTAGATTCTTTTTTTTTTTTTTAATTCTTTATTTGACAAAGAGAGCAAGAGAGAACACAAGTGGTGGGGAGGGGCAGAGGGAGAAGGAGAAGCAGACTCCCTGCTGAAAGGGGAGCCCAACACAGGGTTTGATCCCAGAACCCCAAGTTCATGACCTGAGTTGAAGGCAGCTGCTTGACTGAGCCACCCAGACACCCCTAAAGTAGTCAAATTCTTAAAAACAGATAATAGAGGGCAGCCCGGGTGGCTCAGCAGTTTAGCGCCACCTTCAGCCCAGGGCCTGATCCTGGAGGCCTGGGATTGAGTCCCACGTCAGGCTCCCTGCATGGGGCCTGGTTCTCCCTCTGCCTGTGTCTCTGCCTCTCTCTCTCTCTCTCTGTGTGTCTCTCATGAATAAGTAAAATCTTTAAAAAAAAGAAAAAAAAACAGATAATAGATTGGTGGTTGCCAGGTGCTGAACATGGAGAGCTGTCATTCAACAGTTACAGAGTTTCACGTCGGCAAGATGAGAAGTTCTGTAGAACTATTGCACAACAATGTGAATATACTTTACACTACTGAGTTGTACACTTAAAAATAAGATGATTATTAAAAACAACAACAACAACAAAAAGATACTGATGTCCAGGGAAGAAACACATTCCTGTCCCTTATCAAAAAGATTTCCTCCAGGGAAAGAAACAGGAAAGTGATACATCACTTAGGAGAAAAAAGAAGTCTGTAGGAATACCTCAAGCCAAAAATTTTTTATGTATTTCATGCATTTTTTTATAAAGTATTACACACAGTGGTTGGTGTAGACATATTAATTAATCCTTAACATTAACTACCATTTACACTACGATTTCTATAGGAAAATGTATTATGATTTCTAAACATCAAATTAATAAGTTTCAAGAACATAATCATTAGGAATGATCTACAGGAATGATAAGACATTTAAATAAAATGTGTAACTGTATAAACCATTCCTGTAACTTCTATAACTATGGAATAAAAAGTACATTACAATAAAAGTGAGCAAAATACAGAAAACATACCTTATTCCAGAAAGGCTGTCAAAGGCATGAAGATCTAATACATTAGAGAGGTCAACTCTAAAAGGAAGAAATCCAGTGTTAACAATGGGAAATTCTGTGAAAAATATTCAATTAATCAAGGAAAAAAATCTAAGACTTTTGCCAAAAATGTAGACCTAAAGTTTAATCAATATATCATATTGGGAAACACATAAAAATGACAAGCAAGGAACAAAAAGCTTTTTGTCAAACTTTGTAATAGAATTTCTTCATAAAATTAAAAAAAAACAGTAAACAGTATAAAGTCAAGGCAGAAAATTACTTGATCATTGCTTTAATAAGCTATTTATATTTATATTTTTACTTTATTTTTTTAAATTAATTTATTTATTTATGATAGTCACAGAGAGAGAGAGAGAGAGAGGCAGAGACACAGGCAGAGGGAGAAGCAGGCTCCATGCACCGGGAGCCTGATGTGGGATTCGATCCCGGGTCTCCAGGATCGCGCCCTGGGCCAAAGGCAGGCGCCAAACCGCTGCGCCACCCAGGGATCCCATATATTTTTACTTTAAATTCTCTTTTCAATCCTCTAAATTTATAAGCTTGATTTCAAATACATTTTTACACCTCCCCCCAAAAAAATCAGTTATAGAAATGGAATTTTGCAAAGCAGCAGCTTATTGCTCAAAAGATGAAATGGAGGAAGTAAAGCAAATTGAACTAGTGTGGCAATACAGTACCACCTTTCTTTGGGAATGTCTGTATTTCTTTTACTTCACCTCCCCCCTTCCATGATATAACAGGTAATATTTTAAGAATATGAGGAGTCAGGGAACTAATGTATAAATGTTCACTCTATGACTCTAATCTACATCCTAAGAATGTGGTTTATTTCCTTCAGGCCAGAGTTGCAGAGACTGCAACATCCCAGTTAGTTCTCTATCTGAATAAATATTATTTCCATGGGAATTATTTAGAGGTAATTATGGCTTTATTAGGAAAGCAGTGATTCAAATCAGAGGAGAATATCCTATCACAGACAGAACTTTACTTTTGATTTAAGTACAAAGACTAGTAAGTTCCAATATTTACATGAGCCTGTAAAACAGCAGAGGACAGTGATCCTTAGCCTTTATAATCAAAGTTTACGACGAAGGAATATTTCAAGAAAGTGAGAGCAGTATGAATCTCCAAATTAGACTCCGAGAATTTGCCATTTTTCTGTCACAAGGAAAATAAAACTTAATCAAATTCAAGATTTTTAAAAATATGCCAACATGTAAGCCAAACCACCTCCTGTAACTTAGGAGTGACCAGCTCTGCCTGTTTTGCTGATTCTCAGCAGTCTGCCATATATTCATGCCTGCAGCAACAATACTGTTTGATCATGAATACTTATCCTGGCATGAGGCAGACATATTCCCATCTTACTAAAAGAGTAACACTCCAAAGTTATATGTTAATAAACTATAACACCACTTCAAATTCAGGACATTCTAGATGAAAAGAATCAGGAAAATCATCAAAGAAGTAAATGTTCCATGAAGACATTTTTAAATACCAACTTACATAAGAGATCAAAGCCTTAACATGAAACATATTTCCATTTTCACCATGACAGTTGAGTAAATGTTTATACTGATACATGCAAATGAATGAACTTCTCCCCCAAGTTTATCACCTTTACCTTAGGAAATAGCTAGTTTAAAATGTACACCTGCCAATCATCTGGATATCGAAATTCAGGCTAACTGTATGAATACTGAAAGTCAGTTTTGAAACACACATTTCTTAAATAAACAGTTTCACTCTGACAGTGTTCTTAAGAATCTATGTCTCAAGTTTAGAAATAATTCTGCTTGATACTCAGAATCTTTTGATATTTCCAAAACACACAGGATCAACACTAGATCTGTATCTGTTAAAATTTAGAGAATAAGCCTCCACTGAAGCTGCCTCAAAGTAGCCACTGCCCTTGCTCCTGTGGCAGAGCTGGGATGCTAGGGGTGCCAGGGTCCATGCCTCTCTTTTCTGTACACATGGGGAAAGAGCTGGAATAGGGCTGGGGGAGCTCTGCTCCCACCTGGACCAGACTGGAGCTCTCCACTGCGGGGACCACTGGGGGATGGGGAGTGCTAGAGCAGTGTTGGAGGGGAGGAGCAAAAAAATCTACAGAGAATATATGTGCTGCCAAAGCGAGCACATACAGAGAATAAAATAATACCAATCTCTCACTGTATCTCACCAGATTGAAATGGAGAGGAAAACAGGAACAGCCTAAAGTTCCAGATTAGAGTTAACATGGACCTGCCCAAAATCTAGTACCATGAAAAGTAAATTCCTTCATTCATCCAATTAAAAACTAATTCCTATGGCATGAAATATATTTAATTTCCTTCATTAGAGATAAAAATATCAGATATTTCCAGAACAGTAATACAAAAAAATAAAAACGAAAAGATGATTACCATCAGTTTTTATGTGGTGCGGAGGGGAGGTTAGCTGCTACTCTGAGATTAGTTTTCCAAAGTTCAATGAGTCTCCTAAACAGGGGCCACCAGCCAATCCCAGATTTACAAATTGTCATACCCATCCAATAGCTAACTCCTGAACTCCAGAACCAGATTTCCGAAGACCTTCCCCAGTGGCACCTCAAACTCACTATCTACAAAACTCAACTAACCACCTTTTACCAAATCCTTGCTATCACTACCTCATGGAAGCTGCTCCTGCTTTAGGTGGAGAATTGTATCATATTCAATCCTTCTCCAGGACTCATTCTGCTTTTAAAATCTTTCACTAAACTCCTTGTTGCCCACAGGAAAAAAAAAAATCCAAAGTATATATTATGGCGTTCAAGATCTTTTGTGGAAAGTTCTCCATCTCTTCAGTCTTTTTCTCTCTGCCACATACCATGTGCTATAGTCATTCTAAAATACTCACAGGTCCCTGGAATACAAAATCTTCCTTATGCCTAAAAAGCATCACTACTCTTATTCATTGGGAAAATCCTATTCATTCTTCAAGACTCAGGTCAATAATCACCTTCTCAAAATGTCCTGAATCTTCATCAAGAAGACCTGGGTAGTTGTTGCTTTATCTCCCGGTTCTTATAGGACCCTACACAATTAATACTGATGTTATATTAATTATATTTAATATATTGAGTTTATTTACTTCTGTCT
Source organism: Canis lupus dingo (assembly GCF_003254725.2). Taxonomy (NCBI): domain Eukaryota; kingdom Metazoa; phylum Chordata; class Mammalia; order Carnivora; family Canidae; genus Canis; species Canis lupus. Next base: position 89,205,636 of record NC_064243.1, read on the forward strand.
CCCCCAAATGACTCATCACCTACTCCAAAGGCAGTTTTTGCTTTACCCATTGCTTAAATCCTCAACAAGCCAAGAAATGCCTAACAACTAAGAGAAAGCCCAGTAAGTAGTTTGTTGAATTAATATTACTGAACAACTGGATTTTGGTTTTCCTCTGTTCAGTCCTCTGAAATATCTAAGATTAAAAAAGAGTCAGGAAGAGGTAAGAATGGCCCTTCTTGGGACCCCTGGGTGGCTCAGTGGTTGAGCGTCTGGCTTCGGCTCAGCGCATGATCCCAGGATTCGGGATCCAGTCCCACATCTGGCGGGCTCCTTGCAAGAAGCCTGCTTCTCCCTCTGCCTGAGTCTCCGCCTCTCTCTGTCTCTCAAGAATAATAAATAAATGTTAAAAAAAAAAAAAAAAAAGAATGGCCCTTCTTCTGATCTTCCAGCTGCCACTGTTACTGCCTTCCCCTTCTTAAGTCTATGTGGTCCATTAGAACTTCCATTTGCTTCAAAGTCAACTTAAGTCTTACCAATAAGACTCTTATTCCTCAACTTAAATATTCAAGGTAAGCCTTTTCTATATATGCTTACAGCAGTCTTAGTATTGTCAGTTTCACTATCAGTGTTTGTCAACCACAAAATGCTTGAGGCATTAAAATTTAAAAACAAAAAACCAAACACAATAAAACAAAACTTCCATCATTGACCTCAAACATTATTGTTAAAAACAAGATCTCTAGTTTCTAAACTGGGAAGCTCAAGTTGCTCTGCCTCAAGGAACTGAGGGAAATATTTAATGTAAGATTCATGACCAGGGTAAGAATTCTACCATGGAGGTCTGCTCTTCACTGAAAAAGATCTTAATTCAACTTCAGTTCTCACAGCAAGGAAGTACTATTTCAGAAAGTTCCTAGATTCTCAGATACAATGGCAAACACAAGACACTGAAGATAAGAGAGGATCCCTGGGTGGCTCAGCGGTTTAGCGCCATCTTCAGCCCAGGGCGTAATCTGGAGACCGGGATCGAGTCCCATGTTGGGTTCCCTGCGTGGAGCCTGCTTCTCCCTCTGCCTGTGTCTCTGCCTCTCTCTCTCTCTCTCTCTCATGAATAAATAAATCTTAAAAAATTTATTTTTTTAATTTCGTCTATGTGTCCCTTTGTAATGAAGAGAAAGTTTAAGGAGAAAGAAAATGGTAAAATGCAATAGAAAAAGACCAATAACTGAGGAATGGCTCTGGTAGGAGTTAGAGATTTTCTACAATTGGAATCTGAAATGCAGGGAGCACATTTGGTGTATGCTTGTAGAAGACTTACACTAAGGGCATTCTTCTGCTACCTCTGCCAGCAGATGAGTGGCTTCTGAGAATGCATACCAAATTAATTCCCCAGCTGTTCACATGCACACAAGCAGCTGCCACTGTTACTGCCTAACACTTAGGGTAGTCTGTCAGCACCTCTAATCTCTGCCATAGCAGACAAGCCTCTCGGCTAAGACCTCTGCTGCACTTCCAAGGAAAGAATCTCTGAATTAAGGACTGGGTTGGCACTAGACTGCCAGCTGTGAGCCTTAGAGATGCGACTGCATGTTGCTGGGTCTATCAGCTGCTGAACCATTCTTATTAAAAAATGAGCTTAACGACAAATTCCCTTAAGAAAGTTTCTGAAATCATAATAGCATTCGTTGGAAAACAGAATTCACAGAAATACACTTCACAGATGTTTCAAGAATATGTCTATTTTGCAAAGTAATGCACATCTGTATGAACAGAATAAAAAGACAGAAGAATCTACAGGAAATGGAAATCAAAATGTAAAAGGATGTGTTAGGAACTTAAAGGTTGCATCTATTTTTACATAACAGATTTTTCCAACTATAGAAAAAACTAAGATTTTTTTTTTAAATATTAGAAAGCCATTTAAGTACTTCAAGCTAAGATAAGATTCCTAATAATATACTTTTAGAGATTTCTATACTAGTTACTTTTTTGAGTGGATGAAAAGTCCTAGGTCATCTTCCTCATGAAGCAAAAGCGCAGTTACCCAGTCTTACCATGGCTCTGTAGTCTTAGCTACAAGAAGAAGCAAAAGTTTATTTGGTTTATTTATTGACCAAATAAACCAAACTTATTTATTTATTTATTTATTTATTTATTTATTTAAGATTGGAATTTTTTTTTTTTAGATTTATTTATTCATGAGAGAGAGAGAAAGAGAGAAAGAGAGAGAGAGAGAGACAGAGGCAGAGGCAGAGGGAGAAGCAGGCTCCATGCAGGGAGTCTAACGTGGGACTCAATCCCGGGTCTCCAGGATCAGACTCTGGACTGAAGGCAGCGCTAAACGGCTGAGCCATCTGGGCTGCCCAACCAAACTAATTTATAAAGAACATTTAAAACATTTTGGGGGCCCCATTTTTTAAAAATGCACATGTATTTTTCTTATAGTAGAATCAAGTATATTTATCAATTACTTAATAATTATTATTAACTAAAATTATTTGTAAATATTCATAACGGCTTTTAAAAGTACCTTGATCTTTGTGTTTCTAAAATTTTTCCCAGTCCATTTATTGATCTGAAATAAAGATAAAAATGAGGAAGAAAGGATAAAAATTGTTAAATTTTTAAAAAATCATAAGGCATGTTATTCTAAAACAGGAAATAAGCATATACAAATATATCTGGATAAAAAATTAAAACAAATTTATATTTTTTATAACATATATTTTTAAATAAAACTTATATTTTTTATAATTTATTTTTTTTCTAATCATAAATCAGGTATATTCTACTTCAGACATGATAGGCAAAAATCCACTGCACAACTGACAAACTAGGGGCTACTCTGAATTATAAAGAGATCCTTCACTTAAGGAAAAATGATTCATGAACAGCTGGTAATTCTAATGTTTTCAAAATGAGTAGATAAATCAAGATTCTTACTGAGACTCATTTTCCACAAGCACACATTGTGGACATGGCCATACACAGCCTAGAAGTAAAAACCTAGTTGTGAGTGGCTTTGACCCCAGATGGTCCTGAGTATTCACAGTAACACTAAGTCAAGCATCCAAGTTCTTTCACATAATTACCTTTTGGTTCCCTAACGAGAGTTTTTGCCAGTCCTTCCCTTTCTGATACTATTAATATAATGAAACAGGACTCCCTCTGTATGGCACCAAAAATACTAGCTAAATTCTTTGCCACATACTATATACCACAACTATTTATCTTTATACCAGCAATCCCACTGCCTTCAGTGCTACATGCTTCTATATGTGCCTTTCATTGAAGCTTGGGTTCTGTGGCAAGTCTCTCTACCATTTCAAAAGTTCTTAATCTTCTCAACTGAATATACTGTATGGCCTGATGGCCACTTCTCTCAGATATGTTCATCTTCTTCCAATTCCTCAAATCAAACACCCAGTCAGTTACAAGTCTGATGTACAATGGAGGACCCAAAACCAAAGGGTCTGTCGTTTATCAAAGTGCTTTGTCCAAATTCTTTACTGGGATTGCTGTACAGAGTAGCCTGGCAACAAGGTGGATAACAGTCAATATTACTGATGTTACAGACCCAGCTTAAACAGTCAATATGGCAATGGATAAGTCCAGTAGCAATAATCCTTTCTTTCATGCCAAAAATGTTTGCTACATGGATTTATGTCCTCCTTTCCAGCAATCACAATGATGTAGAGGATTTTGGAAAGAGAAACAAAATTTAGGAGACCAGTGTCAAAAGGGGTAAAAGAAGTAATCTCCATTCACTGCTTTCATCTTTCTAGACTTTTCAAATATATCAAACATTTTTCTATTTCTTTCCTGTTTTTATTCATTGCAGCTTGAAAATACTATGTAAACCATGATAAAAAAAATCTATACTCTAATAATTTTAACAGTAGCTAACAGAGCACTTACTATGTCTCAGGCACTGTGCAAAGTTTGCCAACACTGTCTCATGAACACTTAAATTGAACTTAACGAAGTACATATTATTTCCCATTTTAGAGAGGAGAATTAAAAAGAACACAGCATCACCTTAATTCCAAAACCAGACAAAGACGCCACCAAAAAGGAGAATTATAGACCAATATCCCTGATGAACACAGATGCAAAAATTCTCAACAAGATACTAGCCAATAGTATCCAACAGTACATTAAGAAGATTAGGGCAGCCTAGGTGGCTCAGCAGTTTAGCACCGCCTTGGGCCCAGGGCGTGATCCTGGAGACCCAGGATCGAGTCCCATGTCGGGCTCCCTGCATGGAGCCTGCTTCTCCCTCTGCCTGTGTCTCTGCCTCTCTCTCTATCTCTCTGTGTCTCTCATTAATAAATAAATAAAATCTTTTTTTTAAAAAAAGAATTTTTTTGTTTTATTCTTTAAAAAGATTCACCATGACCAAGTGGGATTTATCCCCGGGATGCAAGGCTGGTTCAACACTCGTAAAAGCCATCAATGTGATAAACCATATCAAGAAGAGAAAAAACAAGAACCATATGATCCTCTCAATAGATACAGAGAAAGCATTTGACAAAATACAGCATCCATTCCTGATCAAAACTCTTCAGAGTGTAGGGATAGAGGGAACATTCCTCATCATCTTAAAAGCTATCTACGAAAAGTCCACAGCAAATATCATTCTCAATGGGGAAACACTGGGAGCCTTTCCTCTAAGATCAGGACCACAACAGGGACGGCCACTTTCACCACTGCTATTCAACATAGTACTAGAAGTCCTAGCCTCAGCAATCAGGCAACTAAAAGAAATAAAAGGCACTCAAATTGGCAAAGAAGTCAAACTCTCCCTCTTTGCAGATGACATGATACTGTACATAGAAAACCCAAAAGACTCCACTCCAAGATTGCTGGAACTCCTACAGCAATTCCACAGTGTGGCAGGATACAAAATCAGTGCCCAGAAATCAGTGGCATTTCGATACACTAACAATGAGACTGAAGAAAGAGAAATTAAGGAGTCAATCCCATTTATAATTGCACCCAAAAGCATAAGATACCTAGGAATAAACCTAACCAAAGAGATAAAGGATCTATACCCTAAAAAACTACAGAACACTTCTGAAAGAAATTGAGGAAGACACAAAGAGATGGAAAAATATTCCATGCTCATGGATTGCAAGAATTAATATTGTGAAAATGTCAATGCTACCCAGGGCAATTTACACATTTAATGCAATCCCTATCAAAATACCATGGACTTTCTTCAGAGAGTTGGAACAAATCATCTTAAGATTTGTGTGGAATCAGAAAAGACCCCGAATAGCCAGGGGAATATTATAAAAGAAAACCAGAGTCGGGGGTACCACAATGCCGGATTTCAAGCTGTACAACAAACTGTGATCATCAAGACAGTATGGTACTGGCACAAAAACAGACACATAAATCAATGGAACAGAATAGAGAATCCAGAAATGGACCCTCAACTCTATGGTCAACTAATATTCGACAAAGCAGGAAAGGCTATCCACTGGAAAAAGGACAGTCACTTCAATAAATGGTGCTGGGAAAACTGGACAGCCATGTGGAAAAGAATGAACCTAGACCATTCTCTTACACCATACACAAAGATAAACTCAAAATGGATGAAAGATCTAAATGTGAGACAAGATTCCATCAAAATCCTAGAGGAAAACAAGGCAACACCCTTTTTGAACTTGGCCACAGCAACTTCTTGCAAGATACATCTATGAAGGCAAGGGAAACAAAATCAAAAATGAATTATTGGGATTTAATCAAGATAAAAAGCTTCTGCACAGCAAAGGATACAGTCAACAAAACTAAAAGACAACCTACAGAATGGGAGAAGATATTTGCAAATGACATATCACATAAAGGGCTAGTATCCAAGGTGTATAAAGAACTTATTAAACTCAACAGCAAAGAAACAAACAATCCAATCATGAAATGGGCAAAAGACATGAACAGAAATTTCACAGAGGAAGACATAGACATGGCTAACAAGCACATGAGAAAATGCTCCGCATCCCTTGCCATCAGGGAGATACAAATCAAAACCACAATGAGATACCACCTCACACCAGTGAGAATGGGGAAAATTAACAAGACAGGAAACAACATGGGTATCCCTGGGTGGCTCAGCGGTTTAGCGCCTGCCTTTGGCCCAGGGCGTGATCCTGGAGTCCCGGGATTGAGTCCCACGTCGGGCTCCCTGCATGGAGCCTGCTACTCCCTCTGCCTGTGTCTCTTGCCTCTCTCTCTCTCTCTCTCTCTCATAAATAAATAAATATTAAAAAAAAAAAAGACAGGAAACAACAAATGTTGGACAGGATGTGGAGAAAGGGGAACCCTCTTGCACTGTTGGTGGGAATGTGAACTGGTACAGCCACTCTGGAAAACGGTGTGAAGGTTCCTCACAGAGTTAAAAATAGAACTACCCTACAACCCAGCAATTGCACTGCTGGGGATTTACCCCAAAAATACAGATGCAGTGAAACGCCGGGACACCTGCACTCCAATGTTTATAGCAGCAATGTCCACAATAGCCACACTGCAGAAGGAGCCTCGGTGTCCATCGAAAGATGAATGGATAAAGAAGCTGTGGTCTATGTATACAATGGAATATTACTCAGCCATTAGAAACGACAAATATCCACCATTTGCTTCACCGTGGATGGAACTGGAGGGTATTATGCTAAGTGAAATAAGTCAATCAGAAAAGGACAAACTTTATACAGTCTCATTCATTTGGGGAATATAAAAAATAGTATAAGGGAATAAAGGGGAAAGGAGAAAAAATGAGTGGGAAATATCAGTGAGGATGACAGAACATGAGAGACACCTAACTCTGGGAAACGAACAATGGATAGCGTAAAGGGAGGTGGGCGGGGGATTGGGGTGACTGGGTGACAGGCACTGAGGGGGGCACTTGATGGGATGAGCACTAGGTGATATGCTGTATGTTGGCAAATTGAACTCCAATAAAAAAATAATTAAAAAAAAAAAAGAACACAGCAAAAAAACAGACAAAAAGTAGAACCCAACCAAATTCCAAAGTTCATCTTCTTAAACACTATGCAGTGGGCAGCCTGGGTGGCTCAGCGGTTTAGTGCCACCTTTAGCCCAGGGCGTGATCCTGGAGACCCAGGATCAAGTCCCGTGTTGGGCTCCCTGCATGGAGCCTGCTTCTCCCTCTGCCTGTGTCTCTCATGAATAAAATAAGATCTTCCAGAAACAAAAAAACAAAAAAACAAAAAACAAAACCCACTATGCAGCACTACCTGCCCTCCACATGGAGACAGTATTACAGTTTTTCATAGTAAAGACTCAAAGGATATTATTATTAAGATAAAACAAATATACAGACAAATAGGAAATTTACTTCTTCAATCATCAATCACTGTAGGCAATCTTCTTATAAGCCTTATCTTTACTGATTCAATTTATAACACGCTATATAAACAGAATCAAAATCTGATGTCAGCAGATAACACCCATTAGAAATGATTAATAATAAAAGCTACTGACTGTCTCTTTGAAGATGACATTTATTAACTTAGGTCTTAAAAAATAATTCAAAGTCCTGGAACTCAAATGCCATTTGAAAAATCCAAATGACTGTTGGGTCATTTAGCACATCTGAGTGAGTACCATTCATCTTGTCCTACATTGACCAATCTTGGCCACAGACACTGAAGACATCAAACCAAAGCTGAAAGACAGGCATGTTTAGTTGACAGTCAGGGAAGACAAATCAGTGAGGGCTCAGGGAAAGGAGACCACCTGAGTCAGGGGAGACTTCACAGAGGAGTGAGGGAGGGGGCATTGGGAGGACTCTAGAGAATGCATAAAATTGCTTATGAAAAACAAAAAAAGAAAGCAAAGAAAAACAGAGACAATGAAGGAATTCAAGGATTGGCGGAGTGAGAGCACGTAAGAGTAAATAAAGGATCTGGCAAGACACATCCATGGGAAAGTAAGTCACCCTGAGTAAAGTTAGAGAGCTTCCTGTAGGGAGAGAGTCAAAGAGAAGACCAGAAAAGGAGGATGGAGTCAGAAGATCCTGAATATTAGTCTATGTTCTAACTCCATTTTGTGAGAAATGGGGAATAATTCTATATATTGCCATTTACATAATAGCCAATCAGACATCAACAATAAATGATTCCCAAATGATACTTGATGCAGGTCAACCTTGAACTTAAGTTTCTACAGGATAATATACTAGTATTTTGTATAGTACACTTCGGATCTGTAGGTAATTAACACTTAAAATTTCATACCTAATGGCTGCTCTTAATTTGCTTAAATCCTCTTCTGAAACCAAGTCTGTTTTATTAATGATGATGATATCGGCCAAAGCGACTTGCCTAAATTAGCAAAGAACAGATGTCAAGAGAGAGTTAAGAAATTAAAAATAGCAACACCTCCTTCAGATCAAATAGCATTAAGAACTATATAGTACTCTATACAGTAAGTGAATTTACTATTTATTATGCTTCAAACAGTAAGAATAAATTGCATCCATCACTATTAAATTCAGATTTCACATGTATTCATTCAAAAGATATTTCCAAAGTGCTCTCACTTGTTACTCTGAAACTACAACATATTCCCAAATGTTTACAATCAAGGATTATTTTCAACTCATAATTTTGTAAAGAAATGCAAAAAAGTCAGATATTCAATATGGTCAAACATGGATAGTCTACTGATTAAAATATTCCATGTTATTACCTAGAATTTTCAAGGAAATAAAACAAATTAACATGAACACCAAACCATTTTTTTTTAAACTACACTTCAAAAGATACATCGAGATCTTGGACAAATGTCTTTTTCATCACTATAAATATGTATTTTCTCTGTAAAATAGATACACAGACATTCAAGTTAAAGAATCCCATTGACAGAATGCTAGATAACAAAATAGCTTACTATAAATAGAAGTTCTTTTTCTATTAACAGAAGTAGAGAACTGAGATTCTTTAAATGTTCCTCAATTCCTCAGGAAATTTTAATCACTAGGCTATTTATCCCTAATTCTAGTTTTATGCTACTTGAAGATATCGTCATTTGTTTCAAAGAACATAGCCAAATTCTCAAAAATAAATGAACTTTAATTCATTGAAAAACCAAGTATTGAAATATATACCAAGTATTATAGTATATACATCGCAATCCCGTTTTTGTTTAAGTGTTCTATGAATAAAGATTTAATGTGGACATCTCAAAATATAAACAGTTGCTATATTTAAACTGGAAGCCTTCTATGTTTTACTTTATTTTGGCTTTTTAAAAAAGGTTTATTTAGTTGAAAGAGAGAGCACAAGTGGAGGGAAGGGGCAGAGGGAAAAGGAGAGAAACAGACTCCCTGCTGAGCACAGAGCCCAACACAGGCTAGATCTCTCATACCCTAAGACCTTGACCTGAGCTGAAATCAAGTCACTTAAACTGAATGAGCCACCCAGGTGCCTCATCTTCATTGTGGCTTTTATGACACTTCACTATTTTCTATTTGGCTTATTTATTTATATTACATTTTCTATAATGAATATATTTTAATAAATAAGCTTACAAAAATGTTTAAATTCAGTTTAATCTGAATTATACCTATATACCCAATGCAGTGTTCAGGCAGGATTACAGCACCACAGAGCACCACACTCCAAAATGAGAGGGAGCCAACTGCTTGCTGGCAATCTATTATTAATGTCTGGATCATCCTTAGCAAACGTCAGAGAGCCTCCCCCCCTTCACCCCAGCAGCAGACTTAGCAACTGTGCTGTGTGGCAAAGCTTTTTCCTCCATTAGCAAGAATGCTTAGGGTAGGCACACTAAGTTAAATATTTCTAAGTCTAAAGACAACCCAATTAGGAACATAAAGGTATCTAAACAAAAAAATGTTCTAAATGCAAATTAAAACTATTTCCATATTTGTCCCTCTGTTGTTCTAAATAACAGTGAATATGTGAATTAAATGAGTTACTGTTGAAGAAGGCAGTAAATGAACCAATTCTTTTCTTTATAATCCTCTTCAATCCCAATGAAATTACAGAAGAACAAAAAATTAGTTTTAAATATTCCACTGTTCCCAAGCTCCTCTCAGAGAACTGCTGCACCCAACACTTATTTTATGCTATATAGTAAAAGTTTTAAATAAAATTTAGTCATCAGACCATTATAAACAGCAATAATTCAATTACCGGGGAAAAAAGATAACAAATTTTCCTTGACTATGTTTTTGTATTTCTCACTTTGGCTTGGGATTTCATAATAATTTCTTCTTTCCAATTCGCTAGTAATCAATATATACTTTATTTTTTTTTTTAACACTTTATTTATGTGACAAAGAGAGAATGAGAGAGAGTACAAGCAGGGGGCAGAGGGAGAAGGAGAAGCAAGTAGCCCAACATGGTGATTGATCCAGGACCCTGGGAGCATGATATGCTGAACCACCCACACAGGTGCCCCCAGTAATCAGTATGTACTTTAAATATGAATACCTGGAAGCTTCATTGATAAGGCCATCAGGTTTTTCTTCTTCTAAATGCTAAACAAAAAACAAAGTTTGGAAAAAAAAACAAAAACAAAAACAAAGTTTGAAAAAAGTTACTGTGGGAAAACATAAATGCTAATATCAACACAATGAATTTTACTTTGGAGACTCCTTTCTTGCTTCTTTTTTTTTTATTTTTTATTTATTTATGATAGTCACAGAGAGAGAGAGAGAGAGAGAGAGAGAGGCAGAGACAGAGAAACAGGCAGAGGGAGAAGCAAGCTCCATGCACTGGGAGCCCGACGTGGGATTCGATCCCAGGTCTCCAGGATCGTGCCCTGGGCCAAAGGCAGGCGCCAAACCGCTGCGCCACCCAGGGATCCCCCTTTCTTGCTTCTAATATAGATTTCAACAAGTTCTATCACTGAACATGCAAATGCAGAACTAATTTTTCTAACTTAAAGCATTTTAATCCCCATTTGTAATTGTTTTCCTATAGTGAACCTGTTGGGTTTTTGAGAGGAGAGGGCAGGACTGAAATTGTTCCCCTGCTATCTCCTTTTTGTTAAAAGGAAAACCCTCTAGGTTTAAATAATGTCAATAAAAACAAAAAGCAATAGGCTTTTGTCAAAGTATAGGCCTTTTTCTTTTCTTAAAACTGTTTTTCTTCTAAATATTCATTATTTTATTTTTTGAAAAAAGAGATAACCACTAAAATTAGACTTCCTTAAAATCTAATACACTTCTGTCCATTCCAGTCCCACATCCCACTTCCCATCCTAGCATTACATACAATATGGATTCAGTGCTGAGCCCTTCATATGCCCTCGAAACAAGGGAAGGCCACAGCCCCAATTCTAGCCTAAAAGCAGTTTATCACTTAGAGAAATCCACACTTTAGTGACATGGCCTCTCAGGGCAACTGTTGACTTTGCTGACCCTCTCCAGAGGTCAAAAAAATACTACTAGCTCCAAAAAAATACTATGACACTAATTTAGGGGCCTACAAGGAAGCTTTTATCTCTCCAGAAGCAGTTATTATTTGTCCACAATCCTATTTAAATCCCTAAAGGCATCAATGCCATAAGGCTCATCTCTGCAAAACGTTTCACCTTCATTACTCCAACCCTCACAATAAAAAGCTGTTTACTGAGGTTAAAGGCAATTTGATTATATTAACATTCTTTGTATTTGAAATCAAACTTCATAAATTCTTAAATCCATTTACAGACATTAACTCATTTAGCCTTCATAAGAATTCAAGGAAATAGCTATTCTCATTTTACAAAAGAAGAAACTAAATCTAATACTGTCACTGTCACAGGATACCCTATGATAGGGGAATTTTTCAAAAACTGAAAACAAGCTCAATTGAAGTAAAATGACCATTATTTTAAAAACTTATGAATGAAAGCTTTTTATGTCATATAAAATCAGTCTTGTATACAGATGTTACATAAATGTTAACAATCATGTAAGAGTATACTCATAGAGATTACCTAAAAATTACAAATTATATTTTTATTATTAGAGTATTATATCAAAAACTGTTGATATAATAACTGTTATAATAACTGATATAAAACTGTTCCTTGCCAAAAGACAAAGTTTACTATTTTTACTAGTTATTCTTGATCTGAGGCTACTGTAAACCCTATTATTAATGTCCTATAGAGAATAAGGGCTCTCACCATTCTGGAAATAATAACTGGCACAGGCTAAAAAAATATTTGTTGAATGAACTGTAGTTAACACCCCTATTTGTTGACAAAGATAAGTGGATGTTATTTGAAATATTCTATTTGATGTGTAGCAACAAATCCCTTTCTATTCGGTGGTGTATATTTAACAAAGATGTCTTTTTCATAAGGTATCTGTTCCTGAAAGATCCTGGAATATACTAGTTCTTTCAAAAATTTGGAATATTTTTCAAAGTACTACATTGTTGACCTTTTGGAAGCTTTATTTACATATGAATTTGGGGCTCTCTGGCTGAGTTAGTGGGTTATAAAAAAAGATATGGCAAGAAAATAAGAGATTTTGGTTTTTCATTTCCATACCTAAATAGAACTAATAGTTTCACAAGTAATCCATGTTTTTAATGCATTTACTTCTCCAGAAGATTAGAAATCTACAGTCAAAAGTTAACTTGGAAAAACCAATATTTTACTACCTTCAGGAAGTCAAGAAGCATCAAAAATAAAAACAAGTTAAAATCCCCAAAATAAAAATAGGCCAATATGTACAATCTATTACAGATAAGACATGTTATAATCATACATAATTATAGAAAAACAGATAAAAAGCCCTGTTCTATGCATATATGGTTATAGAAACATAAATAATAAATGCACATTAACATTTATTTTATCATATAAATATTTACCAACATTTATTTCCCTTATGTAACTTCCTACTTCCCCAAGTCAAACTGCAAAAAGACTAAAACCACTCTGTTTTTCAAGAGGACATTCTCCATATCAATGATTCAGTTGGGTAACTTCCATTTACAATGTTAAAAAATGGGAATTCTGGTATTCTATTCTACTTGTACAGGCAAGGAAGGAAAATATTTGCAATCCCCCCCCCCAAATTTTAGAGTGCATATGTGTGAATACACACACACACACACACACACGCCCAAAGGATTCCTTATCTCTGCTGAGAAACTATGGCTTTTGCTTATATATTAGGAAAGAGAAAAAAGATTTTGGTACTAATTAATCCAACACATCCAAAGAGTCAAGATTCAACCCTCCAAATCAGCACACAGTAAGAGTGTAAGATTTCTTTCTCTCTTACTGTGAAAGAAACCCTTTGAAATAACACCAAGGTAGACATGACTTTAAGAATGGCTACTGGGTGTCCTTTTCTGCAGAAACAGAAACAAGGTGGATGGGAAAGAAGAGAGAAAGATGGGGGAAACATTGTTGTTGACCAAACTGGAAAGAAATCTAGTGTCAAAGATGTCAGACTACATTTTTAAAAAGCAGCAGTAAGCAGCTCTCTCTTTCTAAAGGATTGGATATAGATCTGATGCTATTTCAGCTGCTAGAAAATGATTATTGCATAATGTCAGTCTATTTATTTTTCTAGTCTTTTCCAAGCCAAACTGTTTTCTGACTGAATTGTTTCAACAGCTAGTGCATTATAACAGAAGAGCCAAAAAGAAACCTCTCGCTTGACCTTTCCTGTGTAACTTCATCCATTGATTCTATTGCATTAAATGCTGTCACGTTTGTAGAACTGAAAAGAACAATGTTGGTAGCCTGGGTGTCAAGTCCTGAGAATAGAGAGCTGTCATTTGAAGTTGTCCAATTCTTTGCCCGTGATTAAAAAATGAATATTTCAGATCAATGGGTGACAATCCCATTAGAGTGATAGCCCATGATATCAATTACCATTTCAGTTTCAATTTGGCTGCCTGGCCACAGGGTACCATTTCTCAGCTTTACTTGTGATGGGCTGGCTCTGTGAAGCATGACACCCTTAAATTGCTGCCCATTATCCAAGTGTCATTACTTGTACTGCCTCAGAATTCTCTGAATCACAAGCAGCTACTGAGGTCAAGCTTTGCATCCAGAGGAATTGGACAAGTGGGCAAATTCTTTATATAAAAGAAAAGTTATTTATCTGGCATCTGACTTAGAAAATCTAAAGTTTCCATTATCCTGACAGTATGTCAGTTTTGTGTAGGTATATTGATTTAATAATTTAAGAGGTTTTATCAAGGTGGCAGAAGGTTAAACGTTTACTGTGTTTGCATTATTCAGAATGTTGCTTTGTTTATATGGCCTCAATTACACTGACAATAGATTCTATTTAACTCCTCTGCACATCTAAATATACATATAAAATTATTCCTGTAATCATAAATACATAAAGAGTTTAACTCTCAATAACTCTCAATACTTTAAGTCTATCAAAAGAACAAAATAACTTATCTCCTGTAGGCATCTCAAATTTGATAATAAATATACATAAGAGATTAATTCAAATATGCCTATAATAAACATTCAGAGTGAAGAATTTGATGTATTTTGTTTCCCCCATAAACATTTTGTTAGAAATAAAACGATTTTAGAACTGTCGGAATTTTTCTGAGTAAAACTATAATATTTGGAATCTTTCTTTGATTCCTAAGATGATTAATAAATTTGGACTTAAAATCTACAAAGAAATTATTTCCCAAACATCTCAAATTAGCCTGCTCTATTCCTGAAGGAGCCAAAGGGCCAGTGAAGGGATACTGGTAACCATTTAACAAGCCTGTCATATAACCCCGAGAGAATAATTTTATTGAAGGTTTGGAAGAAAAACTTTTTTTCTAAGATTTTATTTTTTTAGGCAATCTCTATACCCAAGGCTTGAACTCACAACCCTGTGATCAAAAGTCACACAACTCCATGGACTGAACCAGCCAGGAGCCCCAGAAGGAAAACTTTTTCAAATTAACAAATTCAGATATATTGTGGAACCGAATATAAAATGGACATGAAATTTTAAATATTAAATTTAAATTTCCTAGAAATGATTACTTAGGGTGCTATCCACATTCCAGACTGGGACCAGGAGATGGAAGATAATTTCATTCTCTTTTCCCTAGTAATATTTCACTTGGAAAGTTGAGAATTACTGTTTTATTTTATGCACTAATATGTTTTAAAAAATCTTACTAGGGCAGCCTGGGTGGCTCAGTGGTTTAGCGCCGCCTTCAGCCCAGGGCATGATCCTGGAGACCCAGGATCGAGTCCCACATCAGGCTCCCTGCATGGAGCCTGCTTCTCCCTCTCCCTCTGCCTGTGTCACTGCCTCTCTTTCCCTCTGTGTCTCTCATGAATAAATAAATAAATCTTAAAAAAAAATAAATAAAAATCTTACTAGGTGCATTTTATGAACTGAAGTCTCTTTAAATGCATTTGAGGAGCTTGATAGTTATGAAAACATTCACAGGAGGATGGCTTTTTTTTTTTTTTTTGAGGGAGGATGACTTTTAAAGGAGAGTTTCTCCTCATTACACCTATGTATAAATCTTGATTTCTTCAAAATAAGGTAAAGCAATTATATTTTTAAATGCAATTATTTCTGATAGCAGTTTAACAAGAAAAAAAAAGTTCTGTTTTATCAAGCTCACTTTTTTCTATCAACTAGAAAAACCCATCAACATTGGGGTTGAATCCCAGTGAGGAGTTACACATACCCAAACTGTATCCTTTAATACAGTCATTATAAAATATTACACTTCCAATTTCTATCATATCAAACCAGTGTAACAGAAAATAACTTAATTTTAAAATGCAATAATTAAGACACACAAATTTCATCTACTGTTCAGGATATTTAAAAAAAAGTTTTTTGTTAAAATACCCAAACAAAAATGTAGAAAAAATAAGATAATCGATCCACATTCCCAGCTTTAACCAATAATTAGCAATGCACAGCAATCTTTCAACTTACTTTTAATCCATATTTTGAATCCACAACAGTTATGATACCTACAAAGGAATACATCTTTTAATCACCTTTATACTTGAGAATGAAAATCACAACTAACCTATTTCAGTTGCCAAATGTTACTCAATAAAGTATTGACAAAGATGCAATTTAATTCAATTCCACCAATAAGTAAACACATTTCAAATGTGTACTGAGTGCTTAGCACCATGTTAAGGCATTATAGAGATTATAAAATATTTTTTAAATTAAATAAAGAAAAAAATAAGATTTCTTTGGCCTTTAAAAAGCTCACATTCCAAAATATGATGAGACAAATTCCATAATATAAAGTGGAATGTGATAAATTACACAAGATAGGTTATTTTTCCAGTTTTTATTCACATAATCAAAATCAAGACTTTTCTTAACATTTAAATTATTGCTTTTCAAATCTGAGATGTCTTTAGAGATCTTATTCTCAGTACTTTGCATTGAATCTCACACTAATATTTTCCATAACATGTACCTAAGTTTCCAAAAGGTCAATTTGTTTGGCAATCTCTGAATGTATAAGCTAAATAATTTTTTCAAATGGTAACAGCAGAATGAGTTTGACGATATCTAGGGAATTCAACCAACTACATGCTACACATATTAGCGCCAAATGACTGGGCACAGTCTTAAATTTCACTCTTTAGTCTAAGGAAGACCTGGTTTAAAGAAGGGAAAGGATGAGAGGGGCATAGTTACTTCATTCACAAAGTTTCTAATATGTCTTAAATGAAGTCTATGAATAAAATTGTCCAAAAGTTACAGCAAATAAAGTAAGGGGTGAGGGCTTTGCTTAATTCTTGAAATTGAAATGTAGAAATATGATTCTCATACTGTACATTTGCTAATATACTAAGTACATAAATCAAACAGAGGATAAAAGAAACCCACATCAGGGACACCTGAGTGGCTCAGTGGTTGAGCATCTGCCTTTGGCTCAGGGCTTGATCCTGGGATCCAGGATCCAGTTCCACCATCAGGCTCCCTGCAGGGAGACAGCTTCTCCTTCTCCCTCTGCTTATGTCTCTGTTTCTCTCTGTGTGTCTCTCATGAATAAATAAATAAATCTCAAACAAAACAAAACAAAACAAAACCCTACATCGTATTTTAAAAGGAAAATCCTAGTGAAAGCACTAATTGGGAGGTGACATTAAGATCCAGCATCTAGTTCTACCATTGTCTGAGGCTTTGTAATCTGTTATAAACAAAGGCTCACTTCATTATCAAACTAAACAAATTTAAAAGGAGTAACAATGCGAGGATTAAAATGTGAATGAAAAAAAAAAATCTTAACTATAACACTGTACTTGAAAACAAAAATATTTGCTTTTTCACTTACCATCAAGATAAATATCAACCCCTAATTCAGCATCAACCCAAAACATAGAAGCTACAGCACCTGAAAAATATATATAATATTCATCAAATAAAAATATTTCTTTAAACTGAGGAAAAAAAACAAAACTGAGAAACATTATTCTGTCCATGCTGTTTTAATTTGTCCTAACAGAATTAGCAGGCGAACACATATACGAATTAAGTATGGCTTTCCAAACTTCTTTATGGAAATTACAATGATAGAATCCTTTACTCTTTATACTTTTCTTCCTTTCTCCCTTTTCCTCAAAAAAAAAAAAAAAAAAAAGAAGGAGGAAGGAAGGAAGGAAGGAAGGAAGGAAGGAAGGAAGGAAGGAAGGAAGGAAGGAAGGAAAGAAGGAAGGAAGGAAGGAAGGGAGGAAAACAGATCAACTCTTATCACAAACCCAATACCAAGCTTCTGTCAGTGCCATAATAATCTACCAACAGATATTACCAAATAATCTGGGTATTATATGTGCATATAGGACTTATTTTTATTTTTTCTCTCTCAAATTTAATAATCATACAGCTCACAAATAATGAATTATCTCTCTAAAGGAAAGCAAACCACAACATAGATAATTCTGAAGTCATTAGACAAAAAAAAAGAGAAAAGCTTTTAAGTTTTATAGAAGAAAAAAAGAAGAGAAAGAGGAGGTAAAATTATATAATCTACAGCATTACTAATAAAACCTCACACTATTCAATACTGATATAAAATTTGTGTCTGAGGAAAAATAATTTCTAAGTAAGAAATTAAACCTTGTTTTTGACAGAAATTGGTTTGGTGGCAAACCAGAAGCCCTGATCAGTATGCCCTATACAAGAGAAAGAAAACTGGCAGTAAAGAAAGTATTTGATTTTTCAAAGCATCACAGGTCCAGTTAGTGACAGGGCTGTCTAAAAGAATGAGGAGTAGGGAAAAACAAGGATAACTGAACTCATTCCAGTGTCTGAAGCTGTCCACCTACCCTGAAGAGATGTGGTCCCCCAAGCATCACTCTGTGTCAACAGTGAGAAATACCTGTCAGCTGTTTACAGTGATTACTCATGCAAGATATAGCAAGGGCCACAAGATCTAATGGTTTCCTGATACCTATTGATTTTTTCCCAAAAACTTAATAGTTTTCCAATTTGACTGAAATAGGATTTGTGAGTAACAGGGGCGAATCAATGCCTGTTCTTTTCAAGGAAATTACTTTACCATGACAATTATTTAGCTTAGAACTGGAGAGTGTCAGTCTCCTAAACGGGAAACAACTGAATTGCCAATAAGAATTTTCTTCACTTACTTGGCTAACAACATGATTTTAATTAATGGGGGAGAAAAACATAAATCTACACTGAGTATCATTACTCCAAACAAGAAGTCATTAAAAAAAAAGGTCTTAATTTTTTTCACGCAGTAAAATTCCACATTGTTCATAAACATTTTTTTTTAACTCATGGATTACTATTCAGATAGCTTGTAAGTCCTACACAGTTAACATTCGTGTAGTATAAAGTTGAACTGCAAGAGTGTATGAGGGTTTTTTTTTTTCTTTTGTGGTGCATCTTTGGTAATACTTACCAAGCTACCCAAGAAAGAACTGTTTAAGATTTAGATGCAGGTGTTTAGCAAGAGGAGTAAAGATGAGAGAATAAGTTAATCAGTAGTTCCAAACCCAGGGTGATTTTTCTCCCCAGGGAATATCTGGCAATGCCTGAAGATATTTTTTTTTTTAAAGATTCCATTCATCCATTCATGAAAGACAGAGAGAGACAGAGAGAGAGAGAGGCAGAGACACAGGCAGAGGGAGAAGCAGGCTCCACGCAGGTGGGACTCGATCCTGGGTCTCCAGGATCATGCCCCAGGCCAAAGGCAGGCACTAAACCGCTGAGCCACCTGGACTGCCCATGAAGATATTTTTAACTGTCTCAACTAGGGGAATGCTACTGGCATTTGTGGGTAGAAGCCAGGGATGCTGTTAAACATCCCACAATGCAAACAACAACAATAACCACAAAAACAAACAAAAACATCTACAATCCACAAGCCAATCCTCTATGAAAAAGAACTATCCAACCCAAAATGTCATTTGTGTCAAGGTTAAGAAACCTTGAGCTAGATTATAAAATCTCCCTATTCAAAACTGATTACAATAAAAATTTAAATAAAAATTTAAAAGCCAAATGTTATCAGCAACAACCAAATATACAACCTCTTGTAACAAATTTTGAAGAGTGATAGTCTCAATAAGAAACAGAAAGTCTCATGTGACTTCTGATAATTCTTAATTCTACCTCCACAAAGAAGTGGCTGTGGGGAAAGAGTTAATAAAATCCAAATACTTATCAGAAACAGCTTTCAAAAGAAGAGGAACTAAGCAAGGAATAAGTAATATGGGAAAAAGTCAAGCAAGGGTAAAAGTTTCTAACCATTTCCACATTTTTGGAGGAGGGGTCACTTCCTAGGGCTCAGAGCAAAATGAACTCAAGGGTTTGAAGCTTGAGGATGTATCCACACAAGATATGGAATTCATGAGTAGTTAGAGGAAAATCAGGAGGGGAACAGTTGGTACTTTAAGGGAGCAGAGCCTAAAAGTCAGATAGCCCATCTGGCTCTCAGTTACCCTGCTTCTTTGTGTCCCTTCCCCTGCTCCCTGCAATATTCAGCATTCAAATTGAGGCCCAAGAGAAAAATAAGTTTAGGTAAGATGGGTACGATATTAAAAATAATTCTTCAACACCATATATAAGTAAGCCGATGTTCTCTGAGCCTCCTACATCAAGCACCAACATGCTGAAAAAACAATGAACCTATATAACAACTTAGAAGAAACAAAAAAGATAAAAGGAAAAAGTTGAAGAAATGAATAAGGCATATAAATGGCAAAGAACTCATTCTGGAAGGAAACAACCCAGGAAGCCAAAGAAAATTCTCAAAGGCCAATTCATAATAAAGAACTTAAAAACAAAACAATCAATTAAAAACAAACTCTAAGGGGCAAGATAAAGTAGAATAATATGAAATGGTAGTTTGTGCTAAAGAAATAAACATACAGCCAACAAACATATCATTACTTAACAAATTCTTTTAAAACATCAAGGAACAGAACAGAAACTGGTAAAAACAAAATTACTGACAAAGAGGACCAATCTGAGATGATTAAAGTAAATGCAGAAGCAAAAGACAAAACAAGTAGAAGATAGAAGGTATGGAGAACAAGATAATATTCAGTAGGAAAACTGGTACCATAAAATATAGGACCCAATAATTGGACAAAAAAATCTTCATGGTAATAAACAAGTAAAATGTCCCTCAATGAAGAAACCTACAGATTAAAGAGCACAGTGTAAAGAAAAAAATAATTATGAGTGACACATAGATGTACCTTGGTTATATTACTGACCTCCAAATATAAAGGAAAAAACTGTCAGGCATTTTGGATGACAAAGCAGGTCACTTTTAAGAAGGCAGAAAAAAAAAATCAGACTTTTCTACAGTAGCATTCCTTGCCCCAATATAATAATGACCACAAAATTCTAATACAAGTGCTCCCTAAGGATATCACCTCCTGCCGAGTTGTTTTTCAACAATGAAAACATCAGGCAGACATACTCAAAGCATTAGAGGAAACAACAGCATTAAAGCTCAAAAAATATATCACTCACATATCCTTCCTAATGAATAAAAAAGGAAATCCTGCCAATCAAAAAATACAAAATCAAGGAGCAATATTTGCCATGTTCTTAGAGAAGGAACCTGTGATCTGGAAATTTTATACCTAGTCATCCTTCAAGTATAAAAACAAAAGACAAGCATTCTCAAGCAAGTATGCAAGAACTCAAGCAAGAGGGGTGCCTGGTTGGTGCCTGGGTGCTTATCTGCCCAACTCCGGGCTTCAGCTCAGGTTGTGATCATGACACCGAGCCCCATGTCAGGCTCTGTGCTCAGCAAGGAGTCTGCTTGGAATCTTCTCTCCCTCTCCCTCTGGCCCTGCTCCTGACTCTGTCTCTCTCTCAAATGAATAAACTTTTAAAAAATATTTATTTATGAGAAAGACACAGAGAGAGGCAGAGACACAGGCAGAGGGAGAAGCAGGCTCCCAATGCGGGACTCAATCCTGTGACTCCAGGATCATACCCTGAGCCAAAGGCAGATGCTCAACCACTGAACCACCCAGGCGTCCCTCAAATGAATAAATCTTTTAAAAAATTAAAAAGAACTCAAGGAACATGCCATCTATAGCTTGAAGCAATTACCTAACCCTGAAATACACTCAATCAAGAGATTCATCAACTCAGGAATGGAGAAGCCACAGTACTGAGGTGATGAGGACTAAAACGGTTTAAAACAGAACTAAATGAAGTGTGAGAGAATATAGATGTTAGAAATCTTGAAAACAGGGGTGCCTGGGTAGATCAGTTGGTTAAGCATTTGCATTCAGCTCAGGTCATGATCCTGGGGTCCCGGGACTGAGCCCTACATCCAGCACCCCGCTCAGTGGGGGTGTCTGCTTTTCTCTCTCCTCCCCACTCATGTTATCTCTTGCTACCTCTCTCTCAAATAAAAAAATAAAGTCCTTTAAAAAAAAAATCTTAACAACACAGCATAGAATAAATCCACCAAAACCAGGAGATGGGAATAAGCACAAGTATTCACTCCTTACTCCTTTATATCAGGGAGTCAAAAAATACTCTGAACTGACACATAGAATTAAAAAAACAGGGATCCCTGGGTGGCGCAGCGGTTTGGCGCCTGCCTTTGGCCCAGGGCGCGATCCTGGAGACCCGGGATCGAATCCCACGTCGGGCTCCCGGTGCATGGAGCCTGCTTCTCCCTCTGCCTGTGTCTCTGCCTCTCTCTCTCTCTCTCTCTGTGACTATCATAAATAAATAAAAATTTAAAAAAAATTTAAGAATTCAAAAAACAACTTGTCCCATTTGTTTATGTTCTTTATAAACCTTTTTTCCCCTTAACTCATATCCCTTCCAGTGAAAAACATTTTTCTGATATTCAGGGTTCCTTCATTTCTCTCAAGTTCTCTTTTTTCAATTACATATTTTTTTTTTTTTTGCTTTTGCCTACCTTTTATTGAGCAATTTATTAGATAGTTCATTCTAGTGATACTAACAGTTGATTTGTGAAGTACCTAATATGTGTTGGCTAACATTAGGTGGTTCACATATACAAAAGACATTTTTTTTAAAGGACTTTATTTTATTAAATCATAAGAGAGAGAGAGAGAGAGAGAGAGGCACAGGCATAGGCAGAGGGAGAAGCAGGCTCCATGCAGGGAACCCAATGTGGGATTCGATCCTGGGTCTCCAGGATCAGACCCTGGACTGAAGGCGGCGCTAAACTGCTGAGCCACCTGGGCTCCCCTCAAGACATTTTTAATTAAGGTAAAATGGTATAGGAATTTAGTTTCAGGTGGATGGCATAATGACTCAGTATTTGTATGCAGTTCAGTATTTGTATGCATTACAAAGTGATCACCACAGTAAATCTAGTAACCATCCAACACCATATAACTGACTCCCTTCATCCGCTTCAGCCCTCTAACCCCTTTCCCTCTGATAACCATCAATTTGTTCCCTGTATCTGAGTTTTGTTTCTTAGGTTCCACAGATAAGTGAAATCGAATGTATTTCCCATAGCATAGTACCCTCAAAGTCCATCCCTGTTGTTGCAAATGGCAAGGCCGTTGTCTATATATCTATATCTATATCTATCTATATCTGTCTATATCTATCTATCTATCTAATCACATCATCTTTATTCATCCATTGACAGACACATTGTTTCCACATCTTGGCTATTGTAAATAATGCTGCAATGAACATAAGAGTGCAAATACCTTTTCAAATTAGTGTTTTCATTTTCTTAAAAAGAAAAAAAAAAAACACCGACAAGTGAAACAGCTGATCACATGATAGTTCTATTTTTAATGTTCTGAGGAATCACCATACTGTTTTTCTATACCGGTTGCACCAATTTGCATTCCCACCAATAGTGTAGAAGGGTTCCCTTTTCTTTTTTTAAAAAAATTTTATTTATGTATTTATTTATTTATTTATTTAGAGAGAGAGGACACAGGCAGAGGGAGAAGCAGGCTCCATGAAGGGAGCCCGACGTGGGACTCGATCCCAGGTCTCCAGGATCACACCCTGGGCTGCAGGCGGCGCTAAACCGCTGCACCACCGGGGCTGCCCAGGGTTCCCTCTTCTATGCATCCTCGCCAACACTTATTTCTTGTTGATTTGATTCTAATAGGTATGCAGTTGTATCATATTGTGGTTTTGACTTGCATTTCCCTGAAAATTAGTTGAGCATCTTCTCATGTGCTTGTTGCCCATTTGTATACATTCTTTGGAAAAATGTTTGTTTAGATCCTCTGCCTTCTTTTCAATCTGTTTGTTTTTGTTTTTGTTTTTTTTGCTATTGAGTTTATACATTTCGGATATTAACCTCTTATCAGATATAGGATTTGTACATATTTTCTCCCGTCAGTAGATTGCCTTTTCATTTTATTGATGGTTTCCTTTGCTGTGCAGATGCCTTTTAGTTTGATATAGTCCCACTTACTGATTTTGCTTTTGTTGCCTTTGCTTTTGGAGATAGATCCAAAAATTCAATGCCAAGACTGATGTCAAGGAGCTAACCACCTGTTCTCTTCTAGGAATTTTATGGTTTCAGGCTTTACATTCAAATATTTTACCGATTACAAGTTAATTTTTGTATATATAGTTTCATTCTTTTCATTTAGGTGTAGTTTTCCCATTACCATTTATTGAAGGGACAGTCTTTTCTTCCTTGTATATTCTTGCCTCCTTTGTCATAGATTAATTGGCCAGAAAAGTGTGGGTTTATATATGGGTTCTCTATTCTGTTTCATTGATCTGTGTCTGTTTTTATGCCATTACCATACCGTTTTCATACTACAGCTTTGCAGTATAGTTTGAAGTCTGGACTATGATATCTTCCATTTGGTCTTCTTTCTAAAGACTGCTTGGGCTATTCAGAATCTTCTGATTCTACACAAACCTTAGAATTATTTGCTCTAGGAGTGCCTGGGTTGTCTCAGTTGGTAGACAATGTGACTCTTGATCTCAGGGTTGTACATTCAAGTCCCCTGTTGGGTATAGATTA
Organism: Canis lupus dingo; assembly: GCF_003254725.2. Taxonomy (NCBI): domain Eukaryota; kingdom Metazoa; phylum Chordata; class Mammalia; order Carnivora; family Canidae; genus Canis; species Canis lupus. The sequence continues at coordinate 89,230,073 of NC_064243.1, forward strand.
CTTTTTAAAAATCTTTGAAGAAATTATTTGTTCTAGTTTTGTGAAAAATAGCATTGAAATTCTGATAGAGGGACACCTGGGTGGCTCAGTGGTTGACCATCTGCCTTTGGCTCAGGCCATGATCCTGGGGTCTGGGATTGAGTCTCATATCGGGCTCTTTGCAGGGAACCTGCTTCTCTCTAGGTATGTCTCTGCCTCTTTGTCTCTCATGGATAAATAAAATCTTAAAAAAAATAAAATCAAAAATTAAATATAATTCTGAGTTTACATTGAACATGTATATTGCATTGGGTACTATGGACATTTTAACAGTATTAGTTCTCCCAGACAAGAGCATAGAATAACTTCCCATTTATTTGTGACTTAACTTCTTTCATCAGTATCCTACAGTTTTCAATGTACAGGTCTTTCACCTCCTTGGTTAAATGTATTTCTAGGTATTTTATCCTATTTGATACACATTGCTTTGTTAGGCTTATGACAAGGATTTCCTAATTTCTGACAGTTTCATTATTTGTGCATAGAAACACAACACATAAGTGTATACCAATTTTGTATACAGCAATATGAATGAGTTTATTTATTATTTATTTATTTATTTATTTTTGGTGGGGTTTTTCAGGTCTTCCATATATAGTATTATGTCATCTGCAAGTAGCAATAGTTTTATTTCTTCAAATTTGGATGCTTTTATCTTTTTCTTGTGTTACTGCTGTGGGTAGGACTTCCAACACTATATTGAATAGAACAGGCAAGAGTGGGCATTCTTATTTTGTTCATGATCTTAGAGGGAAAGCTTCCCGCTTGACACCATTGAGTATGAGTCTGTTATATATAGCCCTTATTATATTGAAGTACATTCCCTCTATACCCACTGTTTTTATCATAAATGGACACCAAATTTTATCAAAGGCTTCTCCCCACTTGAGATGATCACATGACTGTTACTCATTTTGTTATAGGGTGTATCACACTGATCTGCAGATGTTAAACCATCCTTGCATTCCAGGAATAAATCCCACTGATCATGGGGTGTGATCCTTTTAAGGCATTGTCCAATTCAGTTTGCTAATATTTTGTTGAGAATTTTTACATCTGTGTTCATCAAGGATACAAGCCTGTAATTTTTTTGTGTGGTGTCCTTCTCAGAGTAATGCTGGCCTCATGAGTTTGGAAGCTTTCCCTTCTCTTCAATATTTTGGAATAGTTTGAGAATAGGTATTACACCTTTTTTATATATGTGGTAGAATTCCCCCATGAAGACATCTGGTCCTGGACTTGTTTGCTGGGAGGCTTTTGATTAGAGATTACATCTCCTTACTAGTAATGCATCTATTCAGATTTTCTACTTCTTCATGGAAGACTGGAAGTCTTTTTTTTTTTTTTTTAAAGACTTTATCCATTTATGACACACACACACACACACACACAGAGGCAGAGGGAGAAGCGGGCTCCATGCAAGGAGCCCAATGCGGGACTTAATCCCAGGACTCCAGGACCACACACCAGGCCGAAGATGGCACTAAACTGCCGAGCCACCCAGGCTGCCCGAAGATTGGAAGTCTTGAAAGACTGTATATTACTAGGAATTAACCCACTTCATTAGCATAATAGTCTATTTGATCCTTGATTTCTGTGGTATGTTAACTTCTTTCATTTCTGAAAATAATCAGCTCTTACTTTCATTGATCTTTTCTATAGTTTTTTAGTCTCATTTATTTCTGCTCTGAATCTTTTATTATTTCTTTCCTTCTAACTGTGGCATTTATCTGTTGTTTTTCTAATTCCTTTAGGTAGAGTTATCTTTTTGTGCACTTCACTCTTAGAACTGCTTTTGCTGCATCCTATAGATTTTGGAATGCTATATTTCCATTTATGTCAAGGCATTTTTAATTTCCTGTCTGATTTCTTCACTGACTCATTGATTATAACAGTTGTATGTTATTTAATTTTCACATATTTATGATTTTTCCAGTTTTCTTTGTGTAATTGGTTTGTTTCATACCACTATCGTTATAGAAGATACTTGATATGATTTCAATCTTCTTAAGTTTACTGAGACTTGTTTTGTGATCTAACGTGTGACCTATCCTGAAGGCCTACCCATATGCAGAGAAGAATGTGTATTCTGTGGCTTTTAGATAATATACTTTGTATACAATTCACCCCTGAAAAATCTAAGAGTTAGGGCACTGACCTCCTGTGCAGTCAAAAATCCATATATCACCTTTGTGTTCCTAAAAACTTAACTATTAAGAGCCTATCACTGACTAGAAGCCATACTGATACTATAGTTGATTAATACATATTTTGTAGGTTATACTATATATCATATTCTTATAAAAAACTAGAGAAAATGTTATTAAGAAAATCATAAGGAACAGAAAATACATGTACAGTATTATATTGTAAAAAATCTGTATATAAGTGGACCCACTCACACAGGTCAAACTCACTGTTCAAGAGTTACCTGTATACCTAATGAGTCCACCTGGCCTCATATGTTGTTTTAAGGCTGATATGTTATCGGTTTTCTATCTGGATAACCTATTCATTGATATAAGTGGAGTATTAAAGTCTTCTATTATTGTACTGCTGTCCATTTTTCCCTTTAAGTCTGTCAATATCTGATTTATTTAGGAATTCCTATGCATATTTTAGTCTCTGTGCCATTAGATCTGAAGTGAATCTCTTATGGGCAAATATATAAATGAGCCTTTTTAAAAAAAATCTATTCAATTACTGTAGGTCTTTTTAATTCAATTAGCCAACATATAATAGTATATCGTTACATCTTTTGATTGGAGATTGTGCCCATTTACATTTAAGCAATTATTGATAGGTACGTACTTCTTGCCATTCTGTTCATTATTTTCTGGTTGTTTTTGTAGTTCCTCTGTTCTTTTTTTCTTTTCTTTTCCCTTGTGGTTTGATGCCTTTCTTTGGTTTAATGTTTAGAATCTTTTCTCATTATCTTTTCTACGTCTACCATAAGTTTTTGCTTTGTAGTTACCATGAGGTTCACAGCTAACAACCTACTTACACACACACCCACACACATTTATATTTATATACTTATATTTATACTTATATATTTAGGTATATATTTACACATATATACTTACATATTAAATACAAGCCTATTTCAAGTTGATAGCAACTTAAATCTGAATGTATTATAGAAACTCTACATTTCTGTTCCCCACCACATTTTGTTTTTATGACATATTTTACATCATCTTACTTTGTGCATACCAAATTGTTGTAGACAAGTTTGCCACTTGTCTTTTAACCTTCCTTGTAGGGTTGTTTTTTTTTTTGAGATTTTATTTATGAGAGACACAAAGAGAAAGGGAGAAACAGAGGGAGAAGCAGGTTCTCTATGGGGAGCCCAATGTGGGACTCAATCCCAGGACCCTGGTATCACGACCTGAGCTAAAGGCAGATGCTCAACCAACTAAGCCACCCACACGTTCCCCTATAGTAGGTTTATAATTGGTTAATCCACTACCTTTGTTATATATTTGCCCTTACGAGTGAGATTTTTACTTTCCCACGTTTTGTTATTAGTATCTTTCCTTTTCAGCTTAACCAAGTCCCTTTAACATTTCTTGTAAGGCTAGGGTAGTGGTGAATTCCTTTAGCTTTTGCTTGTCTAGTAAACTCTTCTCCAATACTGGCAGGTAGAATATTCTTAGTTGGAAGTTTTTTTCCTTTCAGCACCTCAAATCTATCATGCCACTCCCTTCCAGCCGGTAAAGCTTCATCTGAAGTATCAGTTGATAGTGACTTGGGTATTCCCCTGTACTTTACAAGTTGTTTTTCTCTTATTGCTTTTAAGATCCCCTCTTTAATTCTGACATTGTAATTATTATGTCTCTTGATGTGGATGTCTTTAAGTTCATCTTATTTGGAATTCTGTGCTTCTAAGACCTAGATGTCAGTTTTCTTCCCTGGATTAGGGAAGTCTTCTGCCTCTCATCTTCTTTTCCGCTGGGATCCCTGTAATGTGAATGTTATTCCATTTGACATTGTCCCATAGGTTCCTTAAGCTGTCTTCATCAATACTGTTGTTGCTGTTTTATTTGGCTGAGTTCCATTGCCCTGCCCCCAGGTCACTGATCTATTCTTCTGCTTCATTTATTCTGATGCTGAACATTTCTAGTACATTTTTCAGTTCAGTTACTGTATTCTTCAGCTCTGTGACTTGTATTTGGTACTTCCTTATATTTACTAACCCTTTGTTGAAGTCTCACTGTGTTCAACTATTCTTCTGACTCTGGTAAACATCTTTATAACCATTACCTTGAACCTTTTATCAGGTAGATTAATTATCTCTACTTCATTAAGGTCTTCTTTCTGAGGTTTTGTCTCCTTTGTTTGGAAAATATTCCTGTGTCATTTTCCTTGACTCTCTGTTTCTATGTATTAAGCAAAGGTTATCTCTCCCACTTTTGAAGAAGTAGGCTTATATAGGTGAATAAATCTTATTATTCATCTTGCCTTAACTCTTGGTTGTCTGAAACTTTGGGATTACCTAATTAGCCTGAATTATTCTTGATAGATCCCATTTGGTGAGAGTGTGTCAAGCCCTGCCAGTGTTCCAAAGGGAGATCTCAGCACCTAGTTTCAGGCTGACTGAAAGTTCCACAGGAAGGAGCTCTTGGAGTAGGCAAATATATGGCCCTGGGACACCATAACTGTAAACCCTGCTGATCTCCAGCCCAAGAGATCTAGAGGGGTCTCCTGAACTCCAGCTGCAAAAATCAGGGCCTCAGACAAGTGTATAAACTTTTTGGAAGTATTAGCAAGCTGTGTTGAGGCCAAAGGAGAGATCAAAGATGGTGTTGTCTCCTTGCCTACCTTGCAAGAGCACCTCTGAAGCCTATCCCTTAGGCTGGAGCTCCAGGACAAGGAGATGGGCCTTTATCACAGGTAGGCTAGTGGTGTATTTCAGCCTGCTGTCTCTGTAGTGCCTTGGGTATGGTAGCCTTCCCCAAACTACCTTCCTATTACAGCTCCATGGGGCACAGAAATTCAAGCCAGTCTGGCCACCAGGGACAGTTGGTTAATGGGCATTCCCTCTGTGGACTGCACTCAAAGGCGGGCTTTAGCAAAGCTGAAAGAGTACTGGGGGTGGGGCACATCCATGGCTTTAGGGACGCAGGAGAACAATTTGGTCAGGATACTCTCAAAGCTTTAGTGAGGCAGGGGGATGGCTGGGGATGGGGCACACACTCATGGCTTTAGGGAGACTGTGTCCACCATGACTGACTACAATAGCAAAGTGGAAGGAGAGCACAAAAATGGTTCTCACAAGTACCTCTGTCCCAACTGGTCCCAACTATTCCGGCAAACACTTCAGAATTAGCAAATGAATCTTCACATATAAATCACTTCACACTAGTCACTTTTCAAACCACTGCCTTTGCACTGGATTCCAAGGTGAGTGTGCTTACATGTGAACCCCTCAAAAGGAGTATCTCAGATTCCCCAGAGCCCCCAAGGTCTACTGTACACAAGCCCCTTTGGTTTCCAAATCCATCTAGGGGGCCTTGTCTCTCCAGTGTAGACTCCAAGGACTGGCATACCCAAAGTGGGGTATAAACCTGTCCCTCCTCATGTCAAGAAAGACTCCAGACCTGGAAGTTCCCTACTGTGAGTTGCTGCATGAGGGGTGAAGTTTTGGCAAGATCACGCCTCCATCTCCAACTCTCCTATCCATTTCAATGTGGCCCTTCCATTCCTTGTTGTAGAAGGAGCTGTTCAGCTAGTTTTCAGATCTTTCTGAATAGAAATTATTTCTTAAGTAGCTGCAGATCTGGTGTGTCTATGAAAAGAGGTAAGTTCAGGGTGTTCCTAAGCTGCCATCTTGAACTGCCTCCAAGTGCTCTTTAAGATTGAAGTAAAACTAAATTAATAATTATTAAGAGTAGCACAAACAACACAATCACATTTTTATAAAATTATTTCTGTATGTTTATACAGCTTTCAGAAGCACACAGAGCAGGGCTTCCCAAATTTATGAATGTATAAGAATCCCCTGAAGGGCTTATTAAAATAGATTGCTGGGCCCCACTCTTACAGATTCTGATTCATAGATTTGGGATTGGGGCCCAAGAATCTGCATTTTCCCAAGCTTCCAGCAGAGACTGATGCTGTCATTCAACAAGTAGCACTGGAATAAAATCCCTGGAATAAAATCAACCTACTTTGTATTTCATGATAGTGAGATATAGTGTGATTGATTTTTAACTTTCATCTCTGCATTTTCTTAGATATTGGGTAAATCTTTTTTATAATGAATGTCCATTTTTACCCAAACAATAAAATCATTACTCTAAAGAAAGTTAAAAGCAAGAAACATTAACCTGTTCATACCTACAATTTGTATAAAAGCTTTCACTGAGATCTTTAACTTTTCTTTCTCTCTCTGAAGAGCTGAACCATGTTTTATCAAACTCACCTACAAAAGAAAAGTTAGAAGAGTTTTTCTGTATAAAGTGGCTACCATGAATGAAACTGATTATTTGCTATTTCAAAAAGGAGACATACAGTATATTTCCCCATCTTACCAGGTTAATGTTCAACATCAATGTTAAATAGTTCAAGTCCTATTATTAGATCTATTGGAAATGTATGAAAATGTATGTAATATGGTCTAGTTCGGGACCAAAACAGCCCAAATCAATACTAATTTGAAAACACAGGGACAGGGACACCTGGGTGGCTCAGCAGTTCGGCGTCTGTCTGCCTTTGGTTCAGGGCATGATCCCAGTAGCCTGGGATCATCAAGTCCTGTGTCGTGCTCCCTGCAGAGCCTGCTTCTCCCTCTGCCTATGTCTCTCTCTCTCATGAATAAATAAAATCTTTAAAAAAAAAAAAAAAAGAAAACATAAGGACAATGTTACTATTTTAAGTACAATAACCACTGATTACATTTGGACCTTTCAGGTACTTTAGTATGTTTTAAGCAGTTATGACCCCTAAAAAATTATTCATAAACACTACTTTTAAAATAGTTTTATGGCCCAATGCCATTAACTAAAAAAAAAAAAAAAAAAAAAAAAAAAGGTACGCCTAGGACTTACAAAATGAACACATGAACACTAAGCAAACTAGGAATAATCTGTCAACTAAAAGACATTTGGGTAAGAAGGAAACAAATCAATTGTTAAAACAGTAAAACAGTCAGCTTTGGGGGCATCTGAAGTACCTGCATTCAACTTGGTTCATGATCCCAGATTCCTGGGATCAAGTCCCAACCAGGCACCCTGCTTGATGGGGAGCCTGCTTCTCCCTTTACTCCTCACTCCTGCTTGTGTGCTCTTTCTCTCTCTCTCTCTCCTCAAATAAATATCTTTAAAAAACAAACACGGTTTAACTTTGTGTAGCTTTCAATAGAGAAGTTTACATGAAATTCTATTCAGAGATAAAAACCATGGATAATCATTAATTCCACACTCAGGACAAAGGCCCAATAGGCTTAATTTAATTGTGTACCTAATGACAGTATTTACAAATAAAATTATTTCAACTTTAATAATAGAAAAACAAGATGCTAGCAATTGATTGAAAAAGTAAGCAATGCTGGGATTAAAGTCCAAAAGCCCTTAAATATCTTTAAATGACCCTCTGAGAAAGCTGGATTAGAAAGTAATCAGAAATAAGATCTCTGTAGAGTACATAACCAATCAAATATAGAAGTAAACTTAGAAGTAGACTGTCTTGGGACGCCTGGGTGGCTCAGTGGTTGAGCATCTGCCTTTGGCTCAGGGCATGATCCCGGAGTTCCGGGATGGAGTCCAACATTAGGCTCTTTGCATGGAGCCTGCTTCTCTTCCCTGTGCTGTGTCTCTGCCTCTGTGTCTCTCATGAATAAATAAATAAACTCTTAAAAAAAAAAAAAAAGAAAGAATGTCCTTATTTTTCCTAAATCTCCATACTTTTAACAATTTGTGTTCCTACCATTGATCTTAAATCAATCAATTGAACTTCAATCCTATAATCAAGTTAAAAGTACCAACTACTCTAATCATGATTTACCTGCAAAACAAAAACAAAAACAAAAAAACCCACAATCCGGTATTTTCCCTGTTTTAAACAACAACAAAAAGTGTTTAGTCTGGAGTACAGGTGTAATGCTTAATTTACATATTTCTCTAATACATTTAAAAATGTTTTAAAACTATATTCTGGTTATTAATAATGTCATTTCTTACCAGGATCTGCTAACCCAGTGGTCTCTAATAGTATGTAATCAAATTTCCCCTTCTTCTGCATCAAATTCTCAATAGCTCTAAGGCCATTGTCCCTGGAGAATACCAAAATATAAAATACAGCTGATTACCTGAATATTTTTAAATGATCATTATAAACATTTTAAAGTGTATATATAGCAACCTGAGACGAAAATATCTTTAGCCGTGTAAAAATTTAACTTATTCCCAAACTTCTAACACCATGTCCATCAATATTTACCAATGGTGGAGAAAAACAGAGACATATATACTGACAAGTAAAATAAATCAGATACATGAGGAGTTAATACTTTAATTTTATTAAAACTAAAAGCAGAAGAAACTTTAATAACCCTGACTAAAATAAAAATCTATTTTCATAGCATTACGTAAGAAAACACTGAACATCCAAAACAATGATAAAATTTATGAATTACAGTGGTTTAATATAACATCTAAAGGGACATGATCATTACTCTTCAATTTGGTTCTGAATAAGGGTACCAGACTTTAATTTCCCTTTTTTCTTAGAATATCAACAGTGCAAGAAAATACTTACTGGATTTCATTTTGGTTGTTCAAGAAAATCTGTCATGATTTTAGCTTTGTTAATATATTTGACTCAAAGTCAAATACCTAAGTTGTAAACGACATAGACAAAATTTAATTCACTAAAATATACAAAATTAACTGCACAGGTATTAATTTTCCTAATTTACTCAACAAATATTTGAGTAAATATGTATGTCAAGTCCTTTTCTAAGATCTATGGTATGTTAGTGAAAAAAACAGACACTGTCCTTGGAAACAACTATCACTGGTAGAACACGGCATAAGCCTTTGGACCTTTTGGATGGTCATTTATTTTTATTTTTAGAAGTTGAATCCTTGGAAATTAGACCAATGACTCATTCAATGTAGAATAATAATTTTTGTATACATGAAATGTGACTAGAAACTAGAAACTCAATAAAAGGACCAAAGCATTAGAGCAGACAAGAAAATAAGTAAGATAGCAAGAAACACTTTAATACATCCTAATGTTATTTTCTATGTGAAAATACAAAGAAGCAAACTGTGAAATTCAGTTACAAGAGAAAATAAGAGCTGTAAATATAATCAATATAATCAATAAACACTTATAACAAACCAATAAGCACACAGTAAACCCATTCCTCACTTTACTGAACAGCAGAGGCAACCGTTTCTAAGTTCCAGCCATTCTTCATAGAGCTCTCCGCCTTGGCTGACAGCTAAGGATTTCTCCACTGCACTTCCTGTAATTAACAAGAAACACTCTTTATTTTATTTTTTTAGATTTTATTTATTTATTCATGAGAGACACAGAGAGAGAGAGGCAGAGACACAGGCAGAGGGAGAAGCAGGCTCCATGCAGGGAGCCCGACGTGGGACCCAAGCCTGGGACTCCAGGACCACGCCCTGGGCCGAAGGCAGGCAGTAAACCGCTGAGCCATCCAGGGATCCCAAGAAACACTCTTTAGATTTTTTGTTGGCTAGTGAACTCTTTAGATTATGTTCACTAGCCAACAAAAACAAAGATGAGACTATCAATAGCACAGATTTCAAATCATTTTATACATTTATAACAATACATTCTGTTTGCGCAGCCTCAATATTTTAAACTATACTATTCTAGATTACTTTAGCTTTTACGTTTTTAAGAGGATTTAAGTCCCTAAAAAGGCAAATCCAAAATCAATGACTCAAACTTACTTCTTCAGGCCTCTCGCTTGCTCACTCCTATATCCTAATACAGTAGCTATTTCAAAAGCACTCCTTTTTGTCCATGGCCAACATTTAGTACATTTAATATATTGATTTTTGTATGCCCTTAATGCTCTTAGAAGATTGCCTTATCTATTTTTTACTTTCCATCTTCCTCTAAATTGTTTTTGTTTGTATTAGAGTACTCAATATTCCCAGTATGAGTAAAAACTCTAGGTCATTTTGAGAAAGTTTGTCTGGCCAGGGTATCAATGTGCTCATTTAAAAACTAAATTTTTAAACTGAAGTTTTCTTAGCAATATTTACTTAAGAAATAATATATACTTGAAATTCTGAGATACTTGCTATCATACAAGAATAATTTTAAGTATCTTACTTTTCCTCCAATAAAGAAAGGAAGAATTCTAAATCCATTAAAGCAAATGGCCAAAAAAGAAAACTGAATAATTTTTCATTTATATAGTTTCTGTTTATAGTTCAGTTAGGCAAGGATAAAGAGCTTTGAAAGGGACTGCTACAGAATTCAGGGTATAAAAGATATGAATAAAATGCAAAGGAAAGTATTTCAAATGCTGTAAAGGACAAAATTACATAAATGATCAGGAAAAAATGAAGAAAAGAGTAACAAAAAATGTGATCAGTGTCCAACAGATGTTAATAAGAAGCTAGAGTAAAAGACAGATTTAAAAAAATCTTAGCATTTTTATTTTAACAGGGCTTTTCACTTTAGTTTATTAAAATGAGAAATCAAGTTTAACAGGTCTCCCTTCTTCATAAAACCTAGCTCCATTATTCATTTAATACTGAGAAAATAGCATACTATAAAAAATAGTTCAACATATTTTTTGGTTAAAAGCAAGCTTTAAAGTTCACTTGTAAGAAGAAAGACTTCTAAAAGTAATCTAAGAATTGTGTCTAACACTGCTGTGTAGATATTAAAGCACAGTTCAATATTAAAAACAAAACAAAAAAATGATGGGACGTCTGGGTGGCCAGTGGTTGAGCATCCGCCTTCGGCTCAGGGCATGATCCCTGGGTCCTGGGATCGAGTCCCACATCGGGCTCCTGGCACGGAGCCTGCTTCTCCCTCTGCCTCTGTGTCTCTCATGAATAAATGAATAAAATCTTTAAAAAATAAAACAAAACAAAAAACCCCCCAAAAATGGAATTTTAAATGCATATATTTCCACAGACAACTGCTGGGGCTTAAGGATGGAAACCATATATTTAACTTATTTTTAAAATCTTCAGTTTTAGGGCAGCCCAGGTGGCTCAGCAGTTTAGTATCTCCTTCGGCCCAGAACATGATCCTGGAGACCCGGAATCGAGTCCCACGTCAGGCTCCCTGCATGGGGCCTGCTTCTCCCTCTGCCTGTGTCTCTGCCTCTTTTTCTGTGTCTCTCATGAATAAATAAAATCTTTAAAAAATCTTCAGTTTTAAATGCTTTGCAAATAATAAACATCCAACAAGGTAAACTTATAAAAACCGAAGCATTTTTAAATATTTTTCAGAAGTTACAAGTGAACAATATATAATCAGTACAAAAGTACACAGAAAGTGCCTGAAAGAACTTTCTTTCATATGTTTCCATTTTTACTTCTGGAGTTCTTTCATGTAAAAATCTAATTTATTCTGTTGCTATGAATTCCAAAGTTACATAAAATTTTATAAAAACTATCTGGGGGATCGGATCCCTGGGTGGCTCAGCAGTTTAGCATGAGCCCCTGGCCCAGGGCGTGATCCTTGGAGTCCTTGGGATTGAGTCCCACGTCAGGCTCCTTGCATGGAGCCTGCTTCTTCCTCTGCCTGTGTCTCTGCCTCTGTGTCTCTCTATCTGTGTCTCTCATGAATAAATCAATAAAATCTTAAAAAAAAAAAAAAAAAAAACTACTTGATTTCAGTACCTCCAATCTCTACAAAATAAGGCTTGACAGAAACTAATCTAATTTTCCCAAAACCATCTGCATCAATGTGTTCACATTATAATACTTTGTATTTTCATCAATTCAATTAGGGGGTAAGCTACCCTACAAATTCTTACAGCATGGCATTCATTGAATTTTACTTACCTTCCCCAAATTCATTTAGAATAACCGCCACTCTCTTACTATGTTGCTCTGTCAAGATATAGTTCAGAAGTGTTGTCTTTCCAGCACCTATAAAATGTATTTAAATAACATTCAAAGGCTAATTTTAAAGGCACATACACAAAAAAGTCCTAATATTTTTATAATTTTGTTTTTAAAAATTTCTGTGCTATTTTTAAAATATTTAACTATGGTATAGAAGATTCCAGAGGAAAAGATTAAAGTATCTTTTGCAAACTACTAAAAAAGCTTTATACTGATTAAATCTTATATTTACGAATATTCCTACAACTTGGATCACGGCTTTCTTCAACCTCATATAACAAAAATTTGCCTTCTACACAATTTATGATATATTTAACACTAAGGCATCTAAACTTTCTATTGAGTGAGGAATTATTGAAATAATGGCTTCTTGGTAATAAAGTACTGAGGTACTTTATTTATTGTAAAGTAAACTTACTTTATTTAAATTATTCATATACTTTATTTAAAATATTTAGGCACTTTTACATGATGACAATGTTTCTTAACTAAATATATACGGTTTATTTCCCTAACATTTACATATAAAGCCCTATTTTTTATTTCAGTATCTGTCATTAGACACAAATTCAAACTGACCACAGGGCTACTTTCAGTATGCTAACAGTAACCTGTAAGAAAATATGATATATACAGCTGACCCTCGAACAATTAACTGTGTGGGTCATGGGTCCACTTACATTTGGATTTTTCTTTTCTGTAAATATGGTACAGTACTTTATTTTCTCCCCCTTATGATTTTTCTTCATAACATTTTTTCTCTAGCTTACTTTATTATACAAATACAGTATGTAATACATGTACAAAATATGTGTTAATTGGCTTTATATTATCACTAAAGCTTCTGATCAACAGTAGGTTATTGGTAGTTTTTTTGGGTTTATATGCAGGTTTTCAACTGTGCAAGATGTTGGCACTCCTAACCCCACACTGTTCAAGGGTCAACTGTATCTGTTTACCTATCCATAAAACACACGCAAAATAGGAGAATGAATGTAGAAAACGTTAATGTACAGAATATTCAGTACTTAGGAAAATAAATTCATAAAGCTACACTAACTTTATCCAGTAGGTGGCATGTTAAACCTAGTATGTTCAGCTCAAGTAGAAGAAAAACATTTATCTTGAGAACAACTATACACAGCAAAGTTCAAAGACGGGGAAAAAAATTGCACCGTAGTGTAGTTCAATTGTATGAATATATCATTTATTTACTTTTCTGCTGGTGGGCATTTGTGTTCTCTCCAGCATTTTATTCTCCTCAACAGTACTGCTAAGAACTTTTCCATGTAAGCTCATAGGTCTCTCCTGAAGGACATACAAGATTTCTACCATACAACTAGGAGGGATTTAATGATCATTAGGGTATTTTTTTTTTTAAGATTTTATTTATTTATTCATGAGAGACACAGAGAGAGAGAGAGAGGGGCAGAGACACAGGCAGAGGGAGAAGCAGGCTCCATGCGGGGAGCCTGACAAAGGGACTCGATCCCAGGTCTCCAGGATCACACCCCAGGCTGCAGGCAGCACTAAACCACTGTGCCACCAGGGCTGCCTGATCATTAGGGTATTAATATCTTCTACATTTCTAGGCCATATTCCTTAAAAGGCTGTTGAAGGGATGAAAGGCTTGTGTTTAGAGCGCTTCTAAAAGCTCAACATCACAAAAGTGTGAAGTATATAGTGAAAGGGACAGAGCTTGAGGAGACAGGGCACTGAGGAAATTCTTAGAAACCAGATGGAGCGTGAGACAGAGACCCTGAACATGATTGACGCCATGAAAATGGAGAGGAAGAGGTGAAGTTAAGAGATTGTCTAATAGCATTACTAAGACTTAAAACAGAAGACTTTAAGCACAGTTGGTGCATTCAAAAGTCTACTCAGGGCCAGATTTTATGCTAGGCTTTGGTGAAAAATGCACAAAACAGAGACAAACTGTCTCTACTTTCTTTCTTTCTTTTTTTTTTTCTGTCTCTACTTTCATGATGCTTACAAAAGACTGAGTGCATGATGGAAGTTAATTCAGATCAATCAAGAGGCAATTATGCCACAGAATTATAGAGTGGATAGGAGATGTACAAGATGTCATGGAGCACCTAGGAGGGAGGTCTACACAGAGGAGTAACAAAATAGAAAAGTATTCCAGGGCCTAACATACTTGGCACCTTTTATGACTAAGTTGTTTAATGTGTCTGGATCACAGTTTTGAAGCCTAGAAAGGCTGTCAAGAGCCAGATCATAAAGGACCTTCTGATTCGTGTTTAGGAATTTGAACTGTAGCCCAAATGGAAACCACTGAATGGTGTGACACAATCAGTTGACATTTACAAAGATCATTAAGGCTAAAATACAAAGAATGTATTAAAGGGAAGCATTACACAAGGGTAATCAGAACATTTTTAGAATATTCCAGGTGGTTGGAATCGCAGGAGCAGGACTGGAGGGTTAGGTAACATTTCAAGTTCTGGACCCGCTGAGTTTGAGATGTCTGTGGGACACCAGAATAGAAACTACCTGTGTGTAAAGTTAAAAGGATGAAGTTAAAAACAGGTGGGAGAAATTTTTTAAAAGAAAAGCCAGAGAAATGGGTGGAAATTTCAGAAGAAAAATGTGATGGAAGCCGATAGAACAATGTTTCAAAAGAGAGAAAAAGATCAGGAATAAGTAGAGAAACTATATCCCCCATATTCAGCAACAAGGTTGTTGGCAAAAGCTCTCATTCCTAACCTTCAGGCCATTACCTCCAATGCTCTACCGACCTAGGAATTAGAAAAATGGGAAAAGCCAAACTGAACCACACGGTCTTGGACTTAACAGAGCAGCTTCTGAATAATAGTGGGGAAACATCAAAAATAAATTCCTTTAAAAATTAGTCCGGGGGCATCTGGGTGGCTCAGTGGTTGAGCATCTGCCTTCTGCTCAGGGCGTGATCCCACGGTCCTGGGATCGAGTCCCGCACCCGGTTCCCCACAGAGAGCCTGCTTCTCCCTCTGCCTATGGCTCTGCCTCTCTCTTTCTCATGAATAAATAAATAAAATCTTTACTTAAAGAATAAAGAGTCCTCTCCCCGAAGAGCTGGAAGAGACCGGCCCATGGGGAGGGAAGGGGAATCTACCAGAGGAAGCCCGTTGTGGGTGGCGCACTGTGCAGACAGGGCACCCTGTAAAGATAACAGACTTGTAGGGGAGGTGTTTCCCGCTCTCTCATTTAGGAGAGGAGAAAACCAACTCAAACAGGTGACGGAGAGGACTTCCACTTTCCAAGGAGGCTCCCGAGCTTCCGGAAGGTAACTAAGATAGCCAGGGAGAGGTCAGGCGGGAGAGGGGCGGGTCCAGGCCTCTAAGCGCAGAGCCACAACTAGGGTCACGATGCGAAGTTAGCTTTCCACCTCCCTTGACAAAGGTGCATCTAACGCAAAGGGGGCAGGGGGCTTGGGCATCCGTAAGCCCCGAGATGAAACGCCACCCAAACCGGGGAGCGAGCGACCCAGCCCCTACCTCAGAGACATCTGCTGTGGGCCAGAAGGCCCAGATGCCTAAGGTGAAGAGGCACCGGCAGCCCCCAAACGCCCAGGATACCAGCGTTCACGGCATTTTCTGACCGGGATGGTTAGTTACCTAAATACCCGGTGATGATTGTGACTGGGATCTTAGCGCCGGGGCCAGACTTTTCCTCCTCCTCTCTTAGCTTCGTCTCAATGGGGACCAATTCCGGGCAGTCCTCCTCCGCCGGCTCCTCTTCCTCATCCACAGCACCCACAGCCGGGAACATCCCCGCCAAGCGCACAGCACGCCCCTCCGCGACCAGGACGCCGACAACGCGGCTGCGCACGCCGGAAGCGCCACGCCGGGCGCGCTTGACGTCATCACGCTGCGACGCGCGGCGCCTCGCGATCCCGCCCCGATTACCTGGGGCCCGCCGAGGCCCGCCTCCTCGCCTCTTAGCCACGCCCCCCGGAGGCGCTGGACACACCCCCTGGGCGTGTCCTCCGAACCTGAGCGCAGCGGGCGGAGCTGTTAGGACTCCAGGCCTGATGCTGTCGCGGTGCGCAGTCCCGCTGCTACCTGCTGCGTGGGCAGCCTGACCTAAACAATCCCCGTAGAGAACAGACTTTATTAATGTGATTTTTTTTTTTTTAGTGTCATTAAAAAACTTTTTTTAGGGACGCCTGGGTGGCTCAGCGGTTGAGCATCTGCTTTTGGCTCAAGTCCTGGTCCTGGGGTCATGGGATCGAGTCCCGCATCAGGCTTCCCCTCTGCCTATGTCTCTGTCTCTTTGTGTCTCTCATAAAAAAATAAATAAAATATTTTTAAAAAATAAATAAAATTAAAGACTTTTTTTAATCCATAGGGAAAAGAATGGGAAACTATAACACTATTAATTGTAATTTTTCTACCTCCTCAAGGAATAAGCAGCAAAACTTTTTTTCTTTATTATAACTACATATTTTACATGGATATCCAAATTTTTACAATGTACGTGTATTACTTTTATTTATTTTTCTTTCTCATTTTTTTAATTTGGGCTCAGGTAACCTGTGTTCATTTATCATATTCATTGGTTCATGACATTCTCATCATTAACCTGTAGGTAGCCCTCTTTTATATTTATAAGTTTATAGTGAACTCCTTTGACCTCATCCCTAGCCCAAGAACATTACCAGTAAGGTTTGTTTGTTTTTTTTTTAAGATTTCAAAAAAAAAAAGATTTTATTTATTCATGAGAGACACAGAGAGAGAGAGAGTCAGACACATAGGCAGAGGGAGAAGCAGGCTCCATGCAGGGAGCCCGATGTGAGACTTGATCCCAGACCCCAGAATCACACCCTGAGCCACCCTAGGCATACCACATTACCAAAGAGTTATAAGTACCAATGGGGGCCAGTATCCTATTCCAACTCTCTGCCTCTCCCCTAAGATAATAACCATTATCCTGAATTGTTTTGGGGTGACTGATCATTCCCTCCTTTCATTTTAGTTTTATTAAACATTTATATATATATGACAATATGTTTTTTAATTTTGCTTGTCTTTGAACTTCATTAAAAGAGTGTCATATAATATGTAATCTCCTGAGTTTACCTATATTTTCAACTTCTTTGTTGTATTATATTCTGTTTTGCAATTTCTTCACTCATTTCCTGTCAATTATTTCCAGGTTTTGCTGGAAATAATTCAGTGACCTTTCTGCACTGCATTACTGCCTGAACAGAAGCTGTTAACAGCTCTAACCACTTTCCCTTACACATTTCTCAGACACATGCTTGAAGATTCCCTTATGTAGCTCTGAAAGAATGTTATATCAACATCTCTTATCTCACCGAGAGCAAACTGTGCCCAACAAGGCCCAGCGAAGTCAAGGTGAGTAACGCTATATAGTCTTGGTCTGAGCAAAAAGAGTTTTACATGGTCCAATGGTCAAAAGTTAAAGGCACTCCACGTGTTCATCACCCGATGAATGAATAAACAAAATGTGATACATCCATACAATGAAAAATTATCTCACAACAAACAAGAATGAAGTACCTGCTATAAGATGAATGAACCTCAAAAGTATTATGCTAAGTAAAAAGGCATTCACGAAATATCACATAGTGTGTGGTTCTATTTACCTGAAATGTGCAGAGGAGGCAAATCTGTGGAAACAGAAAGTAGATTCGTTGTAATCAGGACTGGGGGCTGAGGGGAGTGACTGTGAATATGTACATTTTTGGGGTGATGAAAATGTTCTAAAATTAATTATGGTGGTGATAACACAATCCTGTGAAAATACAAAAAAAAAAACCCCAATACTGAATAGTATGCTTTTTTTTTTTTTTTAAGATTTGTTTATTTATTTGAGAGAGAAAATGAGCATGAGGGTAGAGGGCAGAGGGAGAGAATCTTCCAGCAGACTCCCCTGCTGAGTGCAGAGCTCCACACAGGGATCCTTCCCATGACCCATGAGACTGTGACCTGAGCTGAAACTAAGAATCAGGCATTCAACCAACTGAGCCACCCAGGTGCCCCCGTATACTTTAAATAGCTGTATAATAGGGTATATGAATTTTATTCCAATAGAGCTGCTGTTTTTAAAAATATTGACGTTTCCACTGTGCATCAAAACGTGGCGGTACCAGCGTGAGTTTGCTGAGAAGCAATGGCTTCAAGTTCTGCGTCCAGCGATTTCAAGTCCTGGCTTTCTGCAGTTAAGTCTGGACCTATTTGTAGTGATTCCTCAACTGAGCCATACATGGGCATGAGTATAAAGATCACAGCTCAATACATTTTTTTCTTCTATTTCCATAATACTCTTCAACAATATATCACCTATGAATTCTGTGGAGTTCAGCCATTTTCTTTCCTGACTTTATCA
The DNA here is from genome assembly GCF_003254725.2 of Canis lupus dingo. Classification (NCBI taxonomy): domain Eukaryota; kingdom Metazoa; phylum Chordata; class Mammalia; order Carnivora; family Canidae; genus Canis; species Canis lupus. The sequence continues at coordinate 89,248,546 of NC_064243.1, forward strand.
ACTTTTCAAAATTCAGCATGTATGTGTCTGAAGAGGTGAGGGATTTGATACAGTCAGATACATGGCTTGCAATCTCAGCTCTCCCTACATGTGTGACTGTTTTTATATCTTAACATAGGACTTAGCACTTTTATCCATTCAGAGTGAGGCATTGTTGTTGTTTAATCCCAAATGCCTTTTAAAATAAGTTTTTAAAAATTCCTAAGTATAATATTGTAGACTGTCTTGCATGTTCTAAGGTAACTTTAAAATTTCCTCAGTTTTGCCTTTTGTTTAGTTTCAGTAGCTTTGTGGCAAAACAACAATGACAGCAATAATAGTAATGTGTGGATCCCTTATCATCTGATACGCATTGTGTTAAGCATGTCAAAAGCATTATCTTATTTAACCTGGCAAGATGAATAGTATTCGTATGCCCATTTTCTAGACAAAGAAACTAAGCCTTGAAATGTTAAGTATCTTCTTCAAGGTCATCCAGGCAGCCCTGGATTTACCAGGTTTACCTGACACTCTATCCCATACTCTTCTAAACCAGGAATCTTCAAACATTTTCTTTTTCTTTTTTTTCTTTTTTAAATTGGAGTTCAATTTGGCAACATATAGCATAACACCCAGTGCTCATCCTGCCAAGTGCTCCCCTCAGTGCCCATCACCCAGTCACCCCAATCCCCCGCCCACCTCCCCTTCCACTACCCCTTGTTCATTTCCCAGAGTTAGGTGTCTCTCATGTTTTGTCACCCTCACTGATATTTTCACTCATTTTCAAACATTTTCTGTAAAGGACCAGGTAGTAAATATTTTGTCTTACAGGTTAACAGGCAAAGTCAATGATATTATGTAGGTACTTGCATAATAAGAGAGAACAGGGCAGCCCTGGTGGCTTAGCAGTTTAGCGCTGCCTTTAGCCCAGGGTGTGATCCTGGAGACTTGGGATCTAATCCCACCTCAGGCTCCCTGCGTGGAGCCTGCTTCTCCCTCTGCCTTGTCTCTGCCTTTCTCTCTCCCCACCATCTCTAATAAATAAATAAAATCTTTAAACAGAGAGAGAACAAATTTTGAAATTTTAATTTGACATAATTTTCATACATCACAATATACTGTTCATTCTCAGCTTGCAGGTAGTACAAAATGAGACAATGAGCCATAGTCCACCAACTACATATCTAAGCTAACATGTGCTGCCTTGTTAAGTTGTATTAAACAAAATTTTGCAAAAATAGATCATCTTTGCTATTTTATTTATTTACTACTGATATATTTTTGTAAATAGCATCCTTGCTATTTTTAAGCTTAGTTTGTAAATCCTTCATTGCAACAACCCCTTGCTCTCCAAGGGTTAGACACCATAGTTACCACCATATTAATATTCAGAGGAAGGTCTGAAGCTGAGAAGCTTAAACTATTTCTCCAAGGAAACTGGAGATACCTGGTCTCAGAGGGATCCAATTTAGGCAGCACCTGTGTCTGCCTGATGGGACAAGCCCTCCTGCTTCGGATTAGAGCAAATAAGCTCTCTGGTTGTCTGGATTCCTGCAACTCAGCATCGTGACAATAACCCTGCCTTAAGTCCTTTGGCACAATTCCCTCTTTCTCCCCTTTGGCTCATTTTTGCTTCTTTGAATGGTTATGAGAGTCGGCACGAGAAAAAGTAAGGACCATAGCTTTGTCCAAATCAAAGGGAAGCTAAAAATAATGCCTGCTTGGTTTTGTTTTGTTTTGTTTTTTCTTCTCTCGATTTGCAACTTCCTACAAAGGAAAGAACACATTAGTGGCCTGCAATAGCTATTGGGTTAGAGGAAAGGAAACTGAGGGTTTCAGAATTAACCCAGTTCCTCTTACCTTACCTAGCTGTGGTTGGTAAACAAACAACAAATAAAACATCTCTTAAACACTTAATATTTATCAATTTATTTGCTGTTTTTCACTTACTGCACGAGAACTTAGTGGGAACATTTCTGAAAGGCCAGAAGCCAAAGGCTTTTATTATTGGAACCACTTCAGTTAGAATAGAATATCAATATTCAAATATTGTCTAGTCCTCTGTTAAGATATAAAACCATTGTAAGGACATGAAATAATATTCTTTCCCCCAGAATGCTGATGGTGGCTGGTAGGTGAAATAGGTACATTTCAGTGTTTTTGGAGAGTGTGACTTTCATTTCAAAGACTATCAGTAATATTACTCTGATTCATGGTCTCTGGCTGTTAAAACAGAATGTTAATATTGGCTTAACTCACAGCCTAGTCGCTTACAGATCAGTTTCACTGACACACAGACAAAAGGAAACATTATTCAAAGCCTACAAGCTGGCCTGTTGAGTGGTGTACCGTTGTCTCCAAAATACACTATTGGGCAAAGGAATGGACATTGAATAGAACTAAAAAAAAAAAAAAAAAGACTGATTGTTTTGCAACAGTTTAGGAGACTGTCTAAATAATTTCCTCTTCTTTGGTCAATGGACATTTAAAAGTGACATTTGTAGCTTTGGTTTTGCTTTCTGGGCACCCGGGTGGCTCAGTGATTGAGCGCCTGCCTTTGGTCATGATCCCCGGGATCGGGATCGAGTCCCACACCAGGCTCCCTGCAGGCAGCCTGCTTCTCTCTCTACCTGTGTCTCTGCATCTCTCTGTGTCTCTCATGAATAAATAAGAAAAATCTTTAAAAAAAAAAATGTTTTGCTTTTTAACTTTTATAGTTTTAGAGAAGTGGCAAAATTCACGGACACCTACACATGATTTCTTCAATGTAGGTAAAAGACACAGAAACAAAAATAAATTACCTCCACTCTTCCTTCTTCTTCCTTTTCCTTCAAATTCCCTCAAAGAGGATTCAGTTGCACTTAACCGAAATATTGTGCTATCAGCAAAGCCAGGTCTTCCGAGTTTTAAGCCAGTGTCTTTTGAGTCCCATAGCTCTGTCTCTCAGTGAAGCACCATGATTTCACTTACGGAGGAAAATTCATGAATCCTTTTCAGTTTGATTTACTTTCCTCTTATTATTTTAATGTTTCTGTTCTGGCCTGGAGTCCCAGTGTGGACTACTCCAATTACACGACAGCACCTCTTCTCAAGCCACTGAGCCACTTTCATGCCTACATCTCGACCACATAGTCTTTCTGTAGGAAACTTTCTTCATGTCAACATCCTTCTGTATACTTACCCCTTCTACAGGCTACCTTGATTTTAGTGATCCCTCCAAACTTATATGTTTAATAAGTGATCCCTCCAAACTTAGATATATAATAATCTGAAATTCCTGAATTAGATATGTGTATTACTCAGTACCCTCCCTACCCTGTAGTTTAATAATAGCAGAATCCTGATTTTTAAGCTAGGTACAAGGCCTCCAGGATCAAGACTACACTTTCTAGGCTACCTGGCAGCTGAGAATGGCCATGTTATGGAGTTTTGGTTAATGGAATGCAGAAATGCCATCGGGCAGTTTTCCGGGATGTAGTGTCCTATACTCCTTTCTTCATCTCCCTGCCTGGAGTGCCACAGTGATGGCTAAAGCACTTTTTTTTTTTTTTTTAAGATTTTATTTGTTTATTCATGGGAGACACAGAGACAGAGGCAGAGACATAGGCAGAGGGAGAAGCAGGCTGCCTCTGGGGAGCCCGATGCAGGACTCAATCCCAGGACCCTGGGATCACGACCTGAGTCAAAGGCAGATGCTCAACCACTGAGCCACCCAGGTGTTCCTGCTGAAGCACTTCTTATGTAAAAGCACTTCTTAATATAAATAACAGCCGAATGCTCTGTAATTAGAAAAAATTCAAACGGTGCAGATGCATCTAAGGTTAACAGTGGAAATCTGCCACTACCCAAAGCCTCACCGCCCACCTCCCCTCGCTGATGATATACACTCTCTGTGAGCAATTTAGTGACATTGGTCTGGAATTTTTTTTGGTCTAATACTGTCTCTGCCACTGTCATAGTGGTCAGACCTTTTTCAATGCATCTGTACACAAATGCGGCTTTCGCTTTTAGTATAACTAGGAGCATACAAATAGGCTTTGTTTTGGAACTTGCTCTTTTAATCTGTGCTGATCCTTTTCCTTCTCACTAGAGTTAGAACTACATCATTCATTTTTAATCACTCATGGTATTTCTTAAGAGAGGCATCTTATAATAAAAGACAGAGAAGGAGATTATAACTCTTTCACCCTATCTTTGTAAGGGTCCTGCAGATTGATTAGACACCTCTAGAACATGCTCCACAGTAAACTCAACAGATTAGCGAAAGTATTCTGGTAAACTAAAGCTTATATGACAATAAATTTTATTTCAATTCCAGTTTGGTATTTGAGAGTTGTTAGCTTCTCTTATTAAATTAGTTCAGTCCACTTATGAAATATTAAGGGTTTAAATTTATAACTTCTTGTCAATAGTTCTGGGTTAGTTACAATTAATGTGATTCTATGCATATACTGTATTTATTTTATAACATGTCATGGTTTGGATTGTGTGTTTACTGTATGTAACTTTACATGTATACTTCTATAATTTAATTGTAGTTTGTGAGTTTTGGGCAACAGTGTAAATACATGGCTTAAATTCATTTCTGAATTGCTGTTTGTAGAAAAATTGAGTTTACATGTTGGGTTTTGATTATTGTGCTACTTTGTGCTCGTTTTACAACTTACCTCTTTTTTTAAAAAAAGATTTTATTTATTTATTCATGAGACACACACACACACACACACACACACACACACACACACAGAGGCAGAGACTCAGGCAGAGGGAGAAGCAGGCTCCATGAGGGGAGCCCAATGTGGGACTCGATCTCAGGACTCCAGGATCACACCCTGGGCCGAAGGCAGGCGCTAAACCACACTGAGCCACCCAGGTGTCCCTAACTTACCTCTTCAAAGCCGAGAGTAACACTACTGGAAAGTATTAGTAGACAGATTATTATACTATATAATTTTCTATCTTGATGGCTCTTTTAACTTCATCTATTTTTTTTCAGATTTTTTTAAAAATATTTATTTATTTATTTATGATAGAGAGAGAAAGAGAGAGAGAGAGGCAGAGACACAGGAGGAGGGAGAAGCAGGCTCCATGCTGGGAGTCCGACACGGGACTCGATCCCGGGACCCCAGGATGGCGACCCGGGCCAAAGGCAGGCGCTAAACCACTGAGCCACCCAGGGATCCCCTTTTTTCAGATTTTATTTATTCATGAGAGACAGAGAGAGAGAAAGAGAGAGAGACAGAGACAGAGACAGAGATATAAACAGAGGGAGAAGCAGGCTCCACATAGAGAGCCTGATGTGGGACTCGACCCAGACCCCCGGGATCACTACCTGAGCCAAAGGCAGATGCTCAACCACTGGGCCACCCAGGCATTCCTAACTTCATCTATTTTTGTTTATGAAATGTTCTGAGGCACCTGGGTGACTCAGTCTTTTAAGCATCCAACTCTTGGTTTCAGCTCAGGTCATGATCTCAGGGTTCTGAGATAGAATCCAGAACTAGGCTCCGTACTCAGGGCAGAGTCTGCTGGTCCCTCTCCCTCCGCTCCTCCTCCATATTCTCTCTCTTTCTCTTCCTAGAATAAATAAAATAAAAATCTTTAAGAAAAAAATAAAATATTCTACCACATAAGCTAGTGATGATGTTGGCAAGAGACAATTAAGCTTTGGCACACTTCTTTTTGCACTGATAACTACAAAAAATATAAATAGAAGTGATATTTATATACCTATGTATAATTATTAGAGCATAATCAAGTTGTTAGTAGGGTTTGCCTTTGAGGGAGAAGAAATAAGGAAGGTGATATGGGTGGCAGACGCAAAGAGGAAGAAGAAGCAAGCCCTCTGTCCCAAAAAAGAAAAAAAAAATCCTTTAGAAATAGCATGTATAAAATACAAAACATCTTAAAAATGTATTTGTAATATAATCCTGTTTAGATACAATTGAATATAAATGGATATACACTGGACCCTTGAAAAACATGGGGTTTGGGGCACTGGCTCCTCATGCAGTCGAAAATCTACATAAGAATTCTGGGGCACTTGAGTGGCTCAGCAGCTGGGCGGCTGCCTTTGGCTCAGGGAGTGATCCTGGAGTCCCCGGATTGAGTCCCACATCAGGCTCCCCACAGGAAGCCTGCTTCTCCCTCTGCCTATGTCTCTGCCTCTCTCTCTCTCTATGTCTCTCATTAATAAATAAATAAAATCTTAAAAAAAAAAGAAAATCTACATAAGAATTTTGACTCCCTAAAAACTGAACTACTGGTAGCCTGCTGTTGACCAGAAGCCTTACCAATAACATGAAAAGTCAATTAACACATATTTTTATTATATACTTTATTCTTACAATAAAGTAAGCTAGAGAAAAGAAAAATTGAGAAAATAATAAGGGAAAATACAGTTATAGCATAAACTCATGTTGTTTAAGGACCAAGTTATATATGTATGTGCATGCTGACATATTTATGTGGGAGTTCTATGTTTGGAAGGGTACACATCATTGTAATGGCATGGTCCCCCTCAGGGAAGTAGGATAGGTGGCAAAGGCAGTGAGAAAAAGGAGAAATGATACCTTTTATTTTTAAAATACATCTTAGTATCAAATTACTGGTTACAAAAGGCATCTACAATTTTTTAATCTGAAAATTAAGCTTTATAAAAAGATTTTATTTATTTATTTATTTTAAAGATTTTATTTATTTGAGAGAACCTGCGTGTGTGCACAAGCAGGGTGAGTGGCAGGGGGAGAGGGAGAAGCAGACTCCCCACTGAGCAGGGAGCCTGATGCCAGGGCTGGATCCCAGGACCCTAAGATCATGACCTGAGCTAAAGTCAGACACTTAACTAACTGAGCCACCCAGGAGCCCCTGAAAGTTAAACTTTTTGAAATAAATAAGATAGATATCAACAACCTTTTTATGAAAGACAGGTTATAAAGTAGCTATCCACATATTAATTGCATATGCCTTTTGACCTAGAAATTCTACTAAAACACATTGCTCTAAGGCTAAGACATTGGAAACATCCTAACTATCCACCCATAAGGGGTATAGCTACATAAATTTGGCTCATTCATACACTGGAATAGTATAGTCGGGTAAAGCTTTGCACTGTATCTACATATGAAACTGCTAGAAGTACTTTTTTTGAATATCCTCCAAGAGAAGGTTGGACAAAAAAAGAGCGAATGAAGCATTCTGACTAATAAGAGACTCTACACTAAAAGATAGTGGATGTTTTATTAGTCTCAAGTGTGGTAAATTCATATACAGCTTATTCGAAAGCATTTCATTTCCTGTAACATCTATACCCCAAGAGATTAAGGAAACAATTAGGATTTCCTTCAATAAACATGTTGATAAGGTCACAACAGGCATTCAAGTTAAAGGTTATATTCCAGGAGATTAAGTAACTTTGAAGTTAACAATCGACTCACCTGGATAGCTACTTGCTCTTTTTCAGTAAATATTGATGAGAAAAAGTAATAGAACAGAACAGAGCACACATATGATAAATATATCATAACAGCAACAAAACACACAGAACTTTGCCCTACCTGGCCGGGGCTCTTTGTGTATTGTGTCTCTGTGGTCACCAGAATGTAAACATTCACTCTATTATCTTTACTGAGCAACACAATAACCAGAGCAGTACTTTGAATTCTAAAAACCCTGGAGTCAATAAAATTTTGCCTTGCCAAGTTTTGCATAAAATATCATTGTGACCCATAACCTGTGTTTTTTTTTAAATTTATTTATGATAGACATAGAGAGAGAGAGAGAGAGAGAGAGAGGCGCAGAGACACAGGAGGAGAGAGAAGCAGGCTCCATGCCAGGAGCTCGACGTGGGTCTCGATCCCGGAACTCCAGGATCGTGCCCTGGGCCAAAGGCATGTGCTAAACCGCTGAGCCACCCAGGAATCCCCTAACCTATCTTTTAAATTAAGTAAAGCAGAATCAAAATTTTGGGTTTAAAATACTTTATTTGACTAATATAAGAGTCATTAAAAGGATGTGTTGTTAAATAGAAAAAAGAAATACAGAATACTACATAAAGTATGATTCTACTGGGAAAGGAGGGACAAGAAGGAGAGAATGGTTAATATAATAATATTTCTTTTTAGTACTTAATTTAAATACATCTCTACATCAACTTATTTTCTTACTTACTGCTTTCTTAGCAATGGATAGAATTTGGGTCATCACTTCACTAATTTTTATCAATCCACAGCCATTTTCCAAGCCAAAAGGTAAAAACTTCATTTTAACTTTTAAACATTTCATTTAAAACTATTTTTAAATAGAGACACCTGGGTGGCTCAGTGGTTGAGCATCTGCCTTTGGAGGGTTGTGATCCCAGGGTCCTGGGATCGAGACCCACATCGGGCTCCCTGCTCAGTGGGGAGTCTGCTACTCCCTCTACCTATGTCTCTGCCTCTCTCTGTGTGCATCTCTCTCATGGATGAATAGATGGAATCTTTAAAAAAAAACAAAACTATTTCTAAATAACTTACACAAATTACAAAAATAGGGGCACCTCAGTGGCTTAGTCAGATAAGCATCTACCTTTGGCTCAGGTCCTGATCCCAAACTCCTGGGATGGAGCCCCGAGTTGGGCTCCCTGCTCAGTACAAGTCTGCTTCTCCTTCTGCCTCTGCCCCTTTCTCCTCCCCCCTGCTCGCTGTCTCTCTCTCTCTCTCTTTCTCTCAATTAAATAAATAAAATCTTTTTTTAAGTTACAGAAATAATACAGAGATTCTCACACAACTCTTCAGTTTCCCCTAATTTTAGTATTTCACACAATCACAGCACAATCATCAAAAGCAGGACATTAACATGAACAAGTTTTGCAAATTTTTCAGGATGTCCCACTAACATCCACATTCTGGACCAGGATCCAATTTAGTCTCACGTTACATACACTTAGTTGTCACATCTCTTTAATCTACTTATTCTGGAGCATTGCTCAATCTTTTTCCCTGCTTCTACACTTTGAAATAGTACTTGGTCAGTTATTCTGTAGAATGTCCCTCAGTCCAGGTTTGGTTTATGCTAACTCAGGATTAAATTCAGGTTATGCATTTGGGGCTGGAATATCACAAGTTGATATTATCTCCTCCGTGCTGTCCCTTCAGAAGATACTGATATGTGATATGTGTGTGGCTTCAGAAGATACATGATATCCATACCTCCCTTTGGGGTGATGTTACCTTTGATCACTTGGTTAAAACAGCCTCTGCCAAGTTTCTCCACCATAAAGTTACTATTTTCCCCTTTGTAGTTAATAAGTATCTAGTGGGGAGATACTTTGAGACTATGTAAATATCTTATTTCTCATTATAGTTTAGTCCATGAATTTTATCATCCATTATTCTTTTTTTAAAGTCACAGCTTTGTTAAGGTGTAATTGACCTAGCATAACATTCACCCATGTTAAGTGTACAATTCAAGAATTTTAATTCATTTATACAGTTGAGCAACAATCATTACAATCTAGTTTTAGAACACTTCCATCATCCCCCAAGATTGTCTGTGGACAATCTCTCTACCTTGGGCCCCAGGCAACCATTGATCTATTTGCTGTCTTTATTTACACAATACTGTAATTTTTCTCATTTATTTGCTTGACCTTTTACCCCTGTTCATCTGCATTCTAACAGACATAGACACTGTAGGAACGAGAAGACTAAAATCTACATGTTGTTTGGTATTTGACACAGGACACTGATTAGCTTCGAAGTTAAGAGAAATGTGAGACATTCATCGACATCAGAATAAAAATGGACTTTAAATATTTTACATATAAGCTGGATCTGAGGCATCCAGTTGTTTTAGATCTTCAGTTAATTTGCAGAAGTCATCCCAATTAAATTGTTTCTCTGAACTTGTGAAGTCAAAGGCATAATCTTTGATATTTTATAAGCACTAGGTAATTCTGATTTTATCGCATCAACGTGCCTTGGGAAAATGTTAAGGTCCAGAGGTTTTCGTTTCTTTGTTTTGTTTTGCTCTGGCTTGTTAGTTTCATAGGTCTTTGTTTCTTGGTTCGCTGTTTAAAATTATTTTCATCCAGAGCCAACTTGACTAACCCAATGTAACATAATTTCAGAGATATTAGGTCTCTCCCACACCCTCTTCCGTTTAACTGGCAGCATATAGGCCAAATATAGCCCACAGCTATGTTTTTTCATAAAGCAGTGTTTTAAAAATCAGGACATTTTCATTTGTAAAAACTTACGTATCCGGCTTAACTCAAAAATCCTTAAATTTTGCAATATATATTTTTATAACTGGAGCCAAGTAGGGGTAGCCTACTTGAAGAACAGAGCATGTGTTCTTTGGTTTACTATGTCCCCACCAATACACTATCCCATCTTACCAAGACGACTTCACTTAGTTAAGCTCTTTGTCCAACCCCAGTGGGCATTTGTGTTTGTGATCTTAGGTTGAAATCTGAGCAACAATTGTTGATCTTTTAAAAATGATTTTGTTTATTTATTTGACCCAAAGAAAGAGAGCACAAGCAGAGGGAGAGGAAGAAGCAGGCTCCCTACTGAGAAGAGAGCCTGATGCGGAACACCATCCCAGGACCCTGGGATCATGACCTGACCCAAAGGCAGATGCTTAACCGACTGAGCCACCCATGTGCCCTGGCGTTTTGGTTTTTTAAGTTGAGCCATAACCAATATTTAAAGCTTACTAATCATAAATGTTCAGATTAATGATTTTTTTTATATATCCACAGATTGTACATAGGAAAATTTAGCAACCTCTCATACCTCACCTACACATACAGCCAACATGCACCACTATTTCAATCTCCCCAACTTCCAACATGCGTGCTTTGTCTCGGTTAGATTATAATTTATTTCAACGTTATTGGAACTGTGTAAATGATATTCACAATTGAATCATGGTGTCCTGCATTTTCTTTTCCTACTCAACTTTTCATATTCCCTGAAATTAATATTTTTCTTGTTTTTGTGTTTGTTATTTTGCTTGCTTACTATCGTTTACTTATTATTAATTCATCTCAAACTCTTAAAAAAATTTTATTTACTTATTTGACAAAGAGAGCACGAGAGAGCACATGGGGGAACAGCAGAGGGAGAGGGAGAAGCAGGCTCTCCACTGAGCAGGGAGCCTGATGCAGGACTCAATCCCAGGACCCTGGGATCATGACCTGAGCCCAAGGCAGATGCTTAACCACCGAGCTACCCAGGCACCCCTAATTCATCTCAAACTCTTATAAATTCTCTAACTGTCCTTTACATATGTTCAGATCAGGTATTTCTTTAGTTTCACATATTTTAAAAATATATATATTCTGGGGTCTATACCACCATGATCATGAACTTTCAGCCTCTTGAACTGAGATGACGAGTTTCTGTTATTTAAACCACATGCTCTGTGGTGTTTTGAATGTCAGCTCTAGCAAACAAATGCATAGTGTTTGGAAATTGCACAGTAACGGGTCTTGGAATGGGTCTAACTTCATGTATTATCTGAACACCCAGCTCTTACAATCTGCAAACTCATGTCCTCTCCTTGAATTTTCTGGAATCATTTTGTTGATGATTTCTGTCCTCTGGTTTTATCTGTCTCTTTTCATGGAACTCCTCTTGTGTAGCTATTAAACTTCTTATTCTGGTACTCTAATTTTCTTTTCTTTTTTTCAACTCTTATTTTCCATCTTTCTTTTTCTCTACTTTCTGGAGATTTGCTCAACTTGATCATACACACTTTCTTGGAATTTTTTATCCTGCTACCATGTATCTTTTTAACTTCCCAAAGCCCTCCTTAATTCCATGAATAGTCCTTTTAAAATTACATAATACTCGTTTCACAGGTGCAATGTCACTCTTATCCTCTGTGTGAATTGAAAATAGTTTCCTGGAGCACCTGGGTGGCTCAGTGGTTGAGCATCTGCCTTTGGCTCAGGTTGTGATCCCAGGGTCCTGGGATCGAGTCCTGCATCGGGCTCCCCAGAGGGAGCCTGCTTCTCCTTCTGCTTGTGTCTCTGCCTCTGTCTCTGTGTCTCTCATGAACAAATAAATAAAATAAAATAAAATAAAATAAAATAAAATAAAATAAAGAAAACCATCTATTCCCTAAGACATCAATCAATACTCCCTGCATTCCTTGACATTAAAACTTGTGATTCCTAAAAACAAACAAAACAAAACAAAACAAAACTTGTGATTCCTGCCTATTTATTAATCTATAATCTTTTGAGTGTTTACAAAATGTAAAAATGTATCTAACCCTGTAAAACTGCTCATTCTCTGGAGCACTTTCTTCCCTGGGAAGAGTGTGCTTCCCGGGCAGCTGTCCTAACTTGGGTTCAAATAAAACTCTGTTTCTTTTTCGACATTCTGAAAGACTTATTCATATTGAGTCAACACTTTTGTATTGGTGGTTTTCCTTTAATGTCTGATAATTTTTGGTTATCTTGAGTTTAAGAGTGAGGTACTAAAAAAGCTTCCAGGAAATTCTGGTCCCATGGTGGAGGGGTGGGGGGTGGCGGGAGCCTCTTCGGTGGCTTCAGTTTCTAGTACTCTGGATCATTTAATTGGGGCATTCTTTTTAATTTTTAAATTTTATTTAAATTCAATTGATTAACATATAATAATTATTAGTTTCAGAAGTATAGGACAGTGATTCATCCGTTGCATACAATACCCAGTGCTCACTACACCAAGTGCCCTCCTTTAAGCCCATCACCCAGTCATTGCATCCCCCACCCGCCTCCCCTCCAGCGACTCTCAGGTGTGTTTCCTATGGTTAAGAGTTTCTTGTGGTTTGTCTCCTGCTCTGACTTCATCTTACTGTATTTCCCCCTCCCTTCCCCTGAGAAATAATTGGGCCCTTTGATGTCAGTATCTTTAGGTCTTTCCTCTCTGCTTAGTCGGATACCCCAGACATTCCAATCTCCAGCCTTCTGGAATCAGAATGGAGGTAAAAGACTCTGGCTTTTATTTGGTTACAAATGTTTCCATAAATGTTTGCAGAAACCACCTCCCTTCTGTTCACCTTATTGAATATCACCCCCAAATGTGCCAAGTGTTCCTCAGAACATGATTCTCTCTATTCACCTTCTCCAGCCTCTCCCAGGCTGGGAGAGGCCAGTGACCTGGCTCTCCAACATTGGCTAGGGCATCTAACAGACTTACAAACCATTCCTCTTGTTTTTAACCCCACTTGATCCCCATTTCCAGTGGTACTGATATTCCCATGCCTTTTGGGGTTTCTGCGATGCAATCAGGCAATCCCCAAGCTTCCTTGAGGCACATTTAGGGATCACCTTTCTCATACCTACTAAATTTCCTAAAGTTTGTTTTATCTTCCCTCCTCATCTCACTTGTGCTGTGGGTTTCTGCCTTAAAATAACAGTTCCTCTACTGTCATTGTACTAGGTTTCCAAAGACCAAGGTAAATGCAAATACCCAACTGATCACCGACCCAGAAGTCCATTTCCCATTTTCACCAGGAAACTGAAAGCTGGCTTGGGAGGGTTTGAAAACGGATCTGCTTTATAATTTTGCTGCTGGCCATCCCTACCTTCAGTGTGTCTGGTAAACAACTGTGTCCACGGAAAGTAAATTACAGCTCTGATGGGTTCCTTTATCTGACCAACCACAAGTTCATTCACTTTTATGGTTCACTTGTCAATTGAAAAGGAAACTAATTGCTGGTAGCTTTAACTCTAGCCAAAGGGATCCTGCGAAACTCTTTATCTTCCTGACTTTGGTCTTTGAATACTGACTCTGCCCCCAGCTCCTGATTTTGTTCCAAGATAACAAAGCTTCCAATTTCTAAGTGCTCAGTATGTGCCAGGACCTGGGCTAGGCACTTTCACATGCATCATCCCACTGAATCCTCCCTACCACCCCAGAATGTTTACATTTCGTCCCCATTTTACACAGTGGGGAAGCTGAGACTCTGAAAGTTAAAGGGTTTGCTCAATCTCACACATCTGTCAGGTGGTGAAGCTAGGATGTGAAGTTGGCCTGACTCTAGACCCATGTTAGTCTCCTATGCTGTCTTAAAGATTATTGTTCTTTGGGATTTTGAATGTGTATTTTCAGGTTTCCAGCTCATTTAATTATGTTACTCTTCCTTTCCCCTACCCCCCCTTTTAAAAGATTTTATTAATTTATTTGACAGAGAGAGAGAGAGAGAGCACAAATAGAGGGAGCAGCAGAAGGAGAGGAAGAAGCAGACTCTGCTAAGCAGGGAGCCCGATGCGGGGCTGGATCCCAGGACCCTGAGATCATGACCTGAGCCAAAGGCAGATGTTTAACTGACTGAGCCACCCAGGTGCCCCTCTCTTTCCTTTTCCCATCAAATTTTTGTACTATATGCCCTATGTCAGTTAATGGCATCCAGTTGCTTCAGCCTTTGTGAATGTCTACACCACTCTCCCGTCTACCCTGTATCTGATTACCCACTTTAAGTATCATTTACTTGGGGAAAGATTCCGTGACCATCCAAGGGTTGATTTAGTGCCTTTTGGGTGCTTCTGTAACTACATATAGAAGCAGTAGTTACTCTGTCTAGAAACTATCTTCCAACTACACTGAACTATAGGTTCCTGAGGACAGTGGCAATATTGACCATACCCACATGACACGTCTATAGCCTAGTGCAATGCCTAATGCACAGCAGATGCTCCTTAAATATTTTGTTGAATGGATGAATAAATGAACTAAGTTATATATACACCCCTGTTTGAATGAAAAGATTTTCCAACTTAAAATGATGTTCTATTTATATTCTAACATTTGTTAAACAGAATTTCATTAAAACACAAGTCTTTTGGGATGCCTAGGTGGCTCAGTCAGTCAAGTGTCTGCCTTCGGCTCAGGTCATAATCCCGGGGTCCTGAGATTGAGCCCCATGTGAGGCTCCCTGCTCAGCAAGGATTCTGCTTCTCCTTCTGTCCCTCCTTCTGCTCACATGCATGCATGTGCGCGCTCTCTCTCTCTCAAATAAATAAATAAATCTTAAAAAAACACACAAGTCTCTAGAGCTTTTCATTTTTTATTTGGAGCACAGACACTATTTTAACTTCAACATTTTAAACTGGTATCGATATTAATCCATGAAGCTAACTCTGATAAGTTTTCAAAACACTTACTGAATTTCACCGTGAAATTTTAAAATACAAATTTTTATTGAAATAGACTAAAAAGTCACCCTACTCTTTTTAAAAATTTTTTTTAAAATTTATTTATGATAGTCACACAGAGAGAGAGAGAGAGAGGCAGAGACATAGGCAGAGGGAGAAGCAGGCTCCATGCATTGGGAGCCCGATGTGGGATTCGATCCTGAGTCTCCAGAATCGCGCCCTGGGCCAAAGGCAGGCGCCAAACCACTGCACCACCCAGGGATCCCCACCCTACTCTTGATAAAAATCTATCATGCTCTGAAGCCTTTCATTTTAATTGAAAAAAAATTCTGCTACATAATTATAAAGTACATCGCAAGAAATACTCAGGGAAGTATTTTTGGCTTCCACTTGCTATTGTGAATGGACTTGTTTCAGTTTTTCTTGGGGCCGTGTGATAAAACTTCTTATCATAATTCCTGAGGAAATAGAAACTCATACAACTGTTATCAGAATTTATGCAAAATGTTTCCCAAGAGATGTGTTTTTTCTTCTGGCTCAAATGTTCTATGATTCTAAATCAGCCAAATTAAAAGAGCAGATTGATGGGATAAAATATAAAGAATAGGAAGAAATAATAAACCTTTTTCTGTAAGATTCTAACCTTGTACGTAGTTTTTAAAAATTGCAAGAGCTTAAATGCTTTATACTGACACCCAAGGCAAGTCGTTAGAGTGACTTGAGAGTCCTTCTGTGGATTCCAGCTGGAATCAGAGAAGATCTGGGGAGACCACAGACAAGTGTCAGCTCCCCTGAATGAAGAGATTTACTGATCAAATATTAACTGTCTAGATATAGTCATACCAGGGCCACACAAAAATGAGATGAATGATCTCCAACTAAGGGTAACAATATGAATAAATCTCTCAAACATCACATTGACCAGAAGGAAAAGAGTCTACTTATTATAAACTTCAAAAGCAGGAAAAAATGGACCTATAGTGCTAATAGTCAGGATATTAATTATCCTGGGAGAATTCAACAGAGAAAGGATATGATGGGGCTTCTGGAAGTTGGTAACATTCTCTGTCTTGGTCTGAATGCTTGTTACATGGGTGTGTTTACTTTGTTAAGTTCATTGAGCTGCACATTCATGCATCTGATGAGATTGTATACTCATCTCCATGTATATTACACATGGAAAAATAATTTCTACTAAAGTAAAGCATCAGCTGTGCCATTTTCCAATAAGCTGTTCCTGTCTCCAAGAGCTCCTAACCTTGGAAAAGGAATACCCTGACCTGTGGCCTCCCTAAATGTGGCCTAATGGCAGGGTATCTAAAACTATAACAATGTAAAGTTGAAATATGAGTTTCACTGGGATACTTAAGTACTACAAATATGATATTTCAACATTAGATCACCATCTGCAGAATTTACCAAAGAAACTCTGAAAACTATTTCTGTGACTCTTCAATCCTACAGGAATTTTTAAGAGATTTCTTTTTGGAGAGGATTTTCCCAATGAGAGCTTCCATTTCCGGTAGAGAAGTTGGGGGGTAAAGGAGGAAGGGTTACCGCTTCCTTCCATGGCTTGTAAGACACCTTTTAGAGAGTTTGAAATGACAGTTCTCCTGCAGCTGGGAGATGCAAAGATGTAGCCTTATTCCTCACCAACAATGTTAAAGCAGCCTGGGCACCAAGGTAGAGGTTGTGTTGGAATCAGCCAGGATTGTTTACAAGTGTTTTCAATGGATCAGATGTGGGCCACAGGGAAGAGATCCAGCTAAGGGGCCTCTGGGGTCCTGTCCAGTAGGATCACTTAGAGAGCAGAGGACCCTAGCCTTGGGGAACTGGAAGTAGCGGTAAATGAGTCACAAATGAACACTATAAATACAAGTATATGAGGCCAGTGAAATGACCTATAGGAAAGAAATCCCCAAGAAAACAGTCTTCCAAAAGACCTAAGAACCTCAAGGAAAGACTCAACTTATTCAAATTAGCTTTGAATATCTCTCAGGCACAGAAAAATGCAAAGCTAGCTCATTACAGTATTAGTTCTACAGTTTTTTTTAAAGATTTTATTTATTTATTCATGATAGACATAGAGAGAGAGAGAGAGAGAGAGAGAGAGAGAGAGAGGCAGACAGAGAAGCAGACTCCATGATAGGAGCCCGATGTGGGACTGGATCCTGGGACTCCAGAACCACGCCCTGGGCCAAAGGCAGGCACTAAGCCTCTGAGTCACCGAGGGATCCCCTCTATAGTTTTATAAGAGCTTTCTTTCCAAAAAAATTTTAGGCATAGTTGACATACAATGTTGTATTAGTTTTAGGTGTACAGCATATTGATTTGGCAATTCCATACATTATTCAATGCTCACTGCCATCAGTGTAATCACCATTTGTCACCATACAACATTATGACACTATTATTGATGATATTCCCTATGTTGCACTTTTCATCTCTGTGACTTAGTCATTTTATAACTGGAAGTTTATACTAAATCTCCTTTATCTATTTAAGCCATCCCTTATCCACCTTCCCTCTGGCTGCCATCAGTTTGTTTGTTAGTTTAACAGTCTGTTTCTTTATTCATTTGTTTTATTTTTTTTACATTCCACATAAAAATGAAATCATGATATTTGTCTTTCCCTGTCTGACTTATTTCACTTGGAATTACTGGAGCTTTCTTATAACTTACCATTCATTCAACCTTAGGAGGTCAGAAACTGGCTAGCCAGCAGAAGTGGAAAAAAAAAAAAAGAGAAGTGGCTTAAAGTGAAGGGAAGAGCCAACCATGCATCCTTCCCCATTTTTGCTGCTGTAGGCTGCTGGTCTGAAGCAAACGCCAGCTGGGGGAAAATGTGTCATAAAAGATAAGGTGGAGTTTTTTCTGGTCTCAGACTTCAAACTATGCTTGCAGCTAAGGACTTGTACCTTAGAGTAAAAGAAAAGTCATGGGACCTGCCCACATTCCTGTATAGGATTGTCAAGGATTATCCCCACTGAATGCAGTGGGAAACCATTAAAAAAAATGTGTTTTGATTCCATCCATCAGTTATACACTTACTGTATGGTTTACATGGACATTTACATTAATACACTCAGTTTTTGAAGAAGCTGATTGCTGAACTATGACTTAGTCCTAGAAAGAGAGCCATTTCCAGATCCTAAATTTCAAGTGTGCCTGCCAATATAGATTATCTATTTTATCTGCCTTTGCTGCCAGCTATCCCTCTTAACTCTTAACCTAAGCTAAACCTCCAGTGGATAAAAGTTTTTCATTTTATACTTTTAGGATGATTTTGATTTTATTTTATGGCTCTCAAATGATGGTTCTTAAACTTAGGCATGTAGCAGAATTACCTGGAGCACTTGGCAGACTTATAAAGGTCTATGCTTCATCCTACTTCAATGAGTCTGGGACTCTGTTTATGATTAGCTCTGTAAGTAATTACCCACTCCCAAAGTATGAGAACTTCTGTCTTAAAAGACACAGATTGCTTCTAAATGGGGCATAGATTTGGGGACACAGCAATCATGTGCCTTGGATCTAACATCCATATTCTATGTCTTAGCACCATGTAGTGATGCCGTTATAAGAATCGCAAGGATCACACAGTCATATTGTGCCATGATACAATCTCCTGTCTGTGGCTCGGCCCAGTCAGTAGGGTGTAGGGATCATGGGACACTGAGCCAGGCAGGTTTGTCCAAAGAACCACCATGCAGCTTGCTCTTCCCTCTTCTGAAATTGTCCCAGTGCTTGTCGTAGTACCTAAATTGCTATGGTGATATGGGGTTTGACGGTTGGGGGTGGGGGGGTGGCACAGGATGGAATGAAATGAACTGGGAGGATATTGGAGAATACTGAAATGGGAAAAAAAGCATTTCAAAAATTCATGTAAACTTTGGTCTGATACTGACATTCAGCAGGGCCCCACAAATTTTCTAAAGATTATATAAACCTGTTTGGTTTCCATCCTTCCCCAAATGGCTCAGATATTTAGAGAAATCAGGGAAGCCCATGTGGCTCAGCGGTTTAGTGCCACCTTCAGCCCAGGGCGTGATCCTGGAGACCTGGGATCAAATCCCACATTGGGCTCCCTGCATGAAGCCTGTGTCTCTGCCTCTCTCTCTCTTTCTCTCTCTCTCTCTGTGCCTCTCATGAATAAATAAACAAAAAATCTTAAAAAAAAGATATTTAGGGAAATCATAGTTACTTGAAGAGAAACACTCCACATTGTTAACATATTAAAAGGTGAATACAATCAATAAGAAAAATGCTAAGATCTTAATACAGAAATGGGACAAGATATAAATAGACACAGCCCCACAAAAATACAACCATGTAGTGAAATAACATGGAAAAATATTCAGCTCATCTAATAAGCGCATAATTAAAACATTTTAAAATGTATTTTTATGATAGTAAGCTTGCAAAAGTACGAATAAATGCTAGCGTAAATGAGGGTAAAAGGTAAAGCCTTTTTTAAAAAAAGATTTTATGTATTTATTTATTTATTTATTTATTTATTTATTTATTTATTTATTTGACAGATAGAGCACAAATGGGGGTTAGTGGCAGGCTCCCCACTGAGCAGGGAGCCCAGTGTGGGTTTTGATCCCAGGACCCTATCATGACTTGAGCGAAAGCTAGCTGCTTCACCAACTGAGCCACCCAGGTGCCCCCAAAATGAAAGTCTTTTAAACATTACTTGAAGTTGGCAGGAGCTAACAAAAGTCAAAATAATGCTTGCCATTTTTATTTTTTATCTTTAACCTTTTCTTTAGAAAAACTTTCACATTTACAAAGCAGGAAACTTTATGTAATCTATCTAGACTGGTCAACTGTTCTATTTTTATTGTTATTTATAATCTTATTTTAATGCTATTAATATCATCATTATCATCATTACCACAGATGAGCATCTGAAAGTAAGTTGCAAACATCATACCATTCTGTTGCTTTACCCTAAAAAATTTGATTGTGTATCCCCTGAGAATAAGGATATTCTGTTAGGCAACCACAGCCTAAGTATCAAATTTAAAAAATAAAGTTATATATTTTTACTGTTAGCAAATACATAGTCAAAATGCAGATTTTGCCAATTGCCCCAGTGATATTCTTTATAGTATTTATTTTCTTTTGATTGGAGGTCCACTCCAGCATCCCTCATTGCCTTTACTTGCTCTGTCTCTAGTCTCTCTCTCTCTTTCTTTTTTTAAAGTTTGATTGATTTGAGAGAGAGCACATGGGAGCAGGGGGAGGGGCAGAGGGAGAGGAAGGGAGAATCTCAGGCAGACGCCCCGCTGAGCACAGGGCCCAATGTGGGGCTCTGTCTCAGGACCCTGAGATCATGGAGCTGAAATCGAGAGTCAGACGCACAACTGACTGAGTCACCCAGGTACCCCTCTTTAGTTTCTTTTGATCTGAACCGGTTCCTCAGCCTCTCCTTCTCTTTCATGACACTGACTTTTTTTAGAGACAGCCTAGTTAGTATACTGTCCCTCAATTCAAGTTTGTCTACTATCTCCTTGTGATTAGATTTATGCCTTTTTGGGCAGGAATCTATAACTTTCAACCCAATAAATTCCACTTCTGGGAATCTGTTAGGAGAAAATAATAGTAAACATGTAAAAGATAGTTTATATGGCTTTCAAGCAGCACAACTGTTGAATAATAATAAAATCACAACCCACATGCTCCGAGAGGATACTGGCTATCCAGCAGTACGTTCTGTCCTTTATGTGCTTTATCTTACTTAACCTTCTCAGTAACATGAGAATGGCAGACTCTCTTCACAGCCTACTGAATGACTACCCTCTCCTGTGTCCTTCTCCTGTTTTGGCAGCTCAGGAGAATGAATCAGAGAGATTCTAAGCCAACCATGATTGTCCACTCCTGCTTCCAGGTATTCTTTTCTCAGCCTCCCTTGCCACTGAGGAGAAGCATCAGACCCATTTCTGTCCAGTGAGTTCTAAAGGCAGGTTTCCTGGACAACTGGAAAAGACAGTCTTGCATAGAGAAAGTGCTGTGGCTGCTCCAAGTCATGGGAGCCACCTTGTCATTACGAGGTCATAAGGTGATCAGTGTTGGTGGCATTGTTTAGTTGCCCAACCTAGTTCTAGACTACCTTCCTCAGCTTTCCTTGGGAAATGAATTTAGAGATTAAGCTACTTTTCTTTGGATCTTTAGGATCTTGTTGCTGTAGAGATTTTAGATGACAGTAGTAACAGGAATAATTATCATTTACTATTAGGGTTTTACATTATTTAATCTTTATAACAATCCCAGAAAGAGGTACCACTATTAACCGCACTTTACATGTTGAAGAATGCTGGCTGCAGCTGGAATAGAAGCCTGCCACTGACTCTACTCAGGCATGGGTCAGAGTCCAGCTTACCCTCTGCAGAGGCAGCAGAAAGCAGGGAAAGGAGAAAGCACAACATTTCAGCAGCTGCCTGGAGAATTGTCCAGACATAAGAACAAAACAAGGAATGGGTAACTGATTTTTTTCTTCAGAGAGAAGAAAGTAGTCTTCTGGGGAAGTGGGTCAATGGGGGTGGCCTAAGGGAAGTCAGTGAGACAGCGGAGGTCAGGAATGAGGCAGTGACAATAGCCATGTGAGGCACTCCCACGAGATGCCAAAGGAACCAGAACAGAGGACCAGGCCTGACTTTCCATCCACCATAAATCCTCCCTCTCGATATGCAAGTGACTTTGGGAAATCTGCCTAAATCCTTCCATAAAGAACTATGTAGATCTTCATTCATGAAATATGTGTGTGCTCAAGAAGACGGGGATGGCCGTGTCAGATCTAGGAGGCATAGTCCTCACCACGCTGGACCCATACTCTACTGGACAGTCCCCATCATGGACCTCCAGGCAGCAAGAGGTGTCCTCCAAGGGACAATGACCTACAGAGAAACAACAACCACCGGTCTGGTAAGATAAAGTCTGAATTCGTTGATAGGATGGTCGTATTCAGGCCCTGAACAGCTGCAAAGCTTCATTTCTCACCACTTCACTCTGCACCCTCTTCCCCCCTCCCCCCATGTATTGTTAATTCCTGGAATGGACAGTGGCGTGCCTGGGCTCCCTGCTTTGGCACACAGTGGTCCTTGCACCTGGGACATCCTGAATGCCCCGCTCTGCTTGGCGAATGTTTCTTTGTTGTTTAAGACCCAATCGCCATGTCACTGCATCAGTAAAGTCATTCTTCCTCAGCGTCCATCTTTCTGTCAACGCCTTCTCCGAGAGAATAAATCACTTCCTCTCTCTGTTTCCTCACTCACTGAGTTTTGTGAAACAAAACGTCCCTTCATTGTCACCTCACCCAGAACTCAAGCTTCTTCTTTCCCTTGGAATGCATCTCGTTCCTAGACAATGAGTTCTGCGAAGTCCGAAGTCCAGGAGTAAGTATTGTTCATTGTTTGGCCCTCAGTATCACTTTAGTACAGAGCCTGACATATGGTTACCACCCAGCAAATGTTTGGGGAATGAATAAAAAGCACACACATGATAATGAAAGAATTAATTAGTTAATTAATCCAAAGTCCTTCTAGTTATAAAAAGGCTATGGTATGAACATTCCTATTGAAAATGAAATAGCATTGCACATTGGAATATGGCCTAAATCCTAAATTTAAAATGCATATATATGTATATATAGATATACATATAAGTGTACATACAAAAATATATACAGTATGCTTGTAAGATATATGTTTCGTCACCGTGATTATTAAGGGAAAGTTTCTTATTCTTTATTCTTTTCATATGTTGAGCTTTCTTTTGATAATATAAGGAATAAAGTGGAGAAAAATAGAAACTCCAATTCTAATGTCTGAGTGTGGCTTAATTAATTAATTAATTAATTAATTAATTTACTTATTCATGAGAGACACAGAGAGAAGCAGAGACGTGGACAGAGGGAGAAGCAGGCTCCCTCAGGGGAGTATGATGCAGGACTTGATCCCAGGACCCTGGGATCACAACCAGAGGCAAAGGCAGATGCTCAACCACTGAGGTGCCCAGGTGCCCCTCTGACTGGTTTTAAGGACCACACACAAATCTTTCTGTATCTGTCTGTAATTATAAGACAAAAATACATATGTCTACTTGTTAGTAATAATCTTTGTGCTGGTTTCATTTCTCGAAACGCCCAAGAGACAAATGTAAAACAGAGCTAGAAGATGCTCATACAAAGGCCTAAGTAAGAGAATAAATGCTCAGGAGAATAAAAAAGAGTCTTACTTTCTTTTTTTTTTTTTTCTTTTAAGATCTTTATTTATTTATTCATTCATTCATTCATTCGAGACACAGAGAGGGAGAGAGAATGGCAGAGACATAGGCAGAGGGAGAAGCAGGCTCCATGCAGGAGCCCGATGTGGGACTCTATCCCGGGTCTCCAGGATCAGGCCCTGGGCTGAAGGCGGCGCTAAACCACTGAGCCACCCGGGCTGCCCGAGTCTTTCTTTCTTTGAAAGACACATGAAACTTGATCACTCCCATTCAAGTTCACTTTAAGAAATACTTATCGAGGGATCCCTGGGTGGCGCAGCGGTTTGGCGCCTGCCTTTGGCCTAGGGCGCGATCCCGGAGACCCGGGATCGAGTCCCACATCGGGCTCCCGGTGCATGGAGCCTGCTTCTCCCTCTGCCTGTGTCTCTGCCCCCCCCCCCCTCTCTGTGACTATCATAAATAAAAAAAAAAAAAAGAAATACTTATCGAGTGTCTGCTCCATGTTCCATATTGAGTCAGCTATTCTTTCATTCATTGAAGGAGTACTTGTCGGACACTTACTATGTGCCAACCATTGTTGTAGGCCATAGAGGTAGAGCAGTGAATAAAACAAAAATCTCTGCACTTATGGAATTATATTCTAGAAACATGAAGGTTAACAGACAAAAATAAACTGCATAGTATGTCAGATAGTGATTAAGTATTATAGAGAAAAAGCTGGAGACAGAGTTCAAAGTGTCAGACTAGGGAAGGGGGCATCTGAGTGTTAAATAGATGCTCACAGAAGGTGACATATGAACAAAATCTTAAATGGAGAATAAAGAAGGAAATGTACAAA
Source organism: Canis lupus dingo (assembly GCF_003254725.2). Classification (NCBI taxonomy): domain Eukaryota; kingdom Metazoa; phylum Chordata; class Mammalia; order Carnivora; family Canidae; genus Canis; species Canis lupus. Next base: position 89,272,723 of record NC_064243.1, read on the forward strand.
GGATCCCACTATACTGTGTGGTCCTGTGGACCTTGCATTCCACTAGGTTGTGTTTATTGGTGATGACCTACACTTTCAGCTCTTTCAATGTGCTGTTATCCTGGAAGGTGTACTCTTAAGGTAGAGGTGGGAGGTGTAAGCTCCATTTAAACTTGGAAGAATTTGGAGAGACTGGCTAGATTTCAGGTTATGATGGGAGGAAGCATGACATCAGCAAAGAAGGCCCCGGGCAAGAAGATCTCCCTTGCTTGACAGAGAGGGAAGGATTAGAATTAGTTATGTGAAATGGGCCTATAAACCAACTGGAAAGGTCACACTTGGTTGTAGGGATATGGGAAATCACCAAAGGTAACTGAGCTGGGAATGAACACAATGAAACAAGTATCTTAGTAAAATTAATACAGTGTTAGAGTCAGATTCAATTGGAATATAAAGAAGCTACTGGCAGGTAGGCCATTAAAAACTTTTCCTGGGTTGTTACCAGATATTAATTGCTGAGAGCTGGGCCAGAAAGGAAGCAGTGAGGACAATGACACTTATAGGGGTGAGATTTATGAAGCATAAATAACAGGACTTGGTGGACAATTAGATCCAAAGGGTAAAGAAGAGGAAGAAGTTAGAGCTGACACATTCAGAGTTCAGAGAGAGGCAAGCAGATGGTGTCATCCTGAGACTGAGGGGTCTGTCAGCCAAATGGGGGGAGTGACTGGCCCTGGGTCATGCAGTTAGTGGAAACCTGGAGCCGGCACACAGATTTCCTGCTTTTCCCACACTGGATAACTGCGAAGTTCTAAAACTGGTAAATGGGCCAATAGTGCTACCAAGAGAAATGAGGGATGGTAGAGGGATAGCCAGTTTACAGTTGGGTAGAGGAGACAGAGAGTTTTAGTTCTATAATCGTGGAGTTTGAGGATGTTCAAGTGGAAGTATTTGAGAGATAAGCATCAATTTAGGATTGGGAATGACTCTGTCCCTTACTAGCTTCTGATCTTGGGCAAATCGCTTAACCTCTCTGAGCCTCAGTTTTTCTGGTCACAACATAGGCATAATGTTGTTACTTAATGTTTGTAACTAACTAATTAATTAATATTTGTAAAGGGCTCAGAACAGGCCCTAGTACAAGGTGTCATTGTTTGTTAAATAAAATACACATGATGCAATATAAAGAAAGAGTTTGGCTTTTCGGAGAGGTAAGAAGACACAGGGAAAGCTAGAGGAGAATTTGCCATGATGATATTACATCTGTTATAGAAATCAAGCAAGGTGGGATGCCTAGGTGGCTCACTGGTTCAGCCGGTTAAGAATCCGACTCTTGATTTCAGCGCAGGTCATGATCTCAGGGTCATGAGATCAAGCCCCACATTGTCTCTGTGCTGGGTGGGGAGCCTGCTTAAGATTCTCTCTCTCCTTCTCCTTCCACTCCTCACTCCACTTCCCCCACCCCAAACTCTCTACAGAAAAAAAAAAAAAAGTCAATGGAGGAATTTTATGAAAGTGAAAAAAAAAAATTGAGTGACAAAGAGATGCAGAAAAAGAGGAAGGCCAAGAGAGGTCATAGGTGTGGAAAGAAGGAAGCTTTTTAGAGTGCCTTTTAGTCAGAAGGGGAGAGTTGGGGAGAGACATCCAACTACATGGAATTAAAGTAGCGAGAAGCCAGGCATTCATCTAGTGATCTGTGATCTGTGAATGCATCTCAGAGCAGATACATTTTAAAAATTGGCATCTGACTAAATTAGTGAATAACATATTCACAGTGAATTGTTAAAAGGCTGTTGAGGAAATTTGGAGTCATTTCTAACCATCTGAGAATGGATGGCATGGGGCATAATGCTGGCCTAACCTTTATAATTAGATACCAAATACTAAGTTAAATGCAGCATGACCTGCTGTAAGGTGGGAGGTTTTATGATTCCATTCCCCCCAACCCCCCAAGAAGGTTTCCTTGATTGCAATTCTGAAAATTTGATATACTCTCATTATATTTCATTTGCGTTTATGTGAAAATCAGAATATTTTTGCTCTAAAGGAAAGTGTGTGTCACAGACATTTAGAACTCAGAGGATCCAAATGAAAGGCTGGTACGCAGCAGACTCAAGATTCTGGTGTTAAAAAATTGTCTACAAATCACCCATTTACTCCCAGTTTGAAAGGAGTCACAGAATTGTTCTCTTAGCACTTCTTGATCTAAATGTTTGCTTATGGATCCCAGTGCAGTAAATAAACTTAGAATTTTGAAAGTCAAAAACCGCATATTACAAAAAACTTTCTTCTCTTTGGATCTTTTTTCATAGCCTATATAATAACGTCGCACTGAAGAACTTCATCTTATATGCTTAAAGGCATTGATATTTTCAGGGAAAAGTCACCTAACCAGCTCTGAAAAATCACTAAGCTAACAGAGGCAGCCAAAACCAGAAAAAGGAAAACTATCAGGAAGAGACTGAATTCAGTCCTTAGATGTTTTACTATTAAGTTGCAAACTGCAAACCAGCAGTGTTCCATAGGAACATATGTGACCCTCACATGTGAGCCATATGTGTAATTTAAATTTTCTTTAACGCAAGGCACATTGTAAGGAGGGAAAACTAAACAGGTGAAATTAATTGTAATATATCTTTGCCTAATATCAAAACTATCATTTTACCATGTAATATAACAATCACTAACAGGATATTTTGCATTATTTTTCTCCACACTGTCTACACCCGATGTGCATTTTGCACACTCAGTGCATCTCAGTTCAGACTAACCATCACTTCCAACAGTTAATAGCCACATTAGACAGCAGTGTAGCTCTGAACCAAAAATATCTCGCTTTCCTATTTTTAAAGGGCAAGTTGCCAGACAGAGGCAGTATTCAGAGAGTGCTCCGTGAGAGCAAAACTTGGAGCAAACCAGTAACTTGAAAGAAACACGTACTTTCCCACTCTAGTGAACATTGGGACTTTTCTGGTTTTTCTGGAGCTGGAGCTGGGGCTGGGCCCGGTAGCGGACTGCCCGGTCTGAAACTGAAATGGACAGGGTTGCAGTCTTGAATCACAGGAAAGAGGCGTGCAGTGTTTTCCCAGAGAAAAGCATGTATCCTCTAGCTGCAAACAGACAAAATTGAAGGGGCGTCGGGGGTGGGGGGTGGGGGATAACTTATAATGCTTTTCCTGGGCTGGTTCATGATATTTGCCTGAGGTGCCCCAGGAAGGATGAGGGACACAGCTTTTGCACAAGTGGGTCTGTATCCACTTTTTGGTTTGTTTGGTTTTCAAATCTGCCTTCCCCCCGGCGCGGTGTGGACCGCCGTTAAGGCCCAAGCGCGGAGAAGGCAGGGCTGGTGTCCGCCCCCGCGCCCGCCCGCGCCCCGCGCCCCGCGCCCCGCACCCCGCGCGCGGACCCCGCTCCTGCCCGCAGGCGCCCCTGCCCGCAGGCACCGGCCGCCTCGCTGGGCTCCGCGCAGACGGGGTTTCCGGCCTGGCTCAGGGGTCGCGGGGCCGCCCGCCCGCGCTCGCGGTGGGGGCGGGGGGGCGCCGGAGGTCAGGGCCGGGCCGCAGCGCGCCGTCCGTCGGGGCATCCGGAGGCCAGTTCCGCGGCGTGTCCACACCCTCGCGGGCCCGCCGCTGCCTGGGGCCGGGCCGGCCGCCGCTCCCGGGCTGCGCCCTCCCCCGCGGGGACTGCGGCGCCCAAGGTGGAAATGCGGAAGTTTGCAGCGCCGCCTGACAGATGAGGCTCGCGTCCCGCCAGGCGAGCGCTGCAGCGGCCCCGCGGCGCCCCGCGCCCCCGCCGCCCGCGCCCCGCGCCCCCGGAGGCCGCCGAGCCGCGCGCGGGCCATGGCCACGCTCCCGGGCGCAGAGCGGCGCGCCTTCGCGCTCAAGCTCAACAGGTAAGACGCGCCCCGCGGCGCCGCAGCAGCGGGCCCCCCCCCCCCCCCGCCCCGGGACGGCGCTGCAGGGGCGCACCCGAGGACCCCCGCCCCCGCCCCCGCCCCCGAGCTGCCGCGCGCCGGCCTCCGCCCGCTGCGCCTCCCCGGCACCGTCCCAGCCGCCAGCCCCGCCGGGTGTCCCGGGCCACCAGCGTCCCCGCCCCGCGCACGCCCCGGGGTCTGGCAGGTGCAGGGCGCAGGGCGCACGGGGGCCGCGCGGGGCTCGCCGCGGGCTTGCGTATAGCCCGCGCCTTCCCTGGAGACGCTGCTGGGACCTGGGGCCGGTGGAGAAGTGGTGGAAAGGAGACTTTGTGCTTCCAGGCAGCCGCTTCAGGACTTGGGCTGTTCCCAGCAGGGCGCTTTCTTTTCTCCCTGTCGTTTTATTTTTATTTCTCCCTCCCCCCTACCAGAAGAAGTTTGGCTCCTGTGGACATCGCTATTTTTATTCCCTGGTCCAAAGGAGCCGTGAAGTGGAAAAAGTGATTTTTTTTAAGACTCTCCGTTTAAATAAACAAAAAAAGGAAAAACAAAACAAAACAAAACAAGGAATGGCCTGTGGCTGGCATTTTTACATTTATAGCGCTCAGGCCGGGGACCAGGAGAGTCCACTTCGCCATCCAGTTCCTAATCAAAATCGCACACACTAAACGTAGGCGCGTTTGCTGCTCAAAGTTCTCACCGGAGGTGCTTTAGCTGCAGTTTTTCCTCCGCTGGAAACTGCTGACAAGTATTGGGGGGGCGGGGGGGGCATTCTTGTCCTGCCCTGAGAAATCTAGACTGGTTAAAAGATAATATGAAACTGGCCCTGAAGGATCAACTTAGTATCCTAACTGCCCTCACTGCTCTAGGACTTGTGATTTTTCTTTTAGCTGAGCCTGCGAAAGGGTAGTTGCACAGTATGTTTTGCAGGTGGATAGCGTGTGGAGAGGTCTGAGCCATAAGGAGCTGGGAATAATCAGGCGGTAAGGACTTCCAGAAGGCCCACTGGGCCTTCTTGCTGTCTAATGTTCACCTGCTGTGTAGTTGTGGACAAACAATTTCTCTTACCTTACTATTTCTTCACCCTTAAAATGAATTTGTTAATGTGTACTGTGTATTAATGTTGGAGTACCAGAAGTACTATAGTTAAAAGGTATGAAGTCTGTCAGGAATCCCCCTAGGGGAATTTCTCTCTCTTTTTTTTTTTTTTTTTTCTGGTGCAAGCCAGAAGGGGCAATTAATTCATTTGGGGAGCATGGGAATCAAACGGACGTTAGCAATGGGTGTACCACGTACCATTGCTGTAGCTCCTTGGTCCCTGTGAATTTTAGGTCAGGAAGTGTGGCTGGGGCACAAAGATGTGGGAGACTGTGGGGTTTGGCAGAGTTCACCTGGGAGGAGCAGCAGGCCCTGTGCTAATCCTACAGGCACTCTTGAAAGCAGTGGTGGGGTCGCTGTGGCCTGGCAGTTAAGAATAAAGGCCCTGGCTGGACTCAGACCTGCTTGCAGATTGGCCACCTCTGCTACAAACTGTGTGACACTGGGCCTGTTATTTAACCTTTCTAGACTTTGGTTTCTTTGCTTGTCAAGTGGGATAATCATAGGACCTACTTCTTAGGACCTTTGGGAAGAGTGAGTGAAATTACGTGTACACAGTGCTTGTCGTGCCTGGCTCAGAGTAAATGTTAAACGTTAGCTGCCATCAGCTTCATCACTGTCTTTATTATCATTTTTCAGAGGCCAAGGCAGAAGGGTAGGAGAGGAAGCGGAAGTTGCAGAGCACTTTGGGCTGGGTATGACGATGCCAGTGGCAGGTTGGAGCTGCTTGGGGTGGACGGTCACCCTCCTATGTCTTCCATCCCTGTACTGAAATCACCAGACACACCCAGGGGAACTGAATGTGTGATACAATCTGAACAAAAAGAGCCCCATTCAAGCTAAGTATAAACGGTTCCCTAATCCTCAGGCAAGAATAAGGATTGGATGTTCCTATTTGGGGGGTTCTCTTTTCCCCTTTGAACCATTTGTGTCTTAGGTGGAAGAGTTATACTAAGGAGCTTAGCAGAAATTGTTCAAAGGAGTGGATTAGTAAGGATATACCTCGTATTTTTTTAAGATTTTATTTATTTATTTGAGAGAAAGTGAGAGTGAAAGCGAGAGAGATCTCAGAGGGAGAGGGAGAAGCAGCCTCCCCACTGAGCAGGGAGCCAGATGTGGGTCTCACATCTGGGATCATAACCTGAGCTGAAGGCAGGCGCTTAACCGACTGAGCCACCCAGGCACCCCAGGACATACTTAGTATTAATATCATATTAAAGCTTACCATTTATTGATCACCTACTGTGTCCCAGACACTGTGATACGTTTAATGGATTATACCACTGAATCCTTACAAAAATTCTAGAAGACTCACATGAAATCTCATATAGAAGGAAAATGAAGCTTAGAGATGTAGTTTGCACACAGACGTGCAATTTGTTCAAGGCCCCACAGGCAGTGGTGGCAGAGATTACAAACCATTCCAAAGACTCTGCTCTTAATTGGGTGTGTGCTATGTTGATGCATGAACCTTAATAAATTTCTTTAAAAGCAAGCAGAGAATTACCTTTTTAAAAAAACATTGTCATCTCAGTAGCAGCACTGGCAAACTTTTCTGCGTTCTGATTGGTGTTTAAACCACCAGTGTGACGTTTTGCAATTTGGCAGTTGGAAAAGAAAATGTTTTCCCTTGCCAGCCTACCCACTGTTGAAATATGGCCATCAGGACATTTAGCATGGGTTCCTAAGTCTTCTTATTCTTCCGCCTATCTACTCAGAATGATACGAACTACCCCTTGAAGATGTTTGTGGGGGTAAAATCAATGGGCTTCTTCCAGCAGAAATGTTCAAACCTGATATATTAAATTTTTTATTTGTAAAGAGGTCAGTTCCGCCCACACCAACCTCAAGAAGGAGTGAGCAGAGGAACTCATAGTGGGAAAAGAATGTCCCCCACTGTTCCCAAATTCTGTGGCTTCCTGCAAGCAACATTGCTCAGTTTAGGGGCAGGGCCAAAGCAGAACAGAAACCTGGGAATACCCACCAGGGCCCATCCCCCTCGACTGCACTGGCTCTCCCATGCTCTGATGAAACCTAAATTCTTATAAGTTGGAAATCCATATGTTGGAAGAGTCCCATCCTGCAGGACTTTTGTTTGTTTTGTTTTGAACACAAAGTATAATTGTATGATGTAATCGTATGATTTAGGGTTAAATGTTTCTCTGGAACCCACCTCTCAGGGAGATACAGGAGGAAAGATCCACCACTGAGGTTTTCTGAGCTGGAGAAGTAAAATTTCATTTTGTGTCACGTACATACACCTTCGTTTCAGTGTAATTGTCTCTGACTTCCTGTGCACCAAAGAAGCATGAGACTGAGTTAGGAAATTCATGATAATGTTTGCTTTTGGGATTTCAGACATCGCTGCTTTACATGTCATAATACAGCCCTTGTACGAGCACCAAATCTTGTCAACTGCCTTTCTTACTGGCATTTAGTGCTTTTATACATTATAAAAATTATTACTAATATTTGGAAAATTCATTTAGTGAAATCTTGGTTTCTTTCAAACACAGAAAAGATAGAGAATTTGGCCCAATAGATAGAGAATTTGGTACATATAAATGTAAAATAAGGAGTCTGGGTAAAGAGAGCAAAAGTCAGAAGGCAGAAAAGACATAAATAATCTTTATATATCTACATTGCTTTGTTGCAGAAAAGGGACAAAATGTTAAGCAAAATAATCATCATTACAGAGTGATTTTATGGAAGATAAAAACAAGGAGCTAACAAAACAGATTATATCCAAGAATCCCAATAATTTTGGGCAGAAGCACAGAACCAGATGAAGGTACAGAGATTTTCCTGAGAAGTATATGCTGTTTTGTCTATGAAGATGATGCAGGCATAGAAATTTATGTGTAAATGTGTGTCTGCCATGAAACAGTGCTGTTCTTTAGTGGTGATGACAGAGAGGGATGTTGGTGCTTTCTGGAATTGCTTCATTTGTAGGACATGTTTTAGACCAAGGGCCAATAGATGGGGCTTTAGGAGACTCAGGAGTTTGTTCTTTCACATTCTAAATAATTTTCTTCCAAATTCTTGGGACAGCTCCACTTGAACTTTGGGCATTAAGTGCAATTGAAAGAACCTTCTGGGGGCACCTGGGTGGCTCAGTGGTTGAGCATCTGCCTTTGGCTCAGGGCGTGATACCGGGGTCCTGGGATTGAGTCCTGCATCGGGCTCCCCGTAGGGAGCCTGCTTCTCCTTCTGCCTGTGTCTCTGCCTCTCTCTGTGTGTCTCTCATGAATAAATAAATAAAATCTTCAAAAAAAAAAAAAGAAAGAAAGAAAGAAAGAAATAAGAAAGAAAGACGCCTCCACCAGGGTGAAATTTTCTTCATTTGGTGTTCTCTGAGCTCTGATAGGTCACAGGTATGTGTGGACCTAACGCTCACTTCTATATGGAAGATAGATGCGTGATTGCATCATGTGGTTACCGTGGAAAGAAAATATAATTGCATCATGTGGTTACCTGGGGAGAGAAGTAGAGCTTAAGGGACTGGGTCTCCCATCTCAGCTCCCCAGACGGAGCTAGTGATGGAATGGGGTGATGTTTCAAGCACCCCATCTTTCCATCCTCTTTAATAGGGACCTGGAAGAGGCAGGGATGCGATGCTCAGACTTTTTGCTGAAGAAGACAAAGAAACAGGAGCACTTAGTTCTTTTCAGTGGCAGATGATCAGGTGCTTATTCATGTTTTGGTCAATTGAAAAGAGTTAAAGCAACAAACTGTACTATCCTGGTTCCCATAAGGGTCTAGTCTAATTTATTAGCGATCAGCAGCCACAAAGGTTCTCTAGGGTCTAGGGAAATGCAAGAAGTTATTTGGTTGAGGTAAGTGTAGTCCCTCTGCTTCTGGAGTTCGCACTGTAGTGCAACAACTGTTGACAACTGGCTATATGGACAACTTGGGGACAGAGAATAAAAGCAGCCTGTTACCTCTGAAAGTATATATGAAGGCATCTGCATGCAGGGGTTTGGTGAGATCAAGCCAATTGGTAAAGTTGGCACAGAGTGTTGTGTCCCACTGCATTCAGATCAAATGCAGGACTAGAAAGGCAGAATTGGTGGTAGCAGAAACAGTTTCCCCTGCCCTCTCTTCCTTTCATCCATGTTCAACATGAGAAATAGGAAACAAGCAAAAACGTCGACCACACAAAAATTACAGCTGTTCACATTTGTGTGTGTATCCTTCCATTTTTACAGAAATAAGATTGTGTTGGGCATGCTACTTTAGGATTTGTTTATTTCATTTATTATTTTTAAGATTTTCTTTATTTATTCATGAGAGAGAGAGAGAAGCAGAGACATTGAGGGAGAAGCAGGCTCCCTGTGGGGAGCCCGATGCAGGACTCGATGTCAGGACCCTGGGATCACACCCTGAGCTGAAAGCAGACACTCAACCACTGAGCCATCCAGGTACCCCTAGGATTTGTTTTCATTTTAAAATATCATGAACAGGGCAGCCCTGGTGGCTCAGCGGTTTAGCGCCGCCTGCAGCCTGGGGCGTGATCCTGGAGACCCTGGATCAAGTCCCACGTCAGGCTCCCTGCATGGAGCCTGCTTCTCCCTCTGCCTGTGTCTCTGCCCCGCCCCCCCGTCTCTATGAATAAATAAATAAAATCTTTAAAAAATAAAATAAAATATCGTGAAAAACTCTCCATGTCAATCAACGTAGATCTATATTATAACTCACATAAGACTGTAAAATTGCACTGATTGCATAGACAATGATTTACTGAATCCATTTTCTATTATTGTGCCTCAAGATAGTGTCCAGTTTTTCACAGTAATGTACAGAGGTTGATGGGGGTCTTATACGTACATCTTGACTAATTAGTGCAAATGCTGCCTTAAAAATTTCTAGGGTGGTGTTGCCTGGTCAATGGAAAGAAACATGTTGCAAGCTTTTGATACATGTGGCCAAATTGCTGGCAGAAAAGTTACACCTATTTATGCTTCCACCAACTACCCTAAGAGTGGTCATTTCCTCACATTGACACCCCCGCTGGGCTTTATCATTCTTTTAAATCTTTATTTGCAAGCTTGACCCCTGCTCTTAAATGTCTCTTACCTCTTCCTGTTTAGCTTCTCTGCCAGGTCCCTGCATGACCTCTGAAGTCATGCTTCAGAGATTAAAACAGTCATAGATTTCTCTTTTTTTCCTTTGCCTAACATCTAACTAAAGATGGTGGTAAACTCTGTCTTAGGCAAATGCTCTCTGCCTTTGTTCATTGAATAGGTGGGTTAATGATAAAAGTAGATTGTTCTGGCAACTGAGTTCTTTCTTGATTCTCTTTTAGACTCCAGTTGTCACACTTTCACTCCCTTTTTTCTTTAACAATCTAATATATCTGTCCTTTGCATAAACTCTTGCTCTTTTAAGTGAAATGGCATGGAGGGAATCAGAATCTCTCTATCACAAAACAAGACCCAGATGATGCAATTTCCTGCGTTTTTCCCTTGGACCCAGATATAGATAGACTGGACTTCTTTCACACTTTTTTGGGTTCCTCATGTTCTAGGATTGGCTTTATGTTTACACACCATGTTAGTGTCACTTTGCTCAGAAACATCCAGGGCTTCACAAGTGCCTCTCCTTATCATTCAGAGGATAAAATGTGTTGTTCTATATAAAAGGCCAAAAATAAAAATAGCAAACAGGTTACCTGATGGTATTTCTTGGAAGTAGATTAAGAAATGCAGAACTGGGACACCTGGGTAGTTCAGTTGTTGAATGTCTGCCTTCAGCTCTGGTCATGATCCCAGGGTTCTGGGATAGAGTCCTGTATCGGGTTCCCTGCTCCATGGGGAGCTTGCTTTTCCCTCTCCCTCTGCCTGCCATTTCCCCTGCTTGTGTGCTTTCTCTCTCTTTGTGAAATAAATAAATAAAATCTTTAAAAAAAAAGAAAGAAAAAAGAAATGCAGTACTGTAATCAATTTCTTTCTCCCAACTCTTAACTTTCTGGTGTGTGGATGAGTTAGGAAGCTGGCAAATCCTAGGCTCATAAGTTTGAGAGTGTATTCCTGCATGCACTCCAGCTAATGAGGGTGCCTCTGTTCTAAGCACTGCACCAGGTCCTGGAAATACAAAGACAAGAAGTCGTGGCGTTGCCTGCAAGGAGCAAGGACATGAACCCAAAATTATGGACTGGGAAAGAAGGGACCCTTCCTTTGCCTCCTAGCCCTGCCTTTTGGGGCATTGTGCCTTTAAAGTGGTCATTTTGACACTGTGCTCCTTATTCTAAGGATCACAACAGTATCTAGAACATTCTTAGAGATCTTTTAGGATTGTTCTCAGAGTTTGGAGTATATTTAAAAAAAATAAGCTCAGTGGCATGAAATCTTTTTCCCTTGAGGGAGAATCTGCTTTTTCTCTTACTTGGAAAGTTTCAAAAATATAATAAATACAGATAGGTAGTAACGTGGCAGGTCCCTGAGGGTCTAAAACAGAATGAACAAATGTGAACATTGGGTCACTTTCTTTTTTTTAAAGTAGGCTCCACAGGGGCCTTTATCTCACAACCCTGAGATCATGACCTGAGCTGAGACCAGGAGTCGATGCTTAACCAACTGAGTCACCCAGGCATCCCAACATTTGCTCACTTTTGTGTTAGATATTTCTAAATGAAAAAAAAAATTACAGATAAATTTGAAGTCCCCATATTCTGCTCTCCCATCCTTTTCTTTCTCTTCCTCTTTCAGAGGCCAGCACTACCACCAAGTTGTACTTTTAATGTATGTGTGTACATATCCATAAATGATATATTGTATGGTTTCTGGAATGAGACAAAGTCATTAGCATTTAATCAAGCCTCTTAAATGCATGGCATTTCTTTTGTGAAATTACGAAAAAAACAACAACAGGTATTTAAATGTGCACAATCTGGTCATGCTTTTTTAATCATTCCTTATATTATGGTCACATTACTCATTTCCTGGAAAAGCCAGGAAATTTTTTAAAAAATTCTTTTTTTGTCTCTATCAAATGAATGTACCCATGATTTGCATTTGACCTGAGATAAGAAGTTGATAACATGTTTATTTTTAAATAATGTGTTTTAAAAATTTTTTTTAATTTTTTAAAACTTATTTGAGGGAGAGAGAGAGCAAGCATGCATGGGATTAAGGGCAGAGGGAGAAGAAGAGGGAGAAGGAGACTCCCCACTGGTCAGGGAGCCTGACATGGGGCTCCATCCCAGAACCCCGAGATCATGACCTGAGCTGAAGGCAGACACTTCATCAACTGAGCCACCTAGGTGCCCCAGTAATATGATTTTTAAAGCATAGAATAAAGATTCTGTCTTTTGCCTGGACATTTGATTAGAGAAAGTATGTAGATTAACAAAAGAGGGTATAGTGTTTGCTAAAAAGTATGTGGTTCTTCTGGCATTGGTGTAACTGAGTGGTCAGGCTGCATTATCCCCTGTTTGAACAGGGAGATGTAATCCTCTGATGCACCATACCTCATGTGAGAAAAAGTGAGAGGAATGGCCACAGATAGCAGGGCTGTCTTCCAGGTCTCTGCTTTGCCTTGCTGGGACACAGGGCAGCGCTCCGCAGACAGCAAACGCCTTCGGTGGTGGAAGTGTTTGAGTTGTCTGGATTCGGTTCTTGGTTCTGTACTTGAGCTCTCACCAAGAAGATAACCCCTGGGGTTCTGGGTCACTTGGGAATCCAGAGCTGCGTCGGGGGCCCACTAAAAATGTACCTCATCCTGCCGTTTCACATAAATGTTGTTTCAAGACAGTGGTGGCCATCTGTTCTCTGTGGGAACAAGGTTGTCACCTCCCTGTTGATATTCTCACTGGCTTGCTTCACCTACTGGTATTGTACTCTTTCGTTCCAAAACACTGCCCGTTCTCACGAGATCCCTTTAGAAGGGATATCCAACTTACCTGCTGTATACTGCTCCCTATTTAATAACTTTATTCAACTCACAAGAGGTGTTTTTTTTTTTAATATCCTATAACTTTCTGTGGGCATTATGAGAGGAGAAAAAATAACAACCAGTATTTGCCCCCCGGAATTCAACTGGAGTGGGGAGGTTGACATAAGAGAACACAGGAGATGGAGTTTGTGTGGCTGGGTGACGGTCAGGACAGGAATGTTGACAGAACTTGGGGTGGGGTAGGGGGAGTTCCACAAGCCCTGGAGGGGTTTAGCCAGACCCTGAGGGACAAGGAGGTTAGTGACAGGTGAAACTGGTATAATAGGAAGAATAACTAGCAGTGTGGAGAATGGGTGGGGTGGGGGAGTTCTGTGAGATGGATAAGGAGGGGGCTGCAGTCATCCTCATTGTGCAGTGATAAGAGCTGGGATTAGGCTGGGGTCATGAGAAGAGAATGAAAGAGGACTGTGTCCACAGATACTTCAAAGAGAATCAACAGGACTTGAGAAGCACATAAATATTCATTTGCTTGTATCAGGAACATTGGTTGTAGCCTACTGTGCACCTGGCGGTGTTCTAAATGTCAAGGATAGAGCCGTGAGCAAGACAGACAAAGTTGTTGTTTTAAAAAAGTCATTTTTCGGGGTGCTTGGGTGGTACAGTTGGTTAAGTGACTGACTCTTGATTTTGGCTTGGGTTGTGATCTCAGGGTCATGAGATCGATCCTTGAGTCCAGCTCCATGCTCAGCTCAGAGTCTGCTTGAGATTCTGTTTCCCTCTCCTTCTGCCTTTCCCTCTGCTCATGGGCTTGTGCTCTCTACATAAAATAAATAAAATCTTTTTTTTAAAATATATTTTTTTAATTTTTATTTATTTATGATAGTCACACAGAGAGAGAGAGAGAGAGGCAGAGACACAGGCAGAGGGAGAAGCAGGCTCCATGCACTGGGAGCCTGATGTGGGATTCGATCCCGGGTCTCCAGGATCGCGCCCTGGGCCAAAGGCAGGCGCCAAACTGCTGCGCCACCCAGGGATCCCTAAATAAAATCTTTAATTAAAAAAAAAAAAGAAGTCATTTTCCAGTGGAAAGATAACAGAGTAAACCAGGAAATAAACAAGGAAATGTCAGGTAAAATAAGTGCTATGTAGAAAATGTAAAAAGGTCATATAGAGAGTGTGGATACTTGGAAAGAATGGTCAGGAAGGCATCCCTGAGTGGGTGAATACCTGAGGCCGGGACCAGACAGGGGAGGAAGTGGACGAGGAACAGCCTGTTAAGGTGAATCACAAGTTTAGTTGGGGGCATATTAAGTCGAAGATGCATATTAGAAATTCCTACATAGTAGGAAATTGAGTAGTAGTAGGAATTTCCTACTATGTTGTTTTATTTAGGAATCTGAGACTCAGGAGAGAGGTCAAAGTTGGATCTATTTAAATTTGCGAGTCATTATCATGATATTTTTCAAAATGGAAGAAAATACTAAAATTACCTTGATAAGATTTTGACAGCCACAAAGCTGTATGTCTGGTATGAAATCACTCTTACTGAAAAATGCGTATGTATATATCTCCCTGTTGAGATAATAGATCAATACACATAATAAGGAGGGGACCAGAAGGACCTATGCCAACCTATTATCAGCGTCATACCTGGTAGTTGTATTCCTGATGATTTTTGTTTACTTACATGTGAAGCGTGTGCATGTATGCATGTATATTTTCCAAATTTTCTTCGAATTTTTATAAAGGGGAAAGGTGAGATTTATAAAAGAGATAATACCAAGATTTATATTCTGGGGAAATTGGGTAAAGATGGTGCCAATGAGTGATTATGAAAACTTGGAATTAGAGTAAGTTTTGAAAGAATGATTTGGTACTTCTCTTGGAGAGCGTTTAAGAGAACATAGTAGACTGCACCATGATGTAGAGCTAGCTCTTCCCTGTGAGAGGATTTTCTTTTTCACCTTATTGAAGGTGATGTGGTCACTTTGAGGTGAAGCTTTAAAGTATTAATGAGACACACACAGAGAGAGAGAGAGAGAGAGAGAGAGAGAGGCAGAGAAACAGGCAGAGGGAGAAGCAGGCTTCCTGCAGGGAGCCTGATGCAGGACTTGATCCCAGGATCACGACCCGAGCCAAAGGCAGATGCTCAACCACTGAACCACCCAGGTGCCCCCGAGGTGAAGCTTTAATGGCCAGCCTGGCCTTTGCCATGCCACCTTTCCCCTATTCTGCACAATCAGCAATGTTCTAGACTGGTCTGTTCTCCTGCGTCCTGGAGCAGAAACAATTAGGGCAAGGCCAAACTTGCTCTCTGGAGGTCTTTATTTTTATAAGCCACTAAGATATTTGGATTATTTGTTATCACGGCATCACCAAGCCTACTCTGATTGATACAGATAAGCATGAACTATACAACATTTCTATTGGGTAGCTTGAGGTATGGCCTTGGAGCTTGAATGATAGGTCAGGATGAAACATATTAATTAGGAAGTCATCAGTGAAAGTGGTAAAGTATGGTGGGAAGAGGAAAATAATGGGACTGGGGCATGAGCCACTTGCCCTCTGGTAGAAGAGGGAAAAGCTACAAAAAGAGAGGAAGAAGAATTTGGCCCAGAGATGGCAGATAGGCTAGTGCTAGAAAAGCGAGCTAACCGGGCAATTAAAAAGGTCAGAGGACAAAGAAAGAGCCATTGGATTTTTTCCTTGCTGGTGGTCAGTGTAAACGTCTGAAACAGCAGTTTTAGCAGAGCTGTGGGGAAGGAAGTCAGATTTCATAGGGTTAGAGGGGGAGTCAGTGCAGAGGAAATGGAGGAAGCTGGTAGAGACCACTCCTTTAAAAAGTTTGGATGCGGCAGAAGAGAAAGTGGGACAATGGTAACCAGAAGATTCTAACGAAGCTTTGACTTTTACATAGGCTCAACACGCAATGCCGGGCAGAGCATGCTCTCACCTGAGAGGGAAAGGGCATATAGGTTTTGTTCCCATAAAATAAGTCTTACATGTGGAGAAAAATGCTCAGAAGACATGATACTGTCTGATACATAACCAATTTTTGCTTGGTGCCAGCATTGAGACCCTTAACAATAAATAAAATATTCTGTTTGTGTATTTTCCTCCTGGGAAATTCTGAAACTCTCTCTGGATGCTGTTGTGCATGGTCTTTCAGAACCGATCATCCTTTCTATTTTATTATCTTTATGTTTATCTTTAGGTGTTTGAAGTGCAGAAATTATAGGAAGGAGAACCAGCATCAGTTCTATTTTGCTACTCAACAAAAACCATTCTGTTGTGGGTAGAATTGTGTCTCTCCGCAAAGATTCCTAATCCCTGGTACCTACAGATGTCATCTTATTTTGGAAAGAGCGTCTTTGCAGATGTAAATTAAGATGAGGTCGTGTTGGATTAAAGTGGGCCCTAAATCTAATTAGCGGCATTCTTATAAGAAGAGCCACGGAAGCCATAGACACACACCGAGAAGAGGCCACATGAAGACAGAGGCAGAGATTGTGGAGTTATGCCACCACAAGCCAGGGAACACGGTCTGCCAGCAACCACCAAAGGTAAAAAGGCAAGGAAGGGTTCTTCCCTAGAGTCGTCTGAGCTGGAGCGTGGTCCTGCTGACACCTTGATCTTGGACTTCTGGCTTCCAGAACAGTGAGAGAATAAATATCACTGGGTCTATGGTAATGCTTATGGCAGCCTAGGAAACTAATACACTATCCCAAAGTTTACTGACTTAAAGCAACAGCAGTTTATTATTTCTTGTGATTCTGTGGGTTGCCAATTCGAGTTGGGCTCAGTGGGGCAACTCTTCTGGTCTTGCTGTGGTCATTCATGTGGCTGCCATCATCTGATGGCTTGACTGAAACAGAATGTCTACAGTAGCCTCACTCACAAGTTCAGGGCCTTGGAGCTGCCATCCCTCTTCACATGGCCCCTTATCCTACAGGAGTCTAGCTCAGTATTCCTTCTGTGGGCAAGAGAACTTTCAAAGAGGAAGAAGGGGAAATCCACAAGGCTCCTTGAGGCTTAATTTAGAACACATACATCATTCCCTCACCACATTTGTTGGTTAAAACAAGTCAGAAGGCAACTGAGCTTTAATGGGTAAGAAAGTAGACTCAATCTCTTGATGAGAGGAGCTGCAGAACATGTGGCCATGTTAATCTCATATAGAACCGAAGAAAGAAGTAATCATTTTCCATTTTAAGCTTCATGGATTTAAGCAAAAGGCCTGGTCATTCCATGCTCAGATCACAATACCCATTTTACTGGCAGGGAAACTGAGAACAAATTAAATCAACTCCTTCAAAGTTACCAATGAGTCATGCTTTGTGAGACGCTTTTTTGGCCCATGGAAGTCAGCTTTATATGTCTGGAAGAACTAATCACAGCCCTGCCTGGAGGCAGGTGAATGAACTTAATAACTTCTTGGGTTTCTCTTAAATCCCATAATTGCATTGATGGAGCTGAGATTGCAGAGCTCTCTGGTCCAGAGATGAAGCATCAGTGTGAGGATATCATGGAGACAAGATGCTTGGAAATTCTTATGTGTCATTCAAAGAGCAGGAGTTGAGGCTAAATCAAATGACCAGAAAAAGGGTCAGCAAGCTCTTTATTCTCAAGAGTTCCCATATGGGCTTAGAGATTTGGTCCAGTGTTACATCCTGGGCTGGGAAGAATTAAAGTGAGTAGGAGAAGAGAATACAGCAAGGAGGCGGGAAGACCAGCCTGCCAGGAAAATTCGTGACATGGGCTGTGTCAGGAGGATCACCCTTCTATCAGCTGGGATTGCTTTTAGCTGCTGCAGAGAACAGACAACCATGATAAACAGTGGCTTAAACAGATGAGGAATTTATTTTTCTTACATAACAAGAATTGCAGTGGTTGGCAATCCAGATGTGGTGGGACAGCACAAGATGCCACTGGAGACCCAGGTTCCTTATGTCTTTGTGTTCCATCATCCTTAGTGTGTGGCTCTCATTCTCATGGTCAGAAGATGGCTCCTGAAACTTTATGCACTGGAAGAACATTAAAGACAGAAATAAGAGGGAAGGCAAAAGAGGCATTTTGGCTAACGTTGCTTCCCTTTAAGGAACTTTCCCGGAAACTAGAACTGAACATGTGTTATATATCATATTTGGTCAGATTACTTACAAGGGAGATTGGGTAAATATGGTTTTTACTAGCACAGTGCATTGACACTTCCAACAAAACCTGGATTGAGTGAGAAGGAGGGGGCTAATGGCTATTGAAGGACAACTAGTGGTCTCTGCCATAGCCCCCCCAAATTGCTGTGGGCATGAATTAGTGACAGAACTTGCACTGTAGCATCCTGCCACCTCTAACCCATTAATACTTGTATCAGATTCAGGCTTATCGAATTCCAGGATCCTAATGAGGAGGGATGGTCCAGGCCTAATGATCCAGGCCTAAAGTGGAGGGTTATCTGGGTTTATAGGAATCAGGGTAAAAGAGCTGTCATAACAAATAATCCCAAAATCTCAGTGGAATAACCCAACAGAAATCCATTTTATGTTCATGCCACAGACGGGTACAGGTCAGATGGCTGTCCTCTAAGCACTGGCTCTGGGACCCAGGCAGCTTCGGCCCTATGGCTTTGCCACCTTGTGACTTTTAGGCTACTCTGGCATCATTGTGCCAGTGGCCAAGAAGAAGAGACTGAAAGATATTGTAACCAGTCATTAAATACCTCAACTCAAGGGATCCCTGGGTGGCGCAGCGGTTTGGCGCCTGCCTTTGGCCCAGGGCGCGATCCTGGAGACCCGGGATCGAATCCCACGTCGGGCTCCCGGTGCATGGAACCTGCTTCTCCCTCTGCCTGTGTCTCTGCCTCTCTCTCTCTCTCTCTCTGTGACTATCATGAATGGATAAAAATTAAAAAAAAATTATAAAAAAAAATACCTCAACTCAAAAGTGGTACACATCACTTCTGCTCACATTACGTGGTGAGAACTATTTACAAGGTCCACTAATAGGCAAGGAGGACTGGTGAATCTGGTTCTTGTTTGGCAGTCACTTTCTAGCAACATCTCCTCCCTGTGAAAGGGGAGCATGAATCTTTGGGGGTCAGTTAGCCATCTGTCTCACAGGGTCCCAGTCACAACAGAGGGACCATTAACCAAATGTCAATGAACAAATGGGTAGGCCTTGTTTGCTCTGCTGTTGGTAAAACCATGTGGTCTAAGTCACAGAGATATGAATGTGGAGACTACCAGGGAAGCAATATCCAAATGTGTATGGTGGAAGCACATTCTAGATTCTAGATGGAGATACAAAGAATGCAAGGCGTATATATCCTTTAAGGCAGGGTGGCTGATAGTAGAAAAAAACCAATTTAAAATCTCATTGAAATCAAGGACTAGAAATACCATGTGCAAGTGAATCTTTTCTAGAAGCCTCACAGATGGATAAGAAGCCATGTTGCTCAGCCATTTTTTCCCCCTAAGCATTTAAAAAGCATTTGAGGAAAAACCAGAAGATTAAGATATTTTTAAACAGCTTTTGAGTGATGAGATGAGAAAATTTTATTTGACAGGAAACAAGAGGTTATCTATGAGAGAGAAGCATTCTAAAACATTCACTCCCACTTGAGGGGGTAACTGTGTGCTGGTCCCACCTCCCCTCTGTGATAGAATTTTTTTTAAAGGATTTTATTTATTCATGGGGGGGGGGAGAGAGAGAGAGAGAGAGAGAGAGAGAGAGAGGCAGAGGGAGGAACAGACCCCATGTAGGGAGCCTGACGTGGGACTCGATCCCGGGTCTCCGGGATCAGGCCCTGGGCTGAAGGCGGTGCTAAACCGCTGAGCCACCTGGGCTGCCCTGTGACAGAATTTTGATGAGAGGCTGAGTCACCTGGCTTTTTGTGACTGGTTTACTTTAAGTCTGAGGAATCATTTGTTCTATTTGCCTTTTAATCATTTTAATAATCTGTGAGATCAGTCTTGTCATTCGAGTTATCATTTGTAGTAATAAACAACTCATAAAGCCCTCACTGCAGGGAGAAGAGAGCATAGACCTTATAGTCAGAATTTTGGAGAGGCAAACAAGTCCGATTCCTGTCCCACTCCACTGACTCTCGGTGGGAGCATCTTTTTCAAGTTCTTTAATTCTCGTGTCTTAATTTTTTCCATCTGTAAAACAGTTTAATACCAATGTCACTAGATCAAATATGATGTAGTATCTATGAAAATTCTACGTAAATCAAAGAGCAGTACATATATATTAATGAAACATTTGTAAAACGGGAATGAATGCCACATTTCTGTGACTAGTCAAAGTGTCATATGTAATTCACCTGGCACCAAGTCTCCCACTAGGAAGGTTCTCAGAAAAGAAAACCAAAAGTAAGTACAGACAAAGTATAAAACACTGAACATGAGGGATAGAGATATATTAAAAACAGCCACAAGAGCAAAATAAAGTAAGGTTTCAACCCATTTACAAAACCTGTGCCCCAGAACACAGACACACAGACACATACACATTGTACACACTTCACCCAAAAGGAAAGAGATGAAAAGGCCAAGGGGAAATTTGGATCTTAAATTTCCCCCATGACCTCGCATTTTCTGAATACTGAAAGAGGTGATAGACACACACTGTTGCCTTTTCCAAAAAGTAACTTCTATGGAAAATCGTGGTAGTTCTGCAAGTCTGTAAAGGGAACTTGGTAGAGCCACTTAGGTAATGCATGTCATGTGATCACCAGGAATGTTTATACGAGAGATGGGGAAGAAATGTGGGAAAGCTCAGCCATTCAGAAGAAGTGGTTCGTCCTGAAGACTAGAAGCTATAGTTGTAGATTGGAGACTACAGACCTGTTTCCTAGACTTTCCTTAGGTGAAAAATGGCTTCTTATTGCAAAGCTATGTGTGTAAATTATAGATAAAGCAGACATGCATGTGAAGGAAATATTTTTATTTTTATTTTTTTAAAAGATTTTATTTATTTATTCATAGAGCCAGAGAGAGAGAGAGAGAGGCAGAGACACAGGCAGAGGGAGAAGCAGGCTCCATGCAGGGAGCCTGACGTGGGACTTGATCCAGGGTCTCCAGGGCAGTCCCAGTGGCACAACGGTTTAGCGCCGCCTGCAGCCCAGGGCGTGATCCTGGAGACCTGGGATTGAGTCCTGCATCGGGCTCCCTGCATGGAGCCTGCTTCTCCCTCTGCCTGTGTTTCTGCCTCTCTCTCTCTGTCTCTATGAATAAATAAATAAAATCTTTAAAAAGGAAATATTTTTAAAATAAAAATTATTTCTAGGGGAGCCTGGGTGGTTCAGTTGGTTAAGCGTCTTACTCTTAATTTTGGCTCAGGTCATGATCTCAGGGTGGTGAGATGGAGCCCAGTGTTGGGCTCCATGGTGGGTGTGGAACCTGCTTAAAAATTCTCTCTTTCCTTCTCCCTCTCCCTCTGTCCCCTCCTCACTTGCTCTCTCTCTCTCAAAAAAATAAAAATAAAAATAAATAAAAATAATAATTTCTACTTCTTTGACCAACAAAAGTTTATCACTTTTAACAGCTTGATATATATGTATTTTTCAGACACATGCACTACATGCATGTTTTCTACAAAATTGAAAGCAGGTTTATAGACTGTTTTGTAACCTGCTTTTTAATTTAAAAATAAATCATGGACAACTTTTCCTGTCAATAAATATTCTTGCATGACATTTCTAAATGAATGCATAACATTTCATTGTGAGGATGGATTGTAATTTTTTTGTTTTCATCTTGAATGATCCTTCAGGATGAATGCTGGAAATTGAACCACAGACTCAAAGGTTATCCACTGATTTTTGTAGCTGCCCAATTGTCTTTCTGGAAGGTTTTGTGTAACATCTGTCTCTAGAATGAAATTTTAAAATACTTGAAAAATATGGCATCTCTGAACTTTGCCTTAATTCTTGGGGGATGGGGGGTGGGGTGAAGTATGAAAAGATGGTTTGTGTTCAAATAGGTACAAGCAGATAAGGTCAGTCTCTTATAGATATCTTCAAGAAAAAAATCAACCTCAAAAGATTGAACTGAAATCATTATGGTGATTGAGCTGATGAATCCAAAGATAAATTTGGTTTGGACAAATAATATTAATTCATGAAGTTTCCTTATGGCCATAGGTTTAAAGTGCTTTTCCAGATAATCTCTTTTTTGAGGCTATCCTCATATTAATTATGAACACTTCCAGCTGTACCAAGTATCTATAAACTAGCCCTCTTAAGGCAGTTAAATGTATATTTTCTTGAAGAGAGTCAAATTATACAGAAGTATGAGATCACCTAAGAAAAGCAATTATGTACAACTTCTTTTTTATTGCCAGAGTTATATACTATTTACATTTAAATCTGACATTTAGGGGTGCCTGGGTGGCTTGTTCAGTTAAGCAGTATCTGCCTTCAGCTCAGGTCTTGATCTCAGGGTCCTGGGATCAAGCCCCATATTGGGTTCCCTGCAGGGAGCCTGCTTCTCCCTCTCCCCCTTTGCCCCTCCCCCTGCTTGTGCTCTTTCCCATTCTCAAATAAATAAAATCTTTTAAAAAAATCTGACATTTAATTCTCTATTATATCTCCTTATTAATTCATTAACTCACTAATTCGTTAATTAATTTATCCATTCATTCATATGACAAACTTAAGAAATAGATAACAAATAACATAGATCAATATATACTATAATGTTGAGTGGTATATAATGTTGAGTGGTATTGAGTGCTGTGAAGAAAATAACGCAGGGTGAGGGCTATGAAGATGCCAAGTCATTTTTGGAGTGAACATAAATATTTGAATTATAACAGGGCTCCCAGTATCCATTTTACCACTTCCTAACCAGCTTTCAGCAAGTCACTTAGCTTCCCTGGGTCTCAATTTCTTTATCTATTAAAAGATAATACTCTATTTCCTAGGGTTGTTATGGGGATTAAATGAGATGTGGAAGTTGCTGTTATCATATAGGTGTTTGAGAAATATTATTCCTTATTTCTCCTGTCTTTTGGGGAAGTGAAAATGATTTGGTATAAATAACCAAATTCTCACGTGAGATAAAGAAGCTAGCAACTACTTTATTCCATATTTAAGGAAGGAGTGGGTAGAAATTTTTTAAAAAGTGTTTTGTTTTCTCTGAGCAAAATCAAATTCCAGCCTCTTCTCAGTAGAGAAGGGCAATGTGAACCTTCACATCATTAGATCTCTAAAATCCCTTTCAGGGCTAACAGCATTTTATTCTTTGATAAATTCTTCCCCTACTCCAACCACTTAAAAGGATGAGTGCTGGTCACCAACCTCTCCTTGAGAAGAATTTGGGTCCCAAGCCTATCAAAAACGATTGCAAAATAAAAAAAAAAATGATTGCAACACAACTATGACTTTTTAAAAAAAATTCTGTTTTACTGATGAGTAGAAAGATCAACTGTATAATTTGTCTTCATTGACAGGGGAAACCTAATTTAAACTGGGAGAAACGGAAACCAGTGGTATGTTTCTTCTTGTCCTGCCAGAAGGAAAGAGAGACACCCTAATAATTAGTTTAAAACATTAATTCTTGCACTTATTGACACCTGCTATGTCCTTCACATGCATATAATTATATATTATTATATGTTGATATGTATATAATTCACATACATATATCTTATATTATTAAGTTATAGTGTTATAATTATATGATGCTCATAATAGCGTAAAAGGTGAAGGGTGTTCTTTTTATCCCAAGGTGTGGATTTGGAAATTGAGTCTGGGTTAGGTTATGCAGTTGTGAGTGGTAAAGCAGTGGTGGAAACCTAGGTGTAGCTAAGGCCAAAGCTGTGCTGTGAAGCGCTTGCTGCTTATTACCAGCCAACTCGCTGGCCGAAATGAATTTTCACCATGGCCTTGCTGTGGAATTTGTTGAGATTGTTTTTCCATATGCCGTAATATGTTTAGTTTTGTCTCAGATGGGCAAGCAGATTAACTTTTAAGAGAGATGGACCATCTCCACTCTAAACACAACTAGATGTAGCCTTCCAGCAGCTGAAAATCCTGTAGTGGTATCCCTTCATCAGAGTGCAAATACCCTTTTATGGGGTTGGTTTTTAATCTATTAGCGTGGGCCAACACTGACTCGATTTTTCTCTGGAATTAGCTATGAACAAGGATGCATTTTCTTTTTTTTCTTCAAAGATTTTATGTATTTATTTGACAGAGAAAGAGAGTAAGCAGAGTGGCAGGCAGAGGGAGAGGGAGAAGCAGATTCCCCGATGAGCAGGGAGCCCAATGTGGGACTTGATCCCAGCACCCTGAGATCATGACCTCAGCTGAAGGCAGATGCTTAACCAACTGAGCCACCCAGGTGCCCCAAAGATGCATTTTCAAACTCAAAAATCTAACTTCTTTTGCCCTCACCACATACATTATCAAAACTAGAAACAATCTGCTAAAAACACAGCCTAGCCTTCAGGGACTTAATCAACTCAGTGATATAATGTGTGAAACTTGACTGTCAGAGGAAGAGGAAAGAATGTTTGAGATGTTGGAAGGTGACCTCTCTGTGTTTGGTGTAACAAGTGCATTTCTATTCACATCTGGCTCCTTCAAACCAATGCATGCTCCCACCCCTGAGTGCTGCTGACTCGGTCCTGCAAACCCACCATGGGGTCACTGCTATGTTCCTTCTTTGGGAAGACATCATAGTGTGGAGACAGAGATGCTGCTCTGGTAGTCAGTCTTGGGTTCTAGTCTCTGCTACCAAAGAGATTTGAATTTTATTTTTATTTTTTAAAAATATCTATTTATTTATTTATGATAGACATAGAGAGAGAGAGAGAGAGAGAGAGAGAGAGAGAGAGAGGCAGAGACACAGGAGAAGGGAGGAGCAGGCTCCATGCCGGGAGCCTGACGTGGTACTTGATCCTGGGACTCCAGGATCACGCCCTGGGCCAAAGGCAGGCGCTAAACTGCTGAGACACCCAGGGATCCTCTGAATTTTAGATACAAAAAAGAAAGATCCGACTGGCCCCCAGACAGTTTGGTATCTACTGGCTGACATGTTTTGTTTAATGTCAGGATTTTCAGGGAGCCCCAGTTTGGACAACTGCTGTGTTTCCAACTGAACAGCTATGTTCTTCCTTCTTCCCTGCCCTCCCCCTGAGGCCTCAGGTGGCTCCAGATGAAATGGAGTGTGCATGTGTTAGCGGGGATGGAGTTACTCTCTCTATCTCATTGCCCAAATCCACTGACTCAGACACCCACTGTGTTTCCCACTCCACCCTGTGGAAGAATATGTCAATGAAAGGGACCCTTCAACTCACAATCCCTGTTTCTCACAATGCCATCATCCATCCTCAACGACAATCTGGAGTACCCACTACAAAATCTTGTCAACTTGGTCTTTAATAATGGCTTTCACAGTTTTCTCACCACAGCCCATGAAAGGAAATAAACTTTAGAGGCACCTGGGTGGCTCAGTGATTGAGAATCTGCCTTTGGCTCAGTGAGTGATCCCAGGGTCCTGGGATCGAGTTCTAAATCAGGCTCCCTGCAGGGAGCCTGCTTCTCCCTCTGCCTGTGTCTCTGCCTCTCTCTGTGTCTCTCATGAATGGATAAATAATATCTTAAAAAAAAAGGAAATAAACTTTACGTTACAATCTAGTGTTCTCTCTCACACATACACAGATACACACGCACACAAACAGGCTTGAAGAAACCATGTTTAACTTGTGCTACACGTTTTCTATTCTTTTCTGTTATGTTGTATTTTTTTCAAATGCTGAGCCTGACCCACTAACTTGATCTCAGATCAAACTTTGGTTAAGTCAGACTCTGCCTTTTATACGCACAGAGTGCTCTACTCCTTCTTCCTAGCATTTATCATAGTCTATAACCCTAAATTTGTGTGATTGTTTATTGTCCTCCCGCCCCTAGTAGACTGGAAGCTTCAAGAGAGTAGGTTTTGCCCACCTTGGAATCTTTAGAGTCTAGCACAACAACTAGCATGTAGTAAGATGTTTAATAAATATTCATCAGAGAATTATTAAACTAATTAATGTGGCTAGCCTTCCCCAGGTCTGCATGGTTATTTTCTAGAATTCCATCACAATTCTGAAGTCTAACAAATATTTGTACCCAGCTGTGGGAGTTTGCAGCTCAGAATTGTTGCAGGCACTCCCCCACTGTGTTTTCTTTCCAGGCTGCCTACAGCTGATCATGACAGGTGAGCCAGTGCCTTTTGAAGGAGGCAGGCCACTGCCTCACCAGGTTGTTGAGGGCAGGTCCCTCCCTCCATGGGAGCTAAAGAAAGGACTCTCCCCGGGAAAAGGCAGACCTCTGGAAGTTATGGGACACCTGGATTTTCTGTTTGTTGGCCACTTGTTTTGCCCTTGTCAGGTGAATTTATCATTCTGGCTCACTGCCTTGCGGCTACTTTGCTGGTTGTCCCTGACCCCTGAGGCATCACTCAGACAGCTATAGACTGTCTTCAGCTAACAGCATGGGTTATTTAGCCTTGCAGAATATTTCCTTTTTTTTTTTTTTTTTTTTTTTTAATAAGCAGCTCTTAAAGAATTCACAATACATCTCCAATGTTGAAATCATTAGGCATCTTGAAAAACTGAAGACACTGAAGGGTTCTCTCAGAGCACTCCAATGAGGCTGACTCCTACCCTTCTCCCTGCCATAGACTGGCTCCCTTTGCTGTATGGCTGAGAATAAAGGAAGAAGTTAAGAGTGTGAAGCATCTGGGGCACCTGGGTGGCTCAGTGGTTGAGCGTCTGCCTTTGGCTCAGGGTGTGATCCTGGGGTCCCAGGATCAAGTCCCACATTGGGTTCCCACAGAGAGCCTGCTTCTCCTCTGCCTGTGTCTCTGCCTCTCTCTCTCTGTGTCTCATAAATAAATAAATAAAATATTTTAAAAAAAGAATGTAAGGAAGCATCTACTCTGTGTGAGGTATCAGATATTTTCCCAAATATCTATTATCCTCACACAATTCTAGGTCATCGGCAGAATAGGGATGCCATCCAAGATCTGTTGGGCCGGTTGCAAGACATCAAGATGTAGATGCTAAAATTTTAAACTCATTAGACCAAATAATATGGGACTTTGAGATAATTGTTCAGACAATATAGGCAAACCAGCAGTGGAAAAGGACAACCCCCAAATAATCCCGAATGATCTACTTTTTGTCTGACAGAGGTGGGAGAGGCACAAGAAATAGTTGTCAGGTGTCCAACATAGGGCTGATTTCTTTGTGGTAGAAGGATTGACAAATCCATGTTTGGAACCTTTAGAATATACCTATAAAATGATCCCATTTTATAAGTGGCCTTGCTGTTGAATCCAGAGATTGAGGGCATGTAATTCACAGGTTATTTACCAGTTTTAAAGTAAGACTTTCAACGAATCCAAGGAAGTTGGATAAAAGCAGGTGGCACAGAAAAAAATGAAATTTTTGAGATTTTTCTCTTTGAGTGTTGAATTTAGCCTGGCTGGCTGGCTGGCTGGCTTGCTTGCTTGCTTTTTTCTTCTTTCTTTCTTGTTCTTTAGAGAGGGAGAAGGGGCAAAGGCAGACAGGGAGAGAGGGAGAATCCCAAACAGGCTCCATGCCTAGCAGGTAGTCTGAAACGGGGCTCATATTTCCAGTTTAAGTTCTCTTGATAGTATTATCATTTATAAGTAAACCAAATATTTCTAATTCCATTTATAAGTAAACCAAAATATTTCTAATTCCTCTCCATTGTCTCTATATAAATTATAATAAAAGTTCTTTTCTAGTCTTTAAATTAAAAAAAAAAAGGAAGTGAAGTTAAGTAAATCAGCTGTACAGACTTTGTGTTAAAACCTCAATGTCTTCAACAAAGGAAGTTTGTATTTGGTACAGTGCAGATTCTGGTAATCTGGTGGGGGGTGAAGCACCTCGTCTGAGGCGCCTCTTTTGTGGAACGCCAACACTGAGGTGTTACGTGCATCCGTGCTCAGGCTCTAACTTGGGCTTGTGTCCCTGGGGCCTCAGAGGGACAGTTGTTTGGTTATATTTCCCCAAACTCTCCTTGGTATGCGTATTTTCTTATTATTTATTAAGATATTATTTTATCTTATTTTATTTTAAGATTTTATTCATTTGTTGGCGGGGGGGTGGGGTGGTGGTGGTTGGAGGGAGAGAGAGAGAGAGGAGGGATAAGCATGCTGAGTACGGAGCCCAATACAGAGCTTGGTCTCACAACCAGAGCCAAAATCAGCAATCAGGCATTTAACCTACTGAGCCACTCAGGCGCCTCTGTACGCACCTTTTAAATAAAACATTAGCGGGATCCCTGTGTGGCGCAGCGGTTTAGCGCCTGCCTTTGGCCCAGGGCGCGATCCTGGAGACCCAGGATCGAATCCCACGTCAGGCTCCCGGTGTATGGAGCCTGCTTCTCCCTCTGCCTGTGTCTCTGCCTCTCTCTCTCTCACTGTTTGCCTATCATAAAAAAAAAAAAAAAAAAAAAAAATTAAAAAAAAATAAATAAAACATTAGCATTGCCCTGTTCTTTGGTCTCTAGCATTGAACTTTCTATCATCATAAGGCTTGGCTCATTACCAGATGGATTTGGTCAATGTCACATTTCTTCCTTTTAAAGAAACACCATTCACCTAGATAAAGACTTCTCTCTCTCTCTTCTTCTTTTTTTTTTTTTAAGATTTTATTTATTCATGAGAGACACAGAGACAGAGAGAGAGGCAGAGACACAGGCAGATGGAGAAGCAGGCTCCATGCAGGGAGCCCAATGTGGGACTCGATCCCAGGTCTCCAGGATCAGGCCCTGGGCTGAAGGCGGCACTAAACTGCTGAGCCACCCGGGCTGCCCTCTCTCTCTCTTCTTTTAAATGATTCAATTATCAGGGCCTGAAAAAAATTGGGACTGAAGTGATGTTGCCTTTAGACCCCTTCCACCTTCCTATTCCCCTCCCTTCTTGGCTCTATTCATGTCCAGCATGTTCTGGGGTTGTCATCCAGACATGGTCTCCAAGGATTATACCTGTACCAGATCCATCCTTCTACATGAATTGGTTTGGGCTGGTCAGGACTCAGTGTGTCAGTACTCATAGTACTGAGAGTCAGTACACATTTTTACTGAGATAATGTTACTAAATGCAGGGTTGCTTTCCAAGGAAGCGGAACTAGTGCTGGAAAAGAGGGACTTTCCACAAATACACAAATATAATAACCTTCACAGATGAACGTTTGTGGCCTAACATCGCTACCTGATTCTGGGTGCCAGGGTTAGGTGCGGGAAACACCAAATGC
Organism: Canis lupus dingo; assembly: GCF_003254725.2. Classification (NCBI taxonomy): domain Eukaryota; kingdom Metazoa; phylum Chordata; class Mammalia; order Carnivora; family Canidae; genus Canis; species Canis lupus. Next base: position 89,301,878 of record NC_064243.1, read on the forward strand.
AGACTGGGGAGAAAGATTATACGTAGCAGAGAGGTTACACTCTCTTGGGTTGAACTCTATGCCCCATCTTCTCACTTCTCTCTTTATGCCTGGTTGTCTTTGTAACTGCTGTTTCTGCTGTAAACACTTCTCTTTACCTGAGAGCTCACAGGATAGGGTGAGGGTAGTATGGGCAAAGGACCACTGGGAAGTTGCCCAGGGTCTTGGGCCAATGCCAAGGGAAGGCAAGCTTCCAAGTCCAGGGATACCCCAACAGCATGACTTTTAGGGGACAGAACTTCCTTCACCAGAGTGTTCACATCATCCCCAATTTGCCCTGGTGAATTCTCCTCTCTGACAGTGGACTCTCTAGGGTCTCCACCCAGCACTTGGCCGGCCTCTGACCACAGCTTGTTCTTTCCAAAGGTAAATGAAAGAGAAAAGTCAGTGATGTTTTATACACTGTCAGCTCCAATCTGACAGCCTCAATAAATTTTCCTTAAAAATGTTTCATGTCTAATATCAGACCTTTCCTTTCTGTTTCTGGTTGCTCAGAGTATGTCTCACGTCTGCCACGCTAATTCTGGCCTTTCAGAGAATATGCTTTTACTTTTAACTACAGCATCAAGACAATTCGTAGCCCCCTGAAGACTCTATAAATTTGCCCTTGGCCCAAGTCCCTCTCCCTTATTTCAGATCACAGGAATAATAAGGAGGAGCCACATCTTGGGACTGTCGGAACTTCTGACAGGATTCTGCACACTTAAGGATCTTTTAAGTTGTCGTATGTCCCGGACAAGCATTTGCCATATCTTGAGGAGCATGTGGGACTTGAGATGTGAGGGCAAGAGAGGGCTGAGTTGTTTATTATTAAACTGACAGGAAACAGGCCAGGCTCATTTGCTGCTGCTTTCAGCCGGGCAAAAGAGGATAAATTAATTGCTTTATAGAAATTCCTTTCTGCATTCTTTAGGAAAAAAAATTTTCCATGTAAGCTAAATGATCAAACTGAGCAGTTTTGGGCTTGACAGCTTTGACAATGTTCCTTGGAGGAATGAAACAATTAAAGCAACTTATTTCCTCTGAGAAAAGGCCATTTATAATCATCTATTTACTCCGCACAGAATATTCACAGTAGACTCATCTCAAGACCCTCAAATCCCATATAATACTGGGTTTTTCATCACTGGGATTCTCCCCGCCACCCCCCTCCGCCTTTTTTTTTTTTTTCCTTTAATGCTTCCTCATGTATTAGGCAGAAGATGTATTCACCTGGAGCCAGTCCTGATCTCTTTCCCCTCAATCCCAAAGTTATCGCAGTGCTACCATTTGGGAATAAACAACATTTAAAGGGCCCAAAGGAGGAAGAAAACCAATTAAAAAAAAAACTAACTGAGGATAGTTGGCTACGAGATTTGGCAGGATGTGTATAATTCCAGGGAGGGGTTTCACGAAGGATGGAGAAGGTCAGCAGTGTCTGATGCAAAGAAAGGTCAAGTTAGAACAGGACAGGAAAGAAGTCAGTGGCTGCCCAGCAAAAGGTCATGAGTGGCTGTTTCAAGGACAGCTTCTGCAGAGGGGCGAGGTGGGAGCCTGAGGCCATTGGGTTAGGCCATGTGAGGGAGCAGAGAAGAAGTAGAGACTGGATGGTCAGGGGAAGGGGAGAGAGGAGCTTGAGAATGAAGGTTTTCTTTTCAGATGGATCTGAATGGAGCAAGTTTCTAGGAAGAAGCAAGGTGTCAGGGAATGGAGGGTGCTAGCTGGTCATTTCAGGTGGAAAGAGCTGGAATACAAACTTGAATGAAATTTCTGTCCTGGGGACCTTTCCTGCCTTTCCCATTACACATCCTGGAAAAAAAAATTGGTGCATTAACAGATTTTGGATTTCGAAGGGCTTCACTTTTATCATGCTTGAGATTTGCTCCTCTGTGAAACGTGAAGAGGCAAAACTGTACACCAAAAAAAGAAAATGATATTTGATGAAAAACTCACTCTTCAGTAAATGGCTCTTAAATCTTTGGTCCGGTGCTCATATGAGTATTTGAATGGCATTTGGAATACGTTCCAAGGTACTTACCCCTGGAAGGATTCGTGGTATTGGAGCTGAGTTCAAAGTCTCAAAAACGAGCCAAAACCTGTTCCTTTCAGTAGTCAGGGTTAAGTTTAATATCCTTCTTCGAGAAGCTTTCACACACTAAACTTGCCATGGCTAAGCTGCTGGAAAAAAAGGAAATGCCAGAGGTTTAACTCCTATAGCAACTTTTATGCAAGTTACATAACCTTTCTTGCCCTCAGTTTCTTAATTTGTAAAGCAGAGGTAATAATACCTACTCCATGGGGTTGTGACGATTCAATGGGCCAATTAAAACAGCCCCTTTCTGACAGTAAGCTGTTAGTAAGCTTACTAGTAAGTGTGAGCTTACATGCTTACTTGTAGTAATAGTAGTTATAGCAGTGGGCTTTCCCAGCTTCTACCTCTGTTAACAGTGGATTCTTTTAAGGATGCACCACAAGGTACGGAGGACGGGAGCCTGCATAGCCAGCACAATGAGTTTGCAGATCCAAGGGCAATTCTTTTCTCTTTCTCTCTCTCTCTTTCCCTTGCCAACATTTACACACTGCAGATTTCACATAAAAATCCACATTTCCAGTAGCACTAGGCATGTATAGCTGCATGGCAGTGATGGTCTGTCTGGAGCTAAATAGGCCCTCACGTCGGCACAAGGGTCTGGGATCCCAGGTTTGCCAAGGTTGCTGCCAATCCCTGCTACTGGTAGACGTGGGCCCAGGACCTCAATGTAAGGCTGTGCAGGTTGCTCACTGTACAAGGCACCGAGCTAATGGGGCCATATGGGGGCAATTCTGACAGCCTGATAGATTTGGGATTCAGGCTCTTCTTTTCTTCTTTTCTCTCTCTGCTCCCCGTTCCTCATCTCCTATCCCTGTTGACATCTTTCCATCTCATGGTTTCTTCTCACTAGTAGCTTCTACTGCTTTGCAACGTCTGTCCACTGCCTCCTGTCTGTGTGTTTCCACACCTCTGTCCACTCCACCATGCTTGACAGGATCAGCTAATTTGCCTAAGGTCATACAGTTAGCAGGTGATGAAGATGGATTTGAACCAAGCTTATCCTTTGCTGGAAAATGATTACTGTGTAAGTGAGCAGAAGGACATTGAAGATAATTTATTAGATTGGCTTATTTAAAAAAATCCTAGATTTCCTTGCTTAAAATAGGACAGGTTTGGGATGCTAGGGTGACTCAGTGGTGGAGGAGGTGCCTTTGGCTCAGGGCATGATCCTGGGGTCCTGGGACCGAGTCCTACATCAGGTCTGCTTCTCCCTCTGCCTGTGTCTCTGCCTCTCTATGTCTCTCATGAATAAATTAATAAGATCTTTTTAAAAAATGAGGACAGGCTTTATTGTTAACTTTTATTCAGACCCAACATGCATTTAGACTAACTTGTTATTTCCTGGTCTAAGGAAAATAACAAGAAATGGGCTCAGTTGAGCTAAGTTGATCCTAGGGTGTCCGAAGGCACGAAGTGCTTTTTACTATGCTTGGGACTAGAGTGTGATTCCAAAATGCATTTGTCTGAGACTAGCCCTGAAAACCCTACTTTACCTTCCTTACTTTCCATCCCTCCTGGGAAAGGACTCAACCCCCATTCCCACCACTACTTTTTAGGATTCACTATCTTCCTCAGTCCCCTAGACCCCCGTGGGATGGTCTGGGCTTCACTTCCTCAGTGTTCCCGTACGAGGTCAGCGGAAACAGGTTAAACTGAATAGTGACCTGACACCATGGCAGATTTGGTGTATATATTATTCTCTCAAGTGACTCATCATTCAGCCCACTGAAGCACTTCCTTTATGCTTTAGGGTGGTGGGAATTACAAGCACAGGTCAGAGATTTTTGCCACCTTTAAATCATAACATGTACATTTCTGCCAATTGTGCTTACTTAATGCAACTTTCAGTAAGAACAAAGATCGCAGTGTCCTTTCTTGGGCATTGAGGGAACTGGGTTCTCATCTCCTCTTTGCCACTTGCAAGGCTTGGTAGTTTTAGGCAGTGGTTCAGCCTTACAGGGTGCTGTTGACTTGTGTTGCCCACTGCTTAGGCAGGGAGGCTCTGGACAGGGAAGGTGAGCCTTCATAAGGTTCTAAAATTAAGTGGAAATGAAGTACTCGCATACCTGGGGACGTGTTCACTGCCTTCTTGTGGGGAGGATCTCATGCTTGACCCAAAGAGATTTTGTGGAAGAGCCGTGTGTGTGTGTTGGCTTTCCGGCCTGGATGTGTGACTGCTGTATTTCAGAAATCAGCTTTAGACTTTTTGTTTCCAAAGTCTCATTCATGTTAATGACCACGTATCAATTTCACCATAGCATGTGTTGCGCATGGTCCCCTGGTTCAAAAGCACTTGAACACCCTCAGGGATCTTAACTCCACACTCCTGCATTGAGAAAAGAGGGTGCAGCCAACATTTGAATTGGGGTCAAATGCAGGTTTTTATAAAAGACAAAATACTCAAGAACAGGAGAAAGTTAGAGCTATATGTCATTCCCTTGTTGAGGGTGAGAAGTAAAGCTATTTTCCTCGTGTATTTAATATTTGGGGACTGCATAGGAGAGTTTAATAGGAACTACAATTTCATCAGTAAGATATTCTTTTTTTTTTTTAAAGATTTTGTTTATTTATTTGAGAGACACAGAGAGAGTGAGAGAAAGAGAGAGAGAGAGAACACAAGCGGGGCAAGGGGCAGAGGGAGAAGCAGACTCCCCACTGAGCAGGGAGCCCGATGTGGGACTCGATCCTGGAACTCCCAGATCAAGACCTAAGCCGAAGGCAGACGTTCAACTGACTGAGCCACCCAGGCGTCCAGTAAGACACGTTCTTAACAGAACAGCCAGACTCAGGGCAGAATCCACAAACCCTCAGTAGCCATACGGGTGGCTGGAGAAGAATGTCATCAGCAAGATCTCACTGGGAGATATAATCCCATTCCACAATTTGTTATGGATTAAGATTTCTGAACAAAACCATCCTTCTAACCCCGTATGGACTCTGCAGAAAATATGAGGCCAGAAAATGAATAATTCCTAACTCTATTTGGTTACTGGCTAGTATGCTGGTTTAGCTGAGTGCCTGCCTTCTGCAACAGAGCCTGCAATTACTCCGCCTTGACATCACAGTTCATCCTACTTATGAGAGCAATATTGCCTTTTTTTTTTCCTATAAAATATCCTTCTCTTCCATCTTTCCGCCTTTCTCTTTTCTCTTTGCTTTTGTAATATGAAGTGCCTTGAACTTGTATATGTGGTGTTGAGGAAGAGAAGATTTACGTAGGGAATGGGGGAACCTTGACCATACTGCCTTACAGATAAAGCATTCCTCTGCTGGGGCAAATGGGAAATTACCAACAGAACCACTTACACATTCTTTTCCTAGTTCCATCCCAGTAAGTACCAAGTACATATTATCACCTGAGATTCTGAGGTTGGTTTCATGGTGAGCTGGGATTCTCAGTCACATTTCCCATTGGCTTTGAGTTCCTAAGGCAGCTGTTGCTTCTTCTCAGTGTGTGTATTGGTGGATTGCACTTGAACCCCTGGGGTTTAAAAATGCAGATTCTGGCCACATCCAGATCAATGGAACAGAATCTCTGGAGGTGGGGCCCAGAGGTCTCCACTGCTGACCAGCTCCCAAACTCACTTTTATGTGTGCTGAAGTCTGAGGTTCGCTACTGGAAGGAAAAGGATTTTAAGACAGAGATTGCAAAGGAGGTGTTCAGAGGTTGGTAAAGTTACTATTATTGTTATGGAATTAACTTGGATATTAGGAGGTTTCATATCAAAGTCTTCTAAAACAGAGGAAAAGAAAGGAACACCACCTCAATGCATAAAAGGAAAGACTGTCATGTATGTGCCCAATTATAAGCATTTCACATGGGGCCACCTGGGTGGCTCAGTGGTTGAGTGTCTGCCTTTGGCTCAGGTCGTGATCCTGGGGTCCTGGGATCAAGTCTTGCATTGGGCTCCCCTCAGGGAGCCTGCTTCTCTCTCTGCCTGTGTTTCTGCCTCTCTATGTGTCTCTCATGAATAAATAAATAAAATCTTAAAAAAAAAAGGATTTTGCATAATTTCCTAGGAATCTAAAAAGAATGTCTTCAGGTCATCCTTATTGTTATTTTGACACTCTTTGGACTGTTTCAATTTTAAGAAGGGTAATAAGGAAGAAATAATAAATTAATAGAGAAATAAATTTCTTTGTATACAATCTTCACATTTTCCATGACTCTTGAAATGTTATATGATGTTACCCTTCATGTGCTTTACTCTTATCATTTTTCAGTAATAGGAATAATTTATATCCTTTAGTATAAATTTTGCTATACTTTATATACAATACATTTTTATTCTAATACTGCACATGAGGGAAAATCCTGCATAAGATACCTCTTCACATACACACAAACACTCCACCAATTGAATGAGCTGTTGTTTTTAGCCAGTATTCTGGACTTTAAATAACTTTTTGGTTATAACTCATGTTTCAATTTCACCAAAGCAGATACCATAATATCCATCATCTTGAATAACTTCTTAGTGCACAGAGTATATTCTAATTTATTAGGAAGGGATTTAAGGGATTTTTATTTCTGCATATATCACACTAACTTGATAAACACTTTATTTATTTATTTATTTAGAGAGAGAGAGCACCAGTGGGGGGTGGAGCATAGGGGGAGGGAGAGAGAATCTTAAGCAGGCTCCATGCTCAGCATGGAGCCCCATGCAGGGCTTGATCCCAGAACACTGAGATCATGATCTGAGCCAAAATCAAGAGCCAGCAGCTTAACCAACCTACCCACCCAGGCACCCCAACATGACGAACACATTAGTAAGGGATGAGCAAAGGAACTTATTTTATTAGTGGATAGAAATGTTATTAAGGATACAGCATCAGGATTTTTATGGCAAGTAGTGGATGGAAAGCAAGAATGAGGCTCTCTCTGAGGTCAGCAGGAAAGACTATTTACAAAAGAGATAAAGGACATGGTCGCTTCCTGACAAATGTTGGCAGACGACTGGGCATCGCTTCTGGAACAGGTTGAGAGCTGCAGCTGAGCGAGTGTGAATGTGCCGCACCCCCGCCCCCCTTACCCCAGGCAAGGAAGACATCTGGGAGGAGAGCCGGGGCCCATTACCTAGGTCAGACTCTCTAGTTCAGAACTAGTTCACTCAGTTCTTCTCTGCTTCAATTCCCTTTTCTGGAAAATGGGGATATTACTTATCCCGTAGGAGAGCTGTAGGAGGATGAGTTTGGCTTTACAAAATGTATATAATACTTGGAACTTACAAAGACATAAATTTCAGAAACCTTGGGGAGATCTCCTTTGCTCTGTGAGTGGCTAAATGCATTTGCGGTGGTGGGGTCTGGTCACATTTTCCTTTTGAACAGTTTTCTCGGATTTTGGCCATCTCCTGCCCTCCTAGGAAGGCACAAAAAGATTCTCTTGCCTCAGATACCCATAGTCATGAAACAGCAGGACCAGGAGCTGAAAGATCACTGGATAGTGCAATGCTTGGTGCAGAATAAGGAAGCTTGAGACAAAATACAAGAGCTCAAGCATCTGCACATTTGCATATAAGCTTCTCTTATGGGCAGGGACCTTTGCTTTCTTCACTGTAGAACCTTGAAAAGGTGGGTCCTCAATAATTGTTGAAAGAATAAATCAAGGTCAGATTTCTGGGCTAATGTCTCTTCTTGCCTCTGCAGTGAGCTAACATCTCCTTCTATTCTTCCTAAGAGATCCTCTTCATTGTACAACTTGCCTAATTTGCTCTTTCTCCAAAACATTCCCCCTTGAAGTCTCCAGTCCTCCCCCTCTCTCACTAAAGAGCTCTTTCCTAAAGTAAACAACAGTTAGCCATTAATAGCTTCATAACTTAAGAACAATGCGGTTTCTCTGGTTTAACAAGCATTGTTCTCATCCTTCAATCTAAAATAAATTTGAGGGGCACCTGGTGGCTTAGTGGGTTATGTGTCCAACTCTTGGTTCTGGCTCAGGTCATGATCTCAGGGTCATGGGATTGAGTCCCTCGTTGAGCTCTGCCTTCAGCCCAGAGTCTGCTTGAGATTCTCTCTCTCCCTCTGCACCCCCTCCATGCATGCACTCTCTTTCCTTCTCTCAAATAAATAAATAATAAAAATCTTAAAAATATACGTAAAATTAAATCAATTTTGAGAAAAAAATGGAGATAGTCTGGGACTGGGGGACTTGGTTGTCTGGGGGGTGCATTTATTTGTATAAAGTGGCATATTTTGGTTAAATCTGACTAATAAGTATAAACACTGGTAAATGAATGTCTGTTAGAATCTTGGTTTTTAAATTAACTGGGGAGGCAGGGTTAGTTAGGCTAAGGGAGGGTGGTCAGATGGCCAAATCCGAAGTCCGAGGGGTGGATGAGTGCAAAGCAAGGTGGAGCTGGAAATTTTTCAGCTCACAACGGACGCGTGGAACTCACAACAGACGTGTGGTTCTCAGGCTTGAGAGTCCATCAGAATCACTTGGAGGGCTTGTTAAAACACAGATGGCTGGTCCCTACCAGTTCAGGATTCAGTGAATCTGGAGTAGGGCCCAAGTTTTTGCTTTTCTAACAAATTCCCAGAGGATATTGATGTCACTGGTCTGGGGACCACACTTTGAGAACAGCTGCAATAATTGGGAAGATACAGCCAAACTTACTGGCCTCTACTTGGTACATTTGTTCACTACCAGCTGAGACTGGGTTCAAGAGCACACAAAAACTTTCTCAGTCGCCTCAGTAAATTCCACAATTTAAGGAAGGAAACTGGCAAGAAAGAAGAGTTAAAATTATCCCATTTCACATTATAGTAACAGGCTTTTTTGTACTTCACAGCTGCAGTCACCTTGGGCAGTAGAGGCCACAAGTCTCTCGGAGTCTTACTGAAGGCACTTCACTAAGACACAGACATTCTGGTAATTCACAGCCTCGGCCAGCATATATGAGAACAGATAGCCCCATTGCATATGGCTTTGGATGAAAAAAAAAAAAAAAAAAAAAAAAGCATGTGGGCTCTAAATGGCCAAGGAACTGGCCAAACCCAGGACAAATAATTTAAAGAAATCACAACCAGATTGGAGAAATGAGATGCTTTTAATTTTTTTTTAATTTATTTTTTATTGGTGTTCAATTTACTAACATACAGAATAACACCCAGTGCCCGTCACCCATTCACTCCCACCCCCCGCCCTCCTCCCCTTCCACCACCCCCAGTTCGTTTCCCAGAGTTAGCAGTCTCCACGTTCTGTCTCCCTTTCTGATATTTCCCACACATCTCTTTTAATTAATAGCACCCAACAATGTTTGTTGAATTCAGTGGAATCTAGGTGGATCAGGAGGTGGGTACAAGGGCTCATATAGTATGCTGAGAACACAGTTTTATTTAGAAATTCCAGATGAAGAAACAAATAATAAAAGAGCCCTCAAGAGACTCTCAAGATGTTCAAGCTTGTTCCTGTGTCTCAAGAAGAATTTGTGTTATTTAGAACATCGTAGGTTAAGAATGTGTGTGTGTGTGTGTGTGTGTGTGCATGTACATACACAATTTCTGTCACAAAATTATGGCAACCACTGCACAAATTATATGGAAACAGAAAAGGGAATAGAAAGAAAAGACCATTTTTATCTCTCTAACATAATCATGAATAGCAGTGGTTTTCCTTCTATGCTTTTTTAAACTGTGTACTTGGATTTAAATACATTTTTTTAAGCTTATATAATCATAGTAACTAAGAGCATGGATGGTCTCTGGAGTCAGATAGCCTTGGTTTCAAATCCTGACTACAGATGATACCTGCCTTGAGTTTTTCATTTGTTGAATGGGGGAAGACAAAGTCCATTGGTAGTGTTGCTGTGGGAATTCAGTGAAATGGTCCATGTCCAGTGCTCAGCACAGAACCAGGCCTAATGCAAGCACTTGATACAAGTTGGTATAATTTTCTGTTCTCACCAAAAAGCTGTGTCAGCCTTCCACCATCCTAATAATTGGGAACATTATCAATGTCTAGAGGCATGGCTATTTTTATTTACTGAGTCTGGTAGGATTTCATTCCACGAATTCTTCCATGGTTCAGACTTGGCTTTGAAGATCTTTGACCAGCTTGTTGAGAGCCCTTATTACTTGGGTTTTCCTCAGAAATTAGAGTCATCAAAGAGCAGTCCAAGCCAAAACATACCGATGACCATTGGGCTTGGAGAGTTGGGTTCATTTGCTCTTTAGCAAGGCTCTGTGGCTTTCCAAGATGCAGACACTGACTACACCATTGCAGGCATTGCTTACAGCCATGTAGATGATAGGTTGCTAGGGAGACAGGTGAGAAACCATGGGTGGAGAGAAGCAGATCTCTTAGCCCTATTGGAAAAACAATCCTAGGGCACTTGGGTGGCTCAGTTGGTTAAGCATCTGCCTTCTGATTAGTTTGTGATCTTGGGATCCTGGGATGTAGCTCTGCCTTGGACTTGTGCCCAATGGGGATTCTGCTTCTCCCTCTCCCTCTGTCCCTCCCCTTACTCATGTTCTCTACCCACCCCCTGAATGAGTAAATAAAATCTTTTAAAAAAAAAAAAAAGAAGAAGAAAGTAGAACAACCCTAAATGAAAGCTTAGCCAAACTTACATCTGCAACCTGGACCTCTTATTTCTGCCCCAGACCTGCTTATCCCATTGCCAGCTTGACTTCCATGGGAATCCTCTTGAGACCACAAACCCAGAATTTCTAAACCAAATCTTCAGGCTGACAGAAGGTAACCACACTGTTCTGAGTTTTACAGTTGCCTTGTAAATGAAGGGATTAATTTTGTTAGATAGCAGCTTCCTGCCCACAAAGGCAGGAAAAGAACTTATCAATGAAGGCCTTGGTTTTGTTTATCAGATAAACAGATCTTGACTTTATTATGATAGGTATAGGTACAATAAGCAGAATAGCCAGTTCATTAACTCTCTTAAATTTGATGCAACCATGTTGTACATTGTCTTATGTTGCTAAAGTGCTAATTGATAAAATACTACAAAGAACAAATACACAAATCCTTTGGACCAGAAATTCTACTTCTTGGACTTTATTCTACAGGTATATTTATAAATGTATGAATTAGTATATGTGCAATTTACTGAACATTATTTGTGCTGGCAAAAAGTTGGAAGCCGAATGTATATTGGTGCAGCCACTATGGAAAACAGTGTAGAGATTCCTCAAAAAACATTTTGAATTTTTTTCCATTTGCAATATAATAGATGGATCTTGAGGGTATTTTATGAAGTGAAATAAGTCAGAGAAAGACAAAGATTGTATCATCTCACTTATATGTGGAATCGAAGACAGAACAAAAAAACTGAGCTCATAGATGTGGAGAATAGATCGGGATTGCCAGAGGTGGTAGGTGGGGATGGGCAAAATGGTTAAATGGGGTCAATAGGTACAAATTTTCAGTTAAACAATAAACAAGTCACAGGGATGTAATGTATAATATGGTGAGTTTAGTTAACAATGCTGTATTGCATATTTGAAAGTTGCTGAGAGAATAGATCTTAAAAGTGCTTTTTTTTTTTTTAAAGATTTTTATTTATTTATTCATGAGAGACACAGAGAGAGAGTGAGAGAGAAGGGCAGAGACACAGGCAGAGGGAGAAGCAGATTCCATTCAGGGAACCCGAAGTGGGACTCGATCCCGGGACTCCAAGATCAGGCCCTGGGCTGAAGGCAGCGCTAAACCACTGAGCCACCCGGGATGCCCTTAAAAAGGCTCATTATAAAAGTCTGTAACTATGTATGGTGGCGGATATTAATTAGGTGTATTGTAGTGGTCATTTTGCAATATTTACAAATATTTATGTTTTGTACCTGAAACTAACATAATTTTATATGTCAATTATACTTCAATAAAAAGTTGGAAATAATAAAAATATGTAGAAGAAAAATATGTAAAAGAAAAAACATTTTCTTACATAAAAAAGACTGAAAGAATTCTTATATACTTATCTATTAGGTGAAAAGAGCAAAATGCAGATCACTAGTGAATGAATAAGCAGATTGCAGTATATTCATACAATGTAATACTCTTTCATTTAAAGAAAAAGAACAACTATTGGTACACATTACTGTACAGATGAATCTCAAATATTATGTTCCCACTTGGGTACACTATTGGAGGACAGGATATAAATATGCATTTGCATCTATACTGTATAGGTACAGTAATATACAGAGGAAACTATTATGTGGATTGTCTATGGGGAGAGAACTTGCATAACTGGAAGACAAAACTAAGAGGGAGACATTTTGTAATGTTCTTTTTTATACTTTTTATATTTAAAAGTACAAAAAATAGGGAGCCCCAGTGGCTCAGCGGTTTAGTGCTGCCTTCAGCCCGGGGTGTGATCCTGGAGACCCAGGATTGAGTTCCATGTTGGGCTCCCTGCATGGAGCCTGCTTCTCCCACTGCCTGTGTCTCTGCCTCTCTCTCTCTGTGTCTCTCTTGAATAAATAAATAAAATCTTAAAAAAAAGTATAAAAAATATTGCATACTTAAAAACAGAATAGTTTATAACTATGTCTTGATATTATATATAATTTGTCCCTCTTTTTTCCTTTTTGGTTTGTAACTAGTTTTTTAGAATTCATTTGTTTAGCCTATGTGTATAAACATAAAGATGTTTAATATTAGTCCATCTGCAAAAATAAGCAAATATTTAGAAGGCTACTATGTTTCTGTTGACTCCTAGTATAATTCTACTGTGGTGTGAGACTACCTGTTCTATCTGATTTCTGAACTTTGAAATTTGTTGAGATTTGCTTTGTGGTCCAGTATATGGTCACTTTTGGTAAATGGCACAAGGAGAATGTGTATTCTGTCATGAGGTGTAGATTTTTTATATAAGTCAATTAGATCAAGTTTGTTTATCATCTTCAAATCTTATATATCTCTGATTTTTTAATTTACACATTCTATCACTTACTAAAAGAAGTATGCTAAAGTCTTTCACTATACTTGTGAATTTGATTTCTCCTCTTCTGCAGTTCTTGCTTTATATGTTTTAAACCTTTATTACTTGGTGCATACACATTTAAGATTACTATCTCTTTCTGATAAATTGACCTTTGATCTTTTAGAAAATGTCGTCTTTACCTTTTGTCATGATTGATTGATTATTTATTTATTTATTTATTTATTTGATCAATTTTTAAAAAAGATTTTATTTATTCATGAGAGACACACAGAGAGAGGCAGAAACATAGGCAGAGGGAGAAACACGCTCCCTATGGGGAGCGTGACATGGGACTCAATCCCAGGACCCAGGGATCACCACCCGAGCTGAAAGCAGATGCTTAACTACTGAGCCACCCAGGCACCCATACTTCTTGCTTTAAAGTTCCTTTTGCCATATTACTATAGCCATGCCAGCTCTTTGGCTATTTTTGCCTAACTTTTTCCATCACTTTGTATGCAGTTTATCTAGGCATTTACCCAAGACAAATAAAAGAATATGTCCATAAAAAGGCTTGCACATGAATGTTAATAGCAGCTTTATTTGTAATAGCCAAAAACTGGAGAAAACTCAAATGTCCATTAATAGGTGAATGGATAAGCAAATGATGGTATTTCCGTGTAAGTAAATAGTCCTCTGTAATTAAAGGAAATGAACTATTGATACATGCTACAACATAGACAGATCTCAAAATAATTTTGCTTGTGAAAGAAGCCAGAAAAAAGAGAACTATTGCAAATTAGTGGTTACCAGGGAACAAGGGTTGAGGGAAAGAGAGTAAGAAGTGGCATGGGGAAGCTTTGCGATTGCAGAGATGGTTTCATGGGTGTACACTTGTGTCAAACTTATAAATCATCCACTTTGAATATGTGCAGTATATTGCACATCAGCTATACCTCAATAAATCTGTTTTTAAAAAAGTAAAGTATATGATGTCTCTTGTAAGTAAGTAGCATATAGTTTTTTATGTAATCTGATGATCTTTGTCTTGTAATTGGTGAGTTTACTCTAAGTATATTTAATGTGATCACTGACATAGTTGAGTTTGTTTTTTTCCTTGCATTCTTTCCTTCCTAAGACTCAGATAACTTACCTCGAACATGATGATAAAAACCATTCTACCTATTGCCCTAGTCATTTTGAGGAATGAGATCATTATATGTAAAAGTCTCAGTAAGTTATAAGTCATTACAGTTTTCAGGGTTTTTTTCCCCTGGTTTTCATAAATGAGCAAGCTGAATCCTAGATAAAATTCTAAAGTAGAAGCCCCTTTTCAACAGACAGGTTTATACTTAGGCAGATTGCCTGACATTTTTTTTTCCTTTTGAACCCCTTCACTCATTTCTCCCATGCCTCTTGGCAATCACTAATCTGTTGCCTGTATCTGTGAGCTTGTTTCTGCTTTTGTTGTAGATTCTATAATAAGAGATACCAATATTTGTCTTTCTCTGTCAGACTTATTTCACTTAGCATAATGCCCTCCAGGTCCATACATGTTGTTGCAAATGAAAAAGATTTCATCCTTTTTTTTTCTTTTTAATATTTTATTTATTTATTTGAGGGGGGTGGTAGGGACAGAGGGAAAGGAAGAGAGAGAATCCTAATCAGACTCTCTGCTTAGCATGGAGCCCAAGATGGGGCTCAATCCCATGGCCCCAAGATCACAACCTGAGCCAAAATCAAGAGTCAGATGCCCAACTGACTGAGCTACCCAGGTGCCTCAGGATTTTATTCTTTTTTAAACCCAAGTAATACTCCATAGTATATGTATATACAATTTATTTATCCATTCATGCATTTATGGACACAGGCTATTTCCATGTCTTGGCTATTGTAAATAATGCTGCAGTGAACACGAGGATCCCTATATCTTTTTGAGTTAGTGTTTTTGTTTTCTTTGGATAAAACCCAGATGTGGACTTGCTAGATCATATGGTAGTTTTATTTTTAATGTTTTTTGAGGAACTTCCATCCTATTTTCCATAGTGGCTGTACCAATTTACATTCCCACCAACAGTGCATGAGGGTTGCCTCTTCCCACATCCTCACTGACCCTTATTATTTCTTGCTTTTTGATGCTAGCCATTCTGACAGGTGTAAGGTGATAGCTCCTTGTGGTTTTGATTTATATTTCCCTGATGATTAATGATGTTGAGCATTTTTTTCATGTACCCTCTTTGGAGAGGACATCTCCTTTGGAAAGATGTATATCTTCTTTGGAAAACTGTCATTTCAGGTCTTCTGCCCATTTTTTAATCAGATTGGCTTTTTGCTGTTGAGTTGTATGAATTTTTAAATATATTTTCAATATTAGTGCCTTGTCAGATATTGATTTGCAAATATTTTCTTCTATTCAATAGATTGCCTTTTCATTTTCTTGATGGTTTCCTTTGCCGTACAGAAAATTTCTATTTTATTTATTTATTTATTTATTTATTTATTTATTTATTTATTTATGTATGTATGTATGTATGTATGTGAGAGATTTTATTTTATTTTTATTTTTTAAAAGATTTTATTTATTTATTCATGAGAATACACAGAGAGGAGAGAGAGAGGCAGAGACACAGACAGAGAGAGAAGCAGGCACCATGCAGAGAGCCTGACGTGGGACTCGATCCCGGATCTCTAGGATCACACCCTGAGCTATAGGCGGCGCTAAACCACTGAGCTACCCGGGCTGCCTGAAAATTTTTATTTTAATGTAGTCCCATGTATTTGGTTTTTGATTTTGTTGCCTTGCTTTTGATGCTAGATTAGGAAAAACATTGCTAAGACCTATTTCAAGGAGCTTACTGACTATATTTTCTTCTAAAAGTTTTATGGCTTCAGGTCTTACATTCATGTTTTTATTTGAGTTTAAATACATATTTCTACTGTGGTTCCCTTCCCCCCCTATTTTTCAACTTGTCTCTTATTTCCAGAGAGATTACAACAATACATAATTAATAGAACTCTAATATTAATTAGTACTTTTACCATTTCACAGACAATGCAGGACCTTTAGAATATATGAACTCCATTTATCCTTCCTACTTTTTGTGTTATCATTGACATAGATTTTAATGCTATGTTTATTTTAGTTTTTAATTTTTTAAAGATTTAAAATTTCTTTTTAAAGTGATCTCTACACCCAACATGGGTCTTGAACTTATAACCCTGAGGTCAAGAATTGCATGCTCCACCAACTGAGCCAGCTGGGTGCCCCAATGCTATGTATATTTTAAATCCACATTATTATCATTATTTTGTACTATCATTGTCACTTAGATTTGCTCAAATATTTATCCTTTTGATGTACTTCTTTGCTTTCAGTACTTCTGTGCTTCCATCTGGGCTTGCTTTCCTTCAGTCTGAAGAGTTCTCTTTACTCTTTCTTTTAGTCTAGCTCTGCTGGTAATAAATTCTCTCAGTTTTTGTTTATCTGTGAGGTCTTTATTTATCCTTTATTAAGAAGGATATTTTCACCAGGTAGAATATTCTAGACTGGTAGTTGTTTTCTTCCAGCACTTTAAAGATATCACTGCGTTGATTTTGGGATTTCACTTTTTCCGTTCAGAAGTCAATGAATGATCAGTCCTACTATTACACGTTGAAGGCAATTTGTCTTTTCCCCTGATTGTTTCAAGAACATTTAGAATTTCTCCTTGATTCTCAGCAGTTTTATTATGATGTGGTTAGGTTCAATTTTCTCTGTATTGATTTTGTGGTGCCTTATGAATCTGTCTTTGGTGCTGCTTTCAACAATTCTTTTTTTTAAAGATTTATTTATTTATTTATTCATGAGAGATACAGAGAGAGAGAAAGAGAGAGGCAGAGACACAGGCAGAGGGAGAAGCAGGCTCCATGCAGAGAGCCCGATGCAGAACTCGATCCCAGGATTCCAAGACCTCAATCTCAGTGGCTGAGCATCTACCTTTGGCCCAGGTCATGATCTCAGGGTCCTGGATTGGAACCCTACATCGGGCTCCCTGGTCCGTGGGGAGTCTTCCTCTCCCTCTGTTCCTCCCCCTGCTCCTACTCTCTCTTTTTCAGGTAAATAATAATAATAATAATAAAATCTTGGGCAGCCTGAGTGGGTCAGCAGTTTAGTGCCTGCCTTCGGCTCAGGGAATAATCCTGGAGACCTTGGATCGAGTCCCACATCGGGCTCCCTGCATGGAGCTTGCTTCTCCCTCTGCCTGTGTCTCTGCCCTCTCTCTCTGTGTCTCTCATGAATAAATAAATAAAATCTTAAAAAAAAATCTTTAAAAAATTACTCAGTACTTCTAGGTGTTCTTTTAGGTGATTATGCTGCCTCATCAGTAGGAGATGATCATGTCAGGAGAGAAACTCACTTATATGGTGTTTATCTGATGATATTTACAGGCTGGGGGACTGTGACACCTTAGTGAGACCCTAAAGGCATTGGCTAGTTCTCCTCTAGGTTCCTTGTGGGGACCCTCAAACACTTTACTCATCGAATAAATATTTTTCCTATTCAGAGCAATTTTCCAAGTGAAAGGAATTTGGGACTCCCCTGGGAGGAAGAAACATAAGTTCCACAGCTTGTTAGTAAGTGGCAAACTTCTCTTTGTAGTCATGTTTCCACCTGTTGAATCATCTTTATAAAAATTGTATGTTTAGGGCATGTCCTTTTACGAGAAGAGATGGAAAATATGAGAAATTTTGAAACCTGAAATATCTATTATGAAGCCCCAGGTGATGAACTCTGAGGAATTTACTCCAAACTGCATGGCTCAAAATGTGGATGTATATGTTGGCATGGAGTTATATACACATATGATAATAATATTATATATATTGCATTATACACATAATGTATATATAACATTTGCTTTGGCTATTGATTTTTACAGTCTTTTTTTTTAATTTTTATTTATTTATGATAGTCACAGAGAGAGAGAGAGAGAGAGGCAGAGACACAGGCAGAGGGAGAAGCAGGCTCCATGCACCAGGAGCCTGATGTGGGATTCGATCCCGGGTCTCCAGGATCGCGCCCTGGGCCAAAGGTAGGCGCCAAACCGCTGCGCCACCCAGGGATCCCTTTACAGTCTTTTAAATTTAAAAGTGCTCTTTTTAAAAGATAATTTATTTATTCATGAGAGGCACAGACATAGGCAGAGGGAGAAGCAGGCTACCTACAGAGAGCCTGATGCGGGACTCAATCCCAGGACCTGGGATCATGACCTGAGCTGAAGGCAGACACTCAGCCACTGAGCCACCCAGGTGCTTCTATCATGTTCATGTCACCAGAGCATGCATCTCTTGATCTTGTGGTCATTCATGACTTCCAGCCCCACACTGGGTATAGAGATTACTCAAAAAAACCCCAAAAAACAAACAAAAAATAAAAATATAAAGGTGCACTTTACTAAAAGTATCTGAGGATACATCTCAGGAAAAGCCTTAGATTCTTTTTTTTTTTTTAAGATTTTATTTATTTATCTGAGAGAGAGAGAGAGAGAAAGCAGAGAGGAGAAGAGGGAGAAGGACTAGCAGACTCCAAGGCCAGCGGAGCATGGAACCCAACATGGGGCTTGATCCCATGACCCCGAGATCATGACCTGAGATGAAACCAGGAGTCAGAGGCCAAGTCAACTGATCTACCCAGGCGCTCCACCTTAGATCGTTTTAATGTGGTCAACTCCAGGAACTACTCACTCTTGAGCCAGCTGTGTTTCCAGACTTTATCCTTGCCATGCACTGTGATCCAACCCTGGCTTATTTACATCATTCAGAGATGGTTTTTCTAAATACAGTAAATTTAAAAATCTTTATTATTGCTGTTATACTGCACTGCCCTAACCTTATACTTCAGGAAGTTTGGGGAATAACACTCATTGCTTACTTGGTGCAAATCATTTCTGGTCCTGAACAATTGTTATTTTGCAAGGTTTGATTACACCATGTGCCTATGGCCATATATGTGTATGTGCCATCCATGAATGTCTATAATTAGTATTTATTACTAGCCACGTACTTTACACTCATATTTGTTGAGTGGTCTGTTAGTTACTAAGTCAGTTGTTAGTTACTAAGAGTACATTACATGTTTGCTTTTCTTTATCCCACCAATAGTGAACGATTTCACGATTGTTTAAAATGTGTCACATTCAGGAAAGCCCTAAGCCCTTTTAAATACTTATTAACATGGTTTTTTCTTGAATCAGTTTTAAAATTCTTCCAACCATTTTGGCTGCTGGCCATCCAGCATATAGTGAAAGAATTTTCTTTTAGGGATGAAAGCCAGAAAGAAGCCTTCTGGGGCTATGTAGTTTCCTGGCACAGCTGCTGGTGTAGATCATGGTGCTAACAGTTCCACTTGGAGATTCTTGAGCATCTTTGCCAGTTCCAGCTGGAAAGGTATCCAAGGAATCAGATAGTCCAGCCCTTTCATTTCACACGTAATGAAACTAAGACTCAGCCTGGTTAACTAATATACTTGAACTCAAACAGCTGGCAAATGGCTACATTTATTGTAAAGAAATGGGGCAGCCTGATAGTTAAAATACTTGAAGTAGGAGCACAGAAACCTAATGTTTAGATGTCATGAGATGGTGAAATCAAACAAACAAAATGCTGTTTTCCATCAGGTCTGTTCCGTCTTCTTCTTTTTTTTCTTTTTTTCCCAAAGTGTGGTTAGAAAGTCCTCTTTTATAGGAGGGGAGGGGCAGAGGTGGGGGGAGAGAGAGAGAGAGAGAGAGAGAGAGAGAGGGACAGAGGGAATTTTAAGCAGGCTCCATGCGCAGTGCAGAGCCCAATACGGGGCTCAATCTCATGACCCTGAGATCATGACCTGGGCCGAAATCAGAAGTTGGATGTTTAACCAACTTAGCCACCCAGGCACCCTGGTTCAACAGTCCTTTTGTTTCAGAAGCCTCCTAAGCATTCCTAAGCTCAATTACCAACTCCCTCCTCTTTGCTCACAAGGCATGATCACATTTTTTATTATAATATTTATCATGTTGTATTAAAATCATTTATTCCATTATCCATCTGTCTTCCTCTCCCTCACCCACTGGCCTTTGCCTCCAGAAGGGGCAACAATATTGCCTTGGACTTTAATCTCTAGCACTTGCCAGAGAGTCTGGCACTTCTGTGCCCTTGATGTTTTATAAATGAATGAATGAACTAATACTCTCTCATAGTCTTGCACTATTAGCAAATCTTTACTGACATAAAAATCCCCTGGAGTTTCTGGCTAAACATGCAGTTTTCCAGGCCATGTCATAAGAGATGCTGTTTCAGGATGGGGGTAGGGTCTAGGAATCTAGATTTTATTAAGCAGTTGATAATTTGATGTATATGATCCATAGGCCACACTTATTAGCAGCATAAGCTGCATCATTAGTTCCACTGGTACTTAGTCCCAACTGTATCACAATTATCTGTCCATCTGAATAAAAAAAGAGCTTTGCTACCTATCCCCTTGTATTCTGACTCCTGAGTAGGAGTACCAACACTTTATTTTTTAAGATCTATTCATTCATTCATGAGAGACGGAGAGAGAGAGAGAGAAAGAGGCAGGCAGACAGAGAAGCAGACTCCAACCAGGAGCCCGATGCAGGACTCGATCCCGGTCCTGGGATCATGACCTGAGCCAAAGGCAACCACCCAACTGCCGAGCCACCCAGGCATCCCAAGTACCAATGCTTTAAACAAATCCCAGGGCTCCCTCCCAGTTTGATTTGTAGAAATAAAGAAAATAATATTTTAGGGGCACTTGAGTGGCTCAGTGATTGAATGTCTGCCTTTTTGGCTCACATAGTGATCCCGGGGTCCTGGGATCCAGTCCCGCATCAGGCTCCCCACAGGGAGCCTGCTTCTCCCTCTACCTATGTCTCTGCCTCTCTCTCTCTGTCTCTCTCTCTCTCTCTGTCTCTCATGAATAAATAAGTAAAATCTTAAAAAAAAGAAAATATTTTAAAACATTTTGAGTTACTAGAAGAGTGGCTTAGCTCATCAAGGAAATATCATCATAATATAAATCTAGCATCATGAAAGTTATCTTAGACATGTTGAATTTGGTCTGAGACTCAAATACAGAGGAAATAAGAGCCATATGCAATCACTACCTGTGTGGACACCAAGTCTGTATGACCCCTTCCCTGGGCTGAATTCTCCCATCTGTGTAGACAGGCTTTCCCCTTCACTATGGTCAATGTAGAGATGAAGAGGGTTGATTTTGACTCTGGGGTGCTAGGTGCTCTTGAGAATGAAGTTCCCTATCACTAACTTAATAGCTGAAATTCACAGAATTTAAATTATTCTCAAGAAGTGCACCTGTGCCTGCGTGCTACTTTATATGTATACACTTTTTTTTTGAATGATGAACTTAGGCAACTTTACATCAGAAAGAGCTGAATGAGGTAGTTATTAAGCTACTTTATATAACTACTGAGAGGATTTCTGATCCTTGTGGTGTATTTACACATATACTGTTAGTCATTTCTATTCAGCTCCTTACATTACTTTTCACTTGTAACTTTTTGGTATGTACCTTTCCATGGGTGAACCTAATTCATATATTTATTTTAAGTGGGAAAATCCTATTTCACCTATTTGCTGTTATTTACTGGGGGCTCTCCCTCACATTAAGTGCTATGGTTATTTTCAATTATTCACCACCATACACAGAGTTCTTATACTCATTTCTGCTCAAATTATATGTTTGTATGAATCCCATAGGGCATATTCTCCAAAGCTAAATGATTACATTACAAAGTAATGATAGTTTTATAGTTCTTGTTGTGTATTACAGTGTTGCTTTCCAGAGGCACTGAACCAATATACCACCCTGTGGGGTCCCACCGGGGTGTGGGGCATGCCGATTTTCTCACAGTTTGACCAACATGTGATTTTGTCATTCTAGCTTATTTTTGCTGGTTTAATATGTGTGTAGGACATCTCCAGAGAGACTTAATTTTGACTTTCTTTAAACAATATAAGTTCTTTTCCTTATGGGACAGTTCGCTATTTTCGTTTTAGGGACAAAGAATTCATCTCCATATTTGACGGTTTTGAAAGGATGTGTTTAATTGCATTCCATAGAAGTGATCCTGTAGGCATAGGAAATAGGATCAGGCTCGACTGTCAGGGAAGAGGATCAGTTGTATGGCTCCGAATTAGGAAACTGATGTGGAGAATTGCAACAGAAATCCCGCCTGACCCCATTTAAGGAAAGATTGAAGAGCAGGAACATTCTGATTGCATGCTGAAAAAAATATTGGGGTTTTGGCACAGGACAACAGATTTTGCTTCAAAATGAAAGCAAGCATCTGTCCCTGCTTCCTTTCTTTGACTCTCTTACTATACCACTCCTTTCTTGAACCTTTTTAGGTATTCCCATTTCAGGTAGATGCCTCTGGTCTATGGCAGGAAGAGCTTCAGAATGACCAGGAGACTAAATCATGTGGAGAAGACCTGAGGGCAGAAGTCTCAGGAGCAGTGAGTCATATCTGTCAGAAGGCATCCAGGTCATAGCGAAGGATCTTTGCTTGGTTGTCTTTTCCCTCCATGTCTATGGTCATCTCCCTAAGTAAGCAGATAAGTGATCACCATGCTGTGTTGGGTTCCTTTGGTGCCAAACACAAGATACAGTGTGTTCATGCAAGATGGGCCTTTGGATATGGACAGTGGTCTAATCTGTTGGTTTTTAAAAATTGATGATTGTTCAACTTGTAATGAAAATCAGCCTATTGAGTACTTGAAAGCAAATTCTGAAACTTTTTCTCCATTCCTGGCTGTTCCATTAAATTAAGTAATTTTTGCCTTCACTCTTGTGTCTTTAGGATACTTATACACATCTGTATTTATATCTGTATCTATATCAGCTTTATTTAGAAATAATTCACATACCACACAGTTAACCCATTTTTAACATGTGCAGGTCGCTAATTCTTAATATATTCATAGAATTGTGCTTCCATCATCACAATCAATTTTAAAACATTTTCATCACCCTCCCCAAAAAAAAACCCTCCTCCCATTAGCAGTCACTCCTCATTTGCCTCCAAGGCCCAGTGCTAGGCAACTACTCATCTACATTCTGTCTCTATAAATTTTCTTGTTCTGGAAATTTCATATAAGGACTAATAAAATATGTGGTCTTTGGGTTTAACTCATTTCAATTCACATGATGTTTTTGAGGTGCATCCATGTTGTCATTTATAGCATTACTTCTTTTTTATTGCTCAATAATATTCCATTGCATGATGGGCCACATTTTGCTTATCCATGCAGCAGTTGATAGACATTTGGGTTGTTTCCACTTTTCTATTATGAATAATGCTGCTATAAACATTCATGTATAAATTTTTATATGAAGGTATGTTTTCATCTCTCTCAGATATACACCTAGGAGTGGAATTGCTGGGATATATATGGGAACACCATGTTTAACTTTTTGAGGAATTACCAGACTATTTTTCATTTTTTTTCTTTTTTCTTTAATTTTTTTTAAATTTATTTATGATAATAACATCACAGAGAGAGAGAGAGAGAGAGAGAGAGGCAGAGACAGAGGCAGAGGGAGAAGCAGGCTCCATGCACCGGGAGCCCGACATGGGATTCGATCCCAGGTCTCCAGGATCGCGCCCTGGGTCAAAGGCAGGCGCTAAACCACTGCGCCACCCAGGGATCCCACTAGACTATTTTTCAAAGTGCTTGCACAATTTTACATTCTGGCTAATAATGCGTGATGCTCCAGTTTCTCTATCCTCACCAATACCTGTTATTGCCCATCCTTTCTGCTATAGCCATCCTAGTCATTGTGCAGTGGCAGCTCATGCAGTTGCATTTCCCCAGTGGATAATAGAATACTTCTTATCCTGGTATGTTCTTAGACTTAAAAAAATTAAACAAGGACAATATCTCAGGAAATTCAGGAATACAGGTAGTATGGCCTGCTTTCACTTCCTGGGGTGTTTCACACTCCACTGCATTGTCATGTAGGGGCAGTATCCCTGGCATAAATGTGCTCCAGCCATTTTCTTCCATCCTTTTATCCATTCATCATTCAGAATCATGGGAAGGAGAGATCATTGTCCTGTGTTGGGTTATGTGCCCGCCCCCTTTACTTTGTAATTATGCCTAGACAATGTACAGCATGAGTGTATGACTCTTGGAAGAACATTAGGGTGCTCTCAGATTGGAAGGACCTGAGCAGACTTTCTGCTTCTCTAGAAGTGCCACATTGCCACATTTGGGAGCCAAGCAGACCATGTCAGAAACCTTATCATGAAGGTAATGAATAATTATGCCTTAGTACACATTATAATGGAGAAAATATAATGAGCTTTATTTATAATACTCAAATATTATACTTTAAAATTATAATTAAAAATTTATATAGCCCTTTGTTGGATGCACAGCATGTTTCAAATATATTATCTCATTTGATCTTCAATAAATGTCTGTTAGTGTCTAGTTATACTATATAGCGGTCTCACTGTGCTTTAAATACATTTTTGTGAATTAGCCTAAGAATCTTCCCACCAACAAATGAGATCAAAAGAGAAATGTGACATGAGAAAATGTATTCTGAGCTTCAAACAAATGACTAACACATGAGTACCTCAAAGTCAATCTGCTTGTAAGCCAGGGTTTCCCTGTTCAACAGCTCATGACAGTAGGTGTGAGTAGACAATGGAGAACAACTTTCACGTAACTGGTTTCCAGCTACCAACGATGTTGGCTGAGGGGACAATGGCTCTGTGATACGGATGACTCGAAGGCTCACTCTATCGGGAGCAGTTTGGAAAAAGTACAGTCCTTGGAATTTTAAGTAGCATCTAAGGTGCCTGCAAGGAGGTGGAAGTGTTCATAGAATAGTTCTCTAGAGTGTTTTATCATAGCGGGCAGCTGGCCAGAAGAGTTCAACTGCTTAAAATGAGAATGGCTGGATCAAAATGGCAGCATGGAGGATATCTGGATCAAAGAACAGATCTCCTCATGCAGAAACAATGTCTCTGAATGGCTTGGGAAGAAGGATCCAAGTGCCCTGACTCTTTCCTTGGGCCTCAAACTCTTCCTCTGCGTCATACATTTACCCTTCCAGCAGGCATGGTTGGTTGTAGGTGTCTGGGCCTTTACGAGCTTTTCAAGAGTATATACTATCAGACAAAAGCTACAATGTTCATTCATAGGCCACGGAGGACATATTTGTTCTGCCAATTACCCAGCCAGGGCATGAGTTTTATAACATGATACCAAAGATTGTATCTATAATTGTGATGATTTGTTAAAAATAACCACTTCATTTAGATGTTTGTGTTTTACCCAAGGTATTCTTCAGCGGAAATAAGGAAACAGTTCACTCTCCCGCCAAACCTTGGCCAGTACCATCGACAGAGCATAAGTACCTCTGGCTTCCCCTCTCTTCAACTAGTAAGTATGAGTTACAGGTCTGCTTAGAGAATGGTCAAGGGCAGAAATGCACAGCATACGCTTTTGCTTCCCAATTTTCCTTAGCTTTTCCACTGCCACCTTACACCTCCAACCACCACTTCCTAATGCCATGCCTGCCTGTGACACCAGACTATTTCTTCTCTTCCTCCTTCAATGTGATCTTAGAATGAAGTGTGGCCCCCTCCAGGGCTGTGGTTCTAAAGTCTCAGGCTTTAGTGGGCAAACAGGCTACTTGATTTTACCCAAATTAGGATTCATATTTTGGGGGAGGGAGAGTGGCCTGGAACCTTACTATCGTTTGTAATAGGCTTTTACTGGGAAAAATATATCCCCAATCTGAAAAGCCAAGTTAGAAACCTTCATTTTTAAAAAATTGTTTTCTTGGAAGTATAATTCAGATACAATAAATTCACTCATTTTACATGTACAGTTTGGTGAATTTGGCCAATTTCTAGTCATTTAACTTCTGCTCAATCAAGGTATGGAACAATCTCTTCATCCAGCCTACAATCCAAGGCAATCACTGCTCCACTTCTGTCACAATTTTGCCTTACCTGGAACTTCATATAATTGGAATCACAGGGCAGACCTTCATTTTTGAAACACACTCCCCTTTGAAGTGGAACATAGTTTATATTTTTATATTAACACCGGCCATTGGGTGCACATTATGTGTTATAGTATTTGAGGACTGAATGCCAGACATATGTCAGGTGGAATAAACCTGACTTAAATGAGATGATTTGTAAAACCAGAAGTGAGTATTCACTTCCTTTGTGGAGCCTGCAGCCCTTGCTGTACTCACTTCCTCACACAAAGCACAGCGGTGCTTTCTTGCTTGTTCTAGTGGTTATCTTGGGGAGGTTAGGTTATTTTTTTTTTTTTTTCATTTCTCACTTATTACTTCAAAACCACTTCTGCTCTTCGAAGTTTGGTAACCTTCCACTTGGCTTCCTGTTGCCGCCATCTTGCCTCCTGTAACAATTTACACGCCGCGTAACTGTGTATCTTTTCAAGGTATGTTTACTGGAGTGATGTGTGGTTGTTTCAGTAGGATAATTTTGTGTGTTGGGTCATTGATAAAATAGTAGTAGTAAAAAATGTGTAGCACCTTTTACTGCACAAGGTAATGACATTTCTTAAACAAAACAAAATAAAACCCATTTATGACTTCAGTGGCTTGCTAGACTGCCCTTTTTGTTTGTACTTTTACTGTCTCAAAATTGCAGATTATATATAAAAGCACATTAAATGCCTAATATCTGTGCTTTCAGATACACTAGATAACCTTTAGACTAAGAGATATTAGCTATGTTTTTTTTGTTTAATTTGGTGCTGATCTATATTTCATTGAAAACCAAGGGGGGAAAAAACTTAAAAAAAAATTCCTGACTCAAATTGTATTCCAAACGATGCAAAATTCAGTTAAAAAGTGAGCAGATATATATTCATATTTCAAAAAAGTTAAGGAGGTGGGGTTTGGTGTCTTGCTTGTTGGTAAATTAAGACTGTAGCTTCCTGCAGTTGCTGTCTTGAGAAACAGTGTGGACATCATTTAATTAAGAGGCTTTAAGGAAGTTTAGCGAGCAAACTTTAACCCTTCTCTACACACCAGCTTTGACTTTTATGCTGCAGCTGTAAATTTTTTAAAGTCACAAAGAAAAAAAAAATTGCTTACTATCTACAGCTGTTCTTTTGGCTGTTTTGCCACCTCATCGGTAGGTTTTCACAAAAGTGATCATTTTGATGCATTTCTTCATTTGCTAGGTAGTCAAGTTAACATGGGGCTTAACTACCCATCTTGTAACAGAAGGTATCAGAGAAGTAGCAAAAATAAGCAACTGCGTTTAGCTCTTAAAGAATCATGTGTTCCTACGTGTCATAATTTATTCCTGGTTCTATTTGCCAATGAATAGCCTTTAAAATATATGACTCTTAGTATTCTGGGTTAGCTCCTGAATCTCTCTTCCCAGATCCCGAGTCCAATTTCAGCACATCCTGCTGCCCCTGTTCCTTCTTGTTAACTGCATGAGGAACAGGAGGCATGAGGGAGGCGTGAGGGAGCCAGGATGCCTGATTTTAATTCCCCCTTTGAAAACA
This sequence comes from Canis lupus dingo, assembly GCF_003254725.2. Classification (NCBI taxonomy): domain Eukaryota; kingdom Metazoa; phylum Chordata; class Mammalia; order Carnivora; family Canidae; genus Canis; species Canis lupus. The sequence goes on from NC_064243.1 coordinate 89,329,445, forward strand.
CACAGCCTGCCTAGGAAACCACGCTAACGTTTACTTGGTACTGGGCGGTAATGTCACAGTGAAGTAGCTGTTCTTTCCTCTGAGTCATCAACCTGAATAAAGTTTCCTCCAACAGACATCATCAACTTAATGGTGATTCCCCTTTACCTTAAAAAAAAAAAAAAAAGTTCATTTCATAGGAAGATAATGGGACATTTCAGCAAGATTCATTCCCGCCAAGGCAGAGAAGTAGCTTATCATCTAAAGATCTTCAAGCTAAAGTAGCTTTAAAAAAAAAACAACAACAAAAAAACACAACTTCTCTTAAATGCTCTAAGCTCTTAAATGCTTAAAGCTCTAGGCTGTTCATTGTATTATTTTGGACAATTGAAAAGTAAGACCAAGTGCATTTTGACCTTTGTTTCCCTTACCTTTATACGCTGTCTTTATACGCTATCCATTGCAACAACCCCACATGCTGATACAAATGGCTGTTTAATTTTTACAAGTATTTAATGGTGCCAAGTTATTTAAAATCCCATCAGTAGGGCGCTTGGGTGGCTCAGTTGGTTGAGCACCTGACTTTTGGTTTTGGTTTAGGGAATGATCTCAGGGTTGTGAGATTGAGTCCCTCATTGAGTTCCAGGCTCAGCTCTGGGTCTGTTTAAGATTCTCTCCCTTTGCCCCTCCCCCTACTCACACGTGCACTCTCTCCCTCTCTCTCAAATAAATAAATAAAAATCTAAAAAAAAAAACAAAACAAAATAATCAATTATGTTTGCTGTTTTGCAAGAGGTAAGAAGTTGACCACAATGGGGATCCCTGGGTGGCGCAGCGGTTTAGCGCCTGCCTTTGGCCCAGGGCGCGATCCTGGAGACCCGGGATCGAATCCCATGTCGGGCTCCCGGTGCATGGAGCCTGCTTCTCCCTCTGCCTATGTCTCTGCCTCTCTCTCTCTCTCTGTGACTATCATAAATAAATAAAAATTAAAAAAAAAAAAAAAAAAAAGTTGACCACAAGCCTAAGTGGACCTCATTTTGCTTGAAGTTAACATGCCTGCTTCATGAATTTGTGTATATGAATAGAATTTTTGTGTTGCAAAAAGTTGCACTGTATCATAAAATTTACTTTTCGTTTATAATAAATCATTAAAAATAATCACATATTTTTTTTACATATTTTTTTCTACAAAAACTCATCAGAAGGATCTGGGGTGAAGCATTACTGCCACTGATTAGGTATATAACCTGGAGCAAGTTAACCTCTGTGAAGGCTTCAGCTTTTTCATTTGCAATGTTGGTGTAACAGTGCTCCCCTCACTAGGGTTTAATAGAATGGTATCATAGATGTTGTGTAATCAGTGGCAAGTGGCACAGTCCACATGTTTGGCACTGTTGTCCATGTACTGGAGACACTGTGGGAGATTAAAGGGTGGCCAGAGTGGTTTCAGCAATGAAAGGCCTTGTGGTCTACTTGAGGGGACAGATGATACAGTGGGTCTATATCATCTTTAAGCATGGTTGGTGTTCAAGAGGTGGTAAAAGCTTTCTGGGGGGAGGCTGAGAAGACTTAAAGGACGGTTCTTAGCCCTGGCTGCACATTAGAATCATCCAGGACCTTTAGAAATATCTGTGGCTAGGCTAACCAGAGAACAATTAAATCAGAATCTCTAAGGGTTGGAGCCTAGGTATCAGTGTGTTATAGTTCCCTGGGATTCTAGCATGTGATCCAGATTGAGGATTGTTTAGAGACCCTAGAAGTATTCCAAATAGAGAGAAAAAACATGAAAAAAGGTAGTTTCTTTTATTGTCTTGGTTGCTCTGAATTTCAGAAAATGTGGTAGGCAAGGACCACTTGTTAACCCTATGGATATATCCTTATGTAAATATAGTGGCTTCTGTTGTAAATCTGATCAATCAAATGAGAGGAAGGGTGTGTTTGGGGTGTGTGTGTGTGGTTTTATTGGATTTTTGTTTTTTAACTCTACTTGTAAATGTTAGCTGTGATGTATGTATGTTTTCAAAGAGGTAAAATAATTTTAGGTGTTGCATTCTTGAATATGAAGAGGACTGACCATTTTGAGTTGGCTTTTTTAGACCTGGTGATATGATGGTAGACTTGCTCTGGGTCTCTTTGACACTCCTGCCAGAGTCTTTTGTGACAAGCGCCAAAGAGCATGGCCTTGTGTGTAGACTAACCTGTTTGTAGCATTGCCCATTGGCTTTGGCATCCTCCATTGTCACAGCCACATGGACAGGTTGATCAGACACCCTCTAATGCCAACCATCTAAACAGGCAAATGACTGTATATTTGATGTCTTCATTAAAATGAAAGAGTAAAATACTAAAACTATTTTCTGATTATTCAAAGTTGAAGGGAGAGTGAAATACAAGAGAAGAAAAGGTTGGGATTTCTATCCTAGGGTAGAAAGGAGAATTTGAGACACCATATGTGGTTAATAACCTTAACCTACATTTTCATAGAGGGAAAAATTCTGTTTTTAAAAATGAGAATAGAAAAGTTTTGAAGTGGAATGGAATGGATCAGCTGGAATGTAACAGTTCTTGCTGAAGCAAAGGTTGTAAAAGGCCACATCCTAAACACCATGGTTACATGACATGTTTGTGTGTAACATTTATGTAAAAAATAAAAAGTCTCATGCCTTAGAAGGTGTTTTTTTAATAATATGTTTAAGCTTCTGTGCAATAAAGCAGCCTTTTTATTTTACTACCAAGGATGACCTAAATGTTAGATAACTTGATCAATATGGTTCTTTAAAATTTTTCTGATGCTGTTCATCTTTTGTGCTTCATCTTTCAAGGAGTTGGGCTGTCCTTCGGTTTTATTGATTTCCCTTGAGGGGATATGATGGAAATGAAGATCTCAATATAGTTTTCATGCAGATTCACAGTGGAACATAAAATGACAGGGTGGCAGCCTGTGTGCAGAGCAGGAGTTTCATTACTACCATTGAAAAGCAGGGAAATTAGAGTATCTTGGTAAAAATAGATTGATGCCCATAATGGCATGTCAACATCTTCTACTCATTGGTACCAGTAGAAGATTGCCATTGGTAGAAGCAGGGAAGCATCGTTTAATCTAAGCCATGAATTACTTTTAAATCACTGAAGCAGAACCTTACTGTCTTCAGTTCTGTTTACTTAAATATAGTAGAGGGCTGAGAGGATTGTCTTGAGTATTCCCTCCTTCCTTCCATCCTTCCTTTCTTTCATCTTTCCAGAAATATGTATTGGGCTTCACTCTGTGCCAGGCATTGCTTTAAGAGGTGAGGATATGATAATGAATACAACGAAGGGTCTAGCCTCATGGAACCTACATCTATAAGGGGAGACATAGACAAATAAGTGAATGTAGACTGTATCAAGGGGAATTAAGCACCTTGAAGAATAGAGGAGAAAAAGAGGATAGAGGGTGACATAGAAGATGAGCTATTTGGGTGTCTATTGGAAAGGAGACACTTGGGGAAGAATTCTGCATGAACTTGACAGGTATCTGAAGGAAGAGTATTCTAGGAGGAAGGAGCAGCAAGTGCAAAGTCCCCAAGATAAGAGTATGTGGTATGCTCCAGCGACAGCAAGGAAGTGGAGTATGAGCTGAGCAGAGGGTGCAGTTGCAGAGGAGATGATCAAAGGAAAGCACGGCTGGGTCCTAGGCCTCAGAGACCACAGAAGAACTTTGGCTCTTACTCTGATTAAGATGGGAAGTCTCAGGAAGCATTGAGCCAGAAGCCAGGCATGATCTGACTTTTTTTTATAAAGGTGGCTTACAGAGTTATTTTTATAAGGATCACTCTGGTTGCTATGTGGAGAGTAGACTGGGGTGGGGAGGGCATTACAAAGTTGTCACAATAACTCTGGAATAGAGTTACAAATGTGTCTTCAGGTATAGAGTGATGCCAGTAGAGAAGGTGAGAAGGTTGGATGCTGAATATATTTCAGAAGTAAAGTGGGTAAGATTTTCCGATGAACAATATGTAAGGCATAAGAGAAAGAGGGAAAGCAACATTAACTCTGAAGTTTTTGCCCTGGGCAGCTGGCAGAATGGAATTGCCACTCCCGAGATGCCAAGACTTAGGGGATATGGAGAGAAAGATTGGCAGGAAAAGTAAGAATTCGTTTTGAATTTGTTGGGTCTGAGAGTCCTATTAGAGCACCAGATGGTGATGTTTGGGTGTACTTGGAAAAGTCAACCTGGATTTCGGGGTAAAGATATACATTTGTAATTTTTAAAAATGGTATTTAAAGCCCTGGGAGTGGATGAGCTCATATGAGAGTGAATGCAGATTGAGAAGTAAAGACATTTTAGGACTGAATCCTGGTGCACTGTATCCAGCGTAGGAGGAAAACCTAGAAAAAGTGATGTTCCAAAGGTAGAATGACCAACCATTCCAATTTGTTCTGTATGGAGGGGTTTCCTGGTACATGGACTTTCAGAGACTGGGTCTCCCTCCATCTGAATGAAGTGTTGCAAGAAAGAGGGAGTGATTAACTGTATCCAGTACTGTAGCTAAACCAGGACTGAGCAGTGACCATTGAATATGGCAACAAGGAGGTGTTGGGTGACTGACAAGACATTTCTCACAAACAGCCAAGTAGATTCCATAAGGGTGAACACACGTGAGGTTACAAGGCCAGTACACCTGGAGATGTCATTCCTCTCCCCAAGCCTCACATAGAGCAGAGTGAAGCATACTACACCCCCCACCCCATGCTATATAACGAAGGACCCTTGGGATTGCCTGTGTGATTTGGATCAAGTCAACCTCTCTGTTTTTCAGCATCCTTATTTTTTTTTTGAAGATTTTATTTATTCATGAGAGACACAGAGAGAGACATACAGAGAGAGGCAGAGACACAGGCAGAGGGAGAAGCAGACTCCCTGCAGGGAGCCTAATATGGGGCTCGATCCCAGTACCCTGGGATCATGACCCGAGCCAAAGGCAGACGCTCAACCACTGAGCCAACCAGGTGTCCTTCAGCATCCTTATTTGTGAAATATCCAGATTTGCTATTTGAATCTGCTATCAGTCAGTGTGCTCTCTGAATACTACACTGTGCTAGGAGTGACATAGATTCATTTTAATCAGATATGGTTCTGGTGCTGTAGGAACTGTCAGTTTCAGAACAAATTGCATCTAATTCATGTCAGCAGAACTAGCCTTTGATGTGCGTTAGGGGACAAGGAAAAGCTCAAACTCCCTTAATTAAAAAATGGATATCTGGCTGTGAATAATTGAAGCACTTAGGGTGTTTATAATCTTTTTGTGTAATTTCTAGTCTTCTGTTGATGAGGCCTCTGGAAAAAGTAGCCAAAAAGGAAGACTGTGCAAGTGTTCACTAAGGAAGTGTTGGAAGTTGCTTTGGGGCAGTGACTGTGTCTCCCACCTAGTGCTAGTCCACCGTAGGAACTCAGGGGGTATTTGTTGAATGAATGGAAGTAGATGGATTAGTCCAGGTTTGGTCAGAGCAGTGGAACCAGGAAGAGATGCATTTGCACAGATATTTAGGAGCTGATTGTAGAGAAATGGCTTACCCATTGATGGTGGCCGGCTAAGTAGGTCCACAGAACAATCAGGAAGGCAAGATCCCAAGCAAGCCAGAACTCCATAGACAGGAGTTCAAGCCTGGAGTCCTTCAACTGATTAAGACAGCATCCACCTGAGTAAGTCAGGCCACTTAGGGGAGTCTCCTTTAGCGTGACTTAAAGTCAACTGATTAGGTAGGGGACTTTAATTATATTAGTAATATCCCTTCAACAGCAGCACCTAAGTGTTTGATTGTGTCAGTAGAAGGTGTATGTATGCTTCAAAATGACTGTAGGAAGAGAAAAATCGTGTAGCCCACTCAGACTAGAAACATACTAGGAAGTAAATATGGGGAATATAGTTCAGCCTAGGTGACTTGACAATCAGGATAGATAAAACCTAATTTAGGATCATTTGTAGTCTTAAGTGTTTTTGTTGTCTTTTAAGTTTTTTTCTGTTCATTTGTTTGTTTCTATTTTGGTTATTTGGAGTTTTTTCTTCTATTACTTTAACAAGTGATGGTGGCAGTGTGGTAATTCATGGGATAAGGGCACCTTCTTGGAATTACTTTGGATTATACCATTTAATCTAGTCTTGGGTCTTCACCGATTAGTAGGCCATATGTACAGCTCAACAGCAGAGAAAACAAAATAGTTAATTTTTGTGTTTGGCTTTTGAGTTACCGAGAGCTCCAGTCCTGCCTTAAGGATGGATATTAGACCATCCCCCTCAACCCTGTGCTCAGACTTCAGCCCCCAACAAAATAAAATACCGCGGCAATTCTCTTCAATAATTATTTCTTCCCTTTGCTTATCAGTAGATCAGTATAGTGTATGTGTTTGTGGGTATGTGTTGATTACCTCATAATAAAACCTCTTCTTGAGATTAAGACTTGAGAGAGTTTAGAAAAGAGATATCTCTTTTGGTTCCTAGTTATTATCTGAATTTGCAAGAGGAACAACCTCCTCGGAGGCCCTGGTAACAGTCCTTGGGGTCTCCACCCACTTGCCAAAAGCAAGCCTAGTTTACATCACTTTAGGAATGGACAGTTTCCTCTGATTCAGCCTAGAGAGAGTAGGGGACACTAGCCAAATGCCAGCCTTGTCTGTCGTGCTGGAACCACACTCAATAGTTCTATCATATGGTTGGTGTTTAGAGTCTACTCAGTCCTGAAATATATGCTGACCTCGAGAGTTTGACTTTATGATCAATCTTGGGTATCGATTGTACTTGACACATTGCCCCACGATTAGTGCACAGTGAGGATACTGTGTCCTATATCATGGCTCCCCTCCTCAAAGATAGCATTATTTACTTATGAGAGTGTGGCAAGCTTCACCATCTCATGGATGACTAGAGATCTGGGGAGAGATGCTTGAAAGGAGATACCTGTACTCTTCTGTATCCCTGCCCCCTCAGCTCAGTGACTGGCATTCAGCAGACACTCAGCACATCGTTGCCAGAGGAGGGAGTCATCTATCCTCATCACCCAGGTCCTTGGACCAGCCTTTCCTGTAGGTGACAGGTGGTGCTGTCAGCTAGGTTTGTCATCATTTGTAGCTTTGGATTTCAGGGTCATGACAAGTAGAATACATTGGCTGGACTTACTAGAGATCCATGCTAGTGTCGCAATGCTTCAAGCTGTGTTTCAACATAATTTTTAAGTATTTATTGAAAGTGCCTTGGCATGAGGAATTGATATTCTTTATAATAAATGTACAGTTGTTATTACTTTGATTAATTAATTACTTTATGTTATTACTGTGAGCAACTGGCCTCATGAGAAACACAGAGTGGAACTTGTGGGTAGTGGTCATTGCAGTTTTCACTCACTTCCAAACACACTGCCTTGTGTTTTAATTATTTCTGGAAGTACAGATTCCCTAAAATACCTGCAAGAGAAAGCACAACTATTGTGGTTAAGAACATGAGCCTGCCTAGGTGTGAATTCCAGAGGGCTTACTTCATGTGGGCAAATGATCAAATCTCTAGCCTTCAGTGTCCTCATCTATAAAATGAGGATAATGAGAGTGTGGATCTTATAGGCTCTAGTGAGGATTACATGACATAATGTATATAATGACCTAACCAGTTTCTTGGCACAAAGTAAGTGCTCAATAATTATTAGCTTAATGGGTATTGACTTGTCAGTAATAAGATTGGGTAGGCAAAATATGCAGTTTCCTTTCCTTTTTTTTTTTGTTTGAAGTTGCTATTTATTTATTCATGAGAGACACACAGAGAGAGGCAGAGACATAGGCAGAGGGAGAAGCAGGCTTCCTGTGGGGAGCCCGATGCAGAACTCGATCCCAGGGCTCTGGATCACGCCCTGAGTCAAAGGCAGATGCTCAACCACTCAGCCACCCAGGCACCCCAAAAATGTAGTTTTCTATTTCAGTTCTTGACTCTGAACTCTCTGTACTGGGTTATGGTAAGAGATGGGAAAATCCACTTTCTCCTTTGAAGTTAGTTGGTCTTATGCAGGTCTGCATAGATAGTGCCTGTCATTTACTCTGGCAGAGGCCAGTGAGGTCCTTTTGCAAACTCTGTCCCCGCTCTGGATGCTGCACAGGCTGGTATCCGGCTGGTCCATCCCTTCATTTTGAGAGGCACCCTATAAGGACAAGACATTATGTCAGCTAGCCACCTTCAAGAATCTCGGAGAAGAAGGAGGGCCCATGTTGACTCGGTTCTTGGCTTTTTGGCTTTGTCCTTGGGCCCCAGGGCATCACTCCCATCTCCACCACTAGCAGGGATGGCGAGGGTGGGAGGAGGCAGGGCAAGCCACACCTACCTTCTCTGATTTTGTGTCCTTTGCCTCATAAGCAGCGGCACTTTGCTCCTGTCCAGCCAGGAGCCCTCACATCTAGTCTGGTGTATGGTTTCAGGGCGGTGAAAAACCGGTTTTGTTAGCATTTCCCTTGGGTCTGGCCTTGTTTCACATGAGGCGGTACAAGTCAGGAATCTGAAGTGCTTGTTTTATTGGTCCATGGTCAGGGGAGGGAGAGGGAGCAGAGAACAGTACCTCCTTGGGCTGCTGATTCCAAATAGCCTGCCCTAAATGAGCCCCACAGAGCTGCTGGTATTCTCATTATTCTACAACTCCACTCGATCTGAATCTTTTGCTTCCTAAAGGCGACGGTTCCTGTTTTGGGATTTCACAGACAAGAAAAGAATATTTGCTTAATTGCCAACCTTTTATTTTATCCACCATAGAAAATTCTATTTCAAATTATCATCAACTTCTGTCATTTCATTTGTTCTCCCCCTTCCCCACTGTGTATAGTTGAAAAGCAAAACAAAACAATCCTTTAAAAGGGGAGTATAGGGGCATCTGGGTGGTTCAGTTGGTTTTTAAGCATCTGCCTTCAGCTCAGGTCATGATCCCAGGATTCTGGGATGGAGCCCCACATTGGACTCCCTGCTCATCAGGGAGTCTGCTTCTCCCTCTGCCCTCCCCCTTCTTCTGCTCTCTTTCTTACATAAATAAATAAATCTAAAAAAAATATAAAAGGGCATATGTAAACTCAGCCAATTGCCCTTAGTTTACTCATTTAACTACAGTCCAGTGAAAATGTCTTCCTGACCAGCACGGGTGAGTCCAGAAGCATCTGGAAGTCAGTGACATCAAGTCTGGCTCACTGGGGGCTGTGACTATGAAGTGCTTTCAAGAACCAACATATAGGGTAAGTCAGGCCAAAGGAAACCTGGTGCCTGAATGCTTAAACCGAAGGAGCGCTGAGTTTGCCTGGATTTCTGGAATGTTGCCTCCATGCGCCGCTTCGCTGTATTTGGGTAAACAGGGCCTCAGAGAGCTTTTACAGGAGAAATGATCAAATTCAGTGAAGCCTCGTGATCTCATTTTGGATCTCCTCAGGATTCCTCATCAAGATGCAATTAAGCAGCGAAAAAATTCTGCCTTGGGGTGTGATTTGGGTGCCTGACCGTGTTCCGACTTGCCGCGCTGTCTCTTCCCCTTTCCGGATCGCTGCTTCTGGGGTTGACAGGCCCTCCGACACAGCTCCCCGGGCTGGGCCCTGGAGCCCAGGGCTGGCCGAGGGGAAGGGCGGGCCGGGGACACGCCGACCGCCCGCCGCCTTGGCGCTTTCCCTGGAAACCTTGTGGGGACCTCCTCCTCTCCCTTCTCTTTCTCTCTCCAGCCTCAGTTTTATGACCCGGTGGAGCCAGTAGACTTTGAAGGGCTTCTGATGACACACCTGAACAGCCTGGACGTGGAGCTCGCCCAGGAGCTGGGAGACTTCACCGAGGACGACTTAGATGTGGTGTTCACGCCAAAGGAATGTCGCACCTTGCAGCCCTCCTTGCCGGAGGAAGGGTAAATAAATGGTTTTCCTAACACGTAGACGTGAGTGTGACGTCATGGCTGTTATTGGCAAGGAGGGGGGGTTCCTGAATTTTGGACTTCTTTTGAAACTGAAGGTACTCGGATTGGTGAAGGTGGGCAGGGTGATCCCATGGTCCTGTCGCCTGTGGGAGTTTCTAAAATGGTCTGACCAGTGGCTTTGAAGAGGCAGGTGGGATTAAGCCAGTTAAAGGGATGAGGTGGGACGATATGGAATCCTCAAGGAGAGGTGCCCATGGAGGCCCGAGAGCCTGGACTCCCTGCGTGTCAGCTCAGTGCCCACAGGTGACTCCTGTGAGCTCACAGGCCTCAGTTTCTCCATTTGTAAAAATGTCAAGTTTTTCACTAATAACCCATGAAATGATTCAGAAACCTTTTAACTGTTTCCACGTAAGACTGGATCAGGTCACAAACAAGTCCAACCCACATTTATTGAGTGTCTACTATGTGCTGGGAACTGCCATGAATAGAGCAGTAGGGCAAAGTTCCTTCCTCTGAAGAATATTTTGCCAAGTGAGGAAACAGCGGGAAAGCTCTGTGGAGTGAATATGTGAATAGCTGTTTAGAGCTTGAGTTTCTACGGTGGGTTAGTCTATGTGTTTCTAGTCTATGTGTTAGCTCTTGGTAGCAAACAATGGAATTACTTCTTGATGAAACTCTTGTTACTTCCATGGCATAAAAAGCAATGCCTCTTTAGAAGTTGAGGATGAACTTTTATTTTTATTTATTTATTTATTTATTTATTTATTTATTTATTTATTTATTTATTTAAAGTTTTTGTTTGTTTTTGTTTTTAGATTTTATATATTTATTCATGAGAGACACAGAGAGAGAGGCAGAGACACAGGCAGAGGGAGAAGCATGCTCCATGCAGGGAGCCTGATGTGGGACTCGATCCTGGAACACCAGCATCACACCCTGGGCCAAAGGCAGGCGCTAAACCGCTGAGCCACCCAGGGATCCCTTGCATTTATTTTAAAAACAAAATTAAGATTCACATCTCTCCTGGATATTTTCAACCTTGTCATCTTCCCCCAAAAAAGTCCCCAGTAGGAGATCATGAAACAGCCCCTGTCCCACTACTGTGGGATATATTCTAGTCTGGATTTGGATATTCATCCGTCATGATTTAAGAATGTTGGGTGACAGTGATATGGTAGTATCATGAGTCTTGGCTCTCCTGTTTTGATAGTTCTTATTCACATAGGAGAGCTTGTCATGGGCTCAGCTCAGACGTTTCAGAAATACTCACTCCTCAGAAAACACACAGTGGGAAATATTCCTCCCATTGTCAGCCTATTTATTCAAGCATACCTTTAATATAGACAAGGTCTCTTTTTTTCACCTTTGACAAAGAATCATTTCATATTATTTCTTTGTCTGAAATTAATGGTTACTCATTTAATTATTTTCAAATGAGGTCAGACTCTTGGAAGATCCTGTTTAAAATACTTAAATTTAGAGATAGGATTTTTTGAACTTTGATTAAAGAGGCAGGTTTTTTTTTTTTCTTAGCATCAGTAATGTAGTATAATATTACCTTGTGATCAGAATTGCTAGCTCAGACTGTCTGATGACTTTAAAACAAGCTCTGCTATTTCAATCATTGCCAAAAAGTCTGCCATTTTAATCAAAACCCAGGAAGGCATCATCGTCCTCACCAGAGTAAACAACAGGTGATTCCCATTGACCCAGAACTTTATGCTGAGCTCTGATAGTGTGGTAAATGAAAGCCTGCATTCCACAGGTGAAAGGCCTGGGTTTAAGTCCCTGCTTTTCCATGTGCTGGGTGACTTTGAGCAAGATCCTTCTCATCTTGTTCTTCTGCAAAATGAGAATCATAGTGTATGCCCACGCCCTTGGGGGCTGATTGAAAATTAACTGAATTTTTTTTTTAAAGGGAGGGTTAACTGAATTAATATGCATAAAGTGGTTACATCAGTAACTCGTGCATAATAAGTGGATTGGAAGTATGAACTAGCCTACATGGGTCTTACTATGTGCCAGACACTCTTCTAAATACTTCCATGATGACTAGTTAATCCTTTCTGAAGGAGGCACTCCTCTATTAGTAGAACTCTAAGATGAGGACCCTGAGGCATAGAAAGGTAGCCTGAGGCCACGTAGCTAATAAGGGATGGGGCTAGGATTTGGGCAGTCATATTTAGTATGTAGTATTTAGACCCATCCGTCTCTAATACCAAAAAATTTGGAAAACCAGAAAATAGCTTTGCTACTATGTGGCATTATTTCTGATTTAAGACTCTGAAACATTTGGAGAGTATCTCCCATGGCACACTTTTATGCAGGTATGACAAGGACTGCCCGATTTGATAATCACTGACCAAACCCGGTGTCAACTTCCCAAAGCCTAAGACAATGGTTCTTCTTCATGGCTTTCCAAAAGGGAAACATGCATGTCCTAACAAGGTTACACAGGAGCAAAAAATATGCCCAAATTATCCCTGTGAGAAATCGGTATTTATACTTATTTTTCTTATTACGTATATGATTACAGCTAGTTCTACCTGTCTGGTGTTGGAATGCCCTGAAGGGATAGGTATAGTTTAACGTGATTCTCTATAATAAAGAAAACCCACAAAGCATCAAATGCCAACATGCTTGTCTCTTCAAAGTAAAAATGCTATTGCCTGAGGAATACTTCAGACACTTGATGAATGGGTAGGAATGCCCCTGGCGTTCCCACCTGATATGGATTTGAAATCATGCTGCTCTCCTTGGTTATGATAAGGGAGTGTTGTGTTGTTTTTATCCAGTAATAACATGATTTTATCTCATTTTCCACCTCATTAGGGTTGAACTGGACCCTCATGTCAGGGACTGTGTTCAGACCTATATTCGGGAATGGCTAATCGTGAACCAAAAGTAAGTTCACTTTTCTTTTCTCTTTACCTGTATACTTATATTGTTAACTTTTACAATTGTTTCTTCATTAAATTTTTCAAGTGCAGTTTTAGGTAGGTTTACAGGAAAATTGAATAGAAAATACTGGGGGTTCTCGTACGCTGCCCCTCAACGGTTCCCCTTATTGTTAACATGTTGGGACTTGGGGAATTTTTGGTTTGGTTTGGTTTGGTTTGGCTTGGCTTGGCTTGGGTTTTGGTTTGTTTGTCGCACATGTGCCCACATGACTGTTAGCAATAAATTTTAGCAAGGAGGTGAATTTGCAAATACGGAATTCATGAATAATGAATGTGAGTTGACTTGATCTTGCCTCCTATTCAAACCCCTGCTAAGGCTCTGTACCACCTACTGTATCAAAGGTAAACTCTGTCTGCTTGTCTTTGAAGGACTTTAATAACCTGCCCCCACTGTATGTATTAAAGCGTATTTTACTTACCTCCCAGATCCACTTCTTTTCTGCCAGGTCTGGCACCTCTTCCTCACCATTTCCTCCACCTAAACCAGCTTAGTCCTACCTCACACCTTGGCCCTGGCTGTTGTCCTCTGGGTATGCCCTCCCCTCCTTCACCTGTCTGTCAAATCCTGCCTATGGATCCAAGGCCAGGACAAATTTCCTTTTTTCTTTAGGCAGTCTTCTCTGACTGATTCATTCTTTCTTGGGTAGATCTTACGTAAGTGTGATATATTTGTTAGAATTGATGAGACTACCTTGTTATTAACTAAAGTCCATAGGTTACATTAGGGCTTATCTTTTGTGTCTTATGTCCTACAACTTTGACAAATGTATAATGCCATGTATCTGCCATTGCAGAATCATATAGAATAGTTTCACTGCCCTAAAAATCTCCTATGCTCCCCACATTCATTGCTCCCTGGCAACCAATTACCTTCCCACTGACTCCATAGTTTTGCCTTGTTTCTTCATGTCTTTTTGCAGCTTGAGAGCTCATTTCTTTTTTCCCCTGATATTTCCCCTCTGTGGATTTACCAAAGTTCATTTATTCATGGAGAAAGTTACATTTTAAGTATAAAGAATAGGGCCTTTTTGGTTTATTTCCACTCAGATGAATTCTTTGGGAGTTGAGGGGGACAATAAATGAATTGAAACTTGGCCTCAGATTCATACACACACAAAAATCCTCAACCTGTATATGTGTATGTGTTGGGGAGCATGGTGGGGAGTGTCTGCACTGGGGACATATCCTCATTAGAAAAAACATCAGAAAGCCTTTACCAAGACAGAAACAGTTTGAAATTCTGCTCTCCTCACCTCTCTTATACTCCAGTAAGAATTACTGTTCCGTGGGATAAACAGTGGAAGATTTAGGGGGTTGAGTTTTATCCAGTTCCTGGAAGTGTGCCAATGAATTTGTGCTGATGTTTTTTGGAGGAATGTCAGTAGGCATACTATTTTCAATAGCTGAGCAGGAGAAAGCACGCTTGCAAAAAGTAATTAAGGGAAAGTTAGATGTTAATCCATCATGTGTTCTAATTTCCAACATGAATGGAAAATGAAGCTTGCCAGGCAGTCAAGGAAGATTATGCTATGCTGGTAATAAATAAAAAAATTCTGAACAAGTTGTTCTCAAGCTTTTAAATGTTATAATAAGAGATACTTTCTGGATATTAAGATTCTAAAAAAGTCTGAGAAGGAACAATAAATAGAAAGGTCCGTTTTACTGCATTTGGTTTTTATTTGCTACTTGGGACACTGTATTTTTTCATTCCTCATGGCAATTCCCACTGGAACATTCTTTTTTCCATTTTGCACAAACTTAAAAGAAACAAGGACTCTTTCAGAATACTCATTTTAGAAATTTTAGAGGTTATAGAGAAATAACAGGAGAAAAAAATCACTCAATTTCACTATAGACAGATAAGTGCCATTAACATTTGATACATAGCCTTCAAATCATATTCATTTGTATATGTATTTGTATAAAAACTAGATAATATTATAATACTATTTTGTAGTGTGATGCTCTTTTGGTCTCTACAGTAAGTAGTGATTATCTCTATTTGCTATTACATATTCTTCCTCAACCCAATTTTTAAAGGTTGCATGATATATTTACATCAGAGTTCATTTAACCAATTTTAATATTTACATGATTCCCTGTTTTTCAGTGTTATATACCCCAATACAGTGATACCCTGTGTACATCTATGGGTTTTTTTTCCTTCAGAATAAATCCTCAGAAGAGGAATTTCTCTGTCTAGGAGAAATGCACAAATGTAAGGATTTAGGAATAATATATCAGAAAGATTATCAACAATATGTGTATGAATCCTCAAGAATATTAGATGTTATCTTTTAATAAATTTCCAATTTCACTTGTAAAGAGACTTTTATTTGCATTTTTAAATTATGACGTTGGGCATGCTTTTCCATTTATTAGTTGGCCCACTTGTCATTTTTCCTTCAAGTTCTGCTTATTCATGAAACTTGTGCACCTCTATTAATATATTGGGCTTGTTTATCTCTAGGACTATCTTTATTTGGTAGAGATATTGATGCTTTGTCTAGCATTTATTACAAATTCCTAACACAGGATGTTCCTTGTCTTTCAAAATCACTTATAATTTTTTAACATTCAGAATTATTTATGTAATCAAATCTGTATTCATAATTTTCTATTATGATTTCTATTTTGCTGCCATGCTTAAAATGTAATTCACAAACCTGATATTATTTACTGGGGATTTTGGACTAAATGTTAATCCAGACCATTAGCCACTTGATTGTTGTTCTGTTTCCTTATGTGTCCCTCTTTGTTTTTATCTCTTCTGTAGGAACAGTGATTGTCCATATATTTATTTTATGCAAATGTTTGTGTCATCCCCTCTTTCCCCAATAAAACAAAGTGATACCTGCTTTAATTTTATCTTTGGCAGCATACTGGGGATGGAAATTGCCATTTGTCCTGTTCTCCACACACTTGAATAATGGGCCAGTTCCTTTCCCAGAAATTAGGTGGAAGAATTCAACTCTGATACTGATCATCAGTTTCTGGAAGCTTTGACTAGTGTTTTAGAGAGGAAGCGCCTTTTTCTAACCTGCTCTTTGATTCTTTGGTACTCTGAATCTGAAACTCTGAACATGAAAATACATTCCTAGCACACACTCCTCCCAGAGATCATTCTGCCCCCTTATGCACCTGTAATATTTCGTTTGTGGGGAGAATCCAGTACCAGACCCCTTTATCTCAAAGCCTGCATACATTTTCAGCTCAGTTGTTTTATCTGAGTTGTTTCTTAATCATTGCTGGATGATGGTAGAAAGAGAAAGGCAAGGGAGGTGGGATTTCTGCTGGTGTGAAGCAGTGCAACCAGGTGGAACCTGGCAGTGGCTCCATTCATAAGCCACTACAATGAGGAAAGAGCATTCAGGATTCTGGCTTATGGAGACCTTGACTGCTCAGGTCCTGGCAGGGGGGAAAGTACAAAGTGTCTGCCTTCCTTTGAGTTCCCCTTTGGGGAGATAAAGCATGGCATGTCATTTTGCCAACTCCATCTGATCCACAGAGATTCTGTCCAGATTCAGGTATTAAGTTGTCTGCTCATTTTTTGGACTTTCCATTATTTTCTGCATCTTCATGAGCAGTGTAGTGGGAAGGTGGAGGAGAACACTTATAGGCATTGCTGACCAGTTGTTGCTTAGTGATTAATTAGCTCTCCTTTGAATTTGTTATTTTATGTGACAAATAATACACACTTATTTTGAAAGAAATCAAGTAATGTAGAAGTGTATTAAATAAGAGGCAGTCTCTTGCCTCACTCCTTACTTGCTCCCTGCCCTTCTCTTCAACCCACTCTTAGTCACGGAGGTCATCACTATGTAGACTTCCAGAGCTTCCTTTCATACCCTCACAAATATATATACATATAGATATGTATATACATTTGCATTTTACAGAAATAGTATGTAATTATACCTGTGTAAATATGTATATGTCTTGCATACACACACACACACACACACACACACACACACAAAATATACTTTTTTCAGTAATATCTTTGACATTTTTCCATGTCAGAGATCACCCTCCCTGCCTGGTATTCCAGGGGCAAAGGAATGTATCATTAAGTTACCAAATTTTTCTCTATTGATGGACATTGAAATTGTCTCCATTTTTCACTATTATAAATAATACCACAATAGACATCTGTGCACACTTGTCCTGACACGTGTGTGTGAGGATTTCTGAGGGTAGCAATAGAGTCAGTGCATATGACACATCCTCATAAGTACTACCAAATTTTTCTTCAGGAAAGCTGTATTGATTGATTCCATTACCAACTGGGTATGAGACTGCCCTGTCCTCCACCCACCCTCACCCCCCCGCCACATATCCTTGGCAGTGCTGGATATAATATAATTAAATATATATATATTTATATATATAATTAAATATATATTTATAAATAAATATAATTAAAATAAAATAGAAATGCCTGAAATTGTATTTTTGTTATTGTAAACTGGAAGCTATTTTATCTACTTTCTTAATATTGTTTCCACCACTGAGTTCTTCTTCCCTTATCTATCCTAAAATCCCAGTTAACTATATCCTTATCGTACCACCTGACTTCCTTCTCCTGAATATTAACCCAAGTGAAATGAAAACCTATATTCACATAAACATCTATATGCAAATATTTATAGCAGTTTTGTTTGTGATTGTCAAAAATTAGGAACAACCAGATTGTATGCAATGGGGCAATGGATAACCAGACTGTGGTACGTCCATACAATGGAATGCTATTCAGCGGTAAAATAGAACAAATTACTCATGCATAGAGCAATATAGATGACTCTCCATTGCATATGCAATGTGAAAGAAGCCAGACAAAAAAGATGATGCATGATTCCATTTGCATGTTATTCTGGAAAAGACAGAGCCATAGGGACAGAAAAAAGATTATTGGTTGCCGGGATCTGAGGGTAGGGAAAGGAATTGACTGCAGAAAGTCATCAGAGAAACTTCTGAGGGTGCTGGAACTGTTCTAAGTCCTGATTGTAGTGGTGGTTACACAACTGTACCCATCTGCCACAACTCACTGAACTGTCATCTAAAAAGGGTGAATTGTAATTGTGACCTAAAATTCATGGATAGAAATCTGAGATAGTTTCTGGCATTCATTAATTACTCATTAATTGAAAATCTGTTGCTTTGCTATGGTTTTTATGTTATTTCACAGAATGGTGATTTCTCTGGAGCTGGAGTAAATGGATTCAAGTCTTGGGTCTACCACTTAGGTGCTGTGTGACCTAAGGCAAACTGCTTTTTTGTGCCTCAATGTCCTAATCAGGAAAACAGGAATTAGAATAGTGTCTACCTCATAAATTATGTTATGTGCAATGAATAAGTTAACATATGTAAAGTACCATGATTTCTTGGCATATGATAATAGGTTATTGATATTGATGTATTACAGATTTTGGCTCAGTTGTCCCTACCCACTTGACAAATAATTTCAATAAGACCCATTAGTAAGATAATATATGCAAAGGGAAAAAAACAAGGGATAACTCTGTTGTTGAAGATTTCATTTAATGATCCAGGGTAGATTTCACCTCATAAGCACTATAATTTCTATATTCTTGAAATAAAGATAAGATTTGGAAAATCAGGAGGTTTACTCCTTTAGGGCTTATCTAGTTCCAATTAAACCTGTCCAAAATACTCCTTTCAAGTGAAATAAAATCTGAAGACTTCAGGAAAAGTGCTTATATTAGCATGTCAAAGGAGTGAACCCCAAACTCTATCCCATATATTTTAATGCACTGTTGGTGGGGGAAACTACTTTCCTCTGGAAGACCATACTTAATGAAGCCATTTCACCTTCTATGGACATGTCTGTCATCCATAACCATGCAGTCAAACACTGATTTAGTTGGCTCTTTTATTCCTCAATTATCTCCTTGCTGATATTACATTTCTCTGTAATATCTAAGGATAGACTTTTATGTCCTTGCTATCTGTGATAATGGCTTTGAATCCCACTTAGGGGGCAGGGGAGTAGATAAATGGCCACTTGTGTTCCCTCCCACGCTCATAATTCTATAGAGCATTTGCCACTCAAGTTCTATAATTGAGGCTTTTAAATCAGACAAAGAATGCTGTCTGTGAAGGATAGAGGAAAGTTCTAGAATTTCTTTTTCACTTAATAAGAAAAATTCAACTACACAGAAACACAAAGTACTTGATCTCCTTTTGGGGGAAATACATTTTCCTACTGGAAATGTTTGTGATACTTAGACTGGAAGATGTCTTGAATGGATGCCATTCTATCTTTCATGTCTATACCATAAAATATGGTGTCATAGCTCTAAAAATAACAGCACTTTTCTCTCCATGACTTTTGGAAATGACCCTTGATCTAATGCTATGTTGGTGCCACGGCTGCATGTTCATCACCTCTCATTTCCAAATATTTGGTAATCTTGTATGGATTGATGTTTGCGGGCATCTTTTGGGTCACATTAAATACTTAAGCATTATTTCCTCTGCCATTTTCTCTAAATGAACTAAGAGTGATTCACTTAAGTTGTGTTTGGTGTCTTGGTGGGAAGTCAAACTCTTAAGTAATTAAACTTGTTTATATGCTATTTATTCTTGGTGTATTATCCGCAGTGACAGTGAAACATTTCATGAGTGTTATGAGCAACATCATAAAAGCCCTTAGACTTTGTCTTTCACCCTGGGTGATTAAGGTAATTCTGAAGGAAGGTCGTGCTCAAGGAGAGCTAGGACATCAAGGAATGGGGTATCATCTGTTTTATTACTCCATATTTTACTCCCAGTGAACTGGTAAACAATTAAAATTCAAACACATCGGTGCATATAATTCAGTTACTCCCAAAACACCATAAAAATGTCTCCCTGATCAATAATTGCTTATTATGACATGCATTTGTCGTGCTGGCTGTCAAGATGTTTAGCTATTTGCTTTCTAAAAGTACAGAAAGCAAGCAAGGCTCATCAGCCTGTGCAGTTACAGAGAGCAATCCAGGTGTGGAAATCCCTGAGCTACACCTGAGCGGTTACACACACACTCCCATCCCCACACATCCACACCCCTGAAGCCCAAAGGCCAGGGCTTTCACGAAGCCTTCCCTGACCTGGCCAGAGGAAACTGCTCCCTTCCGTGGATTTTCAAATCATGCTGTTTGTATTTCTCTTAGAAGCTCTTGTCATACTCTACACTGCTTTATATATATTTTTAAAGATTTTATTTATTTATTTGAGGGAGAGAGAGAGAGCACAAGAGAGAGCAAGAGCAGGGGGAAGGGCAGGTGGAGAGGGAGAAGTAGATTTCCTGCTGAGCGGGGAGCCTGACATGGGGCTCGATCCCAGGACCACGAGATCCTGACCTGAGCCAAAGGCAGATGCTTAAATGACTGAACCACCCAGGCGCCCCTCAACATTGCATTCTGATTATGTGTCTGAATGTTTATCTCCCCTGCTAAATAGGTGATATTTTTCACTAGACTATGACTTCACTGAGGACAGGGACTCCTTTAAAGCTAGGATTTTTGTATATTCCTTTTTGCATTCTCTTTGGTGCCTATTCTCAGGAGATCCTTTACAAACGTGTTGAATAGGAGAATGAACAAAACTTTAACACCAAATATCCACATCATGTTCCTTTAAGAAAAGCGTTCTCAGATCTATCAGACTCCACAGCGTATTTCTGTGTAATGAATATTTTGTAATGCCACCTTTGTCACCCATGAACTTTCTCATTTTTAGAAGTCCATAAAATGTCCCAACTGTTATATAAAGGAGAAATAAACATAATACATAAAAGAGCATATATGTAAAGATGCAAATACTTGGATATAACTCCGCCAAAGAACATAATGAAATAGCTGTTTGCAGCTGCCAGAATAATGCTATGAGTCTCACACCTACAAAAGCAGACTGCAACAGGTGTGTTGTGTGGGTGACTGGGATAACACAAGTAGCATTGCTTTTAGTAATGTGATTTTCCAAAATGGGGAAAAACTCTTGGTAGAGGTCTAATCAGCACAGAGTTTAATTTCCCCTACATTTATATAGTTGCTGTTTTGCTGGAAAATTCAGTGCAAAAATACTTTGCACTTATTTGTAAGATGGCATGGGGCTTAGCTCACGTATTTACAGACTGGTTTTTTACCTCCAGGAATGTTTGGCAGGACATTTGATAGGTATGTTGAATGGTTTTTTTGTTTTTGTTTTTGTTTGTTTTTTTGGTAAAGATTTTGTTTATTCATGAGAGACACAAAGAGAGAAGCAAAGACATAGACAGAAGACTCTCTCCTTGTGGGGAGTCTGATGCGGGACTTGATCCTAGGACCCCGGGATCATGACCTGAGCTGAAGGCAGATGTTCAACCACTGAGCCACTCAGGTGCCCCATGTATTGGATGTTCTAATAGATGTCTTAGGATGGTTCTTCATTGCTGGGATGCCCCATGCATTTCAGGATGTGAAATATAATAGCACATCCCAGTCATTGAGACACTCAAAAATGACAGCATTAATTACCATCATTGAGAGCCACTGGTAGTAAGTCATCAGAAAATAGGATTCCCAAAATCCAGTCCAAACTACGGTTTTAGCAGCACAACTGGGAAATGAAACCCACTAAGAATTCCTGAAAGGGATGGAATGGAATGGAACAAGTTTAATGAGGACAACAAACTCACTAGGGTGTTTATTGGCCTTTTGGGAGAATTCTACAAGTGAAATCCTAAAGTGAGCACTTTTCTAAGCTTTACTTTTGCTTTTGGTAAGAAAGTAAATTACCTATGTGAAAATTATATAGTTCAGAAATAAAGATGTTAGGAGACTTTAAATTCAGCATATCTACAAAATATGGTTATCTAGATTATAACACTTGCATTGGTGTTGCATCTAATGGTATTGTCATTGACACTCATAATAATAACTATTATTTATTGAGCTGGTATGTGGTTATCTTGTTTGAGATGGTCTAGAAGCTGAGCCTGAGATAGGGATTCGGGTCCACATGATTTTTGAGGGTGTTCTCTTTAGGAAAAGCCCATAAGAAAATGAGAGAAGCAAAAGGAGTCAACTCAGGATAAGGGCACAGAGAAATTCCTGGCCAATATACAGGGTACTCTGGAGGGACCACACTACAAAGCTTTCCCATCATCCAACTTCGAGGCAAGCGGTGCCCTATACCAGTCAGGCATTGGTTACAATCATCAAGCCCAAGTGGGAAGTTAGAGGGCTGGCAAGTAGAGCAAATCACTCAGATGTCTCTGGACATGACAGCTCCTGTGCACATAGCAGCTACAGAATGGATGCTGTAATAGGGCCCACTAACAGACTTTATTACGATGCCAGACACCCCATATACTATTTTCCTTTTATTTGGAAACAATCTCAAATATACAGAAAACTTGCAAGTAAAACACAAAGATCTTTTTCCCCTCCCCCAAACCACTTGAGAGTAAGTTGCCAACCTAAATCTCCATTACCCCTGAACACTTCGGTGTGTAATTTCTACAAACAAGGACATTCTCCGTCGTAATTAGCATACAGCCATCACATTAAGGAAATTCACATTGATACATTATTACCATCTAATCCTCAGACCCTATTCAGCTTTCACCAAATGTCCCAAGAATGCCCTTTAGAGCAAAAGGATCTAGTTGAAAGGCATGCATTGCGTTTAGATGTCACTAAAGATGGCTTTCGTGTAATTTACTCTGGAACAGTTCCTGGGTGTTTCCTTGACTTTCATGACTGACCTTGAGATTACAGGGCAGTTTTTTTTTAGACATAATAATCCCTCCATTTGGATTAGGTGATTGTAAAATGCCCAATTCCTCTTTATTTTTTTTAAAGATTTATTTATTTATTTATTCATGAGAGAGAGAGAGAGAGAGAGAGAGAGGCAGAGACGCAGGCAGGGGGAGAAGCAGGCTCCATGCCGGGAGCCTGACGTAGGACTCGATCCCAGGACTCCAGGATCACGCCCTGGGCCAAAGGCAGGCACTAAACCGCTGAGCCACCCAGGGGTCCCCCCCAATTTCTCTTTAAACTTTCAGTTTATTTGTATCAATATTGAATCAGAGGTTCCTATTTTATTCAGTAAGTTTGAATCCAGTTCTGTGGTTCATTTTGATGCTCAGATTGTCCTCACTTTGACTAGTGTGAACCCTTTGAATTGGCCCTCGTATCTTTTTTACATACCCCTAAGCAGCCTCTGATCACATCCTTGCTATTTGCCACAAGATATTACAAGCTGATCTTACAGCTTTCTTTTCCTCATCCCTGGAATCAGACATTTCTCCAAGCAGCTCTGACCCTTTTTAAGTGGAAAGTGGTACTTAAAAGCCAAGCTGTAGGTGTTGGGTGTGCTTACTGCTATTAAGGTGTCACTCCTCCTGTGTCTTCACATCACAGTGGTAGGGAGTGTGTGCGTGTGTGTGTGTGTGTGTGTGTGTGTGTGGTGTGCACTGAAAACCACGAGTTGATGTTGATACCTGCAATTGCAACATGACATCAGAGTATTCATTCTTGTTTTCTTCCTTTCCATATTTTTCTCAGTGAAAAACCTGATTCTTATTGTCCTATTACATTTACTTACGTGATTAATCCTCTGATGTGTACCTACTGCCAGCACCACCCCCCTTCCCCACACAGTCGCCTTCTTCCTCATATTCTGGCTCTGACACCCGGCAACAGGCTTGCCCCTCCTGGGTGGATGCCCTCTTAGGCCTGCACCTATACTGAGT
Organism: Canis lupus dingo; assembly: GCF_003254725.2. Lineage (NCBI taxonomy): Eukaryota > Metazoa > Chordata > Mammalia > Carnivora > Canidae > Canis > Canis lupus. The sequence continues at coordinate 89,353,016 of NC_064243.1, forward strand.
GCCAGGCCACTCCTGCACAGAGACACCTTAGCAGGCTACTCCTCCCAGTGCCTTCCTTGTTCGACCCAGAATGTCTCATCCATTGTCACATGCCAGGCTATGGGCACCCTCCTCACACCCTCTGGGTTCTGATTCTCCATGCCAAGCCACCCTTTCATATGTACTCCCTCCTCACCCTTTTTGGCCTTCAACTTCCCATTCTGGGTTTCCTCACTTACTCCCCACCCTGAGGCATGGAAGATTACCTTGTTCTGATGTTTTTAGTGCCAAATTGTATGGGAGGGATAGGAAGGAAAGGGAAGTGGAGAAAGGAGAAGAAGACGTATTATGTGCTGTTTTCCAGTCATCACACAGACCTTCAAAATGAGCAGTGTTCCTCCCCATTTCACATCTGAGGAAACCGTAGCTCTGAGAGATTAGGTCACTTGCCTAGGGTCTCACAGCCAGTATGTAAGAAGACAGCATCTGGACAGAACCCAGGTCCCAAACTCTAGAGCCAAATTCTATCTACTCCACACTGCTTCTGAAGACTTTGGTCTTTAAAATATGTTTGGTCTTAGGGCACCTGGGTTGATCAGTCAGTTGAGCATCTGACTGTTGATTTCAGCTCAGGTCATGATCTCAGGGTTCTGGGATCGAGCCCTGAGTCAGAGTTCCCGTTCAGTGGGAAGTCAACTTGTCTTCCTCTTCCTCTGACCCTCCCCCAGCTTGCTCACACACACACTCTCTCTCTCAAATAAATCAACCTTTTTTTTTTTTTTTTTTAAATATGTTGGTCTTTGGATGGTTCCCAAATATATAATAATAGTGCTTGGAGAAAAGGAATGCAGTTCCCTTAAGAAGCAATAGGTTGAGTTCATTTTAAGAATAGTTCTTCTACTACTTGGCCCACTTCCCTATCTCTTGTCTGTGAAGAGGCTCAACAGGAGCATGGCTTTGTTCAACTCAGTTGCCTGGGTGGAGTAATGAGGCTGGGGTTTCTGGTGGCCAGTGGCACTCTGCCAGCAGTCTCACTACCTACCCGGTGGTGGTTTCTGCCTTCCGTGGCTGGCACTTCTAAAATGAGTCATCTTTACATACTTGCCAGCCCTTGTGGTCTCCCTCGGCCAGCTCTGCCCCTGCTACCACAAGGGAGCTTTGTGACTTTCCGAGACTTCAAGATGGGGAAGTAGATGCTAAATTGAGAATGAGGAAGGGGAGAAAAGTTTGCTCTGGTTTCAAACACACAACCATGGAATACGTCAGTCTTAATGTTTTCCATCCCCCAAATTCTGAGGGCTGGTGCATATACGGAGTTAGAATATAATATATTGCGAAATGAACTTTTAACACTATTCCGTGACTCATTTTTTAAATGCCTGTTTGTCAGTGTCTTTGGAGTTAAATAACTCCAGAAAGCATTCTAGCAAAATGGAGGACAAAAAAGAAAGCATCTATTTGCCTAAAATAGCAAAAGAGCAATAGCCAAGCATATTTGACTTTTCCCAGATTTAAGTATCTTCGGAAGAAAGTTGATTTGAAGGTTTCCAGATGCAGTGTATGACCTTTTTATCATAAAATCTTAAAGTTGGGCAAATATCCCAGAATTCACCTAGTGTTTATGTCTCACCAACGAAGAAACAGAGGGACTGAGAGAAGTGATTAAGGATGATGGGGGCAGGTACATAGCTGTAATTGTGTGTGCGTGTGTGTGTGTTGTTCACTTATCAGGGAACACTTGGAAGTAAGTGCACTTTATGAAACAAAAAAATAAAACCAAGGCAGATATAGTTCTGGTTGCCAGGGCACACAAGGGCTTAAGTTAGGCTGCTTCCAGATTTTTATTTCTGTGGCCTGAGCAGGTGGCTTTGTGGGGAGACATGTGACATTGAACCTTTGGCATCAGTACCCTTTGGAGTGTATAAGTCCCAAGAAAGGCAAAGGGCAGATACCAAAGTGTGAAATTTGTGTCTTAATTCACTGTTTGCATTTGATTTCAGATAATTTATTAATTTTTAAAGTGGGGGAGGGGTAAAGGAGTGGGGGAAGATAATCTTAAGCAGGCTCCATGCCTAGCATAGAACCTGACTCAGGGCATGATTTCACGACCCTGAGATCATGACCTGAGCCAAAATCAAGAGTTGGATGCTTAAACAACTGAGCCACCCAGGCACCCTTAGAATTAATTTTTATTAGTTAATTCATTTGGGAACTTTTCCCTTTAAAATTGGATTCTTCAGGAAAAACAGCCACAGATTCAGTGTGTTGTAATTATGAGAGTAATCTTAGGACACAACTCACTATTTATTACTATTTTGAGTTGGGTACTTTTTCCTAAGAATATTATATCACATATAGCTTTTTCTTTGAACCCTTAGATAAAGTCCAAAAAAAGCCATTTTATGCACTTGCAAAGCTTCTCATCCAGCACACACATGCATGTTGCTGGGTAAGTTTATAATGATGAGAATCACTTTTAAATAGCTAACAGGTTGATGAAATCCTGTGTGAGGTTCTCAAAAATCTCTTTTCATAGAAAATAAATATTCTAATATAAAATAAACTTTGCTCACACATGTATCTGCTCTTCTTAGCACTGCACACTTAGAGCAACTGGAACCAAAATAATTTTCTTAAATATTTTAAGTAGTTATTAATTACTTTTGGGAAATTATTTGAAGGAGTCCCCCAAAATACTTTTTGCTAATTGATGTTTATGAACAATATGATATTTTAAATTTCATTTGTTTTGTTGGTGTTTAGGAATTCCAAGCCAGAATCATTCTGCATATTTCTCTTGAAATCTTTTCTAAATGTTTACTCTTATTTCCTTATTTCAGAGTATACTATACTCATTTACTTATTTTCTTTCAGTTCCCCAATTTGGCCTGCTGTTCACCCAGCCCTGTCAATACAGGTTTGGGTCAGGGCAGTACAGATGGCCAAGAGACACTGAAGATGACCATTTATAGTAGACATTGACTTGAATTAGTCACCAAGCCCATCTTGCCCCTCTCCTAGGGCTATTTCTTATCTCCTTTTACTCAAATTGCTTCTCTTTAGAGCACAATAAAATCTAAGAACAGAGCCTGTTCTCCCTGGGTCATCTCCTTTTTTTCTTTAATTAACTTAATCAACTAAAATTTATTGAATACCAGCTCTGTGCATAACCCAACACTTCACCCCTCCCAAAGAGTTATAAACTCTGTATTTGGATCATTGCTAGTTGCTCTCCCACATTTCCTGCTTTATCTGTCTGCCATTTGATCTGCCTAATAAATCCTAACTCATTTCATATCCTTTTACCTACTTGCTCAGGGGTTTTTCTAATAGTGTGAGAAATCAAACCAAATGAGCGCATGCTTGTGCAGTTGACTTTGCAGCCTGTTTTCCAAGAAGACTTTGAGTCATAAAAACAGGGAATAGGCACATTGGTTTCTACAGTTATTATCTGAGAGCTTCTATCTGTTGCCTTTTTTCACGATGGTCTAATTTCCTTCTCCGGGGACAGTGCTGGCCATTATATTTTAAACCCTTTTCATAGCTACACATTTCTGAAACCCCATTTTAATGGTGTGCGCAGAGTGGAGATTGAGACCATTAGCAGAGATTTTCGGCATGCCCATCATTTATTTCTATTTTTTCTTAACCGTGTCCTGCCTTTTTAATTCATTGTTAAGAACACTGATGGGGACATTCAATGTTTTCCTCTATTTTTATCTTCAAACGATCTTTATTTGCTGCTCTGCACATTGCTAGATTTATTCCAGCCTCTTAACACTAGGGTCATAGTTTAGCGTCAGCTTGGAGCCAAATGCCCCGCAGCTGAAATGACCACACCTCCGAAGTGGCATTTTCCCAGACCGTTCCTACCTTTGATAATGAGCCAGCAAGGAGGCAAGTCTGTATCTCATTACAGCAGAGCCTTGTATTAGGCCTGGTGCATAATTAGATGGGAGGAATTACAATCGGTTCTCTCTTTGCGAGATCTTTCAGCACCATGTCTACTCTCAAACATTACTTTTATTTTTAATCTAATGCGCTTGTACCTCTCTTCTCTCTTTCTCTTGCTCCAAATGATGTAATAACAACCAAAAAAGAAACCAAGGAAGTTCGGAGATTTGCGGCTTTAAAAAGACTGGATCCCGAAGAGATTTTCACAAGACACTTCAGAAACAGACGTTTGAGTCAGAGTCCTTGGAGGGCCATGAACCAAGCACACAGGTATTTTCTATCAACAAACATGGTTACCAGGTTACTGGGCTGCTCTGCCCAGGGCATGCTGTCGGTGTTTTAACTAGAGAAAGGGCTAGACTCAGAGAATGTCAGAGTAGCAGGAGCTCTACCATTTGAGTCAGTGGTGCTTTTTCTTTTTTCTCCTCAAACCTGTTTGTAGCTACAGAAATTGGTGTTCAAATGAAAACCCACAAGTTCAATAATGAAAATAGGTAGAAGTAGAAGGGGGTTGCTCATTGGGCCCATCCACGTAACAATTCCTGAGACCCGGTGGTGTCTCTAAGGGCAGTTGCAGAGTGGGGGAAAGTCCACACTGAGGCCAGACTGCCCAGGTTTTCTTCCTTATTTTGCTCTATACTGACTCTGTGGCCCCCGGCAGGATAATTAACCTTTCTGGGCTTGTTTCAGTTTCCTCCATTGGAAAACAAGGAGGATAATAAAGACATCTCATCTTATTATAATTTTTTTCTTTTATTCTCTCATTCCATTAAATTCTTTTGAGTTCGTTTAAAAAATGTGTATGTGTAAGTTTTATCATCTGTACATGGCATGTCAGGATGGGAAAGGAAAAATTAGGAAATATTTACATTAAAAAGGAGTGTTGGGTATGGAGACTCACTGGTGTAAAGGAAGTAGTGCCTTAGGGGGTCTCCTCTCCTGCCATCTTGGTCAACTGTTCTGTGGTCTTGGAGAAGCCAATTTTTAAGGTTTATTTATTTTAGAGAGAGAAAGCATGTGCACATGAGTGAGGGACGAGCAGATAGAGAGGGAGGGGAAGAGAATCTCAAGCAGACTCCCCACTGAGTGCAGAGATGGATGTGGGGCTTGATCTCATGACCCTGAGATCATGACTGGAGCTGAAACCAAAAGTTGGATGCTTAACCAACTGAGCCACCCAGGCGCCTGAAGGGAAGCTGTCTTAGTCAGTTCAGGCTGAACAATAGAGTACAATAGATTGGGGTCGTTAAAACACTAGACATTTATTTCTCACAGTTCAGAGGTGGGGAAGTCCAAGATCAAGGTGTCAGCTCATTTGGTTCCTGGTAAGCATCTTCTTCCTGGTTTTGCAGACACTTTCTTGCTGTGTACCACCACACAGGGGAGACTGAGGGAGAACAAAGGCTCTCATGTCTCTCATAAGGGCACTAATTCTACTTGTGAAGGCCTCATCTTCATGACCTGATCACCTCCCAAAAGCCCTACCTCCCAATAGCCCATTGGGCATTAGGATGTCAACACAGGAATTTTTCAAACATTCAAGTCCATAAAACTAATAACGATGACAACAAATAGGAACTACCACATGGGGTTGTTAGAGCATTAAATGAGTTAATCTTGTGTAAAGCATTTAGGTCAATGCCAGCTCTCAGTGTCCATAGGTGCTAAGTAAAATCAGTCACAAAAGAACAAAAATTGTATAATTCCATGTATGTGAGCTACCTGGAGTAGTCCGATTCCTAGAGACAGAATGTAGAATGTGGTTGCCAGGGGCTTCAGGGAGTGGGAGGAATGGAAATGATCTTTTAACAGGTACAGAGTTACAGTATAGATAAGTTCAGATTCAAAGAGTTGTGGGTAGTAGTGTGCACAACAGTGTGAATGTACTTCACACTGCTGCATTGTACTCTAAAAAAATGATTACGATGGTAAACTTTATGTTATGTATATTTTATCACAATTGCAAAATCTTTTAGAAAGCCAGTGCTCTGTTCCAACTTGTCCATTTTGTAGTTGGGAAAAATAAAACAAAGGGGAAGAGACTTGTCTAAGTTTTATAGGGCATCTTCTGACCTGGTAGCATTTTCATATTTCAGGTGCTTTCATTCTAATCATCTCTCCATGCTGAATGGTGAATGAGTAGAGACTTTTAATATAATACCTATTTTTCAAACCACATGGTCTCTAGAGCCATGTTGACTACTTAATATGAGCTTAATGTAGGAATCAGCCATCAGTTCTGATGCTGAATATAGTGGGCTTCCTGTAGCATGGGGTATCTACTTTGTGGGAGATGTTTAAGAGATTTCTCATTGGTAATTTTGACTAAATTCAGTTTTTATTTTATATCTTTCCTTATCTTGGTCAGACAGAAGCCACAGCAGTTATCTCAACAAAAGAAATTTTTTTAAAATTATTTTTTAAAGATTTTATTTATTTATTTATTTATTCATGAGAGAGAAAGAGAGAGAGAGAGAGAGAGAGAGAGAGAGAGGCAGAGACACAGGCAGAGGGAGAAGCAGGCTCCATGCAGGGAGCCTGACTTGGGACCCGATCCTGGGCCTCCAGGATCAGGCCCTGGGCTGAAGGTGGCGCTAAACCGCTGAGCCACCCAGGTTGCCCAACAAAAGAAATTTAATGTAGAGATTGGTTAAACAATTTTGGAGGACTCAGAGAATGAAATGGGAAAATTGAAGTCCTATAGAAATTGTACGAGCAGGAACCCGACACCATCCTGGGGCAGGGGCTCTAAAACTAGAGCTTCACTGCAATCGCCTGGAGGGCTTGTTCCAACTCAGATTGCTAGGTACCACCCAGAGTCTCTGATTCATTAGGCTGGAGTGGCACTTGACAATTTGCATTTATAATTAGCATTTCCCAGGAGATGCTGATGCTACTGGTCGCGAGACCATATTCAAGAACCATGGGTCTGGTTGGAAGAGTATTAGAGTTATCAGAACCTAGAAGCTCTAAAGAGTGGCCTTGGAGCTGGGACTCAAATCTCTGGGGATCTCAGAGGAAAGATCCTACAGGATCTGAGAGTCTGGATTCTGACCTCTTAGGAGGTGGGACTGTCTGGCTGGTGCTGGTACCTCCAAGGAGGTAAGATAAGGATGGTTCTGGAAGCGCCCAAAGAAGCTGGGCTCTAGAACCAATTGCCACTACCAAGGTAGGAGGAGCTTCAACCAAGAGGGAGGAGCCAGTCCCCTTTCCCTTCTCCAGCTACCCAATCTCTTTAGAGCACCCATTACTGGCAGAACCCAAAAGAAGGAGGTGGCAAAGCAGAAATGTGACTTGCTAAATGCCAGGCCCAGCATCACAGAGTATAAAATTTGGAGCTGAGAGACAGTAGGTCAATGACCATCACCTCCATAAAGCACACCCATTTCAGCATACTCAGTGCTCAGTTAAGTCATCGGCTGTGTTGTGGAGCCAAGTTACACAAAAGTTGTATGTTTTTAAGTGTTAGACTAATACTCATGCAGGGATGCTCAGACAGTGAGACAATCGGCAACATCTTCCCATGTCACTCCCATTCTTGGCACCTTCTGTGTGGAATGGAAAGGCCAAGTGCCCGAATTTACATAAGTTCAATACATATATATGATGCAACTCCATGGTACACACATATATATTCCATAAAAATTAGATCACATTATACATAATACTGGATGCCTTCTTTTTTCATATTAATAATACACTGTGAGGTGATCACCTTTCTCTTCCAGTGAATACATGTTTACTTGGGTTTTCTTTAAATGGCTGCATAACATTCCATTGGATGGAAGTTCCAAGATCTTTTAGTGCTGTCTCTTTGGGGAGACATTTAGAGGGCAGCCCCGGTGGCTCAGTGGTTTAGCGCCGCCTTCAGTCCAAGGTGTGATCCCAGAGACCCGGGATCGAGTCCCACATCAGGCTCCCTGCATGGAGCCTGCTTCTCCCTCTGCCTGTGTCTCTGCCTCTCTCTGTCTCTCTCTCTGTGTGTGTCTCTATTAATAAATAAATAAAAATCTTTATTAAAAAAAGACATTTAGATAGTTTCTATTATTTTGTTACTACAATGTTCCAGAGATGCTCTTGTCTTCACAATCCTTGCTCACTTGTCCAGTTATACCCTTAGGATAAATTCTGGAGATTATATATATATTTACATACACATATATATGTATATATCTTGACATCCTTTCAAAGTAACTTGGTAAATTCGTTCTCCCAAGGCTTTCATAATTTCTAAGCTAAAAAAGTATCAATAATTAAAGTGCTTGGGATGCCTGGGTGGCTCAGCAGTTGAGTGCCTGCCTTCAGCTCGGGGTGTGATCCTGGAGACCCAGGATCGAGTCCCACATTGGGCTCCCTGCATGGAGCCTGCTTTTCCCTCTGCCTGTGTCTCTGTCTCTCATGAACAAATAAATAAAATCTTTAAAAAAAATTAAAGTGCTAATTTAAATTATTGTTAGCACATTCAGTCAGGTAAAGTTTATGATCTAGCAGAGTACCTTTTATAAGGTAAGATGAATGTCACAGAAAAAATATATTATAGAGAAATTGTATAATAGCATGTCCATTTGCTAGAACTTTAGGATAACATTTTACCATTAATTTTGTAGATGTTTATAATAGTTCATCTATATTCTTATGACATATTGATAGTGATTGTATAGTCTTTACCAAATCTTTGGTTGGGTTTGCCATTCCCCATTACTGACACATTGCTAATGAAATAAAGCATCTGCTTTATTGAAAAAACTCTTTTTTTTCAAACACACTGCAGCTAACAGTGGACACCACTTGAATAGCAAATGCTTTTCTGCTTTTTGTTCTGGTGGTTATTCCTATAACTGTTACTAAAGTCCCATAGAAGTGTATTCCCACTCCCACATTGCTGTCTTTGGAAGGATAAGATGCAGCTGGGAACTTATATGAGGTTTAATTTGGAAGGCTCCTTTCAGACCATCTTATTTTCCAGTTTCAAAAACTAGCTTCTGAAATTGAGATCAGGATGAGGTCCCTAAATAGTCCAGTCCAGACTCCTCTCTGTTACACTTATTCCAGTTCTGTTCTCATGAGTATGAGACATGAGCGAGGTTCACAAGAGACTTGACTTCTAATCTCCAGAAAAGAACATGCCCCAAACTAATAGAAACACAGTGCTCTTTTCTTTTCTTTTCCTTCCTTCCTTTCTTTCTTTTTTGAATTTTATTTATTTATTCAACAGAGAGAGAGAGAGCACACAAGCAGGGGGAATAGCAGAGGGAGAGGGAGAAGCAGGCTCTCTGCTGAGCAGGGAGCCCAATGCAGGGCTCGATCCCAGGACCCCAGGATCATGACCTGAGCCAAAGGCAAACACTTTACCAACTGAGGCACCCAGGTGCCCCCACAGCACTGTTTTTAAACCTTTCCTAAGGACCAGTTTATCTACATCTGATGAGCAATTACCTGCTTCCAGGTGGGAAGGAGATATTTAATTTTAGGATACTCAGGGCCAGGAAGCCAAAGATGTGGTTTTTGTCAAACCCGTAGTTTGCTCAGAAGCAGCTTGAGGCCTGATTCTGTAATCCCACTTGGGAGCAGGGCAGATACACCCCAGATTCTTTTGTTCTTATTTTAGAGCCACGATCCCTCTCACAACATGGGTGTCTTCTTGCAGGTGCGCCCCCGCCACTTAAACGTGCTCTGTGACGTGTCTGGGAAAGGCCCCCTCACTGCCTGTGGCTTCGACCTCCGCAGCCTGCAGCCTGATCAGCGGCTGGAAAACCTCCTGCAGCAAGTGAGTGCTGAGGACTTCGAAAAGCAGAATGAAGAGGCCCGGAGGACCAATCGGCAGGCCGAGCTCTTTGCCCTGTACCCATCAGTGGATGAGGTGGGTGCAACCATCTCCATGCTGGAGAATCTCAGTGAGGAAAACAGAGTCTCCAGGAAAATATTATTGTTTGTCATTCCTGTATAGCACTATCAGGATGCTTAATGGTATGATTTCTGGGCCATTCTTTTCCCTAAGATAAGCCTATGGAATCACAATGCAAGTTATTGATCAGTCCTCCAAAAGAGATTCCAACAATAACCAGGATTTTCACTGCTCTTTACAAAACACTTTCACTGTTTTTGTCTCATTCAATCCTCAGAACATTTCAAGGGTCTACGTGTAGTGATCTTAGTGAGTCAAACCATTCAGTTCTTTGGGGGTATATTTGCAGTTAATCTACCAAGACATGTGTTCCTTAAACTTTGATATTCTCAAGTGCTAAGATCTTTTTTGGAGATAATCTCTGTGAACAACCTGAGGAGAAACATTCTTTGAAAACGTTCTAGTCTAAAATGATCATAGCAGGGCACCTGGGTGGCTCAGTGGTTGAGTGTCTGCCTTTAGTTCAGGTTGTGGTCCCAGGGTCCTGGGATCAAGTCCCACATAAAGCTCCCTGCAGGAGCCTACTTCTTCCTCTGCCTGTGTCTCTGCCTCTCTCTCTGTGTGTCTCTCATGAATAAATAAATAAAATCTTTAAAAATAATAATCAATCAATAGAATGATCATAGCTATGGTCTTAATGCATAAACTTTAGGATCCTGATCGTTCACGTCATTATATATCGGAGCTAACAGAGATCAATTTGATAATTTTGGCTTTACCTTGTATTTACTCCTTGGGGCACTTCGGATGGGATGAATAGTGATCATTATTCCAGCCCCTGTAGGCTCCTCATACTTGATATGAGGCTCTGTGTCTTTCCTCTGTATGTCAGAATGTTTCTGCTTCTGGTTCTTGCCAGAACTGGCTATGGCAATATCTCTGCTGTCCAAATTTTATCAAAAGTTCAGTTGTAAGATGCACAATTTGGGGGGCATTTTTGCATAAAACATAAGCCATCCATCCATGCCTCTAAATGTTTGACATTTAATTTTTGGATCAAGCAAGAAGACCGCTAGGGAGCCTGCTTCTTAAACCTGGTGGAGCCCCCTGGACATTGTGTTTGCTGACTCGGCCCTTAGATGAGGACAAAAAGTACAGTATGGAAGCTGCAGTCATGAGATGTGACGTCATGTCCAGTCTGCAAATATTATCAAGGACACAGACGTACTCCTCATCCAGCACCTGCCTCAGTGAGGATCCAGAGGGAAATTGTCTCTCAAGTCTTAGGATAGAGAAGAATTTGATTCACTGGGGAAATGGAAACTCTTAGGAGACTGTGCGCATCTTGTAATCAGCTCTCCTAAAGTCTTTACTTAGGGTCAAATTCCCATTTGCTGCTTTTTTTTTTCTTTCTGTTTTCTGCTTCTAAATCTAGTGGCTAACTTATTGGGATTTACTTCAGCTTTCTTTCTTTCTTATCTTTATATTCCAACTACGTTGGTTTTCTCATCTATTTATTTCATTTGTAGTGGCCTCAAATCCTTTTCTGAATGAGGCAGATTAAAAATAACTACGAATAATGTGGGCAGCGTTGTATCACCTCCATTCTTCAGATTGCAGAGTAAGAGTCAGGGAGGTTAAGTAACCTTTCAGGCAAATTAAAGTACAGAATGGGGATCCTAACTCATTAACCCCAAACTTTATGTTTGCCCCTACTTAGGTATCTACATATGACTACCTGGTATAAGAGCACACATAATTGAAATCCAAAGATGATATGAACCATCACACTAAATATCATAACTCTTCAGTTTCCATATAAAACTTTAAGGTTTTTTTTTTTTTTACCATCTTTGTCAAGAAATATTATATCTGCCAGATTTGACTTCTGCTTGTATTCCTTTTCCTCTCAGCTCCGTAGTGGAGGTGCCAGTATGTAAGAAAGTGTCCCAAAGTGGACACCAGGAGAGACCAAACAATGAAAGGATGAGAAGGGTATGTCTAGTGAGATATCAGCCTTCATGGGATTAAGTGGGAGGGTGTCCAGTCTCCCACTGATTGCAGGAATGAATCACAGATTCTGTAGAAGAACTTTTTTTTATGGTCTCTGAAACGATGCAGAAACTTGCTTAGGATTGAAAGTTATAATCTAGCAGAGGTCCTAAGAGGCCCTCTTTATTGGGTGAAGAGGAGTGCTTTGTATTTAGTGTACCAATTTTTTGTAAATTAGTATGTCGAAAATTCTGGGAGGCCCCCATACCAGCCTTTAATATTTTGAAGTTCATACACACAGAGATTGCATTTGTCCTTGTAATTTGAACTTTCTCCAAAGATAGTCCTGTGGAAGAGGGGTAAATTTCTGGCTACCATGAACTAATCACACACACTGATTTTTTTTTTTTTTTGTGAAACACCTTAACAAAACTATTTCTTATTACCATGACTTTATTTCCTGGTGAAGAGGATGAGAAAAGAGGTGAACTATTATATTTAAATTATGACTAATAATTTGACTATCTACAAGAGAGATAAAAGTAGAACACAACCCCCAGGCCTTTAGGAGAGGAGTTCTTGACTTGTCCTGATTCACTCTTGGTTCTGCAAAAGGCATCCTATGGGTTGGTCCCTAAGAAGGTGCCACTATCCTCTGAATCGCAGAAGAGTTTGCATTCAGACTGCCTAGGCTGCAAGTAACATAACTCAACTAAAAACCAATTAAGAAAAAAAAGTAGTATGGGTGTGGGGGATATTTATCAGCTCACATAATGCAATCACAGGTAGACAGATGTAGAGTTGGCCTCAGTGTGTTGGGTCAACTGATAGAAGACATCTCTCATACTGTCCTCCTCTTTCGCTTACTCTCTCCCTCCCTTTCTGTCTCTGTCCCTCTTTAAATATCTATATGTATATTTAGAGATATATACAAAAATATATATACATATCTGTATATGCACACATTTATGTATGCACATATATATTATATACAGAAATGTAAATATATACATACATATACATAATATATTTATATGTACATAATATATATGTATTTATAATATTTATTTTTATATATACATACATACACACACACTCAGGAAGATAAAACAACGGACATCTACTTCAGGCAAGATAGGCCATGTTCAGGGTGGTATGGCCACAGACTAGATATCCACTTCGAACTTCGTATTTGCTCTTCTCCTTCTCTGGGAACTAGTTCCAATTTCAGATAACTATAAAGGCTTAAAAAATGCATATAGATTAGAAGAGAGTAAATGCATCAATATCTAAACCTCATTTGGATCATGATTTAACAAACTAACTGCAAAAAAGAATTGAGATAGTTGGGGAAATTTGGAATGAACTAAATATTTAGTGACAATAAGAAATTGCTGCTAATTAAAAAAAAATCAATGGCATTACAGCTGTGCAGTTTTATTTTTATTTTATTTATTTATGTTTTAAATATTTTATTTATTTATTTGAGAGAGGAGGAGAGAATAAATGAGGAAGGGGCAGAGGGAGAAGCAGACTCCCCCCTGAGCAGGGAGCCCGATATGGGACTCAATCCCAGGACACCAGGATCATGACCTGAGCCAAAGGCAGACACTCAACCGACTAAGCCACCCAGGTGCCCCGACAGCTGTGCGTTTTTGGAAGTCTTTATCTTATAGAGATCTGTACTGAAATATGTACAGATGAAGTTCTATGATGTCTGAGGCTTTGCTGCCAAGTAATCCACTATTGAGTAGGGGAAGGTAGTAAGTGGGAGTATGGGTGAAGCCAGATTGCCCATGAGTTAAACATATTGAAACTTACATGATGGGTAAAGATGGTTCATTCCATTATTCTCTCTACTTTTGAGTGTGTTTCCATTTTCTAAATGAAAAGCTTTTAACAAAGAACCTTGAAAGTTCGAATCTAGACCAGAGAGGTAGCCTTAGAAACCCATGAATGTATGTTGGGGCTCTTCTCCAATGAGGGAGGGTGCTTCCCTTCTCCATGCACCTGCTCTGATCACCCTGCAAGTGCCAGTTTGCTCTGAGAGAGTTGAGCTCAGTGTGGGCATCAAGCAGTGCCTCCTCTGAAACAAGCTCAGCGGCCAGGATGGCCCGCTGATAAACACAGGATTGGACCTTAAAGAATAGAGTTTTGAGTAGAAGTGAGTTCACCACTTTGTTTCATGAATCTGGGTGCAGATTTACTGAGGAGGTGATTCTACTGCTATTTCAAAAGATGTTACTTTGCTATGGGAGGCTCCCATCACTTATGGCCCAGGAAAATACAATTAGACATGACTCTATTCTTTGGACTCTTGTGAGCTGTAGATAGTCAACTGCAAGAGCAGAGATTAAAGTTTTCAGGGCTTTGCATTATTATCTTTGCATACATAAATATAATGAAGATACTTTGATAATTCAGATTTGAATGTTAAAAGTTACCTTAGGGCCTTGGTATATTTCTCTTTAAGTCTTGAGTTCCAATGTGGTAAAATAGAGTCCCAAATGTGGTCAAACAAACAAACCAACCAACCAAAAAACTGTATAATTGCATTTGTCATTACTAATTTGTCATTACTAAGTTTCCTGTATTTAGAACTTCAGCAAGCTCTAGCTGGATATGTGTGTGTAGAACCTATACATCAACCTCAAATCTCTATCACCTGTTTAAGAACACAGTGACCTGAGAAAGATACTATATTTTAAATATTGATGGTTTACATACAGCCTGATGCGAGCCATTCTGAATCAGACTCCAAGTCTGAAACTCACCATTTACTAGTAAAACCTTGGCAGGAGAAGTATTCTGAATATGTACTTAGAGCAGGCCAAAAAAAAAAAAAAAAAAAAAAAGCCAACAATACCAACAATAGGTATAAGATTTTGCAATGCCATCTGGTGGATGTTACTCAGCCATATTCATGTTCACATTTCCTTCCTTCCTCCCTCTGTCTCTTTGTCTTAAATGCCTAGCATTTGGAAAGGAGAAATTGTTTGCCGTCAATGTTGACTTCAAAACTTGGGGTTGAATAATAAACTCTCTTATAAAAGTCTTTAAAAGTGTTATCCCACTATTGGAAATGAATGCAGGGTGAGTGCTGGACAGCAGCCTTCCCTTCCCTGGACTCTCTCCAACTGGAACCCCTCCTGGAAGTTCACTCATGATTTCTTTACCGATCATAGGAGGATGCGGTGGAAATACGTCCGGTACCAGAATGTCCTAAGGAACATCTGGGCAACAGAATACTGGTCAAGGTGCTGACTCTGAAGTAAGTACCGGCGAATGTACTAACCACTACACAGAGGTTTATCTCGCCTTTTACGTATAAGCTGCATCTCCGTGGACAGAGCTTGAACGGGGAGGGTCCTCCAGTGCTCTTGCAACAGTGTGAGGCTGTGACGTAGTGGGAAGAACGGAGTTTGGAGTCAGCTAGACCCAGATTCTATTCCTGCCCAGCCTTTGACAGTCGCTCCTCTGTCCCAGGGAAGGCACACCCCGAAGTGAGTCATGTAAGGTAACCGAGTGAAACAGCCTACAGTAACCAAAGGAACAGGGAAAGCTGGGCAGCAAAAAAACCCCTGAAAACCAGTGAATGGTATACTGGAGTCCTCTCTAATTCCTCAGAGCTGAACCTAGCAGAGATGAACCAGCTCTGTGTTCAGTGACCTCACGTCCGTATCTTGAGACTGGCCGTGGTGGAATATTTACAACATAGAATTCAGACGATGCTACAAATTAGAGCTGCTTCTTCTTTTTTTTTTTTTTTTTCCTAGAGACTTGTTTGTTATTTATTGAAGCACAACATTAAATGCAACTAAAACCCAGTCTCAGTGCTGGGGGACAGCAGAGGACCAGAGAGCAGTGTGGACTGTAGCAAGATATTTTACCCACTGCTGGCGAGGGCAGTTCTTGCCATCCAAGGACACAGGCCCATTTTTGCCAACTGTCTATTTTGGTTTTGTTTTTGCTTTTTCAAGAGGAGCTGTAAATTCAGATTTCTTTCTTTCTTTCTTTCTTTCTTTCTTTCTTTCTTTCTTTCTTTCTTTCTTTTTCTTTCCTTCCTTCCTTCCTTCCTTCCTTCCTTCCTTTCCTTCCTTCCTTCCTTCCTTCCTCCTTTTTTTTTTTTTTTTAAATTTTTATTTATTTATGATAGTCACAGAGAGAGAGAGAGAGAGGCAGAGACACAGGCAGAGGGAGAAGCAGGCTCCATGCACCGGGAACCCGACGTGGGATTCGATCCCGGGTCTCCAGGATCGCGCCCTGGGCCAAAGGCAGGCGCCAAACCGCTGCGCCACCCAGGGATCCCTCTCCTTTCTTTTTAAATTCAGACTTCTGAATAATCTCCTGACTTCTTAAATACCTTCTCATTTCCTTTTTACAAATTATACAACAGCTTATCATCTGCAGTCTGGATTCATCTTGTGGGCCAACTGTTTGCCCCATGTTCTTTAAAGCAGTTATCTCCAAATCTTTTTGATTGTTTACATTCAGAGTAGAAGTCCCATGTCCACTGTATATGTGTATTAGTTTTGTACATGCATATTAATATATACATTATTGAATGTACATAAATAAGAAATTTAAAAATATGAACTAAATAAAGGAAAATAAATTAGAGTAACTTCTTCCAGCATACTAACAAGTTGTCCTGCATATCCATTCGGGTGGTGTTTACATGCCTCTTGTGCAGACTGCTACTTCAGAGAATTCTGCCAACTTCAAATCACAGACTCTTTTGAAAATATTAAGTTGTAAATGCTCTATCTGGGCCACAGTGTATAAGCATGGCATTTTTTTTCATCCATTAGGGGGTGATCCATCTCTTGAAGTCAATTCATGGACTCCTTAAGCAACACCTGGTTTGCAATTAGGGCATCTGGATTCTGGATTCAAGGCTGTATTTCAACCCTGGGAGCTTCTCTGGGAGTTTGAATTCTTACTTATAAATGAAACTGTTAACACCAGATGGTCTCCAAGTTTCTACTTGTCATAAACTTCTGTGATTCTAATGCATAGCTTCCCCAGATCCTCTCCTGAGAACCCAGGGAGACAGAGCTGCTCCTCTCTTCCCCCATGGGGGGTGGGGGGTGGGGGGGCTCCCTTGATGTTATAGCCCTCCCCCTAGCCAGCTCTACTAATAGGGGGAGGGAAGTGAGGGCCTTTTGTCTTGTGCACAGAGATGAACAGCTCATAAACAGCTCTCTGTCGAGTCAGGGCTACAGAAAGGCAGCCTCTAGCCCGTGCAAGCCAGCCTGGAAGTGGGAGCCTGCTAGTTCTTGAGCAGGGGGCTGAGTGGAAGTGGCTGCTGGTCTCCTCTGCACTGCTCAGGAAGTCTGCCCCATTGTCTGAGGCACTCACTCACCCCCACAGGATGCACATCAGGCCCCTTATAAGTGCAGTGACTATGCTTTTTGGGATTGGAGGAATTCTCCCTTATGATGTCACTTTGCCACCAAGCCTTCTAGATCTTTCCAATAAGTAAACAGCAGCAGTCCTCACAGGTGGGAAAATGTGGCCACTAAGAGACATGTATTAATGAAAAAACAAATAGACCCATTTGGATTTCTCTTGGTGAAAATTGTCAGTTTTCTGGTGATGTTTTTCCCAATTGCCAAAGCAGAAATCAGATAGAATGAGGTGTTTGCTGAGGGTGCTTGGCCCACTCAAGAGTCTTAAATAGCATCTGTATCAGCAGCATACACCTGCAAGAGGAGAGATGGACCAAAGAGGTTGTCCCGGCTAAAACTACTCTGAATAAACCAGATTTTTGAAAAAGCAAGCCAGCAAGCAAGTTCTTATAGGTAAACTTACAATGTCAAAATAGGAATAGTAAACATGGTAATGCTAAAGACCTCATTTCCCCACTGACACAGACATGCAGAATTTTATTTGTACTACTATAGATTTTATGATCTGTTGAGACCTCTGTCACTGTTTTGCTTTTTGAGAAACATGTAAAACTCAAGCATATAGAATCAGGCTGGTGTCCAATCTGCAGATGTTTGGAGCACCTAGAAGAAAAGAGGATGGCAACAAAGTATTTTCCTCCTTTGCATTTTATGTGGGGAAATATTTTAATGTAAGATTTACTACTGTCTTATGCAAAGTAACAGCTCAGAGGGGTCTCCTTGGTGGGGAAACTAGTGTGCTTTATTCAAGTTTACCCAGGGAGTTTGTTTTAAATGCAAATTTGGGGACACCTTGCACCACCATTTCCCCCAAGAGATTCTGGCTCACTAGATCTCAGGGGAGGGACAAAGAAACCTGCATTTTGATAAACTCCTCTTTTGCCTCAAAATGCTAGTTTCTGGGGACTATACTTAGAGATACACCGATAGGAAAAAAACTCAGGTTCTGTGATCAGAAAAGGCTGGGCTCTGAACCCCAAACATGTCGGTGCCTCATCTTGTGGCCTTTGGCAAATTACTTAATCTCCCTGCACCTCAAAAACAATGGGTAATATTTGCATCACATTATTGTTGTGAAGTTAAAGGAGTCAACACGTGCCAAATGGTTAACGCAACCCAATTGTAGGTATGTGACAAATGTCAATTCTCCTTTTCTTTCTCTGAGCCAGGGAGTACTTATCACTCAGTACCCACCTAAGTAGATCACAGCAATACTCAGACCTTGGAATGCACAATTAAATATGGGTTGACCATACCAGGCAACAGCTGGCGAGCATAGGTACAAGATAGCCCACAATCGATGTGCTCTCACCTAATGATAGAATAATCATAGAAATCCTTTCCATGTGTGCTTGTGATAAAATCTGTACCATAAAGTTTACCATCATCACCACTGTTAAGTGTACAGCTCAGTGGCATTAAATATATCCTCACTGCTGTGCAGCCATAGATACCCATTTCCAGATCTCTTTCCTTCCACCACTGGAACTTTGTCCTCATTAAACAATAATTCCTATCCACATTCCCCCAGCCCCTGGACATCACCATCACTTTTTGTCTAAATACCTTATAGAAGCAGATTTTGCAAGATGTGTCTTTTGTGACTGGCTTGTCTCACCTAGCACAATGCCTTCAGGGGTCGTGTTGGAGCATGAGTCAGAATGTCCTTCCTTTTTCAGGCTGAATAATAGTCCATCACATGCATATGCCATGTTTGGTTTATCCATTCAGCCCTTGAAGGACATTGGAGGTAATGCTGATTCTTGATGCTGTTCTTATGGTGTGTTCGTACTCACTGTCCTACACAATCCTTACGACATCTCTGGGGAATGGGAAGGGAAGAGCATCCCTTCCTCATTTTACAGATAAATAAGCAAAACTGGGAAAGTCAAATACCTAATTAGGATCCCAGATGAGCTGGTGGTGGGAGGAAGAACGGAAGCTAGGTATGTCTGACCCAGTGCCTGTGAGTCTGCCATCATTCCCATCTGCCTTATCCCCACAGGTGCCATTTGGCTAACTAACCCTTTTGTCTGTGCTTCCCTCCATCCAATATTCTTCTTAAAAATCCTCTTTTTAGGGGTACCTGTGTGGCACAGTCGGTTGAGCATCCGACTTGATTTTGGCTGAGGTCATGATTTCAGGGTCATGAGTTTGAACCCTGTGTTGGGCTCTGTGCTCAGCGCAGAGTCTGCTTGAGTTTCTCTCTCCCTCTGCCTCCCAGCTCATTCTTTCTCTCTCTCTCTCTCTCTCTCTCAAATAAGTCATTAAAAAAGGTCCTCTTTTTAGACAGTTACCCAGTGACAAGGCCATCCTCTTACACATGCCTTGAAACAAAATTTGGTCTAATTGATATGATTTCTGAGGTGCTGGTGGTCCAGAGCCTGGTTACTCAGCTAGCAGGAGCCAGGATCATGGGTTGTTAGCCTGAGAAACTTGGAATGTGCACGTCTGTACTTCATGTATATCCTATAACATGTGGAAGCATTGTGCTTTGGGTATGCAGTGTCTTCAAACCCACCATGTTGAGGGGAATGGGCCATTTGGGCTGATATGTTTCTAGCTCTCACTGGGTCCCCACAGCTCAGTGTTTATTGGCAGTGCTCTGTTCCCTGCCCCAGCAACCCAGCAGCTCCCCGGACAATGGAATCAGGAAAGGTCAGACATCCACCCATATAAATGATCCCACTATAAATCTAAGCAAAAGCAATAGAACTGGTTTTGTTTTTGTTTTACTCTCTGAAAAGCCTTGTGCCTTAGAGTTGAATAATAGGGACTTCTACCCTAGCAGTACAGGGTAAACGGCTAACAAAGACTTCACCTAAGGCAGAGGCTTTCCCATCAGAAAACACCACATCTACAGAGGATAAGTGTTGGATCACACCATGGGGACCATCCTGCCCTCTCTCCCTTGCAGTGCCACCAATGAGTGTTTTTCTTTTAGGAAAATGTACCACCCACCACAGCTTCCAATGACTGAGAATTCTCCATGAACCTCTCATCTCTCTCCACTAATATCCCAGTATGATTCTCATCTGTGTGGAGTTATCCAAACATTTCTGGGAATGATGTGCATTTTTAACCAATATGTATAGCACAGCAATTTCAGCAAATTCATAATTATCTGACTTAACACCTGATTTTTTCTTTCTCTCTCTGACAGGTTTGAGATTGAAATTGAGCCTCTGTTTGCCAGCATCGCCCTCTATGATGTTAAAGAAAGGAAAAAGGTAAGGAAGTAGAGAACACCCCATCCCTGGGGGGACATTTACTGCTCATGATTTTGCGGGGTTCGTGTTTTCAAATTCTGACATCTCTGCAGCAAAATGCATCAGATTTGAAAGCAAATGACTTTTTTAAAAAAAGATTTTATTTATTTATTTATTCATGAGAGATAGAGAGAGAGAGAGAAAGAGGCAGAGACACGGGCAGAGGGAGGAGTAGGCTCCATGCAGGGAGCCCGATGTGGGACTCGATTCTGGGTCTCCAGGATCAGGCCCCGGACTGAAGGCAGTGCCAAACCACTGAGCCACTTGGGCTGCCCATCAAATGACCTTTGATACATCCAATTCTATTGCCTTTGCAGTTTTTGCAGGAGTGATCTGGCAATGTTAGTCATTTATGTTCTTTGAAGAATCTTAGAGGGAAGGCCTGGTGGAAGTGGTGGCCTGTTTGGGATTGAGAGAGAAAAAAAATAGCAACGTATGGGATGACATGTATTTAAATTTAAATACATTTTTAACAAACTTGGATATATATGTAATGTTGCCTCAGTTTGGGAGTTTTTGTGCTGTGAGGTGCTCTTCTTGTGAATGGAAGGCATTTTGTGTGGTAGAAGTATTAATTTGCCAGAGGGTGAAGACCTCACCAACCATGATGTGCTTTTAATGAAAAAGATTTTGGTACCTAAGCCTCTTCTCCATGAGTGTTTTTTTTTTTTTTCAAAGATTTTATTTATATATTCATGAGAGACACACACAGAGAGAGGCAGAGACATAGGCAGAGGGAGAAGCAGGCTCCCTGTGGGAAGCCCGGTGTAGGGCTCCATCCCAGGACCCCGGGACATGACTTGAGCCAAGGGCAGATGCTCAACCACTGAGCCATCCAGGTGCCCCAAGAATCTGCATTTTAACAGGTTCCCAGGTGATGCTGAAGCTGCCAGTCAGGGCACCACATTCTGAGAACTTCTGGTTTAAAAAAGAAGTTTCTCTCTTTGTTTCTTAGCAATCTGAGAGGGGGCAGGGGTGGTGGCTCACTAGGGGTCTGCTGCTCTGTCTTTATAGAACCCTCACTGGCAGCGGCTCCACCATCTTCAGTATGGCCCTCCCAGAGCCACTTGTTACTGCCACTGTAGCTCCCCAAAAGGGGAAAAGATGGGTCGGGGAGGCCTGGAAGTATTTCATTTGTTTGTTGAAATATAGGGAACATACACTCTTACACTAGTTTCGGGTATGCAACATAGGGATCTGACAGTTCTATACATTCTACAACGCTCACCACTCTACGCCAAGTTAACAGCTGTTGGGCACAACACCTGCGCCACAGTTCATTGGAAAGAATCTAGTCACATGCTCATTCCACCCGCAAAGGAGGCTGGCGGATGTAGTTTCTGCTGGGCAGCCACTTCTCAGCTACAGCTCTTAGTTCAGCTACAACATCTTGCTCTTCTTTGCTGTGGGGCCGGGCACATCATTGGTGTTCAGGGATAATGGATGGGTTAATAAAAATGTAAATATTTTGAGGAGCACCTCTCAAACAGCTCCAAAATATCTAGACACTGTGACAAAAATGTGTATCAGATTTTTCCAACACCACTATTTGGAAACCACATCTATGATGACACTCCTTTGGCAACATTTTTTTGTGGGTTTTTTTTTTTTTAACTCTTTAAACATGTTGAGGCCCTGAGAACCGCAGGTGTGACTTATTTTTTGCCTTACTCCTTGTTTACAGATCTCAGAAAATTTTCACTGTGACCTGAACTCAGACCAGTTCAAAGGATTTCTGCGAGCTCACACACCCTCTGTGGATCCATCCAGTCAGGCAAGATCTGCCGTATTCTCGGTCACCTATCCGTCCTCAGACATCTACCTAGTAGTCAAGGTAATGAAACACAATCTGGTTTGTCCATTCTGCATTCGGGTGCTCTCCTTGTTATTCCCGGAGCATGTTTGAGGTGAAAGAGATGTCAGGACGTATATCCACACATTTTCTCAGAGATTCACTTTGTTTCCTTTTCAACTGGCCCCTTTTCCTTTCCCCACAAATCCTGTGTGGGATGCTAGAACATTTATGGGTTTTGGAGTCATACAGTCTTGGCTTTGGATCCTGGCTTTGAAACTTTGTAGCTATAGGACTTTGGGTGATTCCCTAAGTTGAGACTTAGTTCCGTTGTGTGCAAAGTGAGGGTTAGAACACTGCCCTCAACGGGCGGTTGTGATAGCAGAATAAAGACTGGCACATTATAGGCTTTACTCCTGACCAAGCTCTGCCTCTTACCCTCAGCTCTCCAGCTCTGGGAGGCTGCTGGGGAGGAGATCTTGGATAGGGTTTCCTAATTCTATTCATGGTCTTCTAGACACCGGTGGGGAAATGTTCCTAAGTCCAGGCTCTGACAATTTAAGGTATGGACTGTGGCTTCCAAATTTCACTCTCCCTTTTTATCACCACATGTTTTGTTAAAAAAAAAAAAATCCAGGTGTTTTCATTTCCTGTACACCCAGAGTTCCAGGTTTGGAACATTTTCAGTTTAGCTCAGTATTTCACTTCCATAATCTCACTGATTCCCCTGCAATCCTGCGAGAGCAGCCATTAGATACCAAAGAATTTAAGTGACATAGAGGCCAGTTGGCAAGTGGCAGGAGTCTTTGCCTTCTACCTTTCAGATTCTGAAAGGTTACTGTTGCTTGAGGAGGACCTATTTAAGCTTTTCAAAACTACTGAAGTTAAAATTCTGTTGCTGAAAAAAGACACATCCATTGTTGTCAAATTGAACCTGTTTTCTTTTTTCTGCAGTATCACTTAGATGTACAAGAAAGTTAGTGTCAAGCCCACCTTTGGAGCTTCAGAGTTCTCTCAGCCTGGGAACCCAAGGATGCCAACACTAGCTCCTTAGAGCCAAGTTTTACTTCAGGCTCTACTTCTTAGTAAATGACTTTAGTTTCCTTAATCTACCACAGTCCGTCAAGTATCAGCGGCTACCTACAGGTTACTGTCACTAAATATATTCCAAAATTCTTAAATGTACAGATGCATTCATTTGGCAGTAACAGGCCTTCTGTCAGTTGTCTGGATATAATTAAGACGTTTAAAGCTCAGGAAGACAGTCCCTGGCTTCTCACTTCTCTTCCTTTATTATAATGGCATCATTGTTGCTTCTTTCTCTCTTAAATATTATAGTAAATGGTGTGTTGTATTGAGCACAGCCGAGCAGGTGCCATTCAGAAAAAGGAGCTCTTATTTTTATTCCCAGGCTGAACACCAGGATCTTAAGTATATTTTAGCTAGAGTTTCCTAGTTTAGTACTGTATACACTATTGCTTGAAAGGATTATCCAGGCTTAAAGGTTTTGGGTTCCCAGTTGAGGAATGGAGAATAAGGATGAAATTTAAGACTTTAAAAACAAACATGTGAGGCACTAAACCAGCCCCTCCTGAATAGGACAGAGAGCAGCCTCCTCATCGGATGAAAATTCTCTGCTAATTCCCCATGCATCCTTTTCCTCTGCCTGCCATGGTTACAAGGACACCTGGGTTGTTGATTTTTTTTTTTTTATACATAAACATGAGGCACCATACAGTGGGCCCTCCTCACAGCCTGCAGCCCTTCTCAGAAAGTACCTGGAGTTACCCTTGTCCAGCTGGGGAAGGGAATAGTGTCTGCTGGTCTGGTCAGATCTGGGGTCTCCCACTTTCAGATGCTAGACACCCCTCTCCTGTGGGCTCCACATTGTATAGTACCAGCACTCGAAGCCATGGCATTCCCATTGCTGCTTCAGGATCTTCATTAAGATCTTTATCTCTGTTCTAAGTTCATTTTAAAGACCACACTTTTATCTGTCAACTACATGGCAAAGCTAACTTCTTCTCCTTTGCTCTACAAGCTCCTGATTAGGAGCTTCGGTAGAATAGGAACCGGGTGTATCTTGTTCACCCCCCTGGCCCCCGCCACGACCTCCCCAGCAGCTACCACCTACAGGGTGCTCAGCCAGTGTTTTCTGAGTGAATGAACATGTGAATGATTGCTGACTGACAGCCTGTAGCTCACCTGTTAGGTATCTATATTCTCACCCTGGGACTTCAGTGGGAGTCAACCTTGTCTTCATGCTGTGGCGATGAGAAGGGATTTTCAACTTCTTTTATGAGGAGAGAGAGACTTCCTGCTTGCAGTCTCCCTGACGCAGGTGCCCACTGAGCGGCTCATGCCACTTCCTCTGAACGCCACTTAACAATCTCCATTGCTAGGGTGTTTTCTAGTGTGAACACTGGGCCTCCCTAGAATGTGTGCCTAATGGAATATGTTAACCCAGATTTCATTCTTCTCTTCGACCTTCGGGATAAGCTACATTTCCTTGGAGCAGAGAGCTGGGAAATTTCAAATCTCTCCTTTTCTTTCTAATAAACAGGGTGGCCACGTTTATGGCCTGCCAGATCCTTTACCTGAAGCAAAATGGAAGAAGATACTTGACAGGAGTGGCATTAATTCATATTTCCAGCCAGTTAGCAAAGTGAAAAGCTGCTCCATTCTAGTACTTTGCATTTCTGTCCATGTCTGTTAAATCCGGAGAAGTGGCCCTAATAGGAACTACAAAGGAGACAATTATAGATAATTTATTCTGTTCATTTATTCATTTTGTGGAAGATTTTAGTTCCCAACCTGACTTTTATGGAGGGCATATCTCTTTTTTACATTGTAAGCAATAATAAAGAAAATGAGCTTTTCACTTCTTACAATATGTCTCATGGGTTCTGTTTTATAAAATAACTTTTATTGCATTTTTTTTATTGTAGGCATAAGACATGTTTATGGTTTAAAAATAGAGAATACATTTAAGCAATGGGAAGAAGATAAAAATAGCACATAATCTCACCATACAAAGATAACTATTATTAACATTTGCTGTGTATCTACTGTCATCCTTTGGATATGCCTTTATGATTTTTTTTTTATAAAACTGTGTAATACTTCTTTATGCTAATTTTTCAGCTGATTTTTTTTAGTCAAAAACTATAGAGCATGAACATCCTCCCATCATCAGCTATTGTCATAAAATGTCATTTTGATGGTTGCATTGATGCCATTATATGGATATAATTCATGAGTGTTATTTATTTATTTATTGTTTGTTTATTGTTGGCAGATTGAGAAAGTCCTTCAGCAGGGAGAGATTGGAGACTGTGCAGAACCCTACATGGTCATCAAAGAAGGTGATGGTGGAAAGGTATGGTATTTTGGCTATCACTAAATGGTGACATCTTAGAATAAACAGGTATTTTTCGGGAGTATCACAAAATAGTGAAATAGTGTCCATAATATGTCCCCATATGGGACAATAATAAATTGTGTCTTAAAAAGTGAGAAAAGGAAACTGGAGGCACCTGGATGGCTCAGTGCCTGAGCATCTGCCTTTGGCTCAGGGTGTGATTCCAGGGTCCTGGGATCGAGTCCTGCATCAGGCTCCCCACAGGAAGCCTGCTTCTCCCTCTGCCCATGTCTCTGCCACTCTCTCTGTGTTTCTCATGATAAATAAATAAATAATCTTTTAAAAAAATGAAAGAAAGGGAAACTGGCCATTGATGATAATTTTTTAAAGAAATAAATTTGTGAATTCAATAGTGTCTAAGAAAACTTGGCTGACACACATAATCCACATTCTGTTGTCGTGGTACTAAGGCTTTGACCCAGGTTGGGATGGCCACACAAACCTCATGAAATTAAATACTGCCAGAGCTCTGCTGTGCTTCCTCAGCAATACTAGCCAATTTCCAAATATCCTTTCTGGTGTGGAGATTTGGGAATTGGCTGAGACTTCCATACATCATAAATTCATTAGGACAATATGGGTCCTAAGGCTGTGATAAGGGCATATTTTCTCAGCACCTATTTACAAAGGTTTCCAATGTGACTTTTAAAACATGGCCTTTCTGGAAGAAGACTTGGCTAATCAGCATCCTGCTCCAGACTCATAAATTTCAAATAAGATTTACTGGACTCACAACACTTATTTTTTAAAAACCTACCTTCTCTTTGGAACTTAGAAAGAATACCCTGGTAGTGTTGTCAACCTAAGAAGGAAGTAGTTAGCAACCTTTATAGATTTTTCTGAAGTTTCCCAAGGCAACTTTTGAAAAACAGGCTCTCTTGAAAGCTTGGTAGATAATATATAAAAATTTTCATTCCAAAATTTTGTTGTGCAAATCCAAGTCTTGTAACTAGCCCCTAAAAGCACTCGTCGGTTAGCTGGTATAACAAGTGTTGGACATTTTGGGGGTGGGGCGGTGAAGGTATATTTAATAATTGAATGTTGACTTTCTTTAAGTTTAAAGAAAACATTTCTGATCTATATTCTCTTATCAGCTAGACTTCTAGCCTGCATTGTATCATTTTCCTGCCCATTCACTCTTTTGAATTAATAGGAAAGGGATTTTGGAGATGGCTGTCATATTGATGGCAGAAACTGTTGCCTTGGTGCTGGCACCATATTGTTTGTTTCTGCTTGTCTCTTTCTACTTTCCTCTAGAGTAAAGAAAAGATCGAAAAACTAAAACTTCAAGCTGAATCCTTCTGCCAGCGTTTGGGGAAATACCGAATGCCTTTTGCCTGGGCTCCCATAAACTTATCAAGTTTTTTCAATTTCTCCACCCTGGACAGGGAGGTAACCGATGTGGAATCCATGGTTGGTAAGATTTTCAACTGCAGTGGGAAGGGGAGGGGTCCCCAGTGTACTGACTCTGAGGTCAGCTGCTTGTTAATGGGGGCTCAGGGTACAGTAAGGTGTGGAGAGTGGGAAGGAAGGAGAGAAATATGAAACACTATTATGACTGACTTACAAATGTTTGATTGGACAGTGATCCCCAAAACAATTACTGTGAATATTTGTGGAGCTTAAATCGCCTCTTACAGTAAAACCTTTGGTTTACAGTAAGAATTTTCTCAATACTTTGACATTTTAAAAAGTTAATTTTCAATAGCTACCTCTTTTCCAAAGTAAAATCTTTGAAATAACAAAGTATAAGTATCTATAGTGGGTTAAACAGTGACACCATGCTTGGCTCCTAAACATAAGAAAAGCCACTGTCTCAGGAAAGCTTCAAAGGGCAAAACTCAGGTTTTTCAGCAAAATTAGTAGAAAATTATTATTATTATTATTATTATTTTTTGCTAAGTGCAATGCAAAAGTGGATGCCAGAAGAATAGTTGGTTACTGTTCCAATTTATTTAGTCTATTTCTCCTTTTCATCATCACACTCTGCATCTGAGTCATTAATTTCCTGAACCGTTGCGGTATGGAAATGTTCAAGAGGGTTCAGAGTTCTCAAGTTGACCCATCCCACTTGAGTATCTCATGTCCTCAGTGTCTTTGTGTCCAGCAAATATGTGAGGCTGTTCATGTTTCTCCTGCATTCCTAGGCCCTGCCTTTTCTGAAATGCCATTTTTCATGGGGGCCTGGAGGGAAGGGAATTTTGTCATTGCCGCTGCTTTTTTGGAATTATTGTTGTGTAATTACTGGTCAGAACTGCTGGGTTATTTCCGATTTACCAATAACAAATCGTATTTTAGTGCATCCTGACCTTCACCTGCAATGTGTGACTTTTTTTTTTTTCTAATGCTAACTTCTATGTAGACACGGGTAGCTTTATTTGAAAAGAATTATGCACAGATTTCAGAGTGCACCATAAACTAGATAATTCAGGTATAGAGTAATCTCCAGGTCAAGGATAAGTTAACCTGACTATTGAAGCTGCTTCTTAAGAAGCAACCAGAAAATGCAGTGCATTATACTGCCGCAGTATGGCAAGTTTAGGCGGGCAGTAGTAGCCAAAAGAAGTTCCAGTTCAGCGTCATGGCAAGAATTAAGGATAAGAGGTTATTCAAAGAGTGAGCTTGGCAACATTAGCATTCTAAACAATTTGACCGTTCAGCATGGAATCTGATTTTTGCAGTACAAAAGCCTGAAGTTCCCTTCCTCAATTCCAGAAGGGGATAACAAATAACTAAGCAGAGAATTGGGGACCCAGCCCAGGTGTGAGTGTGACTCAGGGTTCTAATCCCTATGGGACAAGGTCAACCAGGGAACCCAGTTCTGCCCCCTGCTGCATACAGAGAGAGCACAAAAATGCTCAGATTCAGAATGTACCCAGGCTAACAACCCCCCCCAGCATGTTTGGGTCACAGTCCCAAATGCTTTCAGGGGCATTTGAATGCATGGCTCTCCCCGTAGAATGCAATGTAAAAAAAAACAAAAGCAAATGCTTTTGGTTAAATAAAACTTATCTGCAGACCCAGGTCTGGCTGCAATGCAGGATCCTGCTGGGTGGCCTTCCCCAATCTCCATGTAGGAGGGAGATTGTGGCTCTTCATGGTCAGAGGAGGACTAGGGGCTCCAACAGGAGGACTGGGAAAGGTCAGGCCAGTGGAGGGAAATTTTCATTCAAAACAAGGATGGGCATGTTCAGTGTTCTCATTTCGTGATGTTAAACTTCTCTTTTATGTACCCTGAAACGAGGAGAACATTGTGTGTCAACTACGCTTCAAACGATACATTTTTTAAAACCTGTCTTTTATATGATAAAGTGCATGACTGCTGTGTATTCAAACAGAAAGACATGCTTTCGAATGATGATTGTCTTCCTTACAGGGAAAAGCTCTGTGGGTGAGCGGAGAACTTTGTCCCAGTCTAGAAGACTTTCTGAAAGAGCCCTGTCCTTGGAAGACAATGGGGTCGGGTCCAACTTCAAGCCCACGACCATTGCCGTGAACAACTTTTTCAAGCAGGTATGTCTTCCCATTCCAGCATGTCTGAATTTCTCCCCTGAATGGCATGAGTGTTGGAGCCCAAAGGGGAAGTGTATATAGTGATGAAGGGAGCAAGTGGGGATGCCCGGGTGGCTCAGCAGTTTAGCGCCTGCCTTTGGCCCAGGGCCTGATCCTGGAGTCCTGGGATCGAGTCCCACGTTGGGCTCCTGGCATGGAGCCTGCTTCTCCCTCCTCCTGTGTCTCTGCCTCGCTCTCTCTATGTCTATCATGAATAAATAAATAAATAAATAAATAAATAAATCTTAAAAAAAAAAAAAAGAAGGGTGCAAGTTAGTTAACCTCACCAATCCTCAATTTCATTACCTGCAAAACAGTAACAATGGTGCTTGCTTTGTTAGGGCAGTTGGGAGTGTTAGATGGCATGAGGTGTGTAAAGCTCTTCTCATAGTGACTGGGGTATACAGGTGCTAAATGAGTGTTGGCTCATTTCTTGACAAAAGGATCCATTCCCACTAATGCAGACTCTCCTATTTGAGCTCTCATTGTCAGTTCATTGATTGGGCTATTAAAACCATCTGGCCAAAATATCTCTTTCTCTCTGGTCTCGGGGTTTCCTGGCCCAGCTATTGTCCTTCTCACCCCTATTCTTTCTGTAGGCTTTCCACATTTCTGCCATATTTACTTGCTCATAGAGGGTGACCATTGCAAATTATGCTCTTAGTTCAATAGACATTGAGGTTATTTAAAAATCAGAGAACTTCTTAGAGTAATCGACTTCATAGAGACGAAAAGTAGGCTGATGGTTGCCAGAGGCTGGGGCAAGAGCAGAATGAGGAGTTGCTGTTTAATAGATAAAGAGTTTTAGTCTGGGATGATGAAAGAGTTCTGACTGTACATTTAACAACTGTAAATGTTGTACACTCAGAAAAAGTTAAGATGGTACTGTTCGTATTATGTATATTTTACTACAAACAAACAAATTTGACTTAGACTTGGTTTGACTCTGCCTTGGAAGATTCTCCATAGCTCAAGCAGTCTTCCTGAAGCACTTCAAGGGCTTGTGTTAACAATCCCAAATGCAAAAGTGAATGCTGGGGGTTGGAGGTGTGCCATGCCACATAATAGAAGTAGCATGAGACTAAAAGGGTTTCTATTTGGAATATAACCCTTCCTATTATATTACCTTGGGGCTGGGTCAAAGTACTTAACTGACTTCTCATCTGTACTTGGGAATAAAACCTACCTACCCACCTACCTACCTTCCTTCCTGGGCTATTGGATTAGAGCTCTTGCCTTTGAATCCTGGGCAGAGTACCTGTCCCTTGTAGGCACTTGGAGAGTAGTATTTCTGTTTAGCCTTCTTAATCAAGACAAATGTGAAGAGAGCAGCTCGGATGGCTCAGCGGTTTAGGGCTGCCTTCAGCCCAGGGTGTGATCCTGGAGACCCGGGATTGAGTCCCACATCAGGCTCACTGCATGGAGCCTGCTTCTCCCTCTGCCTGTGTCTGTGCCTCTCTCTCTCTCTGTGTCTCTCATGAATAAATAAATAAAATCTTAAAAAAAAAAAACTGATGAGATCCCATTGTGAAATATATATTTTACCATCAGATTTAAAAAAAAAAAGACAAATGTGAAGAAAATAAGGTTAGAAAAAAGATGGAAAGATGCTTTCTCTGTCTTTAAATCTTTGAAGAATGAAGTAACCTTATTCTGTATTGTTCCAGAGCATAAAACAAGCATTAGGGGATTTAAGTTACAGGAGGAAAATCTTTTGGCCTAGATAGTCAATGGTCAAACAGCCTTCCATAGCATGTACTAGAAGGATTGTTGAGAGGCTGGAGGACAGTAAGTTGAGAGTGGCAGAGAAGGAATTATTTTTCTTACAAAAGTCATCTTTATTTTATTATACTCTAATTCAGTAATCTGATCTAATTGCAGATTTATGGTCAGTCTTTTGTTTCTTGTTTATGCAATGTCCCTAGAAGCAAATTTTTAATTGTCTGGCTTAGCCTGTGACAGACCAAATGGACAAATCAACCCATAGAATGGCAGCATTTTATCGAACACTTAGACCCAGAAGCACTCTTCTGAATGCCTTCAGTATTAAGTAAACTCGTGTGTTCTTTTAAGCAATCCTT
The DNA here is from genome assembly GCF_003254725.2 of Canis lupus dingo. Lineage (NCBI taxonomy): Eukaryota > Metazoa > Chordata > Mammalia > Carnivora > Canidae > Canis > Canis lupus. Next base: position 89,384,312 of record NC_064243.1, read on the forward strand.
TGAGGGAGGCTCCATTATTATCCCATTTTTCCAACAAAGAAATAAGCATAGGGAATGCAAAGTCATGATATAGAAGAACTAAATAACATAATTGATGAGGCATGTCAAGTTGATACACTGAAATCTCTACCCTGAAAAGAATGGATGCATTTTCTTTTTAATCATCCATGGAGCAGTCTTTATTTTAATTAGTTAATTAATTAATGACTTTCCTTACAAGTGTACTACTTAATCCCTATCACCCATTTCACCCATCCCCTACCTACCACTCCTCTGGTAGCCATAGTGTGTTCTCTAAAGTGAAGAATCTGTTTCTTGGGCAGCCCGGGTGGCTCAGCGGTTTAGCCCAGCCTTCCGCACAGGGTGTGATCTTGGAAACCTGGGTCGAGTCCCATGTCAGGTTCCCTGCATGGAGCCTGCTTCTCCCTCTGCCTGTGTCTCTGCCTCTCTCTCTCTCTCTCTCTCTCTCTCTGTCTCTGTCTCTCATGGATAAATAAATAAAATCTTTAAAAAAAATCTGTTGCTTGTTTTGCCTCTTTTTCTCCCTCTTTGTTCATTTGTCTTGTGTCTTAAATTCCACATGTGACTAAAATCATACGGTGTTTGTCTTTCTCTAACTGACTTATTTTGCCTGGCATTATATCCACTAGTTCCATCCATGTCATTGCAAAAAGTAAGATTTCATTCTTTCTGGTGGCTGAGTAGTATTCCATAGTATAGATACCACATCTTCTTTATCCATTCATTGGGAGACATTTGAACTACTTCCATAATTTGGGTGTTGTGAATAATGCTGTTATAAATGTAGGAGTGCATGGATCTCTTTAAATTACTGCTTTTGTAATTTGGGGGTAAGCACTCAGTAGTTTGATTACTGGGTCATAGGGTAGTTCTATTTTTTAACTTTTTGAGGAAACTCCGTACACAGTGGCTGCACCAGTTTGCATTCCCACCAACAATGCATGAAGGTTCTTTTTTCCCCACATCCTTGTCAACACTTGTTGTTTCTTGTGTTTTTGATTTTAGCCATTCTGACCAGTGTAAAGTGATATCTCATTGTGGCTTTGATTTGCATTTCCCTGATGATGAGTGATATTGAACATCTTTGCTTGTGTCCATTGGTCAAATGGATGTCTTCTTTGGAAAAATGGCTATTCATGTCTTCTGCCCATTTTTTAATTAGACTATTCGTTTTTTGAGTGTCAAATTTTATAAATTCTTTATGTATTTTGGATACTAACCCTTTATCAAATATGTCACTTGCAAAGATCTCCCATTCTGTATAGATTGTCTTTTAGTTTTGTTGAGTGTTTCCTTCACTGTGCAGAGGCTTTTCATTTTGATGTAGTCCCAATAGTTTGCTGTTGTTTCTTTTACCTCAGTAGGCATATCTAGAAAGATTTTGCTATGGCCAGTCAATGTCAGTGAAATTTACTGCCTGTGCTTTCTTCAAAAATTTTTATGGTTTCAACTCTCACATTTAGATCTTTGTCCATTGAGTTTATTTTTATGTATGGTGTAAGGAAGTGATCCATTTTCATTCTTTTGCATGTACCTGTCCAGTTTTCCCAACACCTATTTGTTGAAGAGACTTTTTCCCATTGGATATTCTTTCTTCCTTTGTTGAAGATTAGCCCTATAATTGTGGGTTTATTTCTGGGTTTTCTGTTCTATTCCATTGATATATGTGTCTAGGAAGGAATATTTGACAAGAGGTTGAACTAAATTATTTCAGCATTGGCCATAATCCTAATTTCTATGAAAAGTGTGTTAGAATAAAACTTAAAGATCAAAATCTTCCTGGAAGTTATTGGCCCTACCCCAGGAGCCAGTGATGCATCTGTGATAACCTCGACTTTGCTTTTTTTAGGAGGGGGATCGCCTTAGTGATGAAGACTTATTCAAGTTTTTGGCTGACTACAAAAGATCTTCATCCTTACAGAGAAGAGTCAAGTCAATTCCAGGTGTGGATGGCTTGTCTTTTCCTCTCTAGCTGTGCCAAAGCCGTTTATGAGTAGACACATTATTTGTCTAATGCTACAGTTTATAAAATAATGTTTGCTAAGTGAAATGTGGGGTTTTGCGTTAGGAGTTAAGAGTCTGAATTGGTCTACCTTTTTTGGAAAATCTATTAATATTTCTATCAAAGGAACATCATGCTTTAGAACCGGTTTCTCAGATAATCAGATAATTGTTTGAACAGAGGAGCCTCTTTTATCAAATAAAATTATTGTATGGAACCCCGTATAAAAAGAAAAATGAAAGTGAGATACTTTGGTAGAAGTTGAGGGCATCTTCCTTACTATCAGCTATAGGTCTTGAGGCACTTCTGCAGTACCTGGAGTACCAGGGAACCCAGTTTGAAAATGACTAATAGTTACTTAACCATATGCTATTATTGTGTGGTATTTTCAGAAGGAAGTTTAAAGATCCATTTCTATTCATTGTACAACTCCTTGCTTTTTAACTTCTAGAAATTAAATCCCAAAAGTTCTCATAACATAATTTTTCTCCAACTATAGGAAACTAGCTGGGAATTCCAAAACTCTTACATTCCCACTAATTATTCTATCATAAAAGAAATATAGTACAACAGTCTTTCTTGATTCCCATGTAACGTGATAGCATCTTTACTGAAATAGTCGTGTTTTCGCTCTTTAGGCTTGCTCAGACTGGAAATTTCTCCAGCTCCAGAGGTCATCAATTGCTGTCTGACTCCCGAAATGCTGCCAGTGAAACCTTTTCCTGAAAACCGGACACGTCCACACAAAGAGATTTTGGAATTTCCAGTCCGGGAGGTCTATGTCCCTCATACTGTGTATAGGTGAGAAACTAAGGCTCACAAGAAACCATGGAACTCACACTTAGAATTTTGTTTGGAGAACGCTCTCATTATCCTTCAACCAATCTTATGTCCTAAGTTTTGGGGGAAATGAAATAGGATGTTTATGTAACAATTATGGGTAATTGTTAGATCAGTTTCTAAAAATGGTTTATCTAATTTTATTTAACTTGAGCATGTTACTGTAGTCATAGCTGGTATTTGAGATTATAGTGGACATATTCCTTCCAGAAATGAAATAATCTTCCTAGTCATTACCTTGGTTTTCCTATGTGCAGAAGGGAGTATTAGGGAAAGAATAACATGATTTAAAATGTTCTTATCATCTAAAAGAAAGATTTTTAGCCCAAGACTAGCTCTGTCCAATAACATTTATAGCAGTGGTAGAAATCTTTATTATGCTTGTTGCCCAGTACAGGAGCCACTAACCAAATGCAGCTGTTCAGCATTTAAATTGTGGTTAGAGCAATGGAAGAATGGAAACTGTGATTTTATTTAACTTTTATTGATTTTACTTTAAAATCAAATAGCTGCAAATGGCTGGTGACGACCATATTGGGCAGCTTAGAGCTAGACAGTAAAGTCCTAAGAGGTTAGGTTGCCTTGGTTTCTTGGAGGCCGTTGCAGGGGGCTCTGAAGGAGCTTGTCCACACAAAGGCATTGCTGCTTGCATATTTTAGTTTTTATTTTGAGAAGATTTTTTACTTTTATTTATTTAAAAATTTTAATTTCTTTATTAGAGAGAGAGCAAGAGCATGAGAAGGGTAGAGGGGGAAGGGGAGAACCAGACTCCCTGCTGAGCAGGGAACCCAATGCAGGACTCCATCCCTGGACCCCAGGATCATGACCTGAGCTGAAGGCAGATCTTTAACCAACTGAGTCACCCAGGTGCCCCTAGAGAAGATTTTTTAAATTGCAGAAGAATGTTATAACAAGTACCTTTTCTCCACCATCCAGAAATGACATTTGTTGTTTCTTGTATTTTAGATATGTGCACACATACATTCTTACTGGTTACCTTAAAGTCTCCTTTATCCCCGACCTGCAATCACAGACAGATTTCCACCTTGCTTCCCAAACACTGCTGTTATTATGAACTTGGATGGTTCTTTTCTTCTATTTTCTCTGGTTTCACATATACACATTAACACAGAATGGTATTATTTTTATATTCATTTAAAATGTACACAAATAGCTCTACACTCTAGTTACACTGCACTTTTCATACAACAGTATAATTTTTCTTTTTTGGTTATTATTGTGGATTCGTGGATTTTATTGTTTTGATGGGTTGTATTCCGTTATAATCATTATCCTACATAATTACCCAGATTTTCACAAATTTAACCAAGGGGAAGTCCTTAACAGCTTGTGTTTTGGAAATACTAATATAGGTTCAGATAGCAGTCACTTTTTAAAAAAAATATTTATTTATTCATTCATTCATTCATTCATGATAGGCAGAGAGAGAGAGAGAGAGAGAGAGAGAGGCAGAGACACAGGCAGAGGGAGAAGTAGGCCGGGAGCCCGATGCAGGACTTGATCCTGGGACTCCAGGATTGAGCCCTGGGCCAAAGGCAGGCACCAAACCGCTGAGCCACCCAGGGATCCCCCAACAGCAGTCACTTTTTAATTGCTGTATAGTATTCCATTGTGTGAGGAGGCCATATTTTGTTTATCTGTTTCTTATTTTTCTATTGATAGACATTTATGTCTTTTTCCAGTTCAGGGAACTTACAGACACTGCAGTGAGAATCTTTGTCTTTGCCTCTTTGTGCACATGTGGGAGAGTCTCCTTAAGCAACGTGCCTAAAAGTTGAGGGGTGACAAGTGATACACATTTTCAGTTTTATTTCGTACTGCCCTTCCCCCCCAAATTGCACCAACTTGCAATCCTTCCAGCAGTATAAGTTAGCTCATTACCCCCCAGATCCTCACTCAGACTTCCCAGTAGGATGTGTGCAAATGTGGGACTGAAATGCAATGAATTTCTGAACTCACCCAGTTCCTACCGCCACATCTCCAGATGCACAAAATTGAGACCCAGGGAGGGTAAGTGGATAGCTCGTTGAAGTCAGACATTACAGGGACAAATACAAACAAGCATCCACTCAACTTAGAAACAGACCTTTCTATCAGTACTGTTATCTCCCCATTCTGAAGCCTCTCTTGATTATCTTTTCTCATTCCTTAAATATAAACTCAGCTCCACTCCCCCTTCCTAGATAAGTAAGAATTTCTGGGATAGTGGTTTCAGCTCCCCATTCCCAAGAGGGAGATGAAGGCACGAAAATGTTTGCTTGGGGATGCTCTGTTTGTATCTTTTTAGACACCCGATCCTATAATTGGAAAAAGAAATGCTTGTGGCATTGGAATAAACTTGCATCAAATGAATTCTGTAGTCGTTCAACTTCTCCTCAGCATTTAATTACCCAGGGGAGGCATTTACAACTCTTTCTACTCCTGGCTGCAAACATTAGCCCTTAATTACATCACAGCAGGACTCAGAATGCATTAGTGCACCAGATAATTGGGAGATGTAGGAGTTCTAACAAGGACAAGTCTGGACAGACTCCTCTGAACCTGACTTGGCATCGTGTGAACAGGACCCACAGGTGCACAGTGATTGTTCTTTAGTTCTGCTGGACACTCTAGCCATGCCAAGTCCAGCCCATTAGGAACCAGGTCTCTAGTCCCCCTTCAGTGCCTTCTCTTGGCTCCTAGGCCACCATACTTTATAGCTTGTGTGAGGAAGGAGCCTAACCATGAAATTGGCTTTGAACCTCACTATGGGAAAGCATCAAGGAATTTGTAGGGCTTCTGGTCTAAATCTCTTATGTTCTTATTAAATGTTTAGTATTTCTGGAGCAGTCCTCACATGCTTTTGAGTGGTTCTGATTAGGTTGGTCTTCACAGCAACCCAGCCCTGGATGAATCTTGTCCCTCCAGTCCCATTTCACAAAACAGAAATGGCAGACTTGAGTCAGATCTGAACCGCGGGTTAGATGGGTGAGCTGACTGTTGGCCTTTGCTGACCTAGTCTGCTCATCTCTGTCCAAATTCCCATCCCCTTTGTGCCTTCTCATCTCCTTGTGCTTCAAGAGACCTGTAACATTGTGGCTTTTCTATCCCCTTCCCCTCCCATCAAAGTCTCTTTCCAAGCAAAGATCTCTAAACCTCTTTCCATTATGGTATGAATGGTGGGTCTGCCCTGAAGTCCTCTCTTGTCCCACAAATTCTTATCATTTCAGCAGGGACAGTGGTTCCTTTTTCTTTTAGAAAAGTTTTCCCTTAAAAAAAAAAAAAAAGAAAAAAGAAAAGTTTTCCCTTGACTTAGTTGAATTCTGGGCATCATGCTATGGGTTTGGCACACAGGTGACCTTCCCTGTTCACGTGGCTGTGGTCTCTGATCCTGGTCACAGCCGCATCCCATTTCCAAAATCAAGGAAATGAAAATTAAAATTTACAGAGCTGGTAAATTCAGGCATAATTCCTTGTTTTATAGAGGGTCCATCTCATGAATTCAAACTATGGCCTGACTTGTAGAAATTTGATCTACCTGGGACTTGTGAAGGGATACATCTAGTGGTCCAGCAAGGACCACTTGCAGGACGCTTGCAGGATTTGAATTTCAAATTTATGTCATTTTCACCTGGGCTGCAAATCTCCCTTGGTGGAAGGGGCCCTTACCTGGGTCTAACAGCAGATGTTTTCTGGACTTGAATGGGAGTGGTGGCCAGAGCCACACATTAAAGGATTCTGATATGGGTGAGGCTTCAGTTTACCACCGTGTGGGTAGAACCCAGTAGAACTTATTTTTATGTCTCTAAAGGAGCATCTGTCACAGAGTCTCAAATAAAATGGGGTTAGGGTAGGCTGACATTGACTTCCTCTAGAGCCCTTTGGGCTTCTATCCAGAGCCACAGTCATTTAATAATCGTACTTCTGAATTGTATTTCTGACATGGCACTTAAATCCATATCTAGTAGGTCTGCGGCAGAGAGTATTACTTCCAGTTCTTTCTTTTGTGGTGAATTCTTCCTTAATTTTGTCCAGTGCAGAATGGCTTTTCAGAGTGTGCCTCAGCCATTTCTTCCAGGCTGCTTGTAGTGTGCAACCCCTTTCCATGGTAGGCGAGAATTTTGAGTCAGGAATGTGTGACGTATCACATGGGCTTTTGAAATCTTGACACAAACTGAGGTCATGCCTTTGAGGCCACTAGGACTGCTGAATCAAACTTCTGGCTCCTTTTTTTTTTTTTTTTTTAAAGATTTTATTTATTTATTCATGAGAGACAGAGAGAGGCAGAGACAGGCAGAGGAAGTAGTAGGATCTATGCCGGGAGCCCGACCTGGGACTCGATTCTGGGTTGCCAGGATCACACCCTGGGCTGAAGGTGGCGCTAAACCACTGAGCCACCTGGGCTGCCCTGGCTCTTTCTTTCTCTTGGGCTTCACCAGCCTGTGGACCACTCTTCTTGTGATGATGTGAGATGATGAAATCTGACATTGATTTCCTGTCCTCAATCCCCTCATTCCTCCCACCTCTTCAGGTACCCTCAGAGTCACCACCTTGGACCAAAAGGAGCAGCGTTCACACTGTACTCTCTGCGGCATCCACCTTGGTGCCTATGCTCTATTCAGAGTGCTTTAAGGAATAATCTAGATCAGTTATAGGAGTACCACACTGGGCTCCAGAAATATCCGCATGAGCCATCGCGGGGCAGTCACTTGGAAGAGACACACGTTCTGAGGGAAGAGGCCAACTTCTAGAGCAAGAAGTGCTATTCCCAGGAATGCCAACGTCTCCCAAACTAGGAGCTTTGGCCATTTGTGTTGCCATGTGCAACCCCAAGGGGTAGAGGCCTGATGATAGACAAGCACTCTCTGACACAGACCCAGCCCAGACCCTTTGCAAAGTCACAAGCAGGACAGTGATTCTGAAAGTAGAGCAGAACAGCTGGGAAAATGAGGTTGATCCACAGGATTATCCGCATCTGACTTTGGCGCTCCTTTCTCCATGGCCAGATTAAGAACACACTAGTTGTCAGCCCAGTGGCATGTTTGAGGCCACTCCTGGCTTATTTCCCAGGGCCCCCACCCCACCCGCAGCTGGTGTTGGGGACACCAGCTGCTGCCTTCCGGCGGGGGCAGGAGGGGAACAGCGGGGCTGCCGCCGGGGCCCAGCCTGACCTTTCAGGGCACCTGGTCCTGCGGCTTCCACGGGGGTGTGTGTGGAGATCACAGGCGCTGAGGTTGTAATGAGCTTGTTAACCTCCTTGCCGTCCCTTTAGCTGGTGATTATATCAGAGAAAGGCGCAGAAAGTGCGTTTTCATCTCTTATCCCAGCCCTCCAAAGGCTCTGAGGCCTTTTTATCCAATTAGCCGACTTGCTGTGGAGGACTGTGCTTGCTGAGAACAAGTATATCAGTTAGAACATGATTTCTTTGATGGATAATGAGCTGTTTTCAGGCCTCCTCCTATTTAGCAGAATGTTCTCAGACCAGCAGTCTGCATTCCCCAAAGCTCGCCTGATGTCTGCTTTAACAGGGAGGTGCCTCCCATATCACGGGGGGAGCAGGATGTTGAAAACTGCCGTCAGAGCTGCATCCCACAGAGGTAAAGAGAATGGGACAGGACCAGTGTGCGAGCTAATCCTGAATGGGTGTCTGAAAGCTAAAATTTAGTGAATAGGATTTATAAGAGAAGGAATGAACCAGAGATAATTCTGGATGAGGTGGTTAGGAAGGAGCCCGGGCTTGGAGAGTAGAAGGTGTCCTTGAGAGAGACTTTTATTTGGTCCAAGAAAATGGACTCCTAATCTGAGCTTAGCTGGCTGTATATCCAGACTGGATCTTTTCAGTGCTGTGTGCTGGGGTCTGGGGGTATCTCAGAGTCGGCTGTGGAGAATTAGAAAAAGGTGCAAATATCCAGCCCCACCTGGAGACCCTGCTACAGAGGGCCAAGCAACTCTATCCACCTGACTTGGGAATTGATCCCAGCTTATGTTGGATTATCAGGTGAGATGAGTTTGGCAAAGACCAAGTCCTGGGGTAGGAAATTGCTCCACATGAGGACAGTGTTTTTTATAGCGCAATATGCTCAGATGCCGTTAATACTCCCAACATCATTGCTAATGAACAACTGGTGGTTTCTGATGTGATTGGCCTTGGTGTAAATCACCATCAAACAGTACCTTCCTTATATAACTATCAAAATGATAACTCCCCATTCTTTTTGTGTCTTGAGTTGTTTGGATTTATCTTGGAACACATAATCTATTCTGATGGCTCTAAATTATTAAAGTACAAAAATGCAAAGTGAAAATTCTCTCTCCCTCTCCTGACTTCTAGTTATCCAATACCTTCCTTGGGGACAAGCTTTTAAATATGTGTGTGTGTGGGTATCTGTGTGTGTGTGTGTGTGTGTGTGTGTGTATACACATTTATATTTACATATTATATATAATATATGCATATATAAAATATAAATGTATATATAAATATATATATGATCTTATTCGCTTACTTATTCTACAAATATTGAGTGCCTCCAGTGTTCCAGGCCCTTTTCTAAACACTAGAGAAATAACTAGTGAACAAAATAGATGAAAATCATGTAAATTCCACAGTTCAATCCTATTCTGACCCTTGGAAACAACCATTTTTATCAAAGTGTATCCTTCCAGAGATAAATGATGTCTGTACAAGCCAATATAGCCCTGGTATTTGTCCTTTCACAATGCAAGTATAGCAAAATCTCCACACTGTTCTGCATCTTGATTTCTCATTGAATATTGGATTTTGGAGAGCACTTGTATATGAATACAAAAAATTGCCTCCTCTTTTACAGCGGCACTGAATCTCATTTAGAAGTATCATGATTTACTTAACCCATGACAATGAGCTTCTAAGGTGTTACCAGTCTTTTGTAACAAATGATGTTACAATGAAAAAGAAATCTCACATAACTTTTCACACCTGTGCAAGCATATTTATTGGCGAAATTTCTCCTATTCACCCTTTAAAGAGATGTTGAAAGAACTCTGCCTTACAGGCAGCCCTAAAACCCAGGCCTTGGTTTTACTAGCCTTAGCAAGCAGTTGCTTGTGGAATACAAACATTATTATAAACAAGCATTTTATTTAGAACAACAGTGCAAGACAGGCAAAAGCAAAGTGAATCCCTGGTGCCTGAATCATCCAAATACTTAAGTCCCCGTATGTGACATCGCTGTGGCAAGTTGGTCTCAGTAATAAACGCAGAACACAATCCCACTCTTCTGATGCCTTGCTCCAAAACTCAGTTGTCCTCCTCCTTTTCAGAATGAAAGAGATCTGGAGGGGAGCCAGCGACCTAAGGTGACTTAGCAACAATCAATCGCAGCTTTTGCCAAGCCAGCCTTCCAGTTCAACATTCGACCACTTGAGGGCACAATTTGCTCACTTTCTAGGTGCCCACACAGCCAGTTACTTTTTTTTTCCATTACAAAGCAGATAGAGTCATGATTTATTAAAGGAAAACACACACTTTATCTTTTTGCCCTTGAAGCGCAGGACGGAGAGAAACTGAGAAGTATTCCAATGTCCCAAGAGACTGCTACTGTCATTTGGGGGGGGGGGGGGGGCAAAGACATATTCTGACCGGTCAAGTTCTTTCATTCAGGAAATCATGATCTTAGAAACCTGGCACATTTTGGAGCCCCATGTTGTGCATCTGAAACTAATGCCACGTTGCATGGCAACAGTACTCAAAAAATTGTTTGAAGAAAGGATGAGGGGCGGTGAGGAAATGTCATGGAGGAGGTCGTGTGTGCGGTGATGGCCCCGATTGCACAGTCCCACAGTCGTCCACCATGCGTGAGGGTGACCGTCGTCAGGAAGGATCCCGCTCTGTCCACTGAATGGTGGTGTCATTCTTCCCTCGGGTCCTTTATCCAGCACCCAGCAGGCAGGTTCATGCAGCATCCTGTTTGGACACGAGCAGGGAGCATAAGGTTGATGAAGCAGAAGCACCAGGGAAACGGCGCTGAAAATAAAGCAGCTCTGGGCCTGCATTTGATTATGATGGTGAACAGTGAGCCTGGGTTAGAAGGAGCCTCCTAAAAATCAGAACACGCTCTTTCTTTGATTTTGAGACTTCGGTTTTTAAAAAATTATTATTTTCAAATTGGTTATTTGAAGTGCTTTGCCTTCTGACGAGCTATCCTTTAGGGGTATTGTTTCCTTTTGCTTCCCTTGCCATGCAGTGGAAAACAGCTTCTTTCCTTTTTAGCTTTCTCCTGCTCAGTTCTGACCTCCTCATGTGCTTTATAGATGATCCGGAGTGAGAATTTCCCCTGCTCTTCCCGCGACAGGTTTGGCCATCTCTAAAGCAGGTGTGTGTGTGTGTGGGGGGGGGGTTGTTTTTTAAGATTTTATTTATTTATTCATGAGAGAGACACAGAGAGAGAGGCAGAGGCTTAGGCAGAGGGAGAAGCAGGCTCCCTGCGGGGAGCCCAATGTGGTACTCGATCCCAGGACCCTGGGATCACGCCCTGGACTGATGAAGGCAGACACTCAATCACTGAGCCAACTGGGTGTCCCTAAAGCACAGATGTTTTAACAGCTCCCACTCATGATAGAGGTCCTGTGGCTTCAAGGCCTCAGACCCGGTGCCCCTGACCCTTCTCAACAGAAGTCACAATGCCCTGGGTCCAAATGTTAGATCTTCCCAGGGGACAGAGTGGGGTAGGGGTTGGGCAGGGCAGGCTAGCCCCCCCAGCACACAGTAAAATAGACTTTACTATTTTAAATTTTGCTGCTGTAAATTCAACTACCAATAGCTCAGTAGTAGGAAAGGACTCAGTTTTACCGGGTCAGAAGGTAATTTCTAAAAATGATCATCAGTCAGAATTCATGTATCTTTTATAATTAAAAGATGGATTTCCTTTATCTGCAGGCCTAAATGCCAAAATGGTCATAAAACTAAAAATGTGTCAGTTCTACCTCATTTGCTTTAGGTGCTTTGTTTGACAGCCTAAAAAGGTAAACTGGCCAGTGGGGAGGGGCACCTGGGTGGCTCAGTTGGTTAAGCATCTGCCTTGGGCTCAGGTCATGATCCTGGAGTCCTGGGATCAAGTCCCGCATAGGGCTCCCTGCTCAGCAGAGAGCCTGCTGCTGCGCATTCTCTCTCTCTCTCTCTCTCTCCCTCTCCTTCTGCTGCTCCCCCTGCTTTTGTGCGTGCTCTCTCTCTGCCAAATAAAGATTTTTGAAAAATAAAAGGTAAACTGAGATCCACACAGCAGTGTAGAAATAGAAACATTGTAGTTTAATAAGGATAATGGTCGAAGAATTCAACTTCCTGGCTCCTTTGAATTATTTTATTATTTTATTTTTTTAAAGATTTTATTTGTTTATTCATGAGAAACACAGAGAGAGAAAGAGAGGGGCAGAGACACAGGCAGAGGGAGAAGCAGGCTCCATGCAGGAAGCCCGACGTGGGACTCGATCCCGGGTCTCCAGGATCAGGCCCTGGGCTAAAGGTGGGCGCCAAACCACCGGGCCAACAGGACTGCCCATCCTTTGAAAGATTTGAAAGAGATTTCAATGTCGAAGATTAAAAATCCCACACTGAGGGCAGCCTAGGTGGCTCAGCAGTTTAGTGTTGCCTTCAGCCCAGGGCCTGATCCTGGAGACCAGGGATCGAGTCCCACGTCGGGCTCCCTGCATGGAGCCTGCTTCTTTCTCTACCTCTCTCTCTCTCTCTCTCTCTCTGTGTCTCTCATGAATAAATAAATAATCTTAAAAAAAAATCCTACACTGAGCAATAAAAACATCTCGAAGCTCATTTCTCAACTTTTCTTAGAGTTTCAGGTTTTAAAACCACACCTGTGGTTCCTTTGCCCCTCACCACTTTCTTCATGGGGGTGACATTAGTGGTGTTTTCTCTCCTATTAAAGTCCCAAGAGCAGTGCAGCAGCTCCTCTGAGATCCCGCCTTAGATTCACAGATAGGACGTGGGCTAGTTCCTTCGTGTTATTCATAGATTTGCATTGTTGCCACGTCAGGCTGCTAGTTCACGCCCGCCAGGGTGACACACACAGATGGGCCCTTATTCCATTTCACCTTTGAGAAAATTGAAAAAGAGAGAGGGAGAGAGAGAGAAATGCAAAAGCCTTAGCTCACCCCAAGTTCAGAATTGTGTTCTCTCTGTTCCTCCTTGCACTACTGGTCTTTGCTTATCCTGATGGCACAACTTTTTGCTTCACCACCGTTGAGCTGGGTGCCGCCAAAGTGCACACCATCCAGGACCCTTGGATGCTCCTGTAATTCTCTTGTAACCTCAATGGGATCTTCCCAGGGAGGAGAGGAAGAGGGAAAGATGGTGATTCACTTTCCTGCGATGGGCTTTCTCTCACCGTCCTCGCCAGCCTCCCCACACGTGAAGGCGTAGATTGATGGCTGCTTTCTCTTTTGTAAAAAACAAACTTCAAATTAATGGTCTGTCCTTACTTGGTGAAAAAGCAAACCGAGAACACTTAGGATCCCCAGCCTCTTCCTGCAATAATATTTTGAAACCAATGAAATTTTGTTGAGACTGAACATAAAAAGCAGCTTTAAAAAAATATTTATTCATAAGAGACACACAGAGATAGGCAGAGACCTAGAGAGAGAAGCAGGCTCCCTGCGGGGAGCCCAATGTGGGACTCAATCTCCAGGCTCTGGGATCACAACCTGAGGCAAAGGCAGATGCTCATCCACTGAGCCACCCAGGCGTCCCTGTCTGCAGTTCCTTTAACTGCCATGAAGCTGTCATTGAAACATTGTAAACTTTGTTTACATCATGTAAAATATTTTGATAGTCCCATTATTTCCTTCTCTGTTTTCTTTCCCTGGTCCTGGAATTCAGGCCAGTCTCCATTTAATGAGTTAGATTCTGTGAGGATGAAGCAGACCCTGGGGGTTTATAGGATCTACTCAGTAGGCAGAGCCACATTCACTGAATTGGTATTGATAAAGTGGAATAGGAAGGGAGCTTGTGAAGGGTAGAGAGCTGTCCTTGTTATGTCCAGGGTCTCTTTACTCATCGGGACAGGATGGTGGCAGTGGTCAATGCTTTCCAGTAGAGCTGCTCTGACAGAAGTTCCTGGCCAGCTCTCTAGCCACAGCAAGTGTTGGGTAAACCCTCTATTTTTTGCACTGTAGCTATGTAGAACTTTCCCGCTGAGGATCAGGATTTGCCCAGAAATATAGCATTTACCTAATACATGATTCTATAGACATATCAGCACCTCCCAGCAGTTCCTGTGCTTGTTGGGTGGATATTGGGTGTGTGACCGTTTGCAGAGGACATGGCGAAAGACACCTGCAGCCGAAAGGATGCCTGATGAACCCCAGTGCAGGCTCTGACCAGAGGCTGCTGGGTGACTCTAGGTGCACAGCTCTGAAAGTGACACCTCCAAAGTTGCTGAGGCACTAGGCAATAGGCCTGAGAGCCTAAGCGCTCCTCTGAGGTAGGTGATGTTTCCAGGAACTGTGGTAGGTGATGTGAGCAAGAATCACTGTCTTGCTGAGCACGACCCCACTGTGACAGCCTTATGGGGGCCAGGGCGCACAGGCTGCTTCTTTCATGGGGTCTTTAATGTCTTTGCCCAGAGTTGTGTTGGAGCTAACCCAAACCCTGGCCTGAACATCCATGTCCCTGGCCAGCAGCCAAGGATGTGTTAACCCTGTGCATCTCTAGGGCAAGGAGAATCAGAGCCCATGACAGTGACAGTTACTCAGCCTTCCGAGTTGTCTGGGGATGAGCACAGCCTCCACAGACTTGTCACATTGGTGAGAGCATGGAGAGTGAGAACTCGTCCCTGTACTCCCTCCACACCGTCTGTCCTTTGAAAAACCTTGCACATCTAGCAGGAGTTGCCCCTTTGAATAATGTTGATGCATTCACCTGTCCAGTATTTTAGGGCCTCTATCCATGCCAGGCGTTATGCTCAGCGTTGAAAGAGACCAAGAGTGATCCATCTCTTTGGAAGCACAGCTCAGTCTCTTAAGAGAGACCAGAATCACTTAGAGGTGAGCCCATCTGCTGAGAGACATGCAGGTAGCTTTGTCGTGCAACCACCTCGAGATCTTTGCAAGTTCTCCCACCCCCAAAACCCAGACGAGCCTTCTCTCTCCCCAAGGCAGGCATATGTTTATAGAGGGAGTTGGGGGCATCTGGACAATTCGTGTCTTAGTGGATGCACTCCCAATTACACTATTTGCTTCCCCAACCTAAACTGAAGCATCTGACAGTATTGAAACCATCAGGAATGATGCAGCAAGCATTTTAACGAACAGTATTTACTTATTTATTGGCTGGTTTGTTTGTTTGTTTGTTTTGAATAGGTAGGGCTAGTTCCTTCGTGTTATTAAAGTCTTAACTTTGTGTTAATAAAGTCTCTGCCCCAAAGGAAAAAAAAAAGAGTCAGTTTCAGCAACAGCAGAGATTGGAAATTTTCTGGTATGTGTATGTTTTTGTCAGCTGGCAGATTTGTTTTAGGAAACTATTTGCAAAGCCTGGAAAAAATGTGCTCCCTCTGTTCCTTAAAAGAGCTTATAGGTTGGTTCATGTTCCTTATCCATGTGACAATTCTGTGTGGTGGTCTTTAAAAAAATGCAGCCCAGTCCAGATTTTGGCATTGACACAGTTTATTTATTTATTTATTTATTTATTTATTTATTTATTTATTTATTTATTTGACGCAGTGTCTTTAAACTCAAATTTTAAGTCTTTCAGAAAGCACCAAATATTATTGAAACATTCGTTCTGTTTTTACTTGGGGAAGATTTCATTAAAAATTTGCTGTTTCAGGATCCCTGGGTGGGGCAGCGGTTTGGCGCCTGCCTTTGGCCCAGGGTGCGATCCTGGAGACCCGGGATCGAATCCCACGTCGGGCTCCCGGTGCATGGAGCCTGCTTCTCCCTCTGCCTGTGTCTCTGCCTCTCTCTCTCTCTGTGTGACTATCATAAAAACAAACAAAATAAAATCTTTAAAAGAAAAATTGCCGTTTCACAGGAGAAGGAAGGACATGTGCAGCTAGTACTTCTTAGCAGTCTTCTTACATTTTCTCTAACCTGTCACAGCCTCTTGAGGAGACATTAATTAATTTGGGTAATGGAATCAGAGCTAGAACCAAAGAAAAATTACTTATATTTTTAGAAATTCTCAAGTTCTATATTTCATTGGAGATTGGACTGATGCCAAAGAGGCTATTTTGATACTGAGAACATGATGGTATAGGTTGCCATTATATATTATATTATATATATATATAATATATATTATATTATATTATATTATATTATATTATATTATATTATATTATATATTATATTATATTATATTATATTCCTTAGGCCAGGAGAATAACTCTGAGATCCAGTTAAGAGACAGAAATTCTATAAGGTGGGGATCCCTGGGTGGCTCAGCAGTTTAGCACCTGCCTTCGGCCCAGGGCGTGGTCCTGGAGTCCCGGGTTTGAGTCCCATGTCAGGCTCCCTGCATGGAGCCTACTTCTCCCTCTGCCTGTGTCTCTGCCTCTCTCTCTCTCTGTCTCTCATGAATAAATAAATAAAATCTTTAAAAAAAATTCTCTAAGGTAAATCATTTTCTAAAGGAATCACAAGTTTAAATATCAGCAAATACGAATACCTGACACGTGCTTTTTAAAAATATATATGCTCATGTTAGTTATCTGTTGCTGTGTAACAAAAACTTTACAGCATAAAACAA
Organism: Canis lupus dingo; assembly: GCF_003254725.2. Lineage (NCBI taxonomy): Eukaryota > Metazoa > Chordata > Mammalia > Carnivora > Canidae > Canis > Canis lupus. The sequence continues at coordinate 89,400,910 of NC_064243.1, forward strand.
CAGTTGTTATCTCCCAGGCTATGTGGTAGCCAGGGCTGTGATCACCGTAAGGGTCAACTAGGGGAGGATTCATTTCTAAGCTCACTCATGGGGTTGTTGACAGGATTCAGTTCCTCTTGGATTATATAGTCTTTCATTGATGACTAGCTGATGGCGAGAGTCCTTTGTAAATTTTTTGTTGTATTTGTCTCTCCAGAGGGCAGCTCACAACATGGCAGTTGGCTTTTTCAGAATAAGCTAGTGTGTGTGTGTGTGTGTGTGTGTGTGTGTGTAAGCAAGATAGAAGCCAGAGTCTTTATGTAAACCTCCAGAGTGACATCCTGTCACTTCTGCTGTATTCTGTGGGTTAGAAAGTAGTCCCCAAGGAGAAAAAATGAATGGGAAATATCAGAAAGGGAGACAGAACATGAGAGACTCCTAACTCTGGGAAACGAACTAGGGGTGGTGGAAGGGGAGGTGGGCGGGGGGTGGGGGTGACTGGGTGACGGGCACTGAGGGGGGCACTTGATGGGATGAGCACTGGGTGTTATTCTATATGTTGGCAAATTGAACAACAATAAAAAATAAGAAGGAAGGAAGGAAAGAAGGAAAGAAGGAAAGAAAGGAAAGAAAGGAAAGAGAAAGTCCCCAAGTCCAGCCTACACACAAGGGGAAGGTATTTCACAGAGTTGGAATACCAAGAGGCAGGGATTACTGGGAGTCATGTTGGAAGCTGCTACCACAGTTCCAACCAAACCACAAAAGTTGGGGCGCTCCAGTTGTGTGAATTTGAAAGAATATGGGAAAGTGGGAATGAGTAGGATGGAGGGTTGATGAACTCCGTGGATGCTGAGGACAAAGCTTGCTAAGGAGAATCTTCCAGTTGACCTGGCATGTTTCTGGGACAACTGCAATACATTCCTCCCTAATAGAAAAATAATATCTTTTTTTTTTTAAAGATTTATTTATTTATTTATTTATTTATTTATTTATTTATTTGAGGGGAGTAGAGGCAGAGGGAGAGAATCTTTAAGCAGACTCCCCGCTGAGCATGGAGCCCACAGCAGGGCTCAATCTCACAAACCATGAATGATCATGACCTGAGCGGAAACCAAGAACAGGATGCTTAACTGACTGAGCCACCCAGGCACCCTGAAAGATAACTGTTTCTTGACAGATCCTCAAAGGTGAGAAGAGTCTCCACACATACCCCTCAACAACCCACAACTCCAAAAAACAAGCCTGCAATATAGGAGTGAAAACAACTTTTTACAGTAAAAAAGAGAGCTCAAAGAAATAGGATTTTAAAGTTTCAAGTCAGGTTGGAGAGAAATTTACTCTTTTCCTACAGTAGTCTGTTTTCCCCAGCAGGTCTCAAATGCTCATGTATTTGTGATTCTTTTTCAATGGAAATCTGATCCAGATAAGATGTAAGATTGTAAACATCCCAACTTTCCCTTTAGGTCTTGTGCTGTTGAAAACTAGTAGACCTTTCTTAAACAAGTGAGTGGGTTTTAAGGAGAGCTTACGTGCATTGATGTGTGTGTTTTTTTTTATTTTTATTTTTTTATCATAGTCACACAGAGAGAGAGAGAGAGTGGCAGAGACACAGGCAGAGGGAAAAGCAGGCTCCATGCACTGGGAGCCTGACGTGAGATTCGATCCTGGGTCTCCAGGATCGCGCCCTGGGCCAAAGGCAGGCACCAAACCGCTGCGCCACCCGGGGATCCCCATTGACGTGTTTCTAAAAGGTGGCATTGTCTTTGCCCCAGCTTGAGGGCCTGCTTTATTTAACAGGAGTGCTGGGTTTCTAGACTCTCAGTAAAGACGAATTTTTATCTCTCATAAAAAGAAGGGACAGGATTGATGTAAGAGAAAAGTGCTCTGCAAACATAGGAGCTGTATTTAGTTCACATTCAAAATAACGTTCTATGTAAAGACACCGTATGTGGCGTTCAAACTGTAGTTCATCAGTTGAGAAAGCACGGACATTCAGCCCCCACCAAATCTTTCTTTCTTTCTTTCTTTCTTTCTTTCTTTCTTTCTTTCTTTCTTTCTTTCTTTCTTTCTTTATTTATCATATAACTTTATTTTTTTATAAATTTATTTTTTATTGGTGTTCAATTTGCCAACATATAGAATAACACCCAGTGCTCATCCCGTCAAGTGCCCACCTCAGTGCCCATCACCCAGTCACCCCCACCCCCCGCCCACCTCCCCTTCCACACCCCTAGTTCGTTTCCCAGAGTTACCACCAAATCTTTAAAAGTGGTATATAAGAGTTTACTGTTGTTTTGCTTTCTTTTTTTCTCTCATTTAATTTCTGGTTTTGAGCACTTTTCTTTTTTTTAATGTAACAGGACTGTGTGAGGGAGAATATTGGGTCATTGATTGCAGTGTTTCTGAACAGTTTGGTAACATTTTGTCTCTGGCTTCTTAACTACTGTTTGCTGATTGTGGGGATGGCGGGTAGGGATCCCCAAAGTTCAGAATACAGTACCAGCATTTATATGAAACACTGCAGCCAAGCCTGCGAGGCACAGAGGTTACTGCGAGGCAAGCTGCTGCTGTGGTAGTTTCCCCAGTGCCTCCTAATCTTGCTCCATTTCCCAGGGTGCCCTAGGACAGTCACAGGCATTTTCTTTTGCTCTGATTTCTGAAGCTGGGACATAATCTTCAGCCTACACACAAGGGTTTCTCTTTGCACTTTTTGTGGATTCCTTTGTGAATTTGCGCTTTGCTTTAACCTAAGAATTGGAAACGGGAACGAACACAAATAATGGCAGGAGCACAGAATGACAAGGCTAGGCATGGAAAATGCCTTATTTATATGCATTTATTTATAAACCTCATTCTAAAAATTATCAGGGGTAGCTTAGGAGACTATATAATAAGTATAAAATTTGAGTGAAAGGAAAATAAGGGGAAAGAAATCAATATAAATCTGGGTAAGGTTAATACCAGAATATATCTTCATGTCCTTGACAGTTCTTTAAAAAGTTAGCTGCACATGTGACCTTGAGCTTTCTACCAGCCACACAGGGGAAAAAAACAAAAAACAAGGGAAACACAGTGAACCCTAGGATTCATCTATATGCAAAATTAAAAACAAATCAGTTCTCCTGAATCGGTGCTGCTCAAACTTGAATGTGCATTTGAATCACCTGGGATGTCGTTAAAATGCAGGTTCTGATTCAGCGGGGCTGTGATGCAGCCTAACGGGCTCTCAGGTGGTACTGGTGCTGACACTGCCTCTCCCCGGGCATCCTTTGAGTAGCAAAGCCTTAGCTCACTCATAAGCATGTATTCACAGAGCATGCTCCCATTTAAAATACTAGGTTTGCAGGTTTCCTCAGTAATTCTAGAATATATCAAATATTGTGCTCTAAGATTTCTAACTTCAGTTTGTTCTTGATGTATTTAAAACATTAAGACCTCTAATACTGAGGGACAGTACGCACTCTCATCTTTGGAGTTAACTACGTTATTTCAAGCCTTTTTTTAAAAAAAAATCATACAGTTTGTTTGGGCGAACGTCCTTTTGCCCTTGTAAATAATATAATAAAGGATCACATAGTAAAGTTCTGGTGAGTCTGTGGACCAAAGAGACATTTACTGTTGGTCTTAGAGTTAGCAATGGTTATGTGCCCTGGGTCTAACCTCAGGGCACCTGGTCTGAATTCCATCTGCCATTTGCTAGCTAGTTACCTTGGGCAAGTTATACATCCTCTCTATGCCTCTGTTTTATCATCTGCCAAATGAAGGTAATCAAATGAAGGTAATCATACTATCTGTCTTAGGTGCCTAGAACAGTGCCTGCACACAGTAAGAAATAATGTTAGCCATTTTTTAAAAAAAGATTGATTTTTTTCAAAGATCTTACTTATCTATTCATGAGAGAGAGGGACAGAGACGCAGGCAGAGGGAGAAGCAGGTAGAGGGAGAAGCAGGCTCCCTGCAGGGAGCCTGACGTGGGACTCAATCCCAGGACTCCAGGATCACGCTCTAGGTTGAACGCAGGCGCTAAACTGCTGAGCCATCCAGGGATCTCCTGATTGATTTTAAAGAGAGAGAAAGCACATGCACAGGTGAGAGGGGCAGAGGGAGAATCCCAAGCAGACTCTCCACTGAGCACGGAGCCCAACACATGGCTCAGTCCCATGACTCTGAGATCATGACGTGAGTGGAAATCAAGAGTCAGAAGCTCAACCAACTAAGCCACCCATATGCCCCGATAATGTTAGCTATTTTTATTATTACATTTAAAAAATATTTTTCTGGCAGCGAAATGTGAATAATAAATAAAACCACCTCCTCAGCAGCTTACCTGGCATAAGTAACCTTAAAAGAATGTACCTAGACTTGCGAGTTTCTTTGGAATGCCTGATAAAAGACACAACTTTCAGATCACTGGTATTAATGGGTATTTGAATTTCATTCTCTTAGAATCAAAGTCAGTTGCTAACAATGTATTCAAAGCAGTTAGAGCCACCAACCTTTTCCCATAGTTTTCAAATGAGGGCATCACATTCATGCAGTTGGTTGTGCTGCATTTCCATGTCCAAAAACAGTTCATCCATTCTTTGGCTCTGTCTTTGCAGAAAGGGCTAGAAAGAAAGAGTTTTTAAACCCAAGAAAAGGGCAGCCCTGGTGGTGCAGTGGTTTAGCACCGCCTGCAGCTGAGGTCGTGATCCTGGAGTCCCGGGATCGAGTCCCGCATCAGACTCCCCACATGGAGCCTGCTTCTCCCTCTGCCTCTCTCTCTCTCTCTCTCTCTCTCTGAATAAATAAATAAAAAAATAAAATAAACCCAAGAAAAGAAAAAGGAATACTTTGAAGTTACCAAAATAGGCTGAGCATGTTTGTTTAGAAAACTGGGGAGCTTTTTATATAGAAAACTGTTTCAATATGTTGTAGCAGGAGAGCCAGGTACTAATTGACTAGCCAATCTACTTCAATTCAGACTGTGTTGCTAGTGGTCTGCTGTTAAGCCAACACTTGTGTCTCAAGCTTTAGGAACACCAATGAGAGAGCAAAACTGATTTCACTGGTGTTTTATTCTCCTAGCCCATAGCTAGGATCTCCATAGCTAAGATCCTTTTAGGATCTCCCTAAACCTGAAGCACTTGACCAGATGTCATTTCAAACATTTTGAGATGCACCTACTTCTCTATTTGCTATATATACTTTATATATAGATATATATAACAGTCTGCAAAGTGGGGGAAATTTTTTTTTCCTGTTGGTTAAACTCAGTAGAGTTGCCATTGATGAACTAACAAAATGTCAGATGTGGTAAGCATGTAATTTAAAATCATGGGGCACCTGGCTGGCTCAGTCAGAAGAGCAAGTGACTCTTGATCTCGGGGTCCTGAGTTCAAACTTCATGTTGAGTGTAGAGATTTCTTAAATAAACTTTTAAAAAATAAAATCATGGGGCGTCTAGGTGGCTCAGTCGGTTAAACATCTGCCTTCAGCTAAGCTCATGATCCCAGAGTCCTGGGATCCAGTCTCGCATCAGGCTCCCTGCTTGGGGGGGAGCCTGCATCTCCCTCTGCCTGCCGCTCCCACTGCTTGGGCACGCTCTCTCTCTCTCTCTCTCTCTCTCTCTCTCTCGTGCCTTCTCTCTCTCTCTCAAATACATAAAGCTCTTTAAAAAGTAAAATCATTGTGATATTGAAGTTTGATTTTCATATGTTGGAGCTAATAACGTTGGAGGCCCTCAGACATTTTTTGTGACATCTTAAGATGTTCCTAGGTCTTAGGCTCTGTGCCTGTCATCCTGAGGGTAAAGTGGCCTTGCTCACAAGCCAGCCCCAGCTCTTGGCAGGAAACCTGATGTCTGCACTCTTGGAAGGAGACGGATGCGTCCAGACACAGAGAAAGAGAGAAAGTGAGGGGGAGCTAAAAAAGAGGCAGACACACACAGAGAGATTGAAGACAGACAATGAAAGGTGGGGAGGGAAACCGGAAAGAGAGAGAATAAAAGATTAGGTTTTTGGCTTCATGACATAACTGAGTGATTCTCCAGCCATTCCTTCAGGAGCACAAAAGTGACACAATTTTTTTTTTTCCAAACATAGTTTAGATTGCCATTCATAACAATGGAAGACACATAAACATTAGTATCACAAAGAATTAATCAGCACTGCCACTCTTCTTAACCAGGTTTTTCACAGGAAAAATAACTCCAACTTGATTCTTGCCGTTGTAGCTTATTTTCCAATCTGTCAAAATCACAGTCAACTAAGATTATCAATAACTATCCACTCACCATGATGATCTCCACCACCTTTGTCAGAGAAAGCTCACCTGGCTTGAAGAATGCAGCATCCTCCATCTTCACCTCCAACAACTTTAGCTTCTTGTTAAATCTCTCCCTTTGCTTCATGCCGGCAACCAGCCAGTGCTGGAGCTCATCAACCAGCTGATAGAGGCCTTCATTCCTCTTGCCGACCTGCCTGGGTCTCTTCTCCAGGCTCTGCTTTCTCTCCTGCTGGCTCACTTGTGTTAGCAGCTCTGCTAGAGAGCTGTTCAAAGTGCCCAGTTGTTTAAACAGGTGTCCAATGTTGTCTTCGCTGCTTCTTGAGCTGCTCTCCACACTGGAGAAGCTCATAGGACAGAGCACGGATGTCATCTTGGGAATAAATGACAGGGCAGGTTCTTCTCTCTGGTTTCTCGCACCAGATAGACAACGGGCTAAATCAAGCAAGAGCCAAACTGGTGTTCTTTGCATTGTGGCTTTGTAAGATTTCTAGGTCCCCTGCATCAACCTGTATTCAGCAGAGGAAACAGAAGACAGTCCCAAGACAGTAAGGAGCTGAGAGAGTATGGTCACCAGTTCCATCTAAGAATGACCAGATTCCACAAGTTAGCTTCTGACTTCCTGGGGCTGCTCACTTACGGCAGTTCAAAAATCAGTAGAAACGCTGTTGGGGAGTCAGTGGAAAAAATTTGAAGTTTCCAAAAATAATTTTTAATCAAGAGAAGCCATCTGAAGTGGGTCTGGAAAGAAAATTGTTGATGAATACCACATGTTCTGTTAAGCATTGTGATGCATGGGACTGAGGAGAGCCATTCTTGTCTGCGTTTGGGAAAAACGAGATTGTACTAGATGCCGTGCATATATGCTGGACCTGCACTTAACTAGGGGAGCTTTCAAAATCGTTCAGCCACAACCAGGGATTTCTATCTTGCTTATGAGCTACCTTCTCAAGAATCATTAGATGACATAATTCTTAGGTTTTTTCTCTAGCTAACATGAGGCATGTAATTTATCATGTGTAAAACATATGAGCCCATTTATCAGTTTCCTGATAATCACTCTTACCTGGTTTAGGCTCTGCGAACTACTGAGAATGCAGGTAGATCTTCCCTCTCAAGAGATGACGTTCTTTTTTTAAAAAAAATTATTTATTTATTCATGAGAGACACACAGAGAGAGAGGCAGAGACACAGGCAGAGGGAGAAACAGGCTCCATGCAGGGAGCCTGACATGGGACTCGATCCCAGGTCTCCAGGATCATGCCCTGGGCTGAAGGCAGCGCTAAACCGCTGAGCCACCAGGGCTGCCCAAGAGATAACATTCTTATTTTCATATATTCATTCTCTTTAAAAGCATGCATATTTAATAAAACACACCACCTAGCATTGTTGCAAGAAGAGATATAACTATCCTTGGGAGTTTACCTTCCTTAAAAAAAATGTTTTGATAAAGCCATTTAACCTCCCTGGAGTCAATCTCCAGGTTTACAAAAAGATGGATGTTGAGCTAAATTCTCTTGAAGTTTCCTTCCAGCTGTGTGTCCTGTAGAAAGCATGTTCAGTATAGACCAGGACATTGAGAGCCCATGGTGATGATGTTTGAGCACAAGGGTTTGCTTGTGCAATGTGCAAAATTATGGAGCAGTGTTGGGGTAGGGTGGGTCAGGTAGGCAGCGCCCCTGTACTGGGACACGGGAGAAGAGTGTAGGGACAGCTCACTTGCTTATACAGTCTGGTGGGGCTACTAACATTGTGATTTACACAGACCCTTTCATCCAGCTGCTTCAAAGCATTTTTTACAAACTGGCTCATTATTTCTTCAATCATAGCATAAAGAAAGTTAGATAGTTTTTTCAATTAATTTAAAGATGAAGAAATTGAACTTTATAGAACCTAAGGAAATTTTTCCCAAAGTATACCACATTGCAGTGGAGCGAAATAAAGTGTTCATCACAGCTTAATAATTGAGAAAAGGGAAATAACCCAAATGCTTATTTTTGGAGACTAGTGTAAATTATGGCAAATTCATGACAGGGAATATGATATAGCCATTAAGATAGTGTTCACTGGGAAAACAGTCATAATTGAACAACATTAAATGATACAAAAACAAGATAAAGCTTTGTATACACAGTAAGATGAAACTGTTTAATGTATAGAGGAAATAAAGACAGAGGGAAATAGGCTAGTCTGAACTGTGATGTTTCTCAATGGAGTAGGATATTGAGTAGTTGATATTTTATTCTTTTTTTAAAAAAAGATTTTATTTATTCATGAGAGACACAAAGAGAGAGGCAGAGACATAGGCGGAGGGAGAAGCAGGCTCCATGCAGGAAGCCCGATGTGGGACTTGATCCTGGGACTCTGGGATCAAGCCCTGAGCCAAAGGCAGACGCTCAACCACTGAGCCACCCAGGCATCCCTCGATATTTTATTCTTTATACTTTTCTGTACTTTTCAACTCTTCATGATTGAAAAATGGTTATATATCATTGTCATAATCATATTGCTTTCATAAGCATGATTATAAAAAGAGAGAGAGGAGTTTGTATATGAGGGACAGTGGAGTTGACCAACTCTATATGTTGATAAGAAAGATCTCTTTGACACTAGGACATTGAGCCCAAACCCAGGAGATGGGAAGGGACTGGTCATTTAGAGAACTAGGAGAAGCTTTTCCAGGTAAGGGGAACAGCAGTTACAAAAGACCTGTCATAAGAATCAGTTTAGAATGTTCTAGGCCTTGATAAAAGGGCCAGTGTGGGAAAGTAATGAGCAATAGGGTTAGGGAAATTGCCAGGGGCCTGCTCATATAAGGCTCATGATGAGTAGTTTGGGAAACCCTCGTCGGGGCCTGCCACAATCTGTTACACTTTTGGAAGGTCTTCCAACGGATATATAAGAAATAGATTGTGAGGAGTGAGTGTAGAAGTCAAGAGATGAATTGAAAACACTGCAATTGTGAGACATGAGGGTGGTTTGGAGTGGAACATGTAGGTTGTGGTGTGTATCTGACCCTGCTGTGTGCAGGAAATCATTATCACCACAGCCATCATTAATAAATTCTTACTCATTAATAATACTCACCATAGCCCTGCAAGGTAGGCATGACTTTTAGCCCCACTGGGGCTTTGGAAAAGCTAAATAACTTGCCCAAAGCCAGCTCTCTGGTTCCAGAGCCAACACCCTTAACCAGTCTTAACATGACCACTCAATAAACATTCGCTCTGAGGATGAGAGCAGTGGCAGCAAAGATGAGGAAGCATGAGCAGAGAGAGGTCTGTACCCTCACTGGCACACCCACACCCAACTTTGAACTGCCTTCCGTCCTCATTACTACATCCATGTCCATTCCTAACAGCCTCATGGTTGGACTTCCTCACTTTAAGAAAGCAAGATCTGGAAGGTGCCACTGACACAGCCACTTGCGAGGTTCAGAACAGCACTGGACTTGATCCGATGCCTGCTCCGTGGCAAACTCACAGAGGGTGAACCATCCCTTTATCTCCCAGGGCCTCCATTGTCTCATGTTCAAAAACTGGGGCCGGGCTTGGTATCTCCCAGCTCTCACCCCCTAGAATTCGATGCTTATCCCTTCATTCTATCATGGCCTGCCATCTCCTCTTTGGAGGAAGCCATATTAATATGTTACTGACTTTTGAAGCTTGTTGAGTATTATGCCTATTATCTGAATTTAAATCATTTCCTTATGATGACATTCTTGCCTTGCATTTATGTTCTTTTGCACTTAAATATAGGAAGCAGTCGATGCAGTTGACCATTTACAGCCAGTTGTGATCCTGAGATCACAAGAGATTAACAAGAGGACAGGTTGGTAGCTAGAAAGAGCTGGAAACGGAGCCCAGCAGGCAGGTGGAAGTGTGTGTGCTAGTTGCTGCCAGGCTAGGGCATCAGTAGGACAGTGCCAGAGGCAGAGAGTAGCCTAGAGATGTCATGATATATGGCAATTCTGATCTGTCCCCAGCACTGTGTCCCCCCCATTCTGCCTCCAGTAAGTCCCCCAACATAGACAGTCTGGGGTAAAGTAAGACATTGGAATGCTATTTATTTGCATCCTTGGCCTTTGAACCTGCACAAAGTTATCAGCTCCTGTGTATTCCTGGTAATTCCAAGCAGCGTTTTCTCTCCTTGAATGCCTGAGAGCCTTCACTCCTTACCCTGCATCCTATTTCAGCAGGGAATCCATTCGCATTTTTCCCTCCCTTGATATGGGTTGTTCCTCCGACCGCAGATAAGTTTATTTCAATGTTTTCCCAAGTGATTTCCCAGAACATTACACACGTGAAATACACCATGAAAGAACAGATTAATGAAATGAGTTCTGAGGTCGAAACGTTTAGGGAAAGGAGCGACCTCTTTCCCCCTCGAAGCGATTCAGGGCGCACATTAACCTGCGTATCTTGGCCTCCCCCAGCCTCTCCTGGCAGCGTTTGGTAGCCCACCCCTCTTCTTCCCCACAGACTTGTTACCCTTTTGCAAAGACCTGGGCTTTTGCGGAGGAGCTGAGGCAGTGCTGGTTTGGGCTGGGCTTTCAGGGATCCGCAGGGTAATGGAATGCGCCCTGCTCCAGACCTGGCCTAAGATGAAAGGGGTTATGACGCTCCGTGAGATCAGCATCTTGGCTTTTTATAGTGATAAGTTGCATGAAGTATATTACAGAACAGTATTCCAAACTCTGAAATTTTTATTAGAGCTCGGCTGGACTGTGATTTAAAAAAATTATTTTAAGAGCCAGCTCGCCATGCCAGCCCCTCACATTGGCTCAGCTCTGAGGGGTACCCCCATTCCAGAACACTCAGAAAGCTTTTTACTTCTCTTACTTGAGCAGACCAGGGGCTCTGAGGATCAGTGCATCTGTTTCCTGGTAGTTCAGGAAGCTCTCCCTTAAACATTAATTTTGTCACATGGCTTGCTCTTTATTTATGTGTCTGGTACCAAATCATTGACTGGGAGCTGTCAGCCTGGTCCATCAGGAGTGGGTTCACTCAGCCCATCCACTTGGTCTTGTCTGAAGTGCTGGTCATTAGTATCGTCCCTGGTGATATTGTTGTAGCAAGGAGAGCCATGGGGTAATTCTGGGCCTTTATGCAGACACTGATCCAAAATTACCATTTTCTTTCTTTCTTTCTTTCTTTTCTTTCTTTTTTTTTTTTTAAGATTATTTATTTATATATTTGATAGAGAAAGAGAGAGAGCATGTGCGCAAGCAGGGGGAACAGGAGAGGGAGAGGGAGAAGCAAACTCTCCACTGAGCCTGACACAGAGCTTGATCCCAAGACCCTGAGATCATGAGCTGAGTTGAAGGCAGACACTTAACCAACTGAGCCACCCAGGCACTCCCAAAATGACCATTTTTCACCCACATGTGATGGCAGGATCGATCTGGTTATTACAACAAAGGGATTAGTTAGAGTTGCAAGAGCAGAGTCAATGCCAGCTTAGTCCTTCCCTTCCAACTACCGCAGACCTCATAAATTAAACAGGTAAAGATTTTTCATCTTCTGCCTTATACTTGAGCATTGACTTCACCCTTGTCCAGTGGAGCATACTTTACATTTGAATATGGACCCAGGGAGTGGCATTGACTCTATCCCAAAGATGGGAAATCTACTGGGGATCATTGTACGGATCTTTGCTGTGCAAATTCACATGTGTGAATAAGTTGGTCCTCAAATGTGGGTGATTAGGAGCCCCCTCATGGGACATTTGGCAATTTCTGGGGACATTTTTGATTATGGCTGAGTAGGGGGAGGTCCTACTAAATGCCTAGTGTGTAGAGGCCAGCACTGGTGCCAAATGTCTTACAAGGCACAGGACAGTCCCACAACATGGAATGGTCACTCCCAAATGTCAGCAGTGGTGCGGTTGAGAAGCCCTTGTATTGATTAAGAGTCAAGTCTTTGTCAAGTATTATGAGAACCTACACATTCACCAAAGGAAAATCTGGTCACCTGGTCCCTCTTGTCCACTCCTTTTCTGGTGTCTGAGTCACACGAAGGTTGTTTTGTCATCTCGGAAGCCTTTGGGACAGGAATGTGTCTCTGGGGAGAATGTGTTACCTAGGAGTTAGAAGAGTGGACCACATGTGAGGAGGACAAGACATTTGCCCAAAAAAGGGGACACTAACTAATTGAATCAGCCCTTGTGTCCTGCTGATACTTGTCTGTTAATAAGACCCAGAAAGCGAGGCAGACTTGTCACTGAGAGATGTCATGAGTAACGCAGTATGACAAAGTCGTTGTCACCTCAGTGGGGGTCTTAGGAGAGGGCATACAGCTCAGTAGTTGAGAGCACAGCTCCAGAGCCAGACTTCCTGACTTCAACTCCCAACTGACATTTCCTACCCTTGTGATTTGGGGTAAGTTATGCAACATCTCTGTATCTCACTTTTATCTTTGTGACATGGGAAGTAGTACTTACTTATGGGATAATTGTGAGAATTTAACAGTATAAGTTAATAAATAAGAAGTATTTCAGGGGCATCTGGGTGGCTCAGATGGTTGAGCATCTGCCTTATCTGCCTTTTACTCAGGTCATGATCTCCAGATCCTGGGATCAAGCCCAACATTGGTCTCCCTGCTCAGTGGGGAGTTTGCTTCTGCTCTCTCCCTACCCCCTCTGCCCTGCCTCTTCCCCTCACTCGAGCTCTTTCTCTCTTAAATAAATAAATTCTTTAAAGAAGAAGAAGTATTTGGAATATCACCTGACTCAGGATAAGTGCTATATGAATGTCAATATCATTGTTTCTTTGAGTCGGGAATGTGAAACTGACATGTTGACAATACTAATTACAGCACTAATATTAATTTCTTTATTAGTTGCAAGCCTGGCCTATGAATGAACTGAAAAAAATATATACACACATTTGTTCCTTTATTCAACAAATATTTATTAGCATCTACTGTGTCCCAGGCACTATTCCAACTGCTGGTGATTCATCAGTGGATCAAACATTAGATAGAAATCTCTGCCTTGGGATCCCTGGGTGGCTCAGTGGTTGAGTGCCTGCCTTCGGCCCAGGGCGTGATCCTGGAGTCCCGGGATCAAGTCCCACGTTAGGCTCCCTGCATGGAGCCTGCTTCTCCCTCTGCCTATGTCTCTGCCCCTCTCTCTCTGTGTCTATCATGAATAAATAAATAAAATCTTTAGAAAAAAAATCTCTGCCTTCCCAGAGCTTACCTTTTAGTGGAATATGCTAATAAAGGGATCCCTGGGTGGCGCAGCGGTTTAGCGCCTGCCTTTGGCCCAGGGCGTGATCCTGGAGACCTGGGATCGAATCCCACATCGGGCTCCCAGTGCATGGAGCCTGCATCTCGCTCTGCCTGTGTCTCTGCCTCTCTCTCTCTCTCTCTCTTTGTGTGTGTGACTATCATAAATAAATAAAAATTTTAAAAAAAGGAATATGCTAGTAAAACTGCAAATAGAAAAACATAAAAAATTATAGTTAGCCTAGTACCTGTCCATAGCTGTTAGATAAATGGATGCATTTTTCATATTGTTGTTGTGTTATTGTCAGATAGTTTATTGGGCTGGAGGTTTGAACTGTCATCTTAGATAGGAAAAGACTAAACCTATCCAGAATGCCATGCCAAAAAGAAATTGAAACTACTTCATACAGACTAGAAATGGAAAAAGAGAAAGAAAAGATAAGAAGTTAGGTCCATCACTTGTGATCCTGAATTGTATTCAAAATGAGCTCAGGAGTGCCTGGCTGGCTCAGCCCATAGAGCGTGTGACTTTTGATCTCAGGGTTATGATTTTGAGCCCATGGGTATAGAGATTACTTCAAAATGAAATCTTTTAAAAAAATAAATAATAAAAAATGAAATAAAAGGAGCTGAAGCTTTTTTTGCTTTCTTATCTTTGTATCAGACATACTACCTCTCGGCAGTTTTCCATATTTGAAGGCAATGAAACTTCCTCAGCTGCAGCAGACACATCTCGCTCCGTAGCAAGGAAGAGCACAATGTTGGTTATTATCAGTTGGCTGCAGCTGAAGAGGAAGAATCAAGAAAACCTCACTCCTCCAAAAATAATTCACGTCTGAAAGGAGAAACTCCTTCAGAACAATTATCTCACAAATGTGGGCTTTAGCATTCATAGAAGAATGTGGCAAAGATAAACTTCAGACTTTATTCACTGGTTCTTTATCTTTTGTTTTCCAGAAATCTTCTCTACGTCTACCCACAGAGGCTGAACTTCACTAACAAACTAGCATCTGCGCGGAACATTACAATAAAGATCCAGTTTATGTGTGGAGAGGATGCTAGCAACGCTATGCCGGTAAAGAGAGAAACACAAATGTGCTGAGCTCACACCAGGGTGGGCTGAACTTCCTTTGTCAGTTCACACAGACAAAATCTGAGGCCCATCAGCATACACCGTCCTCCTCTTCAGGCCAACATGTCTTAACATGTGCAAAGGCCTTTGTGGCTGGTCCTATATTGGTCCCTGTGTGCTGATGGGGACCCAGGGTCAACCTAAATTTTTAAGTCTCTTCCTTAACTTATTCCCTATTCATCTGTGAAATTTGGAAACGCAGACCATTTCAGAGCACTGAAAAATATTATGAAATCTACCCACACCACCCTAAGTGCAGGAGAGCTAGAGAGACAGGCCTACTATGTCAGCCTCTCTCCTTCTGGGGGCAGGGGTTGGGGCACAGCAATGCACTCCGCCCAAGCCCCAGGCCACATCTGGAGGCACATGTAAAGTACTGCCTAGTAATGATACACACACACACACACACACACACACACACACACGTCGTCTCAACACCTTTTGGGAATGGATCATCATCCTGAGGCAAAATGTAAATCAAAGAACAAATATATAATACAGTGCTCTCCAAGGCACCCCAAAGGCCAGAATTTGTATTATAACTATCTGCTACTAAATGAGATGGGCAGTTAGATATTATCATTTTCCCTAAGTCCTAGAATTCAGTTAATATACCTTTCTATTGACAGTATTTTTTTTTCCAGTGTTTCCATTCTTCAGATATCTACTTTTTAAAAAACCATCCTCCTATTGACCCACTCATCTTCCCAAGGCAAGGTATCCTCTTGTGACAGTGATAGGCAAGAAGTCCCCAAGGAAGGCTCCCCTGGTTCTCTCTGCCCTGGTCCCTAGTAAGGCTCTCAGAGCTGGCAGGTACAGCTGTGCAGAAGCTTCTAGTAGGGGACAGGTGAGGACCAACCCCAACCCATTTTCTACTCCCCAAGCCCTTGGTACCTTGTCATGAGCATTGTTCCATCTAGTAGAAAGCTCTTGTTTTCTTTGCCCAAAGGTGAGTCAGATCATGTGCCTTTAGGGCTGAGTTAGGCCAGAGGAGGTGTCTTTTTCCAAATAGCACAGACATGTGGACAAGCCAGCAAAGGTCCAGATCACCCAAGCAACCAGGTCCATGTCTTTGGAGGGAAAAGAGCCTGGACCAGCGTCACTGAGAGCAAAACTAGGTGGCTTTGCCTTGGAGTATAGACTTCTAGATAGTGAGGCAGAGTGGAGAGGGCACTGATTTTCCAGTCTCACAATCCTGTGGCTCTTGATCACTCATACAGCTCCTCAGGGTCTCAGTTTACCCTTTACAGCCAGTTCTTCTGTACCTGTATGCCCTTGGGTCAGTTGTAAACCTAGCACCCTCAGTTTACAAAATGCAGCTTTGTGAGACCAGAATACCCATCAGGCTGATAGGAGTTGGTCTGATGTACCCAAATATCACTGCTAATTTGGTTCTTTCCATATTGGTGCGCAGGTCATCTTTGGAAAATCCAACGGCCCTGAATTTCTGCAGGAAGTATACACAGCTATTACATACCATAATAAGTAAGTGCATTTCAGAGTTCTAAACATATGCCATGATTGTGTCATTATCTCCTGGCTTTTCTGAATCCTTTTTTTGTGATTTCTCCTAACAGTTTTTATAATTCAGAGACTAAGTGACAAAGGAAATATATGCTAGTTCTATGATTCTGGGTTGGAGATGCACATTTTTTAAAAAAAGATTTTATTTATTTATTCATGAGAGACACAGAGAGAGAGGTAGAGACGTAGGCAGCAGGAGAAGCAGGCTCCCCATAGGAAGCTCAATGCAGAATTCGATCCCAGGACTCTGGGATCACACCCTGAGCTGAAGGCAGATGCTCAACCACTGAGTCACCCAGGTATCCCAAAATGATTTTTTTTTTTTTTTTTTTTTTTGCCATTAACTAAGACCGGGAAAAGAACATGTCTTTAAGAACCAAATATGGCTTTGACTCTTCTGGAGACTTCTGTTGTATATGATACAGAAAAGTTTTATGGGATTAAATAAAGAAGTAAATTTCCTAACTTGCTTTGAGATACAGCAAGGGTCCAGAAACAAAATCCTTTCTTTCCTTTCTCTGTCTCCTTGTCTTCTAAATATTACCCTACACCTGCCCCATTATCTGCTTTAAAAACATTTTAGTTGCCCCAAAGAGAAATGGAACAGGCCTTATTCTATGGGTAAACTGAGTCACAGAATAACTAAAACCACGTTCACACTTTACAGGTAGGGGAGGGAAATCTTTACAGGGTCAAATAGACTCAGGTTTGATCCTGGCTTGATAACCTTGGCCCTGTTAAGTATTTCTCTGAACTCCCTTTCCTGCATTGAGATGAGGATGAATAATGTATGCGAAGCCCTTAGTAAAGTATCTGGGATCTTGTAATTCAGTAAATCAGGTTCCTTTTCCTGCCTGCCTGCATTCATTTGCTAATCCAGATCCCTTTGATGAGTGCCAGACATGTACCAGTCCCTGTTCTTGGGGTGGAGACAGAAAAAGGAGGTCACAGTGAGACTTGGAGCCTCATCTTCTTTTCATTTTTTTAAAAAGATTTTATTTACTCATGAGAGACACAGAGAGGCAGAGACATAGGCAGAGGGAGAAGCAGGTTCCATGAGGGGAGCCTGATAAGGGACTCATCTTCTTTTCAAATTAAGTTGAACTTTTCCGTTGTGTGCAGATTTTTTTTTTTTTTTCCCTAACAAAGCCTTTAGTTGGGGAGCATATCTGGTGGTATAAGGTTGGTCGCAAGGATCTTCTGCGTGGGAGCAGAATGATGTCAAATGAAAAGCAAAACCCCAAGCTGGCAAATTCTGAGGAGCAAAGGGTCTGTGGTGTTACAATTTATAGTCAGAGAAGTCATTGCTCTTGTTGAAAGTTATTTGTGTATAATGTGCTTTTGAAACAGGTCTCCTGACTTCTATGAAGAAGTGAAAATCAAGCTCCCTGCTAAGCTCACAGTAAATCACCACCTCCTGTTCACCTTCTATCATATCAGTTGTCAGCAGAAGCAAGGAGCCTCAGTGGAAAGTCTCCTGGGATATTCGGTGAGTCATTCTCAACTTGCCAATTCACACTGCAGTGGTTGGACTCCAAGGTCCCTGCAGGGATAAACAACTCAGTCCTATTCACTTGCTTTTTTTTTTTTCCTGTCAGAAGTAGCAATATGTGCCAAACCAGACTCTAGCAAAAAGCAGAAATGGCTTGACTTAGCAGATGACAAATTTTTGGAACGGAAAGCTATGGGTGATAAATATTGGAAGAATGCTCATTTATTTAAAATATATATATATATGTGTGTGTGTGTGTGTGTGTGTGTGTGTGTGTGTATACACTCCACATGTAAGACCAGCTTTTTTTCCCCTAAGGGGAAGAAAGTTATTTCTTTAAAAAATATAAAAGGTAAAATAAACATTGATGTTGTCCAGACACTTACAAACATTGGCTGTAAAGAAAAATGCTACTACTTTGGCTCTGGAAGCAGTAAATCATCGATATTACTATCTTAGGAGCACTCAGGGAATTTAAAATGCAAAGAACTTGACAGAAATTACTGCCAAAAGGAGGCCTGGTCAATATCTAATCATCATTTAGTTGCATTTGATTATTGTGAGCTAGATAAATGGCCAGAATTATATGCTGTAATAAATACCACTTTATTCTTTACATCATCTGTTTCAGTGGCTGCCAATTCTCTTAAATGAACGTCTTCAAACTGGATCCTACTGTCTCCCAGTTGCCTTGGAAAAGCTGCCACCCAACTATTCCATGCATTCTGCAGAGGTAACCAGAGAGCTAGGTGGTAGCCGTTTCCTGTCCAGCCGTGGTCTGGACCATCTTCCCAGATCCACTTCTCATGCCCTTAAACATGACTGAGGATCCTTAGCATATTTGGGGAGCAATCATCTGTCAGCACATTGCATCTTCCTTTTTTTAAGGATGTATTTATTTGAGAGAGAAAGTGGGGGACAGGGAGGGGCAGGGGATTAAGGAGAAAGAGAAACTCAAACAGACTGCGCTCAGCCCAGAGCACAATGCCAGGCTGGATCTCATGACCCTGAGATCATGACCCGAGCCAAAACCCAGAGTCCAGCACTCAGTGGACTGCACCACCCAGGTGCCCATCACGTTGAATGTTCTGAGAACACATTGCTCTGATAGGAGGGGAGGAATAATGATCATGAAACCCCGTTCGTTTAGGCATCACCAACTCTGAATATTTGGTAAATGCGACTTGTACCCAAGGAAGCATTACCTGGCATTATCCACAACAGAGGGATTCACAGAATTATGCATTGTGAACGAGGAGGCAAATAGAGTCCACTTGAGTTAACAACTGCTCTCAGCACTGATCCCTTCAAAAGGTTCCTGCATGGTATGCCTGGGTGGCTAGGGTGCCTTTGGCTCGGGTCATGATCCCAGGGTTCTGGGATTGAGCCCCATGTCCGACTCCCTGCTCCTGATGAAATAAGGAGTCTGTTTCTCCCTCTCCCACTGCCACTCTTCTGTTGGTGCTTGTGCTCTCTCTCTCTCTAATATAAATTTAAAAATCTTTAAAATAAGATAAAAGGTTCCCACACTGACTTCCATTGGTTTGTCCTCTGGGCCTTTTTTTTTTTTTTTTTTTAAGATTTTATTTATTTATTCATGAGAGACACAGAGAGAGATGCAGAGAAATAGAGAAGCAGGCTCCTCGCAGGGAGCCCAGTGCAAGACTCGATCCCAGGACCCTGAAATTATGACCTGAGCCAAAGGCAGAAGATCAACCACCAAGGCACCCAGGCATCCCTGGGCCAGTTGTTGCTATCTGCATTTGGCTACCTTTATTCCTTTAAAGATGCCAATGTCGGGAGTTCTCTTCCCTGTTTCCTCTGCTGCCTCTTGCGCACCCACTTTGCTGTTACCTACCCACTGAAGGGAGCCCTGTGGACTCTCCACTGGTCACTACAAAGCACCGTATCTGACCAGCCCTCATGCTTCTCAGTCAGCTTGGCACAGGGTTGCATCAATAAGTATCATTTTGAAGCAAATCCCAGATATCGTATCATTTCATTTATGAATATTTTTAAATTATGTTAAAAGATAAAGGCTCTTTTTTTTAACCAATACCATTGTCATACCTTAAAAATTAATAGTTCCCTTATTTTCAAATATCCAATCAGTGATCAAATTTTCAATTATTTCATCAATGTCATTTTTTCTATAGTTGTTTGTTTGAATCAGGACCCAAGTAAGGTTCACATATTGCTGTTAGTTGACAGGTCTTTTAAGACTTTTTATCCATGGCACCCCCCACCTTTATCTCTTTTGTTTTCCTTGCAATTTTCATGTTGAAGAATCTCCCAGGAATTTGGATTTTTGTTTCAACTTTTAGAGTCAGCTGTCTTCCCCACTCTGACTACACATCCGTCATCCCCAGGCTATTCGGTTATTCTCATTTTTGCTTTTTTCTCCCTGGAGAGAGAAACTTCCTTCGCTCTGGACTACAGGTGCATGCCTGGTTTCCCATCAAAACCACTCTCCTCAAAACCACCTAAGAGCCACCTAAGTATGTTCACAGATGTTCCCTGATGGTTCTTTATGATTTGGATGATTTGGAAATGCGACCCCATCCTGAAGCCCTGAAAACCACCTTTTCATCATCAAGCTGCCCATTCTAATTCCCTAGAATACCCAATTATTTTCTTACTGCTGGAAGACGAACCTGGGTTTTTTGGAGACAAATACATCTGGTACAAAATCCAGATGCTTCCACTCCCTCGTTAGGAGAACCTGAATGAATTGCTTACCCTCTGAGTCTCAGTAATGAAACTGAGCCCATACCTGCCTATAAGACTGCTGTGGACATGAAATGAGATAAGTTGTAGCAAGCAACAAACTTGATGCTTACTTTCCTTATATTAAAGTTCCTTTTTCCTTCTTGCCCTGTGCTACCTTTATAGACATACCCTCAGCTTCACCCGCACTGTCCAGTATAGTCACCACTAGCCACATGTGGTTACTAAAAGTGGCTAGTTCAATCTGAGATGTGCTGAAAGTATAAAACACAACCCTCCTATCAAAGATTTAGTAGGGAAAAAATAGGGTAAAATATATCCTGTATTTTTTTTAATATTGATTACATGTTTTATCGATTGTCTTTAGGCTCTCTCTGTTGGGCGAAATGAAACATAGTATTAAAAGTATTAATCTATGTTCCTTTTTAATTTTTGAAATGTGACTACCAGTAGATTTCAAGTGACATACTGGCTCACATAATATTTCTAGCAGACAGCGCTACTTTAGATTATAGGAGATAAACACCAATGAGCCCAGGAGTCAGGTGAACAATGTAATGGGTGGTGGGTCCTGGTGGAATGTGTTCACCATGGAGACTGTGTGCCCCTTGAGGGTCACAGCTGCTCTCTGCCCCACAGATGGATGCCACCCTGGGATGAAGGCCCATGTCTTCGTATCATTCAGTTCTCAAGGGAGGTTAGAACAAGCTTTTGGGGCACCTTGGTGGCTAAGTCGGTTAAGTGTCTTAACTCTTGATTTCAGCTCAGGTCATGATCTCAGGGTCATGAGATTGAGCTCTACATTGGACTCCATGCTCAGTAAGGAGTCTGCTTGAGGTTCTCTTTCTCTCTCTCCCTCTTCCCCTCTTCCCACTCACTCTGTCTTAAATAAATTTAAAAATCTTAGGGAAAAAAGGAAAGTAAGCTTTCATGGGAAATTTCTTGACTTTCAAATGTTGGCAACTAATTCAAAATGTTTCCAACATTGGTCCAAACAGAACCTGTCTGTAGGCTGGATCCACTGTGGGCTCCAGCTTGTGACTCTTAGATACTTCCAGCAGTCCACACCCCATGCACACATCCTACTCTTGCAAGTACAACATGTTTCCTTCCACTAGAATGCAAGAGACACCCACACTCATGCAGCTGTGTCAGGCTAGGCTGTTCTCAGTGCTGTGTGATGATGTCTCTAGAAAATGACTGTTCTGATGGAAATGTAAGGCAAGAAATGGTCCCCAAGGACTGCAGGACCGTTGATATATATATATATGGTATAAAAGAGTCATTTTGAGTAATTAATGTAGGAGCCTAGCGGGACTGCTCTTTGGAAACATTTTGTTAAAAGCAAAGTAACTACAGGTACTTGAAAGCATTAAAATTTCATGTCTCAGAAGATATTCTACACTTTGTCTTGACATTCCTGATTAATGTGGAAATTGCTGCAATATGACTTTATTCTGATCCTTAGAATCCAGGATTATCAGTGCTGGATGGGAGCTTAAGACTGATCACTCACTTCAGACCCCTCTGTTCAGTGTAAGAAAATGAGAGTTAATTCGAACTGTCAGAGTAACAATAACCAGTTCCATGAAGAACCGAACCTGGGGATAGGACTCCTAACTCCCAGGCCAGTTGTATCAGGCTTCCAGGGAGGGTTCTGTTTGTGTAACCCTGACACTGACCCTCCAGCTGCTTCGCTCTGCTTGTCAGTAATCGGAACAGGGGATTGAATTTTGCTAATCTTTTAATTTTCTTTTTCTTTCTTAACACAGAAAGTCCCTTTACAGAATCCTCCCATTAAGTGGGCTGAAGGACACAAGGGAGTATTTAATATTGAAGTGCAAGCTGTTTCTTCTGTTCACACCCAGGTAAGGGAACTTCAAAGTCCTCTTCAAATCAGAGCCAGAGGCTCATAAGGAAGACGGTGCAGCAGAGCAGCCTCTATGGACAGTCCAATAAAAGATCAGTGACAGTCTTTGTGCAGGGATTAAACAAACAAAATCACCTTTTAGTTCTCTGTAGAGGCTACAGGCCTGTTCAGGTTTTATTTGTCATTTAAATGGAGAGACCTCATAAAAATGGCTAGCACCTAGATGAAGGAACACTTTTTTTTCCTTCCAGTTCTCTCTCCCTCCCTCCCTCCCTCCCTCCCTCCCTCCCTCCTTCCCTCCCTCCTTCCCTCCCTCCTTCCCTCCCTCCCTCCTGCCCTCCCTTCTTTCCTTCCTTCCTTCCTTCCTTCCTTCCTTCCTTCCTTCCTTCCTTCCTTCCTTCCTTCTTTTTCATTCTTTCCTTTTCTTACTGCCATCTGCACTTTATGCTTGCTCAGACCCCTTTCTGGCAGTGAGTTTCACCTGGTGTGCTTGCCTCTGCCCACACACCAGGTCAGAGCCGAATTTTATTTTCTTCGGGTAATGGTTGTCAAGTGACTCTGTTTCGTGCCCCATCACCCTATGGAGGAGTTTGGAACCTCAGCCTGAGACAGCTGGATCCTCCAGCTCCCTTCGGGTCTGGGTGACCAGACAAGAGACTCTGTCCAGGAAGGAAGAAGGGCTGTCTGTGTTCATGCCTCCACTGGGCAGCGTGGACGAGGTCAGCCCCATGAGGCCCATCTCTCCGTCTCCCCAGGACAACCACCTGGAGAAGTTCTTCACCCTCTGCCACTCCCTGGAGAGCCAGGTGACCTTCCCCATCCGTGTGCTGGACCAGAAGATCAGCGAGACTTCTCTGGAGCACGAGCTGAAGCTCAGTCTCATCTGCCTCAATTCCTCCCGCTTGGAGCCCCTTGTCCTCTTCCTGCACCTGGTGCTGGACAAGCTCTTCCAGCTGTCCGTGCAGCCCATGCTCATCGCCGGACAGACAGGTGGGAGGCCTGCAGGGCTTGCGAGGAGTCAGGGCGGGTGGGCTGCGCTTTGTACTACATGTGATCTTCCAGAAATCCTGAGAACAGGGGACAATGGGATCTTCCTTTCTATTGCTGATGTGAGTCCAAGGGAAGCCAGGTCCAGTGATTATTTTTTTGTTGTTGAGACTCCCTGGGAGTTTTTAAAAAAAAACCCAAAACCTATTATTATAGGATGCTTCAAGTTATAGTTTTTTTGTTTTGTTTTGTTTTGTTTAAAGATTTTATTTATTTATGTGACAAAGTGAGAGAGCACAAGCAGAGGAGTGGCAGGCAGAGGGAACAGGGAGCCTGATGTGGGGCTCAATCAATCCCAGTGGGATCATGACCTGAGCCAAAGGCCATTGCTTCACCAACTGAGCCACCCAGGTGCCCCCCAAGTTATACTTATATGTATTGAATGATTAGACGCAATCTTTCAAATTCCATTTCTGGCAATTGGTGGACTTACTCTACTTCTGAGATATTTTGTTTGCTTGGCCAATGAGGAAATACAATGTTGGGAGGAAGTAAAACAGCTCATATTCCATGGAAGGAAAGGAAATTTCTAAATTGAAATTCAGTGTGATCACTTTTTTTTAATTGAAATATAATACACATACTTTAAAATTCACTAAAGCATATACAATCCATTGGCTTTTAGCTCATTCACATTGTGCAACTAGCACTGGTATCCAATTCCAGAAGGTTTTCTTTAACCCCAAATGAAACCCTGTGCCCGTTAGGATCCACTCCCCATTCACCCTTGCCCCCAGCCCCTGGCAGCCGCTCATCAACTTTCTGTCTTACAATGTATTTTAAATGCTTGCTTTGAACAAATTAACTCTAAATACAGTGTGTCAGATGTCCCTGGAGACAATGTCATGTAATAGCTGGGTGCAGTGGTTCTCTGCCTCCTGCAGTTTGACCCTGTTTTCGGCTGGGCTTATGTCATTTTGTGCCCTCCCATCCAGCAGATGTCTTTTGGGTACCACTCATGCTCCCAGTACTCTGCTAAGCTTTGTGGGCTCTGCAGTAATAGTCTAGAATATATGGGACCTTGGAAGACTTAAATCATAGCAAAGAGCAGCAACACAGGACCATCCTCAAACACAGCTAAATGTTGGGGGCGGGGCTGGTAAAAACATCCATCTGGGAGGATGAAGGAGGCCTTCCAGGAAGAAGCCAGTATTTGAGATGGGTTTGAAGGTGGCATGGGAAAAAAAGAGGCCAACATGGGGATTTTAAGATGCACAGGGCAAAAGCAGAAAACCAGAGTGTCTGGTTTAGAACAAAGTGGTTCCAAAAACAGTGTCAAAAGACACTTTCCTGGGAGTGTCAGAAAAGAAGCAAATAACACGGCTGGGCTGTGGCATGTGAGTGAGTTGGTGGGGAGGGAATGATGAGCTCATGGTCTGCCACACATGCTGGAGACCTTTCAGAGCCGGGATGAACAGGACCTCTGCTCACTGTGCCCTGGGATCTTCTCTCAAGGCTCCACAGATAGGGTATCCTATGCTGTAGGCCCGCATTGCGTAGGGGCAGCTGCTAGATGCCTGCAGAGAGGCAAGCTTGCATGCTCCCCAGATCCCTTTCCGTGCCCTCGCCCTCACATATTTGTTCCAGCTGTTTAACAGAGACCTGGACATTAGGCAAAGTGTTCATTCCTATGCTTTGAGCTGCTGCCTTGTAGCAAGTTGCCACCTGCCATGCGGAGAGAGAAGGCCGAAGAGATGGAAGCACGTGGTATAGAAGTATTCATTCAGAACCTACCTGTCAGGCACTGGGGAGACCAGGAGGTGGAGAAGTGTCCTTCATCCTGGAAGGCTGGAGGCCTGCTCTGAGAGACAGAGCTCACCGCCAGGAACAGCCCAGGAACTATGTGTCTTGGTGTCACCGAAGCCCTGTGCTGAGTGGTGTCAGAGGCTTCCTGGGGGTAGGGGGATGGTGCCCAGCAGTGAAGGGCTGGTGGGATTTTGCCGGTGGCAGCTTGGAGGGCTTTCCAGGTGAGGGCAACAGCGTGAGCAAAAGTGCAGAGCTAAGACAGAGCAGACATGTGATGGGGACAGAACGACAGCTGCCTCATTTTAAAGGAAGTTGAGTTTGAGCAGAAAAGGGTCCGAGGTTGAGTAGCGAAGGTGGAGCCATGCTCTGGAGGGCTTGGAGCTCCCGAACAAGACCGTCCACAGTAAATCAGCAGTTTTGTGCGGGCCCACTGTGGAGAAGGGTGTGAGACATCTGCATTTGTAGATGAATCTGTACCCGGAGAATCTTCAGGGGGCAACAGCGCATCTCAAACCGGGGTGGGCACGCATGAGAATCACCTGCATGTCTTGTTAAATGCAGATCCTGACTCAGTAGGTCTGCGGTGAAGCCTGAGAGTCTGTGTGTCCAACACACTCCCAGGAGACAGTGCTCATGGCAGGGCCGGTCCCACTGAGCAGCACCAGGTCACAGCCAGGTGGAGAAGGGCGGGGAGGATGTCTAGATGGGCTGGTGTCTTTGCCGTGAAGAGCTCCAGTGCTGGCCACAGGGGGCCGATGAAGGAGGCAAGGTGAGGTCATCTGCAGTAAGCAGACCAGGGGTGGAGGGGTTGTCCCCAACACAACTCGCCCTGCCCCAGCCATCGTGGTGAGCAGCCCGGTTCCTCTGGCCAGCGGTGAGGACTCCCAGACACTGCCTCAGAGAACATTCTAGTTTGGGTTCATTCACGACCAGGTGTGAGGCCACTCATTTTCCTCTTGGTTCTTTAGCCAACTTCTCCCAGTTTGCCTTTGAGTCCGTGGTGGCCATTGCCAACAGTCTGCACAACAGCAAGGACCTGGCCAAGGACCAGCACGGCAGGAACTGCCTCCTGGCCTCCTATGTGCACTATGTCTTCCGCCTGCCTGAGCCGCCGAGGGACCCGCCCAAGTCAGGTAGGGTCTCCCCTCAGCCTGGGCACCTGGCAGGCAGGCCCTGTCCCATTCCACCCTTCCTCATCCCCACCCCCTGCCCATAACTCAAAATATAATAGCCCACAATGAAATTTTATACTTAAATTATTATTCAGTTAAAACTGATTTATTAATTTTTAATTTATTTATGGATCATTTACCCAAAACCTATGTGAATGCTGAAATTAAAAGTTTATTTCTAGATTCACCCCCCCTCCCTGCTTGCTTTCTCCCTGCCTCCCTCCCTCTTTTTTTTTTTTTTTTTAAGATTTATTTATTTATTTTAGAGAGACAGGGCTTATGAGCATGGGGAATGGCAGAGGGACAGGAAAAGAATCTCAAGCCTACTCCCCACTCCAACTCCGTCACCTGAGCTGAAATCAATAGTTGGACATTTAACTGACTCAGCCATCCAAGGACCCCTCCCTCCCTCTTTTTATACTCTAAGCATTTATTTTTTTTTTCTGCCTGGGCTATATCCCTTCCCTGGTCTTTACCCAGTGCGTAATTTCTGATTCAGGCAGGGATCTTTATTTTCAAAGATGACAACGGGTGTGTAGGATGCTAGGCTAATAATGACAAGGAAAACGATAAATATCTGATAGTGGTGGTGAGCACTGGTTCCTAAAGTTTTCATTATGAAAAGCTAAATCCCTTTCCTCATTTCCCCCCAAACTAAACTTTTGAAATAATGACCATGTATTTCTCCACTCTTCCCAATTATGTACAGAGGTAATCCTTGCAGGATGTAAAAAGTAGCATCAACAAGTTTACAAAATTCCAGGTCCCAGCAAAGAAACTTGCCATTTTTATTAATCCATTAAGCCTCAAGACAAGTTAACCTGTCATTTCAATTGAGTTTTTAAAGGTACTGGTATTATCTCATAGACTTGCATAATCACTTCGGGAGACATGTACGTACTTAAAAGTGAAAAACGATATGTAGTATATACTTACCCTCATGAGGTGCAGATGAGTCTTTGGATTCTTGGATGTCTGAAGATCTTGCATGACTTACAAAATTGTCTGAATTTAAATATTAATAAATTTACAAGTCCCCATTCCCAGCTTGCCTTGAGCAAGCAGAAGCTCTGGCAACCTTGGGGGCTGTTTCCCCATGGCAATAATAGGGTGAAGTTCAATAGCAGTGCCTACCTTTGGATGAGGCAGGAGTTTCCAGTTTATCCCAGTCCTCACCACTCCCTGCTGCCTCATGCTCTATCTACTTACCCCCTTCTGCCCCCCCCCAAGCATTTGATAATAAGACCCTAATTCCAAGATCTAAGCAAGTGGGTTTGCATCCCCCTCTCCACCCTGTCCCTCTGCAGTTCCCTTTCAAGTACAGTAAGTGACTCTGATCCCCTTCTGTTAACATGTCTGTACCTGGTGGGGTGCAGGTGGCCCCGTGGCCCTCCCTGACCCTCGCTACCACACATATGGACGCACGTCTGCTGCTGCCGTGAGTTCAAAGCTGATGCAGGCCCGGGTGATGAGCAGTAGTAACCCAGACCTTGCGGGGACACACTGTGCCGCAGATGAAGAAGTGAAGAACATCATGTCTTCAAAGGTACTGAAGGGGGATGCCTGGGTAGCTCAGCGGTTGAGCATCTGCTTTTGGCTCAGGTCATGATCCCGGGATCCTGGGATCGAGTCCTGCATCGGGCTCCCTACAGGAAGCCTGCTTCCCCCTCTGCCTATGTCTCTGTGTCTTCCATGGATAAATAAAATGCTTAAAAAAAAAAAAAAAAGGTACGGAAGGTGTCAAAGCCTGGAAAGTGACACGAGCTTTTATATTTTTAACTAAAACTTTGGAGAGATAACACAAAATCGACCACTACCAGGGCCACTGCTCTGCTGGTCACATGTTCTAATGCCTCAGCTTTAGAAATGATGGAGACCATTCTGAAAAGAGACCAGACAGGCATCTGAAGATCTGCTCAGTTAGTTGAAGTTTTTGGAGTTAGTAGGAAGTTTTTACAGCACAGCTGATTTAGCCACATGGAGGCAATGAAGTCTCTTTTCAAGAAAAACCATGTAACTTTAACTTTTTTGTTGTTGCATAGAATGGTTGTTTTGTATTTTGTCTCATTTCCTGTTTTTAATGTCTGCCCTTTACATTCGTTAACATCCATAGATTATCTTATATAATAATTCCAAAGAGCAAAGCCAGGGTTTATAAACAAAAAATGAGGTCCTGAGAGGATTGATGACTTGGACTATATATAGTTTTCCTTTGATGAATTCTTTGCTTCTTCTTGATGTTATTTTTTGTTAACTGTTGTAGACTTCCAGAATTATCGTGACTATAGTACAGAAGCTTTCTGCATACTAACCTCCTTGCTGTTAACATTTTACATTAGAATAGTATGTGTGTCACAATTAATGATCAATTAATATTGATCTGTGACTATTATTAACTGAATTTCATATTTTAATTGTATTTTCTCAGTTTTTTTCCCAATGTATGTCCTTTTTCTCTTCCGGGGTCCTACCCAGGGTACCACATTTATATTTTTTAGTCAGATCTCCTTAGTCTCCTCTTCATTGTGACAATTTTGTAGACATCTCTTGTCTTGACACTTTTTGAGGAATCCTGGTCAGATACTTTATAGAATGTGTCCCATTTGCAAATATTTTTCAAACTTGTGGTATACCCACACACACCATAAAATTCACCCTTCTTAGTGAATAATTCGGTGTTGTTTGTTTTTCCACAAAGCCACCACAGATTCTTTGTCTGAATTTTCTTTCCAATTATCTGTGGCTTCTGTGGCTAAACTTTTAGAGGGATATACTTTCCCCTGATTACAATAAATCAAACCCTCTAGGTTTCAACATAATTCCTCTTACAAAATGTACCCACTTGAGACAGTATGTTGTGAAAAAAAAGGAATCTAGAGACCGAGGTTGGGTCTGGACTCTACCACCACCCAGCTGTGTGGTCATGGGTGAGTCCACTCCTGCCCTGGGTCTCATTTTCCTCATCTCTGTAGAGTTGCTGAACCCTGGATGAACTTAAGGATCATCAATAGATCCACAACTAGGGATTCTGACAATCTAGAGTGTGCACCACATGAAACTTCCTATCTCACACTTTTTGACTTACAGAATCGACCCAGGGCTGTGCCGGAGCTGGCTTCTACCAGTTTCTGAGAACTGATTATTCAAATTTTCTAGAATTTTTGGAGCCGGTTGTTAGATAACATTAAAAATGAAATTATATAAAATAATGCATAAATTATATTAATTAAAAAATAAAATACGGTATGGTATCTTCAGTTGTATCTTAACTGGACATTGGTGCAAAACCTAGTGAAACCTGAATCTGTGGTTTAGTTGCTAGTAATGAGCCAGTGTTAATTTCTTGGTTTTGACAAATGTACCAGAGTTACATAAGATATGACATCAAGAGGAACAGGGTGAAAAAGGGGCTGCGAGACCTCTATACCACCTTTGCAACTTGTTCATAAGTCCAAAATTATTCCACTTTAAAAAGGTAGTGGAACACCATCCTCACTGTTTTACTACATTTTACTCTTATCTGTTTTCTGAGGTTACTACATTTTCCTCACTGTTTTACTACATTTTCCTCTTATCTGTTTTCTGAGGTTATTTGTTATCTGTATGGTGGAAATACTACGTAATGATTTGCTAGTGCACATCTCTTCCCAACACTGTGTTCAGTGACGTCATGTGAACTTGAAATCTGCTGTGATAAAAGTATTTAAGGTACAGAAAGAAATAGGCAAATGCTGCAAATTGGCTCCTCCCCCCAAGAGCTGGTTGTTAGACATTTGCCAACACATCATGATCCAACCTCCTAAGGTAAGGTTCCTTTAAGCATTAGCATTTTCTGATTGAACAGGTGACAAGTGGCCTCCCGTTATCATTGGCAGCCTTGGTTGTTACGGTTTCCTTTAATTAAAGTGAAAATATTAAATTTCTATGTGGATTGGGTTAAGAATTTTCTACTTGTTTTGTGGCAGGGGGAGAACGTTTGTCCAGAGTCGTTTTTGACAATTTTTAACATGTTTAGGAGGCTGTACCATCCGAGCCCACAGAGAGGCACTGTTCCCACACACTTTTTATGCTCCCCCAATAAAATCAGAATGTCAAAGGGACTTCAGCACCCCCTGTTCCTAACTAGGTTTTAACTATGAGTTGCCCTGCACACTAAACTACTAACAGTGATTATCTCAGGAGCAAGTAGAATGAGGTGTGACTTGACATTCTTTGCTTCATTTTGTATTTATTTATGGCAATTGTTTTATCTTTGTAGCCAGAAAAAAAAATAAACTATGTTAAAAATGAATTCTGAGGTTGTGAGTTCCAGACCACTGGCTCATCCTTTCATTGAACCATGGTCAGTGGACAGATGAGTCATGGTTTGTGTATTTCAGACTGCTGATCGCAACTGCAACCGGATGTCTTATTATTGCTCGGGCAATAATGATGTTCCCAGTTCCACGGCAGCCCCAAGGCCAGCCAGCAAGAAGGTACTGAGTGGGGCAGTTGTGAGGATAATTTACCCATGTCCTCTCACTGTGATTGATAATAGACTCCATCAAAGTGCTCTTCTGCATCATTCCCACTCTCACGCATGTGCGCGCACACACACACAGGTGCACGCACGCATTTTTTGTAGCTACGTTCCTTGTCATCTATTTTTTGACCAATTGGTTCCTATTCACTAAGGGTTCTCCAACTTACCGTGCATCAGAAGCACCAGCAGGACTTGGTACTGATTGCTGGACCCTACCCGCCAATGCCCCCCACTCCCCCACCCCCGCCTAGGAATTTCTGATTCAATAGTTCTGAAGTGGGGGCCTGAGAATCTGCATTTCTTACAAATTCCCAGGTGATGCTCATCCAGGGACCACAGTCTGAGAACCACCATGTTAGGTTCTTTCTCAGTAGGAGGTGAGCTGGGGACAGTTACTCCTCAACAGAAGGGAATGGCAATAATTAGGTGTCATTTATTTCAATACTGTATCAAGTGACATGAAAGGCTTTCCTCAAAATTCTTTCTAATCAGCTTTACTTATGAGTTCAGAGACTTTACAAGCTGTTTGCCAGAGCATCTGATAATAACAAAAATTCTCCAGTCACAGTCGCGCGCGGCCTGTGTGGTCTAAGGGGTGGGGGTGGGGGTGGGGGTGTCTTTTTTCTCTGCGGGGCACCCAAGAGTTGCTGCATTAGAGTAGTTACTGAAATGAAGGTCTTGAGTGTCTCTCAAGACCCTTATTAAAATGTAAATATGCTGATTGGAAGGAGAACACGGGAAGCCATTTGCAACAGCTGACACCACAGGAATGTTTATTAAACATGCCAGGAGGGAATGAGCCTCAGCTCAGCAATCTTTGCACCAAGTGAGGGAAAGATCAAGCGTTGGGTGGTGGTGGTGGGTTTACGGCTGCCAGGGCCTGAGGGTGCAGACTTGTCAATAATCCGGGCCCCATATGTCTGGGGCTCAGAGGTACCAGGAGTTAATTTTCAAAGTGAAAGGAGATATGGCTAGGTGCTGAAAGTAATTTTTCACTTAACTCTAAAACTTAGCTTTGGGCTCTGCAGGGACTGGTTGCATGTACCATTTGTCCTTCTTTTTAAAAGCCATGGTTTGCCCACAGCCTGGCTTCCTTCAGGCAAGCGAGCGTGCGGTTTTGCTGTTGCCTTGATTTGACTCTGTCCCTGGTCACCTCAATGACTGGAAGAGAATCATTTCACTTTGGAGGGAAGTTTAGACACTATGTTTCTTCAATAGCTCAGCAAAAAGGATTTAGCTGTTTGGCTATCTTCTCTAACCTCGGGAGCAAGGTGTTCTAGTAATAATGTTGCCTGGTAAGCGACATAAATTACTTTAAGAAGCAGCTTATCCTGTCTAATCTCTTCTTGCCATAAGACTCTGGCAGGCAAACTGACCTATTTTCCAGAGGTTACCTTTGAAGCTAGCGGAGCGAGTCTTTCCTAAAGGGGCAAGACCCAGGCATAGCCGACTTACATCATGTGCTTGCTTAGACCACCTGCTAGATTAACATTCTGCCTCCTGCCGCTCCCAGGCGGGTGAGCCTCATGGACGTCTCCGAGCAGCAGACAAATGCGTTTCTGTGTATTAAGATTATAAAGGTTTGACTCACCCAGTAGAATGAGGGGGAACCTCCTGACATGCTGAAGCACTTAAGCATTTTACATTCATCACCGTTAACTGGCTGAGGATATAGATAGTTAGAATCCCCAGAGATCTGCACATGGATTTTTCCATTTGTGTCCTCTTAGTATAGCTTAGTGACTCTCAAATGTTAATGTACGTAAGATGGTAAATTGAGTTGCACCCACATTATGCAGGGCAGGTACCATAAAAGTGTGTCAGGGCAGTCTTTGCTATAATCAATTTTTTTCAGGGGTTGAATTTGAAACTTAACTGCCATATATGCTTAGGGTGTGGTATTAGGCTGTTCAAATCGTTTTAGCTCTCTTACCCCCAGAAGGATAAACAGTTAATTCATCTGTATTGATTGTAGGTTTTATGGTCATCAGATTAATGAAATCCCCAGAAAATACCCAGACATCATCTTTGCTGGTAGTTAAAGTCACCACCCATCCCACTTTGCCCAGGACCAAGGGCTCCCTGGGATGCAGGACTTTTCTGTTTTCAGACCGAGACGGTCTCGGGAAAACTGAGATAATTTGGTTGCCCTACCTCTAGTCTTGAGCTCCTTCCCCAGCAAAACTGTTGTCAAGAGTCTGATGTAGCCAGATAAACCAGGGAATGTAAAATGTACCAAAGATGCAGAAGTCACCATCTGCTACATTTGCTATCGAGGACTTGGGTACATTGAAGGGAAGGGTAGACATAAAGCAGAGCTGAGGAACTTTCTAGCATCTGACCCTGGGACACAGGGAGTTGAGAGGTTGTGAGTTCAGGCTGCTACCACCATCTCACTCAGAGGATCTACTCAGAACCCCAACCCATCACGTTTCCCACAGTGCCACAATGGGATTGTGAAAACTAGAATCGTCCTCTCTGGAAGGCAGCTTAGATATCACCTAGACAGCAGTTCTCTAATTGAGGTCCCTGGACCAGCAGCACCAGCAACACCTGAGAACTTGTTAGAAATGCAAATTCTCAGGCCCTGCCCCAGATCTACCAAATCCAAACCCAAAACTCTGAGAGTGGACCCAACAGTCTTATGTGTCTTACCATTCCCTTTAGGGGATTCTGATGCACGTTCCAGTTTGACCACCATGGTTACCCTCCATTTTATGGATGAGAACATTGAGGGCAAAGAGAGGAATGGCTTGCCCGTGGTCATGCAGAAGGTTTGCAGCAGAGCCTAAGGGGAAAGTAACAGTCCCAGGTCTGACTGCTACCCAAGAATGCAGAGTCACTCCCAGGCTGAGGCCATTCCTTCAGACCTACCTCTCTTACCTGATACCATCACTCACCAACTCCTACCCACCTAGAAGGTCCTCCATCTCAAGTAGCTTCAGCATTGACTTTGCCATCCACTGGTGGTCTGGGGCACCTGGGATGGCCATGTTAGTGACTAACAGTTGGTACAAGAGAGAAGAGATGTTGGTGTAGAAAGCACCTGTCATCTCAGACTGGCTTCTGTCATTGTCGTCCAGCATTTCCACGAGGAGCTCGCCCTGCAGATGGTGGTCAGCACCGGGATAGTGAGAGAAACCGTCTTCAAGTACGCCTGGTTCTTCTTTGACCTTCTGGTGAGATTCTTGTGTGTTCGTGTCTGTGCGCGGCCGGGCATGAGGCATGTTACAGGAAGGCAGTGAGGTTGCCCCCACCATTTGCCCCTTAGGCACTGATGCTTTATCCTCCAAGTCGCTCCCCCTGAAAACCTCAGGTGGTTCCTTAAAATCTACCTCTGCCCAACTTCTAAGAGTTCTTGTTGATGCCCACTGGAGAACACACCTCCAGCCTCTTGCTTCTCCTCATCTGTCTTCTCTGCTCCCTACCTGGTTGATCGACCATCCTCTCTCGGGCGCCTCTTGCAATAACTTCCTCTTTTGCTTGCCTGCATCTGTTTCTGTGCCGGTCTGTCCACTCTGATGGGGCTGCCAATTCTTCAAACACATGTCATTCTCCTCTTGAAAACCCTTCAGTACTTTCCAGTGTTCTGCAAATAAAGCACACACTTTATCATGGCCTACAGAGCACTTGTATGATCCTGTTTCCTTCTAGCTCTCATCTGAGCTCCTACTAGCTTGCCCCCTCTTTCAGCCACATTGTTCCCATTTTGGTTCTTTGGAGGTATTGTGGCCTTTCCAGCCTCAAAGGCTTTCTCAGATTCTCTCTCTCCTCCCTGCCCCCCATCCCCTACACACACACACACACACACACACACACACACACACATTTTGGGTTTGAGCTTATTATATGTTACCACCTCTGAGAAGGCTTTCAGAGCAGCTTACACTACAGTATGTCTTCCTCTCTATTATTCTCCTTTTGAACACCCTGTTTACCTCAATTCCAGCAGTTATCACAATTTAGAATTGTTTTTCTGTATTGCTTATTTAATTTCTAGGATTTGTCTATCTTCTTTATGATACTATCTGTAGCCCTAGCATGCTACTTGGTATCAGACAAGCACCAACTGATATTAATTGGGGAAGAAAGAAAAATGAAACTTGTTAATCTGTTTCCCCTGTAACTTCTATCACATGTCTATCAGAAGAGCAAAAGGCACAGCCATATTCCTTCATTCTAGAATGAAGACAGTAATACTAATACCTGTTTTGTAATTGATCGCTGAAGTGAAAAGATTTTTACCATAAAGCAACTAAAAGTATCCATTTTATCAATGCTGATAAATGGAGATAAGTTTTGACGTGATGTTAAATGAAAAAGCTATAAAAGTATAGGCACCAACTGTAGTTAACCCATGAACAATGTGGGGGTGAGAAGCACCAACCCATGCCCCTGCATGGCTGAAAATTCGCATGTAACTTTTGACTCCCCAAAAACATAACAACTAATAGCCTACTATTGACCAGAAGCCTTGCTGATAACCTAACAGTCAATTAATACATATATTGTATGTTTTGTGTATTATATACTGTATTCATGTGATAATGTTAAGAAATCATAAGGAAGACAAAATACATTTACAGGGCTATACTGTACTTATCCAAAAAATCCGCATGTAAGTGAACCCACACAGTTCAAACCCATATTGCTCAAGACTCAACTGTACATAAAAATGTACATATGAACAATCCCAGGGATTAGGATTAGGAGGGGATTAGGATTTAGTGATAGAGTCAGCTTTATATTCACTGGGTTCTTTCTACTGTGACATTAAGTGAATAGTTTTTTTAAACTTTTATTGAGTACCCATTTTTTTTAAAGATTTTTTTTTTTTAATTTGAGAGAGAGCATGAGTAGGGAGAGGGCAATGTGGGCTCAATCCCAAAGGCTTAACCCACTGAGCCACCCAGAAGCCCCATAATTTTTTAAGAGAGAGGTGGTAAGATTTACCCCATGAGCTCTAGTTTGTCTATTTAAGTTCAAACCTAAGGACAAGGGAACACTACTGAACAATAGGATACAGACAACAGACAGGACACCTGGGTGGCTCAGTGCCTTGGGCTCAGGTCATTATCCCGGGGTTCTGGGATCGAGTCCCATATTGGGCTACCCACAGGGAGCCTGCTTTTCCCTCTGCCTGTATCTCTGCCTCTCTCTCTGTGTCTCTCATGAACAAATAAAACCTTAAAAAAGCAAACAGGATACAGACAATGGAGGCCCAAAGGAAACAAAATAAAAGTCATGCAGGGGAGGAAATGGAAAGTGATGTGCAGTTGGGTTAAAAATAAGTCATGGGGATCCCTGGGTGGCTCAGCAGTTTAGCACCTGCCTTTGGCCCAGGGCACGATCCTGGAGTCCCAGGATTGAGTACCACGTCAGACTCCTGGCATGGAGCCTGCTTCTCCCTCTGCCTGTGTCTCTGCCTCTCTCTCTCTCTCTCTCTCTCTGTGTCTATCATAAATAAACAAACAAATAAATAAATAAATAATAAATAAATAAATAAATCTTTAAAAAATAAAATAAGTCAGGCCCATGCCACAAAAACATCCAGGATTCCAATTTTTTAGCATCTCACCTAGTCCCAACCCCTAGCTTGAGAAAGCTCAGTTTCAAATTCTTGCAACAGCATCAGCAATGGGGGCATGGGGGTTGCTTAGTAAAATTAGGGCCAATTCTTAAAACCCTTCCTGGAACTACTGAATGCAGTAAGGAAGGATGGAAGCCAGTGGTGTACATTAACCTGTCTTCCTGGGTGACTTCGGAGCTTACTAGAGATCCACTAGTTCATGCCATCCCTGCCCTGCAAGGCCTCAGCAGGGCTAAGGGTCTTCATACCTGGTTAGCACCAGGATTTTCCATTCTAAAAGCCAGGCTTATCTAGGTGAGTGGCCGCAGCCTATGAGTCTTGGAGCAACAGTGTTAGGAGTGAGACATTGACCTCTGTGCTTCTGGCAGCAAATGGACTGGTCTTAAAACTCTCTTGAGGCATGAGTGAGAAGTATTAATACCAACACTCCATGCCCTGTCCATCCTTCTATTTACTTATCCCACTTGCTGTCAAGTTTCTTCATAAAGAGGATTCACTTGGGTCCTAATCCACCTATGGACAATTCATACAAATAATCTTCATATTGCAATTGCATGTTGCAATTGAGTTCACCTGTCATATTGCCAATGAAATGTCAAGAAGCAAAAACTAAATTTGATATTGTAGAATCTCAGTGAACAGAGTCCCAGAGGAAAGCAGGATCCCAATTCAAAAATGCTTTATGTCATTTATTCATGTGCGTGCACATATATGTCCACATTCACTTCACCTAATCATTCTTAGGTACTATTCAGTAGTTATATAAGTACAATTGTTAGACCAGAGAACCAATCCCCTAGAACGGTGGCTCTCAAACTTGGCTATGTGAAAGTTCCAGTAGCAGCTCTAAGGGCTCAGTCCTTGGAAACTCAGTAGTAAAGACCTGTGTGCGATAAATACCCTGAAGACTTATCCTCACTGCACACACAGGACACCAAAGCTAAGTAGGGTTTGCCCAGCCCTCCCACCACTGAGGACCAGAGCCTCACGACTCTAGTCCAGCTTCTGTTCCTTTGCCATTTTGCTTCTCCTTGGAAGCTCAAAGTTACAAAACATTCCCTTAGCCTAACCAATTAACAATATGCAAAACTTTTATATTCAGAAGCCAACTTTAATGCACCATTGCGCATTCCCAGCCAGAATGAACCCAGCCTTTGGAGGCCTGAGCGGCTCCGCCTGACATCCTAGAGCTCTAGGCAAGTTTGTATTCTCTGCAGGCATCACAATGGCTCTGTCCTTCATATGGTCCCAGGAACAGCTGGCATCTCTGAGGAAGGAAAAACAATGACATCCAAAACATACTGTGCATCTTGCTGTGTATGCACTGGGCACCATTTTCAGCTTTATCTCACTTAATCCTTAAGCAGCCTTGAGGCCAGAGTTTTCTATCATTCCAGTACATAGATGGGGTTGGAGGAAGTGTGGTGACTATAAGGAGGACTCTTCAGGTCTGACAAAGGCTTTGTCTGCTTTACTGCCCTTAACTACAGGGAGCTAAGAACCATGAAAAAGGTGAAAATCACTTTTGATCTTGCACATTTATTTACTGGGACTCAGTGGCTCTGGGAGAGGAAGCAAAAGCTAAAGCTGATAGCTCACCTTCCCTCCAGGAGTCCTTGATGGTAAACAGATGAGGTAGTTGGAAGGAAAGCTTCTGCTGATCTGAGCATATGGAAAGGGTTGGTCAACAGGCAGATCTTCCAAGACACGGGGTCCCCAGGGCTCTGCATGTTGTAACCTAACTATGTTAGGGTCCTGGCAGGACACCGTTGGCATCACTCAGAAGGTTTGATAGGAAAGCATTCATCAAAGGGACGGCGGTGCCAGGGTGTGAGCACATGGGGTTGGTGAGGCCCAGGGAGGAGCCTTTATCTATCCATTCCAGCTCTAAAAGGGCAAAGGTAGGGGACCTATTGTAACTGGGACTTAGAGAAAGCAGAGGCAGAGCAGAGGATCCCCTAACAAGAGCTAGAGTTCTACAGAAATGTCACCACTGCCAGAGGCTCATGGTGGCCCAGAGGAGGACAGAGGAGTGAACAAAATACCAGGACCTCTGTGTCCTCTCCCTCACTGATCCCCTGCTGGTGCCTCCCATTGGCCAACTCCAAGCAGAAGCCCAAGGACAAGGAGGCCTGAGAGATATGGTCCTTAGAGATCAGCTTCCCAAGGTTCAGAGATTGACATGGAATGCCAAGAAGTGGATCTCGGTGCTGGGGTGGAGGTAGGTGGAGATTATTAGCACCAGCCAGAACTTTGCAAAGGAAACTGATCCCAGACTCAGGGTACATAGTCCTCCACGCATCACTTGTGCATTTGCCTTACAGATGCTCAGGAAGTTATTTAAAAACCAAAACAGTTTTCTCCCCCCCAAGAAGCTTGCAGAGAAAGAAAGGACAGCTTCCTTAGACTTAGCCAACAACCTGGGCCATTTAACACCCTTCAAGTGTGTTAATGCCCGGGCGCTAATGAACAACTACTTTGGCATCAGAGCTGTTGAATGCAGGCCTTGGGCCAATTTCACGCTTGCTAATGAATAAATCCCTGTGCTTCTAGAAACTGCTGAGCCAGGCTTCAGGGACCCACAGGTAAATAGGTGGCTCAGTTTACTTAGAAAATGAAGTCTTGCACCAAGGGGTTCTTTAGAAGTACCCCTTCTGTGAATGGATCATGAAGGCCACTAGTGGGGGGTATTTTTGTGCCTTACCCCACCTACAAATAATAGACCAAGCATCCTCTGGTATTTATTTCTACTGGATGTTCTTCTCTGAGGAGCCGAAGGACACAGTAGCTGGCAAGTAACTTACAATCTGGAAAGAGGGCATGAGTTAGAAGTACGGTATTGTGAGAATTATTTATTTGGTTGTAGGTTGGCCAAGCTCAACAGGCAGAAGCCGGATATAACAGTGAGTTCTAAAAGTCTGGGGCTAGGGTGAGTTAGCCAGAAGAAAATCAAGATTGGGGCAGCTGAAAACAAAGAGGCCTTGTCTTTCCAGGTCCTTTGTTGGGAACATAGTGAGAGGGATACTTTTGTCAGACAGAAATGGAGTCCAGTCCCCATCTCTCACCCTGACCCTCCCTCCCACCAAGTACATGAGACTCTATGGGGTACAGACTCATCTGTGTGTCCTGAACCAGGCAGGACTCTACAGTGAAGAGAGTCTATGGTCCTTATGCTGGGCTTAGGATTTTATGTTCTTAAGGTCCTCCCTGAGCTGCCCGTGGTATTATCGGAAAATAAAAAACACATAAAGCCTGTCTGTTAGTCTCTTCTTATTTTACATTCTATTTCTTATCTCTGCTTGTCTTAATGCTAATGAAAATTGCTGGCCTGCATTCTTACAACCAGAAATCTGTTGGTAGTACATTAAAGTTCTCCCCTAAAGAGACTTCAGTTCACATCATAGGAGTGGAGAGCATTTTCCCCATATAACTGTCTTTGTGTACCCTTCTTCTAGCCCTGACCTAAGGCATCATCTTCAGGCAAAAGTGGGCAGTTAACTGCTAGGGCCATTTCTTTTTGCAGTGACTCTCTGACTAGCTTAGGCATATTCACAAAAATGACCTCAGAGGATAGGCATCTGAGGATAAGAACTCCCGGTTTTGCCCATCAGTGTTCCCTGATAGCTCTAAGTGATTTCTAACAAGGACGAGACACAACCTCAGATGGTATCAAAGGGGTTGTATTATCCACGAGTCTCCTGGCCTCAAGAAGAGGCCCAAAAAACAAAACATGATCTCGATTTGAAATTGTGGTAGGCATTGAGCTGGTGTCATATATTGTCGTGTATTTTTTTAATATATATTTTTAAATATATAAATATACATATTTTAAGGCAATAGATAAAACAAGTGAGTCTTACTGAATTCAAAACATAACTCCTCCTAGAGGCAATGTTCCAAATACTGGTTAAGTTTCCACCTAGCATAATTTAGAATTGTTTCTGGAAAACTATGCTCCCTGTTGCAACTTGAAACTCAAGAGGAACATTTCCTCCCCCCGCCCCCCTTCTCCTTTATTGTAGTTTTGAGGACAGAAGTGACTTCAGTTCACATCAAGAACAGTATCATAAACAGCTCCC
Source organism: Canis lupus dingo (assembly GCF_003254725.2). Classification (NCBI taxonomy): domain Eukaryota; kingdom Metazoa; phylum Chordata; class Mammalia; order Carnivora; family Canidae; genus Canis; species Canis lupus. The sequence goes on from NC_064243.1 coordinate 89,441,283, forward strand.
TTTGTGTCATGTGTTGAGGGCCATCATCAAGTGATGCCTGAGTGGCTACGGGAACACCATCTAGGTCTGCCTTCTCATGGGTGGTTGAGGGAAGGGAGCCTTCCAACACTGTAGCCAAAGAACTAAGCTCCCTGGCTTTGTGAGCAGCAAGAAGGAAGCCCCCTGGCTTGGGGTCAAGAAGAGGACATCCTTCCCACCTGCCACCATGGTAACCCTCAATGGGGCAGGAGCATTTTTTTTGTCCAGAGTCCTCTTGGACAACCGCCAGAGCAGATAAAGTGTTAGAAAATCCACTGCTAATGAGCTTTTCTCCAAATCTTTCACCCTTTTCCCCAGTGTACCAGCAGGTCACCGATTTCTGTGTTGACATCTCCCCCACTCCCCCGTAGGTGAAAAGCATGGCACAGTACGTACACAACATGGACAAACGGGACAATTTTCGGAGGACTCGTTTTTCCGACCGTTTCAAAGATGACATAACTACTATTGTTAATGTGGTCACCTCGGAGACTGCAGCCCTTTTAGTGAAACCTCAGAAGGTAACTGGGCCTTTATATGCTTTATTTTCTAAATCTTTTACCTTTTTCTGTTATTTCCATAAGCAGACAAAAATAAGCATCATCTTAAGGTAGTAATTGAGATGTAACTAGCTAGACGTGACAACTTAGTGCAGTTATTGCACTGGGTGGGACCCTGGGGTGGGGCTGGGGCTTGTCAATAAAGATACGGAGGGGAAGTATTCTCTTCTTAGAAAATACATCTTGAAGTGTTACAGGGTAAAGGGCATGATTTTTGCAGCCTGCTCTCGGAGTCAAGAACTCGGAAACAAAATTGCTATATATAGAGAGAATGATAAAGCTAATGTACCAAAATGTGAAGTATTGATAACTCTGGTTAAAGGGCATGTAGGAGTTCTTTACATTGTTCTTGCACCGTTTCTATGCTTGAAATTATTTCAAAATAAAAAGTTGAAAAATGAATAAAATGAAGTCAAATTTAGAAGGCAGATATAATATTTGAGGCAGCGGTGGTCATCATTGATACCTTTATCATTACTGAGAATTTGTATAGTACCAAGTGCTCAGGAGATTTCCATCTGGTTATTTCTCGTGGCAAACTTTCTCGGTGCAGCAGGCATGGAAAAAGGACGCACAGTGAGACTGATAGATTTTCCAAAAGCCATGCAGCTAGCAACAAAGCCAGGACTGAAGATTCCCAGCCCAGAATATTCAGACAGTTACGTAAACTCCCCAGGAGTGTCCCCTGTGCAGGATACCAGAGCAGGCCGGCTTACCACTCAGAGGTACTGTGGAAACTTCTCTGTCAGGTCTCTAGCCATCCCAGGGACTGTTCAGCTTGGCCTGAATTTGCAAACTGCACATCAAAACAAAAGGAAAATATTTTTCCGATCATATTTTCAATAGAGGCAGAGAAAATTGATTTATCATTCCTAGAATGAAGGACATAAATAGGAAAGAATGAATTCCCAGTTGCTCTGAGGTGCTGTAAAATCTCTTCATAAATACGAGCCCCAAGAAGTAACCAAGACAAAAGCTCTTGCCTCAATTCATGCAAGAGTTCACTGTACCATGTGTAACTCTGACCTCTCTTAGGCTGGGAATGCTGCCTAATTGGAGGACAAAAAAAATTCTTAGGTAAAGAACCAATTCTTCTATCTTGATTAGATTTTCTCAACAATCCTTATAAATTAACAATCTGTCTCACTGAAGAAAGCAGATACATTTCAAGTTAGTTTTGCCAAAACAACAGTTACTAGTAACAAATAAGTTATGGTGGAACCATCGAATAAATACAAGATAACCATTAAAAACAGATTTTGAAGAAATGCTAAAAAGGTAGGAAGATGTTCATTGTATAACAATGAATGAAAAAATTCAAGGCCCAATATTGTGTATAGAGAACGAGCTCAATTATATACATATAAATATGCATGTAGGGAGGGGAAAAAAAAAGACAGAGGACATGTACCTAAATATGCATCGTAAATGAAGAATTGCTTGGTTGAACCTAACACTCCTGGCACCTGCTAAGGGCTGACTTATATTTGCTGCAACTTTGCAGCTTCACCAGCTTTGCCCAGTGTCTTCCCTGGGGTAGTGGCTGAAATAACAGGACCTGTCTGTTCCCGCTTTCCCACCAGGGACCTGGTGGTTCACGATCAGGGTTTTCTGCAAACTATTGGTTTGTTTTTAAGGAAACTGAACAGGCAGAGAAGATGAACATAAGCCTGGCTTTCTTCTTGTATGACCTCCTCTCACTCATGGATCGGGGCTTCGTATTTAACCTCATCAAACATTACTGTAACCAGGTGAGTGTCCCACAGACAATCGCTGTGCTGTTCTGGTTCCTTCTCCAGTGTCATGCTCATTGCCATGGCATGCTGTCATACATACCCATGGCCAAGTTAGCTTGACTCCTGTACGTTCTGGGCTTGGTGAGCATTTATTTTATGTCATTTGTTTCCTGCTGTGGGCACCGCTAGACACACTGGTTCACACGGATTCCTGGAGAGTTTGCCAGCCCAGCCCAGAAGGGTCAGCAAGTAAATGTGGGACAATTGGAAGGATCTTCTGAGTGATCTTCTTCATTGGAACATTTAACAAAAACCATGTGATGGTAGTGTTCAGTCACACACTGGGTCTAGAACTCAAAGTATGAGGTCTCTTTTCACATACTAGGGTAGTTAATTACAATGTGATTGTAGAATTCTGGCTTTCAGGAACCCCGATGAAGTCAGCCAGAGAGACTGAACCTCACTGAGCAGAAAGCAAGTATTTACAATGTAAGAGTGTCTTAGCAGTACCACCACCTCCTCAGATTTTTAAGTCGGATTCTGCTCTTCTTCACCATCTTCTTTCAGCTGTTCCAGCAGTAGTAATATCAGTAGTGTTTGGTTGCTACTGTTGCTTCTCCTTTCCTTGCATATTCTTCCTTTGGCACCACTACCACTGTCACTACCACTGTCACCACTACCCACCAGCACTGTCACCACCTCCAACTGCCCTTACCACCCAGACCCTCCACCATCACCAGCACTGTCACCACATCTGGCTTCTTCCTGTGAACCAGGCACTGTGCTGAACATTTTATAGAAATAGTATCTTTAATCCTTGCAAGGTGTCGTCTACCTTTGGCAAATGATAAAGTTGAGGTTTTAAAGAGTCATGGAACTTGTCTAGGTTGGAAAGAGCTACATCTACCCAACTCCAGGGTACAATGGATTCATTCCTCTGTTCTATCAGGCCTGGCTCTCTGTGGTTCTTCTCTTAGTGACCCTAAGTCATTCATTCAACTTGTCTGGGTCTCATTGCCTCATTTGTAGAATAAAAGGATTTCTTGGGATCCCTGGGTGGCTTAGCATTTTGGCACCTGCCTTTGGCCCAGGGCGTGATCCTGGAGACCCGGGATCGAGTCCCACATCGGGCTCCCTGCATGGAGCCTGCTTCTCCCTCTGCCTCTGCCTCTCTCTCTTTCTCTGTGTGTCTCCTATGAATAAAAAAAAATCTTAAAAAAAAAAAAAAAAAAAGGATTTCTCCCTGTCCCCCTCAAAAGACCATGACTTTTCTAGAGGAACTCCTGATAAGGAAACGGACCTGTAAAAAGAGAAGCCTGGGGACATCTGGGTGACTCCATTGGTAAAGCATCTGGCTTCAGCTCAGGTTGTGATCCCAGGGTTCTGGGATCAAGCTCTGCATCCGGCTCCCTGCTTAGTGGGGAGTCTGTTTCTCCCTCTACCTCTGCTCTTCTCCTGCTCCATGCTCTCTTACTTTCTCTTTCTCTTGCTCTCTTTCAAATAAGTAAATCTTTAAAAAAGAGAGAGAGAATCCTAAGGAAACATGAGAATTCCCAGAACACCAATATCTTGCATGCCCTGACCTCCTGCCCCTGAGTGGATCTTCTGTTTCAGATTCCACCAGAATGAAGAGGTGGAGGACTATGTCATTCCTCTTTGCCATTCCGCTCAGGTTGTTTAGGATAATAGGACATCAGATGAATTGCAAACATGAGTTAATAAGTTTTCCAAAATAGGTCATTGGATGAATTGTGATCATAAGTTAATCCATTTTTCAAAACTTAAATTTGGATATATAGAAAGGAGATACTAAACACCACAATAGCCCAAGGCTAGCTACTTTTAAAGAAAAAAATTACTCATGACACTTCCTCAGGGCCATAGAGATAGGTGTGGGGACCGTTGCAATGGGATTTCACGGTACAGGAGATTGGGCTCAGCTATAAATATAAGGAAAAATGAGAACTTACAGCCAGGGAGCAAGAGTGGGGGTAATTAGTGGATGAAAAATGAGTAAGCAGAAGCATCAGAAGTGAGGATTCTGGCTAAACCAACCTACCAGGGATTCTTGCTGGAGACAGGCCAGGGGGACCAGAAACCACCTGGAAAGTGGTGAGGAACTAGGGATGAGGAATTGGTCAGATATCAAGGTGGTCCGAGATCGAGGCTGGAGAGGACTGGCTAAACAGATTTAGCAGGATCCTTGCTAAGAACGAGCTCTCAAGGACATGCCCAAGGGTGGGCCTGTTTGAAAAACAGCTCAGAGGAGCCTGACTCACATTTGGTGAAGGAGAGAATCTTCATCACTCATGGACACTCTTCATTACCAAAAGGCAAACAAGGCAGTCCAAAGGAGATGTCCGCCTGCCCCACAGAGGCACTTTATAATTTTCTCTTTTGCTTTCCTTTCTTCTCTCTCTCTCTCTGTTTTCAGTCTTTTCCTTTTCTTTTAAGTTAGGCTGTGTTTCTGATTTACCCTCTCTTTCTTCCTTTTTTCCGTGTCAGCTTCTGGAGAGCCTCAGACTTGGAATTTGGAGACCTGTGTTCTAATTCCAGTGATGCCATTAAACTAGTCTGTGATTTGGGCAGTTTAACATTTGCATCAGTAGCTCTTTCATCTGCAAAAAGCCAGAGCTGAGTTAGATTTATTCAGGCTTTAACATTTTGATTCTATGGTCTGCTTGCAGTGACGTCTGTGGATATTGTTTAGCATAATTAGTGTAGCGCTCAGGCCTGAAGTGGTAACTGACTGTAGTCAGTGGTGATTCCATTCATTAATCCCAGCTATCTAGAGACAGTATGAACATCATACTTGAGCCAAGTTATAGTCTTCCAAAATCCTTGGATTTTATCATTTTGCATACCCTCATTCAAACACCCTATCTTGTTTTCTGCTTTATGGCAAAGAGTATGATTTTAGCCTTTTTTAAATAGTCACTCACAATAGACAAAAAACCTAGCTTTTCTTTCTTTCTTTTTTTTTTTTTGAGGAAAATGCTTGTTTCCACTGAGTTTATTACTAATATAAAAAATGTTAAAAAGAAAAAAAATTCATTCTCAAATTTCCAACGACTCTCATCCTTCCCTCTTGCCCACACAACTCCTGACCCATTTCCTCAGGGTTACTGCAAAACTGAACCTGTTTGCGGCCATTTTCACAGAAAACAACCAGTACCAGGGATGTAGGGAAGAAGGTTAGATGAAGGCGACAGTTCCATCCAGGTTCCACCCAAGGGTAGGCCAGGTGGAAATTCACAGAATTCAGACAAAAGGGCTGGTAGCCTCACAATGACGTACTCTAACTAAAGTGGTCTGGAGAGGAGATAGGATAGCCCATAAGAGACTTTAGAGGACATCTCATGGGCTTGGTCAAACCCCGAAAAACCGACACCAGGAGGATGGGGAAACCAGGGAGGCAGTCTTGCAGAAAGTTTCACAATTCTCTCATGTTGGGAGGTGTGGAGAGTCTAGAGGGCATCAAGAGCCTCATTCATGTTGGCAGAAAAACTTACTCTAGTGTTGGGAAGTCACAATGATGCCTTGGACACTGAAAAAGGCTATGTATGAGGGGATGCACAGTTTCACAAAGCATAGTGATCACAGACCAGAGCGGTGGGGATCATGCTACTGATGCAAGATCTACAAAATCCAAAAGCAGGGAGAGTGGCCTTTCAGGGAGTAACTCTGCCCAGTCATCTGTACTTCACCCCAAACTGGTGAGTTTCACAAAGCAACTGGCAATTTTAGGGGTAGGGTTTGTCACATAAAAAGGACTTAAAACAAGCAGCTAGAAGGTAATGGTAGGAAACTGCTCCAGGGCTCTTAGGAACTGAGAGCAGTACCGAGAGCTGGGTGGGCAGATGCATAAGAAACAGCACCAAAGATACTTCCTGTTCAGCAGTCAATAGGTGAAGGGGAAGAGGATCCAGGAGGCAGTTGAAGAGAGCAAAGGTGGGGTCCTGAAGGTGAGTCTCTGGAGGCTGGATCAGAAGAAAGGCCATACGCTGGGCACCAGTGATGAAACACAACTCTGGACCCCAAATTGGGGAGGTGGCAGATGGGGGTGGGTGTCACTGACTGAGGGTGCTGGGTGGAACAGCCTCACAGTAGCCGTCACAGGGCCACAGGGAAGTATATGGCCGCTAGGTCAGAGGGCTCCTTCCAGCCTGGATGGGAAGGCAGAGTCTCACAGAGGAGGTCCATTGACGCCTGGGTGGTAGAAGGCACAGAGGTCCTCATATCGACAGTGGCCCTTTTTGGCAAAGTGTCGGCAGACAGGGCAGTTGGATTTGTCTTCCATAACTTGGGGGCCATCCTTTGGCGGGCAGGTATTTTTGATAAGAGACCAACTTTTGAGCCTTCGGGGATTTCACAAAGAGCAGGTCTCCAGGATCACAAGGCGGCGCTAAACCACTGAGCCACCCGGGCTGCCCTAGATGTCACTTTTAATGTGCCACTTAATTAATACCCATCCCTTGAGTAGTGACACTGAGACCACTACCCTGGGTCCTGACCTTTGCGGAGGATGTTTCCAGAACCGCATCTTACTCGTTTCTAGCCATCACCAGAAATATTTTTTGAAATTTCTGTCTTTGGGACACCTGGATGGCTCAGTGGTTGGGCATCTGCCTTTGGCTCAGGGCATGATCCCGGATTCCTGGGATCGAGTCCCAGGTCGGGCTCCTTGCATGGAGCCTGCTTCTTCTCCTTCGTGCTTGTGTCTCTGCCTCTCTTTCTGTGTCTTTCATGAATAAATACAATCTTTTTTTTTTTTTAATTTCTGTCTTTAATGAAATCTCAAGGGACCTATTTAAGACCTATACTGTGGCCTTCTTTCAGGCACAAATATCTTTTGCTTTTGCGTTCTGACTGGTTTGATCCCAAACCAGTCAGAATATAGGCCTTTAATTAGAAACTCTTGGTGAGTGACCATTAAGTGAGGGACACGAGATTGAGTTCTAATCAGTTGAGTTTGCTGGTGGCTCCATTTGTCCAAAGTCAGTGGCCATCAAGACACATGGACAAAGAGCACAGGTTCTGGTAACTGTTCCTACACAAAAGTTTACACATGTTTTATTTTTTACATAATACATAACGGTATTCATTTGTGTTAAGTTAAAGTCTAACTACAGATTGATTAATCCTATTAGGCAGAATGACCCACAACACAATGGCTTCTCCAAAAATGGCCCAAAATATGCTGCTGATTTAAATTATGTCATTTATAAAACTGCTCTCAAAATGCATAAAGAGGAGGCATGTCTGTTCACAAGGATGAGATGCTTGGTTTCCCTCGCTGGGGCACGAGGGTGTTTATGATGATATATCAAGAGGCTCAAGGTCCGTCATAGTCCTCCTTTCCCTACTTTGCCTTGAAAGAAGCTGCCTCTGAGTCATAGCCCATAAAGTCTGGGTCTTCATTGTCACCTTACCTGAGGGAAGCAAATGATCTCTTTTATTTTGTTATTGTTGCTAGTTTTTCATTGCTTATTACACAGTTGGTTTGTTTTTGTTTAATTTTTTTAATTGAAGTAAAATTAATTACAATATTAATTTCAAGCATACAACATAATGATTCAATAATTCTGTACATTATTAGTGCTCACCACAACAAGTATAGTCTCCACTATACAATGTTACTGCAGCATCATTGACTGTTTTCCTCATGCTGTACTTTGCATGGTTTGGTTGTTTGAGGAAAGACTTTTCCTCATAACTCTTCCAGCTTTCTCTTTCTTTCTCCTCCCCTTCCTCTCGTCTTACTTTGGGGCAAACTCAGCAACTTTTTTGCAGGGAATACATACTTTCCTCAGTAATAAGATGCCTTTATCTAGGGAACTGGTCTGAGCACTCCCCATCTGAAGTCTTTAATTAGAAACTACAAAAGAACAGTTGTGGTGTTAGAATCACCCAGTCATATTCCATTAGTTTTGTGTGGCCCCATATGGGGTCAGCTCCGTTCATTTAGCTTCTCAGACACAGTGGCGTTTTTGTGAAATTAATGATATTATGTTACACTGAAGACATACCCCCAGAATATTTGCAACACAGGTTTGCCACAGGGTGATAGATTTGACAAGGGTGGGGGTTGGGTCAAGAATCCACCTTTTGGACTGCTGTTAGGCTAGAATTATTAAAGGGAACAGTAATGTGTGAAAACCCATTGGGCCTCCCTGTAATATAGAGCTTTCCATCCATTGCACTGTCCCATTAATTTTTATTAAATTGTTTGTCTTAATCTGGAGAGAGTAGATTTTGTATCTGCCAACTTCAACTCCATTTGTTTTATAATAAACACATCTTTCCTGTTTTCATTTTTCTTCCCAGCTGTCAGCCAAGCTCAACAACCTTCCAACGCTCATTTCCATGAGGCTGGAGTTTCTGAGAATCCTCTGCAGCCATGAGCATTACCTCAATCTGAACCTCTTCTTTATGAATGCTGATACTGCTCCAGCATCCCCCTGCCCCTCCATCTCCTCCCAGGTGATCAGCTACTGAAAGAATTCCTCAAGCTATTTCATTTAATTAGTTTAGTCTTTTATTACTATAAAGGTTGATCTTATTAATTAAAAGGAAAATCAAGATATTCACATTGGATCAGTTGGTCCAGATACACACAAGTATGGTACCAAAGTTGCACTAACTGATCATTTACAAGCTACAGGATTGGTTTCTTCCTAGGCTCAAGGGTCCCACCTGAGGCCAGGAAGAGCAAGGAGTCCATATGCATTATGAAAATTTAGAAATTCATAGGAAAGTCACATAGCTTCCTTTGGCATCAGTCATCTTCCCATGTTAGGTGGAAAGTGAGCATCTTCTTTGCTCACTCCTTTTCCTGAACCCTAGAACTATAAAATTTCTGAAATTGTGTATTCCTTTATATTAATTCCAAAATGATCTACTAGTGATTTTTAACACCTGTATTATGTCTTTGAGCTGTCCTAGAACTTTCTAATGATACTGTTATAAAATGGATTTGGGTGTAAGACGAGTCCATCTTGAATTATACTACAGATAATTTAGTTCTTGAAGCACTAAAAAGACCTTGTCATAAACTAATCCACAGTCTCTTTTATAGAGAATGTATTTCTAATGAGTCTTGTTCTTTATCTGCCACAAAAAAATAATGCTTATATAGTGTTTAGAAACAAGGCTCTGACTGACATAGCCAATCTTTTTTTGTAGCAATTTCTCACAGGTTAGGGTCAGCGGGACCCAGATTCTACTGGATGTTAAGAGGTATTATACAAATACAGAATTCCAGAGTCAAATAAGTTTTGAAAACCCTGTGTTAACAGGTTTGCTTGCAGTAAGCCACCCAAGAATCTCTAATTGGTTAGTGTAAATTGTAAATACCCAAAGGGTGGAGGAGAAAAGTATTTAATAAGCATTGATTCCCAAAGTTATTTAACTATTGGAAACCTGTTTTTTTCTTCCATAGATTTCTCAAGAGATAGTGCCCTCTAGAAAAACTTGAAGGAAATGCTGTTTTACAATCACATTCCATTTATAGGTGACAAATCAGAGGCTCAGGGCAGCCCAGCAAGATTAGTTTCTATTTTTGTTGGAGATCCCTTGATACTAACACAAAAGTGAAGGTTTGTCTTACCAATTAAAAAAAAAAAAGAAAACTCAGCCATTTATGTCAGGTGACATGAGGCAGTTGTCAGCCACATGACCATCTCAGTGTGAATTGGGGAGGATCTGGTTTACAGCAGCAGTTCCAAATGTGCTAATTTTGCCCTGGGTCCTCTGCCACAGTTCCCTTCTGACTGCCCCAGGGAATTAGCAAACCCAGGGCAAGGCCCAGCCCCACCCAGCTGTAAAGGATTTCCAAAGTCACTTTAGATTCCTTTAGTGCAATACGATGTATATCCCCAAGATAACACAGGAAATGTCTAGGACTGGTAAGTCTGACACTTCCTGCCTGATACCACTGCTGGTTCCAGCCAGTTGAATTCAGGCAGTGTGTGCAAGCCATACTCAGAAGTGTAGCCGAGCAAACTGGGGCCTCTAGTAAGGGAGGCAGCTTGTAGGAGAGGAATTGCCAGCTCAAAGCCACAGCAAGGGACACAGTCCCCGATTCTCTATCCACATGATATCCTTGGACTTTAATCTTGGCTTCTGAACTGGGGTGGGGGAGTATCAGTCATTTTGTGAGAGACCCCGGGGGCTTTATTTTCATCTTTCCCAATTGACAGTTCTCGGTCTGTTGTAAAAGGAAATCAGAGTGACCACTGGAAGCAGGGCCCCCACCTGGGGAATATCACTGGGAAGTGCTTACAAAGCCTCCCCCCTGGAAGCACCATGCCCTCCATAGACACTGGCCAATGTGATTTTAATTCCAGTTCTTGTTACTCATGGAACTGCTCCTTGCATTTCTTTCTGTTGTAATTTAAATTCAATTAATTAACATATAATGTAAATTATTTGTGTTCAATTATTTGTATTACTTTCATTCAGTTAATTAACACATAATGTTAATTATCTGTACATAATGTTACTGGTTTCAGAGGTAGCGTTCAGTGATTCATCAGTGTTATATCACACCCAGTGCTCATAACATCACGTGCCCTCCTTCACGTCCATCATCCCATTACCCCAGCCCCCTAGCCTCTCAGCCCCCTCAGCCCCCCAGCCTCCCAGCCCCCTCAGCCCCTCACCCCAAACCCTCAGTTTGTTTCCTATGATTAAGAGTCTCTTATGGTTTGCATTTCTATAGAATTCTAGCTCCTGCTCCAGTTTCCAGGACCAGAAGATTGCCAGCATGTTTGATCTGACTCCCGAGTACCGTCAGCAGCACTTCCTCACTGGACTTCTCTTTACTGAACTGGCTGCTGCCCTGGATGCTGAAGGAGAAGGGTATGTTGCTGGCATGTAAATTGGAATACAAAGCAAAAAGCCCACAAAAAACAAAAGGGTTTCGCAATCCAGCCTCTCTTACTTGGTGAAAAACTCTACCATTCACCAGTTCTGAAGAGTGGAAGCATCCGTATGTTGAGAAAAAGGTGCTGATAGGAACGTGGAAAGGCATGAGGGACAGAGAGAAACTATAAACTGGCTTTTTCCAGCCACTTATTCATTGAAAGAAATGAATTTCAATTTCAGCAGGCTTCCCAGGGATGCTTTGATTAGTGAACTTAGGAACAAAGCCATTTATAAATTCTGCCCCAGGTGATCCGTGTATACACAGAGGCAGCAGCAAGATGCCACTTGGCTTAATGTTGACAAAGGAAGCCAAACTGATGGGAAGGCAGTCACCCAGTGTCTAGATTAGGTTTCTTGCAGAGAGACCTTCCTAGGCTAAAAGAGACGCCCCAGGTCCAGGACTTAGAAATCCTCTCACCTTTTATAAGCCTGGGCATGTGGTAGTATCCAGTCTCGAAGTCCAGGGACAGGGATGGAGCTGGACCACCCCTTCTTCTTTCCTTCTCTCTCTCTGTTCCTGAGCCATAGGATTAGAAAACCACCATCTGCCCAATTAGATGGAAGGAGACAATGCGTTCCAAATTATACATCACATTCAACAGTTACCAAATGGCTACCATGGGGCAGACATCTATCAGAGATATATCAGTGCACAGAACAAAGTTCCCTGCCCCCAAAGAACTCACCATTCAGAGACTCACATCCAAAGATCATTAGGATTGGAAGATAATCAGACTCAGCCCTTTCGGTGTTCAGGTTAGGCACAAAGGATTGAAGGAGCTTGCCCAAAGTCACTTAGCAGAACCACATCTAGAGCCAGGGTCTCCTGAGTCCTTTTCCAGGGTGTTCTCTCCCTGGAAAACCTCTTCCTACAACTCCTCTCATCTTACCTTGTCTGCTTAAGAAGCTTCTGGAATAAAGTATCTGATTAGTGACAGTGATGCTATATGTTACAGATATTTGTCTAATTGGAAGTTTTCAAGTTTTCTCTTAAGTGCTTGTAATTTAGTGAAGGAAACAATGACCAGAGCACCTTTGGCTTATGTGAACTGCACTCACAAACATATCCTAAGCACTTTGTCCATACTGCTGTCGGCCAGATGAATGTCTGTCTCTGCCTCCTGGGAGGTCAGTGTGGAAACCAAATGTTCTTCAATCTAAATTCTGCCTCTTTCTAGAAATCCATGTCCTGAGGGCATCCTTAGAGAGCTTCAATCTCATCTTCTCTCAAACCTAACTGCACTCCTCTCAATTTTCTCAGTAGAACTTTCTACCTGATAACTAACATAAATTTCCATAGCAACACAAAGTGCCCTGATCCATATGGTGTTAAGAATGAGGTTGGAGCACAAAAAAAGTCACCTTCAGGGACAAACACACACACACACACACACACACATGCACACGCTTTTGCTTAATTGTACTTTGCTAGCACTGATCCACATGATTTCTGAAAGTACTCGTATTTACATTAGCAGAAGTTTCTAATTTCCATTTCCCTTCTAGTGAGATATCAAGGGAAACCGGCCTGCCATCTATTTTGATTCCTCATGAAATTGTTGCTGTTATTTTACTAGCAACAGAGTAGAGTATGTTCAGAGGTCATCGAGCAATTATGTTCAGGCAGGTGGGTACATTCTTCAAACACACACACATATACACACAGCACCTTTTCTACCCCCTAGAGGGTAGCTAATTAAGAGTGTCTCTCCTTTGGCAACACAATAATCCCTGATTTCTGGGTTGTCAGTTACTCCCCTGGAAATTCATTAGAAATACTGTCACATACTTATTAGTGACTTTACCATGTGGGCTAAAACCTCAGAAAAATCTCTTTAATAGTACTTCCTCTTCATCAGTACTTCATTTTGCTGCCAAGACAATTAAGAGACTCACCAACACCTGCCCATATGAAGGGCAAGGGCCAGTGGGACATGTCTCAGTATTTGGAATTCTGAAAGGAGCCATGGCTCCAGTTTCTAATGGGTCTCCTTGGAACACCCTCCCCCTTAACTGGCGGTGCCCACGAGTGTCCACAGATCATCAAATCCACAGTGTTTTGCAAGCATGTGAAAATTAGCATCTTTGTGTTATGCTACCAAATGTTTAAATAATTAATTCTAATCCTTCATATGCTCTTCCAAAAAATAAAGGGACACAACACTTTCCAAATCATTCTATGAGGTTGTTATCTATTATCCTGATACCAAAAACAGACAAAAGAAATCACAAGAAAAGTGCACACTAATATGACTATAGACCAAAATATCCTCAACAAAATACTAGAAAATTGAATTTAACAACATATAAAAAGGATTATACACTGTAGCAAGATTGGTTTAACATCTGAAAATCAATTAATAAAACACACTACATGCATAGAATAAAGGATGAAACCCATTCAGTCATCTCAATAGATGAAGAAAAAGATTTTGACAAAATCTAATACCCTTTCTTGAAAAGCACTCAACAAATCCTATAGGAATATAAGAGCATTTCCTCAACCTGATAAAGGGCATCTATGAAAAACCCACAGCTAACCTCATACTTATTAGTGGAAGACTGATTGCTTTCCTTCTTTCTCTTTCTTTTTTTTTTTTTTTCTTTTTTGATTGCTTTCCTTCTAAGGCCAGGAACAAGATTAAGAATATCCACTCTCGTTACTTCTGTTTTATTCGTTGTTGTACTAGAAGCCCTATCCAGAGCAAGTAGGCAAGAAAATGAGATAAAGACACCCATATTGGGAAGGAAGAAGTAAAACTATCTCTGTTCACAAATGACATGATTTATTTATAGAAAATCCTGTGGAACCCACTAAAAACCTATTAAAGTTAATAAATGTGTTCAGCAAGGTTGTAAGATATGAGATTGATATACAAAAATCTATTATATTTCCATATACTTGTGACAAACAATGTGGAATGAAATTAAGAAAACTTCTCCATTTAAAATAGCTCCAAAAAATAACAAAAATCTTAGGACTAGATTTTTTTAAACAAAAGAAGTATAAGTTTTTGTACACCAAAAACTATAAAACACTTTGGAAGGAAATAGAGCTAAACAAGTGGAGACTCTTGACATATTCTTGGATCAGAAGACTTAATATTGTTAAGATGGCAATACTCCCCAAAAAGCCCTACAAGTTCAGTGCACCACCTCTCAAAATTCCAGCTGGCTTCTTTGCAGATATTGCTAAGCTGATCCTGAGTCATATGAAAATTCAAGGTAGCCAAAGATAGCCAAAACAGTCTTGAAAAAAAAAAATACAATTGGAGGACTCACATTTCCTGATTTCAAAACCTACTACAAAGCAATAGTAGTGCTTCTGCCATAAAGACAGACATATCGATCAATGCAATTGAATTAGGAGTCTGAAAATATATCCTCACATTTATAGTCAATTGACTTTTGGCAAGGGTGCCAAAACCATTCAAGGGGGAAAAAGTAGTGTTTTTAACAGATGGTGCTAGCACAACTGGGTATCCACATGCAAAAGAATGAAGTTAGGTCCCCATCTCACACCATATGCACAAGTTAACTCAAAATGGTCAAAGACCTCAATGTAAGTGCTGAAACTATAAGACTCTTAGATGAAATCATGCAGATGATCTTCATGAAATAGGATTAGGCAATGACTTCTTAGACCTGACACCAGAAAGGCAAAATAAAAGAAAAAAATAGCTGAGTTAGACTTCTTGAAAGTGAGAACATGTGTGCTATATAGGACACTATCAAGAAAATGAAAAGAGAGTGCACAGAATGGGAGAAAGTATCTGCATATCATAGATCTAATAGGGGATTTGTGCCTATTATTTTTTAAAGATTTAGTTTTTTATTTTATAAAGATAGAATGTGTGTGTGCACATAGTGGGAGGGGTAGAAGGAGAGGGACAGAGGGAATCCCAAGCAGACTCCCCCACTGAGCATGGAGCCCGACATCCAGCTTGATCTCATGACTTATGAGATCATGACCTGAGCCAAAATCATGAGTTGGAGGTTTAAATGACTGAGCCACCCAGGCGCCCCTCTCTTTATATAATTTTTAAATCTCACAACTCAATAACAAAAAGACAAATAACTCCCATTTTTTAAAAGGCAAGAATCAGCACCAAAGAAGAGATGACCAATAAGCACAGAAAAAAAAAATCAACATCATTAACCATCAGGAAAATAAATGCATATCAAAACCAGACAAATTCCCCTTCTCTCTTAGTTCTTTCAGGCAACTGTAATGAAAATACCATAGCCCAGGTGGCTTATAAACAACAGACATTTATTTATCACAGTTCTAGAGTCTGGGAAGCCCAAGATCCAAGGTGCTGGTAGATTAAGTGTCTGATGAGGACCCATTTCCAATTCATAGATGGCCATCTTCTTGCTGTATTCTTACATGGCAGAAGGGCAGGGGGGCAAGGGAACTCTCTAGGGTCTTTTATAAGGGCATTAGTCCCATGCATGAGGATTCCACTCTCATGACTTCATCCCCTCCCAAAGGCCTTTCTTCCTAATACCATCACACTAGGATTACATTTAAACATATGAATTTTAGAAGGACACAAACATTCAGTCCATGGCACCTTCATACCCACTAGGATGGCTGTAATAAAAAGATAAATATTAACTAGTGTTGACAGAGAGAAAATGGAAACTTTTCAGGTGTGGGGGTGATGTAAAATGGTGTAGCCACAGTTGGAAACAGTTTGGTGGTGGATGCATGGTGGTGATTAAGCATCTCACTGCAGTTCAGGGCATGATCTCAGGGTCCTGGGATCAAGCCCTGAGTCAAGCTCTACACTCTCTCTTTCTCCCTCTCCTTCTGCCCCTCCCCCTGCTCGTGCTTTCTCTCTCTCAAATAAATAAATCTTAAAAAAAAAAAAAAAAAGGAAAGGAAATAAAACAGTTTGGTGGTTCCTCTAAAGGTCAAACATAGAGTTACCATAAAATCCAGTAATTCTACTCTGAGGTATGAAGTAAACTCCGTATCCAAGAGAAGTAAGCTTATGTCCACACAGAAACTTTTACACAAATATTCAAAGCATTGATAATTCATAATAGTGAAAATAATCCAAATGTCCATCAGTTGATGAATGAGTAATTAAAATGTGATCTGGAGTTCCTGGGTGGCTCAGTCTGTTAAGCGTCCGACTCTTGATTTCACCTCAGGTCATGATCTCAGGGTCCTGAGATCAAGCCCCATGTTGGGCTCTGCGCTGAGCATGGAACCTGCCTGGGATTCTCTCTCTCTCCCTCTGCCCCTCTCCCCCACCTCACAACCTCTCTCTCTCTTTCTAAAAATAAAATATCTAAAAATAAATAAATAAAAATAAAATATCTGTCCACACAATGGAATATTACTCAACAATAAAAAAGAACAAAGTACTGAATGTTACAATATGATGGACTTTTGAAACATCATAACAGCAGACCCAGGACCAGAACACAAGCAATCTGTTTCTGGATTCTAGATACTTCTACCCTCTTTTGCTTGGTTTTCACATGTTACCCCAATGTTCAGGAGTGTTCTGACTCCTCCTTATTTAAGAGCATTTTGGTCAATCTCCCTTCACCATAACATCTAACTTTCTGTGTTGTATCGATAGGATCAGCAAAGTGCAAAGGAAGGCGATTAGTGCCATCCATAGCCTTCTGAGCTCTCACGACCTGGACCCACGCTGTGTCAAACCAGAAGTGAAGGTCAAAATCGCTGCCCTCTACCTGCCTTTGGTTGGTATCATTTTGGATGCTTTGCCACAACTCTATGACTTTACAGGTAACGATGCCTCTGTGTCCTTTGGATTGGTGGGGGCCCCTGCCAGATGCTCTACTGGCATGAAGTTTCTGTTATTAGCTCTAATGCTGATATGTTTGTGTGAGCGGTTTTCCACAGCAGTGGTCTCCAGACCTTTTTCACATAGATTCCAATGAGTTTTTGGGTTTGGGAAGGTTTGGGGTTTTTTTTTGTTTTGTTTTTTTTCTTTTTTTTAGGTTTGGGGTTTTTTTTTTTTTTTGGAGGGGTCCCAATAAGGTTTTCATTTGTTTTTTAAAGGACTATAGTCATATAGTATGTTTTTCATTTAGAAATTATTCATTATTCATTCACTCATCTGCTGATGTATGATGAACTTTGTAGACCGTATATCACAAAAGATGAAATATTAACAGAATTACTCCCTGGGGAGATCACCATTCTAAGGCATTGAAATAAAGGTGTTCCTTCTCTTTTCTCTTATGAATGGCTTAGGAAAGAAGCAGACTCAAATGATCCTAAACAATTTTTTCAATGTAAAAAAAGTATCATGGTGTGGGGACACCTGGGTGGCTCAGCGGTTGAGCTTCTGCCTTCGACACAGGACGTGGTCCAGGGTCTGGGGATTGTGTCCCACATCAGGCTCCCCCTGAGGAGCCTGCTTCTCCCTCTGCCTATGTTTCTCTCTGTGTGTGTCTCTCATGAATAATAAATAAATTTTAAAAATATATATCATGATGATGTGGCACCTGGGTGGCTCAATTGGTTAAGCATCCAACTCTTGATCTTGGCTCAGATCATGATCTCAGGGTCGTGAGATGGAGCCCTGAGTCGGGCTCTGTGCTGAGCATGGGGCCTACCTGGGATTCTCTCTCTCCCTCTCCTTCTGCCCCTCCCAACTTGAACTCACTCTCTCTCAAAAAAAAAACCCAAAAAAACAAACAAACAAACAAACAAAAAACAACCAAAAACATACGGCGTCTTCAAACTTAGGAAATTCTACCAGGGCAGAGGAATTTTGCTTTTGGCCCTAAGAGGCTGATTTTGGGGTTGGAAGTCAGTATCTCTCATTTTTCAGCAAGAGGAAAGGATAAGTTGTCTTAATGGAGTTTGTGTACCTCCTGAGTTTATTCACATATTACAATGTGGATTAGAGCCTTGGACAGATCTTGATGCCTATGGGGTGGAAGTATTTACAAAATTTTACTAAATATTCTCTCCCCAACAACACAATCTAGCCACCGCCAAGATCACTAACAACTAAAACAAATCTAGTGATGATGAGTTGGAAAGTCCGATCCCCCACCAATCCCTATAGGGGGAATGTAGATGAACAGAAAATGGGTAAGGGATGTACAGAAGCAAGCATGGCCCCGGGGGTGAGCATTCTCTGGTAGTGCCTGACTGGAGGCCAGATTGAGAACAGAGCTGTCTTCAAGATTTTTTTTTAAAGATTTTATTTATTTATTCATGAGAGACACACAGAGAGAGGCAGAGACACAGACAGAGGGAGAAGCAGGCTCCCTGCAGGGAGCCCGATGTGGGACTCGATCCCAGGACCCCGGGATCACGACCCGAGCTGAAGGCAGATGCTCAACCACTTAGTCACCCAGGTGCCCCAAGAATGTAATCCAGAGCACAGCAGACGACCTGCAGACCATTTCCAGAATTTTGCTGAAAGTTTCTAGAAAGTTTCATTTAAATACCTATGACTCATTTGTTCCCAAAACGGGGAACCACTTTAGCACACATTCTCCTAAATTTCCTTGTTGATGAGGATTTTCCACATCAGTCACTTTGGATTAGAGCTTCTCTTCTCAGTACTTGGCCTCCGAGCCTTTTAAATCTCAGTGGTTTCTCAATGTATGACATTGACCTTTATAGTCATGATGTACCTGACAAGTGGAAAAACAGTGAAAGTATTCTATTATTTGAGGTGATATAGCGCATCTATTACATATGGAATCCTTTGATACACTAAGAAGAATATAGTTTCTAATTTTTTATTTTTTTTAAGATTTTATGTATTCATGAGAGACATAGAAAAAGAGGCAGACATAGCCAGAGGAAAAAGCAGGCTCCCTGCAGGGAGCCCGATGCGGGACTTGATCCCAGGACCCTGGGATCACGACCTGAGCCAAAGGCAGATGCCCAACCACTGACCCACTGCAGTGCCACAGAGTATTTTTTTTTAAAAGATACAGCTGAATTCAAATTCCAGCCCATTTATTGCTACATGTGACGTTTGAAAAATTCTTCAGCCTTTCAATGCCTTCCCTCCCCTTTCCTCAACTGTAAAAATGTGGTAACAATGACTACATCTTAGGGTTGAGATAAGGATGAAATGAGAGATCTTCTACAAAGGCATTTTATGTGGCAACTGTTTATATTCCTCTGTCTTTTATAACCATGACCCTGTGCATATTTAGGAGAAGTAAGAATGCATCCTCAAATTAATCCTAATAATGTTATCAGATCTTACATAATTGCCACATGCTATTCACTTTACCATTGTTTAAAAACTCTGTTGTCTTTAAATGCAAATAGTGAGCTATTATTTTTAAAAACAGTTCTAAAATTATTTGAGTTCTGCTTTCAGAATTTTAGCAGAAGGAAATACCGTTTGCAATCTGATTTTTCTGAAAAACTGAAGATCTAAATACAATGTTGACAAGCATGACAAGATATGAGTTTTTTTTTTTTTTTTTAAAGATTTTATTTATTTATTCATGAGAGACACAGAGAGGCAGAGACATAGGCAGAGGGAGAAGCAGGGTCCCTGCGGGGAGCCTGATGCGGGACTTGATCCCAGGACTCCAGGATCATGACCTGAGCCAAAGGCAGACACTCAACCACTGAGCCACCCAGACATCCCGAGATACGAGTTTTTAATGAATCCATCAGTAGCAAGTGATACACTTTGCTAAGAAAGTGCTTAAGCAAAAACTTTGTGTGTGATTAGTAGTATTCTAAAAAACCAACCTTTTAAGTTACGGGTCCTTTTTTTGTTTGCACACATCTAGACCTACATATAAACATAGGTATGTATGTCTATGTTATATAGAGAAAATAAAGTAACATTCATTTCAGACATTTAAAATTCAATACATTATTGACAAATTCATGACATTAGCTTGTTATTTTATAAAGAACCAATTAGGGGATCCCTGGGTGGCGCAGCGGTTTGGCGCCTGCCTTTGGCCCAGGGCGCGATCCTGGAGACCTGGGATCGAATCCCACATCAGGCTCCTGGTGCATGGAGCCTGCTTCTCCCTCTGCCTATGTCTCTGCCTCTCTCTCTCTCTCTCTCCGTAACTATCATAAATAAATAAATAAAAAAAAAAAAAAAAAAAAAGAACCAATTAGTTCTGTAATTATGGGTTCCTTTCTATATGGCCATTATTTAAAATATATGAATAGAGTAAAAAATATTATATTACACACTTTATAAAAGTTAGTGAAATTAATATTAATATTAAATATTTAAAAAGTTATTTAATATTATATTTCAGGAAAGTGTTATGAAAGCTTTGAAAATTTTATTTTTACAATTTGAAAAACCAATTTCTAGCTGAATCTTTTGCTGTGCATTTTGTCTCATTTTTTAAGCCTGCCTGCTTTTTCCTAGAGATGATGGTAGGAGTTTAGCAATAATGCTAGACATCAGGTTTTAGTTTTTGTTTTTAAGATTTATTTACTTATTTGAAAGAGAGAGAGAGAGAGTCAGGAGGAGGGACTGAGGGAGAAAAAGAGAATTTCAAGCCCGCTCCCTGCTGAGCACAGAACCTGATGCAGGGCTTGATTTCAAGCCCCTGAGATCATGATCTGAGCTGAAATCAAGAGTCAGACGCTTAGCTGACTGAGCCACCCAGGCACCCCACTAAACATCAGGCTTTAAATTACTGTGCTGACTTTAGTGACTAACGAGTATCAAGTCCCTTCATAGGTATTGGGTTGGAGATATAGGGAAATGCTGTTTTTGGCTTCATATCAGCAAAGATTTTTTTTAAAGACTTTTAAAGAGCAGCTTTAGGGGGCGCCTGGGTGGATCAGCAGTTGAGCATCTGCCTTTGGCTCAGGTCATGATCCTGGGGTCTTGGGATCAAGTTCCGCATCAGGCTCCCCACAGGGAGCCTTCTTCTCCCTCTACCTATGCCTCTGCCTCTCTCTCTCTCTCTCTCTATGTCTCTCATGAATAAATAAAATCTAAAAAATAAAAATAAAAAAATAAAGAGCAGCTTTATGTTCACAACAAAATCGAACAGAATGTATAGAGATTTCCCAGATGCTCCTTGCCCCCACATATACACAGCACCCCATGTTGTCAGCACTAGAGGCGCACACTGGTTACAGTTGATGAACCTATAGGAACACATCATTATCACCCAAAGTCCAAGGTTTATATTAGGGTTCACTCCTGGGATGGTAAATTCTATGGGTTTGGACAAATATATAATGATATGGATCCATCATTATGGTATCCAGAGTCGTGTCTCTACCCTAAAATTCCTCTGTGCTTTGCCTGGCCATCCCTCTCTCCCTCAACCCTCCACAACCACCGAACTTTTTACTGTATTTTGTAGTTTTGCTTTTTCCAGAATGTCACGGAGTTGGAATCATATACTATGTAGCTTTTTCAGATTGATTTCTTTTACTTAGCCTACATTTAAGGTTCCTCCATGTCTTTTCCATGGCTTGACAGCTCATTTCTTTTTAGTGCTGAATCATATCCATTGTCTGGATGTACTACAGTTTATCCATTCATCTACTGAAGGATAATCTTGCTTGCTTCCACATTTTGGCCATTAGAAATGAGCAGTTTTTTATGTGGGCATAAATTTTCAATTCCTTACATACCAAGAAGCACTATTGCTGGATTGTATGGTGAGGCCAATGATGCTTTCATTACAGTTGCAGATGCTCGTAGTGGAAAAAATCGTGCCAATGGCTCAGATGAAGAACAAGAAGGGACCAGTGCAATTAACCAGAATGTGGCGCTGGCCATAGCTGGAAATAATTTTAATTTGAAGACAAGTGGAGCAATGCTTTCTTCCTTGGTATGTTGGTGCACCCTTCTCTGGTTTATATTTTGTCTTGTCGCATCTTCTGATGGGCTTGTTCTTCGATCTACCTACCAGAACCCAGAGTTGTATAAAGGCAGGCTGTGCAATTCCTGCCTCTTTGCTCCATCCTGAAAGGCATCAGCATGATGCTAGCAGTTGAGAAGGGAGATGGCCCAGATGAGGTAGCACAGGGACAGACAGTTCTGGCTGCAAAGGTAGATCAAATCCAGGCAGTCTCAATGGTGCCTGAGTTCAAGAACACCAGAAAGAGGTGAACTTGGGATATCTGAGGTCAGCACTCAGAAGATCAAACCAAGCCTCCCTCAGGTGGGAGGCTCGAGCTGTGTTGATTCTGTGTGTGTCATTCACACTATGTTTGCCTCCAAAGAGATGATTGAAGGGCCCAGTTGCTTGGGGTGAGTACTTCTTAGGCAAAAGGCTTCAGCTTTTCCGAGTCCCCAGGAAGCCTAAGCAGAGTTATACAGTCCTGTCATTTTGCCCAGACTGAGCTTAAAAGAGTGAATCTTCCAGGAATACAGTGTCTGATGCTCTTGAGGTGAGAACTCTGTTCCCAGATGAGCTCTGACTCTTCCTTTGGCAGACAGTGACAGCACCGCATCGCCCAGCATTATTTAACTTTGCATTTCAGTGTAGGGGGTATAACTACTGAGAACTCCACTCAATTCTCTCCTGGAATCTAGACCCAAGTACCATCTCTGCTGGGTGGCTTTCCTCTTTTCCCCCCAGCACCTAGCAAGCCCCCACCCTCAGGACCCCCCTGGACCCCGGAAGGGCTGGCAGACAGGGCTGTAAGAAAGAGAAAAGATATTTGAGCAGTGACATCATTAATCATCCTGCAGTTTGAGAAATATTGTATTTTATGACCTCCTCCACCATTGAAACATGTAAAGTTAGCTGCCCAAGGCACTGTATGCCTTTGACATTGTTATTTGGCCCAGAGGGCACATGCTCAGATGCCCAAAGTTCACCATTGGGGGGATCCTCCCTGGGAAGTTATTGCTAAGGTTTTCCTATCTTCTTGTCACCATACTCAGAAAAACTGAACTAATTTCATAAGCCCTATCATTTCCATCCCAACCCAACATTTCCCTCGCATACTCACAAGTAGGCGATTTCACATTCCATTGGGTATTAGCTACGCTGCATGAACCAAGGGTGCAGCCACATATTGTTCTTTGTCCTGATTTGATGAGTAAAAGAAAGTACGGTCAGCCCTCAAAAACAAACACTTGGGACAGAGGTATTAGAACAAATAGCCTGAGCCCCCACACCTGACCCCCAGGAAAGCATAAATTGTGATTGAAGCCCCAGCATGGAGGACCCCGCTAAATTAGGGATTGGATTAATTTACTGAACACTTCATGGCCCTTGTACTAGACTTCGGACTGTGACAAAAAAGCTAACTCTTGAGCAGGTAAGATATTTCTGGAGCCTAGCTAGTCCTGTTCTTTGCTCTGAGTTCAACCCTCTGGTGTCCAGCTGGAAGGAGAAATACTTGGAATCTTAGCAGCTTAGAAGCCCCATTGCAGCCATTGAAACTGGGGGCCTGGCCTGGTCAAGGCAGGACAGGCCACCAGACCACACTGCTCCAGAGCCAGAGTGCCCACAGTACATGGCCGAGAGCCTGGCCCAGACACTGCCCAACACAAACCCCTTGGCTGAGGACCTCAGCTCGGGGAACACAGGTACCTGTGCCAGGAAAGGCCTAGTTCCTGGAAACAGTTCCCCAGCTAGGGAAGAAGTGTAATGCCTGTATTCTAAGAGCTTAGCATCCCCTAAGCTTTTGGGGTTCCCATGGCTCTACTCCTTCCCTGGCGTCCATCTCGCCATCTGCCTCTTTGCAGCCCTACAAGCAGTACAACCTGCTGAATGCCGACATGACCCGCAACCTCATGATCTGCTTCCTCTGGATCATGAAAAACGCTGACCAGAGCCTCATCAGGAAGTGGATCGCCGACCTGCCATCCATGCAACTCAACAGGATCTTAGATCTCCTTTTCATCTGTGTCTCATGCTTCGAGTACAAAGTGAGTGCGAGGTGGCTCAGCCTTACACCAGCCCTTAGCTCTCCAGTTCAGGTTGATCTTGCTGCTGCTCCCATTTGCTTGGGAATGGAGGCATTATTCGTTTTTCTTACTTCTGTATTGAAATCCGTAACCTATTTGCATTCTAGAGCATTCTAGAAATGGTCATTTCTCAGGGGAAAGATCTCTACCTTCTGCAGAGAGAGCCCCATTCTCATTCACAGTATTTCAGCCGTAGGATCCCCAAACAGCATCTTCGTGTGGCACATGTCCACACTGGTGGCTGTTCCCCACTGAGTATTGTGTTTTGAGGATTCTCCCCATGGACAGAGATCTCACCACACTAAACATCCTTCTGCCTCTGTCCTGTCCAGGGAAAGCAGAGTTCTGACAAAGTCAGTACCCAAGTCCTGCAGAAGTCAAGGGATGTCAAGGCCAGGCTGGAAGAGGCTTTGCTCCGCGGGGAAGGTGCCAGGGGGGAGATGATGCGGCGCTGCCGGGCTCCAGGTGTGATGGCTTTGTCCTTCTGTGCTCTCTGTCAGCAAGTTTTACACCCCTTGTGAAGCAACATGTCCTCACAGCACGAGTACACATACCATCGCTTTCTTAAGATGTTAGGAGAATAGAGACAAGCAGGTTCTAGGATTCTGTGCATGAAGCATGGAACGTTCCCTGTGTGCTTGCAAGGGAAAGCTACTGTCTTGAGATCACAGGAACCCTGGAAATGTCCCCCAGTGCATCTTCCATTGAAAACTTGTCAAATGTACAGGTCTCACCCTGTGAGGGATGTGAGTCACAGGGTAAATGGAATGTGGGTTCCTCAAGGTTGAAGCCTCTCCACAGGGTATTGGCCTTGTCTTTGTGGAGCACACACGAGACGCTGGATAATTCTGGTTCCAAAGTCATCTCCCCAAATCATTCAGGGCATTTTTAGAATACAACTGATTTCTCGCCGGTGGCGTCAGAGTGTTTCGGGCCTCCTGGGACCCTGCCAGGAATGATCTCAAAAAGGCTGAACTCACTGCTGTAGAACAGAGTGAAGTGCTCAGACACGCTCAGTCTAGTCACTGTGCTTAAAGTCAGAGTGACTGCTCGTCCTATGCGATGGGACACATGGCTGGGAACTTGAAAGGAGCTCAGCATTTTCAGTGGGGGGTGGGGGTGGGCACCCTCAGTTAACACCCACACACTCCTCTTCAGTAATTCACTGAGAACCCCAGTTTCATCAGAACTCTCTACTCATGACACATGGGCTCCGCAAGGCTCCAGAAAGGCAATGGTCCTAAAGCTGTGGGCTGTCAGTCAAAGAGCAGGTGGCCGGGGCTGGGTGCTGGGCTGAGTCACATCTCCCACTGCCCTCCGATATGGGCCCTAATTAGCCGGAGACACGGCGCTGAGTCCACTCCACTGAGCTTGTTACGGAACTTCTGGTTATCTTAGAGGGCTTCATGCTAATCAAATTCCTCTCATGCATTTCTTAACTCCTAGGGAATGACCGATTTCCAGGCCTCAGTGAAAATTTGAGATGGAGGAAGGAGCAGACACATTGGCGGCAAGCTAATGAGAAGCAAGATAAGTGAGTCACTCAGCAACTTTGTGCCACTTTTACCGAAAGTTCAAAACTCTTTTTTTCCCAGGCTACTTGTGTTACTGAAACAACTACATCCTTCTAAGGGTAAGAAAACGAAACATCATTATCTGTGTAAATTCGCTTCATCCAGGGACTCAGGATAATCAGAGGTATAAGGAGTTATGATTTACAGCTCTTGAAACTTTATCACATTGATAAGCATTTAAAGAAAACCAATATTTAGCAATCTCAGATTGCTTGACCAAAGCTGCTGGTGGGGACAGGACAGGGCACCCAAGACCATATAGTTCAAGTTCATATTTCCCTTCTAGACACATGTACAAAGTGTGTAGTCAGAGATATTTATGTCAGTTATTACTCATTTTAAAAAGAACGGAAATGTTCTAAGTGCTCAAGAATAGGAAACTATGTAAGGAAATGTTAGGTTGGTATTAAAATTTCATGACGTGGGGCATGCTTAGGAAATGATGTTAAATGAGCAAAAGCAGGATAGACACTTGATTTTGGAGTAGAATCTTAAGTCTCTAACTACATAAGGGAAATACTTTTTAAGACTAGTAGGAAATTTACCAAATTATTATCAGTGGTTTTCCTTGGATGGTTCTCTTTAGATGTTGAAGTAGTCGATGTTTTCTTCTTTATACTTTGCTGTGTTTCCTACAATGGGTATGTGTATTATTCTCTATATACACACACATATACACACATATATACATATAAGCACGTATCTATACATACCCATAACGAATGCTATTATCAGCAAAAAAATATTAAAAAATGAAAGAAAAAATCCTGCTGCTTGGTTTGCAAGATATGAGATATATTTGTGTAAGAATTTGAATATATAAGGACATGAGACTAAACATGTTGAACAGACCGCTCCTGTCTGCTGTTCCTCTTCACAGCAGATAGCTCCATGAATCTCAGGGTCCACTGAGCAAAACAGTATATGGTCACAGACACTGCCCCACACCTGACAAGATGGAGTTAGCATATCTCCATGGGGTAGGAAACACCCATCCCAAGGGTAGAGCAGACTTGGAAACTGTTTCATGAGTAAATACAGTTACTGTCTCTGCTGTCACCACAAGAATGCATCATTCTAGTCAACTTATGGGACCTTTGAGAGTCAAATTTATTTTAAAACGTTAAGGAGATAAATATATTTTTATTATAGATGTTACTGAGAAAGCCCAGTTATTACTCTTACTAGTCATATCCATTCTATTTTATTCTTGCTCTGAGTTCCCTGAACTAGTGTTTAAGATATTTGGCACTAAGAATCCGTAAATTCTAGTTCAGGCAACAAGCCCTCTATTTTCCCCAAAAACAGAATGAAAGAAATGTGCATGTAATTATGTGCTACAGAACAGCTTAGGGGTTAGAGGCCATTTACTCTCTGAGTTGGGGAGAAGAGCCTAACCAGATGTGTTTGGCCTGGGCTGTGTAAATTGATGTTTTGGAAACTGAGAAACCTTCCCCTTTTGCTTGCAGAAATAACACCACACTGAGCCTTTCTGTGCGGGGCTTCCCAGTACTCCCCATTCAGCTCCCAGCCCTGAGCTACATCATGGGCTGCTCATTGTAGGGCTAGAAATCCACCTTTGCAGATTGTCAAGGGTGATGTGGGGTTTTCTGTTTTATTTTTCAAAAGAAACCATGGTAAAATTATAACTCCTCCATTTAGCTATTTGGAAAACTTTTGTAATTAAATAGTGGCATCCTCCACCTTTTTCTCTCAGATCATTTTTCAATGATTTTGGCTCTGTTTCTTTGTAGAGCAATAATTTTCAATCAGGCTATCCATTAGAATCACCAGGGGAGCTTTTAAAGCTCCCAGTGCTCATTAATGTACCCCAGGCCAATTAATTCAGAACTTCTAGCACTAGGACCCAGAAATCAGTATTTGGTAAAACTCCCTAGGCTATGCCGTTGTGCAGTTAGTCCAGTTTTAGAACCAGTGTGTTATGGGACTGGCTGGTGGGCTTTCCAAAAACTAAGATTAGTGGCAGTCATAGTTGCATGAAAATACAAATGTACTTAATACCACTGAACCACCTTGGTGGCTCAGTTGGTTAAGCACCTGATGCCTTTGGCTCAGGTCAGGATCCTGGAGTGCTCAGATTGAGCCCTGAGTCAGGCTTCCTGCTCAGCGGGGGGAGTCTGCTTCTCCCTCTCTCTCTGCCCCTCCCCCGTTCCTGTTCTCTCTCTCTCTCTCAAATAAATAAATAAAATCTTTATTAAAAATAGTTAATATGGGAAATTTTATATGTATGTTACCACAACTGGAAAACTTTGAAAACAAAAATGAAAACCAGATAGAGATCTGCATTGTCCAATACAGTAGCCACATTGGTACTATAAGTAAAACATATCGGCCAGATTTTGACGATTTAGCACCAGTGAAGGAATCTATAAGATCTCATGAGTAATCTTTATAATGATTATACATTGACAGCTTTTTTTTCTATATTGGGTTAAATAAAAGTCTTTCATTTAATATCACCTGTTTCTTTTTGCTTGCTTAAGTGTGGCTACTACAAAATAGAAAATGGTATTTGTGTTCCTTATTATGTTTTTGTTGCACAGCACTGCTCAAAATCTCAATCTACCAATACTTTTTTTAAAAATAGCTTTTATATTTCACTTTTCTTTTTTTTATATATTTCACTTCTCTTACACAAATATTACCACTTGCAGAATGAGAAGCAGTGTAGAGCACCTTGGCACCAGAGAGCCTGTTCTACGCTTGAAAACATTTAAAACACAAGGAAATACTCATTCTGAGCCCTCGGTAGTGTATAAGCGGTAGCAGGGTTCCCACTGTTGGGTGAAGGGGAATTAAGAACAGCTTAAGTGGTGATCTGGGCTTATATATAAGCAGTGGCAGGGCTCCCACTGTTGGGTGAAGGGGAATTAAGGACAGGCCTCTGGGGCATCTTGGGGAAATGAATTCTTCACACTTCTTGTCTATGGCCCTACCATCCTGAACGGCCCCAATCTTGTCTGAATTCTTCACACTTCCCTTTTCTGGCCACTAAATAAATAAATAAATAAATAAATACATACATACATACATACATACATACATACATACATTTATTTATTTATTTATTTAGATTTATTTATTTACTCAGAGAGAGAGAGAGAAAGGCAGAGACACAGGCAGAGGGAGATGCAGGCTCCATGCAGGAAGCCCGATGTGGGACTCGATTCCGGGTCTCCAGGATCACACCCCAGGCTGCAGGAGACGCCAAACCGCTACGCCACCGGGGCTGCCCCTGGCCACTAAATTTAGATGATACAAAATATCCCTTTCCAGTTTCACTTAGGTTTTATGAGAAACCGTGAACTAGTGCCTGAAACGTTCTGGTTACTCAAAATGGAAACCTCATTGAGAAGTAGCACTAGGCAATATCCCATTCCCTCCCATTCCCTAGTGGGTGATAACCTCAATATCCAGCAGCAAGACATTAGATGACCTGCCCTGCAAGAATGTGACTTTGCTGTCCACTGGAAGAAAAAAAAAAAAAAACAAAAGGTCCACACTTGACTGGGCAGCCTCTGGGTGGTCTTTGGGAAGTCAAGAGATTGACTCTACCCTGCCCCAGTTAAGAGGCACCACCCTTTCCTAATCCAGCAGTAGTGTTGTTTGCCAAATTCAGATCCCACCCGCCCTCCCCTTGGCCTGTGGCAGAGGCTTCCCTTGACTCAGATCTAGAGATGGTTCTCACACATGAAATACAGGAATGGCCCAAGGCTTCACACAGCAATCGGATTGGCTAGCCTCATTGCAAGCAGCAACCAATAATTGCTTTTCTGCCCATTTTGTTATTTCTGTAACTGTCATCATTATTCATCATAGTGGGGCTGCAGATGACCTGGAGACTTGACCTGGAAAATCTTTTTAACCAGACTCTAATCTTGGAAAGATTGCCCTGCAATCTTTTGTTACCTGTGGCCAGCTCTTTGTTCTTACCTCAGGATTGGCTATTCAGAATGTTTCTTTACACCTTGATGCACAGATTGCCATCGTTGGAATATGGCCAGGTTTGATATGCTCTTTAATTTAACTTCTTTTTTTTTTTTTCTTAGAACAAAGGCAGAGTTAGATCAAGAAGCCTTGATCAGTGGCAACCTGGCTACAGAAGCAAATTTAATCATTCTGGATATGCAAGAGAACATTATCCAGGTGAGGACAACATATACCTGATCTGTTCAACGTGAATATGTTTACTAGAGGAGTTTAATAAGGAATTCTTTATAGATAATCATGAAAGTGGTAAATGTGATTCCTAAATGCCTTTTTTTTTTTTTTTTTTTTTTTTACTATTTACAATAGTGTTCACCTTACAAATTCCAGAGATACTGAACATACTTCTGACTTCTTTGACTTACTCCTCACTTAGGTTCTTGACAAGCTGACCCTCATAGTTAAATCTGCCACGTGTGTATCAATTTTATAACATAGATGGTGGGCTTATGGTTGATTATCTAGAATAGGGATGGTAGCTAGGATTTTTGTTTTGTTTTTCGCTTTTTGACAAGTCAACTCCAGTTGAATTATGGTGATGTCTAGTATGGGAGCTAAGATTTTGACTGGACCAGGTTTTTTTTAAAAAAAGTGCTAAGTCTGAATAATGAGGTCTACTTTGGACATAGATTGGTGAAGGAAAGTCACTTGTACCATGAATTTGCCATCCCCGCTGCAGAAAAGTATGGAACCACTGTGAGCTTTGCAGTAATACCACTTACCATGCTAATTTTATCTCCTAAATGAATGTTTCCAAAATTCCCAGGAAGTCTAGGTGATCATGGATTTTTGGCTAACCTGAGCAATGTATCCCTCCATGTTAACAGCAAGAAATCACTGATTCGGGTAGATCCAGTGTTGCTCGGAGCTAGGAAAAGAGATATTGTTGAAACACAGGGAAACCTTAGTTATCCTACTTTTGAGCAGTCTAACATCAAAGTCATTATTATAGAAAAATAAAGACAAGAAGTATGTGGTATCTTTGAGATCTTAAATTCTTGGCATTATACTGATTGTATCTCTATCCTTCACTGCTTTGGCTGCCATATACCTAATAGTCCTCAAAATGTTCCCTCCCCCCCAAAGAAATGGCACTTGTTTGTCATTATCTTTGATGGTATTAGTCTTGCTGTTTTATTTAGAAACATTGCTGCTACCAAGCAGCCCCTTTTGTACTGGGAGATCCATAGTTGTGTTTTGAAGCCCACAAAGAAAGCCATGTCTTCTATACAAAGAAAGAACATTCCAAGAGCTGTTAATTGGGATGGAGGGGGGTGTGCATTATAACTGAATTTAGCAGCCCAGAATTGGGCATAAATCCCAAAGCATCTGGGATCTTTTGGAAATAGGTCTTTAGCTGTCATGGTAATAGATAATGCGTGTGGTGGCTTCCCAAACCCTTAAGATCTTAGGCTAAAGAGATGGAACCTAAGCACCACTGCGCTAATTGTCAAGAGTGCCTACTTATGTCTTCACCCCTCAGCCCCCTGGCACTGCACAGGGATTCAGTGATACTCTTCTTCCATTACCCCCAGGCAAGCTCGGCTCTGGACTGTAAAGACAGCCTGCTGGGAGGTGTTCTAAAGGTCCTGGTAAATTCTCTGAGCTGTGATCAGAGCACCACCTACCTGACTCACTGCTTTGCAACCCTCCGGGCTCTCATTGCCAAGGTAAATATAGGATGCTTGTCTTCATACTCCTGATTAAGAGCTGACAGTCTCATCTGGCTTCACACTTCTCCCTTCGGGTAGGCCAAAAACCCACATAGCATGGGATTAGGGGACATCAGGGTGAAGGTTCTAAGTCTCCCTAGGAATAAAGCAGATGCCCTGATTTTTTGAGAAGTTATCGTTGAAAGGAACAATGATGACTCTCACACTTGGAAGGTGGCCACAACTATAGAGATTTGACATTGCCACTCACTGGGACATGAGAGCAGAAACAACTGAGCACCCTTACCTTTCACTCTTTTAAATAGCGCATCTAGGTGAGATTCATGTCCTAAACATGACACCCCTTAGTATGTCTTGCCAAGTGTCATGTCATAAAATGACAGAAGATTTAGAAGTAAATTTCTCATAGCCTGAAGAATATAGACTTTCCTTACAAAAAATGGTCTAATGTGGTTTATTTTCTCCCCCTTGATTAGAAAAATCTCAGTTGGCACTTTTTAAATGGAATCTTTTACATTTTTTTAAGGTTTATTTATTTATTTAAGCAACCACTACACCCAGCATGGGGCTCAAATTCACAACCTCGAGATCAAGAGTTGCTTGCTTCTCCTATGGAGCCAACCAGGAGCCCCAGGATTTTTTTTACATTTGGAAAGTAGAATTCTTCTACTCTCTCCTATCAGGATGATTTTCTCTTTGTTAGTTGCCAGAAATTTCCAGGGGACTCAGTAAACTCAGGATAATCCTTTCAGAGATATGACTTTGTAAATGCAGCCTGGCTAACAATGCAGTGAATTCTGCAGGCCGAATCTTTGTTGTGTGGTTCATAATTATATCTGAAGTCGACTCCGTTGCTTCAATTCACCTCTGACTCAAGGAGCTCATTATCTTTATGGAGCAATGCATGAACTCTTCTGGGCTTTCTGCTTCTCCCAGCAGACATGGCCTATTTCAGTAGGCATCGAGTCCAGAGAAAATCTGAAAGTGCCAAGTGATGCCTAATGGCCTCTGTGTCTCTCCTAGTTCGGGGATCTGCTGTTTGAGGAGGAGGTGGAGCAGTGTGCAGACCTGTGCCAACGAGTCTTACACCACTGCAGCAGCAGCATGGATGTCACCCGGAGCCAAGCCTGTGCCACCCTCTATCTCCTTATGCGGTTCAGCTTTGGAGCTACCAGTGTAAGAGCTCAGATGGCTGGGTGACCTAGAATCAGGAGAGAAAGTCAGTGCAAAACATTGGTGGAAGAAAGTTTGTAGGATTGCAATTTCCTTCTGTCCCATGTGAAGGAGACAGTTGACTAGATAGGTAGATAGCAGCTTTTGAATTTGCAACCAGAAGTGAATATAAAGACTGATGAATACAGTGGTTTCCATCTGTGTGTTTCAATAACAAGGGAATGCATATATGTAGATTAAAAGTTGTCATCTGTAGGGAAAAATACAGCAGGCAGGTTAAGAGTTCAGAAGCTTTTGTCTTGTTTCCAAATTCTGGTTGACTGTGGACGAGAATTTGAATGATTAGTATCATCTGCACTGGAGTTTTAATCGAAGCTTTGCAGCCTTTGGAATTCAACTTTATTGCAGAAGAACAAACCTTTGCTTTAGTTTATCTAGATTTTTAGTTTACTTAGATTTGTCTAGATTTTAGTTTATCTAGAGTATTTATATCTATGGTCACATTAACAAGCATGCTCAAGTGCTCTTAAAAGATAAATTGGCCCATGGAAAAAAGGCAGGGTCCTCATAATATGTTAGGCATAACTATTTAAAATACTTAGGACATTTTCTCGGGGGCCCCTTGGATAAATCTTTCTCCCTAGAGCTAGAAGGGAAGGAGAAATAGAAAGTTACTGCCTGCCCAGAGTCCAGAATCAGAAAGCGTGGCCAGGGTGATGCTGTTCCTTTTTACAGTTTAAGTCAAGTCCCAAGAAGAGGAATCTTGGCACAAAAGGATACATCTTTGAGACCCAGCTTTGTAGGAACCTTCCAGCCTTGCAACATGGAGGCCATCCAGTCCTCAATGAAAATTTAAAGGGAGCTGACAGATTTATGTCAGAGCAATATCCATTTAAGCCATTTAAACAATGATGTGAGTCTTGTGCAAAGTATACCTCGCATTTCATTGAGAAAAAAAAGGAAATGATTGAGACAGAGTCAAAGAAACATTGGGGAGTTCCTGGTGTCTGGCTCCACTGCCTTCCATTATCCTCTAGCCAAGTGCCTCTTACTTGCTCCATCTTTTCTTCTTTATGACATAGAACTTTGCAAGAGTAAAGATGCAAGTAACCATGTCTCTGGCATCACTGGTGGGCAAGGCACCAGACTTTAACGAGGAGTACCTGAGAAGATCCTTGAGGACGATCTTGGCCTACGCAGAAGAGGACACTGCCATGCAGGCCACTCCTTTCCCTACCCAGGTAAACCAAAGAGTGTGCTTTATCTCACATACCGGTTTGAGGTCAGCCAGTTATATATAAACTGGTATATATATACGTGTGTGTATGTTGTATAATTACATAACACATAGAATTATTTAACAGTTATATCTTATGCATAAAATATTTAAATGTTAAAATATTTAAATGTTATGTATGCATGAGTATTTAATATATAGCACATTATATAATATATATTATAAATATTATATATATTATATATTTCATATATATAATGGATAGATATGAAATGTGAGCTAAAGTCCTAAGCTGCCATCTATTTGGTATAAAATACCCTAATGTTCCAGAGTACAGGTGAGAGCTCTTTGCAAACAGCTAAAAGCAGTTCAAATTAATTAACTTTTTAAAAAAAATTTATTGATTTATTTGAGAGAGAGAGAGAGAGAGAGAGCACAGAGGGAGAAGTAGACTCCCTACTGAGCAGAGAGCCTAACACAGGGCTCAATCCCAGGACCCTGGGATCATGACCTGAGCCGAAGGCAGACACTTAACTGATGGAGCCACCCAGGTGCCCTTCAAGTTAAACAAAAGGAAGAAAGATACTATAAGGATTCAGGGCTAATTCATGGATCCCAACAGCCAGCTCACATACAGGCCTCCAAAACACACGGACTTGCAAAGATGTAGGCCACACAGGATCTATCTAGACTCCCCTCCGACTGCGAGCTCTGTTCCCATAGAGCATCCCATCCATAGCTATCCCTCACCCTTCCAGTGCAGCCCTAGCTTGTTACCATGGATGACAAAGCCAGGAATGCTTAGAGGTGTACCCTTTCTTGCAGGTGGAGGAACTTCTCTGCAATCTGAATAGCATCTTATATGACACAGTGAAAATGAGAGAATTTCAAGAAGATCCTGAGATGCTTATGGATCTCATGTACAGGTAAACTTTTTAGATTTTATTTATTTATTCATGAGAGACATACAGAGAGAGGCAGAGGGAGAAGCAGGCTCCCCACAGGGAGCCTGATGCGGGACTCGATCCCAGGAACCTGGGATCATGACCTGAACCAAAGGCAGACATTCAGCCACTGAGCCACCAGGTCCAGCACACCCTCTGTATGGAGTGAAAACAACCAGACTGATAAATGTTTGCTTCCTCTCTCATTTTCTAGACATGTAGGGAGACACTCTTAGGGCGGGGAGGAGGACGGGAATTCTTGGGGGAAGAAAGTGGCCATACATGATAGAAAAACAGTGTCATGAACCAACTGTCCTTGAACCTTTCTCAATCTGTCCTCAGAATTGCCAAGAGCTACCAGACTTCTCCTGATCTGCGGCTGACCTGGCTCCAGAACATGGCAGAGAAACACACCAAGAAGAAATGCTACACAGAGGCTGCCATGTGCCTGGTGCACGCAGCTGCCTTAGTGGCCGAATATCTGAGCATGCTGGAGGACCACAGCTACTTGCCTGTGGGCAGCGTCAGCTTTCAGGTGAGGCACAAGCTCAGCTTTTCCTCTAGAGGAGTGGTTCTCAACCGGGGGCAGTCTGGCCTCCCAACCCAGAAGGCGTTTGACAGTGGAGACATTTCTGGTTGTTACAACTGGGGGTCGGGGGGATTGACATCTGACACGTAGAAGCCAAGGATGCTGCTGAATATTCTACAATGCATATCAGCTCCCACCACAAAGAATTATCTGGCCTCAAATGTCAGTAGTGCCAAGGTTGAAAGAAATCTGCCTTAGCTTATTATATCTGCCTCTTCTAATTGCTTTACCATATTCATTTTTTTAAACTATTTACAATAAATGTAGAGTTGATGGGCACTCTAGACATTCCCAAACACTTGGATCCATGATTGCATTTGACCCTCCCCACCAACCAGTGAAATAGGCAGACAGGCAAGGTATTATCACTCCTCCTTTACAGATAACAAAACTGAGAGAGTAGCCTTTCTAAGGTCACTTAAACTCTTTCTCAGACTTGTAGTTGGCGCAGTACACCGACAACTGCATAAGTATTTTCCAAACACTAGAGAAATCATCTCCCGCAGGACCCATTCCTTTGATCGCATGCCTCAATTCTGTAGCATCCCACACTTCAGTCCCAAATCAAGGAAGAACCACATTGACTTGAGAAAGAGAAAAGGGAGCTGAACCACTGCTTTCTTAGGATGAGCTGAATATGACCCACAGTTAGCAAAAGGAAATAAATGGTCTCCTGGGTCTGAACATTAACTCAGGCTAGGATGCTTAGTGGCCACTTGGACAGCTTTTTGCTGAATAGTGTAATACAGTCTTTAGAGAAAATAAAACTTTTATGAGTCCATTTTTAAGAGAGATATAATCTGCAGAAATGACTATCCTTGAAACCATGGACAATACAGAGCCGTTTGCAAGCCAGACTCACAGTCACTTACAAGTGTTTATCCTTGTTTGAATCTACATGACTGATTTTATAAAAAGCTTCTTTTCTGTATTCTTCAACACCATTTTGTGATGGCTGTGTGAGCTAGAGGGAGAGGACAATCTAAGTAGCTTCCCCAAGCTTTAGGAAGAAGTCACTGGAACCATTGCTGGGGGGCTGGGAGTTTCTGAGTTCCTAGAACTCTGTTCACCTGGGTACCTGTTTGCTTCTCCTCATTAACCCCTTCTTTCTTATGGCTTTCAGTAACAATAAGTGTTATTCTAACATTTCGTCCTCAGCAAATATCTTCTATTCTCAATTCAGAAATGTGTGTTATAGAGGCCAAAAATGAAATTCTTATCCAAAAAGCATAAAAAAAAACCACATCTGATTTTCATTTGCCTAAAAGCGAAGACAGTTACAAAAGTCATTTTAGATGTACCTGCTTCTTTCATCACATTTATTTTGTCTGTTTGATATTGTCAAGGATAAATATTTTAAGTGCTACTCTTTTAATTTCCAGAAAATCTTTAGGTTTTTTTTTACTTAATGTTGAATCAGATCATCCTCTTTCCATGCTTCATTAACTGAACTATTTATCATTCTTTTATGCCTTTTTCACAGCTACTATTTTCTATTTGATATTTATCACTTAAGTATTAATGGCATTTTGTTATTGACTTTCATGTTTGGTAAGCTAGAGAATTCCAATTTCGCCTAGAATTCAGTCGATTTGCCTATGATAAGCCATGCCAAGGCATGATGGAATAGTTATTCTGGAACCAACAGAAAAACCCTACATTGTCCCTACAGGGGGGCAGTTAGCTCTATTTTTCTTCTATTTATTGAGCACTTACTGTGTCCTTGTGAACTTTACATTCTAGCCAGGGAGAATGACATCAACTAACAATTCCTTATTCAATTATAATTATGAATGCTGTAAGAAAGAGGTACAAGGTACCATGAGTGTTTATAATCTGACCTAGCCTGGGGGTCATGGGAAGCTCAGAAGGACCAGAAAGGGGAAGGGAAAGGCAGAAGGAATTGTGAACTATAAGGTCTTCATGATGCACAGAACATAGTGAGGTAGGTATTGTTCTCAGCTATAGAAGAGAAGCCAAATTATGTTGTTGCTTTTGAACCAGTTCTTTTCTCTCCAATGAGATGTACCAAATCTTTTTGGAATTGTATGCTTTTAAGTGACAGAACACCAAACCTACACAGACCTAACATGGAAATGGAATTTATGAGCTTGCATGAGCACAGAGCAGCACCTACCAAACTGGAAGGAGGGGCCCAAACCACATCATCAGACCTCAGGATTATCACCACTTCCTGTCTCTGCTTTCCCTTTCATGGGCTTCACATGCTCACTGAGAAGTATTTAGGTCTATGCCTTTCCAGGCTCAAGACTAGGAGGAGAGAGAGATGGCTCATCACTAGCAGTTGCAGAGAAAAATCTCAATGCATCTTATTGGTTCTGACGGCCATATGCTCATCCCTGAGCCAATCATAATGGCCAGAGAAATGGACTGCTCTGGTTGGCTGGGCCAGAGTGGAGGTCCACACCTGGAGTTTCCCAGGAGGCTTTCTTCTGCAGAAGGACAAAGGACTTCTGGACTGCGTTAGCCACAGATGTCCAGAGTTGATTTCTTAAATGCTTTGTGCTCTAGTTTTCAACCTTCTTCTGCTCCAATAAAATTGAATTTTTGGAGAAGAATTATAAACTGGAGATAAATAAATCTGTGCAAGGAAAATAAACCTTGAGCCCACTAAATTCCAAGGCACTGAGATCGTTGACATTCTATGCCCCAGACTCCAGTGTTTATTCCACGAATGTAGATATGGATACAATCTCAGATACTGCTGTTACTTTTACCTCCCTGATTCTGAAGCCAAGAAAGTTTGCCAGAATCCTTCTCCCCTGGTTACAGCTAATAAGGCACCATTACTTCAGATACTTCAGCTCTGTCCCTCGACCTTAGAAAATTGCATACAATCCTAATAGTACTCATTTCTGGAGTTATTAGATTCTTTCAACTGAATCATTTGGACCTTCTGTTACTTCCAATTTGGAAACATCATAATAGCAAGACTAGGTTTGAAAAAAAAAAAAAAAGCTGGCCACAAGAGATTCCGAGAGCCTCCTATATTGCTACATTATAGTCTTGAATGTGAAGATGGAGGACTGTGACAGCTGTCTTCCCTGATTGCTAGAGTTGATTCACTCAGTCTTCCTAGTCAGGCCAGGAGGCAGTGATTTTACCTCACAAGCCAACTCTGGTCAATTGGTAGTGGCCATCTGGAGTGCTAAGCTGAAAGAATGTTTAGACTACATTGATCCTTGAACAACACGGGGGTCTCCCCACATAATCAAAAATCCACAGGTAACTTTGACTTTGCCCAAAACTTAACTACTAATGGCCTAGCATTGAGCAGACACCCTACTGGTAACATAAACAGTCGATAAACATGTATTTTGTATGTTATGTGTGTAATATATTGTATTTTTACAGTAATACCTAACTTCTCCTTAATACTTCTGGTATTTCTAAACTCTACAGTTCGTAAATTTTTTCAAATTGTTACAAATCTTAAAAAATCTTTCCAATGTATTTTTTTAAATGCATAGAAATGGACCTGTGCACTTCAAACCCATGATGCTCAAAGGTCAACTGTATATCTCAACTTCAAGGGAAATGGTGCTACACTTGGTTAGTTATACCTGTTATGAGTATAGGAGTAGGAAGGACTGACGTGTGTGCTACCTGTTTGCAATCTCTAAGCTGGGAAGATGTCCCATTACTTTTATTTTCTATATGAATTTCTTCCACAGCTGTGTGCCAAGTTGAAAAAAAAAAGATTCTTAACATGTCTAGAGTATGAGAGTCACTGCAAGGGCCAGAGCTGGGGTGATTGAAAAGGTGCCTAAGGGGCAAAATTTTAAGAAGCACTCACTTTTAGGGTCATGCAAGTTCAGTCATCCTTAGAAGGAGCCTGAGACTGAATGCCTCCCTACATGTTTCATCCTTGGTTTCTCACTTGGTTAACCCTAGCCCGGGCCCTGGTTACTGTACTCTCTGCTGCAGACTTTAAACTCTATGGTTTGTGTAAAGGAAAAGCTTATAAAAAGAACAAAATAGGAGACAACATTAAAAACAGTTGCATTGGGATCCCTGGGTGGTTCAGTGGTTTGGCTCCTGCCTTCGGTCCAGGGTGTCATCCTGGAGACCCAGGATCAAGTCGGGCTCCCTGCATGGAGTCTGCTTCTCCCTCCCTGTGTCTCTGCCTCTCTCTCTCTCTCTCTCTCTCTCTCTCTATGTCTCTCATGAATAAATAAATAAAATCTTTATTTTTTTTAAAGATTTTTATTTATTTATTTATTCATAGAGCCAGAGAGAGAGAGAGGCAGAGACACAGGCAGAGGGAGAAGCAGGCATCATACAGAGAGCCTGACGTGGGACTCATCCAGGGTCTCCAGGATCACGCTCTGGGCTGCAGGCGGCGCTAAACCGCTGCGCCACCGGGGCTGCCCAATAAATAAAATATTTAAAAACAAACAAAAACAGTTGCATTGCCATCAACATGGCCACCACAAGGACATTCTCATAGGTTCTTATCATATAAGATGGCTGTTCACCTGAACATCAGAGCAGTAGTAGCACATTTCAAAGGTTCACTGGGTGTTGAAACAAGGGGTCTAGTTATGTCTTAATTGGTCTTTGCCTTTTAAAAACCATGATCACTGCTGGACATCCCATAGGGTCGTTTCATGACAGTAATCCAGGTGTTGTTACACCGAGGAAGTGTCTTTTATGTGTGCCCTAAAGGTCAAAAGGAAAAGAAAATTGTAAGTTTTGAAGACCAGTTGCTCAATGTGTCCTTTCAAAATGAACAGAAGCCAGAGCTGCTTTCTAGGTGGAATTACAGATATTGTATCATCACAGGCCCTGTCCTCACAGGGTCTTTGAATGTGGCTGCCTCAGGTCCACATCTTGGGTTCTTATGGTACATTTTGTCAGTCTGGTTCCCCTGTTCTCTGGGCTTACACTGAGGTCTCTTTCAGAATATTTCTTCCAACGTGTTGGAGGAGTCTGCAGTCTCTGATGACACTTTGTCACCTGATGAGGACGGCGTGTGTTCAGGCCGGTACTTCACCGAGAGCGGCCTCGTGGGCCTCCTGGAGCACGCAGCTGAACTCTTCAGCACGGTCAGTGCTCACGGGGATTCTGGGGCCTCCACATGGGCTGAAATCCCAGCATCATGGATGCCAGTCTTACCCCGAGGCAGGCGCACCCTGTGCTGGGGTGTGCAGAGCAGGGGGTGGCCCCCAATGACTTTGATGTATACACATTAGATCACTTCTGAAGGGAGCTGAGAAAGCCTTTCATCACTGCAATATTCTGGTTTTCACGGCTGGGCAGCAGTTACACTGTATTATTTCCATTTAAAAAGGTAGAAAAAGGCTTGCCCAGGGTTACATCACAAATGATGAGGCATGTTCTCACTCTCTCATTTTCTGTCTCTTGGAGAAAAATAGCAGGGCGGAGCCACTGGGAGGAGAGGGAAGGAGTAGATTCACCTTTCTGACAACTGGGTAATACTCAGGATTATCACAAACAGCTCAGAGAACTATGGGAGCCCAAATCCCTGAGACTCCCCTCATTCACCTAGCCTGGGTCTATGCACTCCTTTTTTTTTTTTTTAAGACTTTATTCATTCATTAGAGACACAGAGAGAGAGGCAGAGACATAGGCAGAGGGAGAAGCAAGCTCCCTGTGGGGAGCCTGACATGGGCCTCCATCCCAGCACCCCGGGATCACAACCTGAGCCAAAGGCAGACACTCAACCACTGAGCCACCCAGGCATCCCTGGGTCTACACCCTCCTAATAAGAGAAAAAAACATAAGTAGATGAAGTCAGTGAGATTCAGGACAGTGGAGAAAGCGTCTTGCCTATTTTCATGTTAATAATCCCTCTCCTCCCCGCCCCCCAGTAAATATCTAATACTTCACTATATTTAGCTGATCCAATTTTATATTCATCCTTATATTTTTTCTCTTTTCTACTTTTCATTTCGAGGTTTCCTACCCTACAACCTCTGTGTCTTAACTATCTTTTTTGTTTTAGCTATCTTTTCTTTTTTCTGCTTTCCATTTTGGGATTCTGAGAAAGTGCAATATACTTCTATTTTTCCTAAAATTCCAGAAAATGGATTGGTTAGAATCCTACCAATTCACTAAGGTGCAAAATTTTAAGACATGTGTCCTCCTTTCAGACATGTGTCAAACATCTGGCTTACAGGGTGACTGCTGATGACATTGAAATATGCCAAAGCTGTCTTCCTGAATGGTTCCTAGTCCCTGCTGCCAGTCTCCTGTCTGTTTTTATTCCTTGGGAAACACTTTTGCCCACTTAACGTCATCATATAGTACCATTCAGCGTGCGTCTAGTTTAGTTTGAGTGGTCCAGCCATCCCAGAGAAGCTCAGACATCTCTCCTTCTCTGTAAAATATTGTGGTGCCAATTATTAATCCATTCTCCAGCACATAATGAACTCTGGATGCTCTTCTTAACTTTCCACTGGACTAAATTCTTGTTGATTTTCTTCTCTTTCCAAGGGAGGATTGTACGAGACAGTTAACGAGGTCTACAAGCTGGTCGTTCCCATCCTGGAAGCACACAGAGACTTCCGGAAGCTGACATCCACACATGACAAGCTACAGAAGGCTTTTGACAGCATCATTAGCAAGGTAGCTGGGGATCCTGGCCAGCAGGTCCTGTTACCTGGCAGCAGGTGGCCCTGTCCCAGAGATAGTTAGTCCTGCTTCCTCTCTAGCAAGTGATTTGCCTTGAGCACATCATTGCTGTAGCTCTCCCTTACCAAATGGAGAGGAGCTAGAAATAGGCAGAGGACCAGAGTTCAGACAATTCTGAAAGAACGGATCTTGAATGATGGTAAAACCAGGAAATGTGAGAATTTTTAAAATTCACTTCAAAGAAGTCCTAGAAATCTTTCATGGCATTTCTTTATTATTATTTCCAAAGTTTCTTCCATAACCATTAAATTTTTTTAAAGGCAAGATTTTAGTTTATATTAGTCATAGGAACAAAATGCTTTGTAACAATAAGAGAAGCCTGCCCTTTCTAAGCCGATAGATCCTCAACGAATGACCTAACTAAAGAGAAATTGTCTTATTTTGCTCACCAGGGTCATAAGAGAATGTTTGGGACTTACTTCCGAGTTGGTTTCTATGGATCCAAATTTGGGGATTTAGATGAACAGGAATTTGTTTACAAAGAGCCTGCTATCACCAAGCTTCCTGAGATCTCTCACAGACTAGAGGTAAGAAAAGTGCTTGACACTTTATACTTCACAAAAGCAAGGTAGAGTGGATCATTGCCTACCCCCAAAAAAGTGATGGATTCTTCATTGATCTGTATAAAAAATTTCCCACCTTGCATTTATAATATGAAGGCATTAGGTAAGATCATAAGGTAAAGCAGGATTTGGAGAGTTTTTCCCTAAGATTCTGTGTTTGCTCATCAAAGTTTGTGAATTTATATGATGAGTATTTATTTTCAAGTCTTCCCAAAAGTCGGTCAATGTCATGTGCTTTCCTATCACTCTCAAAATGTTAATAATAGTTTTTCAGCTTTAGGATTATTACCTTGACTTTTAATGTAGCCAAATTACGGAGTTATCCTGAGAAAGTGTTAGGGCCATCCTTTTGGTATCACCAGACGACACATCCCACTTCTGACACAGAGATGCCCACAATAGCCACACCATGAGCCGTAGCACAGTGAGCTCTTCCTTATGAGCTGATCCAAGGAGCCCCCATCTGTGGATTATCAGAGTCAGTGTCCCATCTCCTTTACTGGAAGCCCCAATTCCAACCTGCTGTCTACATTTGATCCATAATGTCGCAGACATGTTCTCAAAGGAAAGGCTAGAAAAAAAAGAAAATTACATAGAGAAAAGTGAGAAAGCAGACATGGAAAGGTCCAAGCCCTAAAAATGTAGAAGGAAAGTCAAGGGGTGCCCTACAAACAAAATCCCCTCGAGCTGAGTAACTGGGGTTTCTGAAGTGCTGACACTTAACTCAAGATTGATTCCTTATGCCTTCTTGCTAGTGCTTCAAACTTATGCTTTTCTGTGGCTATCACACTTAAAACACTTGAGTTGCCAAATTGTTCTTTATGCTATCCGTCCATGGAAAATAAGACAAGAGACTTTAATCCCTACATGACTCAAAGAGGCCTTGGCCCAGAGTGGTTGAGCAACTTGCCAAAGTCACTCAGCTCATGAGAAGGAAGAATGGCAATTGACCCCAGGCCACTTGGTTCCCTAATATGTTTCTCCAAAGTAGAACTAGAAATGTATGCTTTGTCTTCTTGTGAAATGTGGTTTGTCACATTCTGGGAAGCCTAGTGGCCTGCAAGTTCCTAGGGTACAAAAGGCAAGAAGTAAGTAGTGCCATTCCCCTGGAGCTGCTTCAGGAAATACGAAGACATTGGTTGAATTAGAGTCAAGCACACTTGTTTTAGGGAAGCGTATACCATGCAGTGCTGCACTTCCTCAGATTTTTATTTATGTCTCCAGAAATGCTAACTTGCCCCATTAGCTCAGAGGGACTTCCAATAATCAATGAACAAATTCTTCCTTATGCTTG
Organism: Canis lupus dingo; assembly: GCF_003254725.2. Classification (NCBI taxonomy): domain Eukaryota; kingdom Metazoa; phylum Chordata; class Mammalia; order Carnivora; family Canidae; genus Canis; species Canis lupus. The sequence goes on from NC_064243.1 coordinate 89,485,154, forward strand.
TTCCAAACTTATTCCACTTCTGAGATGCAGAGTTGCATTATATTAAAATAGTCTTTATAATCTGTTGGTTCTTCTTGCCTAGGGATTTTATGGCCAGTGTTTTGGTGAGGAATTTGTGGAAGTGATAAAAGACTCTACTCCTGTGGACAAAACCAAGTTGGATCCTAACAAGGTATGGGGAAATTTGCAAAAGAGTCGATTCCTTTGTTCTATCCCCCAAATCATAAAATGACCTCCTCTCTCTGGGCTCTCAAAGTTATTTAAATGTACCCAAACTTTTTTTGTATAGGGCTCAACATGGTTAGATCTTAAAGAAACCATATTCAAAGGCAGGAACCCTAAGAGCTACCATTTATTAAACACCAGCTGTGTGCCTGGGACTGCATCAGGCCCCTTGTGTACCTCATTTCATTTCATCCTCCAGCCTTTTGAACTAGGTGTGGTCGTTCCTATTTTACAGATGAGACAATGGAGGTGCTTTGTCAAGCAACTTTCCAGGATCATGCAAATGTCAAGGCCAGCACTCAAGTTCAGGATCTGTCACTCTCAAACCCATCCTCTTGATCACCATTCTTTATTGCCTTTCTTTGCAAACTTTTCACAACTTCAAACATATTGAAACGAGGCAAGCTTCTCACTGCCAGCACTTTGAGGCACCGGGCTTTAGGCTGCAGGAATTTCTTCCAGTCCTGTGCAGGGCCCACCCAGTGACGTTGGGGGAATGAGGGAAAGGACTTGGACTGCAGCGCCCTCCCTTGTCACTTGGGAGGGTGTATTCTGTCCCATCCGCAGCTGGGTGTGCCGCATCCAGTTAGGACATTCACCACCCCCACCCTGAGACCACGTCACCCTCCACAAGTTACAGGCTCTGGCCCCCACAGCATTGCCCTCTCTTCCACACCACCAGCATTGGGCCACCCGCGCTTCGGACTAAATGGTTACTAATTTGGGGGTTCTCACAGCAGCCCTCAGGTTAGGGAATTCACTAGAATGATTCACAAACCTCAGGCACGTGCCTTATGACAATTGCAGTTTTATGATAAAGGGTACACACAAGGCAGCAAGGTCTGGGAAGGACCCCAGCACTTCCATGTACCCTCTTCTGGAATCCAGGGACATCTCCCCTGCCCAACCCAGCAGGTCTACAAGTGCACCTGTCAGGAGTCCTGGGGTCTAGGGTTTAATGTCCAGGCATGATTGCTTATCTCGCAAGCCACATTACTGGACTCAAGTCTCCAGCCCCTGCCTCCCCTCCCTGGCAGAGGCCAAAGTCAGCCCAGAGTCCCAACCCTCTAATCACTGTGACTGGTCTTCTGGTGACCAGCCCCCATTCTGGGACCCACCAAGCTTGAGTCACCTCGTTAGAATAACAAAGGCCCTCCCATCCCTCAGGAAATGCCAAGGGTCTGGAAGCTGTGTGCCAGCAAGTGCAAATACTCGATATGTTCCTTATTGTATCAAAGGGTGCTGGCTTCCTGCTCAGCCTGCCCGTCGGAGACAGAGGCCTTCATGCGGCTGTCTAAGCTGCTGGGAATAATGCGAGCTCAAGGTATTGATTAAATGCTGGCGGACAGGGGAGCGTTTGCCATCTGGCAGGAATGGAAAGCTAAGAGGCCAAACTGTTCCCTCAGTTCTGTCCTCCAGGATCCTAAGGAGATGACGCAAGTAGGGAGGAATTGACCAAATTTAAGAGTTTGTTTTTCTGCATATTTCAGAAGATTTGCTCACTTCACACACCTTCCCTGGGCCAGGCCTAAACTAGTAAGTGTGGTAAGAGCCGAGCTAGGCTTTGACAGAAGTGTTGCAGATCCCTGGAAGATAAATGTGCACAGCACCTGCTGCGTAGTCACCATTGACGTCCCTGACACATGGTGTGCTTTTCACCTCCTTCCAAATGCCCAGTGCAGGTGGTGAGAGTTTTAAATGAGAAGCTGAACTCAGAATTACAGCCAGATTTCATCACACTAAGTAACGATTTACAGGCCGAGGTCACCGACATCCCCCCATCCCTTTCAGGGGGTGGGTGCTGCAGAGTCAAAGGTCACTGTCATTCTTTTTTTTTTTTTTTTTTTTAAGATTTTATGTATTTATTCATGAGAGACACAGAGAGAGGCAGAGACATAGGCAGAGGGAGAAGCAGGTTCCCTGCAGGGAGCCCAATTGGACTTGATCTCAGGATCGAGGATCATGCCCTGAGCCAAAGGCAGACACTCAACCACTGAGCCACCCAGGGGTCCTGTATTCTTTTTTTTTTTTTTTTTAAGAGGCTTGCTTTCTTACTAAGTGCGCCCTTCTTCATTTTCTTTTTTTTGTGTGTGTATGTACATGCATGTGCATTTTTAAATGCGGTACATGGAGGGCAGCCCGAGTGGCTCAGCGGTTTAGCGCCACCTTTAGCCCAGGGCGTGATCCTGGAGACCCAGGATCGAGTCCCACATCGGGCTCCCTGCATGGAGCCTGCTTCTCCCTCTGCCTCTCTCTCTGTGTCTCTCCTGAATAAATAAATAAAATCTTTAAAAAAAAATTAAATGAGGTACATGGAGTGAAATTCACCTTTCTGGTGTTTAGTTCCCTGAGTTTTGACAAACACATCTAACCACCACCACGAAGGAAAGTTCTATCACCCCCTGATATTTCCCCCTGCCTCTCCCCATCTGTATTGACCCCCTGACCACCTCTGACCAGCAATGATCTACTGTCTCTATAGTTGTGCCTTTTCCAGAATGTCATGTAAATTGAATCCTACAATAATAAGCGCAGTCACACAGCCCTGAGAGTGTGGCTGCTGTCCCTCCACACAGCGCATTTGAGACCCATCCATGTTGTAGTAGTTGTCCTGCTAAGTTGTGTTCTGTGGTGTGGCTGTACCACCGTTCAGTTACCCATTCCCACTGGAAGGACGTTGGGGTTGTTTCCGGTTCTTGTCTACGATGAACTCTCCTGCTGTAGACATTGTGTATGGGTTGTGGTACGTACAGTTTTCATCTCTCTTGGATACGCCTATCATTTGGGGCTGCTGGGTCGTATGGTCAGTGTCATGTACCTGAGTGAGAAACTGTTACCCTACTTCAGAAGGGGCTGTACGAGTTTGCATTCCCACCCTTGGAATCTGAAAGTTCCAGCTTCTTTCCATCCCTGGCGGGGCCCAGTCTTGTCACTTGTCTCCAGTTTGGCCATCCTACTAAGTGTGTAGGGGTCATGGTTTTTCCAGAAAGGAAAGATTGTCTGTTCTGAATGGCAGTTGGCGAACTTCCATACCAAATTTCAGTTGGACCAGTTAGGGCAGTTTAGAGGGGCAGCTTGGAGACCTGACTTCACACGGGCACGTTGCCCTGTCCTTCTCACACCCTGTCTCTCCCTAGGGGTGCAGAGCAGGGATAGCTGACGTCTGGCCTGACGTTCTCAGCTTCTGTGGCTTCGGGGTGCGCACAGGGGTGGTGCAGCTGTGCTGTGTCCCAGCAAGCCTCCCCAGTGTATCCAGACGAGCTCATCTCCTCCTTCCCTCACCCTCTTCCCCTCAGGCCTACATACAGATCACTTTCGTGGAACCCTACTTTGATGAGTATGAGATGAAAGACAGGGTAACCTACTTTGAGAAGAATTTCAATCTGCGGAGGTTCATGTACACCACCCCCTTCACCCTGGAGGGGCGGCCCCGGGGAGACCTGCATGAGCAGTACCGGCGGAACACCATCCTGACCACCATGCACGCCTTCCCCTACATCAAGACCAGGATCAGCGTCATCCAGAAGGAAGAGGTAATGGCATCTGGAGCCAACGGGCTCCGGGCTGAGGTCACTGCTGAATGCATGAGTCTCCCTCCCAGGATGACACATACACACACACACACACACACACACACACACACACACAGACACCTCCTCCATGCTCCTTCATGGCAGACTGGAGTGAGAACCCAAAAAAAGGACACACTTGAAATATATTGTGGTGGTTATACTGTGATCCTCATGGCTCCAGGGAATCCCATTTAGACAGCTGCACATTTTATAGCGTCATTTTATATTTAAATATTTTATGTTTTGAAGTAATATCTTTAACTTAAATATAATGGCACAATTACAGTATTTAATACATATATTTTCATGATATGTTTATATGAAATCGATATTTAAATTTTAAATGGTTGATATTGAATTTTTAGATGTTTAGAAGCAAATATGTGATTCAGTCAGAGTTGTGTTATGAATTATGAGAGACCAGGAACAGCAAGAGAGAAAGCCCTTGAAAAGAGGGGCCTCATGTAAAATAGACAGAGAGACCAGGTGAGTTCTAGTCCCAGATTCTTCCTGCAACATTGCCTGAGACACTTATTTTCATTCAGCTTCCCCATCTCTACACTGAGAGCAAGGACTCCTCTCTCTTCTCTGGTTCTGTGTACAGTAGAAGACTTTGAATCCGTTTTAATAGGGCTGAACAAGAAAGTATCTCAGAACTAGACATAGTATAAATACTTTATTTTACTTTATTTATTTTTAAAGATTTTATTTATTTATTCATGAGAGACAGACAGTGGCAGAGACACAGGCAGAGAGAGAAGCAGGTTCCCTGCAGAGAGACTGATACAGTACTCGATCCTAGGACTCCGGGATCACAACCTGAGCCAAAGGCGGACATTCAACCACTGAACCACCCAGGTGCTCCACTTTATTTTACTTTAGAATACATCTGTGTACATTTATTTGTCATTCAATTTATATAGGGCCCCAGCCTTCCCTGTGATTTGGGGTTGGCGGATCACAATTCAGCATTGTCTTTCTAGTATAAGCCCCACCCATAACACCCTGTTCATAATTTTCAATTTTCATCTCTATAAAGCAGAGGAGAAGCTTAAAGATACTTGCTAAACAATATGAGGGCAGAGTCCTTCCAGATTTTTATGATTTGCTTGCCCCTAGCCCTTTACAGTTGTCTTGGGCACACCTAACATGGCAGGAATCTTTATGGCAGCTCACTTTCATGACGTTTTGCTGGCATTCAGCGTGGTTTTTGTAGAAACAGTACTGTTTCTTTCCACACCCACAGTTCATCAGCTTGTGCATTATTTAATTAGATTAGGTCATTTAAAATAACAACTATAACAGGCATCATCAGGTTGGTGAACGGATGTCTCATGGGGCAGGAGCAGAAGTGGTTGAGCTCACTGCCCACCGGCTAGGGTGTTCAGCAACCACATCAGAGAGCAAGCTTCAGAGAGGTGAGAGAAGTCCTGAATGAGTGGCTCAGTTAAGAGGAGGTTGGTTTAGAACGCATCCATTATATTTCTTATTGTTTTGGCCTTCTGAATACTAGGACAGGAAGGCATAGCACCAAAATAAACTCATGGTCCCAGTAAGAATCCTCACAGCATTTCTTTTATTTTTATTTTTTTAAGATTTTATTTCTTTATTCATGAAAGACACACAGAGAGAGAGAGAGAGAGAGGGGCAAAGGGAGAAGTAGGCTCTGTGTGGGGAACCTGATGTGGGACTCAATCCCAGGACCCCAGGATCACAACCTGAGCCAAAGGCAGACACTCAGTCACTGAGCCACCCAGCGTTCCAAGAATCCTTGCAGCTTTTCTTGGCCTTTTTTCATTCCCTGAGAACCTCACTGCGTTAGATGGCCAGGGCTGTTGTAACAAAGGACACGAACTGCATGGCTTAAACAGCAGAAATGTGTTGTCTCACGGTTTTGGAGGCCAAGGGCCAAATCAAGATGGTGGCAGGGTTGGTTCCTTCCAAGGGTTATGGGGGAATGGATGTGTTCTGGGCCTCCCTCCTTGGCTTGTAGATGATGGTCTTCACCGCATATCTTCACATCCTCTCCCTCTACCTATGTCTCTGTGTCCAAATGTCCTCTTCTTCTAGGGACATCCACGTAGAGGGCCTATCCTAGTGACCTCTCTTTAACTTGATTACCTCTATAAAGACCCTATCTCAAATAAGGTCACATTCTGAGGTCCTGGGAATTAGGGCTTCACTATATGAAGTTGAGGCGTAGGGGCATAACTCCACCTGCAACATTCAGGAAGGACCCTACCCCAAACCCGCAGAACTTGACAACTAGCAGCTTGACCCTTAAGAGAATTCTGTTAACTAGGAAATCACCTTCAGTGTGAGTCTGAGAAGGTACAAATGATGCCAAAATCATGTTTTAAGGTGGGGCAAAACTTTGAGTGCTGTGCTTCTAATACTTTTTCCAAGTCAAGTAACTTGTTCAATAATTGGAAAGGAAACTTGACAGTGTAGAAAGAACACATGGATTTTGAATGTAGACATCATGGTGATCAAATTCCAAGCTCCCTGCTTACTACCTTGTGTCATTTGGTGGCACTTCCTTAACCTTACCAATTCATCCCTGGGTAAGGTGGAGAGAAGACAGAGGTGGTTTGAAGGACTAAATTAGAAATGTATGCAAAGTTCCTGGAATACAGTAAGTGTTTGAGAAATGTTAGGCCTTTCCTTCCTCTTAACCCATCCAGATTATTTGAAATACTCTGAAAGGCTCTTTACCTGCTTCTTCAAATCCAGGTGTGTGATAGTTCCAGATTTGTCTGTGGCTTACAAGACCAGACAATGACTTCCCTACTCTTATGTCTTATGTTCAGTTTGTTTTGACACCAATTGAAGTTGCCATTGAAGATATGAAGAAGAAGACCTTGCAGCTAGCGGTCGCCATTAACCAGGAGCCTCCTGATGCCAAGATGCTTCAGATGGTCCTTCAGGGCTCCGTCGGAGCTACTGTAAATCAGGTGAGCACAACCAGCTGGTGGCAACTCCTCTGGTTCTTGTTATTTTGGTTTTCATTATATATCGACATCCTCCTTTCTCGAGGTTGAGGAGAAGCCTGGTCCACACATAAATGGTATCCCTAACTTAGACCCAACACTTATGAGATTTAGAAGACTTGGGGAGACCTCTTCTGCTTCATGTAACAACCCATGGTAGAAAAGTCCCAGACATGAGTAAACCATGTCTGAGGAGGACAGTTTTCACAGAGAGATCTTCACTTGGAAGCCAGACTTGGCAGCATGTTCCAGATCTGGGGGCCTGTTACAGAGGACTTAGTAATGCCTAATTTAGGCAGAGTCATTGCAGAGCTGGAGACCAATCTAAGAATGTCTGTAGGAGAGATGGGAAAGGGTCTAGAACATGCAGCCCCTGGGTCAGTCACCCGATGAACCCAGCATGCCAGGGGTCTTGCCAGCCAGGAGTAACCAGGGACCAGGCTTCTTGGGCTACTTCACACCAAGCTGGATATTGTCAAACCCCTTACAATCCTCACTCCCAAACTCAGCATGTAACTAAACCAGTCTCAGATGCAGGGAAGTACTAGCTTCATACTTTCTGTCCAGTGGGTATCCTTAATTTCAGAGCCATTTTTGTCCTTGTCTACACCTCCACTCAAAAACCCAGTGAGAACTGTGGCTTATTCCTCAGCACAGCTGGACTTGCCTGCAAAAATTGTGTCCAGATAATATCAGGGAAGTAGAAATAGCAGAGGAGAAATGACTATTACATTTCCAAGATAAAAGAAAATATTGGGAAGTTTTCACTGTAAGTCCCAATCCTTTAATGAAAAGGAAGACTTTATAAGCCCACAACCCTGGACTACATATACACTATGCATATGTCTGACGCAAGGCAGCAGTTACACAAAATGGCGCCCACCACTGGGGCAACTAAACAAGTGAATATATGAATAGACAAATCAAGACAATCCCCATTTTTAGAAAAGCAACTCAAAGCACATACCCTGTGATGCAATAGTATTACCTTTACATACAAAGGAGAGCCTATTATTAGTATAGCCTTTGATTAAGAAAATACATTTGGGGGCACCTGGTTGGCTCAGTTGGTTAAACGACTGCCTTTGGCTCAGGTCATGATCTTGGGGTCCTGGGATCAAGTCCCACATTGAGCTCCCTGCTCAGTGGGGAGTCCACTTCTCCTTCTCCCTCTGCCCCTCCCCTACCCACACCTGCTCACACGCACTCTCTCTCTCTCAAATAAATAAATAAAATCTTAAAAAAAAAACAGAAAATGCATTTATACTTCTGAGTATTCTCCTAAATGTTCAGACTCCTAAGAAATCAAAGTTGCCTAAGAAGTTCAGGACCTTCCTTGATTTTTTTTTTTTTTTTTTTTTTTTTTTTGCTTGTTTTTTGTTTTTTGTTTTGGTCATACCACCTACGGAATTAAGTGTTCAAACTCAGAAGTCAATCCAAGATTTTTTTCCCCCCAAGTAATTTAATTTTCTTTCCAATTTCATATTGTTCTGTTCCTTTCTTCACCAGGGACCACTGGAAGTAGCCCAAGTGTTCTTGGCCGAAATTCCAGCTGACCCAAAGCTCTATCGACATCACAACAAGCTGAGATTATGCTTTAAGGAATTCATAATGCGGTAAGAAGGAATGTGGCTGGGAAGGAAGTAGTGCAATGGTTCTCAAAGTGTGGCCCCCCAGGCCAGCAGCTGCAGCATCACCTGAGAACTTGCTAGAAAGGCAAATTCTTGGGCACCAACCAGAGCTACTGAATCAGAATCTCCAGATGTGGGACCCAGCAGTCTGGGTTTTAACAAGCCCTCTAGGGATTCTGATGCACACTCAGGGCTGAGAACCACAGCTGCAGTGTGCCAGTGTGCTGCGTGTGCCAGTAAATAACCGACATTTAAACTATAAAGTGCTTTCATGTTTATTGTCTCATGTGTGCCTCACACATCAGACAGGTATTATCACCAGCCTCGCTTTGGAAAAGGGGGAACAGAGGTTTGGAGATAGGAAATGATTTTGCCTAAGGTCACACAGCTAGTTAGTAGGAGAGCGGAATTCAAATCCAGATCTTGTTGAACCACATAGCCCATACTTCCATCTGCTGATCGTCTACAATGACTACTTTCAAGTCTGAGAGGGTGTTGGCATTGGCTTCATAAGTTTTAATATCACACAATAGCTTATTTTTCGAATCTTAAGACTAGACCCTGCCTCAAATGTGGTGAAAGGCAATTCTAAAGTTGGGATTTTCAGAAAGTATCGTGTCTCTGGTGGCCCTGTTGTCAGACATGCTTCTGTGGGGTGGCATCAAGAGTGGCCTGTTCGGGCAGCATTGGAGTGGGTCTTTGCGCAAGGTCTTGCAAGCTATTGCGGTACAGACGGTTACCGTGGGGTCTCCTGTGGCCCTAAAATGAATGATTATGAAGGATATGGTGACTTTTCACCCACAGGAGGTAATGACATCAGGAAAATGTGTACCAGACTTTCTTTTTAACCTCAGAGAAGCATTATCAAGTCTAGGAATAAACTCCCTTGGCAGATGGGGGATAAAGGAGGCTAAAAGTACAGGCTTGCTCAATTCACTGAAAACTCAGCAGCATGCCAGTGTCGGGTAGGATGAGACCTACTCCTCCTCCATAGGCTCCGGTGAGGGGTTTGCACACTTGCTGTGTGTGGAGGAGACACACTCAGTCCATGGGCGTGTACTTGTGCACATACATGGCACACACACACACAGAGATTATATTTATTAATATTTTAGTATTTGAATTGCTTCTTGTATTTGAGAGCAATTCTTACACAGAAGCTGCATTTTCTTTAGGCGATAGTGCATTTTTACAGGACAAAAAAACTAGAAAAATATTGGGGGAATTTTTAAAAATCCATTTCCTCTTCACACATCTTCACTTCAAATTATTTAGGGGGAACACCTGGGTGACTTAGTCGGTTAAGCGTCCAATTCTTGATTTCTGCTCAGGTCGTGATCTCAGGGTCCTGGGATTGAGACCCATGGCAGGCTCCCTGCTCAGGGGGGGAGCCTGCTTATGGTTCTCTCTCTCCCTCTCCCCCTTCCTCACATGCTCTCTCTAAAATAAAATAAATCTTTAAAAAATAAATAAAATAAGTTATGGTCGAAGGTCCCTGAGGCTGGTAGTGTCCCTGGCCTCTCTGGAATGTTTAAGGAGACAGATCACAACCTGGATATGATCAGTTGTGGGAATACAGGACCCCTGTGTGCACAGCTAAGTACCGACACGGAAATCCAGGGTTGCAGGGTTCAGAAAGGGACAGTGCCTTAGAGGCTGGAGGGCCGGGGGAGCCTCTGGAAACATCACTTAAACTTCATCTCAAATATTTAGGTAGAACAAAGTGGGTGATCAGAAGAGGGAGCTGTGGCCGGTAAAGCAACCAACTGCCCAAACTCCAGGGGTACCTCTGGGCTCTTTGGAGTCAGCAAGAGCTGCACGTTCCCGGGAGCCTGCCAGGACAGGAGGACGGAGGAACGACAGCAGTAGGGGAGATGGGGCTCTGAACAGAACTGAACCATAGAGCAGTCTTGTTAAGAGGAGACGTGATTTTGTTTCCTGGTCTGTAAATCCTACCCTCAGGACAGCCATGGACGAGGAGACCTTCCCCTCCCCACCCCACCCCACCCCCAATTGCTTAATAGCTTCTCCAGTCCCCTTAGCAAGTTATAGCCTTTTAATGAGCAGAGTAAATATCGTGTCACACTGTTTGCACCGTGTCTTTCCTCCCTGCTCTCTGCTTCCGACAGCAGAGGTGATGCAAGAGTGGAAAATATGGAGGTTGAAGAGCTCTTAGGTTTTCCCTGGAGTGAGCTCCCGGGGCAGTGGCTTGATAAGCCCAGATCTGCAAACAGAAGTGAGCTTTCCGATGCCTCTTTGCTGAGAGCAGGAGTGTACACTTGCCAGTGGGCTGCAGCAACGTCCTGCCACCGGGCAGTGGCCTCTGACCCAGCTGTCATGGCACTGGCCTGGCCACAGAGGCCCCAGCACAGAGGACTGGCCACAGACAGCCCGATGACAGAGGACCCAGCCACAGAGGACCGGCCACAGAGACACCTGCCACAGGGCCTGGCCCGCCACAGCTGCTGCTCATCCAGCCAGTCCTGCAGCCCCTCAGCCAGCTGTCAGGTGGGGACCTGGATCCCCTCCTGCCTTTTCCTGTGATAAGACAAAAACACTTCAGGGCTTCGGAAGCCAAGATGGTGAGATACACCATTCTGCTTCCTTCCTCTGCTGCCACCCCTCCCCCCACCCCCTCCAAAGGACTCAAGCCTTTTTAGACAATGCAACCAGAGCCAATCTGAGTTTTTAATTTTCTCCTTAACGTTTCTGCCTCAGCTCAGGCTGGTGTAACCAAATACCACATACTGAGCGGCTCAGAACAACAGCCATTTATTTCTCCGGCTGTTGGAGGTTGGGAAGGCCGAGATGAGGGTGCTGGCAGGCTGGGCACCTGTCGTGGGCTCTCTCGCTGGCAGGGCCACCTTCTCCCTGTAGCCTCACATGGTGGAGGAAAGAAGAAAGCTCTCTGACAAGGGCACTAATCCTATCATGGGGTCCCATCCCTAAGGGCATCTACACCAGGATTCTTCCCACAGGCCTTCCCTCCAAATACCATCACATGGGGTGTTAGGAGTTTAGGGGGCAGGTGTAGGACACAGACATTCCGTCCATCGCATCCTCTGAACTCTCATCCTTACATAGACTAAGTGATCTCTACATTGATTTTTATACTTCGATAAAAGGTCACATCCTCAACAGCACTAGTTGTAAGTTGTTTATAGAAGTGGTTTCAGCCCCACTCAGACAGGCTTCTCATGTACCTATGGTCACCGAGTCAGAAAACCGGGCTGTGGGGTGATTGGCGTTTTTGTTTTTGTTTTTGTTTTTTTTAAAGATTTTATTTATCTATTCATGAGACACACAGAGAGAGGCAGAGGCACAGGCAGAGGGAGAAGCAGGCTTCCACAGGGAGCCTGATACGGAACTTGATCCCCAGATCACGACCTGAGCTGAAGACAGATGCTCAACTACTGAGCCACCCAGGTGCCCCGGGTGGTGGTGTTTTTAAGCTGCAGTTAGGGTCCGTGAAGAGGAAGGAGCGAGAATTCACCCAATTGGCCAAAGGAAAACCAACTGTGTATAGTGTAGGTAGAAACCCTATACACAGGAGGTAGGAAGAGATTTGAATATTTGAAAACAAAGCCTTAAACATCAGGAGGGGTTGCGCTGAAGCGATCGGTGGGGGGGACATAGGAATGACTTTTGTCACTTTTCTAGGGTCACAGAGACCTCATCAGTGGGCCAAGGATGCTGGAAAACTGAGAGCCCGGGCTTTTCCCTCCCTCCTGGTTCCTATAATGATTCTAAACAACAACAACAACAACAAAATCCATTTTGGTTATAGTGTGAGCTTATCTTTCTCTCTTAGCTCCCCCGTCCCCCAACTCTCATGAGCGAGCTCATGGCCCTCAGGGCTCATTCATGCTCTCTCACACCCCAGGGTTGCTGGGGCTGGTACTGAAGAGAAGATTACATAAGCCTGTGAACCCCAGGACTCTGTGACTCTTCAGGACAGAAGTCCAGTGCCTGTAAGAGGTTAAGGCCGCAAGTGTAATGTGCATCAAGCACTGGTCTGATCTGGTGAACCTGGATTCTAGTGTTCTCCTTAGGTCCTCAGAATCTGCTTCCAGGTGTCAGATGTGAGGCTGGACATCCTCTGAAGCCCGGATCCCCAATCTAGCCACCCCCCTTCCCACATCTGGCTTTTTAGGAGGAGGGGAAGGGCCACTGTACCTTCCATGAGACCAGCAGCCACACAGACCCACCCAGGGGAGGTAGAGGTAGCTCCAAGGGGACAGCAGCAAGAACCTGCCCCTGGTCTGCCCCAAGGTGCATTCCCTGCCCCCACAGCCCTGTGTCCTACAGCAGTGGGGGGCACACAGGATGGTGCTTTTCGTTAGGCCATCACCCCTACTTCACTCCACGAAAAGCCAGCAACGAGGACCGTGAAGCCCTCTGTGGTGGCGGCTCGGCTCGATCCTCACACACCTGACACCGCTTCATCCCCATAAACCCACTTTATAGATGAAGGAAATGGGGCTGAAGGTTATAATTAGCCCAAGGTCACTGGTGAATAAGAGGTGGAAACCAAGATTTAAAGTCTTCACCTGGGACAGGTGGCCGTTGGGTCTGGGGTCTGGGGTCTGGGGTCCCGCAGAGGCCGGCCAGGGACGGAGCAATTCAGGGGCTGAGTGGAACGAGACCACCGGGGAGGTGGGCCTGGCCGAGCCCCGGCGCTCTCACACCTGCCCCAGCTCTGCCAGAGCAGAGGCCACCTGCTTCCCACCCACCCCACCCCCCCACCCCCCACAATGCCCTGTCCCCACATCATCCTTCCCAGCCGTAAAGGGCCTGGAGCACAGTCCTGGGGGCAGGAGGAGGCCAGTCCTCAGCTTCTCCTGTATCCCTGTCAGATGCTCCCCATTCCAGCAGTTCTGCTTCTTTACTGGCCCTGAATAGAGGCTTGCTCAAGAGGTACCGGGAAGCAGCTGAGAAAGGCCAAGTCCTACCAACTAGGGCTCCAGACAGAGTTCTTTCAACTTGAGACCAAGGATTCTAGCTGGATTCTAGCTGCTAAGGCCAGTGTCTTCCCAGGTGGAATATGTGGTGTTGCAGGTTAGAAGCGTGGGCTCCCCCGAGCCAGGTTGCCTGGGTTCAATTACCCACCGTGCCTTAACTCGCTGTGTGACCTTGGGCAAGTTACCTGGCCTCAGTTTCTCCATCTTTAAAATGGGAACTATAATCATAACTATGTCTCAGATCTAGTGTCAGGATATGATGCCTTAATACACAGAGCTTAGAATAGGCCTTGGCACATACTAAGTGATTGATAAATGTAACATCATTTGGCACATACTAAGTGAGGCAGATAGAGACCGGAGCAATTGGGGGAAATAGAAACTTAACCATCTGATTTAAATATAGACATGGCCCACCCATCATCTGGGTGCCTCTGTAAGGTTCATGCCAGGAGACACAGTGGGGCTGAGGAGACATGAGCCGAGGAGCGGCAGGACTCTGGATTTGCACCTGACCCTGCTGTTCCTGCAGGTGTGTGACACAGGACAGGCTTTCCATCTCTGCATCCTTTGCTAACTGGGAAAAACAAGGGGGGCACCTGGGTGGCTCAATCTATCAGGTGTCTGCCTTCGGCTCAGGTCATGATCCCGAGGTCTTGGGACCGAGCCTCAGGTTGGGCTCCCTGCTCAGCAGGGAGTCTGCTTCTCCCTCTCTCTCTGCTCCTCCTCACCACTCATGCACATTCTCTCTCTGTGTGTGTCTCTCATAAATAAATAAAATATTTTTTTTAAAAATTGTGAAAAACAAGGGACAGGAATATAAACTCTAATATTTCATGGTTCTCATATTGAACGAATTACTTCTTTACTCAGACTGGGTCCATGAAGAACCATACCCGTAAGAACAATAAGAATTCTTACTCTAAGTTTCTAAGCATTGTGTATGTTTTCACTCATTCAGTCCTTACAAGAATTACGAGGTGAGCTATTATGACCTCCATATCACAGGTAAAGAAACTAAGGCACGAGAAAGTTCAATCCCTTGCCTAATGTCACAAAGCTGATGTGCAGCAAAGCAGGATTTAGAATTGAATGCTCAGGCTCCAGAATCTATACTCGTAACTCTGATGCCATGCTGTTCTCTTTAGGAACTACATTCAGTTGCTCGTAACAGGGAATGGAAGGAAGATGGCTTAAATAAGATAGGAACTTATTTTGCTCTTATTTAAAAGAAGATCAAAGGTAGTCATCCCAGAACTATGTTATCAGTGACCCTGGCTCTTTCCATTCCTTTGCTCTGCCGCCCCGATTATGGTGCATCCATCCTCACCGTCGCAAGATGGCTGCTAGGGCTCTAGCCATCGTGACCACATCCTCAGAAAGTATCAGGAGTAGAGATGAGGAAAGAGCAAAAGCCTTACCCCCTTTGAAGAGCTTTCCTGGTGACTTCGTTTTGTATCTCATCAGCCATCGCTGTTAAGGGAGGCTAGGAAATGGAACTTCCCAGGTAGGCTCACCGACTGGAGTTCTGTTACCAGAAAAGAGAGAGAATGGACTGAGGAAGGAACTAGGAGTTGTTTGCCTTCCCAAGGGCTGATGTGAGGGCTGTGCTAATGGAGCATCATGGAGGAGGGAGGCCGACAGAGACAGAGTTGGGGTTCTGACAACCCTCCTGCAGAAAAGACACCGAACTCCTTACAGAGATCTCAGCCCCTGGAAGAGACTGTCTGCACATGCCAGGAGCCACATTCTGGAGCGAAAATGTCCTTCCTTTCAGTCTGGTTTCTGTAGGATTCTGAGTGCTGGAAACCTCCAGGCACATCTGCTATAAGAAAATGCTTGTGTTCAGTGACCTTATCAACAAAGGCAGAAACAAAAAAAAAGGTGAACTTCTAGAATGGTGGTACCCCTGAGTGAGAGCAGCCCAGTCCGTATTTGTGGACCTAATGAAAATGGTACAGATAAGGCCATTTAAACAATTATTTGCACCATAGTTCTATGATGATGTGTAGATTTCCCAAGAGAAATGGCCAACCTTGAGAACGTAGATTTAGGGCATGGCTCGCTCTTTTTTGTTTTGTTTTGTTTTGTTTTGTTTTAAGATTTTATGTACTTATTTGACAGAGAGAAAGAACACAAACAGGAGGAGGAGCAGAGGGAGAGGAAGAAGCAGACAACCTGCTGAGCAGGGATTGGGGCTCAATCCCAGGACCCCGGGATCATGACCTGAGCTGAAGGCAGATGCTTAACCAACTGAGCCACCCGGGCACCCTTAGTGATTATATTTTTATTCCTAGAAGTTCCATTTGGTTCTTTCCTGAAATTTCCTGGTCTCTTTTTTTCAGACTCTCCAATTTTTTTAATCATGAATTTTATGGTGTTTTTTTTTTTAATTAAGATTTTATTTATTTATTTGTGAGAGACACACAGAGAGAAAGAGGCAGAGACACAGGCAGAGGGAGAAGCAGGCTCCATGCAGGGAGCCCGACGTGGGACTCGATCCCGGGTCTCTAGGATCACGCCCTGGGCTGAAGGCGGTGCTAAACCGCTGAGCCACCGGGGCTGCCCTATACATTTTTTAAATTACACTTCTGTGTTAACTTTGGTCTTTTTGTTATCCTGCCATCTCAGATTCGTACTGAGCTATTTCTTCTGCTGGTTGCGTCTGTTGGCCCTCCTCCCTCAGGATAATCAGTTTCCTCATATGCTTTGTGACATTTTATTGTGAGCTCATCTTTGGCAAGGGACACTCTTCCTGTGGGTGGCCCCTGAGCCCCGACTGAGGAAGCGTTTCTTCAGAGCAACTTCACCTTCATTTCCCTCTGTGCTGTAGGGATTCCAGTTATCTTGGTTGCTTTTAAAGTACGTTTCTCACCTTGGAGCGCTTACCACACAGGAGTATAAATTTGTGACTCACACCCACATGTGGTGCAAACCTAGAATTTCAATTCCTTAGGGTGACTTTCTTTCCCACTGACAGCCCCTAAGTCTTCGCAAGCTTTCGCCTTACCTCTCTGGACAAGTGGCAGTATTTGTCTAGATCTCCTTTCATGAATGAGGCAGACTTTCAAGCCCCCAAAAATCTTTGCAGGCGACATATCCAGAGCCCCGCTTTGCCACTGGCCAAGGCTCCATTTCCTGTCCCGTGTGAGCACCCAGCACACGGTCCTCTCCCAGGCTCCAGGACCTGTGTGCAGTCTTGACCTGTGGCAGCTGCCATGGCCTCAGCTCCTGCCATTACTCTGATTATGACTTTTCTCGTCCTTTCTGGCACCTGGGGCTTCCCTTTATCTTACAACAAATTTTCTGCTATGCTTTCCCTCCAGGTGTATATAGCAGGAGAGGGGTGGGGGCTGAGTGGCACCTGTTCAGTCGGCCACGTGACCCTAAATCACAGTGAGTTTCTTGTGAGCATAACAATGTCCTTGAGTTTGACTCCTGGACTCACCACTTCCGCACAGTGTTATCTTGGTCAAGTGACCTAACATTTCTGAGCTTCAAGGACAAAATGGAGATAAATACAGACTTTCCAGATTTGCTGGGAAAATGAACCAGATGGCATGTGGAAAACTCTTTGTAATAGTGCCTAGCGTGTGGCAGCTCAGGACATGAAGATCTCTGGGTCATTTTCAAAAACAGAAATTCCTGGGTGTTACTCCTTAGAGATTCTGATTCATTAAATCTGAGATATGGTGCAGAAGACTGAATTTGGAAAGGCTCCACCGGCAATCCAGATAGAGCCACCAAGTTTGTAGACACTCTTGGAGGTACTCAAGATGCTCGATAGCATCTAGGCACTTCAAACTCCTGTGAAATAAAACTCATCTCTCCCCTCTCCCCCCCCCCCCCCACACACACACACAACCCTGATGT
Source organism: Canis lupus dingo (assembly GCF_003254725.2). NCBI lineage: Eukaryota > Metazoa > Chordata > Mammalia > Carnivora > Canidae > Canis > Canis lupus. The sequence goes on from NC_064243.1 coordinate 89,502,406, forward strand.
TTGCGTCTCAGGTGCGGTGAGGCCGTGGAGAAAAACAAGCGTCTCATCACCGCGGACCAGAGGGAGTATCAGCAGGAGCTCCGAAAGAACTACAACAAGCTGAAAGAGAACCTCAGGCCAATGATCGAGCGGAAGATTCCAGAACTCTACAAGCCAATATTCAGAGTTGAGAGTCAAAAGAGGTAAGTTCAGGGCCGAGGCCTCTTCCTGGGACATGAAGGACAGCAGTGAGGTCCCGGTGGTCAGGGCGCTCTGCTGCTCTCGGGGGCTGGGAGTGCACCTGCGGTCAGAGAAGATGCCAGAGCCCTGATCTGTCCTGCTTCCACCCTGACTACTTCTGCTCCTTCTTTCTTCTCCTTGACCTCCCTGGGACCCCTTCATGGTGGCCTTCTTTTTTTTTTTTTTTTAAGATTTTATTTATTCATAAGAGACTCAGAGAGAGAGGCAGAGGGAGAAGCAGGCTACCTATGGGAAGCCCGATGTGGGGCTCGATCCCAGGACCTTGGGATCACTCCCTGAGCCGAAGGCAGACACTCAAGTGTCCCTCCTGTTGGCCTTCTTCCCATGGTCTTCCCAGGACCCCCTTCCTCCTGTGTTTTTCCTGGTTTGCTGTGAAGGGATCTCAGGACCTTTGCTCATGCATGAACTTCCTGAGTTCCCCCCAATCCTTGTCTTTTTCCATGGGTGATTCCCCCCACCTGCATTCCCTCTCTTTAAAAGGCTACTTGATATTTCTTACCTGTTTTCTCCCCCCTCTCTTTCTCCTTTGTCATTTCAGAGACTCCTTCCACAGATCTAGTTTCAGGAAATGTGAAACCCAGTTGTCACAAGGCAGCTAAGAAAAGCTGTCCTCTCACCTGGAGACTGAGGCTCTATGACCCTGGAGAAGTACTGGCTGGTACTTAAAACACAGGACATTGGCTGCACAGGACGGACTACATGCTCCCTGAGCAACCAGCTCTTTGGAAGCTTTGGAATCCCAGTGACCGTGGGATTTACACCAAAATGGGGTCTGATCAGATTTGGGCCTTACTGGGGGTTGGGGATAGAGGAGGGTGGTTAAATACAGGAGCCTGTGTATTTATCAAAGCACGGTTTTTCACAATACTGTACAAAGCAAAGCATCAACCGCATCTCCTGCTGAGTGGTTGGTCGCTGTCTATGGGGGTGAGACGACTTCCTCGGGCCAGATTTGGATTTACAGGAAAAACCCAAATTGCCCATGGGAAGATGGATAAACTGTCTGCTGTCCTATTCAGAGCGAACCTCACTCATTCCGTTTATGGGAAAGGAGGGTGAGCTAGCAGGAGTGCAAAATGCGTTCAATAAATCTGTGAGGGGGGCCTCACTCAAAATCTAAAAATCATAATGATGATTGGAAACTTGGACATAGATGAGTTATTTGTGGACTCATTTGTTACCTTTTTGGTAACGGTGGACTAACTTTGTATAGTTATTTTTGCTTCCTTGTTACTATATGTTAAGTTAATTTAACACGTGTTTATAGAGAAGCAGGCTGCACTCACTGATGAAGGAGATGCATGGTACTTCGCTACATTCACTCAAATTCATTCCGACCTCCATAATGCTTTGCATCTTTTCCTTCTGCTCCTCCTCGCTCACTCTGCTTCTCCTCCTGCCGGGGACCAAGTTTACTTTTATAAAAGGATAATAGCACTGCTTTCATTTCAGAACATCATGCCGTCTGTCAGCTTGTGCGTATTGGCTACAGAGCAGATTCAGCTTCAACTTCTTCTGACAATGTACTTTAGGAGACAGAGGAACAAAATTATTGCTTGAGGATTAAATTATATATTTTTATTATGCCTTGTTGACCTTGGCTGGTACTAAAAATGTAATCTGAATCGCAAGCAAAAATGCTTCCCTTTGCGACTTGTGGTTTTTTATTTTGACAACTTGTAACTCTTGCAAAGCACTTCAGAGAAGAGGAATGCATAGTCATGGGCCTCCCGACAGTGCTACCCTGGGTCGCACCGCTTATGCAATATTTAATCTGATGTTCATAAAAGATAATTTAATTTGGAGAATTCAGAACTTTTTTGGGTGCTTATACCATCAGGTATGCATGAATTTATATTCTGAAAGTGGTCTTTTTTTTTTATCATCACTAAAGCTTACTCATTTACATGGTACATTTTTTGGCTCTCAGGCATTTGGGGGCAGGACTCTTTCTAAAGTGTATTAGACACTTACTGGCTTTCCTAAATGAGTACATATGATGTACTTTAATTCCAGATGCTGTTCAGTGTCTTCTATGTGGGAGGTACTGGGTGAGATGGAGATCAAGTCACATTGTCCCTATCCTCCGAAGCCCACCAGCTCAGTGAGGAAAAGCATCTCTACAGGTAGCCACAATACAGAGAAGACTAGAATAGGCCCTCCAGAGCATAACCTTTCATGAACAATTCAAGGTGGGGCATCACTACCAGTATTGATTATATTTTTGCCCTCAACCAGTAAGTGTTAGGTTACCTAACAACTTAGGTACCGTAAGTTACCTACGGCTGACTTCTAACTCCAAGAGCCCTCTTACTCCTAATGACCTAAGATATTCCTGATTAAATGTCCCCTGCTTTTTTTTTTTAATTTTATTTATTATTCATGGGAGACACAGAGAGAAAGAGGCAGAGATACAAGGCAGAGTGAGAACCAGGCTCCCTGTAGGAAGTGTGATGCGGGACTCGATCCCAGGACCCCAGGATCATGCCCTGATCCAAAGGCAGATGCTCAACCAGTGAGCCACCCAGGTGCCCCCAAATGTCCCCTGCTTTTAGATACCTGTTGTCACTTTTTTTTTTTTAACTCTCTCTTGTACCACAGTGGGTGCTGCTTGCTTCACGAGTTTGGGGACCATGTTAACTGCTACATCCTACCCTCCAACCCAGTGCTGAACACATGGAGGACTCTTGATAAGTGTTTGCTGGATGGCTAAATAAATGAATGAGTATGAGTAGACCTGCTCCTGGAATAGCACTTCCCCTTAGAAATGCGATGCAGCCCACATAAATAATTTTACATTTTCTAGTAGCAGCAGCAGTAAAAAAAAATCATACGAAGAAATGGGTAGAATTAATTTTAACAATACATTTTAGTTAACCTGCTATATAAAAACATTATCATTTTAACACATCAATATAAAAAGTATTAGCGAGATATTTTACAACCTCTTTTTATACCATCTTCAGTGTCTGTATGTATGTATTTTACACATACAGATTGTAATCTCAGTTAAGACCAGTCACATTTCTGGTGCTCGATAGCCACATGCGGCTAGTGGCTACGATATTGGACAGTGCAATCTCGAAGCTTCCAGCTTTTGCAACTTGATGCCTCTGAGGTGTGGGCTCTGAAGATAGTGGGAATAATGTCTGGAGAGAGAACGACAGAATTCTGAGTGAGAGCCCGTGGGTTTCCCGTAAGAGGTGAAGAGGAATGCATAGTCATGGGCCTCCCGACTGGGGGTTTGGACTGGCCAGCCTTGGCTTGGGTTCTCATATCTTCCTGAGCTAATCCTGGCTCTTTTCTCAGTTTGGAATTGGGGGTTTGGACTGGCCAACCTTGGCTTGGGTTCTCATATCTTCCTGAGCTAATCCTGGCTCTTTTCTCAGTTCCAGAGAGTTTAGCTGTTCCTCACGTAACGGTTATAAATATAGTAGTGTCATTGCTGTACTTCTATAAGTAATGGCAGAAACAAAGACCCCGGACACAGGTCCTCTTAACCCTTAAACATGGGGTTAAGAAAGAAGCATTTTTGGGACACCTGGGTGATTCAGCTGTTGAGCATCTGCCTTCCGTTCAGGTCGTGATGCTGAGGTCCTAGGATCGAGTCCTGCATCAGGCTCACTGCAGAGAGCCTGCTTCTCCTTCTGCCTATCCCTCTCTCTGTGTGTCTCTCATGAATAAATAAATAAATCTAAAAAAAAAAAAAAGAAGGAAGCACTTTAAACATTCCTTAAAAAAAAAAAAAATCATTCCTAAAGGAGGTAAAGCAAATGAAGCCTTTTGTTTTTCTAAAAATTAGAGAAACCTGATATACCACGATAGCATCTTGATTTTACTTTGGAAAACCCTTCTGCACAAGGGTTTTGGAGGATTTGGCTGATTAGCCTCATGCTGCCTCTCCTTCATCAAGGTCAAGGATGCAACTATCACTATCTCTTAAGGCTCTCCAGGAAGGGGCAACTGGCTGGCTCAGTAGGTGGAACACGTGACTCTTGATCTCAGGGTTGTGGGTACGAGCCCCACCCCTATGTTGGATGTAGAGATTGTTTAACAATAAAATCTTTAAAAAGGAAAAAAAAAAGGTGCAGGAAAATGAGTCATGCTGCACAGACCTGATTGGGTTGTCAAACCACGCACTGTCTTCAACTCTCTAATTCTATTCCATAAGGAGTCCTTTCCAAGACAATTAGATTGGTTTTTGGTTTTAAAATGGAAAACTTTAAGAACTGTTGTAGATAATTGTGGTCGCAAGTATGTTTTCAAAAACAGGGAGCCTTTGTTTTGCCTTAAATGTATTTTTACATGCTGGTTACCTTAGATGTTGTAAAGCTACTATTAAGTATCATTTTGCAAGCAAAACAAAACACCACAAAGGTTCTAATACATCCCAGAATGCTGGGTACGTACGTCCCCAGTATCCAGTGTATCGCTCTTTTGGAGTGAAAGCAGTGCTTCCCAGTCTTTTTCACACGGTGGGTTTAAATGTTACCTGTTGAGGCATAACAAATAGCCCACAAACTCTTTAGCTTCAAACAGCAATAAGCAATCCTCGCCCAGTTACTGCGGGTTTGAAATTCAGGAGTAGCTTACCTGGGCAGTCCGATTTGAGATGTCACGTGAGGTTGTAGTTGAGATATTGGCCAGAGCTGCCATCATCTGAAGGCTGGACTGAAGCTGGTGGATTTTGTTCCAAGGTGGCTCATTCCCAACATAGGAAAGTTGGTGCTGGTCATTGTTGGGAGGCTTTATCAAGTTCAGGGGACCTGTCCCCACACTGCTGGAGTGCCCTCCTGACATGACTGCTGACTCCCCAGGGGTAGGGATACAAGGGAAGTAAGATGAGAGTGGCAATGTCCTTTATGACCTAGCCTCCAAAGCCAGACTCCCTTACATCTGCCATATTCTATGCTTTATTTTTTTTTAAGATTTTATTTATTTATTCATAAGAGACACAGAGAGAGATAAAGAGGCAGAGACACAGGCAGAGGGAGAAGCAGGCTCCACGCAGGGAGCCCAATGCGGGACTTGATCCCGGGTCTCCAGGATCAGGCCCCGGGCTGAAGTCAGCGCTAAACCGCTGAGCCACCGGGGCTGCCCACTTTATTTTTTTAAAGATTTTATTTATTTATTTGAGAGAGAGAGAAAAAAAAAGTAGGGGGAGGGGCAGAGAGAGAAGATTCCCCATTGAGACTCAACCCCTGGACCCCGGATCATGACCTGAGCCAAAGGTAGACAACCGACTGAGCCCCCCAGGCACCCTGCCGTATTCTGTGGAAGCGGCACCAGAAGCAAGCCACCAGATTCTGTCCCCATTCAGAGGGAGAACTATTAGGCTGTACATTTTGAATAGAGGAATGTTAAAGAACTTTTGGACATATTTTAAAATCACCATAATGGAGTATATTAAAATTCTGTATTTGTTGTCTCACTGAGATTAATGGATAAAGCTACTTGCTGCTAAAGATTTCTAGCCCCAGAGCTCTGGCTGCCCTGAGTCCCTCCCAGTGAGCTGGACCAGTCCATCTCTAGGAATACCTGTAACCCAGTTCCTGGGTGCACCATGGCATACCACTTGAGAAAACTTAGCCTAAAAGTAGTTCTCAGTTGGCAGCCTTTTGTGAGGGACAGAAAACCAAACTCAACTGGTGGAGTTTATTGGCTGATGTAACAGGACAACCCAGAGGTATCATTGGTTCAGATGGAGCTTGATTCAGGACCTACATGCTGTGTCCTGGGTCCACTTTTTATCACTGATTCCTCTTGGTTGGCTCTATTTTCAGGCTTTCAGCAGCTCATCCCTCAGGATGGGAGTCCATCAGGCCATCCTGAGTCTCACAACCTCATATGTTCCAGAATTCTCAGGGAAATCTCTTGGGTTTATTCTAATTGGAGTGGCTTATGCTAACCAACGTTCTCCCGTCACACTAGAAATGGAGTCAAACCACATGGCTAGTGAGAAAGGACTCAAGGACTGGGAAGAGGGACACCTGGGTGGCTCAATGGTTGAGCATCTGCCTTTAGCTCAGGTCATGATCCCACAGTCCTGGGATCGAGTCCCTCATTGGGCTCCCCACAGAGAGGCTGCTTCTCCCTATGTCTCTGCCTCTCTCTGTCTATTGTGAATAAATAAATAAAATCTTTAAAGAAAAAAATAAAACTGGGCAGAAGGGGAAAGGAAGCAAAGCAAACCATGGAAGGCTCACTACCAAACATTTTGCTTTAAGGCAAGAAGAGCTTGTGTGGAGGTCAGGATGACAGTTTCTATCATGTTCACAATCCGGGTAGTGGTTCACTACCCGGGGGATAGTCCTCCCACTGACCTGGGAGGACTATCCCCCAGCAGGGAGATGAAGACGATATGCAGTATAAGAAGGAGAACCTAGGGCTTAGCATATCCTGAAGAAAAGTGGGGACTGGGATAGACAGGAGTGAGATGTGTCACTGTTCCAGTCATTCATCCTCTGGGGTGTCTTGCCAAAAATGGTGCACATGATCAGGAATGGGAACTATAGAGCTGAGAGTGGGGAGGACCACTGATTGGAGAGTGAGGGGCATGGAAATGGAGTAACAGTAAATTTGAGTGGAGAACGTCAAGCATCAAAATTATGTCCTTCACTCATCCTTGTATCCCCAGAATCTGGCCCATAATAGATACTCAATGGATGTTTGTAAACACCAAAATAATGAATGAGGATGACCACCAGTGATGATTTCTTCCAGCTATTCCTTTTTTATCTCTGAGCTAAAACCAGTATTGAAAGGAGGACAGTCGGTTAGGGTAAATTGGCCCCAGAGGAATGGCTTTCCATTCACTCTTGACTATTAATGCATGGGCAAGGATTAAGAGGATTTCCTCCCCTTTCTGATGGCATCCTTTGACTCAACCTAAACTTTATTCTTAATGATCTTAAACCTAGGGATGCCTGGGTGGCTCAGTGGTTGAGCATCTGCCTTCAGCTCAGGTCGTGATCCTGGGGTCCTGGGATCGAGTCCCGCATCGGGCTCCCCGCAGGGAGCCTGCTTCTCCCTCTGCCTGTGTCTCTGTCTCTCTCTCTGTGCCTCTCATGAATAAGTAAATAAAATCTTTAAAATAATAAAATAATAATAAAAGTCCACATGACTGCCATAGGTCTCTGGACCAAAAATCAGAAGTCCTGGTTTCTTACTCCTTCCCTTTCTAGTCCTGCAACTCTGACCAATTCACTACACCTCTCAGCTTCAGGATTTTTTTAACTGTAAAATAGGGGTAAGCATTGCTTTGTCTTCTTCGTACCTGCTCAGGAAATCCAGTGAGATAATGAATGCCCGGGACCTGTTTCGGAAACTCAGAAGGGCTGCCCCTAATCTAAGGAAGCACTGTTTGTACCCACCACCTTCAGAAAGTTTGGTCGGTGCCCACACCGGCCGCACCCCCCAACTGGCAGCAATCATCAGAAGCAGGCCAAAGGTGGAGGCAAGACAGGGCCCTGATTTACCAGAAAATAAACACCCAGTCTATTCAGCTTGAGGTGCCAATTTATAGCAAAGACCAACAGCCGGGGCCTTCAGGGTCAAGGAAAGCAAGCAAATCAGTGGAACGAAGAGGCTGCAGGCGGCGCCTGGAAACCCAATCCGACCTGGCTTCTCTCCCCTCAAGTGCAGCATGTTTCCAGTGCATTCCTCTGGAGGGTAAATACACGCATTCCAGCGGCCCACCTGTGTGTCCCCAGCCTGTAGGTGCTCCCGGCGGTATCAAAGCACGCCGACTCCCACCTGAAACAAAGCTACGGGCCATCATAAGGAACAAAGAGAAGATGATGGACATACAATAATAAGCTGACGATGCGGGTTCAGAAGCCTGGGGCTGGTCTGCAGCTTTGCAGGCTTCACTCAATCGGCTCCAACTTTGCAGCCAGGCCTCCAAAGTCTCTCGATGCACATTAAGCCAGAAGTTTCTTAAAAGGATTGCGTGGAACCCAACAATTGATTAAGAAACTCAATGGCCCTGATCCACTGACAATTGAGCAAAGGGCACCCCAGCGAGCGCAGCAATTTAAATGGGCCTTAGAGAAATCCAGAACTACCCTGGGATTTAGTGCGCAGGTGCATGGGGGGGGGGGGTTTCGGGAGTTTTGGGGGAGGTTTTTTTGGTTTTGCTTTAGGAGCAGAAAACTGTTTCAGCCTGTCTCACAGTGAGTAGCTGGAATTGAGAAAGGAAGGTGTTCCACAGCATCAACTGATGGGCTTGGGCAGGATCCTGAGTCTTTTTTCTCGGGAGCTGTGAAGCTGCAGGAAAAGGAGTCCCAGTGGGAATCAGGTAAGGCAATGCTATGATAAATGGGCACAGTCCTAAAGTCTTCCTGGGCCCCCTCCAACTAGAGGAACCCAGAAAGCTCGATGCCCTTTCAGAAAAGGTAAAAGAAAGTGGGGGTGGGGGGAGCAGGGGCGTCATCCAGTGAAGTCTCTGGAGCAGAACACCCCACCTGGACCACGCTCGGGGTTCACCTGCCCAAACTCTGACCCTCATGGCAAACCCACAGCATCGAGAGGCCAAGTGGGACAGCGTTTCTCCGGACAAGGAAGTAAAACCCAGACTCTGGCCTCAGAGAACATCCCCACTCCAGTGGGGACTCACGTGTGCACCCAGCTGGAGTGGAAGTTTGAAAGTGTCTGCACCCGCATTGCACCTGAGCTCCAGCTGGAACCCAGCCACAGGCTCACCCCGCACTGTGCACTTGCTTCTTGAAACTTTCTTTCCTGTCCCACCCACCCCTCACTTACCTCTCACTCTAGCTTTACCTGTGTACCAGACTGTCTCTGCTGCCACCCCCACTTGATTGGAAGTTCTGCACAGCTGGGAGCTATCCTTTTAATGGTGAAGCAATTGACTGAAGATCGAGAAGCTCTTATCCAAGTGGACACTAGCCATCCTGGGTAGTGAAGAGAATCCTGTTCACAGTCCACGCGGTGATCCTTGTCATGCAAACTAGACATTGGAGAAATTAAACTCTCCTTCAATGAAACGAGGCCAAGTTTATCGTTTTGCAAAGAGCTGGTCAAAGTCATGTTATTAGAGGACATAGCATTTCTTCAAATAACACTGTTGTTGCCAGGTGATACAGAAGCTCACGGTTGAAGTTGCTTGTTCTTTATGTAATGGATGAAAAACACCTACCACAGTGCTTACTGGAAGGAACCTCCACTGGGATCTGATCACCCACCAGTCTTCTCAACCTTCTGGGCTAACCTTGTTTTCTGAGCTAACAAAGCTTGGCACAGGAAAGCCCAAGGCACCAGCAGAGGCTGTAAACATTGGAGTTTGTAAGAAGGTACCAAGAAAGAGTCAAGGAGGGATACTCTATACTGGGATGAAGAGATGGGGTAATAATGCCAGACTGAGGGTGGGAATGAAGGAATGGAAGGGGTAAGATGGAGAGAGGGGTGGGGGACACTGAGGAGAGAAGTCACAAGATGGGGCTATCCCTGTGGGGATGCCTCCCTGTCAGAGCTTAAGTCTGCCATCTTCCTGGAGAGTGACAGAAGCAAGTAAGATGGGATCATACTTTCTGGTCCTTTTTCACTCAGCTGTTTCATGAGGTTAATTATATTTTAGTAAAAGAATGTGTTCTCCTAAATCTCCATTGTAGGGGAGGTGTTGCCACATGAGGATAGGTGAGCCAGCCAGCAAGGACCAAGACCCACCACTCCCCATAGGCAAGGAATGATAAAAAGAAATCTGATCCCTAAAAAGAAACCTTCTTCCCCTTCTGCTTCAATCAGAGGTAGCAAGAAATGCCCTCATGTGACTAAAAAGAAGGGGCTCTTCTCCTCTTGGGCCAACTTATATCCCCAGAGGCCCAGACATGGTGCTGTACATAACTGTTGGCACTCACAAATAGCTGATAAATAAAGACAAGCATTTCTGTCAGGTTATGTGGCCCACCTTACCCACTGCCCCTTGTGGAGAACCTGCCCTGCTCACAGCCTCTGGAAGGGGCAGTTGTCTCTTCTAAAGGGCCAGGTACGTGCTGCTCCTCACATACCATGGCTGACAGGAAACCAGTATGTTGCTGATAGCCAAACATTGCTTCAGGCCCCAAGTTTCTCTCCTTTCCACTCTCCTGAGGTGTAGTTATTTTCATTTCTGTGAGATTTTGGACTCTTGACCATAGATCCCTCTTTTTTATGACGTAGCTTGAGTGGGTTTCTGCTTCTGAGCACCCAACACACTCTATCAGGATCTGGTTTCTTGTGGGAAGGTGAAAGGCAAGAAAGATTTTCCTCTTTATCCTCTTGAATCAGGATAGCCTCTGGTCCCCAGAATACAGAGAGGTGACATGGTGGGAGTTCTGACCTAGATATTCAGATGCTGGCCAGCTCCCTTTTTCATCCTCTTGGAGCTCTGACCCATTGTAAGAAGGGGTCTGGCTACAAGGGCTGGCTACATAATGTGCAAGACCCAGTGTAAAATGAAAATGCAAGGTCCCTTGTTTAAAAAAGTAGTCAGTTTCAAGATGGTGGCAACAGAGCATTAATCCCAGCAGGGGCCCCTCTGGCTGTGGAACTCTGTGCACATGCTGCGTACCTGTGAAGCTGGCCCTGTTGACCACCCTGATGGTGGGACCTCATGGAAATACAGAGATCCTGGCTTAGTCCTCGCCAATTGCAGCCATCCCAGCCAAGGTGCCTGACCTGGGAAGCCATCTGGGATTTCCAGCTCCAGTCGAAGCTCCTGAGGGGAGCATGAGTGTACAAGGGACTCCAGGTAAGACCAGCAGAAGAACCACTCAGCTGAACCCAACCCAGTTTGCAGAACCATGAGCAGATACACGTTCTTCATGGAAAGCTCACTAAAGCTCTCATGGCAGATGCCATGTACCAAGGGCCACGTGCTTGGGATGGTTTGTTAGAGAGTCACTGGTGACTGAACCAGGAGGAAAGAGCATTCGTTCATGGTGAGAGGAAACCTGCTGGTGCTCTGTGTGTGCTGGCTCATCTGCCCGTCACGCAACCTGGCTGTCATTCCTGTTTACAGGAGAAGCAGTAGCAGTTCCACATGTGAAGGAGGGACAGTCAGTAAGTGGCAGCAGCAGAATTTGAATTTGAACCTGAACCTGAGTGATTCCAAGACCCGTATAATGTTCCTGCAATGGAACAAAGAAAGAGCCAGGAAAGGTACATGGACCTTGGGGACCGTTGGGTCGGGACTGGTTCCATCATTTCCATGTTTCCTCACAAATCCTAGAGTCAAAATGTCAGATGGGAAGTGATCACCATATGACATACCCCTGATGGGGCACACATGTCACAACCCAGCTCAGTCAGCTTCTAGCATCATTCCTGTGCTCCTGAAAGTGGTCTACAGAGAGGCTTGCTCTGGTTTCCTGAGAGGGGTAATAGTAAGAACACTGCCTGTGATCAGCTAGGGTTAGTCACCACTGATTTATGCGCCTATTATCCCCGGAGGAACCTCAGGCCCCTGTGGTCACCCGGGAATGGTGTGGGGATGTGTCCAGGCACACATTATGAGGTCTGTTCATTTCAGCAGTAGATGTAGCCAGAGTTCACGGGGAAGCTGAAATAGCTGTCCCTATGTGATGGCATCTAATAAGGGGAAAAAAGCCTTTCTATTTATGTTATTCTCGGTTTTGAATTTTCTTTGCTGAGCCTTCTCGAGTGTCATCAAGGGGTGAGTGTGTAGGCAGGTGCCCGTCTGTCTGCCTGCCTGCCTGTCTGTCTGCCTGTGGGTGGTGAACTCATCACACTAGGTCAGCCACGAGATCAAGCTTAAGTGCGAACTCAGCCTTAAGCAAAAGAATGAGATTCCCTAGCACGGAGGAGGTGCTGGGCGGGAAAGCAGTGTGGACCAGTGTTGACAAGCACAGATCTGGAATCAGGGATCCTGAGGCCGAGTGCCGAGTTCTGCTTCTCTCTCATCAGTCCTTGCAATGGTCTGAGCGTCTGCGTGCCCCCCCCCCAAATTCCTACGTGGAGTTCTAACCCCCAACTTGGTGGTACTTGGAGGCAGAGCCTTGAAGAGGTAATCAGGTCATGAGGGGGAGCCCTCAGGAATGAGATTCACGTCCCCTGCCTTGTCCCCTGTGTCCTTTCTCTGAAAAGGGTGTGATTTGTCTTCTCTCCCCTTTCCTGGTTTTGTGCCCTCTTGTTACCCATCCCCCTTTCTCTCTCTCTGTCCCTACATCCCTTCTCCTTCTTCTCCTGAGTTGGAGATGAGCACTGGGGAGGGAGGAGGAGCGTGCAGGGCAGAGGGGCGTTGGTGTCAGGGAGAGGTGATAGCTCAGGGAAGCTATCTAGGCTCTTCTACCTCTGAGGATCTCATTTTTCCAGGACTTGTAACATTAGGGGAAACCTCAGCAATCATCAGTCCAAACCCCTCATTTATGGGTAAGGAAACAACCCATGGCGAGGAGCTTTCATGGCCAGGGTTGGCCACGCCTGGGCAAGAACCCAGGGCTCCTGGATTCCCACCCAAAAGATGAGGAGGCCAAAGTTTCTGTCTCAACCAGGATGTCCTGACTTCCCAGAGCACCTCGCCTTCTTCCTTGCTCAGCTGCAGCCAATATAAAATCGTACCAAGATTTTGGCCGTGATGGATTCCCATCCATATACCAAGAGGCTTATCTCTCATGACACCAATAGAAATACTATTAATAAATAATAGCTGTTGCCCCCTTTTTTTTGAGACCTTACTAAGTACTGTCCTAAACACCAACTTACTTGTTTTCTTTTTCTTTTTGTATTAAAATTTTTACATGGGCAGCATTGAAATAAATGTCTGACTCCCGAGCCAAAGTGAACAACAACAACAACAACAAAGTCTGACTCCCGCCAGTGTGGGACGCAGGGCCAGGTCTACCCTGGCTCCCCAAATTGGCCTCTGGGTCTGTCTCTGAAAAACATAGATAACGACATTGCCCAGGCACCCAGGGACTGGAAGGATCTGAGGATGACAGGGAAAGTGACCGCGCAGGACAGGTCAGACTGAGGTGGCACCTTCCTCCCTGCCCTGCTCATTGATGCCCTCCAGGGACCATCCAAGGAGGAAAGAAGCAGGAAAACATTAAGCACAGCAGAAGTAGTACTTTTGTTGGGGTCATCAACATTACTAGACAGATGAGATACTGCTCTTGAGCCAGAGAATTCTCTGGAACCATTGAAGAGATCCTGCTCCTGGGCCCTGGCCAGTCTGTGGGCTGCAGTGCGGGCGGCTGTCACATCATGACATCATAGATGATGTCAACAGTGGTTGACGAACTACACAGGAAGATGTGTCAATAAAAGCTCGTTTGATGACAAAACCAAAACAGTACAGCACAGGTATCAGGCCGAGGGTCTGCATGAGTGCCCCTGAATCTCCTGAAGCCTGGGTGGCTCAGAAGGGACCCAGCCATTTCCACAGGTCCTCGAGATTGTGGGTGCTGATGAGTTTAGAGTCAGGCAGCCGTGGCAAGAGACAGGCTGGATGGCCTAAGCCATAAAGAATGTGGCTGAGACCCAGAGGGGGCTTCAGGGCCACCAAAGCCAACGTGGGAGCTAGGAGCAAGTCACAGGAGGAGACCCTTGAGCCCCAACTAAGTCAGAAAAAGCCACCGTTTTGCCAAGCACAGGCACCAACAGTGCGATCAGCCAGATACCCAGAGACATTGCTAAAAACATCAACACCAATTATCTTAGCTCAGGCTGCCACCGTAGGCTGGCGGCTCACCCCGCAGACATCTACTTTCTCACAGTTCTGGAGGCCGGGAAGTCTAAGATCAAGGTGTCAGCCAATTAGGTTTCTCTTCACAATTTGTAGAGGACCAGCTTCTCACCGTGGGCTCACCTGGCCTTCCCTTGGTGTGTGCGTGCAGAGAGAGAGAGAGAGAGATTTCTTTTTATAAGACAACTAATCCCATGATTAGTGGGATCCCCCTCCCACCCTGGTGACCTCATCTCAATCTAATTACCCCCCCAAAGGCCCTATCTCCAAATACCATCACAGTGGGGGGTTAGGGCGTTAACAGAGGAATCTGGAGGCACAAACACCCGGTTCCTAAACACCAACCTGATCACAGGTGGGCGAATCTACAGCTTGTTTGTTCTCTCCTGTTGCCACCGGTCACCCACCTGCCCCTGAGACACAACAAGACACCATCTGGAAAGTAGGGCAGGAACCAATACGAGATTAGCCATTTACCTTGAAATGAAAATAAGAACAAAACAACTCTTAAAACCAAAACTTCTTTCCTGTCTAAAGAGACTAAGATACAGTTAATGGCTAATGCGGTGGAAGCTGACGAGGGAGATTTGGTCAGGTGTAGAAAGCAAACCACATTTGCTCTGCACACTGAAAGTAATTTGATATATTTGGACCCCGTTATATGAAGGGGAAAAATTGCTCGTAAGGTTACTGCACTAAACATCCTTTACACCTTCAAGGTATCTCATTTCCGCCTGTTTTGCATATGCATGCTTCTTGTAAAGAGCTGCAATGCATGTCATTCATGTAATTTTACATGGTCCTATTTGGATTTTTTGTTTTGTTTTTTAAGATATTATTTATTTGACAGAGAGTGAGTGAGAGAGAGCAGAGGGAGAAGCAGACTCCCCACTGAGCAGAGAGCCAGATGTGGGGCTCAAACCCAGGATTCCAGGATCATGACCTGAGCCCAGGGCAGATGCTTAGGGCTCTATGCATACCACTGAGCCACCCACGTGCCCTATCTGATGCTATCTGTAAAATTCACGAAAAATCACTTTTCCATGCTGCTATGTGGTCTTCCTAATTATCGGTGTTCATGGACACATAAACTGATCGTTAAAACTCCTGCAGTTGCAAATAACATAAAGCCAACCCCAAAGAGCTTAAGGAAGATAGGAATTTAATGGGGTTAATACTGGGATTGCTCACTGAACTGCAAAAACCGGGCAGCCTTAGAGATCTAAGCATTAGAGGCCAGGCACTCATGTCACCAGAGTTCTTCACACTAAGTCTCCTTCCAGATGTCACATGATGGGAGCCATGACACCTGCAAATGTGGGGGTCAATCATACAACTCTCCAGCCAAAAGGGAAGAAGAAGTCTTGTTGAAAGAAAATTCTAAGAGAAAGCCTTTGAGGTGGGTTGGCTCATGTGTCCATCCTGGACCAATCACTGTGATGAAAAAGAAGGGATAAGGTAGCCCTTTCTGAGTTGGTTTTCTACTTCTTCAATGGGGGAGGAGAGAGAGTGGAATCTTTTAATACTTCTATTAAGGTACTTCTTCAAGGGTATAGTGGGGCACCCGGGTGGCTCAGTGGTTGAGTGTCTCCCTTCAGCTCAGGGCGTGATCCTGGGGTCCTGGGATCGAGTCCCATATCAGGCTCCCCGCAGGGAGCCTGCTTCTCCCTCTGCCTGTGTCTCTGCCTCTCTCTGTATCTCTCATGAATAAATAAGTAAAACCTTAAAAAAAAAAAGGTACAGTATCTGCAACACATACTTGATTTAAATAGCCTATTTAACACGTAGACTATGAATATTTTGCTATGTGAAGTTATTTGCATGGAGACCTCCTCGCCTTTGAGATTTTTCACTTGCAAGAGAAGGGAATTCGTGTTTATTGATCATCTCTGTGCGGGATGCTTGGCTGCAGCAGGTACATTTCCATCAGCCACAAAGGCTAACGGACCTAGAAGGCTCACTTAAGGTGGTTCAGCTGCTAAGTGGCATTGACTGGAAAAACTGCATCTTGATTAAGATCAGAGGGTCAAAAAAAAAAAAAGATCAGAGGGTCAATACAAATTGCAAAGGACTGTGTTTTCTAAAAGTATATAAGAAAGCTACATAGGAAAAAATAATATCAGATTTTGTGGGGACTATAGCTGAAGGAGAAGAGAAACATTCAAATGGGTTCCCATTTCCCTACTTAGAGCAGCTCCTTTCTTCTCAGACTAACAGCCTGGGGTCTTTCTGACCTTTGGCTCTCCCTCAAGGAAGTTCAGGACAGCCTTGTTTTCAGAAGCTGACACTGTATCCTCCTGTCTCTACTTGCAAGAAAATAACCGGGCTTCCAACAAACGTAATTGGGGTTAGTGGTGATTTATTATACACCGAGTTCTCCAGATGGCCCTTCGTATGGAGATTATTTTTCCTGAACACAGAAAAATATGAAATTTCCCCCCATTCATCAGGTTATAACAGGTCCACAATCCACTCTGTCAAAACCGGAACCAAAAACTTTGAGAGAGTTCCCTTAAGACGGAGAGAAATACAAGAAAAAAAAAAAAAAAAAAAAAAAAAAACAGAAAACAAAAAAAAACCACATTCCATCTGGTAAATAATTGCTGGGGTTGCATTCCTGTGCGTTCAGGCACGAGCTAACTTCTGTACAGCACAAAGCTGTGAAAATGTCTAGACCTAATGGGGCAATAGGAGATAAAATCTACTTGGATCTATCATATCCTCAAACTACAGCCTCCTGGGTGCTGGTGCATCCTAGACTCCCAGCTCCTCCACAATCAGATGAGCTAGACATAAAATTACTCCAAGATGCCTGAGAAAGCTCACCCTGGAGTACAAAAGGTTGGATGGACACATGCGGCCAATATTCTACTAAGAGTGAAGAGGAGTGTTTGCCAAGGTCACTTTCAGGTGACCGTGGTTGCAGAGCACAGTCAAATGTGGTTCTAAATTAGCGGTTTTCTTCCCAAAACGCAGGTTGGAAAACGTATCTGGAAGCTATCTCAGTCTTGCGATGGGATGCTGGAAATGGGAAACGTGTCCAGCAGGAAACAGGCTGGTACCAGCTACCAAAAGGATTTAAAGGGCAGGAGTTAATACAGAGCACATTAATTTCAGCTGGCGAATCGACACTATGATTTTCATTCGGGAAGAAGTCTTTTAGTCAAAGGTGCTACCCACGGAACACACTTCCTCAGAAGCTCCCTGCCTCTGGAAGCATAGGCAGGGGAGCCACGGGCTAGAGATCTTCGTGTAAGGGTGAGTGGTGGGGGGCGATCCAAGAATTGGGGGAGCTGGGTTCAAGTGAGAGTTCATAGATGCGAAGGCCTTTTAGAGGTCAGGTGGTTAAATTGTTCAAAATGTTAAGGCATCAGGAAGTGGATCGGACAGCGAATGGCTGGACAGACACACCCCACCTAAAGGCATTCAAACTCAATATTATTGAAAAAAAAAAAGAAAAAAAAGCTGCTTCGCTGGCCAAATAAAACATCTCTGCAGGATTTGGCTGTGGATCAAGAGGACCGTTTGCCACTCCTGAACTAAAAAAGATCCATAACCTTTCTTTGACTTCTTGGTTCTGCGATGTTCTATGTGGAAATAATGCACTTTATTTATTAAGAGCCAAACATTTGTGTTAACCTTTGCAAAAGGAGAGGACAGGCTGCCGAGAAGTGCAGAATGTGGTCCCCATCCTCCTCTAAGAACTCACAAATATCTTTAAACAAGATGACATGTGTTCCTACAAAGGCACTGACAGTGCCAGGTGAAACTGTATAAGGGCCTGTAGCCACTCAGAGGAAGCAGCCCTAACTTTATCTAGGTTGGTCCACAAGGAGTGACCGAAGAGGCAATTTGGACTTCTAAGAATAAACACCGAGATAAACGGAGAGTGGATTTGTCAGTTGGTGAGAAGAGCAAAACAAAACAAAACACCAAAGGTAGGGGATGGGTAGAGGGAGGTCCCTGGATCCTGGCGAGAGTCCTCCTAACTTCTTCCCCAGAGCCTGACACTGGCTTCCGGTCACCCATTCTGCTCTGATCCTAAGTCCTGCTCCTCCCCAGCCTCTAAGTCTCCCTCACCAGGGACCGAAGGCTTTCTCTGGGGCCCCCGTTCCCCTGGCTGGGCCCCACCGCCTGCCATCAGAGCTTAGGGCCTCCTAGCCGTTGCCTGCTGCACACCCGGCCCCACTGCCTGTTGCAGATGAATATACAGGCCACCACTCGGCCACCACTAGGGACAATGACACCTGATGCTAAACCACCCAGGCAAACGAGTTCAATTTTCAAGTCAAGAGGGTACTTCTCAGAACTTGATGATCAGATGTGGGCACGCAGAAACCCATTTCAGAATTTGAATTGGTCTTTGGAACTAGTTGGTATTTGTAGCATGTGCTTGGTGGCGTATTAAATGTCAACGGCCACTAACAGTGACTCATCGCTCACAAGGTGTCAGAATCTGTGCTGAGCTCAGTACGTGCATCCCTCACTTGCCTCCTCGCAACCCTTGAGATGGGGTCCGTCATCATCCCCTGTGCAGTGATGAGTAAACTGGGCCCCAAGTCATGCCATCCGTGAGGGCACAGGTTCAAGTGACGGCTTCTGTCTCCGGAAACTGCCACCATTAACCATGACACCCTACTTCATGTCAGTGTGCCACTCCTGTGGATGTGCAAGCACACACTCCACCGCCAGGGGCATCTGCAGGCCCCCACTCCCCAAACAAAGCACCCATCTCATGTGGAACTTTCTATCACCTGCTTTTCTAATGGTGTGAAATTCTCACCACGTTACATCACGTGGGGCTTTTACAAAACAACCACCACTGAAGCCCCAGCCCCTAGAGATTCAACTTTAATTGGTTTGGGCTTGAATCAGACATTGGTGTCATATAAGACCCCCCCCCCCCCCCCAATGATCCTGATGCACCAGAAGGCTTGAGAACAGAGGTGGCCCTGGCTGGGGACTGTTTTCTGTGACTATGAGCTGGCTACGGCATCTGTGAGGGCCTTAGTTTTCTGGCCTATAAAATGGGAGTTCCAGAAGTATGTACTTCATGGGGCTGCTAGGAGGCCTAGGTTAGAAGGGAAAAGTGGCACACAGTGATGGTTAAGTCCCTGGTCCTCCCTGGAGAGCCTCATTGATCCATAATGACACTGATACTTGTAGTTTCTTGTGCAAATGCACCATGGGTTGCAAAAAACAATGCATTCTCCCTGCTTTTCACTCAGACCTCCTGACTCCTGGTGGGGGGGGGGGTATTGGGGGCTGGGCAGCCACTTCTGGCAACTTGCTAGCTTTTTCAGAGATGTAGAGATACGTGCCATTCAGAGTCAGACAGCTAACATACAGGTGTGAAGTCACCGGGGTAATGCCATCAGGAGTGCTGAGATCAAAAGTGAATTGGAAAAGAGATGCCCCACGAAGAGCCCTCCAGTTTATTAAAAACAACAACAGCTGCTCCTGATAATATGGTGCTGGCCGAAGAGGCTCCACGTGTGGACGCTGTAGGCAGGGGGCAGTTTGCACGCCCAGGGTCTGTGCTTTAGTTTTCTTTACCCAGGCAGGTCAGTGGCTCCTCGCTGCTTCTGCACAGGGGAGTGGAGAGAAGCCACTGCCCTTCCATTGGAAGCCAAGGGTTCCAGGGACCCCGGGCCATGACAGTGAAGGCACCTGCAGACCACAGCCCACTGGTTAGAAGCAGACAGGCAGCTAGTGGTTCCAAGTTCCCGCCCGACAGACAGCACCAGCTCCCAGCCCAGCTCTGCCCCAGCCTGGCTGTGCTCCGTGCTCCTCTAGCTCCGCTAAGTCACTGCTCTGAGTCACTTTCCTTGTGTTTAAAATGTGGATGAGGGCAGCGTGGGTGGCCCAGTGGTTTAGCGCTGCCTTCAGCCTGGGGCCTGATCCTGGAGACCTGGGATCGAGTCCCGCGTCAGGCTCGCTGAGTGGAGCCTGCTTCCCCCTCTGCCTGTGTCTCTGCCTCTCTCTCTCTCGAATAAATAAATAATTTTTTTTTAAAATGTGGATGAGGTTATCCCCCCTTTGAGGCTGTAGAGTGCTCGGTGCTGAGCCCGCACTCAGCACTCCAGATCTGGCTGCTTTGCCTGGTTTGCTTTTCCTCCCCAAAGTAAGAGGAGGCTCACGTGCCACCTCTCCCATGCCCCGGAAAAGCAGTTCAGCTGAAGCTCCACAGTTCCTTCCAATCCATTACCTCATCCCTCCTTTGGACCTACAGTCACAAGCATTGAGAATCAAGCTTTAAAGAGATCATGAAAGGTGAGATAAAGGGTATAAGTTACAAAAAAATAAATAAAGGCAGGGGATCTATTTCTGGTCCCTTCTCAGGGAGTATGGCTTGCAGAGTAGGGCACAGACAGGTGACAAAGGATTCCTCCCCTATTTCTGGCCTGTGACAGTCCCCAGGAGCACTATGTAGCACCCAAGTCAGACAACACAACAGAAAAGAATGATGTGCTTGAGCCCTAGAGAAGGACTTTCTGGATTTTTCTGGGGATGGCTATGGTCAATGTCTCTGAGGATAAGAATCCAGCATGGAGTTCATCCCACCTTGACATCTTGCCACGGAGAAGTCAAGAAAACAAAAGTCAGGCCTCATGAGACAGACATGTGACAGTGGTTTGGCTCATGACAGACTTTCAAGAGGCCCTGAAGGCTGGACTGGTCCCAGGTCAACTTTGTCCTTGGGCCTTAGGGACCAAAATCCATTAACCCAATTTTCAACTGGCAGATGGATTTCCCCCTCCCCACTCTTAGTCCCTGTGCTTTGGATGAAACGGACTATATCGCTGTCCTCAGGGAGTAGGTGTGGTATTCAGGCCTGGCCAATCAGAGCATCATATTCCTCTGACCCAGTGGTAGGTTTCCATAATCCCAAAAAGATCTCTCATGCTCATTTGTAGTCATAAGAGGACTTCAGCTGAGGAGCTGGAGGAGATTCCCACGTTCCCTCTGGCTGGGTCTGCCTGCAGTACCTGCGACAGGTACCATCAAAGAATTCAAGAACAAAGCAGGAACTACCAAAGGGAGAACCAAGAGATGGAGAAATACTGTGTCCTCTGGTCATAGCGGTCACTGGTTCAGACTCTGATCAAGCTGAACCTGAAGCCAGTGCTTCCCCTGGACTCCTTAGTTACATGAACCAAGATGCTCCCTTTGGTCTTAAGTCAGTTTGACTTGGGATTTTTCCATCTCTTGCAATGGAAAGGCTCTCAACTGACTCCAAAAATTATTGGCCAGACTCTAATGACCGAAGTTGAAATCTTTATTTGTTGGATATTGGGTTTATTTATTGATTGGACATTAGTTGGCTATATTAAGATAGGAAGGCCCTTCTTCAGATCTGTTATAATCATAAAATTGTTTTACACATGACCGTAGAGCCATTTTACCAATGAGGATTCAGCCCTGCAAAGGGAAGTTGCTTACCCAGGACGCATAGCAGAATCTGAACAAGTCCTAGACTCCAGGTAACCCTTCCTTGCCACCTTATCATTTTCATCCAGCCTAGGCCTCCCCTCCCCAGGCTGTCTTCTCTGGGTTTCTTCTGTGGCCCAGCCTGATTTCATATTCATCTTGCAAGGAAACTGAGCAGCATGGCCCCAATTCCCTAGGTACCTGGTTGTGTTAAATAACAAAAAGTCAACTGGGTACATTTGAAGATCTCATTGGCTTTATTAAACTTTCCATGAGTCAGGCAACATCCCATCTAGCAAATAGAAAGGAGCTCTCTTGAACTGTAGGAAGGGGGAAGTTTTTAAAAGCTGAGAGGGAGTGGGGATAAGAGGAAAATTTTTTGGCCATAAATGCATTGTTTTAGGCAATGGGAAATGGAAAGGGCCTCTCAGGAAATTTCTAGTGCTGATCAGGAGATGCCACGGTAGCTCCTTATAGGTTACATCCCCCAAGAGGTTGAAACTACACTTAGGCTAGGTCTCAAATCCTGGTTTGCTTACGCGTGCCCTTGACCTAAGTGACTCCACTTGGGGGCTGTGGTTTTCTCGTTAACAGAACTGACTAGTTAATCTGCTCCATGAATCTCCATAAATATGGGGCACATTGGGGCACCGTTCCTGGCTCACTTGTGTGCATTTGGTTGAGGCAGGCTGGTGCTTCCCAGGTAGCCACTGGTTTCCTGTGCCTTGGCTGGCCAGTCCTGCTGAAGGAGGAAGAAAAGAAGCAAGCCAAAATCTTCATTTACCCTCAGATTATTTTATTTACCTGGAGAGACAAAAAGCTGGTCTTGAGCCCTGTTTCTGCCTCTGACAAGTCACTTGACCTTGGGTATAGACGCTCATCACCGCTCCCTCAGTGGTAAGGGCAATTACAGTGACATCTTTCCCACCCCGTTCCCAGGACTGTTGGGAGAAGCATGGGTCGACATACATGATGAATGCTGCACACATACTCTGCAGAGTCAAGTGCCAGCAATGACGGCCCCTGTGTCTGGGGTCGCGATTCTCTATTACTGCACACACGTGTTGACATCTCTCATTGGGGCATTATGTTACAGGGAGAGCCTCAAGTCATATTACGTGTATGATCCCAAGAATGACAAGGCTTCTGGGACTATATTTTGCAAATCAAAGCTGGTAATTTAAGGAACAATGGAATACTAAAAAAGGGGGAGTGTTATGGGAAATATGGAGAGATATTATAAAAAAAATGCCGAACTGGGAGTTCAGAGACTTGATCTCTTTTCCTTTCTCAGACCCTCAAGATCTGTCCCTGATCTTGAGCCATGGTGGCACCCTTGTGGGCTTCCGTTCCCCCATCTATAAAACCAGGGTGCTTGACCCCATTGTTTTATAACTGGGATGAGATTTTTTTTTTAAAAATTTATTTATTTTACATAGGGAGTGCTCCCACAGCAAGGGGGAGGGATAAGGAACCCAAGCCGACTCCCCGCTGAGCATGGAGCCCAGTGTGGGGGCTTGATCCCACAACCCGAGATCATGACCTGAGCCAAAATCAAGAGTCAGATGCTCAACTGATGACGTCCCCCAACCCCCCCACTGGGATGAGTTTTTAACGTCCCCCCCGGGGAAGATCCACAAAGGTAGTACATTTGTTTTTTTTCTTGTTTGCGTTTCCAAGGCATAGAAAAGCACCTTCAGAACAAGGTAGGTACTCAATAATTTTCTGATGAATGAATAAAAATTTATGAAAATTCACAGCTCTGGGTACACTCCAGAATCCTCATACAGTATGAGGTAGAACCTGTGCATGTGTTTTGAAAAGCCCTGTGGGTCATTTTGCCAAGCACTCCTGGCCGACAACTGCTAAACTCAACAACCCCCAAGATTCCTTCCCTGCAGAGTTGCCAGGTTCAGCAAATAAAAACACAAAACATTCACACCCAGTGAAGACTGAATTTCAGATGAAGAACGACATTTTTTCAAGTGCACATGAGTAGCACACAGTAGTAAGTCATTGCGCCTCCTAGAAAGATAACCACATCAGGCCAGTGCTTAGGCTGATGGTTAGGGCCAGAGAGTGGAACCCTGAATATGACCCAGATTTCAGAATCAGACAGATAATCTTGGTGTGAGTCTCTGCCTTGGTTGTGTAATCTTTTTTTTAATGTTTTTTTTTAATTTTTATTTATTTATGATAGTCACAGACACACACACACAGAGAGGCAGACACATAGGCAGAGGGAGAAGCAGGCTCCATGCACCGGGAGCCCGATGTGGGATTCGATCCCGGGTCTCCAGGATCGCGCCCGGGCCAAAGGCAGGCACTAAACCGCTGCGCCACCCAGGGATCCCTTGGTTGTGTAATCTTAACAGATTGCTGAACTTCACCTGGCTTCATAACCGCAGTGTGCTTCCCGTAGGGTTGCTGAAAGTATTTGAGATCATTTGGTATGACGACTAGCACTTAGCAGGGATCTATACTTCTATAGCTGATATGTGCAGTTGGTTTGAAGAAAAAAAATATCACCAAGACCTTCGTTGAATATATTGTCAGTTAGTAAATTGGCATTCTGAGGTGACCAGGATTTTAGTTAATAGTTCTAGGTAGACCTGAGCCAAGTCAGACAGTTTGACAGAATGGTGACCTTCTGTCAAACAATGCCTCTATGTCTGGGGAAACAAAACATACTCAAAGTTAATAGATTACCCAGAAGAAATAAAGGAAGGAAGTTCTTTCATTTCAATCATTATGAAATGTCATTTCTTCACTGACTTTTTCTAACGTCAAAAGTAAACATTCACGTTTCATAGGGTCACTTGACAGAGGAATAGGCCACTATTGGAGTGGTGACCTGGTTTATCTCTCTTCTAAGTTAAGAGCATCTTCTGTTTCCAGAGTGTTTGCTGTTTCTAAAAATGTCTGATACGTCTCCTCTGGTTGAAGCATGAATACACGTGGCAACAGGTGTAAAATGTTTATTGACAGGAAACAACTCTCTAGAAACACATAGTTAATGTTGGGTATATATTGTGTACAAAGACCGTCCCTAAGTGCTAGGGATCCTCACTGAACAAAGTAGGGGTCAGTGAACAAGACAGACCTAGAGCCTTGCCTTGGTGGAGACTATATCCTGGGAATAGGGAGAAAAAGATAAGCATCCTAAATAAATGAATTTTGTAGGACATGGATGGTGATGAACTCTATCGGAAAGGATCATAGGGGAAGGAAGGTGGGAGTAAGGAATGTGGAGTGGTCATTTTTTTTCTCTTCTTTTTTAAAATTTAAAATCAATTAACAGAGTGTGTTATTAATTTCAGAGGTAGAGTTTAGTGATTTATCAGTTGCTTATAACACTGAGTGCTCATTATATCAAGTGCTCTCCTTAATGCCCAGCCCCTAGTTACCCCATGTCCCCACCCACCACCCCTCCAGCAAGACTCAGTTTGTTTCCTAGAGTTCAGGGTCTCTTATGGTTTGTATTCCTCTCTGATCTCATCTTATTTTCCCCTCCCTTACCCTATGTTCATCTATTTTGTTTCCTAAATTCCACTTAAGTGATATTTCTCTTTCTCTAATTGACTCATTTCACTTAGCATAATATCCTCTAGTTCCATCTATATCATTGCAGATGGCAAGATTGCATTCTTTTTTATGGCTGAGTAATATTCCATTATCTATATATCTATATCTATCACTTCTTCTTTATTCATTCATATGTCAATGGACATCTGGGATATTTCCTTATTTGGAGTGGTCATTTTAAGTAGCACGGTAACAGTGGGCCTTGCTGGCAAGGTGGCATTTGGGAAAAGAAGGTGATAAAAGGAGCCATACTGATCTGGGGGATGAGAAGACAAACATCAGACATAAAAGACACAAGGCAGGGGCATGCCAGAAGTGTTCCAAGAACAGTGGGGAGGCCAGTGTAGCCAGAGTAGAGAGAGGGAAGACCATAGGAAGAGAGAAGACCCAGTCGCTGTTACTGTCTTACTCATGATGAGACATCCCATGAACCTAACTGTGAACTTGAGTCTTAGTTTACTCACTCTGTGTTTGCAGGGTCATCCTCAACTACCCACTTGGAATGATGGCTCTTAACTTGTAAAGCATTGTTAGGTTTGAGATTTACCTCACAAAACTGTGACCAGGGGAATCAGCACAGCTTGGTGAAGATAGATGTGCTTTAATCAATAGATTTGAGTTCCTGTTCTGGCTTCCTTGACCTGGGGCAAGGTACTTAACCTCTGTGCTTTGGGTTCTGGCTCTGAAATGTGTGAAATTAGATCACTCAAAGTGCCTCCTTTTAAGCTGTGAGGGTTGTAGGGAAGGTCCATGTAAAATCTGGATACAGCACTTGGCACCCAGGAAGTACTAAATAGATACCATTATTTCTTGAAAAGTATAATCAGGAGAATTGGGTCTTCTGGAATACCTATTTTGATGTATATTCAAAACGTATATTGAATAACTAAAACATGCTTTTGAGCAACAATGGCCTTTGAGCCAACCTCTGAGATTATCTCTCATGATCTCGTGTCTGAGGATTCAGACCCCTGTATGGTCCCCTCCCATATTGTATAAGGGTTGGTCTATGTGACCATAAATATGGCAGAAGTGATGCCACGTCATTTTTAAGATTAAAAAGGCATTGCCGCTATGATCTTGATCTTTCTCTCTTTCTCTCTCTCTCTTAATCATCACTTTCTCTGGGGGAAGCCAGCTGTCCTGTCATGAGCAGCCCAATGGAGAGGCGCCCCCTATGGAGGGGTCTACATGACAAGGAACTGAGTCCTTTTGCCAAGGACCATGTAAGTCAGAGCCTTTTTGGAAGTGGATCCAATGGGCGTGGTCAATCTTCAGATGACAGCAGCCCTCACTGATAGAAGGGAACAGTGGGGAGGCCAGTGTAGCCAGATGGCCACATCCGGAGAGCTCCTGAGCCAGAAACATCCACCAAAGCAGCTCCTAGATTCCTGAACCACGGACACTGGGTGAGATGATCAATACTTGTTGCCTCAAACTATATATATATATATATACCAATGTATTGTTTGATTCCCCCCTCAGAGTCATTTCATATGTACCAAGAGATTGCAACATTCTTAGATTCTTTACTTGCTCTGTAGCATTCTTCATTATTGCTCTGTCACATCATCTCAGACGTTCCTGATTATAAGACATTTGAGTTAGTTTCAGTTTTCCAAATAACTGGCACAACAAAAGTAGTGCCCATAAAAAAAAAAAAGTAGTGTCCATGAGCTGGCCAGTGTCCTGAGAGTCCCATGGACTAAGTCCCTGCCCTGAGGTACTTGAAAGATGGACAACACAGAGGGGCCGAGTCCTCCTGAGGCACCCAGACTACCCAGGTATGGAACCCGAACTCTCGCACAGGGTAGGTAAGAGAGCTGCCCTCTAGGCTGACCTAAGATCATGAGTACAAAGGAGCTGGGTGAATGTCACTGGTAAGATAATAATGACAATGGCTTTCTAGAATTCTGTGTGCTTCCTGGAGAAATACAGGAATGACAATAAACAATAAAACCTTGGGGAGAAAAAAATCCTTGCCTTGGCTCCAAGTCTCAAAGCAGAATTTCAGGGAGGGTGTCTCTGAACCAAAGCCATTGACCTCCCAACTCTGCATGTCTGCCTCCTGTCTCAGTGTTCTCCTCCCCTCCGACTGTGCTTTGTCAGACTCCACCATTGTGGCTGGAAGGAAAAAGTTGACTACGCCCCTCTTTGTTGAAATGCATCACCACGTTACACATCCCGGGTCTCTTGAATGTGGCATTCATTGAAAGGTTCTGACGTAACCAGATCCTCCAAGCAGGGAGCACCATTTCCCCAGCATGGTTGGTTCTGGTGCCCATCATTTGACTTTCCCAGCCTTCCCGACAAGGTTCAGAGGACCACCAGGTCTGCAAGCCATCTTTCACCTTAAAAAAGATAATATATGATATAGGGAGCTGTGCTTACCCTATCAAGGAACAGTAAACACGGTCACCTCTAACACCGCATCAGGTTCACGGTCATCCATCTATTGATGCCACTGGGGGGAAGGTTAGCACTTCTTTAGCAACAAGAATGAGGTTGTCTTGACATCGGTGCTCCTTATTAGGTTTCAGCTGTGCTAATCCTCACTTGAATGTGGGGCAGCCTCCTTCCACCCTCTCAGTCACCCTAGCACCCATGAAGATGCCGCTCCCCGTTCAGCTGCACTCAGAGGACCTTCATTTTCATCTGCTATTAAAAGTCTGTTTGATGAAACAGCAGCCAGGCTCAAGAGACCACTTGGTTGGTTGAAAACTCCCGGGTTAGAGAACGGTGCTGAGGTCAAGGTCAAAAAGTCACCAGGGCAGGATTTCCTTCCCAAAGGAGACAGTGTTTCAGTGACAATGACTCAGTGCAAGGTATCACTATTATGATTGAAACAAATACGAACAACAACACAAGACACGTCCAATGCAGTGCACACGTGTACTAGCTGAAAGCGACCGGAGTGGTGAATTCTGACTCTGCGCCTTTGCAACCTGGGTTCGAATCCTGCCTTCACCACTTAGCACTGTGGCTTTCTGTGGCTACTTGAACCTCCCTGTCTTCATTTCTGCTATGTGAATAATCATCATGCCTGCCTTGCAAGACGATGAGGCTCTCAGTAAGTGTAACTAATTACTGAAATTAAATTCATGATGATACTTTATACCTCTTTCAAGCCAAAGTCTTTTATATTACAGGGAAGTTTGTACATGTGTTAACTCCTCCAAACTATAGGTACTTTCTTCTGTTTCTTCATCTTTGTGTCCTTTGCAAAGCTTAACTCTGGGGACACCTGGGTGACTCAGTGGTTGAGCATCTGCTTTTGGCTCAGGGCATGATACTGAGGTCCTTGGATGGAGTCCTGCATCAGGCTCTCTCCAGGGAGCCTGCTTCTCCCTCTGCCTACGTCTCTGCCTCTCTCTGTTATCTCTCATGAACAATAAATACAATCTCAAAAAAATAAATAAAACTTAACCCAGTGTTTTGGGCACAGTAAGCCTCCAAGAAATATTTGTTAAATAAGTAAATGTCCTAAATATAGTGGGTCTGCAGGGAAAGGCTTGTACACATAATCTCTCTAGTTAGAAACCTATGAGAATGTCATGTGCCTTTTGAATACTCTATAAATATTTTATATTAGTAACAAGAATGTAATGAAGATGATTATTATGAATAAAGAGTACCCTTAGCTCAAATTTTTCTGAACTGGGGGTTATGTCCTTCTGCAGTATAGAAAACTTGTTCATCCAGGGTTTCAGCTTAGTACCAACTAAACCCTAACTGACTTTGCCAAATAAAGCAAGTGAATCAATGTGTTCATTACCTTTCAGGCAGTAATTTCCAGGAACCAGAATGTGGGGCTATCATGTTGTAGGCTGCCATAACTTCTTTTCTTTCTAGATTTAGATAATAATTCCATGTTTTCTGACACAGCAACTAGATTATTTTACAATCATTTCCTCGGTTTCATAATGCTTATAACTAAATGGCAAACTAGTGAAGTCTGGGTTGTGAGCTTTAGAACATAGAAAGAAGCAGAGCTGGTTCTATGGGCCATTCCCTTCTGCTTCTCTATTTTAGCTTTCTCCAGCAAGGGAGGTTGGAGTGCTGTTTTGGAACAGAGAACCACAAAGAACCACTGGCAGTAGGTAAGTGTTCCAGGCTGTGAGTCATGGACTAAGGTTTTGTAATATTAATAAATGTTCTTCAGCAAGAAGACTCCTTAGTGGCAGTAGGAACTGAGCAAAGGGGAGAGACATATAGCTTCCCTTAATAAAATCTAGAACCTCCAAGGTTGGCCTTGGAAAAGGATCCATACAGGCGGTGAATCCAGTGGTCTCAACTGCGCAATACACCCCCCTCACCCCATTTACCTTTTCTTTGAGGGAGACTCACTTGTGTCCATGTTTGCACATACACACTCCATCACATGCACAAGTGCACACACACATTCTTGCCACTATGACTTCTCTTTAATAATTGGACATAAAACAGACAAAACACTTTCCCTAAAAGTGTTTGAGGAAATATCTCTAAATATCAAATATCTCTAAAATATTTAAGAATGACAAAAACTTAAAGAAAAGTGTCAATGAGGGCAGCCCAGGTGGCTCAGCAGTTTAGCGCCTCCTTCGGCCCAGGGCGTGATCCTGGAGACCTGGGATCGAGTCTCACGTCAGGCTCCCTGCATGGAGCCTACTTCTCCCCCGGCCTGTGTCTCTGCCTCTCTCTCTCTGTCTCTGTCTCTGTGTGTCTCTCTCCTCTCTCTCTGTGTGTGTCTCTCATGAATAAATAAATAAAATCTTTAAAAAAAATGAAATAAAGAAGAGGATGAGAAAGGATTCTCAATTCTACCTGTCCCAAAGGACTAGTGTTACTTTGGAGATCTCTTGGCCCAGCGGTCTTCCTTGCTCTTTCCTGATTTGTCTCTTTGCTGCCATGCACCTCATTTGGCTTGAATGCTTGCGGCCTTCAGGGCGCCATATTCCTACCTGTGGCATACCCAAGGCCCATTCTGGTCCAACTCATTCTGGGGGGTTTGATCCTTATGGTGATGTGAGGTTGATATTATTTCCATTTTACAGACAAAAAGCTTGAGTGGTAGGGAGGTAAAAGAGTTGGCTGCCGCTACTTGCACACAATTCCCTATATATGGCAGAAGACTAATTGCATGACATGAAGGTCCACCATGCCAATGGTCTGACGGGGTATATACCTCAGAACCAGGGCAGATGCCCTTTTATTGCAAAGCCTGTATAACTCCTGGTAGTGTTTATTATTAATATACCAGATAGCTTAACTGAATCCTGAGGGAATGGGCACAGGAGACATTGGTTTTGATGGAAAAGGAGAGTGAGGAGAGTGTTCTAAACATGGGGAGACAGTTCTCATTATGACCCCAAGTGTAGGGTACAGGGCCACATGATGTCACGGTGTGATAGCAAATAAATAATGTGTGTTTAAAACGGGCCTGATAGAAATATGCCACAATCTGAAGTAACTGTATCTAGGTGGTAGAGCCATAAATGATTGTTATTCCTAATTTATCCTTTTCATATTTTCCCAAAGTTTTTTTTTTCTAATAATGGGCATGCATTACTTTTATAGTCTGAAAAACTACTAAGTTTTCACTTATAACATTGTTAGTGTATGTTAGAGCATAAAAACATAACTATCAAATAAAAAATATCTGTGCTTCAAAGGGCATTATCAAAAAAGTGAAAAGACAATCCACAGAATGGGAGAATATATTTACCAATCATATACCAGATAAAGGACTAGTATTCCTTATCAGATAGAAGACCCTTTACAACTCAACAATACAAAGACACATAATCCCGTGTAAAAATGGACAAAGGATCAGAACTGACATTTCTCCACAGCGGATATATGGATGGCCAAAAAAGGATATGAAAAGATACTCAGCATCATTGGTCATTAGTCAAACCATGAGATACCACCTCACATCCACTAGAATATATATAATGAAAAAAATGACAATGACCATGGGCAAGGGTTTGGAGAAATCAGAACTGTCATAATGGGAAGGTAAGATAGTATGATCACTTTGGAAAAGTTTTTCAATTCCTTGAAAAGTTAATCATAGAGTTACCATATGGGCAAGAAATTCTACCCCTGGATATAGACCCAAGAGAAATGAAATCATTCTTCCACAGAAACTGGTACATGATCGTTCATAGCAGCACAGGGCAGCATAGAGCCAAAAAGTCGAAACAATCCACAATGTCCACCAGAGGATGAATGGAAAAACAAAGATGTGGTTTTATCAATACAAGGGAATATTATTCAGCTATAAAAAGGAGTACTGATACAAGCTACAGTGTGGATGAACTCTGCAAAATACTATGTTCAGTTTAAGAGGCCAGACACAAAGCCTTCATATTGTATGTTTCCACTTATGTGAGATGTTCAGTAAAGGCAAATTCCTAGAGACAGGGCAGATTAGTGGTTGCCCGGGGCTCATTGTGGGGACAACTGAGGAGTGACTACTGATGGGTGTGGGGTTCCTTGTTGGAATTGATCAAAGTGTTCTGGAATTAGGGAGTGGCAGTGGTTACAGGACTATGAGTATATTCCAAACCACCAAACTGTAAACTTTAAGAGTCAATTTTATGATGTGTGAATTGCATCTCAGCAGAAAAAGGACTAAAAATGAAGGAAATTTTCAAATACAAATCCACCAAAAAAAAAAAAAAAATTAGAGTCTGCCTTACTTTTGACCGATTCGGTTTGACTATGTTTCAGGGCCTGTGAAATAAATACTCACTGACTAAATATAATGAAAGAAAAACACAGGATGGAGAGCACTGTGTGCATGCAGGAGCCCCCCAACACCATTCTCCCTCTTACTCCTAATCACCTGGGGGATAAAGATTCTTTTCACAGAATTGTGCACATGGGGCAGAGATAGGGTAGAATCTACTAAACCAATACGCCCTATTCTACAGATGAAGAAACAGGCCCAGAAGGAGGAGTTTGCTCACTGCCCCCCTCTCCCATGAGCTGCAAAAGGACTGATGCGCTTTCCTTGTCCCCCCACCCCACGTATCTTTTTTTAAATAAATTTATTTTTTATTGGTGTTCAATTTACCAACATACGGAATAATACCCAGTGCTCATCCCGTCGAGTCCCCACCTCAGTGCCCGTCACCCAGTCACCCCCCCCCCCACTCTCCTCCCCTTCCACCACCCCTAGTTGGTTTCCCAGAGTTAGGAGTCTTTCATGTTGTCTCCCTTTCTGATATTTCCCACTTATTTTTTCTCCTTTCCCCTTTATTCCCTCTCACTATTTTTTATATTCCCCAAATGAATGAGACCATATAATGTCCCACGTATCATTGAGCTGCTTGTTGCCTGTCCTTTTAACAGTCAGGGCCATCAGTTCAGGAATTAGCAGGCGGGCTTTGCCTGAACACACAGAGCAGCACTGATTTCACAGCTTCTTCCTCCCAAGGACCAGCATTTCACTTTTTGAGGTTTGATGACTCCTCACTTTAACCTACTTGCAAAATAACTGTGCCCAGTGTACGGGGCCTTGCTGGTGTGTGCTCTGCTGGAGAGGTGGGGTTGGGGGTGGGGGCCCTAACGCCCTCAAGAAAACCGGTGATCCACTGGAGAGCTGGCATTAATGGTTTTTTGTTATTGGTGGTGGTTTTTGTTGTTGTTGTGTTTGTCTCAGTAACACTTGGTTTTATAAAGTTGGTTCTTCCGTCCGGTTTATTCAAACCATTTTCGTTTGAAAGAGGACTCAAGCCACCGTCTCCCAATCTCCACTCACGTCTCTCTCTGTCCCTCTCTCTCTCCCAGCTGCGACTGCTCTGAATCGGAGCCTGACTTCCTAGTTGGCTCTCAGCTCCCGAGGCGGGCACTGCGCCTCCCTCCCCGCCCCGGGGTCCCCCAGCTCATGCACGCTTCTGGACTCTGCTCCCCGTCCCCCCCCCCCCCCCCCCCCCCGGTCCTGCGGCCGAGCGGGCCCTGGGAAAGGCGGCGGGAGGTCCCTGGCCACCCCGGGGGCGGTCCTGCTCGGGCACCTGCCAGAAGCGAGGGCCCTGCGAGACCACCTGGGGCCACAAGCGACCCCAGCGGAGGGGTGCGGGGGCAGTGAGCCGCGCGGCAGGCGGGCGGGGATACTAGCCGCGGTGCCTCCGGGTCGGGACGGTCGGTGGCGACCGAGTCGAGTTTCCCGGGGGGCGGGGGATGCACGTCTGCCCTCCCCGGGGGGAAGAGCGGGCACACGCGGGCGGCGGGGGCGGGCGGCGCGGAGGGCGCTCCCCTGCCGGGCGCTCCGGGGGCGGGCGGGGGCGGGGGCGGGGGCGGAGGTGCGCGAAGGTGCCTCGTGGGCCCGGCGGGGTTGGGGCGGCGCGCAGGCGCACTGGGGCCAGCCCGCCGGCCGGGTCCCGGGGTACAAAGGAGCGCGGCGCCGCGCGGGGGCCCCCGGAGGTCTCGGGAGCCGCCTGGGGAGGGGGGTCCCTCCCGCCCCGCCCCGCCCCTCCCCGCCCCTCCCCGGGCGAGCGCTGCTGGGCCTCCCCGCCTGGCTCGCCCTCGCGGGGGCGGAGGGCCCCGAGAGCCGCAGCCCGTTTCGGGGTTTAATTCTGGCGCTTGCTCGCCGGCGCCGGCTCCGCCCCCCGCGCCCCGCCCCCTCCGCCGAGGTCCGGGAGCCCGGCGGGCGCGGAGCCGCAGGTCGGGGAGCGCGCCCGGAGGTGAGTGAGGCGGCGCCGCGCTGCGTCCCGTGCCCGGCGGGGTGGGCGCGGGCAGGCGGGCTCGGCGTGCGCCGGGGGCCAGGGCACCCCGCGGGCTCGCGCTCCCTGCCCCCCGCCCCCGCCCCCGCCCCCGGCGGCCTCGGGGCGGGCCCGGGGTCGCGGCCCCAGGGGTTGCTTGGGGCCCTGCAGCCGCCGGCCGCGGGAAAGTGCGGGCGGGGGGCGCCTGGGACCCCGGGGGCCTGTCCTGCCCGCGACCCGGTGCGGACCCTCCCCGAGGCGGCTCCGGGGGGCGCTCTGGGCTCGGCTCCGCGCGCGCGGCGGCGGGCGGCCTCCTGATCCCTGCGTCCCGGCGCGGCAGGTGGCCTCGCTCGCCCGCCCTGCGCCGACTCGGCGCTGGCTCCGGCCGCGGCCGGCGGGGTCGGCGGGGTCGGCGGGGTCGGGGGGAGGGAGGCGAGAGAGGGAGGGGGAGGGCGGGGGCGCGCCCCGGGCCAGCGCGGCGTCAGGTCCGCGGAGGCTGCGAGCGCCCCGGAGCGCGCGGGTCCCCGACGTCCCCTGTCCCGCGCCACCTGGGCGCACTCGCGGGGTCCCGCGCCCCGGGCAGCCGCCGCCGCTGGCGCCCTCCGCGCTGGCCCTGGGCCCCGGGGAGCTTTCGGAGGCGGCTCCTCGCGGGGGTCCTGCGAGTCTGCGGGAGCCGCCCCGCAGCGGGGTGAGGCGCGACGGGAACCCTCCGGGGCGTCCCCCAGCGCGGGCGGCCTGCACCCCGCACCCCGTCCCCGCGAGCTTCGTCTCTCCTGTTAATTAGTGAAACGACCGGCGCGACGGCCCGAGACCCACACGGCGGGGCGGCCCACCCGCGCGCGGTTGTGCGGTTTCTCGCCGGCCTCGCTGCCCCGCATCCGAGCGGGAGGAAATCAGAACCTGCTTCCTCTTTTGTCAATTCGTGGTTTTATCCACCTTGATTTCTTAGGTGATGCTTAGCTGCTCATCTGCTAATTGTTCCTTTCATCCAACTTTCACTACCGGAAAGTGGGGCGCTCCCGCGTTGTACTTATTTTAAAGATTCAGATGTAATAAACATGCCCTAAATGTACCCTTTTCAAGTGTTCAAGTCCGTGGTGTTTAGTGTATTCACGAAGTTACACGGTTATCACTGATTCCAGAACATTTTCGTCACCCTCCCAAAGGAACCCCATCTCCATTAGCAGTGATTCCTCATTTCACCCTCCCGCAGCCTCCTTCCTTCATTTTAAGGTGTAGTTTTTCCCAGATTGAATTAGAAATTGAGAGATTATTAACTTCAGACCCTTTTTAGTTAATGGATTTGAGGGAAGGTGCTGCCGATGAGGCGGTGGAAGAAAATTTAAGTAGGGGCTGTCCTGTGGTGAGATTAGTGTCTAAGGATGCAGAAGGGGCCAGTGGCGAGTGATGGTCTCCTAAAGAGGCACTTCCATGAGGGATGCATTTTATCCCCCAGGTGGGGGGGGGGGGGCACAGGGGTGCTTTGGGGCACTTTGTGAAGTTCACAAACCCCTCTAGTGGAGGTTCCACCTCAGAAAAAGTGAGTTCTGTTCTGTGTGTGTGTGTGTGTGTGTGTGTGTGTGTGTTTCAGGGGGAAAAATGATAGAGCAAAAAGGAGCAAGGTTTTAAAAATAGTTTTGTTTTAAATTATCCAAACTGGCCCAAAGAAAAGAAACCACAGGCAAATGGCCACTCGAATCGATACAGTCAAGACCTAGGTTCGTTTTGTGAATGTCAGCATTTGCTCACAAATAGTGCCAGGAGCTGATGTGTTCTTGCATTAGCCTCCTTAGTCCAGGGAGGAGGGGGAGGATGGGCGAGGGTGTAGCTGAGGAAATTCAAGGAATTGGGGAGGAGGTAGGAGCAAGGCTGACACAGGCAATTGCTTGTGGGAGCAGAGGCCTGTAGGGCAAACAGGTTCAGAAGCAGCAAGGGGGATCTCAGGGAGAAATTACAGACACATCACTCAGGCAGCTGTTGGATTATTTGTGCATGTTTTTAAAAAAAAAAAAATCAGTGGTGAGCAGAGTTGAAGCAGCCCAAATGACACAACCATCTTTACACTTCTCTTTGGCCCTGCAATCAGAGAAGCCAAGTTGGTTTCAAATGTTGTGGGACATTTTATGCCTCTGTGGCATGGGTGGCTTAGCTTATGCCATCTGTTTTTTGTTTTAAGTAATTGTTAAACTATAGCATACAGACCAATCGTAAGTGTACAGTGTGATGAATTTTCACAGTGAACGTAAAGTTATAACTTGCACTGAGATCAAGACGCAGAATGTTGCCAGACTGCAGAAGACTCCTGCTCTTTTCCCATCGCTTTTTCTTCCCATGGTAACCAGTGTCCCAGCATAGATCAATTTTGTTCATGTTCTCTGTGTGTGGTGTAATCTAGTATGTTTTTTGTTTGTTCGTTTGTTTTTCAATCTGGCTTCTTTCTCACCAAATCACTTTGGTGAGACTTAGCCGTGTTGCACGTGGCTCTAATTCAGTCATTATCTTTACTGTGCAATATTTCATTGTGTGACTATGCCCCAAATTAGCTATCTGTTCTAGGGCTGATGGGCGTTTGAGTGGTTGCCAAATTTTGACTATGGCCAGTAGTGTGGCTGTGAACATTGTAGCACATGTCTTGATACACTTGTACACATTTGCTTAGGGTATATGCATAAGAGTAGAAATGCTGAGTTCTAGACTCTTCAGTTTAGAAGATCATGCGAAACATCCCAAAGCGGTTGTATGGTTAATACTTCTTCCAGCAGGATGTGAGAGTTCTGTCCTGTTTTAAACTGTCAAAGCAGGGCAGCCCGGGTGGCTCAGCGGTTTAGCGCCTCCTTCAGCCCAGGGCGTGATCCTGGAGACCCGGGATCGAGTCCCACGTTGGGGTCCCTGCATGGAGCCTGCTTCTCCCTCTGTGTCTCTGCCTCTGTCTCTCTCTCTCTGGATTAAATAAATAAAACCTTTAAAAAAATAAAAATAAACTGCCAAAGCAGTAAATCTACAAAGAGTTTCACAGATGGGCAAAAGGTAACCCATATTTGCCCCATTCTAGCAGATTATTTCAGTTGTGTTCACTTTGGGTGCTTTTCTACGTCTGGTCCTGTTTTTATGAAGTCATAATAGTCAATTTGGTATTTTGTTTCTCTTAACAGTATGTCTTAATATTGCTTCAGTCTCTGTGACTTTCAAATTCCTGCACACATCCACAATCCTGTGGACAGGCTTCCATTTAATAAGCCCCCACACACAACCGGAAATGAGTGTTAATTTTTTGGAGTTGTACATATTGCTACAAAAACCATCTTTGTGCATATAGTTTCCTCCCTGCCTCTTGTTTGGGTCACTTCATAAACTAGAGACTCTCCGTTTTATGGCTCCGGGTCCATGTGGTTAAACTACTACCTGCAGAACCCAGCTGTCCTTGAATCTAGTACAGAATTGTTTAAAGTAACCTTTAGGTGGCTAATATGTTACCTGCAAAAAAGGTGTCTAATTGGTTTAAAATGTAACTCTCGAAGTAACAGTGAAGTTGACCCTGATACCCCCTTTTTAAATAGTGTAAATGGGACTATTGTAACTTCATTTGCCAGTCATGTGATTTTTCTTTATATTATGCTTTTTTGCAAATGTACTAAGCTAGGAGTTTTAGGGGGTATAAGAGGAATCATACCGTTAAGTAGCTGGTTGTCCAGAAATTATGTACAAAAATTAAAAGTAGCATCTAGGCAGAATCCTTTCATGTGACAAAGGAGTGTTTAGTTCACTTCCCAGATATTGACTGCTTCTGTGAGTTCTGAATCAAAAGAGGTCTTTCTTGCCAGGATGGTTAGGATCGGCTTCTCTGAAATGTAAGACTTGAGCTGAGCTTTAAGGGATCCTTAGAAATTGGTGAGGGAGCAGATATCTCCGAAGAAAATACCACTGAGTTATCTCAGGAAGGGAGATGAACAGTACACAGCCCATTCTGGACAGTGGGAATGATGCCAATCTTATTCTTTTTCTGAAATATAGTGAAAATTGGTGAACTAACATGAAGGCAAAAAAAATAATTAGAACTTTTGGGGAGAAAACTTTTTTACTTTCAAGTCAGCATCATGGGGTTCGATTATGAATCCTTGCCAAAGATTACCATGCAGTGGGCTTCTGCATTGCCTGGTTATATGGCTCTAAACTCACTCTTTCCTCTCAAATAAAATGCAGCAAAAATTTCCCTAAACTTGCATGTGGAATAAGCCAATATCAGCTTACCTTTAGAAAATAATAAATACTTTCCTACTTCTATGCAAGACCCTGGTGAGGAAATCCAGAGACCCTCACAGAGTTCGTAGCAAGTGGGGAGATAGAAAGAGAATTATAGTAGGAGGCAGAAGGATGGAAATATTTGCTATTAATGGCCCATCCTGGAAATGTAAAGGGTGGAAAAATTAATGCTGAGAGGTTTGTGTGATATTTAAGGAGATCGGGCCTTGGAAAATGTAGGCAGGTGGAGATTAGAGCAAAGGGCATTGCATTTTAGGGCATAGCTTTTGAAAATGCAAAGGCTTCTGGTAGGGCTTGATGTAATAGTTTGGTCAGTCACCTCTTTGGAGACTCAGGTGACTGGCAGCTTGAGATTATACTCTTTGTCTAGTGGCTTCCTACTGCCAGGCTAACCTGGTTATCTTTGTGGACATGTTGCTCTGGGCCCAGATTGGCTGATGTGAGTATAGGTTGTGTTGCTTGCTGTGTGACTTTTGGCACAGTTACTGAACCTCTCTGTGGTTCCGTTCCCTGTTCATAAAACGAGGATGACAAAAGCAGTCCCCTCATGGAATTACCTGAGGATTAAGGGAGTTAAAATGCTAGAGGGTCACTGGGGTGGCTCAGTTAGTTGAGTATCCAATTCTTGATTTTAGCTCAAGTCATGATCTCAGGGTGTTGGGATCAAGACCCGTGTCAGGCTCCATGCTCCGTGTAGAGTCTGCTTGGGATTCTCTTCCCCTCCCTTTAACCCTCCTGTGTGCGTACTCTCTCTGTAATAAATAAATCTTTAAAAAGAAAACAAAAACCATAGAGAGCACTTCAAAGACTACCTGGTACACCATTAATGCTGAATATGTCCACTGTTGTTTCTTTAATTTTTAATTGTTTAAATTTTTTAAGTAATATTTGTATAGAAAATAGTGCCAACAACAAGCATTTAAAATGAAAACAAAAACCTCGTCACTCCTCTCTGATCCCTGCTCAGCTATAGTCTCTTATGGGGTGTTAACTCTCTGGTTTTTTTTTTTGTTGTTGTTGTTATTGTTGTTGTATGTTCTTTTGGTGGATGTCATTGAGCAAATGACCTCAAACCTTAGTGGCTTAAGCAATTCTTTCATGGTGTTATGGATTCCATGGCTCGGGGATTGGGGCATGGCTTGGCTGAGTGTCCTTGTGGTGGTGCAATCTCTGTGTAGCAACCACCTGGTGAATGGGCTGGCCTGGAGGGTCCAAGGAGGCTTTGCTGCCATGCCTCGTGCCTTGGCAGGGATGGCTGGGAGATGGGGCTCAGGGTTGACTGCTGACCAGAGTGTCTATTACACATGGCAACTTCCATCGGTACTCAAGTCTGCTCACAAGGCCCCCAGCTCCCTTCATGCGTTAATCAGGGTTCTTTGGAGCAACAGAACAAGTAGGGTGTGTGCATGTTTATAGAAAAAAGAGGTATGTTAAGTAGTTGGCTCACATGATTATGGAGGCTGGTGAGTCCAAAATCTGCAATGTGAGCCAGCAGAGTGGAGACCCAGGAGAGCCAGTAGTGCAGGTGAAGACCAAAGACAGTCTGCTGGAGAATTCTGTCCTGCTCGGGGAAGCTGATCTTTTTGTCCTATCCAGACCATCAACTGATTGGATGAGGCCCACCTGTGTTATGGAGAATAGTCTGCTTAACCCAGTAGTCACTGACTTAAATGTTAATCTCATCCTCAGATACTCTACAGATGGACAGATACAATTAACTTGAGCTAGAATACCTCCAGAGAACCAGTTGGAGGCTTCCTGGCCTTTTATGACCTAGCCTCAGAGGTTACATGACTTTCCTTTCCTCAAACTCTGTTGATTGGGTCCATCAAAAGTCTGCTCCAACTCCAGGGGACACGGGCCTGCCACTTGATGGGAAGAGTGTCCGCACATTTGCAGCCTTCTTAAACTGCCACAGTGCACCCGTGATTTCAACCAACTTGGCAGTTTCCATTCATTCTCCAGTAAGGAAGAAAGGGAATTAATATTACCCCCACCTCTTTTCTCTTCTTCTCCCCAGTTTTATTAGATATCCCATTATTTTTATCTTGTTATTTTTAGTTCTCTTTTTTCAATTACCTTTATAATTTTAAATAAAGCACTCCATACTTGACAAGGCCATGGAAAAATGAGGTTTGTTTAGTGTGTGCGTGTATGTTCAAGCAGTGGAAAAGAACAAAACTGTCTACGAGGAGGCCTAACAGAGAGGCTCTTATTAAAACACTCCAGTCACTAGATGTGTGAATTGCTTGCGAGCATGTCCCCTGATGCGCACAGCAGGTGACATAATCCAGTGGTTCTTATTTTCTCTTTGGCTTTTAAACTCTGATACCTGTTTGCCTTTTTTCTTCCTTGAGCTTTATGTTTCAAGTATGAATGCTTTCTCACTGATGAAGAATCTTAAAACAGATACACTGTTGAGTTGTGTATTTGTGTATGGATAACATACACCAGAAGAACCTATCAGAACTAAGTATCCTCATGCTTTTTTCATTACAGGAGCAATCAGGTAATTGGAAACAGTTATATATTTCAGTGTCAGAAACCCTGTTGGAAGGTTTTTTTTTTTTTTTTTTTTTTTTTTAATTAGTTAATGGAATTGAGCAGTGGGGCTTAGTTTAACGCTCAGAAGACATACTAATCCCTTTTTATAATTATCTGATCCCCTGAGAAGCACACAAGAGCCTCTATTCTTGTTGGTTTACATTGTTGTATTGCAGATAAAACTCCTTTGTATATAATTTTTGACTTGATTAGAGGTAAGAAGGTAAATATGTTGGTATCTGCATTACGTTTTGGACTAAAGTTATTCAGATTTCTGTTGGTCTTTCTGACTAGTTCACCTGTTGACCTTGGGGAAAATATGAAAAAATAATGAGAGCAAAGGTAGAAATCAAGCTGAATCCATCCTCCCTCTTTCTCATTCTCCTTCTATCTTCCTCCTAACCCTTTTTCCTTCTCTCCTCTTCCTCCTCAACAGCTCTTTCCTATCAAAACAACTCCTTAGGAGTAGCCCTTTTTAGGGGTGGTGACTGACCCTATTAGGTGATGCTACAAGTCATTTTTCTGCTAAATGCTTGCTCATCTCCCTTCCCCCAAATAGAGCCATGGACCCAAGCTGATCATCTTTGTATCACGCCCGTGGGCTGTCCATCTAATATCACAGGTCAGTTTTGTCAGTGTTTAGACTTTAATATGTGGAATCGCAAAGTGTGTACCCTTTTGTGTCTGGCTTCTTCTCCATGTTGTATTTGTAGGATTGATCCATGTGATCTTATGTGACAATGGAGTGTTCTTTGCATTTTTTGATTGTGTTCTGCAGTGTGACTATACCACTGTTTATCCATCGTCCTGGAGACTTACATTGGGTTGTTCCCAGTTTGGGACCAGCATGAACAGTGCTGTCACGAACAAGTCTGTGCATGTGTCCTGGTGAACGTATGTATACAGTTATGTTGGGTGCACATCCAGAAACGAAGTTGCCAGATTGGCTGCACACAGTTCTGCTGTGGTAGAGATCTCTGTAGCAGCTGTATTCATCTATCTTCCCAGCAGTGCTGTGTGAGTTCTCACTCGAATGCTTGTTATTCTCCATTGTCTTATTCTAACCAGTTGGGTAAATATATATTCTTGAATTCCCCAGACTCCAAAAAAAAAAGGGCTCATATTCTTTTCATGTTATGGCATAGTGAAATAGAAAAGATTAGACCAGTTAAAGAATTCATCTAAAGATTTCATGTCAGCTTTTTAACTAGTCTAGCTTTTTTGTTTCTCTGTGTCATAAAATTCAGTTCTCATGGTATTTTCTCTTTTAATTTGGTAGGGGATGCACGTCAAGAGATTTACTATTAATAAAAGTCAACAAAACATTATGAATAAACTCTGCAGGTCCTGAGCAGTAAGGCTTTCAGTATATTTGAAGGCTGAAATTTTGCTTATGCCATCTTATCCTTTGAACTTCCCTGATTTGTTAAGTCGATTTACTGATTTTTGGCATATACTATGACATTTTTATAGGACAATTTGTCTAAGTCATGCTCTGTAGATGGCCAGGAATTAAATTTCCACAAGGTAGCACAACAGAAAATTTGAACTCTTGACTCATCATTTCTTAAAGGCAGAAAAGAAGGAGATTGTCCACACAGGGACACTTTGGATATTGTGTTGGTTCAGTGGCAATTGCCATTTTTTAGAAAATGGAATGAGTCGTTTTGATGATACTTAACATGTGATTTGATGTGCTTGAAATTTGTTTTGATGTTTTTCCTCTTGGCCTTTTGAAATTTCATCCTTCATCTTCTACTTGAAGCTGCCTATTTTATCTTCTCAGTTGTTTCTTTTTGAGGATTGTATGCCTCTCAAGGAAGGCAGCCCAGCTTCAGACTTAGTGCAAACATCCTCTCCTCCTTTGAATATCACTAGGGGTGTTGCTGATCAAGGGACAGGCACTGTTTATCTTCAGGGCCTTTAAGGCTTTTGTAGGGACTCTTTGGCCCGTTGGTGGCAAGATTCAGCCCTGTGTGGCATAGCTTATAGGGTCTTTAGAAAACACAGGCTTCTGACCTTAAGAGCAGAATGAGACTTCTCTGCCTCCAGAGACCCCCACCCTTTGACCTCCTTTCAGAGTTATAGTTCAGGAAGGGGGGGAGGGAGTTTGCAGGATCTCCATCAAGGAGAGAAGGGTGGGAGGGAAATGATTGAAACAACTCAAATTTTCTTAGCCCAGGCAGGGTTTCAGTAACAACTAGAAGCAATTATTTTATTTTTATTTTTATTTTTTTTTTTATTTATGATAGTCACAGAGAGAGAGAGAGAGAGGCAGAGACACAGGCAGAGGGAGAAGCGGGCTCCACGCACCGGGAGCCCGACGTGGGATTCGATCCCGGGTCTCCAGGATCGTGCCCCGGGCCAAAGGCAGGCGCCAAACCGCTGCGCCACCCAGGGATCCCAACTAGAAGCAATTAAAATAGTTTACTGCTATGGGAGTTTTTGTATGTTGTTTAAAAAGTAGATTTTTTTTTAAGTTGAGGGAATTCAAGACTAATCCTTTCACGAAGTCATATGCACTTGTGTTCTGCTATGGGTTTTTTTGGTTTGTTTTTTGTTTTTAAGATTTTATTTATTCATGAGAGACACAGACAGAGGCAGAGATATTAGCAGAGGGAGAAGTAGGCTCCCGGGGGTCGGGGGGAGGCTGATGCAGGACTTGATCCCAAGACCCTGGGATCACGACTTGTGCCAAAGGCAGGTGCTCAACCACTGAGCCACCCAGGCATCCCTATTTTTTTATTTTTAAAAAAATTCATTTATTTATCTTAGAGAGAGCAAACAGGGGGGAAGAGCAGAGAGAGAGGGAGAGAGAGAACCCCAAAGAGATTCCACACTCAGCCTGGAGCTGGTCACGGGCCTCGATTCCGCAACCCTAGGATCATGACCTAAGCCAATACCAAGAGTCAGACCCTCCACTGACTGAGCCACCCAGGCACCCTCAGGAGAGTTTTAATCATTTTCAGGTTAATAGAGAAGCAGAATGATCTCTTTTTGTTTGTTCTTAGGTTTATTTTAGCCAGCCTCTAGAAACAAAAGGCTACTGTTTGGATAACCAGGGAAGCCAGGAGAGCCTAATTGGAAG
Source organism: Canis lupus dingo (assembly GCF_003254725.2). Lineage (NCBI taxonomy): Eukaryota > Metazoa > Chordata > Mammalia > Carnivora > Canidae > Canis > Canis lupus. The sequence continues at coordinate 89,545,946 of NC_064243.1, forward strand.
GACTTTGTTTTCCTTTAATGAAATCCCGTGTGCTCATAAAGCTGTCTCCCACCTTGCAGAGAAGAGGATCTCTCACTCAGAGACAGAGTGCTGCTGTGTCTGGGTTTGGTGCTGCCCACGGCTGGGAAGGGCATGCCAGCAGCTCCCCCCTCGATGTCAGGAATGAGTAAGAAGGCCTTGAGGACTCTTAGCCAGCCCAGAGCCATTGCATTACAGTAGCTTTACTACAGTGGGGGAAAAATGTCCTTCTTTCCTGTCCCATCACCTGTCCCAAAGCTCCCAGCTTTGCCAGCAAGAGGAGGAAATACTGCTTAAGGGCTTGACATTTACATAGTTTTGGAATCATTTTCATAGGAACTTCCTCTTTCAAGGAAGAGGTGTCATGAGCCTCTGGCCTCACATCCAGTTTGACCGAATAACCAGGCTTACCTGTTTATCCGATTTGGCCTGACTTTGAGCTGTGACCAACAGATGTCTCTTCTAGCCTGGGTTCCAGGCTGGATAGAGGGTGGCTGAATCCATGGAAACTGCTTTGTTCTCAACATCTCTTCTTCCTCCGTGGCCCAGGGCAGCTTTTTCGTCCCTACTTTCTTCCCTGTTTCTTTACCTTTATTTTTATTTATTTTTAAGATTTTATTTATTTATTCATGAGAGACACAGAGACATAGGCAGAGGGAGAAGCAGGCTCCCTGTGGGGAGCCCAAAGCAGGACTCGATTCCAGGACCCCAGGAACAAGACTTGAGCTGAAGGCAGGTGCTCAGCCACTGAGCCACCCAGGTGCCCTCCTTACCTTTATTTTTGGGCTGGCCAGGTTGAAAGGATCTGATTCAATACAGGCAGTGGTCAGGAGCCTGGGCTTAAGAGTCTCAACTCTTACACTTCCCATCAGGAGTATATTTCCTTTGCCTCCTTGTGTCTGGAAAGAAACAATATCATTTTGCCGTGGTGTTTAGGTGGGTGTTGGGTGGGTGTTGGGGGGTGGTGGTGGGGGAAGCAGGGTGGAGAAGGTAGGAAGGAAATATAAAGGAAGGAAAGTCTAAGATACGGTGTTTCCTAACTGTGAAACTCCCTAAAAGAACATCTCAAAAGAGCTGTCCTGTTTGCTTAGGGCCAGAGGAGCAGAGAAAGTTCTGCTGTCCCAGGCAGCACACAGTGGATGAAAGCACCCTGGGATCAAGTTAAAGGGCCGAGACAGGCTCAGGGACCCCGATTCTGAGAAGTGCCACCACCCTTATCCCCTCTCTGCAAGGTCTTCCACAGTTTTGGGTGAGCAAGGTCATCTGTCTCTGCCTGTAACATGGACGTAAGGAGAGGTCTGGGACCAAGGAGCCGAGGTGATCAGTGAGGTCGTGGGTGTGTGAGCCTTGCCGGAACTTTGTTGAAATCTGGATCACTCGCCTGCTATCCCAGCCAGGAAGGCTCAGTGATTGTGTGGGACGATAGGATTCCTGGTAATTGCTGTTGGTTATTGAGGTTGGGGTACTCATCTCTGGAGGCCCTGGGATGGGGGAGTTGAGCTACATTCTTGGGACCCCACATTGGTGCTCTGCACATCTCTTCCAAGGAAGCACCTCCATACAAATGCTGGTTGTGCAGGGCTGTGCTGAAAGCGTGTTTTGGGACTTTTAAGGGCTGGTGTGCAAGCCATTCATCATTTATAATAACGTTTCCAAATATACTTGATAAACTGTGGGTACATTACTGGCTTTTAAATCAATGATTCATTGTATCTGAAGCTTTGAGGGAATTGAGGAGAGTAACTTTGTATTTATAGTCCAAGGCCTGAGCAAAAGCTGGGTCCCATTCAGTTAACTACCTTTCTTAAGTCAATGAGTGTATATATATATATATATATACATGTATATATATATATACCCAGAGAATTGGGTCTTTTTTTCACAGCAACATGTATTATTTTGCCTTTTCTCGTGTTCATTAAAATTAAGAACTTTGATTTAGCTGTATAAATTAAGAGTGGAAAGGCAAGTCACAAAGTAGAAGATATTTGTCATATATCCAATAAGCAGCTTATCCAGAATGTGTCGGGAACAGCTACAAATCAACAGGAAAAGCAAAACCTAATTTTTTAAAAAGATTTTATTTATTTATTCATGATAGACATAGAGAGAGAGAGAGAGAGGTAGAGACACAGGCAGAGGGAGAAGCAGGCTTCATGCCAGGAGCCCGATGCGGGACTCAATCCCGGGACTCCAGGATCGCGCCCTGGGCCAAAGGCAGGCGCTAAACCGCTGGGCCACCCAGGGATCCCCGCAAAACCTAATTTTATTTTTATTTTTTATTTTTTTTAATTTTTTTTTTAATTTTTATTTATTTATGATAGTCACAGAGAGAGAGAGAGAGGCAGAGACATAGGCAGAGGGAGAAGCAGGCTCCATGCACCGGGAGCCTGATGTGGGATTCGATCCTGGGTCTCCAGGATCGCGCCCTGGGCCAAAGGCAGGCGCCAAACCGCTGCGCCACCCAGGGATCCCGCAAAACCTAATTTTAAAAAAAGATTTATTTATTTATTCATGAAAGACACACAGAGAGAGGCAGAGGCCTAGGCAGAGGGAGAAGCAGACTCCCTGCAGGGACCCTGATCGCGGATCATGTGCTGAGCCAAAAGATGCTTAACCACTGAGCCACCTAGGCATCCCAACAAAACCTAATTTTAGAAGTGAGAAGGGCATTCAGTATCGTCAGTCATTGGGAAAATGCACATTAAAACTACTATAAAATGCGAACACATATTCAAATGGCTCAAATTTGAAGAACAAACCCTGATAACCAAGTATTAATGGAGATAGGAAAAGCTTAAACTCTCATTCACTGCTAGTGGAAGTATGAATTGGTTTGATCACTTTGGACTTTATTATAAAGCTGAACAAATACATGTCCTATGACTTAAAATCCTAGATACATATGCCCAACAGGAATGAGTGTGTATGTACAACAGAAGTGTTTGCAAGAATGCTCATAACAATGATAGACACATAAGAGAAACTGTCCAAATGCCCATGAATGGATAAAAAAATTGTGTTAGGGTTATGCATGAAATATTTTACAGCAATAAAAAAGAACAGTATTGCTGCTCAGAACAACATCATGAATATTGAGACACATTTTATTGAGTAATATAGATATTAAGTAAAAGAAGCCAAAGTTTACATATTTTATGATTTTTTTTTTAAAGATTTTATTTATTTATTCATTAGAGACACAGAGAGAGGCAGAGACATAGGCAGAGGGAGAAGCAGGCTCCCTGCAGGGTGCCTGATGCGGGACTCCATCTCAGGACCCTATGTCTCTACCTGAGCCCAAGGCAGATACTCAACCACTGAGCCCCTTGTATGATTTATTTTATATGAAGCTCAAAAAGAGGCAAAAATAATCACTGGTGAATAGAAGAATAGGGCAAGGGGCCTGGGGTGAGGGGTCTATTGACTGGGAAAGGACATAGGGGGCTTCTGGGATCCTTATGACGTTCTCTATCTTTGAGCTAGCTGCTGGTGTCATGAATATGTTCATTTGTAAGAATTCCTCATGATTAAATATTTAAGATTTATACTTTTCTGTGTGTGTCTTCCTTAATTTTAAAAGTTTAATAAGATCAAGCCTTTAAAACTAAATAAGCCAAGATTCATAAGAAACCAGTTGGGCTTATCGGCTGTGTAAAAAGAGACACTCATTTAAACTGGCGGAGGCAAACCAAGCATCAACAAGAAGGAGTTTGTTGGGAGGAACCCAGTGAAACCCCAGAACGTAATAGCCCAGCCAGTCCCCCTGAGAGTTAGGACCTGAAGTTGATTCCTCTTGGTCACGCATAGTATCTTGTCTCTAGCATTTGTACCATACTTTGGCTTTCCTCAACAGAATATCTTCTTCTGTCTGCTTGAGTAAGAAAATGGCAACCCAGCCCTTGCTCATCACAACACCCTTCTCCAGCCAAACTGCTCTAGCTCTCTCCTCCCGCCCCCTGCTGATCTCTACCAAGATCTTCCACAATCTAGCCTTACAGAGGGACCTATTATATTGTATCATTTGGGGATTATGAAGTAGTTTCCCAAGTGCATGAAGTTTCACACCTTCTGGATACAACTTTCTCTCCAATGGTAGGAAATAGTGTTCCTAACTTGATTTGAACTTGGCAATGCAAACAGCCTTCCTGATAACTATTGTGGACTGGGTAACCATAATGGTGGGAACCATGATCCCCAGATTTAGGACTTCCCAAGGCAGAGTATATTGCATTCTCTCTCTCCCACTCTCCTGGGTCAGCTTAGTCCTAGTAAGGGTTCTGAGTTTCTTTGGGCATCCAGCTTGCCAAACCCCACCACAAATTTGCAGGAGATGTGCTGAATTTTTCCTCTAGCAATGAAATTTTTAAATGAATTGCTGTATATATTCATCAGAGTAGCTATGAGAAGGGTCTTTAAGCATTGTTTTCCTTTGGCTTCTAGAAAAAAGTTTGCGAGATCTTGATTTTCATCCGTATGTTTTAGTTGCTCATTTAAAAAACTATTTGCACCATCAGATCTTACTCATATTGGTAAGATTTCCAGGCAGAGGCTAACGGTAAAAAGCTAAAATAAACCTGGACTTTTTTGGGATTGAATTCTACATCTCATAAAATCCCAGGTAATTACATTTCCTTGTTTTGCTGGGAGACTGGTATGCCGGTTAAGTTTATAACCTTGATTCTTGTTTTATCCCCCCATCAGTTAGAGATTAATTACATGCCTATGGAAGGCTGAGCTGTTGAACCTTATCTTCTTTGAACCTACCATTGTTCTCGACAAGGTCTTCTAAAGGTCAAACAAGTAACCTAAGTTTCCCCTCTCTTTTTAAAGCACATATTTATAAGGTAAAAACTTTAATTGGAAAAAAGACATTATTTTCAGTTTATCATATATGTTATGCAATTGATTAGCATGGGAATTCATTGGCGGTAAGACCTGCATGTCTTTCTACATTCATTACATATCCATATCCATATGAATATTACATATTCATTCTACATATTATTCCATTGATCATTAACTCATTACATAATAGCTGTGGCTCTGCTCCAAAGGCCTTCAGTATTCTAGCTCCAGATCTGGGTTCCACGAGCCACCCCACTCTGGGACATAGTAGAGGATGAGAAAGAGAATGACCAATCCATTCTTGGCTATTAATGCTTCTGTTTATAAGTCACTTCTCACATTCACTTGGCTATGGCAAGTCACATGGCGAAGCCTACCAACAGCGAGGTTGGTGTAGTTAATTCTTCCATCTGGAGACACTGTAAGTCACATGACAATGGGGAGTATAATCCTTTTATAGGGACTGCAGCAGATAATTGAAACGACAACATAATCTACAATGGAAAACTGTCTTTAATTCTGAGAAGTTTAATGGCCTGTATGCTGATTCAGAAACAGTGTTTAGAACTGATTACATCTGTATTTCGGGGTTTGTTTTGAAAAAGTTATGCTTCAGAAATCTGCCTACATATGGAAAACAGAGTCTAGTTTTTATACAGGACTGATTAATCTTTTATGAGTTGGAGAGCTGTGCTCACAATTTGGTAACTTTCCACTCACTGTTTCTTAAGGGTCTGCATCTGAATTTAAACAGGAAGTTACTCTTTTTACTCTCTTGACTTTTATATCTTGATTTTCTGTGTATTATTGCCATCTTATTGGCCAATTGTCTTTGGTTTAATTGCCTGAAGTAATATGGCTTTGGCAGCCAATCGATGGCAGATGACACTGTAAAAAGAAGAATAGACATGAGCCTTTTGGAGAAAACTGAAATTTATTAGGGCTTAGTGAATCTGTCCTGGTATTTTTTTTTTTTTTAAGTGAAATTGCTGAGCTATTGTCAATATCCTTACTGGGGAATTTCTGTCTTAGTGTTGACAAAGGACAAAATCAGAACCCTTTGAAGAAAGATGGCAAATTGCAATTGTACATGCTGTGAGGTATGAAACTTGAATGCTTTGAGTGGTTATCTCCCATCTGCGTGTTGGGGAGATTCAGAACCCTTTTTGGGAGCCCGGCAGGGAAACGTGGCCATGCTTAGAGTTTTGCCCCCACAGCCTTTTGTGGAGTGGGGGGCCATCTCTTTAGGCAAGAGTCTTGCATAGTTTCTGGTTATTATTTTTTTTAAAGATTTATTTATTTGGGGAGGGGCAGAGAATCTCAAGCAGACGTCCCACTAAGCACAGAGCTCCATACAGGGCTTGATCTCACAACCCTGATATCACAACCTGAGTCAAAATCAAGAGTCAGTTGCTTAACCAGCTAAGTCACCCAGGTGCCCCTAGTTTCTGTAATTTTTGTTAAGAATGCTGAGACTTCTTCTGATTGGTTGAATTTTTTTTTTTTTTACAAAAACAACCATGAGATATAATTGATATAAACATTATATTAACTTTAGCTGTATAATATAATGATTCAATATTATGTATTTTGCAGAATGATAGTTAACATCCATCACCACACAATTACAAATTTTTTTCCGTGTAATAAGAACTTTTTTATTAAAGTTTTTCATTTTATTTCCAATTAGCTAATAAACACTGTTAGAATAATTTCAGGTGAACAATATAGTGATTCAGCAATTCTGTACATCAGTGCTCATCATGATAAATATACTCTTTAATCCCCTTCACCTATTTCCCCAGCCCTCCATCCATATCCCCTCTGGTAACCATCTGTCTGTTCTCTGTAGTTAAGAGTCTGTTCCTTGATTTTTCTCTCTCTTTCTTTTCCTTTGTGTGTTTCTTAAATTCTATATATGAGTGAAATCATGTGGTATTTGTCTATGACTGATTTCACTTAGCATTATACTCTCTAGAGCCATCCATGTTGTTGTAAATGGCAAGATTCCATTCTTTTGAGCGGCTGAGTAATATTCCATTGTATGTATATACCCATTTTCATTATCCATTCATCTGTGGATGGACACTTGGGCTGCTTCCATAATTTTGGCTATTGTAAATAATGCTGCCGTATACATAGGGGTGCTTGTAGCCTTTTGAATTAGTGTTTTTGTATACTTTGGGTAAATACCCAGTAGTCTGGGTCATAGGGCATTTCTGTTTTTAACTTTCTGGGGGACCTCCATACTGGTTTCCAGAGTGAATGCACCAGTTTGCATTCCCACCAACAATGCACAATGGTTCCTTTTTCTCCACATCCTTGACAACACTGTTGTTTCTTATGTTGTTTATTTAGCCATTCTGACAGGTATGAAGTGATATCTCATGGTTTTGATTTGCATTTCCCTGATGATGTGTGATGTCGAGCAGCTTTTTGTGTGTCTGTTGATGTGATGAGAACTTTTGAGATCACTCTGCAACTTTCAAATAACCCAGTATTATTAACTATAATTGGTTGGCTTCTAAGGTAAGTGGACCAACCCTTGATGGGTAACACTTAATCAGCCCCAAGTATTAATGAAAACTTGTTTTTGAGAAATAGCGTCCATTTGTGAAATTCTAAAGGATTTTGCACACCATTTCCATCAAAACATTGGGTACTTTCGATGCCGGTTTTACTTTCTGATTTCTTGTTAAATTGCCATGTGTTAGGTCCTTAGCTTGCATTATTGAGGGATAGGAAGTAGTTCAAGGATGGCCATGGGAAACTCTAACACATCCATCTCATTCGTGTCTTTCAGTAGCTCTTTTATGAAGAAGCAGTAGGAAAGTTGCCCTGGGCCCCCATATTAGATGATGTTGATTTATTGAACGATACGAATCTCATCAGAGACCTTGATTTTCTTACTGTGTTGACCAAATGTAATCCTGCTATTAAACAACCATGTGCAGTTTCATGATTGCCATTTTTCCTAATTTACACCTTATTTACTATTCCGTTCTACTTTCCCTTGTTCTGCATTTTACATTTTTTTTCCATTTTTAAACTTAAGGTAAGGATCGTTCAGTCTCATTTTGAAAGTTGCCTGAAGCCCTTTCCAGAACAAGGCTGGATATAAATACATAGAGTGTGCCTACTGGGTGCATTCAGGCATGTTAAGAGGGCCCTTAAATGTATATGAAGTGTGCACAGAGAGCGAAGGAGAGACAAGAAATCCCCTTTCTGTGCCCTTTGTCCATTGTTCTCACAAACAGGTGTGTATGCCCGCGGCTTGCTGGGGTCTCTGGCTCTTGTACCGAGTCTCTAGCAAGTGACTCTTTCCCGGCCCTTTCGCTAACGAGGAAGGGGCTCGTGGTGGGCTGTGGGGTGTGCCACGCAAGCCCAGGACTGACAGTGGGGTTAAACTGGCAGCAGGCGGTGGCCCGTGGGCAGGAACAGCTCGGGAAGGCACTGCACACTAACGCTGGGTTGGCGGTTGGTGTTTTGCGATGAGCTGCTTTGGCATCTGACCCAGGTCGCTCTGCAGGCCCTGGGAAGCTCCTTGGGCTAGGAGCGTGTGCCTGTCCGTGTTCTCATGACCTGCTCTGTGACCTGCTCTGTGGTCCTGTTCTCATGACCTGCTCAGGCCTGTGACCTGCTCTGGCTTTCCCTTCACTGCCTCCCTCGGTGCTGACAGCTCCTGCTAACCGAGCCAGAATGGGCCAGAAGCTAAATACCTGGCTAGCTGTGCCGTAGCTTCTCCAAGAAGCACTTTCCCTGAACTTTGACGAGACGCCCTTCGCTGTTATTGATGGACAACATAAAGCCTGTTCATGTTACAAATTTTGTACGCTTGCTGGTTCTCCTCCTAGCTCACTGGCCACTCCTTCTCACTTTCCGTTACTGGTTCTTCGTCTCCTTGATTTTTGGAGGGCCCAAGGGGGCTCAGTCCTTGATCTGTTCTTTTCTGTAGACTCTCATTCCCTTGGTGATGTCATCCAGTCTCATGGCTTCAGGTGCTATTAATATTCTGGTCAATTTCACATTTATTTCTCCAGCTCTGACTTTTTCCCCAACTCCATGCTTATATGCCCAACTACCTACCTCCTCATATTTCCACCAGTTGTGTTCTGTGGCCACCTTATGTGGCCAAAACAATTTCTGGTTTATCTTCAAACTTGTTTTTCCCACAGCTTCTCCTGTTTCCATTGATGGCAAAACCCTAAAACTGTGTGTTTATCTTCACTCTCTTTTCTCTCACACTTCAGTCCATTAGCAAATCCTGCTGACTCTCCCTTAGGAATTTATCCAGAATCTTCCTCCTCTCCATTTCTACCATCCTCTCTCGCCTGGATTACTACAAGAGCCTTGTAGCTGGTCTCCCTGTCTCTGTCCTTGAGATCTATTCTCAACAGTGGTTCTTTATTTTCTTAAAATTTTTAAAAATATATTTTATTAATGTATTTGAGAGAGAGCGTGAGCAGGAAGAGGAGCAGCGGGAGAGGGAGAAGCAGACGACCACTGAGCAGGGAGCCTGACGTGGGGCTCGATCCCAGGACCCTGAGATCATGACCCAAGCCAAAGGCAGACACTTCACCAACTGAGCCACCCAGGAGCCCCAATAGTGGCTCTTTAAAAACAACAAATGTTGAGATGAGTCAGATGATGGGACTTTGCTCAAACCCCCTTTTTGCTTCCTGTTTTCATAAAAGTTTTTACAGTGAACTCTGGGACTCTTTTGAGCGAGTCCCTTGGTACTGTCTACCTTCCTCTCCTGTACTCACCCCTCACCCTTGCTCAACAGCCCAGGCCTCCTTGGTCTTCCTCAAATTTGCCTCTGTGCTTCCCCTTAGGGCCTGTGCACTGGCTGCTTCCTCTGCCTCCGATGTTCTCATCCCCATGTCTGCTCATGCTGGGTGCTTGCTCCCATGTCACTGTCCTCTGTACCTTGACTGTGGATTCAGAATTGAAATCATCATCCTCTCACTACCTCTAGCCCCCTGACCGAACCCTCCCTCATCATGGAACTTACTATTATGTTTGTTGTTTATTGTCTTTCTACCTGGGCAGAATATGGCCTTCCCCCAGGTAGGGTTCTCTATCTGGTTTGTTGGCTCACATATACCAAACTCTTAGAGCCTGGAAACACAGAAGGTGCTTAATAGATATTTGTTGTTGGATGAGCTACTACTAAAAAGGGTTCACTGTCCCATTCAGTCCCTCCTATAGGGAAGCTGTATGTGTCAGTTCATGTTACGAAAAAAAAAATCTCTTTCCCTGATAAATGGGGACTTTTAATTTTTTCCCCAGTTATGAAAGTTGCATAATTCATCATATTTCCCTTTTTGCTCTGGCTACTAGGAGGCCAGGAGCTAAGTCTGATGCTCAGCTCTACTTCACTATGTTGGTAAAATAATACAACCCCTCTTCTCCTTTGCCCTCTCCCCAGCCTTCACTTGATGAAAAGTTGTCTGGGAGTTCTTTTCATTTTTTGACAATAACTATGTCTTTTATCATTAGACCCTTCAAAGTAACCTTTGGGCATAAATGGTGTGTAAGAATTCAAATCCACTCTGCAAAGGAGAGGTAGTTTATATAAGGTATTTGCTTATAGCTGGCTTTCTTTTGAGCCTCAGCTAGATCAGTACCGTTGTTTTAGGGAGTGTGCAGCTTACAGGTTTGATGAGTCCTCTGAAACAGTGATTTTCATATGCTACCTCTCCAAGCTTTTATTTGATTGAATTGCACACGTACAAGTATTAATATACTTGTAAGCTACTGTCAACTGCAAACTCTGCTTCTTTAGACCCAAGGATACTAATTTCTGACAGAAGATCCTTTGAAGAATTTCTTGCCACCGTTCAACAAAATAAGTTGTTGGTCAAAACCCAGAGGATTAAATTAATGGTAGGCTGTTCAGTTGGGACACATAAGAACAGATGTCCTAGTGCATGCTTTCCAAATGGGGGCAGTTGTGTGGAATAAACAGAGCCATAGCTTAAAAGTCTTTCTGGAACTTCACCTTGGCTTAAAATCTTTGGAGAAATCTCTTCTTAATTTGGACAGTTTTAGCAAGTTCTGTCACATAGATGCTTATGAAAATCTGCAGAATTTCCTATTTCTGAGTTGGCCAAATTTGAGTTAATGACTCCAGTAAGTGTTGTCCTCTTATTTAAGCAGGCATGTGGTGATGTGGGCACTGTGCTCTAGGATAGTGAGCATCAAGGGATGTGCCAATTTCCCTGCTCCCATGGCCACTGTCATCATTAGAACCAGATTGGAGATTGCCCAGTAACTCTTTGGAAACCACACACCTAGTTTTTAAACAAATTGAATTTGGTACTTGAAGGAGCTGTAGTTTTAGTTTGTGATAAATCACTGACCTGTACCTCTGAAACCAGTGATACATTATATGTCAATTAATTGAATTTAAATAAAATGTTTTAAAAAATCCTATTACCTAGAGCCATTGGCTCTGACAAATTAGTTTTGTTTCCTGTTCAAGTTGTTTTTCCTTAAATTCTTCGTACAGATCCACATATCTCCCTGTTTCCACCTCTCACAGAAATCGGGTGTCAGAGAACACAAAAGCACTAGGAATTTTTGTTTTATTTTTCCATCTTAGTCATTTTAAAATAAAAATTAGATGTTTATTTTGTTACATTATTTTTGGATATTCAGTTGGATAGGTTATTTAGATATTATTTACTGTCTTCGTACTGTGGAAGATGAGACTGTAGTTCTTTTTTTTTTAATTTTTTTTAAAAATTTATTTATGATAGTCACAGAGAGAGAGAGAGAGAGGCAGAGACACAGGCAGAGGGAGAAGCAGGCTCCATGCACCGGGAGCCCGATGTGGGACTCGATCCCGGGTCTCCAGGATCGCGCCCTGGGCCAAAGGCAGGCGCCAAACCGCTGCGCCACCCAGGGATCCCGAGACTGTAGTTCTTATAATTTCTTCCAATACTCTTTTCTCAAATCATCTGAATACAATTTTTGTTTAATTAATGTATAATGTTTATATTATTATTATTACTATGAAAATGATTCACCACTGAGATGTGTCATTGAAACATTTCCTTCCTCATACAGCTTGTTCTTACCCAGAGTTAATAATTGTTTTGTTTTTTAGCTGTATGCACATCTCACTGATTTACCCTCAAATGGAAGTCTAACCTTCTCTTTATGTTTGAAGACCAGAGGGTAGCTATCCGATCCATTGCTCTTAAAAGTCCTAATGAAGTGTTCCCATCAACCCAGAGATGCCTTGTGTTTTTCCTTCTTGAATCCTGTGGTATTCCTCTTTCCTTGTCTCTTTTGGTCTCTTATCTTGGTAGAGGGCATTGGCCAATAGCTTCTGAGAAAGGTTTCATGGAAGAGATGTTTCTTTAGATTTGACATGTCTAAGTTGTCTCTGCCCCGACCCACACTTGATAGTTGAGCTAGGTATACAGTCCTAGCTTAGAAATTCTTTTCTCTGAGATCTTTCAAAAGATTGCTCCCCAAAAATTCCATCTTTATATGAAAGCTGGAACCTTTACCCCTTGTTCTCTTCAAAAGCTTTTAGGTCTTTTCTTTGTCCCAGATACAATATTGGCCTGTTTTCATTGACTTTTTTTTTTTTTTTTTTGGCCCCTCTGTGGGCTTCCCAACCTAGTAACTTATATTTTTTAGTTATTGGAAAATTTCTTTAATTATCTTTGATAGCTTTCTCTCTTTTCTATTGATTGAATTCCATTTTCAAATATTTGGTCCTTCTGAAGCAATCCTCTTTCTTTTTCTGTTCTGTTTTCTAGGTCTTTATCTTCTTATTCCAATTTCTGGTAAATTTCGTCAGCTTTACTTATAACCATTTTGTGGAATTAAAAGACAATCTTCAAATGGATGACAAGTGGCTTAAATTTAGATGATATAGAAGGGTAGAATGAAAAGTCTCCCAATTCCTGCCACTAGCCATCATATTCCCTCCTCAGAAATCAGGGTTCTTGCTACTGATGATACTCATAAGTTAAAAAACACTAAATAAAAAAGTGTGTGTGTATGTTGTCATATTCTCTCCCCCCTTTAAAATCCCAAATAACATACTTTTACATATTGTTATGCACCTTACTCTTTTTATATAACCAAACATCTTAAAATTCCTCCAGATAGAGTTTTTCTTACATTTTTGTAGTTTTAAACAGAGCAGCATAGTATTTTCTTATTACAAATACTCTGTATTTTGTCAAATTGGTTTCCTTTTGATTTTGCTATTTGCGACAATCCTGCAAGAGATAACTTTGAACATATATTATTTTGTTCACATATGATCAAATCCTAAATACAGAATCACTGTGTAAAAGGATACATGGGATTTGTACTTGGAGTAGATATTGCCCCAAATGTCTTTCATAGAAACTGTGCTAATATATTTACTCTCACTAGCAAGGTACAAAATACCTGTCTGTTCACATCCTTGCCAATGTGTTATGTTATGAAACTTGTTCATCTTTGCCAATCTGATAAGTGAATAACAGTATCTCATGTGGTTTTAATTTGCATTTCGCTTAGGAGGTTGAGCATCCTTTCATGAGCCCATAGGAGCTCTTTGTATTTACCTTCCTGTGAACTGTTCTATCCTTTGCTATTGGGCTGTTAGTTATCAATTTGTGTCACTTTATGTACAAGAGAAATGAACCCCTTATGTGTGATGAGAGTTGGAGATGTTCCTAGTTTACCATTTGTCTTTTGACTTGGATTATATTGCATTTCTCCAGGTAGAACAGTTTTATCAGCTGCTTATTTTAACGCTTTTGAATTTAATACCATAAAGAGTAAAAGGCCTTCCCTACCCTAAAGTTATTATTTTTTAATTGTCCAGGGCTGCTTTTGTTACTTCTTTGCCTTCAGTTTTTAGATTTATATTATTCACCCATCTTGAATTTATTTTACAATGTAGGGATCCCTACTAGTTTATAACACAGATGGCTACTAGTTTTCCCAGCCATTTACTTAATAATCCATTTACTTCCTTTGGTCAGAAATGCCACCTTTATCATATATTAAATCCCACATGCTAGTTGTGTCCATTTCTTGACTTTTCTGTTGATCATCCTTGCTATTCATGTTTTAATGTGACACTTCTCATTATTAAGGGTTTTCTAACCTGTTTTGATATTAGGGAGGATCAGGTTTTTATTTTGTTTTATTTTATTGTTGATGTGGATATTAACTGCCAATTTTGCAGTGACATTTAAAGGTGAATTGTGGAAAATTTAAAGGAGACCAATCAGCATTTTATGTCACTCAGGAGTAACTGACCTATGTTAGTACAGTTTAGGGTTTGCAAATGTTAAGCTTACTATTTTTGTTTTTTTCCAGTGGGGGGAAACAAGATACCAAAACAGGTAAAAAGTACTTAATTATTCACTTTTGGGATCAAGATTGGTTTACAAGTCAGAGCATTTAGTCTTGAGGGAAGAAAAACGATTAAATAGGTCAGCAATCACAAAGCAAAACTCTTAAGTTGGAGAGTTGGGTGAGAGGCTTGATGGTGGGGACTCTGAGTCATTTGAGATGCAATTTAGTTCATTCTCAGGTGTTGAAAATCCAGTATCAGTAATCAGCTGGGGATGCAGTAGCCTTGGTGGTTTTCCTAGTGCAAAACCTTCATTTGAGATGAAAAAAAAAAAAAACGAAAAAAAACGAGATTGCAGTGAACTAGAGACCATTTCATTCTGAGTCATGACAGCCTTTGACATCTCCTCAGTGTTACTCTGAAAAGCCTCTGAGAGTGGAAGAAACAGTTGTCACTTCTCAGTGTGTGTCTGTAGGAGCCAGGCTGCAGACATATTGTGTTGTGACACCAAGAAAGAGAAGAGAACTCGTGTGGATGCCCACCTTAGCTGTGGTGCCCCAAGTACAGGTGCACGAGTGAGTCATTTTAGGAACTGTTTTTCTCCCAATGGCAGTGAGTTGGAACCGTTAACTGGATGTGAGTACAAGTGCAGATATAATGCAGAGGAGACCTGTCTTAGCTTGGGCTGCTATAATAAAATACCCCAGCCTACGTGGCTTAACAACCACATATTTCTCACAGTCCTGAAGGCTGAAGTGCAAGATGGAAGTGCTACATGGTTGGGTTCCGGGGAGAGTGACTTTGCTTCCTGGCTGGTGCTTCTTGCTGTGTCCTTATGTGGTGGAGAGACCAAGGGCTCTAGTCACTCTACTTCTTCTTCTGGGAGCACTGATCCCTCATGACCTCCCCTCAACCCCGTCACCTCCCAAAGGCCTCACCTCCAGATTCCATCACGTTAGGGTTTATGGCTTCAACATGTGAATTTTGCAAGATTTTATCCCAGACATGAATGAGCGGGCTGCTCTAAGGCGCTGTAGTCAGTCCTTTCCTTAGGGGACTCAAAGAGGACTTTGGCTTCACTTAGACATAGAGTATATGCAGAGTAGAAACTAACTCAAGAGCATTCATCTTTTTTTTTTTTTTTTTCTTCAGGAGCTCTGAAAAAATTTAACTCACGTTTAAATTCTTCCATGTAGTGCCAGGATGTCTCAGTGATTTGCTTTGGGAGGTGCTGTGGCCTCCTTTCCCTTTGTAAGCAAGAGTTTTCCAAAGGACACACTTGAATGGCAAGATAAGTTTTGCTGATGTTTTCCCATTTTAGCCACGTTTAGTACATTTCAGTGTCATTAAGTTCATTCACATTGCTGCGTAGCCATCACCACTGTCCATCTTCCCAGGTAGAAACTCTGTCCCTATTAAACACTAACTCCCCGTTTTCCCTTCCTCCTGGTCCCTGACAACCACCGTTCTACTTTATAATTTTTTTGAATGTTGGGATCTACAGTTGTCACATTTCTTATTAGAGAATCTTCACTAGGCTACGTGGTTTGTGCCTACAATTTGCTGGTTAAGCTTGGGACTAAAATACAGTCAGTCTTCACTCGTTCTGGAAAGTTGGGTAAAACCACCTGAGCTTCTTACGAAGAGAGGGACTTCCAGATTTCTGGAGTACTTGAGAGATTTCCTTCCCAACGGCAGCACCTCAATCAACTGTGTTTTTCTTCTCTCTCAGCCAGGAGGAGCACTAGCCGTTGTGGGATAATAAACCGTGTACACACAGCTGTAGGTGGGAGGTGGCAGGTGGCTGTGGTCAGAGGCTGGGTAACGCCCAGAAGGTGTTGCACCAGGTGCCATGCAGTTGCGGGTCAGGGCAGTTTGGGAATCGGAGTCTTGTCATGCAGGGGTGGTGATGCTTTCAAGAGGAAGGCATTCTGGAATATGTGCATTGCTTAGAAGTAGCGCCAGGGAGTTATTGTGACGTCTTGTCAGACAGAGGCAAAGCTGGGTGTGTGAGGTTTTCACCTGCAGGAACAAAGGTGGTTGAAAAAGGGAGATAATCATTAATTTTGTCAGTAAAATTTGCTGGGCCCCCGGGGCGGTTTGGAGGAATCCTTTCCTTGCTGTTCTTGGAGTTCTCTTGCTGAGCACAGTGTATCATAGGCATTAATCCTTAGGGTATGAGCCTAAGTTTGGGTTCAGAGTTGAGGTCTACCAACTTGTGACTTTGGGCATGTTGTTGAACATTTTTAAGCCTGGGTTTCCTCAAGTGAAGAATGAACACTGAGCTACTGGTTCTTTGTAAGGAATTGATCAAATACACAATATGTCTGGCACAGTCCGAGTACTTAACCTAGGAAAGCTCTTATGCCCCCAGAAGAGGTGTATGTCTCATACATGTGTATTTTTATCCTCCAAAAAACACTAAGATCTCCCAATCCTGAACTATTTGACTTATTTGAATTGTGAATCTTTTTTTTTTTTTTTTTTTTGAATCATTTTTACCAGATTATGTTCTGGTGTCCAGATCACCTTGGTGGCAAGTACCAGATAAGAGAGGCTGGTTCTTCCAGCTTGGTCAAAACTGGGGCAGCATAAAAAAAAAAGAAAAAAAAAACTGGGGCAGCATTGCTAGCTCTTGATGGGAGCGGGCGATGCAGATGCAGAGGTCCCTGGGAGCTTTGAACACCTCCCACCCATCGTGGTGTTTTCCTCTTCAAGCAGTAGACTGGAATTTGTTTTCAGTAGCTAGATTCATTATCTTACTGTCTCCGAGCCATTCTCCTCCTTCTCATGTTTATGAAAAGCAAAACCAAATCACTAGGCACATCCTTCTTTCAGGAGGATCTGGAGGTTCACCTGCTGACACTCCCAGATTCTAGAGATTTGGGTTGAGATAAGGAGGAGAGGGTAAATCATCTAGCTCTTTAGTCTGCTGCTTTTTTTTTTTTTTTTTTTTTAATCCCCAGGGTGAGCAGAAGTTTGCAGCTTGAGGAGCAGAGAAAGGTGGGGGTGGGCAGAGATAAGATCCAGTTCTGTTGTTGTGCCCACCCAGATAATGCATCTGCTCCGATAACTGCCTTTCTGGGTTTACTTGGAAAGGGCACTGAGTGACAAACCGTGGGAGTGTGAAGAATGGGCCTTTAGATCTACCCAACTTGACAAAATTCAGAAAATGTAGTGCAGAAATGTATGCGTTTCCAGTTTGTGAATCCAAAACAATGGGATTGTTGGCAGAACTTTTGAAACTTGTTCTTTTTTTGAAAGCATCATTGTGTTCAGTGGGTACATGTGCTTGGCTCATAAACATGCGTGCCTTCATCACGCTGCCCGGGAGGCTGGGCATTTTACTGCCAGCAGACAGAAACGGAAGAGTGGTGTCTTCTCTGCAGGTGCTAGGAGGTTTTCTTCAAAGAAAGAAAGTGACTTTTAGGCAGAAAAGGAGGACTGTGTGGGCAGACACCTATCTTACCAACCTACTAGGGGAGACTGGTGTCATTCCTTGCTGCTTGGCCTTATCTTCATCATTTCTAAGGTGCCTATTTCTTGCTCTTAGTTATGCATTACCCTGCTGGCTGGCATTTAACTCTCGACTGCGAATCCTGGGTAATTTATAGTTGAGGGCACAGATGCAAAAAAAGACAGAAGGGATATTCAAATGCTTTTGGTGCCTTTCTTTTCTTTCCTTGGGATGTCTTCTCCCAGAAACTTTAGGAAAGCACCAAGACTTAAAAAAAATATATTGTTCCAATAGGACAATACCTGTCACTCCTTCTACGTACAAAATTCTAGGAGCGTCTGCAAAATTTTTGTTCTGCTGGGCCCCTGTCAGAACAATCATGGTCTTTCTAATGCTCCTTGTATATTATAATTTCATGGATGGAGATGGGTGGGAGGCAGGGGCGAGGGGGAGGCTAAGGTAGGAAGCCCAGCCGGAGAATTAAAAATGATGTCTTTCTTTGAGGATGCCCCCCGTCACCCCCTCCCGCTGGCTTCTCGACCGTGGGACCCAGCCGCATCACTTCCTGTCCAAGTTGGCACCGAGAGGGGCACAGTATCTCTGCCCAGTGTTCTCAGGCTGCAGTTGGCACATTTCCAGTAATAGAGTCACCCAGAGAAACAGTTCGGTCCCCTTTTTGTCTTTCTCTGCCTTGAGTTCCCGAATCTTGCCTTTGATTTATGTGACACTGGCTTCCTGCACATGCAGGTTTGCCTCTCCTCCCTTCTTTTATGCATGGATCCTCAGTCCTCCCTAGGGAAGACTTATCCCATGCTTTCCTGTGGGAGAAAGGAAGGATGCCTTCCTCTCTAGCCAAGCTTCTTTCTAAGCTCGGATACAAGAATTTTTGAGTGCCTGTCCTGTCCTAGGCACTGGACGAGAGCTCTGCCCACGTGACCTCATTAATCCCATCTACTGCGAGGTGGGTGCTGTGGTCATCCCCAAGTGTGGCTCCCATGGGTTGTCTAACCCCAGGTCACCTGGCAGGACAGTGGGATCACCCCTCTGATGTTCAGGTGCCTTCTACCCCTTGGGGGCTGCTCTTTCTCAGTCCACAGCAAGCAGCGGATGCTAGACTGGTAGTCCTTGTGATTTCCTTTGCTCTTGACAACATGGGTGTCTCGATGGCAATCTGGGGTTCCTCCTCCATGGCCTTCACTTCCTTCTGAGCGTCTCCCTAGCTCTCCTTACTGTCCCTGTGTCTCCTCACAGGTATGCTCAAGGTTGTCTGGACTTTCTCCACAGCGTTCCGCAAACTTCCGGCAGGCCCACCCACCACCCAGTTCCAAAGCCACTGACACGATTCTTGGTTTTTGTTACAACAGCAGCCCACTTCCAGCCACCAAAAACTATATTAGTTTTCCATCCCTGCCATGGCAGAGCCCTCAGATTTAAGGCCGAGAGCAATACAAATATGTTATCTTAGTGTTCTGTAGGTTAGAAGGTCAGCATAGGATGCATTGGAATCAAATCAAGGGGTGGGAAGGGCTGGTTCTGGGAGAGAATCTGTTTCCTCGTTGCCCAACTTCTAGAGCCCCCCACCCCCTTCCTTGGCTCAGGACCCTTTATCTCCATCTTCAAAGCCGCCAATGGTGAATTGAATCCCTTTCACACTTCAGATTTCTCCAGCTACTGTTTCTGTTGCCCCATTTCTGTCTCTCTGAAGACTTCTCACAGCCAGAGAGCTCTGCTCTCAAGGACTCATGATTACATTGGACCCACCAGGATAACAAAAGCGACTCCTCAGCTCACGGGTCCTTAACTTGAGGCACATCTTCAATGACCTCATTGATAAGATACTTAGGTTTGGGAATTAAGACTTGGGTATCTTTGGTGGGGCTGTAGGGGTGCTTTATTCTGTGTACTACACAAAATAAGGTATGAATACTTAGTAAAATTAACTCTTTAGTCTTCGCTTGCAGTCAGCATTCTTATAGGCTAAGCATGCAGATGCTGATACAACAAGTGTTTTATTCAGGGCTCATCTGTTCCATCTGGCTGGCAGCATATACCTTGCAGAACAGGTGTAAGACGAATAAGAGCTGTTGGAAGACTAGAAGCTTCCTCCTTTCCTCTTAAGTGAAAACCAGCCATAGAAGCAAGGAGATCGGGATGCCTGGGTGTCTCCATGGTTGAGTATCTGGCTTTGGCTCAGGTCGTGATCCTGGGGTCCTGGGATTGAGCCCCATATCGGGCTCCCCGCAGGGAGCCTGCTTCTCCCTCTGCTTCTGTCTCTGCCTGTCGCTTTCTCTGTCTCTCATGGATAAATAAATGAAATCTTTAAAAAAAAAATAGCAAAGAGATTACTTGGGTGTGACTCTCTTTGCTGTGAAATTAAGAAATAAAAACAAGAACAACAAAAGCCTTCCGTCACAGAAATACTAGTGCTGGTACATAAAACTGACCCACCTCCTAAAAAGCTCTTTCTCCTTTGAACACAAAGCCAAGCTGTATCGCAGTTTCATGGGAAAATCAGACCCCTCGGTGGCATTGGGTTGTGTTACTGCGCACAGTCCCTCTGCAGGGTCGGGAAGCACACTCTCCCCTTGCCACCTGGAATTTGATGCCAGTTCCGCTCTGACAGCTGGTTAGCCTGTAGGGTCCGTCACAAGTTAAATCTTGTCTCAGGAAATAATTTGCCTGAAGATCAAAGCCTGGATGGGATAAATTAATTTCTCGACAAACCACAGGTCTGGGGGAATGTAAACACTATCTCTTAAATGCCGCTAATGTCCTGATGAATGAATAATTTGAGGGCACTCTTTTCTTCTTTTTTTTTTTTTAAGATTTTATTTATTTATTCATAGAGACAGAGAGAGAGAGAGGCAGAGACACAGGCAGGGGGAGAAGCAGGCACCATACAGAGAGCCTGATGTGGGACTCGATCCCGGGTCTCCAGGATCACGCCCTGGGCTTCAGGCGGCGCTAAACCGCTGCACCACCGGGGCTGCCCCTCTT
The DNA here is from genome assembly GCF_003254725.2 of Canis lupus dingo. NCBI lineage: Eukaryota > Metazoa > Chordata > Mammalia > Carnivora > Canidae > Canis > Canis lupus. Next base: position 89,566,585 of record NC_064243.1, read on the forward strand.
TTCTTCTTTTAAGATGATTTCTGCATTTGGCTAATTTACACCTTAGCATGTAGAAAAAGAACTTTGGAAAATGTGTGCCTTGTGAAGATAAGGCCCCGAAATGACCAGTTGTTACTATGTATTTTGGCACCTCTTTTAGAGCAGTATTTCTCAAGGGGCTTTGGTGGTGGCAGGGGAGGGTGGTGATTTTGCCCCTTAGGTGGCATTTGGCAGTGTCTGGGGATATTTTTGATTGTCACAATTCAGGGGAGGGGTGCTCCCAGCATTGGGTGATTTGAGGCCAGGGATGCTGCTAAACACCACCCAGTACACAGGGAAGCCCCCAAACCAGTAGTTATCCAGCCAGTCACTAGTGCCGAGGCTGAGAGACCTATAGGGGGATGGTCTTCTATTTTCCACTTATTTAGCTGTGTTTTTTTTTTTTTTAAGAGATTTTATGTATTCATGAGAGATAGAGGCAGAGACACAGGCAGAGGGAGAAGCAGGCTCCCTGCAGGGAGCCCGATGTGGGACTTGATCCCAGGACCTCAGGATCATGACCTGAGCCAAAGGCAGATGCTCAACCGCTGAGCCACCCAGGTGCCCCTTTTGCTGAGTTTTTAACACTGCACATAGATCTAATTTCTTTGCAGGGCCGCTCCTTTTATTTTCTCATCTTACCCTTAGTGCCCTCCATCCTTGTTAAGATCTTTGTCTTTTTTGGTCTTGGAGCAGAGCTCTTGCAGGGACGACAGCCTGCCAGGCTGACTGTGGCCGAGTCAGCATGGTCTCCAGAGTGGAAGGAGCACAGACTTTGGATTCCTCTCAGCTTCTGCTCACTAACATGTAAAGTAGAGGTAAAGTAGAGGTGATCACAGCACCCAACTTAGGATACGAATGTATTTAAGAAAGACAGTGTTGGAAAATGTTTGATGTGTAATGAGCGCAGAGTAAATGGCTTCTTTTCCCAGACAACTGATCAGGAGACTGTGCACAAAGTCCAAGGGGCCTAGGACCCCCTTTTTTGGGTAACAAGTTGCATATAAAGGAGAAGCAGAGGTCGTAAGCATTCTGGGATTCTTTTTTCTCAACCATCCAGAAAGGAGAAAGAAAGAACTTGCAGCTTTTTAGTAAAGGTTTCTCCACGATTGATGAAAAATCTGAAGTACTTAAGAGGCAGGTTTTGCCTCAGGCCAGAGCTAATTTTAAAAGGAAAATGACAGCAACTGGTTCAAGTTGGAACATTCCTGCCTTAATTATAGATACCTGCCGAAGTCCCTTCAAACAGGTGGGCTACAGCAGCTGGGCGCTGTTCCTCGGTCAGTTACTTGGTTGAGAAGACGTAGAACAAAGGGTTAGGGGTCAGATTTGACGGAGAATTGTCATGTCCATTCAGAACTTGTTTCCCACCTGTGAAGCGGACATACTAGTACTCCCCTCAGAGGCTGGCTGTAAGAATTAAGCAAAAGCATATTTCAAGACGCCTGGCACAGTATGTCCTTCACAAATGATACCCGTAAAGGTTATTGGTTGAGATTTTTCCAGTTTTTCAATATCGTGTAACCAAAGCGTGAGGGGAGGTAACGAGTCAACTTTTCACTCTGTTTATTAGTATTTCTGTCCAATTGTGTCTGTTGTGAGAAGACTGATGTTTGAAGAACCTCAAGCCTTGGATTTGTTGCTACTTGTGCTTTTATGGCAGAGAGTCGGCCTACCCTGTGACCCATGGTTCTCACACCACAGGAGTGCTTTGGGGTGGGGGGCACAAACCAGATGTTTTCACTTGAAAAAACCTGATAAACTCAACTGATTACAAAAGAGGTTAATTGTTGCAAAATTTGACCTCTTTCTGGTTAATTTTTTTTTTTTTAAGATTTTATTCATATATTTGACAGAGGGCGAGGGAGAAGCAGGTCCCCACAGAGCAGGAAGCCCGATGCGGAGAACCCTGGGATCATGACCCAAGCTGAAGGCAGATGCTTAATCGACTTAGCCCCCGGAACCCCTCTTGGGCTAATTTCTATGCCCATTGATTTGCCCCTCACCACTTTCAGAACCTGAGTCCTAGTCCTTGTCTTGCAGGAGGTTCCAGACTGTCTCCACTTGGTCCTGATAATTGTCCCCTTCTGCATCTCCTAACATCCATTATTTTCCCGGGTGGCCCCTTTCCTACCTTCCGTCTGGAGACATACTGTTGAGTGCATATAACTCTTCGTGTTATGTCGTTTCCCTGCCTGGATATTTTCCTTGAGGCTAGTTCCACACCCTGTATGTGTTTGGCCATCACCATGGCTCCCGGCCCTGGTATTCACTCATGAGGATGAGCCATCGCAGATTGGAGGTTAGCAGTGAGCAGCAGACCTGCCAGCACCGTGCGGAGGAGTGAGCCAGACAGAAGCTGATAGGTGGTGGCGAGGAGATCTGGCATGTTTGGCTGCAGAGTTAAATGCTCCCCCAGGGGGAGGGCAGTACATTCTGCTAGGATCGCAGAGTACTGGAACAGTGGGGTGGGGGGCCGGGAGGTTCACTCTGTGAAGTCTTATTGTATGAGGTGCCGTTAGCCAGGTGACGTCCATTTGGCAGGGGCTGGCTGTTCCAGACAGAGGTGGGAAAGCATCCTTTGTTCACAGCCCAAGAGTTGAGTTGAGTTCGATTTTGAATTACAGGGTAGAGTTGGGTAGGAGGGTCGGGGAAGTGCGTGGAGTAGGGGTAAGGTCCTAAAGGGCCTGGTTAGCCATGTTAAGAAATTTTAAACTTGGGATGCCTGGATGGCTCAGGGGTTGAGCGCCTTCGGCTCAGGGTGTGATCCCAGGGTCTTGGGATCGAGTCCCACATTGGGCTCCCCACAGGGAACCTGCTTCTCCCTCTGCCTGTGTCTCTGCCTCTCTCTGTGTGTCTCTCATGAATAAATAAATAAAATCTTTAAAAAAAAAAAAAGGAATTTTAAACTTGATCTCAAGGGTGGTGGGAAATCGTTGAGTTTTAAGCCGGGTGAGTTCTGTAACTAGAAGCCCAGATTGGGAAACGCCCTCTAGCCTGGGGGTAGGAGCAGGGCACCTGTAGCAGCACTGGGTAAGGGAAACCTAGCCTGGGCTGGGGCCACGGGGCCAGAGAGAGGTGGGCGGTGTGGAGGTGTGGAAGAAGGAACTCTGTGAGGTGAAAGAGGTGCGATGCCAGGCTCCTGGGGGGCCCAGCTGCTTGCTATGAAGTGGGAGGACTCTAGGAGGGTGTGGGGTGGGTGTGGCGTAGGGAGATGAGCCCAGTTCGGGGCAAGTGGAGTTGTAGGGTCTGCAGGATATCAGAGGGAAGTGTCAGTGGGAACTGTGCATGTCAAGTTCAGAAAAGAGAATGTGTACCATGGGTCAGGTTGTGCAGAGCTTCCCCGCCCCGTGCAGATGATCCCTGCAGCTGTGAAGGAACAAGATCACCCAGTTGGGGGTGGAGGCCCACGGTGGGAGGAGGGGGCTTAGGGCCAGCCCCTGCAGAGCACCCTGCAAAGGAGCCTGAGGATGTGGATCCCAGGGGGTTCGAGGAAACCTGCAGAAGGGCATGGTTTCCGGCATCCCATCCCACGCAGCCATGGGAATGGACTCACGTGTGAGGCAGGGCTCCTGCTGGCCTTTGAGGGCATTAGAAGCAAGGGGAGCCCCCTGGGGGTGGACACGGTCCCTGGACCGTGGGTGATGGTGCCGCTGCCACACGCCCCCCCTTAGCCAGCGCCGTTGTCTGGTGTGCACACTGAACCCCGACGTGCCGTGGCTTCGGGTGCTCAGCAGTTCCCAGTGGGGGACAGTTCTGCCTAGGAGGGGATTTGGCCATCTGTGACGACATTTATTGCTTATTACAGACCGAACCAAGCGAGTGGGCACTACAGGCATCTGGTGGGTGGAAGCCCGGGGTGCCGCCGAACCCCCTGCGGTGCACAGCCCCCATGTCACAGACGCATCCAGCCCGAAACATTGGTTGAACAAAGGTTGAGAGACCTCGGTGGAGGTGAACCTTTCCATTTCAGGATGTTTGCGTGTGAAGTGGAGGGCGTGGGAGGGCAGGACCTGCAGGTGTGAACCGGGGAGCAGAGTCCTCCTGGCCTGTGCCCCAGCCTCATCTGTGGCTGCCCTCCTCTTGTCTCCTCATCTCGGCCATGTCACCTTCCTTATCGGGTTGTCGCTTGTCTCCTGCAGGCATTTCCACACCCGCACCCCACCACCCCGCCCCAGTACTATGATGCAAGGTACTGGTGCGTCCTGATTTCTGAGCACCTTGTAAGGCATCTGTGTGTTGCTGCCGTTTGGTGCGGGAAACCTGTTCTGGCAGCGGGGAGACGGCTGTCGCTCTGGCGCATCTAACGTAGCCCGCAGTTCATTGTCGGGGCCATAAGGCTTGGATGCGGGGCCCCTCGACCGGCAGGCTTGGAGGGAGAGTCAGGAAGTGTTCTTGGCTTGGGAAGCAAGGCTCGCTCCTGGCTTTGGGAAGCACAGAGCACGGACGGTTCTCACCAGCTAGGGTTGCAGCAGCCCCCCCAGCGTTGGGGAAACAGATCAGGTCATTATCTCAGCAACGTCAGAACTGTGTTCCCAGGTCAGTCGTGGTTGGAACAGTCGGGGCAGGGGGAGGAGAGGAAGGAATGGGCGGCTCCCTGTCGCTGTCCCTTTCCAGCCTTCTCAGATTGCAGCTGCTCCTTGGATAACCTGTGCTCTGCACACTGCAGGGGCTTGCTGAGTCTTGCGAGTCCCTCACGTGAGGCTGGCGGCGTCCTGGGACCAATGCACAGGAAAACGTGCCACAACATCCTGTCGCTGGGCAGACACCTGATGAAAATCTGTTAAAACAGACCGGCCGAGGAGAGTCCTGGGTGAGTTCCAAGAGCCCAGCGGTCTTTTCCGTTTCAGAAATAATTTTACCCTGCCACAGTGGGTAAACCTGAAGCCCCTGAGCGAAATGAAAACAGGCCTAATGTGAAGTTTCAGCAAAGAGTGCTCAAAGCAGTGAGACTTCGTGGGTTGAGCGCGAGAAGGGTCTTAATTTTAAATTGGTGGCGACAGTAATGAGCCTCCGGCCACTTGGACTGCGCAATGAGCCTTGGTCGTGGGTGGGTCCTTTCTGAATTAATTGCTGGATGTAGAGATGGATTTCAGGCCCCTTCCAATTAAATTGTCTTTCCTATAAATAAATAGATAGGGCTGATAAGACTTCTCTTCCTGCACACTGAATACCACAAGACAGATGACACAAGCATGGCTTTGGGGTATTTGTTTGTAAAGTCCTAACTCCGTCTACAAGCCCACAAAACGGTAATGAAACACACTAGAGCTTTTCATTTTCCCTGGCGGACCAGCCCGTGCCGTGCAAGGGGGAAGGGGGAAGACTATTTGTCGTTTGGTTTGGCTGGTTCCTTTTGCAACATGTACTAAAAATCCTGGATGGTAATTCCTTTGAGGAAAGGCTATCTTCTATGGCTAAATAACTGAGAGAGAGTGATTAGGAGAATCCCTCCCCTTGTGTAACATCAGTCGTCCTTCTAAACCATATTGCAGACCCTCTGTGGAAATGATGAGTGGAGGTTTTTCTTCCTTCAGGCTACCAGCAGGTGATTCTTTAGGGAAGAATCCAGACTCCTTTGTTAGGGTTACTTGAGTTACTAACTCTGGAGGGCTTTCTAAAGGCCTGTTCGTGGTGTATGGAGGGTTCCTGATTCCGTGATTGCAGCAGGCAAACTTGGTTCTTCTAGGCTGTTGATCTCTGGCAGCGTGCGTAGATGCCCCGTTTGCTTTCTAGGACTGCTTTAGCAGTAAATAGCAGGGATATTTGCCAAGAATGTTTGCAAAGAGAATGCAAACAAATCTGTGTTTATTTCAACAAAGAGATATTCACGACTTGTGTGAAAAAAAAAAAAAACAACCTAGTAGGTACAAAGAAATTTTTATAAACAAAGGTCCTCTCACAACTCACCAAGTATTTATATATCTGCGTTTGCATATCCTAAAGTGTTAACCGTGGTAAAGGGATTTTTTTTTTTTTTTTTTGGAATTAGACTAATTTAGTGGAAATTTTTTCTGATCAGGATTTTTTTTAAAGGTCTTGTTTATTTATTTATTTATTCATGAAAGATACACAGAGAGAGGCAGAGACACAGAGGGAGAAGCAGGCTCCATTTGGGGAACCCGATGCGACACTCGATCCCAGGACCCTGGGATCATACCCTGAACCAAAGGCAGATCCTCAACTGCTGAGCCACCCAAATGCTCCTCTGACTAGAATTTTAACATGTTTTATTTACGCAATAATTATGGAGGGGGAAAATAGACATAAATATATAAAGAGCAGGAATTTTAAAGTCTGGTTCAAGAACTAGATACTGCATGAAATTATAGATGAAATCCTATACCCTCTTTTCATTTTAATATCATCACTAATTTCAAAGAAGTTTATTTTCTTTTTCTACTTACTCCACAGGAAATGGAGGCAAATAAAGCATATATAATGAATTTTCAACTTTTCTTCTCTATGACTTTATTTCTTTTTAACACTCACTTTGACAGTTCTTCTTCCGGGCCTATTTTTCCAGAGCCTTCCAATAGAGAGAGTGGAGAGTATCCCATCCAGACCCTACTGTGAAGCTCTGTCCCCTGACTTCCTGCCGTAGGTATGACCTCAGGCCAGTTACCCCCCCCCCCCCCCCCGCAGACTCTGCCATACTTGCCAAGGAATTGTTGATGGCAGATCAAACCTAACTGGTAAAGGAGTTACCAACTAACACGCCTCAGTGGTGTTTCAAGACAGGCTATGTTTCATGTTTACCAGGTTTTGTTCCCTTAGAATAAAAAGCCAGGCAATCCTTAGGAAGGACCATTTTTCCTTCCTTTTCCTATTGTGGCTGACACAGCTGTCTGCGCACAGCTTGAGATGGGCAGCAGCGAGCCCCAGGCTGCAGTGTGGGGGTGTGGGAGAGAAGCCACCCCACTCTTCTCTCTGCCCGAGCCACCTGGCTCCTTTGTTTCTTTCTCCTCCTTGTCCTCTGGGGTGTATGAACGGCAGTGACTCCATGACATAGGAACTCCGAAGCTGGTGAATAAAGCCCAAGCAGGTGGCTGCCTATTGTCTGTCCAGAGGAAGTGAGCGTGGTTCTTCCTGGGACAGCTTTCATCTTTTGATAGCTTCTAGAGGGGGAAAATGATCCTTAATTAGGGTTGGGGGATTGTACACACAGTCCTGGGGTCAGAACATTCCCCAGGGAAGACCTTCTCGGTGGGCTTGGGTCTTTTCCACATCACTGAGGCCCTCTGGGGTGAGGACTTTCTCTCTATATGGGCATGCCTGGAATGTCAGCAGTCTCAACAGCACTGGATTGGATGCAGAGAGTCAGAAAACAAGCTCCAGGGACACCTGGGTGGCTCAGTGGTCGAGCGTCTGCCATCAGCTCAGGTTGTGATTCCTGGATCCTGAGATGGAGCTCCGTATCTGGCTTCCCTCTGCTTCTCCCTCTGCCTAAGTCTCTGCCTCTCTGTGTGTCTTTCATGAATAAATAAATAAAATCTTAGAAAAGAAAAGAAAAGAAAAGTTCCAAATTGGAGAAAAAAAAAAGTCACATTGTAGGTGGAATAAATATACAGACTTAACCTGTGGTAAGTCCCACCCCCCCCACCCCCCACCATGAGGTCTTAATTTTTAGTACCTTTTTAGGTATCGGTAATTCTAAAAGAGAACTTCTCATCTTGGGGTTTTATGAAAGTCGATTACAAAACTCCACTCGTTCTTTAATAACACGGTGCTGTCCACCACTCCTCCCGCATTAAGACAGAAGCTTGACTGCAGATACTCAGCCGGATAATCCTCCAGGTCCAGCAGCAGCAGGAACAGATAAGTCATCTTGAAACATCACGGACCCAAAGGAACCTGGACTCCTTTATCAGATTAGATTCTCTGAGGAGTGAGAGGCCATGCCTGGCAACCTGTGAACATTGCCGCCTCTCAGCTCTGGGTCTTTGGGTTGTGGGTGGCAGGGCTTAAAGGCCCAGCAGTCGGGGAGAAAGCTCTGTAATCACTCTGTTTTATCCCATTGCTTTTTCATCCTCCTCCTGAACAGCCTGTCTCTGGACAGGATCAGACTCCTCTCCTCCTTTTCCTGGGCTCCAGATGAATTTCCTGCCACCTGTGCAGCAGTTTCTCCAAGATCACGTAGCTCTAGGGGTCCTGAGGTCTAGCCCTCCTGCCTCTGTGTTGCTGTGTCTCCCGTCTTGGGAGACGAAGGGAAAGCAGGAGGAGAGATGAGGGGCCGAGGAGGACAGCTGAGATGGAGGTGGGCATGAAGGGGGATGACAGTTCATGACTAATTATTACTACCACCGGTCTGGCTGGGAACAGCCAAAGTTAGGAAACCTCTCTCCCTCTCTCAGGCTTTTCTCAGTTGCAGTAGGGGTGAAAAGATGAGGCTGGAAGA